>NC_082595.1:64248134-67200634 GCF_030936135.1 Gavia stellata
TATTTGCAGGATATTGGAAAGTGTTTGTTTTCTTTATCAATATTTAATTGCAATAGGTAACCTAAGAACTAGTGAGTTGTCTTTACCATGCTTAAATTGTGCAAATTAAACAATCAGTCATACCTTGTATATGATTTAAAAAAACCCATAAAATTATTCTTCGGGATTCTTTCATGGTCAAAATTGTAACTCAATGCCAATTTATGAGTATCAACAGAAAAATGCTTTCAATTATCTCAGTTATAAAATTGCAGAGCATAATATGTGATAATATTAAATTCTAGGTCTCAATCTGAACAAAGCCAATTAGTCATAAAAATACAGATGTGTGACTTTATGGAAACTACATGAAAGGTGTACTTTTGATCTAGTTGAGCAAGGCCTGGTTAATTTTGTATAACGCCAATAAAAATACCACGCGGAAAATGAGTACCGCAGATGGTAGGAAGCATGAAGGAAAAGACCTTGGCATAAGCTTGTTACTCAGGCTGTCCAGTTTCTTTAATAAACGAAAGATGAATGGATAGGAGCATGCACAAACTCACCTGCTACAAGCCTGTCCTCTTGTCACCCTCTACTGTTTTTTGAATAATCTACTTCAACTAAAACCCCTCCAAAACAAACAAGGAATTGCATTATCCTCCTGTTTAGATATAAGCCCAATTCTCTTCTCTTTTAGAGAAATCTGAGATTTGTCTTTTTCCAATTCAGGAGCACATCCTGACAGTTACCCTGCTCTCTTACTAAAAAATGGGATATTCCACTAGGAGTGAGCAAAGCCAGAAGAAGAATGACCAAAGACAAATGAGAATCAAATTTCTTTAACTTCCTGTCCCCTACAGTCAGTTATCCTGAGTCCTTTCCAACACCAGCAGTCGGAAAAGGGGAGTTTGCAACAACACTGGCAAGCTGATTCAGTTCCTCTTCTTTCGTAGCAACTGAGTTTTCCTCTGGAATTGTGTGGACTTTTGCCTTGTATTAAACCTAACTCTGCTTTTACACCTTCAAGCACTGAAGCCCAATCTCTTGTGTCTGCCTCTTTGTTCTGCCAACCTGTGGCTATGTGGCTTTTGTGTCTTTCGGATTTACTTGCATTATTTATGCAACATAATGAAATATGCAAGCATAGAGTAAAGGATCCGTTCTTGGCTTTGGCACGTAGTCTGCTTCAGTTTATGAAGGGATTAAAAATAAATATTTGGGGGAGTGGTGTCGGGACTCAAAGGGGAGAAAAGCACAGTTCATAAAACTGTGTCAGAAAACAGCACAAGCTCAAGTTATTCTTGCTTCCAGTATCACCATTTCACAACACATTTGTAAGCAGCACATATTTTAGAGCGTCACATAAATATATCAGATTATTAAATAGAAAAAAGGAGATGTAATTTTTAATAAAGTAGTTATTAGAAAAAGCTTCCCAATGTGATACACAAAACTTGGCACAAGGGACGTTAGTGTAGGAAAGCTGGACTTTCCAATTCTATGAACTCATTTAAACCAGATAGTTTAAATGAGAAACTAACTGGCATGTGCTTTACTGCATCTTACCGAAAGCCCTAAGAAATCTGTCCCTGACTTAAATGGAAGCAGGTTTGGGCTCCAAAATGGCTCATGCTGATCTCTCCTCTGCCTCCTTATGACATACGAAACAGAAAAATATTTTGGCATTTTAGTTCTGAAACTATCTTGGCATTTACATGAACTCTGTCACTGCAAATAACCAAATAAATGCCGTTCAGGAATTACGTACTAAACAGCAAGATGTTTTTACAGAAAAAGTTACTTGCTTTGAAAGCAATCCTTCTTTTAACTATGCGTTCACAGCATGCAGAAGGATACTGTAACAGTAGGCACAAAAAATAATGTAACAGAACACCATATGGAATTATTGCAGATAGGAAATACCATGAAAACAGTAGCCATCAGTTAAAGACACACTGACAGACATCCAACGAAGGTAATCCACCTTTCCTTACAGGTAGCACATTCTGTAATTCAACTTACTTACCAGCTTATACAGTTTATTTTTTGACAACTTATTGGTCAGTGGAAAATCATAGTAAGTTTATACCTATTTAAAAAGAAGAAAATCCTCTTTGATAAGCATTGTTTTGAATTCATTAGCTTAAGCAAGTTTGCTGCCAAAAGATTCAGAAACATAATTTGCTTGGATGAAAGTAAAGCAGACATACATAGTTACCCCATTTAAGTAAGTCATATGCTTTCCTCCAAAGATGAGTTGAAAATAAAAATTCAGATGTTAAACCTGTTTCTTTCACAGTCAGTGGTAGCCAGGGGACTAATTTCATCCACAGAGTAAAGCCAGCAGTATTTTTTTGAAAGAATGGTGGATACTGTAAGCACAATCGAAGTGCAGGAGAACTAGAGAACAAAACCCATCAATACTTTATTTTATAATAAACAAGTATGACCGTGATGCAAGGGAATAAGGGAAAACATTCCAATGTTAAAGGAGCTCTTTTAGTTGACTCAGCAGGAGTGAAGGATGAATGCTGCAAAGTATATACAAAATTTAAAAACTCTATACAGAACCCAAGCACAAAATATCAGCTTTTTAAACTTTTATATATACACACACAAAGGTCAGACATATTAACTTAGAAAACAAATTTTATAATTAACAAACCTTGCTGTCAATTTTTACTGATTGGTTCAAAAGATAAACTAACAATTATCGTTTACAGTTCTTGACTGCTGGTAGAAGCACTGTGCACACAGTATTTTGATTTCAAACATCACAATTGAGTGTTTTCTTATATTCTGAATTAACTTGTTTTAAGAGTATGTACATGGATTCCTTACTGTACAATTCTAAATAATGGATTTCCTCCTGAGATGTTTTCATTGTTTTAACTCTCCTTTTCTTTCCATTTCATTCAGTAAAAGAAAGTTAGTTTGAAATGCATAAATAAGAAAAATTAAAATTTCCTGAAAATGTACATTCAGGTGTCAATGTACTTATGTAACTGGGGGGGGGAGTTGAAAACTCTCACAATTTTATCCTTAGTCTAGCCATAATTTTCTTTGCTTTTCTTCCATACTTTTCATCTTACACCATTACAATATTTTTCTAACAAGTAAAGATAAAAGCAAGCACATGTGAGATACCGAAACATTTAAAAAATGCTGATTCAAGAAAATGAATTGAACAACTAGCAAATTAAAATTTAATCTTTTTTTACTAATTTCAACCGATTTTGCCACTGATCTGAAGGAGGGTAATTACAATTTGAAGTAAATAAAATAGCTCGGCAATAGTCCAGGTATGCTTTTCTCAGATATAAAAGGAGGCTAAGCACACCTTAGTTTTTGAGAAATTAAGTACACATTTTTGAAAATCAAACATCCAGTTATGCACCTTTAAACTACTTGTAAGAACATCATTTGACTACAGTGGGAACAGGAACAGAGAAAGGTAAAATGTGCTTCCACGGTTGTTAGGAATCTGATTCTTTTGGGCGATAAAAAAGAATAACAAAACCTACTGTATCAGAATCAGAGACAATGAAAGCCTGCCAACTATTTAAATAGGATCAAAGTTGCTCTTCAAAATGAAATACTATTATTATATTAATATTGGCAATTATTTTAGCATTAACAACTATTTAGGAATTGTTTAGGTTAAAACTTTAATAATATATACTAAAGGAACATGCTGAACAAGATCATTTTTCTTTTAAGGATTGAAATCGGGTATACACAATTCTCGTATTTAGTGTATTTGACTTAGTACAATCTGCAATTTCATATAGTCTGCATTTGAATGTACATATATTAAGCAACTATGATAATTATTTAATAAAAAGGAAGTGTAAAATAAGTATGTTTCAAACAATATTTTGTAAGAGTCAAAGCTAAATTTTTTAAAATACACAATTTAAAAATAAAACACATCACCCTCTACTACTACTGGTTTTCTACTTCCTTAATATTTAAAGTATTTTGTTCCCAGTTTACTTTTAGCATGGGCATATTGAAATTGCCACACATTGATTTGCTATACAGCAAATGAAACGATGAGAAAAGTACCTTGTGATCTTATTACATTTGTTTTCAGATGGGTTCTTCTTTATATTTTTAAAATTAATTCATATCAGTACTTTGTAAGGAAAAAACCTTTAAAAGCCACAATTCTCAAGTCATAGATAAATCAACATATTTTTCAGAGCTTGATCACTGATTTATTTTGTGGTTATTTATTTCTATGAGAAACTACATATATTGTAAAATTTCATTTCCCCACTTGAAAACTATTTGCAAACAAAACAATGCCAAACAAAGCCCTTAAAAGATACATATAAAAGGCCAAATTAAGAAAGAGCCATTATGGCATTGAGGTGAATTGAAGTATTCAAGTTTTTAGTTTAAAGAAAAATGCGTTTTTGTCCATTCTCCCCGATTACACTAAATTGAATGTGTATTGTTCACATTCAATGCAGAGATGTTACGTTTTTAATCCAGAATTGTACATCCTTTTTTTCTCAATGCAAAGCCATTATTAAACCGAGATTAAACCTGTTCTATAAACAAATGGTATAACTTTAAACTTTTGTTTAGGTTATAAAAATACTCTAACCAATTAAGACTTTAACATCATCCCCTCAAAAATGATGGCACTACAACAAGTTTTATTCTTTAAAATATATTCTATAGATTTTTTATTTGTTTTTATAACAACTTTAGTATGGTTTGTTCCGACTCCCTTTCTGATGTTTTACATTAATCTAATACTTCATCAAATTTACACATCTTTCACATATCCTTTCCTTTGCATGGATTTTTTGTTTTATTTGTACATGCCATTTACCTACAAAACACAGAATCTTCTTTCTTGGTTTTGAGGGTTTTTTTAATCACTCAATTATTACTTGAGAGTGTTAATAAAGATGGAAATTTTTTTATCATTTGTACTTCATAACATGCTCACCAAATACTGCTATGGATATTGAGGAGTAAAATAACCAAACCAAAGGTTATAAAAATAAAACAACAGATGAGTGTCTGTATTTTAAACACCAATATTCCCTTTCCTAGAAGTACGGCTAGTACAAGGCGTATGACATTTTTCTCATTTTAACTGGAGTGGACAGTAGTCCTGTATGTCATACCTTCTGACTGAGTCACTGTTTAAAACAACTGAAGAAATAAAGTAAAGCAATGGTCATTTTTTGTAAACTTTAGTGCAGATACGTCATTAATTCAAACCAGAAAAAAAGTACACGGGAACATCACTGATATATAACTAAAAACTCACAATCCCTAAAATCAAAGATGAAAATCTTTAAAATCAGTGCACACATCAGTATTTGAAGTAGGTACAGGAGACACAGTGTCTGAAAGAAAAGCGAAAACCTACTATGCGATACAACAATGCTAGTGAGTGTACAAATTTTAACAGTATAATTTGTGGGCATTATCCTTAGGTGTTGCAATACTGCACGTGGTCTAAATATATATCAAATGTTACCTATAGAACATTTATTAAATACCTTCAGAATATTTATGAAAATATGGTTTCATGTAAATGTGATATTATTAATATAAACATTGAAACAATCCATTCAAATTGTTAAGAACCCTGAACCTTAATTAGTGAAAGAATACTACACTGCATATGGTAAAATGATAATCATATACACATATTAGTTAAACAGTCAGTTTTTAGGTCTGTGTAATTATTGCACAGTGACATGGAGAATGCTGCAGACTGGAAGTAGGATTTTTGGATTTTGCTAGATATAAGAAGTATGTGCACGAATGCCAAAATGCATGGACCTGCAATTTAACTTTATTGAAATCATAGTATGTATCATCAGGATAGATCTCTTTTTTTGCTAAGATCACTGAAAAAGCAGAAAATGGCTACACTCTCTTCTCCCAGTTCTCAAGTACAAATACCAAATACAGGTTGTAGATTATTAAATGTTAAATTAAGAAATGTATTTAAATGTTTAAATTTAGACTAACCTATTTTTCTATCATTAACAGTAGCACAAATAATTCCATATTGCAGCCACATTCAAGAAAAGAGGGATCTGTGTAAAACTACCGCTATTTCTGTTAAAAGTGACCAGTTAAATATTACAGTCCTCGCTTTTCTGTATAATTAAGCTTTTGTTCAACCACGAAAAAACTAGAAACTGATTGCTTGAAAATGAGCTGCATGACCTTTGTCCTGGTTTGTCACCTCTGACCTTTAATTTGAAGACCCTGCATATCAATTCATTCTATTTTTGGAAGCAGAATGTTAAAAAGTCTGTGTACTTTTAAAATTGTTATCCTCCCATGTGAAACACATCAGGTTGTTTTTGTCTTTTTTTAGCCTCTATCCATCAAATCAGAGTAGTGCATTTGTTTTTTATCGTGCAACTGCATTTGAAACGGCCAGTGTGCAATTACAGCAAATGAACACTTGCCTCTGTGGCGTAAAAAAGCTTTTTTTGCTTTTTTTTCATGTACTAGAGATGCTGAAGCACATTAAAGTGAATTTAGAAAGGAAATCTTCTGGATTGCACATCTTTAGAAATGTAATAGCCTTTTCTTAAAGAAAGGATGAAAGAAAAAAGCTCATGTCTGTGTTTGCATTGCTGCTAATGGATACCCGTTTTTTTCTTGAACCTTCCCCATCCTATCGGTGGTTATTTCATTCTCACTGACGACATGCTGTTTTGACATTAGCTCTCAGAACGTCCTTTCATAAACTGAACCTGTGGTTAAAAATAGCAAGTTCCCGTCTAGTTGCTGGTTTCAGTGCGCTTCCATTGTATACATTATGCTTCGCGCGTTGTCTACAAAAAATCTTTGCTGTGGGAAGGGCTCCCTTCCTAAAGAAGAAAGCGCTATAGTATTTCCGTCATTGATCTTACTACCAGCATTCAATACCAGTGATACAGTGTATTACGTAAAGGCTTTTGCTACAGGCATTCCCCTACCGTGAGCCCTTGTGAACGACGCAAAAAGACGGGAGACGAATAAAGGCGAGGGCACAAGCGGCAGCCCTGCCCGCGACACCTGAACAACCTGACCCGCCCCGCGACGGCGGGCCGGGCAGGCGAGCAGCGGGCCCCGGCCGGGACCAACATGGCTGGCGGGGTTCAGCACCGCGGCCAGCGGCGCGGCGGGCGGAGGCGGGGCTGCCGCCCGCACACCCTCCCCGCCGCCCCGGCCCACCCGGCTGCGCGGGGCAGCGCCCGGCCGGGCCCCGGCGCGCCCGGCCGGTCACCGCATTCGATGGCCCGGCCCTCCTCAGGCCGCACGACGACCCGTCGGTCTGCCTGAGAAGGCGGGGCGCTCGGGCTCCGCACCGAGGGGAAGACGGTTCCCATGGAAAGCACCTCCCGCCCGGCGCCCGGCTGGGAGCCTCGCCCGGCTGCTCAAGGACCGCGCCGCCTACCACGGGTTTTAGCCGTGGTGCGAAGAAAACGCTACCGCGGAGGTACAAAGAAGGAAAAGAGGCGGAACGGCTATTTTAAGCGCTTGGGGTTCATTATTTCATTTCTGTGCTTGGGGACGTGATCCGAGACACTGCTTGTGACCTACCGCTGCATCCCGGCGATGGCTTAGACAGCAGCCGTCCAGGCCTAGGAGGGAGAGGGTTGGGGGTCTCCTTCTTCATTTACTTATCACCATTTTTCCTCTTCTGAAATTTTTAATAGATGCCAGCTAACACATCTTCAGATAAATAGAAGAAGAAAGTTTTGGTAGAACTGAGATGGCAGCGTGTGCCCTTTACAGAATGTATTTCAAAAGCAGAGTAGAAGACAGCTATTCTTGTCACACACACGCAGGCAGAGCTTTTGCCACAGCTGCATTTTTTTTAACTGCTGTATGGGGCAAACATCAGCCATAACCACTACTTTTGCCATTACATACATGATTCGTTTCACTACAGCAAAGGAAACTTGGCTTCCTGGTGTATTAATAATTAAGGTCATAATTTAATTCAATATTGATTCTTACTACTCTATACCAAGGGGAAAAAACCATCATAGTTCTTTAAAGAATTATGGCTTAGTTGCCTATCTTATAAATAGTTTTCCAAACAAGCCTGCCAGTGTTGTCTCCTCTGAAGTTTTAAGGTTTTTTTAGCGTGTTTTAAAGAATAAATGACTTGTAGTTTTGTAAAGCAAAGCATACAGGTATCAATCGAAGGGTAAACATGCACTATTGCATTTTAGTACAACATTACATCAGATACCACTAGAACTATAAACAACTGTATTTAAATGAACTGTAACCAAATTTATCTGTAATTATTTTCTTAGTATCTGATGAATTGTTCATGACAGGACATTTCTCTCTACTTGCAATTATTAATAGCGTTTCCATGCAAGATGTGAAATTCCAAACCAGGCTTTTAGAAGGGGAAAAAAACCCAGCCCAGTGCATGGCCTATTTAAAAAGAACAGCAAGATCAGTTACGTAAGGAAAAAGCGTAAATTCTGTAAACAAACTGGTAGAGCACACTACTATTTCGTCCCATCACTGTAAGAACATCATACATAATTTACTCACAACCACTAACAAGCTAACAACTGGTAAGAGAGAAACAAGTAAATGAATCAAATCTCTTTAGGTAATACGTTTATCAGATTAAAATGGCTAATTCCCTCGTGTTAAAGCAAAAAGAGATTTAAAATTAACCTCGAGTTTTCAGATTTATTTAGATATGCCAATTTCGTATTTTGTAATAGCTTGGACAAAACACCTACGCGCGCTGCTCTTGAGGTGACTGCTTATTTTTTAATTAATCTACTCGCTGTTTCTCCGATCCACGCTGCCGTTTACCACGGTCTAACCACTGCAGGCGAGTGAAGTCGCCGGCGTTCGGCCACGAACGCCCACCGAGGTACCACCGGCGGAGGCTCCGCGCCAGCGAAGCCCCGCCGCAGGGTGACATCCCCCTGCACCTCCCACCACGGCGGCCGGCGGTGGCGGCCAGCGCCGCAGGCGGCCCCTCCAGCCGACGCCCACCGGCCAAACCGACCCCGCCGCCTCTCCCCACGGGCGTGAAACCAGACAAGGAGAAACGAGGCGCGTTGGAGGCACTCCCGCACTTTATTTGCTCTCCCTCGCGCTGCGTCCCGCCGGCACCGGCAACTCCGCCTCACAGCCAGCCGTGAGGCTACATGTGACCGTTACCTGGAAAGCCCGCCCGCACCCCCGCCGGCGGGGGCGCGCCCCCGCACCTCCACACCGCCCCGGCCCTCTCCCCGCAGCCCCGCGGGGCGGCCGCCGCCGAGGGCGGGCAGCGGCCGGCTGCGACCCCGCGCTCCCTGCGGCGCGGCAGGGAACCATTCAAAATGGCGGCCCCGCCACCACTCACGTTTAAAACCCCCGCACCGCGCACACGGCGCTGCGCGTGACACCCGGCAGCGGCGCCCGCCCCGGCCCCTCGCCCCCGCCCGCCCCGGCGGTAGTTACCACAGGGCGGTCAAACCCCGCGCCCTTCGGGGCGCACCGCCGCGGCCCCATCCTCCGCTCCCCGGCCGCCTCACGGCTGACGCGCCGCCCGGCGGGTCCCACGCCGCCGTCCGTCCACTTTCCTCCCCGGCCTTCCCTTCCGCCCCGGCCGGCGGGCCGCGGGAGCTCCGCGCCGGTCCCCGCCCGCCCCCCTCCCCCCCCCCCGCCGGCCGCTGCAGCTCGCCGGGCGGTCACCGCCATCCGGCGGCGGGGCGCGGGCCGCCCCCTGGCGTCGGGCTGCCGCAGCGTCCCTGCGGCCGCCGGCCGGCCGTTACCTCGGCCCCGGCTGCCGCCGCGGCGCCGGCGGCTCTCGGCGGGGCGCTGCGCCCCGCGCCCCGCTCGGCGGCGGCTCCGTCCCTTCGCCCTTCCTGCACTATGACTGCTGTCGTCGTTGGTGTTTGACGTGCGGAGCGGCCCGGCACCCCCTTCCCCCCGTCCTGGAGCGGGAGCCGCGGCTCAGGTGCTGGCAGCCGAGCCGGCGGCTGCGGCTCCGGCTGCGCTCGAGGGCAGCGGCAGCCGGCGGAGGAGTGGGCGCCGAGCGGCGGCGAAGGAAAAAAAGGTGCGAACCCGGAAGTACACCCGCCACGCCGCCGCCCGCAGGGAAACACCCGCGCCCAAACACAACAATGCGGAGCCACTTCGCCTCCGCCCAGCGCAACTTTTGCTCCGGCATCGGAGAAACCCGCCTGCCGCCCCCTGCCCCGCAGCCGCCCGCGGCGCCGCCCGGGCCCGGCGGGAGGCGGACCGGCGCGCGCCCCGGCAGGTGCGGCGCTGGCGGGAGGGCGAGACCCGGCGGCGGCCCCGCCGCGAAGGAGAGCTGAAGGGAGCTCGCTTACCTCCCGCGCGCCATGGTGGCCAGGCTAAGCGGGGCTGCGCCTCCGGCTGCCGCGGTGGGGAGGCGAGCGCCGGGGCTGGGGGCACGCACCCACCGACGGGCACCCCCGGGGGCTTTGCCTTCCCGAGCCGCTGGGAGGACGGAACGGAGGAGGAGAAGGAGGAGGCGAGCCGCAGCGGTAGGATGGAACCGGTGCTCACGCCGGGAAGGCGGCGGCAGCCTGCGAGGAGGGGCGGCGGTGGCGGGCAGACACGGCCCCAACGCCGGCTCGCGCCGCAGCCGCCGCGCACCTGCCCGCCGCCCTCCCCGCGGGCGGGCGGGCGCCCGGCGGCTGCGCGCGGGGGCGCTCGAGGGCAGCGCGAGCCGGCGGGCGGGGCGGGGCGGGGCCGCCCGCGCCCCCCGGGAGCCGCCCGCCGCGCCCCGGCGCCCGTGCGCAGCCCTGTGAGCGCCGCGCCGCCCGTGCCGCCTGCCCTCCCTCCGCCGGGCGCCGGGCTGAGCTGTCCGTGCTTTGTCTTTGCGCAGGCCTCTTCCCCTCCCCTCCGACGCCCTCCCGCTGTGCCCGGTACAGCGCGGGCCCAGGTCACCTCGCAGCCCCTCGGCCTCCCGCTCGCAGAGGTCGGGGGCCTCTTCCTCCGGGAGCCAGCCTGGAGGGCCCCGCGCACCGCACCCAACCAACCACCTCCTCCCGCCGCCTGAGGACACCTCCTTTTCTCACGGCTGCGTATCGTGGAGGCCATTTGGCTCCTGCGATTGCGTCTGCCTCCGCGGCCCCCATGACCGGACTCCCCGGCTGCAGCGTGTCCAGTCCACTTGCGCTGCTGCCCACCCCCAAATCTGCTGCTGGCGGGTGGGGCTTCGCTCTTGCGTGGAGGATCTTGCACAGCGAGATCTCGCCCAGCTGCAGCCGTGACCTGCTGGCAGTGGGTCTGACGATGTGCTGTCCGCATCCCCCAAGCAGGCGGGCTTCTAGCTGTACGACTGGCTTGTCCGGAGCTTGGCGGTTCCCAGTAGTCTTGCAGCATGATCGGGTTCCTTTCCTGGCACGTGAGACCTTATTAATCTCAAAGTTTCATTTTTCTAGCTCCTTCTGACTTATCCACAGAATACCCCAATGGTAATTTGCATACCATCATGGACACACTTCACCCGAGTGTATACGGTATACATAGTACATTGTTCTAGAAATAGCAGGGTTAACAAAGCTTGGTTGCCTATGGATTAATGTTCCACATACTTTTTCTACCCATCCCCTCTCCACAGGCTCCAAGAGTCCCCACTTCCCACGTGCACTTGTGCACTTGCAACATGGTGATGGTTCCCTGCGGTGCGTCCGCTGGCAGGCTCACCAGGCGCTTGTGCTGAGGATTAGCCAACTGGTAAGTCAAGCCGCAGGTAACTGGTGAGGTCACACCATCTTTCCTCTGGTGGGGACACTGATGAGGAGTCTTTTATCTGACCGCTGCTTTTCATGACACTTAGTATTTTTGGGTGCTTATGCTGAATTTGGCTGACATTGTAAAAAGGGTTCAAAAGTTACTTGCGAGCAAAGAGATGGATAGTGAACGCAATTGCATTTTTTTAAGAGACCAAAATAAAAATGTGGCACGTGGAAAGGATGGCTTTGAAGCGCTCATTTCCTACTCTGTAGTGAGCCCAGTTCACATAGGTTTCTACCATTAGGCATCAGTATGCCTGCCTTGATCATAACTTCCCATTCTAGGGCTTTCCATTGTGGATTTAATTGTTGAGGCTTCAGTGGGACTTTCAAGAATTTATCAGCACTTTTTGAGTGCAATTAAGGGCCCAGTCAGTGCTAAAATACTTAGCGTGCATAGCTTTTTACCATCTTTTCCACAAAAAATCTTTACACAGAGTTTTGCTATGTGATCTTAGCCTGTGATTAAAGAAGCTATGGAGCCTCTTGCCTTCAAATACTGTGCCTTACTTAGCTGAGAAAGGTTTTGCGTTGGACAGAGAAATATTTTCAAGGCTCAGGAGAGAGTCTTGTGTAGGGAGTCACCACATGACGCCGTTCCACTTAAACTTATCTAGGCGCAGCCCTAGAAAGTTACTTTATGCATGTTTCCCAGATGAGATTTAAGTAGCCACATTTTGCTAATACTCCTAATAGTTGATTATATTACCTAAAATTTAGTGCGCACTCTGTGTGTGTATATATGAAAATAAATCTAGGCCAATATGTAGCTACATTACCCTAACACAGCTCTAGCTATATTTTGCTAATAGTTTGAGAATGCATGATCTTTTCTGAAAAAAAACAAACAAACAAAACCAAAGCATGGTCAGAGCTTGATTTCTCAGATGGTTTTTTTTATTTATTTCTAATAGATGAGGAAGAGTTCCTTCCTGGTCCCTGGTGTTTGTGCTGAGATATTTTTTCAGAAAAAGAAACCTACCCAACCTGCTTTGGTTTTGTACCCTCAGCTTATGACATAATCTAATTTTATAGCAAGTTTGTATAAAACAAGTTACATATGGAACGTAAGCAGAATTGAACTCTTTCAATAAATAACTGAACTTCAATCAGTTTGAAAGGCTGTGAAAACACTGCACATTTTTTTCTATTACTTTCCATTTCTCAGCTTTCTTTCACTGGGCTTCTTCATAGGGTTTCCCCTGCGAACTTGGTGGAAAATTTGTTTCTTCCTATGCAGATTAAACAGTTCTAGGCATTTTCATGAGGTACGAGACTTTTTCCTAAGGTGACCCGTTAAATTGACCTGCCATCCCTGGTGAAAAAGAAAAAGCACTGAAGATATTTTGCAAAAAAAAAGAGTACTTGAAAAAGCACTTGTAATTTTTCATGCTATATGTTTCACCCAAAGCAAAACAAAACATTTAGTCTATTTCTGTTGTGCTGCAATGAAAAATAATTTCTGGAGTAGTTTGTGAAAATATGTCATAAAATCATTATACAGAATATTTTTCTAGTGACGTCTACTAAAGCTTTTTCACTTCAGTAAAAAAAAAAAAAAAGAAAAACATCCAGTAAATAGCGCTGTTTTCCATTCTGTAACGGTGTCTCCAACTGTGGGAAGTATTTACTGAACGTTTGAAAACAAAGAGCTGAGATGTTGCTCGTGGGGAGGAGGGAATTTCTGAAGTTCCAGGTAACACCTTCTCCAGCACACTCCCGGGTTTCGGAAACCAGTCCAAAGCCAGAAGTTTTAGACTGCGAGCGGTTGCTCCTAGTCCACCCCCACTGCTGCTCAGACCAGAGAATACTTTTACTCCTTTTGTCCCGCAGAGAGAGTCTTCTACGCCCACAGCTTTGTGCTGCCTCAGGTTTCCCGTCCTTCCACATTTATCCTCTTGGAGTTCTCTTTCGATCACGCTATGTTTTCCTTCCTGGCGGTATCATCTCCTGATTGCCAGGCCCTTCATTAGTCTTGTTTTATGCCAGCTTCATCAGGGTCTGAGTAGGTACTTCTGGAGATTGTGTATAGGTTTATCTGCAATATTTCTATGAACCGTTGCTTGCTGTAAGTGAGTGTGTTTGTGTCAGCTATTACTAAAGTTACCTAAAAATTTCCCACTATAATACAGTTTTCCACTTGCTTGTATCTTTGTCAAGCTAGCTCTCTGGTATTAAATTTTTCATGCCTCCTGTTATAGGCCGTTTACATTTTTTCCCAGTCATTTCCAGGAAGAAGATTAAACAATACCTATTTGGTCCATGTTAAGAAATTATTTTCTTCAAAATGGTCTAGCGGTCCCAACGTTTAGAGCAGGCACTTCAAATCTGGTGTAACGGCTGGAAAATGCCTTTTGTTGTTCATACGGGTACTCTGTGCGGATCTGGCTGAGCTATAACCCCTTGCAAATTGCAGTTTGCACACACTGAGAGACTTTCTTAACAGCTAAAATCTAGAAAGCCTTGGGTCCAACAAAACCCCAAGTCACTTCCAACACTGAACACGGAGCAGCCTATGAGCACCAGGTCTTCTACAGTGAATGGGTAGTTCACATACCTGCTCCCTCTCCTTGCCCGGGCTACAAAATCTCAGGGAAAACTTCCCATGGATGCTTTTAGCTGCTCCTTTTCCCCAAAGGTTCTTGTTTGGGAACTAAGAACAAGGAATTTCTCTCTCTTGTCCTTTTAGCGACCCTACTGCTAACACCCTGGAAGCATGAAGGAAGAAGCTGTCTGAGTCAAATGGAAAAAAAGACAAATGCCAGACCAGGATGAGGAAAAAAAATAGATTAAGAGGAAGAGTCTCCTGAGATCAGGACTGTTGAAGGGGCAAAAAGCTAAGTCTAGAAACTGGGGAGTGGAGGCAGAGGCTCACTGCCCAAGAGCATTTCACTTCATATCAGTGTGTTTATTTGCCAGCATAGCGTAATCCACAGTATCTGAAGCATGCGTTAATGAAGACCAGGGTTACTGTTGGCTGGAAGAGCTGTCATACATATCTGTGGGAAGTAGCAGTATCTCTGCCATTAGTTGTGAGGGGCAGGGACCGGGAGTATGTGTGGGGGAGACTGACTACAAAACCATGAGGGAAGCGTGGGAAGTTAGTGGGTGAATAGGATACACCAAAAGAAGGAAGAAAAAAGGGTCTGGGAATGCAGTGGAGAAGGAAAAAAAATATTTAGATGCTTGTCTGCAAAATGGGAATTATAAGAGTATTGAAATAGATTTGATAACGAACTCTGGTAGACAAATGCAGGACAGAAACATGGAAAAAACTTGAGAGTGGAAACATTATACAGGGCTGGTGGGGGGCGGTCCTGTGTGCAACCCCACTTCTGGGTGTGTGGTTGCCTGGGCTCAGGGCCAGCTTAGAGACAGTATGGCTGGTTGCCTTGAAAGAAAACGCTAGAAGAAACCTCAGTGAGGGCCTGCTGCTCCTTTGCCCAGGAGCTGTTTTAAGCTGAGGCTCTCACCCTTGCTCCCTGCTTAAGCTCCATTGCAGCTGCGCTGCAGCCATGGCCACGCTCGTTGATCTGGACCCTGATGGGTGACAGGCTTGACCTCAGACCTGCCTCATCCCCATGGGCTTGTCTGGCCATCTGGACTCTTGGCTGGCCTTGGTTGCCACCAACAGACCTGCTCTGTGCCCTTGTCAACGAGGCCCCTGCTCTGCAGGTCCTGCTGTCACCTGTGGCTCCTGGCTCCCCTTCCCAAGCGGAGCAGCCTCCTCTTGCTGCTGCTGGCACTGTGGACTTGCCATGGATCTTTTCCTACAGCTTCATGTTCCACCAGTGGTCTCAGGAGCAGTAATGTAGTAAGGTTGCAGTAAGATTGCTCCTTTAGCTTTGGAGGGCGTATACCAGGTGTATAGCCTAATGGTCTCAAGCCTGGTGATAAATCATATGACTCCATTTAGCCCCCTTTTCATTTATTTTTTAAAAACACATCAAGTCTACTGTAAAACTCAATCAAAGGAAGATTACTGCAGTTGCAAGGCTAAGTGTTCCCTGCATGCTGGCAGCAAAACTAATAGAAAATGTGCTATAGAAGGACCCTCGTGAGGATCTCGTTTTCTGTTCCCTGTTTTCTTTCCCCCAGAACTGCTCATGCCTCATGAAGGTCCAAACTGTGCTCTATTTCTTAGCTGGCAATGGCTGTAGGCAGTTACAGAACTTTCTCTTTTCTCCTTGTAGCCATTGGTCTCCTTCTTTGCCCATTGGGATTGTTCTAATTTTTTAATGACCCAATGAAAATGTTAGTAACAGAAAAGTTTCCTATTTTTCTTCTGTCTTCCTCCTATTTTATTTGCTTTTGCCGGTGGGGCCAAAGAAAGGAAGTGATTTTTTTTTTAATTTAGTTTGGAAAAGCTGTGCCAAAATACGCTGTTCTGCTTTATTTTGTGGCCTTGTAAAAATAATGCAGCATTTTACGAAGCTTTAAGTTTTAATACAAGATTCTCAAGAACATTCCATTTGCAAACCTAGACAGATATCTAAGCACATGAACATTCAATATGGTAATCAGAGAAAAGTATTTTATCACACATGCCTTTTTAGACATTTATGTAGTTGCAGCCAAGTCAACTGCATTTCAGTCAAGCCTTTATTAGAGGCACACTTAAGAGCACTCTGCCAAGCCTCAGCTGTTGACTTCTCCACACCTTTTCTAAACCAACATTTAGCACCTTTACAAGACTACATTTTATTCCAAACCAGTAGCTATTTTGCCTTCTTCAAATGCTTGTTCATTTCTGTCCTTGTTCAGTGGCTCAGATGGTACACTAATTTGAAAGTTGAGGTTATGCTTGTTTTTTAAGCTGGTGCAGAAACTGAGTTGTGTGCATCCAGAAACTTGCCATGGCATCAACTGGTGATGGGTTGATCAGGAAGACCAAACCCAAGAGGAAGCTGTGAACCCCCTCAGTCAGCACAGATACTGCTTTCTGCTTTCCAGAGCGAGGCCACACATGCAACTCCAGAAAAAGTGTTTGTTGGCTTGGGCTTTCCTATTAATGTGAATGAGCCTGCCGCACGTGTGTCACACAGGTATTGGTGTTACATCAAGGAAAAAAGACCAATATTTTGCTCCTGACAAAACAGAGTATATTGGACTACTGCTCTCAATCTGTCTGTTTCCCCCATCACGTTTTGTTTCATGGATGGAAAATCCTGTGCCCGGGCTCTCACTGCTGATTTGCCTGTTCGGGGATATGAAGACTCTTTGGCCACGTCTGAATTAGCAAAATGAACAGGGCCAGGGCAAATGCCAGAGCACTGGCTGCGTACAGTCCATGAAGTGGTTTTGTGCCAACCAGGCCTCGCTGAAACAGCCGATGATGCCAGTCTGTGGTTGGGGAACTATAGCACGGGCCAACACCAAGCCCTAATACGCAGATTGCTTTTGTCCCAGTTGCAGGGATAACGGGATTAAACCCTTGTACTGTTGTGAGATGTGCCAGGCTAGTTAGCCACAAAGTCAGAAAATGAGCTCTGTACTGTTTTATTTACCAGTATTGACATGGCTTTTGGGTCTTGACCCCCACAATGAGGTTGGTGGGAGGAGGAGAAGGGGGGTCTCTATTATGAAGACCCCTTCTGTAAGAGCCAGCTCCAAAAAGAGACTAATAATTGAGTGGTTGCTGGTCTGAATTGCTTCTGTATTTTACATTACACTGTAACTGAAGAAAAAAAAGATAGCAGGGAGGGAATAAGAGCTCAGGTCTCCTTGTGTCCAGCTGACTACCCAAAGTGGCAGCTGACAGCCAAGTTCTTAAATGTTTATTCTACTTCTGATCCCAGGATTCTGACTCCTGGTCGGTCCAGTTCAAACAGAAAGGTTCGAACGTGCTCCGCTACAGAATAATTATCAGAGTGGTGGTTATGGCCCTTTTTAAAAAGGAAAAGTAATAAGTAGCTTTTAATCTAATGCTCATCAAAAGCAACAGCAAAGAGTCTGGTGCAGGATGAGGGATTTATGGTAAAGCTGAATTAGTGCAAAAGATCTTCAGACTTAAACAATTATTTCAAAAGTCATGTTCAAATACTTTTTTAGGAATTCAGCAACATACATTTGGTTAACCATTAATATTTTAATGCTTTTTGAATCAATATGTATAGCCTTTAAGAATAACAAGTATAAGAAAATGTTAGCTTAATATTAGGAAAAATTTTATTTTGTTATGACTGAGACTGGTCTGTGGGTTTTATTGCATTACACTGTATGCAGTTTTCATCAGCTCAAACTGTCTGGCTTCTTATAGCAGCTTGATTTAAGGAGTTTGAACTAGTTTCCTCGGGGAACTGCAGGCTCAAAAAATTGAATTGTTAGCTGATAGGAAAAAATTACAGAACATTTTTCAAAGTATACACTGGTGAAGAAAGGAAATGATTACTTGGAGTTGGGGGCGTAGAGTGAGAAAGTGCCTGCCTCATGAGTCTGTGGGTGGTAAGCCACAGTTGGTTTATACATTTACTTTGTTTCTTCATCTACCATTACTCCAATCACAAGAACTAATTACAGTTGTTTAGGTCAGCATTTCTCTAGTCTATTGAATATTGAAAAAACAGGTAGAGAAGTTAACATGATTCAGAAGGAGCTTCTCTGCATCTCCACTGGACTAGAATAATATGCAACTAGAATAATAATTTCCAAGCATTCATTTTCAGCGTCACTTTTATTGCTAAACACGAATTTTAAGAGTGAAACCTTAATTGATAAGCAAGGCTTAAAGTGCTCAAAAACATTGTCTCAAAAGATTTTGTTTTACTCCTGGCTTATCTCTGCCACTTCAGTTTGAGTCAATCAGAATTCACTCATCGATTAACTGCAGAAGTAAACCATATTGCTAAAGGATACAATGATTGAAAGCTACACTGATTCAAATGGAGACTGCTTTCATACAGGAGAGCCTCCCTTCATATTTCCCATACCCTTTTAAATAAATTTAAAAAAAGGCAACGGAAATAGAAGCATGGCATTTTAATAGATTTTGAGTTATTTTCTGACTTTCTTTAAAAGTTGGTATAGTTTAAGTCCCATTGTACTTGCTATCAGAACTGATTTGGAAAACAATTAGGCAGACAGAGTCCAAGTTAAAATGTGAGTGGGGGAGGAAGTATGGAATGGAGATCTTAGCAAATCCTACTTATTTAATCTTCTAGATATGCAAAAAAAAGTGACAGATAACAGCCAGAGATAAAACCCACAGAATGAAAAGAGAAAAAGAGGTGCTCCTTTGCCAAAGTAAAAGCTGAGCTAGGAAGTGGACCATCAGCTTGCTGTGGGAACAGAAAGATCTCGGGACTTTTTCCAACAGATTCTGGAGTATAAATATCAAAGGCATGTCTGAGGCTCAAAATAAAGCAAACAAATCAGTTAGCTACAGAATGACGATGGAGGCAAAGATTCTCCGTGCAATCAGGGAAGAATTACTGATGATGAAAAGGAGGGCAGAGAAACTGGAGCGTCAAAAATCTGACAATCACTGAAGGACCAAGTAGTGTGAGCACCGGCAATATTTGGCTGGTTAATGAAGCCACTGAAGAGAAGACTCCATGCCAGAGCCAAGTGGACGTGGGGGAAGAAGGGAGGCAGGGCTGACACTCAGCAGCTGGAAAGCTGGGTGATGAACTGTGAATATATGAAAAACATCCAGGTGTCTGGCATTTTTCTCTCTCAGGAACAGAGCACTGGCATCATCTGATTGATACTTTGAAGTTATTAGGCTTAGTAATATAGGCTACTAAAGTGCAGAGCTAAATCCATTGCTAGAAAAACTCCACTGCAGGGAGTGGAAGTATCAAAGAAATTATTCTGGGCCACCAGTACTGCAATTTATATAGACTGATGCATGTTTAAGGAACCAAGCACGTAACTTCTAGCTTTAAACCCTGTCCTTTTCCCCAGGCAGTTTATCTGTACTTCAGCAACACACCCTTCATCTAAGGAGCTCAAAGCTGCTCTTTTTGTATGTTTTTTTAAGTACCATGCTTCAGTTTTCATGTGATAACTTATCCCTTCTTAATCCTAGCTCTATTTTAATTTATCAAAACACATGGACCTGAGTTTCCCATTCCTCTCTTATTACTAAGAGATGAAAATGGAAGTGACACAAATCAGTGGGGAGACTTTTCTACCCTTACACATACGGTTGATTATTCATACTGGGAAATTTTACCCAATAAGTAAGTGTGGAAGAATCTAATTGCCTGTAAATTATTTTGATGAAAGCACATTAATATATAATTTTCAGGTTATTTATTAGCAGTGGCTGCTTGTGACCCTAATTAAAGTAATAGTTGCAGGTGACCCAAAAGTAACAGAAGAATGATCATTTCCTGTGGCCCAGTTTCATGAATGCATTATCTTCTTTTAAACTTAGATTTCTGCATTGGGAACAATAACGTACTGACACTGTCTAATGAAATCAGCCTCAATTGCCATGACCTTTGGTTTACTCAACCTTTTGCTTCCATTGTTAATTATACGTGCATTATAGTCAGTATAGAGGAGATGATTTGATCATTATTAAAAACCTATCAAGCTTGCTTTCTTCTGAAGAACGGGGAAGAGCTAACAAACAAGCCTGGAAAGAAGTAAAGAGATAAAGCATTCATGAGAGAGATGAAAACTGAACTCTCTTCAGCCTAGAACAGTGAAGAGATACAAAGCAAGTAGTGGGTAAGACATTATTGGAAAAAGCAGAAGATACTTGCTGATATACATAGGGTTTGTACTTGCTTTGTTTTTTTCCTTGCATAATTAAGTGTAACAACAATAAAAGATTACAAACTGACAATCGTCTGAAAGTTAATCAGATATACAGTAGTTGCAACATGGGAAGTAGATGGGTTCTTGCAAGACACCTCTAGGTCCTGACCTAGAGGAAAATAAGACTACAATTTGGAAGAGGGCATAGTCTAGATGACATGATACCTGTCCCAGAGGTAGGTCTTTGTTCTTTTCCCAGGTCTGGTCTCTTTTCATAGGGACAGCTTCTCATGCATCAAAATTGAAGCCATTCACTAAACTGGAAGGGCCACTGAAAAGTAGTATTCTGCCTCCACCTGATTCCGGCACAAATGGTGCCTCCCCTCACTGGAAACTGGCCTGGGGAATGGGCATGGCTGAAGTACATTTTTTTTCAGCTAGATACTTTTTACAGAGAGGTGATTTTTTCAGCTAGGTAAGTCCCATGGTTGTGGTTCACTGTGCAAGTGAATGAGAGTGAGTTGGGTGGGAAGAGGGGGGAAACAACTTGTCATGCCTGATTTAGTCTTTGACTTGCTGTGTTCACAAGGAAGGAACAGAGCTATTGGAGGCTGCTGTGGACATAGCAGGCTCTGAGCTGTGACAATGGCATGATGAGACAAAGACTTGGGTGAGAGAGCATCGCAGATCTCACTTCGTTTTGTCATGATGCAGCTGCTACTCAATTTCCCTTTCAAGTAAGACAGTGTAGCTCAGTAGCTTAAAGAGAAGAGGTCTTCAGGATACCTTAAAACTGTTCTTCAGTGCTCATTCAACAAAACTGTCCCCAAACAGGATCACAGAATGGCTGAGTTTGGAAGGGACCTCTGGAGATCATCTATTTCAGCTCTTCCGCTCAAAGCAGGGTCACTTACAGCAGGGTGCTCAGGGCCGTGTTCAGTCAGGTTTTGATATCTCCAAGAAGGGAAACTCCGCAACCTCACCAGGCAACCTGTGCCAGTGTTCAACCACCCTCACAGTAAAAATGTTTTTTATGTTTAAACTTAATTTGCTATATTTTAATCTGTCCTCATTGCTTCCTGTCTCTGGATACCACCAAGAAGAGCCTTCTCCAAGCTAAATGACCCCAGCTCTCAGCCTCTCCCTGTGTGATAGGTGCTGTATACAGGACTATATATACAGGACTATAACATCACAGTGAATAGTCACAGCTGACAAGCACTTTTTAGAAATGGACACCTTTCCCAGGGGACAATCACCTGGTCTAACTGCATACTTCAAATATGTGACATTGTTTAGCAGCTTGCAGTGCCCTCCTTACCCTTTCGAACGTACTGATAACCTTCATTGCTTCAAAACCTGACATATATAGAAGTTAACTAGGGTATTGCCTTTTCCAGCTTCTCTTCAAACACTGGTTGTTTCTAGGAGAACCTAAAAAACACTGCAAATATCTCTTCCAAGATCTTGGTCTCTACCAAGTTCTTTTGAACATGCAGGATTTTATCAGAGATTCAGTTTTACTTTTGAAAGGAGAGTTACTAAGAGAAAAGACTTTATTTCTTGGCATCAGTCAGCCCCCCTGTGCAAGGAAAGACCCTTTAAGGCAGATTTATAGCTTGCAACAATCTTGTTTGAAGAACAGGTCATTTTAAGAGTGTATCCCAGGATTGATGGGAGTTGTAAACTTGAGATGCATTCTACAAAAGAGGACAGACATAAAGAAAAAACAACAAAAATGTCTATCCCTTTTCTTCATAAAAGTCATGCTAGCTTTGATAAGGGTTTTCACAGGGAGAAACCTGGGTTACTCTATTCTTTCTATGAGACAAACCCCAGAAAGAGCCTGCACAAAGACTAAAAAGTGTCTTAGAGAAATTAGAGCCTTTGTAAAGGTGAATTTCAGATATGAGAGCGTTATAAGAGCTTCTTCTTTGCTCTTAGTGCAAAACTGGGAGGAGTGGTTGATAGATCAGATAGTTCCACTGCCATTCAGAGGGACCTGGATGGGCTGGAGAAATGGGCTGAGAGAATTGACAAGTCCTGCACCTGGGAAGGAACAACCCCATTCTCCAGCACATGCTGGGGGCTGACCAGCTGGAAAGCAGCTTGACAGTAAATGAGATGGGGGTCCTGGTGGACATCAAGTTGAACATGAGTCAATGTGCCCTTGTGGCAAAGAGGGGCCACAGTATCTTGGGCTGCTTTAGGAAGAGCATCTGGAGTGCTGGATCCAGTTCTGGGCTTCCCAGTACTAGAGAGACATGCTGGAGTGAGTCCCGCAATGGGCCACATATAGACGATTAAGGGATTGGAGCATCTGCCATATGAGGAGAGGCTGAGAGAGCTGGGACTATTCAGCCTGGAGAAGAGAAGGCTCAAGGAGATTTGATCAATGAGTATAAATACCTGATGGGGAGAAGGAGAGAAGACAGAGCCAGGTTCTTCTCAGTGGTGCTCAGTGAAAAGACAAGAGCTAATGGGCACAAGCAGAAATACTGGACGTTCCATTTAAACACACTTTCAAGATTATCAAATGCTGGCACAGGTTGCACAGGGAGGTTGTGGAGTCTCCATCCTTAGAGATCATCAAACTTTGACTGGACCCAGCCCTGAACACCTTGCTGTAGGTGACCTTGTTTTGAGCAGAGGAGTTGGACTAGATGTTCTCCAGAGGTGCCTTCCCACCTCACTGACTCTGTGATTCCGTGATTTATGAAATGAGGCAAGCTGTGTACAAGGTATCATAGTAGTTATGGTAAAAAATGCTAACCTAAGTGAAAGACAGGATATTGAAAGAAATTTGTTTCACTCTGAAAAAATTCATGGATTAATTTAACATTAAAGAGAAAGGAAAGGAAAACATTAGCAAATGGAGGGAAAGAGGTGGAAACACCTAGCAATGCGATGTAGTAGAAACGAGACTGCTCTGTAATAAACATGGGGTGTAATAAACACATCCTGCAGAGGCTGGACAGCAGAAGAATGTATGTTACAAACCCAGAAATATATAATCATCAACGCAAGTTAACAGTTTAATAATAATGAAACAGTAATGAAAGTACTTAACTCAGATGGTGCCTGTCTTCCATAGGTCTCCAGGCCCTTTCACAGAAACAAAACCCAAGCATAAACACACAGCTGGGAGGAGAGAGGCTTGATGCAGAAACAGGATTTTGCTAAAGGAAGCTCTGTTACAGACTGGTTTTAGCCCTGGAAATAATACATAAGCAAAAAGTAAATTGCAACCTAGAAAATGGAGCTAAACACAAACATAATCGGAGCCAGCATAAATGGTATAAATCATTCAACATTAAAAATGAAACATAAACCCAAACTCTGCCCTGAAGGCAGATACCTGTAGCTCAGCTGGGGCTGTATGTAGCTGCATGGGCTCATCTGGGTGGAACAGCTTGCAAGACCACTGCTCAGGTAAGGCTATGTCAAAATTAAGAAAAGTGAGAAAAATTTAAGTTCTTCTCAACTTAGGTTAAGAACTCATCTGGCCAAGTCCCTTGGGTAACTCCATGCTGTCCAAGTCGAGTTTGTAATTGTGGAATATAATACAGAGTTAGTGCAATTAAAGTGCATTTTGCAAATTGGAGCTGATCAAGTAAAGAAGAAACTGTCTGCTGAATTCAGACCATGGTTTTAAACTGGTCTCTCAAACATATTTTTGGGAGCAGAGGCAACCAGCATGGCTATCTTGTTCTCTATCTGGTCTCTGTCTTTCAATTAAAAAAATAAAGGAAAATTAGAAAGTCCTTTGTTTTCTGCAAAGTGCAGACAGCTTTCAAAAAATTGATTGTCATGGAATGGGAAACTGTTTCCTTCCTCAAATCTGCTCACATAAACCAGCAATATACCATTTATTGTGGTATGCAGCTCTAATTTTGTCGCCAGGAAATATATTAACCAGATAAATCCTACGGGAACAGAGAAAACAGTGCATCTCAGGATGAACAGGCTCCATGCCTTTCTCTGCCTCTTGGCCAGTTGGCTTGGAGTAGCCAAGCCAAGGTCTGTAGTATTAAACTCTCTAGATTTCAAATAGTGGCCAGATACAACCTCATAACTGGAAACGGTGTCCCCCCTTTGCTAACTTCTGAGCTGTGCCATAAAATTGCTGAGAAAAGAGCTAATTGGTTCAGTGTTTGTGTAGATGAGTAAGTTCCTGTGTTCAGACCCATCTTCTGGCACTGTTTAGTTTACTACTGTATGTGTATCCATATGTTTCTCATCCCAGTATCTGAATGCCTCATAGCCATTAATGAATTTTATTACTTATGACAGCCATGAAAGAAAAAAAAGTATTCTTCCAATTTTACAGATAGGAGATATAGACTAAAAAATGTATTTTCTTGTTGTTGCTGATGGCTATATGCCTGAGCTGGAAAGTGAACTACTATCACTTTATTTTTAGCCTAGTAGCCTATTCATGAGACTATTTTTTCTTATAAAGTAAAACCTTAAAAAGTTAAGCAAATTAAATTTGATTATACAAATTTAGAGGTTAATTAGGTTGTTAGAAAAGCTGAAACAACTGAACATTTAAAGATTTTCTATAGATCATAGAGATCTGAATAAATAAAACATCAGCTTTGAATGCTGCTCCAAGAGAACATCTGAGTACATCATGTGTAGAATTTCACGTTTAAGAAAGTGTTCAGCTTTGCATTATGCCAAAGGGAATCACAGATCTGACCTGATAAAATAAGCACAAGTTTATGCAGCTTTCATCACCTTTCAGTTAAAAAAAATATGTGTACATATGTTTACGCATTTTGTTATACCTTCTACACCACTGATTTACTAAGCCATCATATGCTATTCCTTTGGGTTCTCTACAAGGATATTGTAACTCAGATTACGATCTGATTTGAGATAAACCCCCCAAACAGTATGATATAATTTTAAAAATTGTAAAATTTACAGTGCACTAAACACAAACATATCAAACACAAGATGTTTTAAGTGAGCAGGAGTGAACACCACTGTAATTACCTGAAATAAATACCCTACATCAAGAAAACTGGGGTGAATATTTGACCAGTTTTGAAGAAAAATGTCAGTTTTAAAAAAGGAAAGTATCCCAAAGTTATAGATTAGGTGTAACATAACAGATACACTTACTTTTACTTACTAAAAGTAAGTAAATTCACTACCCTAAGTTCATCACAATTATGTGTTCATTGAGTGCTTCATAAGAGTAGTTCAAGAGTCCTTGAATGACTGAAGAATTTTTTTGATAGCTTAAGAAGTTCTTTTTTATTTATTGGTTACTGCTCTAAGATGATAATCAGATAAGATCTGTGTTCTCTTAATATTATGTGCTACACTACGTAGCAGTGCTACTTGTCACTTAGTATCCTTCTAGTGAGTTACTTTTGGTACATACAAAAATACTAGCCTCACCCTAGGGATACAGAAATTAAGACATAAAAAGAATAAATCGTACAACATCACTCAGTGAATCAGTGACAACAAAAATTATTAAAATTTTAAAAAAGTAAAATCATTAAAAATTAAAAATTCTGTCTCCCACGGTACTCAGATTCCCTCACTGTTCCCTTTTTATAGCACAAAAATAAAAAGAACCCTTAATGAAAGACTTTGGAGGAAATAATTTTTCACCAAGTTTGTTAACCACAACTCTCACTGCCTTTCTAAAAAAATAATTGCCAATCTGAGGAAGAATCAAGAAAGCCTAGAGAACTGTCTCCCTCAGCATGCCATTTTCTTAGTATAGGTGGCAAATACTGGGATTCACATACTTCAGCTTGATGACATGCTGTGTATGCTACTTAACAGCTAATAGTGGAACCCTCAGAGGAAGATAAAATGGAAACCAAACCACAACGAGGAGTTTTCTGTAACTCCTTAATAGATATAGATACAGAACACTTCTTACCCTTCATTATAGCCCTTCCCAGGTCTGGATATCTAACTCCGCTTATAAATTCCTCTGCCATTCAACCATAAAGTGACACTTAATAAGGGGAAATAATTCTCATACAGCTCTGCAGTGCCATCCTATTGTGCTGTGCCAGACCTGGGAACATCTAAATAACAGATATGCTAACACAGCTGGAAGTCTGAAGAAAAAAAGGCTTCCTTTTTTTCTTTTCTTTTGTTTAACTAACCAGTCAGCAACTATGAGGGGGGAAACAGCAAAAATAAGGAAAGGAGAAGATTAAGGCTTTATCCCTTCATTATCGCTATGGTCAGAAAAAAAAGAGTCTGCTAAAAACAGAAGAGGTTTTCAACTGAGCCTGCATCCTCCTACACTGATTCATCCTTCAGGCTCCGTTCATGAAAGCTGAACTGTAGTCATGCAAGTCTTCTACAACTTTTGTTTATTCAAGGAGACCTAGAGCTTAAAAAGTGAGTGCAGCAGGCAGAGAATAGGTGAATTAGACTATGTGGGGTGAATTCTTTTTCTTGCTTGTTTTTTTCCTACCTGACATCCAAGTGTCAAGTCGATTTGTGTAAGGGTTCATGCAAACAGAGAAAAAAAAAAGACAGTATCTTCAGTAAAGAGTTTACAATTCAAAATAAATAATAATGAAGATTGATAAGAAGGTATCAGGAGACAATGAGATAACAGTGATCACAGCACACCAGTAAACTAACTGTTGTCATATTTTCTTCAGGCATTATGGAAGAAGTGTAATGGACCTATCTGAAAAGGATAATGAAATGTCCTTGCAGTAGAGAGCTCCTACTAAGTGCAAGGAACAGCATGGGAAGAATCACAAAGTTTTTGTTTGGTGGTTTTTTTTTTTAAATTATTTTAACAAATAGGCAATGTAGAGCCTGACCTGAGACAGGAATTGACATCTTACTAACAAATGACTTCATAACCACAAATTGAGTTCAGTGGGGAGTGGTACGTGGAATGGCAGTCAGAGATGTGACACAACTGCCCCCTCCCAGAGCTGGCAGTCCTGTCACCTGCTCTCTCCTGCATGACTGCTCCTGCTGAATCCCTGTTGACACAGAAGAAAGTAGACTGGGAGCAAATCAAACTCTTTGAAATGAAGCTGCTCTCTCATTCCCCCTTCCTCCCCCACCCCAAGGCACTCCTGACATCCTCCAAATTTTGTGTAAAGCTAATTGTCCCTTGTCTCCAGAGACTCCATCAAACAATGCTGCTATTGTCTCAGCCTTCCACTATGTCTACCCCAGGACTCAGCAAGGCAAGTGAAGAGCCTTTCTTCAATGTACTTTGAAGAAACTAAATAATCTTTTATCCCTTTCCTACTTACATTTCCTGTTAAATGAAGTTGGACAGTCTTTCTACTGACTTTCACTGGTACTCGCTGAGTAAGTCTGAAAAATCAGCAAGCCATCATGTAAGCGATGTGCAAGATATGTAATGGTTGCTAATCAATTCACTTTTGTCCAAAAAACTCTAACTAGGAGGGGTCTAGCAGCAGACCAACTCTCCTGTCCTCTTGGAACTGCAAACAAAACCACAACAAGAGTGTGAAGAGCACACAGTAAAGAGCACAAAGTAAATGAAACTTGGGACAACCATTTGCTATGTGTATGAAAGACACCAAAGTAGTTACAGGCAAACTTTCATTGAAGTAAAGTACCATTGTTCTGCTGATTTCTGAAGCAATTCATCTACCAAATGTGACCTACATTACAGATTATGTCCTGACCTTTGAAGTATCACCACAGCTGTGCTCCTCTTGGACAATTCAAAGCTCTGGTTGAAGTAAGGAAGGGCTGGCGACAGAACTTTCTCTGTCAAAGAGATGCAGAGATAGAGCAAACTTCCGGAGAAGAGGATGATCCAGAGTAGGAAATGCCGCCAACCCTTCTCTTTTAAAGACATCTTTCCATTGTTTGTTACACTGATCAATGCTATATTCAATATTTTTTTTCTTCAAAGTGAGTGTTAAAGAATTTTTTGTTCTGCTGTTGCCTAATAACTGTTTTACCTATCAATAAAATACTACAGGAATTAGGTTTTCCAACTACAAAATTGTTAGTTCCAACAGTAAAGGAATTAGTGAGCAGTAATATGTTTCATAACTGTGAAAATGCTTTCTTGCCCTTCCTATAGTGTCAAATTTTTGCATACTCTTGAAGCTGGTCATCAGCTCTCCTTCACAAAAACCAAACAGAAAACCCCTCCTAAACATTTTTTTGAACTTAGAAGAGGTTGGAGGTTTGGTGAAATTTACTGGTGATCCTTTTTTTTTTTTAAATTTGGTGTGGAAGGACACTTTCAAATTCACATCAGTAAAACTCCCAAGTTTTCTGCTTACATCTTTCCCTGCATTATACCAGAGTCTATGCTTGTGCAGTTGGCTAGTGAAACTTTCATTAATGGACCTGGCTGAAAAGCAAGACCAAAAAATCAGCCAGAAAAGAAAAAAAGTGTTTTAACCTGTATTATTATCTCTGCACTTAAGCCTGTCAATTATCCGGACTTAGTGGGAAAGTGCTGAAAAACATGTAACATAAACACCAAGCATAGGATGAGTTTTCTTCCTCAGCTGAACTGTGTCTCACCTCAGTTCCCCCCAAGAAACTCATATATCTACAAGATGACACCTGGAAGGCTTCTTACTTTGGTCTTTGAGGTACAAAAAGGATATGAAAGATTATTCACAGACAGCTCTTCTCTGACCGCATATTTGAGAGGATTCAGTTGTGCTGTTGAGCTCACCAGCTGCACTGGTACGCACAAGCACTTATGAACGGCTACTGATTTACGTACCATGAACATGAAGGGAGGAGAAAACAGCATGTGCTCAAGGGAGATGCAAGGGAATTGAAAGCTTAATGCCTCTAGGATGTCAAGGAAATATGCTTGGAGGTCTACATGTTTGCAAGACACAGTGCTCGTTTTGCTGCCCTCTTGTAACTCCATGCTAGTTGTCCTCTCAGCAATTTTGCCAGTTCCACTGTTTTCCCCCCATCTCTGAATTAGCCAGCATTTCCACTTCACTGATGGTAAACTGCATTGCCTTCAGTGCCTGTGGACACATAATACGGCATGTACAGATTTTTCTAATATGATTATTTAAGATATTAATATACAAATAAGCTCAAGAATGGAATAAAGCACAAGACTAATTTCCAGCATTTCTATGGACTGTTTTAGTGCCATATTTGGAAATCAAAATTTCATAGGACTACATTTAAGATGCTCTTTTCCCCTTTAACCAGGAGATTACTTTTTCCATTAAGGTATCTTCCACTAATACACATTATAACAACTCTATGCATACATCCTACATCCCAGGCTATTCCGCTGAGGGCTGAGGATTCAGTAATTGCACAGATTTGTTCTAAAGAAAGTTGAGGCAATAAAGCCTAGCTGACTGACAGCTGGTGTAGACCTTTAAGTAAGTCTAAGGTTGTGCTGACAGAAGTATTACTTTAAACTTATATCCTACAGAGGGCAAAATGCTTAAAAAGTACAATCTGCACAAGCTCATTGGCCAGGCTCTCAGGTGGTTAAGAAGTAGAAAAATCTGCTTTGCCTTGTATAGTTTTAGATAGTGCAATGTTTTTCTTGTCAGACTCAGAAACATATATGCTCTGCCAGGGTTTGAAGGAAGGAAGGAAAAATATGAAATAAGAAAACTATCTGTAATGATGAACAGATGCAAAGAAATAGGCCAAACTTGTTCTCACTGATCAGCTTAAAGATCTGTCAGGATATCAAATAAAGAAACTTCGTCTGACTTCGTGTGCCCAGAACTTGCTACATTGATGCCCATTCTTCTGTAACTCACTTACTAAGGGCCTAATTTAGCAGAAATAGGGTCCAGAGCTACATAAAGTCAAGCTTTTTCAGTGTTGTTACTGAAGTGAATCATCAGCTTAGTTGGCCTGACTTCATTAATTCCTGAGACATGGTTGTGAGTAGAGACTTTGTTAGAGTATCTTTTCTTCCTGTGAAACACTAATCTCCGAAGTCAAAACTCACCTTACACAGCCGCTGAAGCTATTTTTGTATATCCAAAGTTAATCCAGCTCTGAGCTACAGTAATGATGATATATCCCTTTAACAACAGGCATGGAAGCTTTACTCTGTTCTTTTGAAACTGTCTCTAGCATGTATTCAATTGCACATCTTGGATATCTGGCAGGTCAGTATCTGATGAGGTGCTACCACTCTTCCTAAAAGTTATTTGCCTTTAAGTAAGGCAAAGATCCAAACCAAGATTTTTTTGGATAAGGCCAACTTGAATTTTCATTAGTGCTTAAGCTCTAGTTAATGAACATTAATTAACTAAGATGATTATATTATAGACTGGACACATAGATTTTTGATTAATCATGTTTAAGGCGCAAGTGTTTGAGTCATATGTAAATAGTGTTTGCACTATAATTTGTAATTGCATTAATTAACACACATTAAAACAGACTGACAGTTTATGAAACAGCCAGTGGAAAGTCATTATATAATGGGCAATGCAAATTATGGCCTGGCAGTAATTAACAATTAACTCTGTAATTAACTAAGTAATTAAGTCTGTTGGAGGACAGAAAATAAGTATGATTTTACTAATTTAAACGTAAAGCCCAATATCCTAATCTCAAGCATTGATCAGCATGTTTCACTAAAGCATGCAAAACATATTCTCCTGGTCTTGACCACTGGCATTTTAGAGACAGAGTTTTATCCAGGAGTTTGTGTTTAACAGCTTTTGATGACCTTCCTTTTTTCTAGGAACTTCTCTAGCTGCTTTTTGAACCCATCTGTACTTTGGGCTACCACAGTGTCCTGTGGCAATGAGTTCCAGTTTCCTATGTGCTGTCTGAAATAATCCTTCCTTTTTTTTCATATTCAGAATGCTGCCTGGAAATTTCACTTGATGCTCCATAATCACTCGGTGTGCACCTTTTCTGTGCTATTCCTGACTTTACAGAGCTCTATTATACCTTCTTCCTTACCTCCAGCTTTGAGTATTTAGAAACTCCTCAGATGGCAGCAGTTTCATAACTTCAACCATCCCTGACATCCCTTTATATCCTCTCTGAGCTGGATGAGGGGGCAGAACTGCCCACAGTATTCAGTGGTGTAATGACGTTTTCTATTCCTTCTTTCTTCTCCATTGATTTAATGGAGCAAAATGGATTGTTCTCCCATGTAAATGCGGTGGGGCATCGTTGCTGCCTGCCATTGGACAAGACGGTGCCTGTGTGGAGATCATGCCTTATGGGAGGCTTGGAATTCCTTCCACCAGACCTAGTGTGGGATTTTTGTTAGGAGCCATCATCAGCTCTTCAAAATAAAATGAACTCACATTTCATCCATGAAGGAATGGGCTCACTAGTCAATTAATTAACAAACTAGTAGTTCTCTGGCGCTAACAAAACAGCCAGTGTTGGCCCTTGTTTCTAAACGAGGGTGGCCATATGCATGCCCTGTTGGAAACGGTCCCAGCTATGACTGGGAAATGCTTGGGAGAGGTGTGCCTGGGCAAAACTCTTCCAAGGACTCCTTCAACAATTCAGCAATACAAACACTTCAGTTCCAGAGCCCGGCAACAATCCTAGGCACTGATTTACTCATAGAGAGAGAAGCTCAGGGGTAGGTAAGATCGGCACTGTGGTGTGCATGCTGAGTGGGTGCAGGTCCCCTCAAATCTGTGATGTTGCTTCCACATGTATTTACTCTGTATTTGGAGCAGGAGAAAAATGTTCAGAAATTAGATGAGTCCAGCTGTTTTCTTCTACAGTATACCCAGAATACCTAGGAGACATAATAGCATAAGAAAGCAACGCTTAGGATTGAGAAAATGAAAGACAGGGCCTATTTATGTAAAATATATATTTAAAGAAGGAGATGATTCATGTTAATAAGCAATTAAGTATTTATAAGGTAATCCAGGAATCAAGATCACGTAATTGCAGAGGGGAGGGGAGGATTTTCTCTGATTTAAGATTAGGAATAATCAGGATTAGATACAGACATTAAACCATTGGAGCACACAAGTTCTGCAGAGTTAGCCTATCCAGAAATCAGATTTTGCTTAATAACACATTAAAGAATTTTTAACATACATACACATATCCAAATCTGGCCTTGCATGGGGATAGATACCTCCTCAATGCTCTATGTAAATATTTACATAAGGGCATAATTTGTATGTAAATAGATAAATATTAATTCCTTTATGGCTGGATTCCAATTCCCTTACTCACAAGGAAGAATATTCCGCTCATTATCCGATGGTCTTGCTATAAATAGAAAACTGACAAAAAATATTATTCAACCTCTATGCCAGTTTTATTGAGGGGATTTTTTTAAGGACAGAGACAAAAAATAACATATTTCTCTTGTATATATATGGCTGCATGTACCTTTGTAGATGAGTATGTTTAGATGGTATTTTTTGTTGCTTGATTAATTATTCAGGTATGGTATGAAAATCAAAGTTTCAGATTAAAGTAGCTATTGTCTGCTTTTATGAACAGTCAGAAACTAGGTCATTGCAAGAACTGAAAACATCCCAGGCGTCTGGCATAGGTCTTTTATATTCTATATTTTTATGTGTAGGTAATACAGCATATTATTAATGTGAGATCTGGCATGTCGTATTCTAGCACAGCCTAATTTCAGTTGTGTCAGCTGTGAAACTTGCCAAGGGAAGTGGAAGCCAAGCACAGCCTGCGGGTGCTAGGCTGCCTTAGCAATTTTTACGTGACAGCTCAGAAGGCTCTTGACCTCATGGCCTAAACCTCCTTGCATATGCACATGAAAGTTTCAAAACTCAAGGTTTCTGCTCCGTCCCTCTGGGCGAGCTCTGCAGAGCACAGTCCTGGTGCTCCATGCAGCCCTGCAATGTAGCCAGTATGTGTGGCCTGAGCACGGGGCTCTGCTAGTAGTGTTTTGCTCATGGGAAACTCATTCCAGTGCCTGGAAGACAGTGGTAGACAATAAATTAAACTCCTCTGTAGTAAGTATCTCCCTGTAGCCTTCGGCTGCTGCTGTTTCCTGTGCGTTCCTCTCTTCTTGTCCCACACAGCCACTAACATCATAGGCGTACAGTGCCCTTGCTCTTTGCTGTCAGGTGCCCTCTCTGGCATCCCATGCATATTACAGGCAGCAGCTCACTGGAGAGTGTCACTTTTCCTTGCTTCTGTAACTCAAGTTACAAATAACCAACATATGAGAAAACTTTGCCAAATGGTCTGTGGCTGTGTGCCACTTTTTGGCTATGGCTATGTCTTCTAGCATATTACCATAGCTGCTTTTATCATAGCTTCATTTTTCATGGGTTAATCTTTTTATACGTACATTGTCTTCAGAAGAACTGACCTATAAACAGGGAGGATTTTTCCAAAGTGTATCAAGTGGACCATTCATCTCAGTGATTTCTCTTAGGTGGCCCCAAATAGGCCAAAGAGGGAAACAAGTAACAGCCTAAAATAATATCTGAGTGATGTAAAACATTCTGCTTCTTGTCCTGCACCCCCCTTCCTCTCTTCCCAGGATCCACACCCCGCCCTTGCTCCAAGGAATTTACTGAGATGATGACATAAACAAGGGTGACAAGACTGGGTATTCTATATAGCTATTTTTCCCAACCATGTCTATATTTTAGATTATTAACTCTTCATTTACAAAGTTGCTTTCACTCATAAAGTTGAATTCTTTGTCAACAGACAACAACAAACTTTTCTGAATACCAACAGATATTAGAAGAAAGAAAAAATGCTATAATAAGAAATAATAATAAAGTTACCATTTATTATCTTTATTACTTGTGTTCTAGTACTCAAGGTTTGTCATGTGTTTAGAGAGTAACAGAGAATGAATGACCTTTCCTCTCAAATCTAGATACGTCAAATCATCCTTTAAAATTGATGCTTGCTCAACCTCCCCCTGTCCCATGTTCCCAAGCCATGGTATCAAACAATCAGCTACCTCCAGGACATAACCTCAAGCTAACCTGCATCTGTTTTCTTGCTCCAGGGTCCCATAGGCCAGGTGCAGCTGAAGGGCCAACCGAGCAGCTGCATCTGGCAAGGAGGACAAGGCCACAAGGTTGAGGAGCAACCAGCAGTATGTGCTCAAAACCAGAGTACCCAGCCACAGTTTTGCCGCTCAGCAGGTCCCTTGTTGCATGATCCAGCGCTTCAAGGAGGGAGTGAGCAAGCCACAGGAACCTTGTCACGTGTCCAAATTCAGGGAGAAAAAAGTGGGCGATGAAGATGTTGAAAGGTCTGAAAATTTCAAAATCTAAATATGGGTTTCATGTAGTCCAGGAGAACATAAAAAAGAAATCTGGAAAAAACAGCTTTTTATGGTTTTTTGCAAGCTGAAACCAGGATAATGCCAAGAATCCTATCCTTCCATGGCCTTGCCATGAGCTGTTAAAAAGAAACCTTATATTAAAGTACACATCATCCCCATTTGCCTGGCTAGGTCTTTAGACACACTACTAAGCTACATCCTGCCTCTGGGAAACACTCTAGTGCAAGGAGGAAAAGGAGACTGCAGCAAAAAAACTGGTAACTGTGGAAATCCCACTGGGTTTGGGTTTGTTTGCTTTCTGCTCGTACGTGTGTGTTCCGAAGGTCCAAAGTGATACTGGAAGCTGATGCAGAGGAGAAGGATGAGGGTAGTGTTTGTGCGTGGACATGTTTTTAAAATCAAAATAAAGTGGCAGAATAGGAAGACAAGGAATGCGATGGGTAAGCTTAGGAATGCAGGGCAGGAAATGGATTGTGAATTAGCGTCTTTCCATGGGGGGAAGGTATACATCATCTATCATCATCACTGTCAATGGTTAAAACTGATGTTGAAAGAAATATCGATCTATGACTTTGTCTTAAAATGCTAAAACTAGAAAATCACATACTGAGAACAGGTGAACAAGTGAGTAACATTTAAGAAGCTGATTAAGCATCAGGCAAGGAAAGAAAACCCTCTTTAATGGAACACAGAAACTATTAGCTGTCTTCAATGAAACTTGAGCTAGGGTTGTACTGACTAATGTAAAGCTACCCATGAAACCAAGTGCTCTAGGAGCTTCTGGTGTAAGAGCTGGGGAGCTACACTAATCAATTTTGTGACGTGAACGAGCCCTTTAAATGGCAAATTCTAATAGACCGTGTTTAGAAATGTTGAAAAACAGAAATACAATTAATTTACTGGTCTGAAAATTTGATTTTTGTATGTTGGAAGCATTGGACTTTCTGCAGAAAGTATCTAGTCAGATATATTTTTAGATAAGTTCTGGTATTTCAGTGTCTTGCTGACATTTTGTATTTCTCCAGTGGTACTCATTACAAAATAATTGGTGAGTACTAAATCAATGTATGTTAACTCCTGAGTCTATGATTCTATATCCCTTGTGACTGTGGTAGTGGTCAATATGTCTAGTTGCTTTTCAGAGAAGAAAGTAGAATCATAGAATTGTTTAGGTTGAAAAAGACCTTTAAGAACATTAAGTCCAACTATTAACCTAACACTGCTAAGTCCACCACTAAACCATGTCCGTAAGCACCTCATCCACACCTCTTTTAAATACCTTCAGGGATGGTGACTCCACCACCTCCCTGGGCAGCCTGTTCCAATGCTTGACAGCACTTTCAGTGAAGACATTTTTCCTAATATCCAGCCTAAACCTCCTCTGGTGCAACTTGAGGCCATTTCCTCTTGTTCTATCACTTGTCACTTGGGAGAAGAGACCAACACCCACCTCTCTGCAACCCCCTTTCAGGTAGTTGTAGAGAGCGATGAGGTCTCCCCTCAGCCTCCTCTTCTCCAGGCTAAACAACCCCAGCTCTCTCAACCGCTCCCATAAGACTTGTGCTCCAGACCCCTCACCAGCTTCGTCGCCCTTCTCTGGACACGCTCCAGCACCTCAACGTCCTTCTTGTAGTGAGGGGCCCAAAACTGAACACAGGATTCGAGGTGCAGCCTCACCAGAGCCGAGTACAGGGGCACGATCACCTCCCTGCTCCTGCTGGCCACACTATTTCTGATACAGGCCAGGATGCCGTTGGCCTTCTTGGCCACCTGGGCACACTGCTGGATCATCTTCAGCCGGCTGTCGACCAGCACCCCCAGGTCCTTTTCTGTGGGGCAGCTTTCCAGCCACTCATCCCTAAGCCTGTGACATTGCATGGGGTTGTTGTGACCCAAGTGCAGGACCCGGCACTTGGCCTTATTAAACCTCATCCATTTGGCCTCAGCCCATCGATCCAGCCTGTCCAGATCCCTCTGCAGAGCCTTCCGACCCTCCAGCAGATCAACACTCCCTCCCAACTTGGTGTCATCTGCAAACTTACTGAGGATGCACTCAACCCCCTCATCCCGATCATTGATAAAGATCTTAAACAAGACCGGCCCCAAAACTGAGCCCTGGGGGACTCCGCTTGTGACCGGCCGCCAGCTGGATTTCACTCCATTCACTACAACTCTCTGGGCTTGGCCATCCAGCCAGTTTTTTACCCAGCGAAGAGTGCACCTGTCTAAGCCACGATTCGCCAGCTTCTCCAGGAGAATGCTGTGGGAGACAGTGTCGAAGGCTTTACTAAAGTCCAGGTAGACAACATCCACAGCCTTTCCCTCACCCACTAGGTGGGTCACCTGGTCATAGAAGGAGATCAGGTTGGTCAAGCAGGACCTGCCCTTCATGAACCTGTGCTGACTAGGCCTGATAGTCTGGTTGTCCTGTACATGCCGTGTGATGGCACTCAAGACGATCTGCTCTATAACCTTCCCCAGCACCGAGGTCAGGCTGACAGGCCTGTAGTTCCCTGGATCCTCCTTCTGACCCTTCTTGTAGATGGGCATTACATTTGCTAACCTCCAGTCAGTTGGGGCCTCCCCGGTTAGCCAGGACAAGTACAAAGGAAGGAACGGCTTTTGTACCAAAAAAAAGACCAATTCCAGATAAATTACAAGGTAGAACTTGAGGGAAACAAGAAACAACAGCCTTTCATCCTTTACCCTCTTACTTTCAATATTTGCAAAGGATTATTGTAAGTAAAGGATACTGTTATAATAAGTGATGTATCAGGAAGAAGCTTTAACACCGCAAAACATTTTCCCTCCTAAATTTTGAAACATCCGACCGTAACATGTTCATTTTACAAAGCACAGAACAGATCTCAGCAGGACAGTGGTTATCTTTCAGTCAGGCACACAAATAACCTAGTTTGCAGAAATGCTGACCCCAAATGGCAGGTGACCTTCTGCCAGGGATGCAGATTCACACTTTTGGAGGCTCCCCACCAGTGCATCTCCCACCTTGCCCTGTATGAGTGTGTTTTGGCTGTCCCTGCTTTGAGGGCAGTATTAGGCAGTTGCAGGGCAGTGTCTCTGCTCTCTGTTGGCTTCTCACCACTCAAAAACCCAGAGCCAAGTCCCACACCACCTTTTTATCTGCATATTAGGATGCCTGCTCTCTTCATAAAGCAGAAGCAAATGTCCCAAAGGAGACTGGCAGCCATCAAATGGTGCATTACGAAACCTGAAGACACAGCAAGTGAATTAAATTTTAAGGCCAAAGCAACCTAAAGTGCTTTCACTTAATACCTGAATGACAAGAGTCAGTCAACAAGAGTCGTTTAAGTGGTTTGTAAGGTAAGCCTGGAAGTGTGAGGTGCAAGGGACGGTGACAGCCTGTGTGAGAACCCTGTAAGATGGGAGCCAAGGGCCTGCCTGCCTGCAGCGAGCTGAGAGCCAGTGTAGGAACTAAAGGTTCAGAGCTTAATTTCCTGATAAGTGTTGTGGTGCCTCGGCGTATTTCAGCTACAAGTTGCTGTGTAAGGGTTTTAATTGTGTTCTGGGCAACCTACCCGTGATTGCTGAGGGAGCAAATGCTGCAGCTTGTCATTGCATTTCACAAGGAAGGAACCAAAAGCAAATCTGGGGCAAAGCATCTTCTGGTGTTTGGTCTGTTTTTTAAAAGCATGGGCAAGATCCTGCTGGGAAATTTGCCTGTTGTGGCAAGGTCTCTGTGCAGATCCTGGGTATCACTGCAACTTCTTAAGCACAGCTGAAAGACTGTACGGACTGCAGAAAGAAAGGGTTGAGGAGAGACACAGAAGCAGTCAACAGTTTTGCTGCAGAACAGAGCAGAGCAAAGCAGCACAGCGTGAATAACCAGCAGAAACAACAACAGGAGGTTGTGACTGATGGCAGTAGCTAATGGTAAACCTGGCTAGTGTGAGCAACCAGTACCAAACACAAGAACATTGCTCGTGAGAGTAGCTAGAGGCAAATAGACCGTCTCTCAAAAAAAAAAGCAATTGAGAGCACAGCTCCTTTGTCAGCTTTCAGATGGCGAGAACTATGGGGGAATAGATTGCAAAGTATTCCAGGAACAACGATCAGTATCTGTCACTTGGATATCTCCAAACCTGGACTGGAAATGGAAATTGGACTTTCTTATTATCTTACAAGCATTCAGAACTGCAGGATGAAAACGTGGTCAAGAATATTAGGAAAATAAAAATAGCTGTACAGGAAGAAGCCAAAAGTCCATCTAGTCCGATACCCCAGCTCTGACAGCAGCTGTAAGAGTGTAAAAACGGGCAAGCGGGGAGTGACAAATCCCTGCTATGTCCTTCCTGTATGACTCAAGCAGAAGGGTTAAATCTTCAGCTTTTTTTCTAGTAGAAACAAATGTGCATACAGACTGTATTTGGAGCTGATCATTCGTTTTTCTGAATATGTTTATGACTAGGAATATTAGATTACTTTCTCCCCAAATTTTCAACATGATAAATAGTTTTTCCCTATCTAGTTACTTATCAAGAAGGAGCCAATCAGAATAATTGACTGTAATTCACTAAGGCTGACATCTTGTGGTTGCTTTTTGTATGTCGCCTTCTGCTCGAGTTTCTTAGAAAAGACTGAATTTCTCCCTTGGCTTAAACAGTTATTGTACATCTTGCCTATGTCACTGATTGTGTATTAGCTACACAATTCTGAAAATGATTCAGTAACCCCAACAGCTGAGCTGAGAAAAGAAGTAATGCTGGTATCAAAATTTACTTCCACTTTTTTTCAGAGTTTTATGGTTTTGAATTGCTAATGTACAAAAGCATTCTTACCACTGCAATCACTGCCCTCTTTAACAGGTCTGTGTTTACATGCTAATATTTATCAGCTTAAATATTTTTAAAACTGTTAGTAATCCTACCCCAGAACACTAAACAAACTTAAAGGCATTGGATAGAGTAATGAATACTTTAGTTTGAAAATCTCTCTAATGATGTTCTGTCTTTTGTGAGTTAAAACCTACCAGTGTCCAGCAGAATGTCTGTATCAAGGACTGCCTTTTGCATGTATGTAGTCAAGACAGTGACTGGGAGCACCACTGTGCTCCCCAAGGTTTCATCATGTATTTTATTGTGGTGCAAGCGTAAAGGACACACCACCAATGTCTGCAAAATAGGATCCATTTCAGAGCATGAAATACTATTATTGCCAGTCCAACCACTATAGCAATTGCTACATTATTTTTTTAATCTCAGGGATGGTGTTATAATATGAGGCTACACCTTCATATTTTTCTGAATTTAAAGGTGGAAGTTTCTTTCTTAGACAGCAATTTGCAACTTGCAAAATGTTGATACAAAGCTGGAAAGTAATTTCGATGTTTATCTGAAACTTTCTGATCTTCTGTTGATACTTTATTAGCTTGTTCACAGGCATCAACAACTTCTGCAGCAATACCTTACAGGAGGCTTGGGATACCAAGGGGAGACCACCTGTATAGCATCAGCAGCAAGTAGCAGAGAAACAGCAGATCAATCATCTCCAGTTATTATTGTGTTAAGTAAGGATAGATCAACCCAGCATTTTCTCATGTGTATATAATTCATTCATTTATTTATTTGCTTGGGACAAGAAAGGAGATTGCCTTCCTTTGAACTTTTCTGAGTGACAGAATGCTCCTTTGTCTCCCAACAACTAAAACTACCCCAGTTTTAATACACTTTGAAGAAGGAAATTAGTTGATCAGGAACAAAGTAATAGATTTTGCTTGTCCTTCAAAATAGAATGAATTCTAGAATGACAGCAAATAGTGTCAGCCTGAATGCAGTTTTTACAGAGCCAACAAGGACCTGAAACAGGGACAGATAATTAAAATCTCAGTGTATTTGCAGCAAATGCAACAAGACAATTAGTTCCACTATTCATTTAGTATGTTTAGGTTGTTGTTCAGAATGTAATATAGTATTTCAGCATTGTTCACCTTGCAGGTTTCCTTCTTGTGACCTCTGCTTGAGTATACAGATAATGAATTACAGGACCTTAAGTCATGATTACTATTGCAGAACTGTAAATATGCACGTTCTAGAAACATGAGAGAATATAAAGAAATTGCCATAATTATCTGGAGGGAAAAAACCTCACATCTGTAAATTGCTGCAGCTGCACAGAATAAAGTTGCAAACACAACTAACCAAAGAAGTGCCAGGGAAAACATGACAGACAGCAAGAATCTTACAAGAACAGCATCACCAAAGTTAGACAGACAAGGACAGAATGATTATCAACTTCTTATTGCCCAAGCAGATGCTTGAATAGTCATCTCTTCACTGATTCCACCTAGGCTAATACCAAGAGGAGCATAATGATTAGCAGAACAAAGGCTTGTGTCAATGTCCTGTTCAATCCTTGGTATTTTCTGCTTAAAAATGCTTTGTGCAGAAGATGGGTTTTACTAAAAGGAGAGTGATGCTGGTTTTTTAAATATGAGCATTTGTAAGCTTTTCAAGCTCTGGTAGAGAGACTGCAAAGTTAAGGGCTACGACACTATGAAAATAGTTCAGTGTATCTTCACTCTAATCCTTGAGCACTGTGGATTTGTTTTGAGGCACAGTAAAACTTCCTTTTGAAAAATTAATATAACAGAAATACAGCAGAAATTTAATAGAACTGACAGAGTTGCTTCAGACCAAAAGCATGGACGTATTAGACAGAGTTAAAAAATATATCTTCAAGCCTGGATGCTTTCTTTATTACTGAGAAATTTCAGCAACTCAGCTTTAAGGAAATGTAGGTAGGCATCAAGTAGCACTAACTGCTCCACAGAGGATAGAAATGGATGCCACACAAACTGTAATTGATGGTCCTTTAGTTTAGAAATGCTGTTGAGAGTCAGTGTAAATCATGTGGGTCATAAAAATAGATAACAACATTTTTAACCTTATGTTAGGCTCTAATTAGAATTAAAACAAATTAAAAAAGAATCTGCACCTCTTTTGCAGCACTGTCATAAGTCTCAGAAAGAGAAACCAGGATTTAGTATAGTTCACATAACAAAGCAGGAAAGAAATAGAAGGAAAGAATTCAATAGTTCAACAATGCAGATAAAATAAAACCAGAAAAAGTAATGGGTAGTTTCTCTGATGTCCTGACCCACAGCTACTCACTTGCCAACTGGCAGAATCAAAGCAACTGCAGTGCTTTCAGAGCCTTCTCTGAGTGAATTTCCCCCCTTGACGAAATCTTCCTAGTACAATGAAAAGAAACCCAGCCAAAGTTTACACAACTTACACTTTCTAAAACATGGCCTTCAGTATTATTTGGGGAACTAAGTTCATCCATTAAAAGAAGATATTAAAATGGGTTTATGTGATTACAAAATCACCATTTTTTACATAGGATAATACTCCTCAAAAATAAGACAAGGTATAGAAATAATGTATCTTATTTTGTGAGATATTTCCTATTAGTATTGCTTTGTCATCTACAGCACAAATAATGAGGCTCAGAACTCAAATCTGAATACAGCCAAGTTCACATTTCATTTGGCAGTAGAAATAAATGTGGACATAATCCATATTATTATTATTATTGTCTTATAAGTCCCACTGACAACACAGTAAGGTTGCACTGATTGTTTTTAAGATGGATATGCAAACGAAACAATTGATTTCCAGTCCGGATAACAGATAAAAGCGAAACAGTTTAATGCTACATTTTCTTACCCTCAATGCTATTGACAAGGCTAGAGATAGATTTTGGAATCCAAAAAGTGTCTGGAAAAAGAAGGATTCATGTATATATGTATAAAGCCTATCTATCCAATGATACACAGCTAATATATCCTGAAAAGGTTACTGTAAGTCTAACTGCGGTAGCATTTTACATGGTCAGGTGTACTAAAATACAGCTGTATGAATGAGCGTATACTGCAGACATGCAGCTGTGTTAGTAGTGGAATTCACAGAGACACGTATAGATCCTTCATCATTGTTTTCACTGGGATTATGCATGGTTCTCTTTCTGGAGTGGCTTGATCTGATTTCCTCAGTTCTCAAGAGCATCTATTCAGCAGTAAGAGCAGTCCTCTCAAGAGCAGAGGGAAAGCAGCATGGACTTGTTTTCTGCGAATGTCTTATGTTCTTTGATGGTAACATAGGAAAGAGGAAGGTAGCTGAAGCAGGTCTCTGTGAATTAAGTTGATCTCTACTATAATTCTGCAAAGGTCCTCTGTTACATAGCCTCATCGTCAGCACAGGCAAGTTCCTGCACAGAAGATGTAGGCAGTTTCCAACCTCAGTCTGCTGGGATGTCCGGAAGAAGCCATCTCAGCCCACAAGGAACACGTGGCTGTTGGGAAAAATGACTCCAAGCCATACTCGGAAGATGTGCTGACTCCTAACACTGCAATGCAGTGGAGAAGAAAATCCCTGCTGGCAGAGCAGCTTCCAGGAAGAACTTAAATTGCACTTGTGAGCCACTGCTAGGGAAGGGAATCAAGGCTAATGGAATTGCAGGGGGAAGAACATCAGATCATGCCTGCCTATCTGGAGTATCCCATAAAAATATCACACTCTGGTAACAGACTTCTAGTTCATTCCTTGATGAAACGAGCTACCACACTATCTGCTCCCTCATTATGAGTGGCAGACAAAAAAAAAAAAAAAAAGAAAATATACTCTTTTACCTATTTGTAAATATTTAATGATATTTTTCCTTTCTGAAGAGATTTGATCTTTTTTTCAAGTAGTCCTGTCTCATAGTCTGCCAGTAACTGAATAGGGCCTGCTAAAGTGAATCTGAACTTTAGCAGAATCTCTTTTTTTTTGGTAAAAGGAGGCACCAGAATATAACTGAAATACACTTTCCCACACATTGAATTCATTCCTGTATTTTGGCAACCAGTGATGCCCAAAAGGTCCAATTTAGGACTGGATGCTTGGGCTCAGCACTGTCCAGAGAAGACTCTTTGTGAAGACCTAGCAAGCTAATGATAAACAAGATGCAACAAAAAACGAGATCCAAAGTTCAGTGAAGTCTTTATGCCACAAATTTCTCTGGGAATTTAAAACCAGAAATTATCATTATCAATTTCTCTCTTTCTTCTATGCTGTAGGCTAACTAGCTTAAAGTTCTTATAATTTTATATGTCTGTGTGAAGAATGTACAGAGGAAAAACAGAGTGAAAGAGCTGAAGGTTTTTATTTTTACTTAGTACTACATTCCCTTTCTGACAACAATTTGCATTCCTCCAAATCCTGAAAATAAAATAATTTTTACCTCTGGAGAAGACTTTGCTCATAGCAAAATAAATGCCACAAGCTCCACAGTTTTAATTGTTTTGATGGCATTATCTCTTTGAAAAGAAACACAGTCTCTCTCTGGTCTCCCCTGAGAATGCTCATGGCAATGAACTTCCCGCAAAATCCAGGGACACTGTTTCTCTCGCAGGACTGGTAATTGATTTGATTTCATTCACTGCAAAAGACAAATTTGACCAACTGCTCTTAGGCAGTTGAACATGACATCTTTAAATATGCGAGTGCAATGGATAGATATAATGGAAGAGAACTCTGCTGACTGTATTCAATAAGCAAATGACTTAAAAGCTGCAAGTGGTAAGTTGGGAATCTTGGTCTTTCTTTGGGATGACATTTTTTTCCTTGACACCAAGGAAGTTAAAAAAATTTGGGAGTATTATTGATGATACCTGTCATGGTGTAATTAATTTTGGATAATTAGACTACTTTCAGCTAATTTTAGCCACTTAAAAGTTTTCAGTTTGAGACCTAGTCTTACAACAGGTGTCTTGCAGACAGCTCAGAAGGTGTTTCATTCCTGTGTAATACCAATTTCTAAACTTGATGGAATTAATTACCACCTGGAGGTGCCTAATTCTCCATGGCAGTCAGTATAGGTATGGACAGTAGCAATACCACTGGAAAAGCACACTGTTCAAGTAGGCATTTCCCAGGACATACTAACATCTCACAGGGTTGAGCTGAGGTTTTTTTGGATCATGAAGTCTACTATAAAGTAGTCTACTAAAAAGGAAGACCCTTAGCCATTTATGCAGCCCTCAAACCATCTGGGTGGATCTGGAGTTTAAGTCAGCCTCTGAAAGTGATACTGAAATTTGTGACCACTGACACTGACCACTGAAATCATGTTACCACTACCTCGTTTGCTTTTGGTCCTCCACTGGATTCTCCTTCCTTGAATTTTTCATCAACTGAAGGAGCTGTTAGACTTCAGACAATGTTTTTCCTTGTAGACTTCTTCCTGCTACAGTGGAAAGAATAAGGCTTCGAAGCTGCAGATGACCATCAATCTGTCCTGTCTGTTTGGGAACATCTTGGCAAGCAGAATGAGTTTGTGCAAGAAAACCTGAAATAGGGTCAAAAAATGCAGGAGCAAAATTAGTCAAGGGGCTTGGCTGATGATCTTCCCTGATAAGTCAGGGAAAAGGGTCTTGTTTTTCTTACTCTGATGAAGCCCAAGCTGTTTGGCTGGACAGCGGACCTCATGAAATAGGTAGTGGAAGACCCTGTATTTAGGTCAAGGAAGATCTTATATTTAGGGTTGGGAGACTGTGTAGCTTATTGCTAGGGAGTCAGGTAGTGGGTACCCTCCTTCCCTTCTTTCCTGAGTAGTTTGTGACAACGTGGAAGGTAATAACCATTGATTCTATTCATTCTGTGTCCCAAGAACTAAGAAAAATCTTAAAAACACAATAAACTCAAGCAACTGTGGCTGAAGTAAGAGCTTATGTTGTTCTCTCTTCACTGTTTACCTGCTCTCTAGTAGCATTTCTGCCCTGCTGACTGCAGATCACAGTGCATCCAGTGTTTGTAAAACATTCTCTATTTTAAAGCAAAAATTACTAAGGATTTTATATCACTGCTGTAACAATCCTTTAACTTTTCAACATGCATCCCTGAATATATTTTGCATTTAGCACTGAACTGGAAGCTAAATACATAAGAATTTATAACATTTTGCAATTGATTGCATACCCTCAATGCTTTTGTTTTGTTTCAGCCCTTTATTTTGATGCTCTTAAAAGATGCCACTAAAAGCCACGTCCTGTGGCAGTGGTGTACCCTTGAAATATCATTGTACTCACACAGGGTCTCAAAAGACATGTATTTAGAAAGTACATACATTCTCAAGTTTCCTTGCTTTTCTCCTCTTTGATTGCTATGATGAGCAAAGACAAACAACAGTTGTTGACACATGTTGTGGTCTACTATTAGATGTATCCAGAATCATACACACACAAAAGGAAAGGGACCTCAAGAGGTCATTTAATCCATCCTCTACCCTAGTAAGGCCATTTAGACATTGGAGTAAGCTCTAATCTTAGCCCCTAAACAATCTTAGTTCTTCGAAACTTGGAATAAAAGGAAAAAGCTCTGGATATGCTCACAGACTGTCACTGTTTAATAGCATACTAATACTGTTTGTTTCTATTAGCAGTATCAGCAGCCTTTGGCGAAGCTGAATGTGAACTGTTGCTGACTCGTCTACAGAAGTTGACCGAGGAGGGGAGAATTGCATTATACTGTTTATTTTAAACAGAACTCACATACTGATTTTTCTAAAGAACACTTAAGCATGGAGACATTCTGTAGTTGGTCCTTTTTCTTTCTTAATACCGACTACAGAATGTTTTGGTAGAGGTAGACTGTGACATAGGATGGATTTCAAAACCATGAATAATGTGATGACACCTCATTTATAACTTATTGCTTGTTCCATTATCTGTCTCTCTCCTTGGTCAGAAGAAACATGATAAATTCAGGCTGGGCCATCATTCTTGTTGAAAGAGCTCCTCTATTCCATCATGTACCTGCAGCAAAATAAACCATGTATTTTTCACATAATATTTAAAAAACTGTTTAATTTTTGTGCTCTAGAACGTGCATATAGGATCCATTTTTCATCTTACACCCAAGTCTCCACACTTAGAGTAGAAGTGTCCTGCACAATTGCTGCAGGTGCATATTGTCCTGACAACAATATCATGCAGGTCTGGAAAGGAAGGAGGAAAGTGTGGCAAGATCCAGGTAACCGAACAAGGGAAGAAGAAAGTATTGTTCTGGCAACACAGCTACAGATAGGCCCATTTGGTCTTCTGCAGAGATCAGCAAAGGCATCCACATGGATTTAAAAATGCCAGACCAGAGTACATGCTGTTCCAGGTAAGAACTGTCATACCACATAAGGCCAGTCTGGCTTCTTGTGTCTAACCATGACGGGTGATGAATACATCCTCTTACATATCCTGCATACTTACAGAGTTTATGGAACAAGGTGTGCACAGTGTGATCCTGTAACTGGCTTCCACATCCGGTTGTGGAAGTCTGTAGTTCAGCGACTGAGTCAGATTGCACCTACACTCATCATACTTAAAATCTGCTGATGACCCAGTACTCTATGAACTATTTAATTTTCGTTGGAATGCATTTTGCACCCTGGCCTCTGCAACACATTTGTTTTAAGGTGGTTGCCTGTTAACTTCATTTTCTAATCACCTTCTCAACACACTAATAAGATTTTAAGAATCTTTATCATATCTGCTCAAGTCCACCCTTTTCACATGAAAGATTTCTAGTTTTGTTTGCTTTGTCTCATAGGCAAGCCATTCCACATCATTGACCACTCTCGCTTCTCTTCGTAACTTTGCAGAAGTAGTGAAACCTTTTTTTCTGAGCCAGGCTGACCAGACATGTGCCCATAATATTCAAAATTTCGAATTTTTTTCTGCTCTTAATTCCTTTTACATATTAAAGAGCTATAAACCCAACAGCTTTTAATACTGTCATTCATAATTAAAACTAAAAAATACTCTTCAATCACCAATATAACAAAGACTTGAGAAAACAGATGGGTTTTGCAACATTCTTGAAAGTTGATATTCAGACTATGAGATCAATGGAGACAACGAATTCCAGTGCTGAAGGTCTTTCACTGTGTATGCCCTCTTAACATTCTCCAAATATTTTAATCGACTGAATTTTAGATGGAATACCTCAGTTGCTATCATCTACCAGGGGAGTTCAGGCTGCCATGCTGGTACCTAGGAGCTTTCTGAGGATCAGGCAGTGTTATAATATGTTGGCATTTTTTAAGATCTGTAGGCAGGTTAGCAACCTGTTTTCCTAAATCCGACCCTCCATTTGATTTCTGTTCTTTTTTTTCTCTTGCTAAAGACTGTCTTAGAATTTAAACAACTATCCTGTTTTTATCTGCTATCTGTAAACTAAGACTGATCCCTAGGAAGCACAAACTCCTTTCATTCATCATCGGTGTGTGTTAAATTCACAAGTCTTGCCTGCATAATCAACATCTCAATTACCTTTTAAAAAACACTGTGAAAAATAAATCTGATAAAAGGACTGGAAGCCATCTGATAATTTCTAGAGTAGACTGCAGTCTAGCTACCATATGTCTAGTAGGTATTAGTTTGAGACAGGATCTTATTGACGCAAGACACTGATTTTTTTTTTCCCTCTTCTTTGATGGATCAAAAAAGTAAACCTTAAGCAGTTAGGTATTTAAATTTGGCACGTGGAACTAGATATTGTGGTTCACATGATCTTTTCTAGTCTACTACAACATTCGATGTAATGCTAACTAGTGGAAACACACATCTAACAAACTGATAGTTATTAAAATTGCCTTCCAGTAAGTATATGCCTTGTTACCTGTTATCTCATTTATACATTAATGATAAAGCTCCATTTGTTGTTAAGCTTATTATAATTTTCAAAATAGAAAATCTGCACATCACATTAACTTACAGAGTTCTTTTTTTACAATGCTGTGGGTATTTAGAACATTTATTTTTGAAAAATGGAATAGTTTTTTTGGCATTTTCACAGCATTCCATCACCCCTTGCTACAACATTAAAACTCACGGTATAATTTTATTCCTCCTCAACAGTTCTGTATTTTCACTTAAAACTAATTGTTCTCCTCACATTTTGGATTTTCTGTATTATGTAAATTGCTTATTTTTGGGATTGGGGATTCTTGTTCAAAATACATCAGTGGTACTGTGATATAAGTAATAAATATCTAGCATTTTCCACATAATTTTAGGAAGGGACTCCAAGGTGGTCATCTCTTCATCCCAAAGCAAGATTAATGGATCTACATCACTCCTCTCATATGGTCCTCTCGCAAATTATCTAATCATATGTCTCCTCAGACAACCTATTCTACTACCGCTATGGCTATCAGGAAATATTTTTCTAGTATCAAAATTAAATCTAAGTTCCAAACAATCTCAGGACAGTTAGGGGCTTCCTGAGGCAGATACGACTTTTATGTATTTAGTTGTCTGCTGTGCATCTTCATTCCATTAACTTCTCCAATGTTACTATGTCAGTTTTCAGCAATCATCACATCATCTGGCAAGAACTGCAGTTGTACTATGTCTTTTTGTTTGTTTCTGAAACTAATTGTTACCAACTTCATTCAGTGTCCCCTTGCCTGACTACAGAGAAACAGCGAACAATAGATCCCCGTCTCCTCCCTCCATGCCACTCATCATTTTTCCACTTCTACTATGTCCTCTCCAGTGTTTCTTTTCCATATAGCAGAGTTCCAACTCAGTTCTCATTTGCATGGAAGCCAATTCACATCTCTTGATTGTCCTTGTCCTTTCTGAACCTTTTCCAATTCTTAGAACTCTTTTCTCCAATTTATCCTTCCAGATCAGAGGCATTGGAACATGTTACGGCATTATCTCACTGAAACATTGTACAGAACAAAACAATGACACCATTACACCAAATCAGATCATGACAGACCCCTGCGGATTCCCACACACCTCCTTGCATTTGGGAGTAGATCATTAATAACAAGTTATTGGGGTATAATTACCCCACCATTTTTATGTTCTCACCTTACAGCATTTTCATGCAACCCATACTTCCCTGGTGTGCCAAGATTATATTAAGTAACGCCTGAAGCATCATTAAGGCCAAAATACCTGACATGGAATGCTTCTTCACACTCGACAACATGTATTATCCCACCAGAAGAAGAACTGAATTGACAGGCTCACTCTGACAGTTGTTTCCTTGTCGACTTTGAGGTAGCTACAGTTTTTGTTCTGGCACTTTTGCTGAAATTTAAGTTACACGGACTTGCTGATAAATCCCCACGTTTTCCTCCCCTATACCGGCAGGTACTATGCCTGCTCTTTTCGAACCCCACCCATCCTCCAGGAGGCCATTTCAGCGAGGTCTTGGCAAGTCCTAGAAGGGAGTTCATGAGGTGCAGCTGATTTGAGAGCACCTAACTGATCTTTACTTAGCCTAGGCTCAGAGTGTAATAAATTCTCCTTGGATTCAAGTGCTTCATCTGCTTTGTTGCAGTTGGGACTGACAACTGAAACAAAAAAAGATGACAAATAATTTGTGAACATTTGTTCTTTGCGTCACATGTCTTACTCTATGTATTATTGTTATTATTAAATGCTGCTTGTATTTTTTAGGTTACAGCTCCTAAATCTTTCTTTTCCTGCATTTTTTCACTCACACTTTTCATCCTTGCTACATGCTTCCTTCTTTGTTTTCAGTAACCCCTCAGGTTTAAAGCTGAGAGTTTGGCTGGCAAGAACCCATTTTCTCCCAGCCTAGGGCTTCTCTGATCAACGCTGCAGCCTGGCTGCAATTTCAGGGCAAGGATTGCAGCAGAGGTGCCCCATCCTGCTCGGGCACGTTTGCCAGGCTCCATTACCTCCTGCAGCTCTGGGGAAACGCAGGGCCCTAGGCCACACTGGCACGGTCAGTCAGAAGAGGTGATTTCAAAAAGCAGCAATTTTTTTTCCAAAACTGTAACAAGCAGATGCTTAAATATCCGTATTCCACAGGTATTGAAAAGTTATCCCCCCCACCCCTCTTCTTTTGTCCCCTAGGAAAAAAAGTAAACCGGGCGAGCGCCGCCTCCCCGCTACCAGCGCGGCCTCCGGGCAGCTTGCGACTCCCCTCCCCCGGGTTCCGCCCCCCGCGCATGCGCGCAGCCCTCCGGCCTCTGAGCATGTGTAGAGGGTCACGGGCCGGCGGCGGCCTGGGGTGGCTTGGTACCGCAACGGCCGCGATGGGCTGAGGGGAGAGGCGGCAGCGGCGGCAGCAGGAGCAGCAGCGGGAGGTGTCAGCGGCGGGGGTCGGCGGCTCCAGGCTGGGCGCCCCGAGGATGGAGAGAGCCATGGAGCAGCTCAACCGGCTGACGAGGTCCCTGCGCCGCGCCCGCACCGTGGAGCTGCCGGACGGTGAGAGAGGGGCGGCAGGGCGGCGGTCTGCTCCAGGGCCGCGGCGGCCTCCCCGGCCCGGTGGGGTTGAGCTGAGCCGGGGGCCTTTGCGTAAGCCCCGCCCGGCGAGGCGACTCGGGAGAGTGGAAACCAGTTCCCTCCCTCCGCTTCCGAGCGGCTTTTTTAGTTGTAGTCGTGATCACAACAACAGCAGCGACTGCCCCGTCCTCTTTCTTTCCCCGGTGTCTCGCCGCCGGAGGACGGCGGTGTCTGTCACAGGGCGCGGGTTGCCCCTGTTCGCTGTTGCCGCCCCTGGGCCCGGGCGAGCGGGTGGTGTGGGGTGCTGGACCCTCTTCTTATTCCGTTTTAAATCCTTCGTTAGGTGTTTCGTCGGTGGCACACAAGTGATGGCAAATCTTTGTTGATTTATTTTTTTTTGTTATAGTGCTGAATTTTGTTCGAAAAGGCATTGTAAGTCACTGTCACCGGTCACAGCCTAATTTTTTTGCTCTACACTACTTCTCATGGGTCTTAGCCACCCGATATGGGGATGGACTTGAACTTACAGTTTCAGGCTCTTATGGCAAGTAGTTTAGTGTTCCAGGCAGGTCCAGCTTTTGAGAAGAATACCCCTGCAAAAGCTTTTGGATATGCAAAAGTTTCTGTTCTTGTGACTCATGTGCTGTTGCTGTACTTTCTTCAGGGTTTATTTTTAGGGATGAGTTTTTGGCTGTATGTCTGCCAGCTTTCATCTCTGGTGGTGGAGGAATGGGAGTAATACTCTGCTTTCTCTGTGTTCCCTGTTCGGACTTCCTGGCTGCTGCACATGGACTTTCCCCTACGCTGAGCTGCTACAGCCTTTCCTTATTGTCACCTGTCAACAGTGTCAGTGTCTGCCAGTGCAGTTGCTCATAAATGTCACAAAAAGACAGACAAGATTCAGATGCTGCTTCTTGTAAGCTCTTGAATGGCAGCGGTGAAAACTGATGTAATGCTGGTAATGTAAGCTCAAACTTACAGAAATAATGTAGTAGCACTGGTTTAACTAATTGATGATGGTAATATGAATAATGTTTAGCACAACCTATGCTGGTTGGAGCTGCTTTAAATTTACTCCAGTATTAGTGTTGGCAATGTCATTCTGAATTTGAGTTCAGCTGTTTTCTCTATCTTGAGCATTATTATCCTACACTTCAGAGGTAATTATGTCTGTGGTAGTGCAAGTGTAAGCCCTGTGACCTCTGGAACAAGTACTTCTCTTGCCCTGTAGTGCAGGAGGAATGTCAATCCTATGTATTCTCTAAGAATTACATGAAACAAATCACAGCTGGACTGAAATAAGGAGATAAATGGACTTCAGGCACTGAAGTCTCAAATTACATTCCAAGAAAACCTCCATTCAATGGCCATCTAACTTTGGGTACATCTTAGCTCATTACAGATATTCTTTCTTGACCTTGGTGTTCCCTAGGTTGATGTAGGCCTGCCCAAACTCTTCTTGAGAAGCAGGTTTGGGTTGTAGTGTTTTGCTCTAAACATGTACTGACAGGATCAGCTTAGAAAATGCCACCACCGGTATAGTATGGCATGCAGTTTGGTGGCTTCTTGTGTGCTGTGTCTGGCCTCTTGAATTATGATTTTTTTTTTTTTCCCCACGTACATTTGAATAGCTTTAATTTGAAAGATATATAATTTACCTCTCTGTCCTTAAACTAAGACTCATAATACTCTCTTAGGAACTAGAGATTTGTGTTTGAACTTCCTTATGCTGAAGAAGGCACTAAATCCAGGTATTTAACTTCCTTTCCATGTGCTGTAGCCATTAGGGTATTATATGGATGGTGCTGACACTTCTTTAAGATTGTGATCTCTGCCAAATTCAAGCCAATATCTCTTATGAAATAAACTAATAAGTATCTTGTCAGGGCAGGATTCTAGATGATGAATTTTAAGTGATTTTTTTTTAAAGCAAGCATTAACACCTGAGTCCAGTGCCAGTGAATACCGTGAGCTGACCTTGCCAATAGGAAATAGTATTGGGTTTTTTATTGCTCTTCTGAAGTATCCTTCAGCCTGCATTTTCTAGGCACTTAAGAGTTTGACATAAATTTCTGGATTCTACTGTTAAGGCTCAGTGCCTGAAAACTAGGTCTTGCAGCCCAAAGCCGTAGGTTTTAGGCCCTTTCTTGGCTCTGAGTCTACATTCTGGGTGCTTTTTTTGTCTTTAGATATTCATGACTTGAAATGCAAGCAAGTTAGATAACAAATAAGTTCTGTAAGTGTGTGAGGCATATAATGCTTTTTCTCTCCCTGCTGTCATGTACTTTCACTTTAAGTCAATAGGAGTTTGTTTATGAATAGGGATAATATTTACCAAAAATAGGCACAAAAGCTCCTTAGTCCCACACCCTTTTAATTATTTCCCAGAAAAACTCTGGGAAAATCTGCATATGCTCCACAGTGTAGATTCTGTTAACAGAATAGCAGAGGCCTTCATGTTTTGTAACTATACCATAAACACCTTTTATGGCCCAGCTACACTCATATTTAACTATTGTCTTTCTAGATGGCTATACTTGCAATATAGTTAAATTTAATTAGGATCAGTATTAAGCATTTCAGTTAAGTGTGCCAGTATGTTTAAAGCTTTTTTTTTTTGTCTCTTCTCTTTAATAGGGCATGTGAGAATACGTAAGGATGTCATGCTCAGATTTAGTTGGCATTCTCAAGTTCTGTTTTTTGTTTCAGTTGGAGAGCTTTATCTTCCTGCCAAGAGATCTGTGGAACAGAGCTCAAGCGAGAAATTTTTTTTCATTTGTATATACTGGGAGCTAATCATGGATACATTTTTAAAAAGTGATCAAATCTTTTCCACAATTGATATCTTTATTTAACATCTATTTAATTTTATTTCAAGGACTCTGCCTCTGTGTGTGTTCCCTCCCACCTGCCGCCCACTCCCCCCGCAGTCAAATTCTAGGGCTGGGTGTTGGGGATGGAGTTATCTGATGCCCATAGAGCTCTGCTGTAAGGAACAATCTGTAGACAGTTCAAACTCTTGAAGTTGGTGATAGTTAGAAGTACTCTCTGCAGCTTTGAAATGTCATTTGGTGTTTTGAGAGGCTTGTGTCTCTTCCACCATACATTCACTGTAAGCAACATTGATTTTTTATTTTTTATAAATAACAGAATTAATGTGATTTGAATATGACTTACCTCTTTTCAGTATTCAAAAGTAATAATAGATTAGCATTGCTTCTTTCTTTTGTTAGCTACAGACAGACTGCTTCAAGTAGTGGGTAGCAGCACTAATCTTGGAGCAGTGTAGAATAATAATGAATAGTATAGGTGCAGCATGATAAGGGCTTCTCTGACTTCACTTGATAACTCTGAAGAATTTGTTGTTTAATATTTTGTAAATGTCAGCTCACTTACCTAGTGGAAGTAGTGAACGTATAGAAGCATGGTATGTAAAAGGTATGAGAAGCTATACTTGTTTGGGTCTGGTTTAATTCTTCCTGTTCTGATTGCTTTTTAACTTTGGTATTTGGATCAATTAAGATGATGACGAAAAAGTTCAAAATAAGTGTTACGAGAACAATCCCATATTTCCATATCCTGGAACTATATACCTGGGTTCTCAGAAAGTGTAGTCCCTCCTGTCGTAAGCCGGCATCTACATGAAAAGTCTGTGGAGATTGTACTCCCAACAATGGATAGTTTGCGTCAAGCTAGAAAATATAATAATTATACATCATTAATTATAATGTACAATGAGTATTCTTAATAATTATTATATATTAAAGCCTTTTAAGTTTTGTCAAATTCATCCTTTAAAAATAATATATTACTCCAGAAAGTCTGTAAGTGACCGAAGAGGCACATCATACCCATACAGTGTGCTGGTGTGTGCAGCAGTGGTACTGGCAGAGACTGTATAGCTGAATGTCAGTCTGTTCCCACCATTGACTTGGATTTTTGTGTTCTGGCCTTTTTTCTTTGCCTTCAAACATGGAATATGAACTGATTAGAAATTGAAATTTATTGCATTCAGGTATTCAAGTTTAGAGGCAAAAATGAATAGTTATGGAGTAGTTTAGTTTAAAGAAATCACTTTTACAAAATCATAGGCATCAGGACTATGGAAGTCACCTTGGAACACAGGAAATTTCCTTCTTTTTAAAATATTTTTTTTTTTGGTCAATGCACATTTCTTAAATACTTTGACTTAATGAACAGAATTGTCAGGTTAAAGAAATTGATGCTCCATTGAAAATTCTGTGATTACTACTTTATAAAAGAAAAAAGCCGCATTGAAATTTCATGTATTGCAATCCTGTTAATTACATCTTTTGTCTAAGTACGGTGGCTTTTTCTTTATAATGAAACTTTAGATAACTTGTATATAACCTGTGTAAAAAGAATGATCTGTTGAACAACGGACACTGCAAAAGGTAAATAAGTGTTGCTAGATGAATTTATTTTACAGAAAATATTTTTTTGCGATAATGGAGTAATTTAATTTCTTCACAGATAATGAAACTGCTGTTTATACGCTAATGCCGATGGTTATGGCTGACCAGCACAGGTGAGAGCTTCTTTAAATTTCCTTTTTTTTTTAAGGTCCGAAAAACCAGCATGTTTGCTAGAGTTGTAGCTGCTAGAGCACTCTCAGGAGTTCTGCTGCTGAGTTGCTGAGATAGTCACTGACTGTGTGCATCCCAGCATATTGTTACCTGAGACCTGTTTTATTTTGTGCTGTAGACTGGAGCTGGGATTTGTTCTGTTGATACGCATAAAGAAATTTGTCCTAGGGTAAGAACAAAAGCATTGTTTTGTAACTGGGTTGTAGCTCTGAGTGTGTATTTATTGATGATATAAAAGCTTTTAGTCTCATTAGATGTCTCAAAGACATGGAATAAGAGTTGGACAATGAGATTGATACTTCTGGGATTCCTTAGATGAGCAGCTGTTTCTCTTACCCAGTTGTCCTCAAAGTGTTTGGGGGCTGTATAGTGCCAGCTAACTGGTGCTACCTTCCGCTGAGTTTTGTAGGCAAGCAGGTAGTAATTCGTACTGAGACTGTAAACTGTTAATCTAATCAGGATAAACATTTGTTCTCCTACATAATATCTTGTTGATACTGTATGCAAGGGTTTTAAATTATGTGATCAGCTCATTACTGGAGGTTGAAATCACCAGTTCACTTGCAGTTTTGCCTATTTTGAAATATTTAATCTTAATTAATATTTTATCTCCACTAATTCATTAGGGCTTGAAGGGTCCTATTTAAATTTCTTATCCTATTGGCATAGCATGTGTCCTTCTACTTCATCATGATGATTTCACGTACCAATCTTCCTTCTGAACTTTGCCTGTGTTTGGGAAAGCTGCTGGATATCTGGCTAGGGTGTCTGTGTTGAGATAAGGAAGAAAATGGGAATTTATTGTTTTACAAACCACAGCTATTAATATGCTTGTTTTCCATATTTGTAAAGAAGTGACTTGGCCATCTGGTGTAATTCTCACTAGTTTACATTTGAAACAGTTGCCCAGTGTCACACTTCATTTATTAGGTACAAGTAAGAAGTGAAAGAGTAGAGGTACTGTTAATATGTAGATGCTTGAAAGCTGTTGGATCTCTTGTTCAGGAATTTGTTGGGGGGAAAAGAAATAGTGATCCAGTAACAGAGTACTTGTGTACAAGTTGCAGTATATACTTTGCTTGGATATTGTGAGCTATTTTTAAAGTAAAATTATATTTCTGTTTGAAGGTCTGTCTCAGAGCTGCTATCAAATTCAAAATTTGATGTGAATTATGCATTTGGACGTGTGAAGAGAAGTTTGCTTCATATTGCAGCAAAGTAAGACTTACTTGAGTCCAGTCCAGAAGTTAACAATGAAAGTATTGCCACAAATCTAAGGCACCAATGTAAGCTGGAAAACTCTGTAGTATCAGTTAACATTTTGTTTTTACACTTCTTTTTTGTATTTTGTTTGTTCCTTTAGCAATGTGCCTGCCTCATTGAGAGGACAGGTTTTACACATGTTATCAAATGGCTTTCCAGATTCTAGTGAAGGAAGTCTTGGTGGATACATTTTCCCTTTCTGTGAAGTCTCAGTCTGTGAAGAAATGTAGCCATTATGTGTATCCTGTATAGCTGGATTGCTCTTGCCTTTGTAGATTTAGAAAAACCTTGTCTGCAGGTGCTGCTTGTTTTTAAAGTATTCTAAAACAGTGGGAGGCACTTGGATGTTCATTGGGAACCAGCTGTTCCAAAGTACTTTTATGACCGTAACTGAAGGGGATATAACTTGCCCACTCATTTCTGATAATTTTTTGTATCCTGGATAAAGGACTTAAGTGCAAATTTCAACTCCGTGACCTAGATTATTTATTATTTTTGTAGCTCTTCAGCGGGGATAAATCTATATTGCCAAGAAACAGCCAGATTAACATAACCTTAATAGAAATAGTTTTTGAAATGGCCTTTCAGGAAACTAAACTTTAAACTTATGAATGAATGTTCTATATTTGGGTCCCATTTTAAATATTGTGAAAGTTCTTAGATTTAAACTGTTAAAAAAAAGTAAAAATAAAAGAACTAGTAGTAGTATTGCATATAAATAGCAGGTATTTGGGCACAATTAAGGTAGAATTTCCAGCTTTCTAAGCAGACTGTTTTAGAAATATGTTTCCCAAACATTCCACCTCAGAATTACATGATGCTTATATAAAATTTACTTAAGAAAGTACTTAAAAAAAATGCAAGCAAATTTTTAGCATACATCTTAGAAGTATCTTTGAAAAGCTGTATTTATTGATCATAAACCCCAAGAAATTGTGTTACACTTAGTTTCTAGATTCTCTTTTATCTAGGCTAGTTGTTACGTCATTAAGAGTTGTGGAGATGCTATTTTTGCAATTTATTGTACAGCTGGCTTTCAGTTTCTTTGGGTTGTTACGTAGCAGTTCTGACATTGGGAAGACTAATAACAATAGATAGATTGTGATGGATACAAAAATACTGTATGTTTATCCTCCTGAAGAGTTCAGGAGTAAGATAAACATAATGTGAAGTTTGTGTTCTTGGTGACATTGATTGTCCTGAAGAGCTTCTATATTATGAAAAGTAATGGGAGTTACAGATGCAAAACAAATAGCAAAGAAATATTTGTATGAGTTTTAGATTTTTTCTGACATTTAAACTTTTAAACATAACTTCCAGACACTGAAGCGTAACAAAAAAAAGATATTGGAATTGTTGTTTAATGGAAAATTCAGTCCTGTGAATAGATTAAAGATGAGGTAGGTGAGAGCAAATAAGCAAAACATTTTCAACACTTTATATTTTAAACAATTGGCAGTCATAAAGATTCACTGTTGGGTTTTAAAGTCACTAAAATCACATAGAAGGCTAGAACCTCTTTATTAGTACAAGTTATCATCAGTCAGTTCTTACTGCATTTAAGTGTGTTTCCTTTAGCTTTGTGTAACTTGAAGTGTAAAACCAGTTTTGTGTTAAGATTTTTCTACTGAATGTAATCTGTACATAGTATTGCTGTTGTCTTTATGTCAGTATAGATTTGGTTTGTAAATATCTTTGTTACAGTTTTTCCCTTCCTTATTTTGTTCTTAGCTGTGGATCAGTTGAATGCCTTGTTCTATTACTAAAAAAAGGGGCAAATCCAAACTATCAGGACATTTCAGGATGCACACCTCTCCATCTAGCAGCAAGGAATGGGTAAGAAAAAAGTTTTTTAAACTTCTAAAAAGGTTTTGTGCATAATGCACTTGAGCTGACATGTTCTGTAATATTTTTGCATAGTTCAAACAAAGTACTTTGGTTTTCACTTTTGAAAACAGGGATGGCACACTTACAGGGAACGTGGAGATTAAAGTTGATACTTTGAATATTCGGAAAATAATTTTATATGAACTAGGAAGTAATGTCTGAAGTGCCAATTTCTGTGCCAGTCATTTTAGTGTTTTCTGTTAAGCAGGAGCTTCATGATTCTTACAACAGTGATCGAACAAGGGATGAATTCACCTTCCAGTTAGCTAAAGTAAGAAAAGATTTCGAATAGGACACTGGAGGGTTTGGAAGGGTTCGGAGGTTTCAGATTTTTCTCAGATAGTGTCTCCAAGGGATTTTTTACTACAAGGGAAGTAATACAAAGTTTGCCTGCACAATATTAGGAGAGGGAGGAAGAAAACACCAAAACAGTGAGCAAGCATTTTTTTTTAAGATCTTATCTCTTGAATTGTAGTATGTGCAAACACACAGCTGATAATGGTAATGTCTTTTTCTTTTTCGAGCATGTATGTGTTACAGTAACTGAATTGTATCAAGGCTGGTACTTCAAATGAGGAGGAGGTAGTATTTAGTGGCTTTTAGGTATGTGGGAGGAGTATTTGTAGGAGAAGGGAAAAAGAAGCAGCCAAGTGGTACATGATGAAATGCAGAAATACACGCAGGAGACAGTTATGTGGAAAGGAGGTGTGAGGAAGGTGTGAGAGATTCCAAATAAAAAGGAAAAGTAAAAATAAACTCTTAAGGGTAAAGCACTTAGATCATTAGCATTAAAAGACCAAACAAAACATGAAGTAGGAAAAACACCACTACTTCCATTAAGGCAGTTACTGTACTTAGCAAAGATTTACATAGTGTTACAATGAGCGTCTGATTAAATAATGACTTAGTGGTGTCCTGTAAATGTGTTCACTGAAGTGTACAGGTGATGATGAACTTCATGGATTTCCATTAGCTGAACTCTGGTTTCTTGTCTTGAGAGCATAGTTCATGCTGAGCTGAAGCTGTTAGAGTGGTAGTTAAGTACTTCTACATTTTCCACACAAACATTCAGCTACACAACTATGTTTTTAGCCCTGTGCTTCATATACTACACTTGCACTGTATGAGTCTCTGGTGCTACTGATGATCACTCTCTTTTTCATGTGCTCAGTACCATACTCCTTATAAAGTAAAACTATGTGCTATGGTTTGAACAATGATGAATTAGAGTGAGTGGAGCTCGAAGAAGACACTTGGTCTCCGTAAATTATTTTCCCTGGCTGGGTTTTAATGTGTTCTTTTGTTTATAGCCAGAAGAAATGTATGAGCAAGCTGCTGGAATACAGTGCGGATGTCAACATTTGTAATAATGAAGGCTTGACTGCAGTAAGTGCTATTTATTCTCATGGTGCTTTTAAAATGAATGAAGAATTTGAAGATTCTCATTTCTTAAGCTTCTGCTGTCTTACATGTAAATAAACAAAACTGCTGTGTGTCCAGTGCCCTTAAGAATGAAAAGATGTGATCAAAGTACCTAAGCATATGATATTGTTGTTCAAAGCTTCTCTGTGTGAAAATGTTGACAACAGTACAGCCAGGTTTAAAATCATATTTATGAAGTACTTATGTAATTGCTAAAGGAAACATATATCTCATCATTTTGTACTTAGATTCATTGGTTGGCTGTCAACGGACGAACAGAATTGCTTCATGATCTTGTTCAGCATGTCAGTAATGTAGATGTTGAAGATGCAATGGGACAGACAGCACTTCATGTAGCTTGTCAAAACGGACACAAGACAGTAAGTTTCTAAATTTTATTACCAGGTTGGATTTGTGAAGAATTGGGTAAAGCCTCAGTGGTGTTGTGTGTGTTTTTTTTATAAACTTCAAGCTAGTCATGCACATGATGATGTTTAGAAGTGTGAAGAACTCTACTGTTTGTCTTAGTATTGACTGCATACACTTCCATGGGGATAACTAATTTATTGTTGTGGAAATGATTGATCTCAGTGTTTATGGGAGTTTAAGTGACTTACTGTATACTGTTCAGCTGTTCTGTAGTACTATTAGTGCCTTGCTGATTGCGCGTTTTGATAATGTTAAACATTTGAAAATGTTCTTCCTTACTTTTTAGTATGTGTTTGATTCATAATTGTACCAGCTATTATGTGCTTTTGAAATCTGAAATGATACTCATTTGCTGTGAATAAAAAATGAACACAGGGTTGGGTCAGTTAGATATTTAACATTAGAAGTAAACAAGTTCACATAGACTCTTTTATTGATCTGTGTGAATATTTCTTAGACCTGGCCTTGCATTAGGGCTGACTGTTTACTCTTAGAGTGCTGGTCTGGAGGCTTTATTTGAACTGCATTACAGCCATGTAGAGTAATGATCTTGAATTATACAGGTTGTCTCCAGGACTATTTACTGTTCAAAAAAAATTATCTTTCTACCCACATCCTTTCTGTTGTCATTGTTAGAGCTCAACTTTGGAAGACCAGGTTCTGAGAAACTGTTATCTGTAGACTTATCTACTTTATGTGACTGGAATATAGCAAAAGTTGTTTGAGAATCTGCTTAATGTTTTTATATTTTAGAATTTGCTTACATATTTCTTCTAGTGTGTGTTTAAAACTTCGGCTTGTGATAAGGCTGTTTATGGCTGTCACTAACTTGAGGTTTAGTTCTCTAAAAAGTGTCATTTTCCTTTTTAAATGGCTTGTAGTTCCAGGGGTCTTTGGGATTATCTGGAGTTCAATAAAAGGCATTCTTGTTAAAATGGGAAGTGCAAGGAAGCTTTATGAGCTCTGACAACCATGATTTTCCATATAGTGTTTAGGAATTTTGGTTTTGAGATTGATTATTGAAAATTAAATCCTTCAGTGTAATTAGACATGCATGACACTAAAGAGTTGCAAGCCAACAGACTTTTCTATTGCTCTTCTTCTAATGCTGGTATTTTCTTCTGTTCTAGACGGTGCAGTGTTTGCTAGACAGCGGTGCAGATATAAACAGGCCAAATGTGTCAGGGGCAACTCCGCTCTATTTTGCTTGCAGGTATATATTCTTAACTTTTGAATACTGTGCTAAAAGTGAAATTGATTTTTTTTTTTTTCTCCCCTTCTGCAATAACAATGATTAGAAAGCACAAAACTTATGAAACAAAAAGCTGACTGGTATTTAATCTTGCCTCCTGTTTGAATGTAGTTTGGTGACTCCATCTAAATACTTACCTTAGTACTGCAGGCTTATATACTTCTTTCTAACAGACATGTTAAACACACAGCTGTGCATGTTCTAGCATGAGTCATAAATCAATGACTGCTGAACTTTTTTTCTGAAAAAATGAGATCTATCAATTTAGATTATTTTGAGTAAACGAAAAATGCAGCCTTTTATAAGGTAAGTTTAACTATTCTTTAATGTACCTTATGGTATTACAGTGTATGTGAAATGTGCATATATGCCTTAAAGTTATAGTGTTGAATTGAAATTATATTGTTGCTTTGATCAGTTCTGTTTTCTTCATGGTTTAGTTTTATTTCAAAACTAATCACATATGATAAATGACCTTTTGTTTTAATTGGAGCATTTCTGCTATTTGGTAGAACATTTACAATTTTATAATCCCTGTGTTTTGGTTACAGGTTAAATAGTTCACCTATGATTAAATGTTAATATAAACAAAAAGAGAAATGGACTGACCTGTTGGCCTTCCAAGAGTTATGTTGTGGGAGCCCTGGTCTCTGGAGCTCTGGAGCTAGTGTATGTTAACTTCTTGGCAGATGAGAAGAAGGGAAGTGGAGAATAAATAGCTGCTAGCTAATTGAATGCCTTGGTGCTTGATTAAGGGACTTGTATTGGCATCCACTTTAAAAGAAGTAAGCAACTTGCTTCAGCTTGGAGGTTTTCCATGAGAAGGGAATTCGTTGCAAGTACAGAGGTGATGTTCCTTTAGAAGTTAACAATTGGAGCAGCTGGCAGGGTAGAATGAGCAGGGTGCATAGCGGAAGTCAACATCTCCTTGTCAGAAATGCCAGTTGGTGGTGCTGCCACCCAGGAAGAAAGGTTGTAGGTCCCTGATGACAGGGAGAGCGGGATGTGGTAGCAGTGGCTGGTGATGGCTGGAGAAAGGGTATTGATGCTCAAAGTCTGACTCTGAAACCCGTGGTTTTTTCAAGGTGTTGGGTTGTGTACTTAGTATAGAGAATTACAGTGAAGAGGTCCTTCAGGTATGCCTTTCTGAGGTAGGCCCTTCTGATCTCCTTTCTGAGATCTGGTAGCTGACTCTGTTTGTTTGCACTGGGGCAAAGTCTGGTACGTTAGATTAATCTGTTGGTTTCCTGGGCTGGAAGGGAATGGAAGAGGAGAACTCATCTGGGAACTATTGAGAGACCAGTGAAGCTACCTCTTGCCCCTCAGCTGTTGTCGCTTTTCCTGTGCCCTTCCTGAACTGTTAATGCAGGCAGCCTTGGTGTGTTCCAGGACAGCGAATAGTCATATACATTTGTGTAAAGGGCACACTGCAAACTAACTTGTGATCTAAAACTTCATTGGAAAACTTGTATCCGTAACCTTAATTGCTGTGTCTTTTGTATCAGTCTTTCATTTCACCCTTTAAATACTTCTGTATTACATTTGTCAATATACACACTAAATATTGGTGAAGGCAATAGTCAACTAGTCTTTCAATGTGTTTTTAATGAAGTCAACATCTAATCACTGGTACCCAATTTCTCATTTTCCTTAGGAGAAAGGGTTTTGGAAAGTATATGCTTTAGGTGTTGAGGGATATAAATAATCTTTGGTCTTATTTTTTTCTAGGCAGTGGTGGCCTGTTGGAATAGTTGTTTGTGACGTTCTTGAGTCCTGTACAACCTATAAAGAGTTGAGTGAGACTGTGAAATAAACTCTGAATGGAAAAGTAAAACTCATCACTCTTCACATTTAAAGGCTAGGCAAAACATTCACATGTATTGGTTAAAATAAATTAGAGCCAAGAGTGATGTATTGAACTCTTGTGCAAAAAAGATGTTTATGAATAAAAAAAAAATCTTACTAATATTTTACTGATAGTTAAAGCACAATTAGATTTTTTTTTTCCCCCCCGAAATCTGGTAGGAGTGAGCAAAGAACTCGGTGAAGAAAACTTTCTCTGTGAAGTAAGTTAGGGTGTGAATTGAGAAAGAGCTCATACATACTTATGAGGCTAGGCTAAGATGAATCATCTGAATGATGAGGGTGACTCCAGCTTGATAAATGGGCCATACCTAACTTTGCGTTGTGCTTCTGTAGTGGCCTTGAAAGGTAGTAGAATTTAAGTGGCATTATCTTCCACCCTCTGTTTCTGCTTAGTTTCATACCATAATTATTTGTTTTCTCCTAGGTTACATAGGTTTTGTTTGTTAGATGCAATAAAGTCAGATTTATCACTCATAGTAGAGCGTAAGTGCTGTATAACTCTCTTTCTTCTCTTCTTTTGAATAGCCATGGTCAGAGAGACACTGCACAAATTCTTTTGATGAGAGGAGCCAAATATTTACCAGACAAAAATGGTGTTACTCCACTGGATCTCTGTGTACAGGTATTAAGTTAGCAACTCTCTTTTTCTGTGAACTTCTGTCGCTTACTACAGTGTCACCTGATCAGTGTTATCTTTTTTTATTGTTAAGGCTTATGAAAGATAGTAGTCCTTTGGTGAAACAGAAATGCAAAAATAATTTTTTTGCAATTAAACTGATCCTGTAGGCAGGTTCCCAATTTGAACCCTTTGCAAAAGTCTTTAACATCTTTCTTTAAAGACTTTGCAAGATTGGAGTTCATGAGAAACAGAGTTTGCAGAACTCCAGTTGACTAGAAAGTTTGGGAAGCCTTGGTGTAATGGTAATAGACTCTGTTTAGGTGCTTAACTGTTAACAAGAGGTAAAGGCATGAAGAAAGGAGTGGTGGGTGTTATTTTTATCTCAACTATTAGGTTTTCTTTTTTCTTGAAGAGATATTACTGATAAAAACAAACAAAACTTACATGGTGCTGACTGTTACTTTTCAAAGGTATTCCAGATACTAGAAAACTGTGAACTGGAGGCTAAAAAAAAAAAAAAATCACTGCACTTAGTGGACATCACACTACCTTGCTGCATGTCATTAGTTTGGCAGGATAAAGTTGAAATGTTCAAATCTTTTGCTGTCCTAGCAGATTATTTTAATCTCAAGTTAATTAATTTCTGAAGATTCCTCATGTGCCTAAGACCTGCAGTTGCAGTAGCTGTGTGTATGTGGTAGAGACTGCTGCCTGCAGTACCTGTGGGATATTTTTGGAATGTTTAACTCTGAAAAATTTATTTCATAGACTATCTGTGGAAGGTCTTGATCAAGTTAGGTTACTTACAGCATTTCTTTTTGCATATAAGAAACCGTTTTAAGTCCTCAGCTCTGGTTGCTCAGAAGTGCCAGATCACTGTGCTGTCTCACTACTGACTCAACTGTGAAGCTCAGATTTTTTTTTCTTTTCTTTATTATGGCAAAATGACTTACCATTACCATAAAACCACATGGAGTCTAGTCAATTTTGAGACTTTCTGCAGCCACAGACCTGTAAGACAGTATACCAGCATGTACTTAATGGTACTATTCTTAGTTTTTATGATTAGTGTTTCGAATGTCTGCTTCAGTCTCCAGTTTTACAATCCCTAGGGCACCACTTTACACATCAAAATTCTGTCAACTTTTTTTAGGTGTGAGTAGTGACACCTAGTGTTTGCTCTTTTGTAGTGATGATCTTAAGGTGTTTGAGATCATCTAGTTTACAAGTTCATGATACTAAGTAAAAAAGGAGAAAACAAAGTATTTTCTTTCCTTTTCCATCAAGGGTTTTATGCTTTACTTACAGGTTTGCTTTTCAGAGTAGATACCATGTCGGCAAGAAGAATCTATAATTTCAGCCTTCTAAAAACATGTATTACCTTGATTTTGATGAGCTGAATTTCATTAATTCTTGTGGATTCTGTGTGGTTTTAATTTTAATACTTAATTTCTTGGCACCAGGAACAATTAAATGAATCTGTTTTAATGAATCTGTTATTACAGAAGTGAGTTATAAACTGTCACAAAAAGAGAAGGAGTCTCTGGAGTTGCAGCATTTAATACATTATGTTGTCATCTTTCCAGTGTAGAATTTGCGTATTCAGGTGTTAGGTGCCTGCTTAAAAATGCAAGTATGTTAAATAAGAGTTGATACAAATATACCACAAATTCAAATTTTGTTCTTTCCAAAAAGCATTTTTCTCAAAAGGTCGTGAAGTTAGTCAAGCTGTTGATCTAAGGCACAAGTGGAATCATACTTGTGTATTGATTTTGAAGTTGAATAACCCTTTCATGAGTTTATCCTATGTCTTCCTTTAACAAGTCAGATTTGTGCCTTGTGAGCCTTTAGGAAAATATTTGTTTTGAAGGTTTAGATCCTGGGTGTGATTAGGTAGACATGTGTCATCTATCAGCAATGGGAAGAGAAGCTAAATATTGCACTATTTTTAATCTGTGGTAAATTGTTAGATGAAGTGTTGTTCAAATGTAACTTTGGCTTTCTAAGTAGGAAAGTGTTTCAAAAACCAGAAGAAAGGGAACAGATATATGTGAGCCGATATACTGAAAGAATTTGATTCTGTCTTCTCCCGAAAGTTTTGGGATATCTAATTTTGGTACAGTTTAGTTTAGGATTAGATTTCTCCATTCAGCATGAGTTAAAAAAAAAATAATAAAAATTGTAATCCTCAGTAGATTTTAATGCCTATAATAGTATAAACCCCAATTCTAATATTTCTTTTAATTAAAATGGTTTTTGAACTATTGCTTTTTAGGGTGGTTATGGAGAGACTTGTGAAGTCTTAATACAATACCATCCTCGACTTTTCCAGACAATAATTCAAATGACGCAGAATGAAGATCTACGGGAAAACATGGTAATACAGTATTATGTGTTTTGTAGTTACTGATCTGTCTGTGTTGTGGAGATCTGATTGCTTCCTATGAGTGTCCTGATTAGAAGACACTACCAGCAGTTGACTGTCAATGCCACAGTAGTTGACCACTATGTACTTTTCTTTCCCCCATGGCAAATGTACAGTCTTCACATAGTTTTAAACACAAGAATTTGGGATTAAATGTAGGGTCTATTTTGATTTAGTGTTCTAACTTTGCATATTTAGCAAAGTGATGTAGACAGTGTAAGAATTGAAAGAGCAGACTTGTTGCAAGCTTCAATACAAAGGTGCTGGTAGAGCATTCCATATGTACGAATTACTTTGTGTAACGGGACCTATTTTCTTTCATTTAGTGTTTATCTGCAGATATCCATTCTAGGATGTGTCTCGAGGCTTGAATCATCTAGAATGAACTTGAACATTTGGAGTATGAGCACTCATCTGTATGAAGTTGCCTTGTACAATTAGAGTGTAAAAGATTGCAGCTGCAATTTCATTTGTTTATTATTGCTGTAGATGAAACTATTCTGCTCCTTTCTCAGTGGTTCTTCTATACCTTCTTTCTTGTATTATTGTCAGGTAGTGCAATCTAAAGCAAAGAAAAAGCAAGGAAAAGAATTTTTGATTCTTGATTGTGTAGGGGGAAGGAAGCATGGGGTGCTTTTTTCCCCTTCCAAATCTAGCTAACTGTGGGTTTTTAATATATTGTTTGCTTGAAAATAACTGAAAAAATTTTTACAGACTGTAAATTTAAAACAAAAAGAAGAAATAATAGATTTAGTAAGGTATTGGCTGCCACTTCACTAAAATTGGTTTGCTAGATTTTTGAAGTTTTTGTTGTTCTCTGTAATCCCATTACTTCCACTACAAAACTGAGGATTTATAAGTCTATATAGAAACAGTGTTTACATTTCTGAGACAGGGTTGAGTTTTACAAAGTAAAATGAGAGAGGTGAGAATTCTCAAAATGTATGTTAGAAGCATGGGGAGATGCTGTAGATGTTTTCAAATAAAAGAGGAGGTTAAAGAACTAAAACCATGGAATAAAAAGACTTTCTACAGAAAGGTAAATGGCAAAGCATATTATCGTATATTGTGGAAGTGAAGACAGTGAGAAAAATGAGTGTTTGGTCTGTCTGTTTGAGTAATGGTGGAGGTGTGTGCAAAACCAAGATCTGAATGAGAGGGTATGCAAAATATATTAGATAATACATGGTATAGTTACGCTTCATTGCCGAAATGGAAGCATATTTTAAGTGTAGTTTTCTATGGCCAAGTCTGAGCTGTTCTGCCCAAAGTCTTGGATAATGACCAGTTCATGTTATCTGAAAGTGATGACATGAAGAGACTGGATGTATGTTAGAAGTCAGGGCTCACATTTTAAATGTTCTTGACAGACTGCAGGGAGAAAGGTATTGCCTTAGCTATTTGTAGCTAGAGATTCAACTGAACCTTGAGAAAAACTTTCACATAGTCAAGGATAGTGAAGTATTAGACGAGATCAGTTAGTGAAGCTGCAGGACTTCAGAGTAGAAGACATCTGAAAACCAGTCAGGCAAATTGGGCAAGGCAGTTTGGATTGCAGGTACAAGTGCTCCTGCCTTGGAGCAGAGTGTTGGACTAGAGGACCTTTGAGATTCCTTTTCCTTCCACCTTTCTACAGGAGAAGGTGAGAAGGATTACTGAACTTTTTGAAAGTGAGAGGCAAGGAAGTAAATGAGGATACAATAGGAATGCATGAAGAGCAGTGCCACTGAAGAGTTAGTTTATCTGCAAAACAATGTCTAGGCTAGAGAGAAGTGTAGAACAAAGGAGTTGAAGACAGGGCAGTGTCTGCGTGTTTGCAACATCTAGTCTTTGTGAGCCGAGTGATGGTATTAGCAAGAAAAAGGACAATTTTGAGAAGAGGGTAATCATAACAATTATTGATTAGCAGGGTATGACTTCTTATCCAAGGAAGGACATTCAGTATCTTGAGCAAAAATGAAGTGAGAGCAAACTCTAGGATCCAAGGTTCATTTACACTGTGTCATAAACTAACCGAGGAGTGAACTGGTGAGACAGGTGGATTATGAAACTCAAAATATACTTTTAGCTTTCAGAAGTTGAAAGCATATCCCTCTAATTTTTCAGATAAAAAGAAGTTGTTCTTATGAATTAATAATATATGGTTAAGCATTCAGCGTTCATAGCATTCTATGATATCATATATCCTGTAGTACATACATTGACACTAGCATACATACCTTTTCAGTGATCTTTGTAAATTATAATGAAAAGTTAACTGAAGTTAGATTAGACGTTGGACAATATAGACATACGTTAATATTGCTAGATATTAATGCTTGGGTGATAATGTTCTAAATTAAATGTTGATCTGACGCTCCATGACACTATGCAATTTCTTTTGTTTTAATATATCAGTTGCGGCAAGTTCTGGAACACTTGTCTCAGCAGAGCGAAAGCCAGTATCTTAAAATCCTAACAAGTCTTGCTGAAGTTGCTACAACAAATGGTCACAAACTGCTTAGGTAAGTGTGAGAGGATCGTAAGTAGGTTGATAAGCTACCTGATAGTTAGTGCTGATTAGTAGTTTTAATGATCTAAACTGTCTGATGCTGGGCACGTGCTGGAGTAGCTGGATCTCAAATCTGATTCTGTATGACAGTGGCTGTCTAGATCACTGTCTTGACAAGGACTTCAGGAGGGAAAGTTGGTGTCTTTGAAGCTTGAGTTGCAGAGAAGTGTATTTTTTGTTTGGTTAGTTTGGCTATGTCAGCTCTAGGAAGGGAAGCTTTTTAGCCAACTATCAATCATTCCTTTTTTTCCCCCCCCTCTCCTTTTTTCTTCTCTTCCACATCTTTACTTTTCTGCATGCTTTCTTAGTATGTTTGAAGAGAGTTTTGTTACTTCAGACACTTGTCTCATGTTTGCTGGCTCTGATTGCCTTCCATGGCTACTAATATATATGAGACCAAAAATTTAATCTACCAGTGTGCCCTCTCAGCAGTGCAAGAAGCGATTACTTGGGGAAACACATAAAATAGGCAAGCATATTTTCCTAGTATCTTTCCTAGGTTTTGTGGCATCTGTTTGAGGGAGTTCGTGCAAAACACCTGAACTGTAATCTGTTGGAACACCAGTAACGCTACTGTTTTCAAAAGCTAGCAGAATTTGCTCTAACCTTTATGCTTTACTAGAAGCTAAGAAAATCTTTACTGAAAGAAGTCAAGAGCCTGAAAGCATGAGTGGAAGTTCCTTACTAACATATTCTGGATGGCTTTTTGGAGAAGAGAGGTTGAAGAGTGTTCTGTAACCGGAGAGGCCTGTCAGATAGGTTGTAGAGGAATAAGACTTTGAATGCTGCTTTTCAACTGGGGCCAGGGCACAAGGAGTCCATCAGTTAGGTGGAGACTAAATAATATATTCTTAGTTCTAGGTGGTTTTTTTTTTTCTTTCTTCCTCATCAGTCATGTTAAGTTTGGATGGAGCTTGTAGATAGCAGGTCAGAACTCCTAGACAATGCTAGGAAATTCACGACACCATTAATCACAGTCTTGTTCTGATGGGCGTTCACCTTGATGAATGAGCATAAAAGACTTAAACCCCTCAAATGTTTGGGGTTATAGTGCATAGACATGTTAATGACATTTTGTTTCTGCAAACATAACTTTTTGAAGAACTTAAGCTGCTGTTCAGCTTCAGTGTGTAATCAACTTAATGTGTAACACGTTTGTTTCGTCTCCAGACTTTGTTAGAGCCCATAGATCTCCTACAAACAAACTGTGATAAAGTGTAAAACCATTCTGCAGGAAAGGGTTTCAAACTTGCTTTGTATGGGGACATTATCAGAAGTTGTGGTAGCTGGATTAGATCATATGAAACAGTATTTGTTTCTATTTCAGTATCCAGAGATAAATTAAACTGATTGTGTGTTTAGATTTGATTTATTACTGTTACTGCTCCCCTGTATTGAGCAATGCTCCCTCAGTATGTCTGTAGAAACAGTATCTATGTGCCTGTACTGTCTCTGAATTTGAGCCAGTATGTACTCCTGTACTGCTGCATGTGGGTTGACTAGCAGAGGCTGAAGACAAGTTGGAAGCTTTGCATTGCGTTGGATGAGCAGGCATTTCTAGAGATACCTGTACTTAGGGTGTCCTGTGGGTTCTTGCTGGCCCACTTGTCTTTGGTACTTTATACTTTGTAATACGTCACAAGGGGAATGGAATTATTTTCTTTTTCTATTACAAGATACAGTTTCACAAAAACTGTGTGTCTGTTCTCTCCAATTCTGTTCCCTGTTTGAGGCTTCAATCTCTGCTTCGACTAAGTATTTCTCAGTTGCTTTATTATTAATATAACGAGGATGAAGGTAGTACTTGGTGAATATAGACTCTCTGAGCTTGGGCCTCTTTCCTGTCTCTTGTCCTTCCACAAATAGTATGTAAAATGCACTCTGTAAACGAAAACCTCCAATAATGATACTCTTGCATGGCAGAACTAGTATCATCACTGTTAATTTCCTGGGTGCTGACCTGCAGCCTGTTGCTGTTGGGTTTGTTTGTTGTTTAGTTCAAAAGTGTCTAAAGTTGTTTTTTGTAATGCTTCTAGCAGATAGCCAGGAGTGCCACCAAGCTTCTGCCTGAGGACTTCTGCTTTGAATACCAGGAAGGAGCCTGTTCAGTTAGGATTACCTCCATCACTTATTTCCTCTTTCCAAGAAATAATTGCAGTGTGACACGATTTGGTCTTGGTGGTGCAGATTGGGCCTAGCTGAGTGTTTACAAACATGCTAGTAAAAGCTTCAGTAAACTATTAAAAGCACTTTAAGGTTTTCCTATATATATGGGTCCTCTTCCTGGAGAGCAGGAGATTTAAACTGAAATCTCACCAAGAAAACACTGCTGCTGAGGGATGATAAACCTCAATTGAATTTTTTTTTTTTTTTCAATACCTAAGTTAGCTTCTTGAGTTAGCTTCTTCTATTCATAGATTCTTTTGGTATATAAGCAAAGATTTTACAAATGCTAATTTGTGGCTGTGACCAGAACTTCTGGTAATATAATCACAGTCTGCTAGTCAGGGGATTTTTTTCACCTGGTTAAAAACTTAACATTCCTACTGTTGTACTGTTTACTCTTTGTGTTCCTTTCTTATCTCCATTTACTGAAAACTTCTCTGGTTAAAGTCTAGATTGTGACAAGAAAGTTGTACTTTGTATATCAGTTTGGTAAAATTCTTAGTATGTGGCTTTTTAAAATTAACACCTCACTGGCAGTCGTTAAAATGTAGTGCTGAAAATAAATTGGTCTTTTGCTTTTACCTATGCCATAGGGAGAGTGAGGTCATGGTGAAGGTACTGTGGTGTTACAAATAGCTATGTTTCAGATTTGTGAATTAACAGCTTATTAATTGTATCAGAGGTTTACAGCATCCTCTAAGATGTCAGTTTTCTGGTGTATACTGATCTTACAGTTAGAAAGCATGCTTTTAAGTTGCAAGTACTTTAAAGATAGAATTGGATATGTGCTCACTTATATTTATAAGCGAATAGAGTTCAGTAGAAAAAGTTTTAATTTCTTGCAATTTTTATTATGTGTTCAAGACAGAAGAATTCTTACTACTCGGGGTTTAAGGAAAAAAAAAACAAGTTGAATTTGGAGAATGTTCTGCTTGTGCTTGAACTCATGAATATCTCATATTCTACACTATTGGTACAGAGTTCAGTGTTGGGCAGTTCAGTTAAGAAGACATAAAACTTTAAATATATTTATTGGATAAATAAATAACAGTGGTGCTTTTGTGTAGTTTCACTTAGGTGATGTTTCTCTTGAGTAGAAATAGTGGCGTCTTTACCCTCTTGATCCCTTGTCTGATTGACGTAGTTAATGGGCATTTAGGATAATAGCTAGGTGAGGATGGGCTGTGGCAGTATATCTGATTAGTCAGTATGCTTTTACCATTGGATGATACCTTTTCTGGATTGAAAAACATTTTCATCTGGATATCCCAATTTGTTTCATACGTTGAGATCCATTGTAGTAAGTTGTATTTCTTACCAGCGGTTCATAAGAAGTGTACATGTACGTAAAAACAAATGAAGTATTTTGCAAGATCTGGAATTTGCTGTTCTGATTTCACTTCTAGTTAAAATTACAGTGCTTATATTTGACTTTTGGGGCTGGTGCAGGAAATGAAAGTTAAAATTCACTAGGGTTTAAAGCTTAGGGTGTGGTTCCCCCCCCCATGTGTGTCAGACCCTACCATTAGATTGCTTACTCCTTAATGTACTAAATTGTTTCATCTAGGAAAAGAAACTTAAATATTCCATTTTTTCCCCCAGCTTGTCAAGTAATTATGAAGCGCAAATGAAGAGTCTCTTAAGGATCGTGAGGATATTTTGCCATGTCTTTCGCATTGGCCCATCCTCTCCCAGTAATGGAAATGACATGGGCTACAATGGAAATAAAACTCCAAGAAGTCAGGTGTTCAAGGTCAGAAAAGTATATGATGTTGTTAGGAAGATAGACGTTAAAGAGATGAATTTCACAAAGCATGCATTCATTAATCAGACATCTCATGAACAGGAAGTAAGTTTGGTTGATGTCCCTATCCCTTCTTAAGTTAAGCCTACCTTTTTCCTTCTCCTTATTGCTTTTTTTCCACTGGATTCATTTAATCACTGATGCACATCTCATTTTATGATTTCTGTTTATCTCTTATTTAATACATTGTTTATTAGATGTTGAAGCTTTAGTTACCGTCTGCTTTTGGTAAACTTCATTTTTATTTCTGTTATGTTATTAAAAGTGTAGTAATCTCAAAATGTGGTAATATTAATAGATTGTATTAATGTAATTTCAAAATGATATTTGGAGATTCATTGGGTGTTCTGATTATTCAGTTTTATCCAGCTTCACAAGATAAAAGGAAATAATTGAATTCTTAATCTGTTCATTGTTTTCACTGTGACCATGAAGTTTTTTCCCAAGTTGTTCTTGAATTTTATTATTAAATGCTTTGAAACATACCAGCTTTCTACTACCTTTGCAAGGTTATTGATTTATAGCTGTTTTCAAACACTTGCTTTAGGTACTTGCCATTTAGATGATTAATTTCTGAAGGGTTTTTTTATACTTGTTGGTTGAGGAATCCCTCTGTAGAAAATCATAGCTTCCCTTTCAGTAAAGCAGTCCTTGTTTCCTGCATGCTGCTCAATCTGCATTGGATATGTAACTGACATACTATTCAGAACACCTAAATAATAAGAGCTGACGGGTAGTCTCTTTCTTGCCCCCTGTCTTCCTGCATACTCTTACACAACACAGTTCATATCATCAAATTTAGATGCCAATAATTACATGAGAATTTTCCTTAACCCTCACATTTCTTCCAGACTGTTGTGAAAACAATATTTTGAAATTACTGTATTTATTTGATGATACGTGTTCATCAGGTTACTTCTAATAACTTTTAAGACAGAACTACACTCATAAGGTCATGAAAGATGATACTCTTAATTCCAGCTACATTTAGTTAAGTAGCTCAGTTTTTGTTTAAATTTCTTCTTTTGGAAAGAAGGAAAGCATTAGACTATTTAAAAAACAAGCACAAATGTTCGTTTTTCTGATAGCAAAATAGTTTTAATAAGAAATCTATTTATATAATGAATATAAAACTAGCGCTTGATACTGTGCGCGAGATACAATGTGTTGTACAGCATGCAATGTAATAATTGTCCTTTAGAGTTGTTCACTAAAATATATTGAGCTAGATTGGAAGGAAGTGAAGGAAATTGTATTTCAGCAGAGTCACTTATCTGTCTGCCCAAACTACTTTGTATGCTGAAAGAATTGTTTCTCAATTTAGTATGGAGTTAAGTCTTGTGCAGTAGACTTACATTACACAACTGTCATGGTTGTCCCAGAAAATATCAATGATTCCTAATTGTGTTTAAACAACATTTATGTTTTTTAATAAATGAGCAAAATATATACTACTGTTGCATTAGCTAACAAAACAAGAATTTCAGGATGATTTTAAAATTATTATTGCTGTTATTTAGAATTCTTTATTTTCGAACTATTAAAACTGAGGCAGCCCTTCATTAGGGCCACTATTGTGTCCATGATATTTTTAAGGTTGATTTAAATTTCAAACCCCAAAATACAAAACTGCTGATGAGAACTTATGCTCGTTTGGGGAATGGGGCTCACAGGTCTGGCAACACTGAAGTCATCTTTGGTTGTGGTTGGATTAGCCTGTTCTTCCCTGAATTTACAGTAACTCGGTAGTGGGAGATTAGACATAGTGCTGAATTAATTGGGTGACTTCCTGTTCTCTCTTGTTCCTACCTGACCTTTCCTTTTTCGTCCTTTCCTGAAAACGTGCTTATGATGGTCCCTTTCACCTTTTGGGAGGGGGGGAAAAAGCGCACTATATCTCTAGATTGTTACAATGGTAAGGAGGCTACTTGAAGACCTGGCAGTTGTATGTCGTCTTTGGTAGCAGTATTTGCATGTGGGACATGCAAGTCAGTGACAAAGAAATCCTTTTCTGGTTTCTGTTTTATCTGAGTTTTCTTGAATATAGGCTGTGTAACTGTTTAGTACAGACTATTAAGGAAACCACAGAGGTTGCTGCTCCAAAGTGGGAGTTAAATCTGTATTAAAAAAGTCCACATGGAACTTAAAGATCTTAAATTTGAGATCCATACTGAATATTTTAGAGGAAAGTAGCTTTAAATTAGAATTTGCTGTCGCTCTTGAAAATCAGTTGTGGGGATAAATGTTGTAGATAATTTGAATTTTGATACAGGTTTTATGGAGAAAAACAACTCTCTCAGATTGCTGTTTCATGTCCCATGTAAGGTCCTTAGTACTTTCCAGAGCACAAGAAAGAGATGCAGGTCACCACCCACTTCTCTGAATGCTGTTTATTTGAGTGAGTGAAGACCTCTATGTCTGTCTGTACTATATAGGAAGCTAATCTGTTGTTCAATACTGTCTTCTTTCAAGAACGGACCTAGAAACTTTTATCTGGGGAGGACTGAGGGTATCAGTGGCAGGAGTTCTGTTTTGTGGTACCCTTGTGGGGTGTGTGGAGGAACATTATCAGGCCTTATTGCATGGTATAAGGGATTGTTTCCTTTCCTTCTGAATGTGCTCCCATTAGGTCCAAATAGATCTGTACCTGATGACCTTTAAAGATGTACGTCATAACTCCTTTTAAAAAGCTGGTGCAAAAACCTATTTTATCCAGTATAAGAAATGAAGGAAAATTTTCTGCTGACTTTTTCTTAATGCTGTGTTAAAGTTTTCTGTATCGGTATACTGATTGAAAGTATTTTGAAGAGTTGTCACTGTAATCTAGCTTGGAGGGGATTGAAAATGTGAGTATATCTTGATCTGAGGCTACTGAGGAATGTTGTTGCTTGACAAGGACAAGAAAATCACAGGGCCATCCTTGCTTTACTGAAGTTCTCTGTATGTAATTCATTACAGGCCTGGTCAATTCAGGCCTATCCAAATGCTTTAAAGTGGGAAATACTGGCTAATTAAGACACATTCTTGTATTGACCTTGCAAGAAACAAAATAGTCATTGAATTTCATCACCCAATCTTGAAACAAGCTACTGCTAAGTCAAATGAGATCTTACCAGTGAGAAACTTTATGAATAGTAATTTTGACCAGGTCTGCATTCTTTACTTTTTCATGTATTGCTCTTGCAATTGCTGTTCAGTGTGGTCACAAGTTAGGGAAACTAGCTGCAAAATTTCCCTGTCTAGTTGAACAAAGTTGGGAAGCCCATAACATTTTTCCCTCATTTCAGATACTATTCTTTTCTAGAATTTAATTGACTCCTCTGCTGTGACACAGTCACTTCATGGATTAGTGATCTCCTGCTCCCTGTGTCTTAAAAGGCTAACTATCTGTCACCTGGCAGAAGATTTTGCTCCAATGTCGCACTTTGAATATGGGTCTGATTTCTAGTGTCTTGCTTTCTAGATGGGTAAAGAGGAAGGCGTTGCATAGCTAAATCCTTGCATTTGAGAGATGAGATGTGCACCTGTAAAAGCTTGGTACTTGATCAGACTCAGATGTATAATTCCAGAGAAACTTGTCTGAAATATGAGATATGAAAACTGAAGGTTGAGTGGAGGTTTGTGTTTAATAATGCGGTTCATGGTAAGAATTGACTGAAGAATGCTGACTTGTAGTTTTTAAAAAAATGTTGCTAATGGTTTGAATATGTCTGTATTACGCTTGAAAAGGTCTGATCATGGATGCTAACATAAAATGCTGACAGACATGGATATGGAGGTGGTGGGCAATATTTAGAGGAGTGCTTTACATCCTGAAGTTACCCTAGAAAAAAAGAAAGTGAAATGTTGAACTCGCTATGCTTGGCTACACTTTTGAATGAGTTTGTGATCAGAATCTGTGAAAAACTAGCTTTGGAAAAAGAAATCAGTTGCAAGAGTTCTGAAAGGCATGCTAAGGCTGTGGGAAATAAAAGATGTAACACAAGATATTAGTGGAAAATGGTGTCTGGCAAGCTAAGCATTGAAAAGTTCGGGAGAAGAAAATTACATTTTATTGTTCTAGTAAATAACTACCTAGTTTCTCATGAGTTACGTGTTAAGAAGACAGCTGCATTTTAATTCTTCCATATATTCAAGTAATCCTATTTTCCATTAGAAAGTTTTTTTACATTATTTTTTGTGGTGAGAGTCTGCCCGGTAGGTCTTGGAAACGAGCTAACTTGAATCCTGAATGCAGAAGTTTATGTAGAAAATACATACACTACAATACACAAAAATACCTACACTGGCAGAATTCAGATCACCATCTAGAGAAATGTGTGGTCACTAGGAGTACAAGGATTAAGTGAGTCTCATACAGTATGTTGAGCAAAGCCTACCAGTCTTAGAGATCAGGCTGGCTTTCCCCAAACTTCTTATTGGGAAAGAATGGAAGCATAATGGTAATTTTTTTAATGGTAAATTTCAACAGAATTTTTAAATACCCAGCTTTTATGAGACGTAGTTTATTGTGTATTGAGAGTGCATCACTATTAGGTGTACTGACAGTGCTCCAGATAGTGTAGACTTCTGGTACGGTGTGCTGTGAATAGCTCTTAATCTTTAAAGGCAACTTTAGAAGATGAGAACATAATTTTCAGTATCTGCTAAGTCTTTGAATGCTTTAATTGGTGAAGAGAGTTGATGCAACAGTAATATATGGAAAAAGGAGTGCATTTAGAAGTTCACTCTTACTTTTGGAATGTTAGACAAGACTTGAGTCGGAATTGCCTTGCTGTAGGATACACATCCCTGTGCTCACTAGATGGTATACTTGTGAAACATCCCCTTAAAAACCATGAAGGTACAGCACAGACAGCCCTCATGTTTTTTTGAAATGCTCTAGAGAAAGCCACAGGTCTCTCGGCCCTTTCTCTCCTCTGTGGTAGGCCTGCACCTCAGACCAAATGTGTAATGATGGAATTGTACCAGGTTTCAGTTATATTGGTTTTAAGCTGGTGGTAGTGAATAAAGAGTGACCTTGTTAAAATGAAATACATTTTTATAGCTTTAAAAACTGATACGTGATTCTACTGATACTTTCTCTATTTCATAAAGCTAGGTATTAGTGACCCTTACTCTAAGACATCTGAGATACTACCAAAATGAGCTGTATGAGCTCACACTATGCATAAAGCACATCTTACCAGATATATGCATGAGTCTGAATCTCAGTGGCATTGTCTGGGGTTTGCTCCATCTACCTGGTAGAGGGAGCTTCTTTGACGAGGGCCTTAAAAAAGAACCAACATGCTCTTATTCTGGAAACTCAACATGTGTATTACTGTCTCTCTGCTGGACTGCAGCAGTCAGGCAGTATTGTGCTGTGTAACAACCGTGAGGCCAAACTCTGTTAAACAGTTCAGTGTTTCCCATTTTCTAAATTATTTTATCTTTATTCCATCTGCTGCTTGATTGTTTTTCTTCTATATGAAATTTTCTCTTTGTGCTCTATGGCTACAAGTACAGAATTTTTTATGAGTATTTGACTGTTATCTCTAACATGACTTCTAAAGGATCATTTAAAGCTTTTAAATGTGCATGATATTTATTTGCCTTAAGAGGATTATCACATCATTAATATTATCTAATGTCAAAGTGTTCATTTTTTTGTCTGTTTTTGCATATGTTTATTGCAGCCGCTGGAACTGCTCTGGCATTCTCTAGATGAATGGCTTGTTCTTATAGCCACGGAGCTGATGAAAAACAAAAGGGACTCTGCCAACATTACTTCTATTTTGCTGAAGCAAAAAGGACCAGATCACCAGGATTCTACTTCTACACCTTCCTTTGCCACTGCAGGAACCGAGGGCAGGAAAGAGCTATCCAGTGACACTGGCGAGTCGAAAACATATGATGCTGCTGGGAAGCAGGAAGCTTGTGCTGATTGCCAGGATGTTATTTCCATGACAGCAAACAGACTAAGTGCTGTCATTCAAGCCTTTTATATGTGCTGCTCCTGTCAGATGCCTCAGGGGTAAGGAGGCGATCCTGTTTGTTAGTGAAACTGTTACCATTTAAAAATCATATATGCTTTCTTGGAAGAATGTTGGTGGTGACCAGATGATATTAGTGACAGTCAAGGGTGTGCTTTATAATGCTTTCACTAGTTCAATTATTTGAATGCTTTCTTTTTTTGGCTTTAATGGCACCAGACAGCAAAGAAAATTTCAAACTTTCCATAGTGTTGCTGCGAACGTAACTGTGTTGGAGCAGATTTCGTATTGAATGTCTAATGGCTCTTTTTAATCATGTGGGATGCTTGCAGGAAATGTAATTTTGATCTCTTGAAACTTAGCTGTTTCTGCTGTTAGTTCTGAATGTGAAATTATATCTAAATTTAATGTGATTATCCAACAACAGCTATAAGCTCAGAAAAAAATGTCAATTATCTTTGTGTATGAAAATGACAGCTGGGGCAAAACTTCTTTGGCTATATTGCAGAAGTTTATAACAAAGGAGAGTTCAATCTCAAAGTAATGCTCGCTTGGAATCCTGTCGCAGGTTGGCAAACAGTTTTGTGTGGAACAGGCACTACAACTTACCTAAATTTAATATCAGTGTCTGGTTTAAAAAGGAAAAAAGTGTGTCCACTGTAACTGAGGTCTTAGTCTGTTCAAGATTGTTATGGATAGTGTTTGTGAACTTGCAAGGAAAGGATCCTTTGATGCTCTGGAGTGGAGGATTAGGCAAGTAATGATGGTATTACAAGCTTCCTGAGGAATCTGGAAGCAAGGTTCCCACTACATGACAACTCTTGGTTATTCCCAGCCACTGGAAGGGTTTTGCTTTCTCTGCCAAACCTAGTGAAATAAAAGCTTTCACGTCAGCCAGTACTGTTTGTCTGGGGCACACTCCTCTGTGGACACTCTGGAAGATGATCTGGGGATCATTGTGTTCCCAAAGCACCTCAGTATTTTCATTTTTAATTTTACTCCACCTTGAAAAAGGAACTGCTGGTTAGCCATTTCACTTGAAATGTTCATAAAACCTTGCTAAGATGAAATGCCAGTAAAGTATTATTTACAGCAGCCAAATGAAAAGTGGAAATATTTATAGAAGAGATTAAGTACATTCCCTGCACCACACCCCCCCCCCCCCCCCCCCCATTTATCTCTTCACACTAAAATTCAATGGGAGAGGTGACTATCTCTCTGTGTCCAGTGCCTTGCTGATGGGCCTTGCCCAATGAGTCCCTATGTATAATTTACGCTTCAGGTTATGGAGAACTCCTGTGGATACTACATAAGTTTAAATGAGAGTTATTGTAGAAGCCAGGAGAGTAAGAACTGTTTCAGCGACAACTGGGAGAACTCCCTGGGATGCAGTAAAGTAAGGCAGAGCACACCTGAATTCTCTGTTGCTTTAGGGCTTTTCAGAACTGCATAGAGAAGTACAAAGATCTGAGACTTACTCTGTTTTACTGAAGTTTCATATTAGTAGGAGTAAATGGCACAATGGTGTAACTCAGTACTGCTGTCATCTTCAAATAACATTTGAAATTATAACAAATTACATTTTCAGACAAAATAATTTAAAATGGCTCTAATTTTAGAATTATCTTTATGTTTAATGGAGGAGAGTAAACAGAGCTCATAGTTTTCCATTGTTCCTAATATTCATACAATAAAGATGGCATTTCATGTTTAAATGAAAAATTAGCTGGTTAACATTTGAAATATTGAGGTTATTTTCTTTTACTTGCCATGATAGCTTTTCTTCTGCAAATGCTGATATTGAATCTAGGCATTCTTTGTTAATATACTGAAATACAGTGTTCCAAATTTTCAGTGTCAAACTTGACCAGTGTATGCTGGTTTTTTTCTCTTCTCTGTATATTGCATCTTACAGCTTGTGTGACAATTTACAGGTAGAGAGAGTTAATTTCCTTTCAGGGAAGACTCTTTTGGTTGTTTAATAATTTCAGATCGTCTCTCAGACCAGAAGTGTGTTTAAGATGTTCATATTTGGTCTCTGGAATATTTTATTTGCTTATTTGGTTTTTGTGCAGATGAAGGGAAGGATATGGTAAGACTTGTTTCTTCAAAACAGAATAAGGAAGAGAAGGAAAATAGCTCAGTTTTATATAAAATGAGCAGCTCTTGTCTAAATTGGTGTGGGGAACAGCAACAGTTCTAGGATAGTTATCCTGGAATTTTTAAAGTACTATTTTTCACAACCTTTCAAGGCACTTGATGAGAGGGTTTTATTCTTGTTTGCAAGTGTTCGTTAGCTTTTGCTGAAGCTAAAGGATCCAATTAAGAATTTCTCTTTTTAAAAAATCCAGAACATAGATGTAAATAAATGCAGTAAAATTTGCATCCATGTTAATCCTTCCCTTGTTTCCATATATATATGTATATATATAGGAGAAAAAATAAAATTCCATGGTAGCGTACAAGACACTTGCCTGGCAAGTAGTTTTATTTCACGAAGCCATTATATGCCACCTTGACCCCCTTATTAAGTTTGCTAAGTTTGTGACGTTATTTCTTCCTGGCTTTTTTCCTCACCACAATTTACAAGGTGCGTGGTGGGAGTTTTATAGAATGAACAAGAATATATAACAATGTGCATATCATGTATATTGTGCATATAATATCAGTCCTTTCATATATGTACTTCCATTGTTGTATTGAAAGCTGGAAAGATTCACTAGAAAAATATGTATCTCCATGGGTTTGAACTTTTTTGTTCATATAGTTTATAACAGTTAGTGGTCAAGTTGCTTGACCTTCTTTATTATTGGCATTTTTGCCTTTTTTATTAGTTTATTATGAAATCTTAATGCTGCTGAGTATTTTGTTTCATGATGGACTAGTTAAACAACATCAGTTTCTATTTGCGTAGTATTTTTTAAAAAAAATGCAACAATTTATGTCGTTACAATTATTTTCAGTTTCATTAACCAAAAGCATCTTATGATTTTCTTTGAACAGGATGACATCACCTCGTTTTATAGAATTTGTCTGTAAACACGATGATGTCCTTAAGTGTTTTGTTAACCGGTAAGCTTCAAGAAATATGGTATTTCTAATTTCTTTTTTCCCCAAACTAATTCAGACTCACTTTTTTTTTCTTACTGAGTTGTATTTTTAGGTTATTGTTGTGGCATATGTACCATATGCACTTTAATGGTCCTGCCAAATTCAAGGGAGTCTATATTAATGATGCAGAGCTCAGGCTTAAATGAACTCTTCTGCATATGTAAGCCATCCTTTTGTAAGAATTTGTGAGATTTCATGAACAAAATATTTTTCCCAGAGCCACAGAATAATTTCCTTGACGGATTCTTTCCTCATCTTTGTTCCAAATAAAGCCTTCCTTTTTGGGACAGATGAAAACTTTCATTATCCTCAAATGTGTTATACTTAATGACTTCTTAAAGGAGTCTAAACCATCTTTGTACACTTAGCTGTTTCCAGAGTTTTCAGTTTAAACCTTGCTTGTGTCTGGAGAGCTGCTTATATCCTCCATGCTCAAAGGATGAGGTAGTACAAATAATTTGGAAACAAGAGTTATGAAAACATTATAAAATAGAAGAGTCTGGAACTTTTCTATATGACTAATTGCATTGTCTCTTTATGTAGACTTTGTGTATCATGAAGCATTATTATTAGATCTCTGACTAACAGCCTTCTAACCTATTTTTCTTTCAGAAATCCCAAAATAATTTTTGATCACTTTCATTTTCTTCTTGAGTGTCCTGAACTGATGTCCAGATTTATGCATATCATAAAAGCTCAGGTAAATGTCAGGAGATGCTTAGTTACAGCTTCTATGAATATAAAGAGGGTGTTTTGTTTAAAAATAATAATATTTAAAAGAAATCCATTTGGGGAGGATGGAAGAACTAAGTGTGGCCTCCAGTGCTTCTGAATCTGGAATGTTGAAAGATCAGATTAAATTGACATGGCAGCCAGATTTCTGTACTTCTGAGTCTTTAAAATTCATGTGTAAGTCCATTTGAGATGACCAATGTTAAATATGTCTTACAAGTCCAACTTTCAGTTAAACAGGTTAACTTTCTATTATTAAATCTATTTATGCACATCTAATAGACTGGACTTTAAAATTATGTGCTTTTTCCTTAATTGACTTATATTTTGAGACAAACCAGAAGATAAATACGCCACTGTTAGCTGGTTTGGCCATAGTTAATTAGTGGCAGCTCGTTCAGTGAAACATCATGTTGTCTTGTTACTCTTTGCTCTGTTTCCTACCATTTCCTTTTGTTTGTTTGGGGTTTTTTTGAATAAAATCCTGACGTCTTGCATAACCTAAATTCACTTCTCAGTTTAACATGGGACATGAATTCAAGACTGAAGAGTTACTCTAGGGAAGACTAGTGTAGTTAAGTGGAAAAAATTAGTGAGCAAACCCCTGTATGGAAGTCTGCTGCTTTACATAACACTGTAGTGTTAAGCATCTGCCACGTTTTCATCACTATCTTTAAAAGATTATGATTGTAGCTCAGAGACGGAGCTGTGTATTTGTTCTATTACAAATGAAGATGGTCTTTGGGTGATAATGAGCTATTTGGAACTCCTTCATTTAGCACACACTCGTATACTTTTGCTTTGTTCTCTATTAGAAAGGTTCTTTACGTTAAAACATTTTGGTCAAAGACAGAATTTGCTGAAAACAAAGGTAAAATTCCTCTAACGAACTAGAAACCCAGAGCCCCACCCCCCCAAATAATGATGGACGGTCTGTTCCAAAAGCTTTATTTCTTTCATTGTGAACAGTACTTTGCCTTTGTTTTTAGATGTACGTTGTTAATCCAGTTTAATTTTTAGGACATGGTGTACGTGTATTGTTTACTCATTCTTTGTTTGAAACGTGTGTTTTTGGAATTTGTTACCTATGATTAATGAAGAGACCCTGAGAACTGATACCCTGTTTGTTAGATCAACTAAAAGTACATGCTGCAAATCATGATAGATGAGAGAGGCAATATTTATGTCACATCTGTCTCAGAAGAACTGCAAAATGGCAATCTAAATACTGAGTCAAACAAACTAGGACCTTCTCACCTGCTTTGGAAGGTTTCTGGTACCTTTGGGCTGTTTTTTATTACCAATGAACTTTACTACAAATATGACTTGTTTATATCACTTGTGCTTCTGTACTCAGCTGCGCTTGATAATCAGTAGTGTTACAGAAGCCAGTGTCTTGCTTATCTAGAGTCCTCCCCCCCTGTCCTGGAAGAAGTTTTGTGCTGTTTTTCTCCTGTGTGGTGAATTCTGATAGCTATTTCTAGATAACTAGTGGTCCGGTTGTTCTGCATATCAGACTTCAGCAAGCACTTAAGGGCATGTCTAGTCCTTTCCTCTTCCCAGAATACTGTATAACATATTGAGGTAGCACTGAATAACTCTCTGCACGTCTCAAAAATGAATTGAGAAGTATGCATAACCATTTTCCAGTCATGCTTATAAGAGAGAAATTATTCAGTTGAATGCATGTATATGATATGGTTTACCCCTTGTTTTGTAGCCATTTAAAGATCGCTGTGAATGGTTCTATGAACATCTGCATGCTGGGCAGCCAGATTCGGACATGGTGCACAGGCCTGTCAATGAAAATGACATCCTTTTGGTTCACAGAGGTATTGTGTTATAAACAGAATTAGTATAACTTTGAAATACATTGAAATAAAATGAATTAAGATAAAAAATTAATTGGTGCTTTGTATTTAGATTCTATTTTTAGGAGTAGCTGTGAAGTCGTGTCTAAAGCAAATTGTGCAAAACTAAAGCAGGGGATTGCTGTGAGATTTCATGGAGAAGAAGGCATGGTGGGTAAAATTGCATGGTTTTCCTTTATGGTATTTATATATGGAAATACTAATTCTCTTTCACAAGTATTGTTTTCAACTAAATCCTAATTTAAAATAACTTTTACACTTTATTAAGAAATACATGGTTACCCAGCGTTGTGCAGTGGAAGTTCTATGTAGTAATATGTTTTATTCTTTTGACATGCAGGGACAGGGTGTGGTGCGTGAGTGGTTTGACATCTTATCCAGTGAAATAGTTAACCCAGATTACGCTTTATTTACCCAGTCAGCTGATGGTATGTCTCTGCCTTTGTTTTTTTTCCCCCTAATTTTAGGCTGTCTTCCTTTATAAAGGCATTTTTAGAATCCAAGAAAAAAGTCACTTAATTGGTTTCAGAATACAAGATTGTTACTTTTTAAAAGCAACACTCTACAGAATTAATCTCATATATAGAGAGAAGTGATCTATTAATTGCATGTTTTTAAAACTACAGATTAAGTATTTTTCTTAATTTGAAGTTTCCTTGATTTTGTCCTCTCTTCTGTAAGAGGAGAGTGAGGACTTGGTTTTAATGAGTCCATGCTATTTCTGCCTGGTAATAGAAGGACATAACACTTTGAGACCAGTATAGAAAGTGTTTTCCTTTTTTCTGCATCTGCAAGGGAACTGTGGATGTATTCCTTTATTTCCTTTTAGAAATCCACAAATTCAATCAGTTATTTTTTGCAGTAAAACCAGATGTTGATCTGCACAGGCCTACCTTGTATTTCACTTTTTGTCTTTTGGGTGTTTCATATAAAGCAAATCTTTATCAATAGAAGATTTCACATCATCATCAGTGATAAATGTTTTCCTTTCTACCTTACAAAGTCTTGGGAAGTGGCAAGGAATTCAGTCAACAGTAGAGACATAGATTAGTTCCTGAAAGTTAAAAGGAAGAGTTCAGGGATGTCTATTTGAGGTAGTCTTTTCCAAGGAGACCAGAGTCGACTGTCTCCTGTCTGCATCTGGCTGGAGCCAGATGAAAGGAAGTAGGTGCATTCTGATCCTTCCTTTGAGCATGTTCACAAGCTGATAGAAACGTAGCCCATTAGAATGAGCAAAAGATGCACATAGCAATATAGTAAGATGGAGGACCAAATTTAGCAGATCATAATTTGCCTTATGTTGATGATAATTACTGCAGAGTGGTGTCTTGGAGAGTGGCTAAGCAATGTCATTGTAATAATAGGATGTCGTTACATTCTAATACATTTCTTTCTGATGTCTTTTTGGTGTAAACAAAAAACAACAACAAGCTTCCAGAACCCCAAAATGAAACTCTTTCAGTGGTTTCAGATGCTTAGTGTATTTGATAGATAGGAACTTCACTTAAAAAAGAAAAAAAAAAGTCAGTCATGAAAGAGGATAATTGTTTTATTTTACAGGAACAACTTTCCAGCCCAACAGCAACTCTTCTGTAAATCCAGATCATTTGAACTACTTCCGTTTCGCAGGACAGATCCTGGGGCTGGCTCTGAATCACAGGCAGTTGGTGAACATCTACTTCACGAGGTCGTTTTACAAACATATTCTTGGTATGGTTTTATTAAAATCCTGTTTATTAGTCATAACAGTTGTCTGAGCAGTAAACCTTTTTTACACTTGTGTGTGTATGTGTGTTAAAAGTGAAAAAGTCTTGGAAATGAATGTCTTGCTAATCTTTTATGTACATCAGAGTCACAACATAATATGGCAATAATTGCTATTCCCATCTGAGCCGCTCTTAGGAACTGCTATAGTTGCAAAATACAGAAATACATTAGCAAAACTGTGGGAATTTTATACAGTTAGCAACTTTCAATAAAATAGATAATATTTCAATTTATATTTGAATATGAATCTTAAATTAAAACAAGGAAGGCATCATTAATCTGTCTAAAGCATAATCATATAATTTAGTTGTCTTTAATGTTGCTGACTAGGAATGCCTGAAAGGCAGACTAGTGCAGCCAGTTGTTTTTATGATGTATGCAGTTCTTTGCATCACAGTTGTGAAATTCATCTGTCTTGCCATGTAATGTCATTCTTGAGAAATGAAAATAATTTCCTAGTTAACTTCGGACAGACTTACAAAGTTGATAATATTTATGAACTGTGGCAAAAATCTATCAGGTGTTCTTTATTATGCCTGCAGTTCTTCAGTCGTGTAACGTTTTAGGAAGGTGAACGCATACTGTTGCTAACCTCCCTGTCTACGCACTCCAACAAATACTACTTACTTCCTGAAATAGTGTTTCAGAACTAATGCAGGTTCATCCTGTCTTCTTCCCAAGGAAAGTTAATTCATACGCTTACTGTAGCATTCAAGAGGATTGGTCAGAAGTCTTTATAAAAATGTAACTTTTCTTTTTAATAGAGAAGGACTGCTGTTAGCTGGCGGTATCTGTGGTCTAGGGCTCTTCTCTGTTCTTCTTTGAGAACCTTTGTGCCTCTTGATTGTCGAACATGATGCCCCTGTTCTGCATCGTGAACAAGGCCAAGTGCTGGGTGTGGTGGTTGGACTTGATCTTACAGGTCTTTTCCAACCGTAGTGATTCTCTGTGATTCTGTGAAAAAGCATGAAGATGTGGTGGAAGGGTAAATTGCCTTTGCATTTCTGTTACTCCTCTAAGTACATAAATTCCTTTGTTGCTGCATGCAGATTTTCCTTTGTGTTTAAGCGCTATTCTTTAATCTTCTTTGGAAGTATAAATTGGAAGTTTTACTTTTCCTCAAGAACCACTCCTTACTTTAAGACCTAGCAAGCAATTCCTTGAAAACCTTGCATTTCATTGTGTTTTTCTGTAATCATTCTGTCTACTCACAGTCGTCTTGTGATGTTTGCTGAGTCCAGGACAGATCAACTCTTAACTTCAGATATACTGTTTCTCTTCCCTGAAAGTGTTCAAGGAACACTTGCAGTTTTTTGATGGTGCAGGCTCAGTCATCTTTGTCAAGATCTTCTTGACAAAGGGATGTATTTTACTTCTCCCCCTCAATACTGCTTTCTGCTGCAGGAGAGTGACTGTGTACTGGGCAAGAGGCAATGGAGGACAGCCAGTTTGAAGCAGCACCATGTTGGCAATGCCTCATTGAGCTTCCCTAATCATTGCTCTTCACATAGGAAAGTGGTTCCAAAGTAGACATATCTTTGTGTTGCGCAATTTGGCACTGACATCAAGAGATTCCTCTGTGTGAGCAGAATAATGAAGCTCACAGGCTAACCTCCATGTGATGTATTCACAAATGAGAAAAACATGTTTTTCTGCTGTTCAGTGACACCTTGAGAATAGCCAAGTGTTGCTTTTGTCACTTCTTTTGGAAATGACTACTAATGAATTTGTGTTCTTTTCTAGTTTGGCTCATGATTATATACTGGATTTGTTGGTCTCTGAATTGACAAGATGACCTATTGTTTACTTTTTTTTTTTTCATTTTGCTAGAGTAACTATTGCAAACCAATCAGCAGTGAGTAGTCTCTCTTAATAAGATCTCACCAGTTCCTCTTAGTAAGGTCTTGTCATTCTGTTGAACAGGCATCCTGCAACTCTCTAGAGTTTTATGCACATTCAACTTTTTTAAGTTCAAAAGGTTCACAGGTTTTTTTATCACTTCTTGTTACTTACTGGACACAGAAAACTAGAAAAATTACACCTCTGCTTTCCAAAGTAGTTGCTTTTTTCTGCCTCAATCACAGTGGTCTATTTAAACTTTTCCAAGGCTTTTTCCCTCAGCTTTGTGCATCTCCTCTCTTCCTGCCTAAGGAACCCAAGTTGCACAGCAGCAGATGCTCCTGAGGGGTGGGTGTTTTATTTTTGTTTCAGGTTCAGCTATGGGTTATGCTAACTGTTGTTTATGCCAAATAAAAGTTACCAGCTTGCAGACATAGAGATTCCCTTCAGCTACTTGTCAGGCCTTAACTAATGGAGTATGAAACCTTTCGAAGCCTGAGACTGTTTCCATTCCTTTAGTTTCTCACCTTGCACTGAGATCCTTGTTTTCTGTAGCCTTTCCTGTTGATGGCACTGAATCCAGCAGTTGTGTGGTAAGACCTCCTATATCTGAGGAACAGCGTGAACCTCTTTCAAAGGAACTCTTCTTTTTAGTCAACAGACATGACGTGGAAGTGCCTTAATTAGAAGCTGAAACCTGTATGAATAAATGTGGCTACTTTTTTTGAGACTCGTGTGGGTGCATCACCTTTTTTCACTGTGATGAATTGAGATCTTTGTGCAACAATATCTGGCAGGCAAGGAAAGAACACCAACTTAAGTGATGACCCAGCTAACTCACAACTAATATGCCTTATAAAATGTTAGATATGTAGCTTGCATGATTTTTTTGTGTGTGCTGTGAAATCAAACATTATTCCATGTTTATTAGGGCCTTCAAGTTTATTAGGGCTGCACTCTTTTACAGATGTAGAACTGAGGCAGAAATATAGTCAGAAATTAATAAGGCATCTTAGATTTGTTTTTCTAAAACTTCGGATCTGTCTACCTTCTGCTTAAACAGGGGAGAAGAAGATGATAGTTTCACTAGTGCTGTTGTCCAGTTACTTTGTATTTTTTCCTGAGGAGCCAATTACTTTTCTGTTTGGAAAAGGAAACTTCCACCTCCAACCCACAAAGACACATAGGAGATAAATTCCTAACTGTGCTATGTGCTCTTAGACTTAGGTCCCCTCTTTCACAATATAATAGAAAATACTCCTTGAATTGGCGTAAACAAAAGCGAAAATTAATTCCTGGGTCAGTGTATTTTGAGCTGGAGGCCTTGAATCCTTGTTTACATACTGAACTTGTCTCAGAGCTTACCTGTAGTAAGTACCTTTCTGAAGTTCTGTGGTGCACAGAAATACCCGTTTGTCACAATTATGCTAAGACAGATTTCTCTTCCCTTTCAAACTCCAGGTGCCTTAAGGGTATAGCAAGAGAAAGATACATAGTATTTAATGGGATTCAAATTTTGTCCTGATAAATCTGACAGAGTTTCTTTATAACTGCCTGGCTTGAGTCTATTGACTGGTAAAATACCTGTCAAGCAAATGAGTGAGCTTAGTGCTTTGGTCTCACAACATGCCGACTACAAGTGTAGTCTCATCATAATGCTCCAGTTCAGTTTCTTTTCTAAAGGAGTCTCCAATTCCTACTTTTCAGTCTTCTTTTCCCATATGTTTCACGCTTATCCCTCAGAGGCATCATTATTTCCACATTTCATATGTGAAATGCACATATGCTTACTAGTTGGCAAACGTGAAAGTCCTCTACAAACCACTAGACAGCTGTTAGGTTTTTTTTTTTTGAGAGATGACAGTGAAAATTCATTAGTAAATTATCTACCCCTATCTTAAACTGGAGCATTGCTTGATTTTTATTAGAAAAACAATGCCTTACAGCTTGTTTACATACCACTTCAGCACTAGTCAGCTCTTCCAGTAAAAGTTTTTGCACTTGCATGTTCGCAGCGGCTGCTAACCTTTGAATTTTGTGTTACTCTCTGGGGTACTGCTTCTGCAGTGTGTTAAGACTTCTACTAATGGGCACCCTTGTGACACTTCACAATCCACAGAAGATGGTGAAGCAAAGGGAATACTTCCTGATAACTTGCTTTTCTCTAAACCTACCATCACCCTCACCCCCTGCCTGTTTTCCCAGGTATTTATCGGTCTTGGTAGCGTTGAAGTATCTGTCATGACAGAGTTAAAGTAATTGGGGTTTGCTTTCTTGTGTAGTGAGGAGGATAGTTCTCTTGCACAAACTCCGGGTCACCTTGTTCTGGGCACATTTGCTCAGATTTGTTTGAGTGCCATGTCTGCGAAGGGGCTGTAAATAGGCAGTTTAAATACTTGGATAAAAGTCAAACTTCTAGCAACTCTCAATGCTTCTAAATTACTTGCAAGTTCAGTTTGAAAATGTCAAATTCCTATAAATAATTTTTTTCAACTGTATAGTAGGTATCACAGCGAACATGATTAAAAAGAAGAAAACTGAAGAGTGAAAGAATTTTCCTAGGTACAGAAAGGTTGTCTTCCTCTCTGCCTGCCCGTTACTCCCCTCCCCCCCCACCACCCTGCCCCCAATAGTTTTCTGGGAGGAAAGATTATTGTGTAGAGAAATATGATATTTGGGTTTCTAAAAGTTATATGGAAAACTTTAAGATTTTTTTTTTAAGGAAACTCATTTAACATTGTGTGGTTAGATGCTTGTAGTGAAATCCATTAGTGAGCTAAAATTGAGGAAATTGTTCTTGCTCAAGTGTATGTCATTTGCCTCACTGGGAAGAAAAACATACAGAGGAAACTTGATTCTTTTAATACTTTTAAAATGTGGTAAGTACTATCCTGCTGTAGTTAGTAATGGTGAATTCCTTTTTCCCTTTTCCTATTAGTGCATTATTCTGGTTTCTCTCTAGAGGGCAATCTTCTACTATATATTAAGTTAGAACCCTTTTTGCTTTATCCTATTTATTTGAGGGTTTTTGTCTCTTTGTTTTTCCTAGGTATACCTGTAAATTATCAGGATGTAGCTTCTATTGATCCAGAGTATGCAAAGAACTTGCAGTGGATTTTAGATAATGATATCAGTGATCTGGGTTTAGAGCTGACCTTCTCTGTTGAGACTGATGTGTTTGGAGCAATGGAAGAAGTGCCATTGAAGCCAGGGGGTGCAAGTATACTTGTTACACAGGAAAACAAGGTGAGTATACAGGTTTATTCAGAAGCTGATAGTATAAGAAAAGCAATTGGACTGACTTTCTGAATAACTGGAAACATAAATGGTATACCTGTTTTGAAAGAAATACACAAAATAAAGTTGTCAACACTCTTCCCCCTTTTTCTATCTTAGCATGTTATAGAAATAGTACTATTTAAAATCTCTAAGTGTTTAGGTTTGAGGTTCTCCTTTCTGACAGAACTTTCAGGAGGAAAACAGGATCAACTTTAAATGAAGGGTTTATTTTAAAAGTTACAAATACTCCTAAAGTTAACTCATGGGTACATACACCAGGATTTAAAACAGTAGCAATTGCTAAATGTAAAATTGTAGGTAATGTTGCAAAGTGTGCTGCCTGCTAGAGCAGTCTGTGACACTGGATTGCTCTACAGTAACATACAGATAATTGACAGAGTAAAAGGCTGCAGGAAGCTTTTTCAGCCATTTGCAAGTGACTTGGTGTGTACAGAAATAATCTACTTTTTTAATTTACTGTAATAGTAACAGCTTGGAAGGTCTGAGTTCTCTGCAGCATTAGTTCAAAAATAAATACAGAAAAACGCAGCCAGGTTTTGAAAATCATCTAGAAATTAAGATGAACATCAGTCTAATTGAATTCTGCAGTTACCCACCGGATAGTTCTGAGTAACTGCAGGAGTGTCATGGGTAGACCTGCAATTTTTTTGTATCATTGACTCTTTTGATCCTTATGTCTGCTTTGTGTTTTGATTTTCATTTGTATTGAGCTAGCTGAACTTGCTTTGTGTACACAGTATTCCTTCAGCTCGACCAGTGTAGACAGCTGCTGTATTGGTAAATGGCCACTTGGTGTCAGCATTTGTTCTAACAAAATTTTAGTTTTTGTTGGAGCAACTGGCACTGGATTCTTGTATGCTTAATCCTCATTTTCATTAAGGCAGAGTGTCATTCCAATAACAGGAATACATACTATTAGACTGATTCTGCACTGTTTCCTGCAATGTGGTCATTCATGAAAGAATACAGATGGTAAAACAAGTCTAATTCTGAAGGCAGTGGATGATTGATTTCTTTATTACCTATCAGAGAAAGCAAGGATGTTGATTCTTGTTTCTGGGCAATCTTCGCTTCTCAATATATTAAACAGATGTACTTGACATAAATTGTGGTTTCATGACAACTATTTAAAAACTGTTATCAGTTAACATGAAATTAGAAGTTTGCCCACACAAGGATACCCTCAGTCATTTGTAGCTTAAATTGGTCTGTTAACTTCTGACTTGGGGCACAGACTAAAAAAGGGTGGTTGAAGATGTGTAGAACAGATGCATCCATTCTAGCTCATCAGCCTTCCTCAGCTGTGGCAGGAGGGGACAAGAGTTTGTGTAGCTTTTATTTGAAAAGGTGGTAAGAAACAGATGACTGTTGTGGTAGCTTTGAAACTGTTAATATTAATCAATTTTGGAATTTGAAGCTGCAAAATGTGAAGTCAGCAAACACCTGTAAGATGGCAGTGTCTCTTGTTCACTGATTTTGACAGTGGCAAACCAAGTTGTTGAAAATTGTCGTTCTGTGTTTTAGTGGCGTTCGGGGATTTTTCCCAATTTCTTTAATGTGACATGGTTTTACAGTATGTTTTAGCATAGCAATTCTAACAGGTTAAACAAAAAGTGTCTACTTTTCTTTATAAAACATCTTTTTTTTTTCCTGCAAGAGAGATCTTCCTTTTTTTCTGCCTTTATCTGAGGAATAAAAGATTGGTCTTTAAAACTCATTGTATTTGCTATACCGCTGGGAGAAGAAAATTCAGCTTCTAAAGGAATTTGCTGTGTATGCACACTAGCAGATTACCTGTTTAAAGGATAGCTTTTTTTTTAAATGAAATTGAGTGAATTTTTATTTCTTAAAAAAAACCCCATGCCAAAAACAAAACAAAAAAACCCCTCACACAAACCACCCAAACAATCCATCTCCCTCTTACGGAAAACCAAAATAAAAGAGTAAATGCCCCATTTCGGAGCAGTAGTAATAGCTGTTTGTAAAAAGTTACTTTCTTTGAATGAGGGAATTTTCTTCTTTTTCCATCAACTGTGTAATAGGTGAATGGTTGTGGGACCATATGATGCAAATGTTCCAGTCTTGCAATTGGAGCATCCATGTAGCGCCAACTGAAGTATCAGTTACAGTGGTGGTTCAACTGCCTTTTGTCATGGTAATGGAGAGACTTCAAAGGGGAAAGTCAGGCTTTGTCCAATGTCCATGCTATGCATTTCTCTTTGTTCTTTGCTGCGTATATTTTTGTAGCTTTCCACTTCCTTTTTAGGAAAAAAATAAAATTAGAGCTAGGGAAAGTTTGACTATATGCTATTTTAAAAAACTGTGCAGATCTCCACAATCCTATGGCTTTCTCTGTCCTCCCAGAATTTGTCTGTTTGAGCTGGCTGTGCTGTTTGGCAGTAAAAAATTACCTATTTTTTCAAACAGCTTTCGAATGGAGCTGCTCTCTGAGTCTGAACATCATAATGAACATTGATCCTTGTCTCACAGTGTATGGGGTTGTGAAATCAGGGAAGCATGATCCTCTGCTTGATTTATCTCAAAGGAAAATACAGAACAACCCCTCATCCAGACTAGACTTTGTCATCATATTTGTGATGCCCATCTCATGTATGTTCAATCAAATCTCCTCTCTTAAAAGAAGGCTGGATTGTATCTTTTATGCACTATGTAGGAATGCATATGTAGATCTGAACTTATATAGATATTTCTGTTTTGTAATGTGCTCCTAAGGCTTCTGTGAGGGAATAAAATGTAAATGAAGTGAAAAGAGAGAAAACCAAATTGACCAGTTTTTTTTACTGACATGTATTATGTAAATTCTTTGGTACAGGTCTTTCAGCATGCACCAGTGCTGGCTGATAGCCAGGATGCTCGGCTGTTCCAGGCTATTTAAAACTTTTCTTGTTACACCTAAAGCACAGCAACTGTTTTCTTTCATAATGAAAGTGTTCAATGTTAGTATTTTTGTAATGCAGAAAGTAAGCGTTTGTCATATTTTTTCTAATGGATTTTTTTAAAATAAGAGCGTGAATTTCTCTTTCTACAACCCTGTTTTCTGAATAGCCTAATTTATGTAACAGCAATATAAGAGACGTAAAACAAGTATTTCTGATCATTGAAGACCAGTATTAACACTACTTCTAATCCTGATATTGCTAAAGTTTCTGATTTCTTCCTGGAGCTCATAAGATTTATTCACAGAGGCTGTCTTTTGTCTAGTGCAGTTAATCTCCTTTGGCTACCCCTCTAATTCCTTACAGAAGGAAGGCATCTTCAGTTCCACTGACAGTAGAAGCAACCTAGGGAGATTACTAGATTGAAAGTAGATTTTTTTTTTTTTGGGAACAGCTCTGCAGTTGAAGATATGATTAGGTAATGTCCCTCTTCAGAGCACTTCACAAATTCGTTGTCTTCTCACGCTAATAGAATGGTGGTAATGCATTTAAAAATATCTTCCAACTGCAAAGCAAATGACAGCCCCTCTATACCTCTGTGAATGTAAGGAACTGCCTTTTGAAAAATATTCTTCTGTTTTGAAATGTTTCGTACTTCATTCTCTTTTTCTGAAAGGGAGGAAAGAAAGAATGCTTGGTTGCTTTTGTGCAGGTTCAGAACCTAAAACTTTAGGGTAATGTTTTTTAAAATTAAAAATCAAGGTCGTATTTTTGTAAGATTGTTGTGTTGAAGGAACGTGATGGATGAGATGGTTTAATTGGGAGATGTGTTTCATTATTTCATTATTACAAATAATGATTGGGAAGTCAAAACTTTATTTTTGAACCGAGTACCTTAAATAATCTAGGTATAAGTTTTGTTCTCAAGTAGAAAGCTCTTTTCTTTAGTAAAGAAACTTTGCATAGTTTTGTCAGGATAGATGATACATGTTTATACAGGTTTAATGTAGGCACTTTTGTCTATCTCATTCTAAAAACCCTCCATTAACTGCCTCCTAGGCTTTTGTGTTTTCAACAAAAGCAAAGTTCTAGTAGATTCCTTTTCTAACTGGCATCTTTTAAAGGGGACGAACACACAAATCTCTAAAGCACACAAACTATGATATTGTCTATTCACATGGCTATGGTATAAATGCTTTTCTGTTTTTTTTTTTCTTTTTAAAAACTGAGGAGATTTTCAAGACTTTCTTAAAAAAATTGAAATTATTAGGACAACTAAGCTTTCAGGTATAAGTAATACATTGTGTTAGACTTTCAGAGACAGGGGGAAAGCAAGAAAGCTTTTTTGCTCACAAATATTCCTTCAGAAGTTTACCCTTTTTCCTGAGTTATGTCAGTTTGCTTAATAGAATATTTTTCTTTACAAACATTGCCTTGTTTATGTCCTTGGATGATCATGATGGTGGTTGTATTAGATGCAGACTTGACAAACTAAGTTTTATTCACTTCCTTTATTTTAGTCCAAGTCCCTGTTTTTTGACTGGTTTGTGTTGCGATTTAAACATTTCTGTTTGGGAATTGTCTTTGGAAGGAAGGAAAGGGGAAGAGCAGAAGGGGCTTTGAACTCTGAGGGGTCTTCTGAATTATTTTGGGTTGCTTCCATGTGTGAAAAGTGCATAGAGACTCTTAGTATCTTACAGTAGATGAGATTTGTAATGTATTGAGGACTGCATTTGTGTGTGTGTGAGTTTACATGAGCACTATGTATTTTTGCAATTATATATCTTAATGTAATTTTCCACATTGCAGGCTGAGTATGTCCAGCTTGTCACAGAGCTTAGAATGACAAGAGCCATTCAGCCTCAGATAAATGCCTTTTTACAAGGCTTCCATATGTTCATTCCACCATCTTTGATCCAGCTGTTTGATGAGTATGAACTGGTAAGTAGAAATTACTATCCTTTTTTTTTAAATACTTTGTTCAGCATACTTCATCAGTAGTGTAATGATGTAGAAGTAAAGCTCAGTGCCCACAAAATAAACATTTTGTATCTTTCACCTTGGTTTTGCTTTCTGGGCATCTGTCAGTGAGGATCTCAGTATGTGTATTCCTGCTTATCTTAATTACTTAGAATGACCATCTTCCTGGCATGTGATAACTTCATGTGCCAGTGATAAATGCCTTAAATTGTAATTTCAAAATGGAATCAGGCCTTTAAGCCTTTTCATATTTTCTTGGTTCTTTGGCAATAATTTCTATCTCTTAATACTGTGCACTTAAACAGATCATGTGAAGTTATCTGAATTCAAGAATGTTCTTGTATTAAAATTTAGTCGTAGGTTCCATAAGGTTGAAGCTAAACAGAAAAAGCACTGTAATTTTTATACTTCTTAAAGCATTACTTTTTAAAATAGCATAAACACTTGAAATTAATGGTTAGTCAGGAGGACTAATCACAATCTGTGTGCTGCTTCTGAAGGAGCTTTTGTTGTCTGGTATGCCAGAAATTGATGTGAATGACTGGTTAAAAAATACGGAATACACCAGTGGCTATGAGAGAGGAGACCAAGTTATTCAGGTAAAATTATTTTTTTTAAATAATGTAGACTATTGCATTTTAATAAAAAAAAAAAGGTGCTTTTGATGTTGTCATTTTCTGTGTGTGTTTATGGAAGCTTATTTTGGCTGAAATTCGTGGAGGTTTTTTATACTATATTCCTACATTAAGTGACAGTTATGTGTGAATTTCATGTGAAAGTTCCCATCATTTAAGTAACAAACACACAAATATTCCATTTATTGTTTTACCATTATTTTTTCAAGTACTACAAGTATTTAATGGAAAATACAAACTAACTTACTTTTCATCTAGTGGTTCTGGGACGTTGTGGAAGAACTAACTCAGGAAGAGAGAGTATTACTATTACAGTTCGTTACTGGCAGGTGAGAAACTCTTCTGTAACAACAAAAATATTGTCTGGATACTCTGATATAAGTCAAGACTTCAGATTACTGTACAAGATCACCTAACTAGAAACTGTTTTGCAGACTTCAGTGTTTTATATGTTGATCAAAGTAGACAAAGTGTGTATCAATACTTTTGCTGCCTGTATTGCCAGCAAAATGATTGATTATGTATTTATTATACTTGACTACTGCTGTCCCAGGCAATTTTTAACAAGACAATAATGAATTTAACTGTGCTTTATATTCTTCTTCCTGTTGCATATTTATGCGGCTCTTGGCTTCTCCAGTAATCAATATAGGCTTTAATATATGAGATAACTAGGTATCACTTCAGTCAGTGTAAACAGAACATCCTTCTCCTAAAACTGAGTTGAATTCAACATTAGTGCAGTGCGTCAATATCAGGTGAAGATGTAACCTTATGCAAGACTGTGTTTGCTTTATATAGGATTTCTGTCCTAAATTCTGCTTGTTCTTCAGGGAAAGCCACTTTTATTTCCTTTACGGTTTGAGGGCAGTGGGGAAAGGTTTTGAGTGATAAATGCCCCTGTGAGCTGGGTGAGCTGCTGAGTTTGTGTATACAGACATTTTGCAAAGTGGATCCATAGACATACACGTGGCACCTGAGCTGTGTAATCCATGTCTTCTGGTGGCAGGTAGAGATCACACCATCTTCTTAATTTGATGTTTGCTTCATATTTTAGGTTTAGTAGAGTAGTTGACCTTTTGTTTATCAGTTTTGTGGTTAAGCAACAGTAAAATACAAATTAAGATCATCAAACCTTGTCTTTTATACCAAGGAATTTCACAGTCACAGATGTATCATCAAATGGCACGGTCTTCAAATTCTATTAGTTTCACTTGATATATTATGAATTTCATTGTTTTTAGGGATCACAGACAATTTAAGAAGCTAGTTCTGTGCACATCGATCTTTTCTTTTTGTCCTCTGCAGAAATGATTCCTGCAGTTTTAACTGCACGTCTGTTGCATGCCAGCTGGTGGTCTTTCATTTTTAGTGGACTAGCCCATTTCTAAATCTAGATGGCAAATAAGGATCTTTAAGATGTAAGGTCATGTTTCAAATGCTTCTTAAAACATTCTAAATGATACTGAAGTGGCATTCACTATTTTCATGGCATTTGGGATAATCTACTGGATTCTAAGGGAAGCTTTCTATCAAGTAAATAATTGTTGTCTGATTAATACGTGCTTGAGCACCATTCATTTTGGTCACAAATCACATACTGACTTGTTCTTACCCATTTCTTGTTAGTAGGAAAGAAATTGGTATGTCTTAAGAACTCTGGTTTGGAATTTAAAAACAAATTGCTTAGTTTTATTCTGTATCAGCTAGTAGGAACCCATTGTGTTTTTCCTTCAGTGATTGAAATGTAATAGGTATAGTTTTCTGTAAAAATTTAACCATTGGAAGTTACCTCTAATAGTGGTATACAGCTGGCATTTTTGCAAATAAATCCCCAGACAGTCCTTGTTTCTGGACATTGAAGTTTTAGATGCTGAGTTGTCTGTGAGCTAAAACACCAGTTAGTCTAGTACAGGCCAGTATCCTAAGTAAAATTTTACACTAAAAGTATACCTGATTTCAAACTATGATCTTTTTCTGCCATCACATTTTCTTAGTGAAGAGTTTGTTTCTGTGTGTACTGGTTGGCAGGCTGCATTCAAAATTTTCATTGTTTTTTCCATTTCCCTTTAATCTCTTCTGCATATTCACTTGATTTTTTTTCTTTGGGGGTGTGTGTGTGAAGTGGTACTATTCTTTCTTTCCAGTCAAAGACTATGAAGTTAATGTAGTGAATTAAAACAATTATATTTATAATTATGTCTCCGGTGTTTCTCTGACATCTCTAAATGTTTCTTAAAATTTGCCTTATGTCGTCTTCCCCCATTCTTACATGTTTTTCTCTTCAATGTAATGAAGTCTTGCTTTGGTAGTTTCAGTGGACATACCATTGAATTCTTCATGAATACCAATTTTGAGACATCTTTTAACAGTGAAGTAATTGTCGTGAACAATGTTTGGATAGAAGATTCTGTATGTTTGGAGGTCTTAGCACACTTAAGATAAAGCCTAAATATTTTTGTGCCTCATGTTGGGGATCTGAAAGTTTACTTATGCACCACCTACTTTTTCTCTGCTGACAGCTGCTTGAGATGGTATTGCCAATTCCACATGCTTTTACTTTTTTTTTTCCCCTCTTGATCTGTTTGGTGTTTGTAATAGTATTTAGCTAAATTATTTCGCTAAACTTTTGATCAGGTTTTTAGTTGACAGTTGGAGGGAAGTGTTGACAGCTTGTCATGATAAATTCTACTTTATTGGTATTCTGCAGGTATCAGGATTGCTGTTTAACTACTTAGGGGACTGTAGTTTCTGTTGAGTAATAAGCTATATGCTCTTTTAAGGGAAATTCAGCATATTTGATAAATATGATAGATACAGATGACTACTTTTAAAAGTAAAACAAAACATGACAAAACTAGTGTAAAGTATCTCTTTAATACTGTTTTAATTTCAAGTAAATTTATGCAAAATCTGTAAATGGAAAAATAGGTAGAAAAGTTAGGATTCGGATGTAAACTTAAACATTTTAAGTGTTGAATTTTCCAAAGCTATGAAATTGTATTGTTGTTCTTGCTGAAGGCTATTTTCACATGCAGTAGGAGAGGTAAGATCTTGTGATCTTATTTGCATGTATTTGGAAAGCTTTCTTTACTATATTGGCAGTGTTTTGCTTGGAAAGAAAACTCATTCTTGGAGGCATAAGTTGGCAGCCATCTGTTACTTTTAAATGTTCCAAGCCCTGATCATACTATATGATTTTGACCTGTTGTATGAAAAACATTTTGATAAGTTAGATTGTAAAAACTTTTAGGTAATAGTGGACTGAATGAGAAATTTTCAACAGTTAGGTCTGTGTTTTATTGCTGATTTGAAAGTGGAATTCTCTTGGTTCATCAGAGGGGAAAAAAAAAAAAGTCACAGCAGGGGAGGCAGCACTGTATTATAAATGTGAGCCAAAACCATGGTATAAAAATACTGCTGTAAAATCTTTACAACTGTTCTGAACTGTGTCTGTGAGCACAATTCTGTATGCTGCAAATAATCAGTACTTCCCTCTGTAGTGGTTGCCTTATATACCAGTGCTAGAACTATATGCCCAATGTTGCTGTCATTAAGCTAGGTAATACAGATTTATGTGTTGTATACTATAGCTAGCTCTTAAAGGTATATTTAAAAAGTATTACTGCAAGCTCTGTCCTAGCTCCTTAACATTCGGCAGTAACAACCCTTACTCTTTTGCATTTCTGTGAAGGAGTTTTACTGTGAGTAGAAACATTACTTCATTTCTTCTTTTCCATTCTTTTTCCTGGTTTTTACAGTCACTTTGATTTTGTCAATGTGGGAGCATTGTTTTTAATCTAAGTACCTGTAATCCAAAATTCTCGCTGCTGTTATATATTTTATGGAAGGTTTATTTTGTTTTATCAGATTCTTTCTTTGTCAGCTACAAAATTGCAGAATAGCTGAGGTTGGCAGGGACATCTGGAGATTGTCTAGCCCAACCCCAAGCTCAGAGCAGGGTCAGCTAGAGCTGGATGCTCAAGGTCTTGTCCAGTCAGGTTTTGACTTGTCTCCAAGGGTGCTGACTCCTCAGCTTCTCTGGGCAACTTGTTCCAGTGTTTGACCACCTCACAATAAAAAAGTTTTTCTCATGTTTAAATGGAATTTCCTGGATTTCAATTTGTTCCCATTGCCTCCTGTCCTGTCACTGGGCATTACTGGGTGCTTCATCTTGAGACTTGTGCTCCATCTTATTTATTACTCCCTTCAGGTAATTTTATATACATTGATCAGATTCCCCTGAGTCTTCTCTTCTCCAGGCTGAACAGCCCCAGCTCACTCTCCTCCTGTGTTGGGTGCTTCAATCCCTTACCATCTTTGTGACCCTTTGCTCAACTTGCTGCAGTATGTCCCTGTTCCTCCTGTAGTGGGGAGCTTGGAGCTGGACTCCAGATGTTTCTCACCGAGTACAGGGAAAGGATCACCTTCCTTGATCTGCTGGTGACATTCTTCCTGATAGAGCCCAAGAGCTGCTGGCCTTCTTTGATGGAAGGATGCATTCCTGGCTCACGTTCAACTTCTTTAGTCCTTATCCTTTCATTATAGTTTGGGGGTTTTTTTTAGTTTGGTGGTTTGTTTTTTGGTTTTTTTGTGTGTGAGGGCCGTGCTAGCAACATGTTACCTTGTAATGCATACCAACTGAAGTTGATGTTATAAAGATATCTGAATTTTATTCTGTTTGTCTCTGTTAGTTTAAAATTATAGGTAGGGACTCTGAAGACTCCAGGGCTATTGTCCATTTACACCTTGAGTAATCTTTGAGTAGTATATTGGTAAAAGGAAAAAAAAATAAGTAATAGAATAAGTGAGAATGCATTCCTGAGGATGCTAGTGATTTTTTTTTTTAAGCATGTTCTGGTTTTGCCATAGGTTTTCACTGAGTGATAGTGTGACTGATGGAATAGTTTTATTAATTACTTGAAATTTTTTGTCTGAAGTAGTAAGTGAAAAGACATGTCAAAAACACTTTTGTCAGTTGTCCCACAGGTAGTAATCAGAGAGTAAACTTCTTATGATCCAGTGTTTCTTAAATTGTAAATATAAATAACCGTAGATGTTTGCCTAAACTGAGATAATGTTCTAAAAACTGGTTGTAGAAATGAGTCCTCTTTGCAGACAGAATTATCTTAAATATCATTCAAACAATTTGATGCCTAATGTAAATGAACAAATGTGTTACTCAATATTGTAATTAAAAGCATTTAGACAATGAGAATTTTGATATGGGTGAGAAAGGGGTAACCTTGATAAAAGTATTAGTAACTGTCTAATTACTAGCAGTAAGAGATCTTTGCAGTGTAGAGATTATATTTTTGGCTTATAACATTCTTGTGCTGGTCTAATTTCTGTGAATTTTCTCAGTTCCAGGGTGCCTCATGGTGGCTTTGCCCATATAATGGGTGGCAGTGGATTGCAAAATTTTACAATTGCTGCTGTGCCATATACTGCAAATCTCTTACCAACATCAAGCACATGGTATGTTAACCAGTCTTACTGAAATATTTTAAAAACAGTGCTTTTTCATGTCAGTCACAGTCAAAAGTACAGTTCTTTTGACTATTTTCATTAAAAGGCCAAAAAAAAAATTTAGACACTTTGTGGCGTATTCACTATCCAACATGAAAGTGGTGGGTTTTAACCCAGATGATGTTACATTATGTTTGCTCATTCTTTGCTACTTCATTTTGCTTTACTAAAGGCAGAGGGATTAATAAGGGAATATCAAGGTTAAATTGTTGTATTACAATTTACTGAAGTGAAAAAACCCTTAATTTCCTGCAATATATTCGAATGCTCAGTGGCACTGTCATGCAGCACAAGTTCGTTTTCTTCCATAAATGTGACATCTTCAGGTTTTTCGCTCAGAAAACTCTACTGTTGGGTTTCTTTATGAACTGTGATGTGGCTTTTTTTTTTTCTTTTCTTTTCAGTATCAACATGCTCAAGTTACCTGAATACCCAAGTAAAGAAATCCTTAAGGACAGGCTTCTTGTGGCATTGCACTGTGGAAGCTATGGTTACACAATGGCATAATGAAGTCTAGAAAACTCTTCTGACTACTGATGTGCAATTCAGAGTGGCAGAAGTAATTTTGGAAACTGTCAATAGAAAACAAGCAGCTTAGGTGCTGCAGCCCATTGGTAGGGCTGGGCTTCAGGATTCGTACAGGATCATCAGCTTTTCCTCCATTATGTGTTGTCAAAGTAACTTTGATACTGTCATGACAAAATTCCCAGTATGCTGTATTTTCATTTTTTTAAAGTGACATATCCGTATGGAAATCAGTTTATATGCTTTTCATTATTACTTCAGTCTGAATCAGAAAGTTTGTCAGACTCTCCACATTTTACTTTTGATTTTCAACTATATGGTTGAATGACATTTGCGTTTTAGTTTACTTTGCACTCAGATGGCATACTGCTAACGGACAGACTTGTACTTTATGCCTTGTTGCATGTGAAAGTGCCGTTTATTTTTGCAGAGAACACTGTAGAAAGTTCAATTTGGATATTGTACAGTAAGACAGATCTGATGTATTTTCCATTTCTTTGCATAGTAACAAATAAAATTTTATAACTTTTTAGTATTTTTATGTATATAGTATGTAAAGATTAGACTGTTATCACTGGAAAAAATAATAGATGAAGTTAATAGCTAATTTATATTAGAATTTACACTATATTCTACTAAATATTTAAAGTATTTGTGACTTTATAGTCAACTTGCAGTTTAGAATTTGTAAATATTATTTAAGATCTATATCTATTTGTTTGAATGCCTTTACTCTTTCCTTGACATAATTGTATGTCCAAAAGTTATTATTAAATTTTAATATTTTTTACCAGAATCTGAATGTGACAAGTTTGTGTGTCTCTGTGGGTGGTTTATTCTTTTTTTCCCCAGGATTTTATTCATCTTACTATAATTTAAATTGTCATGGAAGCAGCATTTGAGAAGACATTGTCAAAGTGTATGGATGGACATAAGCAGATGCACAAGGAAGGAACCTGAGCTTGTTGAAGTTAACTGGCAAGACTATAATAATTAGAATCTCATGTCAAAATTTATATAAAATTAGAATATATTACTCAAGCAATATGTAAAAATACACAGCAATGGCTCATCAGCATGTGTTTTTGATGATAAGTAGCTGCACATGTTGGGGTAGATGATGCATTTGCATAACTGCTATTTAGGGAGCCTAGGGTAGGTCTATGTTATTGTTTTGGTTCAGGCTAGGAGAGGTTTGTGGGGTTTTCGTAGTGTTTTTGGTTTTGTTTTGTTTTTTTTTTTAATCTAGTCATCCCTGCTTGTCATGCTTTTGCTTCAGAGAATGCAAACTGGATTTTCTCCAGGTGAAACTAAACAGAAAAACATGATCCAAAAATGTACGAAATGCTAATGGATGAGCATCTTATTATGTCTGCAAGACCTAACTGATCTGAAGAGGTGATCTGAAAAGTTAGTGAGTTCAGGCATAGCAACCCCCTCAAACATGTAGATTTTAAGATTCAGGTCCTCAGCACAAACTGTTTGGTACTGATCCATTCATGTTTTCCTACCCTAAGTGCTAATACATGTGTAGCCCGAGTTCACAAGCTGATCTGTCTAGGCTACTTACTTGGTGCTGTTTTTTTCAGATTTTACTTATTTTAATCTAAAACATACATAACCTCTCTGGGGGTGTGAGAGAGAAACCTGTGGACCATCTGATTCAGTGGTGCCACAGTAATTTTCCTTTGGGCTAAGCTTTATACGTAGACTTCTTAGCTTTATTTCCCTTTCAGTTCTGTTTGTGCACATGTATGCATAAATGTTGGTTTAAATTCTTATGCAGTGTTTGCGAATTCAACTTAAGGAGAATACCGCTTTTAGTTAGCAGAAAAAGCGGACTCTTCCAGCAGCGCAATCTGGTGAATGCTGGTTAGACTATTGCTTCAGTCAGTGGAGAGATGCTGTTCATCTCTGGCATGCTCTAGGAAGCTTAGACTATTTAAATAGGTTAGATGTTTGAGGCTGCGAGGGGTTTTAACGTTAAATCCCAGTTATCTTGGATCCTTCAGTTAGCAAAGGTACTTCACTTTTCTGCACAGTTGGATGGTGCTTGGTTCTGTGGCTTATATAGGTTATTTCTTTGTGTGCCTCTGCAAGGTAGATTGATTGCAGGACAGTGTTTTGAGCAATACAAGGTATTTGTCAGGAATTATGTATTTCTGTTTTCTGTATGTAAACCAGGGTTTTGTCTTTATCTGAGGGTTTTACTGTAAATTCTGTAATTCATTAGCTACTATGCAATCTGTGATTTATTTTTTTTATTTCACATGTTCTGCTTCACCATAATATACAGCGCTTTATAGGAAACGGAAACCTTACATACTCCTGCATAGTGTCTGAAACATGTCATACCATAAGGCTGAGTGAAGTGAAAAAAAGAAAATCAGATTCTTTTTCTTTTTTTTGCACTTATACTTTTGTATTGTACTGTGGGTGACATAGGTATGAATAAGCTGAATTTAGTCTCAAACAGTTTTCCTAAAATGCTCAGCAACTGGTTTTGAAATGTAACAGAGTGCAGAGTTTTAATGTTCTCAACAGTTCCCTATGACAGATCTCCCTGTTTCAGCCTCACAAATGGTTCAGAAGCAGATTATTCCTTCCTCCCCCATACTGATGTTCGTCATGTCTTATAAGAAGTATCTTGTAGTATTTCTTGTAATATTTGTACCAAATACTCCCTTGATAGGTCAGAATGAAATTTTGTTAAAATACTCCTGTAATAAAAAAGCATGATGAAAATAGGCAGAAAATGGGAATAGAGCTCTTGATACCGAACTTTTGGTATACTGGCAACCTCGTTATTGCTCATTTTGAACAGGGTTTTTTCCTGCTGAAATGCTAAACAGTACTGTCTGCTGCAGTTGACCATGTGAAGTCAGCAGGATTTAATTATTGCATTGAAAGACTGTTTTAGGACACCTGTACAACTGAGTATGAAAAGCCTGTTGAAAAACTGTAACTTAATATAGCGTATAGTTTAGAATGATTAATTGGTTTATATTTGTTCCCTGCCACTGTGCCAGAACAGGGCAGGGTGAGTGTTTTATCTCAGAAAGAACAGAACAGATGTCTTGTCAGATCATAGATCATGAGCGCTCATTAACTTTTATTATCTTTATGAAATGTTAGATAGCAAAGCCTAGTTTCTGATGCTTGAAAATGTGTTGTGCATCTAATGTTGCAAAACCATAAACTGTGAAATGTAGCTTAATGACTTCTACTGTATGTTCCATAGTCAGTAAGATTGAAAATGGAATAAGGGAAGGTAGTTGGCTTGAATTTTCCAGAGGCTTGGAGACTTCCACATGTACAGTAGAAAAATATTAGGACCACCTATGCTTTGGAAGCGTGTGAACTCTCTGTTTAAGAGTATAAACTCAAAATTGTAGTTTTATTTTAGTTGGACTGTTCTTGAAGTCTAATGAGCTGATTCAGCTCTGCAAGTACAGCTCAATAGTGCCTCAGAAAAGCCTTGCTCTTCCCCTCCCAGACCTGAGCAGGAGTGGAAGGTCTCTTCAGTGATGTCCAACCTGGATGTATGGTGCGTGGAGCAAGGAAGGGGGAAGAAGATTGCTCAGATTGCTTTTCTAACCCTTTTCAATAAATAAATAAAACCCCCTTATTTGTCCCTCACAATATGCAGACAAGCAGTACTCCGTAGGTGTTCCTCCAAGTCTTAACTTGTAGGTGATTTTCCAGTAATACTTCTATGGCGTTGCACAGGAATTGTGTAGAAATTGAACCAAGCGTTTGTCATTCCCTTTGTGCATGTAATGTGCACGTAATCTTTCACTCTGAAGGAAAGTAGTCTTTGCAGTTTTGCTCCCTGGACACAAGAGGTCCTTGGCTGTTCAGGCAGTGGAAGTCTTTTGGGGGCACTGGCTGGCTTCCATTTCTCCCAGTGCCCTCTACCAGCCTGGCGTCTGTGGCTGGAAAGTAAAATCCAGAGTGTGCTCAATGATCAAGACTTAAATTTTTAACTGATTGAATCTAAAGAATGCAGTTGCTGAATTCTCCCAACAGGATTAACTATTTTTGTAATAATGCTGTTTTAGTTCTTTGTGTGAGTTATTCTTGGTATTATTTAAATACTGTTGCTGAGTTCTGGATTCTTGGTTCAGTAAAGACCCTGGGTTTGGTTGTGCTTGGTTGTTATCTAGAGTAACCTTGAATTCCTTGCAGTGTACTACTGCTGATCATGTGTCAGCAAATCTTGACAAAAGGTAAATTTCTCAATTGATAAATTTTTCATGTGTCTTCTAGAATTTAAAAAAAAAAAGCCCATCATAATCAGAAGTCTCTAAGAGCACCCAGTCACCATTTTAAAGACCTTGTAAATAACTGCTCATTATAAAATATTCTATTAACTGTTTCAAGCAATTATTAAAATACTAAAGGATGTTGAAAAAGTGCTCTAGCATATCCCACTTTCTAATACAACTTTTGTGTTGATAATTTCTAAAAGTCCAGTGAATTCACAAAGGTAATATTTTTTTTTAAGGCATCTTTATGAAGAAGGAAGACAGCTAGTGAATTCAGAAATGTCTTATCTTAATACTTTGTTCCTGTTGTGACATGACCACAGTCTCCGGAGTGGAGGCAATGTTCACCTTACAGGGTTTATAATCTGTAAAGAGAGGGGTGTTTTGCTGTGATTCTTTTTTTTTTTTTTCCCCTTCGCAAGTTGCGATTTTGCTTCTGTACCTTAGCTTTTGGGGAGTGGTTTTCATCTGGGGAGAAAAGGCGGAAGAGGAATAGTGCTTCCCGGCCTAGTGATGGGGACAATCAGAGGAGAAAGTTGAGATCCAATACAGTAATGCTGGTAGTTTAAGAAGGAAGGCTTTTTCCCTGAGGTCTGATGTCTGCCTAATGCTAGCAGACGAGAGTGGAAAGTAGGTCTTTTTCAAGGTTTGTTTTCTCTCTTTTTCCCCATCTTACATACTTCTCTTTTTTTATGTGTGTTAAACAGAAGTTGTTGGTTCATGATTGAATCAGCCTCAAGTCTCTTGATCAACAGAGATGTGAGGATGAAAAGAAGACAGGATAGCTTCTAGAAGAAATCTGGGATGGTGTCAGTATATAATGCACAGGAACAGCTGTTTGCCTGGGAACCTTGACACTAGTCAAGCCCTACTTCTGACGCAAGATTATTTTCTAGGAGCTGCTCTTTCTACGGAAAGTCTTTCTGGAGTGAGTACTTTAGGAAGCCAAATAGCTGCAGTATTAAATTGAACATATTGCTTTCCTGAGTGCCATTGTGGTATCCTCTACTCCAGGTGGTCGGTAGTCAGTTCCCTTTGTAGAAATCAGAAAACAAAGATGGCACTGTCTTGATGGGAATTTTTCTTGCATGTTAGAATGCTTGAAGAAAACCGGCTGATTAATGAACAGACTGATACATATGAACTGTGTTAAGAGAAAATGGATGACCCTGTCTTAATTCTTACCAGGCAGGCATAGTGCTCTGTGTTTACCACCCTTTATCTCCACCACAAGCGTTTGGAATGTGATGCAGATATTAGAGAGTGGAGAACAAGCAGGTGTTTTCCCAAGACAGCTTTTCAGATTTTGAAGGCTAGTTTCTTTTTCTCTAGAGTTTCCATGCTATGTTATATATAATATATAATAACAAATATTTAAATAAGTATAAAACAATAATATATATTAAATATATACATTACATAAACCCAAACCATTTTAATTACTTATATTTAAAATAGATAAACTACTATTAGTACTACTATAGTAAAATGCTACATACCAGAGTGTTTTAGGCTGTGGAGATTTTGTTTTTCTCTATTAATGCTACTAATTGGATGATTTTTGTATAGATTAAATAAAGTAGGCTTTCAATTTTAGCCTTGTAGTTGGGGATTTTGCATGTATGCTTGTGTTTTCCTTACCTTCATTTTGAAACAGTGGGTGGGTTTTCACTTAAGCTGTTGAAATTACGGGCAAATCAGTAGTTTGTATATACAGCTGTTGTTACTAAGGATTTTTAGCATGTCCATAGAAGAGTATTTTTCCAGTTAAGAAGTAAAATTGGCCAACTACTGAATTGATGCTAAGAACCAAAGCTTTAAATCAACTAGATTAAACTTACTCAGGGATTCTTGAGTTGTAAAGATAAGTACTTTGTAAGTCAGAACATCTGTTTACACCCAGACTTACTGTAGATAATCATACAGCTGATAGACTAGAGACTGTGATATGTGTTTTATAGACACGCTTGTCAATTCAACAATTTTTTACTCTCTAAGGACAATAACAACGGAGTTAATATACTTCTGTGGGACTAGCTGTAGCTTAGAGGCAGTAGGAATCAAACCACGTAATGAAAACTAGTATGAGGTTACTGGCTTACTCTCATACTTAGTTTCATTTGAAAATAGTTCTAATTATGTGTACAAAGCAGTATTTCTAGTTGCGGTTATAAAAATCTGCATGTAATTCAAACTAATAGAATAAATTCATAAAATCTGGGTAAAAATAGAATGGGTTTCCTATGCAGCTTTAGTTTGGGTTTAAAAAATCACATTATTGCATGTCTTTTCCATACATGGCATATAATTTAGCTGGAGCACAACATTTTTAAAATGCTCACGTAGTACGTTTGAAATGTTACAGATAGGCTCAAAACACCAATGAGAAGGGCTGCAATGGTCATAGAAATATTTCCTCTGAAATCAGTGTCTTCCATCTATTTCCATCTCCTCATGTCATTGACTACTGTATAGTGCTAAATTTTCTCTTATACCAGAACCCTTCCAATTTCTCACCCAGATTTTTCTGGACCATTTTCTCTGAATGTAACATGTACCCATTGATAGGAATACCAAATAATATCCCTAAATGTGTGTTAATTTTTTTCCATGAGAAATTGTTAAAAAAAAAAAGTTATGCTAATATGACTAGAAAATGATTACTACCAAAAGGTGTAGAAATGCAGCAGGAGTGCAAACACTGTGAAGGCATGCATCCCCGAGCCCGCTGTTTGCAGCTGTATATACTTGCTGCATTAAGTACTTGTGACATTCTGTGCCAAGAGTTCAACTATTGAGTTTCATACAGTGCTGAGTGATTCATTCGGATTATTAGGATTCTCCCGGGATAGTTTCACTGTACTGATTGCCTCTGACAGATCAGTTTGCTTAGATTAAAAAGCAATTGTTGCTGTCTAGTCGAATTTATAACCTCTGGTAAAAGGAAGCTGAACCCTAGTGCTGTCCAGTATATAAAAACACCTTGGTCTCCAAATTACGTGGATTGGAAAGAAAACTAAATACTTGAAGAGTGATACTAGTTTACACGCACACGGGCAAAGATTTTACAGGTATATGATACACAGCTTGTCTGTGCTAATAAGTTTATTCTGACTTACTTAGGTGAGTCTGTGTATAAACATTTTTTAGATTAATTCTTCTAATTGCTGTCTTTGTGGAGATAAAGCGATGCAGCTATTGATTGGTATTTGGACGCCTGTGGATGTTATGGCAGTATGGCTTTTAGGTGTATGTCACCTAAAGGAAGGGATTGTACTACAGGGAATCTGAATTCCCTAATAGATTAGGCCTGGTGAGGTGGCCCGGAGACAACTGCTGCACTTTACCCCTGATTTGTGGCACATATTAGTGATGGTCTAGGTGTAAAATGTAAGCAAGAGGAAAGAGAAAATAAATGGTAGAAGCACACTTCTGAAAATGAGGAGTATCTTCAGGGAAGAGATGAATAGTGTCCTGAGTGTAAATGAGGAATAACAGGGGTGTTTTTGACAACAGATAAGTCATTCAGCTGGTTGGTGGGAAAAGTGCCTGGGCCTCCTCAAGATGTGATCCTTTTTTTCTTCCCCACCTGGTCTGAGGGCCACAGTCTGTTGCCACAGAGACTGGGAACACTGGGCGGGCTTGGCAGGTCTAGAGGAGGGTTGGTGGAGATGGGGAATTTCCTCTTTCACATTTGATGCTAGTCCAGAATGAATCTTCTGCTGACTCATCATTTTGATATTTTTTTTCCCATATGCCTTCAGGTAGATTTTCTTGGCAGTATTTGCTAAAGCAAGTTAAGCTTCTGCCGAAGGGGCACCGCTTTGGATTGTGTATGAGAAGGGGCTCCCTTCTGTACAGATGAGATGCTCCCTGTTAAGCACAACACCATGCATAACTTTGCTAAAATATGTCTCTAATTTAAGAAAACTCCAAGTGTAAACTCCGTGGGCAGGACAGATGGGGGTTAATTACCATATCTGTGCTTTTGGTCCTTAGCTTGTTGACATCTTTTTCAAATGTACCTTATTTATGTTGCCTGTATGTCTTGGAAATATTATGTGTATGCTTTTGAAACAAAAATATGTTCTAAATGTTAATATTACCTTCCTTGCCAATAAAGAGCAGTTCTCCTGACTCTACTCTGAAGTAATTCACACACAAAGGTTGAAAATCCAGTTGGATTAAATTCAAGTAGATGTTGCTTTATTTAGGTTTGGTGTTCCTGTGAAAGTCTTTTTGCTTTAGCATAGTTAGAATCTCTATCTCCAGTCTTGACTGGATTGTGGCAATTTAAGAACTATGTTAGACCCGAGAAACATACTTACCGTCTTTGCTATTAATTCCAGTTTCTTTCTGTGTATCTGGTGATGATTTCCTGTGTTTCTGCTAGTAGCGTTACCAGAGAAATGGACTGAAATAATGGAAATGTATGAGTGAGTAACTGTGATAACCTTTAATGTAAATCTATGCTTTCTGTAAGTTGAATTAATACTTTGATTGATTAAAACTGCTCAAGAGGCCAGTCTGTTAATTACAGCTCATAGCTATGGGTACTTCATTTTTTTTTGGTGCATGTGGAAAAGCCTGAAGAAAATCTTTTCCTTATTATCTTTCACAGAAAAAAACCCCACCTTTGGCCATGCCTTGCACTGCTGGACTGTAGGGTTTGTTTCTGCTTCTGCTTCTGTGTCTGTTTTGTCTCCAGCACCAAACTTTTTTGTTACTCAGTCTCGACTGGTTTGATGTGAGTTGACCAGGGGCTTTTGCTCTGTCATGTATCTCTGTGCTTAACAGCCAGCAAAGTTCACTGGATAGACAGATTACGCAGAGACTGCCGAGGCTCGCGTTTGATGTCTACCTTTGCCACTGACCTCCTTTGTAACCTTAGTAAATCACTTCGTGTCTCTGTACGTAGGCCCATGCTATCACAGTTAGACTGTAAACTTCTGAGGGAAGGAGACACCCTTTGTATATCTATGTGACACCTCACAGAACAGATGAGTTCGGTAGGGACATCTGGAAGTTGTCTCTGTATTTTTACCCTGGGTTTAATTCTGGTGACTGTTCCTTGGAGACAGTCCTTGAGTGGGACCTCAGAAGCCTACTTGCTGCTCTTCTGTCTCGCCATCCTGCTGAGCTCTTCTGGCAGCTGGAGCAAACCAGAGCGGTTGACTGTCATAAACAGGCAGTTAGGAAACCTCTGTGTCTAGAAAATGCTGTTCAGTGCTCGGTGGACATAAATTTTGAAAATGGTAATAAAGTTATACAGAAGGACTCAGGATCAGCCAAATGCTCTCCAAGGCTTGTTTCTCCTTTCAGTGTCTTCTGTCCTCCCCTGTCACCTTGACTATATGCTTGGTAAAGCGTGGGCAACAGATTCATTCCTGTGATCTGTCTGGAAAGCAATCATGTTCAAGAACTAGTGAACTGCTGGGGATGCTCCTTAAGACTGTAAATCAGGTACTTTAACTTGACCCAGAGGCATAATCTTCTCAAGAGCCTTCATTGCTCTGTTGCTGGAGGCTTTTATGCCCAGAAACTGATGGCCTGAATGGAGAGGTGCATTTGATAATGGTGGGAAATCCCCATGTTTTAATGCTGATTCCTTAACTTTCAGATAAATAAGTTTCTAGTTGTTGCTTTCCAACTTCTGACATAGCTGGAAAGTTGCTTTTAAGCAGTAGGGGTTATCATATAAGAAATCCTACTTTCTCCTCACAGCAGAAATGAAATTAATTTTCAGAGGCCTTGATGTCAGTGTCATGCTCCTCTTGTTTCGGTCTTTTTCTGTATCCATTCAACATCACCTGGCAGCTTCTGTACTGAGACTAACCAGCTAAAGTTGAACCCACAGTCCATCTTGTGTTGATCCTACCTTTTTTCTATACATACAAGCTCTTACTAGTACAATCTATACTTAAAGTCTGAGCATTTTTCTCTGTTATGTAGAGACTCTGACAGTAAATCTAACATGTGCCTTCAGTATATATTTGCTATGAATGAATAATGTATTTTTTTAGTTCAATAAAATAAAGCCCAACGCCTGTATTTTAGCAGGTTTTGTCTAACTCAGACTCCTGAGTTATTTTTCCCCAGTATTGCATTGGCGTCATGCTTTAAAGCCTACTGTTAGTGTGGCTGGTGTAGGTACATGCCTCCTGCTTCTGTAAAAATTTTCCTGGAGGGGAAAAGCGAGTTGGGTGTTGGTGCTTTCTACAGAGTGGAAAGCAGTTTCTGGACAGCGTAAAGGCAAGCAAGTGTTGTTTGGTCTGTTTTGCTCTGTGCTTTGTATTTTTTTTAAGATGAACAGTTACGTACATGGAAAAACTTTAAGTCTGTATTTGAAGCAGGCAGCGCTTAAAAGAAAGAAAAGAAAAAAAAGAAATTGGGGAGCAAGTGCGGGGACTTTCTTGGTTTTCCAGAAACATGCCAGTCTCTTCATCCACGGTGCTATCCTTCAGCTCTCCAGAGATGCTGGTTTTTTAAAATGTACCTTATTTTTCTGTGGCTGTGGAATATCAGATCTTTAAATTTCATGCCATCCTCCCCTTCAGACAAATCAAACTTCACAGCATCAGGAATGCTTCTGAGCATGTCTTGATGAGGGCAGGGATAGAAAGCAGTAAACCAGCAAAGAATCTGCAAGGTCTGAAGGTCTTTAATTCTGAAGGTGATATATAGCCAGGTGGTGATATATGCCAAACATCAGCTTCTACCAGCCCTAAAAAAAGGAGTGCCAAGTATAAATCTATCTAAAATATTTCTGTTGCTCTTTCTGCCTTAGGATAACTATCTACCCTGATCCTGGACCATAAAGCTGTGTTAGCTCAGTATGTCTGAACCTGCTTAAGTAAGGGAACTTAATTATTTGTTGTTTTTATGACATTTGTATTTCCCTGGGTGTAAAGCGTAGATTGGCATCACCAGAAGCAAGAAATCACACACTGAAAATATTTCATAATGAGAGATGTATGTATGTGGCACAACCTCTCTATCTCAGATTACAGCATGTGAAATTCGGATTATGGTCTCAAAGTGTACAGGGCTACTTGTAGCTTTTGCTGACACTTGTGTTTTCTTTTTGGCTGCAGGGGACTTGAGATATTGGTGGCACCCAGCTTTACAAGTGAGATCATCTTGCCAGGCATTCCATTAAATATTACAATACATTGTTACTTCAGGGCTTTAAGCTGCTTTTTTGGCATATAAAGTTACATCAGAAGGTAAACATCTGGTTTTGTTTTGCTGCACGCTTCATGCAAAGAATGAATCAGTATCGTCAAGCAATGGGAATGCATTTGAGTGTAATTATCTTGAATTATTTGCTGCTAAGTCTCCCTTGCCCAGTGGTAGAATGCTCTGATTTCTGTCTTTGCAGGATGCCAGATGTGAAACCTGTCAAAGGTCCGACTAAATATTGGCCATCCTGTACATCAGTCTCGTGTAACTTGGTGGGTAAAGGGAGGTCTCTATTCAGAAACCTTTGCTGAACTTCCAAAGGTGCTTGGCTTTTAACATTTGGGAAAAGGCAGCATTTGTATCAACAGCTTGTTTAAGAAAATGGTCTCTTGCTTTAAACTGGTATAAGAAATCGCTGGAATGGGAGGATCATACAATATTCCTCTAATGAACAGTATTATATGATAATTAGTGTAATTCCTCTTTCCTCTAATGAATTTAGTCTTTGTATGTTAGCCCTTTTTCAATAGACTGCTATCTATGGGAGGCATGGGTTTGACTTTGGAATAACTTTGTCATTTCTTTCTGTTTTTGATTTCTGGCCCTTCTTTTTATTGTCAGACTGCTATATTTATATTCTGAGCAGAGACTTATGTAAATACTGAATTCAGGTGATACAAATAAGGACACTTATCTTAAAGGAGTCTTTTACTCTCTTTAGATTCTCTTTCTCCATGAAGAAGAGAGAGCATCTTGAAATATGAGAGTTAACATCTGCCCTATGCCACATATTTTTACATGTACTCTTGAGGAGTTCTTAAAATCCTGAATTTTAGAGAGGCATGTGGTTCTGCTTATATTGTCCTAAGACCGTATTTTCTCTTTATTGCTGGATCTCGATTATGGTAGGAAAAGACTCTGATCAGCAGTCTCCAGGGAAAACATCAGTGTTTTGGGAAGACATTTCTTCTGCTACTTATCAGAAGGCTACCTAGGGCAAACTGCGCAAGAAGTTTCCGCAGAGATGTGGCATGCACAGGCTGCTGAATGTGGCAGGACGCACCATCTATTTGCTTTGGAGCTGGGGCTGCAAACGCCTCTCAAATGTGTGCAGTAAAAGAGTTTTATTTGAAAGAGGATAAAATTAATGTTGTGAGGGAGTAGCCCAATGGGCAAACAAAGGGACTATAAAAACTGTTGAGGCCCCTTCGGATGCATCGACAGGAACAGGCTCCTTTGATTACTAATCATTTGCAGAAACTGCAGTACAGCTGCCGCAATGCTAACCCGAGGCTTGCCAGCTCTTGGATGTGTTCCCCCTTTCTCTCCAGCCTCAGTGGCTGCGGCCTCCCTTCTCTCTTTCTCTATTGATTTTCCCTTTCTCTCTCTCTCCAAGCCCCCCCACCTTCTCTCTTTTCTCTCTTGTTTTTCTATTGAATGGGAGAATGATCCTTCCCTTCGTCACAAAGAGAGCTGGCCAAAAATGAAGAGCTCTGTTTTGTGGAAACAAGTTACATATTTGCTCTGCATCAGATCTTATTTAGTTCCTGGCACCAAAAGTAGCCAGTAGTCTGAGAGATGGTCTTCACCGTAGCCTCCTCAGCTTGCTGCTATCAGTTGTTTTGTGTGCGTATGAGACTGCTCCACTTGCAAATACGTCATGCACATGCCCATATTAGCCTTGGGAAATGTTTATAATAAATTTTCCTTATGGACAAAACTTTCACAACTATTTCATGTTTTCATGCTCAGCTCTAATTATGAGGATAGATACTTTAAAGGTTGGGACATATTAGAGAATGCAGCAATGAAGATCACAGCAATGCCAGAGGGGAATCTCCAAGACCATTTTCATAGGAGTGAAAGCAGGAATATTTAAGGCAAGTCAGTTTTTGCTGTGCTCTTGATTGTATTCAGTCATTACATGATGTTTCCCAGCTGAACTTAAAAGCTAACACCACCCCTACCCCTCCCCAAAGTAAAGGTGTTGTGGCAAGGGTTCTGTCTTCCACTTTGTGAGAAAAGTCTAATTAGTATAGAGAGGGAATAAATCTATAGCTACACAGATTGCCTTTTTTTTTAATTTAAATGTAAATTGCATCGGAGTGAAATCAAACCCATCTAACTCATTCAAAGGCAGATAAATTAAGATGATTCCTTCCTTTTGTACCACCTGGATTTGGGTTTGGCTGCACAGCTGATGGGGATTGACTGGTGGTGCCCAGGCATAGGGCTTTGAATGCTCTCCCTAATGCAAATCCAAATATATTGATATATGAGAGTTCTGTGTATTTACTGCTGTGCGATGGTGCAGGTAGTATCTCCAATCTAAGCCCCTGACCAGTGCTGTTTGTTGTGCTCAGTGAGATCGTAATGGTCAGCAGTAGATAAGATTCAAAGAAGTCTGTGGGATAAGTCTATCTGAACATTACTGAGATTGCGGGTATTATTCTTCTTGAAAAGCAAAGGCCGTAAAATTTGCCAATGCTGCAGTAGATTCTGCTGCCTCCTACCCCTGTCCACCCTGCAGCTCTATTGCTGGCCATAAAATTAAGTTGTTTTGTCACCTGTGGTTATTCATTTTACCTTTAGCATAGTAAATTTAATGCAGAGACATTTACTTACTGTAAATTTGTCTCCCATGAAACAAAGAGGCACTAACTTTGCAGACTTGTGTAAAGAATATCTGTTTACATTAAAAATAGTAGAGGCTGCAGGTTAGGACATCTTGTAGAGTAAGTATATACACTAAGAATCAATAAGTGTTTTATTAGAGCCTGGAGATTATTTGACTATAAAGGGGTTTTTGAAAAAATCCAATTGCTATAAAAAGGTAAATAAAAAAGTTAACCATCTGTTGCCTCACTTTCATTTAAAATCTTGTATTTAATTTCTTTCTAGGTAATCAATTTTTATTATTTTGCTTTAATGTTGGGGCTTGGAAGAAAGTGGCTTTAATTTAAAGTTTTTTATTTATTCAAATATATTGTTGGTGTCATACGTTTTACACTTCCTATTAGAAGTTTGGAAAATATTTCTTGCTACACTGAAAGAGAACAAAATTCAATTTAGAAACATAAACTACCACTAAGACACTTGATAACATGGGAGAGATTAATGGAGCCTTATGACAGAAACTTGATTTAAAACAGGAGATTAATACTGCTTTATCAGCCCATACCACGAGTGAGTTAGCTCAAGAAATCTGTTTGAAGTTGCTGAGTTGTCTGTTAGAAAAAGGTCTCTGGATATTTGTTTGATCATTGCTGAGTACTTGCTATAGGCTTGTCCTATCTGCCAACACAGGAACAAACTTCACATCAGCCTTGCTTATTTTACAGTAGCATTTTTCTTGTTATTCCTTGTTATCCTGGAGGAAGCTGGAATGCTTTGGAGGTCAGCTACTGGCTCAGGGGGATTAATCCTAGTAAATCAAGTGAAAATTAACAAATAGAATTACACCGACATTCTGATCTCATTGATATTGAAGACAAAAAAAAAAAATGCTACGGTGGTGTTTTTAATTGGAAAGTTTCTGTCCCAACACCTGTTGTAAATCCTATTTTTATCAGCAAAAGAAGTCATCTCATTTCCTTTCCTAAATATAGGAGTGTTTATCTTTGGAGCACATTAAAGCGGTTCAGAAGTTGGGCCTGACAGGTTGATAGATCTACAGATGCACACAACTAACAGACAAAACTGGGAGCTACTGCGCTGGGGCTGCAGCTGGCCGCTGGTCCAGGTTGGCATTCCAGCTCTGCTTCTGATATAAATTACATCAGCATCAAATAAGAAAAAAAAATTCTGCGGTGATCAATCCATTTCTCTGTCATTTGGCAGATGTGCTCTATATCTGAAATACAGCCACCAAATGAACTGGTAGTTCTTAGGATCCTGTACGCTTTATTCAGAGTACGCATGTGCATGTGTAAATATAATGTATGTGTCTGCATGCACAAGATATGCATGCGTGCACACAAATGCTTTTTCCTCCAGTGGCTTTCAGTTCTCTTGGGAAAATGTCTGAAGCCACTATACCGGTAAGTTCAGCTAGTCCAAAATGAAGTCTGCATGATTTTGCAGCTTTTAGTTTTTACTTCTCCTAGAATTGTAGCATCCAGAGTTTTATTTCTAAATCTTTCTGTTAACAATTTTTTCCATGCTGTCTATGCAGATGAGTCTGCAGAGTTGACCTTCTAACATACATATTGGATGATTGTGAAAATGATACGTTGTTACACTAAGCTTGTATTTGTTGCCTGCAATATGGTAAAATGTAAAGGTACATTCTCAAATGCTGCACTGCAGAGGTATACACAAACAGTGGCACTGGGTATATGCACACATATATGTGTGTATGCACTGTGTATGCACTATGTATTCAATGAAAAGTGTTTCAAGAATACTTTCATCAGGTATCTCAAAGAGCATCCTGTTTCTTTGGTACAGATGAGAATTAATGGTAAACAGCCTGGTAAGGCATGTGGATTTTACCGATGCGAATAGTGGCATTCCGTAAAACCAGACGAGTGTATCTGCAGAGTGCAGACAGAAGTGTGCATTTGCGGACAGAAGAGTAGCATTCACCTGCAAAAAATTTAAAGCCTATTTGTGAGAGATGAACAGGACACAGGAGTCATCTGAGGGAAGGGGTAAGATCTTTCTGCTTCCAGGCCCTTTTGGCTGGAGTGGCTGGGCTTTGCTCCATGCCTGCAGCATGGGCATGAAGTTCTGCTCATCGCAGTGGGGTACCAGACCGATATCAAAATCTGCAGCTTGGGGGGTCAGGACAGCAAGCTGTTTACAAAGGGCTGACTCAGGCAGCAAAAGAAGAAAGCTAAAAAGGGGTTGCTGAATGTGAGCAAATGATCAAAGACCTGAACAAAAAAGGATAAAAGTCCTTGCTCGTTCTTGCTTTAGGATTTCTCCAGACATTCTGATAGACTTCAACATAGGCTTGAACTGCCTTCAAAAGTTCAGCTGAAGAAGGCCCCAGTCTCTGAAGACTGTGAGGAGCAGGTGACAGCTCTGTCCATCTTGACAAGGCTGCCACATCTGTTCCTCTTGATGAGCTCATACCCAGCCAGGCTTAGCCCCACATAAAGGGCAAACAGAAAAAGCCCTGTTGCTTTGGGAAAGCAACTGTCAGTGGAGGTGTTACCTTGTGAACTGCCGAGATTTCCGTTGTGTTTGGTTCTTAGGGGCTCTTCTTCCCCCGTGTGCCATCAAGGAGACCAGTTGCCATCTGGTCCAAAGTGTTTGTAAAGTTCACAGTTGCAATAAATGTCATTCTACAGAAATATAAACAGGCTGTTGCCCTACTGCATTACTGGTGTATTCACATCAGTATGCCTAAAACTTTGTCTGAATTTATTAATTCAAGTAAAAGGAAAATGAATCTTTTCCAGCAGAAACTGCCTTAGCAGCTACACTGAACGTGGTGCTGTTGGGGACACCTCTGACTTGCTATGGTGCTTGCTGAGTATTTTATCTGCTGTGTAGGCAGAACCAGGAAACTACATGCTTTGTGCTGGTTTCAGTCTATGAACATTCAGGTCTATTGGTACATTCGCATCTGAACTTTTGTATAAGAGACCACAAGATATGTTTTTTCAGGAGCCAATTATTTATTTTCTGTTAAAATATACTTTCCAGAAAGACTGCCAGCAAAGAGAATGGAAGAGCTGGAGACTCCACCTTTTTCTTTACAAATGTGTTGTAGTAGTCAACTGCCACACTATTTTAAAAACTTATAACTTATGTATAACTTAAATTTACTTGGCTTCAACTTCCAATGGAGCTTGGCTTTTTCTATTCCATTAAATTAAATATTCCTTCTGTAAGGTGTGCTTTTGATGTCCATGGCACTTGGACACCATAGCCAAAATCTTTCTTGCCTCTAATTAATTCTTGAGACTTTGAAATAGTTTGAACTCTGTGTTCAGTATTGGGGAATACTCGTCATTAATGGAGAAGAGTGTATATAGTCAAGAATACCCAACTGTACACCCCTTCTCTCTTCCTGTCTGTCCTGTAACACTCCCATTTCATCCTCTGTAGTTTATCTGCTTTTTTGTGTGTTTTATTTTCAGACTATGGACATGGGAGTTATAGCTAGTGTTTGACTACTCACCTTACGAAACCCATATATAGGCAAAAAGAAAGCTTTGAACTTACTATTCCAGTGTTTAGCTATCTAAGAACTGTGATAGCATTGATATGCATATAGATAAACAGAATGTCTTATGAGAAGTATTAAAAGAGGAGAGTTTGCTTGCTTATTTTCTATAAAGGTAGACAATCAATCAATCAAGTGTTTGTGCAGGTACATATGCAGCATAGGAAACAAATAGAAGGAATTCGAAGTCCACGTGCAGATGCAGACCGATGATATCATTTGGATTACAAAAACATGCTGGGGTAGTTTACGTGACTGGAGTGGACCTGGATCTAGAGAAGGGCAACAAGAAGGCCTTCTACAAATACACTGGCAACAAAAGGAAGACCAGGGAAACTGTGAGGCCATGGCTCAGCGGAGCACGGGACCTAAGGTCAAAGGACATGGAAAAGGCTGAGATACTCAATTCCCTTTTTGCTTCAGTTTTTACTGGTAAGGTTTGTCCTAGGGCCTCCCAGGTCACAGAGTCTAGTGATACTTGACTTACAGGAAAGGCAGACTGTGTTAGTGAGCACTTAAGTCAACACGGCAAACACAAGATTGTGGAACCACATGGGCTGCATCCAAGGATGCTGAGGGTTGGGTGATGCAACAGCAAGAACCCTCTCCACCACCTTGGAAAGGTCATGATAGTCAGGGGAGAGAAAAAAGGCAAATGTCTTGGCCATTTTAATGAAGGGCAAGGAGGAGGATCCAGGGACCTATTGGCCTAACCTCAGTCCCTGAGAAGATTATGGAGCCTGTCTTCCTGAAATTCATGTCCGAGCACATGAAGGATGGGAATACGTCTGGGAACAGCCAGCAGGGATGTACCATGGGCAGATTGTACCTGATCAGCCTGACTGCCTTCTGTGGTCAGCAAATGAAGGGAGAGCAATGGGTGATGTTTACACTTTAATGATGTTTTCTGAGGTGCACAGGGAAATAATGAGAGGCAACAGAGACTAGCTGCAACGAAGGAAATTCCAAGTAGATATTAGGAATTTTTTTCCACCATGAGGGTGGTCAAACACTGTAACAGGCTACCCAGAGAGGTTGTGGTATCTCTGTTCTTGGAAGCATTCAGAACTAGACAGGACATGGCCATGAGCAACCTGATCTAGTGGCTCTGCTTTGAAAAGGAGGCCAGATCACTTGACGTTTTGAGGTCCTTTCCAGACCTGGGATTTGAGAAAGATAAACCGAAGTCTCTGCTTTGCCTAACTGACAGTAAGATCTCAAATGTGGATTTCCCACTTTTCAAGTGACTGTCTTAATTGATGGGTGGAAATGGTGACATTTTCTTAATTAGAAACATTGGAAAGACCTTAGTTTGTTTTCATACTAGCAAGTTTTGCAGGAGGTGGAAAAGTGAGTTCTTGGAGGTTATCTTTTCCCATGACTGGTTTCCTCTAAAAATAATTTACTCCTGAAAAGGTAAAACAGATAAAACCAGATAAAATCATTACATAATTTATTCTTTGCTAACATATTTTTGCACAATAGGGAAGCCAATGCTTTTTTGGGAGATTTTCTTTTACAGCCTTTCATTTCAGACATCTTTGACACTAACCAGAAAAGCAATTTTCATGCACAGAGAACAACAAACAAATAGGACCTGCTTTGTGACTAAGGAGTCTGTGATTTTGCTATTCATGTCATAAACTGCATGAAAGTAGCTCTGACTCTGATAGAAAGAAACAATCTTCAAGGTTAAGTGTCATAAGAAGACATAATTTTGTTTAAACCATTCTGCTTTCATTTGCCTCAGAGAATATATTTTCAGTAAGAGGTCTAAGTCTGCTGGCTCCTGCAGTTGTGCTGAGGTGTCCCTGTGGTCATCTGACAGAACAAATTCTGCTTTTCTCCTCAGCCAGATGAAAACGTATTTCAGTTGGAGGAACAAGGTGCCATAACAGTTGCCACCCTCTTCCCCCCCATGTTCCTCCCACCTCAAGACAAGCTATTCTTCTGGCAAGAGCTGCCTTTTCTAGTGCAAAGGACTAAGAGAAGATCCTTGAGCAGGAGTAAGCGGGTGACTGTATTGCTGCCTCTATCACAGTGTCAGGCAGGCAGCTGCTGTCCTTCCAGGTCTGGCAGCAGGCAAAACCAGCACTTTCTTGCTCCTCCTGCTGAAATACACTTTGTTCCTTAAAGTCTAGAGAGAAGTGACAAGCTCCAGGTTGTTGAAATTTTGCTTGCCGAATATTTTGCAGATGATCCTAGGTGTGTTTCTGCAGCTTCTCTCCCACTGTACATCTGGGATTTGGAAGGGACATGCAACACCTCCAGAAGAGAAAGGGGAAAAAAACCTCCTGACTTCCTGGACAACAGAATAGGTGAGCTCGACCAGGAACCAGAGACACTGGCCCTGCACACCCAACCAGTTGTCAGAGCCTTCGTGCTGATCATAGCCACAAATTAAAAAAAGGGTCAAGTGGGTGGAAAAGCTTCAGAACTAAGTAAAGGTGTTACATATTTGCAGATATTAACTTAAGCAGTTGAGATAGGGATGAGGTTTTTGTCACTTACCCTCACTTTTATTTGATCTGAAAACCAATTGGCATGTCCCAAGGTTTGTTTTGGTTTGTAATACATCCGTGAGGTCAGCAGACAGACCCCCTTGCACAGGGGCTGCCTACATGAAGCCGAGTCCTTGAGGGATTCAGAGGCTTCTGGAATAGGATGCCTCAATACGGACTTGTTCACTCAAATGGGAGTATTCAAAACTGGGAGTGAAGCTCTTAATTTTGGGGGGAAGTAATTTCCTTAAGAGTCATGAAGCTGATTGAACCTTCAGACAAAAAGTTCAGGGATCAAAAATTGCTTCTCCCTGTTGTAAAAAAGGGGCTGTAGTTCAGCACAAGTAGAAGGTTTATTCGGGTTGTGTTTGAACTATTCTTTTTGTCGTTTTGTACTTAGATTCCTGAGCTGTCTATAAGAGTAAGAAAACTATTGCTAGAGAGATTGGAAACTGGTAGTTGATAAATAGCGCTACATCGCTCTGCAAAGAACAGTTGATGAATGTTACCATTGTATATGAAATGTTTCTTTTTTTTTTTCTCTTTAATAGCAATTTTTTAAACTATATTGTCCAGCATAGGGGACTACTAAGTAAACCAGAACTGACATATGATAAATGCAAAACTGTGGTTACAGCTCCAGAAATCGATGAATTGTATGTTTCACATGTAGAAGGGCAGTCATGCCGTTTCTGCTTGCGGAGTGATAAATGTAATTCAATCTACGAGCAGTAAAACATAAGTGTAACTTGCTAATGCAAGTGCATGCTTCCCAGAGGAAAGAAAAGTATGTGAGAAGCTATACTGCTCTGCTTCGAAACCACCTGTAAAATGATTAGTTCTAAAATTTGCAAGGAAAATGTACAGGAGAACCGTGTTAGAGTATAAGTCAATAACCGAGGGAATGTTTCTCTAGTAAGTGTGATTCAGTACCTGTGAGTATTGTTACTCCATCTCAGACGTGGCAGCACGCAGCAAAATGTCACTTTGAGAGATACTAAAATGGGAAGGATAATAAGGCCGTAAATGAGGGCCATTATTTATGGCACTATGGATGCAAAAATGGACCTGTAGGAATGACCCTCCTACAACTCAGCAAGTTAGAAAGCATGTTTTAAATTATGCTCTGTAGCAAGTGATCAAACAAATTCTAGAATAAGGGGGAAAATACAGGTTAAAATATACTTAAAGGACTGGAAATGAAGGTGACACACTTTCAGTTCTTCCTGGGCACCCTGATTTTAACATTTGCCCAGTGGACTGCTGATCACGGATGTTTTCTGATACAAAGAACATAGAGCAGCTTCCTGCCAAAAGCTACTTAATTTTGTTTTTAATTCTGTTCTGAATTCATATTTAATAAAGTTTATTTTTTTCTAAGAGCAATTCAAGGAAACTCAGACAGTGTCACAGTTCACTGAGCTTGTAGCAAGATGTTGTAGTGTTTCTGTAAGATTCAGAAACATTTTTTTAAAGTTATGATGCTGTTAAACAAGCCAACCCTAGCTGTCAGCTCTGTTATTGGAAGGTTGTTGCAAATAGGCCAGCAGACCATGCCATTATTGAACAGGCATGCAGAAGCTGATAAATTCCTTCTGTAGTTCTAACATACAGAGGGTTTAATAACACCCCCAGCAATGCCTTAAAATGTATGGAAGTACTCTAGGAGAAGTCTAAACCTTCTGTCCCATGAGGAGCTTGGGATGATCGTTTCAGCAATTGCTTTTCTTACAAGTTAGGATAATGACATATCTATTTTCAACAGAAGGAAGTCAAAAGTGTTTAATTTGGAAATGCAGCTCTCCTGGCTTTTGTATTTTAACTGAAGTGCCTTCCTATCCACAGAGCTTTTTCCTAGACCCTAATTTTAGGCAGGGCAAATGCACAGATATATGCCTGCTTGGCATCACGTGGGACTCCTCTTTACAGTTTCTAGAGTTTAACTCCAAATTTGACATCGTTTTGACAAACTGAAAGGCATATGTATGACAAAATAGACCATGCAACTGAATGAAAAAAACTGCAGTAGACTTGTGGGTTTTTTTTTTTCACTCTTCATTTTGGTTTAACACACACCACCTTGATGCTTTGTATGGGAAATCTTCTACTGTCCTTTAACATGGAACTTAATGCACTGCAGATCTCAACGGAATGCAACGCTGCTTTGATGCTGTGCATCAAGATGTACTGTCTTATGCAAATAAGGTGCAGATGATTATTGCAAGTAATGATACCTTGTACTGCAGAAGTGCTTAGAGATCCAGATGGAATAGGTGAGTATCAGAAGAAAGAGCTGCCCAACCTTACTGTTTGCTAATGGTGTAAAAGAAAAGCGTTACCCGTGTAGCCCCAAATGTGAAAGGGACCTGTCAGGTAATAATTAAATACAGTGCACCCAGCTGGCAGTATATTTTTGAGCTTTTTTGAAAGGGAGACAGGATTGGATGCAAATGAGCAAGCACAAGCTCATCTGGTTACCATTGTGGAATAGAAAAAAGCAGAGATGTAAGATGCATTTGTGATAAACAAGATTGAAATTCCTTGGGAGAGCGTGTGTGTATTTAACCTCTTAGCATGAATGCATTTGTTTTTTGTCAGAATAAATTGCTAAAAGCAATCATGAGATAGAGAAGTGAAGAAATATGAGAAAGATCTCTGGATTTTGGTGCAAGTAAATTCACAAAGCACAAAAGTCTCTAAAAATACTGATTAGAAGAAAGCAGCATCAAACCATGATGTCTCTTAATAGTGGCTGAGAGTTTCCAAATAGATATTCTTATCAAGAAATGAACTATGAATACCTCCCCAGCTGCTAATAGATTGTTTTAAGAGGTGTTCTACTTAGATGTTGATGTCTTTTATCTCTTTGGTTTTTTTTTTTTTGTTTTTTTTTTTTTTTTAACATTTTATAACAGCATATAACATTTAGGTATTTGATATCCAGGCATGTTCACAGTAAACATCTCCTCTGCACTTGCTGTTTTCACAGGTGCTTATATGTTTTTCTGTCAGTTGTGTAAAAGCACTTTTCTCTCAATTGTTTTTTAAAATCAGACTGTTTCTAATGATGACAGTGAGTCAAGGAAGAAGTAGTAGCTGATTTCTGGCAGAGACTTGAGTTTAGTCTGGGAAGTGACATCTCAGAGTTTAAAAAGAAAAAAACCACCACACCTCAAACCCTTATCAACTCAGTGAAAGAGGTCAGTAACAGTTTCCCAAAAGTAGGAGAACTTTAAACTTTATTTCTGTGCAGTCTCCTTTCAGAACAACTGAACAATTGTTCATCCCCTGCACCAGGAGCCTTCCCTCCCTCCCCAAGGCAAGTTGAGGCGAGCACGCTGGATGAAAAAAGGACTTGTGTAGTTATTCCTCCTTATTCTTCTGCTGGTACTAGACCCCTTGCTTGAGGTCTTATTCCTCTAGCACAGCAGTAACTAGACTTCAAGACCCTAAACTGGCAGGTCTTTTTAGTTTCTGTTTTTTTGCAGACACGCTGTCTTGTTTTTGAAAAATGCTGGTAGCTTATAGAGAGCTTAAAGCAAAATGTGGAGGAACGCTTCATGTGGCATTGCCTTCTGAACACCACTGGATATGCTGTTTGAGAACAGGTATTCAGGTGAAGTGTCCAGGTCTCTGTTTATCCCTCAATCATAGTTTATATAATCAGACTGGGGAAAACATTCAGTGAATCCGAAAACTCAGTTTGCAGGATTTCAGAAGAAGAAAACTGAAAGTCTTGTTGAAAGGTCCCGGGTCTAATAACCTCTTGCACTTTACCCAGTAAGACATTATTGATGGGACTTGTTTAAAATCCTCCCTGCAGCCCCCAAACCCCGTGGCGCTGGAGTCGATGTTCTGCCAAGCAGGGGACTGCTGATAGTTTCAGACAGAAAGAGCATGGTTGTCCTTAGCAGCTGAGCTGCAAGTAGTTTTTTTGCCAAGACCCACCTGAGAAGGTTTTGCCCTGGAGGTTTTTTTTGTCAGGTAAGTGAAATGAAATCTTGCCTGAATATGAAAGCTCTTCTGCTCTGACTGTGCAGGATAATGGTAGGGGCACAAACCTCCCTCCTCTCATCCAGGACAGACCCATGAACACCACTATGAAGGTGTCTGATAGTGGTACCAATGACTCCCATGTGGCCAGCCTGTGACTCCTGAGTCACGTGTAGCATGTCACTGCAGGACCCCATCACTAGGTGATGTTTGGCTGAATATCGCTGAGGTACCCTTGGATCCAGCTGGATATTTTGCTGAGTCCCATCCTGCAATGAAGCCCTAGGGTCTGAGCAGCTGTTATGCCCTAGCCTTTCTTGTCACCTCCCCCTTCCTTTCCCCTTGGCTTTCTGACATACCTGTTTTTACGGCTCTTGGTCATAGGAGTTTTGTACGTTGCTCACAGGGTCAGTAAGGCTGGTTGTTTAATTGGATAGGGAGGAAAAGAAATAATGTTCCTATATGATATTGTCATGATGCCGTTGGTGTCTACATAAGGGGTTATGCCGATAATTTTTCAAAAGTCACATCTGTAACAGGCATAATTCTATTTTCCTAAGAGTCTGCCCTGGGATTGTAGAAGAGTTCTGAGAAGCTGTTGTAAGAGATGAAAGAGCTGAAAAATCCTCAAATGGCTCCTAAGGAATATGCTGCAGGGGCAGGGAGGGGGGATGGAGGCTCCTCAGTTCATGTTTGAGGCTAAATGTTCAGCATATCAGTTTTGCAGCACCACTGAAGTGATGTGGACCTGTTTCTCTGACCTCTTTCAAGATAGCATTTTGCTTTCTGTATCTGAAATCATTCCTGGCTCACCTTCTGAAGACCTTTCTAGCTCAATCTACAAAGCCTTTTACAACTCACTGTTCCTCAGTGAAAAGCTATTTGGAAAGGCAATGAATCGTGAAGTGGTCTGATAAATACTTGGCAGAGGAAAGATGCTCCAGTGCTTGGGATGCTGGCCTGGGATTTGGATGATCAAGTTGAGGTTTTTTAAATTATTTTTTTTCTCTTCAGCAGACTTCCTAAAGAAGCTTGAGCATGTTATTTAGCCTTACTTTCCAGCTCATGGAAGTGTTGTGGGTATGGCCTATGAGGTGATCAGTGGTAACAGCAGGAAGGTACCAAAAGAAAAATTGTAGCCTGTTCTACTGTATTTTTCTTCTGATGTTTGTTAAATACACTGCCAATTTAAGTTGATTTCATGTCCTTTCCTGAGATATATTAAACCAGACTCAACTTTTATGTGACAAGGCCTCATCTTATACTCCTGTTTTGACACCTGGAGGATGCAGCTGTAGATTGATCCAAGGTCTGGAAGAATCCTTTGAATGTCTTCCTTACTGCAACATTCCTGTTAGCTTCACATGGCAAGGTTTTGCCAAGGACAAGATTGTATTAATCTTTGCAGAGCGATGGAGCAGACCAATTGTTTCTATTTTTTAATCTCTGATCACTTCAAAGAGCATTTGAATCTATGGAAAATTATAATAATAAAGAAATGATGCTTGACAACTGTCTCCTTTCAGTGCTATAGATGGTGAATCGTACAATCAGATATTATACATGACAACTTGAAGAGGTCAGTTGCTGTTGACAGAGAGCTTTCTGTGTAGCACATGTAATTGCAGAAGTACTGTTTGTCTTCCTGCTGATTCATTACTATCATTTTCTGTGCAATTTCAATGTCATTTTATTCCTCGTGATTTCATTTCATGATTCAGAAAGGCATTTGCTGTTAGCACAGGTAAGAGGATTTTTCATAGCACTTATCTGCTGAAAGTCACCCTGAGCAAACACACACCTGAAAGAAAATGTGCCTTCAGACACAATTTAGCATAGGCAGCCAGGCACCCATGGAGTGAAGAGCAGAATCTGTAGCAGATTCATGCGATCCATGATAGTGCACAAAACAGGAGATCTCCTGCCTTCCCAGTTCCCAAAGGGGATCTCCTTCCTTTCTTTGCTTCCCAGGAAGTGAACATTCTCCCAAGAGACATTTCTCAGCAGAACTGAGAGCTTCATAACAACATCTGACTTCTGAGACTGTTTGTTGATGTTCTGAGGTCTCTCTGTCATGGCCTATTCATGTTGGCTTCAGGAAGACTCTAACAGAGAGGTGTCATCTTGTTGATGCTACTCTTCTTCCTCTTCTTTAGTTGACCCTTTCTACTGCACTCCTGAAACACAATGAAACTTGAGGAGACCTGGCCACATTATCTGGAGACAGGTAACCTATTTGTACAAACTGTCTTGTGGCATCATGTGGTTGAGACCTGGAGGATCTGTCCATTGACACAAAAAGTTGGTAATGTAAGAAACCAACAGTGTAGGCTGTGCATAGGTATTTTTTAGCTGAGCTGGTGGAAGAGGTTACTTCCCATGTTGGTCAGACTGTGGGGACTTTTGTGCAGGCTTTCTTCTTATTCGCTTCAGGAAAAAAACCACCTGTGGTGTTATGTGAGCTAATTCACATGGCTTGACTTGAAACAAGAGGAGAGTGCTTGGACAGATTTCTCCACTTACAGACTGGCAGGGACAGTAGCCTTCAACAAGGGAGAAGGGTGATCAGCAGCTATGGCGGTTGCCCTTTTTTCTGGCATAGCTAGGTCTGGAAGAAGATAACTATTTGAGGCTAACCAGAATTAACTGGTCTGTGTTTTTTAACATAGTAATGCTGCTAGAGAACAACTCAGGGCATGAGCAGCAGTGGAGCATTTCGCACACTGAGTCATGAGTCCTCCTTGCCCCGTCTCAGCCTCACACCCACCCACCCTTGACCTGGACAGGGAGGCAGCTCTGCATTCGTGTCCTTGCCACATAGCAAAGCCAAAAGAAGGGCCTCAGAGAAGATGACTTTACAACGACGCTTAGCAACAGTGAGTCAAACTGGGGCTGGTCACAGATTTGATACCCAATTAGAGACCACACAGATGTAGCGGGTTCACAGTAGAACTACTTGCTGCTCAGTCTTGCTCTCAGTGTTGAAGGCAGAGCACTGAAGCAAGGGTCCTGGACGTTTGCTTCATTAAGGTAGCAGTCTCAGGCTTTCTTGAAAAACCCGTTTGCTATCTTACAAATAAAACCCTTGTTCATATGTGCTGGAATAATATTTGTTTTAGGTGCTGAAGCTTCACACTGGTGATATAAGTCAGGCTGGTTTGCCTCTACCCTTCTGAGCTCCCAGCAACCTCCACTCTCTAGGGTGGAAATGAATCAATACATTTATGACTTTAACTGTTGCATGGCAGAACTGTTCACCTGTGAGATTCATCCACCTCTGATCACTGAAGCACAGTAACTCTGAGTGTATGAGGAAAAAATGAAACTCGAACAGCTAGTTTGTAGCTTACCCAAGTTAATTAACTCAAAACCATAATTAATTGTGTGTCCTTTTCTGTAATTTGGCAAACTCCTGAAAAGCTGTCTTGCTGAGACCTGATTTCTCCCACTTTACTTGTCTGATGAAGATGGTAATTTTTATGAAAGCGTTCAAAGAAATAGATTAGTACCTAATAGCACTAAAACACCTGAAATCTTCTGGTTCAGATGTCAATCTTATTAGCTGTCTGAGCCTTTTCAAGTAGCACAAAAGCTATTTATTTACAGACTGACACATAGTAGCTAGTTTTATTCCTTTTCCCTCCCCTAAAAAGAGAGACTGTTTACTCAAAATCAGCTCTCTTTTTCAGTATAAATACTATAAGAACACTTTCTATCTTCAAAACACTATATACATTCTTTCAAGCATTGACTACTGCTATTAGCTATTACTTTAAGCTTAAATGGTATTGAATTAAAATAATCTCTTAATGATAATTCCGTTCTCACAGGACTTAATGGTTTTTAAATTGGGTTTGGCAAATATGAGACTAGGCAAGGATACAACGCTGGGTCTTATCCAAAGACCATTTAAATCAATGAAGTCATCAGGTTGTTTAAATGCATCATGCCACAGCACGACAAGTAACATTTAGTGGAATGTTTACAGAATATTACAAAGTCTGTCAAATATGGATTAAATGTATCTGAGACATAGCCAGTTTCCTGACAAACAGGAGATGGAAGGTTTTGGTTGTTTTTTTTTTTTTTTTTTTTTTTAGGACTGACTCTGCTGATCTGACTTGCTGCAAGCTGTAGAAAATGCCAGCTTCCAAGCAGTAATATTCATTATGGCAGGCAGTCCAACAAGTCTCTTCAAAATGGACTTTTCTAGATGATTTTTTTTTTTTCTTTAAAGGTTGATGGATTTTGTTAGATAAATGATAGATGGAAGCTGTAAAGGACTTTAGTGACTAACAGTCCCCTCTCCTCCATACTAATGGCAGGTGGTCTGCACCTTCCTACTCACACTACTGTCCATCCCTGAATTGTCAGTAAACTGTTGCACCTTGCCAAGGAGTGATTTTTATGCCTTTTCTGAGTTTTGTCATTAGTAGCGACTTTATATTTCTTTGCACATTTCTCAAGAGTTTGCAATTCAAATGAATAAGCTGCCTTCAGATGCCTAAGGCTCAAATCAAAGTGTGGTTTTAACTACCAGGAGCTGGTATTGTGTGGCCTTTGTTTCTCCTGTAGATATGACTGTTGGGTGAAAAGGTACATTCCTTACTTGTGTGAAGCCAAAGATGTTTTGGAAAATCTTAAAAGTAAATGAAAACAAAACCAATCAACTCCTTCAAGTTCCATGTCCTTTGTATTTAAGTTCTGAATTAATGCAAAAAATTCAATACATTTCTGGAAAAACAACCCTGAGGGTAGTTTGATGACAGGGTAGGAAGACATCAGTGAGGACAGGAAGATCTGAGGTGATCTAGGGAAAAGAAGACGACAGTGTCTTGAGCTCACTACTTTTATAGGTAAATTTTAGATCCACCCTTGCTCCTCTCTTCCGCTGTATGTGTCAGGCAGTCTTTGATACAGAAAAGAGTAGTTTTGCATGGTAACGTGAAAATTCAGAAAATAATGATGTTTTTGTGGATGGTGAGATTTGCTGATCCCCTTTTCCTTAGGGCTCTGAAGCAGCCATATTTTGCGGGAAAATATGAAAACCTCATTCCAGAAGAAAGAAACTGTTTTCTGCAGGAGCAATAACTAGAGGCAACAAAGGTGTATGCAGTATCTGAGCAAAAAATAGCTGAGTGTATCACACACTGTTTTTTTGTGGGCCCTCAAGCTGTAGAGTGAGAATCTCTAGGAGCTACTTTTGGATGCTTTGTTTTGGAACAAAGCATACACTGTGCAATGCCAGTCCTGGGTTTTTCTGGGATGCCTTGTTGTTCTGCAAGCAAAGCCAGGGCTTCTGTTGGAGCCAGAGAATGAGGGAGGACTGCCACCCTAAAAGGCCATAAGTAGTGTAATTCCCCACAGGCGGTGTGAGGGAGACTGTTTTGGAAAGATGCCTTCCTTATCTTCCTTTCTCACTCTGTTTTTTCAGACCAAGTTAATTATATTTGCATATACAGTCACTGTTTACTACTGTGACAAGACCATAGGGAGTGGTGGTTCTGGCTGGAAAGGATGCTATATTTGTGGGGGAAGGAGGGTGGGATAGTTGGGCAGAGCTGAGATTCCCTTCTTCCTTGCTCCCTGATGTGATGTTTAAAGCTTGCTGTTGATTGCCCCTGTGTCATCTGTAACATGTCACAGAGATTTCTTGGCTGTTTCAAGGCTAACTTTGCTAACTTTGTTTGTGCTTTGTTAATACTCATAGTTACTGCCATTTTGCAGCCTTCCTCTACTTTAGCTCAGGCAATTACATTCTGTCTATTGAAGATTCCATTGTCGGATCAATACAAGAAGTTTATTCTTCATTTCCTTCATAATAGCTATTGTATAGTGCTGCAAAATGGCTGTTGTAGCCAGCTGTAATTCAGCAGTGGATGAACGATCCTGCAGTCTGAAAAGCATCCAAAGATCTTATGGGATGAAAAGTGATATAATCGTTATTGGCAGCTCTATCGCTCCTTTGACATCTCCTTTAAGTATTAGTTGAGAATTGGAGGGTTAGCTGGGCATAAATGTTGCTTCAATCAATTATCTGTGCATTTTCCCCATCCCATCTGATGATCGCCTCTGTCACAAGCCACTGGTATCCCACGGGGTCCCTCGATTAAACTTGAGCCTACAGAATTTTGTATCTGGTTCCCTGCGGCTTCCCAGTCATCCAATGCCCCTATACAGAACTGGGCCCTTGAGGATTGGATTGTTGGTTTCCTTTCTCTCTCAAACAGATGGCATGTCATTGCTGTTGTCTCTAGACATAGAGCAAGTTGGCCTCCTACAAGCCTGCTGGCAACATCTGATGTGTAGTTACGTGCCTGATGACAGAGGAAGTGTTGAAACAACCCACTAATTCAGCTGTGATGTTATCAGCTTCTGCCTTTTGTCCCTGAAATAGGAGGCCTTCTCAGGGTCTCCGGTTACAGATTGGAGTGTTTTTAGTTAAGATGTCTGAGCCAAATAACAGAAAAAAATCATTTTATTGTTGCATGGCATTGTGAAGCCAAATGTGTGCTTGATTTTCTATTAGCAGGGTGCATTGACCTGGCACCTATAATGGTTCTGTCACTTTAAAGGGCTTGGCAATGTGAGTGACTGTAGTTACATCTTGAGCAGGGAATGATGCTTGTACCACTGCAAAAAGTAGGTGGAAATGCTACTGGCTTGCAACATTGGTGTTTAATACTTGACTTTTGATGGTTGAAGTGGCTGTTCATGCTTCGGTGTGTGATGATATCTGGGTCGCTCTTAGCATTTTCAAACACCATCTCAAAAGAAAAATTAAGGAGGTTTTATTATATTGCACAGCCCCTGGTGGAACCCAGTGTGGTGCTAGTAAGCAATCTAGCTAACAGAAAATGAGAACTGACGGGACAGGTGACTTGCAATGATGATGTTCCAAAGAAAACATGAAGGAGTGTGTTGTTTTGGTTAATCTTTTGTGAGGGATGTTAAAGAAATTAACCTTTATGTACGAAATAGGCAAATGTCATATTGTGAGGAGAGGTAAGGAAAGAGTAGTACCAGAATTTGGAAGCCTGAGTAAGGCCTGCTCTCCACAGTCATTAAAAAACCTGAATTTGTCTTGCATGCATTTGTGATAACGAACAAAGAATTCTCCAGTCTTTAAATGAGCTACCACAGAGAAAGCGTGTTTATAAAGCAATCTTCTTATTGCATCTGCATCACCGTAAAACCTTTTAGCACAGCCTTTTTATAACTCCTGTCTACATATGCATCTCATGCAAACTATTTGCTTTTGAGTATGATAGTGAGGTCTATTGAAAACATTAAATAATAAATTATGCAACTTTCTCATTCCCTTTCAGCTGAAATGCTTAATAGACAAAATTCAAACAGGTTTAATTCACCTATAACGTACTTGGGCATCTGAATTACAGTTTTAATCTCCAGCAGCTGAGTTATGTACTACTGTTACAATATATTCAGGGAGGGAAGGCTGGACAGGTAGAATCTCCTTATTTTACAGATTGTAGGGGTAACTTATGCAGACAGCTAACAGCCTGTTTCTACTAGGTGGGAAGAATTTATTGGAAGGGCTCAGCATCTTGCTCCTCCTGTTGCTGGTGGGTTATTAGCTTGTTCCTCCCCCTGCTGAGCTGATCTGTTTGGGTTCGGCCTTGAGCTGGCTACAAGTACTGCCTTCTGGAGAAATGGGGATCTGATCTGAGAAGAGGGTTGTGCCTGCATGTTCTCCTGACCAGGAGGGATGCTCAAATGAGTTAGTTTGTTTTTTCACTATTGCAACCTGAAAGAGACAAGCTCTGCTATTGTTTGCGCTGTTGGCTAGCATATGAGGTAGCTATACACAGAGTTGGCAGAGTAAGTGTCAATTTATATAAGCATGAAGGCAGTCGCCGTCTGATATTTGTAACGCTTGAGTCTGCAAATGCTTCTTCTGAATACTCAAGAGGGTACTCAGCTGGAACGTAAGCTGGCAACTGAGGCTCCAGAGGATGATAGGTATCTGCCCAAACTATTGGATGTTCTGATCTAAAAGGCCATGAACTGAGTGTGAATTAAGCATATTGTTAATCTTACTGGGTGAATAACAAGATTTCTTTTTTCCTTGGGCACCCAGAAAGACAAAAATCTTGCTACTTGCTCAGATTCCCACATCAGCTCCTGTGAGTTTTACTGCTAAGCAGGTGTCTCCCTTGACCTCTGCTTCCTATGTTGACTACTTGATGTCTGAAAGACCGAAGACAGAGACTCGCAATATGACCAACCACCAGGTACTTTTGCCTATGAGTTGTTCTCCAGCCCCTCCAAACTCCAGAGGAAAAGTGCGGGGGCTAGAAATCAGAAAAGGCTTTACTCTCTGCATATATCAACACATCATGAATGTCTTTATGTGTGTTAGCAGTTCAAAATGAGTCAGGGTCAACACTCCTTTGAACAGACTCCTATGGCTGGCTTGGAAAAAAACCCTGTGTTTGGATTCTGGCCATAAAGGGAACAGAAACTCGAATGGATCAAGAGCAGAGAAAGAAATCTCATTTGGTAGCATGTTAACCATTTTTGGTTAATACCTTAATACTTCAAAAGCCACTTGAGATTGTCAGATGAAAGGCAATATGGAAAAAAGGTATTAATGCACATTCTGTAGTGTGCAAGCTGCATGGTTAAATCTTACTCTCAAAAATAGCTTTAGTGAAACTTCTGCATTTTGCAATGTCTGCTGATGGAATGGAAAATGCAGCATCCAGATTTAATGTTGGATCCATGCTATTCTGTGTAGTATTTGCCTGCTAATGTAAAAGTCTGGGCACACTGCACTTATCTCATATTTACTGAAGATGAACTATATAATTACCAGTTGTTTTCCCAATTAAATTTAACCTTAGACTGGACTGGGTGATTTTGATAAGACGAATTACAACTTGTCCCTAGGACGAGTGAACAAGGTACTAACCGAGAAATCTAAAGCTGGAAATAAATAAAATAATTGTACCTAATGGAGCAATTTAAAAGGGGTGCTTTTCATGGTCTTTGAGAAACTTTTTCAACTTACAATGATTTATTTCTGCTGCTCACAGAAGCTACATGAATAACTAATATTCTCCGATAAAGGCTCTATCCTATTAAGGAGTCAACTTTGCAGTAAAGGCAAAGAAGAATATAAAAAGTTGCAAAGACAAGGTAAAGCTATTAGCAAATCTCCATTCCAAAGTTGTTTCCTACTTGCTGTAAACCATTTCTATCAAGGGAGCAATTTCCTATGTGCTGCCATTAGTGGATAATATTTTCCTTCACATAATGGGCTGTGGATGGTGACTAACCACAAATGGTAATATTCCCTCTTTTAAAAGCCTGCACAGCACACTTTAATGTTCCACTATGACGTGTTAAAACATAAAATAGACTATTTCCAATATGAAAACTCATTTGTTTAGAAAAATCTCTCTCCCTCTCTCATTACCTCTCTCAAAACAGCTGAATGAGAGTTGAGGTTCCCATTAAGTTTCAGTTGTCCTGGAGTTCAAATGTATATTCTATAGTTAGCAAACCTTGGAAGAACATTTTATATAGAGCTTCAAAAAATACAGTAAAATCTGATTAACAAGGCAACAGCATGTGCGCATATGCCATGAGATTTGTTACCGCTTACATCTCTGGGCTGCGCAGACATGCACACAAGATAAACTGGGCTAGGATTAACCAGGTGCAGTATAACAGCGTTCTGTTATCTGCCCCTGACAAATTACAGGCTGCTAGCTGGAATTGCCCCTTGCAGATAGTAGTCATTTAGTAGTGAACTGTGCTTGGTTTTTTTTTTCCTAAAAGCCTGAAACAAGGGCATGTTTCTATAAGTATGTTGAAATATGAAATGCTTTGAGTACATGTAAGGGAAACGAAAACCTTCCTAGCCTTTCATTTCCTATCAAACATTTACTGCATTGCAGGTTTCTCCAGCTCAGTAACAACGTCAGTGTAGCATACCTCATACACACCGTGATTTATAGTGTCATGGAAATGTATTATTTGAGGCCTCCTTTAAACCTGTATTCTGCTTTTATAGAACTGATTTCGATTAAAGAGAATATAGAAATATTTTTTGGTGTTTTCAAGTGTGACAATTTATGAGGGAAAGTAACTGCTTTACACTTGTATGTTATTTCAGGATTCATTGCTCTGGAGGAAAAGTCCCTTCTCACAACTGAGCTTGCCCAGCGAAACAAGCACAGCAGAAAATACTGAGCTCCCTAACTTAGTTTTAAATGATTCTGTTTTCAAGTGGCTTGATTTTTATTTTTGGAAAAGTGAAACTGTGAAATAAAGGCTACTGTTTTGCACTGCAATACCATGACACTTTACTTTCTAGAACTGTTTTAAACAAAACCCACTTAAATCTCATGTCCTACCATTAAGGCATATATCAGGGGATTATTTTACTCACCATCAAGTGACAAAACCAAAACCTTCACAGCTGCAGGAGATAGGTAGTGAGAATACTGCACCTAAAAGGCATTTACACGTAAATTTAAAGAGAAAATGTAACCAGGATATAAGAGCAAATGCAGTTCATTTTTTAAATGCAGTGTAAGTTATTAGTTTCATGGATTATCAGAAAGCTGCACCTTTGTTAATATCCTGTTCCCATGCTCCTTGCTCATTGCAGAACAGATTGGGGAAGTTTCATAATGAATACTCTGAAGTTCATACCGAAATATCTCAGTCAGCAGTTACCAAGCTATTAGTTTATGAATCACCTTAAAAAGAAAATTGTGATGTCACTTCCATTTTTCCATCTCCTTGTGCACTTCTTTTATGTCACAGTAAGTTAAATATTTTCTACAATATATAATAAAATAATGCCAGGGGAAATCTAAAAGTTCAATTACAATGTCCTTTTAAAACATGTCAGGTCTTTCACGTAATGTATCAAAAAGGAACACAATGAAGCAGTCATTATTTCATCTCTTCTATTACTCAATTTACAAGAAACAATTAATAAGGCTATAAACAGTGTCTTGACCCATTTGGGTTTGCTACTGAAATACCTTCAGTGATCTGACTTTTGAACTTGTCTAATTTAAGTGTGAAGTTCATACTTTCTCGTGTTTGGATCACTATGGTAGCAATATTACAGCACACAGTCTTAGTAAAATACCAGATTTTTCACATGGTTCTTGAAATAGCTGAAAGACTGTTTCAATGCATGTGCTATGGTGAAAGACAGAGAAAAAGAGCAAAGCCATGGGATTCAGAGTAGGTGACACTGCCTGTGAGACAGCCTCAGTTTCCCCTTGCATCTTAGCGCTTGGGATGTCTTTCAAAGTACACAGAGGCTAAATACATGCAAAGGGGCTCCCTCTGTTGCAAGGCAGTAGAAAAAGTAGTCAATTAAGTTTTCTACTTGGAAAGACCAGCAATGTATCTACCAAGGAGCTAATGCAACTTTTTGAACTGTTGGCTCAGTCTCTTAAGAGCGTGTCTGCCTGAACCAAGGAGTACCTGGGTTATTGCACAGGGAGAGCAGCAGCAAGAATGAGTTGTGGCAGCAGAGGTGCGATGGCACTGACCAGCAAACAAAATATGTACTCAGCCCACTGGAGAGTTTAGGGTCCACTAGCTTCTGCTGAGCTGAGGCATGAGATACAGAGTGCAGCGTTGTATGCTTAGCTCTTTAAGAGGGAGACAGTAAATGAGACCAGTGGTCTGTTCTGGTCACAAACCTCTGCAGCAGGTCTCCTGTGTTACCCATCCACTCTAACTTATCAGCAGCATGGTGTAAAAGATGCCGCCACTGGTGGTTTCATTTGCTGAATATGGAAAGCACCATGTGGGTATAAAATTATGCAAGATGTTTTCAACAACTAATGTAGGAACACTGCTTTTTAGGTTCTTTACCAGCTGCGTCTTGTTCCTTTTTGCTGTAACCTAACTCTTTAAGACTTTTATGCCTGTCTTTAAACAGTTGGGGTGGACTCGGGCAATAATGCAGGGAAGCAGAGGTGGACCTTTCTTTGCTTTGTGGCACCTACAGCCCCTTTGGAGTGTCTTGAATACTGGTAAGTAGCAGATTTTACTTCTCAGTAAAACTGAGTTGGCTTTACTGGGGCTACCTGGAATACTACACTGGGCTCAGACCACACAGAGAAAACTTTACCTCTCAAAGCGGTTACCTTTTGCATGCAGTGCCAGCTTTGCTAGCATCCCATTTTAATGTTGTCTGTGTCTGGTGACATGATATTGGTTCCTTTGGTCGTGTCTTGTGACTCCTTGAGTCATAACTACAAATACCAAAATTGTTCCCTCATACCATGTATCACAGGCAAAATTCTCTGTTCCTACTACATTAACCCCCAATACCTTTATTGCAGGTGGAATCAGTTTAGCCTTTACTATATTTAAAAAGGGTAGATGCCCAGAAGATGAGGTCTGAGAAAAAATATTTTGCCTTTCAAATAGATGATTCCAGGATTAAAATCTGGGATCGTTCATTTTTCCCCCGGTTTCAATCATTTCTGTTTTTCAGATACCCTTCCTAGCTCTTTAAAGTGTAAATCTTATAGTTTTTATGTGTCTGTAAATCAAAACCTGCAGAACTCATTTTAGCCTCTTTAAAAAAAATATCACATCTGGTCTAAGGACATTGTATGCCAAGTTACAGCATCATGCACATACAGAGATGAGTTAAAATCTTTGAAAAAGGGAGGAGGTTTATAATGGGAATGCTTTTTGGAGTGGAAGTATGAGAGGGCACCACTACAATAAATCTAGAGAACAGAGATAAAATGAGATCTTATGATGCTTTCACGCAGTTTGGCAAAAAGCAGTTTTGCGTCTGAGTTCAGCTGATTCTGCCCAGGAGAGGCTATTAAAGGTGTGCTTTTCAAATGCTTATGTTTCCCCTCGTCCTTCTTTCGATTTTTTTTTTTAGTGTGAAGAAAGTCACAAAGTCAATGACCCAAAGGCAGAGCTATGCTCAAGAGGTGCTAAAGATGGGATATTAGCCCTCTCCAACACTCACTTCCCCCCCATCTCCGGGTTTGCTCTGACATGTGCCCGGTCCCCTTGGGGCTGCTGAGCGGCAGCTGACCCGGAGCCAGGCACATTTTGCAGATACTTGGGTGGTTTGGTGGTGATGCTAAATTTACTATGGCATTTCTCTGCCCTTTGGGAGCTCTGTCTAAATGCACAAGGACTCAAAGGGATAAAGAAAGCAGCTCTGTACTACTGTGTTGGGAACACCTAGGCAAAGGGCTAGAGTTGTTTATGGAGGTTTTGTGCCCTCTAGAAATGCCCAGGCAGCACTTACCCAGGTTTTGGCTCCATTGTGCCAGCAGAGAAGCGCAAAGTAACCTTGCTGAGACAGAAAGACCCAGCCTTGAGAGCTCCTGATTAGGAGCATGGCTGTTTTCAGAGGTCCTAATGAAGACTGGAGCCCTGCTGAGTCCAGAGGAGCTTGGCATCTCCTGCAAGTGAGAGTCTAATTTTGTGATAAATAGGTTTTTTAACCTTTGTGACAGCCTGAAAATGTTCGATTTAAGCTTTCGTACACTGTACTGACCAAAATAGAAGGATTAGAACAGAATGAGAAGCAATATGCCCTGGAAAGTGCAATTATGCAGGAATTCATCTGAAAATAGCTGTCTGCAGGAATAGACCAGTGGAGGCATTTTTAATACATCACCAGGCAATGGGGGAGCTGCACCTGTAGCTCAGCAGTTTGAACCCTGATCACATCAGCGCTGTGTCACTGTCATTTTAGTTGCTCATTACTCTTCTGTGTGAAAAGAATCAACTTGACTAGCAGGAGACATAAGGAGCAGCAAGAAATCATTCTTCAGCCATACTTGCTGAAGGAGATGATGCCGAAGGAAAGGGTTGGTTTGCTGCTCAACAGAGCAGGAAAGCTGTGCACCAAAAATGTCATCGAAATAGAGTGCCTAAAGCCTTTTTCTTTTTCATTTTCATTGCAGGTTCAGGTACATCCTAAGTAAATTTGGGAAGGTGGAGAACACTTACCTGAAGTTCAAGCTTTTGAATTCACTGCTCCTGCTGGGCAGTAGGAAGTTTAGCACTAGGATGTTTAGAGCCTGAAATGATCCTGGAGCCATAGGAAGTTATCTCTGAAAGCTCAGAGAGTGTGGGCGAGGTTCTGGGAGAAGGTCAGGTAGTGTCTCTTTTCATGAAGGATAAAATGTGTGGAAGAGCTGCTGAAGGCCAGTCAACTTGAATTCAACTGTAGGGAAATACAGAAGCAGATGAACTGCATACAAGTACCTACTGGGAAAAAAACCCAAAACAAAATGGAAAAAACCCTTGAAGTTTGTGAGGCTTCTGAGTCTGTCTTTACAGCATTCTTGGAAGCACGTGGGGAATTATGGACTGGATGAAATTACCTCAAGGTAGATGCAAAACACATTAGAAAAGTACTCAGATAATATTTCACTGACAGAATGGAATTGTATCTGTAGGGGTCTGTTCTTGTTCAGGTACAAGTCAGAGCTGTCATTACTATCCTACTTGAGGGATAGGAAATATCCTATTAAATTTAAAGTTGAAACAAAATGAGGAGTGGAGAGCAGCCATGTGAAGGACAGGTTAAATGGTGTTGGCAACATTCAGAAACAGTCTAAACACAAAAAAGATAATGGCAACAGCAGGACTCCATGCTCAGTGCAGTTTACTGCTGCCAAAACCAGGATTAAGAACAACTGGCTGGGAACCAGTTCTGTCGAAAAATCTAAGGCTGTTGTGGACGACAAGATGAATGTTCTTGAGGCAGGATATGGAATCGTAAAGAAAAGCAGGAAAACTTTATCCTGGGTTCTGCTCATCACTAGAAAGGCCTCAGCTAGAATAATGGTCTTATTTTGGGTGGACCCATGAAATTTCTTGCCACAAGATTGTGTGGGTGCTAAAAGTTTACATGAGTTTAAAAGATAACCTGACAAACTAAATGGAAAGAAAGTGTCCTGTTTGAACAACAGCATTTTATTTAGGGCCTCAAAAAAGTCCTGCGAAAATATTGCTATGTGTTTGCTCTGTGCTTAACCCCTTAGCAGGTCTGAGCTGAACGAACTTTCAGGCTGCCACACTATGTCCATTCTTCTGTTCTGCCATGTTCTTAGAGTCAGCAGTGAGGATGACGGATGGGGATGAAGGGGCATCAGGTTGTACCAGAAGATGCCAATGGCTGCCAGGAGCTGCCCAGTCAGTACTGGAGGTCTGTGGTGAGAGATGGCTGGGCAAACTGACTTGCTGGAGTGATAGGTTTCCTCTGCATATAGGTCTTGTATTATCTCCACACCAGACCTTTGTCAGTGCAAGTCTTTCTCTCCTTCTGTCCAACCTGCTTCCTCCTTGCCACATCCCAGGGTCTGCTGACGCCCCCTCTGAACGTTGCTGTACTGCAGTAATACTGCTTTTAATTTTGTTCCTGCACATAATTCTGAGGTCATCTGGTAATCCAGGCAGGCATCCAATGTAGAATTTGGATTTATGTTTTAAAAATCTGCCTGACCTGAACAATAGATTACAGTGATTGTGAAGGAGATGTTGTCCTTTCTTGGCTAAGTTCTCACAAAGTTTTATATGACAGATTAAAAAATAATAGAAGGAAGAGAAATAATAAAAGACGACATTATAGTAACAAAGGAGCAGAGCAATCGAGAAGATTCAGACTCCAGACAAAAGCCAAGGGCAAAAATCCATCTTACTCTATGAGGTTAGTGCTGCTTTTTTGGTTTTAATCCTTTTGCTTTGGTGCATTTCACTCCTACCCTTTGCAGTGTGTGGAAGCCAAACATTATACTCTGGTGGTTTAATAAAGCCTATCATCTTGTTTATTTCAATCATTTCCTCACTGGGCTGAAAGCTTTAGGGATTTCTTTCACAGTAATTCCCCAGATCTCATTCTTGGTCATTACAGTGCAGCTGATTGCCACTAAGCAGATAGTTCCTCCTTTTTATTCTTTGCTTTCAGTCTCATAATTCTGTGCTTATCTGCACTGAACTTCATTTGCATTTATTAGCTGTGCTGGTATTTAAAATATCTACTCTAAGACCTTCTTTATCTGTCTGCATTGTTTCTTAGTATTTGCTGTCTCTCCCAATTTAACTTTAAATGCAAACTCAAAATGTTTGTTCCAAATGGTTGTCAAAATTTTTTGCATAAACTGTTGAGCGTGGACCTGTTCCCATTTCCCAACTACCAACTTCTTTCTAGCTGAGAGATTACCTTTTCCAATTGCACTTCTTCCATGAATCTCCTTATAGCTCCAGCTGGTTCCCTTTCCTCCCTGTCTGGGGGACGTGGCTCTCTGGCGGGGCACTTGGGAGGACAGGGCTGCCTCTTATTCCTACCGACACACTCGCTCATCTCCCTGAAAGTGCCCACCTTGTCATCCCTCCGCAGGTCCCCCCATGTTGGGATGGACGTGTTGTCTTAGTGTCCACACTCCGACACCGCCACAGGGCAATACGTATCTTCTGGAGAAGGTAAAAACCACCCTGACGGTGCTGGACTGAGGATTTTCGCATGGTGCCATCACTGCTCCTTATGTTTTCTCCGGTATCAGAGGTAATTTGGTTAGTCACCGAAGGCACCCCACAGGATGTGGGTAATACCTACCTGAGGATAGGTTGTTTACAGTCAAAGCATGGACCCTGGTTCCAGTTTTTGGTTCTGACATAGCTTTCTTCCACAATTTCAGGCAAACAAATCTCTCTGCCCCAGTTTCCCCTTGTGTGAAATGGAGACGATAATGCTTATTAGCAGAACTTCTCTTTTTTTGTTGTTGTTGGCCTTTTCTCACATTTTAGGAGATGTGTTGTTCTCAAATAGAGCAGAACTAAAAAGCTACAAGTCCCAGGATGGTCATGGGACACAGTAGGGCTGCAGTGCAGACCAGCGTAAATGCAGCAGCAGCCACCTACAAGCTGTGACGGACAAGTAAGGACAGACTCTATAGAGGTGATCGGTTCCAGACTGAGGCTCCAAAATTCAGATATTTATGGAGTAATAAAATAGCACTTGCCTGTAGCCATAACTTCAGTATCTCTCCTCCTCACTCCCATCAGAAATCCCTTATTTTTTAGAGCTTGCCAGTGCTGTTTAACGTGACAGTCTTCCTAAAAAGTGGTGTCAGAGGCCAGAGCCATAGGGGCTACAGAGTTTCTGCACTAATACCTAGACCTCATGGAAGTGCATATAGGTCCAACACTTCGGGCAATGGTTATCACCATTTCCTTTCATCTGAGCCAATTAGTTGGAACTGAAATTATACTTTTAGGGTCTGATCTAAGGTCCGGAAAAGTCAAAAGATCATTTCTATTGGCATTACAAGGCTACAGAGGTCTCAAGGGCATAGTGTTGAGCAATCTAAAACTGTTCTTCAAGTTTCTTCAATATTTTAAAGCTTGAAGGTATTTTACCATGCTAACTATTTAAGACAGAGTGTTATAGTGGTGGGAAAGTACAAAAATATTCTGCAGTCTGTGGAAACTTAAAAACAAGTGAAGCAGCCTACTGTCCCTGATGTCCCCATACAAAGCTCTGAAAACACAGGAAACCATAAAATACTATTTTCACTGCTGTTAGCTATAACATCTGTTTCTTGTGGCTCACACAGAAGGTACACGTGTCCCGTCCCCCCGCCCCCGAAATTAAAACTTTCATAGTCTTTCCCGCTTTGTTTTTAATTGTAAAAGAAAATTATAGTCCGTCCAGGAGATAGATGTGGAAAGTATGAGAGTTGTGGTTTTGGAAGAGCAATTAGATACAAATTCTGGAAACAGTACTGTAATTTCCATTGCAAACATTTTGAAAGCTGCTTTCTGAAACTGTGAAGTATATGTTTATGTATGCTAAAGCATACTGTCAGTGAGTCGTAGAGACCAAATTTAAACTCTGTCAACTAAAATAATTTTAAAAAGCTACCATAATTTTATATGTAAATAGTTTTCTAACATCACTTCTTTTGAACTTTCTCTAACAGTGTGAACATGTCCTTGTTGCTTGCTCATTTTCCAGGGTAAATAGGATTTTACCTCTTAATGAATATCCTGCTTTTATGGGGACCTAAAAAACTGGTGATACCTGCACTCTTTTCTTGCTTTGGTACTTTGTAGTTTATGGCTTGTTTTTTTGGGGGGGTTTTTGCCCCTCTTTTTTTTGTGTGGTATGAGCTGCTGTTTGTTAGCAACGTTCTGTGACTTGTGGTGCATTAAGAAGACCATCTGTTAACTGTTTAAGACTTAAATGGCTCTTAAATGATTTGCTAATGTTTCAGGGAATTGGGCTTAAAAAAAAAAGATGGCACCCCTTAATTCTGGTATCAAACAAGTCTTTACTAATTCGTTTAGATTAGAAAACTAGGTTGACCAAGTCTGTTTTCATTTTTTCACTTAATGCAATCTGGATTATAAGAAAAAATGGCATAATGAAAAAGAAAAATCCCTACATAATTATAATGTTAATGATACTTCTTATGAAGTTTTTTGCCAACAACTTTCTTTTTAGGTATTTTTTTTCATTATAATAAAACTTCTTATTAAGCTATTCCACTTTGTGTAGTTTCTCATGGAGGTTAATCTATTGCACAGCACGTCAGTGTTTGTGAGTGTGTTTAGTTCATTTAACATTTTGCACAGTCCTTTTATTCTTTTACTGAAGATGTCCATAACCTTCTTAATGTTATAGTTCTGCTTACTTCATTATTATTCCAGTTATAGTTGCATATTCATGGTTGCCTTAAGCTGTTGCTGAATGTGTCTACACACACATGGATCTTCATGAAAATATAAATTAACTGCCAAGTGAAGTCTTTGGGAAAGACTTCTGGGGAAGGCTAGCACTTCATTTTTTGCACTTTTCTCCTTAACATCTAGGCTGAGCCATAGCAGAAAACCTTTTGTACCAAGGTTATCCCACATCCTTCTTTCATCCTCCAGACATGCTTGTGCTTCTGCTCTAGACCTGTGCCAGCTCTCCTTGTCTGCTAGCAAGGCTTGGGCCTATCATCTCCATTGTCTTCATCTGGTGCCCAGGTTGGAGACCCACCAGGCATTGGCATTCTCTGGTGCTACAAAAGGCTGGGATTTAAAATTCTTGCTTCCCTGCAGTTTTTTCAATGGGGCAGAATAGAGGGAGGAGTTGAAAAGAGGTAATTTCCTCATGTTTTATGAGCAGGGTGGGAGAGAGGTCTTTGAAGATTGATGGATTCAGCCTGGGGTCTTCTCAAGTAGAGTGGGAAGAAGAGGGAAAGGTGTGCATTATTTCTCCCCCTCCAGTAATGCAGCTCCAAAATGCCCATGCTACTTCTGCAGCCAAGATTTCCAAAAGAAAGGGTTCATTCTTTCTGCATCAAATCACTATAACAAGGAAAAACAAGGGTTTGGAAAAAACAGTTTAAACAGAAAAACATTCTTACAGAAAGCATAAAGTCCACTAAAAAGTGATATCAAGTGTAGAAAAAACCCATAAATTACCAACTTCAGGACTTGTAACTGCCATTTATAATTTGGTTGTCTTGATATATGTTTCCTCTTCTCTCAGTTCTGCCATTAAATATCAGCAATATATTCATGACAGGTCCTGGCTATGAAAACTGCATGACAGTTTGCACAAAATACCAGTAATTGACTTTCAGAGACACATCAACCTTTATGTAAGAAGATTGTTTAAATCTATACCATGTCGCAGTATTTGACAATTGTCCATCTATTGTCTCAATTACAATTTGGTGAAGCAGGATGCATTCCTTGACAATTTAAGTCAGAATGTAAAAAATTTCAATTCCTTTTGTTACTGGAACGTGTTTTATTTTAGATACATGGAATTAAATCCAATTCTTGGTGCTAATGAACTTTGAAAACTTCATTGAACTTGGTCTGTGGAGTATTTGAATTTATGCCAGGGAGTTTTGAGGTCTATGAAACTATTTTGGGTACCTCTGGTCTGTTTTAAATGAGCTCACAGAGAGTCTACAATGGGAGAAGAATGATTATTTCAGTGTGCAAACTGAAGCAGCCCTGTATGCTCTGAGTTTGCTTGAGGCTAGATTAACTCAGATGAAAGAGAATGGTATTTCTAGGATTTCAGTAAGACTAATGGAGCTCTGAGTTCCTCATCTTTCCCTGTGAAATTTGGGAGCTACAGCGAACATTATGACTATCTGATTATGCATCTAGAATACTATAGATACAGAATTTCCTGACATATTTTATGCTCCAGTCCAATAGCTTCTGGTGCATTTAGAGCATGGGTGACTTTAGCAAAGTTTTCCTAAACTTTTCGAAAGTCTATTTCAATATCTGAGGCTTAAGAAGCTGATTTTAAACACCGAAATGCATCTCTGTGAATGATGACTGTCTCACAAGAGGCATTAAAACATCTTACCTACTTCCTGATGATAAGCAAGTACTTCGACACATGTTTAACTGTAGAAACCTGCAACAGCTTCCAGTAGCAATAAGCAATTGCACCCCTACGTGATTTTTGTGTTCAGGGGACACAAGCAGAGCAAGTGACAGCAGCAGAGCAAGTTTGGAGTCTTTTAATTACAACCAGCTTCCTGCAGTGTTCCATGAGGACAGCTTTTTTTGGGAAACAGAGAAAAGTGACTGGGTAGGGCTACTCAGCCTGACAGGGATGAAATACGTTGGCTAAAATTCTGTAATGAAACTTGGCTCTCATGAATCTCGTGTCAGAAAGTGGTTTCTTTTGGGTGCTTCCATTCGTCATTAGTTAGTTAACATCAGGTCAGAGGTTTTCTGTCTCTTACTATGAAATGGAGAACTGCACTGAAGGTCTAGCTGATGATGCCCTTCCTTTTTGCCTGGGTCATGAACATTTAAAGGATACCCTCTCTTTTTTTTTAAACACAGGCTTCATTTTTTTTAGGTCTTCATCATTTTGGTCTTGAGACAGTGACAGCAATATTTGCTATATGTTCTTTTCATGTGACTAAGGTGTATGCAAGTGCGGAAACTTCCCACAAGTGGAAGATAATCAGCAAAACCCTAAACTTTTATGAGTAAGACGTGTCCTTGGAGATCTGAGCAGGGAAAGCTTTAAACTCTTTGTCATGGCTATAAGAGATTCTGGTTGAAAGAAAAATCCCCTTTTTTTAACAAAACAGAGACAGAATCATGAAAAAGACATCTCATTTTAAAAATAGCTTTATTCAGCAGATATGGCTCGTGAATCCTATTTGGATGAACTGGGAATCATATAACCACAGCATAAAATATGTATTAGATGTGTTGTATAAATTTGCAGTGTGTCTTCACGATAGTTCAATACATGAAAACAAGAGTCATGCTCGTAAGGCACCCAGGAGCGATTGAATGAACCTTCTACAAGGAGTGAGCGCTCTTCTGGTGGGAAGAGAGTCAACTGGAGACTGGGACTTGGAATCTATTCCTCCCTTTACCCTGGCATAGTGGACGAGGTGGAAGCAAGACATTTCTCTGTGAGATGATTCTGCTAATCTGTTCTTGCTTCCGAACAGAAGATCTTGGTAGGGCCCTGCTGTCTGAGCAGTACCCAGCATAACGCAGCCCTTGGTGAACCAACTAACTCTAAGCACAAGGAGAGAATCAGGGTTTTTTTTCTTTTTTTCCTCCCCTTTCATCTATCTAAGTGAAAGCTCCATATTTATTTTGTGTCCTTTTTCCAAGATAACCACTCTGTCTCAACATCCTCAGTATCTGAATTTCCAGTTTGGGAATTGTAAACTTTAAAATCATTAGTCGAGTTCAGGAAGTTTGCCAACTTCTTTACTTTCTTCTATAACAACAGGGCACACGGTTCTGCTTAAAAAACCTATCGTCTGCTCTATTCCTGTAACCTATTTGTTAATCATGTTTTGGTGGCTGACTTTTGGGCACAATCCCAATAATTTTTAAGGCAGTCTTTAATAACCACTAATATGTCTGCATACAAAACCAGATGATTATTATTCATGGGTGAGATTACGCAGAATTAAACTTTCCAAAACTGCAACGAACATTCAGCTAGACATGAAAGTAAGCTGAATTTCCATTTGGTTTATTTCTTGCTGAGCCTTCAAATTATAAAGTGAGGCAAAGCCAAAAGATTAATACAATGAAAACAAAGATTGGGAAATTAAATGACACGATGCAATTTTCTGCCTCATTGGGCTGGCACCAATAATATGCAAAGGAAAGCCTGCTTAGCGTTGGTTAGCTGCTGTATAAATGCGGGACAATCAGTCTCCTTCTCCAGGGAAGGTATTTTCTTGAATCATATAGCCATTGACTCTTCCAATTACCAGAGACCCCATGAAAAGCTTGAGGCCTATTTTTTTTTCTTTTTCTGTTCTGCTTTGCCATATTACTGCTATTAGAGTTTACACAGGTACATGATTTCTCATTATCTCTAATATTTCAGTGACAGATAAGGAGAACACATTGAAAAGAAAGAAGGGAAACCCTGCAGCCTGCTGCCACCTCCATAATTAAATATTAATATTTCAGAAAATGTTACTTTAGGGAGCCCATAATGGACTGCCTGTTAATCATCTCTTTCAGTGTACTTTTAATCTATTATATATTCAGGCTGCTGTTAGGATATTACTGGAAATATGTCATTGCTTATAACTGTCCGGGGAGAGGCATCATCCTCTAGTCTGCTTCTTTGGATTATTTAGCTATTTAAAAACTAAGTCCTCATTATTTTAAAGATTTGAATAATGTTTGAATTTCTTTTACACAGCTATGAGCCCAAGGCCTGTTTACTCCCAACAGGTCTAGTTTGCTTTACCACTGAGTCTGCAAGACTTGTGACCTTGGGAGGGAGGATTCACTGTCTATGAATACGTTGGTGTTCTTGCAGTCAAACTTGGAACCACATTGATAGTTTCATGGCATCCTGCGGTGTGCCCAAGTTATTGGCCAAAGGTTGACTTTTCTTATGATGCAACATCTAAAGAATAAGCTCTGAACTGGGGTTCAGGAGGACTAGTGTTGGTTCCAGTTTGAATACAGACATGGTGCATGACCCCAAGTAAGTTTCTTCTGCCTTTGTTTCACCTTCTGTTCTTGTTTGTTTAGTAACTTTAAACCCTTGAGAGTGGTACATGCCTGACAACTGAATGGTTTATACAGCACCTCTGGGTCCAATCCCTTTCTGCAGCCCTTGGTTTTGCTGCTTTTGTGTGGAGTAAAAAACCACTTAAATTTTTCATGGTGCTTATACCTACCGGGACAGAATGAGGCATGCATGAATTAATATTATCTTGGTATTCTCTAACTACTGAATGCTTGAATCTTAATGTACTTAATGCTCTTATTATTCACTCCTGTGTTATTTTCTGTTAATCCCATAGTTATACGTGAGGGTGCAACATTTGTTATGTATATTACAATAGTCTATATTACAGAAGAACCTGAAATAATCTTATCCTCCTGTTACTGCACCTTATTGCCTGGACGTGATATTATGACACTGATGTTTCTTGTGAAAGGTTTTAGCAGCCTGACATTTCATAGTGAAATTTCCATTATCTTTTGTCCCCCACCCTCTGTTGTATTCAGTGATTTGCACCTCTGGACGTTACACCTTTTCTTAGATAGGGCGCTTCTTGCACTTTTAGCATCAGTGCTGATAAAACTCAGTTTAATACACTAGCCAAACTGAAGTATGGATTTCAATCCCTCTTCATTTGTCTTGACTAATGTCTACTCAGTTACTCAAATGTGTCTTTTCAGCCATTCCATTGGACTGCAGCTAATACAAACTGCATGTTGTGCATATGAAATACTGTCCTTTGCAAATTCTCAGAATTCCTTGGGTATGTATAGCAAGCCATTATTCCAAATTAGCTTCCTGTAAATACTATGCCTGGTGAATGTTACTGTGGTCTGACTCATTGCAGTGCTGTATAATGTGTTTCTAAGCTGAGTTACTTTGACAAAACGACTGTAATAATCAAGTATCAGCAGGTAGTGGTTCTGCCTATGTTCATATAAATCAGGCACCAATTGCTGCCAAGCCTCTATTAGGTGCATCATGAACTATCATTTCTTCCTTGCTGTTTTTTCTGATACTTTACATAAATAAAAGAGTCTAGGAGAATTTATGTGACTTGTGAAGCCTTTCTGGAAAATTCTTGTGCACTTGTTTGCCTTTTGTACAGTGCCACATCTTGGCATCCCTCACAGAGTTTCTTCCAAATGTCAGGAGGAAATAGTTTCTGGAAGCCCTTGTTTTTTTCTTTAAACCACTTTTGGACTTGTTCATACCCCACATGCAGAGCCTGAATTTTTTTTTAATCCAAACATCTCTGATGGCCATGCTGTGTGCCTGACATCCAGGCCTCGCTGGCTGTATTAAAAGGAAATCAATGGTATCTGCACACTGTGCTTCCCTTCCCATTTCCCCATTTCTGTTGGCAGACCATAGGTGTAAGTGAACGTCTGTCCCTTCTCTTTTGTATGCCATCATCCTGCTGCATGACAGGACAGCTGCTAGAGGGTTTTATCTCTTTTTTTGACTTTTAACAAAATTGAGTCATTTGAACATGATTGTCATCCTTTGTATTTTGGATGCTCTTGTCCATCTCCTTCACTACCAGTTGCTCTCTTCTATCACTCAGACCTCATGGAAGTGCTGATATTTCTCTTCATCTTTGTGTAAATGCTAACATGGAGTCCACAGCCTCAGTGTGGTTCAGTTCTTTTGTGGAGATTGGTGCTTTAAGTTTTCTCCTTTGAGGATTAGATCAGATCACTTCCCCTCTCTTAATCTCATTGCCTTTTCTAAGATACGAAGTGCTTCTAATATATAGAAGTACTTTCCTCCTAACGCAGTAATGGAATTAACGACCTCTTTGCTTCCTGCAGTGGATGAGAACAGACTGTGTCTGTTCCTATGCACTGAATTGTGGAATCCTTGCAAGTTACGTCTGGGAGATTGGCTGTGGTACAACTTTCCCCATTTTAGCTGTGTGCGGGTCCCAAGGGCCTTTGCACATTCAGATTGGCCCAGCATGTGTTTGGTTTTTTTATTACTTGCAGCAATCAAGCTAACCCATTCTGAGGATTCCTCCACCTTTCCAATTACACTTAATTATACTGTATGCTGGAGCTGCTCTCCCACTTTGGCCATAATGCTACTGACGGCATTGCTCTGCATGCACCACTGACACTGCATTCAGTGATAGCTTGAGTTCTTCATTGTCTTAGCAGATGTCCCATGAGCTCCAACATGTCAGTAAATCTCTTAATTTCCTCTGCCTTGAGCTGTCCTTATGTGGATTCCACTGTATATTGCCAAGATTAATGATTTTTGCAGCTTTCAGTCCCACTGCTAAATGTTTTGGTTTTTTTTCTTTTTCCTGTTGTGCTAATCAGAATGAAATCTAGATATTTGACAGTTTTCCTTAACACTGTATTCCCCCTTATGTGTAGCAAATGCCTCCTGTATCCTGCTGTTGTCATTCACATTCATGCAGTGCTTGGGTCTAGAGGTTGGCTTGGCTTTTCCTTCGTTCTCTTTCCAGGATACAGTTTGCTAATGCCTTTCTGGAAGTTTTGAGGGTTGGTAGCACCTTTCCTGGATCTATTAAGATGCCTGTTTAGCTGTAGCTCCTTATTATCTCTTCCCTTCCTTACTCTGTTTCATAGCTTTGTAGCCACTCAGCTTTGAAGGCAAGAATGGGCATGCATGGACTAGTTTTGATGCGCTTTGCCCAGCCCCAGGCTGCCTTCAGTGTTGCAGGCAGATGATATTGCCCCTTGAATGGAAAGCCCATCAGCTTTCCACAGAAAGGATAACTACAGCCCTCTTTTTCTGTAGTCAGAGGCCTCTCTCTACTTCCCCTTCCTCAAACTGACCTAAGCGAACACTACGCTCGCAACGGTCTCAGGAGCATGTTGTCTTGTACTAGATTTCCTTTGAGGAGACATTTCTTTATTACTAACTTTTTCTTCACTTAGCAGCAGAGCCTGCTGCTGGCTAGCAGTTCCCAGTTCTTCTTACTCTGCCAGACCTTGCGTTGCTATATGGAAAACTACTTGTTTGTGCCTTGGCCACTGCCATCACTGTCCCAGAGATAAGGACCTACAACCAACCAAGAAAATCAGCCCCAAGGACAAAGCAAGCATGGGCATTTTCAGTTCCCATGCGTCACGTGGATACAATGTTATGTGTTATTCAGATGTCATAAAATCCTTCTGCGAATTTAGATTACATGGGTGGACATGAGGATCTGGAGCTACTTATGCCCAAGTCCAATGCTTAAAAAACTGAGTTTTTTCTTCTGTTGTTTCTCTCAGGGTTTACTAGATAGAAAAAGACTGAAATGGAGAATGTTTGCTCATCTACCCTAACTGTAAAAATATCTTTCCAGCCTAGAAGATCTTCACATTTACTGTATGACTCCTTACAACTGCTCTTCACTACTCTTGCATTGCAGAACCTCTGAAATTTGGTTTCTTGGGTAAGCAGATAATTTCTTTTGTTGAAGGACTTGTTAAAGTGGGTGGGTACGGCAAAACCAGGAGTTTTTTATGTTTAAATCTCTGACTTTCTAGCCACTGCAGCCCTGATCAGTAGGATTGCAAGCAAATAAAAAATCACTTTTCTTCATAAATTGACACATAATTAAGTGAAAAATTGATTTAGTTCCACCAATTAAAATGGCAGGCCTGAAATTTTATAGGGGGTCAGTGGCAAGGTACTGTGCTTGTTTTATGTCATTAGCTTTCCTACAGCTGTAATAACTAACTAGTTTGGCATGTGTTTTCCATTAGTGACTACAATAAAGGCTTTATAAGGGCATAGTATAAAGTGACCAGTAAAAGTGACTCACAGCCAACTCTGTAATGGTGGACAGGGTTTAGCTTTACAAGGACTGGTCTTGTTAACTTAGTAACTAGAAAGTTTCTGTAGTAAAATCAGGCCAGATAGGCTCCCCTGTAGTGCATGGGGAGACAGAAGTGCCGACAACTGAGCATCAAAAAAGTTGAGTGAAGAGGTGCCTAACCTCCCACAAATACAGTACTGAAAAGCTTTCTGCTCTCAAGCAGGAGTAGGCAAGCACCCAGCCCTTGACTGGAAAGAAATGCTTCACTCCTCCTTTTGGATGAGCAGTCATGAACCTGTTTCATAAGCTAGGGAACTTGATTGGTTCTTAAAATGATTGACTCCTTCTTGCTCTTTGTTCTCCTTCCTCTACATCCAAGATCCCAGTGATGAGATCCCATATTTACTCGGGAGCAGAAATGTGAAATGTTGTGTTGGGTCTGAATTTCCTAACGGTTAGGCTATGGTGTGGGTCTTCCTCTGCTTACACCGCCACGTCAGAGAGAGTGAGGAGGATTTGAACTTGATCTCTGATATCTGAACGTGCTTACAGGATGTGGTCTCCCAGAAGAGCTTGAGACTCTTACTGGACAAGAGATTTTGATCAGTTCAGTAACAGTGTAATAGAAATATTTGTGCATTGGATGTTGTACAGTCAGCATCTGACGATAGCTTGAAGATATAAGTTTTGGATTAGGTCACCTGAAACTTCAGTGACGTCACCCACGTGCATCTGTATATGTAACCTTCTATCTTGCCTTTCTTCTGTGCGAGAGTATCCCAGGCAAAGGTATGCTTACTGGCATTTCAGACCACTAAAGCCTCTGTCTTGGTGTGCCACTTTGTTGTACTGTAGCTGGTTGCCTACCACTCAGCTGTGCGTGCTCAAATTACCTGTTGAGTGGAGCAAGAACTGTTTCAGCCTCCTGCAATCAGACTTTATTAAAAGGTTAGAGCAAGTATGACTGATTAAGAAGTGCTGGCACCAGCTAGCACAACTGAGTTCTTTGTCTGAGACCAGCTAGGAGCTGCTGTTATTTACTCTTCTGTGTAGTTTCTTTTAAATGTCTTCTGTTTTCTCTAGCTCTCTCTCTGCCCCCCTTAAAACGAACCTATAATCTGATACTTTCTTATGAACCATAATTGGCTACGTTCTATTATTGGCAAATGTCACTCCTACTGATTGAGGCAATTGTTACTTAAATTAGTAACACCCAGGTGGTATCTGAAAGTTTTACATGAATTCCCTGGCAGCTATTCGTTCTACCCTTACCTACTTAAATGGTTACAAAGAACTTGCATGAAAAAGAAATTCTTCATACTCTTAATACTGTCTTCTCAATTCCTCATGGGAAGTGTGGATCAGTAGTTTTCCAAAGTGTGAACTCCTTGTGTCAGAAATAATGGTCAGCTGAGAAGCATAAGTGAATATTTGCATTGCTCCTTACACCATGTCCTGCAGGATGTCACTGAAAGTAAATAAATAAACACATGGAACAAGATGTTTCTATAAAATAGGTTTTGTTTTGTTTTAGTGTTGATCCTAACATAGTTTGCTTCACCTATAGCAGATGGTCAGTGCTTATTAGCAACCATTTCAGCTATACATGTTTAGCTTTGCATTTCAAGTGTCCAAACTCAGTGTCTTAGTCTGACATCATCCTGATTTTTACAAATTTGCTTGCTAGAGGTGAAGGTAGAAAAAAACTTCCATATGGAGATGTCTGTTTTTCGTCTTCTGCCTTGGAATATATAAGAGAGGGGAAAACTGCAAGTGTTAGGACTGCATAATAATTTTCCCTGATTAATTATGTCAGTTGAAGCATCATTGCATCTGCATAGCTGGTGCTGATACCTTGCAGTGAGTGTGAGTGTGGTGAAGCTGCACATCTTCAGTGATGTCATTTAACTGCTATGCAGTTCTAATTCCCCTTTGAAATGTCTGATTGTATTTTCCTGAAGTTGAAGCAGACTCATTCAGAGTCCAACATTTGTGAAAATGACAGTGAAAAACAGAGAGAAGTTTCTGATTGCAGGATAGGAGTGTGGAGGGATTTCAAAATTATCTTCATTGTAGCTGGAAAGCAATAAATCATTTAGGAGGTCGTGTCCATTTTAAGTATAGACATGACTTTATCTTCAAGGACCAAGGCAGTGTCAATTTATATGCAAAGATATTCTGCAATTACTCTGGATGTAAATATGCTGTGGGGCTTCTGACAAATGGTGACACTGGCTTGTGCATATTCTCCTTTTTTGTGGGACAACTATAATAATTCTTTTTTTAACATAAAATCCTGTATCACTCTCTTTGCCCAAAGCTTTAAAAAAGAAAAAAGAACGTGAGAACATAATGAACAGGGCAACCTTGTCCTGAATCCTACTGGCTTTCTGATGAGGTAAACAATGACTCTTAATTAGAAGCTAAAATTTTTAATTAAGATGATTCTTCAGTAATTATCTCAGTTGTCTGCTTCACTGGATTTTAATGAAAAAGATTGATTAGGTATAAAACCAGTAGCATAATTAAACATTCAGGGTCTGCATTGGTTATTGAGGTGAAAGCAATGTGATTAACTTCAAAGTGCATTTTTCAACAAATGGTGTGAGACAGTGACGCCCACTTCAGAGTCCATGCTGCCCTATCCCAGCTCCCTCCCTTTTTCCCTGCCTGCCCACATTTCACAAAGTGAATATGCAGGAACATTATTTTTGGGTAATAGTTATGTTGAGCGACAGATTATAATGGCACACTTTTAACTAAAGCCATCAGAATGGTTATGAATTGCCTACGTCAAGGGGTTTTAGTAAATGGACTGGAACTTGTCACACAAGACTTCAGACCCAAGAGTAGGTTTGTTTTTTGTTCTTATGAGAAGTGTGAAATAATTAGTTCAGCAGTTCTGTTTTTACATGCACTCAGAACACCCCATAGGACCAGACAGGAGAAAAATGCCTTTCTGTGGTTGATACGACTACAAGGACGGTGTCAATCACAAATCTAATTTCTGCTTCCTTTACTCGCAATGAGCCATCCCTCACTTTACAAACAGTGTCACTGAAAACATGAGTAAAAGCTTATCGAAGTGCAAAATTTGTTCTGAAGAATAAATGGCTGCTGTGCTTCTGATTGTGATTTTATAGCCTTTCTAGACCAGGAGGAACTGTGTTCAGCATCCTGTTAGCTAATCATGATTAAACCTTGTAGCTCAGTGTCACCCTGAGGCAAAGGGGGGATGTTTTTTTTCTGGAAGTTGTTGCCGTTACAGTTGTTGCTGGAAATAAAGATGTCTGTACTGAGAAAATTACCTTAAGACAAATCTGAAATCAGACTTTCAAACATTCAGCCACAGTCGTAATCTCAGTAAGAAAGCAGCAACTATGGGCATGTATGGAAGGAAGCTGGTTGCCTGCTTTCCTTTTTGCTTTATCACACAGAATCATTAAGGTTGGAAAAGACCTTTAAGATCAAGTCCAACCATCAACCCAACACCACCATGCCCACTAAACCGTGTCCCAAAGTTAAGATACAGAATTCAGGAGCCCTATCTGGAATTCAGGGAGTTTCCCAAAGCCTTTGTTATGGATCAGTCTATTGGGAGTCATCCAACAGTATTATGCTTCTTGCCAGTTGCCAGAAGGAGGAAATGTGGTAGAAATGCCAGAAAGGTCTCTATGTACAGTCATTCCAATGAAAGACTGCCCCGCATTGCTTCATATTCTGGTTCATTTTCCCTGCGTGAAGGCAAAAGATGTTTTTCTACAATTGCACTGTTGCATCAGAGAACAAGGCTTTGAACCACAGGATTAATTCTCCTGCTTTTTCACTATATCAGCCCACATCAATTACTGTTAAACTTAATTCTTTTCTCAAGTTCCTCAGCTAACGAAGAAGCCAGCAGATTTCATTTCACAGTTTCCCCATTAATTGTTGGAATATTTTCCTTGGTGCTAGACAGTCTTAGTTAATCATTAGTCACATTAGCAAAAGGGGTAACACTTCTTCTCTTTCTGTTGATTGCCCTGACCATCAGAGTTAATGTGAAAGGAGCATGATGAAGGAGCTTGTGTTTTTTATGAGTTCTTGCACTTAGTCTTCCATGACATACAGTAATATTCAAAGCCATCTTCCCAGTCACATGGTTCTAACTAGACAGGCAATAGCCTGCATAGAAGAATTTCTCCCTTGTCCCCCTCCTTCCTCCACCCTTGAAAATGTATTTTGAAGGGACCTTTTTTTTAAAAAAAATTAGATTCTGTGTCTCTGTGGTATCCTGAGTGGAGAAGACCTGAAAAAATGTCTGGCTCTCTTACCCATATAGAAAGAAAAGGGAATTCTTGCAAGGACAATTCTTTGTCTTAATCACCAGATAATCCAACAAATAAGTCTAACCTACTTCCATGGCTTTGCCTGTTGTAATGGGACTCTTTGTAAGGAATCATATATGCTGGTAACCTCTGTGTAAGTACTCTCTGCTTGAGGAGTGTTGGATTTGAACATAGTATCTTTACTTCATGTTTTCTTCATGTTTGGAAGGTCAATAGCTCTTCTGTGTTTCTTGGCAAACAAATCTGGGAACACAGAAGACATGGGAAAACCTGCATGTTGTTTCTGGAGAACACTACACAGCAGGTTTCACTACTAATGTCCACAGCAAGGAAAAAATAACTCAATGGAGATGTTTCTTTGACAAACAGGTCTGCTTATTGAGGGATACCCCTCAACAGACGCTGGTACCCCTCAGAGCAGCTGGAAGTAGCAGATTGTGCAATGCATTGCTGGTGGATAACATTCCCTTTCCACCATGTTTGGAGCATAGTCTGGCTGATTGTATTACTTTCTCCTATGTAATCCAACTGACTTTTACGGTCCCCAAATATTTTGGGTCATTTTCTCAAAGACACTGTTTTACTTCTTACTTATGGTGACAATATAACAAATGAGCAGAAGTCCAGATTTTTCATGAATGTTGCAACCACTACCTCTTGGAGAGCTGAACAGAATTATGTGCTGGTCAGCTTGAGTCTACAAACACAAGAATCAAATAAAAGACTGGAAAGAAAATAATCCAGTGTTTGGTCATGTATCTGCTCAAATTTTCTGTTGAAGTGTGTGTTGTGTGCTTAAAAAAGGCCAGGGTATACAGTTTTGTGTATACCAGATTAATCAGGATCTGAAATCTGTTGCTGCCCAGCTTCCTGGAATGCATTTGTCACGGCAGTCTTTTGAAATCAATTGAAATGTATCTTTTCCTCCTGCTAACTGACATGATAGATTGGTAATAATCAAACACTATTTGTGCAATGTCAGACTAGCTTTTCTGTCATGAGTGATTGAATATCCTTTAAATACCATTGTGGCATTGCTCCTGAATCGAAACCTAATGAGAAAACTTTATAAATGGACTAAAGTCATGTTTCCAGTTCCCAGTTGTGCACTCAGTACAGACACACCTTGCTTTATCTCTGCACTTAGCAGGAATTGTTTAACAGGCTGCTCCTGTAAACTGTCAAGCCACATGCAGAGTGCATATGCAGTATTTTAATTAATGTTTAATGACTCTTTTCTGATCAGGCTTAAAATCCTTTCTGTGCAAGTGATTATAGGTAATTCTTTAGCTGTAACAAGATCATTTGATAATAAGGCTGATAAAGGAAAGCAATTATTTAAATATCAGTAGCTTAATATCAGTAATAGCTATCTCCTTCATGTTCAGGCTTTGTGCAAATGTATTAATACAGTGTAATTTTAATATTAATTTTCATGGCACTGGAATAGAACATAAACTCAACTAGAGTGGAGGTTTCCCAAGGGAAAGGGATTTTCAACATTCGGTTCCTCTTACTGTCTCACTCCAGTTGATGGTAAGAAAGAGGTAGCACATGACTATTCATAATTTACTTGGTCACTATAATTGTTATTAAGAAGGAATTTTTCTTGCTCAGTCTGGTCAAATCAGCTCAGCTCATAAGGCTCTGCTGTATGGTTTGCCATGGGTTCTGGCTCATGGGGAGAAATAGTTTTATTTGTGGAGCTTCTCTGCTCCAAGGCTTGTCCAGGGCTACATCTTGTGTATGCAATGGGGACCGGCTTCAATAATTTTGATGGACAAAGTACTGTAAGGTTTTTCTCTGAAACCACTCAAGTTAGAGTCTACTTATGATTGATTTGTGCTCTGGTAAGAGCTATGCTCATTTAAGAAAAAATGTCCTATAATTTTGCAAGACAAGCAGAGAAATCACCTTCTCTCTTGGGAGATTTGAAGCCAATTCACATGCACTTAAGCTCTTTGTGCCAGGATCAATGCCTTGTGTTAATGCTACAGAATTTGATCTTGCAAAGTAGATGCAATTGAGAGGTAACTATTTTTCCTCCACACTAACAAAAATACAAATCTTCAAACAATGACTGAAGACCTGAATTACCGTGATATTTGGGAACATGGAAGTGGCAAAATGCTGTTGTACTGGTTTTGGCTGGGATAGTGTTAATTTTCTTCATAGTAGCTGGTATGGTGCTATGTTCCGACTTTGTGCTGAAAATAGTGTTGGTAGCACAGGGATGTTTTAGTTATTGCTGAGCAGTGCTTGCAAAGCATTCTCTGCTTCTCACACTGCCCCACCAGCGAGTAGGCTGGGGGTGCACAAGTAGTTGGGAGGGGACACGGCCAGGACAGCTGACCAGAGGGATATTCCCTGTTATATGACATGATGCTCAGCAACAAAATCTCCAGGGCAAGTTTGTCAGGCTGCCGTTGCTTGGAGACTGGCTCGGCATTGGTTGGCTGGTGGTAAGCAATTGGGTTTTTTTGCATCACTTCCCCCCCTTTCTTTCTTTTTCTTATTAAAATGTCTTTATCTCAACCCATGAGTTTTCTACCTTTTGCTCTTTTGATTCTCTCCTCCATCCCCCTGGGGAGGAGCGAGCAAGTGGCTGTGTGGGGCTTAGCTGCCTACTGGGGTTAAACCGTAACAGCTGTAAAGAAACAATGCCACAAAATCCCTTTAGATTTTTTTTTTCTTGCTTGCTGCAAAGTATGGCCAACCTGGCTGGCCTGGTTTTGGCAGAAAATGCTATTCACTGGTGACCCTGGGGCTAAACAATAGCTTGCTAGACCTGGCTTGTGTGTTTCTGAAAACTGAAGCATGTCTGAGTCAATAACCATAAGGTCAAATCTCAATTACGAAAGGGGAGGTTTAGGCTGGATATTAGGAAAAATTTCTTTACTGAGAGACTGGTGAAGCACTGGAACAGGCTGCCCAGGGAGGTGGTGGAATCACCCTCACTGGAGGTGTTAAGGAACATGTGGATGTGGCATTGCAGGACATGGTTTAATGGGCATGGTGGTGTTGGGTTGATGGTTGGACCTGATGATCTTACAGCTCTTTTCCAATCCTAGTGATTCTGTGAGGAAAGGAGGGGAAATAATCGCTCCTTTATTTGCAAAATAAAGCAAAACTGGAGATGACACAGAGTGCATAGACCTTAGACCAGAAGAACATGCACTGAAAGTGTGATAGGGAGCAGAAAGGGAAATGATGGTTGGGGTGCTTTGTATGAGGGTGCAGAGCATCACTCTGAGGCATGACATCTGTCCCATGTACGTGGTGAATGCAAGCATCCTGCCTGTCCAGCCAGGCACGATGGCTCATGCAGAGGTAGCAGTGGTGCTTTTGTAGGCAGGGTTGTAGATCTTCACACTGGTCAGTGGTCCATGGGAGATGGAAAGAAGGTGGCATGGAGTTCAGCTCTGCTACCACTGACTTGAAGCAGAGCAGGTGAAATGATCTTCAGTCATGCTTTTAGCTGTGGAACACAATACTCTCCTTTTTAAAAGGCAAACAGATGTTTTTTCCTCCTTTTATCCAGATGTATACTGGCACATATGTAACCATAGCAACTATGGCTGGAAAAACTGAGATATAGTAGTTTTTAAATTGCCTTCAGAATAAGTTTAACAATGAAGCTGGAAAGCAGACGATATAGCTCATGGAAAGGTAGATGACAAAACTGAAATGAAATTTTATTGCTGAACTTACTCAAGCCAAAAAAAGTTCTAATAAGTGAAGTAATAGCTTCCTTCACTGAACAGGCACTTTTACAGCTCATTAACATTTCAGCTTTACCTCCAGGCAAGCAATCATGTTTTTGTGACACATTTGATATCTACTATCGTTTACTCACACTAACTATTTTTAAATACGATTTCTTAACTCAGCACATGCTACATTAACACGACCTCAGTTGAGCTTGGTTAAAGTGAGCGTTGGCTGCGTGGCATATGGATTTAAACAAGGACTCCTTCAATTGTATTGTCCGTCCTGCTTTGAACCCCACTGCCTGTGCCTGAACAAGTCTCTGAGTCCACATTTACAAAGCAACTTACAAATGGGATCCCGTGGTTTTGGGTACCTGAACTGGAGCCAGGGAGAGATGTTCAAAGTGATGAACACCCACACAAGCAGATTTGAAAGGCTTCTGCTACACATGACAAAATAGCAGATGGGTGCTGTTAAGATTAAGGACCGCTAATAACCTGCAGTTTCTTGCTTTTGGAAATATAAAGTCAAGGCACCTTAAATCACTTTGGTGTTTTTGGGAATTCAGGCCGAACTCTACAAAATGCAGCAGACAGTTCATTGCACAGGTAATATTCATATAGTGCTTCTTGAAAATGAAGTGGCAGTAAACTAAAGTGCTATGCCTTTCTGTGTCAACAGCTTGAGAAGATCTTTGAGATAATGTGTAGATGAATTAAACTTGGAAAAGGTTGAATGTATGCAATGCATTCCTACTCCTTACTTAGAAGACTGTTTTTCAGGAGAACAAATGAATCTTTATCTATCTCCACAGAGGATCTTTGCACATAAATAAGAAGAATGTAGCTGCTTAAGACTTCCATCTGCGAGAAACTGGGCTTTTAAAAATCAGTCGGTGCAGATGAATGCCACATGTATATGCATACACTGGAAATGAAGCACTTTTTAAAGGCTTTGTTTGCTCGGTGTGCAAGTTCACTGCTTTAGCGAGAGCAGCATCCAGGTCTTTAGAAATATAGTTCTGGGGCCTGATGTTGGTTAGAGGAGGAGCATACATCAATGTAATGATTATTAGGCAATGAGAGAGGCCTCCTTGGCATGATACCTACTGCATCAGTTTGGGGATCTTGGGATGCTGGATACGTGGAGAGTGAAATCTGGTCATCTCTGCTGCATGGCTGAGGGGCTGGAGTGCCCTGGGAGAGGGAAAGGGTTGTGATAATGGTATAGTGGTTGTGGTTAAAGGGTAGAAAAAAGGCAGGGTTTGTAGGGAGAGATAATATCTTTAATTTAGGTAACTGATACTAGTAAAAAGTAAGCAGACAAGATAAACCCCTTTATTCAAATGTAAATTAGGGTTTCAGAAAACGGAAGGCTCAGAAGTGAATCACTGGGTCTGGGGCTAGATAGACTAGAGTCTGAAAGGGGCTTCACAGGTTTCAGCTAATCTAATCATCCATCCTTGGTGTCAAGGCTTGGCAGAAAAGGGTGGATTTGTTGGTAAAGGTGTCCAGGGAAGATGTTTAGGTTTTTGCCCTTTCTGGATGAGGAATTTACATGTTAGTGGCAAGAAGGCCATGTTAATCTAAGCTTAATCAACCATAATTTTGACAGCTGTTTCAAGTTTTTTAATCAGGTAGAATTATAGTAATAAATCCAAATTTTGTAATCAGATTTTACAGATATTAATTTTATCATTTCCTGGTGGTTGTACCTGTGAAGTAAAATTAGCTTTGTGAACAGATTATCCTAAAATTCTTTTTAATGTGATACAAGTATTTTTAAATAGTATTTTTAATTCCTAGATGGCTAAAGTTAAAGGCTATATCTTTCACTGCTTTAAGAACTGGAGCGTTGTAACCAAGTCAGTGTTAAGTATATTTAGGCTTTGACATCATCAATACTAATGCATATAAAAAACTCCAATAATATTGAGTCCATATGGGTAGAACTACTCACAGGGCTAGCTGCTTCCCTTAATAGGCCATTTCCTGCTGAAGTCTATTTGATTTCAGTAGGTCTCAAAGAGTAAGATGATTTCCAGTTGGCACAAGCATTTTACAGTTTGCAATGAAGGCCTGGATTTAACCTAGCTTTTCAACATGTTTAGCTAAAGTTCTTAATGTAAGAGCATAGGCCTCCACAATCCCTTTAAAACTGTCAGTGTTGTAGAGGCACCGGTGTGGGTGCCAGCTATCTCATTCCAGCCATCTAAGCCCTGCCTTATCTTCTGGAATTACCTATTATTAACCATTTGTTAGAGAGTTAAGTGATGGTGCTCCTCAGATTAGATGCAGAAAGTTAGAATAATTGATCTGGTCCTAAATGTATATACTGTCTTGCATAGAAAATTAGATGCGTCTGTTGGATTTCTGTTGTCAACTTCGTAATGCGTTCATTATTTGTACATTCCCTTGAGGTGGTGGCAGGAACATTGGCACACATTTTTGCAAGTGGATAGAGAAGCCATTGCAAAAGCTGGAGCCCATTATATTCTTTTACAACATGAGCATGGCAGTGTTGAATTTTGTATACAAAACTAGAATAATTTTGCGAAAGAAGTGAGTTGTGCCACCAAAACATATTTTTATGGTAGCCGTAAGTGTTGTGCCATGATGGTGGTATGAAAGCACCCATTCAAACAAAATTCCCCAATTAGGTCTAAATGGCTCTAAGGTTAAATTGTCTAGTGATGACGGTACAAAGCACATTGCACTCTTTACTGTAATGACAGTACTATAATGCCTTTTATGTAAAGGAAGCAAACCTAAAATTAACCTAAGATAATGAGAGAGAGAGAGAGAGAAAGACTTTAGGGTTTTTACAGGATGCTCTACAGATACAGAGCAGAAATCATGACCAGTAGTTAGATTTCATGTACAACAATCATTTTAATTATAGCAAAGCACCCAAATGTGGAACATTAAGTTCCTTACTCTGCCTGTTGTGCCAGTCTTGTCCAAGGGCACAGGGGAACCATGGGGTTAGTACAAACCGTTTAGTTTGGCACTGAGGTAGTTCTCAAGGAAATGAAAGAAGGCGCAGACAGAGTAGTACAGTGCTGGGTCGCTGGAGCTGAGCAGCATCTGGTCTAATTTTGGAGCATAAAATCTTACAGATCTGGAAAGCAACCAGTATGGTCTCAAAGGAAACGGGAAACCTCCTGAGTTAAATGACGTATTTCAGGAGGAAGGGGAAGATGGTAAATCTTTGGTGTACTGTACCTCATCTGTGATACTCGAGCACTTTATTTTGATACCTTTGAAAATGGATCTGGGTGCTGAATTTTAGACATCTGTCTTTGACATTTGCCTTTTAACATTTATTCCTTCAGTCTGCAGACAGATTAGTTAAAATTTGGTGATATATTGGCACCCTTTCCCTTTTTGGTTGTCACTCAGGATGACGTAAGGCAGCGTTGGAGCTGCAGTTGTCCTGTTCTACTTCTGTGCTGACCACAGCCCCTCGGGAGCTCCTTGCTCCAGTCTGCCCTTCTGGGGCTTTGCAGCTGCTCTCCCTGGGCAGCAGGAGACAGCAGAAAGAGAAGATACAGCAGGAACTGAATGCACACAGTCTGAGTTGCACAGCAAAAGCGGGCAACATGACATTTGTTTAGTGGAAAGCCATTCTTCATTGGGTATTTAAGGAAAAATTATTCTCTGATGGATAGGAGGAGGTCTATGTTACTGAATGGGACTTTTAACTCTTGCTTTGTGCAGGGCCTTACGGATGCCTAAGCTGTCTAAGAAATACTCAGTACCTGACAAAATATGCCAATAACAAATATATTAGTTGATTTTTGGAGAGAACCGAAAGTTATCCATATTGAAGCAATGAACGAAGAAAAACATGATGACATGATTTCATAAGGTTAAATCCTGTTCTTTTACTACATACAGTCTTTCCATTAGTGACTATAATATTTTGACATGAATCATTGTCTCTTTCTTCACAGAGAATCTGTGCTGATATATTTTGAATAATATGCTTTGGGAGTGAAAAAGAATACCAGATAGGAAATCAATAGGAACATTTACTTTTATTGTTCATGTCAGCTATTGTTTAGGAGACATAAAAATGACTGTAGTGTTTATACAACAGCACTTGCTCTCAGACCATTTCCAGTAGTGTCATATTTTCATGAGTGATGCTTACTAATATTTTCTTTTTTCGTTCCTCAAGAGAATGAATGAGAAAGAGTAAGCATTGATTCGTAATTTGGATAACTGAGTGAATAGGCTGAAGTGGGATGAGTGTTGTCAGAACTGATTATTCCAAGGGCTCATTCCAAAAAGCTTTAGTTCTTAAAACAAAAAGATCCTAAAGCATCAATTCATCAAAGCTGCAAAAGGCTCCTGGCTTTCCTCTAAGATGATCCAGGTAGGTGAAGTCTCTAAATGCACTTTGCATTGTGGATTTCCAGCAGGCTGTGCTAGCCAAGCAGCAATTCCCAGGGAATATTCTTGCTTCTGAAAGGTCCAGCTGGGTAGTGACATTGCTAATGCAAATGTGCGAAACATCATATCAATGACTTATGGAGTCCTTGCTGGCTGAGTGATGAAAAGTGCCAAACTGATGACCTATGCAAAGAACTAAGACTGTTTAGGTGTTTCTTGTGCTGATCAAGGGCACGTGCCAGAAAGAACTTTTAGCTCTGCTAAAGTACCCACCAAAGCTGCTCTATCACTCCCCTCCTCAGCTGCACAGAGGAGAGAAAATGTAATGAAAAGCTTGTGGGTTGAGATAAGGACAGGGAGAGTTCATTCACCAATTACTGTCAGGGGCAAAACAGATTTGATGTGGGGAATTTAGTTTAATTTATTACCAATCAAATCAGAGTAGGGCAATAAGAAATAAAATAAAATAAAAAAATCTTAAAACACCTTCCCCCCACCCCTCTCTTCTTCCTGGCCTCAACTTTACTCCTGATTTTCTCTACGTCCTCCCCACCAGTGGTGCAGGGGGACACGGTCAGTTCATCACACGTTTCCTCTGCCGCTCATTCCTCCTCAGGGGGAGGACTCCTCACACTCTTCCTGTGCTCCAGCGTGGGGTCCCTCCCACGGGAGACAGTCCTCCACAAACTTCTCCAATGTGAGTCCTTCCCACGGGCTGCACTTCTTCACGAACTGCCTCAATGTGGGTCCGTTCCACGGGGTGCAGTCCTTTAGGAACAGACTGCTCCAGCATGGGTGCCCTGCGGGGTCACAAGTCCTGCCAGCAAACCTGCACCAGCATGGGCTGCTCTCTCCATGGGTCCACAGGTCCTGCCAGGAGCTTGCTCCAGCGCAGGCTTCCCACAGGGTCACAGCCTCCTTCGGGCACATCCACCTGCTCCGGCATGGGGTCCTCCACGGGCTGCAGGTGGAGATCTGCTCCACTGTTATCCTCCATGGGCTGCAGGGGCACAGCCTGCCTCACCATGGTCTTCACCACGGGCTGCAGGGGAATCAATCTCTGCTCCGATGCCTGGAGCACCTCCGCCCCTCCTTCTTCACTGACCTTGGTCTCTGCAAAGTTGTTTCTCTCACATATTCTCACTCCTCTCTCTGGTTGCAGTTGCTGTTGCGCAGCAACTTTTTCCCCTTCTTAAATATGTTACCACAGAAGCACTACCACCATCGCTGATGGGCTCAGCCTTGGCCAGCGGCGGGTCCATTTTGGAGCTGGCTGGCATTGGCTCTATCAGACATAGGGGAAGCTTCTAGCAGCTTCTTACAGAAGCCACCCCTGTAGCCCCCTGTGACTAAAACCTTGCCATGCAAACCCAATACATGGTTTCCTTGCTGGCTGAGTGATCAAAAGTGCCAAACTGATGACCTGTCCAAAGAACTAAGACTGTGTAGGTGTTTCTTGTGCTGATGAAGGGCATATGCCAGAAAGAACTTTTAGCTCTGCTATTGGCTACATCCCTGGAGATGCTGACTGATGGAAGTGGAGGTACTTACCATGCCAGACCTTGATTTGGATGGTCTCCAAATCACCTTTATCCTAAGAGGGCCATCAGAGAGAGGATTTTAGGCCAAGTAGTCTGTTGCTGGCAGCGCATTTGCATGAGGAACCAATGGCTGAACCATAAAAACTAATGGGAAGAATAGCTGCCACTGTGTGATTTAAAACTCCCTAAGCAGAACAGAAGGTGATAAAGAAAGCCAAGGGAAGTGTCCTTGGAAAGATAACAGAAAGGATGTTGCAGCTGAGGTAGAAAAAGCAACTTCTGAGGTAAGCAGAGGTGTTACCAGACTCAAAGATCTGGATACTGTAAAAGGTGACAACAAAGACCCTGTGATCATTTTGAATGTAAAGGAACTGAATCTGCATGGATTTCTTACATATAAAGTTTTCAGGTTCCAAGACTCCCTAGATATCTGGCCAAAGCATTGGTGAGATCTTGTTAATGCGGATTACAAAGCTTCTTATTTTTATATAATTATATATGATTTGAATAAATCTCCTCTGTTAGAGGGTGGACTGTCTGTTTCAATAGTGGCTTCACTGGCCTGATTTATCACTTAGCCAACCATGCTTGTAGAGCTGCAATTCCTTCTGAATAATGCTGTTTCTTTAAAGTTGGGTATTAGTGTGAAATGACAGCAAGTCTTATAGCTGGATTGCAAGCTTTTAATATGTTTAGAACTACATTTATTATTGTGTTATTTACGCCTATTATTAATATCCATTGAGAAATTTGGCATACTGAGAGTTGCATAAGACTCTTATTGTGACTGATTGATAGACTGAATGCATTTGATTAGAGAGCTATGAAGCTTCTCAATATTTCTGAGACATATGAATACATAAAAATAAGGAGCCTGAAGTCCAAATGATGGTGAGCAGATTTTCAAAAACCCCTCCGTGACTTGCCTGGCTAAAGTTACCTCTTTTCATCAAATGTAAGTATATAGATAACCAGGACTTGCACTGCTTAATCATTTAGGTTCAAATCATGACACTAACTGCTGTGGAGGTCTATGATGCAGCCTTGTTCTAGGTAGTGTTTTCCTTGAGGTTGCACTTGGATACTGAAGAACCACCTTCACTGCCTAGTTGCTGATGTGTAGTTAGAAGTTGGGACAATTGGGGACAATTAATTGATTGTTTCCAGAATAATTATTACTTGTAACTACAGAGCTGCACACAACTTACATACTGTAGCTTCAGAGGAATGATGCTGTCCTGATAGTTTGTAAAATGACTAAATATAGTGAATGAGCACCCCAAGCCCCTCACTAGGATGGAAAAAGTCAGTTTATAAGCCCAAGGTCTATTCTCTAAAAAGCGCAAGTGTTAGTAAGTGAGTGCTATTAAGGTGCTCTTGGAGATATTTTGGATATTGCTGCTGAATGAAAGACAAAGAGTATGTCATAAAAAACCTCATAGTCCTTTCCAGGAAAAACATCCACCAAAATTTGTCCTCTCTCTGCCACATAAACTTTTTTTTTACTTTTAAGAATAAGTTAGATGGCTGAATTTCCAGAGGATTTGGCAATGATTAGTTTAGCTGGTCTCCATTTCTTGTACTTTTTTTTTTAAGCAATTGACTCTCATGGCATGCATCATTTTGTCTGGGATAATTTCAAACTCCAAAACCCTTTGTTTAACATTTTCCATTTCACAGCTGACACACAAATGCATTGCTTTATTACGTGCCCTCAGTGACTGTAATCACAGAGCAACCATACCATAATTTCTGAAATACTGACAAACCTTATCTTGGGATAGAGAATTTCTGAATGGGAAAAAATCAACTTGATGATTTACTCTGATTAAGAACTCTTTCTAAAATAAATAACTTCTTTCTTTTGCCTCCCAGCTGTCAGTGCTTGGAGGGGAGGAAGAGACAGAAATCTGATGGTGTAAACACAATCCCCCCCGCCCGCCCCCCCCCCCCCCCCCCCGCCGAATTCATATTTATATGGTGATAGTGGAAATAGGAGATTTTGGAAGATCATTAAAATCCTCTCAGCTCCTCGTAATACAGAGCTCTGAGTAATATTGTATCATATATAATATATAATACAGTATCATAGTCAGAGGTTTGAGGGTTGACTCCCTTAGGAGTTGAAAAACCAATGGTGATGATGAGTAGTACTCAGGCGCAAACCCATGTAACTTACAGAGCCTCTTGGTGAAAGCTCAGTTTCTCTGTTTAGAAACAGCAGAAGATTGTTCCTTTGCTTACAGTCCAGCCTCTTGCCTGTCCTTTCTCTTACATACCCCAGTTAAGGTTATATAGCCTAAGATTATATGGCCAATATTACCAGACTGCCAAACCATAAAACTTCTTGCACGAGTGACTTGAAGGCTGCTGCTCATGCCAGCTGCTCTCTGTTCAGGCCAAGTGGAGGCAAAATCACATGCTGCTTTAACTGTAAGTGAAGAGCTGCACTTGCTTGAATCCCCTGCCCTTGCGTTTGTTACAAAATCTGTATGGTCAAGGTTTGCTTGTGATCTAACCCACAGGCAGTTTTCCGTTGTTTCAGCTGAAGCTAAAGTCCTGTTTGTTTCTTCTTTCAATTAGCCTGAATGGAAGGCAACTGGCACGCTCCAAAATTCAAAGTTAATCTGTTTACCCACATTTCAGCCTATAAAATGACTATAAAGCATTTGAAAATGCTAATGTGTGAAAGCCCACACTTTTTGGACAGCTAATTTTAATGGTGATTAAAAGACTGGAGATTAGAGATATACAGCCAAAGCCTAATCTTTATACCAGTGAAATGCAGGAAAATGCAAGCATACTTTGGAGTTTATACGGGTGTAATCAATTTCATACCGTTGTAGATGTTTCATGGTGTTTTTTTCCCCAAACCTAATACAATTCACTAAGAAGACATTCTTAGATATAAACATGATATAGTCAACTCAAGAGTTGTATCAGACTTGGGTGTTGAAAGAATCAGGGCTGAAAGAGTCTCTGAGAGCAGAAAAAAATTGTTTTTCTCTCTCAAGCTCTGTAGTAACAGTACTACTCAGACAAGCCGATAAAAGGGGCGGACTTTTCTTTCAATATTCCACTGACTCCGATCTAGCCAAGGAGGAGTATACATTTCCCCCCAATACATTTCTCAATTTGCTTATAACAGCGAATCGGGTGAATGGTATGGAGATGTTAATTAGAGGCCAACAGAATTAGCAGATGTGTTTGAAAGATGCTCCCTTCAGCAGGGTGCAAAGCGCTTACCCTGCAAGGGGCCATGGCCGGCAGCTGCTGTGCAAGCATCCTTATTGCCCCTGGGGGCTGTGCTCTGCTGACTACCAATTTTTTTGTGGGGCTTAGGGGGAAAAAATGGAGAAACCACACCTGTGATGGTCCCTTTTCCCAGGTACCTTTGAACAGAGGTAAGTAACCTGTCTAGTCAGGGGTTCTCAGGCTGGAGCTGCACAGCCTGATGCTTCCCACCTTGCCTCCACAAGTTATGCAACTGTGGTGGAAATAAAATGGTGTGTGCAACCTTATTAGCCTAATTATGATCTACAGAGCATAGCCTGGGTCAAGTGGTGCAACCCTAATTGGAGAGAAGTCCGTGAGTTTACAGAATACTTGGCTCCTCTCAGTGACCAAAGTCCAGCTCTTCAAACATGCTCTTACACTGCTTATTAAGACAACAGCATTTTCAGCCAGGGAACAGAAGCAGCACCGTGAGGCTAAGGTGGCAAATTACATACTGCTAATAAGGCAAGCTGATTGGAGGAGACCAGACAGACTCATTTTTATTAAAACTGATCTTTGTTTGCATGAAACAGTGAAGCAACTATGAATGAACATTGTCCCAGATATCAGTCTGCTGATAAACTATGAAAAGATACTGAAATTCATCTATTCATCTTTTATTAATAGCAACATAGCCAGGCATAGCGACTCTCCCCCTCCTTCCTTTGTGAAACGTATTTACTGGTATCAGTTTTGACACTTTCCATCTTTGTTCTTTACAGGCCATATAAAACCCAAGACTTTTAAATTTGATCAATTGTGGTGGCTCACATGGAGAGGTACTCAGAAGCACAGAGAGTAAGATTTTATGCCCTGATGCATATACATCATGTAGTTTTCTGAAGACTTGGAACACCTAGAAGGTGTTTCATAATTATCTGGTATTTCCCTCACTTGCCTGCTAAGAGAAATTGGATCAGATGTCTGTTTTTCTGTTATTTGAATTATTTTATAATCCACTGAAGAGGTGTTTGGCAGGGTGGGTAAGCAGAAAAATAATGAAATGAGTTGCGAAAGTTTAATAAACATAAATAAAACTTGAAAACAACAGCTTAAGGTTTTTGATCCTTGGATGACCCTTTGATTGCTTCCATTTTTCACTCCTGTGTGAAAGTATGCATTGCAGCAAACAGAGTGGGAGAGGGGGTGAGAGGAATAAAAAGTGGCATAAATAAAAGGGGAAAACCAGAAAGAGGCAAAACTGGACTTGGACACTGGAGTGACAAAACTGTAACTCATATTTGGCAAATGTATCTGTTGAAGAACAGGCTGAGTTATTTACTCCTACTTTTGAAAACTTACTATTTTTGAAGCTGAATAAAATATATGGTCCAGATCTGTTTCTCATGGGTGCTCCTTCCCATGCAAGACTTGACATACCGCTCCCCGAGGTCGAATCTGCAGCTGTGGGCTGTGTCTCCAGCCGCTGGAGCCCACAGACATGTGCTGGCTATATTTTGAGGTTTGCCTACCTAATTACATTTTAGGGTGGAGAAGTTACCCTGAAGTTGAAGATCCACTGCATTACCCTGGAAAGATAGTATTTGTGAGGGGGGAACACATTATGAGGCCAGACCAAAGCAAAATTGAGCTAGCAATCTGATGAGGAAGAAAGTCAGAGAAAATAAGTAGTGTTATTAAGAAATCCTAGCCAGAGAGACAAACTGTTGGGTGATACTGGATTCAGGAGGCTCCTTTTTTTCCAGCAGCACGCTTCTGGGAAACCTTTACTACAGTGTCTCCTATTCCTATTGGAAACTTCTGCTTTGTATGTATTAGCTTAAGGGTATAAATATGAGTGTATTTCTATAGTAGCTGGGATTCTGTTAGTAGCTTTCATAATTTCATAATTTCTCTTGACCAAGCAAAAACCCTCTTACAAAATTCCTGTTACTTGTAACTGTAGCTAGAAACCCAAATCTTATGACATAAGGGTTGTCATATAGTCTTCTTGTTTGCCACCTATCGACTACATTTCAGGTATATGCTAATGCTTCCACTGTTTGCCTGCCAGAAGAAAAGTAATGAAAGTAAATATCTGTTGGTCCTGATGCCTCAGGTTTTCCAGGTTGGTGTACCCCTGTCCCTTCCCTCCAACAGAGTCATTGCCTAGGGGCCAACAAATAGTTGTTTTTCATCAAGCTTTTGTTGTTGATTATATTTGCATTACTGAAACTTTGTACTTTTTTTTTTCTTTCAGAAGACTGACCTATCTTTTACTTGTGCAGTTTTGCTCCACAAAAACAATCCTTACTTTTGCAGAAATACAGGTGAATCCAGGGTTCTGACCAGAACATTCATAGAATTACAGTTTAATAATTACCAGATTGAGGGTGACCTTCAAACAGAAGGTGCAGAAGTTTAAGTCTTCTAGCATAATGCTTTATACAGACTTGAAACCAAGAGCATCCACAGGCAAAATCATTTTTGTCCTTCCATCCTCAAGGAAAAGCTGATTTGATATTTTGTAAGAGCAATGCATGTTGACAAACAGAGACCACAATCTTCTTTATTAATGACGGCAAGGTTGTGGTGTGAAAATTTGTCTCAGTCTTCAACGTACTGCAAAAGTATTCCTGCATGGCAAGCCCAAAATTGTAGTAATTCTGTTTTCTATTATGTTGTAAATTGACCTTCTACAATAAAAAGGCAGCACAAGAGGACAGCCTGGATAATACTGCAGTTGCTTCTTGGATTTCTCAGGAACTTCATGCTTCGCACCTTTGGACCTTGTGAATTTTGCAGCTAATAAAGAAGTAATAAATACTTTGTGCAGATAAAGTTCAGGGTAGTTTAGATCAAAACTAAAAGGGGACTGTGACAAACTGTAGCTAAATTTTAAATGAATAGGAGACTATTATAACCACGGATGTCTTGAATCCCAAGTTCTATATTAAGGTCATGATAATGGCTTAGTGTTTTATAAGCCTTTGTAGTCTTAGCGGCACCATCCCTTTAATCTTAACTTCGCCTCAAGCCAAAATAAATCTCAATGTTGTAAACTCTCTTGTATCAACTGCCTTGTTCAGGAATGATCATTTTTTCTAAATGTCACTAATGTCTTGTTGTGGCAAAGCAATACAGGATATCTTACTCTTCCTCTTGAAATGGCAAATCTGGAACTATTGTAGCATTTCTGTGTGAACTGAATCTTTATTTTTGAACATTTTATCCCCAGCGTTTTGAGCTGGTTCAGTTATTTGCATCACTGCATAACTCAGGTTAAAAAGACTAAGAAAACTGAATGCCATCTTCAGTGGCATTCTTTGAATGTGCACAGCTTATTTTTTTAATCGCCTGCCGTATCCTCAGATGTATTTGAATAAATCAAGATTGGACCTCATGAGTGTCTGTCTGAAAGTTTGAAAAAGTACTGCCTTGGTCAGGTGGAGGGAGAGAAAGTAGCAAGTAGGGTATGGCCTTTATTCAGCAAATATCACAACTCTGTACTTTTGTTGCCTGAGTCAAGAAAACATAAGACAGTGCCTATGCACAGCACATAGTATAGAGGATTTGTCAGAGGAGCCCTTCTATAGGTGGTGCCTCTCTAATTTTCCTTAGCACTGTGCTGCTACAGTTCTTTTCCACATCCTTTTTTTTGTACTTTTCTGTTACGTTTCTTGCATTGGCATGTACATATTCAGCACCTATTCCTTGTTTTCAGGATCTTAAAATTGGGATAGCATTTGGAAATGCAGATAAACTCCTTTGCAGTTAACTGTGACTGAATTTGTAATCTCATGCAGAATCCTTTGATGAGACATAGGGTACGTCCTGGATTATTTTGTACATCAGCTGTCCCTGGAAAAAGCTGGTAACAAAGTGCATGGATGAATAGGTATGATAATTCTTTGTCAAAGTGAAACAAACAGCATACAATGTTTAATAGCTGATTTAGTGTTTGGGACTGTCATAGAAGAATGCCATGGGGAGAAGGCATCTTCAGAGTCTGTTTTTTAATAAATAATAATTTTATATTCAGCCACTTTCATATTCTGGAGGCTTTATTGAGCCAGTAAAATTACAAGGATTGCCATAAAATTATGTCTAGCTGTATTGAATTTCTGCCTGTTTTAACCACACAGGCATGAAGAACATGAACCTGAACAAACACAGCAGAAATGGTAGTTTCCTTGTTATGTGGATTGTGTTGCGTTATCATGGGGAGTGACTGGGAGATAGGTTCATAGCACCTGCATGTTTGCAGGTATGAGTGGCAATGAAGAAAGGGTACATGTGCTTCACCTGGGGTTGCCCCTCAGAAAGCAGGTGCTTGTTTGGCTAGCGAGCATGGTAAGCTGGAGTCCCCATGTTCGCAGTACTACATAGAAAGATTAAAGTGAGTGTGTGTTTTCCTGAGCCTGTCCCAACCACATCTCTGTGCTATGACATTAGCGTGCAAAGAGAATGGCATCCAGGGCTATTTCTGCCTCCTTGGAACCCCAAAATTTCCATGTAAGTCTCCCATATCATGCAGCATTTTGTTACTTTGATGACTTGCATGTGTCTAAAGGACGCTGGTGGTCAGTAATACTAGCACAGGCCCTGAATGGCCTCACTATTTGCTCGTACCAGAGGGACAGTTAAGAACAGCTCAATAAGATGGGATTGCTTCTATTTTGGCTTTAGCCATCTAAAAGTTATGCAGAGAAGGACTTGGGGATACTGGTGGATAAAAAATTGGATGTGTGCTGGCAATGTGCACTTGCAGCCCAGAAAGCCAATTGTATCCTGGTCTGCATAAAAGAAGTGTGGACAACAGGTCAAGGGAGGTGATTCTCTCCCTCTACTCTGCTGTCTTGAGACCCCACCTGGAGTACTGTGTTCAGTTCAGGGGTCCCCAGTACAAAAAGGACATGGACCTGTTAGAGCAGGTCCAGAAGAGGGCCACAAAAATGATCAGAGGGATGGAACATCTCTCCTATGAAGAAAGGCTGAGAGAGTTGGACTTGTTCAGCCTGGAGAAGAGAAGGCTCCGGGGAGACCTTATTGCAGCCTTTCAATATGTAAAAGGGGCTTATAAGAAAGACAGAGAGACACTTTTTACCAGGGACCGTAATGACAGGACAAGGGGCAATGGTTTTAAACTGAAAGAGGGTAAGTTTAGATTGGTTATAAGGAAAAAATTTTTTATGACGAAGGTGGTGAGACACTGGGACAGGTTGCCCAGAGAAGCTGTGGATGCCCCATCCCTGGAAGTGTTCAAGGTCAGGTTGGATAGGGCTTTAAGCAACCTGATCTAGTGAAAGATGTCCCTGCCCATGGCAGGGGGGTTGGACTAGGTGATCTTTAGAGGTCCCTTCCAACCCAAACTGTTCTGCAAAACTGTGATTCTATTTAGTCTTAGTCATCCAGGCTCCCTTCATAGGAGCGGAGAGAGACACCTCCAGTGGAGGATTTGTTGTATCCCAAGTTAGTATATGTGAGATAGAGGAGAATAATTGTCCTCTAGGGGCACCTGCCACTCTTCATCGCATGGAGGGAACCCTGTTTGGGTAAAAGGTGGGTAGCATAATAAGAAACACAACTGGTCTCTTGTGAGACATCCTAGACTGAAAGGGCAATTGCTTTCATAAAGCATTTGTTATGGGAACATTCAAGTATGGGAATATTCACAGAGGGAAGACATGCTGGTGTAACTTTAGCACAAAATACTCTGAACCAATTCACCATTTTTTAACCCTGGAGGAAGACCTTACCTCTCATAATAACCTTCTTCGATACATGGTAAACAAAGGTTGCTGCGTTTTTGTACATTGCTGAACATTGCAATCAAATTGAGATAAATACTGCTTGCCAATTACCGTTCAAAATCTAAATGGGAACAGTCTGTATCCATCTCAATTTTTTTTTTTTACTTGAAACTGCATTGCAAATTGCTGTCTTTTATCACCACTTCTCTGAAGCTCAAATCTGCACTCTAAATGTGATAAAATATTATTTAATACTCTCTATGATTTATATTTATATCTCCAGAATCTCTGTAGCCTGCTGTTGGTCATCCATGGCAGACATTAGGAGTTTTTCCTTCCACTCATTCTCCTTGCATGAAGGAGGGTTTTAGGATAAATTGCTCCTTTTCTGCTGCCATGTTTTGCCATCATTCAACAGTCTTGTGTCAAGGCAAAAGTGTCTATCGGTTTTGAATCATGTATGCTTGTGAAAATTATTCATTAGAAGTGAAAAATTCTTCTGGTGTGATATATTGGAAAAAGTTCTTCCCTTCATGGAGATATTGCTTAGTAAATTTAAAGATGACCCGTGTTTCCTAATCTAGTTCATTCTGTTAAAGCAATGATATTATTAAAGGCTATTTGATCTGTGCATATTAAAAATAAAGAATTAGTTTTGTTATTGTAACAATAGAATCTTAAGGAACAAAGTATAAAAATAAAAATGGGTAGTGTAAAATTTTATCTTGTGGTCCGGAGTGCAAAATGTTGTGCTTAGGAACACTCAACCTCAGACACTGTACTGAGCACCATGGGTTATGAATTTTATTTTAGTATGATTTTTTTTTAAGTGAAAACTTAAGTGCTTTCAGACAAGGGTCTGGAATTCTGCCACCTTCCTCTCCCTTGTCTTTCTAACCAATTTATGGCATAAGAGCTTCTTGGTGTAGAGTCCCTTTAAAAAAATTTTGTACAGTGTTAGGACAATAAGATTCCAGACCTATTTGAGATCTTCTGGAGTTATGGCATTGCTAATAATAATGCACTGAAAAGGCACTATTAAAGCTTAAAGCCCCTGGGGACTTCACGTTAGCCATGTGATGTATGCAGCCTCACCAGCTTACCTCTGCAGAGATTCTGATTCATGGTCTTAAGGCAACCAGAAGTCTTATTGCCTTAGACATTTAAACTGTGTAAGTTAAACCAAACTAATTTATGATGATGGAGATAAATGTCTGCCCTGGGGAATAGTTACAGTTAGGACACTGACCCAGATGGGCCACTGCCTTAAATGGTTGTGACAGCTACTGTACTCCTATCTGTCAGGTATTCTTCCCAATCCAATTGCAAAGGGAACTGTTTCTAAGAAAATCTTGTTTAAAGCTTGTCTGGTGGCAGAACTTAATCACTGAAGACATAACCAAATAAGTTGGTAGTAGCTCACAGTGAATAATGCATGTGACAAAAATAGCTGCCACCGCTGAGTACAGGCAGCTGTCAGGCAGCTGCTGACTTTGGCCAGGTAAAGCTGCTGCATACGGTTTTGTGAGCATTAGTTTCTGTTACGTTATCACTGGGAAATATTTTGCCATGGCCATTCAAAACCAAGTCCCCTAAATAATGTTGTGTTTGTGACTAGTCACAAATTTAGAGGAGATATTTCTGTTCCCTGCTTGGCTGGGTGCAGAGAAGAACCTGAAAGAACAAGAACTGTGAAGTCTGGTGTGCCAGTGTGAACATGTGCAAAAGTAAGTGTAAAATGTGCTTTCTGCCAATGCCTGTACAAATAAAACACGATTGTTCCAGTCTTGAAGTAAAGCAAATGTCAAAGGAACATAGAAATTCTGTCTTCTTTTCCCCAGTGCGAAGTGGTTTGTCCATACTGATTTTTATGTTATTGTTGTGCTGTTTATCAGTGTGCCCACTGATAACTTCTACATATATACTTTGTCAGGTTTCTCATTTCATTATAAATGTTGGGAATAGGACATAATTTTTGTTCTTCTACCATGTGAGGCATCCAACGAATATATTAGATTCTTCTTAATATTTTTAAATTAGAGAAATCATTTATTTCTTCTGTGTCTAATCATTAAATGTAACAATTGTGACAACTGTTTTTCTTTTTTCCCCCTTATGTGTACCACAACGTACAATGTAACTTTTGCCAAAAGTAATTTGATTTTAAACAGCTTGATTTTTTTTAAAGATTGGATCCCAGTAAGTAAGCCTATTTCTTTTACTGTGGCTTTTATGTTTAACAGTCCTTGGAATTTAATAGCAAATGCAAATAAATATTTTTCTAAGTAATTGTTGTATGTATTAGAATTCTTGTAGTTGCTACCAGAAAGTTATAAGGATAGAAGCCAGCCATTTTAAGAAAGAGTATTATTTATATGTATTTGTCATTAATATATACATATTAGTATGTCAGTAGTATATGATAGACTAGGTATAGAGACACTGGTGTTAAATTGGCTGAACGATAACTGAGAAGTCTTAAATGCCTGAAAGAGAATGAAATAATAGCTGCTAAGAGTTTTCATAGTTGTTTTTTTTTTTTAATGGCTGAATGGGAAGACACTGAATTACAATTTGCAGGAGAGTATTTTGGGTAAGAATGATGTTGTGCTTGCCCTGTTCTTCTGCTCTTCCCTTTGGAGGGAAGCAGTCACAGCAATCACTGTTGGCCAACACAGGCTGGAGACAGCATTTTGGCTTTGGTAGACCTGGTGTATCCAATGCTGAATTCCGTTGTCCTGTGGGCTGGCAGTAGAGCTGTGTAACAAGATTTACTACGTGAATAAAGATGTCAGCAGAATATAAGAGTCACTGTACCACTTTGGGCCAAGGGTCCATCTACCCCAGAATCTGGTCTCCAGGAGCAGCTTATGGATAAAGAACAGGGATATATGTATATGTATGTTTGGTAAAACATCCTCTCACATCCCCATTATCCTTTGGGAAGTATTTCTATCCACTGCAAGGAGGAACCCCTTCCTTTTGTTCGGCTTGATCCTGGCTCCTACCAGCTTCCTCTGAGATGGTCCCTGGTCCTTGTTCGAGGAGAGACATTGAGCAGCTGATACCTGCTCCCTCTCTCCATGCCACTCCTGTCCCTGCAGACCTCTGACATAAACCAGGTTGTGTCTGTTCCAGGCTGAAGAATCCACACGAAGCAGCAGTTCCTTGTTCCTCACTGCAAAACCATCTTTCATTGCTCTTGCTGCATTCAGAGTTTTTTCCAATGCAGCTGTACCTTCTCTGAGATGAGGGGATCAGAACAACTCGCAGTATTCAAAGTGTGGCCAAACCATGGGTATATAAGGTGGTGATCTAGCTTCTCTTTTCTTTTTTATTCCCTATTTAACTTGCTTTTTGTGCTACTGCTGAGCATGTGGACAGTGTTTTTATGGAACTGTCTGTCACAGCCTGGAGATCTCACTCCTGAAAGCATCCTAGAGTCCTTCATTGTATGTGTGAAGTTATAATATATTTTTCCATAGGTTCATAGCTTTGCATTTGTCTCTGATGAACTTCACCTGCCATTTTATTGCATAGTGCATAGTGCTTTGCATAACCCCATAATAACAGCAAACTCTCTCACCGCACCACTGCTCCTTTTCTCATATCATTTATGAATATGCTTAATACCACTGTAAATATTAATAAGAAGGGCTGCGGTTACCTCTGGACAAGAAAACAAGGTATAAAGCAACAAAAATAGTTTAACATCTTCACGTGCTCAGTCTCTCTGCAATGGAAATCCAAACACATTTGGTTTGTTTTTTGAATAGGAGTGAAAAATGAGAAGCAGGAGGTTAGGAAGTAAGAAGAGTGTTTTTTCTGCTGCCTGCAGGATAGGAGCGATCCAAACCACAAAGCTTGCTAATTTACTTAAGGTTAGTAAGATGTCTGGATTCAATCATGGTGGAAGGAAGACGTGCAGTCACATGATGAAAAGCTATTACTGTAGAAATGAAATGATAATGATACCTTTAAAAGCTTTTAGGTTGAAGAATTAATCTTTCCTCTGGTTATTGTCCCTCTTCTGACCTCCAAGGAAAATCAAGCTGACTATTATTTCAGTAGTATTGTATTCTGGGGAAAAAGAAACATCAAAGTTTAATATAACATGGTGTACTTCAGACAAAACTTTCTGTGTAACGCTTTGTGAGTGGACAATGATTGTCACCATTTTAGAGCCAGAGAATGGCACGAACTTTTCCAAACAGGTCCTACTTTGGTGTCATGGTTTCAGAGGCAGGACTTGACTTAACTAACCCTACAGGCAGAGTTTAGCTTAATGCTGAAACAAAGGTAGCAGGAGAAAGATAAGGTAAGGCTGAAACACAACAGGGAAAGAGGAGAGAGGGACTTTGGATAGTTGTGCTCCGTGAACTGAGAGGGACCTGCCTGGGCTACTGGGCACTGAGAGAGGGAACGATTCCTGTTGTGTCTCCTGAGAAACAGCTCGTTTCTGATGCTACAGAAGCACACAGGGATGTAAGTTGCAGTTTATGTATGTAAGGCTGAAGTGGGTGGGAGAGGGGAGAATAATGACATTCCCAGTCCCTGGACTGGCGTTTTTCCTTTATCTACAGAAACGGTAAGTGTGTGCAGGACTCCAGCTGATCCCTCTGTAGTTGACCCCTCAGGCAGGGGAATGGGGGAGGTGAGCTTTGCCCTTCCAGCCCTGTGGGAACCTTTGCCTCAAGGTGGCTGGCTAATCAGCCTTAATCACAGAAAACTTCTTAATTAAATATTTAATCATAGAGTTGTTTGCCTGTATTGTAATGTACAATAAAACACATAAATTTCACTGTGTTTGAAAGTTCAATTTATAATTCAGTATAACAAATGACTACCTAAATAAAAAATTTAATAGTTGATGATCAAACATAAATTAATTGAAATAATCCAAAACCCTTTCAAAGTCATGGGTTTTATTGCCTGCTTTGAGAAAAAATCTGAATTTGAATATTTTATGTTCTGTCATGTAGCATTTTTGTCTCAAATAAAATCTCTGTCTAGATCTCTGTCTATCGTACTTTTTACCACAGTGACTATATTGTTTTTTCCACATGTTTACATGTAGGACAAGTTGCTGGCCTATCTCTCACTCTTCAGACTGAGAGATTGCTTAATTATTTTCACAGTGGTCTCTATACTTTGACTTATCTGCCTTTTAAAGATGACTAAAAAAAGTCATTTGCCAGCCGAGAAAATACGTAGATATATTTGTGGCAAAATCATGCATGTCTGTGTATGTATTTATATATGAGCAAGGTATGTTGTGGGATTTTTTTGCCTGTTTGTTTTCTGTTTCGTTTTACTACCATGACTCATTTGCTTGTCTTTGTGTGTGCGTGTGTGTGCAAGGGCAGGGAGAGAGGTTAATAGCAAATATAACCCTTTGAACGTACTGTGCATACGTATTTACGTTTGAGAGACGACTACATCTTGCAGGTGGGTACAAGAAACCTCAGTGCCTGTAAGCGGACTCACTTTCCCAAATGTAAATCTCAAGTGTGTTTATACCAACATGTGTCCAACATTCATTACACTTTTTTGTAATCATTGTCACTTAATGATGTAATTAATTCAATTTCTTCTGACTGTCTGTGTAAGGGTGGGATGATCCAGGCCCCTTCACTGAGCTTAAAGGGAGGAGGATAGTGAACAGCTCCATGGGCAGACTGTGGCAGTGTACACCTCACATCTCTTTCTCACCACTGGAGCCCCTCCCAGTGCTCATCTCCATTCTTTCTGAGGCTTAATATTATGAAACAGATAATTTATTTTCTGGGTTGTCACTACTGATCAGGCATGTTGTTCTCCTCCTTAGAGGCTACAGTCAGAAAAGAAATGCCCTCTTTCCTTGGAGCTAGTGAGTACTGCCTGCAAAGTGAAAAGAAAAGCATGTTTTCAACTTACAGACACAAAACCTTGTTTGCTTTGTCTTATAGGTTATTTAGTAGTTATGAAGTTTGTAAAAGAGAGTACGGAAATAATTTTAGAATAACATACAAAGTGCTTTATAGAATTATTTTGGTACATGCAAATAAAATATGTGATTGTAAACAGTTATTATAATAATACAATACTTAGAAGCAATTGTTTATACTGGCACCTGAGAATATTAATATTTCTACTCAAGTATTTGACTGACCAGTCCTGTTACCTGTGTGATGGTTAGAAATCACTTTCCTTGGGGAATATTAAATCTGAAGTACATTCTAGGACACTCACAGCTCACAATCTCTCCTCCTTTCTCTTTAAACAAACCTATGCGAGATATGGCATGCACGACAGCATCAGTCCGTGCGTTCTGCTATGGGAAATGAACGTTAAGCTGCCCGTACAGATTGCATATTAAGGAGTTTAGCTACCCAAGCTGCAAGTGACAGTGCTAGTAATAAACCCAGGTAAGATTAATGACAGAAGGCTGGGAAAATTTTCTGTGAAACTGAACCACTTTGTGTGGTGGTACTAATCATTGTAATTCATTACAGGATAGTTCTAGCAGCACAACAAACACTGTTGCCAAGCTTGCTAATTCCCTGAGCTTGTTTATCCACTTTTTTAAGAAGATTGCATGCTTAGTGCTGTTTATTCATGTTCCTCTTCATCGTTTTCTAGGGTTGGTTTTGACTTTCACATGTTGTTCTCCAGAGTGAGTGGATATGTTACCTCTTTGCAGCTCTTGACATGGCAAAACCTGCTAAGGAGACAGAGTGAAAAATTGTAGAAACATAAAATATAGAATATGGCAGAGAGGAAAGAGTCTAGGAGGTTCCTGGATTGTGTGTGGAAGATAACTTCCTGACACAGCTGGTGAGTGAGCCTACCAGGGGAGGCAGCCCGCTGGACCTGCTGTTTGTGAACAGAGAAGGACTTGTGGGAGATGTGATGGTTGGAAGCCATCTTGCGCATAGCGATCATGAAATGATAGAGTTTTCGGTTCTTGGAGAAGTGAGGAGAGGCGTCAGAAGAACTGTTACCTTGGACTTCCGGAGGACTGACTTTGGCCTGATTAGGAGCCTGGTTGACAGAGTCCCTTGGGAGGCAGTCCTGAAAGGCAAAGGAGTCCAGGAAGACTGGACGTTCTTCAAGAAGAAGTCTTAAAGGTGCAGGAGTCTACTGTCCCCATGTGCTGGAAGATGAGCTGGTGGTGAAGAAGACCGGCCTGGCTGAACAGAGAGCTTTGGCTGGAACTCAGGAAAAACCAGGAGAGTTTATGACCTTTGGAAGATGGGGCAGACCACTCAGGAAGGCTACAAGGATGTCGTGAGGTTTTGCAGGGAGAAAACTAGAAGGGCCAAAGCCCAACTAGAACTTAACCTGGCCTCTGCTGTAAAAGGCATTAAAAAATGTTTCTATAAATCCATTAATAACAAAAGGAGGGCTAAGGAGAATCTTCATTCTTTATTGGATGCGGGCGGAAACATAGTGACAAAAGATGAGGAAACGGCTGAGATACTTAATGCTTTCTTTGCCTCAGTCTTTAATAGTAAGACCAGTTCTTCTCTGGGTACCCAGCCCCCTGTGATGGCAGAAAGCAATGGGGAGCAGAATGAAGCCCCCACAATCCAAGGGGAAAATGGTTATTGACCTGCTACACCACTTAGACACCCATAAGTCTATGGGGGCTGGATGGCGGAAGTGCTCACCAAGCCACTTTCCATCATCTACCAGAAGTCCTGGCTAACCAGGCAGGTCCCAGTGGGCTGAAGTTAGCAAATGTGATGCCCGTCTACAAGGAGGGCTGGAAGGAGGATCCGGGGTACTACAGGCCTGTCAGCCTGACCTCGGTGCCGGGGAAGAATATGGAGCAGGTCGTCCTGAGTGCCATCACGCGGCACATACAGAATAACCAGTCGATCAGGTCCAGTCAGCATGGGTTTATGAAAGACAGGTCCTGCTTGACCAACCTGATCTCCTTCTGTGACAAGATGACTCGCTTAGTGGACGAGAGAAAGGCTGTGAATGTAGTCTACCTGGACTTTAGTAAAGCCTTTGACACCGTTTCCCACAGCATTGTCCTGAAGAAACTGGCTGCTCATGGCTTGGATGGGTGTACTCTTCACTGGGTAAAAAACTGGCTGGATGGCCGAGCCCAGAGAGTTGTGGTGAATGGAACGAAATCCAGTTGGCAGCCGGTCACAAGTGGTGTTCCCCAGGGCTCAGTTTTGGGGCCGGTCTTGTTTAATATCTGGAAGAAGCTGCCCAGAGAGGTTGTGGAGTCTCCTTCTCTGGAGATATTCAAAACTCGCCTGGACACATTCCTGTGCAGTCTGCTCTAGGTGAACCTGCTCTGGCAGGGGAGTTGGACTAGATGATGTCCAGAGGTTCCTTCCAACCCTTATAATTCTGTGATTCTGTGATTCAAACAATATATTTAGCATAACTTCTCAGAATTTTAATAAGAAATGGTGTTGTCATATGCTGCATAAGTGCCTCTTGAGCTCCGTAAAAACATGAAATATAATTTTTACTTGACGTATCAGTGAAATTAATTATTTGAAAATCAATAATTATTTGAAGGTTCCTTTATTTTTGTTATTTTGGTGGCCCCTTTTAAAATACTTGATCATCTTAACATATTTTCTAGTGAAGGAGATCTTTATTACAGACCTTCACCATCCCTTCGTGCTAGCTGTCTTCTAGCAACCACCGGAAAGGAATTGAAGCCTGAATGAGGCCAAGAGGCTGAACTAGTTGTCTTCAGCTCACTTCTTCCTTTCTCTGTTGGACAAGCCAAGGGAAGAGCAACTCCCAGTTATACAAGAGTCTTACACTGGTCTGCTCTGAGCAGAAGGTTGAAGTAGGTGGCTTGTGAGGGCCCCTCCAACTTACATGGGCTTGTGACTTTTCCTTTGTTTTCATGAAACATCCTAGTTTTCCTACTCCTACTGGATTTCTTTTTTTCATTGAAAAATGTGTGTGGAAAACCAAGTAGGTTTTAAGAAAGAAAAGATCAATGGTAAGAAAAGGGAAAAAGGGTGCAGTAGTAAATACCCAAGGCTTTATTCATATAACCCAAGTGTGAGTAACAGACATAGCTGGCTTATAATTCCTCGGTCCTTTGATATTCAGTGAGGAGGTTGACTCAAAGACCCTAAATTAGCTCTTGCTCTGAATTGCCTTCTGGAGGAGTCTGTCACTCTACACTGGCTTTAAAGGAAGCCTGTGAGACTAGCTGGATAAAGTAAATGTTGTGAAAGTTAGCCTCAGTGGATGCTATTTTCCTTTATGGGTTGCCTGTAAACTATAAGAGAAGGACTTTGTGCATACTGATATGGTAACTAGCATGATGGGAGAGGATTCACAAGAGGACCTCTTATCTACTATCATAGTAAATTAGTAACGAAGAGGGAATTTCACATTTGAAGCAAGTCATTCAGACTAACAAGAATAAATAATATTTCTTTTAAGAAGGTACAGTAGGATCAGTGATGGACAGTGTCATTGAAAATGGCCTGGGTAAAGCTCTGCTTACAATTCTGAAGGCAAACACGAGAAAAATCCAAAGAGTCATGACCAAGCCGCTGAAAAGGAAAAATAAATGAAAACTTGGAGCAGCAGTTAGAATAACCAGAACTGCTCTCCTTTCTTCAATTTCTGATCATGTCAATAAATTTTATGTCCAACATGTAGTACTGAGATGCTGGAAGAATGGGGAAAAGCAAAGAAAATCTGACAAAATCTCATCAACATATCTGAGCTACGATCTTGCCTTAAATTGGATTCCAACACAGCATGCTGTTCAAATGACCCCTTCATAAAGAGACAGGCAAAACTGCAGTAAGTGGAGACCTGTGCTGGCCTCTGCTTTCTCTAGGTAATATATACCCTGGAGAAAGGAAATAACTCAGCATAATCAAGTTAGATCTATAATTTCTAGGGCATTTTGTGCTGTCCTTTCAGATAATGTAAGGTCAGTAGATAAATCTAAAAAAGTAAAATGTCATAAGAAACATCAACCTTGTCTTCTGTAAAAAGGGATCCTGACATAATCCAAAACAAAGATATATAAGATCATGTCCTTGCTGATAATGTTATTGAGTTTTAAGATCAAAATATTCCATAGGAGTTTAATGTGGGTGACAAACCACTCGATTATGAGCAAACTGGTAAGAACTTAAACTCTTCCTGTTTCTTCCCCATCCTGTGGGCTCAACGGACACATGCCAGGTAGCAATGTCAGTGCCTGCTACTTTGGACCAAAGTTTATTTTTTCCAACACTTTCACTGATTACTTTGTTTACTGGCAAATAAGGTTTCTATCCTGATTCCTACTACTGTTTATATCTTGGCTAAGCTACTGGACAATGATGCTGAGGTAGGTCTCTCCCGCACTTATAACTGTGTAACTGAGCTTCTCCTAAATCTGGCAAGTTGTTGTATTTTTGACATGCAGTCATTCTTCACTATGCTTTTTGGAAAAATGTGCTGTGAACAGAAGTATCTGTAAAAGAAACAGGAAATTAGAAAGGTAAGAGTAATTCCTAGCATAAGATAAAATGACCAATGAAACTTGTTACAAGGACAGCCACAAATCTTTACAATGCAAGGCTACCGTTGGAGACTGGATTGCTTGGCTGAAAAATGTCCAGTCCTCTAGAATTGTTTTCCACCCCATTCCATAATATTTTTGGCAACAAACTCTTTTTGGGTGATTTTTCTTTCTGTATATGTTTTTGTTAGGCGGGCATTAACTGAGAAGCCTGGACCTGTATGTGTATTACAGCAATTGAGATGTGAATTCTGGCCTTCTCAAAGCCGTAAGTTGCAAATGAACTAAGAAAGTTACATGCCTAAACAGCAGCATAGGTATGAATATGTATATATATGGTTAAGCTAAAAATAGACCCCCAAGATTTTATCAGAATTTTAAACAACTGCAGTGTTCATTAATTTCAAGACCTAATTTCTATGCTTTTCTGTTTTGGTTAAAACTTAGAGACAAGTCCCATTTTGTTCAAAGGTCTTCAGATTTGGTTTCTAGTCCTCAAGTTAGATATGGAGAACGCTAGGATGAAACTGTTCCAGTTCACTGTAGCTCACAGGCTGTATGAATAAGCTCGTAAAATATTGATTCTGCATGTCATCTAGATGATATCATGTATGGCTCTATACCATGTGTGCTTATAATGGGTTTTATTTTAACATGATAAGATGTAATTTTCAGTTCTTAACACTTGCACAGAATTGGTTGCCCTCTAGTCCACTTGCAGAATATGTATGATCTTACACAACAAACTGTGACAATTCCTTTCTGAATATAACAGGCCTTGTATTAAGACTAAGCCACTTTTGTAGGCTTGTACAGAGAGCCCAAGCTTCTAAAAGTGCATGTGAAACTTTGGCAAGGGCTCTGATAAAAATCAGAACCTTTGAAGTTCATCAGTTGCTATTTAGAATAACAGGAATAAGGACTATTCTTTCTTTTTAATTAGCATTGGCTGGTGCATGAAGCACTAAGAGATAAACTGTTTGTTGAAGCTTAAAAGTACACACACAGAAGTCTGAGTCAGTATTGTTATATGAATGCATGAATGAATAACAATGAAATCCGTACAATGAAAAGTTTTTTCCTCTCATTTAATTCTAATATGGCATAATGCAAGCTTGTGTGGTATGGGAAGCCTTTTCATATATAATTATACTGTTGAAAGCCCCCCCAAAATAAAAATTGTAAATTCTGAAGGCCGCAGAAGGACAGATAAATGAATGGCAAATTCCACTGAGCGTTTTATCAGCTTCCTGCCATTCTCTGAACAGTGCCAGATAAAAACCCCAGTGCTTAAAGGTCTTGTGAAAGGCTGTGCATAAGCTTGTAAAATGTGTATTAATTATAGAAAGTACATTATAGTCTCCTCAAACTTCCTTTAGTTTTCTCCAAATGCACAAACAGCTCTAGCATTTTCCTATCTGGCCAAGATGGCCGCATTTAAGATTGAAATTACTGAACTGTCTGTATGAAATTAACGGGCTAATGAGCCTTATTTGCAAGTAGGCTTTTAGCTTCTCTCCTGCTCTTTTTCATATCTCTTTCTATTTATTATAGACAGAGCAGGTGGTGAGATGAGCCCTTCACTTTGTTCAATACATACGACTAAAAGATACTGATCTGAATAACTTAGACCTTATCACGGGCACTTGGGCTAAATCTTTTCATGATGGCTAGTCATATCACCAATTTTTTTTTCTTTCTAGAGACCCTCAGCTAAAACAATTCACCTCTTTCAGAATATGAAATTAGGGAAACATGCTATTTTGTCCATTCTACAAAAATTATTATTTGAAAATTCTGTACTTCAGTGTTTGGGAATATGACATTAGATGAAGAGGAGGAGAAAGACTGTATGTACCCTATAGCATGCAATATTTTTTTGTTAATCTTTTGAAAACAAAATTGTAAATCTGAAAAATCACCTCCCCCCAAAAAAAATTAGAAGTTTGTTAATTTTATGAGCTAAAGTTTTCCGAAGACTGAGCATAACCCACCGTCTCCTACTGCTAACTGTGGCACAGCCAACACTTGGGAATAAGTTAGCAAGACCTTCCCAAACTGTTTCTCTTGGAAGAAATGAAATACTGCAGTGACAGGCATGCTGGCTGGGTGGTGAAGTCAGGGATGTGTCTGTGCTCTTCTGTGCTCCCACTGCTGCCCTCAGGGGAAAAAGAGGGAAAGGAGAGAGAAGTGCAGCTGGAAGCAGAGTTTAGAAGAGAGAAGGAAAACAAATAGGGCATGAGTTTAGGGAGAAATGAGTGGGGGTGTGGAACAAGTGGTATCAGAATTTACCAGAAGATCAGTCAGAAATGGGAGATTTGAGCAGAACGGGGCTGGCAATTGAAAAGAATTTAGTGTAACCAGTACAGGAAACGTTCTTGCAGACCCCAGAACTGAGAGGATTCAGTTAAAGTCTGTCTGTCCCCAAGGCAAGCCTATTCCTTCTTTTTTTAAGTCTTTCTAAACACTTTACAGTAGCTTCCTGGATTGGAGAAATTACTGGTTGGCTTGATTGTTGTTTTTTTTTTCAAATCAAGGTTTTGTTGTTTTTTTTTTCAAATCAAGGTTTTGTTGCTACGGACAAAATTAATTTGCATCTCTAACATTGAACAGGTTCATTGGGTTATCTACTGGATCACTGGCAGATTTTTGAATGCTTTTGGGGTTAATATCAATTTAGATAGTTACAGTAATTTGCATCCACACTACATTGCTATTCCTACAAATATTTAGAGCATGTCAACAAAATATCTTTTTCTTTCTGTGATTCTTAAGCGGAGAAACTTTGTTTCTTCTTGGTACTCTTTTTTAAATGGTTTTACCAGCCTCATGAACTACTGTGCACATACATCCTCTCTTTCTTCAAAGGAGTGCTGAGAAGAAAGTAATTCCCCATTTGTGCAGTAGTAGCATGAATGTGAACAAAAGCAGCTTCTCTCCATCACAGTTAATGACATCTTTATGTTGCATATGCATTAATTTTTATCTCTGCTTACATTTGTGAGCTGTTTCTTTTCTATGTTGACATCAGGGGCATGTTACCTCTGCCTTAATATTAACCTACAAGTTAGGCTTCTCCTTTGCATCAGCCAGTCCCTGATTAAGCTATGTAACGCAGCCTCTGTTGCTCCATCATCACAGGGCTCTACTGTCCTTATTTCCGCAGCACTCATAGCTGCTCTGTTCACGTCCCGATACATTCAGGATTGTCCTGTCTCTGGTTCCGTACTTCAGGGATGTTAAAAGCTCACACCGTGCAAGACCCCCCCCCTTCCTACATCACCACTGGATCACGGGATTTATCATATTGTGTAGGGAGCTCGCTGAGCAGATAGTCACACCTGCAGTACAATTTATTTAGGAAGCCTTCAAGGGTCTGGCATGACAACATGTGTTGCTCTTTTTGAGAAAAGGTCGTTAACATTTCTCTGCAGTGGCACATTGTAAATCAAAACGGGTTTTCTTATGTCTTCTGTATTTTTCCTCTCACTTATTTTGCTATCAGCTTCACCTAAGAAGTACAAAGGAGAGTGAAGTCTTCAGCTGGCTTGCTTCATGCAGGCTAATTTAATTTTCTTCTTTAGCCTGTGGTCAGGCATATAGTGGGTCATATAAACAGGACGGTGAATCACAGTCTGGGAAGTCAGCTGACAGCTCCAGCTGAGTGCGTTGGGCTTTTTGCCTGCACGTAGGCACTTAGCTGAAGCAGGACCTGGGGTAGAAGCCTTGGATCTCAGCAGGAGGAACAGCTCTGCCTCTGTACCTGGCTTTTAGCTGTTTTTTAGTGAAAGTTAATTTGATTGTAAGTTAATATTCACATGTTTAAAATCAGACATTAGGGCTTGGATAGCTCTACTAATGTGTTTTGTAAACTCCATTTGCACCTTGCAAATCTTACTGGGAGTTCCGCGTTCGCTGTGAACAGTAAAATGTTTGGCTAGCTTGCTCACAAATTTTTGTGCTTTGCCAGAGGCACTTAAAACCAAAGCAATGCTCTAGAAAAATGCCTAGAAACTGTTTTTTTGTTCCACTTGCTTTATAGTGACTCACCAGCTTCTCCCTGGAGACTGGAGAATAAAAAGGGGGGTTCATATAGTGTTTTTCTTGTCCTTAACTGACCTCCAAAATTTCTCTTTTTTGATCATCAACAGCTGAAGCAGGTAGACAAGCTCTTGGCTAAATTATGTTATGGCTGAGCGTAAACTGTAGAGATGCTGTCATCTGTGTCAGACACTTTGGGTGTTTGTGGCTTGCTTAGAGGAAATTTCTGGTGTCACAGCGATACCGTGCAGTTTGTTTCAATTAGGTTTAGATTTGTTCCGGGAACACTTGATTTGTGGCAAGCTTTTCCTTGCATAAGTGTCTGCTGAGATTTTAGAGGGCACAAAAAAGTTCTGAGGTGCCTAAGATATTTTGTTTTGCAGATCTTACGCACAGATGTTTTAGAGCATTCAGAGTAGTATGGAAAAATAGGAAGAATAGGGATTTCCTCCATTCATTGCAGGTACCCATCCTTCTGTGGTCACAGGTAAGGGCCAGGTGGAAAATGTCTCCGATGCTTGAGAACATGGGTCTTTCTGCTTTGTTCTCCATTGGGGATGCTAGGGATTGAGATACAGATAGCAACAGACTGTACGTTTGAGTGGTTGTAGCTGTAGGCATCCTCTAGGTGCAAGCTGGGCACAGAGCTGACTTCAGGCTTTACAGTATCTTGCTCTTTTAGCTAGAGATAGGGAAATGGGATATGGATTTTGAGAAGCTCCTTTGTTTTCCTGAATATTATTTTTAGCTATATTCAAATGACTAAGTTAGAATAATTTTGTGTTAACACTGCAGGCCATGGATGAGCTGTAGGAGTATCTGCTTGGAAGGTGTTGATCTGCCCTACTCCCCTGGGTTCTCCTGCTTGTAACAGTTTTGAAAAACGGTCTATCAAAAGTGTACCATTAGTACTAGAAGTAGAGTTGAGGAAGCCAGGGAGATTGCTGGCTTGCACCAAGGCTGTATTGATTGTTTCTCCAAGGTCATGAGATGTTTCCATCTCATCTCTGAACTATCCCCAGGGGCCACATGACCAGCAAATACTTCCTAGCAAATTGGGTAGCTCTTATTGAGCTCACACAAGAGTTGTGTGCTGTTAAGAGGAACAAGACTGGAGATGTCGCTTCTCTGGCAGCTTGTGACCTGTTAAGAGCTGCACCTGCCTCAGAGACAGTGATACATCATCCAGGTTAGTGTGAGAGTTTACAAATGCCCTTGGCTGCCTTTGGGTTACCCAAAGAATGCTGCAAAGACCTGGAAACAGTCCCTGTAACTAATCCTTATAAATTAATTCCCAATGAACATTAACTTGCAGCAATTAATTCCAAGACCAGCCAAATGCAATCATTTGCATTTCAGAGGCCAGGTAGGAACATAAATTCACATTAAGGTTTGACTGGTGCCCCTCCCCTGGACACAGATGGTTACGGGGAGGCTACTTTGCTGTCAGGGCCAGCCTAAGATCTCCAACTTTTTTTCTTACGCACTAAGAATGAAATTGTTTGCTCCCAGGGTGAAGTTTCAGAGTGTTCACTCTCAATTCCTCCACTGAACTAGTTTAATAGTTGAAAAGCTGTTCTTTGGGATGGCTTAATGAAGGTTGTCCGCTGTGTGTCATGGAAAGCTGATGCTGCTGATGTTGAGGCTTCTGGGTGCTGCTGGGGATGAGGATGTGTGCTCTTCTCCCACATAGCAGCTGGGTGGCTGCTTTTGCAGAAGCTCGTATGACAGGCACTGCAGGCAGAAAAGATTGTGCCAAAATTGGAGTCCCTTCCCTAATGAGAAATCCTGGAGTTAGACAAAAATTCACACATTTTGAAATACGGTTTTGAGCTGGCCCTGGTAAAATGCAGATTCTCCATTTAGTATTTTATATTAACTTAGAAGTGTGTGCATACTTGCTGTTTATATTACTTTGGTTGCCCTAAAAGCACAGCATGGATTGCCTTTAGACAAAATTTTTCACTGATCTGTAGAGCACATACTTCCATGGAATTAAAAAAGGAATTTTGAAAGAAAATTAAAATTTTCTTCACACAGATTTGTTAAGGAGAAAAACACTGAATAAAATTTCATTATAAAATCTTCTTGCAGTTGCTGTTTCACTGTATTAACAGTAGCAAAAGGTTAATATGAAACTCAAATACAGCCTGACTCTGGTTGCTGATGGCTAACCCAGTAAAAGCTGCAAAATCAAATGTCGGTTGAGTATTCTAGCACTCCTGGTTTGTCACTGCTATAACTTAGACTACATACTGGTTCCTGCTGTAGTTCCTATTTTCAAGTAAATAGGAATTAGTTCTACCTGTAAAAGTTTTCCTGCTTTGGTCTTGAGTTTGAAGAAAAAGTGTTCTGCCACAGAATCAAAATAACCACATTTCTTTAATTAAAAGTAATATGCTCACAACATCTTCCAGGTACCCTTGAGCTGAAATCACAGAAAGTTAAAAGCTAAAATTTGTCATGGAAAACTCCAATCTGTATTAATTTCTCAAGCAGATTGTCACAAAGACTTGAAGCTTCTTTGCAGCAAAAAAAGATCAACTCAATTAAACAAAACAAATTATTAGACACATAAATTCAGCAAGGAATGTTTTTTTGAAGCAGGAATGTTAATGAAATCTTTCAACTATTTTTTGATACTAAGCTGACTTTCAAACTCACCCACCTCACAGGGTAGCTGCATTAGCACATGTCCAAATTCTAGTGTTGTGCTTGGCTTTGAAGAGAGACCATTCAAATACTGTCTGAGGATATTTATATCAACTAGGGCTCTGTTCACACAAAGGCAATTCTGCTTTAAGATGTGCTGCATTTGAATATATAGAAAGGTTATCTAAAAGATTTAAGCTTTCATGGCACAGATGGAGTGGTTTCTTAACTAGTAGCTTATTTGTAACTTTGTTAAACACTGCTTATGTGTATTCACATTAATCAGTTCCAGCTTAGGTCTTCTTAGTTTATTAAAGAAGTAGCTGCTAAATCTGACACAGGTTGTACCAAGCACCACGCAACGCTGTCCGCCTGGGCACAAGTAGCTTGTGAGTGGCAAGCAGCAGAGGAGACAAACCAAGCTCATGTCAACAGCAGTGATCGTGCAGAGGAAAATATGTGGGCTGTGTGTGCAGACAGAATACTTCCTTATGCACTGTCCCTCCCTTCGGGTGCTTTTGCTGAACAGCAACTATCACTTGTTTTTTCCTGTAACCTGCTGAGATTTTTCTTTAAGTCCTCACTTTCAAGTTATGTTTGCATCTTATATATTTGTTCCATACAAAGCCCCTGAGACAGAAAACCTTTCCTATCTGTCCATGCATATACATTGCTAGTGCAGGTTCTCCTCACATCTTTATTTCTGGAATCTCCTCCTTTGACCTCTTCCTTCTTGTCTTACTCACATCCATTCACAGTGTTGCTGCAAAAATAATTTCTCTACTCTACTAATTTGAAATCAACTGTCTCTTTGGGTTCCTCAGCTGCCACCCCTTTTCTTGCAATCAAACAAGACTCACTTGTCTTTATTTTCAAGACCCTTTCTCATCTCTCTCTCATTTCTTGTTTACTACTAAAATGCCAGCTTAAATCTTTGATTGAATGTGATGCCCTGATGAACTGGAGATGGCCACAGACATGATTTTGGTGTTTTGAATCATCTTTTGACTTCCAATTCTGTATTGCAGGATACTATTGCAAAATGAGTAAGTTTGCAGGTGCTTCTCTCTCACTCCCTCTCTCTCTCTCTCATTCAGCAATTACTTCCACGTTCCTGATTCCCTTTCAAACAGAAAGTAGCACACCTGCATTGAGAAAGTGTTGGGAGCTGGAATTTTATAAAGACTCAAGCACTCTATTCTGAATACATTACATAAAAGAAAATGCATTTTGAGATTTTACGGGTTATGGAAGCAGAAAAATGTCCATTGTAAATAAATTCAATGTAGTATTCCTTATTCCATTGAAAAGACCACGAATTCAAAGACTGAGCAAGCTGACATGAAGGAGAGGCTTGGATTCAGGGGGCTTAATGTCTGGCTGAGGTGTGAAATGCTCTCAGGTCCTCCCCTTAACCCCAGCCCACTATTCCCAGGGGATGGAGAATGTGACCTTAGAGATTTTTTGGGCTCAGTGGACAACTGTGTTGGGTCATGAACAGTTTCCCCTCCCTTCTTCACCTCTAAGGAGAGGGAACAATCCAGCCCAAGCGTTCACCACCGCACTAACCAGTGCATTTACTTTCCAAACCAGCAGGATTAAAATTGCTAATTTACTCGTTTAAAAATTATTTATTCTGCAGAGCTGTCTACTTTAATTACTATTTGAGATTTCTAGAACCACAGGACTGGCTAATTATTTTCATTGCCTCCCTTTGGTTGCTTGTGCTGTATAGATCTGCTGTTTAATGAGTCACTCAGAGGCCAGAAGGCATGCTGAATTCCTGAAGTATAGGGTGTCTAGACAAAAATGCACGAGCAAATATTTCCACTGTAAGCAATGACATAGTGTTTGTTTGTGATAAACTGGTTCTGAATAATTTATTTCTAAGCTTGAGGTGAGGTATACAGTTTTTAGCACAGGGATGAGAAAGGGGGAAAAAGGAATGAAGTGATGGGGGTTGTGATTTCAGCCATTCATTTAATTATTGTTGTTTATAATGCTGAGAGCAGAGCCTCACTTTGTCAGATACTGCAAGCACATAATAAGAGACAGTTACTGCAGTTTAGCTTCTACACAGGTCAGTAATGGTAAAGTCACCACTTATTCTTTGACAAAAATTTTATGTGTATGCCCTATACTCACATAATCGTACTCTGCATAGGTTTTTTTAATTGGCTGCAGTTTTTATTAAATGTTTATATAACAAGCTGCTGATTACCACTTTTCATTACAAATACAGTCAACACAATTATCCATACAGGATTTGTTTGGTTTGTGGATTTACTGTATCACACATAGGGCAACATGCTGGCTACCTGTGTGGGGAGCCAGCCATAGCCTAGGGGTTTTTATTCTAAACTCGGGGCGATACTGCATGAATGTGGCCATGCTGCGTACAGGGCTGGATGAGGAGCAGAGTGAGGGTCGTCGTGCCAGGGCCACAAGTATGGGTGACCGAGAGGCTCCTGATGTGCCAGCAGGCTCTGGTGGCAGCCCATCCCCAGCCTGCCTGCTGAGCTGGTGACTGTGTGCGCTGAGCAAGCTCCCCCAAGGATAGCACACAGGCTGCTGAATCATTCCCTTGCCTTACAACCCTGGAAACTCTTTATATAGATAAACTACAGAGACTGTCAGCATAAGAAGAAGAAATCAGCCAGAACTGGGTTGCTGCTAATAAATTCTGCTGGACATGAGAGACCCTGAGCTGTTGCTGTACTGTATTCTTCAGAGCTTCCCTTGAACCTACAGTTTCTACCTTTTTCTCCATCTCCCAGAATATTCCAACCATCTGTCCTCTCTGATAATGTAGGGTATGCTACAGGTCTGAATAGGAAATAGTTTTATTATTCTGTGGAAAATTTCCCTACTGCTTCTGTCTCGTGGATTGAATTTTTTGAAAGGTTGACCAAAAATTATTTCTCTGTTTCATGGAGTTAGGTTAGGGGAAAATGATATCTTATATCAATACCGAGCACTTTCCTGATTGTATTTCTTTGAAAAAAGTCCTTAGAAAGGGTCACTGCTGGCACTGATTGAAGAAGTTTGATGAAATGGTGATGACACGGTTGGAGATAAAATGCTGGTGTGTTTCAAGGTTTTGGGTAGAAACATAAGAGAGGAATTGAAATGTCAGGCCAGTGCATTGTATACAGGGCTGTGTATTTTGTGCAAGTACTATAGAAACAGAGAAGTATTTGTGGGTACTGAGCCCTATACCGAGTGAGCAATATGTATTAAAAGAAAAAGAAATATATGAATAAGAAAAATAGTTTTGTATCCTCCCATCATCCCTGGATGTTTTCCCCAGTGTCAGGCCTTGTTTTCTGAAGTGTGTTTCTCTTCTGGTAGTTAAAACAATCTCTTTTATCATATGTCATGAAATGATAGCTCATTCTCTTGCCTCTAGGCTATCACACACACTTAGAAAGAAACTCATCAATATAAATGTTTCTGTCTATGTCTGATTGGTTTCTCATGTTTAAAAAGAAGGAAAAGGGAGATTGATTGCAGAGGCCATAAAAGCAACGATGCGTTTAATGAAAACATACATTTTATAGGCAAAACACACTTAAAAATTACTTGAAGCTGCTGCATATGAGTTAATGAAATTAAATGACCTTCAAAATTTTGCTATTTTGACCTCAGGTTATCCCTTTGAGCCTTCAGTCAGTTTTACATTTACTTGCACACATGGCATTTATTTTTATGTATTTGGTCTGTCTCAAGAACTCCTTTCAGCTCTCCCCATCAAATACTGTAGCTACAAAGCTACACTGCACTGGTTATACAGCATGAAAACCAGGCTGCCAGCTGTCTGGCTGTTCCTGAAGAGACAGCTACTCTTCCTTCCCACAATCCTTCACTTTATGGCATGGCCATAAATTTGTCTTGAGGAGAGAGTGCCCTCTAAATTGTCTGTTGCTAGCTACTTCTTTTCATACCAAAACCAAACTGTGACTGGGTCCTAACTGTAATGTGGCTGAACGGCTGAGTTTCCTATGGGAAATGACGTCACTAAGTGAGTAAGTGATATGACATCATTTCACCTCCTGTTTAGCTGAACAAATTTTTGATTGAGAATACATCCAGTGTCAGGCTAGTCCATCTCTCTGAGGGGGTGCTCATTCATGGAAAGGATTAGAGGAACATAAAGTGGAGACTATGGTCACATCTACGTTGTATGTGTGGTTGTGCTGATGGCATCCATCCTCATGACCAGCCTCATGCCAAGCGATACTGATGGGCTCATGCCCACATTGGTCAGGTCAAAACTATTTTTCTCGACAATGAATGGGTGATCTCAATGCCACCTAGCATTTAGAATCTGGTCATGCAGCCCTTTGGGCTTTAAGATGTTGTTGTAGTAGTAGTAGTAGTAATTATTAATTATCATTAGTAATAGTAATTATTAGCTACTATTATTAGTGGGTTTTTGTTGCTTTCAGCTGTAGGTAAGTAGTGACAAGGCTGTGTTGCAGCATGCCAGAATGGTGTTTATGTAGTGTGGTTTCCCAGGCACATGTTGTGCACCCTCAGCTGTGGTATAAGGAGAGCAGGGAAGTTTGTGACAGAGCTGGGGGGCAGCGTGAGGTGCAGTTGTGTGCATACTGTATAGAAATTAGTCCTCAGAAAGAACTATTTCATGAACCTCATCTGGATTTCTTTGCCAAGGGAGCTAGAGCCCAAGGGTGAGGTAGCACATGTATGATGTGAATGAGCAGGACCCAATCTTCCCGTGCTGGTACAAGTGGCTGCGGCTGCACGCATCGTCTCTCAGGTGGTATGGATATCTTGCCAGGTGCGGCACTAGGATGGATCACCTTCCTGCTGGAGCAGACTGCATCATTGCTCTCTGCTTCACTGGCATCCTACCCCTACGCATCCAAAGAGCTTCCTCATTCATTTACACTTTAAAACACTCATATGCGTATTTGAAAAACAAGTTAAACTTACAAGCAGGTGAAAACTTTCCAGATCATGTTGTTTTCATGCTTTTCATACAGATTTCCTGCATCGGTGTGATGCAGCATATATCTAAGCTGACTCTGGTAACTCATCAGAGCTATATCCTTTTCATGAGGCAAATATCATAAAATTTCTAGATAAATTTGTGTCAGCTACAGAACTGAACCCTTAGTCTTCAGTATCTTGTCTGACTAGCTGGAAGGACATTAGAGACAAAAAATCCCTAGTGCTGTAAAAAAGGAGAAGTCTTGACCAAAGATTCAGTTAGATCATACCTCTCCCACCATCACTTTGGGAAGGTAAATTTGGCTATTTACAGATGCATATGAGGAAAGGCTACAGTTATCCGAAACCTCAGCACAGCTGCAGGTACCCGGGAGCTGAGGTACCCTGCACTTTCCTCTGACCATGGCAACACCCCCAAATACCAGACAGATACCACAGCATATTTGCTACAACAGGGGATCTGGCTGGGAACAGCAAAGGAACAGCTCACTCAGTCACCCCTCTCACCTGCAAAAGATCTGGGATGGAAGATGGCAGCTGTATCATTCACTTCTGTCTACCCCTCATGGCCTGATACGACAAGAAGTCTGTGTACAGCTCGGTGAGGCTCTGTGCCTGGCTCTCTGGGAGGTACCACCTCATCTCTAAGCTCCCAAATGGGGAAGAAGTATGCCATAAAACCCATGAGAATCTGAATCCAGTCTGCTGGTCACATAGAAACCACTAACAAGCGGTTAAGGGAAAGCATGAGACCGAAGCACATGTCTGGTAATCCTTCCTTATTGTATTCGCCTGGCTTCAGACAACCAGGCTGTTGGAAGACAAATTTAGTGCTGGGCTATCTCTCTTTTTTTTTGAGGTGGAGCAAATGGAGTGGAAAACCTTGTCTCATTTCACCTGACTTTAATATCTTTGAGTAAAACGGAAAACAACCATTCGGTGGTTTATTTCTCCATTTCTCTCTCTCTCTAAGCTTTCCATATGGGGGAAAATACTAGACTGTTTCTTTAAAGTGGGAACAGCGATATTCATCCCCTTTTCAAGATGCATTGTGATCTACTGTGAAAGTGCTTTATAGCAGATCAATACTATTTAACATTGCTCTAAAATTATATCAAGTTTTTTTTTTTGACAAACCTTTTTTTTAAGACAAACCTTTGCAAGAGTTTATGGAGGGACAATAACATTTTAAGTGTAGTTATAAACCACATGAAAGTCTTTAGATTTCTACCACAAATCCCAGTTTATTATTCATACTCAACTCCCCGCTTTACTGGTAAAATAATCAAGGCATAATTGTAGAGGTTGCTGCTGTGGCTGCAGAATGTTCCCTCATCTGCAGTATGAGATGCATAGAGATGTCATCTGTCCTCTGGGAGGTTTTGGTATCACTTCTGAGCACAAGATCCCACCCGTATTGGAGGAAGAAGCCGGTGGAAGTGATACCGTTAAATTCAGTGCAGGATGAAGACCAGCCCCTTGTCATTTGCCATGCCACAGTTGCTCCCTACAGAATGGTTTTCTTTCATTTCTCCACCTCTCCTCTGTCCCCTCTGGATGTCTGTGCCCTCCCTGGCAATTTTGTTTGTCACCTTCGTGGCACTTGGGTCCGTCGAGTGCCTTAAGGTGAGCTGAGGGCTTCAGATATTCATGATCGGTAAATCTCACTGTGCAAGCAAAACCATAAATCCGTGGTGAGTGGGAAGGGTTGGCACATTTCAGAATGGAGCTGCTTTTGTTCCTGAGGTGCCTATTGAAAACACAGCGTGGACTCTCCATTCTCTGGGCTCTTTCATCTTCTAAGAGTGAACTATGGACCCGGAGTATTTTATTCTGGCATCCACAGAATTTACAAGGCCGGTTTTGAAGCAGTCTTCCTGATAAGATGTATTGAGAAAACAAGGAAATAAAACTAGACAAGATACTTAGTTTAGGCATTTTTCTTCACAGGCTATGAGACCGATATATTTTCCGGCTCTCAGAATAGCACTATTATCCTTTTAAGAAACTTTAGAACAGAAAAAGGCTGAGGCTCATCTAGGTCAATCCCCTCTAAATCTTCAGACATTATGTGATTGTTTTTAAAATATGCAAAATGTAACAGTTTCAAAACCATTAGAACTTTACCAGAAAGCGTTAGAGATGAGCTTTTGAGAAGTTTGTACTTCAAATATACCTGTATCAGTCCTTGCTATTGGTTTCTTCTTTATGTTACTGGGTGCAGACAAGCTACTATGTAAAATGCTGTATAATTATAGGCTAAAATTTGACCAATAATCTACACAGTAAATTCCATGTTATTACAGCATAGCCATGAGACACTCATTTGTGTCTTTTACATTGCAATCTTCTTGTAATGCTGCAAATTATACAGTAATTACAGATGGAATAACATGGTATCTTCAACCATGATTACTCTGCAATTTGCAGTAGCATACGACTGGCCATGTTCTACCCTAATGTCAGTAGGATTTCTGTGTCTAGTTCAAGTTGCAGATCAGCAGGAAAGATGAGTTGCAATAACACCATCAAATGCAGGAACGAGGAAGGAGGTTAGGAAGGCTTTGTGCTGTTTTGTGCTTGTTTCAGTATTTTTCCAGATTTGTTTCCAGATGTGCCTGCAGGGGTTATAATACAGGTATTGCCTTTATAGCCTTATTTCCAACAGGTCCCATGAAAACTGTTTTTTTTTAATGGCTGTCCACATGTTCCATTGTCCGCAGTGCATGGTCACATATTTTCTTTGGCTAACACATATATTTAATAATTTTCTATTTTATTTTGATTTTTTTTTTCTCTTTTTGATTACAATTACCATTTTCTTTCCTGTGCCTGGACCTACAGCTTTGAAATTAGCCCCATGCATTCTTCCAGATCTATTCCATCTTCTGCAAAATACCTGATGCTTCTTTCCAGAGAGCGTTGAGCCGGGGATGTCTGCAGAGGAGATCCTCTCCTGCCCCATTCTCTCTTCGGTATATTTTACTTGTGTTTTAATTTCTGGGCAGGCCGGTTCCAGCTGTATGCCCCTATGTCTTCAATGACAGCAGATGTAGGCTGGCAAATGTAACTTTGTGTTGATGCCGCATAGGGAGCAGGGGAAGGTATAAAGCCTTCTTTTGACACCAGGCGTGCTCATGCAGAAAACACAACGGACCTTCTGCTTCCTCTGAAGTGTTTCTTCCCAGTGTGCCGATGGCTCCCGTCTGACCTCGGCTCCTCTCTGATGCCAGCTGGGAACATGTGTGCACAGCCTCAAATGAGCCCTTGGAAAGGTGCAGGGCACTGTGTTTCTAGCAGGTGACAATGCTGTTAGACAGACAGCAGGCTGGCTATAGGTATCCAGGTTCACAGCCGTTGGTAGGGTGCAGAGTTTGGTACACTTAGTGACGTACCAGAGCCTGCGCTGCGGGAGCAGTGCTAGCACAGTTCCTGTGGTACAGGTACAGATGTGATAACTGTCTCAAGCCAGTCAGTCTTGCATGTCTTTAGCATCTGGATAAGATGGAGGTCATTGGACAATTTTCCTTTTATTCTTTAAGGTATGACAATAAGACTGATTTTTCCCATCGTGTAGTACCTGAGTATAAGTCACTTCCGTCATGAGTGTGTGGCATTTGGACCTGAATATCTAAAAAGGAAGAAATCTGAGTCACTGCTCTCTGTGATTATTTCACAGCTGCAGTCAGCCCTCTCTCTCTGAAGGACTATAAACTGCTAAGTACCGCTCACAAAGAACAAGGCGTAGAGAAAACACTGATGAAAGCACAGGTTATTAAGAAGCATTTAGATATATCTGATAAAATCTAGCTTTGCTTTCCATGCCAGCTACACACAATTAAACAGATTAAATTAGACTGCACTGAGCTCTGGGCTGCCACACCAGGCTGCTTCTGATACCCAAGCTGCATGTTTAAACTTAGCTCAGAAATCTCTATAGCCCATTGTGGTTTTCAGTCTGCAATGCATTCCTGTAGACTGATAATATTGTCCCTGTGAATAAAACTATATGCAATCCCTGCTCTTCATTGCAATAAGATTAGAAAGTGCTTAAACTACACAGAAGCTTCCCTGATGCCAGTGTGGTCATGGCTAGGAGGCAGTCAGTCCAAGATCCTAGACGTTCCTATGCAAAATGTTTCTATGAAAACAAAATAATGCTCCAAAATTTATATTTCTGAGAGACAGCGCTAAGCTCTGGTGACAGCAACCCCTCTGGCAGTCGTTACTGCCTGGGCTAAGTGCCCCACCTGTGTCAGGCACCAGGCTGATGCCTCAGTCCAGTCCTGGGTGCTCAGCCATGCCCTGGTGCGAGCAGGCTTGAAATGGCCAAAGGCTGCTCCAGAAGACTCAGTGATGCACCTTTTTCGAGTATTGAAACGTTGTCAAAGATCCCTTTCTGCTTTGTGAGACCCAGCTGCTTTAATGTGCCTTCCAACACAGGCACACACAAGCTCTTGATACTTTAGTTGCATCCTACTTTCTGTCTAATTTACAGCTTGAATTTTTGGAGACTGTGACAGCTAAGGCAAATCATCATAGGCTTTTCAATGAACTGTCTGCATAAGACTCATTGTCTGCTGCTGGGAAGTATAGAGCAAGGCAAAAGCTGCAAAAAGCATGATGCAAAATCCTCTCTTTCACTCTTCCAGAATGATCTTGGCCATTGTTATTGCCCATCCAGTGACCCAGAGGTCTCAGACCTCCTGTGCTCCCCCTTCAGCCTTCCTGGAGCCAAAAAATAAAGAGATCCAATGTTTAAAGATGTGGACCAGAAACCGAGTTACGGCCTTTTCCATTGAAAAGCTTGTTTGCTCTTCATTTCATTCCTGTCTCTCTCACCGGTCCAAAATGAAGCCTCTTGGTATGTGGCCAGGACTCATTTAAATAAGGCAGAATCAAAGTTCTATTTTCCATTCACAATGTCTCTGCTATCTGTAAATGTATATTCTAAACATATCCTGAATATTCTCAACCAAAAACAACAAAAAAAGAAAGGATGTAATCTAAATGGCGTCTAAAAATTAGCCTGCTGATTGATATGGATGTGTACAATTAATACGTGTATATATACCCATTATTCTAGTCCCATGGTGGTTTTTTCCCCATTTTTCTGGTTTCAGACAGAGCAAGGAAGAAAAGACACATGCAAAGAGGAAAGAATGAGAGACTTGAGAAAGTGGCAAAATGTGTATTTGCAAAACAAATTAATCTTTATGGGCACCTTGGTGTTTGAGTGCTTTCTTTTCAATCTTTTTAAAAGCACCCAGCTTTCAGAGAGCACCTATCCTCCCAGAGTGATGGCTACCTGATGTGTCAGTGCTAGCTGAACATTTGCCATCACTCATTATTTCAGGAAATCTAGGCCCCAAGTGTTTACACTTCTTTAGATTGTCAATCCCTTTCAAGGAGTTGATGAAAGGTTTTACTTGTCTGAATGGTTTTCCCATTCTTATTATCACCCTTTTTCTCAGTGAAAGGTTGAAGTTCTGGTATGGTAATATCCATCCACATAAAAATGAGAGCTTGATACATTTTAAGAGGGAGTGACTTTTAATCACTGATGAAGGTACAGTATTCTGAGTAGGTCTTAAAACCACCAAAAGTCATGCATGGATTTCTTTCCTCTCCCTCTCCCCCCTCGCATCTTTTTTTTTGGTTTTCTGATGCCTGTACAGCTAGGTTTTTGAGGCAGCTAAACTTCATGGATGGAAGATACTGAAAAATAGCTCCATTTAATCTTCTAACAGCTCTAAAGTGTTTCTGAACACCTTTTTCCCTGTGAAAATTTATGGTGTGTCCAGAACATGAGTTGGTGCTGGTTTGCATGACTTGGCAAATTTACACTTAGATTAGAAGTGTGTATATATATATATATATTTTTTTTTTTTTTTTTTAAGTGGATACAGCAGTCAAAGCATTTGGAGAAATACCCCACACTGGATGTTAACTGGGTAATACTAGCTAGAAGGACAACCTCTGCTACCATAAGGGACATCTAGAAGCTCCTGTTATCATAGAAGATGCTGAACAGCTAGTCTGAAAGGGATATACTCCTCACGCTGATTTGAATTTACTAGAGAAATATAGACTTTGGATAAACTGCATTGTTGCTGTCTTCTAATTTCAGCCTGTAGCAGCATTCTCTGTGTGTGTGTATAAATATTGGTATCTAGGATAGATGTTAAGTATGCATTAATATTTGTTAATTCCTACAGTTTTGTAGTATTATGTCTTGCAATTAGTTGAGACATGTTTCAACTCTAAATCAATTCCCAAACAAAAAATAATTGAGGGTACTTAAAAACTAGTTGGAAGTGGATGATCAGACTCTTCAATTAATTAGGAAAAAATCAAAGAGATGATGGAGCATGTGTTGCAGAATCACAAGTGACTGCCCAAAAAAGCTCAAATCAACAAAAAGCTAATAAGAAATCACATAATTACCTACGATGCACTCTTGAAAGACAAGAGGAGCACAAAGTATCTAGTACTTCCAAAACAGAGGGAATAGAAACAGTGGAAGATACTTGAATATTTCAGTATGCTTCCCCATCAGCAATGAAGTATCTCATCTACATGGGGGTGAGGACAAAGTAGAAAGTTTCATAAGAATATGCATGTTAGTTAATTAAAAAAAATATTAATTTTAATTCTTCTCTTGCACAAAAACCAAGCTGACCAAACTGGCATCCAAATGGAGGTGGTGCTTAAGTGCTTTTTGCATGTTGAGGTAATTGAGGGGGACTGTAGTTCTGTCCAGATTGATGGCAAAACACTGATTTTGTTGAATGCCAGAACTCACAGCAGTTTTGAAGAAAATTAGAGCTTTACCACAGGGATTAAAGTCCAGTGTCATCTCTATGTAGAACAAAGGAAGGAGCTCAGTCTGAGAAAGAATAAGCTGGCAAAGCTTTTAGGGAATAAACAATGATCACCCTCATTTTAACAAACTGTCTGCTCATAAAAAATCTCTCTCATTTTTATTTGGCTGGTTAACAACAATACATCAAGAGGCAATAGCTTTAAGTCCCAAATATCAAATGCAGATCTAGCTCCTGTCTGAATGTCCTATTCAATACAACAGCAAGTGAGGAAATAAAATTCCCACTGAAGCATGGGGATAGCAAGGAGAAATGCACCTCCGCTTCATTACATTAGCAAAGGTGCACCCCATTGCCCGTAAAGATTCCTACTGTGGTTAAGTATCTCTGTTTCTGAAAACCGTAACAGAAACAATCTTTTGAAATCTGAAAAACATGACAGAGAGTAAAATTAATTATATAAATGTCATTTTTTTCCCTCAGTGGTCTCTAATGGACAACATTTTTGGAGCAGAAGAAAAATGTTTTTGTTTCCATGGCAACAACATCCACTCTTCTCCTTTCTGTCACAAACCATGGTTTCTGAGCATATTTAGGAAAATAGAAATGTGAGTAACTCATAATGATAAAGCCAAGTGCAGTAAATTTTCATCTAAATAAATATTTGTATTCGGTCTTGTATCCGTTGGCTTTGAAAATTTTCAAGGTCAGGGTATTTGTTCGCCATGCTGATGGCGTTCCCATTAAAAACTTAGTCCTGTTCATAATGAAAAGCCTATTTAAACGTGTCTTGAATGTTGCTGATGCTACCCTAAAATAATTGAAATAATTAAAGCAGAAAGCAGCACTGCACAGCATCTTTCAGAACATCTTTCAGAATGGCAAAGCACGCCGCTATAGCACTTGAGGACTTAAGGCAACCGGTGTATACAGCATACAAGAATATATGCTGGAAGGGTCAAGTCTTTAATTTATAAGTGACTTGAGGGTGTCTCTCTTCTCTGGGCAATGCTAACTGTGCTGTCAAAGTTCAGCAACAGTCTGCACAGAAAACGGTTGAACTGACCTGCTAGGGCTCTGCTTTCTTCTTTTCAATTCCTTCTCAGTGCAAACCTCTCGGCTACGGATTCAGTCTCTTTCTTGTCTGTTGGACTTGTTTCTCTCTGAATAATTTCTTTACACTCACTGGGCCAGACTTTCAAATCTTTGCTCCAGAAATATTTATTTTTAGGAAATGAAAAGGTTTTAACAAGAGAAACTGAGACCCACACCAGAACATACACTGTAGTAGAACTTGGCTGTATAAAGCTGTATATAGATGTCAAGCCTCAGCTTCAAAACAGATATGAAGTGTTTTTATAGGAGTCATTTCAACACAAAGCAAAATACAGTGTTTTGGTTTTTTGTTGGGAATAAAAAAAACCCCCAGTGTTGTTAAATTTAAAATATCACTTACAGCAAATGATGTTCACTGATCATATCTTCTCATTAAAAAAATGCAGACAAAAAATTTCTCGACTAGTTCTCTTTGTAACTTGGATAAAGTCGTTTGAATAGGCAAACCATAAACTACTGAAAGGGCTAGAACTTCAGACAGAAAAATGATGCCTCTGATTTTGTTGCCCTCCATCTGTATAACCACTTGAGTTTGTGGTATATTGGGAGCATGGTGCGCACACCGTGCCCTCGCCTCGCTGCATGAGCAGCCTCTGTTCAGAGGACTCTCTTTAGGGGTACAGCAGACTGATTAAGTTAGCTATAGGTGCAAAGAAAGCCATGCAGCTTTTATAACTGTATCTGGCCCTGTCAGCTTTGTGCTGAAGTGTGGCAGTCCTGGAAGCATCGGGGGTGCTGCAGTTAAGCTGGTTAGACAGATAGGCTGTGTCAGGTAATGGGAGAGGCAGAGATTTTTCTCTCCTCTCATCAGCCCTTTTCACCTAAGGTTTTTTTTTCAGTTTACTTGTTCTTCTATAAAAGACATCTTAGTTATCAACTCCAGCACTGACTTCTAATTAACCGCCATCTAAGAACATTACAATGCCTGCTCAGACAAGATAAAGGATCATCTAAGTTGAAACAAGAAAACAAAATTGTGCTGTTCCAGGTGGCCCCTTGCACCGGCCAGTTTTTTACAGGCAGCTGCTCCACATGCTGAGAACCAAACTGTCTCTAACATTGGGTGTAAGAAAAAATGCTACAACACATTGATTAATCCTAACAAGAACTGTGATTTTTTTTTTTGCATGCACGGCTCCTGATGTAAGGGTTATTAATGCCTTTTTGAGAATAAATGTATTTCTAACTGTTGGCAGGATTCGGATCCTTGTTAGGGCTTGTCTTTATTACCACAAAAGCTGTGTTTTACCTCAGGGTACTATGTATTTCAGGTAGCCTGAGGTAAAAAGATAAGTGAAGGCAATGCAGAAGGTAACTTTGCACAAGGGTGCAGATTTTGTCTCCGTTGTGTTTTTAGCTTAGAATACCTGATGCGTGGTAGATACCCTGAGGTGAAAAGGGACGTTTTGCTGGCCTCTTTCCCATTTATTTTTCAGAAAAATGGCAGAAGCACTCCTTGTTCTGGTTGCTGCAATTCTTTACATGTGCCCATTTTGTAATATTTTGTGTTTAATACTGAAAATGAAACAGTGAGAAAAAAATACCAGGGATGCAACATGATGGATGCAAAAACCTCACCACCGAGTTGAGGCACTGAATGAAGAATTACAACTGGATTTTATCTCAAGGCATAAACCCCCCTGAAAAATGGGGGTTTGTAATGGAAAGGCTATTGCTGACACAACCTTAACTTGAACGTTGCCAGCGGTCACACTATCACTTTATATAGCAATTTAATGGCAAGCTTTTTGCCTTGCCAGTGGGAACACGGCCAGTTGAGGTGATTGGGTTTGCATGTTATAAAACAGCTCAACCTTGGAATGCGCTGATGTAAAAGCACTCATTCTTCGTTAGCCAAATTCGAAATAATGGCCTGAAAATAGAAGCAAATGACTTGCACGTTGTATTTACACTGGTGCTGCGTACACATAACCGTCACCTGACATCCGGAGTTTAATGGACTTAATGAGCAGTTAAAGTGGTTTAGGAAGGCTGTGATGGGCAACCGCAATGTCAGTCAACAGCGGCTGGCTCTAGATTACACACCGCCAGACCTCCTGCCAGGTTCTGTAGACATCTCATTGCCTCCCTTTCCCCTGCCCAGGACAAAGTCTGGGTACCAACACTCCATTAGCATGGTGGTGTTGGGCTAATAGTTGGACTTGATGATCTTACAGGTCTTTTCCAACCTTAATGATTCTGTGATTCTGTGTGATTGGTATTTCATACTTAGTAACCCACATGCAGCAGAGCCTGGCCCACAGGAGTTACTGCCTTTTATAGCTCAGGCAGTGCTCCTCAGCTTGCTCTATTTCACTGATCCATCAGATCTAAACAACTTGTTTCCTTTTGAGAAGCAATAAATACAATAGTAATCAAATGGCATTTCTTTAGCCACTGATTTTCTCCCTGATCTAAAATCACCAGAAGCTGGAATTTCACGTCTATAGGCAATTCAGCCAGTTTCAAGAGTATTTTGCCCTTCATGGGAAAAAAAAAAATACATTGGGACCATCAGCATGTTTGTTGTATACAATGAAATATGTTGATATGATGTCACATTATGAAATGATTAAAATGATAATAATCCACAATTCACATAAAAGTATAACCTAAATAAAAAATAAACAGAGTATATATAACATGACTGTTTTTATATATATTTTTATATATATACACACATATTATATAACAAGTGTTATACAATGAGTGAACCTAAGTGCACAAGTTTGGTTTTGTTTTAGCAAGGAATTGCTATACTGATAATTTTTTGAGATTGTCTAAAAGTCTGGATTTATCAAAACAACTGGACATTTCAGCTTTATCAGTATGATTTTCCTTTGACTTTACTCTTGATGAAAATCTCATAGAAATAGTCATGTTTTCAAATTTCAGTTTAACTGTGTATTTCTATCTGAAAAAAATATTTTTCAGCTCACCCCAATCCAATTGTACAAAAATGCAGTTGTAATTCTTCATTCAGTGCCTCAACTCAACGGTGAGATTTTTGCAACGATCATGTTGTACCCCTGCTATTTTTTTCTCACTGCTTCATTTTCAGTGCTAATCACAGAATACTAAAAACTAGGCACATGTAAGGAATTGCATGCTTTTATCTTAGGCCTGTCCTGAGCAGATGCTGCTTACTGTGTCAAATGTTAAAGTTTTTGTAAGAAGGCATTCATTTGTGTTACCTGCCCCACAGAGGGAATTGCTCCAGTTGGTGGGGACTGAATCTGTCTATCAGCAACTTACCGCTCAGCCCAGTATGCCAGTGACTGACCACTTTGCTGTCCAACATCTTACATATGGTCCCTCTGACCCTACTGGCAATGCGGCATGGTGAATAGCAGCCTGAGGACACAAGGCTCTCATCGCCCTTCAGAGCTGTCCTGTTCCCAGGCATGGCACTGTCACTTGGAAGGATACAATGATCCCTAGCCAAGATCCTTGAAATAAATCCATCACAGGGAGGTGGGGGCCATCTGGGAGCTGTGATTTTTCTTTCTAGCACTAATTGCTTTCAAAGACTTTGGAAATGTCTGGGATGACACCTGAGAGTATTTAGCACAGACAGATAGGATGAGGTCTCTGTATGCCCAGGAATTAAAAAGTTTGAAACTGCCTGGAAAGCAGGGGGGGGTGGGGGTGGGGGTGGGGCAGAAACAGACTTTTAAACCTTCTATTGTATTTAGGTACTGACTTAACTGAGGTCTTCATTTTTGGGAGGAAGTTGTTCTAGACATGTGATTTGCAGGTGCTCATGGGCAGAGAGGTGCAAACAGACAGCAGAAGCATAATCCTGCTGTGTATTGTGTGCTCTAACTGCATCCCTCAGGGATCCGGTGCTCCCACGCCTGCCAGTGTTGCAACCTGAGATGTGTGACTGTGCATCATTAAATGTTGGCAAGGATGCACATCCACCATGCACATCTACCCTGAGATGCCAGCACTGATTCTTTTTTTCTTCTCTTTCATTCAGCAAGAACCCCAGTGTGGATTAAGTTTGAAGAACTGTATTTAAAAGTGAAAATAAGAATGGAAATAATACGAAAACAAATCTGTATTGATTATTTTTTTCTGCCAAGCGTATGCAAGTGGAGATTTAACGGTATTTATGCAAATTCAGCTTTTAAAGAAGCTTTTTGCTTAGTCTTAATTATGAAAATCCTCTTGAGTCTTTCAGTCCACAGTGAGCTATGTTGCTGTTTTTCGTAACTGAGACAATTTGAGTTATCTTGGAAATCTTAAGCTGCCTTCTGCTTGGTGCCCAGAAGACTTTGCTGCATGTCTGCTTAGGGTCAATTGTTCCTTAAATTTCTTTTAGACTCTATTCAACATGGCAAGCAAATCAATCCTTTCAATTCAGGAGCTGATGAACTCAACATTTTATAAAGCATTGGCATGAGAGTGTAAACCAAGTAGATGGCTTTCAGACCTATTCAATGTCATTTTCATAGAATCATAGAATCATAGAATAGTTTGGGTTGGAAGGGACCTTTAAAAGTCATCTAGTCCAACTCCCATGCAATGAGCAGGGACATCTTCAACTAGATCACAGAATCACAGAATCACTACGGTTGGAAAAGACCTGTAAGATCATCAAGTCCAACCATCAGGTTGCTCAGAGCCCCATCCAGCCTGACCTTGTGTCGTGGTTTAAGCCCAGCTGGCAACTAAGCACCACACAGCCGCTCGCTCACTCCCCCCCTGCCCCAGTGGGATGGGGGAGAGAATAGGAAAAGTAAAAGCGAGAAAACTCGTGGGTTGAGATAAAAACAGTTTAATAAATGAAATGAAGTAAAATAATAATAATAATAATGATAATAAAAATTGTAATGAAAACAACAACAAACAAGAAAGGCAAGTGATGCAAATGAAAACAATTGCTCACCACCCTCCGACCGATGCCCAGCCCAAGCAGCGGTCCCCCGGCCAGCCTTCCCCCTAGTTTATATACTGAGCATGACATCATATGGTATGGAATATCCCTTTGGTCAGTTGTGGTCAGCTGTCCCGGCTGTATCCCCTCCCAACTTCTTGTGCACCCCCAGCCTACTTGCTGGCAGGGCGGTGTGAGAAGCAGAAAAGGCCTTGACTCTGTGTAAGCACTGCTCAGCAGTAACTAAAACATCCCTGTGTATCAATACTGTTTTTAGTACAAATCCAAAACACAGCCCTATACTAGCTACTATGAAGAAAATTAACTCTATCCCAGCCAAAACCAGCACACCTTGAATGTTTCCAGGGATGGGGCATCTACAACCTCTCTGGGCAACCTGTTCCAGTGTTTCACCACCCTCATTGTAAAAAATTTCTTCCTTCTATCTACTCTGAATCTCCCCTTTTTGAGTTTAAAACCATTACCCCTTCTCCTATTGCAAGAGGCCCTGCTAAAAAGTTTGTGCTCATCTTTCTTACAGGCCCCCTTTAAGTACTGAAAGGCCACAATAAGATCTCCCAGGAAACTTCTCTTCTCCAGGCTTAACAAACCTAACTCGCTCAGCCTGTCTTCATAGGAGAGGTGTTCCATCCCCCTGATAATCTTTGTGGCTCTCCTCTGGATCTGATCCAACAGGTCCATGTCTTTCCTGCACTAAGGCCGCAGGAGTTCAACGCAGTACTCCAGGTGAGGTCTCACCGGAGCGGAGTAGAGGGGCAGAATCACCTCCCTCAACCTGCTGGCCATGCTTCTTTTGATGCAGCCCAGGATACAGTTGGCCTTCTGGGTTGCAAGTGCACATTGCTGGCTCATGTTCAGCTTTTCATCCACTAGTACCCCCAAGTCCTTCTCTGCAGGGCTGCTCTCAATCCCTTCATCCCCCAGCCTGTATTGCTACCAGAGCTCGCCCTGACCCAGGTGCAGGACCTTGCATCTGGCCTTGTTGAACCTCATGAGGTTCACATGGGCCTACTTCTTGAGCTTGTCCAGGTCCCTCTGGATGGCATCCTTTCCCTCAGGCATGTCAAGTGCACCACTCAACTTGGTGTCATCTGCAAATTTGCTAAGGGTGCACTTGATCCCCCTGTCTATGCCATTGATGAAGATACTAAACAGTACTGGTCCCAGTACAGACCCCCGAGTGACACCACTTGTCACCGATCTCCATATGGACATTGAGCTGTCGACCGCTACTCTCTGGATGTGATCATTCAACCAATTCCTCATCCACTGAACAGTCCACCGATCAAATCCATATCTCTCCAATTTAGAGATAATGTTGTTGTGGGGGACTGTGTCAAAGGCCTTACAGAAGTCCGGATAGATGACATCCATAATTCTTCCCTTGTCCACTGATGTAGTCACTCCATCATAGAAGGCCACTAGGTTGGTCAGGCAAGACTTGCCCTTGGTGAAGCCATGCTGGCTGTCTTGAATCACCTCCCTGTCCTCCGTGTGCCTTAGCATAGCTTCTAGAAGGATCTGTTCCATGATCTTCCCAGGCACAGAGGTGAGGCTGACAGGTCGGTAGTTCCCAGGGTCCTCCTTTCTACCCTTTTAAAAAATGGGTGCAATGTTTCCCTTTTTCCAGTCAACAGGGACTTCACCTCAATGCCATGATCTGTCAAATACCATGGAGGGTGGCTTGGCGACTGCATCAGCCATTTCCCTCAGGACTCTGGGATGCGTGTCATCAGGTCCCATAGACTTACATATGTTCAGGTTCCTCAGGTGGTCATGAACCTGATCTTCTTTTACAGTGGGAGGGACTTTGCTCCCTCAGTCCCTGCCTTGTGGTCCATCTACTCGAGAGCTGTGGGAAGAGGGGTTTCCAGTGAAGACTGAGGCAAAAAAGTTGTTGAGTACCTCAGCCTTCTCCTTGTCTGTTGTTACCAGTTTGCCAGTCTTGCTCATCAAGGGGGTACACTTTCTTTGACCTTCCTTTTCTGGCTGACATACCTGTAGAAGCCTTACTTCTCATTATTTGCATCCCTTGCCAAGTTCAGCTTCATCCGTACCTTGGCCTTCCTGACGCAATCCTTACAAAACTGGGCAGCGTCCCTATACTCTTCCCAGGATACCTGTTCCCGCTGCCATTGCCTGTGCATTTCCTTCTTGCCCTTTAGCTTGACCAGCAGGTCTCAACTCAGCCATGCTGGTCTCTTGCCTTCCTTGCCTTATTTCTTACATCTGGGGATTGAGAACTTTTGTGCTTTATAGAAAGTGTCCTTAAAGATCTGCCAGCTCTGTTCTGCTCTCTTGTCCCTGAGGGAAGTTTCCTAAGGGGTCCTATTGACTAATTCCTTGAACAGCTGCAAGTTTACTTTACTAAAATGCAGGGTCCTGACTTTACTCTTTCCCTGACCCTCAGGACTGCGAACTCCACCAACGTGTGATCACTGCAGCCCAGGCTGCCTCCAATCTTGACATCACTAATTAGCTCACTTGCATTGGTGACCATCAGGTCCAGTATCACATCCCCTCTGTTAGAGCTGCCTATTACCTGGCTTAAGAAGTTATCCTCGATGCAGCTTGCTGTGCTACTTTTCCAGCCGGTGTCAGCATGGTTTATGTCCCCCAGCAAGACGAGAGCCTGCGAGCGCGATGCCTTCTGTAGCTGGAGTAAGAAGGCTTCACCAGTAGGGTCCCCTTGATAGCGTGGCCTGTAGTAAATACTGACCACAAGGTTCCCTTTGTTGCCTCAGTCTCTAATTCTCACCCATAAGCTTTCAACCTGCTTGTGGCTATTCTTCAGAGGCAGCTCTTTACACTCTATCCGTTTCTTGATGTAGAGGGCAACCCTTCTGGCCCCCTTCCTCGCCTGTCCCTTCTGAACAGCTTGTAGCCATCAACAGCTGCACTCCAGTCATTGGATGCGTCCCACCAAATTTCAGTAATGGCAACTAGACTTTACACCACTTTACTAGGATTTCTATAAATGCAGATACTAACCTATCTGAGTGTGTTAAACACAAATAACCAGATCAAGCCAAATAACAAGACACACTTTTTAAAATGATATAGCTATGTGACATACTTTTCTTGGCCTTTCTCTCTCTTACCTCTTTGTCTATACATATACATGCAAACACACTTTGCATTTAAGAGCTATCAGGTGACTATATATATATACACACATACTACTGGGCATAACCAGATTTTATATAGTGAGTAGTTTTGAATGAGATCTCATGATCAGTAATTATTTACAGTTAGATGACTGAAAACCATATTATTTTATTAGATTTTTTCCCAATAATAGCATCAGATGGTGACATAAATTTATAACCTTGTCTTAGTGCATGAGAATTTTATCACCTGTCTGTCATTAATACTAAAACCTCCATGCTTAGTGAAGCAACTTATGATCATGTTTTGCAACAAAAGTAACTGGGTTATTCTTTCAATATTGATCCCTGAGACACTTTCTCTCCTGATAAAGTAGTGAGTGAAGTTTTGCTTCAAGAGGACTCCATACTTTCCGGTGAATGCTTGCTTAAGCTTCAAGATGTAGGATGTGATGCAATCTCATGATAGCCTATTTGAGTGGGTCTACGTGGAACAAGATATCAAAAATGCATCATCATTTTAGGTGTGTAGTTGTGGTGCACCCAACAAAGCGGAAAAAATAAGATTTTCTGAAAATAAGACATTTTCAAGGCATCCCAAGTTGTGCACTGAAAGAACCCTGTATCTCATTAGTTACTTCTGAAAACCACAGTCCGAGGGTTTGCATAGTACTCTTTCTGTATACAGTTGGCCAAACATTATGGTCAGCTGTGGGCTGAGGATCTTTTGAGTGTACAACGAGCAGCAGAGCTGAGCCCCTCAGCTCTGGAAGTGTTTGCTTGAGAAGATCTGTGCATTTGGAAAAACTGTCCTTAACCGTTTGAACTTTATTTGAAATGATCCTCGATTAAACCATGTGGTGGGGTTTGAGATGAACAGGAAAAAAATAACCCCAGAAATCTGTGTCATTTTGAATTGGAGGGAATTAAAATTTCAGCACAAAATATCTACAACCCCCTACCAGTGATCCTTTTCTCTGTTCTTTGCCTGTTCATTTACCCTAACAAGCACCTGAGATTTATTATTTCGTTTTGGTATTTTTGGATGACTTCTTATCCTCCCTTTCTCTGTCTTTACTGGCTGGTGTCAGGTGACCTCCTCCTGCCCCGGTCCTATTTCTGTCCTTCCAAGTGGCAAATGTGTTGATTTTGTATTTATGAGAGTCATGAGAGAAAAATGCCATGCTGGATGACTATATTCTCAAGTCTCAAATGTTTTTGAGAAGCATCAAGGGAGAGAAACCAAGAGACTTTCCCTTTGTATTCCTGCAGAGCATAAATAAAGGAACAATCCTTTTTGAGAGACTGATTGCTTTAGTTTTAGGACAACACTTGAAAGTTTACAGATTTTCAGTTTTACGAATAAGAATACTTTCTTTCAAATTGGTGAATGTAGTGAATTATAAATTCCACATGACTTTGAAGTCTGCCTAGTTTCATTCTGCAAATAGCTCTACCATCAGAAAGTGTATCTCATGTACTATAAAGTTTCAGATTTTATTTTTTTCTCCATTAGCCCTTCAGTCAATAAGAACTTCCGCTATCCTGTTTTCTGATTGAAATCTGAAATTCAGATTAGCTGATCTTACAAGGACTTGCAGCCAAAGTCATGGGACATGACGTCTTGTCATGGTTTAGTTTAGAATTTTTTGTTTAGCTTATTTTTTATTTACAATTTTATTGGATTTTTATGAAGAAAGATGAAATACTAACAGGACACACACATAATTATAGTGTTTTGCCACATTATGCAGAATTTACAAGACTATCAATAGGTGCTTTTTCTTAGTGTAAAGGGAAGTTGGCATCCATCAGGAGTAACTCAATACCTGTCAGTACTGGGTCTTAAACAACTCAGTAAATCAGGGCTATTTTTGACCTCCAGGAATGCTTTGCTACATGATTATTGTCACTAAATACGTAACACTATTCCTAGATTATTGCTAATGGTGAAGTTCAGACTGCTGTTTCTTCTGGTTTTAATGCAATATGTTTATTTTGTGAACCATCAGAATCCTACTCTGAAAATCAATAACATACTGTTTTTGCCATTTATTTATTCCATTGGGTAAAACTTTTTAACAAAACATGTCTATTGCTGAGGCTTATGTGGAAAATAGTATTGTCAGGTCACTAAACTTTGTGACACAGGATAAGATAGAGGAGAAGTTAATTATTCCACGGGATCTAGTGGACATAAGACTTTTTTGATCTCGTTCTTGTGGCACTGTGAGAAGGACAGAAAATAGCACAGACAAAACTAAGCTAGTGACAATGATCTTGAGAAGAATGGTGCAATCCTGAATTTATAATGTTAAGGTTGCATTTCATCAAATTATCTCAGATACTGAACACAGCTGATTAAATACTGTTTCCTCTTACAATAAGTTATTGAAAAGGTGAAGCAATTGTAATATAATACTTGGCAGAAAGACTTCAGAATGCATTTAGCTGTAGTAGTTACGTATTCTCAGGTTGTCTTTATCCATATGCTTATAATCTCCTACAAATTTGTCAGACCCAGTAATTTAAATCCCAAAGATGCTTACACTCAGTATGTGTTTAAATAGAGGTATATCTGAAAAGGGCTTCAACCTAATGCTTTACAGAGAGGTCATCAGGAAGTTTCAGATCAGTTTCTGTTATGAAATTCTGTTTTTATACTTTCATTAATTCCTGTAACATTCACCTTTATGACATAGCTTTCCATGCTTGAGAGAGTATTTGGATTCAGCAGAATCCTTTCAGCTACCTTTGGGTTATAAGAGAATCCTATTTAAATATATGAAGTAAATCCTACTTTTTTTTGTCCAGATAGGAGGAAAGGGAAATGTTTCAAACCAAAACAAGTTTTAAACTTCAAATTGTTCAAGTACACTAGCTCATAACGAGCAGCTGAATCAATCTGAAAAGATTTAAGGAAGTGTTCACATCATCCAGTCTTAGGCAGCTGCTATGACCAACCTATTCCTACTCTTCCTACTGTCAGGCTCTCCGGAGAGCTCTGGTTTACATGGTCTGAATCACCTCTGGGAAAAACCTGTTTCTCTCTTGCCTGGCTATTGCCAAGAACCTGGAGAGAATAGTTGTTTAAATTATATGGCTAAAGCTGGGCGGTATGAATACTCTCTTTCATGGCAGGGAGGAGATACTGTTAGTCTTTAAAAGTGTGCCCTAATATGTGCATGAAGTGGAACTGGTCATCCTTTCCCAAGGTTTCACAGAGATTATGTAGCATGCCAGAATGATGTGGAGGACCCAGAGCTTAGCATTTAGACAGCACTGGATTCAACAATATATTGTGGTCTAAAAATATTGTTCAGTTAGCTATTCTGATACATTTACAAAATAAGTATGTTTTCTTTATTCTTGAGGAGTACCCACCAGAGCTGGGCTTGCCAGGGAAAATGAGGAGCTCAGCTCCGCTTCCCTCATTGTATCGCCTATGGTTGCACTGTTCACTTGACATCTTGTGGTGGAGGAATAGTTCTCCAGCCTTGTCTTTACTTTGAGGATTTCTGTAGCTTTGGTACCTCTTTTTCCCTTTTTTCCCCATTAGACACTGTCCAGTGTTTCTCAGTCACTGAGTTGGTGTGATGTTTGTCGTGGGTTGTTTAATTTGCAGCAAACACATGGACATGCTGTTAAGAATTTGTCTGTTGGGCTCAATTTGAGCTGAAGAAACTTGAAAAGCAACAAAAATGCAATACTGTTGCTTAAAAATAGTCTATATAGCACTTGTAGGCAAGAATTAATATACTAAGCATTTTAAGCCATGATTTTTATCATGAGGCAAGAAATCTTGATTGAACTAATTATTGGTTTTAGTCTTGCATCATTGTTGCACTTTCAAATTATTTTCTTCAGAAATACTTGATTGTTGTTTGTTGTTAACTACAGAGACATGTTGATTTGCAACTAACTGTAAACTACTCATTAAACTGACACACTGCTACTCCTTAATTTAACATTTTATCGTTAAAATATCAGAAGACATTTCTTATTTATTGTCTGATACTTTTACTTAGTCTTTGTGTCAAACTACTGTGGATGGAAATGGAAATTTTATTAAATTGGAGTTGTATTTAATTGCAGAAAATGCATCTTCTAAAGCCTTTTATTAATGAAATAAAATTACTTTGAGTAGACTGGTGACATATTTTTAAATTAAAACATTTTTTAGTTTGAGCTAACTGATTTATTAATGAGAAAGTATTCATTGTAGCTAGTTGCTTATGGTTACAATTTCCACAGGACTTTAAAATAATTAGCTTTTAGTCTTTCATGGCTTGTTTTTGTTTGTAGGTTGGATGAGAAAGACAAACTATTACCTTTTAATCCCACTCATACTTTGAATGAACGAAATACTGTATAAAAGTGCTAAACCAGAATGAAGCGGGAAAAAAATCTTTCAGCACTTGAAAAAGTACTGCTAAAATAGCTTAACACTTCAGTCAGAATTTTACACATGATCTCAACTGAGGGTCCCCATCATTTTGCTGGTTTTACCTATCATAAAAACTTAGTTACAAAAATGTTCTACTTGCATGCCATTTTTAACTAATTAAAATATTTCTATGACATTGTAAGAGGAATAACTTTACTCCTTATTCCAAATTTAACTTTTGAAATCTTTGTTTGTTTTTTTGACCTATTTCTATCCTTTTATTTAAATAACGTTCTCTTAGATTTTAGTTCCTGAGTAGTACTGAAATGTGTCTAAAATCATAATAATTTTCTTTTTTTTTCTTCTTCAGAGAGTGTAGACCAAACCTGAATAAACTTACAGGGTAGGTTTTGTGCTGAGGATGTTTGAAAAGCAACTCAAAGAGACCAAAGCAATTTTGCCACAATAGTCTAAGGTACAAACACAACTCCTCAAGCACGTAATTGAAATTGATTTAATGCGAAACCAATTGAATAGGATTGATTCCTATTGAAATCAAGGAGACTACAGAAAAGAGTAAGAATTAACTGCTTGAGCCAGGGTGCCAAGTCTTGTGCAAATTGTTCCTAGCCATACAAATAGAGGAATTGAGTGCTGTATCAGGAAAGAATGTTCATGTGTATTTTTCCGTTTTGAATGCAGAAATCTGTGCAGAAAATACACTTCTTTTGCATGAACTAAGACAAAAAAGTAGAGTTTTAAACGTGGCTGCAGCTGTGAAAAACAAGGTAAGGTATTCAACAGTTCTTGTCAATTTGAGTGTCTAAGTTCGGACTTTTTAGTGATTATGGTCTGAATATAATGAAAATGCTGTAAAGGTGTGTAAGTGGTTCCCCAGACTGGCTGGGGATAATGCCTCCTACAGAGTGAATGTGTGTGTATGTGTGCGCATGTGTGTGTGTGTGTAAACCTGTCATAGTTATTTATCATAATAACTCTTTTCTTGAATCACAAGTGATTTTGAGGGAGGATGCAGAGCTAGTGTGCCACTAGATGTAGCTCTAAGACAGCATCTAACAAAAGAAGAACCCTAAAAAAGTGCAGTCTTTAATATTTGCATCAATCACCACAATTGTCTTTAAAAATAATTCACAGATTAAATCTTAAGCTTTTGAAACAGGTTCCAAAAAAAAAAAGAAAAAGAGGGGAAAAAAAAGCGTAATGAACTGCTATTAAAGCTTACAGTATCAGAGCTACTGCATTTCTGGGAACAGTATGAATAAGATTGCTATTTTATCAGAAACCTTTGGTTTTATAGGACTGTCTTATCTAGTTCTTGAAGTGCTTTCTGTTAAGTAAATTCACATCTTTTAAAAAAGCAGAGCATAAATTCCTGAAGTCTTGCTATTCCAAAATCTGAGGCTCATGTCTGCTTGAGGTCAGTGGTTAAATGAGTTTGCTGGTCTTGGCTGAAATACCATTGAAGCTTCATGGTATTTAGCTACCTTCATCTTGGTTTACGGGGACTTAGAAGTTAAATAGAAGAAATGCTAATTAGGTCAGTATGGAAATAAATCTGCAGAGCTGTAAGAAGATGCTTGCACAGTGTCTATTGAAGCAGGTGTGGTTTTAGTCTAGGCTTGCAGTATTTCACTTACAAAAACAAATAGATTAATAAAAGAGAAGGAAAAATCTTTGAAAAGTAGAGAATTTGCTCTTAAGGGAATTAGTGAGGACCAAGGTCCTTAGTAAGGTAACTCAGAATGGGAAGAGATATGGGTGTAGATGATTTTTGCAGGATATCAGGCTAAAAAGGCAGCAGAGCAGATGACATCTGTAGATACTCCCTGGAGTGAATATTCAGTTTTGCTTTGGCCCCACTGAACAGTTCTGTGTATGCTTAGCTTTGAGTAGTTACATTGTCTACATTTTCAAAATTTTCTCTTTTGTACTTGAATCACCCAGCTGAACAACATACGGATACGATCAACATCAAAGACAGGTTATTTTTTTGAGAAAATGTTAGTAGCTCGCTGATTAAATATGAAGTGGGCATTGAGAGATCATTAACACTGTGAAATGGATTTCTGACATTTTAAAAAAGCAGCATGTACCCTTGTCTTTAGCTCTGTGGTGGGTCTTAAATGAATAAAGTCTTTGCTGATCATTTTGTTTTTGCCTTTGGAAGTGATGTATTCTACAAGTTATGCTCTACAGGAAATGGTTGAAATTAGTTTTCATTAGTTCATTTATACTGCACTCCTCGGCAAGATTGCAGCTTGACCTCATTATACCATTAGAATCTGTAAAAACTTTTTTAAAGCCAAGTGCTTTCAAATATGTAATTTTTAAAAGAATTTCAGTAAAACAGCATTAAAATATAATTCTTTCTAAGGCTTTTTACACCCTGCTGTCCATGTTTAGTAAAATATTTTAAAACTGTCCGTATCTCTTTTACAACAGTTTTTCAATCCATACTACACAGAAATACTGTATAGTATATCAAGGTGTTAAAGTTACCTTCTACACATCTGCTTTTTCTTTCTTTTCCTTGCGACACAGGCAGACACACACACGCGCACACACAGGACCATATACCAAGTCAGGAGCTAATAAAGATGTCAACCACTGCACTCTGTTATGAGCTGTGACACATAACACAAAGCACCCTGCCTAGTCCTGATGTTGTCATTTTCTGCAAGTGCTAGGTTCACTTCTGTTTCTATTAGCTGATGCATCAACACCCTGCACCCGGGAAGAGATTCAATAAAGTCTATTAATTAGGCTACCCTTTTAGGCAGCGAGGAAGCAGGAGTACGGGAGATGTCTTGGGCCACGATCCTGTGCAGCTTGCGTTATTCTCTGTCCCGAAGCCTAATCAGCATGCTTGTTTTTGGGGGGTTAAGAGAGGCAAAGAGGAATATTGAGGTTCTCAGCTCCTTGCAGGGCTTTTGTACCAGGATTTGTTTAGGTAATGCAGCAGAGCGGCAGGACATGTGCCTCCTGAGACTGCTGCCAGCCACTACAGTGTGCAAGAGGAGGGAGGCAAGGGATGCCCACAAGCAAAGCCAGCAACGGGAGAGTCATGCCCCATTTTCCAGAGAAGCAGTAAAAACCACTAAGGATACTTCTCCATCTGCACAGCTATTACATATCAAAGACTATGTCTGCATTTTCAGTAGATATATAAAGCTACTGTGTTTGAGATTTATTTCTGGCTGGTAAAAATAGTTTTGTCTTCTTTTGGGCTGAGTGTGTTAGATGACTTTCTTGTTTCTGTGATTCAGTAACAGTGTCGTTCTTTACAGACATAATGTGCGTATTGCTGACATTGTTCCAAAAGATAGATGGCCCACGGCCACCTTTGGGAAATTCTCTAAACGGAAGAATCAGAAATTGTAATCTCACACTGGGTGTTGAAGCACTCTGTTTGCATGCTGAGCATGCTGAAGGAGGGCCTGAAACAGTCCCTGTGCATGTATTTACACAACTGAGTATCGCTGCTTTGAGTTGTCAGCCTGGTGGTTCAATAACGTTCACTCTTCAAAGCCTTCAGTATGTATTCACGTGCCAGAGTTTGCATTGTAAAGGGCCTGTAAATGTGCACTGCTCACCCGGAGGAGGTCAGTACCCTCTCAGCTTTACTGCTGGAGCCGGGACACAGTTTTGTTTCCTTCAGGAACTTCCCCCTCACAGCAGTGGGAGCAAAACTGGGCCCCTGTTTGGTGGAAATGCTTTCTGCCCTGAAATCTGAATGCAGCAGAAAGAGTATGTGCTGCCATGTGTTCTCTCTGCACCTCAGAAATACCGGCGAATTTTCCCCCTTCTTTTCTTCTTCCAAGAGAGAAGTGCTCCAGACAGCAGGGAGGCATAGGATGGATGGGGGTGCCCTGGATTAGTCGTATGGAAGGCACTGTGAAATTACTTATGAAAAATACTTTCAGATTATTTCCCCCCCCGTGTTGTGCGGGGAGGGAGGGGGAAGCAGCACGGTTGGGTCTGTGGCAAAGGCACAGTGGCCTGTCCTGGAGGCTCTACCTCTTGTGGAGTGGGGCCAGCGGTCATGAGCCTCCCCTGCCCACAAGCGTCTGGAGAGCAGTTAGCAGAGCGGGGCAGGCCGCGGGGGCTGAAGGAACCCTGCGCCGCCCTCTGAAATGGTGCCTGTTATGGGGCTTGCGCACACCCTGCTCTGGCTCTGCCTGGGCTGTGCTTCGGGGTCACTGCCTCTGTGGGGTGCAAGGGTCTCACTGGGTGCATCGTCTTGCCCTCTGTAAAACAAGGAGATGGGGCGTGATAAAGATCCTTTAGCTATCTAGCAAATCTGCACTTCTGTGTAAGATCCGGGGCTTGGTGTGGTCCTGGAGGACAAATGGTGAGCTGGAGAGGGTGTAAGATGTTTGAAGGGCAGACAAAAAAAATCTGCTCAGGTCCCCTGATTCTGCTGCCTCCGTGAGGTCTGGCTTGGATGTGCCCTTCTGAAACCTGCATCAGGAGACAGCTGCCATGCAGGGATGGGGCACAAGTAATATGTTATTTAAATTAAAATGGGATACGCTTTTTGGCAACACCTAATTCTGGAGGTGGTTTTTCAACAGTACCAATGCTAGAAATTCAACTGCATAATTTATGGTAAGAATTTACATTTATTTTTGTGTTTGAAGAATGGCTTGGTGGCTTAAGCACAAAGCTGGATGGGACATCAGGTAGTTCTTCACTGTTCTGCCCTCCCCAGTTTGTGTGTGGCCTTGGTGGGACAGGCTACTCTCATAGGCACAGTAATGAATCCATGGCGTTTGCTGGTGAGACATAACTGAAGTTCTCTGAGGCTATGAGTGAATGGAGCTAGAGGAGCACAGTCCTTTCTTTTATAGTATTTTAAAAACTGAAAATTAGGACTTAGAAATTCACCCATCACTACCAGTTTGTATCATCTGCAAGAAGTTATTCTGTGCTGCAGGCACTCGTCAGTTATGAAGAAGGATAGGCCCACCACGTAAATAAAGTAAATCCATCTCATTTTACATGGATGGTCAAACAGCCATCTTATGATAACTCTCAATCACTGCCAAAGTGAATCAGCCTCAAACCATAGGAGGAAAAGAAATTTTCTCTTCAGTTTCTTTGGGTCTGCATTGCAGAAGTCTGAAATCAGCTTGCAAATACACTGCATTGTCATATGCTGTAATCCACAGCTCTGTTTTTACTGATGTGTGTCCTGTGTGCTGTGTGCTGCTGTAATTCCTAACTACAGTGGGGGTATCAAAGTTTGACTGCAGCCTTAGCCCTGACTTTACTGGCATTGTTGATTTTTATCACAGTTGCAATGTAGATTTAAAAAAACCGACAACACAAAACAGGTATATGCTTTATAGTTAATGCTGTCTTCACTTTGTTCTTTATCGGTACTAGAAACCCCTTCAGTTTAAGGTAAAATAAAACAAAAATAGCAAAATAAATAACTCGGGGGCATTTGGAGTGGAATGAAAGCTGCTTCTTTGTCTGAACACCTGCATTGTAATGGAGCTTTAAGTGTATAGCAGCCTCAGACAGAAAATATTATAACCAATCTGAACAATGCCTCTAGGGCAGGGAGAACCTCTGAAAAGCACAACAGTGGATTAAAATAGGTGTGCAATAAATATGCATTTAGTTATTTATTACAAAATAAATTATGTGTTGACACGAGAAGTTACACTGTAATTTTCTGTTTGAAATGTTACAGAAGTAAATCGCTTTCTTTCTAAAGGGCAGCATGGAGCGTTGGTCTTGCGTTTCTGTCATGACATTTAACTCATTAGCATGCAGGTGCACTCTCTGGGTTTCATGCAATAACTGCCTTCTTTCACTGCATTTACAGATAATCCAGCAAGTTTGCAGGCCAAATGGCTGTCTGAATGTGAGCCCACAAAGCAATGAATGAAACAGCACACTGCTCGGGGGGATTCCGGCACAGATAGCCAGAAAGTGAGTATCAGCAGTGGCATTAAAACCAAAAAATGGCTTGAAATTGTTTGTAACTGACCATCATGATAATTAATGTAGGTAATGTTGCAGTCACTCGTTATTCTTCCCTTTCCTTAAAATCAGCTGTCTTGTTTTTTAGTAACTGATCCATGGTTAATAGCATTATGCATCTGAGCTCCTGGTTTACTAAACATAATCAATTATTCTGCATTTGGTGTGTCAAATAGGAAATCCTTCACGGAGAACTGCAGGCACAGCGGGGACTCTCGTGACTCTGCTTTGGGACTGAGCGGCAGATGAAATACCACGGCCACAGGGGACCCTGGCTCCTGCAGCTTTGCGGAGCTGCCTTCTTTTCCAGCGCTGTAAGGGCTAGAAGAAGGGCCTGTATCTTTGCTGCTGAAAGGATCTGGGCTCAGGTCTGGGACTAGCACATAGCTCCTGGGCAGCCGATGGTGACATCTCTGTGCCTCAGCTCTCTGTCAGCTGCATGGGTGTAATGTCTCTGTTTCATGTTCTTGTTGGGAGACGTATGTTACCTAACCCTCAGTCCTGCAAGGGCTGGGTATCTAGCTAATCATCTGGCCTCTCCCTATATTTATAGGAGGAGGGGGAGACATTCATCTCAGGTAAAAGAAGCGTCTAAAACAGCTGGGAAAAATGCCCCGTCTACGTACATGGCTTTTTCTTTTACTTTCAAGGGAGCCTAAGTAACTAGCTCAGGCTCCAAGCTGATTTTTAAAAGGTTGAAGTTAGGTGAGTCAATTCTACTTGCTGCATCTGCCTCTTTTGTTAAAATTGTCAGCCCTTAAGCTGGGTACTGTCTTCTGCCAACATGGGCATTGCTGTATGTTTAACATGGCAAAGTCATCATTGCAGATGGAGCCCCTACATGCAACTGCAATATGAAAAATTGATAAAAAGACTCTTAGAGCTGCTGACTGATGTTTAGTACCTGACAACGTCACTTATGCTCATATAAACAGATGGGTAATGGAAAACCTCTGCATGTTAACCTAGCACAGGTTATGCAGCCGGGCTCAGACACAAAATCATGCTTTGGCAGCTTAACAAGCTGCTGCATGTCTACTGAGCAGTTCCTAATATCCCTGTGCTGATCTCATCCTCATCATCTTATGTATGCTCATGTGAAAGGCGTGCACACAAACAGATGCCTCAAACTGATGCACAGTAGCTTGTTAAGCCACTGTTATCATGTACCTCAGCCCACAGACAACCCCCACACTAGGTCTTTTCTTACTTGGGTTTCATGCCGACACTGGGGATTTATCAAAATCTGCTGTGCAGCTATAAAGATTTTTGCTAAATATGCAAGAAACGTCAATGTGTAGGATACAGGAAATGGAGCAGAATGGCTACTAGGAAAAAGCTTAGCATCTGTTCGGTGAGTTTTCATGCATGATTTGGTAGGTAAAGGTTATCAGAAAAGTCGATACAAGTGTGCTCAGAAAACATAACGTCGGTTAAACCTCTTGACAGGTGCGTTACAAAGCAGCAGAAGATCATGCAAAGCTGACCAGCAAAATTCTGTTGCTCCTGAAGGTAGTAGTGCCTTGTCATACTCCTGGGCTGCTTTATGAACCTGCTGGCCTGCTAAGCTGAAAGCCGTTGCTCTGCTCCCAGATGGCAGGAGTTGCATTTGGAAAGGCATGCAGTGTCTCTCATCTCTGCACTGTGCCAGTTTGGCACTCTTTGAAGGCAGGTGAATGAACCTTGTTTTAAAACAGGATTTTTATGCTTGTAAAAGATGCCAGCTTGAGACTAATGGGAACTCAAGTCCTTTGCTTGCCTGTGGAATTTACACAGCATGGGCGCTGGCAATGCTCACGGCACCCACATAGGTATTTCTCAACTCTCATTAGATGGAAGCCAGAACCACAGGTACCTCAGGGTCCATTTCCATTCTCCTCAGCACGGATATTGTAAAGGTGTTAATGCTCTCATCTCTCGAGAAAATGTTAGGCGTTCGCGAAAGAGGGCCAAGGGGCCTGTGCCGTGCGGCCCTGGCAGCCTGTTGGCTGCCTGCTCGCGGGGCACCCCGGGGTCTCTGTGCTTGGGTTCCAGCACAGCCGCTCCAGGTGCTCCGCTCTGCATGAGGAGGCCGCAGCGCTCTCCCCTTCACCTACACTCCCGCCTCCTGTTGCCAACTCCCTTCCTTGTTCACAGACAGCATCCTGAAGCCCGCCGTCCTCGGTCTCCAAGCCAGTGCAGATCAGACTCAGCCCCACACGGCTCCTGCCTGTGAGGGTTTTGAGGTTTCAGATCATGTCTTGAGGCAAACGTGGTAGCTAGGAACAACAGAAACATTCAGGCTGCGTCAGGTTGAGGGACGTAAACGTACTATGCCTTGCACAAGGAGAATGCACATCTATCTGAAACAATAAAACAGCCCACATGTATGTGCAGTGCCAGATTCCTCCCATCTATTTCTGACCTTCACTCCCACCTGAGAAGTCTTCTCCTTCCATATAGCGCAGTATGTTTCTTGTTTCTGCTCCTGGCCTTTTCTTTCCTTGCTTTAATACAGCCAGGGAAGTACTCCTATCTTATATAAACGTCACAACCCTTTGTCAAGTGAGTGTCTCATTAGGTCTGCTGAACTGTTAGAACATCACAGCAGATGATTTCTTCCTCAGTCTCTTGAAGGGCAGAGCTGAAAAGCTGGTTTGCTTTAGCTGTCCCCATGACCAGGGGTGCTCCATTTAAGGAGGTTCTGTTCCTTCTGCTCCTGTTCCTTCTATGCCACCTGAAACCTTTTCTTCTCCCTGTTCTTACTACTTTTATCTGAGTGCGGAAGCAAAAAACCAGGAAGAAGGCAATGACTCCCCACATTTACACTGGGATTCATAAATAGCACTCAAACAGATTTTCCAAAACACGGCAGCTGTACTTCAGGCCATTAAGCTCTCAGCAAAAAGATTCATGTGCCTCCCATTTCAATCCCTCGACAGGTCCAATTGTCAGATGTAAAAGTTTTTAATTACATATTTAGAAATCTTTATAAACTGGTGGGATTACTGAGCAGAAACCCAGCACAGCAAAGGCCATAAGGTCTCCTCAGAAAGGAAAATCTTTATAAATAAGCATGCACTGAAAGAAAAAGCAAAATAACCACTACCTCAAGCTATGAATCAATGTGTTCCCGAGAGGTTAAGGCCCTGAATCAGTAAAGTCTTTAAAAATATCCCTAACGTTAAGTGACCCCATTGACTTCAGTTATATATGTATCAGTAGCTTTCTCAGTTGGGACTTTCTTTTATGAGCTAAAATAAAATATTTTTTTTATTCATTTTTAGAGTCTGGAATTGTGGCCTCTATGCAGTTTGCAAACACAGTGCCTAGAAAAGTGTAAAATGTGGGGTGGGAGTAAATTAGGAACACTACCCCCATTTATCAATGTGGGAAACTGAGGCGGAAAACCGAATGGTTTATTTAGGGCCACACAAGCAGTATACGGCAAAGCCAGGTGTATATCCTATAGAAATTCCAACTCTCCTATCTCCTCCTTTAGACCTTGTGTAACACCTGAGTAAGTGGAAGGGACAACAGAGTTAGAGTTAGCTAATACTTCACCTACTGGGGATCAGGGAATATATCTTCTTCCTGCCCTAACACTTATTTAGAAACTTGAGTATGGTATGCTTGTGAAATACTTATTTTTGCATAATAATCTTCAAATTTCAAAGAAAAAGTGAAATATTGGTTTTTTTTTTTTATTCATTCAAATAATTGTACCTGATACAGTGTTTCTAACCGAGAATATTAGCCAGTCTATTGCAGCTCATTTCATAGCATGGAAGTACAAACAATAAGAAGCAGATCGCCAAACCTTGAGTAATTAAATATAAGTAGAGCAGTTGTAATAAAGAGAAAGAAAGCACTGGGTAAGTTTTCTGAAAAGGGAAAAGGTATAACTACTTCAGCCGAAGGGCAGCAATAACACAGACACTGACAAAATACAGGGATTTTATGTGCTTATGGACTCAGCCATTCACAAAAAAAGTCATTATCTTAGCAAATGCCACATTACATGATAGTAATCAAGCTACTGTACTGTACCTTTGAGATACAAAGCACCTTTTACTGAAAATCAAAGGGACTTTTCTGAATAGTTAAGAGAAGAAATTTATGGTTCTGTGATGATATGGCCACATATTTTTCTTCTTGCTTTTCTAACAGTTAGAGCTGTTTTTGTACTCTTTTTATTGTCACAAACTGTTCTGCGGTGTTTCTACTGGCTTTTGGCAAAGTAGCTGCAGAGTTAGTATGGAAACTTTTAGCATGCCCAGCTGAGGCACATCTGATTACCTCAGCTCTGAATGATAAGCTTACAATGTGAAATGAATAAAAAAGATAAAAGTAAGCTTATCTGTAAACCCTAACTCTCCCTTTTTCCATCCATCCTTACTGTTAGCAAAGTGTCTGTTGGACTAATGATAGGGAACATCCATTTTAAGACCAAAAGGATTACCAGGCTGTGGAAGAAGCAGCTGATGAATGCTGAGAGGATAGCAAAATTTGTACCTCTTGTTGGTGATGACCACATTGTTGGCTAGAGGAGCAGGGAGACTCAGAATGTCTTTAGGATAAACAGCCCTAACCCCATTTTAGGATCTATGCCTGGAGAATAATGATTCAAAAACTGTCATTGGAAGTCTTGGGTAGCCAGTTCTCTTTCCAAAATAGATTTTTGCAAAACAGTCATGGCATACCCCTGATTGGTATGGAGTGTATCAGCCTTTTTTTTTTTCTTTTTCTCCCACTTCTGCTTTTGTATTTTTTGGGACAGATGAATATTAGAATAGTTTAACTGAGGATAAGCCATTTTTGATCTCTGTTTAGAAGGCCTGTCTCAGTCTCCTTGCCATAAGAAAGGACCATCCTGGTCACTGTTAGGCTGGGGTATCTGGAAATATCAGCCAAATTCAGAACATTAACTTTGCTTGAAGGATTGATATTCCTTCACTCTGTTTGTATTGGTGTCTTTGTCCTAATGACTGTAATCATCCCCATTTTAATTAGATTAGGAAAAAAACCCTCTGAAAATTGAGGATGAAGAGCCCCCTGCCTCCACATGCAAAAGGCTGATGTACCAATCTACAACTGGAGTGTGAATTGTGGGTACCTGAGACTGGCTGCTTCAGCATTAGTATGTCTGTGATGGATTTGAAATCTATTCCTGTATTTTGAAAAAGGTTTATATACACCAGTTTACCCAAGACTGTGGGGCATAAGAAAATAATGTCATCCTGGCTCTGTAATTTCCATTATAAATCAGCTGCAAATACTTAAGCAGCTTTATCTGCTGATGTACATTTCTTTCCCAGCAGATATGATATGACAGAAAGAAAACACAATCTCTAAGCTCTTTGGGACAGCCAGTGTGATTAAACTTCCCAACTGGGGTTGTACTGTATATTATGTGAATATAATTTTTTGTGGGTTTATTTCATTTTGGATGCGGTGGTACTAATCAGCATCTAGTATGATGTTTATCTTTTTCATCAAAAATGTCACTCTGTTCACAAGACCTTTTAAGGTGAAGAAGAGGCAGAAAACAGGTTCTTTTTCTCTATCACATTTAACATCCTCTGTATCTATGGATAACAGGTTCTGAGGTGAACTGCTGAGTGTGTCACAGTAAGCCCAGCAGAGTTAAGTGTGGAAAGTCACTCTGAGCATATGCTGTAATGGATTTGACCTCGAAGAGCACTACAAAGTGAAATTGCAGATAACCATCTGAACTGACTTCAGAAGCCTGTAGCCCTGACTCCCTGGATACCAAGAGAAAAGAGAAGGACTAAATAAATTGGCGTGAACAATCAGAAATACAAGGTTGAATAAATGCTTAATATTTGAAGTGCTTACAGTAAAAGAAAACACAGAAGAACAGTACATTTCCCTACTTGATTCTTACCACAATAGGAAAGTAGAATTCCTTAAAGGACGGTTTTATAAAAGTAAGTTATATATTCAATAGAAGTGAGATGTGAAAGTAATGTTAGAACAATAAAGACATATAGCTGGGAAGATCTTAAGCATCTTTCCATAGCATGCAATTACTGATTAAGAATACTAAAGAGAAAGGAGAAACTACTCACATGGAGAACAAGAGTTGCATTCTCCCCAGCAGTCTGAGGCTCCAGCCTTAAGGGCAGCAGTGGTGGATCTGATGGGGCTCTGCCATGGATATGTCAAAAGGTCATCAAATGATGAAGCATATGGGCTATTAGAACAATCATTTTTGGATCAAGTTTTTCTAGGGTGGAGTGGTGTATATTTTTGAGCACCCCGTATTCAGAGGCTGCGATTAAAATAGCTGTTCTTACTCACTAGTTCCTGGCACACAAAGTGTGAGAAGGGATGGTCTTAAGCACAAGAGATGTAGGTATGCAGAAATGAAAGCTGAGGGTGAAAGAACAACTATCTGATTTATGCAATGACATAAAAGGGCAAATATTTGGAAGGGGTATGATTCCATCAGTTTGACTTTCCTAAAGTTACCTTGATAGTGCAAAAATCATTGTGTTGTGGAGCTTGTGGTCTCAAATGAAAGGATAATACAGAAGACAGACAAAAAAATGGAGGCTAAGAGAGTCAAAAGGACTTCTGTGCTTGTAGTCCCAGAAAACGTTGGGGCAGAAGTGGGAACAGAGCCCAGCTCATAGTATATCCACTGCTTGTTTTAAAGGACAGGTTTTCCACTTGGTTATTCTTCATATTACATTTATTAACAAAAGTAGGATTAGAAAGAGCTTTGAGGATCCCCTGGGATTGGGGACTGGTGTGAGCAAGTGCTATTTGGTTTTCTGTCTATTGTGTTTAAAAAGACAGGAAGAGAAAGAAGAGAGAATGTGTGCACACGTTCACTGCCACATCTGCTCTACAAAACCCCAAGCCAGAGTCAAAATAAGCCTTTAAAGAGAATATAGACAGCAGTGTATTTAGTTTTGATTTATTAAAATAGTTTTCAGACTGCAGACTTATTTGTCCTGTGAGAACTGCACTCTCTGGTAATGGGAGCATTGAATTTTCATGTGAAACATTTTAGAGAGCATATTTTTTTCCACCTACAAGAGTGTGACAAGAATTCGTTCTTGTATGATGATGTGCAAGTTATTATAGCTGCTATGCTAAACATGTATTTATGATCACTGCTGGCACGGCTGCTGTGTATTTTGTTTATGTTGTTACAAACCTAGTTGTGACACGTTATAAAAAATACATTCTTTTGTGGTAGTCTCACACTAAGGCAGAATAAATCATGCCTCCTACCTCTGCTCTGGCTTTTCTGATATTGCCGCTTTGCTTTTCCTTACCCTGGAGAGCGCTTGTGTGATTCTCAGTCCCATACCAGATGATGTCGAAGGCCTCATGAAAGGGCAAAAATAGATGCCTTAATACACCTGTCAGGGAGGCAAGCCCCAAATCACAGTATGAAGCAGCTACTGTCCTTCAATCAGAATAACGTGCTTTCATTAAATGCTAGTTCTGGAACAGTCTAGCCATGTTTTAAACATGTGAGGAACAACACAATGAATAATTTCAAAATGGGGAAAACAAACAAGAAATAGAAACAGAGCTTCCAAAATGAGCAAGAGCTAGCCAGATCCAGCACTAGACAAGTACTAGACAAGGAAGTCTCAAGTCTTTCATTTTCCCTGCTCTTTCCCATTAACATGGACACAAGACACGACTGCTATCTCTGTGTGTCTTAATCACAAGGACCTCTTTGTGATACGTTTTTTTTAAAAAAATGAAAGCTCTGTCAAATAATTGCAATACAATTTTAAAAGCTCAAGATTTGATATTTTTTAGTTAGATTTGTTTCTTTTCACTTTCCAAACCAGCATTTTTCATTCTTGCTTAATTAGCAGTATTCTAAAGGTGGTTTTGACGAGTATCACCATCTGCATTGTATATGAATGTTCTTCATAGGTTTCGTTCTATTTGCTTGTCCATGTTGCCACTGACATTAGTGTTGCAGGACCAAACCCTACTGTTCGATGTTTAAAGGATAAGGGTTTATACAATGCCTATAGACAAAAAGGCAACATTTTTTTTTTTGGTGACTGGGATTTGTGCAGATGTGTGTTTGCAAGACCGGTGTCTTAGTTGTTAATTTGCTTTTATATGATAAGAAAATGTGATGAGAAAGGAGTTCCAAACAAGGTATTTTGGATATTTTTTTGACTTCCCCAATAGCTGATATTGCTGGGAATGAATCCAAAACAACTATTACAGGACCCTGAGAAAGAAATGATGGGAATTTTAGTGGATATCATAATAAAGCAAACATTTGCTACCTATTATCACAGGTGTTTTTAAGCTTTTCTCTTAACCCAGAAAATATATTGCACATAACGTAAGTTACGTACCATGGGACTCTAATTTTCGGTTGATGCTGAACTTTCAATGGCATATAGGTACTGACTCTTCAGAAAACAGCTGGTTATGAGGCATTTTGTTTAATTATGCTTTGTTGTTTTGACTTGCCTGTAGTGTTTATCATCCCGAGGAATATAGCTGAAGATATAGGTCAATGACCCCTTTATACATTATAGTCTGACACACTGCTCGATGGGGGATTAGCTTCCTAAATGGAAATTTTATTCATTAATTCTTTTGTGTTGCTATTTGGAATCACTTCTTTATAAGGCTACGGAAGTAAAAGACTAAGGCCAGGAAAATTTGTTTGCTCAAGTCCTTTTAAATAATTCCTTGCAGTACAATAAAAGGGTACTTTTCATGCCATGCAGCACGTCAGTATTCAGTAAAAAGAACTAAGGGGAAGAAAGGAGCACAAGCAAACTGCAGAGCAGGAAAACTGTTGAACGTTCTCAAATTTCTTTTGACACTTCATGGTGCTAAATATGTTTGTGCTGATCTGCTGTGAAAAATCACTGTTCAATAGCTTCCAGAGTTTCTCATCTCTTACCTATGGTGTGTATATCTACACCTCTGACCATTGGGCTCCCTTGCAGAGTGTGGATGGTTACTGAGTGGCTCAAAGACGTTTAAAGGATTTTGTGAACTCTGTTTCCAAGGTGCATCTCTACTTTTAATCTCCTCATGACAGGAAATTGTCAGTTCATCATGCCATTTGTGGCAGGCAAAGTTACAGGACTCTCTGAATCAGCAAATGAATGAACGAATTCCTGAGACTAACAATAACTGTGGGGTCATAAAAATAAATAACTCTGCATAACATGCTTTATTTTGACAAATATGATTTCATTGTAATTTGAAGTAGCAACATTTAGCACTATAGTGATCCTTCTTTTTTCTTAGGTCATATGTTGGCTGGCTCACAGCTGGGCCCAAGGACTGGAGGTCAAAGACACAGAAGTGGAAATGGAGCACAAGGTCATTTAATTTACTATTCTTGATTTTGACCAGGTGTTTTTTTGACTAGTCTCATTTTAACACTCTTGGTGATCTCCACTGATTATTTTATTTGGAAATTATTCCCAGCTTAATGCTAATTCCAAGACAATGTACATTTTAAAGGGAATAGAATAGGTTAAACTGAGATGCTACCACAGCATTCTGCTATTAGATCTCTGCTAACAGGAGTACATGGTGAAGATTACTGTAAATTAATTGCTTGGTTATGCAATCCTTGGTTCCTGTGTTTATAGTCTAAGTAACGAATCAGTGTTTCTGTATATTCATACTCTAATTACTTAGGACATAATGCTATATTAGAGTGTAGTGATATAGTCACAAAAGCTATCTTTTGCTTAGGAAGGTTTAGAAACTTCTGGATAGCTCAGAGAGTTAGCTGAACCTGTCACTCTCCGTATTTTTTTTAGGTTAAAGCTGAATACTGGCACTACTTGATTTTGCTAATTCTTAGTTTAAAAGACAAAAAAGGTGGGTTTTCTGTCCAATCTACGAATATAAATCTGTCAAGACATACCAATAAAGACTGAGTCATGAACAAAGCAGTCTGAGCAAACTCTGAAGCTGAAAGTGCTGGGGTAACTTCAACAGAGCTGCAATACCTCGTCCCCCTGCAAACTCCATTTGCCTGCAGATGCCCTATCATGGCTCTCGCATATGCATGGCACCATGAAATTTGGTATTCCAGCACGATGTTGGTTAGATTTAGCTTTGGGCTCAGCCTCAATTTACTGCTGATGAATCAGAGGTTCACTTTGGTAGAGCATCCAAAAAAGAAAGTTGCTTGCTGAAGCTGCGCTAAATTGCTATCCAGCTCCCACTGAAGTAAAAATTCTGGTTAGTTCCCCATGGCTCACTTAGTCATGCAAAAGCTGGGTGGGAAGGCATTTTCCTTTTGGAAATGAATTGTGGAAAAGAAGCCAATTGGATTCCCAGGTTGCTCTCCTGGGGCCTCAGCAGGCTGGTACTCAGGATTGTTGTCAGCCCTACCTTTCTACTTGCTTTTGCGAGGCGAGCAAAACAGCACTTCTGCCTCCATGTAACTCCGCTTCGTCTGTGTGTCCTGCTCATTCCAAACAAATGAAAGCCACACATGTTTTATTGCAGACTTTTGGCATGCAGACAAAGTGGAAGGAAAGGGAGATAATTAGACTTCAGGGTGGTACCTCCCTCTAGCATCATAAATCAAAGTTATTTAACACTGAGTACAATAGCATGTCAATAAAAATGCTTGGAAATAGAATTACAATAACCAAACTTCTTTTCATAAGTTGTTTACCATAAGTGAAATAAACTACAGAAAGAAATAGAAACTGTGCACTGAATTCATTCGTATAGTTTTCAGATCCCTTTCAGAGTTATCCAGAAGAAGTCTTCTACTGTATTTCGTCTTGACATATCGGTGGACCCTCTATCTAAAAGCTCATACTATTTTTTCCTGGATTTTTTTTTCCTCTCTCTTGGCTGAACCTTTCTGCTAGAGTATTGAAACTTGGCAATATAAAAACTTCAGACAATGAAGCTGACTTTTCCTGCCCTAGTCCTTTGCCAATTTAAAAATGTGAACAAAATTTTTGATTATTTATCATGTGTATAAATCAAACTTGCTGGACTGTGACTGACCCCATTTGAACTGCAACATGGTGGAGGGGTTTTCCTGCCAACCAGACGTAGGGGGCCTGGACCCAGTGCAATGAAGTCTGCAGAGGGTGGGTATCAACATCTCTCCTAGCTGTAATCTCTACACAGCTTTTATAATGACTGATATACCTTTCTTATTCAAAACCATCAAAGAATGCTTTCAGCCATTTGTGTAGAAGTCAGCAGTGGCAGTCGCATGTGAGTGGATACCATTATTTTTTGCTCATGTGATATTCCAGCAAAACAATTCTTTGTGCCATACCATCCTTATGGAAGGTAGGCTCTAGTTCTGAGAAGCACAAGGTCATGGGATGGATGGATGAATACTGGCTTCCAGAGAAAGGCTGAAGTACTAAAGACATTTTCTGCAGCTCTCTAGGTTGTCCCCAAAGTTGCATTTTTTTCTAGATTATTCCAGTGATAGCATATATAATTCTTTGCTGGGGAAATGTCTTTGGGGGAAGGACAGATCTTGCCATCTGGCCTGGAAAGTACAAAGTTCTTTAAGTGTTGCATATTTGTAAGAACAATTTTTTTACTTTTCTCTGGAGAACTGTTGAACTGAACAACCCTTAATACTGAAAACGAATAATCATAGTACATGGTAACATTTTTTTTCCTGTGTCTGTCAGATAAAACTGTTCAAAAGGGGAAAAAGGCTTTCTTCTCAGCATTAGGGGTAGACTTTGCATTCTTATCCTAGACAAATTTCATTGAAGTTAGTGGAGTTCCAGTTGCATATACAACATACAGTAAGAGTGTAGGAGCTTTTACCTTAAAATAAGTGAGTTGCATGTTCAAAGTCTCAGGCTCAAATACACTTATTTAGAAACTAAATCTATTACATATGTATATTCTGGTATATCAGGATAAGAATTTTACCCTTTGTTGCCTTTCATCCAGGGAAGAAGAGGGCTGGGAAATTGCTTGAAAAAATATGACATAAGAAGCAGAGAAAATGGGCTTAGTGGAGATGATGGTGTAAAACCCGGAAGGCATATCATTGAGTCATGCTGTGCCAGAATTAGATTTTAAAATTGTTTCTGTCATCTTAAAAAAGCCCACAACACTTTGTTCTGAATATCCTAAAGCTCTTATAACTTCTGTTCAAAAAAAGTTGTCTGTCCTCATCCTTGTTCCTCCAGACATTCCTACATGCTAAGAAGTTGATACAATTTTGACACATTTCATTTGAATAAATAAATGTCCATTTTCCTCACCTGACAGAAGAGAGGCTTCTAAGTCTGGGAGCAGCTACCAGGACCAACTGAAAAGTGTTATAAAATGCATTGGAACTGTATGAAAAAGCCGCGATCTGTTGAGTTGGACTGATTTCTCCATCTGGTGCTGCCAATTAATTTGCTGAATGTAACCTTTTAAAATGTCATTCTTTGCCCCCTCTTAAGGATAACTAACTAATGCATTTTTCCCTCTCCTGACTTCTTAAAAGCTACTGCCCTTTCTGTGGCTGTAGGAACTTCTCAGGATGATTGTGAAAAGGAAAAATTACATTGCAAAAGCAGCTTCCCTCCTGGGAAGTGAATGATAATTTTGCCCCACTTAAAGTCATTGTAATGTAATTAATTTAGTGCTTTTAATTACCTCAAAATATGAAAATGCAAAGCACTGAAAAGAGAATTATTAAAATGCACATTTAAAACTGACTAATGTCTGTCCATGGCATGGCAGTCCTGTTGGTATCTTGTTTTGAGTATTAAGAGTATAATGAGTATTAAGAACTCCTTTCCAGTTTAGAAAAAACCTAAATCTATCATGCTGATGTGTCTGTAGACCCTGTATTTTTCACAGTTATGAATCCTGTGTTATATTAGGAGTCTATAGTTCTTTCTTTTTTCCAGAGACATTTCACTCTTAACTGTGATGACCATTAGTATTTCATTCAGAGAACTATGAAAAATGATGATACTAAATGCTTTACAAATAGGCTTTTATTCATCCTATTTGCCATAATGCAGAATGACGTGATTAGTAATGATTTTTAACTGGCTTCTAAGAAGGTGTCATGTATCAGTTTTGTCATGTGAATTAGTTGTTATGGTAATGATAGCTTATCAATTATTCTTTGGAAGGTTGCATTAGATCAATTATGTAATTAATCTGTCTTGTTTCTTTACCTATTTTTTCTCCAGTAATTGGGAAAATATTGCTGTTATCATATGCAGTTAGTACTTAATTTTTCTGATCTACTTGCACAGATTATTTTGCAAACAATTTTCTATGAAGTATGTTTATACTTTTTTCTTATGAAAATGGGATAATTTTAAAAAAGTTTCCAACTAAGAAAATCCCAATGCATCCTTGTAAGATGGAAGGGAAAACAAATTTTAAGCATCTTAGATCCAGTCTCCAATATGCTGCAAGCCTTGTTTTACTACCAGAGTAAAACATGGCTGTGGACACTGAGAAATGACATTATCTTGTGAACCGGGGTTGTTGCCAACAAATATGTGTACACTCTTACGTTTGTTGAGAGCTGAGTTCACTCTCAACCCCAAATGTGTCTGCCAGGCCCAGTAATCATGTGCAAACATACACCCACAAACAGATTAACTCCAACTCCCCATCAAGGTGCGGGGCAGCCAAGCGTGTTCAGCCCATCAGCGCAGCTCTTGCTTGGTCTGGGCACAGCAGATCTGGCCGTCCTGCATCTTGAGCCACCAGTAGATGTTTGTTGTGCTTTAACTTGCTTTGAACCTTAATCGGCCTAAAAGACCAAGTGATTTTTAAAGGATACAGGTGTTTCTGGGAAGCAAAGGGAGAGGTTATACTACCCAGTCCTTCAGACATCGGGTCTAGAAGAAACTTAAATTCCCCAAATTACCCATTGGTAAACTGGCAAATACCAGTCTGTACTAAAAACTGGTAACTTTTTATCTCTGAAGTCCTTCTAACTCAGTATCTGAACAGGGTTATGCTGCCATGATCTAGCATAGCTTGAAAGTGGTACTGATGTAACAATTATATATCTTTCTGAAGGAAGGCACAATGTATAGGCAAATGTATTGCCAAAGGAATACAAAACAAAATACTTTATGACTGTATCATGGCGTGGTGGGTTAACCCTGGCTAGCCGCCAGGTGCCCCCCAAGCTGTTTTATCATTCCGCCTCCTCAGCAGGACAGGGGGAGAAAATACAATGAAAAAAGCTCATGAGTCAAGATAAGGACAGGGACATCACTCATCAATTACCTTTATGGTCAAAATAGACTTGACTTGGGGAAATGAATTTATTTTATTGCCAATTAATAACAGAGTAGGATAGTGAGAAATAAAAACAAAACTAAAACCACCTTACCCCTACCCCTTCCCTTCTTCCCAGGCTCAACTTCACTCCCAACTCTTCTACCTCCTCCCCCAGAGCAGCGCAAGGGGACGAAGAATGGGGGTTGTGGTTAGTCCATAAGGCTTTGTCTCTGCTGCTCCTTTCTCCTCACACTCTTCCCCTGCTCCAGTGTGGGGTCCCTCCCATGGGAGACAGTCCTTTACAAATTCCTTCCCATGGGCTGCAGTTCTTCAAGAAGTGCTCCAGCATGGGCTGTTTCTCTCACATTTCCTCACTCCTCTCTCACAGCTGCCGTGCAGCTTTTTTTACCCTTTCTTAAATATGTTTTCACAGAGGTGCCACCAATGTTTTGGCCAGTGTCAGGTCCATTTTGGAGCTGGCTGAAACTGGCTCTGCCCAACATGGAGGCAGCTCCTGGTGTCTTTTCAACAGAATCCATCCCTGCAGTTTCCCTGCTACCAAAACCTTGCCAGGTAAACCCAATACACATAACAAAGAAATAGGTGAGGTTCAGCCTTTACCTCCAATGGTTTGCTTTTATTTTATTTTGTTCTGTGTAGAAAAATTGTCACCACCTTCAAAAAGGATATGTGGTCAAAACCATCTTCTTCACTTTAAAAATACTATTGAAGCATAAATGGAACAAAAAGTGAGTGAATTGCAGCTGCACCTGTGGTTCTTGACAGTCCTGTACAAAAACTGCTGAAAAACTTTACTTTGCAGGTTGGAAAAATTTATTTTCCCCCCTCTCTCTTCTCTGTCTTAACAATGGCTGAGGTATTAAAGCTCAAAGTATGCTTGCCTCCAGGCAGTGAACAAACTGAAAAGATCTGCCCCAAAGCTGAAAAAATTAATTAGAAATTCATGGGCATCAAGGGTATGTGGAAAAACTTTTTGCGGTCATAAGGACACCAGTTAGTTGCTCTAAGATACCACTGTAGGCCTACTCCAGAGGAGAGTCTAAGTATATCTGACAGCTCACCCTGGGTGACAAATCAGGCATTGTGATGTGGGCACAAGTCAAAATTTCCCCATTACTACTTTTTTACCAGTTAAAAACTACCATTCCAACCCTCAGGCAACACCAGCCAGCAAGCATAGGGCTGGAACCCAGAACTTCTTTGCTACTTCTTCAGTAAGCAGCAGAGTAGCTCCATACAGACATGGCACTGAAGCTATAAGGAGTTTAACTTCTCTGCACAGGTTTGTAAGTATAGTTATTGAGAACTAACCATGGAACAAGAGAAAATACATTGTAGCTCAATATTTGTCTTATCTGCTTACAGTAATCAAATGTGAAATTTTAGTCTTTTGCATAAAAATTTTTACAGATTGCTGTGCTGACAACTCTTAAATCTATTGCTTGCTTTTATCATATTTTTTTGGCAATATTTTTCTCCAATAAATTAAAGAATGTTCTGCCTTGGTTTTGCATTTGTTGACAATTTAATTTCCTTGTATATTTGCTTGCTGTACGAGAGTTTATTAGGATCTGGAATAGTTTCTTTCTCAAAGATTATTCTAGTCAAGTGTTGATGTGTAGAAATAACTTCTCAAATTAAAAAAAAAAAAGAAAAAAAAGATGTTTGTTGTCTCTTATAAAGCAACTTTCAATCTCAATTTTCTCAACTAAAAGAAGAACCAGGTCTCATCCAGATGACAAATGAGTCTGATGTGTTTCCTACTATCCACATGAAAAGGGATGTGGAGAAAAAATTGAAGTTAAATCCATCAGCTGCACACAAATAGTTTCCACTTCAGACTTCAGAGATATTGGCTTGGGGGATTTGCAAAAGAATATGCAATCAGCTGTCCGTTTGGCAGTCAACATTAGCACCACAGTGTTTGCTTGCTTTCTTGAGCTACTAAGTTAACCCCTTGAAAGGCAAAAAACCTGAAGATCCCCATCCCACAGGAACCTTGAGTTTGGTTTTGGAATATTATCATTTATCCTAGAATAATTATGAGTGCCAAATGGAGCACACAGGATTGTTCAGATCTTTTCATTGGTCATGAGTTATTGACAGATTTTTGCTGTTCTTTGATGACTGCTTGGAGACACTATGTTGATGGAATCTCAAAAAAAGCCCTGTTCTTCTTTTGACGTCCCCAAACTCTTTTATTGCTTGATGTTTAGGGCTGTGAAAATTTTAAGATAAAAAGATTTTTATATCAATTTCCTCATTTTACTTCTCACCTATCCTATGTTACCCTAGAGGAGTTTCTTCTAACATTCTCTGGAAAAACTTGTATTCGTTGCTGTCAGAGGATGCCTCTAGAGTAGGGTTGGTTTGGTGAAATTCCTATGTTTTTGTCTTGTGCCTTATAAAAGTTGTTCTTTTGCATTCACCACTTTTTAGTTGGATAAAAAAAGTAAAATCCTGTTACTTTAAAATACTGTTGCTTAGATCTAACACCAACCACTTAGAAACAAAGGAGTTTCTAGCATACCAAAAAGGACAAGCCAGCTCAAGGTTTCTCAGCAACATAGACAAAATTAGGTTTTGCAGTGTAGCTGTTGAGCTACTGTGGGCCTGAGGTCAGTCATGGTGGCCGTCAATACCTGGTTATGCTTTTGCTGGTGGTGGTGGTGGTGTAGATGTGCTGGTGCTGGGAGCTGGCTGTGGAAGTTGTAGAGCCTGCATTATGTTGTCTGGCTGGGAAGAGCATTAAGACACTGTCTCCTGCAGTGGCATGGCAAGACATTGCCAGAAACTCCTGGCTGCAACCTCACAAGTTATGTCCTGTTTTAATGTTGATTGGTAACTAAGAGGGCTCATACTCTGCAGAGTGGGCAAAAATAGTCTGAAAATGCTTTAGGGACAAGAACTACAGATAGAGATGGGGGTTTCCTCCACAGGGTGGTTCTCAGAGCAATTAAGCAGAGACAGGTAAGAGGCCATCTACTTTAAATTATGTGAATATGGAAAGTTTCTGAACCACCCATCAAATGCCAAATCTGGGGAATACCTTAGGAAGAATGTAGAGAAGGGAGAAAATTATGATTAATCTGAAGTAAAAAATTTACAGGGTTTTCCATCATTGCAAACGAGTTCATTTAGGCTGAAAGAAAATGGCATGATCCCTGAGGAGCTAAGAATTTCTTTCTCAAACAGCTGTAATGAAGTCAGAGATAGGAAATTTACACAATTTCGGAAATCTCTGAAGTCTCAGCTGGGACAGTGAAGATGCAGGTTCAGATTTCCTACAGCAAAGTCAGATTAAAGACTGGAACTCAAACCTCCTATATGGTAACTAAAAATATTTAGGTAGTATTTTTGTTACATTTTTCTTGGTTCCTCCAAATTATATTGCTCAGTTTTGCACAATATAAAAGCCCGGAGGCTATTCCCTCAAAACTCAATCTTTTTAAATAAAAAATTTGAGTCACCTTTAAAGGTTTGTTACATATATTTTAACCTGAAATCTATGAATGAAGTACTCTTTTCCTCTCTGAATTGCTCTAAACACTTTCTGTGCTTTTCTAGGTTCTAGGCATGTGCCAGTAAGCTGTAATACCAAATACATCAAGACAAACCCAATCAAGACAAAATATTCTCAAGGAGCATCTACTCACAAATGTCACATCCATTGCTCTGTATCAAGCTAGCTTGCCTACGTTTCCTTTACAGATGAACTAATTTCTTTCTGGTAAAGCCAATGCCAGATACTTCCACTTGCTCATGAAATGTAATGCTCATTTTCCTCCGCCCTTCAAAGTAAACAGAGTTTTCAGCATGAGCACTGTAACTTCCTTTTAAATAACATTTCTGATTTTTTTGCCAGTAAACAATTTAGAAATCAGGAAAAGTCTTCAAATGTTTCCTAAAGCATGAAGTGGCTGTAAAACTACTCTGTAGGGCACAGATAAGGATTTCTGAGATACAGCAATGAAGCTGATTTACCTCCTATCCACTCCTTCACATGAGGAGTATTTCAAAGGCACAAGAAGCAAAAAAGACCCCAGTCCATTTTATTAGATCCTGGAGAGGTTGGCTTGGTAGCTGTCACTTACATACTTGACAGTTGGTAGCTGTCAGGTAATTTTAAGGTTTATTTTGCACTCCATTTGGAACCATTTTGGCCACCCACTAACTTACTGGGGGCAAAGAGTAGTGGGATTTTTTAAACTAATACCCAAAATATGAACACCTATCCCTATTCTATTTAGATAGATAAATAATTTAAGTTTTGTAGTACTCACGACTTCAGAACAGAGCTGAAACTTCCAAGGCATCTTATTAGAAACTTTGTTGGCTTCCTGGTTCTGGGGATATGATGCTAATTTCTCAGTGGCTGTTGCAGCTTTTCTGCTTCTAGACTATTTTGGCACAAGGTTGTGTTAAGGGCGAAAAAAAAGAGTGAAAGAAGTTATTAATCTGAAGGTTATGTTCATAACAACATTTGAACTGCTTCTGTGTATTTAACATTTTCAAAGAAAACTTGTGTTGGTTCTTATTCTAAATAGATTAATTATCTTTAAAAGATTCCTAGTCTAGGCTTTGTCTTAGTATTACGTTTTAGTGAATTAACTCAAGATTTTATTAGTGCTCTGGGACGAAGCAGAACATTGTAGCAAATATTGCAGAGAGTTATATTTTCAGCTTTTAATGTGTATTTTAGTAACATCAGAATGTTTTCCATTTGTGTTTTTGGTATTAATTTAGTTTTTCTGTGTACAGTTTATGCTTCAAATCTTTCCATTTATCTTTCCAGTTCTTCCACATGCTGATTGCACTGATTCTCAGTGGTTCTTCCAGGACATGTAGGCTATTCCCTTGGTAACACATTGTTTAATCCTTGACTAGTCTTGCTGCACTAAATCTAGGAGACTTTGGAGCCATGAATCTGAATGCTGATGTAATCCCCAGACAGTTCCATTTATATTAGGAGGGTGCACATTTCTAATGTTGGCTTTTTCTATCTAGGCTGGGGCAGTTTCCACATGTTAATCATTTGGCTTCACAAATAAGCTTTAACAGACTGGAAAATAATAGGACACACTATTTGTGCCTGATTATTTGGGACCTCACAGTGCTGAAACTGGACTGACTGTGGGAGGTATGGTCTGGTAGTTGAAGCTGAAGATTAGAGGTGGAGAGATCTGCATTTTTTTGCCACATATTTGTGGTACATTGCCACACATTTATAGTGAAAAGAGATTTTGTGATGTTTATTTAAAAATATTTTTATATTTCTCCTAAAAATGGTCTAGTAGTAAAGTATTCAAAAGGGAAAAGTGTGTAGGTATGACAGCTTGTAACATCCTTGCTGCAAGTTCTTAAGTGGCTCTTCAGAAAAGAAAGATTTCTCATCTGCAAATAGTAATCAATAATATATATATATTACAGTGCCTTGGTTGTCCTATCTGAAGTCCCAGTAGACTTTTATTCTTATTTTTTCTCTGATGAGTTATTGACTTTTCAGTTCCAGTTGCATCTCATAAGTGTTTGATACTAAAGCAGCACAAGCAACATTTCATTTTAAAAAAGCTTACATGGCTCTAATTTTTAAAAACCTAAATATTCCTTTAATTATTTTTTTGTCTGCAATTTGTGACAACAAGTTGCCATATCAAACATTATCAAAACCTGTCCTGAGCTTTGCTGCCTTATTTTGTTAACCAGACTTGCTCAATAGCTGTCATTGTTACATGGAGACAGACATCAGAGTTAGATTGATCCCTGCGCTTAAACACTTAACTAGCAGCTAGGTTTGTCCTTCTAAATGGAATATATCAGGCCACCAAGATAGTTCCAAGTGTTGTTCAAAAAGTCATTGATTTATTCACCAAAACAATAACTTCACGCAAGAGTAATTTCTGCTAGCTGTCCTCTCTATAACGACTTACTAGACAAAACAAAATGTATTTGATTTAATGGCACTCTGAAGGCCAGATTTATTCTCCTGTCCCTTTATGAAAAACAATGCAGTTACTCTTGAATAGAGATTCTCCACTTGGGAGGCCGTGCTCATAATGCCACCCTTCCTTTGAGATTCAATGTCTGGCTGGAAGTTTTGAAAGGGAATGCATCTGGCAAGACCCACCCTAAGCCACTGTGCCCACTGTTTTGGTCAGGCTTGCACAGACTTCTCCTTTCAGGACACCAAAATGTTGTACCTCTGTCACTGGAGCAATTTCACAACTCTGAGCTAAAGAGCTAAGGAATAAGAGCTAAGTCTTAACACATTACAAGCCTACAGAAGCTCTACAAATTTAAATACATACATCTATTTCTAGCAGATGTAGTTGGACAGAAATATCTCCACATACTCTTTATAATTCCTTGAGGGGACATACTTCTAGTATTGATGGAAAGAAGTACTCACTAGTGTCCATTGTACAATGTATCTCTAAGTAGTCTGTAAGTAGCTTATATAAATACTTGATTAAGTAAGTTATGCTTGTCCTTAATAATCACTTATTTGAGAACAGCCTGTAATGTTCTCTTATCTGTTGAATTATAATTAAGACTTATTTTAAAGTAATTACATGTATCCTCACTTATCTGGGTGTTAGATCTTGCTGATATGAATTTTAGATGCTTCAGTATTATCATGTGAAAGGCTGCTTCCAGACCTACAGTCATGTCTGTGTAAATCAAAAATCTACACATATTTATCAGAGGGAAGAATTCTAAATTTACCTAAAAATCATAGAAAAGCTTAGGCTGAAAAGAACTTCTGGAGCTCATCTAATCTATCCTCAGCATAAGGAAATAGCAGTGCAAACATACAGTAACCTCTGCACTGGGTAATGAAAGTTGCTCTTTTCTCTAAAACTGTAGAACTAAGTCTTTCTATCCTCCAGCAGCTGGTCAGAATGTCAAAAAGTTTTGATATGTATTTGAGCTTTTGAACAAATATATTTATGACTCTTGCATGACTTCAGTTTCTATGAACAGTCATGCAGCCAATTTGCTTCAATGAACATTCATCGAAAACATATGTCAGTCTCCAGTCCTAATTTTCTGCATATGAATATTTGAACTGGAGACAAGAGACAAAGCCCATTGTAATCATCCAGAAAGACACCACTGACTTCAGTAGACTTTCTTCTCTTGGTTTCTGGAAGTTTTAATTTAATTCTTCAGTCAGGAAAAAGAAGTTTGGTTTGGTTTTTTTTTTTTTTTTTTTTAATCTGGCAAATCATAACTGTTTCGGAAATGTGTAACATCCTCTGAAAGTCATTTGATATTTTATTGAACTCAGAGTCCAAAGTTGTATTCTGTTGCATAGAAGAAAACCAATGAATTAAGAATTTTCTTAATACTTCACTAGCAGGCCAGACCCACATTTGCAGCTACAATTTCATTTAGAATGATTTATGTATGCAGAGGCTTGAGACCTGTTTTCTAGAGCCACAGTGGTCTTTTCTTCCGAATAAATATTATAAATGTTCTCAGACTTTTTCTTTTGCATTAATGGTTTTTAATTGCATATCATTTCCAAGAGTAGAACTGCTTTAATTTCCTTGCCTTTTTCTGATTATTCTTCAGATATGTTCAGATAATGTTATTGTACTAATTCTCACTGAAATTAAGAGTCTGCGCTGTGAGTGATACAGATCTCTTCAATAAGACATTAAGAATAATAGCCCACCGTCAGCAACTGGCAGGAAAATAACTGGAATCTGCTGTCCTCCAAAATGGTGGCTCCAGTCAGTCATCTGGACTAACCATTATAGCTCTCCTTCCAGTACTGCTGCTTCCAGCTGTACAGAGTGACTTCGCTGCAGTACCCTCGCATGTAGACCAGATGATGGGGAAAAGCTCTTTCAGTCAGTAGCTTTGTAAACTTACCTATTCTCTGCAAAAGTGAGAAAATAATTTCTTAAATGCTGAGGGAAAACAATGTTCAGTTTCTTTGAACTGTTTTTCAATACATGTCAAATTAACTGATGATCTACTTCTAGATTAGTTTTTATGCTGGGGTAGGAACAGACTAGGAGTGTGTAAAACTTTATACACAAACAGCAATTAATTGTCATAAAATAAAGAAGCTGTCACCAAGGCTGACTCTTTTCCCTGCGATGCTTCCGTTTGATTTAGTACAATAACTACTTTCCAGCTCTCTTGCCAGGTGTAAAATTGCTGTGCCCATCATTTTCCATGTGGGATTAAATAATTTTCCTTCAAGGACTCATCATAATGTATGTAGAAATTTGATGGCAAACTAGACAGATATGAAATGAGTGTCCTCAGAACTCACTGGAATTTTTTTTTTCATAACTGTGTAGAAAAAAGAATTCTGAAGAATGAATAGTGTTAGAAGATTTCTACAAAAGGCAGGAAATGGTTTGTTAGTACATGAATATATTTTTCACTAAAAGACTATTGTTTTTTTAATGATAAATAATTATAGAAAATGTTTTACTCTCACCATTGCCAGCTGCCATGCACAGATTTCCATTCAGCTGCACTAATGTTAAAAGGATTTCTGGAGCAATTCCACTCAGGAATGGAAAACTAGCAAATACTTATCTCCAAAGGGGTAAAAGTTCATAACTGGGAACAGCTAAGGCAGGATGGGGCCTTTGATGAGTTCGTCATCATGGTGTTTTGGGTATATTAAAATTTTTGGGCATCTTACATCATGCTAGTTAATTTGAAAAGTTCAAAACTTTCTTAAAGCAAATGCTTCATATTTGGAGTGGAAAGCTGCGCTTTTCACACCAAACAGCTTTCGTATTCCTTCCTAAGCAGATGAAGAGAACAAAACTCTTCTCTCTTTTCAATGCACACATTTCTAAAGAAAAATGCTTTTATTTGGACTGTAGATGGAGGAGAAATGGGTTTAAAAGCTTCCTAGACTGGCTTGAACAGAAAAGCAGACTTCTTCATTGATTACTTAGTGTTTAAATCAACTAATACGTTTTTAATGCATTCATCTAATAGTTTACATTGTAAGAACTGAATCCTGAAAACATTTTTCATCTTGCTAAATCCCTGAGAATGGGATTTTCATAATAGTTTTTGTCCAATAACTTTTTATCTGACTCCACTATAAAAAAAGCTTAGCCTGATGAAATGGAGGCTTTATATTCACCTACTCTATGCATTTGTTTATTTAAATACTTTTATTATTAGAACTCAAGCTTTAAAATCAGAGCAAAAAGGTTTTCAGAAGTTCTGCCTGAACTTCATTAAACCACAGAAATCAACTGGGACTTTGGCAGAAGGACACTGGCTCCATAAGCTGGAGCTGTTTACTCTTTTATCTGCCAAAAGTTGTAAGTCATCATGCAGTTAATAATTAAGGAAATGTATAGCACAAAAACTTCTAAAATGAAATAATATTTTGAAGTGGGTGGTGTTGACCAGTCTCCTCCATGCACTATTTATGCCTGAGTCAGCTTGATGGGTGTTTCCACAGATTCTGAGAGGAGATGGGGGCAGAATTACCATTTCCATATCCTAGGTTTTTTTACAGTGATGCTAACCAGTGCTCTCTAGCTTATTTTAGAAAAATATGGTATGTGGAAGTTCCGAGAATGTTCTCATTACAAAATATTTGTACACAAAGAACAGTCAAAATGTGAAGTTACTGTTTTGAAGAGAACAACTCTCAAAGTGTAATCCAACAGAGATGTAGACTGTGACTCTACAAAAGATTTTTTATACACATTCAATGGTACTGCTGAAAGACAGAATTACAGGAAAGAAGTCTTTTTTAGCCAGGTTTGAATGCTTGACGAAGCTTTAGAGTTTCTGATCTAATTACTTGGATTTTTTTGGGCGTCCTTTATAGTTTGCATATCAAACCCAATCCTTCTGAAGCCCAACTAGCTTTCACTCTTTCTAGTTATTTGACAGCAACCCTTAGGAAGAAGTGTGACATATCTGTAGTATCACAGGATGAGCCAGGCACTGAATTATGACTGCAGATATGACCACTTTCTAATTTTTTCTATTACTTTTTGTTTCCCCGCTCCTTGCACCAGTGATACCAGCTTATGCCAGGTAGGGGCAAAGCCAAGATTTCAACCATTGTCTAGCAAAGCCAGCTTTTGTACTCCCTACCTGGTACAAGGACTTGCACCAAGCATGGGCCATGCTCAGAAAAGGAGTAATTTTCTTCTGATTCATGCTCCCCTTCTGTTTTAGTGTCATAAAGGCAATCTTATTCTCATATGACAATATTATTTTCCTCTAGCATTAGAAAATGCAGTTTGTTTCCATTCATGATGAGTGCCTGGGAAACAGAAACAATCAAACTTTTCATCATCGTAGTTCTGGGAAGGTGGATTCCCTACTGTTCTAGCAATAATATTTCAGACAAGGTAACCCTGAAACTTTCTTATAAAGTACAACAAGCTAATCTCATCAATCAGAAAATGCCTAAGAGAAAGAGACCCTAGAGGAGAGAACATACGAGAAAAATCTCTGTGGGACCTCTCTTTTCCTGAACTCCAAGGGAGCAAAAGGTGCTATTATTTATTTGCATTAAGGGGACTTATCTCAGGACTGGGCAGTGTCAAGTATGCTGTAATTATGGGCACAAGGGATTTGATGCAGCAAGCTGGACTCTCAAGAGCCTGGAGGTGAGGTCAGGCCCTGCTCCTTGTGTCAAGACGGGGACCATGATAGCCTGCCTGCTGCCCAACCCATTTCTATATGCTGGGACTTCTCACTCTGCTGCCTAGTTTGACAATGGCATGGAAAGTCATTGTAGCAGGGTCAAAGAGCTGCCTCTTTGTATGTAAACAATGTCCTTTCCTATGGCAATAGTACGTCAGTTCTCATCAAGCAGAGCAGTTTTAATAAAGATTATGAAAAACAGGCGTGTGGGAGGCTAGTGCTAGACATAGTCAATGGGAGATCAGAGCAATGATTTATACATCCAATTCGATTACTTGTGTCAAACACAAGCTTCTTTTTGAATAAACGGATACTAACATGTCTTTTTAACAACTGAGCTAGCCAGTAGCTGCGTCCACATGGATGATATCAGACACCTGTTCTTCCGGCAAAGGTATTGTGCCATTCAGCCATCCAGAAGTCAGCCGCATTGCAAAAGTAATGGCAACTGGGCAGCTTTCTATCTCTAAACATCCTTAACCAGACATGGATGCAGCCTGCCACATAGACTAGATTTCAGACTTCCTTTTATTTAGCTGTATTCTGTGTTCAGTCTGTGGGACTGATAAAGCAGAAGCTGTTGAGATTGCAAGGCAGAATGGCATGCAGTTGTGATCATGACCAAAATCACTACAACTTTCTCCAAAATTACAGAAATGTAATCCTCTTTGAAAGGGCTTGAAGATTAAACCCAGCACCGGACCAGACTTTTACAAAAATATAATACCCTGCTTCATGATATTGGCCAGACATGGGACATTTATTACTAGGTGACCCAGCATATCATCGTTTGTTACATACCCAAGCATGATTTTTCGCTTCTTCCCCTTCTCTCTCGTGCTGTTTTGGAGGCAATTTCAACTGTTTCCAGCTGCAATTCATAACTCGTGCACATAGAACACTATGTTTAATTTCAGGTGATCAGTTTTTCTTTGGCTTTAGAGTGTTTGGATTAAATCTGAATTTAAGGTTCAACTTCAAACCCAACCTTTTTATCCTTCCTTGATTAGTTTAGTTTATGTTCTCGCTTAGCAGCAGGAGATTAATTCGGGTGTCTGCTCCTACTCAAGTGAAGGTTCAGTTCAGCCCTGTTTTTGCTCTTCTTTCTTCACTCCCTTGAGTCTGCATTTATATTCCAAAGCTGTTTTAGGTAGAGAATTCTGTGAAGCTTTTCTATCAGCCCAAGGGTAAATGAGCCTGAAAATAAATCTTTTCAGCAGATATAGGAAGCTGTGTTACTGGGTTCGACTTCATACAGATAACAGTGCTGTTTTGCTAAGCATGCATTTACTAATGCTTTTGCAATGATAATTTTTACTATTAAAATACAAAGCTTTATGAAGTTTGAAGAGACTTTAGTTTTACTGATTCTTACAAAATGCTGTTCGGAGTAAATGGAAGTGAACAGTTTTGTCTTTGCAACATAAAATATGAAGACTCTCAAAAAATCCTGATCATTGTTACTTGAGGAAAGCATGTCATACATTCAGCTCTTTGACTTCCTGTATAACACTGCACACTCATTTTGATGTATAGTTTGTGTAGAATTCCTGTTTAGGTTCAGCAGCACTCACAGAGAAGTAGGTACTCAGGAGGGGGAGGAGGTTTTAGTACAATATAAAATCGCCTTTTGTCTAAGGGGAGGCTGAGACAGCTGGGTTTGTTTAACATGGAGAAGGCTAAGGGAGGATCTGGTTGTTGTCTTCAACTACCTAAAGGGGATCAGAGCATAGAGCCAGGATCCTTTCCTCCAGCAAAAGGGCGAGACGCAACAGCCACAAGCTGCAGCAAGGGAAATTCCAAGTAGATATATGGAAGAAAAAAAATATCACCATTTGAGTGCTCAAGCACTGGAGTGGGTTGCCCAGAGGGATTTTGAGATCTGCAGAAGGTGTTGGGGCGTTGGTGAACTCTGAGGTGTTCAGAGCTTGACTGGATATTGCCCTGAGGAACCTGCTCTAATAATGGTGTTGGGCATGCGGTTGGGACTAGATGGTGTTAGGACTGCTGTTGGGACTGGTGTTCCTTTCCAACCCACGTTATTGTACAAATTTGAAAGCACAAAGATAGAGCAAGTAGGACGGAAACCTTATCCACCTTATGGGAGTGCAGTCTTCTACCACACAGTAATATTAGGAAAGGACCACTCTGCTCTGAGCTCTGGTTGCTGAAGGAACTGGCAAGATTTCTAGCACCTGCCATCTGCTCGCTGCTGTTGGATGGAAGCTTCTGTTCAAAAAAATGCTACATAGACATGAGGGTCAGTCCCAGCTACAGAGTGAGACACCTGAACTTAAGTGATTAGAACAAGGGTTTACTCATTTGAGTTAGGTGTCTGACCATCTGACACAGCCAGTTGACTCAGTTACCTAAAACTAGGTGTCCCTCCATCCCCACCTGAGAACCCTTGCTGGTGCCTAGGTTCTGCTCCAGAAGTACACAGGTCACCTGTGGAACCTTAGTCACCAGTTACTGTGACCATATTTGCCATGTATTTTCTATATATTTGTCATGGAAAGGGTTTCTTTGGTCTGTAGGTGGTAAGTCTCTATGCTGGAACATAGATGCATTCCTTAGAAGATTGCTGAAGAACACTCTGACTTCCACATGCTTTGGATTTAGCCCTTAGTCTGCATTAGTTCCATGTGCTGATGGGGTTTGTAACATGAGGAGAGAATTATTGCATTCCCATCTCCCCAGATGTCTTTCAGATTGTCCTGTTTAGATGAGTTTGCAGCTTTGCTTCAGCTGCAACAGACACGTGGGACAAAATCTAGATCCAGACTTACTGGTGTTTTTCATTTTGATCAAAAATCAAAGCAAACGTTTTCTTCCTTGAATCACCAGATAAGTTGCTTGGTATTCTACACATACAGCCTGTGCTGTAGCATGCTACAGCTGAATTGTGTTTCTTGGAAAGTAACTGTATCTGAAAGTATAGGAACATTATCTAAAAACCCCAAAGTTTTTTTCTGCAAGTCTAAAAGTTTAGCTAAGAAAACAGAGCGATATGTACTGGGAGATGTTAGTGTTATGACTCCAGGATCTTTGACTCCAGAGGAGCAGACTGGTCTTATTTCAAGCTGTCTAAAGAGCAGCATTAGCATTGATCGCAGAACTAGCCTGGAGCCTTTTGCCCTTCCTCCCAGCTAAAAGAAAATAGCAATATTACTGAGTGGCGGTATCTACCTAAGCAAGACAAAGAAAACAATGGGTAAAACATTGAAAAATATATAATAAAATGGTTTTTGTTCACAATGTATAGAAAGATTGGTATGACAATATGTTCTACATGCCAGTCCAAAGCAGATATAAGAGTTTCCATCTACATCTTTTTATTCATATGGCATCTTAGAAGAAGTACAAAGCATTCAGTTCTTTATGTGCTAGGATAAATTTTCTTGTTGTAATCTGAGATCAAAGATACCACCCACATAAAAAAAATTGATTCAGAAATATCTTTGAATCACTCTTAATTGTAAAAAATTGGTCTGACCCCCTGTGAATAACCTTTCCTGTGAATTTTCAAGTGCTTCCTGCTTAGGGCAATGACACTGCAAGAAAGGTGTTTTGTTTTACACATCATTTCTGCTCTTTGGGCCAAGTTGAGTACCAAGTGTGACCAGAGGAGCAGTATGTGAAACTTTTATGAAGTTCAGAAGGCATTCTGTTTTCATGACTGTATAAAGATTTATGTCATTCTGTTTAACTGAGCTACACAAAACCCTAATGTTGGTCAGGTATTTTTTATAAGACTCATATTGCTGAGATTGAAAGAACAGCAGTATTTTCAGACAACACTGTGTCAGTAGCACCACCCAGTACCTCAATGGTCTGCAGTAGGGGTCAGAGGATGATCCTTAACCAGTCACAAAGATTTTAGAAGAGTTTCTATAGCAAAATATTAGTGAAAGGCCTGACAATTTAAGTCAGTCAAGTCAGAGGAGACATTCCTTTTGCCTTCAAAAGACTAAGGAGCAGAGCCATGAAGAACAAAAGTAGCAATAATATAATTAAGCTCAGATGTGTGAGAATCCAGGATCTACTGACATTCTTGCCTCATATTATTGTATAGTTCACACCATGTATGGTCCTGCAGGAGGAAAGTAAGAAGTAGTTGTTTGGCTCCTGTTGTAGTGTGTCACATGAAATGAAGCACAATGTGGGGAGAAAGCACTGAAGTATATTCAGGCGGAAAGTCTACTAGGCTACATTAAGATCGACTGTCTTGAAGGGACAAATCCTGAATATTTTCAGAAAATTTTTATGGAAAAATCTTTTGCCTAGATACTTGCAGCATGCTTGTCACAGTTGAAATTGAAGCGACTATGGTCTGTCCCTTGGAGAACTCTTTGAAACACCAGAGATTCAAACAGTGGGGCTCTTCCCAATGTTTCCTGCCTCCTAGATGCAGGCTTTTTCTTGCCTTTCTTCTCAGCTTCATACATTTCCAGACCTTGCTACACAATAGTCCAATTCCAGTAGGAGGAATGGTCATTACTTTAGTCGAGTGTGTAGTTTGTTGGTGAGGACATCCTTCAAGGCATTAATATGAAGGTTTGAACCACTTTCTCCTTTGGCTGAGGTATCACAAAAAGGTGGACAACATGCTGGTGCAGACATTCTTACAAAGGAGAAATGATGTCATTTTATGTATGGGTCACTCTTGCATCTTAAAAAATTCCTCTAAAAAAAAATGCCCTAATGCAGTGTGCTTTACTGTATTACCTGAATGCACATACAACCTCCCAAAGGCAAGCAGGAAACATCAGATTTCAGACATTTTTAGTATAGGATTATGTACATTACCAAAATGTTTATCTTTCTTTACTACTGCCTACTTCAAATATGAATAACAAGAATACAACACGATGAGGCTCTGCGGTGTGATAGCAGATAAGATTCCAGTTGCATCTGATACTGACGTTTTCTAAACTATTTCAGAATAACTTACAGAAGAGGCAGATTTTATCATCACAAATTACCTTCAAGCTCTCTCACTCACTCTTGAAAGACAAGAAATTATATGCATGTGGGTTTTTTTACCACAAAGAAGTTTGGATCAACTTATGTTCTTCAGTAGTCAAGGAGCACTTCTTAACTACTTTCAACATATTGTTGTTTCCAAGAAGCTGAGGGGAACTGTATGTGTTCTAAATATGCTCAGTAGCTGCAGTTCAAGTTACCTGGCAAGAGTTACAAGGAAAAAGTCTCAAAAGAAAAATGTGGTAGTTTGGGAAGGACTGTATCTTCTGGATACAGGCATTGTAAAATTGATTGGATAGTTAGATATATAGCTGCTTCTTCAACTGCCAAATTTTGTTGATTATAAATAGCTTTTTGTGGAGATGATAGACATTTAAGAAGATACTCATTCTTCTTGTAGAGGAAAAACATGAAAAACACCAAATTTATCCTGATAACTATCCAAATTTCTATAGTTCATGGACATACATGTATTTAGGCAGTGTAAAGATTAGCTGAAAGTTGGTGATGGGGAACGCTTTCTTGAGAGAAAAAGTTTGCAAACGTTTGCTATCAATATCAAATTTGGGTATGTGGCTTACACAATTAGGTGTTTCATAACTACATGGAGACATTTTAGCAACCTGTTCACTGCTATTATTTGGTCTGCGGCACTGAACTGGGCCCAGGTATCTGTGATATGAAAGTGTTTGGAATATATTTGGTTTCTTATTTCTCTTATTTAACGCTACTAGTTAATAACTTATTATGCATATTTACACACATTCACACACACAGGCCTTTTCTCCTTCCTTTCAAGAGACCACACGAAAGGGTAGCAGACAAAGATCTTATGAACTCCTTCGAGGATGCTTCAGGGGTAGTTTGTGTTGCATTTTATGCAGTATTCTGTCAAGGTGATTTCTATGGTAACCTCTATTTGCATTCTTTCAAATGATGGTAAATTCTGACACATTCCATTAAATATTGATAGCAGTGTCTCATCTGCTGCAAACCCACATGGGAATATTTAATTTTATCTACTGTCTGAGACTATTCTCTCGTGGCATCAAAGCAGCAAGCTTTTTACAGTTAAAATGTTAATTAGATTTTTATAACCATTTTTATTGTTCTGCTCTTCATCTATATTGCTCCAAACATGTTTATTTACAATTCCAAAATGCTTCCATTAATATTCCACATCTTCTTACTCAGAGGTTAGCTTAATATCAAACCTCAAAAATGTACTTAAAGGCTTGTGAAACACCTACAGAGTCATAATACTGCAAAATTTTTTGGCTAATGGCCAAGTGATTGTAAGATCAGCTTTTAGGGAAAAAAGACAAGCATGAAAGAGCAAATGTCATAATTAGTTTCAAAATGGCATTGGTTTCTGAAACATAAAACAGTACTGAAAATGTTTACTTAAAGGTTTATTTTATTGGTGAGGTGGGGTAAAGAAAGTTAAGAAAAGCAGGGTGCAGGTAGCACAGTTTCATCTTCATGAATGGCACATGAAATACCTCCAAAGAATTAAAAAAAAAAAAGTCCTCTGGAAAAATAACCTTCCATCACACTAAGGATTATGTGTTCATTTTATATAAAACACTGTTTGGGGATCTAGTTGGTGACTGTTTTCTTATGAAGAAATTAGCAAACATGAGTTTGCAGCAGAGGCTAGGGCTCTGAACCGCTACTGTTTTATGTTTTGCATCGCTGCTTACACATTTGAACAGTAAATACACACTGGATTTAAAGCACCACTAAGTAAAGAGGACACCAGCGATGCTCACTAGCATGTAGCTGAACAAAGTGCCGGCATCTGAACAGGTGGTAACAACACAAGTTTAAATTGCAATGACCTTTTCTTATTTGATCTGCTGGCCTACAGGTGGAAAATGCTGCACATTAATGTGGAACTTCTGACCTATTTTGCACTTCTGGGTAGGTTTTGTGTAGCGATGTAATTACAAGAGATACTTTTGGAAAATTGGTGCTAATGTCAAGGTTTTCTGGGTTCCATTAAGGGTTGGAAGTTAGAAATCCTTGTACTGAGACAGAAAATGGAAAACATTTGATACTAAGATCAGCTTTGTGAAGAGAAGCAACATTACACATGATTCTAGGCTGTGAAACTGCAGTTCTTTTGAACTGTTTACTTCTTGCATACCCGACCCCCAGACCATCTCAACTACACATGTGCAGCTAGCGGGAATCAGTCTGTCGATAAATCTCACACAACACAATGCAAAGCAGAGATCATACAACGTTATCTTTAAGATCTACTGCATTATTGCCAAGAAGTCTCAAGATCAAACTAGCCAGTTTAAACCATGTTATGTTCCTTCTTTTTTTTTTTTTTTTTCCAAGAGCACCTCCCTAGGGAGATCAATTGGGAATCTATTGAAATGAATCTAATATCAACGGTGTGATATTACAACCTTATACTATGCATTTAGAAAAATCCTTGGAAGTTGTGAAATTCTGTAACCTGTTCTCTCTGGAATCCTGCGACTACTTTCAGCGCTCTTTTAATGAAAATAATCCAGCTGTAGTTGTTGGATTTGTGATAGTGCATAACTGCTGAGGGCAAGGATAGAATTAGACTTGCTGAATTACAGGGCTGTGCAAATTGATTACCACCTGAAATATTAGGAGCAATATGAGGATACTAGAAAGGGTAGAAGAAATACCTAGCAAGAAGAGGGCCAGCCAGACAGTTGCTCTGTAAAAGAGATGATACTTGCACCATCCTAAATGCCATCTTAATTACCTGACAGTGCTATGGTTTTTACCCGTCACTTTTTTAGGGGCCAGACCAGTACCATGGGGTGGCTACATAGTCTGCTTTCTTGCAGGATTACAGGTAGAGTGATGAGGAGGCTCAAGGGAGACCTTATCGCTCTCTACAGCTACCTGAAAGGAGGTTGTAGAAAGGTGGGTGTTGGTCCCTTCTCCCAAGTGACAAGTGATAGGACAAGAGGAAATGGCCTCAAGTTGCACCAGGGGAGGTTTAGATTGGATATTAGGAAAAATTCCTTCAACGAAAGGGTTATCAAGCATTGGAACAGGCTGTCTAGGGATGTGGTTGAGTCACCATCCCTGGAGGTATTTAAAAGATGTGTGGATGAGGCCCTTAGGGACATGGTTTAGTGGTGGACTTAGCAGGGTGAGGTTAATAGTTGGACTTGATCTTAAAGGTCTTTTTCAACCTAAACGATTCTATGATTCTATGAAAAGGAAGGAGAGGGGAAAGTGATGGATAGCACTGCAAATAATGCAAATGACCCTCCCATCCCTCTGTTTCCTGGTAAGCATAGAGCCAAATGCCTGACCCAGTGGCTTATTGTCTCTGGCATAGTGACAGCTACTCAGGTGTCTACAACAGAGACAGAGCAAGAGTGCCTGGCTGTCCCTGCTTCCAAGAGAGATTAGGGATAATATAAAGGAAAAGTGCGGAGGTAAAGGGGGTGGCATGGGGATGGGGGAAGTGAGGTAGAGAAAGGAAAGGTGGGAAACCTAGAGGTGGAGAGACACGACAGGAAAAGAAAGAGACAAAATGTTGATACAGGTCTGGGTTGGCAAAGTTGTTTAATGCAAATGAAGTGGCATGTTTCCAGAGTGAATTCCGGTTAAGTACTGTTAAGCACTACAGCAAGGCACAGAATCAGACCTCGTAAGCCCTGTGGACTGGAGCCAGTCAAATGCTATGGCCACATGCTCCTGTAATCACAGGGAAGGTAATGCAGAAAATGCTTTTGAATTATGCTCCATATTCTGTGAGGGTTATTGCTTTAGGAAGAACACCAAACTCAAGATAATTTCATTCTACACAGAGTTTAAGCAAATAACCTGTGCACTGTAGAGCATAACACAGACTGCCCAAGCCCTGAGCAGGAGCCAGCGTGGTCCAGCAGAATCAGGGCTGTGTTGAATGACGTAGCCTGGAAGATAAAGGAGCACATGGGGGGTCTCCTTGAGTGCACCTGACTTTGATGTGCTACACTGACCCAGAGTAGTACTACCTTCCTCAGTAGTCATGAGTTTGTGCTTTGTCACAGAGTTGGCTCAGGGCTTGTGACCTTAGGCCCAATGCTAAAGACTATAAATATGATTCTGAACACAAACTGTAGCAAATCATGTTTGAACAATGCGGCACCTGTATTGATAAAATCCAGTGTCTCGGACCTGCATCTGTATTGCTTACCTCTACGGTTACATTTTTAGCTTGCTGCTCACCAAATGGCACCAGCGCTCTGAGAGGTGGTCACCCAACCGGACAAGGCATACTGCTTGGCTAACCAGGCAGAATGACAAAGGTGCCTTGCAGATTACATCCAGTCTTCAGGTCTGTAGTTAGTAATTCCTCGTGTAACTTATTGATAACTGTTATATACTGAACAACCATTTTTGTCATGGATAAATTACACTATCCTAGAACCAGCCCTAACATTTTGAAGCCATTAACAAAAATACCAGTAGCTTCAACAGAGACAGGATTTACGTACTGTCTTTTCAAAAGAAGAGAAAACTTGTTTAAATGCTATACTCCCACAAGTCCAAAGGGCTTTGGCACATTATGGTTCAGAACTATAACGAATGTAAATAAATTGTTATTTTATATGTATTTGTTCTATAATCAAGACACGAAATGTAGCGGCTCTGTAAAATCATGTCCTGTTGGCAGGCATAAAAAACATTTGTGTTCTGGGATTTTGAAAAAAATTGCAATGAAATCAGAGTAAAAAGCTACTGCATATTTAATCTAAAAAGTTTAGCAGCCATACTTTCCTACCATATAATTCTAGAGTTACTTAAACTATCAGTACTTCACTTATTTCCATCATGAGTGTCCTCTGAGTTTACAGAGTGTCACTCTATAGGGTGGACATCATTCTTTTCACTATGAACCGAGGAAGATAACCATGACACTGTTCTAGGCAGCTACAAAAGAGTGGAGCATTTTTGGGCTGAATCCTTGCAAAAGTGGTGGAGCTCTGACCCTCACAATAAGTCTTCTGGTGTGGTAACTGAAAGAACATAAGCTGTGCTGATTGTACCAAATACAGAATCGGAGTATGTACCAGACTGCAAGCTGGTGTGACAATTTCATCTGCTCTGAGTTTACCTCCCAAAGCCATGCAAGGACAAGACATATAACACATATTAGCGCTTTTTCACAGAAGGAAAACCTGAATATGTGAGCCAGAGGAAAGACACAGAAAATTCCACTACGTTTCTGCAAGAGAACCAGGACTTCAGGTTTTCTCTGTTTAGACATAGCCCAAGATGACTCAAGATTTGACATTGAAATCAAGCATATTTATGCATGCATGCACCTCCATGCACGTAATGAGTAGTTTCCTCCAACATATACATACCAATATACAAATTACTGTGTGCTTGCCAGCCTGATCATGACACCCATCCCTTTGCACACACATGCTGTTTGATTCTCTTCCTCTGAAACACTGCAGTGATTTCAAGGCCTGACCTAACACCATTTGTCTCACTGCCTCCTATTCTTGCCACTTTGAGGAACATCCTTTCCTGGGACAACCTGCTGCATTCATTTTCCAGACCTGGTTTCAGTTATGTTCATATCACAGCAAAAGCCCCACTTAATTAAATTCTATAGGCGTAAGTGCTGCGTGAACTTCAGACACTATAGGGTCTCTGAGACATCCCCATGAGACTGCTAGCTATCTACAGCATGCAATTAAGGAAGACCCATATTGCCCTGGCTGGAGGCTAGTTAGGATCCCCTATAATGCCTAAAATGTTTCTTGGCAGCTATGTTTGGGCAACTGAACCCTGTCCAAGATGTCTAACTTGGAGAAGTCCCTTCTGAAGTGCTTTCTAATACCACCCAAGAGGCAGGCTTTTCTTTGAGCAAAACAGTTCAGAAAAATATGAACAGTGGGCTTTTTTACCCTCTTTTGGAGGATTTGCCAGTGTAATAAGATCCCAAGGAGATGTAATTAGACACCACTTTGTTCACCTGAACAGAATCCTTTGCACTGTGAGGGGAATAAGGGGAGTTTACAAGACAATGGGAGAAAGGAGATTGAGGACTGGTATCTGTGCTGAACACCAATGTGTGTTCCTCGTGGGACTGGTAAAAATTGACCAGTTTCCCTATCACTTGCATGAATGATAATGGAGTCATTTCTTTAGCATCAACAGAGTGCAGCCAGATGAAGAACTGATTCAGACTGCCAAATGATTTGAAGGGTCAGACCCTCTGTTGGGATGAAGAAGAGGGAAAGAAAATGAAGAAATGGAGGGAAAGAGGAACAGGAGGTGGGGAAGGATCTTCCTAAAGCAGAACTGCCACCAACATAACAGACATTTTCGCCTTTAGCAGGAGATCTGCACTAGAGGCAGCCATTCGTTAATGCCCCTCTGTTGTCCCAAAAGTAAAATCAAATGTTTATACAGCTGTGCTCCAGCTGAGGGACTGAAAGCTTCATGTAGGGAAGATAATGAATTTCTTTGCTTCACTTTCTCTCTCCCTCAGCCCCCAATTGACTATAGCTTGTACTTAGAAGGCAAAATTAACAGCTCTGCTCCCCAGCAGCAGCTCCTGTAACTAATGAGGAGGGGCAAGAGCTGTGTAACACCAATTTACTGCTTCTCTGTACAGATCTCACTGACAAGGGGGATGTTAGCTCCTATGAGTGTGGACACCCTGAGCTACAAAGGGAAATTTCATACATGCCTCTGAAAAGTTGTCAGACTGAATTATCGCTCCAATATCACTGAGTGTCCAGATATAAACTCTGTGGTATTTTATTGGCCCTTTAAGCCATCCATTCCCTACAAGTACTTTTCATTACCACTGAAATATGGTAATGTTCCCACGTTGCCTTTCTACTATCTTCCAGAAACTGCAGTGTCTTCTTTCTTTCTTTTCCTCTTTCTTTTGTTTTCACTTCCTTCCTTTCTTCTTTCTTTTTTCTTTCTGTCTTCCCTCTTCCTCTCACTCTCTTCCTCTCTGCCTCTCCCTCTTTCTCTCTTTCTTTCTCTCTTTCTCTCTTTCTCTTTCCCTCCCTTCCTTCCTTGCTCTCTTTCTTCCTCCATCTCCCTTTTCCTTTTCTTTCACTTTCTTCCTTTCTCTTTAGATAAAGATTTGTAGACGCTTCAGATGCAGTCCCATGGCATTCCTGACAGTAGGTTGTAGTCTATCATATAACTTTCCTGTTATTAACATTAAAAACACATTATGCATGTGACTACACTTGCCTCCTAAAATGTCTCATCTCCTAAGATGTGGTATTTAGAAATCTCACCCCCAAGGTGGACTGTCTGCCCTGAGAGCAGTATGAATCTAACAAGGAGATAAATGGCAGTAAAAAATTAAAAACTAAGAAAATTTTAAAGCAGATCTGGTTCTGTTTTTTATGAATCAAATTTGTCAAACTTCAGATTTTCATTTTTTCCCTTTGTGTGAACCAAAAAGCCACTGAAATGTAGTTATAAAATCCTAAAAATTATCCCACAGAAGTAGTAATGTTTTAAGTTTAAGGTGAGTAGTTGAAACTGAGATTCAGTATTTTGGCAATACAGTGTTGACTTTATAGGTTAGATGAAAGGCAAGGGTGTTTATTGACATGGGCAGACAGCAGAACTTCTTTTTAAATCTTTAATCTTCAACCACTTGAAAATCAGGCTAATGATCTATAGCAACACAAAGAGGATTGGCTAGGAAAAAATGTTAAGATCTCAAGCAGAAATGGGGAGAGGTTTGAGAATATTGTTTAAGCAATTTTAAGCAAGTTTGAAGCGTTTTTAAGCTGAGGTCCTTCTCAGTAAAAATCATTACATGAACTTCAAGTGCCCTTTTTTGTGTAATTAATAGAGATGAAGTTTCAATGAACACTCAAGTTTGGTTAAAACTTCTGAAAGTCTTTGATAAAAATGTGACATTTTCAATGTAAAGATGTATAACAACACAGTGAGTTGGAGCCCTCAAAATAAGAGATTGTCTAATTAGTGAACAATCTGTTTAATCCTTCCCCTTTCCCTCTACAAGAAGGATTAGGTGTAAGCACAAAACCCCTCACTTTTCTCAGTGAGCTGTAGGTGTGCTGTTCACTGCTCCTGGTGTTTTATATATGTACCTCCTAGCTACATAAATGAGTCTACTTAAAAATCATTGCAGAAAGTAGAAAAGCTCCCACTTACTTAAATAGCCTATAAATGTGTTTTTCTGTGGAGGGGATGAGACTATGATGATTTAGTCTCTTGCAGGGACATTTGTGTGGAAAGGAAGATGCTAAGATCGATCTTTGGGATCTCCTGAATGCAGGGACTGTTATTTCGCTATCTTTTGAGTTGGAAGGATGAAAGAAAGGAACGGAAACTTCTGCCTCTGCCCCTTGCTCCCTATCCCGAACTACGTAGTCTACAGAGCACTCGGGGGTATATTTATTTATTTCTGTTAAAAACTGAAGAACCCTATACACAGAATGTAACCTGCTTGGGAGACAGTGTGCCATCTGTCACTTGAGCATGAAATAAAGATGCTTACCATAAGCAAAACTAGAAAATAGACAATGCTTAGACATCCTTTATCCCATGTATGCAAATATCTTTGTTGCCATTTTAGGGACTGAAAACCTGAGGTCTCAGGAGGTGATAAGGTCTAGTGGGGAGCAAAAAACTCTAACAGGACATCATAGCTCACTCCATACCAGGAAATTAGTTGGTGCTAAGACGGGGGACAGGCACGGGAATTCAGCCTATTATGCTGAATTACGTCTTTTATACAACGTAGTTGGCCCAGGCGATCTGGCAGTGTTTCTGGGGCACAGTTTTGAAAATAGGCCTTACAAATCAGAAATCACTACCCTGTTTTGAAGGTGGAGAGAGTCTTCTCCATATAGCAGTGACTGTGTTAGCTGGGCTCAGGTCCTGGGAAAAAGCCATGACACTAGTTAGCTGACCTAGCCTGAGATTTCAGAAATCCTGACATTGGCTTTCCTCTTGGTTTTGGTCATGTTCATCATCCCAATTGCCTGAGAAGCCAGAGAAACCCCTCACATTCTTACCCTATTTCATGTCCACAGGTGTTCAAAGTCAATGTATTTCTCATTCATTGGGAGTATGTAGTTATGTATTTTAACTAAATTTTTGAAAATACCATTTCTGTTTTTTTAAAAACACCAGTGTTTTCTCAGGAGCAGATTTTCCAGGTGAGGTTGTATCCTGTTCCCATGTGGTTTTGAACTGCCTGGCCTGGCTGTCCACAGCCCAAATGAGTACATCTCTTCCATTCATTGTCTCTATAATGAAGTCTCTCTCCTCCATTGCACATTTGTAATATGCTTTAATGAGCATAACAGTATCTTTGTTCATTGGCAACCAGTAGATCAGTTCACACATGAATGCGATATGTTTCTGTATTTTAGATATATATTCTAGACCCCACTATTTAAAAGCACAACTATACAACTGAAAGACAGCACGTGCAAAGTTATACCTAGACAAGTAGAGACATAGGAAGAGACGATATTAATTTCTGACAGGTATCCCGTGGCACAAATCAGGCCAGAAAGAGATTCTGCTATATATTTTGAAACTGGCCTCATTTAAATGCCTTTGCAATAGAACATTGTGCACTTGGCTGTAACTGAGAGTGATTTCTGCAATGCACTAGGGCAGTGTGTTAATTCTGTACAGTTAGTTAAATTCTGGGAAAGAAATCAAATTCTGCAAATGTTATGGGGGTTTTCTCACATGAACACCAAAAATCAGTGCTCCATCCGCAATACATACGTAGTTTCATTTAAGGATACTATCATCTTTCTGTCAAGTTCCCTGCCTAGGCTGTCTTTTCTTTTTGCTAACCTCAAAGATGACCCATTATCTGTTTCCTAATTTATGACACTTATAGAACCTGAATAGAAAATCAAAACAAGAAAGGTGTTATTGTCAAGGCAGTGCTGTTTTTCAACTTTTCTCTTGTTTTTCTTCTGCAAACAACAAGGTGCAGAAAAGCATCATTTGCTAGATATTAAAACATGAAGAGCAGACATCTCATCTACATTTTTACAAAGAGTAAACAAGTGGGACATTGATGTAAAATGAGTACTAAAATTCCCACTCTTTTCCCTTCCTCCACAAAGATTCTTAACTATTGTGGTTTTGTAAGGGAGGAATTTTTTTTCCTCCTGTATGCCTGATATTTATTTTAACTCTTCAGAAGCCCGAGTTCCTGTAATTTCCTTCTATTTTAGTGAAGAAGCTTCTGAGCTGTCTTTCTTGAGAAAGTCTTTTGCAGGTGAGAGTGAGGAAGGCATGTGGCTGCTTATGTCTCGGTGCTGCTTGGAAGGTCCCTATGGCTGGGGCTCGAGTGAGCCACAACTGCAAACTCTGTACACTGTTTTACAGTGGCCTTACGTGGTGCCACATGCTTTGCACTACAAGCATGAGTGCCCCAAGTCATCATCCACCCCTTCTGCTTGTTAGCTTTGCACTTGGAGTATCAATTTACAGAGAGTTTCCACTAGTGTTGAATGCTTGTTAGTGGCCCTTCTCTGGCCCACTTCTATAAGAAGTGTTTCCCTATTCCTAGCAGCATGTTTATGGATATGCAGAGGAGAGAACAGAGACAAAAATCAGTCTTGTAGTGCAAAAAAATGAAAAAAACCCAAAACCCTTCTGCAGAATATTATATCAATTCAGCTTTTTTTTGCAACAATTCCATTTGGTGCATGCTTGAGAGGGTTTGAGCCAGGAAATGGAATAAGCCACTGCAGCAATGGCAGGTATATTTGGTGCAATAGAGGTAGCATGACAGGGCTTTATTAGAGTAAGTAATACAATTCCAGAAATAACCTATGCGGAACATATTGCTTCTGCTGCACATGTCAGGAAATGGACTTTGATCGATGTTGTTGCAACACAAAACCACATACTAAAACTTTTTAATTATGATGACAATGTAAAAGTGTAGATGGTGCTCACTGGCAGCGTTCATTGCCTTTATAATTAACAAATGGACAGTGCAGATTAATTCTGCATGCTCTTCATGTTTAACAATTCTTTCTAGTTGCTGTCATCAGCATATATATAAGCAATAAGGAATGAGAGGGGGCCTGGTTAACATCATCTCTGGGGTGTTAAGAAGCATCCTCTAGGGAAGTGGTTATCTCATAAGCACACCACCTGGAGTTACCATATTGCTGCTATAAAGATTCATTAATGTAAGAGAAAAACATGTACATTTGTGTTAGAGGATGAAGTTAGGAGTTCAGAATGCTAAAGAGCATTATCAGGAGCTCTAGTTTACATCTCTTCAACTCCACATAAGAATATTCACTAGGCTATTGTAATGCTTTCTCAATTTTGTAAACTATAACACCACTTTAGCAATATTTTTGCAGCAATCTAGTATGACACTTAAAAATGAAAAAGAGATGGCACAGCCATCAGAGGACAGAAAGTGAGTTAGTCGCATACCTCAAATTGCCTTCTCAAAGGGAGTATCTCTGCGGGCAGAAGATATTCTAATACAGAGTTTTCCATGGTAAAAATCACAAGGAGATCACAAATCAAGTTAGATAGGAGTGTCTATAATTTTAAATTTTAAATAGACTAATTTCTGGTCAGCAATGCATTTAGAGTATATTTAATTTGAATTTATCAGAAAAGTATGGAATGAAGTACATGGGAATACAATAACTCATTGTCTGCTGTTCTCTATGATAATGTAACAAACTGTTATCTCATACTCTAATGACTTTGATGTTAATGGAGTTGTACGCTCTTCCTGACCTCTTCAGCACTGGATGGATGTGTATGTGCTTTCGCTGTCCTTCAGGTTTTCTGCTTCACTCTCAACTTTCCTACTAATATTTTATCTTTGCTTCTGTTTCATTTCCTCTTTAGTAGGAGGGCAGATTTTATTTAAATTAAGAGTTTTAGTTCTACACTTGTAAGGATAATTTCTTGGATTTTTAAATCAGTAAATTTTGAAGAAACTGCTCAGTTACTGATGTTGTGACTATCCGCCCCCAAGAGTATTTCTTGCTCGTTTATAGGGGTTTATCCACTTAATGAAATTTGGCTGGCCTGTCACCCAGAGACAATAGAAGACATACAAAAAGCTTCTTTACTGCTCTCCTTTTGCTTACTGTTCTCTTTGTTGCCTTTGTTTAGCATCTGTAGCATGTGGTGGATGCAAAGATGGACTTCCCTCAGGCTCTGTAGACCATGGTGGGAACCATGTAGACAGTCAAGAGAGTGTGCCCACAGAGTGCTAAGTGGCTACAAAGCACAGAATGGATTCATTTACAGCCATCTTCTGTTTACCATATGTTCATTGCAGTTAGTCAGCACACAAGCAGCTAAGGCGAGTTCATCCTTGGGGGCAGGGAGAGCTTGAGGATCATTTGCTTGTGCTGTACCTCTTATACGCTTGGAGTCCAGCTTTAGTGCATAAAGAACAGAAGACTGGTTAGGTTCGTTTTTGCATGAATCTATGAGGCACTGTGAAATGTTAACTTCCCTGTCTACATCCAAAGTATCCAAGAGCTGTGCGTACAAAATACAGAAGCGTTTAGGAGACGGCACCTGCTCTTGCTAAATATCAGCTTACGGCACAACTGGAAAGGTATCTATTACCTATACCACAGTTATGTGGCAGCAGAACAATATATTGTTGCTGGCATACTAGCAGAGGTTCTTAAATGATTATAACTGTATAGACATGAAACACTAGTGAAACACGTAAATTATTCCATTAAAATGATGTATAGCTATTTTTGTTGTGGAATAAAGGACAATTTTTTTCTACAAATGCATAGAAAATTTGCATTTTTTGAATCTAAAGCTCTTCTCTGTACTGAGAAACTATTGGGGTTGTATGTTCTGCTGATTCTATGCATTTTCCTTTCAACTTGCTCATTCAGGAGACTGAATGATTTGTTTGGCTGTGGTGGCGAGATGGCTTCCTTTCTGTGGTGCAAGGAATGGCTCAAATAGAAATCTCTTCTGTTAAGGCCACTGAGACTTACTTTTTGTAAATGTTTTATCAATGCTGATGAAATTATGTAGTATGAAGCACTTTATCACACTCTGTGAGTGCAGGAGACTACAGTACAGAAGGGAGTCAAAAAGGCAAGCACAACTTGTGCAACACCTTATTTGGTTCCCCAGGTGGTTGTGGGGAAAGACTTGTGAAGATGCATTTTTGCATATTTCAGGTACTACAAGAATTTGCTGGGATGTTCTCTGTGGCAGTTAACAGCTAATGCAAAAGAGAGTAACTGTATAACTATTTTAGCTTGCACTCGAGAGAGAGCACGGCTGTCATTTACACCATTTGGTATATGCAAGTCAAAAGTCTTGTTTTTATGGCTTGATCTGGTTCATCATTCTGGCTTAGAGTGTAAAAAGTAGTTATGTAAAACACAACAGCAGAGTAATTCCTCTAGGAATTTGCATTATGGTGATGATAGAATTTAGGAGCATCAGCAACTCCTTGTCTCTTGCTGACCCCACCAGCTTCCTGATTGGAAATCTAATAAAAAGAAAATGCTGTTCAAGATCTTCATGCAACTTTACTATTGTGGTCAGGATTGGAAGAAGGACTGAACTAAAGACGTGAGATCTCCTGTAAGATTGGTACTGACAGGGGTTAAATGAGCCTGCAGTACTCTGTAGGGGGCCAGGCATCCACAGGGACGTGTCCATCTGTTTGGTTTCTGAAGATTGTTGTAGAGCAGCTGTGCCTTATCACTGATGTCCAAAGGAATAATTTCTTACAAATTCAGCAAGTTAATATGCAGGAGACTTGGCTTTTCTGCTCTTTTCCTGGATACTTACAGACAAGCTCTTTTACACTGCCATGGAGTCACTCAGTGTTGGTCCTTGTCTTCTAGAATTTCCAGCTTCGGACTGCACAAGGAACTCTGCAGCTTGGAAATATGACATTAACTGATGCCTAAGGCACAGTGCAGCTGCAGTATCCAGTAACCCAATGTGATAAATTACTAATGCCAGCCAATAATCATGGGTTTGTTGTTTCACTGTGTTACTGTTTCACTGTTTTTTTCTAAGATGGTCTAGACCTGCAGACTGTGTTGCCCTTAAATGCCACTGCATAGACAAAAGAAGTCAGATAATTTACTGTATGACATGTTTGCCCTTCCCAGATTTTTAGCCTGACTGATGCTATTAGTTTCTGTGACTTTTTTTCCTTTTTAAGAAGTGCTCAAACTCAGACTTGCCCCGTGAAATGCCATTTTGTTCAAAATCTGGCACTTGCAGCTTTCACATGCTAGATTATATGGTTCATGAGTTCTGCCGGGTGAGTTTTTCTTCATTGTGTACTGCAGCTCATGGTGAGCTTCACAGATCTTGAACAGCTCTGCCTTTGATGGATGTTAGTACATTTTCTCAGTGGCTGACTTTTATTAGTTTCAAAAGATAACAGTCTATGTAGCCACATACTCTGGTGTTTATGTGTGTGAAAGCCATCATGAAGAAAAATTGGAAATCTCCTGCTCTTTGCCAGATTATGCCCTTCAGAATATTTACATCTGCTTGGCATGATATTTAACACAATAGTGAAACTGTAGGAAGCCAGAAGTGCCTCCCTGACATAGAGATATGAACTGTTGATGTTGGGTTCATTCAAACTCTGTGAATCTCAGTGACCCTCTCTGCACAAAGAGGGTAGTAGTAGTCAACCCCAAAGAGTTTTCAGATTAATAGTTTTTAAGAAAATTACCAGTAAGCTTACTCCAATGGAAAGTCTGAATTCCTTTGTTATGCCTGAACATGGGCTATTTAGAGACTGGAGGAACCCTTTCAGACGGCATGTGCTGCATATGTCTGTTTCTGGATCAGCCCAAAGTCAAAATAGCATCAGGGTATGGTTCTTGAGACTGAAGGCTGTGCATAAAATGGCAGGATAAAAGCCATTTAATGTGTACAAGAGCATTGCTGCATATTTTTGAGCACCATCTGCTGGCATTTTCTCATTTAACCAGTATTTACATAATTGGAGGCATCTCTATTTATAGAATGTTCCTGAAAGAAACAGGAGCTGAAGTCCTCAAGAAAATAAAGACTGTGCATGTTTCTTAGGCATGCTTGGAAAGTGGCCATCCAGAAAAGGTCTGGAAAGGGCTTTGGAAAAGCCTACCTAGTTGGTGCATGAAAAAGCAGACTTAGTTAAAGCCCTAAAAGCAGCATAGGGATTTGTACTGAGATGGGCAGTGCCTGGAGTAAGGATTTTGGCATTGCCAATGGACAGAGCTCTTTTTGTTCTGCAGCAGGTGAGATACCAGCCAGCATCTCTAGCCAAAATGGTCCCAGGGCAAGGAAAGAGATGGTAAGGGGTTTTGCTATGAGTAACTCAGCAGTAGAGGTGCCAGATTTGTTTAAGACCCTCCTGAGAAAACTTTCAGAAAAACCTGTGAGGAGGAGGGCAGGAGAGACGAAGGAAGGAATAAGATTTTAATATTGAGCTATCATCTTGGTTCTTTAATGAATGGATACTCAACATCCACATGTGTCCTCTTTCAAGGCCTAGAAATTCAGCATAGTCTCCAAAACACATCTGAAGAGATTATCTATACTATAGCCAATAATAAAACACGTAAACTCATCCAAATTAGCTTTAAAATAGCTAGCGCAGATGCAGATACCTCTGTAGACCTGCGAAGGCTTCAAAACCCTTCCAATAATTTGGCTGTTTGGCTTTACCAGATTTCATTGTTAACTAGTTTCTATGTGGCCCGGCAATGGCTGTGTTGTAGTCTCATTTCACAAACATGGTAGTCCTACATCCAACACCTTCCTACACAGAAGCTCATCAGGAGGTCAAGTCACAGCAGCAGCTCTCTGCCCTGTTTTGGGAAGCCTCCCCCAGATGCTTCCCATGCTTTGCATACCAGGGTGTGTGGGTGGGAAGGATTTTATTCTTCCCATGGTGTGGATTCATATGTGCTCTGATCTTTCATGTGATGAGCTTCTGAAAATTGGTTTGGGCTTATTTGTTCGCTTGGCTGAAAAACTAAGCTGCCAATGGATAGGTAGGGAAGCCCAGACAAGGGTTATCTCTACATTGCAGAAAACTAAGCTGCTGATATATATATTTGTGTATGTTTTTATTATTTTAACACCTTTAATATCTCCAAATGTTATGAATGTTATTCTGAGTCCTGTGGTGGTATAAGGACTTCTGAGTGGCACCTGCTGTATTCTGTACTTAGGATTTATAGAAATGAGAGGAAAACAAAGTAGGAAACACAACACAGTGAACACCGTATCCCAAAGAAGCCATTATTTTTACTGAGGTTCTCTAGAGATCAGTGAAGTGGCAGAGGTCTCTTTGCCCTGCTCTATCCCTTGGTAGCTTTTTACACAGATGATAGAAAATGAAAATGTCAGAATTTTCAAAAGTACCAAAGACTACAAGATATGAAGCAATCATAGCTAAAAAATGTTTTTTCAGACGTCTCTGGAGAAGTTAATTTCTGGTAGAATACATGTACACAAGGAAAAATATTACATAGTCACAATGCAAGATACCAAACCACTAACAATGACTTTAGGCCCATGATTCTTTTTGATGCAGCTCCTTATTTCAACTTCAAGGGGTGTCTACCTCTTCTCAGGAGTTCAGTGCTTTTCCTGAAAGCAGTATGAGTACTGGCATTCAATACCATAGGATATTCAAATGATAATGTAACTCTATTCGTTTAAAAAGAATATTTATTGAACTAAAAGAATAGCCAGATCTGTGTACCACATTCTTATTTATCCAGCTATGGCATATGCAAGTTTAGATGCCTCTTACAGGATGTGTGCTTGTGCTTTTTTATCAACCTGATGCAGCTAGACCTAGCAATACATTTTCCATTGACAGGGCGAATGGAATAACACATTAAATCTAAGCTTTTCAACTTCCTCTAACTTCAGCATAAAATGCTTTTAAAAACATTAATAAGTACATTCAGAATAGTGTATTGTCTATCAGAAACAAAAATATAACTGGAATTTAGCCTAATTTCCACTCCCAAATTCTTCATATATTTTGCATAAGTCAGTCGTTTTATTTTCCATTGTAACACGTCACTGTGAAGAACTGTGGCAGTCCAACTGGTGATTAAGTTTAAGCTGAATCTTTAATTTGAATTCAAATCCTTCACACAGCTCTTGGTTTTTGTACCTTTTTCAGTGAGCGATCTTTTCCTCAGTTCTGAGAGGAGAGGAAAGTACTTATACATTGCTATTTCTGTGTATATGGAGAAGTGTGGAAGGGTACAGGCAGCGTCAGTATTGTTTATAATCCTTATCACTGGTAAGTAAGGAATATTAAGCTCTGATGCCTTTAGCCTTGAGATAAAACTGCCTTCAAAAAACAATTTATAATATCTTGTCCTGGGAGATTTATGTAGAGATGTTAATGTAATAAAATAGAAAAGGAAAGTAGATTAATGGTCCTGTTACTCCTGAACTTCTTAGTTGTACTATGCACTTACTGTCTTCTTTACTCATTTTTGCCTAACCAGTGTAGAACTGCACAGAGTGCTGTATGTTTGTACCAATTTTCTTGCTGCATGTTTGTACCAATTTTCTTGCTGCTGAAGAAGCACCAACGTATTGTTACAAATGTGGGTTTTCTGTGCGGAAAAGGAAGACTTTGCTAAATGGTATTGATGGATGATAACTGCTTAAGTGGATATCATTAACCGCTTGGTGTGCAATGCAAAGTTTGCTTTCAAGACTTAAGAAATTGCAGTAAATTAGTGAGCTTGAAACCAAACCAACCAAAGAAACAGAGGTAAGAGAGCAATCAGATTTCTATTAAAAGGTTCGAATTAGTGACGTTGTGAGACAAAACTAATATAAGCCAATCTAGAAGTGTGGTTTTCTGCAAGTGCCAAAATGAGGACTGCTTGCTGTATTAGTTACTCTTAAGCAGGTAAAATAGAGGTTAAGCTGGACTTAAGTGTACCAGGCCCTGTGCTGACCCAAGGCCAGTGGCATATATGTGCCCCATAGCACTGCTCAGACTGACACTTTTTCACAGGTGAACCAACGGGTGCAGAATCTGCTTTTTCTTCTTATCTGAAGAGTATGGCTTATAACCTTATGTCAACTTCAAAGACACTTTGCCAACATAGGACAGCTTCTCTGCTGCCATTTAAGGTAAGGCAGTAAAAGCTTTTCCTGACTTGACAATCCTCAGGCTTACCAACCTTTCAGTTTCTGCTCATTTGAGAGGAGTTCTAGAAAAGTTGAAAATTTCCTCACCAGTTTAAAAGCTCTCTCCCTTATTGCAAACAATAGACAGTTAAAGAAAATTAAACAACCTAATGCTAGACAAAAAAAAAAAAAGAACAAGACATTAAAGCCTAGGAAATTGTGGCAACTAACACTGCTGAGTATTGCCAGCACTATGAAACAAGTCTTAAAGCAGTTAAAAGTTACATTATGTTACTCAAGACTGCTGTGGCCTGATTGAAAACCATTGGAATTAATGAGAAGCCTCATGGTGCGTGCCTGTGTTACGGGAGGCAAAGACCAGACTGAAGTTCAGGCTTACATCGTTTAAACTTGTCTCACTCCTTTCTGCTCACACAGCTGACTATTCCTCTGCAACTCAGCGTCCAAAACCACGTCCATACTGCCAAAAAGATGATTGTCTTTAAGCCAGGTGCCGTAGACTATTTGTGTCCACTTTACCCAGCAGTCAGTCCTGGGTCTCCCCTGGTTGCATGTGGTGCCCTGTGTGGTCCCAAAGCATAATATTTAATTGTGTGTGTACTTGTGGGGGTTTTTGGTTGAATATTTTTCAGATCAAAGTCTGCCAAATACACGAGGGCAGCTGTGTCTTCACCCCATGGAAGGGGGTGTGCATATTGCATTCTCTGAGTAGTGGCAAAGCCACATGAGGTGACCTATTGGTGCACCCATGAAAAAGTGCCGGTCTTAGCAGTGTTGTGGGACATGTATATGCCAGCAGAGTGGGTCAGCACAAGGCCTGGTCCACTTAAGTCCTTCATAATCTCTACACTAAATGCTGAAGAGGAAATAACACGGCATGCAGACCTCATTTTGGCACTTGCAGAATATCATGTTTCTAGATTAGTTTATATTATTTTCTTAAGAGTAGCTGGTGTGGGAGTTGGCCTGGGAAGTGGGGACACTGTGTGGAACCAAAGGAGGACGGCTGCCGTGGGGTGCAAGGTGAACCCTGGTTCCTGGAGAAGGGAGTGGAGATCCCAGAGCCTGGGCTGATGGGGCTCCCAAGAGACTTGTAAGCTGGGAAAGAAGATCCCAGTGCCTGAAGTAAGCCTGGCTAGTGAGATACAAGGCTAGCAATGGGGAAGAGAAAGACATCTGCCCACTTCCATGGTACCCAAAACCTGTCGCCTCTCAGAGTCCCTCTTGGTCCTTCCTGGTCCCCATCCATTAGTCATAGGGCTGTTGCTCAACCACCTCTCCACCTGTCTTCTTCCCCACAGTGCTACCTCCATCTCCATTACAAAATCAAATTTTGCTGCCCTCCTCCCTCCACACACTGTGAAAAGAACAAAATTACTTCCTTTGTCCATAGTCTTGGAGTACAATTCAGCTATCAGCTATGCTTATGCTGCTGAAGAGTGTTGTTGGCTCTGGAAAAAAATTCCTGGCGACCTTATAGCTAAGCGCAAATGCAGTTGTAACCATGGTATATGCATAGTACAGCTTGGGCAGAGGGAGATTTGGGCTGGTAATGAGCTTTACTGCTCTTTGAAATAAGAAGGTTCCTGTTGTGGCAACAGCCTGTCTCTGTGTCCTGACCTGTCAGATAAGGGTCTTGTCACTGAACCTCAGCTTGAGCCTAAATGGCCAATTCTCATCCCAAACACTGCTGAGAACAGAACGGTGCTTATGATTGCTGTCCCTTTCTCCAGGTAATATATTCTGAATTCCAGTTAAAACAAATTGCACGTGTCTGTGACCTGCTTCAGGAAATCAAAGGTCTGTTGGGGAAGAAAACTAACTTCTCTAGCTCCTCTGTCCTGGTCTGGCATGCATAGTCACACTCCTCTTCTGCTCTCCCACAGCCCTGCTGTGTACTGGGTACTGGCATACTTTGTGGGGTTCCTCTCGCTTTTTGGGGGAGGCAATGAGGAGGCACAGAGCCCCCTCTGGTGCAGGGAGGCAATTTTCCATTCTTACCATTTTAGTTCAATGCTTTATTTTAAAATTCATTGTGGATTGATCAGGGAGTTTTTCATAACATAATTGGTGGCATTATTTGTCTCTGAATTTAACAGGCCTTGAAAGCCACGAGTGCTCTTTAGGCTACAAATGAGATGCTACTGGTAGATTTGTTTCCTTGAATTCCTTCTACAGAAATCCCCCCTCCACCCCCAACAGTAACTTCTGAAGCGAGAGAGAAGGGAACTGGTTTTATGCTGCTGCTGGTTTAATGTTAGTACAAAGCCTTCCCAGCAAAGATGCATTAATGTGGAAATCTAGGATTTAGTGGGTCATTGGAAGGCAAGGTAACCATCAGAAAATGCTACAGCTTGGCATCACAAAAGTAGCCTCAATCTATGAGGCCCAATCTTGCGTCCAGTGATTCATGGGTAGTCCATAAAAGAAAAGTGGCTCTGCAATGCTGAAGTAAGTTCAAGGCTGCTGTGAAGTAGGGAAGAATAATCTTGGTGGATGAGAGAAGAGCAATGAGCTTGTGTCAAGGACAATTCAGGCTGGATTTTAGAAAAGCCTTTCTAATGGTAAAAACAGTGAAACAGTGCAATAGATTTTCTGGGGAGGATATGGATCTGCAGAGCTGGAAATCTTTAAGAACTGGTGAGACAAAAATCTATGAGATAGGACATCACTGAAGCCAATCCCGCCGTGGCTTGGGATAAGCTAGATGACCCCCTGAATTTCCTCTAGACTATTTTAACCTAAAACTGTAGATTTCATTGCATGGCTCTTGACATTGTACGCTTTGCTTGTAGTACCACGTTCTGGAAACAAGGACTGTAGCTGTCACTCAACAAGTTTCTAACTACTGTGATTGTGAAGATGAATTCCAAACTGTGGCAGGTCAAAAAGAAATAAAGTAAGTCCAAACTGACAGAGAGATTTTAAGCAAGGCCTGTGGTTTGTGAATACTTTGTATTGACAAAACTAAAGAAGTCCAAAATATAGGGTAGAGGAACTTCTCACTGGTGAGTGTAACATGAAACTTGCATTCCAGTAAGAATTAAATTTTGCTAGAGGCTGAGATTTTTAAGGCTTCCCACTACCTGAAAAACATGGAAGTTGTTTTCTATGCATGTTTATTTATCCCTTTTCACCAGGAAACTACTTTTACAGCCATTAAAGCAGTGCTTTAGAGAGTTTAATATAATTGAAATGCTGTAGGCAGGGGAAAAAAATCATGTTTTGGAGGCAGAGTTCCCAAAGGAAACTGAGTTCTGGCTCCAGCTACATTTTCTTGCTAGAATCCTGCTTTTTAGATAAATGTCAGACAGGAGTTTTGAAGCTGAAAATAGAAGCAGATGATGAAAATAATTCTAATCACTAAAGCAAGATGCAGAAACAGCAGAATAGAAAAGTGGTCCTAGGTGAAGCTAATAAATCCATGTCTGACAGCTAGATACATTGGAGTGTACAAATTATATGCTTTTATCCAGGGAGAATTTTTGAGCAAGATTAAGGTTTTAATGTGATTGCCTTCTTGTGACAATTGGAAGTAACTGCATTATTCGTTGCAGTGAGAGGGCACTGAGCTAAGGTCACTGAGTGTTCAGTCTTCCACACTGTGCTTGAATCACCTTAGGTAGCAAATTGCATGCTCTGCTTTAAACGAGAAAACAGAGGCAAATCACAATAGCCGAGAAAGAATGGAGGTGTGCACAGGCTCTTCTGACTTTAGATGAACACTGAATGTCATGCTAAGGGAAAGAATGGCTAAAAGACAGAAAGAAATAAAAATGACATGTCCTATTTACATTTGTTTGTGTATTTTAAAATACGGTTGCTTTATTCTTAGGTTATTGCTGAAGTATATGGATCTTTAAGCTGCAAAAATATAACACCGTAGGAAGTGCAACCCCTCCCTCCTTCCCCCGTACCCTCCATTTCAGCGATTAAAGTACTTTGGATACTTTGATGTTTTAAATTCTAATTCCTTTGTTGTGATTTTTATGGTGGCTTTGAAGGTTACTTTGCAGCTTTTTTGTATTTTCTTCCCTAATAGTTTTATCAGGACATGCTTCTATTACAGCTAAGGCACTTAAAGGAAATACATTATTTAAATGTGAAATGGAAAGAGAGAAAATGTAAGACTGTGGTGCATTTTTCTTTGTCATTCAGAGACATAATAGAACAACTCAGAAGACATAAAAATGAAATTAATATGGGAAACTGCGTACTCTCCTGGCTTATCTGCTAGCCACATCCAGATGTGGTCCTTCCACCTTTAACCAGCACTAATTTTGTTTTCAGAACACAAACAAGTAAGTAGCTTATATCTATGTATCCTGAAGGGGAAAAAAGCAAGGCACGGATTTAAAAAAATGGCTGAACAAACCTTCTGCTTCTGACAGTGGAAAAGGGTCTTTCTAACTGCCTCCATGCATTTATACTATGCCAACCATTCTCAACCCAATTCATTTTATTATAATAATAATTGTTCTTTACTGCAGTAACATCTAAGGATCCCAAATAGGGTTCAAGACCCTATTATTCTAGGCACCATCCATGTGCATAATAAAACCATCTCTGCTGTAAAGAGCTTACGATCTTGACATATGACAAGGCACAACAGTAAAAGAGAACAAACAATTGCAGGGGAGGGGTGGAGGGGAAGCTATTAAGAAAACAATACACTGGGTGTGCTAAGTAGCAGTGTCTGAACACTAACTGATTAGCTATCGTCAAGGGCTCTGTATAATCTGTAGAAATATTTCTTCACTGTGCCTTCTATATCACTCAGTTTTCAGTTTTTAAAATGCAAATGTGCTTGTTACACCTCCTGAATAAACTACTCAGGGGGAGTGGGGGAAGAAAAGCTGAAAGGTAGAAAAGATATAAGATCTCTAAGGATAAGACATAAGGATAGGTGAGTTTGGCTCCAACTATATCAGATACCTGTACCCAAGTACATTAGAGGAAATTTCACTACTCTAGTCTTAAAACAGCCTAAAGGAAAATGGAATCACTTTTGTTGTTAATACCTTTACCATACATCTACTGCAGATCTGAGAAAACAATGCATGCATGAAGTTTGTGAGTGAATTCTCTTATTTCTTTCCTTGTGTAAGTGTTTTTAAATAGTGAACATGGTAATTTAGATGCATAGTAAAAGGCGGTTGAATCAGTTTCTTTGACTGAAATGCAGAGGTCTCAATTTTTTCTTTCTGTTCTTGAATTACATGATCATAACATCCCTTCCCAGAATGGAATTTGTATGGATTTTCTATAATACACATGGGTGCTAGCTTCCTGTAAATTTTCTGCTAGTCAATTATTATGTGAGCATATCGATGAGAATGGATGGCCACAGAAGATGAAATAGTAGAAATAAAGTAGAAATGAATAGTAGAAATAAAGATAGCTTCATTTTTTTTCATCTCAGCAAAGCCTTAAGAGAAACTGTGTAGGTTTTGGCAGTTCCTTAGTTTAAGCTGCTAAATGTGATGTTTTGGAAATATTATTATTTGCTTCTTTGAAGGGAAAAAAGAATTTGTGGAAAAAAAGGTGTGGTAAACCAAGTTTGTTAATATGCCCCAAATAGGTGTAATTTAGCAATACTTCTCCCGGATATATATACAGAATCAGTATAAGATTATAAAGTCCCAACTGGGCCAGGAGTGACTGTGCTCACTGGAGCAGTTTTTTGATGCCTTACAAGTTACTCATGGTCATGATGGTTCAGAAAGTTCCCTAAACTTTGCTTTAGTTTTCTTTTTTGCCCAGACAGTGCTGCCTCTTCCTCACCAGCGCATGTGCTTTTTGCCATCAACATCCCTGTGAGTGATGCCACCAGAGTCTTCAAGTAACATGTCGCTGTATGGGGATGGTAGAGGTGCTGGGGGTGCCTAACACCTACCGTCAGAGTTATCTCAGGTGCCTAATGCTGAACTGCGCTGAATATCTGTTGGCTATGGGGTGGGGACACAAGGCCAGGGGCTGTGACTCTTGGGCAGCAGGATGCTCCTGTGAGCTGCCTTGAATGTGAGAAGGGAGAAGATGCTAAAGGCCTGGGAAGCTGAGGAGGCGGTGTGGCTCCCAGGGAGACGTGGCTGTGGTGGCAGCAGTGAGCCAGCCTCATGGGTCCAGTTTTTAATGGCCAGACCTGGGTTGAGCCACTTTCAGGAGAGCACTGGGTGAATTTAGGCAGTTGGTCTCCTAACTAGTCTAGAGATGGACTTCTCCAGAGGCACGTTCAGAGCAGACTCCTGTGGTTTCTTTCAATCTAAATTCTGTGTAGGCAGTATAAAGTTAGCCAGCCCTCCCTCTGGGGAACGATCTCACTGAAACTGAACTCCACTTATTGAAACTTGACTTTATTGTGAAGTGCTTGTCTTTCTCCACTGAATTCAAAGAGCTCTTAGGCAGCTTAGTCCAGATCCCCTTCAGATGGGTAAAATAAACTGTGATGAATCCCACCTCAGTGCTGCCTCCTTTGAAAGGGTGTGATGAGGTATCAGCAACAACCCTGTGGTGAGGTTTGCGGGGGAGCACAAGGCGGTGAGATGTGATGGCTGGTCTCTGCTTCTATACCTGACGTCCACAGCTGTTTCTCTACCCTGCTCTATTCTTCCTAAGATGTAATCTTACTTCAGTGTTAAATGAACCAATTATATTAGCAAGGGCTTGTGCATGTCTGTGGCAAACACCAGGACACCATGCAAGTCTTCTGAGAACTGGCTGAAGGGAGCCTAGCGAGGGCTAGGTATGTGCCTTCTGCATTTTGAAAGCATCACTCCATTAGAAGAACCCTTCTGAGAAAGGTTTAGCTGGAAAACTGAAAAGCCTGGTGTCTCCATCTCTCTGACTTAACGTGTTTAAAAGCATTAAATATATGAAGCTTAACTTTTGCCCTTTTCCTGTCATTTCCTCCTGGCTAGCTCAGGTGGTGTCTTCTTTGACTTGATGACTTCAATGTATTGTCAGAGTTTTTATTTACAGATGACATGGGGAGCCTGGGGAACTAAATCCAGCTGAGCACTACACTAGTCCATGGCTTGTCTGAGAGGTAGGCACTGCAATGATAAGTCTAGCCATAATTTTTTCAGATGTAACCCTTTATACACAGCTGTTTTGCTTATGAATTTAAAATTGCTCTTTTCCCCTCTCTGTATAAAACACGTGCACGCACACACACACGCATACAGACAGACGTGTACATGTGACGTGTATGCATGCACACACACACACACATACTTTTTCCTTGAATCCTGTGAAAAAAGAAAATATCCTTTTCCTGCTAAGCTGAATTGTGTTCAGCAGCCTGCCATTGTTTTACAAGGTGGATTTTAAGAATTAAGGAGAAAAAAATAAAAACTCTAGGAAAAAAAGCAAGCCCTTGATCTAGTCAGTGTCAATTAAAAGGGAGCCTCTGATGCAAATGCCACATCAGCACCAATTTTGTCATTTAAGAACTTTAAGATCAGAAGCAATTACCTTCAATAGCACCTTGTTTTTATGTGTCTACCCTTCATAGCCTTGGCTAGCAACTCGGCCTACACCATAATTTACACTGACATCTAATTTCAGTGGATCTGCAAGCAATCTAACTGAAGATGGAGATACTGAGAGTGAGGAGTCCTGTTTTATCACTGCAGACATAAAGATTCATTATTTTTTGCCAATTCAGAAGGCGAGTCTTATGGGAATGAAGTTTTTTTGTGTGCGTATGTGTCTGTTTTGCATATCTCATTACTTGAATTATTTCCTGGTTTAGCCAAATGATTGCTGCCTCTAACTAGATGATTAAACACACTAAGAGCTCACAAAGAAAAAAAACCCAGCCAAGTGCTACTAGCATTGAGTAGATTTACCATTTTCAAGTGTCTCTGCAAAATGAGAGAAAAAGAAAAAGAGTGCATTCATCGCTAATCATATTCTTTGAAGTATGGTAGAGACCTGGCAATTTTATATTGTGTGTGAAAGTCACAGTATTAGACTAAGATTATTTTAAGAAACACTTTTATCATTTTCTATCTGACAGAAAGGGCAAGTCTGCCAGCCATGCAGCTTGATGTTTCCTCGTGAAACAATGAAAGAACCCCACAGTGCTGTGATTAATGACTTGCATCCATTTTCTCTGATCCCCAAACTTGAATACAGAGAACAGAGCCGATCTCTGCGCTACTATCCAGCCTTCTATTCAGACCAGGCTAATACCAGCACAACTTCTTTTGTGATGCTTGTTCTCCAAGCCAAGGAATTTGCATATCACAGAGAATAAGGTTATGTAACCCAGTTGTTGATTTCGATGGCAGAAAGAGCTGTCAGGGTTGTTCTTGTCACAAATAGTGTGGTTTTTAAGTAGGTGTTATAAAAATGTGTATTCTTGCTTGTTATTTTACAGTATGCAAAACTGCTTAATGTTGTAAATACATCATTAGTAAGCGAAATGTTTGCAAGTTGTACGTCTGTATGTACCTTTTCAATTAGTGTTGTGCAGATGGTGAAACAAGACAATTGTCACAAAAGACAGCTCTCACTTCTCTATCTGAAAATGCAATTGCCCTTACAGCTTGCTTTCCCAGACTGTTTTGAGATTGTTGTAGGTCACTTCCATACAAACACTTGCAGAAGAGCTGCAAATGCCATAAATCAAAAGTTTAGGTGACTTTTGCTTTTGGTTCATGTTCTTAAGGTCCACCAGAGAAAATGACCCATTTCAGATTGGACCAAAAGGCAGAAAGTCTGAACATTGAAGGACACTCAAGTCTGACATGCGTTGCATAAGGATCATGATGCTAAGGGCAGTTTACTTGCTCAGCACCTGACTTATCACTTTTGTCCACTCACACTCTGTGAAGAGGGAGAAGAAACATGGTGGGGAGAAGTTCCTACTCATGTTCATTGCAAAAGTATTAGCGGCAGATTCTTAAAGTATAAACCAAATTGATGAAGGGATGAAAAAGGACAGTTTTACCGCTTTAGTTTCTTGCCATTTTTCCATGAGGGGAATGAAGGTCTTCTGAGGCATAACCTAAGGTACAGAACTTATAGCAAACAAACAAATAAATACCAATGCAGATGAATATACAAAACTGACGCAGTCAGATTCCTGAGCTCCTAGTAGTTAATCTTCTACTGTAACACAGCTGAATTGGCAGAAGTGGAAATGCATTTGGAAAGTTCAAGCATTTCTAATCCTGCTGTATATATTGAGCTATTAATTCTAAATTATAGGGGGAAAAGCACTGATTTGATCAGAAGCAACATTAGCACTTTCCCTACAGAAAGTATTCCATCTACTGCCATTTAAGCAGCCCTAGTTTATTTAGTCAAAGGAGTAATAAGATTAACTTAGACACCAACAGTTAGATGCCCAAACCAAGGGCATTTGGGACCAAAAAGTCTTCGATTTTCAGGATGTCTTTTGATTCTCTAGGCATTATCCTGTCTGCAGGGCGAACGTTATAGGTATGAAAACCTGATATGCCTTCTTGGAGGGCTGAGAATTCAATCACAACCATGTGACATACTCACAGGGATGGCTTGCACCTGGATAGCAGGCAAAACACATCCCTCCTCCTGCCCTGCATTTCCACAGTCCCCACCACGGGAAATGGTCCAAATGGTCTCTCACTCATCTCATCAGACTTCATTAACCAGGACCAAATGCTCCCGTCTTTCTTTAGTGGTAGCTTCTTCTGGATACAAGGCAGCCTTCTCAGGACTGAGGATATCAAAGCAGAGCAGAGAGCAATGACCATTTCACCTTCCTTGATTGATTTTTTTCACTCATTTACAGAAATGAAGGTCCTGAGAGCTCTGAAGGATAGTGAGGTCTTTATATCATTCTTTGGAGAACTGTCAGTCTTTCCCTTTGCTTGTTAGCTCTCCATTGACTTCTAATAACCTTTCTGAGACACCAGTTTATTCCATTAGAACGGGAACTTTCCACACAAGGTTTCCATGGTGCTTGGGATACAAGTTAAAGATAGTTTTATATTACTGGTTTCAGAGGATATGGACATAGAGGAAACTTCCTTAAGCTTTCCAGACAATCAGACTTCATCTACTGGCTCACTGAAATTCTTCCTGTTCAAGCTTTTGAAATTGGAAACTTCAGTTACACCTGTATTTTTTGCGTATATTTTTAACATCATTTAAGGCAGCTGTGATCACTTCTTGCAATAATATTTTTTATGATTAGCTCTTCACTGCCAACCCGAAGATGACCTAGCATTTTTGACTCCAAAGCTTGCTGCTGAAGAAACTTGTCAAGTGCAATATGCAGATACACCTGGGCCTTTTTGTTTCTTGACTTAATTCCAGGAAATTTTTATTCTCTATAATAATAAAATCAAGTCTCCATCTGAATGCAAACCTGATGCAGGGCTTTTAGAAAAATCTGCCCTGATACCAGTCTTTCCTTAAAATAATTTTTGATATAAACCGGTTCCACTTTATCTGTGCTATTACTTTCTTTTTTTTCTTTACTCTCTGTCACACTGCTAATTACTCTCTGTCACACTACTAATGTACATTGCAACTACACTGCCTTTATGTTTATTTATGGTTTTCTGAAGAAAGCCACTACCTACTTCCCATCAGGATTGCTCTTGCTCCATAACCAAAGCTAGCACTTCGTTGCTGAGGCGAGCAGCTCTGGTGCTGGCACGATCTGCAGCGGAACACTCCAGTGTGGGGCACAGGGGGGTTTCCCAAACCAAGGGAACCTCAGGGGAAGCCGAGAGAGCTGCCAGGAGCCCGCAGCTCTCGCGACAGCAAGGGCATGGCACGGCAGTTTGTGCAGCAGTTCACGTGGCAGGGCGTGCAGGAAGGGTGCTGAAGCTCTGCCAGCTCTACCAGGGAGCAATGGCATCCACCTGGCTGAAAGCCATGGACTCTCTGAACTCTGCACCCACTGTGACTGATGCAGCTTCCCAGACAAAGGTCCGATGGGAACATGCTGCCACCCAGGTGCCAGGCTGCAGACTGTGCCCTGATCTTACACCAGTATCGGACCACAGCAGTGAGCACACCTGGGGGAGGTGCACCCAGGTAGAGGAACTCCTCTGCTTAGTGACAGAGCTCCGTGAGGAGGAGAGTAGGTTGAGGAGTATCAGGGAGTGCGAGAGAGAGATAGACTGGAATTGCACCCTACCTTCCCTGAGACAGGCCTGACAAGCAGACAGGACGCATGATACGGAGGATTCCCTCTCCTCTCTCCACCTGGCTGAACACAGTGACTTAAGGGATAGGAGGCAATGGTGACAAATTCCTGCCCAGTGCAGCAGGCGCATGTCCCCTGTGACTACCCCACCTTCCCAGGTGCCCTTGCATAATAGGTATGAGGATCTGCGAGTGGAACTGAACAACGAAGACGATGGTTCATTTAGCTTGGACGTGTCACCAAGGTTAAGTCAGCCTACGCCCTGTATCAAAACTGCTGCCATAAAGAAAAAAATGATGGATCATTGTCATAGGAGACTCCCTTCTGAAGGGAACAGAAGGCCCAATATGAAGACTGGACCCATTTCTTAGGGAAGTCTTCCTACCCTGGTGTGGCCCTCAGATTATCATCCATTTTTGATTTTTCAGGTAGGCAGTGATGAAGTTGCAACAAGAAGTTCGAGGGCAATCCAGAGAGATTTCAGGGCCTTGGGATGACTGGTTAAGGCATCAGGCGCACATGTAGTTTTCTCCTCTACCCTTCCAGTTGCAGGGAATGATGTGGAAAGAAACAGGAAGAGGCAGCAGATCAATATCTGGCTCTGAGACTGGTGTTGCTGGCAGAATTTTGTTTTTTTTGATCTTGGGTCAGTTTACACGACACCAGGCCTGCTGGCAACATATGGGGTACACCTGTCTCAAAGAGGGAAAAGGATCTTTGCACAGGAGTTAGCAGGACTCATTGAAATAGCTTTAAACTAGATTTGAAGGGGGACAGGGGGTAAAACCAGGCTCACTAGAGATAAGCCTGGGGAAAGCATGCCAATGTTTCATGGATGGTGTGCTAGCGAGGGCCTTCAGTCTGCCATGTCAGTGGAGGCAGGGGATGGAGATCCATGTGGCAGCAAAGACACAAGGGTTATTGGTGTTTTAGAAACCATGGAAGCACCCGAGAATGGTCACATAGGAATTAGGGCTTCTCCCTCCCAAAAGGTGGCGAGGTTAATAGTCCAGCTGAAACGCAACTACACCAATGCATGCAGCATGGGCAATGAACAGGAGGAGTTGGAAGCCATTGTCCAGCAGGAAAACTATGATATAGTTGCCATTACGGAAACACGGTCGGATGACTCACATAACTGGAGTGCTGCAATGGACGGCTATGAACTCTTCAGAAGTGATAGAAAAGGAAGGAGAGGCAGTGGGGTATCCCTGTATGCTATGGAGTGTTTTGATCTACAAGAAGGGCCAGAAGGAGGATCCGGGGAACTACAGGGATAGTTCTTCTGCTTGAGGATAGGAAGGCTCTTCAGAGGGATCTGGATGGGCTGGATTGAGGGGCCAAGGCCAATTATATGGGGTTCAACAAGGCCAAGTGCTAAGTCCTACACTTGGGTCACAACAACCCCATGCAACGCTACAGGCTTGGGGATGAGTGGCTGGAAAGCTGCCCTGCAGAAAAGGACCTGGGGGGTGTTGGTTGACAGCCACCTGAATATGAGCCAGCAGTGTGCCCAGGTGGCCAAGAAGGCCAACAGCATCCTGACCTATATCAGAAACAGTGTGGCCAGCAGGAGTAGGGAAGTGATCCTGCCCCTGTACTAGGAACTGGTGAGGCCGCACCTCGAATACTGTGTTCAGTTTTGGGCCCCTCACTACAAGAAAGACATTGAGGTGCTGGAGCATGCCCAAAGAAGAGCAACGAAGCTGGTGAGGGGTCTGGAGCAGAAGTCTTATGAGGAGCGGCTGAGAGAACTGGGGTTGTTTATCCTGGAGAAGAAGAGGCTCAGGGGAGACCTTATTGCTCTCTACGATTACCTGAAAGGAGGCTGCAGAGAGGTGAGTGTTGGTTTTCTCCCAGGTGACAAGTGATAGGACAAGAGGAAATGGCCTCAAGTTGCACCAAGGGAGGTTTAGATTGGATATTAGGAAAAACTTCTTCATTGAAAGGGTTATCAGACATTGGAACAGGCTGCCCAGGGAGGTGGTTGAGTCACCATCCCTGGAGGTACTTAAAAGATGTGTAGAAGTGGTGCTTAGGGACATGGTTTAGTGGTGGACTTGGCAGTGCTAGGTTTACGGTTGGACTTGATGATCTTAAAGGTCTTTGCCAACCTAAATTATTCTATGATTCTATGATTTTTCTTTTACGGCTGTTACAGTAGTTTAATGTCCTGTACTAGTAGCCCCATTTTCTCTGCTTTGTTGTCCAGACTTTTTGCATTAATCTAGGAACATTTAATTTTTTTCTCTCAGACCTCATCCAATTTCTTATGTGAATTCGGTGCAATAACTTTCATTAGCTGTATTGACTTCTACTTTCAGTTATTTTCATATTGTGGTTCTTTGTTTTGTTTTTTTTTTTTTTTTCATTGGGGGGGAATTTTTTTTTTGTTATTCATCTTCCTGCCTTCTGTTCATTTTGTCTATTATTGCACTCTTATTTACCTGACTTTTCTCTGTGTACCGAAAGCAGGTGTGGAGCTATTAAGATTGTCTCCTAACAATGTTCTTAATTTCCATGTTGACTCATAAGACCTGTCTACACTGATTTTAGAATCTCAGTACTCCAAGGATTTAGCAGAAGTCAGTCCAATGAGAAGGTGCAGAGGCATTTTTTCTGTTGCAAAGTCCCTGATAAACCTTCAGGGCCCTGCTCATATCATGTCACATGCCCAAAAGCCCCTGGCAAGGCTGCTCGTTGCTTTGCCACATCGTAAGCTGGTCTGTGAACGTTTCTGAAAGATCTTACCTACCTCTCAAGTATCTTTAGCATTACCTTTGTGGAATAGGCAGTAATCTGGTTTTAATAATCATCAGATGTGTGAAATGTCTTGCTTGCCAGTTTCCCACAGTTACCTCTGTAGGCAAGAAATGTTGAGATAGAATAAACTAAATATTTATAAAATCCAAATATTAAGAGGTCAGGTATACTATGTTTAGAGAACATAGAGAAAGGAGAATATACATATATATGTTTAGAGAAAGGAGGATATACATAAAAGAATATCTGTATGTTAGATCATCTCCAAAAGGTTTCTGTCTTTCTTTCATCAAACAAGCTGTCAGGATGCTTAGATGGACTGACGCACACAAGAATTTATTACACAAAATATTCCTCCAACATTATTACTTTCACTGAAGAGAGTCCTTATTTTGGGGATACATATTACCTTATGTGCCATCAATTCTTTCCAAGTTTCTCTTCAGATTTAGACCTTCAGAATGCAGATTCAGATCTGAAGAATTTCTGTGGACTCTAACTTGACTTGGAGCCTTGTCTGAATAAACTGCTGAAAATTATTTACTGGGCTAATTAATTTTCAGAAAGACTGATGCTCTTTGGGTATAATTTCTAAAGCCACTGATTATCTAGGTGTTAGAGTGACTATCCCAGTTCATAACTAATCACAAATATACAAATCACTAGGAAAATGCTCCTTTCCCCCAAATGAGTGTGAATCAGTAGGCGAGTCACTATCATCATCATTACCAAGTCCCCAAATTTTCTTTCTAACACAAGCCATAATTGTCTTTACTCTTTTGGCTTATTCCTGTCCTTTGCTAGAAAGTAAAGATTCCCCTAAAAGTCCTTACCTGCTTTGACTGGACTCTGCCTTTGCCTTTGCTTTCCTTCACCTTCATGGGTCAGCTCTTTTTCCATCTGTCAAAGTCCCCTGATCATCCTCCAGTGCATCATCTGCTCCCCTCTGTTTGGTGTTGTTTATGAACTAGATGATCCTATCCCAAACATGTTTAGTAGTATCAATCCTTATACTGAGCTCTGAGGAGAGTCACTTATAACTGGATGCCTATTAGACCCTGAACTATTGACCACAGTCCTTTGAGTGCAATGATCCAGCCAGTTTTTCCCTTTCCTTGAAGTTTGCCCATCCTGTCTGTACCCATACAGCATGCCTACAAGAATGCTACGGGATACTGTGTCCAAAGTCTTGCTAAAGTCAAGGTAAATGACACACACTGCTTTCCCTTTGTCTGCAGAGCCAGTCATTTCATCATGGAAGGGAATCAAGATTAATTAGGATAATTAAGGATAATTATAGATAAAGGATAATTATAGAATTTTCCCTACCTTCCATCAACTTCAGAACCACATTTTACATCCTTACTCTGGTGGCTAGTTTGCTATTCCAGTTTCTCGATCTGCACTGGTGACAGACTTATTAATTCCCCTTCATAATTAGTCCCCAGTTGCTTAGATTTGACTCTTCTCATGAATCTCAGGTACTCTCTTCTCTGTTTCATCACCTCTTTTCCCTTGAAAACTCTGTATATCATTCACATTTCTCTTTGGGCTTTAGTGTGTAACTATATCAGTCTCCTGTTCTTCTCTTGAGTCTGGCTGCTTTTTTCAATACTTGCACTGTGGCTTCTTCATGGCTCTTTTCATTACACTTCAGACCTTCAAAGCTCTTTATGTAGAAATACATTAATAACTTGGTTGTATTTACCTTTGAGTAGATTACTGGCACAAATATTACTATATGTGAATTTGGCTATGCACTAGCTTAATCATAGTTATTATATATTTCAAAAATACACTTTGAGTTACACAGACTAGGAACATGCTTTATGTGTCTTATTGATAGGTAGGATAACACATTTAAAACTGGTGCACAAAGTTCATATGCAAAAGATGGAACTGCACACTTAAGCTGAAATACTCTATAGTTTTGTAGTAGGGCAAAAATCCATATCTACATTTGCAATTTCAGTTGTTGGACGCCTAATCTATATGCATATGCTGCAAATGTGGGTTTTAAAAGAAAATAGTAACCTGCAGTATATCTTGGAGTTTTGGCATGCTTTGATTTGCACCTAGGTAATTGTCTTATACTGCAAACCTGAAGGATCATTTATAAAGCTTTTAGATGGTGACCATAGCAGTATTTAGGTGTGAAAGAGATTGTTGTAGTAAATGAATCTTGTCTAAAAACTAGCAGAAGATAATTTGTTTGGTGTTCAGTTAAAAGCACAATGACTTTATCATTTATCTTGACTCAGAATTTTGGCCGTAACTCTTCTGGCTTACACAGTTGCAAAAGGAAAAAAGATACATGCTCCCCCCTCCTCTCTATTTCTTATCCAGAACCAAGCAATTATGTTTTAGAAGAAACCATTTAAAGGACAACCAATTTCACTGCAAGCATCTAGGCCTCCAGCAGTTTAGCATGACTCTTGCTGCAATGACATCTGTAAATGTGTATCGTTGCTGCAGTGTGCCTCCTAGTGTTTTCTATAATTCTGTGGCAGAAACCATATTACTTACTGCCTGCTGCGTTCAATACTGTTTTTCAGTAGTTACTGCCATAATGGACATATTATGCTTACGAAAACAGTATGCCTGGGAATCTAGGTAGACACTTCTCTGTGTGTGTGTGTAAATGCAAATTGCTCAGACTTATATGTTTTAATCTACACAGGAATACATAATTGAGAGAAGTGGAAAGATTTTGATTGATAGATATCTATAAATATATTTTTGAGAGACAAATACCTGGCGACATGTACAATGTTCTGATTGTCCAGTGTATTACTTTTGAAATAGATACCTTCCTTTCTCCTGACTGAAGAATTATTTCAGTAAAATGGACTTTTCCCCCAAGAAGTGGATTATGGTAAATGGATAGAAAGTGCTGCACTTAACTCATAGGTTACCTTTCAAGTAGCTTGATACTCTCATTGAGCATTCCTATCTTTACAGCTGATTGATAGCATCTAAAAAGTGGGTGGCAAACATCCTACTGTGGGTACATAGCATCCTATTCTCTCTACTTAAGATAATATATACGGGTCCAAACTGTCTGTACTGAGAGGGAGGCATTCTAGCCCATAGTGTGTGTATCTGGCAGAGTTTTTGCACTGCAGCCTACTTCTAAAAAATTGATATTCAGGACCAGAACTAAAGCCCACTGATCTCACTGAATGACGGAAAACATGCAATAAATGAAAACAGATGATAGCTGAATACAGGTAAAAGGCAGAAAGGTTCTTATAGAAGTATTGTCAAGCTGAATCTACACAAGGAAGAATGGAAGGTAGAAATACAGTTTTCTGTATTTAAAAATACACATTAATCATAGGATGGAAAGGAATATTATAATTAAAGAATTTTAGCAGTCCAACTGCATATTCAGCTTTAGTTTAGCTGCTTTGTCAATACGCTTGATCATACTGACTTTAATCACCAGATCAAATATATTTTTTTTTCCCAGAGAGACCACACTTTTGTCTTAAACTTGAACTCTTACACACCTAACTAACCTAATTTAATTCTCTCACCTCATTTTCCACTCTTTTTTCTGTTCTTTTCCACCGAAGAAAAAGTTAATTATGAGTTTTGGTTTTTTTCTTAAGACAAAAAGTCATCCTGGGACTAGCTCAGTTAGAGCTAGTCTGAACAAGAATGTCAGTCAGAACAGAATGGTTTGGTCAAAGTTCTGAGCATCTCAAAACAGAGTTGTATACTGGGAAATATTGAGCACCTTTAACACTAGGTTATGCTTCTAGCACTGCTTATAGTGTATCTAGGCAAAACCAGGAGAGCAAAAGAAATAGTTAAAAAAGCAAGCAAAACTTAAATAGTGTCAGTCTTGAGAAACACATAACATTAAATACACTGTGACCATTTATCTAGGCGCTATTAAGTGTTGATATTTTTCCTGCTAATGCTGGTAAATCACTTCAGATTTATTAAAAAAGACAAAAATGGAGTAGTTGTCCATCAAAGAAAACAAATAATTGGTGATTTATAAAAGGTGAGAAGGCCAACCTGAAGGAAGTTCAAGTGTCCCCTAAAATCTCAGCCAGTGCTGTAACAAACACAAGTTAGAAGCCTTTACAGGAAAGGGAGGAGGAAAAGAAAGCATGCCCTCAGCAGAAAGAAGTGATTCTAATCAGAAAGACACCGATTCAGTTGGTTGGTTTGTTTGTTTTTTTTTTTTTGTCTGTGGCAGACTACGAGCTTAATGACAGTGAATTGATGATTAGTATGTCATCGGACTGAAGCTGAAATCTATGAATGCCCAAGAGGAATAGTCTGAGTATTCCTCCTATATTGGGTAAGTAGGCCAATATAAATCCCTTCTGACTACTATGCTAAATGTATTTGAAAGACCGAGGGGTAAGGACAAAAACGTGTGTGTATGGCTATCCTCAAACTAGCCAAATCTGTATTTTTAGATGTTGACATAAACTGTGCATCTAATCAAAAGTGGAAAAAAGGAGTGTAAGAAATGGAAAACAGTGTAAGAAATGGTGGAAATGTAGTTGAAATTAATAGAAAATGTGCTATTAATGGAATCAGATACCAGGAAAGTAGTTTTCATTTGGAGGAGGATCCTGGATAGGACCTCCAAGGCCTTGTTTCCTTGCTGGAGATGACAGAAGTCAGGAGTGATTTAGAGATGTCTCAAATCTATGAATGGAAAACTCGGGTCAGGTAACAAAACAGAAGGCAATATGCAATTTCCTTTAGGACTGTAGCTTTAGTGAATTACTTGACCAAAAAAAAATTGATTATACAGGAATGTCAGCTGAACTGATCTTTACAAATCAGTTGAAAATAGTACCTCTGAAACCTTGTCAAATAAAGAGCCACTTGCAAGCAACTAGGAGGACTTGTGTTTTCCAAATGCAAGCTCAGATTTGTCCAGTAAGGGCAGGGCTCATGCTGAGAGCTTTGATCTTGCATTCTGATTTTAGCTCATTTCTGCATCTAAGATATTGTAGCGCTGTGATGGATGGCTGCAGTGTTCTTGGTTGGACTGCCAGATTACTGCTTGATTTCCCAATATTGAAGAGCTAAACATAAAACATACTGTCATCATTGCTGGGAGTGCTTCTGTTGACACTGGGAAATATTTATTCATGGTAGTTATGCTATAATTGAAGTATGACAGCAGGGGTTATATTTTATTCACCTTTAGAACTGCATGATACTGGAAGCCTGGAGGAGGAGCGACATAGGAGCCTTTACATGAGCTTATTGCTTTCAGACAGACTTCCTAAATGAGAAAGTGATCTTCACAGAGACAGCTACTCTGGCTTTTGGACTTCTACAAAGTGAAGGGCGAAAAAACGCTGGTTCTATAAAGTTGTGAGCAAATAGGTATTACCTGGATACTTTGCAATCTTTTGGGCTTTTCTAGTTAATAGGATTTATGCTTCCTTCTTTGCAAGATTTATGTTTCGCTTATGCTAAAAGATACCATATTTCAGTACTGTGAGACCTAGGATGATGTCTTACTGCAGCAATGAATCTATGCAGATGACTGGGAGAGGAGAAACATAAAGTAGAGGCAGCTAATTAATTTTGAAACCTCTATATACTTTTACATATCAGCCTGAATTGGTACCTATTTAAGAGTAGGATTTGCCTTTACCATTTCATGTATGTGCTTCATTCCATTGGCATTTAGCGTGATTCAAATGACTACAGCCACATGATCAGATTTTTGAATCTCAGGCTCCCTGTGGCTTTTTCAATGCCTGTTTGCTTTTTATAACTTTGATTCTTTTTCTTACAATGATTAAGAGGTGAGACCAACAAAAAACAAAACAAAGTCTTGCCTGAATGTGCTTAGGACCTGGTATGAAATGTAGCCAGGGACACATTCTTTCTACCTCCATAATCCACAATAAGAAAAGACAAATTACAAATGACAGTACTCCAGCAGACAGAATGCATGTAAGATTAATAAAACTAGGACTGCTGTTTAACTTGATCACTCTGTGAATAATGATATAAGAAGTCTGAGCAAGCGCCAGAGATTTAATTATTAAAAATGCTTAGGAGCATAATGTTGGTGTTTGGCCTTTTTGTTGAATGCACTTTAAGGGTCAAATTCTGCAGCAATACACTTTTCAGGCAAATTTAAAATAGCACTGTAGTTTCAATATGTACTTAATATGCTGGTGAGGCCACACCTCGAATACTGTGTTCAGTTTTGGGCCCCTCACTACAAGAAGGATATTGAGGTGCTGGAGCGCGTCCAGAGAAGGGCAACGAAGCTGGTGAGGGGTCTGGAGCACAAGTCTTATGAGGAGCGGCTGAGGGAACTGGGGTTGTTTAGCCTGGAGAAGAGGAGGCTGAGGGGAGACCTTATTGCTTTCTACAACTACCTGAAAGGGGGTTGCAGAGAGGTGGGTGTTGGTCTCTTCTCCCAAGTGACGAGTGACAGAACAGGAGGAAATGGCCTCAAGTTGTGCCAGGGGAGGTTCAGGCTGGTTATTAGGAAAAATTTCTTTACTGAGAGAGTGGTGAAACACTGGAATAAGCTGCCCAGGGAAGTGGTGGAGTCACCATCCCTGGAGGTGTTCAAGGAACATGTGGATGAGGCATTGTGGGACATGGTTTCATGGGCATGGTGGTGTTTGTTGGTTGATGGTTGGACTTGATGATCTTACAGATCTTTTCCAACCTTAGTGATTCTGTGATTCTGTGATTCTTCATAGCATTGCTCTTGAGAATTAGGCTTAATTTTCCAAGATAAAAAAGTCACAAAAGTTGATGCATCATTATCTGAAGTGTACTGCACACTCAATTTTTATGTGGAAGAATAGTGTTAAGAGTCAATTTGAGGGGCTGGATGAAACTGTACCAGTAATAAACATGGGTTGTTTGTAGTTGGAATTGTTTTTAAATTGGCTCCTTCAGTTTGGTTTTTTTTTTTTTTTTAATACAAAAATGTTGCCTATTTTAAGGTACAAGTGCCATGTAGTATTGCCAATGAAAATATAGAAAAGAAAGAGATCATTTAAAATTTCTCTTATGTGTTACTACCTAGATATTATGTGTCTATTTTTTTCTTTTTCTGTAAAATAATTTTTTTTAACTTTTCCAAAGCACAAATATCATTGAGTTACTAGAATCTTCTAACCTATGCATCTGATCTGATATTTCAATGTTTCTAATTCCCCTTGAAAGGATCATCTTCTCAAGAGCCTGAAGTTGAGGAATTTGTATTCTTTTTACGCTGGAAACTGCAAAATATTGGAAACCACAAAACCAAACAAATTACCTGGATTTAATAAATGCATAATGTTCAGAAAGAAGGTTAGGCAAGCTTTAATCCTTATTTTCTGTGGTCAAAAGTGTGTCTGACCTTGTCCTAAATCTAACAAAGGCTCATAAATCCATCATCTCATACGGTGATATAGGCACTAGTACTTAATCGAATCCTCTGGATTCTTGCAAGATGAAAAAATGTGATCCTAAACTTTGGTCCTGCTAAGTGCAATCCTAATCTTAAATACAATGGGTAGCCTAAAATATAAAACCAAGCCAGAGACCATTCACACCAGAGAAGTATAAGCCACTTTTACTGTCACCACCAGCTGCCATCCTAAGCAGGCCGTTTCACTTGTAGCTCTAGTTTTATGTCTGCGCTCATTGGGGACTTCTGCTGCCAGAAGACCACTTTGGCCTTAAAACCAGTTCTCAGTGCAGTCCAGGGAACTCTGAAGCCTCAAACATTAAACTGATTTTTTGTGAGTTTCCTGATCCTATACCTACCCTAATCCAATCCTAACTGCAGCTAAAAACCTCTATGAGGAACAGGAAAATATGCAAATTATTATTTCCTTCTGGAACAAATCCTTACACTGAACTAACAGCCCTCCCAAGATCTATCCATATCAGAAGAGAATGAAACTCTCCCCTCATTTTACATTATCATCCAGTGCTAATCTAATGTTCTTCAGCTGCTGCCTTTCCAAATCATACCTGCAATACCAAACCTAGCCCAGAGACTTCTTTTCAGGCCACAAAACTGATAAACAGAACCCACAGATTTGCTTTCCTCCTCTTCAGCACAATCTCTCAACCTAAACTGACTAAATTTAACTAGAAGCTCCTCTATGGACTAGATTAAAATATGAACTGTTTCCTTTCCAGAAACTGCTTTCTTCCTCACCCAGAGCTCTTTTCACAGAATCACAGAATCACAGAATCACTAAGGTTGGAAAAGACCTGTAAGATCATCAAGTCCAACCAAAAAAAAAAAAAAAAAAAAAAAAAAACCCACCAAAAAAACCCAAACAAACCACACCACACAACAACAACAAACCACAACACACCAAAAACCAACCCACCCAATACCACACAGCTCCATGCCCATTAAGCTACATCCCACAATGCCACATCCACACGCTCCTTGAATACCTCCAGGGAGGGTGACTCTACCACCTCCCTGGGCAGCCTATTCCAATGTTTCACTACTCTCTCAGTAAAGAACTTTTTCCTAATATCTAGCCTGAACCTCCCCTGGCGCAACTTGAGGCCATTTCCTCTAGTCCTGTCACTAGTCACTTGGGAGAAGAGACCAGCCCCCACCTCTCTGCAACCCCCTTTCAGGTAGTTGTAGAGAGCGATAAGGTCTCCCCTCAGCCTCCTCTTCTCCAGGCTAAACAACCCCAGCTTCCTCAGCCGCTCCTCATAAGACTTGTGTTCCAGACCCCTCACCAGCTTCGTCGCCCTTCTCTGGACACGCTCCAGCACCTCAATGTCTTTCTTGTAGTGAGGGGCCCAAAACTGAACACAGTATTCGAGGTGTGGCCTCACCAGAGCCGAGTACAGAGGCATGATCACCTCCCTGCTCCTGCTGGCCACACCATTTCTGATACAAGCCAGGATGCCGTTGGCCTTCTTGGCCACCTGGGCACACTGCTGGCTCATATTCAGCCGGCTGTCGATCAACACCCCAGGTCCTTTTCTGCAGGGCAGCTTTCCAGCCACTCGTCCCCAAGCCTGTAGCATTGCCTGGGGTTGTTGTGGCCGAAGTGTAGAACCCGGCACTTGGCCTTATTGAACTTCATCTGGTTGGCCTCGGCCCATCGATCCAGCCTGTCCAGAATTTGAATGCAATTTTGAATGCATAAACCTGATGTTTTTATTTCAACTTCCAACAGCCCAAGGTTTAAGCCCTAATCAGCACCCAGAACAAGAAAACTAAAAATGCCCTTTTTTCTTTCTGAAACCTTAATTCTAGATTGGTATCTTTTGCAGGGCCAAATACTGAAACTGTCTTTTCAAGATCTGCTGTTCGTATTAAGAATTCCCAACTCACTAAGCAGTAAATCTCTGTCCATAGGGTCAGGAGCTTTACAGGATCTTGAATAAATCTAGATCCTTGGCTTGTCCAGTCCATGACCTTAGCCATAATTATGACCCCATTCCTAGGTTCTCAAACAGAATAGAGAGATGGACAGGAAAAAAAAAGAAAAAAAAAATGTTAAGCTATTTCTTTTCGCTACAGTGGAACAAAATGTCTCAGTGAGTCCTCAAGGATAAAGAAACATGAATTTACATTCGTGGCTTCAGGCCCTGCTCCCAGGAAGGTTAACATGAACCACAACTCTACTCGTACGCTAATAGCTTTGACATGTTTATGAGAACAGAACAAAACACAAACAAAAAAATCTTCCAACATGAAAAGAAGCTTTCTTCTGGGTCTGCTCCCTGAGACCTACAGCCATGTGCTGTTCTGTAAACCTCAGCATCCTAAGTTTGCGCTTCACTGTGGCAGACCTGTATGTGAGGAAAAGCAAAACATAAGGTGTTGATTTACAATTCATGTATTGGAGGATCCCACAGTAAAACTCTCTCTCCATGCTTTGCTCTCAGAACCTTAAATAGAACTCAAAGAGTAGAGCACATCAGGGTTTGTCTCTACCTACTCCATCAAAAGAAAAGATAAATTATTTCTCAAAATAGATGGCTGAACCTTTCAGGATCAACCAAAAAGACTGGGTCTTCATCTTAAGAGCAAACAATCGTAAGGACAGTTAGGGAGTATATCAATTTATAGGAATAGAGGGCAATTTTCTGGCACTGATTTTTATCATAGGTCAGTGAAGGCCCATTCACTCTCTTTTCGACCCTACCAGTACTGGAGTTTAAAAATATCCCCAAGACCTGAGCTACAAAAAATTGAACAATTCTTTATGTCTGGCATGCTGTCTCATCCTAGGTCACGGAAGTCTTGTAAACTGTGCACTTACAGCAATAGTCTGCATCTGAGAATAACAGGACATTAGGGAAACTGATGTCCTTGGTTACCATGCCTGTCATCCTAAACCAGAACCATAACCCTACGTCTGCCAATACATAAGAAGTTTCTTGTTGGACTTGAAGAAAATATCAGCCATTCTCTGGAATGGCTGCCAGAAATTCTGTCAGGAACCCACAATTCAGCTCTTCCCTGGTTTTCCTGTGCTTAAAAACACACTGCATAGCCTCTGAGCCAGCTTAAGGCAAAATATAAATTAAACTGCCTCTGGTTTTAGTCTAGAGGCCAGGCAGGAACCAAGATAAAGCAAATTTCTCAGACACTATTGTGAGGTGATGTTAATTCATAATATGGCCACTGCTAAGTTTAGTCTTATTCCACAGGCTTCTGTTGCTTTTTTTCTTCTTTTTTTAGAGCAAGCCACAATTACAGGGGGAAGAACAAGGAAATAACCTTGTCGCACAGGCTTTGGTAAGTGTAAGTCTAACTTCAGACCCAAACCTAAAACAAGACAAAAACTAGAGATTCCAAAACAGACTTCAGTAAAACCATGATGTATTTTTTCCCCCTGGCTTGGGGATGCAGGATTTCAGGATGCTGCGGAGAGGTAGTGCTTCTCTATAATCCTAACATTAACCATTCACCAACAGCCATATTCCTCTTCCCAATATTCTATCTGCAATTCTAAACTTAACTGTTAAGCTATGCTTAAGAATGGAGATAGTCCACTCTTGGGTGATGAATGAAATAGGAATTACTTTTTCTTTGTAGCACTAGGACATATTTTATGTTCCTGAGCCTTGAAAGGTTCAGTAATAAAGTAGGCACTTCATTCCCTTTCCTTTCTAATCCTAACCCCAGCTATAAATTTAGTAAAAGGAGCCATCTTAGGAAAATCACTCACCCTGACTCATCCTTTACCACAGGTTTACTAGTTATACAGAGATCCTATTCAAGGAAGAAAATTAAATAAGAGCTACTTTCCTGCTCTCACACCTGTTATCATTTTACATCACTGCCAAGATTAGGGGGAAAAAAATCCTAGAAGTCACTATCTTCTTTCTGAATAATTTTTTGCCACGTCTGAGGTAATCCTGCAGAATCAGCAGGCTCCTGCTGACCATGATCCTGAGCCTACCTAAGACTTAAACCAGAACTTAACGGTAAACCAGAGACCTCAAAGTAAACTACCACTCTCTGCCTAGATGGAGGGGCTTTAGTCAGCAGTAATTGTAGCTCCTAACACACTGTTCTGCTTAACCAAAACCCAAAGGCTCCAAAACTTGCTCTGCAATTGTAATTTCTGGAATTAATTGTTCTAATATCTGATGTAAGGGAGTTTTGAAGGATTCAGTAATAAATCAATGTCTTTAATTCTGACTCAGTCCTCACCCTGTTTTTAACAGTAATGCTTAGTCACTGTTGTTGTTAGATTAGGGAAAAAATAGAAGCCATTCTCCCTTCCAGAATCATTGCTCATCAATGACTGATTAACCTTGTGGGACTCAGAACTTCTCAATACCTCTTCTGTAATCTTAATTTAGGCTTAATGAAAGATTCCTAGTCAGGTGTCACTACATACAAATTATTCTTCGTTTCTAAAAGGAGCATTTTATAACTGTTCTTGCAGGATACAGCAGGAAAAATAAACTCTTATGTCTCCATCACCTGGTAGCTACAACACTGGATTCTAGTGCTGGAGCACTAATATACAGATTAACATTAGTGAAAGGACTGAGAAAAACTTTCTTCTGCCACCAGGATTCATTCTACTGCAGAACAAGTACCCAGGAAGCTCCACAACTTGCATCCTCCACAACTTCCACAGTCTTCAGAAAAACCCAGAGAATCATCTCTGGGTAGGGTCAAAACATGAACCATTTCCTTCTTTCATACTCAGATTTCTACAAAGCAAAAGCCACACAAAAGAGGAATATATTATTTTTCTGAAGTTCACAACATAACTCTGGCTCAAGTGTAGGCTTAGCGACAGCAGGTATTTTAGTCTAGTATTCAGATTATAGTGGAAGAATTATTCAGATTATAGTCAGAAAAGTCATCGTCCTGACACTAACCCATTTTTTATCACAGCAAAATCTTTGGTGCGCAACAGTACACAACTATGCAATCCTGCTGTCATGGCCCTGAGTGCAGCACACCCCTTGACCAGCCTTGGCTAGGACTCTCACCCTCCCATAGGCCATGGGCCAAGAGCCCCATTTTAGCCTAGGTCCTGGCCCCCACTCCTTGGCTGAGCCATGCTGTAGGTAGAAGCAGCCCTGTTTCTGGCTTCTGCTGTCCTGACTTGCTGGCTGTACTCCTGGATGGACCAGACTTCACCCTGCCTGATGATTGCTGGGCTGTCAACAGAGCCTGTTACAGTCATCACCCCTGCCCTGCTCAGATACAATGGGTCTGTGCCCTGTTGATGTAGTCACTGCCCCAGGTTCACTCCTGGCTTCTCATCCCCTGACGGTCAGTGCTCAGTAACCATAACCTTAATTCCAATCCTTTCTCAGCTCATCCTTGTTTGAAGTCAGTGAAGCCTCTGGGTACACCAAAAAGCCAAGGTTTCCTGCCTGCTATGAAGATTTTTCTGTAATGCAAACTCTTCAAGCCGTTTCATACGGTGTCTTTAACCTAAACCATGGACCATTCTTTTCTTCTTGAACCATGGACCATTCTTTTCTTCTTGAACCTGCCTTTGCTGAAGTTCAGCAGGCCTTAAAAACAGAGCTCCTTGGAATTTTAACCTATGTTCCTCATTGTAAGTACAAACTTAGTTTTAGCCTTAATAGTAACCCAATAAATGCATGTTGAGCGGAGCAAATTGTTGCTTTCTCCTTCTGAAGCTGGTCCTTGTACTGGCTCAGGGAGCCTGATGGAGTTCTGCTAAGACCTCTCTGGTCTCTGCTCCTCCTCTCCCTGATCTCCCTCTGTACTCTACTCTCGGTTTACAGCAACCTAGTCCGAAAGGAAAACAGAAAAGTTATTACCTTTCAGCATTTGTCTAGTTCACGTCTGGATGTTGTGCAATGTAGTACTGAGAATAACTGTGCAGAATCTAGTTTCCATAACACTGTATTTAACCACAGCAGAAACTTCAAGCTAATAGTATCCCCTAATATTATAGTTAATAATAATAGCTAATAATAGTTTTGCAAAACTCAGCTCTGTGTGACCCAGGTCCCAGTTTTGACAAATGCAGCTGTGTGACCTTGGCTTAATTTAATGAAAAAAAATTAACTTTGAGAGATTGTGTCAGTTCTGCAAGGTAAGAAAAGCAAAAACCAAGTCAGAAGTGAAATCACTTGAGTCAATAATAGCAGTACCTCAGGAGGAAAATACTGCCCTGAAGGAAAGATATGAAATTCTGAGAGAAAATATAGACAGTAGGAGAATGGCAATTTAGCAAGATCAAGGATCGTCTTGCTCTAGGCAGTAACTAAACCTGATACTTCCCAGCTGGCTGATGACTGCTGGTCAGCAGAGAGCCAATGGGTGCCTGCACCAGGACAGTGAACGTTACTGTCAGTTCCAGTTATTTTCCGTGTATAGAAGATAATTGTCTTGTACTCACTAGTTTTGTATAACCCTGCTTGTAAGTCCCCTACTTTTACACAGTTAAAGGTGTTCAAATAGAAGTGGTCTCTAAAGAAAGAGTTAAGTCTTCTAAATGGTAAGCAAAACCCTAACTGTAAGAAAAACCCATACCAGAATATATTGTAAGCTATTTCTCTTTATAGTGCCAGGACCAGTCTTCTATTAAAAGGGCTTGCAAGAACCCAAATTATAGCCTTTCTCTCTATAAAGCTTATGTTTATGACAGCTTGCAGTTTAACTGAGAGACCTAGTGATCCTGCCTGGCATTAGAACAAAGTAATAACCATTCTTCCTTTCTGGCATTTAACACTTACCTATCTCAGGGATGTTGCATGGGCAAGTAACAAACAAGGTTTTTTCAGCCCCTGATTTCCTAATACTAATCCTAATCCTAACCCTAGCCATAGTCAAACTTTAGGTATTCTCTGCTAGGAGCAGCAATTTGCTGATCTGACATTGCAAGATCCAGCATTAAGTATTTAAATTCTAAAACTACTGATGGAGAGCGATCCATTCTTATCGGGCTCACAGATGTGCCACAGGATTGTGGCTCTCTGGTATGGCAGCCAGAAGATGATGCCATAGGGCTTCTGAAATGGCACTAGGTGCCTGTGTTTATTCATCTGACCTCCAACCCTGTGGCCTTTAGTCCTTATCCAGACTGCAACCTAACATGTTTAACTTCAGCTTGGGCACTCAGCTGAGAACTAAAGCCTTTCCCCCCAAGTATGACAGCAAGTGAGTCTCCCGGATCTATGAAAAGGTATTCAGATATATGGAAGTAGCCAGTGCTATGGAAATGGGTTACTGCCTCTGGCAGAACAGACATATTGATGTTTACTGACCAAAGCTGGCAAATTTAAAGTTAGGTTGTAAATTCCAGCCCAACTGCTGGCCTTCTATTGGTGACAGTAAAAAGGAAGAATACCTGGTTAGTTTTGAATTTCCTGCCTTTTGAAATTCTTTTTACATTTCTTTTGTAGATCTTTTGGGTTTACCAGATCAAACAGTGACATGAAAGCCTTGCTGCATGAGTCAAACTTACAAAATTCAAACTTGCAAAGTCTCTCTCATCTCCTTAGATCACATCTACACGGGCATTAGGGTCTTCATGAGATAGTTGCACATGTTGGTCTAATATGGAGTTATCTTGATACTTTATTGTGATTTCAACAAATCACAATTTAAAAAAAAAGTCTATACAGAGTATAGTTCAGTATGACATTTTTCAAGGAGTTCTTGACATTAACAAAAGTAATTTCACATTTATAAGTTATACAAGCTAAGCTCAGAACAACCAGTCTAAAGAAGGAAATTCAATGACGCTTTATGCAGAGTGCCCATAGGGTGCCAATGCAATTCCAACTCTTTCCCTGGGCAATGGATATTATTACATTGCTTAAGGTATTTTATTTCAGAAAGAGTTTGGAATAAGAAAACTCCAGGATGGAAAATGTGGATATTCTGACCATTAGGCTCTCAGAGGTTGACAAGGATACAGCCACACTATATGTTGTGGTTGCTATGCTTTTTCATATGTGTTCACTAAGTTGATATACCTATTTATTTCCAGTTCAGAAATATTTGAGCAAATCCATTTTTCTTTGTACAACTGTTAGAAGCATAACAGCTTTTTAGCATATCAATAACTGTATCCAATCTAAACAAACGTAGCTGTTTGTAAATAGGCATATTTCTGATTTTTTTCTATTTCTTTAAAGATAAATTTAAGTCCTTACAACTAAGGAGTACAAGTGTTCACATGTGACCCTAATGACTTGTTACGCATCATAAATGGTAAATAGAGGAAGTGAGCATTTAATGGACACCTTGAATTCTTTAGTGTTTAGAGACTGTACTGAGAGACATGGGACAATAATTCAAAATGACTGTCACAGGAATTAATCTTATTGTTCCTCAACAACAGAATGAAAGTCTTTTTAGGGCAAGAACCATCTTTTTGTTCTCTGCTAGTACAGCATCTAGTGCAATGACATGTACATGCTTAGGGCTCTGAGCTGCTTTTACATTATAAATGATAATCATAATAATCTTCCAATAGCTGTAGCAGATTTAATAAACCATTCTCAATTCAATCTCTAATTTAGAGATGTCATTATTGCATAAACTGTGAAAAGTCTATTGAGGGAATGTGGAGTGACTAAGTCTAGGAAAAAGCCTAAACATTTAATTAAATTTTATTGGCTTCTCATTCTTGACAGTTATTTCTAAGGCAATACAATAACTAAGAAGAGGGTGGCATATCCCCCAAAAGAGACACACCAATGAATTCTGTGTATCAGCAAAGGGTTCTTTGAAAGGGTTAATAGAAACAGCTGTGAGGAATGGAGAGTTCCTTTTTATTGAAATAGGGCAGGCTTTTGGGAGTGTGGTTGAGACAATTGGTTCTGTAGTGAGAGCGCTAATTCTATAGTGATGTTCCTACACCATGGAGGTTAGATATTACAATATTAATGAATTTTGATGAATGATGGGAAAATCAGTAATGAAAAATTAAAGCCTTAACCCTCTGCTAGAAAAATCTCTTCCTTGAGAAACAAACAGGAATAGATACAAATAGATATAAATACAATAGATATAAATCAGTGCATGCATATATATATATGTATAAAATGAGTACATACATACATGAGATACATACTCTGTTATTCATTCTCTCTCATAATCTCTAGTTATAAATGACCTAGAACAGAATTAATTAACTGAAACTGATTTTTAGGTTTTTTTTGGTTTTTTTTTTTTTTTTTCCCCCCTAATTATACTGAACAGCTTCAGAACACAAGATATCATAGAATCACAGAATAGTTTGGATTGGAAGGAGGATCTACTCCATGATCTTACTGGGCATGGTGATTAGACTGACTGGTTGTTAGTTCCCAGGGTCCTTCTATTTACCCTTTTTATAAATGGGCATGATGTTTCCCTTTTTCCAGTCACCGGGGACTTCCCCTGACTGCCATAACTTTTCAAACGTGATGGAGAGTGGCTTGACACTATCCTATTAGATCCGTCTAATAGACAGTAGTCTCTGTCAGTGGCAGCAAGGAGATGATGTTTAGGGTACAGGTGAGCCTGGCCATGCTCTGGATGTTCCCATTTTACCATCCCTCTATCCATGAATGTTGGATGAGGGGTATTAGAAGGTGTATCCCTGCCTGTTCTTTTTAGTGTCCCTTTATAGATCTCTTCACAGAATTACAGCATGGTTGAGATTGGAAGGGACCTCTGGAAGTCGTCTGGTCCAAAATGAAGCAGGGCCACCTAGAACCAGTTGCCTAGGATGGCTTTTGAATATCTCCCAGGATGGAAACTCCAAACCTTCCCTGGGCAACCTGTGCCAGTGTTTGGTCACCCTCACAATAAGAAAGTATTTTCTTATGTCCAGATAGACCCTCCTGTGTTTCAGTTTGTGCCCATTGCCTCTTATCTTGTCACTTGGCACCACTGAAATGAGCCTCGCTCCATCTTCTTTGCACCCTCCCTATAAGTATTTATCTACATTAACAAGATTCCCCCTGAACCTTCTCCAGGCTGAATGGTCCCAGGTCTCTCAGCCTTTCCTCATAGGAGAGGTGCTCCAGTCCCTTAATTATTATTTGCGGATAGTTTATTCATCATCTTTGTCCACCAGGACCCCCAGGTCCTTCTCTGCCAAGCTGCTTTCCAGCCAGCTGAGCAAACTCTTTAGGAACACAAGGTCACATTCTAAGCGGTACAAGATACACTTTAGAGGTGTAAGACCTGTAATGTTGCTAGGAGTTCACTGGTGCTGCTGCCAAAACCCAAGTGTGTAAAAAGATATAGCTTTCTAAATTTTAAAGATTATTCCATCTCACAAAAAGTATAATACAGTTGAAATGGTTTCAGTTTACCTGTGGCCCAGAAACAAAGTTAATCTTAAACTGTGCCTACCTACCTATCCACAGCTGGCAAAAATAAAAAGGCAATGTAGAAATGGTGGTATTTAGTCACAGACTTGGCTTAAAAACATGATGCTCTATTTCAGTTCTTAACTCTTCACAACTCCTCGTTAATAGAAACTGTAGTGAGAATTCACTCTTATCTGTTGTGGCCAGCCAGGTGGCTGTGTAGCTTTTTCCTGGATGTGGTCTGGTTGTAGAAACCAGGTATTTTAGTCCAAAAAGGTAAATCAGTTTCTGTGTGTAGTGAATATCCACATGGTAAGAATCTGAAGACTCCTATTTAGTGTGCCAGCACTTACTCACCTTGGTAAACTCACTGGAGCAATGGCAGCATCTGCCGTGAAACCTGATCACGGATGGAAAACATGACTTTGTTCTTTCCTTCAACATGGATAGGAATTCAAGAATCTTGCTTTACTTAGCCAGTGTAGACAATTTACACAAGAAAAGTAAGAAAAAAACCACTGATCAAATATTAGAGCGCACTTAACAACTCTACAACAAGTAGAGTTAGTTAAATAGCAATGGCTAAGCAAGGAAAAGACAATGATTCACTGAAGGGAAGGATTTACTGATCCAGAAAACTACCTCAGTAAATTTTTTCTCACATGAAAGGAACAACAAATAATTAAGTTTCCAATTTTAACTCGGCTGCCTTCCTGAAGTTTAACATTTTGCAAAAATAGAAGGAAATAAATGAAACTAGGATAAAACAGGGAAAAGGCAAAACGACTTAGGAGAGCTGACACGTCTTTCAGAACATTACTTGTAAACAGGACACAGCACACAGTGCAAATTGAAGTAGTACAGGCAATACCATCTTTTCTTATTATTTGACCTCTGCTATTAAACTGGTGGTAAACATTGTTGAAGGTAAAACATGCAAATTCCCTCAGAGTCACCCCTGAATCATTTTCCAGTGCTATTATGCAAATAATACTTTCTGCTCATTGCAGTTTGTATTTGCGATATATGCAGACTGAAGAACATCAGGGCTGAGTCATCTCCTTAAGAGGATCACACAATAAATGTGATGGATTGTAACATTTTGCAGAGCACAAAAGGTAATTGAGTGAAGTCAATTAGGAAAGTAGGAGGGCTTAGTAGAGAAGAGGGGAGCAATCTGTAAACTACTGTGACATCTTTTTTGGCTGGGCTTTCCAAAACAGCTAAGTAGGCCATCTAGCCTTAGAATTTAAGGGATAATGGGAAGCAGCTTTTTTGAAAATTCCGGCCTTTGAAAAAATTGAAGGTCTGTTATTGTAGAGGGATGAAAGCAATTTTTGGAACAATGTAGGTTGTAAACAAATACATTCCTTAGAAATGTGACATGTTTTAGAGGTTATTAAAAACAAGAGTTTATTGAATGTAGAGCCATTCATTACAATGGTTGCTGTACTTGCAAATTAAAAGCACTACTTCTTGCCTTGTTAAAATGTATTTAGAGTGCAGCTCCTTATTATAAGTTACTTTTCTTTGGTTAGGTCAGACAGTCACTATGCTGTTCCTGGTTTCTTTACTTTCCTGTCCAAAACAGTACGCTAATTGCTTAAGCAGTCCCAGTTTTCCTCAGCATGTTTATAATTAATTGAGGAGACATGGCTGGGATCACCAAAAGAAAATCATTGCTTGAGCTCCCTAGAAATTTCCTTGAGGATATTCTTAGCATGTTTCTAATTACAGAAAAAAGATAACATGTGACATACTGCTATTTTTGTCTTACATGTTAGAGATACTGCTTTACACTGACTGGTTCTCTAAGTTTTAATTTTGAAAAGCCCTGTCTTAGCCCTGTCTTTTTCATAATCTATAAATCAAACACTTCAAATAAAGGCTTAATGTTAAGAAGTAGTTGCAGAAAACCTTAGGACATCTAGTTGACAAGCTAACAAAAGAACAACAAAAACGCTGTAGTGGATAGTTGCTACTGATTATTAAGCACCACCCTGTATTTTTAAAACTTTAATGAGGATACAAAATAGCACAGGACCTGGATGCCCAAATATCAAGTGATCTGTCAAGGAGCCATGTGACAGCGGAACTGAGGAAAGGAAAGCATCTATCTTTAAGCTTAACTCGAGAAGTAATTTTATTCTAAGGACTAAATGTATCCTTTTTTTTCAAAAGGATTTAAGGCATGAATGTGTCACTAAGTGAAATGAGGTGCCTTGTCTTACTGTTCTTACTGTTTGCATATGGAAAGCTTACTTGGTTCTTTGCTGCAAAACATGTGAAATAATGTGAAAAATGGCTTCTTAATTCTTCACTTCAGAAGACTGCTAAAGTTAAGGATAATCTGAAGCACAGGAATAGTCTGCACTAATAGCATTACATATATATTTGGGGTTTTTGAGTGGGGCTCGCACTGGAGAAAATTTTTTTGTTAGAATATTGATCTTAAGTGGAAAAAAACAAACCCAGATTCTTAGTACACTCAGTCCTGTACCTTTAGTGCTCTTCAGTAATGGTTATTTGCAAACTCAAAGTCACAGTGCCTGTATGAGGAAAAAGGAATTCTGAACAAAAAGCCTCACTGTACTTATTCATCAATAACAATAACTTCACTGAAAAATTCCTATGCCAATTCTGCTTATGGCTCTAAAGATTAGGTATATTGTTAAATAAGATTAGATCTGAGAATAATAATCAGCCCATGCATAAGAATTTTTAGGGTTGGAAATCGTACATTTGTGAATAAAATTTGCCTTCATTCTCGGCTGCTCCAGGTCCACTTTTATTTAATAAATATATATCACAAGAGAATCAGACCCCAGGTTTTTTCCATTATATATTTTAGCATTTAGCCCTTGGTGATTTTAATGCTTGAATGGGAAAGCATTCATGTGCATAATTGTTATCATTGTTGCCACTGCTTTTACAACTGTTACTATTATTATTATTTCTTATTGAGACTTTATTCTTTTTGTTAGTACATATATGTATATATAACTTGTAACCTATTCCAGTAAACTAGTTATAGATACAATTCTTTCACGTAGTTATGAGTGACAGAGTACAAAAGCCAAATATTTAAAGCTAGCTACTTAGTAAGATTTTCAAAATTTCGGCACAAAACCCTCAGAGTTCATTGGAGTTTCTTTTACAAATCCCATAGGCATTCAATCTGAAAAAAAGGACTCTGTAAATGTAAACGATTTTCTGCCAAATCTATATCATTATGTCCTTAACTATCTTTACAATCTGTGCTAAAGCACAGTAGGTCCATATTCTCTGACTTTTCTAGGTAAAGTTTGTGCATTTGAAATCTAAAGCAGTTCCTATGGGAAAAAATTATCAGTCTTTCTATAGGATGAACTTCCACTGGTATTTGTAGAAGCTTGTTCTATACACAGACAGCAGGATTTAATCTCCTGTACTAAAAAGGTGTTCAAGGAACTTGTGGACGAGGCATTGTGGGAGATGGTTTAATGGGCATGGTGGTGTTAGTTGATGGTTGAACTTGATGATCTTACAGGTCTTTTTCAACCTTAGTGATTCTCTCATTCTGTGAAAAATTCATTAATAGAAGCATATATTTTTTTCCTTAACATTACCAATTAATGTGAGAGAAGGGGTGAAGAAATAATATAAAATACCATCTTCTCATTGAAGTCAAAGTAACAGCTAAGAAGTTGGACTCTGGATTTCTGTATAAGTCAGTATTCAAACAAAATCAATAGAAAATCATGTCTCAGACAAAATCTGGAATAGAAAATAGCTAGTGGATTTTTATGTTACTTGTGTAATGACATACAACTGTACACGTGTATAAGAAGCCACAGTTGTTCAGAAGTATCTCAGAACACTAGAAAACACAACCCTTTACTGTCTCCTTCTCTCATATTTTTCTTACTATAAAAGTATGACCTGTTGTAATCTTATTTCAAATTAAATCACATTCATGCAACAATTTCTGTAGTCCTTTGGCTTTGTGAGGCTTATCACTATTGTCCTTTCAAACAACCAATTTTCACAACTCCCTGCAGCCCCCATTGCCCCAAGCTCAAAGGAAATGCAGCTGAGGAGAAATTATCATCAGGTGGGTGCGCAGCTAGATTTGTCCTTGGCCAATTCCATTCTGCTATTTTGCTAATGACTTGGATAGTGGAAAAGATGGCACATTATGTGTTATGTCTGACATCAAACTGGGAGGATTACCACCTCATTCAAGGGCTGGTTCAGATTTCAATTACCCCTTGACAAAAGACGAGTAGTAAGAGCTACACTTCGTCAAGGATAAATCAAATGCACAAACGGGGAATGTCTGGCTAAGGCAATATATGAGAGCAAAGGGTCTCTCACAAAGTATGTACGAGTCAGTGTCATGGAGTCAGAGTGATACCTTTGTCTCAAACCTTCTTCCCCACTTATTGAATAAAGCCCATCTCTCTCAAGCTGTGATGATTATTCAGTCTGCAAAATTACTTTGTCTAGCTGAAAGAAACATGGAGATAATCCCAAAGTTAAGGCAATGTATCAGAGGGGTAATAAGGTAGGCTGTTGCGCTTATCTCTTTGTGTCTGTCATCACATCCTAACTGTGCTTTTCACTTGAATGATCTTGTTTATATTTTGCCTGCAAATCTTTTCTTGGCACTAAAAACGACTTCAGGAAAAATACTGGTGAATATTGGCTGTGTCTACCGCAGTGCATCCAAAGTACCCAAGACCTTTCCTAGACACTGAGGTCTGCACTTGTGCATCCAAACTTCCTTAAGCCAGAGCAGTGTGACTCCAACTAAACTAAGAATGGTTGCCTGGTGGGTCCCAAACCATGTCCTGGAACTGCATGGGAGAATGGCAGGTAGTGTAGGACCAAATTCTCCCTGGGACCATGCCAGGGAGTTGGCATGGCTGTGTAACACTACTGGCAATTGTGTCCAAGCATCCAGCAATATTCCTAGGCGTTGCTTCATGTACAGGAGTACATTGCTCCTAGTCAATTCAGGTTCTCATGCCACCTGGGGTAGAAAACATAATTAGGGTTTACTAAGTACTCTCAGAAGATCACCAGCCAGCCCTTTGTAGTTTCAGGAGTTTTAGGAATCTGCAGAGTACGCCTCCTCTAAGCTGAGGGGCTGGTAACCCAAGTTGCTGAGGGAGTGGGAAAAGATGTCCTTTCTAAGATGTTAGTCAGATCCTATTGGAAAATGTCCTAAAAATGGAATGAGGATCTGAGGATGGGCATTGCCTTGGACTTGTTACAGTTAACTTTAAGATGCTATTGAAAAATATGTAACCCTGGTAATTTTGATATGTATTACTAGGAATATTGTATGAGAGACCATGAGTAACTTGGTGAGGGTTGGTAAGGCCTCAGAAAGAATACTTTTTCCACTGCTTGGTTAATAGTCTTAAAATAAGATGTGAGCAAAGTGCATCAGAGGCCAGGAGAGAGCTCACAGACAGTACAAGTATTTAAAAGATATGATCTATGAGGAAAGCTTGAAATAAGAGTATTTGTTCAGCCTAGGAAAGAGGACGCTGAGTTATGAAATGATCTTGTGTTTAAAGACTGTTATAAAAAGATAGTGAGCAATTGTTCTCTGTCTCTGCTGAGCAAGGACAAGATGGAATTAACTCAATTTGGATCAAGGAGTATTTAAACTGTGTACTAGGAAGCCGTTGTTATTAGGATGGTAAATGCTTAAAAAGTCTACCTATCTAGAGAACATCTCGCTGGCTGGCTTTAAGAATCGTAAGCAAACATCTGTATCAGTCTTCCCTTCATTTGGCCTCACTTGATGTAGCTGATTCATGTCTTGGGCTCCCTTCTGGTCACTTGTATGTCTATGATTTGATGGTAAAAATCTCACGTTCATTCACAGTCAGAAGTATGGGAACAGGAATAGGGTGCTTTTAGTCTCTCTCTTTCTCTCCCTTATGCTGCCGTATGAGAAATCCTTGTAGAATTAGTGGCTTGCATGTCATAAAAGGACATTTTTTCTCTGCAAATTGTAACTGATTCAGAGGAACCCTACTGCAATCATGGGACACTCTGTAGTAGCAAAAGCAGTGCTTGAATCCCCAGATAAATTCAGCTGAATCGCAGTTTAAATATTGAGGGTATTACTGGCAGTTTGTTGTGCTGATTCAGAAAGTATAAAACTTTGTGCAGTCTGGTATTGCACAAGGTAAATTTCTGTCTAAAATGCTTTCTAGAAGGGATCGGTTGCTTGAGGTTTAATTAGATCCATAGTGGATGGTGTGTTCTACTTTGATTCAGCTGAAGAGAGTTAGGCTTACAACTGTCTCACTGTGACCAATAGGACCTGCCATTTATTTTCAAATATGTCATGCTGCTCAGTTTTATGCTTTCAGGTTGCCAATATTAACAGCCAAATATTATTTCATTTAATAGGAACTATTGCTCAATTTTTGCTTTTGTGGGTGCACGGAAAGGGGATGACATGCAGTACTAAGTCTTCAGACATAACAGACATAACATTCATGGAGGCACTACATTCATATGAAGAATTGTTCCACCAAACTTTTGCAAAACTTTAGCAAAAGCTGTTGGTGTTTTTAGGACTGCAACAAAATAGCAAACCAGGATTTTCAAAAGTTTCTGGCCAAAGATGCTACAGTCTTCATAATTAGACTGTGTCATTCTGGTTAACAAGTTTCTCTTACCAGACCTTTATATTTTGAAATGACAGAAAACAGCTTTACTTTGACCTTATCAAACCACAGGTGAACTCTGCAACAGGTTGCTGTACTGATCATCTGCACTGTCTTGTGCTTTGAAAGGCTACAGCAAAAGAAAACCTCTGGAGTAACAGCTTCTCTCCCCTTCTTTTTCCTTTCTTCCTTTTTTTTTTTCCAGATGGACTTCCACTCTGATATCAGGTTAATTGGGTGAGGCACTGTTCATTCTGAGATAACTTACTGCCTCAGCTGCATTATCAAGCCACTGTTTTGACTGATAGTTTTCTGCTGTTCAAAGTGCCCTCTAACAAGCTCTACCCTTTCATACTGATCCCTAGTTTAAAGGGTTTGCAGAAACTCAAAAGACTGACATTCTTCATAAAGCTCAGCAAATCTTTACTATCCGTAGGAAAGCACTGCATATCAATTATGGAAAATGTTAAAAGAGGAAAAATTGAAACTGCAGAGCTGTCTGTAAATACTTAGAAAATATCACTGATCTCATTTACTGTTACAATGCTTTCATGAGTCAGTACATAATGTAGGCAGAAATGTCTAATTTAACATTGTTTCATCAGGTTGTGGTAAGCCATCCAGATGACATAATTAAAACACAGTGGTCCTTATCTGGCCTGAAGGTTAAATTCCTCAATTACCTAAAATAATTTTGTGCTGTCTAAAAGCCCTTGGACATGTTGTGAACTTATAAGACAAAGGTTATGGAGGTAGCTTTGCCATCTCCAGTGTTCAGCTCCTGCTATGGTGTACAGAGGAGGGCAGGAAGCGGGGACCATTGGTGAGGGGTGGAGCGGATGGTTGGAGGCGAAGGACTGCTGTGGCTGACTCTTCTTTCCAATGCCTTTTTGAGCAGGGGTAATCTCTGTTCAACCTTAGCTAAAAGAAACACTTCCTGATGGGAACACCTCCTTCCTTGGTCTTAATATGAGTCAGTAACTTAAGGTATAAACTCAAGGTCTTGAACCAACACAGCAGATAGCAATAAACAATCTGAACAACTGTAGTTAGTTACTTTTTCTACATTGGTCCCAGTTATGATATATTTGTACACAAATTTGGCATTTCAGATACTGAAACCAAGATAATTTGGGTCTCATACGGTATTATTGTTGTGGTCATCTAGGCATTGCTGGCCTTGCAAGAATCTACTAGTCCTAATACTCCCCTCCACTATCTGTGAAGTTCAACCATTTCTCACATAACTCCCCCTTAACCATCTGCCAAACCCAGGTGTCCCTCTTGGCACTGTCTGTAACTTTTGTCAGCTTCTCTGGTCTCTGGCACGTGCAGCAATTTCTCATGTCATGTCCAGTAGTTTTCCACATCCTGTTCAGCTACCTTCACCTCAGGGCAGGGCCTTGCCAACTGCCTAGTCTTTTGCCTGCCAGCCTAATGTGGACATACTGGATATGTTACATCTCCTGTGCAGCCAATATGCCTCTTTTCTTTCTGTGGAAATCAGGAGGAAAATGGATGGGTTTAGAAGGAAGAGGAAGGGCGTATATACATGGAACCTGGTTTTCAAGCCAGAAAATGGAGTAAGGAAATTGTGTTTTCTGCTATAACCTCAGAACTCCTGGCATCAAAATTCGCTCTGAGTCACAGGAAAGACTCTTAGTAGAGTCTAACAGGGTGTTTGTACATCACAGTATCTTTAATTTAGTTCTCTCATTTCAAATACACAGATCATATACACTGCTCTTACATAAAAATGGCTGCTCTTCAGTAGGATGCCCAAAGTTCAAGGGGAAGGTGTTGGTAAACCTTACCACATTTCATAGGGTTAAACATAAAAAAAAAGAAAAAAGAAGACAAATCAAAAAAGGAGGTCTTGTTATCTAATGGAACAGAACTAAGGTTTGTCAATGTTCTTGATAGTAAAATTTTGTTATAAGCTCTTATGTATATCACAGTATTTTAAAATCTACCTATTTTTGTATGCCAAACTCAATATTGGAATAGTGAGTTACCTGAGTTCAGTAAGAAAAACATATTTGTTAGGGGACTCTTTATGAAATGTGTGTTAAGAACACCCTGACACATTTAACTTGTCCTTCCACAGAATCACACAAGGGAGAACAATGACACAGTACAAGTGGGTTGATCTGTGCAGGAATACACTGTACAGGAGCCAGTATACATCTGAGACTTCATAATGGCTTCTATAACTGTTTTTCCCAAGTCAGTACTCCTTCAAGCTACAAGTGATACCAACACAGGTAAGTTTAAGCATATATTTTTCATGGAGGGTACCCTGGTACGGAGTTCACTCTGGGTCATCTGCTGGGGGATGACCACCACTGCGAGCAGGTGAAAAGGGAATCAAATATGTCATCTTTCACAACTAAGCTGTATTTATTTCTCTAGTAGCTTTCCTTATACTTTTCCATTGCAGATAGGCCACCTGGAATGAAGGCAAGGCTTAGAATACACAATAATATTTTCTATTAGCACAAAGCTTTACATGCTCCAAGCCTATATGTTTTTGTCAGTAATGCGTTGAAGTATCTAAAGAGATGTGAAGATGCTGCTTTTCCTATGAACTCTGTCTCTCCTGTACTTCAGACCATTCTACGTCTGGCGGTAGAAAAGGGTCTGGAAAATCTCTACATGCACCACTTTTAAATTCCCTTCCAAGGCTGGTACCTGTACTGGTACCTGTACTGGTACTCAGTTTTGATAACATTGCAGTAGATTAATACAGGATTTCACAGAAATAAACAAAATAAACAAAAACAATAAACAAAATAAACAAAAACAATAAACAAAAACTGAGATGCATTGTAATTTGGTGTAATCAAAATGCAGCTGATTACCAAAAGATTGCTTCAATTTTAAATTCCTCTAGTCTCAGTGTTATTTCTTATTTCCTTTTTCACTGCTTAAAACAGAAGCTTTTCAGGTTGCACACGTTTTCATATTTATATAGCCACTGTCACACAGAGAGTGCTAGCAGAAACAAACAACAATAAAATATAACATTGCCCAGAAAAACATGTGCAATAATTCATGAAAGGCAGCAGAGATATGTTACCCACAAATGAAAGCCTCTCTATTTACAGAGAACTTTGTAGAACTGGACAGATATCTTTTGAAGGTTATAAAGTTTTTAACATGGCACACAGTTAAACAGTTCTGCTCTATGGCCAGTCTGATGACCCATTAAAATGTACTTCATAAAATGTCAGCTCACAAGTAATAAAAATGAGACTAAAAACCAATATAAGAAGATGTTTTGGTTGCATTCTTTGAAAGATTTCTTAGTTTCTCTCTTCCCGAGATTTCCTGTCAAACTGTTACTAATACACTGAGACTGAGTTTTGATGGTGTAACCATTGATCCTACACTGAGTGACACGCTTGCATCCTGGCTTTCTATGTCCTTGAATCTGAGATACAGACTTCAGTTTATGAAGTACTGTACTATAAAAATGCAATAATAAGGAAAATTGATAATGCGGATGTACATTGCCTTAATTATTTTAGAATAACACAGGGACTTGGGACGTGGTGTGGGAGAACAATATCTACTGGCTGTGTCAAGGCTGACTGATTTAGCCCATACAATCCCATTGCTACAGTCCACACAAAGGAACCAGCTGGCACAGGTGTGCATGGGGAAGCTCATGTGTCCACTGTTCATACAGTGTTTCTGTTTTCTCTCAACTTCACTATATTCTTCAAATTAAAGTACTTTAATCGCACCTAGCTCCAAGGCTTCATAAAAACCTAAGCATAAGCATGAAGGGACTCTAAGAAGCATCAACAATAAAAGAAAGTGTTCTCCTTGAAAATATGCATCCAAAGCATATTCAAGTTTTTGAAGTCTTCGCTATGTATCCACGTTCATTTCCAGTACAGAGTACACAGGCAATTTTTTCTTTCTACTTATGCTTTCAAATTGATCTATTTGTATATTTTATTAAGCAAAATAGAACTGGAAAAATGCCTTTCCTCTTTGAAATAAGCATATTAATATCTGACTTAAAACATGATCCTAAAAGTCGATGAGGAAAAATATTTTACACTTTCTTTTTGTATATGAAGAAATACAAAGTAATTATAATGTATATTATAATTTTTTCTTACTTAAAATTTCTCACATAAGAAGGAAAAAAAAAAATCACCGTTTTCCTTAGAGTGTTTCAGAAACTACCATGCACTCTCCTGTAGGGTCAGTAACTACCGGATGCCAGGACAGCATGGGTGGCAGGAGCATATGGTGGCAACAGTGTTCACAATATCAGGGCATGGTGGTTAGGAAGCATCCGGCTGGGCTTGTTGTCGTGGTAGAATGGACTGGATGGGGGAAGCCTTCCCTGTGTGGCAGGTGCTGGTGGGGGCTGGAGCACATGATGGACAAAGACAGGCTAAAAGAGTAGGGTTTGCTCAGCCTGAAGAAGAGAAGTCTCAGGTAGGACCTTGTTGCTGTCTCCAACCACCTAACCAGAGGATATGGAAGACAGAGCCAGACTCTCCTTGAAAGCACCCAAGGACAGGCCAAGGAGCAATGGACACAAGTTGGAACATCGGAAATTCTAGTTAGATATTAAGGAATTTGTTTATTTATTTAACCAGGAAGTTGGTAAAGTAGTGCACCAGACTGCCCAGAGAGGTTGCTTCACTCTGTGATTTTGTGACTGTCAGGAACTTCAGGTGTATTATTTTTCAGAATTCTATTCCCACACTTCTTGAACATATGTCAGTGAATGTAACTGCTTTATGGACTTGTGTGCATTTAACGTTTCTTAAAATCAATTTTTAAATACATATACATATATGAAAAGATTAAATTAATGCATTTTTTCATGAAATATTGCTGTAAAAGACATTTAGAAAATCCAAACAGTCTGGGCTTACAGGGGAATAAAGAAAAACTTTGTAAGGTTAAACATCACTGTTTTTTATACAAAAGCACAGTTTCAAATAGAATTCTCTTTTTGAGAAGGTCATGAGTTTTATTGCAAGTAGACAGAGACTTAGATGACTTAAGTTTTTCAGAGAGTATTTCTAGAACTTAATGAGCTACATCAAGGGACAACGGAGAGTTGTGATACGACTTCTCTCACTGAGCAGTTAAATAATTTTTGTATCATAATGTGTTTTGAAACTGAGGATGAAAATGTTCTATCAGGAGAGCGCAGGACGCACCTTCCCTTGCCAAGAATTTTCGAAATGAAATCTGCATGAATCTGCCCTCGAGGAAGTGGCTGGCAGGTTGTGACTTGTCTAGTTTCTATGACCTGAATCTAAACCAGTAGCACACATTATGAAATTGAGCCTGGCATGGGACTGCGCTGTTCAGTCCTTTTTCTTTAGAGAAGAAGGTAGGTGGAGGTCAGATGGTGCTAATTTTCCTCCCTGCTTGCTACCTATTTGTGCAGGCTGAGGCACTGAAGCTGAAGACACTCTGAGTGCTTGCATGGGGCAGGGAGGAACCAACTTCCCCAGGATGTAGGACCAACATTTCCTCCCAGACACGGATGGTTTGGATAATTATGTAGAGGGTTAGGTTGGTCTTTATAATTCCATAAGGAAGGCTCATGGTTCAGCCTTTTGTGAACTACTTGATTTGAAACCTGTGATTGTCACAGGCGTTTGTACTTTTATGAATTACCTTTTTAGTTTTGTTTACTACAAGTGATTCCACTCCTGGTTTTGATTTCTGCTATTCATCTATTAGAAATTATTTCAGATGAAGTTACTCTGCTAGGAGCTCCAGTAGTAAGCATAAGTTGCAGTCCATGTTTGATAGGAATCATCTGGGACTAAAGAAATGGTGTTGCATCTGAAAATAGTGCCTAAGAAGATGAGAAGACTTCTGACTCTCAGAAGAATTCTCCATCAAAGTTGTCAAGTGGTTAGATCTGATTTATTTCTCAAATGTTATCTCTCTGTGAATTAACTGAATTGGTTCTCTATTCAAATTATCCAATGACATTTTAAGTTTAGTGAAGCACATTAATAAATTGTTTGTTTGTGAATATGTCCTAAATGAAAGTAAGTCCATCTAGCTGTTACAAAGTGGACCCACTTCTCATCTTCTTAATCCATGTATATTTGCTCTCCTTTAATGTTTAACCTCTCTCTGAGTCCACAGACCCAAAATGCTTAATTTTTATTTTGGAGGACTCAGTTCTCAGAAATTTTTGGGGTAACTAGGATAGGAAAAGCAGAGTAATCAATAATGAAGTCTTACCACTACAGCTTATATTATCGAACTAAAATGACGTTTGTACACATTTACTGCAGGACTATTGACTTTCCTCTCGCTATCTAGCTCTGACAGGGTCCTGAGGGCACTAATAGGCTTTAGCAGTCCTGCCCAGCCTCACATGGGACCCCCACTCCTGCCCATGGCCCCCAGAGCCACATTTTGGCTGAGTCCCTGGCCCCCAGGCCTTGCCTGAGCTGCGCTGCAGGTGTGCCGATCTCCAGCCCCGTCTCTTGCTGCTCCTGGGTGGACCCAGGACCTGCTTCATCACCTTGCCATGTCACTAATCACGGGTCACTATATGGGTCTCTCTTCTGAGTTTCTGCTCACAGCAGAAACCTGTGAACAAACTGCTGACTCTTGAGCCAGCAGTCTTTAACTTGTACAATTCTGCATCTGTGTAATGTGCCCTTGGTCTATACAGTTCTCCTAACAAGGGTTATGTGCACAGTCTCTAGCAGAATATAAATCAGACAGTTGACTTTCCTGTTTAAATGTTGCTTCAGCAAATTGCTAGTTTACGAAGGGCTTCTGGTCCATCTAGGTGTAAAAGGCATGCAGAGAAACGAGTTTTCATTTGTCCAGAAATCCTCACTGCTTTTGAAGATGGGGGTCCTACAGTTACAGAGACGTAGGAAATTGAAGGACTTTGTTCAGGAGCTTGAATATGCAGTTGCTGTTTACCCACTGCTTTGTTTACTTACATGCTCATGTACATGTGGCCAGACCTATCAGCTATTAAAAATATTCTTATTTTATCTTTTGCCATCAATGACCTCTTTCTTCTCTGTGTTCAGACTACTCTAGGGAATGACTTTAAACTTTTTTGTAAGGATTTTGTCCTTGTTAGAAATAGAAGCAAATTCTTTGCTTCCTGGTACTAGGGTTTATTTGTCACTTGTAGTAGCCTAGCACCTATGAGTCACATGAAAGAAAAAGACATGTTTCTGCCAAGAATACAGAAGAAAAATCCCTAACCTATGCTAGTTTTTATCAATACATGTATTAATAATGTTTTAGTGTGTACGTTGGATTTTCCATCCATTTAATTATAAATTGCTAACTCCTAATTTAATGTTGACCAGGAAATCTTCTTCCAGCAGAGGATTATAGCTCAGGTTGCTCTGTAGTAGAAAGTTCTCAGCCATCTCAAGACTGAAGAACAACAATAATCTGACAGCCAAACAGCACTGTGATGAGCAAAACCAGCTCCACGATGAAGCTTGGTAAACCTCGGGAAATGATTACATGACAAATTGCAGCATTGTAACACAGAAAATTCAGCTCCTTGGGTTCCCAAAGCAGTGCTTTCCTCAGAGATGTTGAAGGGAGATTGGACAGCTGTTTGGTTGTACCTTTTTTGTATTGCATTAATCCCATGCTTCAGGACACCAGTGTCCCTGTTTGACACTTAGCCAGCTTTTCTTCTCCTTTGTCCCCCTCATCTTCCTGATGCACCAGAGGTTATTGCATCTGGGGACAGTACACTGGCTTGGGTGCAGGGGTGTGACTAACAACAAAAAAGTATTTGAAGTGCTTGACTGGTAAATCCTGTTCAGATGATAAGAATTAAGACTATTAAGGTTTAAGTTCATAAAGGATTTCTCTTTATATGAGATAGGTATGTTTGGGAGAGGAGATAAGATCTTTTAAGAAATCTCTTGCCGCATTATTTAATAAATCGCCTGCTATTGTAGTCATTTATGAAATTTGTAATGCCCATTGTGCACTTTCTGTGGCACTTTTTACTTACGACTTTTGAGATATTCATATTGGTATATTTTAGGGTATTTGTGAGTGTTTTGTAGCATGAGTAGGTGTTTTGGGAATCATTCTCAACTTGTCACTGACTGTATTACAGGAAGACTTGATTAAGTGATGTAAGCGACCCTTCTCCAGGTCTCTGTCTTAATTGGGGGGTTTTGTTGCAAAAAAACCCAATAAAGAAATGTTGATTTTTTAGTAAAGAGTGATGCCTTTTCTTTGATATAATTATCATTCTTAAAAAATATAAATTATATTCACCCTTTAAAGAATAAGTCCACCTGTATATAAAAAGAAAGACTGGTTCACATGAAGGGACTCTCATAATTTTAACAGAGTAAAACTAACTGTTGTTGCTAGAAATATTTTGTTAAATAAATGGCATGGTGAACTGAATAACCCACCTCACAGAGGAAAATTATAACCTTAGAAATAATGCTGTTTCCCATTTTGGTATACAATTGCAATAGTTTTGCCTAATAGAAGCTTTTAACCATTAATAAACACATTAGGTAGAAATCCCATTTGCAAAAGTTCCTATTAGAAATTGAAAACAAAATGGGAATTTCTGTATAAGGTTTTTTTTCCCTCTCCTCTTAACATCAATTCACTCTAATTTATTGGGCAGAGATAGAAGATAACCTTACCTGCCTGGTCATGCAGGCACACAAATAAACATCTAACTAAAGTCAATGGAAATAATCTAAAAGCTTCAGCAGCACTTCTCTTGAAACTGCAGCTGCTTTGGTCTGCTTCTTTTTTTGTCAAACTGATGAAGCAAAGAATTGCTTTTTGCCAATTGGCTGTACAGAAATTAAATACCAGGGTATAGTTTTGTGTGAGTTTTTTTAATGTATGATTTTAAAAAACCTTTTCTCAATTAAGATACATATTCCCCCCAGCACAGTAAGCAAGCCTCAGTGCTATGAATAACAGAGGAGTACGTGGAGGGATATAAACCTATCATTTCCCCCTCCTTTCATTATCCTGTGAATGCAGAAAGCCGCCTTGTAGTAAGAAGGAATTACTGTCCTGTAGATTGGGGTGAGGTGGGTAGGGGCAGAATACCTGCTCATATCCCAGTAATTAAGCTGTTCTAGAAGCTGAGTGTAGTTCCCTTGTTTATGTTCCCCAATGACTTTCCAACACCCATTTAATTCTTTAAAACTTGGTTCAGAAAAGATGTTAGTCTTCAAGATTTACTTTAGGGATACCTTGCACTGGAACATAATTTTCACGTCCACACATGCATAAAGATGCACAATACCTTGGTTAAGATAAAAAGAACCTTATCAGGATCAGTGTGATAGTTAACACTGAAAGTTATTGCAAGTATTTTTATATTCTAAAGCTGGAAAAAAAACAAATTATGAGAGGGAAAAGCAGAATTTTGTACGGTGCTTGCTTGTCATTCCTTATTCAGAGAATCCTTCTTGTTTCAGATCACTATTTGCTCACACTCATTTGCTCATGGCATAAAGGAAAACTTATACTGTTTGCCCATTAATTGATATCTTTAGACCAAAAGCTTTTGTCTATTAACCACATTCCTCTCCTTTCAATTCACCATCCCTCATGATGTCTACGTACCATTCTTATCCATGATAATTTCAGTGTTAAAAAGCTAGTGAAAAAGAAAAGGAAAGATGTACTTCCATAGAAAAGGCAGCTTTACTTGCACTTAAAACTTACTTAGGAACAACTGAAATTGTGCAATTGAGATGCAAGATGATGCTTGTAGAAAAATTCATACCTCTACAAGAACTTTAGACTTTTTTGAAATAGCAGGTCTTAGAGAAGCTTGTGGGAAAAGAGCCTTTCCCAAGCTATGAGGACTCACCTCAAAGTGCTCTTGTTTACCCCCTATGAAGGAGACATTGCTGTGCAAATGGATGTGTGTTGCACTCTAAAGTAAAACAGATCAAGCAGAGGACTGCAGAGGTCTCCTAAGCAGACTTTCATGCCTGCCTACCCTGCCAGTACGGATGATGCTCCCCTTGCTAGAGGACTCTTGAAGAGGATTTTTTTTTTAAAATTTCCCATATGTTGAACGGGAGTCTGTGTTTGTGTCAAGAGGAAATTATTGATTACATTCTTTATCGTGACCCTTTTGGCTGATGTCAAACATGTGGCAGAAAAGTTAGGCTAGGATGTAACATTACATTTCTAATTACTCAGACAACCTAATGCTTGAGGTAAATATCAGTATGAATACTAACTAATGCATTGCTGTGCCTCACTGTGCAGCAGACGTAACTTTCATAAAATTTAATTTGTAACATTTAATGCTCTGCTTCTTACAGTTTCTTCTCTCCTTTTCCCACAATTAGTAAAGATCACATGGGGTTTTTTTTGGAAAGGAATATATGGTTTTCTGATGCATTAAAAATACCTGCTGTCCTCTCTGGGTAAGCTGTGGCATTTTGAAGCAGTCTGGAAAAAATAAGGGACAAATAAGGTCAACAGAAAACATCCTACATTATGAAAAATTAATTATTATTCTGTTAGCCTCCTTGCCTATCTATTATGTCAGACCTTGTATGACCCAATGAACCCATGAAAATCTCAGTGTGTTAGAAATTTTGTAAAAAGAACCTGTGTACGCTGTTTGATCCTTTTCCATGTTTTGATGATAATACATCTAAAATAGCTACAGAACTATGAATTGGGAAGTGATCATTAGATCCATGGATCCATTATTAGGGGTTTCTATTACTAGAGCTGGTTTATTTGTGGGGACGAAGGAAAAATAGTAGGATAAGCAGCTGTACTGCAGTGTACTAGCTGTACTAGCTTTTTCTAGCTTGCTGAAAGCTTTTATTTTCACTGGAAAATACAGGTGCTCCTTACCCGTCTAATGGCACTCATGCTGTTTGGTTATACTTAAATATTTCCAAGAATATACATTCGCTCCAAGGAACAGATGCCCTGGCCACATCCGTGCACTGTTGATATGAGTGATATCTTTATGGGCCTGGTGACCTAAGGGAGAAGCTGACACGTGAGGAATTAGGGGCACTCGACACGCATGGGACTGACGGTTTAGTTGCCTTTGACACCACTGGGAGCCTCTGGCATGCACTCACCTAGATGCTGCAAGTTTCCAGATCAGGAAAAAGAAAGATGACGCATTACCTGGGATGAATGCAGTAGAAGGCGGCTCAGGAACTTTAAGGTGCTGGTAAGCAGGGCAAGTGAGGACTAACACATGTTCAAAAGAAGTGATGGTGATGATGATGATGGTGATGAAGTCCACAAACTTGAATAAATAAAGGCAGAATAGACAGAACGAGGTGAAGTTGGAGGCCAAAACATACCCAACACAGTTACTGTTGCAGGACAGCCGTTATTGCAGAGCGCTGCTTTTGTGACTGCAGGCTGCTTAGCTGAAACACTGCCAACCTTTCCAAGGCCTTGAAAAATTAGTTACTGTTATTAAACTTATATAAAGTTCCCCAGAACTGTCCTCTTCCCCCGGGTAGCAAGCAGTCTCTAAATTACTTCCCAGAGCTGGGCCAGGAAATGCTTTTAAAAGTTGGAAAGTACACCAGATATTTCTTAAAACCTTTTCTGCTCATTGGACTCCTGGTTCACACACCTTAGCTACAGAGGAAAGACTGCATTTTTTTTATTTTCTTCTGACACATGCAGAAAAGATGTTTTAATAATATTGGTTAGCATGAATTGATTAGGGCTTCAGTCAAAGACTGCTTTTTTTTTTTTTTAAATTGCTAGTTTTTATTAAGATAAAAAGCTCTGTAAACCTCCTCCCTAAATTATCCAACTACCATATGCTGAGAGAAATAACATTTATGCAAACTATTTTCTCAGGAAAGAAAAAAGCAAGTCAAAATACAATAAGCAACAAAAAAACTTGTTCAGGGTCATAGATTCATTATTTTGTCTCATAATTTCCCATGTTCTGGATATTGTACTTGTGTTTTTCCGGATGTAATGTGTTGCTAGTATATGTACACAAAGATTTTAAAATAAGTATGGAAAGTACAGGATTGTTGTGTGAAACAGAAGCTTGCTAATCATTAATTAACACTGCTAAAGTTAGAAAGTGCTAAAGCTTCTGTCAGAATCAGACTCATTGTTGCCAGCTCTTTTGGTTTTAATGCAGTAAGTGTCTTTCTTGAAGGCCTGCCAGAAGTTCGGTGATTATACTAGAATTTCAACTTGCATTTAAAAAAAATTGCAAGTTTAGGTGTCTTGTAGTTAAGTAAAGAAGCTTGAAAATGTGAATTAAATATAACCTGGTATGAAATTAAAGCATCTCATGATTTTTAATATATTCTCTATTTCTGAATATTAGAGAGCCAAACATTCTCAGCCGCAGAAGGAAAGCTTTTGTTTGGCATGACAGGACTTCAGAGCATCCTTTTTGTGCCAAATTTGATTTATTGTTGATTGGTCTTTTCTGCTGTCATAGTCATTGTCATCTCTTAGTCTTAGCTCACTGTTAACTACAAATAAGTCAGATATCAGTCTGTATTTCTCAGGTACAGAACTCATTTCCCCTGTGAAATAGCCAGACAGTGTTAGACTAATCCTTTTATTGACTGGCAAGCATAGTTCATAATGTGAATACATGGGAGGTACATGTCTCCCTGTTGTTTTTTCCACTGCAACTCAGTAATGATTTATTCTTAAACAGTGGAAAAATTAACTCTCTCTATTCATCACATGATTTATTCTATTTAATAAATGTATGTTAAAAAAAGGAAGTAGAAGGAAGAATGTGAGACAACTTGAGAACTCTAGTAGGGAAATGGCATCTTTTTTTCCCTATCGCTATCTCCATTGCTTCAGAGCCATTGTGAAAATGGAGTCCCCCAGAGCATTCTACATAACAATTTTGTGAAGCTGATTCCTTGACATTTTCTGTGCATTTAATTAATATTCTCAGACCAAACAACATCAAGCTCTCATGCTTATTTATACTTGTGAAAATAAGGGTCAGTTTTGGCTGACTTCATTTACCTTGTGTAGCACTTTACAAATGAGATGCACCACCAAGCTGTAGTGTTTGTAGAGCAGGGCTCTGCTCAGACTAAGGCTATCCCAACCCTCTTCTACATTCAAAACTATACTGTGGAAAATGCAACATGCTCTGTCTTAGAGAGGTGCTGTCCATCTATTCAAGCCCTGATTCAGCAACCCAGTTAATTTGGGTGTGAGGGTCACAATACAGCGTTTGGGGAAGTCAGAAGGCTTCCTCTATTTCTGGTCAGCTACATCAAATTTGGACTCGCAGACCAGAACCATCACTGTCCCTCAAGAGCCTGTGTCACTTGTTGTATGGCTCATGTTTTCATGGTTAGCAGCAACCACCTATATACTGTATACTAGCAGGAACTATCACATGCTATAGGATATATGCGTTTCAAATTTGTGGAGGCTGAGATACTGAGATGTTATTTCACTCAAAAGCATTTCTTTTCGGAAAGAGTAAAGGAATTGTTTTTCACTGAAAACAATTTAGTGCTGAAAAGCCCGAAGAGAGATTTCCCAAGACACTTAAGTTGAATAGGTATGCCATAATAAGCATGATTTAAATATATTTGTCTGTAAGTATTGGAGTACAGTACACCAATATATCAATACAATAGCAGTAAAGTAAAAATCCTGAGCAGAGTTATGGTTTCATATTTTAGTACAGTGCTATTTTTTTGTTAGTGATTATTTTTATTATCAATATGCTTACACGCTCTACTCATGGACAGGGAAATTAGTATGCAGGCATAAACAGAAAGACACTTGCTCCCCAAAGACTTTACGGTGTAAGTATAAGTCAGCTCTGTGCACTCAACATCCTCAGCCGAGGAAGATGAGATCTCCGAGACATCCCTGCCATATTACTCCTCTGGGAAGATCTCCTCTCAGCATAGTGGTGGAAAAATCCTTTTTTTGATAAACAATGTGCGAACTGTTTTATACAACTCAAAGGCAGCCGGATCTCATTTCTGCTTGCCACTGAAGACTGCTGGCATATGCAGGCATCCACCTAGGTGGGCTGCTCATAGGGAGCGCTGGGAAGCCATCGGCTTGTGTGTTGTCATAGTTGTGATTTGGGAAGTGGGAAGCTGGGATGCCTCAGTGGGGGCTGAGCAGCAATAATGCAGTTCGTCTTTAATGGTGGTGGTCTTATCATTAGCAGACACTGCAGTGACTTTGAAGGGCCTTGGTTGAATTGTTACGCTATTGCAAGAGAGAAATTTTATGCAGTCCAAAGAACAGTTATTTAGGTGTCTCAGCGGAGATTTAAACATATATTTAAGTAGGTAGCTTGAATATTTTACCATTAGATTTTCTGGAAATGGAATGAACCAGAATTAGACTGGGCAAGTGTCAGCTACCGACTCTTTTGCCTGACCGGCAGTGTGTGGGAAGATAGTTTTCAAACTTTTCTATTTGTTTTTATTGGCTCCAAAATACTGGAAAAAGTTTTTTTCTGTCCTTTAAAAATATTAATTGCTATCCATATAAGCTAAAAGGTTCTTTTATATAGCATTGGAAGATAAAGATTTTTTTTTCTTCAGACTCTGTGACCCTAGCAGCTCTTAATTTTTTTGTGCCTCGGTTAACCCATCTTCTTAAGTTGATGCAATGCAGAGAGCAAAATGGATACAACGATACAATTGATAGGAACTGGGAACCTTCTCAGCATTTATCAGAGACTCAGTACCTGTAGCTGGTCTCCAAAATGTATGTGTTTGTTCCACTCAGCTTGATCAAGGTATAAATCAGAGAGGAGAATTCCGTCCACTGAACATTTTAAAAAGATAGAGATGCAGATGGGTTTGGTAAAAAAGGAGAGTGTGAATCTAAATGTGAAATGAAATATAGATGAAAACACCTTGGCTCAGACAGTTTTAATATTAATACCAACTTCTTTTGAATGAAAAAGACCAATATTTTGTGGTTGTGACATTTTTCACAGTTGCAAAACAAGCAGATTTCTTAGGGATATTTCTGAACTAGATGGAAAAAAACCCCTATTTTGTAATCGGGGGTATGATTTTAGACTAAATTCAGCCTGATATATTAAGTTCCATTACCTGTCTACATTTTGGGGTTTAAAAATAAAGAATAAGGAACAAATTTTAATGGGTTTAAAAGTAAATGTCTATTATATAGCACTCTGATTTTGCGATTACTGTTGGGCAGACTCACCTGTTTTCATTCCTTACATAAAACTTCTTCAGAATCAAACATTCTATACAGATGGAGATTATGAATTATCTCTTTGTCCTAGATAGCAAACCCACGATTTCTAATGGAATTGGATAGCATTAATAATATATAACTTTTCCACCATCTGCTGAAGTAGTCTTGTGGGAAACTTTTTAACAGAAAACAAGGTCTGATTTGTAAAACCTGACTCAAGCACAGATGTTCTGGGTTCTGGGTGTTTGATCTTACAATGAACAGTAGATGGCTTCAGAGAATGTTCCCACCAGTAATCAATGGTTGCAGATAAAGATGGAAGACACAGCTACAGACCATACAGAACAGCGCCAAAGGGCTGATGTGGGAAAGTCAGATTTTTGGTTTTGCATACACTGCTAGTAAAAAAAAAGTTAAAAAATAGGACTGCTTGATGAAAATACACTGCCAAAATTCCACACCTTATAATGTTTAAAGCCATACAAATAGCTGTACTGAATTACACGAAAAGTCTGCTGAGCCTAGCATCTCCCGTGAGAGATAAGCTGGTAGCACAAGTGTAGGGAAGGGGTTTCTGAATAGACTATTTATTGACGCTTTCCTTCATGAGCCTTTCCAACTCCCACCAATCTGCTGTATCCATAGTGTTGTGGTTAATAATAACTGATGGATCTTTCTTCTGCCAATCTATAAATCCATCTTTGAACGCATAATGCTCTTTTCCACCACATCAGAGCAATGAATGAGTTTAGGTATGCACTTTATAGTAAAGTAATTTGTGCCTGTAACTTAATGAGCATTTATTTCACTGAATAATCAGTGTTTTGTGACAGCCATGACATTTCAGAGGCCTCTCTCCTATCCTACCCTCCCCACAAATGTTTCTGATCCAGCTGAATCTCTGAGCAGTTTTCTCAGTCCACCTCAAAAGTTCAGTAACTTTGTTCATTCTTGTCACCTTCTCTGTGCTTTTCCAGTTCTGCTATCTCTTTTTTGAGATGGTGCAATGGTTGGGTTTGTGCAATACCACAGTGGCACCTTCTGGTTTTCTCCTTTGTTCTTGTCTAAGGTAGAAAACCACAAGTATTGTATTGTATTCTTCATTTCTGCAGTTAAAGCAGTTAAAAACCACAGTGAACAGCCCTAGTAAATGAAATTATGTTAGAGATGATTGGACCTTAATGATCTTAAAATATTTTAAGATGTAAATACATGCCTTGTCCCAGATCTGCTTGACAAACTCCAATTTAATATTTGGATAGGCTGATATAAATATCTTTTGGTTTTACATCGAAAGAAAATGTTTAAATTGTCACACCTTTGGAATTATTCCAGTGTTCGGCCATAGTGTTTTGTCTTGTGTGAAGAATCAAGAAAAGTTGTTTGTTTTTTTTCCCCCTACATATAAGCATGTGTGTATGTATACATAAATATATGAGAAAGTCTTTTTCTTCACAATTAAAAAACAAATGTAAATGTTACTTCAGAAAAAATAGTGCCCTAAATAAACCGTATTTTAATACATTCATATGTTTAACACATTTTCTTCTTAAAATTCTAGAGTTACGTAGTCTTCTAGCCTGTCTTTAGCAATGTCATTCCTCTCAAACCTTGAGACAAACTGAGAACATACTCATCTCTAGCATTTCAAGCAAATAACTTCCTTTGTAATATTACATTTATAAAATGCTTCAGTAGTCATTTTGCTGTTGGATTTTATAGACGGAAGATGATGAAGTTATCTGTAGATTTGGAGGCCAGCTTTTGTCATGGTCCAGTATGTTATGGAATAAAATAAACACTTGTTTACCCATTGGCTGATACCTTGCTGTTCTATGTATGGGTTTTTTTTTTCCTACTTAGGTATTGTTCATCAGTTAATTATATGTCTAATAAGGGATTATTATTTTTATTTCTTCACTGTAATTTCCTATATAGAATAACAGAATTCACTGCTATGTAAACATGTAAAGATTATGCAAATAATTTTAAATTATATCCTTTAAAAGAAGAAAAAAAAAGAATATGAAATCTGTTGGCCTTTTTTCTTATCCTATGCTGTCTGTTTTCCTCTCCTCACATACATTAATGTATGTACATGGATACACTCACATCAGTTTCTTTGTCTAACTTCAGAGACCAATAACTTTTACCACCTGGAAATTTAGGTAATAAAATACTGGAGAATTAGTTATATCAGATAGATAGAATGAGCCCATTTATAAATGTCCCAGATCTCCTTTCTGCAAAAGGAAAAAGATCTGTATGCAGGGGATTAACTCTGTGCACAAGAGCAGTCTCCTCTGAGTTCATTTGTGTGTTTGAGGAGAACCATCGTACCTATACATGCTGACCATCAAAAGACTGCCGTCAGGGACTTGCAGGTTTGCTGAATCAGAGCAACGCATTGCCTGTCTAATGCCTCCCTAGCTCCTGTGATGATGGATATTGACAGCAAGGAAGCTGCCTGTTTTTGTTGCTAATTTGTTTTCTGATTTATAGGTCTTTTGTGTGCATGTCACTTTTATGTATGATGTATTTCCACTGTTGATGCTGTCTTCCTTCTGCTCACAACGGTGTTCCTGCGTCCCAGCAGATTCATCTGTTTGAGACAGAAGTGACGGCTCTCCTCCTAGGATGCAGCTCATAAATTATCCCTTACAACCAAAGCACCAGACAAAACAGTTTTTTCAAGTGGTCACAGATGAGCAATGTCCAAGGGAATGTTCCTTTTCACATGTTCATTAATGCATCTGTTTACTGATCTAGGGTGCGCAAACTGCGAAAAGGTCATAATTTGCAGGTGCAAATATATTTGCCAAAGCCCTCTGGAGACCAGCTTGATTCTGATATCAGTGGATATGAGGTAAACTGAAGGTCTTAACCATATGGTTTCAGCTGTTCTTTCTTGTTGAAGTGTTACATTATTTTGAGTGCAAAATTTTATCATCTCCAGCAGGGAGAAAGCACAAAATAAAAGATGAGAGAGAAATGGAGGCAGAATTTAGAGCAATTAATATTACCAGCTGTGACTAAAGCTGCTACGAATATGGTGAACTCAGAACATTTAACATATTTATACCAAAAGATGTCTTAAATATCTGTAATTATATAATGAAATGACTTCCCGTATAAAATTGCATCACAGAGAATTGAAGATAACTACATTACATGCAGAAAAATTAAGGTAATACTAAGAGGGGAACAAAACTTGGGATATTCTTCCTGCAAAAATTCTGAAGAGTGAAAAGCTAAACCAAAAAATCTCTCTCCTGGATCCTCCACATATTTCTTGTTTTGGAAGAAAAAAGCAGGACTATCTTGTTAAGAGAATCAAAGACTATATTCTGAAGAAATTAACTTTGAAGAAGCTACATACTCCTTTTGTACATGTAGGGACGAAAAGTTGAACCTCAGCTGAAAGGGCTGGAGCTTGGAGCTGGAACAAGTTCATTTCTTGTGCTGCCAACTTCCAAGATATTTAATTCCTGAGGATCTGAAAACATAGGGAAGAGTTGCCATAGTAAGTAAGTAGCAGCAGATCAGAGTGTCCAACAGGGCACGGGTTGGACTCTGACAGATACCCGTTGCATTAGACAGTTCTTATGAAAGTCTTTGCTTTTGAGGAGTTAGGACTTGCCAAGCAAGAAAGGCATTCTTTGGGGTTTTTTTTTGTTTGTTTTGTTGGGTTTTTTCCCTGGAAAATTCTAATAAATACTTTTTTTTTTTTTCTTATTCTAACAAAACCCAATGATATTATAAATTTTAAAAAAGCTGATAGCTAAGTATAAGGTGTCTGCATTGGCTTACAGGCTTCTCCCTGCGTATGGCACCAAGCATACTCCACCAGCTAAGGCTCCCCTTGTCTCTAGCTTTCTCCACTCTTTTGCTATCAATCACCTTTGGCTTAGGCACTGAAATCTTCCTTAAGTTCACAAATATCATGCTGAGGAATAAGATCTGTCAGAGTCTGTGAACAACTATATTATTTATTTTTCAACAGATCATCCTAGTTTTGTAATTGGTGCATAGCAGTAGGCTATATAACTCCTCATGCTGCTTGTTCGCATTGGATTTCTCAAAGTAAAAGCTGAGGGTATGTCTATACTACTCTATGTCTGCACAAAAAAGTCACCAGTGAATAAATCTAGCACTGGGCACTGGGTTGGCCACATGGCTTTATTATCTGCCTTGCTGACTCCATTTTTTGCATCACGCCATGTTCCTGAGCAACCTCGCCGACCCTCCTGGCACTGGTGGCCAAACTCCTGCTGCCTCCTTGGGCTGAGCTAAGGAAGGAACAAATCGAGCCATGAGCTGGTTTTAGCAAGCACCCCTGTAAAACACATTTTATCTTACTTATCCAAGATATCATTGTTCAGGATCCCACATAAAATTAGAACATTAGTTTTTAGTTTTGCAAGTGGAGGTTATGTGTAAAGCTTTTGCTTATTTTGGAAGCTTTTTCTAGAAAGCCAATGGCATGGCCTTACATTGCATGAAAGAATATGAAATAAAGCCGAGTGAATAATATTTTGTATACCTCATAAGACTAAATCAAACAAAAGCTGCTTCTTTAAAAAATATTTTTCCTCATTTAAAATTGAATTTCAAGACTTTTAAGATTGCTGAAGTGGCTGAATTGGGTTTAATCTCTTCTATGGACATTTGGTGAGAGGAAGGAAAATGAGAGACTCCCCTAGGTCCATTTATGAGGAATTAATTGCACAAAGAGAGGGAGAGTGCCTGTGAGCTCTTACAGACCCCTTATCCGGATCTCTTGGTGCCTGCCCCTGGAGGCAGGTTTTGCCCCTGCAGAGAACTGTGCAAGTAAACCACTGTGAAAGTAATTGATGCAGGCAAAGAGTGGCATTCAGTCCTTGAGACACTGAATTGGGAAGATCTTTTTGCTGTTTTTTCATGTCACGCAACACCAATTTTAAATCAATACTTTTTTCAACAAAAAGAAAGGAGGAAGGCTGAATTGCCCTCTGTTACATGCAGATTAGCTCTCTGCTTGTTGTCAATATACATATCAGCTAGACAAATCTTGGGCAGCCCTCTTTTAAAGGTCTGTGTAGGTTTACAGCTTGTCCTTTTACTTGTCATTTTCAGTGGCTTTTGGTACCTTTCTTATTGCTTTATTTAACCTTTATTCACTGGGTTTTATTTGTCCTGATCAATAGTAAGTGCACACCTTTCTGTTCTGGACTCTCTGTGTACTAAAGTATGGTTTTGTTCCCTTGATTGAGTTGTTCTATTATCGCTGTTTCTGTTTTAACTCTTAAAGCCTGGCTTTCTTTAATCCACTTTAAACAAACAACTGAATAGCTGTAAAGGGTGGATGATACCAATACTGTCAAGATCCCATTGATCTTCCAACTGAAGCTGCTGGAAGGCAAGCCGGCTGGTTTCTTGCCGTATTTTGGTTTTTAAATTTTTTAATTTTGTTTTTAATTCTTTTGATAGCTTATAAGTTTTTCTAGCAATGACGGTGAAATCATCCTTGTCTTTTCACATACACCTCCTTTTTGTGTTAGTCCCAGCCAATATGGCACTGTCAGGAAGTGTTAGATACAGATTTTTATGCTGTCTGAAACAGTTTCTGGACTGCAAGCTGGAAATAGCAGTTTGAAAGCCTGTGTCCTGGACTGAGTTTAACATGTTGTATTAACACTTATCTTCATTATGGTTATTTCTGCCAAACGTTTTCTGCTTTTCAGACAGTTCCAGTTTTTCTGAAGGGAAAGATCTGTGGGTTATTATCTGTGGAGGTAAATAACTGGCCATGAAGAATGTGAGAGGACAGAACTACCATGTAATGGGTTATATTTACGAAGACAGAAATTCTGATATATTGGGTTAGGTACAGATAGCTGTGTTCTGTATTTTATATTTTTATACTCTATTTTCTAGTATGTATTTCAGATTTTAAACTTTAAAAAATGACAGTCTTTCCTAGGATAAAGAACGGTGATGACCTGAGGGTGGGTCTGCACCATAGAGAGGAGATGCTGCAGAGGTCCCTGAGCAGTTGGAGCTGTGCACCATTAAGTCTTCACAGCTCAGCAGTGGCTTTGGGGTTGGATATATGCTGTGTTCACCAAAGACCCTGCTTTCAGTGTCAGCACAAGCAGAGCCATTTCAAATGTCTGTGTCCCTGAGGTGTGAGGCATAACCCTAGCATTCGTGGTGATGTTTACTTACTTGTCAGGTTCTTCCAGCTGGGCCAAAAATCAGAACTTCATGTATTCATTCATTACAATAATATGCTGATCTGATTAAAATGGTCGGTTGGCTTCCTTACAAAAAATGAAATAAATCTTACTTTCTTTGTCTGAAGCAGGATATGAGAGTAATGAAATGGCTCTATCAGGCTTGGCAGCTTTGGAGTCCAGAAGGAATTTTCCTCTGTCAAATTAGTAGGGATGTTTTCTGTTGTTGCTCTGTAGTGTGGCGAGATCTACGTTGCAGAATCATTTGGCAATTTATCTAACCATGCACATGGGAAAACACAGTTTCAAGGACTGAGTCCAGGCTGTGCTTTATCTTATGCCTCATTATATGGTGATTCTCTTGGTCTCTTCTGCTATCTTCTTCTGGTTCTTCTTTGAAAACTCGAAAACAATGAATGGATCAAATCTGAGTTCGCCTCAAAATCTCTGTGGACCGTGAACATTATACTGAGACCAGTATATAATACAGCAGAAAAGGTCTTAAAACCACAGTTTAAACTCCTGTCTATCTGCATGTTATTCTAAATCATCTGATACGGTTGTCCCATGTTGGGATAAAGCCAACCCAGTGAATGTAAAGAAACTCTTAGGCCAAACAAATAATACAGAAATGTAATAATATTTCATCTCCCCCCAGTTTATTATTTAAAAAAAACCCAAGCCCAAACCAGAAAAAAATAGATAAAATACTCTGAGACCCAGATAGTGTTAGTTTATTCTACTTCAGTATTTTTCTAATACTAAGATGTTGCAATTTCCTGCAGTATATTACAAGCTGAAAAAACAGGAAAGGTCTCCTTGCCACTGACATCTTCACAAGACTTCACCTTTGAAGGAGTTGAACTATCAAAAGCACCATGAGTAGCTGTAGAAATGCATAGGCCTGCTTAAATGAGAGCTGCTGATTGCAGATCCAGAACTTCTAGCAGCTATACAGGTAATGTAATTTTAACGTATATATTTTTTGTAGAGAAAACACAGAGATTACAGTGAAGCGTTCAGGCGCCTGTATAATGCAGACGGTGTGATAAAATTTGACATGTATGCAAAAAGGCAAAAGAATTTTTAATTTAAACTTATCAAACCAGTAAAATTAAAATTGTGTAAAGCTGTAATTATTAATAAATATTACAATATAGTAAACTTTGCGTGTTTTTATATATGTGTATGTATGCATACATGCATACATATTATTTCTTTCTCTTTATCTCACTGATTTGTCTTTGCATCTATGTAACAGCTGTATCTCCTAGTCTTCTAATAGTAACATGACCACAGATACCCATGTCATGTCCAGAGTTTCAGTCTGTAAAGGGCAACTGTCATTAGTTAAATTTACTACCCCCAAATGAAGGTAATAACGTCCTTACTGATACCGTAGCATTAATGTTCTGATCTAAGACATACGTTGCCAAACAAAGTATCTTTGAACTGGAGAGGAAATAAGGAAATCAGGAAAAAAAGCAGAATGGGGTACTACATCTTGGAAAGCAGTGTTGGAAGAAAATTTGGGGTTATAATGGACAAACAACTAAACTTGTGCTTGTGTTATGCAGCAAGGATCTGGCAGATCCTTTGGTGTATAGGCAGGGGGGCAACAAATGGGTGCAGGAAAGTGATTTTAATCTTTACTCATGGCAGTGGTGAGCCTGGTACAGGAATATCATGCGCCGCTCTGCTATCAACATTTTTTAAAAGGATGTTGGAATGGTGGTACAGGAAAGAACCGTAAAATGCCCTTTGGAGCCTGCACAATCTCTGAGAGATAATTTGATTATAGTGTATAAGTGTCTTCAGGGAAAAATACAGAACACTGAACTAATGACTGGGAGCTGCAGACAGACAAGTTAAAATTAAAATGAGGCACAATATTCTTAAAAGTGAGATTGATTAACCATTGGAGCAAAGGAAGTGCTTGAACTCTCATTGTATTGCAGTCTTCAAATCACGGCTGGATGTCCTTTCTGAAAGTCAAACACAACTTACGGGACTCAGAGAGAAGTAACTGGCAGAATGTGAATGACCTGTTAAACAGAGTCTGACAGAACAACCACAGAATTTGTTCCCTTCTACTCTTCAACTCTATAATGGGAAGCCATGTATTTCACTGAGAACTTCCCTCAGACGGGTTGATTTCTGGGCCACATCTCTCAAAATCTCCCTCATATTAGACAGGAAATTCAGAAGCATTCCACTTGCCTTTTCCTCTGAAAATGGGATCACATTTCTCTTTGATTAATCTTGTTGATATCAGAATACCCTTTGTACTGTGGAATGTTTCTTACATTCCCTCAAGGATGAGTATTAATGATGCTTAATGTATATAATATGATATAAAGGCTTTTTGTCATAAGTATGTCCCTCACAGACACACTGAAAGATTTAAGAGTCTAGATGTGGAAAGTGGTTGTTCAAAGTCAGTATATGTCCAGCATAGGCTAACTCTAATGAAAAGCTGTGGTGGAATCAGGAAAGCCCTGCTTCCCTAAGTGAAATATTGTAGTTCTATGCTTAAAGTTACTTCTGGCATTTGTAATTTGTGTTGCAACTTATGACATCTAGTTTAGGAGCCCCATCATAGGCTAGGCAGCACTGTGCTACTTAGTTACAAATACAGGGAAAAGTTTATAAGTAATGCTCTATATAAAGCCTTGGTGCACCACTATATATAGGGCTGAAACAGGCAACCAATTTAGTGGTAGAGGACAAGTTACCATCCATTAACAGATCAGTGTGAACTGTCTGTCTGCACACACCATCTTACTGAGGGCTGAATTAATTTCAGTTATCTGGCCCTTGCTGTGAGCTAAAAGAATGTGTATGGACAGTTGCCACAGACCAGTTGATGCATGGGGACTTGCTTCCCTGTGAGTGATATGTCTATTTTAAATCTGTATCTCTCCTGCTAGCTCAACATATCTAGGGGAGTTACTCAACTCAGGGAATATATACTTACGCATGTTTAAAAGAAACAGTAAAATGAAACAGTTGGTTATAGCGAAAAATGCTATGCTTTTCCTTCTCATCGATCCTGCATGAATAAGAGCTGCAGTTGAAAAGAAAACCTGTTTGTTACTAGCTAATGGTAGACATTGAACAGATATCACAGTTCATGATAATTCTTCCTTCTGTGGAGCCAACTTTTATATTTTCATTAGCAAAGGAAAATACTAAATACTCAGTTTTGGACTGTTTTTCCTTTAAAAATATGAAAAATATTTGGCAACTTTATTGAACTGTTGATACAGCATGCTTTGGGGAAAAAGGAAGCGGCTGTTAACAGTTGACTGAACTGGAATGCTTGAAAAATAATGATAGACAGCATATACAGTTATGGCTGAAAGTGCACATCACCTTGGAGTTATCAGCAATGGTAAACAAAATAATCTTACTAGCACCTATAGCCCTTCTAAGAGGGAATGGACAATGAGCGTTTCTTCCTAGCCAAATCTTCAACAAGACCTTTCCAAGCATATGAAGCACTTCCAGTATTTTTACCATCTAATTTTCTGTTAAACTGTGAAAAGTGAGTCAGATGCTGTAAATGCATCCAGAGAGTATTGTTCAATGGCTCTGTGTCCAGATGGAGGTCGGTGACAAGTGGTGTCCTTCAGGGCTCCATACTGGGACCAGTACTATTTCGTATCTTCATCAATGGCATAGACAGTGGGATTGAGTGTACCCTCAGCAAGTTTTCAGATGACACCAAGCTGAGTGGTGCACTTGACATGCCTGAGGAATGGGATGCCATCCAGAGGGACCTGGACAAGCTCAAGAAGTAGGCCCATGTGAACCTCATGTGGTTCAACAAGGCCAAACGCAAGGTCCTGCACCTGGGTCAGGGCGAGCTCTGGTAGCAATACAGGCTGGGGGATGAAGGGATTGAGAGCAGCCCTGCGGAGAAGGACTTGGGGGTACTAGTGGATGAAAAGCTGGACATGAGCCAGCAATGTGCACTTGCAGCCCAGAAGGCCAACCGTATCCTGGGCTGCGTCAAAAGAAGCATGGCCAGCAGGTTGAGGGAAGTGATTCTGTCCCCCTACTCCAGTCTGGTGAGACCCCACCTGGAGTACTGCGTTGAACTCCTGCGGCCTTAGTGCAGGAAAGACATGGACCTGTTGGAGAGGGTCCAGAGGAGGGCCACAAAAACGAACAGCGGGATGGAACACCTCTCCTGTGAGGAAAGGCTGAGAGAGTTTGGTTTGTTCAGTCCGCAGAAGAGAAGACTCCCGGGAGACCTTATTGCGGCCTTTCAATACTTAAAGGGGGCTTATAAGAAAGATGAGGACAGACATTTTAGTAGGGCCTGGTGTGATAGGACAAGAGATAATAGTTCTAAACTAAAAGAGGGTAAATTCAGATTAGATATAAGGAAGAAATTTCTTACAATGGGGGTGGTGAAACACTGGAACAGGTTGCTCAGAGAGGTGGTAGATGCCTCATCCCTGGAAACATTCAAGGTCAGGTTGGACAGGGCTCTGAGCAACCTGATCGAGTTGAAGATGTCCCTACTCATTGCAGCGGCATTGGACTAGATGGCCTTTAAAGGTCCCTTCCAACCCAAACTATTGTATGATTCTATGATTCTATGACGATCTTTCTGCTCCAAGTCTCCTGTAAGATGGGAGGGAAAAAAAAGGGAAAACCAAACCTCTTCAAGTTAGTGGATTGTATTTTTTTAAACTGATAGTATTCCAGTTTCATCTTTTTTATACGTAATGTCTAAAATACTGTTTTGTATATTATTTCTTATTTCTGGTTCTCTTCTTTTTATTCTCACGGGCTTATTTTCAAATTCAGGCCTATTGCTACTGTCTTTTTTAAGGTACTGTGCTACCATTTTATTAAATTATTTGTCACACACTTCATAAATATTAATTGGAAATAACACTGGACTATGTTATATCAAGTGAGCTTGCAGCTGTATTTTCAAAGTGCACAGATTTGGAACTTAACTTTAAAACCCCACTTGACATGAATAAGAGGTATAAGTAGTTCCCCAGTTTCCTTTTTGAAAATGGATGGATACTTCCCTAAACCCTTTTAAGGAAAAGCCCCAGTTGATGGTACTGCAGGGATGGATCATACAGTACAGTATGTGAATAAAAGATAGGAGGAAAATCAGTTATGGTCATAGGGAAATGGAGCTTGCGTTATTTATGGAATTATAAACCTCTTCCTTTCCCAAGCCCACATTTCTTTACCTGTTGTCACACAAGTGAAATGTTATTGAGGAGCTGTTGCCATTTCATGGTCCATGCCAGATCCGTTCTGCTAATAATTTTTAAGCCAGTTATCATCCTGAGACTTATCTGGTCTATTACACCCTCTCTAAAATAAAGACAAGTTGCACTGGCTTGTGTCAGATATGGTCCCAAGGAAGGGAATGGCTGAAGGCAATTTATCCCAGAACACCCTCCATCTGCTTGCTTTGAACGCCTGGGGACTTTCAGTTTCATGTATCCCTTGACCAGGGACTGTTAACTCCATTGAAGTACTCTGATTTCCACAAATGGATGCCAAAATGAGAAGATGAAACTAATTTTCTTTTATGATCTAAGCCTGGATTTGATTTTAGGTCTCGAGGAAGACGAGGACATAAAGCTAATATTCTCTTTCAGTCTATTGTTCAATTGCTTTTTGTTTCAGCTTAGCTATCCTGTGTCTTACTCATAGATTTATGTTATAGATTTAGGTCACTTCCACAGTTTTACATCTGGAAATAAAATTTTGCTATAAAACTGTAGCAGTCACAGAAAAGCGTATTTTAATGTCACAACATAAAACCTGCATATATTATTTTAGGTTCAGTTAAAATGAAGGCTGGTGCTGTGAAGCTATGTTACAGTAAAAGAGCAAATGAAGAAGTTACAGCTTGTGCTGGTGTCATATGAAACAATGAAATAGACAACTGAGCTGAGGATTTTCATTTCGATTTCTGGGAAGCTTTTCCATTTCAATATATGTGGAGAATGCAGGGCATTCCTTGCTTCTGTCTGACTGCAGTCTAACCTAAATAGTTAAGGGCATTGTAAGAATAGAGAGAATGGAGTATTAATTTAATTATTCATTCATTTATTCCTGTAATACTTTTATTAAAAACTAATGTGCAGACACCACTGAGGAATATGCTCCATACCTTTCCATGTTCTTACTGAGATTTTTTTATATTATGTGTATCTGCCCATCATATTCAAGTTGGTGTGAAGGGGGATTCACCTTAATAAGTGAACAGCTGAGTCTCTAAGATACTACACTGGAAATGGAAAGATTCTTTGTGAAATTTGTTAATTTGCCTAAGAACTGTAATATTGATATTGTGATTTATTGATAATGGTTTCATTGCATATCCTGTGCAATAGTTATTTTGTACATTCTAGTCATTAGACTGACCATAAATGACTTCTTGAAAAATATGTTTACAAAGGCTTTTGTAGATAAACATGAAACGTTATCATACTAAAGAAAAAGCACCAAGTCTAATATTGTAGGATACACATTCTGTTTTCTATGATGTTCCTCAACTGATGTGCTTACAGAAGGGATTTTCTTCAAAGGTTTTATCACAGCCATAGCTATAAGCATATACACTCAATGCACAGCTGTTTGGTGTGATCTAAGAAATGAGTTTATATTGTGGAATGAAATGTATGAAATGATTCCCCCAGGTTTACGGCTTTCTTTGATCCCACATTTAAAGAAAACAAAACAAAACACTGTCCTCTGTAGCTGACCCCACGTTTTAGTAGTAATAGTGATTAAAAGAGACCTGAACATGCCTAAATTCATCCAGCCCCACTTTTAGATGTGTTACCCTAAAAACCAAAATCGCCCTGAAGTAACCTGACTATTTTCTGCTTTACACCTCACAGAGTAAATAAAGAAAAAGAGATGACCTGCTCCAGTTCCTAAATAAGGGCCTCTGGATTTGTATTATGACAGTAAAGATCCTAATGCAAGGAAAGATCATACAGAGGCATAAACAGATCTGTCATTTTAAACTAAGGTGAAGTTGTTACGTGCTGGTACAACGATGCAATTCAGTAATTAAAATGATTATAGAACAGGTGGCATTCAACAGCACATAAAATCTGTACATCAATCGTTCAGGAAAGGGAATCAATTAAACCACTTAGTGAAAGTGTAAGACAGAATATTAAAGTTTTAAAGGTATGTTATAGAGGCTGTATTCCTCTCTCAGGTTTCTTTTTTGTAAAAAAAATTAAAAAGAAGGAGTTGAAAGAAGAATTAAAGAAGATTCACTGTGACCTCTGGGGTTCTATAGAGAAATTAGTGATCCTAAGTTTATTGTGAACTGTTCTTGCTACAGTGATACCTAATTTTTTTTTTTCAAATAACAACTGAGAAGTTTGATGTCTAAATATGATGTCCTTAATTTATATTAAAAATGATTTAGTTTTACTGTTTAATTGAGCCTAATCATAACAGTTAGAAGGTCTTAGATATTTGAAACAAGCCAGAAAACTAGAATCAGTGGTATTTTCTGGTTTCAGTCATATTTAAAGAAGATTTTCTTTTTGTATTTCAGGTCTTCTGCTTCAGCTGTGATCAGAAGGAACAAAGGAAAGAAAAACAAGTAAGGTAAACTCTTTTTAAAACTTAAGAAAGACTATCTTTGAAATTAAAATGGAAATGCCTACCAGCTTTTACTGTTGGAACACTGGTGCACTCATTGTTTCCTGTTATGTAGGCTGCAGTTCCGTTGGTGATGGTAGCCCACAGAAAGAACAAGTCTCACTGACACCAATAACTAGTCCTGAAATGCAAGAATACTAGAAACACTTGAGATGTTCCTAGTGCTCACCTAATTCTTAATTTGGACCTAAACTTCACTTATTCTCCCCATTTTTTCCTTCCTCTGCTTCTAACAGTCATTCAAGGAGGGCTTCATAATGTAATTATTACTAGGCATGGTAAGTACAAAATGCCTGGCAGAGTAACAATCACATCATTGCAAAGAATGTTAATAGCTGCTGTATCAATAATCCTCCAGCATATTTAATGGAAATAATGTTCAGGACTATAGTACTGGTCATGTCTGAAAATGGCATGGTTGATCTCCATGGAAGGTGGTAGAAGCCATCTTTTGTTTGGCAAGCAGTCTTAGTCTGTAATGTCTGCCTTAGAGATCAGCTCTCCCCTTGTAAAGGACTGCAGGGGCCAAGCTCAAATTATGTGTCTTAGTACAAGAGGGAAGTTGGTCAGGGCTGGCATATTCTCAGTTTCAGAGAACTTATTCTCCTTGACTTCTTTTATCCGACAAAATCCATCTAGTTAACTGCAATACGTAGAACAGAAAGATTTGTTTTCTCAGTCACAGAGAGAACTGTAAAGGACCTTTGATTTGTGTTTCTCCCTCTGCTGTTACTCTGCCCTCAATATAATTTTTTTTCCTACTATATATGTTAAAGGACTGCCATTCTGTACTGGTTTTGGCTGGGATAGAGTTAATTTGCTTCATAGTAGCTAGTATGGGGAGGTGTTTTTGATTTGTGCTGTGTTGATAACACAGAAATGTTTTCGTTATTGCTGAGCAGTGCTTACACACAGTCAAGGCCTTTTCTTCTTCTCACCCCACTCCACCAGTGAGTAGGCTGGGGGTGCACAAGAAGCTGGGAGGGGACACAGCTGGGACAGCTGACCCCAACTGACCAAAAGGATATCCCAGACCATAAGACATCACACTCAGCAATAAAAGCTGGAGGAAAGAAGGAGGAAAGGGGGACATTTGGAGTTACAGCGTTTGTCTTCCCAAGTAACCATCACGTGTGATGGAACTGTGCTTTCCTGGAGATGGCTGAACACCTGCCTGACGATGGGTAGTAATGAATGAATTCCTTATTTCGCTTTGCTTGTGCAGGCAGCTTTTTCTTTACCTATTAGACTGTCTTTACCTCAACCCATGCATTTTCTCACTGTTACCCTTCTGATTCTCTCCCCCATCCTGCTGGGTGGGAATGAGTGACTGACTGTGTGGGGCTGAGCTGCCTACCAAGGTTAATCCCACAACACATTCATATCTTGAGAAAACATACATACAGCTGTTTCTGCTTCATGAATACTGGTCCTTTTTCCTGTGTCACTATAGCACACTTTCTTTGCGTGCAGTGCAGCTGTGCCCAGTGCTGCTGGGGGAGTGGTTCTTCACTTCACATTATAGTGTCTTCCACATGTTGGCAAGCCATCGTGCTGCACCCAGCTGACTGAGAGTGTCAGCTTCATGCCACAGTAGCCAGCAGTGGCCCATGACCTTCGATCCTTTGCTAATACTTCTTGACACCTTCCAGTCTTGTGGGCTAGCCTGAAAGGAAAATAAATATACAAGAAAAAATTGCTGTGTTAAAGAGCATCATTAAGAACTAAGAAACAAATAAATGGTTGGCCCTTTAAGTTATGGATTATTTTTTTTATTCCTCCATTTAAACAGGAGAAATCAGCATAGTAAACGCTGTTCTGCATGGGAACTATTCTTCTTTTTAATAAATGTTCTGGGAATAGTTTTATACATTTCACAAGCTTGAGGTCCCCTGGTTATAAATCATCAAAGTTCCATATGGCACAGGCATGTTTTAAACTGTGTAGCCACTGGAAAAATCTGTATAGTTTTTCTGAATGCTTTTCCTTTGCCCCCTAAATTTATAAATCATATTGTCACCTTCCTAAGTTGTTTATTTTCCAAATTTTTGTCTGTCTGCAGTCGCAGGGGGGAGGGGGGGAACAGCAGATACCCTGTCTTTTCTTGTAACTCTACTATTGTACTGTTTAAGCTGGTACAAGTGATGGAAGGCTTACACTGTATTAAGGATTCAGCTCAGTTTTCAGATTGCCTGTATGGGTATTGAATGCCTTTCCTTAAAACAAGTGCAAAGAGCATTTGATCGCCTACCTAAAAATAGTGCCTTTTAATGGAAAGTATGAGATGCTGAACCTGCAACGGAGAGTGTGGGAAGCAGCTGGGGCTGTGCTGGCCTGCATGCAGCCACAAAGGATGCTATCAATAGTAACCTGGGTGATTTGATCTGAACTCAGTTGATTAGGCACTTATGACAGTCATGAGCCCTACCAGATTTAAGCTCTCCTTCAGCAAATGACCTTCAGGATACCCTACAGTAGAAAGCCTTTCAATACTACTGAAAAAAAGGAAAAGTTTGCATTCATTATTATTTTAGTTTAACAGTTTTACATTTAATAAAATGCTCAGACTGCAGATTAATGCTTGACATAATTATAATTTTTTCTGTCCCTTGAAAAGGATACACAGATTGAAAATGTTGATATATGCTTCACTGAAGTACCATGCAGCTATTATGGCATTACTCGTACAGACTACTTTGCTGTATCATACATGCTCACTCCAGCTTCCCCTGCCGCACTAGAACCCTCTGCTTTCTCAGTGCATGAGTTACAGCAGCTCTCAATTTAGAGTTTTGTTCCTGTTCTCTTGTATAACATACCCCACTTCTGGAAGTGTCCAAGAGGCTCATCTTAATGATTTTATCACCTCTCATTTTATGGGTTTGAATCATATAGAAGAATATATGCTATTTTGATGGTAAATAGCAAGAACATAAACCAAATACATCCTATTACATTAGTCAGAGATTCCTCAGGCAGGGGGAATTGTCAGCCTGATGCAATTCATAAACATTGGAGTACCCTATAATAAACACAGCCATCAAAATCATACTGACATCCAGCTTCAGATTACTTTGCTGAGCACCCCTCAGAATGATGACAGGTGCCTTTCATCTTTCCCCCATTGATTTCCCTGTCTGAGCAAGTGACTTTGAACCCACTTACTTCCTCGCAACTTCCTAAAATCAGTAGCAAATTACTATTTGCATGAACAGTCTCACTAAAGTTAACGGTGTTACCACTGCTACCGCACACAGGAGTGAGAGCTTTGTAGTCCAGCCTAAAGCTGAAAAAGGGAGTGGTAGTTGAGATATATAAAAGCATATGGCCTGAAACAATGTAGGGAGTAAGTTACCAATTGATTCCATGAATTAAAAATTTTCCCTGACTCCACCTCTTACTTGTGTGCCAAGGTGTAGGATCTCTCACCGTTCATGACTGTCATGAACAAGTGTTTCTCCAGGAAAACAAACTCTCCCCATCCCCATGTCCCAAATGTTAGAAACCTGAGTAATCAAAAAATTCCTCACAATTCAACAAGAAAATCAGGAGAACAAAGACAAATCAGTGGGGAAAAGTTGGATAGTTGGATTGATTAATGAATCTATCTGTACCTGTTACATTGAGATGGGAATAGTCACATGAAAGGCACACTCTTTTATTTTACTGTAAAAATAAACACTGTAGTAACAGAAGGTGGTGTCTGAAACAAAAAGAACCTGGAAGCTCAGGAGGGAATGTTTGTGTTTGTATTGGGTCTGGATGAGATGGAGTTAATTTTCCCCATAGCAGCCCTCATAGTGCTGTGCTTTGTATTGGTAGCTAGAAAAGTGTTGACAACACACCAGTGTTTTGGCTACTGCTGAGCAGTGCTCCACAGCATCAAGGCTGTTCCTCCAACATTCCCCCTCACCAGTAGGCTGGGAGAGGGCAAGATCTTGGGAGGGGACACAGCCAGGACGGCTGACCCAAACTGACCAAAGGGATATTCCATACCAAATGCCATCTGCCTAGCAATAAAAGCTAAGAGAAAGGAGAAGTGGGGGGGGCATTCATTATCACGTTTGTCTTCCAGAGCAACTGCTAAGTGTAGTGAAGCCCGAGAAGTGGCTGGATATCGCCTGCTGATGGGAAGTAGAGAATAAATCTTTTGTTTTCCTTTGCTTCTCTGCGCGGCCTTTGCTTTTGTTTTATTAAACTGCCTTTATCTTGATCCACAAATTTTTTCCATCTTATTTTATCCCCTGCCCTGTTCTGCTGAGGAGGAGAGTGGTAGAGCAGCTTGGTGGGCACCTGGCATCCAGCCAAGGTCAACCCATCACAGTTTTGTAAGAAAAAACCCCCACAGAATAACAGGGGGTGAAAATAAAACCCAGGTAGAAGTAAAGAATTTATAGTCTGCATAAAGAAGAATAAAGCTAGATAGGGAGAACACTTCAGTCTTGGAAATAGGAAGAAATTTATAATGAAATTAAAACACATGGAAAGGTGTACACTTCATAGAGAAAAGAGCAACAAATCTAAAGGTTCATATACTCTAAATGATATAAAAAGTCTTATGTTAGCAATTGTAAGATGATTTGAAAACAAAAATCTTATTTCTAGGCTACCACCAGTCATTTTAAGCCTGTCACTAGGCTTTTTAGCATATACTCTCCTGTCAATATTGCCTGAGTGAATGAATGTGTACTAGCAAAAAAAAAAAAAAAAAAAAAAAAAAAGAAAAAAGGTTAGGTCCTGAACGTCTTCTCTGTTTCCAAACCTTCATTTTTGTGTATTTCAGAAGAACTCTAGTCAGATGTGTATCTGGAAAGGATCTTCTCCCTGAAAGGGAAGAAAGGAAAGACACCACTCCAAGAATTATATAGGTTGGAACTAACCACCTGAACAGCGAAGCAATATTGTATGTTTTTCCACCCATCTTGTATTTATCCTACTGTGTGGTGTCCCTAAGCCAACAGGGATGGATAAACCCCTTTCTGCTACCCAAAGACATGCTTTCTGTAGGCAAATGCATAGGTTACAGAGCTTATTTCTGTGCATAATCATATTGCTTTATTATTACAGGGGATTATTTCAGTGAAGAAGCCAAAGCTAAAAGGTTGATCTCCCTAGATCTGGTGACCTGTCACTGGTGATCTTTGAATAGTTTCAAATCAAACCAACATCAGCAGTGTGGAGCAGGGCTATAGTGTTACTGGAGGTCGTTTGCACTCTCTGTGAGTACTTCGCACTCTCAGCTTCCACTGTAGCTAGTGAAGGAACACCAGTAGCTAGGCAGCCCAGTGCTCAGGCTATTTTACCTGCACTCTTGATCTCAGCAAGCTCCAGACTATACCTGTGGCTTTACTTCCTAAAACTGGGTCTAATTTTTTCAGTTCTTGGTGTTACTTGGATTCTTGACTTTATGGCACCTCTTCTCTAGTTCCTCATAGAGCCCAATGGCAACTGGATGTTCAATTAGCTAACACAGGGCTCTCTGTTGTCTACAGGCTTTGAAGAAGATAAGCAATAATTGCTAAGTGATGTACTGATTCCCCCGTGTGATTCAGATTCCCTTTCATTTGACCTAAAATAGTATTTATTGAAAGGTTCTGGATTATTCGCTGTAAGAAAGACTGGGAAGTTAAGGTGACTTGAAATAAAAGTTGTCCAGTCTTCTTCTTGAATACAGAGAAAAAGAATAGGGAAATAATCATGCTGTGTAGTTACTGTACACGCAAATTTGAAACAGTTTGTCTTCCTTCATCTAGGATTTCAAATATACTTTTGAAGAAGAATTTGCTTAAAGTTATATACAATGACTAAACTTTCCACAATGAGAGTTTCTTTACTCGTGTTGCTTTTAGCAGCTCTCCTTCACATTTTTGGTGGATGATTGAATTACAGTTAGGGTAAATGAAAAAAACAAGAGGATTATCTTGCTGGTATAGAGAACACATGGAGATTTGTGCACCTGGCAATTTTTGTTCAAAAGTGACATGATCTATTCTGGGTCCAGTATTTTTCATTGCAACACAAAGCTTTACTTTCCTTAAAATGGCATAGTAATACTGTGGCACTCTAAGTTATAGCTTATGTCTATACTGATAATTTAGAGGATGAAGAGTCTATGACTGTTAACCTACTTCCTTCTCTGAAATATGCTGCAAACATTATATACACTTATTTAAGCTAATCTGGCCCAAATTGCTTGAGATTAGCTGGCACTGATTTACAAAATAGCAAGAGAAATCATACTTATGGTACACCCTTGTGCATGTGTGATATAGCCTTCCTTCTGAATCAAAGAATAGGTTCTTCTTTTTATTAAACAGTTTTTCTTGCGGATAGAAAATGACTCTCTGCAGAACACCATCACAGCTGTGAGTCTATCTGCAATTGGATAGAAGTCTGCTTTGCCAGATAAATGGTGAGGCATGAATAGCCCCTTAGTGTTCAAAAACTCTTCTGGGTGGAATATGGAACAGATTTTGAACAGGAAAGGAAAGTTTTTCAGGCCAGATGGTTAATCTGATGGAGCCGTATTCTGACAGAAGGAAAGAGTAGTATTGTGTAGTTTAGCAGTTATGTCAGGGAGAGAAGAAAGCCCCTCTGCTAAGTTAATGGAGATCCATGATTGTGCTGGACTCTAGGGTAATATGACAGCTCCTAATAATATGTAATGGGAAATTGCTAATGTAGTATGATAAAGTTTTCATGCTGTCTTATTGTTTCAGCATTTCCTGAGTGGAAACGGCTGAGATCCATATTCTTGCAAGCAATTCCTTATTAATTCAAGGTTGCATTTGTATCTGCATGTGTGTGATCTGTATTTGGTTGACTTAATCTGTTTTTGCACTTTTTTATAAGATGCGTCTCATCTGTATGAAATCCTGGTGAGGGGTTTCCTTTTAAGTTGTAGAGCTAGAAAGCGTTGACTCATTCCATGGAAAAGATCGAAAATGAGATTACCAGCTCTTATATATAGTGTGTCTACCCACACTATAGGCAATCATTTCTAATACTGTATTGGGGATCAGCAACTTATTAAAGAAGAGCAAAACTGAGTATGAAGGCTGGTTTAGGATGTCAGATAAAAGGGCTAAGAAAGACACAGCATCTAGGGCGAGGCAGCAGTGAAAGGCAGCAACAGCTCACTCCTGCTAAGATCCACATTTCCTGCTATCTGGGCCTCTCAGAAAGGCTGATACACTTGCTGATAAGACACCTGTGGTTTCTGAGAGGCAGTGTCTTCTGGTCCTCACTGAGATTACTCTTTGACCTCTTTGATGTCTAAGTTAAGAAAGAAAAATGCAGTCTGGCATGCTGCCCTCAAAAGATTGCCAACTTTCTCATCAGAGAGTGGTCCTCAAGAAATCAGGACATAATTTATATATTGGTGTTTTATTAGTACAGAAAATGAATGTAAATCTGAAAATAAAATACATGAATAACAGGTTTCATTACAGCATCATAAAAGAACCTTGTTGAGAGAGCTTTACGGATTGTATTTGGAATACGTCTGTCATGAGTACCCAAGAAAGGGATTTATTTACAGTATATTTAGGCAGTTTAAGGAAGTTCTAATTAATCTCTTAGTCTTTAAATGTGATCTATGATCTTGAAGGCAGAAGTCATTTGAGAACACTGTATGACATATACTATGATAGCACTCATTAAAAAAAATAATTTCAATGCCTCCTTTCAGTGTCTTACATCTAAACCTGTAAGTTGTATTCTTTTGACATGAGATGTGAATCATTGGAATAAGAATTGGGTAAGAAACAGAGATGAAGGGACAGAAGTTTGTAAGTATGCAGATACAACTTAGAAATATAAAAAAGATAAGATGTAAAGAAATCTGGAAATTTAGACATCAGGTTTTTCAAAAGCACCTCAAACTTAATTCTGTGAATATGTACTTATTAACTGAAATAGACATAGGTGAGTAAATTTTAGCTCTTCTTTCAGATCATACTTCAAACTTATCAAAGTATTTAATTGAAATAAGCAGGCTTTTTATTTTTCACATCTGATAGACACATAGATTACCCATTCATATAGCTATTTGCAGAATCATAGGATAACTCAGGTGGGAAAGGACCTCAGGAGATCTCTAGTCCAAGTCCTGGCACAAAGCAGGGTCAGCTATGGGATCAGACCAGGTTGCTCACAGCTTTACCCAGCTAGGTCCTGAAAACCTCCAGTGATGGAGAACGCACAACCTCCCTGGGCACAACCTGCTATACTGCCTACTACATGGAGAAAATGTTTTTCCTTATATCCAGTGGGAACCTCTTTTATTTTCAACTTATGCCTGTTGTTACTTGTCTGCCCACCATGCATCACTGTGAAGATCTTGGTGTATCTTCATCGAGGTCTTCTTGATGACCTCCTCATAGGTGCTGGTGGACTGCCGTGAGGTCCCCCTGAAGCCACTTCTTCTCTAGGCTCAGCAAGCCCCATTTCCCCAGCCTCTGTTAATGAGGCAAGTGCTCCAGCTCCCCCACTGTCTTGGCAGCCCCCTGCTGAACTCACTCCCTTTTATTAATGCCTGTCTGGAAAAGTTACTCAGAGACCAAATCAGAATTAATAAGCTGCTAAAATTATGTGCAACCTGCTCACAATTCTTAAGCTGTTGATCATAACAAGCCCTTTCACTGGGAAGATCCAATAAGAACCAAATACAGGAGAATATACACATAATATAGTCAAGATGATAAACACTGTTTTTCAGACCTTTCTTCCACAAATATGTCTTGGATCTTACAATGGACTTGTGACAATAAAGGTTGCATTCAAATGTGAAAGAGACGAAAATCTAGATGTCTTAATTTCTGGCATTTGGTTAGGGCTCATCTGTAGTGTACAGGATGAACTGTAGGTGTATGCAAAGCAGTTACTAAAAGGAGGTGTATGTGAAGCAGTTATTCAAAGGACTGCAGGCATTTTTGGTGCTTGAGCCACTGTAGAAACTTTAGTGAAAAGGATAGCCTCAGACATTTGTAAGATTGTACAAGATGCTTTTATCTTCTCAAATGCACACTGACAGTTTATTATTTTCTTCTAGTTGTGCAGGTTTCAGAGTAGCTCCTCTGAAACATGCTATTATATCTATGGAACTTTCTCAGTAAGGTTGGTTTGCTATAGATTTAACACATATTTGTGGTTTGAAAACAGAATAAGATCAGACTGGCATCCTTTATAGAGCATAATAATTATATTATTAACGGCTTATAGTTGAGTCAATATTATTTCTAGAAGCCATTATACGAAGCCCATAACCTTGCAGCATCAACTTCAAAGAGGAAAAAAATATGCAATATATCTAATGTAATTATCAGCAAAAATTCTTTAAGTACTGCTTGGTTTACCAGGTATAAGTTTATGGTATGATGGGAGCCTTGGGGAACTGGAGATAATTGTGTGGTCAAAATGGTTCTGATCTTGGGTAAGCTGTTAATTTATTATCATAAGTTAATTTATTAAACACTTTAGCAGTTGTTTAATGAGCTGTCTGAAGTAGAGAGATGAATGCTACCAGCAGCAAAATATTAATAAATCCTATGTACAGAAAAGATTTTACACCATTATTGAGTCTTTCCTCTTCTGGGTAAGGTTTTTTTATTTTCTCATGTGAATTTCTCTTGCTACACACTTCCTTTCAAACACAGGACATGAGTAGTACTTAAATCACAAATAGCAACAGAACATTGAGGTTTATGTATTTATATGACTGGGCTCTCGCTGTGCTTTCATATTCAGGTTTTTGACAGTAACTGCATCAAGTATATCAGCACAGTGGTTATGTTTCTGCTGCCAAAACACAGCTTTAGAACTGTTTAAAAATGTAGGAAACCCCCAGCATCCTTACAGAAACCTTGCCTATATTTATTTATATCCAGACAGAGGAAGCAGCAGGTTTGCCAGACACTGACAGATGCAGGCACAGGATTCGCCACACAGATTTGGAATGGAGGTCTATTATCCTGTTCCTGGCAGTGGCCAGTACCACCTGTTTAAAACAAAGATGAGAGAAAGCAAAAGGAGATGACAGTGGCTTTTGGAAGAAATATTCTTTCCCTAAAAGTCTAATATTTCCTTCTGTCCTAGCAAACAGCCTGATTCATAGAGTCTGAGCTGTGGCTGCTATACCCAGACGACAGTGGAAGGCTTATGTGTGCGGGTTAAAAGATGAGAGGGAACCTGTGATCTTTGAGAAGATCCTATAGCTGAAGTTTAACCTGTAACTACAGCTATAAAAGGCTGGACCATTTTGATGAAGGATACTTTGTGCTTTGGTGTATGAGGTCATGTCTAGCAAAATTCCTGGTTAGGTTTTTATTCTACTATAACCCATGTCATTATTATAATATTTTTACAGGTTTGATCCTTTTCTGGAACCCCACTGTTCTGTTAGCATCAGCAATAACTTGCAGCAGGAGGCTCCTTAGTTTAATTGCTGTCACTTGAAAAGGTTTTTCTGTTACCAGATTGATGTTTCAGCCTTTCATTTTTTTACAATCCCCTTGTGTTCTTCTTTCATGAAAAAAGGGTACTGTGGAATTATTGCTTGAGGTGAATTAGAAATTAAATCTATATTTGCATTTTTAGGAAAGGTACAGCATTGAAGAAACTTTCAGGGTGGAGTGTGGTGGTCATACAAGGGATCCATTCTACAGAAGTTCCCTAGGCAACCTTAGGTGTTGGCAATGCCAGGGAAGCTTGGTGTGCTGACTTAAGAGAAACTGTATGGGGGCTGAAGTGGAGTGGAGACTCTGCAGCCAGGCTCTGTGCAAATACGGGAACTGGAAGGTACTATGGAACAATGGGATGGATACTCACCCTGATAATTAGGATACGTACCTGGTCAAAGACAATGCTACTGTACAAAGATACAATAACCTATTTAGTGTGTGTAATGGTGTGTAGTGGGGCCCACAGTCTGTCACCTTTTTGACAAAATACTATCCTTGGGTGAACTTTGCTCATTATAATCTCATTATCATACCAAAAAACACACCTCCATCCCAAAGCTACCCACCTCCAAGGTGCAACCACCCCTCACTGAGCCTGTGCTTTGAATTTTTCTTGGTCTCTACCTTTAAAAACAAAGCGAGAAACTTTTACACCAATTACAACAAAGAAATAGGTGACTAGAGTCACTCAAGCTCCACCTGTAAAGTAAAAATAGTAGAAAAAGGCTTAAGAGAGGAGGGGTGTTAGGGAAGATACCATTGCAGACCTTCTGTGACATCTGGGATCAGTCGATGGGCTGAACCTCTCTTTCCCCCCAATAGGGACACCTTTGGGTAAGAATCAAACACTTGACTATATCAAGTGTTTCCCTGGGAGATTTAGAAACCTCTATAGGGATGTTTTGTGATTTAGCGCACTTGTAGCCAGGCTATATTACTCATATTCTTGGTATGTGCACATGCTTTGTGGGCAGTAGTTCTATCACCAGCAATCCAAAAGAACTCGTGCATCTGTTGCTTCAATAAACTGCACTATTCATTAATCTAGCTGTGAGAGTTCTCATTGAACGCAATCAAATTCCTTAAGGGTGGCCGTGCTAGTTCGTGCAACGAGACTAGACTGAAAGGGTATGGAGTTACAAGTGCATCCGTAATTGTTGGGATTCAATATATACATATAAATATTGAACACAATCAGACTTGCAATACAGGAAATTGAGCATCACTCAGAATCTAAGCCTAGCCACCCTCAGCCCCTCTGATATCTGAGGACAAGCTGCAATGCAAGGGGGTTTATTTTCTGCCAGATTGCTCAGCCCTTTAACATGACAGGTACTTAGCAAAACCTCATCTAATAATTTCTCTGAACTATTAATTTCATTTGCTTTCATTCTGTCATTTTTCTGCTTGTTGTTTCTGGAGGAAAATTGTCCCCATTTTTCTTTTTTTCCTACTTCAGTTATGTTTCTCTTTACACAACCTCTCTGTTTATTGATGGTTTTTTTCTTGAGTCATGATAACCAGAGAAATTAATATGGTAATTGCCTTTGACTTTCATTAGTAAAAAAACCCAAGTGCTATGTACTGTTGTGAATAAACAAGTTGATGGAAGAGACTTACCTGCATGATTCCAGATATATATCATGGATAGTAGATCTGAGATTACAGGAAAAGGCAGCAGTTTTGCCCTGTACTTACTAAGCCCATCCATCAGTAATCAGGATTGTCCACTGTCCACACAAACTGATTTATGATCACATAAAGACACTAGGATTTTAAGGTGTCAATGCGTCTGTAGCCTTTGGAAGAACTTGTGAGATGCTGGTCTCAAAATGCTGGTACCAAAGTGTGGTATAATCAGAAAGAAGTTACTTATTTTTTGAACTTTTCAGTAACACCCATTTGTACAGTAAATGCTTTCCAAGCATCTGAAAGCAGGCTGTGCTTCAAACAGAGGTATGATGCATACCACCAGACTTCCACATATGTTTCACATGGGACTAACTCTAGAGGATTAGATTAGTGTGGAAAATTAAACATGTGCATCTATTTATAACATGGAAGCCCATTATTTACCTAGTTAGATTGTTTTAGTTCAGAAGATATTTATGTAAGAATTCATTCTTTCCATTGGTAGTCTTGTCCATGCCAGTTTCAGTTTTATTCCTTGGTCAACTTCAGTTTATTCATATTAGCCTAGTTTTTCTATGGTTATGTAGTTACTTAAATATTAACAATAAAAAGGGATAGAGGACACAGGAAAGTCATATTGATCCATTGCCCATTAAAAAAATTGGTGCAGGGTTGAAATATTGAAATTTTTACAGCATTAACACCTGGTTAAGCACTGAAACACAATGTTTATTAAATTTTATTTATGTATATCTATATATCAATAAAAATAGTTTTTCCACGACATAAATGATGCAAAAATGACATAAATTCCTGATTAGTCATACGTACAATTTTATCTTACATAGTATCACAGAATGCATCAGCTGCAGTTTTCCTGCCTGCCTTGCTGGAGTAGAGCATGTCTTTGAATCTCTTTCAGGGCTCATTATATTGATATGAATAAGTGATATTTTTCCTGGTTAATGCAGCAAAACCTTTTTTGGGAGCTCTTCTTTCTTTACATAAGCATGTGGATAAAATACGTGTAATCTATAAAAAAATTTATATTTATCATTGTAAGGCTTCAGTCAATTGCTCTAGATCTAAATGTGTGAATCCCCAATCCTTTCCAGGTAAAAAAAGTGTGCTCTCATGGCCAACCTGCAAAGTTCTGCAAGTACTTAGCAAACATAATACGACTCAACAACCACTGGTCTGGGACAGAGGAGCATATTAAGGCTTTGATCATGAGAATGTACCCATTTCTATTTCAGGCAAAACTAGGAATGCAGAATATTTTGTTGAAATTTTTGATGGGTTGAATATTTTGATGGGGAGTAAAAGGAGGCCATCAGACCACACTACCCTTCATGTTAACAAGTTTATGATTGCTACAAATTTCAACTTTTGAGATAGCATTCACCAACCTGATCTCCTTCTACGGCCAGGTGACCCGCCTAGTGGGTGAGGGAAAGGCTGTGGATGTTGTCTACCTGGACTTTAGTAAAGCCTTCGACACTGTCTCCTACAGTATTCTCCTGGAGAAGCTGGCGACTCGTGGCTTAGACAGGTGCACTCTTCGCTGGGTAAAAAACTGGCTGGACGGCCGAGCCCAGAGATTCGTGGTGAATGGAGCAAAATCCAGCTGGCGGCCGGTCACAAGTGGAGTCTCCCAGGGCCCAGTTTTGGGGCCGGTCTTGTTTAATGTCTTTATTGATGATCTGGATGAGGGGATTGAGTGCTCCCTCAGTAAGTTTGCAGACGACACCAAGTTGGGTGGGAGTGTTGATCTGTTTGAGGGTCGGAAGGCTCTGCAGAGGGATCTGGACAGTCTGGATGGATGGGCCCAGGCCAATTGGATGAGGTTCAACAAGGCCAAGTGCCGGGTCCTGCACTTGGGTCACAACAACCCCATGCAACGCTACAGGCTTGGGGGCGAGTGGCTGGAAAGCTGCCCCGCAGAAAAGGACCTGGGGGTGTTGGTTGACAGCCGGCTGAAGATGAGCCAGCAGTGTGCCCAGGTGGCCAAGAAGGCCAACAGCATCCTGGCCTGTATCAGAAATAGTGTGGCCAGCAGGAGTAGGGAGGTGATCGTGCCCCTGTACTCGGCACTGGTGAGGCCCCACCTCGAATACTGTGTTCAGTTTTGGTCCCCTCACTACAAGAAGGACGTTGAGGTGCTGGAGCATGTCCAGAGAAGGGCGACGAAGCTGGTGAGGGGTCTGGAGCACAAGTCTTATGAGGAGTGGCTGAGGGAACTGGGGTTGTTCAGCCTGGAGAAGAGGAGGCTGAGGGGAGACCTCATCGCTCTCTACAATTACCTGAAAGGAGGTTGCAGAGAGGTGGGTGTTGGTCTCTTCTCCCAAGTGACTAGCGACAGGACAAGAGGAAATGGCCTCAAGTTGTGCCGGGGGAGGTTCAGGCTGGATATTAGGAAAAATTTCTTTACTGAGAGAGTGGTGAGACACTGGAATAAGCTGCCCAGGGAGGTGGTGGAGTCACCTTCACTGGAGGTGTTCAAGGAACATGTGGACGAGGCATTGTGGGACATGGTTTAATGGGCATGGTGGTGTTAGTTGAAGGCTGGACTTGATGATCTTACAGGTCTTTTCCAACTTTAGTGATTCTGTGATTACAGTAATGGGTTACAGAGAGTCCTATTTTTCTTTGTATTTGGAATATTGACAGGTAATCCAAGAAAAGTTTGATTTATGAGAGTTAAATGAATTTTAACATAAGTTTATATTTTTATCTGAAAGACTGTGAAATTCTCAGGGAACAGAAATCCTAGGGTACGTATGCAACGTTAAGTGACTTATGAAATGTGTAACATAGCACAGCACAACATAACTGCCTTAGAAAACTGCTTTAAATAATGATTAAGATGAAGATAAACTATCTCAGTAAATTTGTACTAAATCAGGACATAGGTGGAGAAATTTGATGATGTATTATCTAATATCAAAAAATAAATGCTCTTAGGTACCTGATAGGAAGCTTATAATATTCTGTATAACGTTGCCCATAATGATAAAGTATGAGATTCTTTAGATTGCAGCCACATGGGAACAACTGTTGATCTAATACTTGTGATGACATTGATATTATCACAGAATCACAGAATCACAGAATCACAGAATCAGTACGGTTGGAAAAGACCTGTAAGATCATCGAGTCCAACCTGGGGGGGGGGGGGGGGGGGGGGGAAAACAAACAAAAAAAAAAAACCACCAAAACACAACACAACCACAAAACCCACGCCACACAACAACAATAACAAGCCACAACCCACCCAACACCACACAGCACCATGTCCATCAAGCTGCATCCCACAATGCCACATCCACACGCTCCTTGAATACCTCCAGGGAGGGTGACTCTACCACCTCCCTGGGCAGCCTATTCCAGTGTTTCACCACTCTCTCAGTGAAGAACTTTTTCCTAATGTCTAGCCTGAACCTCCCCTGTCGCAACTTGAGGCCATTTCCTCTAGTCCTGTCACTAGTCACTTGGGAGAAGAGACCAACACCCACCTCTCTGCAACCCCCTTTCAGGTAGTTGTAGAGAGCGATGAGGTCTCCCCTCAGCCTCCTCTTCTCCAGGCTAAAACAACCCCAGCTCGCTCAGCCGCTCCTCATAAGACTTGTGTTCCAGACCCCTCACCAGCTTCGTCGCCCTTCTCTGGACACGCTCCAGCACCTCAATGTCCTTCTTGTAGTGAGGGGCCCAAAACTGAACACAGTATTCGAGGTGCGGCCTCACCAGAGCCGAGTACAGAGGCATGATCACCTCCCTGCTCCTGCTGGCCACACCATTTCTGATGCAAGCCAGGATGCCGTTGGCCTTCTTGGCCACCTGGGCACACTGCTGGCTCATATTCAGCCGGGTGTCGATCAACACCCCCAGGTCCTTTTCTGCAGGGGAACTTTCCAGCCACTCATCCCCAAGCCTGTAGCGTTGCCTGGGGTTGTTGTGGCCGAAGTGTAGAACCCGGCACTTGGCCTTATTGAACTTCATCCGGTTGGCCTCAGCCCATCGATCCAGCCTGAATTATCACTGCGTGTACCAGATGGAGGAATGTTCTGCATTTGGAGCAAGGTCAGGAGTCTTGGTAGTAAAAATGCTGGGTCAGCAATAATAGTTGTAGTATTCACTGCCCTTTTTACAACTTCATTAGGTTCTACATATGCAGTAATTGTCACATGTAAAGCTCTTTTCTTTATTCATAACTCATTTCTAATTTTGATTCAAATATTTTTACTGGTCTTTTGTTATAAAAATATTATTTAGTCAAAAGCAAAAAATTATAGAGGAATTTATAGATTGGATTTAATTTTTTTTTAAATTATTATTTTGGCAAATGCTTTCCAAAAAGAGAATTCTTCTAAGTAATATTGTTCCTGACTGATACTGAAATATTTATTTTGACACTACATGACATACTTTACTACATAATTATTGCATTATGAAAGATTAATTATTCAACATCTTCATATCAGAGTTTTGATTCCAGAAAAGATAGTGTCCATAGTGTGGGCTGAGAATATATTTTTGAATGTTCAGGTTATAAAAATGCCATGATTTGACCAGATCTATTGGCATTTTAAACACTGTGAACTATTCTAGGCACTGCATGACTATTACAACATTTTCTAAATGGTGGGTTACTGTACTTCCATCAGTCTTTAATTACTTTGATCACATAGTATTCATAATAAAATTCACATTAAAAAAAAACAACAAAAAACCCCTTTGTGATGATTTATCCTGCTTAACTCAGGAGGTGATTGTTATCTCATATATAGCATGTTGCCTCTGAGAATCATTTGATAGTACACAAATCCACAGTGAATTGAATAACTTTAAGCTTGTCAAGTCACAAAGATTAACTGTTCTCAGTTTGATTAGTTAAGCTCTGTGTGATGCTCCTACCTGGGTCTAGGAATATACTTAGACTAGGCCACAGGGAAGGAAACTTGTGTAGTAATTAAGTGAAAATTTATTTTCCTTCCCTAAAAATTACATTTACTTTTTTCTACTATATTACCTTCTGAATTTATTTGCTGGTCTTTTAATATTTTCAAGGGCTTGGTTTTTATTTGCTTATGAGACAAGATTTTTGTTTTGTTATTGATAAATTAGCTGTTACCAAAGCTCTGTGTTTGGAATTGTTCCTTACAAATAAAGGAATTTTCTTTATTCAGTGCAGTTAGCATCCTCAGTAATGCCAATGGTGTGTACAGAACAGTTATAATGGCATGACATCTACATCCAATTTTGTCTGGCATCTTTATAACAATGTGTCACTTGTCACATCTCTTTGATCATGCAGACCTACATGTGTATCAACAACGTGGATGAAGACAAAAGGTTTCAGATTTAGAAATAGTTTGTCTTCACAGCCAGACTCGCTTCACTATTTGGATGTTGTAGTACAGATTTGAATGGTAGTAGAAATGAAAGGTGGTACACAGGGTTTTGTGATGAAAACAATATTTCAGAAGTTTTGAAGTTTTTTACCTTGTTGCCCTCTGACCTGTTCGCTTTAAACATAACTCAAATTTTCAAAACCAGTTTTGGCTCTGGACAGCCACATTTTTAAAGGCACAGAAGGTACTCATTTTCAAAGATGCAGAATTGTACTCCATGAGAATGCCATTTGTAGGTACCTCAGTTTTACTGATCTACTCCTTTCATAGTTCCAGAGTACTTGAAAAATCTTGCTTGAATTAAGCATATAACTGGGAGGGAAGGAGAGTGCAAATAACTCTTACAGACACAATTAGTAGCTTCCATTTTCCTGTGTCCCTGTATCACAATATCCTTGGGATGTTCCAACAGAAACATAACTGCCAATACTCCATCCTGTCATATATAAGATTATTTTTATTCTTCTGTATTATGCATTTTTTTCTTAATATGAGCTGACATATTTATAAAGGGAAACAGCCCTCTGGATAAGCTACCAGCCAGAGAAGGTGAATGTGAGCGTCTATAGCCAAGTCCCTTCCCTCAAGCCTCTTATCTTGCCAAAAACAACACAGCCCAAATATGAAAGCATCCCGATTTGCCCTTCAAAATGCTTTTACAACCTTCAGTCTTTTATAACAACTTGAGAATATCTCTTACATTATCACTGAGGTAAAAGCCACTGCTCAGGGTTTGCAAGATGAAACATTTCAATTCCTTTTAGTCATCCGGCCATGCAGCTGAATTCACAAGCCTAAGTTAAATGCCAGGGCTCTCCATACATGATATAAGGGGAGCTAAGTGCCTAAGAATGAAACTGGCAGTTCCTAGCAAGTGTTAACTGGTCACTGGAAAATGCTGAAGTGCTAAGGCATGGCCTTATCCCAATCATGAAAACATTTAGCAGCATACCTCATGATCAGAGAGACTCACAGCTGCCAAACCTACCCTACAGCTCAGTGTCAAAACCAGGTCAGACATTTATTTCAAAAAGAAGACAAAAAGGGGAAGAAGAATACATTTACCTAGAAAAGAATCCCCCAACTGATACATTACCCAGGAACCAGACCAACCAGAGAGTTGTAGGTTCAAATTCCTGTGTACCCCCTGCATAGGAATGAGGGATTGACACAAGTGATTTCTCTCTGCTTTCCTTTCCTAGGAAGTGAAATTACATGTCTGGATTGCCATTTTTGACCTCACCCCACTGAATCATTCCCTAGATGATGAGGACAGCGAGTTTAAGAATAGGCTAAAAATAGAGCTGTCATAAGTAGAAAAGAAACATAATTTTCTCTGGATATTTCAGACAGTCATGTAAGTTGTTGATTATTATCTAATTAGAGAAAAAGATGGAAGTGAGAAACTATTCAGCCTAGATTACGTATCTGATGTGCTAAAATTATTCCTGAACTGAACTGCAGGTTTGTGTTCCATACCAAGACTTGGGAGTACAGTATTGAAGCCTGGATTCTGATTTTATAATCTCCTTGTAGCAGCTGCCACTCAGTCTTTCAAATCACACGCATCTTTGATGTCAGGGTATTGTTCCATTAAGGTGCAGCTCACTGCTTCTTTCAACTCAATCTCTTTTAATCTTGCAAATCAAATAAAGCTCAGTAATGCAGATAATATGTCAAAAATGTCCTTACCTCATTGACATTCCCAGTGGAAGTCTACTTTTGAAATAATTTCTCAGCTAAGTTCAGATATGTTCTGCAAACCATGAAACATCATTGAGAAGTGCTTAATGCACATCAATAAAAGGAAAAAGATAGCCAACAGGTATCGCAATAATAGTTAACTGCAGGGGTTTTGTGCAGTAGAATTTAGATGTGCATAAAAATAAAATCAGATTTCATGTGCGTACCTCTATACTAAATACTTCTTCTTTATAAAAAATATTATCAGATTGCATTTCTAGTGATATATCAGTGGGCGGAATAATAATTGACTAAGCCTGCTAGGAAAGTTTGATACTACAAGTAAATGGCTGTTGCAGGTCTTCAAGCACTGTAGCCTATTACGAGATTTATTCTTGGTGGTAAATATTTTCGCTGGCAGTTTGAAGACGTAAAAAAGCCGTCACCTTGATATAACACCGTATGCATATCTGAGGTGCCAGCAGTTTTTTCTAATGTGCTTCTACGAAGCAAGATTTAGATAGGAGGGACATAACAGCCTCTAACTCATAGAGAGGCATCCGAGCTTAGTGGGCCAGAAAGCAGACGAACACTTGGGAACTCTGCTACTGAACAGTGTTGAAATGGGGCTCTGATTGTGTTTATGCTGTGAAATATTCATGGCATGTTTACATATTTAAAATGACATACTGAATATAGAGAGTGAATATATAAAAGTCACTTAGAAAGTGACAGCCAGAATATATTCTTGATATAGTTTGTGTCCTTTATTAATGGAGGAAAGGTAGGTTTGTCAGATACAAGGCTTACAGCACCTAATCCTTGTGCAAAGTCAGTGTCAGTTGAATACAGATGTCACAGAATCACAGAACTGCAGAATGGTTGAGCTTGGAAGGGACCTCTGGAGGTCATTTAGCCCAACCCCTTGATGAAGCAGGGCCAGCTAGAGCCAGTTTTCCAGGACCGTGTTCAGATGGCTTCTGAGTATCTCCAATGATGTAGACTCCACAGCGTCTCTGGGCAACCTACGCCAGTGCTTGGTCACCTTCACAGTAAAAAATGTTTTCTGATGTTCAGATGGAAAATGATCAGAGGTGTGCTGGGTTTTCCATCCCAAGCTGTCTCTCTGCACAGGACAAGATGGTGCTGGAAGTCTCAGCTGAATTCCTACTCTCCCCTGATCACGATATGCAAGTTTTCATAGCCTTTATGGTCACAAGACTGCCCTTTCTCTTTGGGACTGAAATACATTTATGTTGCATTCTTTAAAAATTCAAGGACAACAGGAAGAAAATAGACTGTGAAATATAGAAGCTGGAGAAGTAAAAGACTCAATAAACTGTTTAAGCCATCGTCTTGGTAGTATCTGGTTATTAACAACAGTATATTCTTTAGTATTTAGTCCTGCCTAATCTGTTGTTGCATTCAGCATTCAGATTTCTGTCATTTACACTAGGAAAGTAGTCAACAACGTACCCTTTATGACTGTTGGAAATCATCTTCTTGAGATAAGCTAAGATTTTCAAGGAATCAAACTAGTTACTTATAAGCCTTATTCCCTAAAATTCCTTTTAGAAATTTTTGTTTTCTTTATGTAACCCAAGACTTTCCACATAGCTCCTGTTACAAGAGCTGATCTTGCTGTTAGGTCCTTTTGGTTCGTCAAAATTACTGGCCAGTAAAAGCACACTCTGACGAACCACTGGCAACAACTGGTGGTACGCTCGCCCTGGAAAATGTATCTTTAAATTTCTTTCTCTATATACACTTTTGGAAGGATGAAATTGTATCCTCCTCTAGCAAAGAAATTCAGGGAGACATGGGGTTTTTATTTCATTCAGTTATTGTTTAAAATCAGCTTGAAATGATAAATATATGCTCAGTGTCCAGTGATCCATCATCCAGTGGCACATACTGCAGTAAAATGTACTTCTAAGAGGGACACAGAAGAACAAAAGCAGGAGTGAAGGGAGGCTTAGCTCAGTGCTAGTAAATCACTTGTAAGTTGTCACTGGTGGTGTTGCAGATCTGGAAATGCAGATATAAATGTGCTGTGTGAAATCTTTTATTTGACATACAGAAATTTCAGACATACTATTGGTTATATTTGTGCTCTGGGGCCGTTGCAGGTACATTAACATCTGTTACTTCAGGTATAATTAATGAATTCAGATACAGTTGCTTTAAAAGCAGTATTTTGGTTTTCTACCACATCTCTTTTTAGAAGTCAGAGTAGCTCTGAAAAAAAGTCAAGTCTTTAATTTTAGATGGGCCTATAGACATAGAATCAGAATTTTAACCACTGTCCAGTCCTTTCCTACCTGATGTTGTTTTAGGGTGGATTTACTATAAAAGTGAAGTATAAAGAGGCTATAGACTATAGATTAGGTAAAGCAGCACTAACCTTACCAGGGAGCAGAGAGCATCTCCCATCACACACTGTGGTTGCCTCCAGCTTTGTTTCATAAAATGGTGGGTGGGTGAAACTCTGAAGAATTTGCCAGAAGTCTTATTTGGGAACCTGAAAGTGCTGATGAATGTAAGAATCCTTAAATTGCCTTAAGCCTTCTTAAATGTTAGTTCCAGTTAAGAACAACCACAAATCTCAGAAATCCTTTAAAACTGTGGGAGTGTCAAAATCTGTGGCCCACGATTTTGAGATTGAAAAGATTCTTACCAAACAGGACACTTAGTTCTCTTTGGTGTGTTCATAAGCCTTATATTTTTTGTGTGTGTGCACAAATTATGTAATTTATGAATTTATGACATTTTTTATGAATATATGGTTGAAAATCATAGCATTGAAAAATCAGTATTGCAGCATTTGTGTTCAGAAATAGTTATTAAAAAGCCTAGAAAACATAGGTGAGGAACTTACGACCAGTTGGACTGGTGTTAACTGGACCATGGTGCATGTTGGTATACTGCATGTTGGTATAGTTTTAGATTTCATTTAAAAATATTTTTATTTATTCTTCTTTTCAAAGCACTTTTAGATTTCAATTATTAATTTTGTTCCATTTAGCTTTGAAAATCACCATTGTACTTTCCGTTTGGTTACAGTAATAAGTTTTTTTTTCTCTCATGCCATTATTAATAACTAACTAATTTGACTCAAACCAAAAAACATCCCGTCTCAAAACTAAAAATGAATTCTGCAGAAAACCAGCACTTAAAATTGTAAATATATTTCTAAAAAGTTCCTCTGCTAACAAGAGAGCGGACTTGTGTGAAAAACAGATGTATTGCCCATATAGGAAGAATAGCAATTATTATTTCATACATCTGGGAAAATACTGCAAGAAACTGCTGTTTTCCAATTACCACTTTTGTTTTGACTGTGTTGCATTCTCCTTTATGCACACTTTCAACAAGAAAGAGATTGAACTGAATTGTTATTGTAAATATTGCAGAAGCAGAATTTCAATGTATATGAATTGGCATATACTTAATCTATGATTATGAATTCTTGCAATAAAAAATCTTGAATTTATATAAGTGGTTAGTCACAAGTGAGGAGTCCTTTTGCAATTTTGAATATATCAGACTTCGTATTAAAGAAAGAAAAAGAGACATTATTTAAGTAAATGTTGTACAGAATCTGGTCAGTAGACCAGATTAAGTAGAAAGAGGGTTAAATTTACTCAAATATATTCAGAACATTTTTTTTTCCTTTTCTGATGATCAGTCAGTGCTTAAAGATTAGAAGAAATATAGTGAAATCAGAAAGCATTCTTGGAACACTTCTTCAGGAGCACTAATATAATCTGTAAAAGTCTGAAGAGCTTTCTAGCAAACTTCTAATCTACTGCCTTGATTAAGAATGAAGTTCTGAAGTTAAAAAAAAAAAAAAGGCAAAATAGAAATAATAATTTTAAGTATTGCAAATGAAGCTTGGCTATATACACATGTTGAAGGCTTTTCCCATCCTGATAAGGAATACCAATCAACATGCAAAGATGGAGTATCATTTGGGGACCACCTTAATAGTTATTACACTTACTTGCATCAATAAAGAGACACAGATGTTATAAATGAGGATAGTGGCTGGGGATACATATTTTTTTTACCTAAAACTAAACAGAATTTATCTTTGTTTCTGCGTAAGATCATCAAGACTATAGCATTGCATCATTGGAATTTAATTTTGGTAGATTTATGTTGAAAGTAAATACTAAAACACTGTAGAAAGTAGTTCATTATGGGCAACAATTATCTTTGATGCTTACTGTGTGCTTATAAAGTCAGATTTGTGGTATAAATAAGTGAGGGATGAGTGATGACTCTGAAAGTAGACTAGAAATTTCCCATTACATTTTCCATAAATTTCTTTTCAGTTTTTGTGAATCTTGGGATTTCTGATACGCATGGGAAAATGAATGCTAAGAAAATAATCGATTGGTTGTACATAATACTGATGACATTATTGTCATAATATTTGTGGATAGAGGTGGTATTCTACTAATGAAATGGAAGACGTATCTATTTTTGGAAATAGTATTTAAGATTATTGGTAAATAACTACTTGAAACACTCTGAATATTAAAGACAATCATTATTCCCTGAGTTTGTGTAGTATCTGACACAGTGATGCCCAGGTGGCCAAGAAGGCCAACGGCATCCTGGCTTGTATCAGAAATGGTGTGGCCAGCAGGAGTAGGGAGGTGATCATGCCTCTGTACTCGGCTCTGGTGAGGCTGCATCTCGAATACTGTGTTCAGTTTTGGGCCCCTCACTACAAGAAAGACATTGAGGTGCTGGAGCGTGTCCAGAGAAGGGCAACGAAGCTGGTGAGGGGTCTGGAGCACAAGTCTTATGAGAGCGGCTGAGGGAGCTGGGGTTGTTTAGCCTGGAGAAGAGGAGGCTGAGGAGAGACCTTATCGCTCTCTGCAATTACCTGAAAGGGGGTTGTGGTGTGGTGGGTGTTGGTCTCTTCTCCCAAGTGACAAGTGATAGAACAAGAGGAAATGGCCTCAAGTTGTGCCGGGGGAGGTTCAGGGTGGATATTAGGAAAAATTTCTTTACTGAGAGAGTGGTGAAACACTGGAATAGGCTGCCCAGGGAGGTGGTAGAGTCACCCTCCCTGGAGGTATTCAAGGAGCGTGTGGATGTGGCATTGTGGGATGTAGCTTGATGGGCATGGTGCTGTGTGGTGTTGGGTGGGTTGGTTTTTGGTGTGTTGTGGTTTGTTGTTGTTTTTTTTTTTTTTTTTTGTTGGGTTTTTTATTTTTTTTTTTTTTTCCAGGTTGGACTTGATGATCTTACAGGTCTTTTCCAACCTTAGTGATTCTGTGATTCTGTGATTCTGTGATTCTGTGATGAACACTGGGGCTTCCAGGTGCACTACCGGAAAGTGAATAATTAATAACGTCAGCCATGAAAAGCATTTGAAGAAAATGAGATTTGGTATGAGCAGGTGCAATTGCTATGACTTCCATGCAAATTCATCCAATTGTATCAAAGGTTTTCGATGATTTACTGTTCCATTTTTGCTTCAGTTTCACCAGTTAAGCTTTGACTGAGTAGATTTCTGTTATTTTCAACCAGGATTTTTTTTGTCCTGTGTATCAGTTCTCACAGATGCTCATTCCCCTAGAGGATGTTTTGTTGAGGGGTCTATTTAGTGAAATTTACTTTACAATTTCTGGGGAAATAAACCATACTCTGTCTTGGGTACTTTATAAATTTTACTTGGGAGATCTCCAGGCACAGTGACTGAGTTTATGGACAAAGATACTGGTCCTTCTAGTGCACGCTGAGGACAAAGAGGAAGCCAAGAAGAGAGCTGGAGATACTGGATGGATCATTTTTTTCTGCCCTCAACACCAGTGTGCTTTCATAATCCCTTTGTGCAATCGGCTGCTGGAGGATTGTGCCCAACAGACAAAGCCTGGCTCTGAGAGCATGATGTTACTGGATACTGTTCAACTCTTTTTGATACATATATCCCCGGGGAGTGAATAGGGCTGTTCCAAGAGCTAGTATTTCAAGGAGGCCACACAAAAGTTGCTTTCATTTGCGATGCTGTAATTCATAAGCAATAGATTTCAAGGCCAGAAGGAGCTGTTATGACCATTGTAGTCTATGCCACACCAGACAGACAATTTTGGCTGGTATTATCTCTAAGTTGAAGGAATGTGTTGAAGTACAGCACATGCTTTAGGAGCATATCCAATCTTAAGTTCAAGATTTCTAATGATGGAGAAATCACTTCCTTTGGCAGATTGTTCCGGTGGTGAATCACTTCCATTTTTGAAACTATGCACAACTTTTTTGAAATTTGAAGGTATACAATTGCTTCTAGCCACTTGGTCTGTTCTTTTGTTTGACCCAACCATGACCATCACATCTGTGCTTTTCAGAACATATCTCTCCATCTTTAAAATTTGTATTTCTTAGGCAAATGTTGTGTCATATACAAACAAGAGTAAGGAGTGTGGAATGGTCTGTTTTTTATTTAGTTTTTCTAGAACACTGTACTGAGAGCAGTTAATTATGTGGGTAGTGACTGCCAGCCTAATCAGCTGACTTTATGAAGTCTCAGGAAGTTTCTGCAAAAACCTAGGGAATTCCCAATATTCTGAGCCTTTCTTTCATGGATGGTTATCAAACAGCATTGGCCAGCTCTGGTTTTATTTCCATTTTGAACATCAATTAAATGGCACATGCAAATGTCGTCAGTGCTGCTCCTAGGTTTTGATGAACCAAATTTATTTCATTAAACAGAAAATGGCTGGGGAATTTTATATTAATCAATGTAAAGATTATAATATGTTCTCTCAGTAACTGGTGAAGAACATTTTATGAATCAGATTACCTAGCTGGAGTTTATGCAAGAAGGTAAAACTGACAGTGATTTGCTCATGGAGTCTCCTCTTATTTATACAAGAAGCAGCTTGAGCGTCGGAGGGTCATTTCACTATAACCTCTGTAATTGTTGAGATTTCAAGCAGCTGGCAGCAGTGCCTGCAGATGAGTATCCAAAAGGTATATTTGCCATAGTTTTGGGCTGTAATGGATAGCAGAAAATGTAATATTATCAGTGTGACGAAGGTTGTATGTAGAGATTTGAAGAAACTCAAATCCCCACGGAAAAAAAAAAAAAAAGGAAGCAGAATTTGAAATGTGGAATGTTTCATAAATTTGCACAACATGTTTGAGGTCAAATTAAAGACACTGTGATTCATATCTCATCTGAACTTCATACACTTTGGATTTACTTCTTATAGTAGTCCAGTGCTTTGGGGTATTGAGTAACTTGTATTATATGACAAAGATTGTTATTTTTGTCTTATTTTAGGTTCAGCAGATTTTGGAATTAGGATCTGTTCAAGGGTTGTAGTTAAGTTTTCTAGCCTTAACATATTTTGTGGTACAGTGCGGCTCAGGTCACAATGAATATAACAAGACTTCATTAGATGAAAACTGTTGCCACAGATGTAGACTAGCGTAATATACATTTGATACAATAATGCTGTGGGAATCTTGTGTCTCATTGTTGTATTTAAGTTTACTAAAAGTCTCAGCTAAAAGGCTGTAATTTTGTGTATTTAAGCAAAACCTTATACTATGGAAACTGATATTTTCTCATTCTTTACACAGGGAAGATAGGGAGTTGGTGCTAGAAAAAGGGAGTACATCCCCTGAGAGAACTCTATTTTTGCAAACTTCTTACATGTCCTGGATTCAAAATTTCATTCCATATGTATTTCTGAAATTTTGGCTCAGCATTTCATCAAATAAAATTCTCATAGGAACTGGATTAAAAGTTATGTAGAGCTCATTGGATGTTTTTAACTTGATTTTTCTCCCTCATAAAAATAGGTTTAGTCCAAGAAATTAAAAACAGAAGAAATTACACTTCAATAGAATTCTAAATTCTAATTTTTTTTTCTTCAGCTAAAATATTTTCTTGTCCAAATAATCATTATTACTTTTTTCAAAGAGTACCTATACACAATAAGGACTTCAGATTTGGTTTATTCTTAAATATGCAAACATTACAAGAAGACCTAATCTTTCCACAAAAAACAATGGCTACATTTAATCCATTCAGAACAATTAGGAGATGCTGAAGCAGGGAGTTCTGAATGAGCGAACTCACTGTGGGTCCTCCTGAATCCAGCAGACATCTCTGACGACTGTAATCCTTCTCTGCTGCAGTGAATTCCATTGTACTATGGGGCACTTACCTTCTGGTGAGAAAAAAGGAGACCTGAGAAACTGTACTGAACCATTCTTGTTAAATTACTTCTCTGGCTTTGTATATGGCCCAGGACAACTCCTAACTCTTTGAAATCTAATGGATCCATTTTTCATCAATGGCTCTTTTCCTCCTGTAAATCAGTTCTGTAATACTGTAGTTCCAGGGCAGAAGTTATAAAAATCAAATCCTCTGAAAGTATTGTGAGCAAATTATTTCACTGGAATAGAATGGAATGTCTTTGTTTCCACCTAAAAAACCTGCTGCCTTCTTCAAGAATCTAGGAAATTTTTTGCAAGAAGATAAAGTGTTTTTTTGATTCAGGTACCTGATAATTAGGACATGCTAGTTTTACAGTTGCCCAAACATTTTAATTATGTAAATCACCTTGCAAATCCATAAAATGACTTCTTCATAATATCTGTACATATAACGGACATAAAAGGGTGATGATTAAAGATTAGTTATAGAATATAAATATATTTCTGAATATTTTGATGTTAAAGTATCTATAAATATATTATACAGTATATATAGTATGCAATTTTCTTACATTTCCACTGCATGTGAGTTTACTAGCTTCTTTCCATCTAAGTATTTTCATACAAATTCAACTTTCTAATATGTTCTAACAATTGCAAATAAGTGTGTGATTAGGTGTGTGTGTACTGAGAGCCAAATAATGAGGGACACCCTTGACAATTTATTGATGTTTTCACTGAAGAATGAAAAGATTAATTGTATTGTCAACAAGGCTGCAACTGAATGTGGATGAAAAATGACCAGAATGACGTGTGGTGCTCAGCCTGCTTTTCCTGTTGTTTCTCTAGGAAGTCAGCACTCTCATTAATATGATTTAGTTAGAACTTAATCTGAGCTCTTAAGATATTAATCAAAAAGGAAATATACAAATAAAGACCTGTTGCAATTAAGGGACTACAACTAATGGATTTACCAGGAGTTCAGCTGTGTGTTTTTGTCCATGAGAGAAAAGAAAGAATTTTCAATACATATTCTGTGATTTCAGTCCGTGAAGTATGAAGGAGCAGATCTTTAAAATCAGGTATGACTAGATCAATATTCGGCTGACAAAAGAAATACACTTGATGCATTATTGATTAGGAAAATAACCTGATGTTGGAAATTCCTGATCACCCTACAAGGTAGTCAGGTCCAGTCACAGGGACAGGTCCCTCATTCTTCAACATGTTTGTCTGGGCTGTAGAATTTTGTTAATTAGTGAGACCCTGCTTATAATCCAAAGTAAATGCAGGGAGGGCAAAGTTCTTGTCAGTATTTTTGCAGGTTAAACTACAGGCTGCTGGTAAGTTTTTAACATAAGATAAATGCAATTAAACTGGTTAGCAGAACTCTTCAGTCAGCCTTCTAATAGACTAGTGACAGCAAGTCTTTAGGAGGCATGAAATTATTCAACAGTCAGGGAGGCAAGGGCAGGGACGCAAGAGAAGGAAGATGCAGAGAGGTATAGCGTTTTCCTCCAAAATAACAGTGCTCAGGTTGGCATGGACTCTTGCCCTTGTGCTGCCATTTGCTGTCCTTCACAGACCTTTCTCCTCTGTCTTAGTCTGGTTCGCCTCAGAGCTGACTTGTGCCTTTTTTGAGATACAGCTCAACACTCACAATAATAAATATTGATATTTCCAAGTAATTTCAAGAGGCAAAGGATTCTTCTTCATATTTAAAGCAGGTTTTCTAGTCCTGATTTAAAGAGTCAGTGATACATAAGTTACCATGTTTCTCAAGAAAAAGTATCAGTAATTAATTTACCTTCAAATATTTTTTTTTAAATCACTGAGCCTTATTTTAAGGTTTCCTCCTTCTATTTGTAGTAATTGTACTGTGTTTTCCTTCTATAGTTTGAAGTGTTCTTTTTCTGCCTATGTTTGGAGTTCTGTCACTGCTTCAGTTTCTTTTACAAAATGAATTTATTGAGCTCCTTAAATTGCTTATTGTCTGAACCCACTCCAATTTATCAATATTCATTTTTAAAGTAAATAAATAAGAACTAGGCAGAGTGGAATCTGTCTAGTAATATTGGGTAACTTTGGGTTGAAAGCTGATGTAGTTGCTTGAAGTTCAACAAGGTTGTATAGCATTATTTCTCTCCTTTCAAGGAGAGTCTATAAGTAGCCTTGATCAAATCCACCTTTACATAGAGAAGTAAGAACTATAAAATCCTCAGCAAGACAAAGCATTTTTTCCCATTTAAACCCATAGCAAAATGTAAGTCAGTCAGTTACCTTTTTTCCTCCAATACTAGTACATTTACAATGTAGCCCGGGAGTGAGAAAGGATGAAATATTTCTCTATTAGATTTGGCTAAGCATAGTTCAAGAATCTGATGTAAAAAATGGATGTTTCTTTGAAAACAAGCTTTTGAGTTGCTTTCCTAAAATCTGGCAAGTGCTTGGAACATGGGATATCTGCACTCTACACCATTTTAATCAGTTGTAGAGCCTAATGATGAATGAAAACTGAATTACTCGAACTTATATTGCAAACAGGAAAACAAAAGTAAACAGATTGTCTGAGAGATATGATAATCTTTTAAGTATCCAAGTGCAGTACGTACATATTCACCACAGTTACAAAATTTACTAAGCACCAACATTTAGTTGCTGCATTTACATGTGTGACTGTGATCTGCCTATGAGTATTCTGCAGCACTTTGCTTTTGATATCCTTCTAAGTATTCAGTATATATGATTTCAAAATACCTGAGCATATTTTGTTTCAAATAGTCATTATTAAGATAATAGATGCATTTATTATATTAAGATTTTAAAAGATCATACTGAATAACATACAAAACCAACTTGTAAGAAAATGAAATGTATAGCAACAATATATTATAGTATGTTATTAAAGCTAACAAACAATTAACAAACATAGATATTACAATAACTAATAATAACAACACATTTTACTGATGTCATATAACCACTGAAAAAAGATTATTCAGAAAATTAAAACATTATTTCTAGGGAATATCCCCTTTAAATTATGTATCTCAATTCAAGTTTGGACTATGCAAAACCTAATTACTTCATACATTTACCTTACATATTCATTGAATATCAATCTTGCTCATAAATGCCGGTCTTACTCCTTGCTTTATTGTGAAATTAAATAAAGGTCTGAAAGTATCTGACATCTGCAAATAAAAGGCACTATAAATATAAAATACTCTCATAGCACACTTATTATTTAGTATTTTCAGTTAGAAGACCCTCAGATATTAGGCGCAGGTAACTATGAAGATCCTGCATCCAAGATTAAACTTCTTAAAGTATTATTTGGAGTTTTTGAGTTTGTCTTATATGTAGTTGATACAGAAGCCTTCTTTGATGAATACTATCCCTCACCCCATGTTTGTCTAGTGTGATACCTTTCTTTTGTGTTCTGCTGTACCACAAGATTTTTTTTTCTTCGTCTTTACCAATGAACATCTTTTAGTCAGTGGGGTTTTAATGAATGGTCCTGAAAATATGCTTGTCTTTGTGCATACCTAATCGACCTTCAGTAAGGCCCTTGTTCAACAAAGGCCATGCTTAATTTTAAGTATCTGGCTACTCTTGTGAAATGCACAATGAACTATGTGCTTTGCTTAACTTTGAAGACGGTTCTTCAAGTCTTTTTTGCTAGAGAACAGGCTAATGGCTAATTGGAAAAATAGTTCAGTTGTTAAACAAAACAGTCTAACACCTATTTCTGACATGCAGTATTATGGTAGTCAGTACTGACATCCAGGATCACTTTTCCTTTACTGAACAGTGCAGAGAAAGTCAGTTTTACCTTCCAGTACCAGAGGCCAGTGGAAGCTGATATTGCTGCCAAAAGAAGCAGTTTGGTCCTTTTGTCTCCTATGGCTGGTTTCTTTTTAGTACAAGTATCTGGATGCACAATCCAGCTGATCACCTATCGAATTACCTCTAACATCAACTTTCAATGTCTCTCATTTTCCAGTACGATCTTGTTACAAAGCTGTATAAAACCACGTCACCGTAAGCATTTCAAAAAAGACCTCCATCACAGCAGGTGCTCTGACATCAAAGTAACAGCCTTTCTGGGAGAACAGTGAAATTTTATTCCCTAGTATTCTCATCTGTAGAGTCTTATCTGTATGTGCATTTCTGCCTTTTTTTTTTTCTCCTTGTCTGCCTTTTTGTTTTAACTACAAGTTCTGATGCTCAAAGATGAAAAGAGAAAGGTCAGGGAAACATCTTATCTAAGGCAATAGCTTGTACCATTTAGCAGCTTTCCAGGGAATTAAAAATGTGAGGGAAACTTTTCTTTATTTTTATTAGAGTCTCTAGTGCAAAAATTCATACAAGCCTGGTCTGAATGTCTCTTCAGGTACTTACATTTTTTTTTTTTTTTCCTTTACAAATTCCCACACAATTTTTTTAATGGCTCTGTGGAGCTGCATTACTACATAGGTAAAGTTAATCATAAAAATGCTCAACTAATAATGAGTATCTGAATTCTTTCCTGGGCTCACAAGCTGGAAAAAGTATATGAAATATATTAGTCAATACAAATTATGTTTTAGAAAGAGAAAGTGAAAAGCTAGTGCTTCCCAAAGCAAACAGCCACTTTGGATGAATGTTTTTCAATATAAAGGCTTCAATTTTGCCATGTATGATACTTTGACTGTGTCCAAAATTAGCATTTTATATTGTATAAACACTTCTATTTACATTATTGCTGAGAAGAGATTTGTCCAACATCTCTCATGTTTCAAGTGGATTTGTTTTAAATCCAAAATTTAATTACAAATTAGGTTGGTAGGTGCTGAGTCTTTCTCGTGCCTGTCAATTAAATGGAAAACCTACCATAATAATAATTATCTAGTAATGGCCTAAAACCCATTAAAGTTAAAATCTTAAAAATCCCTGTAATCAATTGAACTTGCTCCTTCTTTCATTTAAACCGCTAATTTCTTTTGCTGTATATTTGTTTTATAACCAGTTTTTAGGTTTCATTTGTCATTTGGTAGCTCCTGTTTCAACTGTGCAATTAAATAGTCCCAGTACATGGCAGGCTGGAAATGACTAACTCTTCAGAGTACATGAAAATAATCTTTAGCCCAAAACCTTATTATCAGTAAGTTGTGTGATGAAACAGACTCTCTTCCTGTGTGAACGTGTCATGGAGAAGACTCATAGATATATATGTGGGCCAGTGAATTTACATAATTCTGTCTTGCAAGCCCCTAAGACCCTTTTTATGACTCCACAACAAAGCTGCTGCATACGTGGTACTCTCCTACATGGATGAGGTAAGAAGGCTGCATAAAGCCCTCGTGTCCCAGAACTCTGTCCCAGAACCACCAGGCTGCAGCTGGCAGATTTGTTTCTCTCTTCTGGGTGGTAGAAGTTGGGAAGAATTGGTGAGAAGTCAACCTTCTGTGAGATTGTATCCATACAAAGCACTGGCTTTCAAGTGAGTGGGATGTCTGCTGTCTGAATTTGGGAGGTAGAGGTAAGTCGCTGCCTCAGATTAATTTTAAACCTAGAGCTTTAGGGCTAGGTTGTTCAGGATTGAGTACATTTGCCCTGCGGAAAAAGAGATCTGGGGGTTTGGGCTGATAGCAAGTTGAATATGAGTCGACAGTGTGCCCTGGCAGCAAAAAGGGCCAACCATGTCCTGGGGTGCATCAAGCACTGCATAGCTAGCTGGTCAAGGGGGATGACTGTCCCCCTCTACACTGCACTGGTACGGCCCCACCTCGAGTACTGTGTGCAGTTTTGGGCACCTCAATATAAGGAGGAACTAGAGTGTGTCCAGAGGAGAGCGACGAAGATGGTTAAAGGTCTTGAGGGCAAGACTTATCGAGGAGTGACTGAGGTCACTTGGCTGTTTCAGCTTGGAGAAGAGAAAGCTGAGGGGTGACCTCATTGCAGTCTACAACTTCCTCATGGGGGGCAGCAGAGGGGGAGGTGCTGATCTCCTCTCTCTGGTGATCAGCAATAGGACAGGAGGAAATGGAATGAAGCTGCATCAGGAGAAGGTCAGATTGGACATTAGGAAAAGTTTCTTCACTGACAGGGTGGTCAAGCACTTGAACAAGCTCCCCAGGGAAGTGGTCATGGCACCAAGGCTGTCAGAGTTCAAGGAACATCTGGATGATGCTCTTAGTCATATGGCTTAGTGTTAGGTAGTCCTGCGAAGCGCACGCACTTGTACTCCATGGTCCTTATGGGTCCCTTCCAACTCAGGATATTCCATGATTCTATGAGTCTATGATTCTGACAAGTTTTGATGATTAATTGGCAATGGTTTGTGGCTGAGATATGGACGTAGACACTCCTTAGTAAAGGGCATTCAGAAAAGACAAGACAATCAAGATTACTGCATTTTCATTTTTAGTACCACCTGTGAGAATGCACCTGAAATACAATTTTTTTTCCTTTTCTTTTCCTTTCTATTTTTAATGGAAGCCTATATCATCTATAAAGTCCTCTTGAAACCAAAATTAAAATAAAACCAAAGAATGGCATATGGAAACCTAGTATGATAAAGATATGGAGAACAAATCAGTCACCCAAATTTTTTTCTGAAAGGTCTTGTGTGTGCCTTGTAGGAAATGTTCCTTCTGGCATGAAAATGGAAAGCAAGCTAAACATCAAATTAGTGCACATCTTACTGTTGCTGTGCTGTTTTCTCATTGACTCACGTTCTTGCATACATGGTTTCAGCTGAGCTAAGGAGAAGGAACAGAGAAATGTGTTGAATGCACAGTAAATGCCACCAAATAGTTTGAAATTCGTGATGCTTGTTACTGAAGCATGGTGAATAGGCACATGATCTGAAGACTGACACAAATATAATTGATAATGTACAATTATGGAGGGGGGCAAGGCAGGCTGGGTTGGGTGGAGAGTGTTGGATATTGGTGAGGGGAACTGGCTGTATGGAGATCCAGTGTGACCAATCCATATGTGGTAGAGGCAGGATCGCTTTCCTGGAGAAGTATTGCTGTATTTGGCTCATATAGCCAAATCTTAGGCTATTTGCTCTGGAGCAGTAATCTAATAATTTGGAAATACAGGTTTGTATGTGTGAGTCTCACTGTTTTACAAGTGGAGCTCAGCCTTGTGTTTTCTGCCATAGAAGACTGGCCCTGCAGGTCTTATGTGTTTTTTTCTCTCATCTTTCAGACTTACCAGAGTTTATTGTCATGCACAAGAACAACAACAAAAGAGAAACTTGCCATTGCAGGATGAAATGACATTTTTCAAAAATAAATTGTATATGCATAATTTGCAAAAGGAGCTGAGAATGGGCACTGCCTGAAGTGTGAATAAAAATCCTCGTACTCTAATTAGCATAGTCACTGAAATTTTATTAATCTTTGGTTGCTGTGTGTCACATTTGTCTTCAAGGAAAAAAAAGCATGGGAGCTTGTCACTTCTGCTTGTCCAGAGCTCCTTTTTTTTTTGCTTTGCTTTTTCTTCATGTCAAGACTGTATATATCCTACATTATTCTCTATTTTCTTTTTTGAAACCTTCCTCTTAAACCACCATATAAAAGAACCCATTTAGTGCCTACCACTGTTTCACACTGAATAACAGGAAAATACTAATGGCTGAATCTCAAAAAGTCTACAATAGGAGGCCTTTTGAAATCTAAACCTCTGCATTTTCATTCCAGCCAGAGAAGATGAAAAAAGATTGCCTCTCTTAATAATCTGAAGGAAAAAGGTAGGAGGTTTTCAGAGCATAAATGACAGAGCACCTTTACGGTGATTCAAAATACTTTGCCTATAGAGGATTTTCAGTAGGCAAAAGCGTAAGGCCAAACTTGGACTCGTGTATTTAACTAGGCAGAATTCATAAAAACTGTCATATAAGTGAATGCTGGTAATAATGATGCTTGTGAGAGAGAAAAGAATGGCAAAAAGAGCCATCATGAAATCTATTTTAAAGGATATCATGAGCTGAAGGATATATAGTCTCTAGAAAAAACAAACTCAGAAAACAAAAAAAATCCTGCAGAATGAATTTTAGTCAGTGTTTTTTTATACTAGAAGTAGAATTTTACCCAGTTCTCAACTTTTCTTAGATGAAGGAACTCTTTTGTCAGTATTTTTAAAGTATTTATACAATGCTTAGTAATATATGATGGGATAATAGCTTAGAATATTTGAACACTAACCCTACTTAAAATACTGATGTCTTTCCTCCAGAATTTCAAAGATATGTTTTGTGGTTTAAAATTTGCTTGATTTTGTGGGGTTTGTATCTAGGCTGCAATTTGTTTTGTTGCTACTGATTTCTGGGTGATGAGATATAGCTTCGGTAATTACGATCTTTTTGACTGGTGGAATTAGTAAGAAGAGAGTTAAAGTTAAATGAGATGAAAAATAATAAAATATTTATCGAGGGGAAACAACTGCATGTGATTAGTAATTATTCTTTCTAGAATTATAGAAAATTGTAATTACAAAAAAAAGAAAAATAAGCTTTACTGGTTTATAACAGTGAATGATCTTATCCAGAGTTTCTAACATGGTAATTTAATATATGACGAGTAAAGTTTTGTTTAAAATGTTAAAAGGAAGGTCATATACTTTTTTTTTCTACAAACATGCAGTTAGTGTGCACATGCTGAAAGCTGGTCAGATGTATTTAAGGTTAGTCAGTAATTTTCCTGTTTGAAAGATACAGTTTTGAATAAATTTATTGAAGATATTAACATCTGCCAAGCCATAAAGACTGGTATTCCTTACAAATCTTGGGTTGCTATTCCAGACCTTGTTGCTCCTTGGTCCCTTTTCCAAGTCAATCCCTTGCAAGCAAATGAGTATATAAAAATCAAAATCAGGTGAATAGCAAAAAGCACACCTCAACCACTGATCTGTTAGATGGGGGCTGCTCTTCATCCAGGAGTCCTGCTTATGTTTCCTGGCACAAATATTTTTCTCTTTTTAATTATAAAATTTATCAAGAACAGAAGCCAGATTCAAAATCTTTCTTCAGGTACAATACAGTCTCACTGTGCAGCAAATGTTCATGTCTTGTCTCCTTAGATCAAGATCTATTTTTGCCTCCTGCCTAATACTGTTGTATGGTTCTTCATCATTGTCCCTGGGTAGAACAACCTGTCAGTCAGCTGAAAGTGCCCATTGCATTGGTAATTGTATGCTGATTGATGATCCTTGTAATGTGAGTAGTCACCTTCTAAAAGAAATGTGAACAGAGCTTGTCATTTGAAAGTATATTTAGTAGTATTTATTTTGAACGTATTACAGTTTAAAATCCCTCACATCAGTGTTTTCATGAGTTAGGCATTGGTTTACATGGTTCTGATGGCTTTTTTTTTTAATTAAACTGATTCTTAATATCACTGGGATGAACCGTAGGCTAAGAAAAGCATGGCTACACAGCTGCAACATCTTGTCTCTTTTAATGTAACTTTAGTCTTGATTCATAATACAGTTGATTTGACAGAGACTCAAATGAAACTTTCATTTTCAGTATAAATGTGCCTAACCAGTGTTAGGCAAGCATTAGTGGTGTGAATTATATTGATCTTAGACTTATAATCTCTCTGAACCTATCCCTGAAAAATCATCTGGCTGTTTACAGGGAATATCTTAGAAACTTTAGAAGACTTCTTCAGTCATTAAATCCTCATCACATGCACACATTTAATAGGAATTTTTTGTTGCTAATCTCAGCTTGGCAGACTTAGTCCTTCCCTTATTGCCACTATAATTTATGTGTAATCATAATTTGACAACCTTAGTCTAATACTGCAGTCTGTCCTCTAAGGAAGTTTAATACCTTCTGTTCTGTACACTCATGACATTTATCACTTGAACAATAGGTGTATATGACCCTGTTCAATAACCCTTCAATGTGTGCAAGGAGTTGCCTCAATACAACCAGGTTCCCAACATTCTATTTCAGTGCTGGTTTGTAACTGTTGACTTGCAGATAAGGTGTTGTTTCTCTTTTCAAATTGAGTTAATTTTTCAAAGAATTCATTATTTCAGTGGGTTTTCTTATCTTGCTTTCTGATGATATGCTACCAGCAATAAGTGTATACTAATTGCCATGCTTTTTCAAGTCTACAAAGCCAATATATATGTTTTATATCTCCCAGGAAGTGTAGGTAAGGTGTGTCCCAAGACGCACAGTGAGATATTTCTGACTACCAGATGGGCATTATGTATTCTTTGCCTGTTCCCACCTCTTTTGTTGTGGCAGGTTATCCCTGGCTAGCAGCCAAATGCCCACCTAGCTGCTCACTCACTCATTCCCCCTCCTCAGTGGGACAGAGGAAGCAAACAGGATGAAAAATCTCATGGGCTGAGATAAAGACGAGGAGATAAAGTACCAATTACTGTCGTGGGCAAAACAGACTTGACTTCGGGAAAATTAAATTTATTGGCAATTAAAATAGATTTGGGTATTGAGAAACAAAAAGACAAATATAAACCAAAACCTTCCCTCCCCCCTCTGCCCAGCTGAACTCGGACTCTTCCACGCCCAGCCCAAGCAGCACAGGGAGGATGCAGTGGGTTAGCATTAGTCCACAGCAGTTTCTTGCTGCTGCTGCTTCCTTCTCACACTGTCACCCTGCTCCAGCACAGACTCTCTGAGGGCTGCAGTGTGAATACCTGCTCCTGCTGTACCATCTCCTCCTCCTCCTCTTCTGACCTTGCTATTATTTCTCACTCTTTTTGTTCCCTTCTCCTCCCTCTGTGAGAATTTTTTCGCCTTTTCTTAAATATGCTTTCCCAGGGGCACCGCCATCAGCTGTGCCCTGCGGTGGGTCAGTTGGAACCAGATGGAACCATCCGTGTTGGGCATGGGCAGCCCCGGCCTCTGCTCACGGAGGCCTCCCTGCAGCCCCCCGCTGCCAGCACCGGGGCACCTGCATCAAATACAGCCGTCATTGATAAATAGCAATGATCGTAGCAGTTTTGTAAAGGTTTAATTGCGAAGGGAATACCGACACCTGGGATGTATAGCAATTTCTGATTGAGTTTGGTCAATGCTGCCCTGTTAATGCAATCTCAGGATAACTCTCACTTCTGGTTGCTTGTCCAGAGCAGGGTGGCTGACTGCCCCTGCTCCCAGGGTCTGTCTCCTACAGCAAGACACCTGCATGGTCAGGCCCTCACACCCTATCAGTTCCAAATAACAGTAGCTTCTGCTCTAGCTGAACAAACTTCATGTCAAATTCTGGGAGACTGTTGGGTCATCTGCTCTTCTGGTGAAGTCTTGTAACCATCTGAGGTTTCTAGAAAGGGGATCTGATTGGGAGGTTTCCCTTTATTGCCATGTTTCTGTGTGCTTTCCCTAAGCATCTGTTACTGACCAGCTTTGGAGACAAGATGCTGGGTTTGGTGTACCTTTGGTCTGAACCAGTATGGCTGAATGCTCAAATACCTTTTACAATTTATTTGCTACTTGTCTGAGCTTTCTTATAGGTATTTAAAGAGGAAAGAGGAATGTAACTCTGTGATAAATAGCTTGGGAAATATCAGGAGACTTTTGGAGCATTCGCATCTTTATGTAACACTATGTTGAGTAAATACTTTTCTCTGTGCAAGATTGGATGTAAAGCCATTGGGCATTGCTAAGCCTGGGGGATTTGTTAAAAAAATGTATAATGTAGAACTACTGGCAATGCTGGAGTGGCCAAGTAGCTTACACACAGCATAGTGATATTTTAAGCATTGCTAAATCATCTTCCATATGTGACTAAGCCGACACATGGTATTTTAGTCAAATTGCTGGAGGGGTATGGTACTACTCCACAGGAACAGCTGGGAGGAATCCGGCCCACCCCGGGATGTAATATGCTTCTCCCATGTTAAGCCGGACATCCCGCTTGTCCAAGCCTGTATTCTACCTCTCTGGGCTCCATTTGCTATAAGCCAGAGCTGTAGGCGGTATGTGCTTGGAAGGGGGTGTGAATGGTGAGGTGTGGGGCACAGTCTTTGTGCAGAATAGCTTTTTGAAAGGAGAAGGCAATCAAACCTTATGCAGGCTTCTCATTTTGTTGTATGATCTTCCATAGATGTCTTTATAGTAGCAGCATAAGATAATACAGGAGAAGTCTGTAACAGAGAACGTGAGATAGGATAGTAACAGAGCAGTAGTTTATATGTGTCAATAGTTGTTACAGGTAGTTCATGTCACCTTAGCATTTGTTAGGCTAAGCAGTAATCTGATGATCAATTAAGAAAGGTAAGACAAGTGGGGCAGAGAGGACTTGATTGGCCTATCAGCCAATAAACATACTTTACACCTTCTTCAGGTTGAAGATGTGTGTTTACATTATTTAGATCAAGTTTCTTATTAATTAAAGTAAAAATATTTTGTTAATGTTTTTTAAAAAAACCTACTACTACTTCTTAAAGATTGGTCATTGAACATAGCTAAACTAGGTAAGATTTCTGCCTTAAAAAGCTTTCCCTAATTTTTACATTTGTTTTTTATTTCATTCTGTACCCACATTTTAATCACTTGCATGTGTTTCATAGCACAGTAGTACATGAATTTGCCATGTATCTACATTCTTTTACTCTTTATGTGTTCATTATATTTCATGATTGATTAATTAACTAATTTTTTAAAGTCTAGTGTTTTTGGAGATGTTTTCTTCAACTTTTATGATTTTTCTGCTAATATCTGGAGGTCAGTGTTGCCCTGTTGATTAGATCAAATATGGAATAGATCCTGTAAGTATACCCTTAAATACACATACACACTATGTTCAATATGTAGGAGGAAAGAAAGAGAGAATGAATGGGAAAGAGATTGAGAGAAAGGGGATTCTGCACAAGAAGCGGTATGGTTCATGGCTGAAAACAAAGGGACAATTAAATCTGCCAGCCATAGCTTTCCCTAACGCTAGCCTGTGATGACTGTTCTCAAGATTTTAATGTTTATTTTAATAGTTGTCAGTAGTTTTTATTGCAACTTATTAAAGTTTCTTAAACAAATATTAAAAGATGCTGAAGAAGAATACTGTTGAAAAACACAGCTGGCAGACAAGAACAACTTAGAAAGAATGATTTTAGGATTGCTCATGTCTTTAGGGTGGTCATCATTTAATATAATATCATTTTTGCAAATTTCAAATTTCTATATTAATTAAAAGTTAAATATAGAGCAATAAAGCATTGTTCAGTCTTTATGAAAGAAGTGTATATTGAGCATGTAGAAGTGTCTTCCAGTTCGCCAATTCTTTCAGAGGAATTATTTGAGTAGGAAGTTTTGACCATATCTTCAGTTGCAAATGCTCTTGGACCAACGCGTATCCTTCACAAAACTGGGAACCAGCTAGAGGTCTTTTGAAATCTACCCAAGTATATTTCCTTCAATTCATTTTCTTGCTTGACATCTCCAAAATAAAAATGTCATCAGTCTTTGTGCCAGAGGAATAAGGAGATATTAGGGTCTTTCATCATCTTCCTGAGGTATCTAAAATAAGAGCCCAGTTGTCCTAAGTTGGTGAGAGCCTTAGGGGAGTGAAGAGAGATAGGCATTTGGAGTAGATGATTTATGCTCCTTTACACTTTTCCTTGCTTTTGGCTCAATCCTGCACCTAAGTTAGGTGAAGTGAATGTGAACTAAAGAAACCAGCTATCAGCTCATGAGAGGAAGTAAGCTACCTTCTCCTGACTCTCAGGTCTCTGCAGCTGGAGCAGCAGATGGATTGTAACAGGAGCCAGCCACATCACTTCCATATTTACGGAGATTTCCTGGATCCTGAGGTTATTCTCCTTTCCTGAATTCAACAGTCTTTGCTGCTTTGTAGTTTAGTGAAAGATTCAAGTGCAGTGAGACTTTTCCTTTCGATATTTTGGTGGTTTTGGACCATGCTTACAAGCTCTAATAAGTTAGGGGCAAAAGTAAAACTAAAGAAGTGGGTTACCAAGAGCCAATAGATCACTAGCAAGGCTAAATCTCTTACCCCTAAGGATCCTTTCAGCCAGCTCCTGGCTTAAATCAACTCATTGTGAACAAAATATTGCTCAAGTTTTATTTACTTTGTATTTCAACTAATTTAATTGTTGATTTAGTTTGCCCATTAATGCCAGTCTGAATGTGTGGCTGTTGCTCTGTCATTTCAGGGTCATGTCTTGCAGCTTTGCGTGGACTGTTGTAGAAGGTACACTACCAATGTCTTTGAGGCACTGAAGTACATAAGTACATGCATCTGCTGATAGCAAATGGACAGATCACAGGCACAGTATCATCCAAAACTGCTGCAGCAGACGTTGTTCATCAGAGTTTAACTCTTACTTATCTATGTAAATTGGAATTCAAGCTTAAGTTGTGGCAGAAGAGAGAATTTTGCCAGTCACTTCTCTCAAGAAGTTGGAAAATCTTTGATTCTTCCCTTATATTAAAAAATGTATTAAATAACTCCTAAGACTGGAAAGAATTGCTGCATGGTGAAGGAAGGCACTACTCCATGTTTCTCTGCAGACTTCCATGGGCCTGAGGTCTCTTCCTGTCTTCAGTTGTATAGAGAAAGTCAGAAATAAATTACATTAGTAAGGCTCCATAGGCATGGAAACAACAAGAGATCAGAATCATATTCTGTTTTTTAAACTGTGCATTCTCTATATAGCTTAAGATCAGCAGGTACTCACTTTATCTGCACATCATGTGAGTCATTAACCACAGCTAGAGTTGAATAAGCAATGGCCAATGTCTTTATACAGTCAAGCGTGACATCCATCCAAAGAAGTACTTGATTCTGTCATTATTGATTTTACATAGTATCATGTCGTTTCCCTTCAAGAACACTACTAAAATCACAGTGGCAGATTTCAGAAATAATATATCCACTTCGCACACTTGCTGCTGACTTTGCCAGTGTCTGATTAAAATGACTGCTGAGTTTTGCTTTTAGTAATGACTTCTGATTGCAGTATCTTGCCAGAAACTGCACCAAATGAACATGAAAATGGTTAGCCAGCTTATCAGGTACCGCATGACTCTTGCTGATCTCATTTTGAAATCTCTGGGACAATGAGTGAAAATGAATTTTCTCCCATCCCATCTGGTAAACAGAAAAAAATAAGGACTAGAAAATACCGTAACTTTTATCCAACGGTCAAGTGTGTCTGTTTGGTTCGGTATTAAATATAAATCCCTTTTGTGAACTATGGACCTTTCAAATTACATTTGTGAACACTTAATTGCTTTCTTCTTATTATTACTAGCAGCTGCACTTTGTATCCTTTCATTTCAGTGAATTACACCTCATGCCAAGGAGGCAACTGTTTGCAGGAGGTAAAGTGCAGAAGCACAAACATTCAGGTCACTGAATCTTTTGTACGTGAAACACTTCCTTTTCTGTCCCTCTGTTTTTAGATACTTTTAACATATTTTAAAGCAGGCAAGATATGCAAAGAAAAATGGAAACAAGCAAGCAAACAAGCAAACAAACAAAACCCCGAAACATAGTCCTAATGAATACAGCTGAAGAGCCTAGTAAGTCAAAATGTGATTCCAAAGAAAATTGAGCTCTGCATTTTAGAAAGCTACTTCTTTTCCTAGGGCGAAGAGAAGTTGTGTATTGCAACATTTACAAGACGTGCTGTGGGCTTATTTTAGTCTATGAATGATCACTCTTTCTTAGAGTTTATTTTCTGTCAGTATGATTTACAAGAAATGAATTTTGTGATTATTTTATTACTGGTATACTTGTGCACTTCTCTGAAGTACCGAATGGTCTTTCAGTTAGTCATAAAAATAAGCTCAGGGCTAAAGAGTGGAACATATACTTCTGGGCACAAACATTTTGTTTGTGTGCACAAATCTTTAGTTTTAGCTGTGAAATTGAGGTCAGGGGGGTGTTAATTTTCATTTATTGGAGTGCAACAAATTGTTAATTTTTTTCCTTTCAAACATTTGCCTTTTTTGGTCTTCTATTTAAGCACTGGCAGCCAAGCTTTAGTGTGGGCTTGGTAATTTTGGTATTGGGGAAACCCCATACATTACATCTTTTTCATTAATCACAGCACTTATAAAATGACAAAATAAATCAGATCCTTAGAGACTTTAAATCATATAAGATATTTATCAATTTTTGCATGGAATGAATGAGCTGATACCCTGTCTCCTCCAGTGAGGGAGGTAGGGTGAAAGCAAAAGGAGGCTTGTAATAATTTTCTACTGTGTTCATTTAACTTTATGATGGTTCCTCTCAGGAGACCATAATGAAAAGATAAGAGACTAATGATCCATAGATTTAACAGAACCCAGATTGAACAATCTTTCAGTCTGACAAAATTAATTAACATTAAAACACATTTTCTTGAGATATTCCTCTCAATGAGTGTGTGTGTATGTGTGTGTGTGAAAAATCAAGCCCCAAGATAAAAACATTACTTAGCTTTTTGAGAAGTTCATTTTTAGACTGCAATTTTAACCTTCCAAATCTGACTCATTTCTGCTTTCACAATCTAAATTTGGTATTTTTAATTTGTATTCATGCTTTGTTTTTAAAAAATACAGCTGTCACCGATCATACTTCATACTTGATCTTTTCCTTGCATGTGCTGTCACAACTACTTATTTAAGCAACAAAACTAAGTTTTTTTCTTTAATGATTCTTTTTATTCTATCTCTCTAGCAGCAACATGACCAAGGTCTTGTATTTACTACAAACTAAACCAACCTGTAATTCAAACATAGATCCTATATCAAGTCCCATCCCTGTACAGACAACTTCTGTCCATGTATGGAACAGTTTTTAAGTTGAGTTGAATGGCCTTGTCGCCTACTGTCTCAATGAATCTGTCATTTCATAGTGTGGACACCCTCATTTAGTGAGTATGTGAGTATGCAAGTAAGCAGAGTTAAATCCTCTGTAAAATCATCTCCAAAGGAGGTTAAATTTCCTTCCTCATAGTGAGTTGCTGACACATACCAGCAAGGGTAGCCCAGCTGAAAGCACCAGAGTGGCACCATTAAGACTGAGCTTGACAAGTACTTGTGTATTAGTCTGCCCACAAATACAGGCTCACCCTATCTCACTATGATTCATGCATCTGCATAAAACCAGTGTAACTATTAGGAACATTTGCTAAGATTATACCAATGCCTGTCTACCACAACACAACTTGTGGTTGCACAGTAAATAATCATACCCATATTATCTTTAACTTAGCTACTTCTGACAGTAAAAAATTCTCAGGGGCTTGTGCTTTAGGTTTGGGTATATGCAAGCTGAACTGAGTCTTGACTCATTCCCAGGTGGCTTGTTCATACTTGCCTAGATATAGTCAAGCTCTTTTATATGCCGGTGCATGCTGAAGTCAGATTTCTGTGTTCTGTATATCTGTGTTCTTTTTTACTCATGGTTTTGGGGTTTTTTTACATCTTTTTCTCCATAGCAGAAAAAGTCCAACAAGTGATTGTAAAAGTTATGTATTGTATAGATGATAGATACAAATTTCACAGAGAGGAAATGTGTAGCAATAGGGTTAACTGACTTACTCATGCTAACTTCATAAATCAATAGGATAATTATACATATGTTGTACAGTCCTCTGAAGCTTTTTCTGTTGTTTTGTTTTTGTTTTTTTTTTTTCCTCTACCTACTATGCTGCATGGCAGAAAACACATGAAATTCTGGTTCTGTCCTTGCTTTCCTGCCTCCTTTTGCTCATTTTCTAAGAAGTAATTTCTTTCAGAAAGAAGCAGTTTATTTTTGCTGTGTGAATTCATAGTACCTTATCAGTATTTTGCTTATTCTCCCATCACTTTTTAATGTGACAGCACTCCATATATATGCTGGAAGCAGTGCTCTTCATAATCATCCCCTCTTCAGTAAAAGTCATTAAGTCTACATTGTCAAATTTTACCTTGATTACAAATATACACATTTTCCATGCTGCTAATATAAAATAAATGCCATGTATTTTTATTTGCAGCTCTAGTCTAAGTGGTTGATATTAAGGAACCATTAAGGAAACCTGATTCCCAGATCATTATTCATTCAACAGTCAAAAAAAAGCATCTGTGCATTAGATGCTATTAGCACATGCAGAATGCCAGATATAATGATCCCATTAAATCAGTCTTGATTAATAGTTCATAAAGACTGAATTTATGTTATTTTTGGAAATGCAGTTTATATTATCCTTTTGCATTACTTTTTTGGAAATACTGGTTCAGTGAAGAACACCCCGAAGGCCTTTCCTTGGCAGGTATATAGTGTTCTGTCAATTCTGATCTGCTTCCACCTAGACCAGGGAGGTAAAAGGTCATTATACAGAGAAGACGGGATTCCTCCCAGCTAGCATGTACAGAAATGCGCTTTTATTACCTGGCCCCACATTAATTGTTCTGTGTCCTTAAAAGTTCCTCAAGGATTCAGTAAAAGTTTCTGCTTTCTCTATATGGCTGTTGAAAAATAATGTGATTATTTTTATAGTTTTAAGGATGCTGTATTAATTAAATCAAGGTAATTGTAGACTTGCTTTCATTCCACTTGTAGGGGTAGAATGAAAGAACTTCATTGCAAATGGACTTAGTCGGATGGGGGTTTTTGTTTTGCTGCTGGGCCTGCAACAGCTGAGACGCTGTCTGTGTCAGGATCTTTGGTTTTCCTTTGTTCCCACAGAATTCCCTAACTTGAAGCTCTTGTTTATGATAAGCAGTTACATTTCCAGGGCCACCAAGAATGACTGAATAATATCCTGATTTTTCTCTGGGCTAAAACTGACTTTGTCTTTACTGATCTAGCAATTCACTTGGTGACTTTCCAAGGCACCTTGGTTGAGATGAGTTTAATAGAAAAGGTAAAGGCTCTGTGCCTGATTTTTCTCTGTCAGCCTTGGTCAGTGCTACATCCTCCATTCCTCTAGCTACATGGGAGAGAAAATCTTAAAGCCTTATCTTCATTGTCATATCAGACTTACTTAGGCAAAGGTTCACTGAAACCAATTAAACTAGCAGTCAGAACAATTCTGGGCTTCATTTGTAAGATTTACATTAAATGTTTCTTCCAGTTAGGACTAAAATTACAGGACTTCAAGTATAAATATTTTGGTGGGTTGTATAAAGAAAAATAAATATTTTCAAAATTAGCAGGAAGCTTACAAGCAGGTGAAAATAAGTTGTTTATTAGTTGTTTGTAAAAATAAGTAGAATGAATGTATATATGTTTTTCTTAAAATTTAGAATTATTTATTTCATGATGCTCCTAGCAAATATTCTGGTTTGGGTTTTTGAGAAAGAAGTGTTGGGTTTTTTACTTGTTTTGGTGTTTTGGTTGATTTATTTTGCTTTTCCCTGAACGCTATGATTACTGATATGCACTATAATACTTACAAATGGCAGTTGCATATAGTAGGCCTTGTTATTGAATATTCTTAGATAGTTAATGAAAGGCAGAAAAATTCTGTTCTGTAGTTCAAAGTTCTGGGTTACATTGACAGTTGTAGTCTACTTTTAATGAATAATGTTTCAGATATTGAATACACAACCATATGAATGACTATTTGTGTGTTTGTGTGTGTGTACTTATTACACGTGTATGCATGCATGAGGATTGTGCACAGCTTTAAGCTCTCTCTACAGCAAGGATAATATAGTATACTGGTAAAACCTTTATTAAGTCACACTTTCTTTCCTGGATTGATCTGAAGGATTAACATTGTCAAAGAATTTAGCTCTTCTAATCACAATGGGGAACATCATTGGTTTTTTTCTCCTAGCAGTAGAAGGAATTGTAATTTCTGGATTTGGGAAATCATAATTAATCTATATTCTGTTCCTTCAAAAGAAATCTTGATCTTTACCTTCAAGCTTAAACAACACACAAAGATTATTTCTTTTCTCATTTTAGAGGAACTTCAACCTCAAACAGCTGAAGACACCTCTCAGTGTTTTTTTGAATTCTAACTTCCTCTCCAAATGTTGAAAACCCTTGTATTCCAATTGACATCACATTTTTGTATCATATATGGAAAATATTTTTCTTGTCTAGCTGTCTACTACAGATTGTTTTTTGCCTGAAAGAAGTTGCTGCTAAGAACTGATGCAAATTTAAACAAAGATGCAGTTCTTATAAAGAGTGGATAGACACTCTCATCAAGGGGAAAGATTGACTGTTTCAGCAGGCAACACGCCCCTGACTGTTTTAAGCACAGGCCCTTCAGGAGAACTCTTAGTTTTGCTCACTGAACCACAAAATTAAAGTACCATGGAAAAAATCCGGACATGCAACAATGCCAAAATATGTATCACACTATACTGAAAGGCTTCAAAATTACTGTATTTACACAAGGGTATTACAAACAGAATAAATGAAAATTTTATGGTCTAAGAAAAGAAACACAATTTTAGTTAACTAGCATTTTTCTACTGCTCTAAAGCTTTTAATGGGAGCAGAGGGAATTTGCACTCAGTGAAGTAGATCAGTGAAATGATAATTTGTCTTTGAATGGAGTACTTTTATCCCATTAATTTCTGCCATTATGGTGTGAGATAAGATGTAAGCCAGTGACTAACTGAAAATTAAGGCCCCAAAAAAGAGGCAACGAAACAAAAGAGTAGCTTATGCAGTATTATACAAAGCGTATGCTAAAATTAATTTTTACTCAAACTTTTATTGTAGCCACTTTTAACCTCAATTCTTTATGCACTTAATCATGCTTGCTTCTGCTATATTTAAATATATTCATTTTACACATCAGACCTCTTTTTAAGGATATTTGATTAAAATCCTCTCTTGTTGCAGTTCAGAGGAGAAAAAGGGCATTGTAGTGGAGATATGCCTTAGGTGAATGTATGGCATTGAAAGCCTTCCTTCCCAACATACTGCAAATCATTTAGGGTGTTACAGAAGAAGCGTAAGAGAATACTTTAGCTTGTGTTATTTGCAAAATTAGCTCGACATTCTATACTGACTGCTACTATCCTTTTTCAAAGAAGTGTAATCACTGCGATATTTTGAAAGTACATTTCAGGGTAACAGGAAAAGAGGAAAGGATCATAGACATATGTTGTCGGAAAGAATCTCCAGAGTTCAAGGCATTTCATTCAATCCATTGCACTGAAGCTGGATTGTGTAAAACTACCATATGCTAGTCTAATCTATTCTTGAAAAAACAGTGAAGAATGGTTCATCACATCCTTGGACAGCCTGCTGAAGTGCCTCATTATTCTTCATTAGAATATTTTTACAGCTCTGAACCTAAAGTCTTTGCTGATTTCTTCTTGTCCTTCCCCCATATATGTGAAGAACGAATGTTCATCTCCCTTTTTGTAACTGCTTTTTAAGTAATGGAAGACAGTTGTTTTCTACTAGTCAGCCCATTCTTTTTTTGGACCAAATACATCTTCTACTTTTTCTCCTAAGTCATGTTTTCTAAACCCCTTTGCATCTCCACATTTTCTCCAGTTCTTCCCTCTGGACTCTGCAGCTTGCCAGCATCATTCTTAAGAGGAACATACCCAAAATGAGCCTGAATCCACCAGCTAGGGACCCCATACTACCAGTAAACAGGGCAAAGATAGCTACCTCTCCTGTCCTATGTAGAACCTCCTAGTACACATCCTGAAGTGAGATCTGTCTTTACAGTACTGCCTTATGAATTTATAGTATGCCTCTGATCTTTTTATGCCCTTAATATATATTCTGCCTGGCTGATTTTTCCCCACGGGCAATGATGCATTCAGTTGTGTTGTGGCTGTTATCCTCCTTGAGTACTTTCTGCTCGTCTTTTTGAATTCATCTTGTTGAACAATCTTGTTAAGACTGTCCAGATAAAATTGCTCAGTAGCTGTGCTTTGAAAAATCAAAAGCTATGCTTTACTAATCCTTTGGAGGTCACAAGTAAATCTTTTCACCTGAGAAGCTGAACAAACTCAGCCTGAGTTTTTGAAGGTCCATTAGTGGCTTCTTGCCAAAATTCCACCCACAGATTGTCATTGCTTTACTTATTTCCATAGGTTGGCATATCAAAACTCTACCTAAGTACTCCAGGTTCTCCTGTAATGGAAACATTGGGAAAAAGAAAGTACTGTACAATAAATCAAGTTTCCCAGTTCCATGTTCTTCAGGTTCCTTCAGTTTTGTTCTCCACTGTCACCTGCAAAATTAATTCTTAAAGAGTGATCATTATTCATGGATGCTCTGGGCAGAATTTCTATCTGCTCACGAGATCTTCCCACTGAGATTGTTAGTTAGCTAAAATACATCATAGCATCATCTCCCTCCTCATGTTGCAAGAGGATTAGATTTAATGTTTACTGGGTAGGTTTAATGTTCACTGGCAGAAAAGGTGATGGTAGGCTTAAGTTCAAGGCAGAAGTGGGTACCAAGAGCCATATGACTGTGCAAGTGGTCCACTTCTATCAGGAAAGTGCACCTTGCTTGCATGCAGTCAGAAGGCAAAACAGAAACAAGAGGCTTTCCTGTCCTCTCCTCAGCCATTTACTCCTTTTTCCTCTGCTGAAGTTGCCTCCTGCGGCTTCAGCAGGAGCTGGAAAGCTATTTAAAATTGATAATAAAAAAGGTAAATATATTATCACTTGTTGAAATGATAATCAGGACATGTTATTAGCACTAATTCTTATTATCACTAGAGTCAAGTCAAATCAGCTTTAAAATATATACTTAAATTCATATTTCAATAATTTTCTGAATCTGGACTATGTTTTAGTTGGGAATCACTGGGAGATTCCCAAGCTAAAAGTATGTCTAAGGGGCCCAGAGCTGATGCGGAAACTTAGTACTGCTGCAATGAACATATAGAACACTCTGATCTGTACAGTTTGTGGAGTGAAATCAAGAGCAGGCTTTTAATGAAAAATGAGCACGTGCAATTACAATCTGACTTGTATCACTGCATGCCAAGAGACTGAAGCCATAATATGTGTTTTATAAGTAAAGCCATTTGTACACAGGATCAACTTTAAATGAACCATTTGTTTCTTCTGAATAAGAAATAGAATGATTATGAAATCATTAATACAATCTTGGAAAAAGGTTTATTTTGTTTTGTTTTGTTTTATTTCTCTCCAAGAGTTAGTAAATATCCTCATGAAGTATAATTCCCAGAAAAAAAAAAAAAACAGAAAGGAGAAGAAAAGATAAATAATTTTTCTTTTCACAGCAGTAAAAACATTAATAATATAATGCCAAATTCAGAAATCTTCTGTGAGAGGTTTTCAAACACTAGGGAATCTCTGATGTCACTTAGACTAATAAGGTATGCATTACAACTACTTTTCCCTAAAAATACCTGCTAATTTTATTTTCATTGTACACCTATAATTAAAAATCTTTAAAAGGTGAACTGCTCATAGGGAAAGTAATTGGAGGGAATCTTATGATTTTTTTGTAAGTGAGTGAGAAAAAAACATCAGCCTTATTAAAAGCTTTACGCTGAATTTCAAAGCACTTCACAAATTATCCTGCTCTTAGGTTAATTCTTATATTCAGTATTAATTGGCTGGGAATTAGGACCCTCTGGAAAAAGAAGTAAGGGGAGAGAACCCAAGCAAAGACATTATACTGCAGAATCTTGTGTTGTAAAGCAAAAAGTAGTGTGACATTTTTGGTGGTGGTAGCATACATGGTTTACCCACGGTAATATTAACACAAAAAGGCAGAGCTTGTAGGCTCTTTGTTCTACGGCATATAGTTCAGTGTACTTTATTCAGGCTCTCTGATAAGGCTTAGTCTTTTAAACTCATCTTTTTGGTTCTGACCCTCAAAAACAGGTGAGGGGAGGAGAGGCACTATAAGATGACACTGGTCTGTAAAGATATTAGGTCTCCCTTTTGTATGTAGACACACCCACTGGGGAAATCTCAGATCTTTCAATCCCAAGAGCTGGCTTTTTATTTGAACTGTACACCAGCTGCAAACTTTGACAGTGAAACATTTCTATAAGTAAGTAAGTTCCTTGTTTGAATGTCTTGGTCCACCTCTTGTTTAACCTGACTGTGTCTCTATGAGGTCGTGGACGTGGCAAAGCACAGTATTCATTCTTAGCCAGGTCAGCCCCAATAGGAAACAAAAAAAAAAAAAAAAGGTGCACAAAACAAGTGACTAGGTTGATTCTCAGCATCTTCCAGGGAGCAGCAGTTCCTTTAGCACTATAGGGAAGGAGAGCAGTCTGGCTAATGGAAAAGGTTATTACAGATTCAGTTACCATGATGTACATCCAGCTTCTATCTCCCTGCTGCTGACAAGTCAGAAAGGTTTAAGATGTAGGATCTTCTTGTGTATTGCCTTGTGTATCCTCCGTTCTTTTCAGGACATGCTTTCCATTTATTTCTCTTACCTGATGAAAGAGGTGGGTACAATTACCAACAAGCATAGGAAAAATAAAGATGAAGAGCCATTAAGGAAAAAAATAACAGCAAAATAGGAGGAAAAAACCCCCAAACCACAAATCCTATATTAAAATAATTGTTCTTAATGTTTTGATATAATAACTACAATTTGTTCACCTCTTAGGATTAAGAATAAACATGTTCTGTGTCTTAAGCAAAAGTTCATAGTAAGCCAAATAGAGTTGTAAATATATGAGTACATTGTTACAGTGAATTATGTGATATTTGCTATAATGTTTTTCAAACAATCAGGAAGAGAGACACTTTACTTACATCTCTTCATGTTCTCTTAAAATGAAAAGACGACTCAAAAACAAAAGGCAGAACCAGAAGTCTCTCTTTCTTCAAAAAAAATAATGTCACAACTATATGACTGGAAGATAAATTTATGCTATGCAGATAAAAGATGGAGTGGATAGGGATGTCAAGCTAAAATTTATACAATCAAGATCAGATATAATTATAATTTATGTTTCCACTTACTCTTTGCTAGTAACGCTCTTTGTCCACAATATGGTCTCACAATACCTGTCAACAATTAGTTTTGTCCGTATAAATCCTGCCCATTTCTACTATAGCTTAATTCACAAATGTATGTAGTCCATTATCTGTGGTCAACTCCTATGGATAGAAGCTGTTTTCATTACGGCATTTTTTCTTTCCCTTTTATGCCCACTAGCTTATTAATGTAACAGGAAAGTTAAAAGATGGCAGTATGCCAAAAATACCAATAAGTACCTGGAAAATAAAAATAGTATTTAAATACTGACTGCCAACACCATCCTGGGGTACGAGTGCTGTCAGCAGGTTGGAGTTGGTGATCCTCCTACTCTACTCAGCCCTGGTGAGACATGTCTGGTATACTGGGTCCAGTTCTGGGCTCCCCAGTACAAATAAGATGTAGACTTACTGGACTGAGTCCAGTGATAGGCCATAATGATAATTAAGAGATAGGAGCATCTCTCATATAAGGAGAGGCTGAGAGAGCTGGGGTTGCTCAGCCTGGAGAAGAGAAGGCTCAGGGGAATCTGAGTAATGTGTATAAATACCTGATGGAAGGGAATGAAAAAGAGAGGGTCAGATTCTTCTTGGCGGTGCCTGGTGAGAGGACAAGAGGCAAAGGGCACAAATTGAAATATGGTAAATTCCATTTAAAAATAATGAGAGTGATCATAATGAGTGTTCATAATGTCAACCTAATGAGATGTGAGAGTGATCCAACACTGGAAGACATTGCCCGGAGAGGCTGTGTAGTCTCCATCCTTGGAGATATACAAATCCCAACTGGACATGGCCCTGAGCAACCTGCTCTGGCTGATTCTGCTTTGAGCAGGGGGTTAGACTAGTCAATCTTGAGAGGTCCTTTCCAACCTCAACAATTTTGTGATTGGTTCTGTGATTCTACAGATTAATGATTTTTACACTTTTTCCATAGGAAAAAACTTTCCCTATGTTTCTGTTTCATAAATTAATATTACATTAAAGAGAAGAAATTGATTGAAACAGATCCTTAATTTCTTAAATAAATATAAATAAAACCTTTTGCACAAACTTACCTAAAAATTCCCAGCTAATATATTCAAACTGCTTGTTTTCTCTAGCTCACAATGATATTCATACAAATATTCCATACAGCATCTTAGTATTAATATATTTTACTTCACTGTCTTTTATTCTAAAGATTTAAAAGTGCTCAAAAATTGGACTTAAGGGGGATTGGTCTAAAATATATCTGCTGTGAATGGCTCAGCACTCACAGCAGTCCTCTCCAGAAACTCAAGAAATCCAGGGCAAGTCCTTCTGTGCTTTACATATTACTGTGGCAGCAGCAGGATAAGCTGGTTCTCATTCCAGTCTTAAAACTAAGATAAGTAGTCTTCAAACATGTTTCTGTTTTGGGTTTGGTTTTTTTTTGTTTTGTTTGTTTATTTGTTATTTTCTTTTTGTTTTGTTTTATTTTTTAAATAATATTTTTTCATCTCCCTGGAAGAATTGTTGTTTGTTTCTTTGTTTGTTTAGCTGTCGTTATTTTACTTTGTTCTTGCTTGCTGTTGCCTGTGGAATACAAATTTGGAGCAGACAACAGAAGTGAGTTTCACTTCATTTAACTGTAGCAAAGATATTTAGGTGCCTAAAGTATCTTTCTGCTGTCTTCTCAGGTAATGGTCTGGCATCCAGTTCTTGATCTAGCAAGGGACAGATATACCCCGAGTCCTGTGTCAGCTCTGTCAGCCCTGTGCAGATGCCTTAGATACCAATATTTCACTGTAATAAAGTAGAATGCTAATATCGATTACAGTTTTTATTGTGTAAAACTACAATCATGTTTATCTTTTGACCTTAGCCTTTTTAAACATTTTTCTTTAAGATCTTCTGTGTCATTCTGAATGCCTCTATTTTATGGGATGTAAATGTATAATGTCTTTCAAAAGATACAAATAAGGTATGTACACTCAAGTAACATGTCAGAAATTTCATATAGCAAAGGATTAAGTAATTACTTTATTTATGAAGGCTACCACATCAAGCTGATATGAGACACTTTAGAACAGGACCTTATTTCATCATGCTGTGTTGTGCTTACTTATTTTAAGCTAGATCTACTGGACCCCTTAATTTAGCTGACATAATGCACAAAAATACTGAAGCATAAACACTTTATCATGTAAGTTACTAGCATGAAACCTGTATAAATATAGAACTAAATCAGGGCCTGAGTATCCTGGCTTAATCTCCCCCTTCCCTAGCCTTTGTACTGCTTACACAGATGACAGGGAGCAGAGCTCTGATTCACAGTCTGTCTCGTGGGCTGTACGTGTGCCTCCCAACAACACATCATGTCTTTGCTAAACTGGTGGGAAAACTGAAGCTGATCCTGTAATAAGTGTACTGCAAAAGGTTCAAAGCTTTCACTAGACAGGAAGTGAGCTCATTGCTAATGAAAAAAAAGTATAAAAATGGTCTGGAGGAGACTTTTAGGAAGAAGGCGTTTCTTTTCAAAGTTTGGGTGTGGAAGGTGTAACCCTGTGGAAGGGAAAGCCTTTCTAAGGGTTTTTGAAGCAACTTTCATGAAGTTCATTTCAGTGTCTATCAGGATCAGCCCTAAATCTCAAATAAAGGAAAACCAAAGATAGCATTCCATGGGCTCAGTTGCAGCTGTAGTAAAGACATTTTTCTGTTAAGTTCTCAAAGTTACAGAGATGAAACAGAGTAAAAGGAAGTTTGGACCAAGAAAGAAAAGAAATGAGAACTGTTACTGTTCCTAACTCCAACAGGACTGGTTGGCAGCCAAGCTGTTGTGTCCAGTGAACACAGAGTTGCTCCTCCTTATGCTGAACAGCATTACATTTGTTGGTATTTGTTCTACATATACTCATGTATTCAAAATATTGCAGTATTTTACAAGAATTACACACATTTATTATAGACCCAAGGCCTTTATTTAAAAAAAAGGTGAGAGATGGAAATGAGCATAGTGCATCTTTATAATAAATGTGTTTGTGTGTGCGAGTGTATGTGCGTATAAAATAACAGAGTTAAAACGTGAGATTTTACTACAAACCAGCTAGGGAAACAGATGTTGCCCCTACTGTAAGCTACTCTGCTGTGTGCAGCTTCAGAGAGCAGAACACAGCAAGCCAGCACTGATCCCGAACTGTGCACCAGCACTGCTCCTGCAGCTTGATACAGCACCCACAGCTCCTTCAGGAACCACACTGGGGATTCAAACTGACCATGTTAACACCTGATCGTGTTCAATGTGCTATACTCTACAGCACAACGGTCAGCTTTTTGGTTGTGTTAAGCCCTGGTCATCAGCTGGTGGCTGGCACCTGTTTTCAGACCACTTTTCTGTACACAGTTTTGGTCTAGCTCCTGATCATCTTCCTACACTCTTCTTATGACACTGACACGCTCTGGGAGATACCATGGAGGCACAGCAGTCCCTTCCTGTGGCAGGATCATTACTGTTGCATAGAGAGTCAAATGGGATTGCTTTTGAACATGATTTGTTCAAATACATATTACACTTAAGTGTGGAACAGGTTTCTTTAGTATAAACTACCAACAGCTGAAACAATAGATTGCTTTTTCAGTATTTATGTTTCTCAATACTTGGAAGCTTGGACAGTTTATACTCATGTTTTGCTACTTTTACTAAGATTTTCTGGTATCTCCAAAAGAAATATATCAACAAAGTTTTAGAGGATGCTGTAATGTTTCCCAGTGTCTCTTTTTATTTACATTTTGTGAAAACACTAGAAAAGTTACATGAAGATCAAAAAGGTCAGACTTGGCTTTAGAATCTAGAAATATTAAGTATTTCATCAAGCTTATTTTTATGAGGCAGTATTGAAAAGCTTTGCCGATTTCAAATGCTGCATTGTCCTAGAGGCAAAGAAATAGTAAGTCTATCTCAGCCCTTCTTTTTATAGAAGATAATACAAGGCTAGCTCTCTGTGAAGTGTGCTTTCTTTGATTTGTAACAAAAGATTTGGAACAAAACTAATAGAAAGCTGAGAGGAAAATAAAAACATAACTGTGCAAATTTGGCCAGAAAAGTTTTTGAATAAATAGAATATTAAAATAACTTCAGCAATTTAACATAATGGCGATAAAGTTAGGGATTTTAGTAAATCTTAGCAATGGATGCAATCTTTCTTTCATTCCAGGAAAGCTGTAAAAGCAGGCCCCAGCACAGGCTACTGCGCTAACAAAGTACACTTGTGATAACAAGTTGATTATAGAAAAGGTGGTTGCTAGCCATAGGAGTGATTTAAAAGAAAGTAATTTTTTCTCTCTGTAGTCAAAATCATTACTTTGGCATCTGAGTCAATCCTTTTACTCGAACGGTGACACAGAAGAAATGAGAAACAGAGTTATGGGTGAAACCCTTATTTCTGGTATTCAATAGTTTGGTCAACCTGAAACCTAAATTGAGGCACCTGACTATATAGGGCACTGTATGGGGTACTGACTGAATTCTCTGTACAGGGCAGCAGAGTCCCTTCAGATTTGGGTGGCTAACTTCTGGGCACTGCAGTGCTGAAATCTCAATGGCCAAGTTTCTCCCCAGAGCTCACTTCCAGCTTGTAGCTTGACCTATTTACTTCTGTGAAAGCTGTACTCTTCACTAAGGTTTTCTCTAGAGTTAACACCACAGGCTGATATCAGCTCTGGCCTAACCTCACAGGAAAAGAGACAAGATGTGGGCAATGTGGCTTAATTAGAATATAACTGTATTAAAACAACACAGAGGTGGCCGTATTGTGAGGACCATCTTTCTTTCCTTAATTATTACCGTGTTGTGGGGAATGGAGGACAGCAGACCTGACTCAATCAGTGAACTCTCTTCAAACAGGTATCAAAAGGAGGGCTCAAGTGGAACATTTTCTCTCTACTAATATGATGTGATCATGAATCCTTAAGAGACTTCTGCTTACTTTGAATTCATCTATGGCTTACTAGAGGGCTAGATTTCTCCTCTGGGAAAGTAGCTGCACTGGATTTCAGTCACAATTTGAATGTTTTCAACCTACCTGCTCATTGCTCTGATATAGGAAAAGTGGAAAAACATGCACTGTCCTAATCACTCGGCCATGGGTGAAAATTACAACTTGACTCTCGTGGACAGAGAGGAAGTTTAACTATGCCCAAAGCAAATCATAAAGCCTAATTCTGGTGTCATGCGAGTCTTACAATGGACAGAAAAACTACACCATTCTGAAGCCTTTTGAAACATCAAATGTATACCAAAAGTTTTGATACACTCCTGTTGCAGGATGGACGGGTTTCATAGTTTCCACTGTGATTTCAGTTCTCATTCATGACAGGAATATTTGTTACTGCTAGCCTGTACCAAGAGAGAAGGCAGAGCATAAATACTCTTCTTGGTGAATTGTCTTTTCCTATTTATATCAATCAGACACAGTGCTAATAATGCCCCCTCTATCTTCCCTCTTGTTTCCCCTTTCATATGACCCTTTCAGCTTCAAGAGAAGCCAGGGTAGAGCCTTTCTGTGAGGCAGAGATTTATTTAATAGAACATGTGTGAAATCTGGGGAACAAATACCAAAATTACCCAAACAATTAACCTGCCAGTCAGCAATTCCCTCCAGCGTATGTCCTCTCTCTCCTTGGTAGATCAGGGATTGTGGAGTGCTTTTCTCTCAGGGTCCTTACTGCATGCAGTTCAAACTAATCCAAATATTTCAGTATGTGGTTTTCTACTAATAATTCCCACTGTATAGCTGGATGCATGCAGAGATTCCTTTTGACTGTCTGATTGCTGATTTTTTTTTTATTTTTTATTGCTAATTTAGCTAAATATACGATTAGGCATAAACTCTAACTGCAGCAATCTGATTACTAAACTCAGGCAAACTGACAAAAGAAAATCTTGTTATTTCTTTCCATACTTCACAATCAACAAATATGATTTTTTTTATATGTTTATAACTTTTCAGCAAAATTTTCAGTATCTGTCTGTTGATGACTAAGACACAAGTTTAAGTCAGCATGACCAAGGTTTGGCCCTATTGTTCTGTAAAGAGGAGAAAGTGAAGGATACTTAAATTTTTTTTCTCCTTTGGCCTGCAGACAAAGTTTGTCTTCCGTCATCTGCAAATTTAATGGGCATCTAGTGAAGACATGGCCTTGGAGTCCAAACTATGAGCAGCCTGGAAGAAAGTAAGTTTAGACTACAGCAAGCACTAGCATCTAAGAAGCCATAAAAGTACTTTTAAGTTCCCTCTGTAGTGTTAAAACTGATGGCTCTGCTCTCTCTCTTTTACCAAGCAACTTTGCTCCTTAAACGCAAACACTATTTGACTGCTGCCAAATTATTGGTAAATCTGAAATTAAACACCTGTTTTGCCAACAATTGTTTCTATACAGTGGTAAATGTCTGCCTCTAGCAAGACCTCAAGTTGGGTTATGTTTCTTGAAGACACTGTTTACTTCCAAGTCAATAGGAGTATTAATGATAAGACACATTAAAATGCCATAATGATGCTTCATTGCCAGCTATCATCACCATTAGCACATTGTTATGGTATTGTGTATATGCATGTAGCCACTCATATATCTACCAAACTTGACACATCATCATATCACCTTTAATTGTTATGAATTCTTATGAATGATTTGAGAGACAAGCTGGTTGGAGAATGAGAGCAAGAGTGGAAAAAACCAGATTCTCTTAGACGTCCATGTTATGTCTTTTCCCTTGCTATTTTTTTTTCTTTTCTTCTTTTGTGTGCTTTTGATATGTAGAATTTCTTACATTATATTCCTGAAAATGAACTTAAAAAATTTTAGTGACATAAATAATTGCTTTTCCCCGATTCATCCAAGTTTGCTAGAGCTAAACACTCTAAAAATATTTTTGACAATTTTCTTCCAATTGCATTAATTCGGGGATTCTTTAAAAATATTCAACAAACAAGTGCTCTTAATCAGGGGAACAATGAAGCAATATGTGACATTACACTAGGCAATCACGCTTTATAGTCAACAATCAATCCAGATTGTTTTGATTGCCAGATATCTATGATAGCTAAAAATAACTAGGTGGGATGATGAATTATATACAGGAAAGACAGCATTTTGCTTCTCATGGGAAAGATTCTTTAAAACATCTTAATCCTCTATTTCCCTTTTCAACTCCAATGCTGTCTTCATGTTCAGAATTATCATCCTTTCTGCACTGTCAGATGTCGCGTACATTTAGAAGGATGTCCGTCTAGAATTATTTTATCACAGACTGCCTTTTACAGTCCTCTCTATTGTGAAACCCCATAAACCCCACACAGTTCTCCCCCTACATTGCACTGCTTGAGAAGATTTTATTGTCAGTCAGATCTCTTTCTACTTACTTTCTGCTGCCAAATAGTAATGCTGAAAATCCCATTTCAAATGTCCCCTCCCTCTCTTTTTTTTTCTTTCTGGGAGAACTCTAAAATATATTAAATTCTGTGAATGCCAGAAACTATTATTTATACATTCTTTTCAGTACTCAGTCTTCTGCAGAAACATCTGCTTCTATCGATGTCTTCTGTGTAACCTAAATATGTATATACGGGATATTTTTTCAGCATTTCCAGACGTGTTAAATGACAGTAAAATTTGAACTGAAGAAGCATTTGATCTCAAATTTTTCAATTTTCTTTTGTAAATCTAGTTTTAAGCTTGGTAATTTGTAACATTCTTTTCATTCAGGTGTTTCCATGTTACTACCAAGGTATGACAAGAGATTAACCTCTTGTATTTACCTTTGAAAGTAACGTGTGCTGTGGAAGTCTCTTGCTCTTATGTTGGCTATTTTTGCATTTGTGCATGTTAACATTCCCCACTCTTTTCAAGTCTTACAACCATTTTTCTGCCTCTCTTCTTTTACTACTCTCATTTTCATTGTTGCAGCTAGAAAACGGTAAAGAATTCCCTTATCTTTAGAATCCAGGATTGTAGAGGACAGTGGAAACGATCAGATACCAAGGACAAAAAAAGACAAATAAGGAGTCTCCTGTGCTGATATTACCTAGAGGTTCGAGAGTTACCCAAACTAAAATAACCTTTCTCAAGCTCCATGCCCAGTTAATCATAGAAAGTCTGCACTAGCTTTTTATAGAAAGCAGGGAGCAATGGATAATATTTTCAGTGGAAAGAGGTCCTCTGAGAAGTATGAAGTGAGATGCAATTTATAGTATAGTTGTGGTGAAATAACCTAGATAATTTTAATCTGAAGCAGAATTATTTCTGAAAAAAAAGAAAATGCAATATATTAGTGCTAAGAGTGGTTAAGTTTATTTTAATAAAATATTGAAGAGCTATGCAAATGAAAAGGCCTTATTACAGTGGTGCTCCGTCATATGCTAGTAAAATTCTGAAATCATGATTTCCATTACAGTTGTTCACACTACAATTTTGAGTGGTTTATAATTCATCAGTACAAATTCACTGCAGGCTAAACCGCAGTGTACAACTTCTAATCCACAGAAAACATTTCTTCTAGTTGATTGCTTTTATTAAGGTACAGGACCCACACCAAAAAATTCTGACATGGGCATTGTTTGCTCTTTGTTCTTGATCCTTCTTTGAGACATGAAATCTTTCTGTTAAAATAATAGAAAAAGACAAAGAAGCTTTTTTTTTAAAAATATCACCTCTATTTTCTGTCTTAGCTGATGTAGTATTAGAATAGCTGGTCCTTGAATATTCTGTAAGAGATTCTAAGTCCCTCTAAAAATGGAATTTGAAAGTTATTTTTTATTTTAGGGAAACTGGAGCAATAACTATAAAGAAAAAGTAAAAAAAAAAAAAAAAAAAAAAACCAAGAACAGAAGCAACCTTGCTAAGTGGCAATTAATTCAATTTCTGTTTTAAGTTATCGGAGTCTCTGGATGAATCCACTCCTCTTGTTGCAGCACTCACACAGGCAGGTGCGAGATACACAGTCCCCCCATTGCCCTGATCTGGCATTTCACTGAAGGGCTCTGCTGCTCCTATCTAGCCTTTGTGCTTGTATTTTATTTGTATGGAAACCAGGAGCTGCAGAGATGGAGTGAAAGGAGAGTCTGGGCCACCACCGATCTTTCAGACTGGATTGGAAGTGAGTAGTCATGGGAGTGCCTGGACCTGAGAACATGGATGTGCTCCTGGATCCTGTAATATAGATGTCACAATGTTGAGGTATTATTGGATACATGAAAAGAACGCAGTCAACTGCTGTGAATAATTAGTGTTAAATTGTTAAATTGTTGTGAATAATATATATGTGCAGATTGATGCCATTCACCCTCTTGAAGATGAAATCACTTGTATGGCATTAGGAAGAGCTATTTGGTTTACTCTGTGTGTCTATTACTAGAATGTCATTTAAAGCAGATGCATTTTGCATTGTAATCTGAGAGTAATTAGGCTCAGTAATGAATACAGAATAGCGTAACAACTTTCTCCCATGGGCCCCATCAGCTATGGTGCTTCCTCTCAGTACAGCTGCCATGATCAAGAACAGAAAGGAATAATTCTTGTAATGTATCAGTCAAGCATTCTCGTTGCCATGAAGTCTCAAAGTAATAATACATAGTCTGAATTGGATTTAAACTCCAAGATTTGATTTATACCAAGTATTTGTTTAAAATACAAAACTTTAAAAATCATACTGTAGTTCATCACTTCTTGTTGCAATGAGGGATGTGTTTATGTTTCTCAGGAACAGGAGCTCACAGAAGCAATGAAATTTAGATCGGCAGTTGTAAATGGCCTCATGGAAAGAAAAAATAGTTTTAGGAAGAAGTAAAAATTATGAGTATGCATACTTTTAGCAGTGTAAAACTGCTATGCTAACAGTAAAACCTGTTATCACAGCTCTAGTTTATGACAACATGACTGATGTAGCAAGAATAATATTTAGTTCTGGTCTTTGTTCAGTTTATAGAGGTTATGGCATTGATGACTGTCACAACACAACTTCCCTCTCCTGAACTATAGTTTGAAAAAGTGTCATAAAGAACACGCAAAGGACATAGGGATGTCTGTAACATTTTGGGAATACCATATGCGCTGTTTCATCATTATTTAGGAACAATTCAAGCAGGAACAGCTGCATGTAAGTAGAAGGGGAGAGGGTGATCTAGTTACAGGTGCTCTAACACTACCTGAGACAGTTCATAGTGTAAGGCTTTTGTGGGTATGATGGTAAATGATGGTAAAATGCTGAGAAAACTGCAAGTGTCTTGTCTTCAAAAGAATTTAAGCTCAAAATATTTATTGCTTACCAATGAGTGTGATTTAAGAACGTATACATTTTTTAACAGTGAAAATAAAGCTGTAATGTACTAATGATCTTGATGGTCTCAGGAAGCATGCAAGCTAAAGTCTCCTAGAAATACAACTTCTGCAGAAGTCCCTAGCACAGAAAAACAGCCTGACAAGTTGAAATGATTGCAATTCTTTAAGTTGGGGTTGAAAGAACTATACCTAACTGCACATTTTCTTAAACAAGAAGGTGGCAGAAATTTCCCTTTTGTTCTGACCTTCTACTTGCATGTTTGACCTTGTCACTCTAGAATATAATTTCAGGAAATAAAAATAAAATCTTTTCATATTGCACAAAATTTTATACAGTGATATCAAGTAACAGACTGAAATCAAGACGAAAATATGTTTACTACATCTGTTTGAACTACTGTAGTCTTTCAATTTATTTCTGTTTCCAGCTTTTACTTGTGGTTTTTTTTAATATTAAATATGAATTTCTTCCCTGCTGCACTGTCTTCTCCTTCCTTCCTTAGTTTGTCTCCTTTTTCTCTGCTGCTTGTTTAAATTCAAGCTGGAGTTGAGCTATAACAGATCTCACACAGAAGTGATTACCTGCACCACTTTGACTAAGTAATAGTGACAAGGATTACCTAATGCCAGTAAGTTTTGTTCTTATTTTATTCTTATGGCTGTTTCTCCAGCCAAGCAGTGTGAAGGACCCTTCATGTAATAGGGAACAAGGTCCAATGAGTTGTTTTAAAATTGACTTTCAACACATTTCAGTGTACCTTAGTCAGTCTGCTGTCAATGATTGTCATTTAGCACAAATCCCTGTCATATGCTTTCTTTTTTTGGTGGCTCTTATGGTTATTTTTAATTAAAGGTTGTACTTTGAATGATATTTCAAAGGTTTCCTTTATGGACCAAGGAACACTGCAAAGCTGAGTTCACCATGTCCCCGTCTGAAACTATTCCAGTTGGAAAACTGTCCTGTCTCAGCACTGAAACTTAAATGCATTTTTTACAACACCTAGGCTTAGCCATTGCAGTTCATTGTTTATTAGTACAGAAAGAAGTTTGCAGCAACTGTTTATTTTTTTTTATTTTTTACTTTTTTTTAAATTTAGAAGTTAAGACTGCTTTTGTTAATCTGTCCTGGATATACTTTCCTGTTTGTCTGCATTGCTGTTAGTGTCCACTAAGCCATGTATGGTTGTAGAGGACTTCTTGCATAGCAAAGCTGAAATGGCTGGCTGGATGCTCACTACAGTGTGTAAACATGCATATGAATTCCACCCTATTGGTGCATGCAATGTATTGACTATTGGGACTGAGAAGGATTTTATTCCTGGTTTGCTAGTGGTCTATTGAAAGGCTTAGGGACAGCTATTTCACCACTTGTGTTTCCCTTTCTCAAGAGCAGAGCTAGTGCTATTTATATCTCCTTCCTAAAGCGCTTTGATATCTGCTGAGGAAAAGTACTATATAAAGGCCTACAATTAGTAATAGTCATATAAAAGGTACAAACTAAAACAAAAGTCAAAAAAAAGCCAAACTAAAATAGGTCCAGTTTTTAGTGGACCTGCCTGACTTGATAGAAAAGTTAAGGAGGCTATCATAAGGAAAGGTCAGCATTACAGAAAATTGAAAGCTTGTCTAAATGAGAAGAAAAAGAAAACCCATAAAACACAGCAGCTTGAGCTTAAAGACACAGTCTGAAGACTAGAGCAGAATTTGAAGAGCGGCTTGCAGAGAATGCTCAAGTTGCTAGTAAGAAGTTGTTTACTTCTTCATCAGGTGTGGGAAGGAAATCGGGAAACTTGATGACCAGGGCATAGCAGGGGTACTCAGGGATGAATAAGATGTACCAGAGAAGTGTAACAGATTTTTGTATTAGTTTACTGCTGAAGACTTTGATAATCCTCACTTCCTCCCTATTCTTTACAGCAGAGGGGTCAGAGGAGTTAGATACATTTGTTGTGAATATACCAGGAGGAATTAGACCAAACAGAAAAGTTAGGTTAAGTCTCCAGAACTGGATGACATTTGGCAGAAATCTTTGGAGTAACTCAGATGTGAAGCCACAGAGCATATGGCAAAGCCTTGTAAACTATCATTGCAAACAGTGCAATGCAACTTCTACTGTGCTAGAAGAGTAACTCCCATTACAAAAAAAGGTTGGGAGTCACAGAAGGGAATGTGGGAACTACAGACCAGAGAGTCTGATTTCCACCCTGGCAAGGTAAAAATATCTAAAAGATAAGACCACTGAGCACATGGAAAAGAACAGGATGTTGGGAAAGACTCAATATAGCTTCAGTAAATGGAAATTTTGACTCACACATTTGGTGGAGATCTGTGAGGATGTCTGACTTAACAAGGGCACTTATTATTCCTTTTGTTTCCATAAAAAAAAAATAAGTCTCCTCTCTTTTATCTCCTAACTAATCACTCCGGTTAAATTTGAATCTTCTCCATGCTTCAGGACATCTGTAGGATGCTCATAGAGTCCCTTATTCTTTCCCTCCCATGGATGAGTGCCTTTGTGTCTGGGCATCCTGGTGTTTTGCCAGCCTCTCCAGCTGCATTGCAGATGGCCATATCTGGACAGGAGATGCTTTGCAGGTGCCTTACTGTTTCAACAGGTTTTGGGAAATTGCCGTGACTGCCTGGTTCAGGTGTCCTACTCATGTGCTTAGTTAAACTGATACTCAGATTTGTCAGGAACGAATTAGGTCTTTGTTTTGGACAAATTATTTCTGCCTTCCTCTATAGCTGGGTAATAGTTTACTTTCTAAGCTACTCTGAGTAAATTCCCTATTCTTCTGTGAGCCTACAGCATATGTACTCTCTCTCTCTCTCTTAAACACACACGCACACAAACGCACGCACACACACACACAAAGAAACACACAGAGTTTCTCATCTACTTGTATGCTGTCCTGAGCAGTTGGCTGGCATGACAAAAGGGCCTTGAGAAATCAGGCATTGAGAGTAGGGAGGACTGGAGCAGGCAGGAAAAGCAGGCAGGAAAAGTAGGCAGTGCACTCACAGCTTGGATGATCTCCCCATGAGACAATTCCAGTGATGATCTCATGTGGGAATTCCGATTCACATCTTCCCTCTCCAAATTGTATTTGATAAGATGTTTGAGTTTCTAGGCAGTTTTTATAGCCTTTGTCCTCCACCCTCTGCTCCCCAGACTACATACTGTGCAATAATGCTGTTAAGTGATACTTTCCCACATGGTGGCAGGTGCCTTATCATGCAAACTCAGATGTTTGGGTTTCTTTTGCTTGGCTGCTGCTTCTTTGTCATGCACAAAACAGTCTTTTCTCAAGGTTGCAATTCTTCGGTGACCAGTAATTGCCATCAGAGAGTTATTTACAGTTATGGGGATTCAGTCATATTTTAACCTGTGCCCATATTTTTAAGCCCTTTGCTGTCATTGCGTGCTTGAACTCCACATCATAGCAAAGGACACCAGGTACCAGGTATCTCAGGGTCAGATAGCAAGTTCTCATAAAAAGTTAATAGCAGGCTTGATAGGCCAGGTTTGGGGCCTTTTAAGTTTAGCATAAGGCAAAATTAACATAAGGCTTTTTGCATGTTGTTATCAATGGCAATACGGTTCTCACAGGGTAACAATCCTATCATTGCATCAGACTTAGGTGTTGCAGTTTTTAGCATTTCACACTAAAGAATTTAAGTTGACTATAGGGTTTTGCAAAGTGTAGATGGGTCTTACGGACCCATATAGACCAAGCATATATTTCATAGATGAAATAGTCATGACTGACTGCAGCACATCCAAGAATTTGGCATTTGTAGGGTATACTACACAACTACTCTATAAACAGCCTCAAAGACACAGTCTTCTTAAGAGGCACTAGTGAACACACCAGTGTTTCTGTGTATCCAGGAGGTCTGTTTTAGGAAAGAACCATTGTAGATAGTTGCATAAGGGGTGGTTTAGATTGGATATTAGGAAAAAATTCTTCACTGAAAGGGTTGTCGAACATTGGAATAGGCTGCCCAGGGAGGTGGTTGAGTCACCACCCCTGGAGGTATTTAAAAGATGTGTGGTTAAGGTGCTTAGGGACATGGTTTAGTGGTGGACTTAGCAGGGTGAGGTTTATGGTTGGACTTGATAATCTTAAAGGTCTTTTCCAACCTAAATGATTCTATGATTCTGCGATAATTCCATTTAGGTTTACCTGAAAGGAATTCAGACACTATGAGATCCTTTCACTCCAGCCAGTGATGAACTGAAGCTCAGTAAATGGGAGGTATGGGGAAATGTCCTTCAAAAGAGCACCCAAAATCTAAACTAAATGTTTGCAAAGGAGTAATGATATAAAATTGATAGTTAAGCCAAAGAACGTACGTATGTATGTTACATATTATAGTTTTAGAAGTTAATATATGCTGAAAAAGTTGATGAAAATCAAGTATAAGCTACAGATTTGACATGTTTTTGTTAACTGCCCTTCCCCACCCCTCCAAAATGCAAAATTTAACAGCTTTTCTGAAAACAGGTTTTTCGTGAAATGTTAGCTTTTGCTTACCAGAATTCCAGCCTGGTGATAACCAGATCATGAAGGTCATTGCAGTTTTGTTTAGCACATAAGCTTTTGTCCTAGGGGAAAATTTAGTCAATTTGTATTAAATATTACTCATTCTTTGCATTAAATATTACTTTTGAATATGATTTGTATCCTAGATAGTACACATTAGTGTACATGCTGTAAATGGTGTTCTCTGCTTGGCATAATCTTCCTCACTGACTGTTACGTTGTTTTTAATCTATTGTTGCTCCCATGATGTAGTGATAGGGCAAAGGGTCATGGTTTTAAACTAAAAGCATGCAGATGTAGATTAGATAGATAGAAGGAAAAATTCTTTACTGTGAGGTGGTGAGACACTGGAACAGGCTGCCCAGAGAAGGTGTGGATGCCCTATCCCTAGAAGTGTTCAAGTTCAGTTTGGACAGGGCTTTAAGCAACCCGATCTAGTGAAAGATGTCCCTGCCCATGGCAGGGGGGTTGGAACTAGATGATCTTTAAAGGTCCTTTCCAATCCAAACCATTCTGTGATTCTATGATTAAAAGGGAACTTGGGATGAAGAAAACCTTGGTCTGTATTTGAGTTCAACTGCACTGTGTAGAATGGGCTACTCATCTGTATAATCCTGTCTCTGGAGGAGTTAGTAGGTAGAAAGTTATGGAGGGTATGTGACCATAGCTCAACTGGGGAATGAGTTATCTTTTGCCATTCTCCTATGTTGTGCAGACTTAAACAGTTTGGTAATGTTCCTGTTCTTGGAAAATCCATTGCTTCTACTAAATGGTTTTCTGCAATATGAAACATACTATTCACTTAAATTTTCCTTAGCATAAAGAAATGGAAGACAGCAAACGAGAAAATCCATGAAGTGACCAGAATATATAAAATCATGGAGCAGTTTGCTTATGTGTGATGAGTTGACCTCAACTGGCAGGTAAGCTCCCAATCACTCTCTTGCTAGGTCCCCCTCAGTGGGATGGAGGAGAGAATCAGAAGGGCAAAAGTGAGGAAAATCATGGGTTGAGTTAAAGACAGTTTAATAAGTGAAGGGGAAAAAAAAAAAGAAAGGGAAAAAAAGAAAAGGAAAAAAACCAAGTGGTGCAAACATGATCATTACCACCAGCCGACCAATGCCCAGCCAGTCTCTGAGCAATGGCTACTTGGGAAAAAATTGCCCTCTGGTTTTATTGCTGAGCATGACGTTAATGGTGTGGAATATGTCTCTGGTCAATTCAGGTCAGCTGTCTTGCCTGTATCCACTCCCAGCCTCTTGCCTATCCCCAGTCTACTCGTTGTGGGGGAAGAGTGAGAAACAGAGAAATCCTTGGCACTATGCAAAAAATGTTCAGCAATGGCTAAAACCTTTGTGTTATCAACATTGTTTTGGTCACAGTTCTAAAACAGAGCACCATATGGGCTGCTATGAAGAAAATTAACTTCATCCCAGAAAGACCCAGTACAGTATGAAAAGAGTTTCAAGAGATGAGGACTCTTCAGTTTGGAAAACAGTTGAGGGGGGATATGACAGAGCAGCATGGAGAAATGTAACAGGGGACAATTATCCCCCTTTTCTCACAACAACAGTCCAGTGGAGCATCAGATGAAATGGTCAGGCTACAGGTATAAAGCAAAGAAAAGAAAGTGCTCTTTCACACAGCATGCAGGAAAAGTCCAGAACTCATCACCAGAGGCTCCTGTGGAGGCTTTCTGTGTAAAGGGGTTTGAAAAACTCTTAGACAAATTCATGTAAGAAGAATCAATCAAGGACTATCAAACAGGATGCAGATGAGCTTTTAACTGAAAAAAAAATCTTTATATGGCAGACTGCTGGAAACTAGAAAAGTAGTGAGAGAAAGTAGCAATCTCTGCTTTTGCTATTCTTAAATTCTCTCACCACTTATTTAGTACAAGCCCCTTTCAGAAATGGTGTACAGGCTACATGGACCTTTGCTCAGAGGCATTATGTTTGCTTTTCTGCTCTTATGTTTATGTTCTTATTATTAGACTGCAGTTCAGGTTATACTTTTACAGTGACACACTTTGAATAGAGGAGGCCATGAAAGATAGAAACCAGGATTTCCTGAAAAAGATGAATAATTTAAAATGTTTCCCTTCTACTCCATTGATTTGTGGTAGGTGTTCAAAACTAATTTCTTCCCCAGCAGGTGATTTCCAGTTGGGAACATCCCTGTTGACCTCTGTCTTAAGTTCTTGTTTAAACCATTTATATGCCTTTTTTTCCCCTCTAAGTTCACAAGTCTAATTTCTTCCCCAGAGGGTGTTCACAGTTTCTTCAAAGCCTTCATTCCTTACCTGGAGGCTGTGATGTTCCTTGACAACATTCACACCTCCCGTTTGGCAGGTCACCCTGGTCAGGCAAAGAAGAAGAGGTGATTCTGGTTAGAGATGCACGGAACTAGCTGATTCTAATTAGAGAAGGTTAGAAAAAATTTCAGTCTGCTGCCTTCATTTCAGATAGTTTATCCAGTATCTGAATTGGAAGCAGCAGGTATCTGATCTGAAAATAAATTGTTTTTCCTTAAATCTCAACCTTAGTGCTTCGGGATTTTTTTTCCATGATGCTTCAGTCTGAGTTAGTGAGAACAGCTGCATCAAATTCTGTTTTGGAATTGTAAAACTCACAGCACTGAGCTACTGTCTGAAGGGTGGTGTATGGGCTTCAATGACGACTTTTAGACAAATGTTTCTGAAATAGGCAATACATCTAGTGAACACCTGCTACGTGGAAGCTTGTTTTTATTACTATGTTGAAAACATAGAGTTACAGACTGAAATGGAGCCCATGTTAAAAAGACTTTGACCATAATGATGTAGGATTATGCGTACTTTATACATATGTCTTCAACTAACTACCTTATTTTCCACTTTATACACGTTTAATAGTATCATATTGAATTAATTTAAAAGTCTATTGGCAATCCATTATTTTTAACCAAGAAAGAGTTGAATCTGAATTTAAGATCAAGTTGAAATATCTAACAACATGTATAAGTCAGATTGAATATTTTTGAATTTGTGCATTCAAGTGGCAGTGGTATTTACGTTCAAGGCTTTACACTAATAAAAACATTTTAGATATAAATATTTTGTTCAGAGAAGGAACCTATGTAGGCCCAAACATTGATCTCCACATTGAGTCAATGACCCTATACGATATATATTCCTTCATATGTAAACACAAGTATAAGAATGATGCAGCTTGCAACTTTCCATTGCTCCTTTCGGATTGCTTTCTTCACTTAGAATTGGGAATCCAGTTAGAATCCTTAGCTCCTCTAGAAGTTGAACTGACTTTTTAAAATAGGGCCACTGAAGGCATAATAGCTAAAACAAGCAGACAGGGGTGGTAAAAGTTATATCCTGCTTTGATCTTTATAGCCTTGTCCTTAAGAGGTCTAAAACAACTGATACCAACTGCACATCTGGGTCTGTGCGCTTTGTTCTTCTACTGGGAAACAACGATTTTTGGGCTAGGTGTGATAAAGGATATGTTGAATATTGGGTCATGTTTTGACCAAGACTTTGGCTGACATATTACTGTCATGTTAGAAAACATGTTTTTAGAGGAAAGAGCAAACTGCCCCCGCACACAGCACCTTGCACCCTGTGCACTGTGCAGTGCCTGGGGAAAGTGGGGGTCCAGAACAGCGATCATCCCTCTTACAGACTGCAAGGCATGGTGAAAACAAGGAAATACAGAAGCCTGTGCACTAGGCTTTAGGAAAAGGGTCATCTTTAATTCTTACATACTGTTGCTGAACCACTGTGCAACAGGGAACTGAAGGTAAGAAAACAGAGAAAGGGGGAAAAGGCAGCACAGTTGTGTGAAGCAGAGGTTGGGGTTCAGAGCCAAATGTGCAAATCTTTGTCTCTGATCCTTTTTCCTGACCATATGAACAGTAACTGGACAAAATACCTCAGACTGGTTTGGGAAACAGAACCTGAACGCTGATCTTTCTCATCTCTGTCAGGGGACAGGCACTCCCTGAGGACCTGGAGCGGTGGGGGTTTCCCATGGGGTTTGTCAGGGCAGAGCCTGGCGGCCAGGACCTCTCCCACTGTCCCAGCCAGGAGCAGGGTAGCTGGGGGGCTGAAATGGGGTCCTGGGCTGTAGGCAGGGTTGGGGGAGCCCTGGAGGGGTTGGGCAGGGACAGCAAGGCCCATTGGTGCCCCCAGGGCCCTGGCAGCCTCTTTCCGAGCAAAGCACTCACTTTTGAGCTACCTTATGTTGCCTTTGCTCTCATTCTTTCTGCTCCCTTAATGAATCTTCCCTTCCTTGCAGTCCTGTGGCAACAAGAGAGACGAGGAGTGATCCGACCCAAAACTGATAACAGCCATAGTAAACAGAGACATCAAAACCCAGGAGAATTAACAAGACTTCTGGCAAGTGAGAATCTATTTTTATTTGCTAAGGTGACAGCACTTCTTCTCAGGCATAATTCACACCCTTTCTTGTCTATGTTGAACAAACAGTGTCAGAGAAGCTGTTGAATTAGTTGTACGTTCTGGTGTCCAGGACATTACAGGTAGTGAGTAGAGTGGAGCTCACATTTGTAGTGTGGTGGGTTAGCACAGGGTTAACTACACTGCAGATAACTTACGCTTTTTCATTACATACTATGACATTTTCTATATGTGACAATTTTTTGAACTTGTGCTTTTCTGGCAGGTGATTGCTAAAGAGTTTCTTGTGACACCTTAGAATAAATGTCCAAAGATTACTAATTGATTTGGCACTCCTCTGTAATAATGTAAATCATGATGCTCTTCTGTGGCATTAGTGAATGTAATCTCTTTCAAAAATCCCACAAAATCCTCTATCTCTTGTCTCAGTATAGTCAAGCATATCTGCTTTAGTGTATCTAGATTTGGCAGTGCTCCAGTTTCTTTGATGTACTTAGTAGAAAGAGACTTGATAAGTAGGTACCAGTGTTTAGGGATGAGCGAAGCCAGTTTAATATAGATATTTTATTTTGATTGAGATTCAAGAGTTTGGCTTTTTTCTAATGTCCCTTCTTTCTTCTGCTTACCCTTAAATTTAATTAGACTGAGGTTTATTAGGCTTGGAAATAAAATCTTCATATCTAACTTAAAAAGAGAGTATGTGGGGAAAAAAATCCAACAAAAAGCCCGCACAAAACCAAAAAGTCCAAACCCAAGGCTGTTCACTCTTTTCTCACAGTAATGGTAAAAAACAGATTTTGCATTTAAAGATGTTTTTGCCAGCTGTGAGACTCTTATTCAATAACACAGAATAGCGAGTGACTACTTCCAAAGATATTTTAAAAGACACACTTGTAAGTGCCTTTCAATATTTGAGGTAGTGGTATTTCACCATTTTTAACTTCTCTCATGAAACTGTTCGTGTGGAGAAGCCCTCCTTGTATTATACAAAAGCATATCTCCTCATACTGAGGTATTTAGTTGTTAGGTTTATAAAATTGAACAGTAAGCACTTGACCTGTGTTGCTGCTGCTCATATAACATCATGAACAGGCTGATGAATCATGAAAAACTGAAGACAAAGATAGGTAACAGAAATGGAACTCCATTTTGCTGTTCCTTTCTCTGCTGAGGTTAATGAGAAGGCAACTGTACCGACTTAAACACATCATGCACCTAGACTCTTTATCATGGCACAACTCTAAATATGTCCAAGCTTTTCTGAAAAGAGTGCATTTAATAAACAATGTGTCTTAGTCAATCAGAGTGGATAGAACCTTGAAACAGACCATCTTCCAGAAGGCAGGATTAACTGTCCCTGTATCATTACAGTCAGAGGTTTGTTCTGAGTATCTTGAAGACCTCCAATGATGGAGACCCCCCCATCCTACTAAAAAATCTACTTCAGTGCTTCATTATGAATAGGGATATCCAGCTCGAATCACACTTTTTTCATTCTAAACTTTTTCCTGTATTTTGGTGCAGTTAGATAGATGACCATGCCCAAACATCCTCCTTTTATTTCTGTGTTTTCTCTTAATTTTTTAATAATTCAACTTCCAGTTTTAGAACTCCCATTGAAATACAGATGGAATTGCAAGGGCCATACATTTATCCTGACTTATCTCCTTGTTGCATTTTTTTGAAATTCTTTTCTTTTTTCCTTCCTTCCATCAATCACAGTTAGGGACTTAGTACTGGTTAAATTAAATTTTGAAACCATATAATCTCTCAAAATACCAGTTATCAGGTCACCCCCAGTCATATCTTGGAGGGTATCATGCAGTCTATGCCTTACAGAAATGGTAGAAAAATACCTTGTTTCTCAGGGAAATGTTGTTTCAGCATAAGAAATATGATTTTTTGCATACATACAGGAGTTCTGGAAGTTGAACCCTAAATCTGGAAATTTCTGTAGAGAAAAGGCAATTCATCATGCTCACTTTACACTTGTCTCTACCTTAAGTTCCCTGTCCCATTTTACCCCATACCAAATTCTCTGACTTCTTTAAAGAGAATCTCTTTGTATGCTAAGACTGATTTTTAAGGCTATTATTCATTGTTTGTGTGTTAAAAATCAGCAGCTGAAATGGCTTTGCAGCCTAAGGCCGGAGAGAGGCAGCAGGAAATAGAGATGCAGGAGTTCAGCTTTGTTTTTCTCTTGTATGTCTGTTGGCAGTCCCTCCATATGTTGGGATTCAGTCTCCCCCAAAACTGTGCCTGAAGCCTTCACAGTGTGTTGCTGCAGTAGAGCAGCAGGAATTCAAGGGTTTATCTTTATTAGATTTGATCACTCACTGTTTATGAGGCAGCACAGCTTGTGCAGATAATGAAAGACCTTCTTTCTCCCCCCCTCCCAATTAGTAGGTCTTGTCTGTCTCCTGTTCCTTATGAAAAGGTTTTATGTCAATATTGACAAGATGAGAAAAGGAAAATGAATTGACTTTGCACAGCTTGAGTCTGATCCTGTGAAAAATTCTGTGGGAGCAGGGCTGGACTCCAGCAGTTCTGTCTTGTTCTCTAACACTACCCTAGAACACAATTAATACTTTAGATGATGAGGATGATGCTTATGACACTGACTTTAACATTTGTTTCATATTACTCTAGAGTGTGTTCAGGGTGTTATGACTCCCTGCATGCAACAGTAAAAAAAAAACAAACCCCCAAACCCTTCTGCATCAAAAAGAATAAAAAATCCACTAAACTTTCCTTATGACTGAGGAACAGGTTTATGGGAGTTGACATTGTGAGGAAGCAAATGCCAGAAAACCCAGAATTCCCAAGAGGCTTTGTCTTGTGATGAAGGAACTGAATCTCACGAGTCTGAGGTATGAGGTGCAGTGCAAAGTAGTTAATTTTGTGAGGTTCCCTATTTGCAAAATGAGATAGTGATACTTCTACTTACCTTTCCTCTGTCTTTTCTAGATCAATTCCAGGCATTTCAAGCAGTGCCTCTTTAAGGCAATGTGTATGCACAACACCCAACCAAAGACAAAATGACAAAAAGATGAGAAAACTTTTAATCCCAGTTTAAACTGGGTACCTGCTTTGTATCAACCATATTTAATGATGATATAAATAGCAAGAAAATGATACCTAAGGGATCTTTAATAGTTAAAAAGTGCAGACATAAAGCAGATCAATTAAGTATGAAAAGAAGGATCAGTACGATGTAATAACAATTTATAGGTCAAAAGAGCAACACAAAGTCAATATATTGCTTAATAGGGATTCAATTAACTGATTAGAGAGTGATTCTGATGTATTGCTGTTCACCTTGCACAAGCTGTGGTGAATCTTATTGTGAATCATCTGTACATGGTAGCTTATTACAGATGCCAGCAAACAAAGTTTTAGGCATCGAGTGAAAAGATTGCAAAACGCTTTTGTATAACAGAATGCAATTTTGCAATCTACTGTCAGTGAAACCATTAAGTACCTAATATTTTAAAAACACACATCTTGTAGGCAAACTGTGTTAAGGTTTGTTAACATTTGCATTGATATGGTGCACTTCATCTTCAAGTGGCAAACCAATTTATTTACTACCTATTCTTTTCTTGTGCTCCTTCTTTTCTCCCAGTTATGAGTCACATATTCCTGATACTGAAAGAAAAAAGTAGTCTGATAAGAAATAATCAAAATACAGCACGTAAAGGACGTGGCCAGCATTTACAGTTCTTGGTCTTTTTGTCCATTAATTCTCTAAGGTCTTCAGTTGTCTTCATGCCTACAGTTTGCCCAGCTGCAAGAACATCATCTAGATTTGTAGTCCCCGTTTGATACTTTTAGCACAACAGTGAAGCTGAAATACAGAGCCAAATCTGATAATTGCATTAAACCCAAACAAAATAGGCTCCACATAGGAGTTCCTGGGTTTTGTGGGAGATTGGGTTTTTACTTCTGGAAAGCTTGTCCTTTTATGGAGCAATGTCTTAGGAGAAGCTTGCATAGAGTAGTACCCATCAGCAAAGATAAATATCAGGGCTCTTCACTTGGCTGTTTTATGTCTAGAGTCCCATGGACAGTGGAATGAAATTAGAGAGACTTCCTTTGTAGATTTCAAAAGTCTTCCAGAAAGCTTTATGATGTGGCACCCAGTTTTTGAAAATGATCAGTATGTGCCAACTTGCTTGAAGACATCTCTAGCCAGAACAGGAATCAGACCAACATGTATTTCAGTTGTTAACTGAGAGGCATCATTAACAAGACAATTAGAACAATAGATGCTTGAATTTTTCCAGAGCACAGTGAGGTTCTGAAGCAGTTCAGTAGGGTGAATGTCAAAATAAACAAGTAAACAGAAAACTAGCTAGTTTCCAGGTGGTGGTTAATAAACATGATATTTTTGCTTTAAATACTCAAGGAATTTTTAAAAGAGTATCTTCCCATAATGGTTTTATGGGCTTTTTTTGACAGTAAGTTCACTTTTGTGTCTGACTTTCTTCTTAAGACCTCATGCCTAGCTGTTGAATGTTTGAGTAAGAATATGTTTTCAAAAGCCTTCCACTTGTACCACAATGCTGTAGAACACATGCAAAAGTAGTGCACTTTCATATGTCTCCAAAAAAGCTTGTCATGCTAATAACATTAGCTGAAATAAGATTAGTTCTTAGGGATACAAGAGTTTTTCTCATTATGCATTATTACTGCATCCCTTAGTTCTTTCCAGAAAAAATCGTTTAATGTAGCAAACATATTTTGAAAGACTTGTGCATGTCTCACCTATAATGGTGGAAGACTAAATTACCCTGCTGTTCACTGCCTTTCAACAAGAAAACGTCATATCAATTTGATTACTGGCAAATACAAATTCTTGGTTTTACAAGATGAGCTTTTTCAACTCCCAGCATTACTGATAGGAATATATGTGTCTCAGTCTTAAATGCAGAACTTCCTAAAGCTGGTCTCATACATTTAAAAAGAAAAGAAGTAACTTGTAATCCCTGTATTATCAACACTGTTATGAGCACAAATCCAAAACAGCCCCATACTAGCTACTATGAATAAAATTAACTCTATCGCAGCCAAAACCAGCACAGCAATAAAACAGAATAAGACATTAACTAATTGCTAGGAAGTGATTGACTATACAAAACCCTCTTACTGTACAGTACTAAGTACTAGTTATGTATTCAAGCTATATTTAATTACCTGCTTGCAATTAATTTTCATGATTATTTCAAAATGTCAGTCCCATATGCCCTATATATAGTTGTTGCAAAATGTAACTGGCATTTTGAAGATGATGATTTTATAATTTCTGTATATTGGAAAAATACTAGTAGTACCTTTCATTATGGAACATAAATGACTCTAAGATGTTAACAATTTTGAAATAAGGCATTTTGACATGCAAATTATTATACAGGAACTTGTTGAAAGATGTTAAAAATAATGTGACAGTTCTTTAACATATACCTAGCTAGCGACTGTGTTAGATCCTTGTTTGTATGTTTCATGAAATGCCTAACTGCAGTGTTTTATAAGGAGTAAATACTTCAAAAGCTCTTATATGCATGTGGGTGGGTCAACATAAGGAAACAAAAGAAATTTCCCTCCCAACAATGATGATACGTCTTTAAATGAGGAAGATTTGATCTACAACATTCATCAGTGTAATTACAACCGGAACAAAATTTGCTCAGATATCAACGTAGATTGTTTTCTGATTTTGTGAGAATTTTGAGCAAGTTGGTTTTATTCTATTGATTATGTTGCAGACATTTAATATTTCCTAGTACTAAATATTAATACTAATTAATACTAACTACTGCTAAATAGGAATGCAAATTAGTAATACTATTAAATAATGATCTATAACAGCCCTGCTTGCCATATGTCTGCATATAGGTGCCTTTTCTATCATTTTTAAATGAATGGGAACTCATTTTGACTTGCAATTCCTTATTTTAGAGTAAAACAGGACCGGCTCTTCTGAAGGCTCTGCTATCATTGCTGATAACAATTTCACTTGGAGGCAAACATCATTTTCTTGAACTATCTTTATTGGTAGAAAAGAAAATTGCACCGCCCACATCCAAGTGGGCATTGCCAGACATCTCCTATTTGTATATGTTCTCCTTAAGCCACAACAAATAACACAAACCAAGTGAGAATGGCTTTGTTTTTCTAAAAACATAGAACAGAATTGATCTCATCTGATTTAACTGGCCTCACCTAGCTCTAAATCAGCCTTCTTAGTCTTTTGTTTAAATCAGGAAGGGAAAAAATAATGACATGTCATTTTATTTCACCTATTTTGAGCACCTATTCTAGCCTCTTTTAGGATAGATACAATGTCCCTATTTCTCTCCATCATCTTTAAAATGGATTTGAGGTGCCCATCTTTCAGATGAATGATTAACAGTAATGTGCCTAATTTGAGGTAGATAAAATCCCTTCATAATATTTAACAGCTCTGCATTTTCAAAGGTAAATTGGGATCACCTTTCACATATATTGTATATATCACGTATTTTTACAGAGAGGAACTGAATGGTGTATTTAATCCCTTCTGATTTTGGTTTTGTAGGCATTTAAACATAGGAAAACTATCCTTACCAAAAGGTCAATAATTAAGATTGCCTGAATTTGCATGAGGAAAAATAGTGGGGTTTATTTCCTGGTATTTATACTCAATAATCCAACTTTTTCTCTGACTTATAATGGTCTAAACCCAGAGTAACTTCATTGATTTTGATGAATTATTTTTCTATTTCCATAGCATAAGTCCTATATAATAGAAAATGGAAGAAAGCCCTCTCTCTTATTACCAGTGAGGTTTTTTTAGAATAGTCTATTCATAATAAGTAACATGGTCCTTTTTGTAATCTATGTAGTCTATATTGGTGCTGAAAATAGAAGTTATTATTATCTCACACCTCAGATTGAAACATTAACCATAAAACTGGCTTTATACATTAACATTTCTTCTGGCAAGGTAGAAGATTAAAATACTTCTCTAACAAAATTCTTGTAATTTCACATTATTCAAGTATTATCTGAGATGGAGAACTATAGTGATTTATTATGAAAAAATTAAGATACCTATTACTTGCCATGGGAAGTACAGACATACTGTTAGTTTGACATAAACCACATAAAGATATTAAATGTGGCTCTAATTAGTTTTATTCACCACTCGAGTCTCTGCAGTTAGATTCCTTTGATGCCATCCTGCTTCTATCTAACATGAGTAATGGGAATGGTTAGTGAATAATATTTCATACTGCCACATTCCAGTAGATGTGGTTTCCACTTGTATGCACAGTTCCAGTGGATGCACTTTGATAAAGTGGTAAAAATGAGAAGCTCATAACTATCTCATTTCTTAACACACAAAATCCTGCAGATTGGTGATACATCAGCATGTGCAAAATTACCCTTTGCTAATACAATGAACCTGTTTATTATAGCACACTATGCTTACTTAATCACTGCTGTACAATGCATCATATTTGCTATGTACTTACATAATGCTACTCAGCAATACAGGAACATTGTATAATTCAAAATAGCCTTAATTAAAGAAACCAAAACCAACTTTCCAACTTGTTAAAAAAACCAAAACAACCCAGACACAGAAAGAAAGTGTCTACAGCTTATGCTAAAAGTTCCAGCCCCTAAAGAATAAGCTATCCGTTGATCTGGGAAAAACCTACAAACTTGCTCATAAACTAGGATCGTAACTTTGGTAAATACCCTGGACCAAGGACATGTAAAAGCTTGTGGTGGGTTGACCTTGGCTGGCTGCCAGACACCCACCCATCTGCTCTCTCACTCCCCTTCCTCAACAGGACAGGGGAAGAAAATAAAACGGAAAAGCTCATGGGCTGACATAAAGACAAGGAGAACACTTATCAATTACTGTCATGGTCAAACCAGACTTGACTTGGGGAAAATTAATTTAATTTATTGCCGATTAAAATAGGTTTGGATAGTGAGAAACAAAGACAAATTAAAACAATGCCTTCCTCGCAACTCCTCTTTTGCCCAGGCTCAACTTCACTCCTTCATTCCTGACTCCTCTAGCTCCTCCACCCCCACCGAGCAGCACAGGGGGATGGGAATGAAAAGCTGAGTTCCTGTCTACTGCTTCCTCCTCCTCACACTTTTCCCCTCCTCCTCACACTTGTCCCCTGCTCCAGCATGGGTCCTCTACATGGGCTGCAGTCCTTCAGGATAAACTTGCTCCAGCTTGGGCTTATCTCCACAGGCTGCAGTTCATTCAGGAAATATCCACCTGATCTGGCGTGGTCCTCTCCATGGGCTGCAGGGAATACCTGCTTTACCATGGTCACTTCCAAAACTTCCATGGGCTGCAGTGAAGTACCTGCTCCAGCTCTTGGAACACCTCCTCCTCTCCATCTTCTTTGATCTTGGTGTTCACAGTATTGTTTTTTTCCTTACTACTCACTGCTCTGTGGTATTTTGCCATTTCTTATATACATTTTCCCTAAGGCACCAACCGGCTCAAGGGTTCAGCTGTGTCCTGTGGTGGGACTGTTGGAGCTGGCTGTGTCTGGCATAGGGCAGCCCCTGGCCTCTCACAGAGGCCACCCCTGCAGCCCACCTGCTGCCAGCACCTGGACACGGACACCCAAACCAAACCCCTTTGACTAAAAGAGACCTCCTGATTAGTCAGCTCTTGACACTTCTGAAAGAAGCAGCAAATAAAATATGTTCATACTATTTGTCTCTTCTCAGAAGGAACATGTTAATTGTATTTTACATTGTCTAGTACTTTGTGTGTGGCCTGCTGAATGGAAAAGGCAATGGGAAATGCTGTATTAAATTTGTGTATTACAGAAATTGGCCATCTGTGTCAACACTGAACAAGGACAACAATGCTTGGGTTAGAGGGAGAGGGCTTAGGGACTTGTGATGAAAAAATCTGCTTTGTCAGCAAAAATATCTGTGTGGTGAATATAGTTTTATTAAATAAAAATGCTTACAAAGCTTGTGTTTTGGAAATCAGCAATACTGACAAAATAATGTTTTTCCTCATAAACAGTGCTTTCACTGAGAGGTTTTCCAGATATAGTTGTACTAGAATAGTGACAAATTCTTTCCAGAAAAAAGATTCAATTAAATGGTTTTCCAGATGAAAAGAACAATCTAAATAAACTAGAATTTTTTATTACATTTTAAATTTTCGGCACTGAAATGCACTTAGTGGTTTTCAGAAGCAGTCAAAAGAATATCAAAAGGAAAGGGGAGCTGCAAAGAAGAATAACAGCAGGACTCATGGTTATGCTGATTAGAGAATAGGTTTAAGTTTAGGCCACAGCTTAGAAAAGGCAAAAAAAAAATTGTGAAAGAAAGTAATTGCTCCTAAAGAGAAAACGAGGTAAAGAGAATATTCTATGTGATGTATAAGAGCAATATGAAACTTTTCTGTTATGACCTTAATGACTTTCTCCTTTTTTTTCCTTTTTTTTCTGGCAAGCTGGGAAAGATAGGGCTGAAATGAGTTCTTAATTAAAATGAAGTGAATTGAGGAAACACTGATGATTCTCTGTTATCTTGAAAACTCCTTTGGAAAGAAAAATGAAGAAATGAGAGGTCTGTTTAGCTAAAGAAATGCTAGGATAAATTTTAGTTAGCTATTTATTATTTTTATGTAATTTTAGAATTGCAATATGATAACTGCTGACATATGTTTGAGAAAAGTAAAATTTAACAAGTGATTGAAATAGCCACCAGGAGTTCGATACGTCAATGTTTTGGCCAGTAAGGTAAAGAAATATTTAGGGAGTAAGTAGGTAGAGTAAATAAAATACGTATAAAAAGCTGTTTTGAAAGAGTGCTTCTTTGGATCCAGGTTGATAAATTTCCTCATACATCTCTTCCTTGCTGTGCGCTCTTTAAGGCAAACAACACAAAGACATCAGCCTGGATTGAAGACTTCTTTACCTTAAGAAATGAGGAAACATTAACCCTGCCATGTGTTTTCCACTGGAGTAAATTTTGGATTTCTTACAATAATTTCAGTACAATTGGAAAGAAATGAACTTGGAAAAAGTTATATGGATGAATTAGGCCTAATACAGTGTCAGCGTGATCTCACAGTCAACTTTTGTCTGTAAAGAATGGATAAAACATTTTAAACCCACAACAATATCACTGAGATCATGGCATAAATACGTGCCTAGTTGAGATTTAAATGGTTTGTCCTGTCAATATTTATTAAAGGAAGAAAAGGACAAAAAAGATTAGTTTAGGGTTGAAGAATGGGCCATATTGTGTTAGATTAGAATAGAGTCAAAAATAATGACTAAGATTTTCACTGGGTCTCCATCAGAACTGAATGTCCATTAGATCTGTCCATCTAATTGAACGTTAATGGGATTTGAGTATCTAGTTCCCATATGACTGAAAATTCCAAACATAATTACTAATTGAGAGAAATAAAAGGCAGAACACAAGACAGAAAATTGCACATCGAAGTCAGAAAATAAAAAGACTAAAATAAAAGTGAATCTTTCACAAGCTGAAGCCATAACCATTAAAATTATAAGCAATACCTGTTGTTGAGCAGAGGTGTTAGAGGAGAATCAGGAATGCATTTTTTCCAGAGTTCATATAAGAAAGGAGCCAATACCTGCTGGTAACAGTAGTGTGGAGTTTACACTGACATTGTAATATTTGGGAATATATTTGTCAGTGACCCAGACTCATCCCTCACTGAGAAGCTTTTTGCCATATCTTTGAAGCAAAGATATAATTTTCTCAGTGGCTAGAAAATGTACCAGAAAAAAAACAGTTATCCACAGAAAGACTAAAACACAAGTGATCTCTCATAAAAGCATTTTTTCTGCTTCTCAGAAGATATTGGCTCAGGTTTTGTTCAGTTCGTCTAATCCTGAAGGAAGTTATGTCCACTGGAAAAACATTAACTGCATCAAACTGAAACATACAAACATAGATAATGTTTCATTAATGTTACAGTCCACTGGAGAGACAGTTACAAGCAGGGACAACTGAGCTGCAGAGGAGTTTTCCAAAGAAAAGCAATGGCTTACCTTGGTGCAGGAATTGTGAAACAGAACATCGTTGGTTTGCCGATGGGAATGGGAGCCTGCTTTGGAAGATAAATCATTGCATTGCTCAGCTGTAATGGACAGACCTTCTCTGGAGCCATGCCTGGGGACAACAGAGCTTTCCATTGTAGTGCATGCTCTGGGACTGCAGGCAGACTCCAGACTGGCAGAGAGACTGCATCATTACTTCTGTGGTTTGCCTGCTAAGTATCTGCTTAGCATATCTGTTTGGAGATCCATGCAATCAATGGTTTACATAGCTGGTGAAGGGAGCAGTGGTAAATTACAGTCCAAGATCTCTTTTTATTCCTTCAACAGGGTCCCTGCCAGTCACACTATGCCTTTATTTCTGTGAAAAGAGGTGACAATAGAGGCACTTACTTCATTTTCCCCCTCTGTGTGTTAGCCCACATCAACTATATTTGCATGCAATAGGAGTGTTTCCTCATCCCATCTTTGCAGGAAGTTTGTAAAAATAGCGGTTGAACCTCAGTATTTTCAAGACAGCCAATTCTGTCATGAACGTAAGTATATGACTTCAAAGTAGAATGAAACAAAAACAGAAGTTAATGTAGCAAAAAGAAAAGGGTTCAAGAGCTATTATTGATTGCAAAAGAGGTGCTCCGGTTTCTCACGTCACCTGGGTGGGAGGTGGGGATAGGCAATCCTTTGAATGTCGATGTTGCTGCTTAGACCCTCCTTTGAAATAATTGAGAACCTTCCACCTTTATTTCAGTTGGCTAACATTTCTGAACTGTCCAGAACTAATAAAATCCTAACAAAATCTTATGCTTAAGCAAATATGCTCACTTGATGACATTCCAGAATGACAGGTTTACCATCTGTCTTAGTTACATCTCTTCTTCTCGTTCCAGTCCTCTAAGCTTTTTCTAGAGAAATTCCACTGTAAAAGTGTTAGCATTAGCTATTTCAAATACCAAAGCCAAAACTGAAGTTTCTGGTGAGATACCTAAAAAAAGATGTATGTTGCTTGACACTTTAGTGTGAAAACAACATGTAAAAGATGTAACATGATGATCAGGCTGCCCAGGGAGGTGGTGGAGTCACCATCACTGGAGGTGTTCAAAAAACGTGTAGATGTGGCATTGCGGGACATGGTTTAGTGGGCATGGTGGTGTTGGGTTCATGGTTGGACTTGATGATCTTACAGGTCTTTTCCAACCTTAATGATTCTGTGATTCTGTGGTCTTTGTGACTTCTTGATCAGCAAATGTTTTCATATAATTCAGCTGGCATATTATTAAAGTTTTCTTGTCCTCAGAAAATAGATTCTGAGGCTATGTAAAAACACTCTTCCACTTTGAGGAAACTGAGGTCTAAGTAATGTAGACCTGCATAGTTTGGAACCATTCGTAATATCATTATGAATGTTACAATGTGCATTCATCTGTGCAATTTAATGTTCTTTGGGTTCTTAACATCTAATGCCACAGCTGTTTGGAAAGACACACCAGTAATGCATTTAAAATTTTTGGCATGTAACAAAAAGTTTCTATGAAGCTAAATGTACATTCATTCAACAACATTTAAAATTTAGGACATATTTAGTACTTTGCCACTAGGCTGTTTTTTATAATCCATGTGTGTAAGAAATCTCTGAATACATGCACTGTGCAGTCTATTACAATGAACTCCCTTAATAATCAGGTGAAGTAAACATAAATGTTTTCATGTGAGCCATGCCGATATTGTTTTGTGAATGTCAAATTCAGCCACAATGAATCTTTATATACTTTAAAGATGATGGAATAACTAAATTTGTATCATAAGCTAGGACATTCGAGGGTGAAATTTTGCATTTAGATGTCCAGGTAAACTCAACCATGGTAGATACTTGTATTGAACTGCACCGTGACCTGAACTTGCTGCTAATTCTGAAGATAGTGCCTTTCAATATTGGAAAGGCGTATGTAGAGAATACAGTGTGACAGGAACTTTCAGAAAATCTAATATTGTGAAATAAAAATGAAGCTACAATAAAATGTTCTTTTTTTAGAAAACATTATGAAATCTCTTTGTAGATCAGCCCAGATGAAACAGTACACTGTCCTAATCATCTGACTTAGTCCTTGCTTACTTTGTTTTAAGTTGATCCACCCAAATGACAATGAAATATGTACAGACTCAAACATGTTTACATATATTTCTGTTGTGGTTTTTTTGCCAGATCAAAGAAAATGATTACTTTTGTAACACCAAGAAGACCTAACAGGATGAAATAAACTTATACAAGTACTCAAAAAGACAAAATAGTAGCATTTTAATCCCAAAATTATCTGTATATACATGTATACACATATAATATACACACATATATATCACAGAATCACAGAATCACTAAGGTTGGAAAAGACCTGTAAGATCATCAAGTCCAACCATCAACCAAAAAAAAAACCAAAAACCACCGCCATGCCCATTAAGCCATGTCCCACAATGCCACGTCCACACGTTCCTTGAATACCTCCAGGGAGGGTGACTCCACCACTTCCCTGGGCAGTTTATGCCAGTGTGTCACATATGTATATGTACATCTACACATATTTCGAATATAGTCACATATACACTCTTGGTGTAATTGCATCTAAATTCATTGTGTATTCATTTAGAAGCTGTGTGTTATAAATATGTTAGCTGAAAGCTCTCTGCCAGCACCTACTGATGAGTCCAGCTTCATTGCCAGAGATGACACCAAGTGTATCAGCATAAACACACTGGCTGTGCTTTCACTTAACGCTGCGAGACAGACTATCCTTAGAGTCATGGGCTTTGGGGCACTGCTAACCAGTGACAGCAAGTCATGACAGACTTGCACCAGAAGATAATAATGCTGTGTCAGGAAGATGTATATCTAGCAGATATACATATTCTCAGGTGTGGGAACAGTGGCATAGTATTTATACTTAAAATATCAATATGCTAACTGTTTTGTCTCTATTTATATGAACGTGGATTTACTTATTGCTACCACATTTAATTGTGTCTCTTTTTTGAATAGTTGTTTTGGTTTTCTCTCATTTTAAACAAAAACTTGCTTGAGGAAGTGGTTAGCTCACTCAGGTTTCTAGGTGATGGTCAGGGAGCAGTGAAGGAGGCTGCTCTGCACAGGAAGGGGAGCTGGGGACCGAGGCAGATGGCAGGGCCAGCAGCGCAGGGGTTTCATTGGCAAGGGTGTAGTCCCACTGTGCTGGAACAAGGTGAGTGGAGCAGGGCCAGTCGTGGTAACCAGTGTCACCCAAAGGTCTGGTGACTGCCAGACAAGCCTGTAGTGGTGAGATAGCTCTGACTGAGGTCAAACCAGGAAGTCAAATCTGCAGGTGAGGATCAGCAAGGTATGTGGCCAGGCAAGGGCATAGCTGCACTGTAGTGCAGGAAAGGTCCAACAGTGAATGCCAAGGATTAAATGCGGCTTCTAAACAAAGAGGGTGATGACTTCACTTCCTGCTGCTTTATCTTACACTGCTCTTTCCACACACCTCTCTGATTTAGGGCCTCTGAGTGGCACCAAAACCTGTTCCTGAGCCCAAGGAGCCAAAACCCGGGCTCAGGGAAGCAAAAAGAAGCTGAAATGAGGGCACTGACAGCAAGAGCCAGAAGTGGTGCATCTGTTAATTTTGGAAGGAATATATACATATTTGAACTTGATCCTTGTTACTACCAAGAGTTCCTACAAAAAAGTTTCACATCAAAAAGAGTAATGCATTACAGAGTTATGGTGAGAGCTATGGTGAGAAGATAAACTGCTAATAAGGAACATGATGTAGTTATGGCTGTTCTTGTCACTGCAGAAAGTATGCAGATGAAGATACAAAGAATAACAACCTGGTATTTTAACAGTTGGCTTAGCGCGATACAGTGAAAACAGAGATGGTGCTGCTTTGCCTAGAACATTGATCTTTTCAACGAGTATGATGAATGGAAGCCATGTAGTAGGGTACTTATTATGATCTCTTCTGAGATTAGTCCTCTATTCCATCATCAGCACATCTTATTCCTTAATGATCCATCTGTCCAGTGATAGGATATTTGGACTACACCATTCAGCAGCAACAGGCCTTTCAGCCGAAATAATGAATGCTTTAGTTGTGCTTCTGAGGTATTCACAGATGAATTTCAATCTACCCCCTAAAATATCTGTCCCTGAACATGCTTCAGCTGCACAGGATTGTGTGTTCAGTTGCCACCAGCTCAAGATTTCTTGCTTAGCATTTTAGATACTGTGTTATTTACTGGTCCTGAGTTCAAACAACCTCCTGGGACAATCAACAGTTCTGAATATTGCAGGCGTAGATTTTAAACATATCAAGTAGACTATAACTATCCCATAATATTAAAGTATGTGATCTCTATAACTTGGCACTTGATTAGAATTAGCCAGAGCCTTTTTTCTTTTATTCCTGATATTAGAAAATACGTAAAGGTCCTTGAACTCTGATGCAGTAAATGTGTAAGTACTTGCTTACCTTTATGCTTAGTAGTCAACAGTAGTCAACATGTCAACAGAATTTGAGAATTCCTCATTAGGAAAGGAATAAACCAAGAAAACATAGTTATGTTATTACAGAAATTAATGGTGAGCTAAATCTTGAATGTTCCATGTAATTTTGGTTCTACTGGGGAAAAAAAAAAAAAGAAAGGGAAAAGAAAAAGAAGGAGGCAGTAGAAAAAGAAGAGGTAAAGGTAATGGTGGCAGATGGAATTGAAAGTATGGAATGATTTCTGCACAAACATTAAATAGAGAATACTTTAACATGGGAAAGAAATAGATGATCTTATGATAGATTCTATAAAACCATATATCTAGGAGGTCTAATTATTCTGTTTAGTCTGTAGAGACAGACTACTTCTTCCTACGATATTGATGTGACAGGCAAAAGATATACAGGGAAGACATGGTGACTATTTCTTATATCAGAAAATACCAGAGGAACTTAATGAAATTAACAGGCAGCAGACTTAACAGACTTAACAGACTTAACTTAATTTCTTCTTTACATAACACAGACTTAAGACTGGGAATCCATTGTGGCTGTAGAACCTACAAGTATAAGTGAGAAAGTGGAAAGCAGTAAGATGAATTCATGGAAGAGAAATTTAAAAGGGGTTATTTAATATGGATGTACAGGTATAACCTTTCACTCAGTATGCTCTTCAGCCACAGTGTGATATTAGCTGAGAGGAAACACCATGGAGGGTACAATACCATACTAATTTTTCAGTCTTTCTCTAGCCTCTGTCAGAGATTAGTTCTGCAGAGCTCAAGGGAAGCCATATTTCAGTGGGGCTACCTGCAAGATTAAAATGAAGCATATTAATTGGTGCCTCATGATTGAAGAAAATGCTAATTTAAGAAGCCAAACAAGCTTCTTACAGTCTGGATGGAACTGATTTCTGCTGTGCTTGTATTCATCACAAACATGAATCGTAGGCTTATAAGATGGTATTTGTCTACCGTATACCATAGTGTAATAATCCCTCTGGGAGAAGTTTAAAAGGTCCATAAATACAATTTGTCAAGAGAAAAAAGACAGACGGAAACTCAAAGTTTCATGAACAGAACTCACCTTAACATTTTGGACATAAAAAGTCAGAATTCAGCAAATGTAAACAATCAGTTAATTTGGATGTGTTGATGCAGTGCCTGTGGTTTTTGTCTTTGTGAGCTTCTTAAAGGCCTATATTCAAACACAAATTTAACATCCAGGAAAAAAACAAACTATGCAATGACCCACCAGGGCCTGTTTCTTGCAAGTAAGTTTGTTTCTGAGTCAGCCTGTCTAAAATGGCTCCGCCCACAGAAATGTTACATAGGAACACAGAACTGGAGCAGATACAACTTTAAATTTTTAATGCTAATTTTAATACTTAAATTGTATCCCAAGTGCTAATTATCAGTGCTTTACAGAAAGGGAAGACTAAATAAAAAAAAAAAGAAGGGGTTTATGGGAAAATTAAACCAATATAAAAAATCGTGTAAAAGGAAAAAACATAAAAAAAATGCTAGAAGTGATCAGCAGAAGCCCTGCCCATGAGAACTGATACAATAACTTATAGTTTCTAACTTGAGTGCTTGTAAAGGTCTTTGAAAACCTCCGATAGGACATATTATTAAACATGGAATATGTTACTATCTTAGCAATGTGAAAGCCCAAGCAAGATTCTGTTTTTTTCCCCTGTTAATTTCTGAACCACTTTGTTGTTCCATCAATACGCCGCTGATAGTACGATGTTCACCTGCCATTTCATACAAATAAAAGCATATCCCGGCAGATGGCTGACTCTGGACTACTGCTGACCAATTTTAGTAAACAGATGTAGTTCTTAATGAGAACAGTCATTAATATCTTTGTCATGCAAATTATTACTTCTAACTAGCACTCCCCAAATCATCACAATCCAATATTGGATTCCCTGTAACAAAATGGAGTTGCTAGGCAACATGAGTGGTCAGTCTTTTTCTTATGTGAGCTGGCTTTAAAAAACACTTTGTGTATTCTTTTCTGAAATTCAAACTATTATTATTTAAATATGATTGCAGGTGTGTTAAACTAAGTTTTCATATCAACTGAAGAAAGTAAGAGACATCACTTGACTTTTGCTTTTGAATTCCAAATGTTTTCATTTTCGGACACACTTTCCACTGCAGTTTTGCATGCAGAACCATCAGAGAACATTAATTAGCATGTTGTTAGGATGTAATGGATTTTAATGGCACAACTGGAAGGTCACCACATGTCCCTAGAAAATTATAATCAGAGATTCTCCAGCTAAAATAGAAAAACAGATGGATAAGTACAAAACTAATGTTATTTCTTCTGGGGCCAGAATGTCAAAGTAAATATCTAATGACATTTCTTTTTTTTTTTTTTTTCTTTTTTTACTTGAGCACAAACCACACAGAGCAAAAATAAATCAAGTATCAGTTTAAGACTGGAACGTAAAGAGGACTTAAAGTCATTTAAATGTATATTAGAAAAGAGTGATGAGCTGAAGCTTTACTTAGAGATAAGAGTAAATAAAGTCCTTTACTCATTTTATGCATGCTGGGGTACAGCACAGTCTGACTTACATTAGAAATCAGTCTTGAGTTATAGAATTCATATCATGGTGCAGCTCTCTGGAGTCTGAATCCTGGGTCACCCATACAATTCAAGGACAGATACAGGGGATCTGCCTATGATTTCACACCCATTTCATAAAGCAGCAAGTAAATTATTATTTTCCCCAAATTACTTATGTGAAAGTTGTTTCTAAAGACTGTACCAAGAAAGTTGTTTCTGAAGAGTGGAAACAAAAGTTTCTCCAAATTCAAAAAGATCATCTATGTGGTTTTGGCAAAGGTCTGTCTCTGCAAAGTCAATTCCATATGCCTACTATCGGCAATATTTCAATAAATAAGGTTAGAAAAGGGTTGTGCAATCACAACATGGCCTACTGCAATACACATTATGTTCAACAATGACTTAAGCTTACAGAACCCAGGATCAGGACTTGTTTGACTGATAGATAAAAGAACATTGGCAAGGACACCAGAATTAGCATGAATGTAGTACTACTGGGGGTCTTTTGACTTCCATCTGTCAAGAGAGGCAAGCAGATGTGGCTTCCCTGTAACACCTCATTGAAAGGATAACAACTCTAACAGTGCAATACCTTGCCAAAGACTATGCTTAGTGAATTGCTTATTTGGTTTCACAGAAATCATTTTGTACCTTCAGCAACAAGTTAGTGAACTTGATCAGCCATATAATATCTACAAAATCAGTGTCCTTAGAGAAGAGATTCTCTATGTTCATTTAAATAAGTGGTTTCAGAAAACACAGTAAAATTAAGTCAGTAATTACCTTCCCCATGTCCAGGCTATGAACCAGAAAAGGTTGCTGAGATGATTTCTAATTATGTATCTTTTAAATGGATTTGAAAAGGCTAAATACTAGCAATGTCAATGTCTCAATCCATCAAAGACATGACCTGTGTCTGTATCTCTAACACAGCTGCAGTAATGGGGCAGTAAATGTGTGTGATAACAACATTACAACTTTTTTTTCTAGATTCTTGATACGTCAAAATCTGAGGTGAAACTAGAGAGCATGTGCTAGCAACAGTGTGTTTCATTATTAAATATCTTTAACTGAGTTTATGGTAAACTATTAGGCTTGCTCTTGCATTAAATGTTGTGATCCCCAGGAACACAGTTTGATCTCCCTGCTCCAAAAATTTCCACATTTAGACCTCCAGCGTATTCTGCTTCCCATCAAATAACAAAGGCTATAGAGGATAGTAGACATACTAGAAAACTAGACTAGAAAACAATACTAGAAAACAGTGATACATGTTGAGGTGACGAGGGTGGAATATGTATCACTTCTCTTTGACCTTTACTCATTAGACGTCCAGGAGATAAGGCTTGGGTTCCTTCCTAGTCAATAGAGTAGTCAAGAAACTCTTGTCTTTTTTAGGCATATGTTTGAGTGCTGGTGAATCTACCTGTGGAGTATCAACCTCACACTGCAGTATTTCTGCAAAAAGCCACATTGTTTTATGCTGCAGTTGGTGTAATGAAATAATGTTAATGTAGAGCTATGTTTAAAATAGTCAGCTTCAAGAGCAGAAGGCCTAACTATTCCAACTACATATGACATAATTCAGTGATGATAATCAAGATAAATTAACCAATGCAAAGCTTCCTGCATAAGCTAAATTACTTTTGATAGCTGAATTGACTTATTGATACGTCATTTTGTTATCTCTAGAAAATACTGTAGCCTTCCGTACAGTCATAACTTAGTAGCCGTATTTATCACAGGAAAGCATCTTTTCTCTTTAAATCAGGAACTGAAGTGAAAATAGATGAAGACAGGAGAAAGCATTAGACGTGCTTGCCTCATTCTCACTCTCACAAGGCATAACATTATGATTACAGTCAGAGACAGTATACTGATTTAGATGGACCTTTGGCTCTCTCATTCTCTTTCACAGTTTGCTTTTACATAAATACTAACTTTTCAAAATGAGCCTGTGTATGGTGGCATATCATTGTGGTACTGAGACTTTAAATATTTCCTGTTTCCTTTCTGTTTTCAGTTGAAACAAACATGTTTGAAAAGGTAAATGTTACTTTAAAATTTTCATATTCTCTCTTCTAAATTTCCATTTTGAACATTGAAAGTTCAAAGCTGTTGATTTCAGGGATGTGTCAAAACAGAAGTGAAGGATGGGATCTGACTCTTCTGACTGCTAAATAATGGTGATTAATGGTGATTAATGTGGAGAAGCATTGCCCTCCTCATTCAAAATAGCAGTAATTCCATTTCTAGTAAGGAGATAAGAATGGCATGCACAGTAGGATCCTTGGGATTAGCAGACTGATTTCCCTTGATCCAAGCACTTCGCACTAATTCTAAGAGATGGAGTTCTATATTAAAGAATAAAATAGAAAATGTCTTTTGCTGAATTAGAAAAAAACCCCATAAACTGAAAGAAACAGTTTGTTTATAACAGCAATTGATCAACAGTAGGAGAAATTGAAATTAATCAACAATTAAAACAAAGTAATTTGCAGGGTTTTTTTATACTTGTAGTTTTTGTTGTTTGGCTTGTGCCAAATGGGTCATTAATAGTTCATTAGAAAGAAACAGTACATGAATTCTGATTACTATACAACAAATTTATGTCAGCTGTATTCTTACCATGGTTTCTCTTTTTCTCTTTTTGTATATAAGTGATGTCTCATAAAAGTATTACCACTTATAAAAGTTTCTGGGTTAAAGGCAACTTCTTTGTTCTCATTTTCTTGTTTCCTTTTGCAATGCCTAACTCACATTATTGTTAGCAGAAATTTAAGACAAGTTAAGAATATGACAGACAGGCAAGCTGAAATTAAAGTGATCAGAAAGGGCATATAATAGTAGACAAAAAGTAAAGATAAATACGTTGGCTTTTAGTTCAGTCTTCACATGTTATGATTACCGAGGAAGGAACAGAATTTAAACTTCTACCAGAAACAATAAACCATAAACATCCAGTCTGATATAAGTTGTCGTGGTGATCTGCCACTATTTGCAGATAAGGCCCTGACTGCTGCGCAGACCAGAATACAGGCAGTAGTAATTCACACTGTTGTGTATAAAAGAGTCTCCCAAACCTTAGGGAGATGTCTTCACTAGGTTTTGATAGAAGTTCTCTCTTTTTCTTCAATGAAATATCCTGTTTAGGATGCACTCCATCTTACATTATATATAATATGTGGCTCTTTCATCATGCATTAGTAGGCTGCGGGAGACAGGAAAGTCAGTTTCCTTTCATGACTGTTACACAGATTGCATGTTAGAACATGCAATACATAACAATGTTAGAACATGATAGTCTCTCTTTCTTGGGGGAAGAGATGGTGTTATTTCTGACTGTGTGTTTGGATAAGTTATTGCAGAATGCCTAGTTCTGTTTCTGGTGGTCTCTCTGCCCTACTGATTACAAGGACTAACAGAATTTCCAGCCAGACAGAAAGAAAAATGGCATGTTTCTTTTTAACTCTTTCAGAATATATGGGACATGATAAATGTAAGAGAACTGTGTGTAAGTGCTGCTTCCTGATCTTAGAGATAGTGTTCCTGTGCCAAAACATTATTCAAATGTGATAAAAACTGTCTCCAAAGATGTTGTAGGTGGTAGAGAGACTGATAGCCCTATTCACAACACTTCAATCTCCCTACCAAATACAGTTTAAAAATAACATGACACTGGTTTGACATAAATTGCTGCAGACTATACATTGGTTGTTCCTATTACTGAAAAGAAACCAGGCATTATGAGCTGACATGCATTTCAATCAAGTATGTCTGGGACACTTAGATTGGAAAACAAATGAAACAGTCAATACTAGTGATGTGATTAATATAGGGTCTGGCTTTGGCTGACTTTACAAGTGTGCAAGAAATTGCTTGTTGGACATCAGAGTATTTTCATTGTGCAACAATTAGGGGATTATGACTATGAAAAGCACCTTCAACCTTAGTGGACCTGACTGTGAGGCAGTATGTTTGAGAAGCATTTGTGTTTACAGTGGAACTGAGTATGCTCATTTACTTTCCTGATTTGATGTTTCTAAACAGCAGTTGCAGAAGGGACTCAAGGTAGCTTTGTAACAGTTCCTGCTGCTGCAAATACCTTCTTCTGTTATTAACAGCTACCATGCTCTGAAAGCAACTTAAACTGAGCTCTAAGTATGGATTCAAGCACGCCTCTGTGAAAAACAGGCATGGATGACCCCTGTTAATACTTACAAAAATGTCATAGTTTCTTTGTATAAGATAACTTGTGGAGTGCTCATTTTCTATGACTGTGTGAGCAAATTAATTTACAAAGTGTGGAGGAATAACATAAAAGCATCAAATGTTAAGTATAATCTGCATAATACTGTGGAAGACACATTGTGAAATGGTTCTTACGAATGTCAATGCTAGTAGCTTTTTTTCATAACCTAATCCTTTGCAGAATAGTTATAAATGCCCAGGGCATCATAATTCCTCTTCCTACAAAAGGAGAAATCAGTGACATGAAGTTTCAACATAACTTGTTTTATTTGCACCTATATACGCATTCTGGAATATAGATCTAAGCAGTCCTCACTTTCACACGTATCAGTTTAGCATTCTTGTTGAGAAAACCAGCCTCAGGATTTTACTGTGATCATAGCACAATTTAGAGACAAGAACACATGTTACCATAAGAAAACATCCTGCTACCTTGAATAAGCAAAGCTAGCAGGGTGGAATATGACTTTTCCCAACCAGAATCTTTGATCAAAATCCTAGAATAAGAAAAATCAGCAGGGTGAATGTAGCAATGACCCCGGATGATATTCAAGTTAATAACTGTAAATATTTACAACTTACCAGAGAATACGGCTTTGAGCTCTAAATCTACGTGTACAATTTGCAAGAATGAAAACTCAATCAGAAAACAGGAATAGGTGGCATTCATGTTGCTTAGCTTTTGATTAGATATCTTCACCTGATTTTCTCACTGGGGTCTTCCTTTGTAGCCAGTGGAGAGAAATAGGAGCCTCTATGGCTTAGACATAAAGGATGTAAAATTTAAAAAACATCTGATGTTATAATAGATGTTTGGGATGAAATAAATTTACCTCCAATTATTTCCTGCATTTTCCTGCTTTTAGGTGTTAAACATTCATGATTCTCTTTGTTCTTGAAGAATATACTGGCTCATAGGGGAACAGGACATTTTACCTGGTGAATAGAAATGCACGCCTCATTCTTATTGTCTACAAAATGTACATTTGCATAGATGAAAGTGACTAAAACAATAAACCAAGACATTATGGTTTTAGGGAATCCAGAATTTCTGGTAGAATTTCTTCTACTTATTTTAAGACTAGCCTGGAAGTGAACATAGTTGTCAGGATAAGTTCATAACAGACTAAAGTTTGTTGCCTGCTTGCTGTGGTGAATGAACCGCTGGAACCCTTTGCAGTAAGACCTCATATAGGACAATATGCAGCAGTCTCACCACCAGCAGCTCAGATGGGGCAGCCTGTTTTCCCTGTGGCTTGGCTTTCCCAGTAATACAGACTATCAGATGAGACAGAGTAGGACAGTTCTCATTCCCAACACAGAGTTCTTCTGGAGAAAAGATAAGCTAGAGCTCTTTCAACATCATCGAAAGACTTGAAAGGAAAGGTCACATTTGATAGACATTATTTAGGCAAAAGAGGCTCCAAAAAATACAGACAGGAGTCAGATATTACCTGCTCAGTTGCTCAGATTATGAGATTTGATCCAGATTTTTTTCTAGAAGGATTCAGCTGGCCAGACCAGATAAATCCTGCTGCTGCAGGATTTCTGTCTCCACAGGTTTACAGATAAAAACTTTGTTACTCTTTGCTCCAGAGAGCAACAACAGCTGAAAAACAATTACTTAGAGTCAAGGCCTTGGACAGCACTGATACGGATCCTGAAAACTAGAGCAGACAAAAAGGTTAGATTCGTTTGACCAATTTATAGACATCTGCAGTGCAGGTGCTTATTACCAAGGTAAGTATCTTGGTTCTCTTCTTTGTCAAAGAAAGAGGTTTTCTAGGATACAAAACATGTCATCCCTCAGGAACTATCTAAAATAGGCCACTGAACCTCAGAAGCATCTTTTTCTCTCCGCTTCCCAGGAGGGGAACCAGACATAACCACTTCATACGTAGATGCCTGTATTGTCAATGACTGTGGTCAGTTAGGTGGGAGGAATCTAACCCAGGTGGTCAAGGAGGAGTCGTGAAGTCCTTACTCCTTCTTTGCCCTGGGCTGCTGCACAAAACAAATCGTAGCCTACGTCTGAGGTAGCTCTTTGAAGCTGCTCAGACTTATCCTTCCCCTCTCTGGCCATTCCTAGGAATTCATCTAGTTAAATTTTGACTAACTATAAGCTGTAGACTTACATTACTTACTACAAGCTGTAGACTTACTTAGATCTTCACACTCCCTGATTCACTGCTTAATTCAAGATAGAAGAAAGTGCCAGAATGGGCAATTTTGTTCCTGCAGGAAAATCCTCTCCAGATCTCTGGAGCTCTTACAGAGGAGAAGCTTATGCACCATTGAGTATTGTAAAGAAAGGGAAAGGTTTTTGACCCTGAAATAATCAGCCGTTATTTGATAAGAAGCCTAAAAAACAGACAATGCTATTTTCTTGGTTCTTACTATGCATATTTGAAAACTCATTAGTAAATGCTCTCATCTCATCCAAGTATGCTTTTCAATACTGTGCTATACATCATCAGCATTATAAAGCTAATACAAGTCCTGAAGTATCTCTTTCTCTTTCTTTTAATCCTTTACCTTTCTCATGGTACAAAATATTCTCATGATGATGTTAAAATCACAAATAGGCCAGTTTCGTTGAAACAAGCCTGCTTTTCCGTATATCTCTTGTTACAAAATACATTGGAAATAATCTTTCACAGCACAGCATGTGTATGTATATTTGTGTTTATAAATTGCACAGCGAAGATATAGGTATCTATGTATTTATACATATATAATATGTATATACTATCGAATCGTACCAAGCGCAAACACAAGTTGAAAAGAACCAGTTGCTCAATTAATGAAAATGAACAAGCCTCCTGAAAGCCAGGAGGCTGCTTTACAGCAGCAGATGTTCAAAGTGAAGTATTGGATTTGATCATAGCTGAAATGGGCAGAGTTTGCTTAAGACTCTGTACATGGTTTTATACAGGTAACCCTTGGATGCTCATGGGTCCCGGTGGCATTTAATGTCTAAAGTTTTATTTTACTTCTCTTTGAAGAGTTCCATCTCTTTTCTTGTTCCTTTTATTTTTTTTTCCTTCTAAGAAAGATGATGGGGGCTTGTGAATGAAAAGGATGACTCTACCGGAGTAGCTGTTTGATGAATGCAGACTTCTATTTCAACTTGTACAATGGTGCTTGCAGGGGTGAGAGTAGGGATGCTCAAAGGCATAAACGGGAAATAAGCAGAAACTGGTATTGACGTGCATTGGGTGCTTAATAGCCTTTGGTGACCCTTTTAATTAAATTTAAGTATCTGTATACGTTAATGAATTGTCTGTAAAAAGAACAGAAAACAATGGTCTACAGAAGGAATTTTTAATAATGAGGTGTTTTGCTGAAGGGTAGGGCATAAAGCATGGGTGTTATAATATCTGAGTTGAGAAGAAATAAATAAATCTCAGCTTGGAAAATCCTGCAGTAGAAACTTGTTTGCTAGCTGCTCATCCCTTGTATTTCAAAAACAAAAGGGAGCAGAAAAATATGTTGGGACCAATCAATATGAGGACTGAGTGCAACTGCTATTATAAAGCACTTTCTTTATGCAGAAGATTGGTATAAAGTAATAATCACGGCATACCTGCGTTGGTGCTAAATATTGTTTACATAACATCTAGATAATTTAAAAATGTATAGACATCAGCTTGCAGAATGTGGCATGTTTTGGTTTTGATTTTGATATGTTTTGATATGCACTTTTCAACAGTGAGGAGTTTGAAAAAAGAAAAAGGAAACCATGCCAGGCTGTAGAAATATGTATCTGTTTTAATATGACTTTTGGAAAGGCACTGTCATTTGCTTCACAAGATCTCAGAATTTCCTCTAATGAAAAATCCTACATTCTGACATTACATGAATCAGATAGACATACCAAACTTCTCTGGGGTATGTAGGGTATGGACTGAGGGAGATCCCTTCCAAGAAAAGCAATTAGAAAAATTATAAAAAAGAGCCCCTCCCACTGCTGTCCTGAAAGAAACCACAGCTTCTTTTAAAAGCAAAAAGGAAAACCAGGAAACAAACAATTCCCTCCACCCACTCTCCAAAGTGAATGTAGTGTATAATTGTTTGTAAGAAAAAAATGTAAATTTACGTTACGGTAACCTGTAAAACAACAGAAACAAAGGAATTTATATAAAACACATGTTATTACCTTTGCAATTAGTTTTGCATTTGATTTGTTTCCCTCAAGTGTAGCCCTACATCATTTCATGGGGGAAAAATGGAAGCTCATTAGCATTAGTGGGCCATTTATATTCTTCATGCTTTTTAGCTTAGAGCTGCCCAATCTGAGAGATTTTATTTGTTATGAATATTTATATTATCCTGCACCATGGTAGTCACATTTTATCACAATGCTTCCTTCAAACATAAGGGTAGGTTATAAGATTTCTTCCCACACATTTTTAGTAATCACTTTTCAAACAACTCCGGTTATAAAACACTTTCTTTATGCAGCAGATCAGCTGTAAAATAATATTCACTGCATACCTGCATTTGTACTAAATATTCTTTCTGTAGAATCTAGATCATTTACAAATATAGAGACATCAGCTTGTAGTTCCATGAAGCAATCAAATTCACCGCTTCTCTGTATTTCGTCTCATTTTATCCTGTGGCTGCAGGCCTCCATATTAGCAGCTTTTCCCCCTCTTTCTTTGAGCCTGACTTTATTTTGTTAGCAGCTTTCCCTCCTTTCTTTCATCCTTATTTTATTTTTTCTCTTTTCCATCCAATTTTGCATTATGGAAGAAGAAACCTGGGAGCTTTTGCTGATGTACAGTGTGTAAAGAAACTGTATGGCAGAAGTAGTTGACCTAGTAGTGCTAATCGTGCACAGAAATAGAAGAACTGCAGGGTGAAGTTTTTGATCCATAGCATGGAGCTGTGCAATGATCAATTGCCTGTCCAAATCTGCTCCGTACTTATTATTTTTATGGAAATGTATCATCCCAGCTTCTGTTAGGTATTCTCAGCTTTGCTCTGTCTCCACTCCTTCATGTTCCAACTACTTCTGTGAGATTTAATAAAATACCCTGAAAAACAAATATGGGGCCTTTTGAAAGACTGGGTTTTATTCTGATTGCAGTTGGAAAATCAAAGCTCCAACTCCATTTTCTGAGAACCAGTGTTAGAAAATGCAGATTGCAGAGACCTTAATGGAACTGCCCTACTTTCTAGAGTCATTTGTTTTGATGAGAGCCTGAGTGTAAATTCTGTGCAGAACACAGACAGCTATTATGCAGTTAATTATGCACAAAGTAAACATGTACAATTGCAAACAGCAGAATGCCACCTAATAATGGATAACCTGAGATTTATGGTATTCGTGTCCAATCTGTAAAGGCTTCTACTCATGAATCTAAAATGAATGGAACATTACCTAAATGATCCGGAATGAAGGATTTAACATATCGCTCTACCCTTATTGCTATTTATTTCCTGTCAGCAGATTTTTCATTTGGCTTTAATTTATTGCACATAAACACTATGCAAATGATTTAGTCATATTTAAAAACATATGGCCTGTGCTTCTGATTACTGGTTAGGCATTTTGTTACCAATTACTTGTTAAAGTAATCACTTCTTTAATTATACTGGTCAGCAGATAATGACTTTGCCTTCATTTACTTGAAGACTAACTGCAGCAAAATAAGTTGTAATGTGAATGTCCCTAGAAAAACAGGGCACATCCTTTTTGCACATATTCATTAGCTTTCAGTTTCTTTGTAGGTGTTTTTATAAATGTGATTACAGTCTACATTTATTCTTCAGGTTTTCTGTGCCAGAGACTGATCAGTGCTCAGATGTAGTTAGCAGAGTTGCAACTGTATCAGAGCCCACTAATGGGAGTGTTGGCTCACACACCACGATTAGCCCTCATCATCTCCACTGTGTCTTCTCTGCAAGGAGAAAAGGGCCTCAAGCATTCATAACTAATTGCAGCAAGGAAGACACCTGAACTGCTAGAGCAGTTTGTCAGTAAAAAGGCAGCTGTTATTGTCTCTTTCTGCAGCTGGATTTCTAGCTTGTCCCTTTTTTTTTGAGGGGAATAAAAGCAAACAAGCCCCTAAATGTTGAGACATCTTTTGTAGCTTTGCTATAACAGTGATCTGTGACACCAGGGACAGAATAATTTACATGTTTGAGGAGGTCACCGCATCAATGGAAATATTGCTGCCATGGCTATCTAAGCCTTTGTTTCCTTCTCAGATTTGGATTATCATTAATTGCATGTAATGTCTTGCTGTAATCAGGTTTTTGTTTCTTTATACTTGCTTCCTGTCTTTATTTTTTTCTTTGCTGACTGCTAGGTCCTGTTAAAAGATTCCACTGACTTAATTGCATTGTACAATCCTTTGTGCCTGAGGCATTAATAAAAGAACAAGGAAAAAAAAGTGGAAAAATTTGTCAGGAATGTGTGTATGATAAACTGTATCTACACTGCTAAATAAACCAGATCCAGGGAGTGAGCTAAGGACTTGCTCTCTCATCATGCACGTTATTTAATTGCTGTCATGCTCCCAGTCAAGTTTTTGGCACCCACCAGAATTTTCTGAGACAATGTCTGAGTAGAATTTTGGGGATAGCATGTGTCAGGGAGCTCTCATATCCCTGCCCATGAGAGGTACATTGTGCAACAATGCTGCCCTGTACAGTCCTCCAAGAGTATCCCAGCAAGACTGGCATCCTCAAGCACTCCCACATGCTCACACTGAGGCTACACCCCAGATCCTCCAAAACACCTCCAGTTTCAGGCAGTAGAACACTGATAGACTGCAACACAGATTTCTCAGTAGCCTAGACCTGTTCAGCTGAAAAGAAAACATATAGAGATAATAAGCATGACTTAAGGTGACTGGGGCCCAGGGAAAGATGAATACTTAGTGCTCTGTGGTGTGGATGTAGCTAAGCCAAACCATTTTCCTGGAGACTAGTCCCTGACTCTGTTTTATTTAACAGCAAATATTGGGATTCCATGGAGAGAGACGGAAATGCATCATACTGTGAGGTATTCTTGTCTACAGGTGGATGGATGGATAGAGTACTCATCAAATATAATGATTAGATCTTTCTGATGCTTAGACAAGGAAAAATGATGTTTCCCCTGAAAAACATGAGGATTCATTACAACAGTCTGTTCTATGCAGCATATTCCCCTTATACATCACTTCAATTCCACTACAAAATATGTTATTATTACTAATATTGCCTAGGCTGAAGCGACAGGTGTGCTGAACTCTGTAATTCTCTTCATATAGATCACATCAGGAAATTCATTTGTGAATGAGGAACTGTGAAGGAGGAACTGTAATGATGCTGATACATTGCTGTTGGCACACAAGCTGTCTAGTTCAAAGCTAGCTTGTGTGGTTTTGCCTTTGACTGCAATTCAGACATGCTTGGCTATATAGCATTGCTGATGTTTGAACTACTTAGGCACTGTTGGCTTTCCAAACAGTGTGTTATGACAGTCCCTACCCCTGTAGGTAGAGGGGAAGATGCTGTACAGCCACTATTTCTTTCAAGCTGTGTATTGTCCTTCCACAAGATGTTACATCTGACAAAAAAGAAAAAACAATACCGAAACACTCAGTTATAAAATTAGTAGTAAGGGAATATTGTGTGAAATTAGAGAGAATGGAAATGAAACAAACTGGAGAACTAGCAAACACAGAAAAAAGAAACAAACCCAAAGGTAAGGAATTAGGTATGTCTCTCTTCTGGGCCATTAAAGGTTACAGGTCATAAATGTAAACTGCATTGCATCATCCCTTTTTATTACTGTGATGGTCCTGCCTCCTTTTCTTGCATTTTTGCTGAATCCTTCCTGCCACCTTCATTAAGGGCTTATTTTCTTACAATATGTAAAGGAGCAGGGGGAGCACCACTTTCACCTTTGGGAGACAGTAGTCTTTTTTTTTTTTTTTAACTTGTTCCTCTGTAATTAAAGCTAACAATTCAATTGTTCTTTACCAGCATTTTTTGCTTGCATAGATCTTTAAAGTTTTTTTCCCCCTTCCATTAACAATTTTATCTTTGATTACTATTCCTTTTCTCTGGCTTAGTCTGCTTTCACATCAGATCTCATGTTGTTGTCGTTGTAGCCTGCTGTGTGAATCTGGTAAGCCTGGTAAGATACCTTTACAGTGGCAGCCTTGACTGTGTTTGCTGGGCTATGAGGAAAACAAGAAGCCTAAAAAGAATAAACTCAGAGGCTTGCTTGTGAAAGAATTGGCCCCTGCTGAATCTTCAGTACAGAAAAAGGCAGAGAATTTTACACTTAAATTGAAAGTGTCTTATTGAAGTCTCTTGCTGAGAGGAAACCATCTCATGTTGTTAGCTTGATCTTAGTAGTTCTCATCTGTCTAATGTACTGCTCCAACAGTATGTTATACCCACTTTGCATAGAGGTAAATGACAGCACGCTGCCCAAGGCAATGTGGAATCAGGCCCTTACTCTTTATAAAAGATCTGTGGAAGCAGAGCAGTCACCGGAGCTAGGCTTAAACTTGCATTGCAGCAGCTAGGCTGACAGGAGGAGGCACAGCTGCAGCAAGCCTATGGGGCTGGAGGGACCTCTGACTTTAATGGCAGCTTTGCAGCTACAGCAATTACTGCCATGCATCTAACTGGATGCGAGGGTGACTGCTTCCAGCCTGAAGCCTACAAACAAACATCCTCTGCTAATTAGGAACAGAGGAAGAGGAGATCAGAGGAGTTAGTAAGTGTGAAGTCAGTGCTGTGGCCAGTTAATAGTTATACTCTTTCTTGTTATGTCCATGAATGTATTACAGAAGTATTAGCAAATCTTATCCTGCCTGTAGGGAAATGGGTGGCTGACATGGAATAAGAAAGGCTCTTTTCTTTTATCTGCTAGTTTGAAGCCTGCTCAGACTAGAAATGGCAAAACTGTACCAGATGATGGTCTCTCTGATGCTAATCAATAGTCTTGAAGTATTTATTTGTTGGCAGGAGTTTGCATCGTAAAAATTTCCCTTTAGCAATAGACTTCCTTGTGTTTTAACAAATCAGGCCTAGGGCTTGAGTAATCTCGGTGAGTTGCAAGAATGAACAACTCTATGCTTCTGATGGTTTCGCTGTTCCTTCTGCTTCTCCCCTCTTCATCCTCTGAGGACTTAGCAGTGGTCTGCAATAAGTCTTGGACTAGGATTGCCTCCCTGCTATGAAAAGGAGGAGTCAAGTGGTGGTGGAAGAGAGGGGAAATACATCTTTTGAATGAGATGATGTACCAACTGCCTTGAGATCCTAGATCTGGAGTAGACTTGGTGTTGGGCCAAAATATGGCCAAGTAATAAATGTGGAAGAAGACAAGTAATTGGTTAAGCATGAGCTTTCTTGCACTGTAGCTCACATCAGATTGTGCTATGGGTCAAAGATGTTTTCTTCCTTTTATCTGACATTCCCCCTGTGAATTCTGTGAGGTCAGCTTTGGACTTGAATGAACAATATCTTTTATTTGTTTGTAACTTCTCCTAGTTTCACCATCTGGCATGAATTGTACTGCACTGAACATGTTCTGTCTTATCAAATTCTATTATCACTTTGTGCTTATCCTGTAGTTTATCACTTTGCAACTGCTTGTGTAAAAATAAGTAAAGCAAGGAAATAAAACTATTAGTGGTTTGAAAACCCTTTAAAATCTTGTTGCAGCCATTCCTGCAAACACCTGAGGCCTGAATCCTTGTCTCAAATACAGATAACTTTAATGTTCTTTTTGTTCTGTATAGCTTTATTGCTGTATAGTGTTATTTTACAACAAATTGAGTATCTTTGGTTTTACCAAGCCGTATATCCCTTTTATTTTGTTTCCACTTATTTATCTCTAGTTCTAAAGCACTATTTATTTCATGTATTTTCCTTCTGTTCTTTTGCTGGTTTAATTTGACTAGTATCACATTCTACTTGTATTTCTTGAGTTCTTTGTTATTTTTAGGGGAGTGTATTTAAATTTTTTAACCTGGTTTAAGTGCTTCATTTTAAGTGCACTTTTCATTTCCCTTTTATTTCAAAATCGTATCTCTATTTTTTTCTCTCCCTCTCTGTTGCATTTTCATTTGTGCTTTTAAATATGTTCTCTTTGTAGTGCAGAACTTAAGTACTGACATTTCTCTTTTGTTCTTGATAGCTACCCTTGGTCACAGTAAGTTGATTTATTTACTTTTGCAGGGTTATTTTCAGGATGAAATCCTACACATTGTATCAGATAGGAGTCTGAACATCATGAAAATAATCAACAGAAGATATTTCGCTCACTGCCCAAAAGTGTTACAGAAAACTACATTCAAAAGGTACTTTTGCAAACCATTATATATAACAGGTTCAAATCTTTGAAATATCTTAAATCTGGTAGCTTTAAATTTCAACTTTCAGTTCCAGTTTCACCTTTTAAAGCTTCTTTGGCTTTCACATAGATGTTATATACCAATAAATACTTAAGTTAAGTTTGACTTCTCATGGAAAAAACCCTACCCTTTGGCAACACCTATGAACAACAAGTACATGATCCGACCTGATGATCAAATTTCAAACAATAAGCATAGACCAAGGCAACAAACATTGTCCATGATGCCAGGACAAAGGTAATGACTGAATATTTTTTTTTCTTTCATTAAATAGTGAATGATGAAATTATTGTGCCAAGAGTGCTTCTGTTCAAAGTGTTTTGACCCACAACACCATGTGGTGGTGTGAATTTGGAATTCCCGGTGAATTCGGAAATGGAGCAATCTTGGGGATTCTCACTGAGATGGTCAGTGTACAGCATAATTACATACTAATTCCTCAGAAGAAAGTTGGTGTTAGCTCCAGATATTTTCTTACACTGTGTCAGTATTACCTTGCTTTTTGCTGAGACACTGCAGAATAAAAATCAAACTAACTAAATTGAAATTTGGTAAATCTTCTGCCAGATCCAGACTTCAGTTACTCTGGCCAAAACACAGAAATCCTTGGACTTATACTGACAACAGAGTGACTATGACCAGAATGTAGCCACCCATGAATGTGAATGGCAAACTGCCTATTTACAGATAAATCCTGGAGGAAGGTATAAAAATGCTGTACTCTGTTCTAAAGAAAAATATACAGTGCAGCAAAGTAAATAAAGCTGGATGACTCTCAATCTTTATTAATTAATCAATGTGAATTGTTATTAGTCCCTTCTGTATAAAAGGACTTTGAAAGAGTTCTGGGGCCCTGCTGCTCTTTAGTTGAAGCTGAACAAGGCCTAGTCAGAAAACAGGAGAACCATTAGATGTTGAATCTTGTGATTCTCCAGGTAAAATTATTTATGAACAAAGATGTGCCTTTATTAGTTTTGAAGCACAAGGAAAAAAAATGATTTAGTCTTATTGTGTAAGAAGGGGAACCTGTTGCTATTTCATAACAAGCTCTTAGTTTGTTTGGAGGTTTTTTCAGTTTGTGTTTTTGAATAACTTTTAGAATTGGAAATTCCCTGATTAGACTGCCTTTCCAAAACCAGTATCAAAGGGCTCTAAGTATTGTGAAGGCATCTTTTACTAGAGATCTGGATATCCACAAAACTACAGCCAGGTTTTATTTCTGGTTCGGAACATACGAAACATGGATAAAGCGACAAATCACTGGAAGTGTGAAAACACTTGTAGTCATGATAAAGCCAAAAGGAGACTGAAAGAATTATCTTGGAGGCGTTAATGCTTATGCCAGACAAAATATTCTTAGAATGAGCATTTCTACACTGTAAGAGTACATCAGTTTTGTTTTCATAGCAGGACATGAAGGGTTAGTAAATAAAAAGATTTATACACAGATCCCCTGAGTACTGGGTTGGACAATTGCATTATTGATTGGCCACCATGATGGCACTAAACTTGAACCTCCTTAATGTCATCATCTTTAATCATCTCTTGATTAGACACTCTAAAGCACCATAGCCATGATCAGGTAGCAGGAGAGAGCTCTGATTGAGAAAATCAGTTTGAAAAGAGTCCCTGGAGAAGAATTTCATTTTCCAGGCCAGAATTATCATCTCTGTGCCTTTGAATCTATACTAATAACATAATGGGTGAGAAAAAAGTATTTCTCATGCTGACATAAAACACCTGTTTCCTCCCTTTCCTCTAAGTCGGATTTATCAAGTTATGAGCTGAGTATTATACAGCTCTTTTGCAGTGAGCAAAATGGACTGATAGTAGATAGACATTTTTAATTCTTATGTTATCTGCTATATGACTGTTGACATATGTAATTATTTAACATAGTATTTGAAAGTACTTTTAAAACTCTAGATAACAAGAGATAATTTGTGTTCCTTTACAGAAAAGTAAATCCCATGCCAACTTTCCACAACTGAAACTAATAATATTATGACAACTCTGATCTTAACAGATTCTGTTTATGGCTAGAGTGGCAAATCAATGATATCCCGGTCTGTGATGCTACTCTGGAGAAAAACAAAACAAAAACTCTGTAACATTTACTTCAGCAAATTAAATTCTGTATTAAGCTGTTGATGACAGTCAAGAAAGCTGATAATTTTATTTTGCTTGGGCTAAATTCTACTACTGTTAGGCTGTAACACTTGAGAGAGAGTATACTCAGGGAACTGAGACAAAACCATTGAGAACTCTCGCAGGCTGAGGTTGGTATCACAGATGTAGTGGCACCAGCTTCATCCCATCAGTACACTGCTGCACATTATGTCTCTCTTTGAAACGTTAAAGTTGTAGAATATCAAGCCGGTTGCCCCTGGAGTCTCCCTGTTTAATAGGGTAAAGTGGAAGACCTTTGGCCCTCTCTTCAATCTCACTTGGTAAAACCTATGATCAAAACTCCTAAAAAAGGTAGATACTTTGAAAAAAATTTAAGTACCTACAACCCAGTGTCTGGTCTTTCCCTAAAAGTTCATCATTCCTAGAACATTTTGCATGATACTTGGCATTATTTTCCTGCGTCTTTCTGGAATTGGTCCTATATTTGTAGGGTCCATGACCTGTTTTTCAGAGGTTGGTTGATTTTTTTTTTTTTAACATTAAGTGATTCCTTCCCTAAATCTTCTTACAATCCTGACTTACAGATTGTGTTTTGAACCTATTTACTGGGTAGCAAGAGGCTGTATAATGCTTTATAAACATTTCCATATAGGAATGGAACAACCTCTAGCAGACGTTGTTAGCAGTGGGCTTGGCAGATCTATAAAGAATGCAATCATGGTTACCAAGCAGACAGATAAAGGCTCAGTATAAAGCCAGTATGAATGCAACTAGGCAACACCCATGGGAGATGCCCTAGGTCCCACTCTCTTCAATCCCTGAACATGGAGTATGTATGGAGTGGAATATATGGGGATGTCAGGCAAAGGCTGATCTGCGTTGACCTATATGGGAAATCCATCCATCAAAGCTGGAAATGGACATGCCTTGAGGTTGCTAAATGAACCTGTGCTTTTCCACTACATGAAAATTCAGTCAGCTCAGAACAGTTTCTGATAGGTGCTCACACCCAATACTCACTGTTCCTTAATCAACACAGAGATGATCCATTTTTGATCCATACTGAGTAGGGTCCTACTCCCTCTTACCTCCTTGCAACAGGTTGGCATTCCTAATTTAGGCTGTAGCAATGGCTGAGGAAAGGAAGGAGATGATAGTCTGATTTTGATCTACTGGCAATTCTGGGATAAGAAACTTCTGTGAAGTAGTATGAGTCATAGCTATGCTTGTCCGTCCACTTCTGCTGCTTATTCTGGTGCCAAAGCAATTTGAACTCTGGTTGTGTTTGCAAAGGCACTATTAAGAAACAGGTTTGAGAATCATCTGTAGCCAGTTAGTGTGTGAATCTTCTGTGTGCTTTCTTAACACACACACAAATTCCCTGTGAAGATTTAAAAAGCCCCAAACCTATCATAGACAAGAAAAGTCTATGATCTCAGAGGTGCTCTTGGAGGCTTCATAAGCAGAAAATACAATCATAGACCCTGAATCCAAGGGTTGTTTCACATCTGCATCTCTTCATGATGAAACATTACCTCATAAGGTCACAATAGCAGCTGAGGACTGCACCTGGCCTATTTAATGTCTCCATCCAGCCCATTGCCTCTGTCAAGAGGAATGATGGACCAGACAACCCCCCAAACACCATACCTGAGGAAAATCCTGCAGAAAATTGCTGGTACTCCACTACATTCCATAGGTGAAAGGGACAGAATGCATACCTGTTGTCTCCTTTTTTTACATGTAGGAGACCATAAAATGGCTAATTTAGTGCCACTCTACCAGCAAATTTAACCTCGGTGAGATCACCGGTTGGTCCTTATAGGGAATGTACCTGTTGTTGGGGAGGGCCTCTGGCCAGCTGTAGGTTTAGCGACAGCAGAAGTTGCATGGTCCATGGCAAAGACTGTACAGTGCCCGTAAAACTTCTCTGGAGGGTGACTTCAATAAAAAGGAAAGGTTTACAGGCAGTGAGAAGGGAGATGGGCAATTTGCTTAGATCTGTCTAGCAGGAGAACATATCTTAGTTTGCTCCTGCTGAGTGTGAGTTGTGATGGGATGAAACCCAATACTGTGATTTCTTTTTTTTTTGGTGAGAAGAACAGTGTGGTGGAGGGAGGAGAAGTAGCTACTGAAAAGTATACAAGGTTTTAAAAAATTCTGAGAGTGAAAAGTAAGCTATGTAAGTAAGTTAACCTATGGTCAGAATGAATTATTTGACTTATTTCCTCTCACATTTGCTTCTATAGATGTTTAATCCTCAGATTACCTCCAAAACTTTCAAAACTGTTCATTCTTACACAGATGTAATGCTATCTTTGCATAAGAGCTTTTGGTAGAGTTTTGGAAGAAGATTAACACAGTAGGGCTTTTGCTTAATATTAGGGAAGGATAACTACTATTGAAATACCAAACTAATATGGTGCAGTGGGGATTTGCCAAAGCATTATAGAATTGGATTTCTGTATCATATAAAAATGCAGAAAGAACTACTGTAAGATGATATAATACAGTATAAGGTCACTAGCACATTTATGGTGTTCCATATAAGACTTTCTGGGTGGTGATGTTAAAACCAGCATTGATTTATCACTGGTTGCTAGACTTATTCTGGCATCATACATGTAGTAAGCAGGCATCTGTTTAAAATGATTGCTGTACACAGACAACAAACTATTAAGCTGCTCACAGCTAGTTAGATCCCATTTGTACTGAATACACAGGAATCTACAGTCTTGTTAAATTATTTTACATTACTTTTGACCTTCAACCGTTTTTCTTATAGGTACTAATTAATTCTTACTGAAATAACAATAAACTTACTCCTTATGAATGCATAAGAAAGAATCAAAGCTCCTAAAGATCCTAATTTTCAGCAACACACACTAGACTTGTATCAAAGCAAAGTCCAAGGTATTTCCAAGTTTTTCTGCAGTGGGTAAGGAATACTCAAACTTCAGGCAATCTTCTCATGGGTGTCTAAGAGATTTTCAGAAGCCATGTGCCTCTGGTTCCCTGAATTAGAAACTTGAGGCATGCTCTCTCATTATGCTACAAATATGACCAACTGTATGTTGCACAACAGAAAGGAGACAGTATAAATAGTCGAACTGAGCTCATGTTTATTTTTTGGACAAGGGAAAACCAAACAAGCTTCAGATTCTTGAAAGGTGTATGTGGAAAAGTTAGATGTTTCCATTTTGTGATTACATTTTTCCAAATTTGCTTTCCATATCTCTCTTTCTCTTTCCTCTCCTCTACCACTCTGTTTTGTTTTATTGTGTTTTCTTTCTCCACTTTGCTATTGTGGAAGGCAGTTAGGAAAGAAGACATTAGAGCAGCAACAATTTGGAGAGACTTAGAACTAAAAAAGAAGAGGAAAGCAAATAAAAAAAAGTGGGCTCAAGTTTCCCAAGATAAAACACTGCTAGGGAGGAAAAAACCAATCTGTATGGTTTTTTTTCTTCTCAACGAAAATTACTGGTGACTTCTATTTTACCTAAGCCATGTCAAGCTGCTGAAGCACAGGGCCACCAAAGGTGATCCTCAGCCTCAGAGCAATCTCTCTCACTGGAAAGAAGGAAGAAAATACTACAGAGACGACCTCATCGGTGAAAACCCTGACTCTAGATACTGTACACAATATGCCATTTTTCTTCTAGTTCCTTGGAACTGTTCCACTCTCTCCTATAGATTTGCTTGGAAGCACTAAAATGAATAAATATCCATACACTTACTTTAAAGCCATTCAGAATGAAGACATATGCAGATTTGAACTAAACATCTGGAAAGAAACCTAAAATCCAAGGACTGTGCAGTCAGGATGACTCTATTACACCATCATAATTTCATAGTCGTTGTGCTCTGTAGAGCAGAATGTGATGTGCGAGTGGTACTGTAACTTTGTCAGATAGTCACCAACTGTACTGTAGGAAGTACTGAAGCTTCATGCTGTCTTTGCAACACAGAAATACAGTAAAGGATAACAATACAGGACTACCTGTATTAACATAAATTAGATGTATCTGTATTGTATTAGTAATGAAGTAATTATCATGATATGAACACTATACTAGTTGCATATGGCTATAAATAAGCTAAGTGTGAAATTTAGTTTTACTTCTGCATTTTAAAAACAATACACTTACTAATTTTGGGTACCTGCTGTTTTAGCTTCAGTGCTGCATGCTTCGTTTTTGCATCAAATTTCCTTCCCCCACTCCCCTTTATCAAAGAATGGATAGATAAAGAAAGAGGATGAAGCTATTCTACTTGAAATTGAAATCTGTGGTGTGGAGATGTTAATATGTGCAGTTAGGATAAATCTGTGTCTCTGTCCTGTAGTATGAAAAAAAGCAGTGTGTTTCCCAAATCCCTGCACCTTAACTCAGCCGGCTAGGAATTTAACAGAGATTACTTAGCTGTGTATGTATGTTTGAGATTGTCCCTTAATAATTAAGACTGTTTACTGCCGCTCATGGGACATAGTGTATTTTAAAGCCCTCATAGATTTTACCTTTCACAAGCACTTGTTTTCAAATGTCTCTGAAAGCACAATAATCTTTATAGTCAATGAATGTATAAAATGTGAAGTTTAAATGTATTTACCTCCAATCACAGTGAAATCGATTTGCTTTACAGTTTGGCATGAGAAAAAAGAGATTTTAAAAAATTCTTTCCTTGTTTGAAGGACTTTACCCAAATTTACTAGATAATAGTGAAAGAAAGGGAAAAAGTGTTGCAAATGAAAACTAAATAAAATATTTCAGAGTTAAAAGCAAATTTCAAGTAATATCCTAATTTTTCAGGACTTAATAGAACCTTCTGGTCATGATTTACATTCATAAATATTCAGGGTAGAAACTGTCTGACTTCACTTTTCACTTCTTTATCTTTTCTGTGCTGTTATCTTGACCAGCTAAAGGTATTACGATACTGCTGATCCGGGTAATCTTTCTCACCATAGACAAAGGATATTGTGTATGTCTAACTGGTACAAGCCAGCACTGCTACCAAAGAAGCAGTCTCAGCCACAACAGAGGCTTGTCCTCAATCCCTTGTTCCCGATGGAGCAGAAGCCACTGAAGGAACCATGCTGGGACTCTCTCTGGGAGAGAACAAGGGAACAGAAAGCTTCACCTGGATTACTCTCATGGTGTGTGGTGCTCCTTGGGGCTTCACAAGAGTAGGTGTGTATAACACAGTGTGTGTGGGTGGGCAGAGCCAGGAAAAGCAGCCGAGGGAGGTGGGGCAGCCCCTGTTCTCGTTGGTGTATGCTAGTGCAGTGTGGCTGCAGGCAGTGTGGGTAAAAGAGAAATTATTGTTTCAGTTACAGCCTTGTAAAGGTTTCTTTCCTAATGCCAGTATTACTGTTAGTGTAATCCCAAATGGATTCAAACACAGTCTGGCAGGTCAGGAAAAAAAGAGAATACTTAGGGTCAAGTATCACTTTTTGAATTTCCTCATTTATTTTAAATACTGGATTTGAGCCAACCCTTGACTAAAAGATGTGGAGAATAAAGCAAACACATCCTTCTCCTTTACCCTAGGATAATTACTAACTTATCCACAAAAGCCTCCTGCTCTTTTTTTGTAGTTCCATGATTTACTGGTCATGCCCAGTGACGTTCTGTCTCACTGCCTTTCTTAGGCACTTCAGTCAGGCCCATGGAATATTTGTGGAAATGTTTTCACCAGAACCTGACAGATAATGCAGCTCTTTGGTAGCAAATATTTAGACCTATTTTACCAACTTGACATGACCCTAGCATTTCCCTGTATTTTCCTTTGATCTGCAGAAACAACAAGATGGAGGTGACAGTCATGAGGAAACTTCAGTCTATTCTAGGAGTGACGATTAGGTCAGAATATAGAAGGCAGGGGATGAAGGGATCACAAACAATATTTGTTGCTCGGGACTGGAATAAGACAAAATGAAGTATCATTTACTGAATATTTAATAGTTAAATACTCATTTGATAAGCACATAATGAGAATCAAATTATTGTATGTGATGAATAAGGGAATTCCTTGTCGTATTTTAATAAATGTCAGAGATCTGACTAATTACCTGTGTGATATTAACCTATCAGAAAATACACAGTTAAATCAAAAGAATAGGAAAAAGAGGAGCAGTTAAAGATAGAATCACTTGGTAAGTAACTGAGAAACAGTGAAGGAGCTATTGTAGAAGTACTTTCTACTTGACAGCTCTACAGCTAGTTTTTTAGTGTATAGTCTTTCCATGTCAGATATGCAGACTTACAGGTAGTATTAAATTAGGCATGCTGGACTAATTAATAAGACTAAGTCACAGAAGCTAAGACTGAAATCCAGATAGAATGTTTTACACAAAGATGTACGGTAAATACTATAAACAGATCAACCTGGTACTCTTAGACTGTCTGGGATGAGAGAACTTCACATATATTCCAAGGAAAGATTATTGTATTTTTAAAGGAAATGTACATTTTAATAGTCGGAGTTACACACTCAGAGTGAATAGATAACATTCTGTTCTGGAGATCTGTTTTCTGAGTCATTAATCAGCCAGAGTCTTGGGCTCCTGGAGAGTCTCAGCTCCGCTGGTTGTCTTGTCTTCCACAGAGCTGGAAAACAGATGGAGCTCTAGTCAGGGATTCTGAGCAGCTGAGGGTGCCACCCTTGAGATAGGTGAAAAATCCTCAACATGTCACTTGAAAAGAGGAAAAAAGGAGTACAAACATGAATCTCACCTGGTAGCATGGAAAAGAAAAATATGCTGGCATGCTGTACAAGTCATGTTTTATGTACTTAAGGGAGGAAAGCTTTGACAATTTGAGAAACTGCACTAATAAATATGCATACTAATATGCCAGGTACACCATCTCAAGAGCATGAGAGAATTGTCAAAAATGTGCAGAAGCACTCTAGACACTGGAAGAAACTTGCATCTCCAGAACATAGGCTTTATATATGGGCCATTGCAGCTGCCAGACAAATGACAGCATTTGAGCCTACAGTCAGTATGCAGTGAAAGGAAGCAGAAAGTTATATCTTTCTATTATCTTGCACATTTTTTATATACAGGCTATTCACTGGCCTCCCTGCACCATGGACGTACTCAAATGGTATTGAGTGTTTTGTCAGGGAATGCACTGACTGGTGTCTAGCACACACTATCCAATAAGAGTTATTTTTGTTATCTGCTAAAACTACAGCCTGGAAATATGTGCTGTTGAGACATTTTGCTGTTTGAAAATGCTCCAGGAACTACTTCCGTGGCTGTAAATCAAGAATTAAAACCTCATCATTATACCGAAAAACTTTCAGTCCCAAAATGTGAAAATTTGATGTTCAGCTGACATGAATAGGATACAAGGCAGAGGGTGACATGAACTGTTTGATCTCTTTCCCACTGTATGATGCTAATATTTAATCACTGAGCTTTGTTTTCTGAATTTTTGTTTCACTCATGTTTACATGAATAAGCTCACCTGTCCACAGTACTTGAAATGGCTGTTTTCCTAGCGAAGACAGAAAAAGGACATGAAATTCTGATTCTCTTTTAGTGTAAACATACCTAAACAGTGAGCCACTTGAAAAAAAAAATTAGCTTTTTATTTTTTTTCTAAGGAATGGTTAAGTGCTAAATCTGCTTGTGAGAAACTTTGTCTTTCATTTTTAACTAGTTTGCTTAACTCTGAAAGTAAGCAGAAAAGTAAGGACAGAGAAATTAATTACTCTGAGATTTCACATGCCCATATACTTGGAATTTCAGTGACAAGCTCCTGACCGAAGACTTGAAGGACATGTATTCACTTTCCTGCCCCATCATATAATTCCCATCTGGATTTATGAATAGGTTCCCAAAGAGATTCTCTAATGCAAGTCAGAAATGTAAATTGTCAGAATGTGAAAAGAACTTGGCTACTGCAGCATCAAATGGTACCATAAACTTTCAGATGTATGGCATTCAACTGAAGTCCACAGCCCAGAGATGAATACTGTGTCCCAAGAGACTAATATTGTCTCCTAAACAGCACATTGAATAAGGAGAGCACCGTAGAGTATGGCACCATGATGTGCACATGCATGAGCTTCTGCATCTTCTTGTGTGCTGGGTGTGAGTTTCTAGAGATGTATATTGAAGTGCATCCCCCTCCAGGACCGAGGTGTCTTACTGAGCCCTGCCAGGAAGCTGTGCCTCACCATTCAGCATTAACAGTGTGGTTGTGATTTGTCTTCACTTCAGCCATCTTGCAGAGCAATGCCTTAACTGCCAGACTGCAAAGAGGCCTTTCTGGGATCATGTTTTTAATTGAATTTATTCCTTTTTACAAAAGCACTAAAGTTGCTTTGGGACAGAAGGTGACAGAGGAGAAGGGTAAGGAAGTACTGATGGCTCACTTTGAGGAGATCACTTATTGTAGCTTTGCTCCAGGATACCTTACATATTTAAAGAAGCATCTCCAGAGGGACAAGAACCCTAGGGTCTCCTTTCTGATTGAATGCTTCCACCTGTCTTGATCTGCTGAGCAGTTACACATCCTTTGCTTTGCAGATGATTTGGTTGGGATGTGTGAACTCCCTCTGGAAAGGTAGGTGCGCAGTTTCTACAGGTGTTTGAAAGCTAGCATCCTGAATCTAGAAAGAGCATTCATTATTTTCCTTTCCCACTACACACACACACACACATTCACACTCCTGTGAAAGCAGTTCTTAAATCCTCAGACTGCCTGATGAAGGATTTAAAATGAAGCAACAGTCACCCCAGGCCATGAATTGTTCTTTAAGAAACCTCACAGGACTGAACTTATGGTATACAGATGGCAAAGTCATGCTTTATAGATCTTGGTTGTGCTGATGTGTGAAGCGGGTCTCAAACAGCTCAGCTGGCAGGAGTGGGTGCTTCAGCCGTTCACAAAAAAGCAACCAAAGTACTTGGACTTTATAACCAAGCCTATATTACTAATCTGAGCAGTGCCAGAGCAGAGGACCGGCATTAGCTCATTCTTACTGTCGGAAGAGTCCCTGCTACAGCTCTGGCCTGGGACATTTGTCACTGTGCCACTAATTCCCAAGTGCTGCCTGGGAGCCTAGCGTGGTCTGGGGAACATTCCTGCTGGTGTTTCGCATGTGACCACCCTGCTTTGGAGGTCCAGGGAGCTTCAGACCATGGATATTGCTCTTCTGTAGCAGCCAGCTTCAGGGTATTGAGCACATTTTGTTTGGTTTACTCATCTGTATTATCCTGAGCTGGGCAACAACAAAGAAATAGGGGATTTTTAGACCCCAATTCTAAGCCCTTCTGCTCTACCTAAAACTTACTTTTGATGCCTCCAAATTCATTTTTAAAGCTAGCTGGAAACAAAAATATCCTGGTGTTATTTTCTTGTGTAAATTCAGAAGCCATGGCAGAGTTTACCAACTTCTTACTGGTTAAATCCAATCAAGACTAATGATGTGTGCCAAAAACGTTTGTTTAAATTGTTGCCATAAATATAGACAGAAAACGATGCAAACAAAATGCAGTGAGAAGAATGCATCTGTTACAGTTACACAACAGAGGTAACTCATGGGTGGTGGTGGTGAAGGGTAATGAGTTCAGAAGAAAATCATATTTGAGTAGACAGAGGAAAGAGCTTTTTAAAGCTTACTAGTCTGTATTTATTATGCTTCCATGAGTGTGTAAAAGAATAAATACAAATGCTAAAAACAGTGAATAAAGACTTGAAGCACCACTACTGACATCTAGTTTTAACTGAAGCTTCATTCTTGAAAAAAAATCCTCTCAGACCACGTTTTTATGTGCCTTAGGCTGATAGGAAGCCTTTTATTACACAGAATTGTTTTATCAGCCATATTTAATGGAGACTAATACGATTTAACTGCTATGACATGACAGATTTCAGTCTAATTCCTTAGGAAATTCACTCAAAAACGAAACATGATTTCCTGGAAATAGAGAAAGCATGTCTTTTTGATCCAAATACAAGAAAGAAGGTTAAAAAACCCTAAAACAATGAGTTGACGTTTTGTGTTTATTTGAAAATGTGTCAGAGCATATCCTTTACTACTGAGCACTGATACATCTTGCATGTTTAGAAGCTGAGATAATACTTAAAAATTTTATTCGATAATTGCATTTCTCCTACATTTTCTTTCAAGAATGCAATAGGAGCATACACACAATACTGTGTCAAAAAAACCTCTAACCCATATAATATTGAAATGAGCGATAGTATTGATCTTTTGAAAAAACAGAGGCCAAAAGAATTTGCTGCTGGGGAAAAAAAAAAAAAAAGACAGACAAACAGTCTTTAGTGTTTTATGTCCGACAGCAGTAGAGTAGGTACTTTATTTAGATGAAGCAGCTGTCTAATTCCAGAACGGGGTCTATATTAAGACTCTTACAGGAGGTAGGCCTTTAAGACAAAATATAGCATAACCATGAATTAGAAAAAATAATAAGTGTTTTTCATCTAAGATTGCTTTTTTGTTTTCTTGTAAACTGAAATTCCTTTTCTGGGCTGAGATAAATTGAGTCAACCTGGATGCCTACTTCTTTCAATATACAGAACGAACTATACCATATCTTGTCTTTTTGGGCCTCTTGTTTGAGTCTAAATAAGCGACAGCGCTAATCACTAAACTTGTTTTTTTTCTGTCTGCACAGAATGAATTGCCCCCACCCTGTAACACAGTTCCTGAGTAATCCAGCTGTTGAATATTTATCAGAAGAATTGGTCAAAGAAAAAGAAAAAAATCCGTGAAGGGAGAAATGAGGGGGAAAATTGAACTAGAACATAGATTAAAATGGGTCTAATCATGTCAGTAAGCTTTATTACTTCTGAATGTAGGGGGACCTTTCACTGGCAGGGTAAATAATTCTATTTACCAAACTCTACACACATCAAATTCTCAATGAAATTAATGAACATATTCAATTCAAAAGGAAAACATGAGAGAATGAGGGAAAGGGTTGAATCTAGTGTTTACACAAAGATACCTTTCTGTTCCCTTCATGTTCAATCTATCACCTATGCACAGGGAGTACTAGATTTGCCCTTCAGCTTCAATGTGACTCCTCGTAGATATTAACAAAGACTCACCCCATGTCAAATGTATCTCTTTCCCTGTTTTTCTTCATGTGAAATGTGTTGTGCATTAATTTGGACGTGATCTCTGGCTACACATCTTTACCAGAAAGGTACGGGTTCTTTTTATTATTTACAAGATATTTTATCTGTTGTATGAAGACCTATCTGCCTCTGCATTTTCTTACCCTGAGGACTTCGGAGTAAGAGTTGGAGCACAGTTTCATTGGAACCCATAGGACAATTGCTCAAAGCCTAATGCTCACTGTCACAGACAATAGCTCCCATGGCAGGGGGCAACAGTCCCTTATAAACAACAGCCTTGTGCTCAGAGTAAAAATGAATTTCAGCTCTCAGAAGAAACACATTTCAGGAAAGGCAAAGGACGTGAATTTCAATATTGGCAAATGAATTTGTATTGAGAAGTGTACTCCACATCCCACTCAAAAAATCCATTAGGAATAGGAAAATGTCTATATACAAAAAGAAAAGAAGGTAGAAAAGATAAGGAAGAGAGAGACGTGCAGCCAAGAGACACACATGAAAAACAAACCATATCTTATGGAGTATAGAATAAAAAAAAATATATTCAACGAGTTCAGAATAGTAAAGTAATGCCTGCTACTCTGCTGCTCTTTGGTTATTTGCACTGATACAAAAAATATAAAACTTTTAAGTAAGAATAAGCTTTTTACACCAATTTTATGTTAAGAGGATGAGACTACTACTTCAGATTTACTGTTGATCTGTGACTTTCATATTTTATCGATGGGACTTAAAAGATGTTTATACCTGCCTATTGGTGTGCTTCCACCTCCTATAATTCCTGATTTATAGACCCTGGCAAAACAAAAGCAGGATGAATTATTGAATGCTTTATCATGACATAATGTAATAACTTTGCTATGCAGTAAATGTTTGTTTAATAGAGGATGTCCTTTATAGTTCACTTGCAAAATAAGGAAATCTATGTTTTTGTGCTTGGGTTTTATGTTACTATGGAGCGTATAAGGGTCTTTCCCCTAGTTTCTGTTACTCACAGAAGTATGATTCAGAATTGTGTTTTTCACTTGCTGCAGGACATCAGGATCCTTTTAGTCCTTTACACTTTATTGAAGACTGTGAAGCTCCAGACAGTGGCAGAAAATTCTAGCAGAGACTGTGCCCACCTTTACTTTGCTGAAGGTGTAAAATGGTAATGAAAATTTATATTCTATGTTTTGCCTGACTTATCTTTTGAGTTCCCTATAGACTCAAGATAAGTTGATAAAGAGTTTTCTTTGTTCCAGTCAACAGCTTAGGAAAATGGGGAAGAGGAAGGAGAGGGTTAAAATGATACCAGCAAATGTTGTTTAGAGTTACTCTCCTTTTATAATCTGTGGGTATCTGCCTGTGAAAACTTTTGTGGTCAGGTGCAGCCAGATAAAAATCAGCCACAAAGGGAATTTATCATTTATTTTAGTTTGGCTGAATGATGATTTCTTAGTATCACAGTTACTTTTTTTATAATGCATCTCTTCACTGTGAGAAGAAGATATTCTCCCTCTGGTATAAAACTGATAGGCAATAAATCTATTTAATGCCTTGTAGTTCTGTGGGACTCTAGCTGAGAATTTTGCCAGTACAAATGATGCTCCAGATCACAGTCTATGTTTGCTCATACTCACTGGAACATCAAATTTCAGTGGCAACCATCTTTTATTATACACACCGTTGGATGAAAGCAGAAACGGAAAATATGATTCAGTGCAAATATAGTGTATCTTTTGCACAGCATTATCTGCCTACTAATCCAATATTTTTTCTTTCTCCTTTCACTATGAACAACTGATTACTATCCACTAGGATAAGATATTTCTTTCTAGCATTATTTTAATTTCAGCTTTGTGGTGTCTGCATTTGCAAATGTGCATTAATACACACATGCTGGCACTTAATTTTTTTTCCCCCCTGGAAAACCCTTTTTTCCTCTGATGTAAAATTGTTTTTCAATCTGTTTTTGCAAGTAGGCTAGAGATTTCTAATGCTATACATCTATAAATTAAAGGCTTGTTTTGTAAAAGGCAGCTTGATGGTACAGGGCTGGAGGCCCCTCCAGTAAGAAAAAGAGAAAAAGCCAGTCTTTTAAATCATTCTAGGAGGTTAGGGAGAAATTCAAATTCACAGAATTTATTTGACTATAGTTTTCTTTCCATTTAGAATTAACACTAGGGAAGCAAGGATCTGTCTTGCACTGCAAGTGTCTGATTTAAACAAAACTGATGAAAACAGTCGTACCCTGTTATCCTTAACGCAGCAATGCAAAATCAGGTTAGCAAGAGATTGTGCAGGGGTAGACTACCATTTTGGAGATCTGGATTCTTTTTTTTGCTCAGCCATTGATATAATTTGTGATTTTGGGTAAGCCACTTCTTAGCTTAGGTTTCTGTTTGTATTGGGTTTACATGGCAAGGTTTTGGTAGTGGCGGGGGCAGGGGGTGTGTGGTGGTGCGGGCTGCAGGGGTGGCTTCTGCCAGAAAATACCATGTCAGTCAGAGCCAGTTCCATCTGGCTCCGAAAGGGACCTGCTGCTGGCCAAAACCTGAGCACATAAGCATTGATGGTGGCACCTCTGTGATAACATTTCAGAAGGGGTAAAATACACAGCAACTGTGAGAGAAGAGTGAGAAAATGTGAGAGAAACAGCCCTGCAGCCACCAAGGTCAGTGAAGAAGGAGGGGAGGGTGCTCCAGGCACTGGAGCAGATTCCCTTACAGCCTGCGGAGAAGACCATGGTGAAGCAGGGTGTCCTGCAGCCCATGGAGGACCACGGTGGAGCAGATATCCACCTGCAGCCTGTGGAGGACCCCACGCGGGAGCAAGTGGTTGTACCCTGAAGGAAGCTGTGACTCTGTGGAGACCCTGTGCTGGAGCAGGCTCCTAGCAGGAACTGTGGCCCATGGAGAGGACCCCACACAGGAGCAAGATTTCTGGCAGGACCTGTGACTCTGTGGGGGTCCCACACTGGAGCAGTTAGTTCCTGAAGGACTGCACCCTGTGGAAAGGAGCTATGTTGGAGAAGCTCATAAAGGACTATCTCCTGTGGGTGGGACCTGACGCTGGAGCCTGAGAAGAGTGTGAAGAGGAAGGAGCGGCAGAAACAAAGCATTATGGACTGACCGCAACACTTATTCCTCATTGCCCCTGCACCGCTTGGGTGTTCTTCTTTCTCACTATCCTACCCTGTTATTAATTGACAATAAATTAAATTACTTGCCCTAAGTTGACTTTGTTTTGCCCATGATGGTAATTAGCAGGTGATCTCCCTGTCCTTATCTCAGCCCACAAGCTTTTCATCGTATTTTCTTCCCCTGTCCTGTTGAGGAGGGGGAGTGATAGAGTGGCTTGTTGGGCACTTGGCGGACAGCCAAGGTTAACCCGCTACACTGCTTAGTAATTTTTCAAAGGAAAACTCCACGTGCTTTTGTGTCCATTCAGTCAAGTAGCCAAGAATCATGGCATCTCTTTTATGCCTTAGTCTGATCAGAAATGTCCATATAAACTTTCTGCCATTTGATTTCTCTGGAAGACCTAATCAGGGAAATATGGCTAGGGAAGACCTAAAGTCACTTACATGGAGGATTCCTTCACAATACAATCAGCCAGTTATATTCAAAGCGTCACCCAGGAGAGACAGTGTTGCAGGCTGTTTTCTTTTGCATGACTGCTCAGTGGTGACACCAATTGCCCATGGGTGGGAGAACTGAGATTGCTGCATATCTCAAGGGTTCAAATCTCTACAACTTTAGGAGAAGCTAGAGAGAGTGGCCTCTTCAAGGGGAGGTGAGAAGTGTGTAACGGTGGAAGCTGGGCCACTGTGCGGTAAGCTCAACTGGGAGACTTTACCCTACTTGCTCATTTTAGGAGTGAACCCTGATTTGTTTTGATGTGGATGGGTTAGGCAACAAGCTGTGAGCAAGCATTTCTGTCTCTGTGTCCTGATATTGTGTGTGTGCATCTCTGAAGACAGGAAGAAGAGGAGGCCTCAGTGATGAGGGGCTTGGACTACGCATACAATACCATGGGACCTACGTGGAAGGTATAGAATATAGGGAAAAGTCATGAAGAATGATTTTAAGATTGATTCTGGTCAGTGGAGATTTCCACATGTTCAGAACTGTAAAATAATTTAGGTTGAAAGTAATTTGTGGGCTAGTACAAACCCCACTCTTATCAGAAGTAATTTCAATGTTGAGACGGGTTGCCCAGAGACTTGTCCAATTGAGTTTTTCGTATCTCCAAGAATGGAGATTTCACAGCTTCTCTGGGTCTGACTTGTTTCAATGAGTACATAGCCTTTCCCACATGGAAACAACTCCAGATGAATTTTCCATGTTCTTCACTTTTGTCTCTCAGAATTATAGCTAAATAAATGAACATCATAATATACTGCTGGAAACGTCAGAAGTGGTTTATTGATGTTTATTTATGTAATTTTTTCTGTGACATTGACTGAATTTTCTTATATTAATTTTATTATTGCAATGCTCAGTTTTGCACTCAGCATTCACTTGTAGCTGAAAAAGCCTGTGCTTGTGAATTATTTTAAAAACTAAAGAGAGAGAATAATTTCATATTGGAAGTCAAAATTTGGGAAGCTATAGTATTTTGAAGATTTCAATTCCCAAACCATCATGCACTTCCTTTCTGCTTTTTACATTGCAGAACAGCAATTGCACTTTTTATATTAAAATAAACTGTCTCCATGTTCTCATAGGTACACTGGTCTTAAAGGCTTTAAAACTTTGGCAGGCCAGTGCAGCAACTTTCAATGGGTGGCCCCTCTATGGTCAGTTTCAGTGGTTATTTAAAGAGCTGTAATGTATAAATGGCAGAAGGTTTTGTTATGCAAAGAAAAATAGAAATTCTTAGTTCACATTCAAGTTCAGACTGTTTGCTGTTTCATCTCATTTTCCTGAAATTCACCTTAAAAATTATGGGATTGCTATGATTTTTGATTCTTTTTTTAGGAAAAGAACACTATGATTGATTGACCAGATCGTATCAGCTCTGTCAAAGAATTTGTAATCTCAGGTCAAGAACAGCACTTGAGGAAAACAAAACGAAAGACCAAGATTTAGGAACAAATCTGCTTCCCCTACATATGGCAGTTTCAGCTGTCTCTTTACTTTTTTGTGGTTTTTTTTTTTTTTTTTAATACATCTAAAGGCTGCAGGGAACAATTATGATCATCCTGGCTGAACTCCTGCATAACCCAAACTACACAATTTCACCCAGGGACTCCTGCACATAACGTAACAGCTTGTGATTGAATTACTAGAGCATGCTGAATTGCTGAAAGTCCTTACATGGAAACAAGTTATTTGTTCTTTAGAAGTCCACTCTCTGTTGCTCTACCAGTGTTAGATCTGTGGTATCATAATGACCTTTAACAGCAGTTTGCTGTGATCTTGCCATAAGATGATTATGACTCTAGGTGAGCTGTGAGAAAGCAAATAGATGTTGATTTAAGCCCCAACCAGTCATAGCTGAGCCTGAGATTTTAAAAACTTCCAAAAAAGCTTCTTGGACCCTATTACTTTCAAACCAAAATAGTTTAAGTGGTCAAATAAAGCTCCAGTATCTCCTTTTGGAGGGGTGGGGGTGAAGAAGGCTCATTTGTGAGAATGTTCTGCTATGCGGGTGCTCAAAGGGCACTGCAGAACACTCTCCTTTTTTCAGACAAGAGGTATGCCTCAGGTGAGCGCCTTGCAGATTATTGTCTGCAGAGAGGGCAAACTATCTCTACAGAGCACCCCATTAGGTGTTCTCACAGAATGGAAAGTAAGAGGAATATTTTGCACAGAATGTATCTGTTTACTCAATCTTTTTTTATTTTTTGCTCCTTAAAATAGGCCCATTTCCTGTAATTGCTTTTGGAGTAAACTACTGCTTAAATGGAAAAAATAAATATAAGGCTATTATGATCCATTGGTACTGGCAATTTTTTCTCAACTCTTTCCACTGTGAAAGTGTAACATTAACAGGACCGTTTTATAACTGATTTGCAGGAATCGTCTCTGTCCAGTTATCAGAGAGCATCTGTGCCAAAACCCTGGAATATATAACTTAAAATAAGGACTGGGCTAACACAGTGCTGTTGTAATTCACGAAAAGATTCATATTGACTTTGGGAAGCAGTGTATAAGAATGGAAATTTGACAGTGAGTTTAAAACTAAACTAGCCAAACAGGCATATCAGCTCAGTTTGAGACTGGGCCCTATGTATAAATTCCTGTGAAGTACTGAAATCTGGTAATGTACTGTACTTCGGTACATGAAATGAAAAAACTAGGACTTCAGGAAAACTACATGGAAGAGAGCAATAGCATTTCTGCACAACATTGTCATTGGCATACTCTATGCATGACTGAGACTCTTGACTTTTCTTTGACTATTTAAGCAGTGCTTATTTCTATTGTCAAAATTAAACAGATATCCAAGCGCTTTGCTGCATTTAAGTTGAACTGTTTAGTGGAGGCAGTTAATTAATTCTTTCCCAGTGGTTTTGTTAAGCCTCTATAGTTATTCTGTGAATTATTTTGTTTAAGTGGGTTTGTTAGGAGGGTATTGTCTTATCTACAAAACCAAGACACAAATAGGAATGTATTCTAAAACACTGTTGGAAACTGTAAACATGTATTCGAATGCATACTGAGGGTGCACTTTCGTACATGTAAACAAATATATGGAAGGGATGTGACAAATATGCAACTATCTATGTGTGTTATTTGTCGAAAAACATTGATTCAATCTCTCGGGAATGTATTCCATCTGTAGGATTAAAACTTTAGGTTTTAAAGTGGTGCTGATTTCACCAAATTCAAGTCACTGACGGTTAAGTCAATCATCCAGACATTTTCCAGTGTCAATGAAGAGAGAGGGAGATATACTGGTCTAACAAAGACTAGGGAACTATAATAGACCACTATCTTTTAGGTGGCTAAAATTAGGTAAGACAGACTTTATAATTTCAATGTAAGTAGTCATTAAAATACTACCCATTTGTGTCTAATGCACTCCACACTAGCTATAAAGTGTACTGGGGATAGCATTTCACAAGCTTTCCATTGTTCATCATTTCAAATATCAGTCTGTAAAGTGGATGTGATGTTAGTTGGGATAAGTTGCTTATTTTACTGACATATGGGACATGCAATTGTGGCTTTGAATAAGACTTTCTTACAGCTCTGATATCAACTTCACTGTCTAACTCATGTCACCTAGTGCTCTTAACAGTTTTTTTGACATCAAATCCTGGTTTCTCAGAAGTTTAGAAAGGATATTTCAATTTAAAGCAGTGTAACTGGAGAGTAACACTGATGTATGCTGAGTAGAAGGTATAAAAATACTGCATCTGGTTTTAATTGGAAATGAACTGATTTTTCTGGATTGGGGCCTGCTCATTTTGAAAGTACTGTTAATGGCTTTAAAAGAGTTCTATGGAAAATAAATGTTATGATTTTTTTTTTCCCCAGAGTTTTACTTTGTGGTTTGAGATCTGAATCTGCTCACTTTGTCAATAAAATCCTTAGAAATCCATAAGGTGATAGTCCAATAAGCAAGGTCCAGCATGTAGAAATATGTAAAGAAACGGTAATTGCCTTTCTACTATTGCTTCATTTTTATTTTTTCAGCTGGCATGTCATTCTATAGCAGATTTTATAGACCATGAGGTGAATTGATATAATTAGCTTGGTTTCCTGCCATCTTTCCCATAGGTCAAGCCAATTAAAAGACAACTGAGGGATACAGTACTCCAAACTAGCATATGGCACCATGGCATAAAACACACAGTAGATGGAAAAAAAATTGGCTGGGATTTTAGCTTTGAAATTTAATTGAATATAAACTATGTTTGACTCTGAATCACCTTGAAATTTCCTTCTTTCTCTTGGCTTCTTATTTTGATCAAGAATCAGAACACCATTCTGTTCACGTAATGGTATCATATTTGCCTTTGAATGAGTTCCCTGCTGCAGCTATTTCACTGCTCAACATTTTTCTTTGGTTGTAAGTAGAGTCATTTGAAAGCCAGAATTTCTGATTTGTGATGTATTTGGAAATTCTAAAATTAGTTTTACTGCAGAGAGCAATCCTCCTTCTCACCCCACTAACAAAGCAAATAAAATGTGTAGTTTTCAATTTTTTTTGCTGTGTGGAAAATAGTAAGGTTAGCAATAACTGAAATTGTTTATTTTTTTTTGCTTCAAGTCAAGTTTCACAGCACCATTCCCTATCCAGCCTGAGTCTGAACTCTAAAGACAGGGAACCTGATTGCCGTGGGAGGGGTCCTGGGAAGTTTCTATCAATGCTTTATCACAAGGTGTGTGCACAGGGTATTTCTTGGTGCTGACACTCTGTCCTCTGTGTCTGTAAGCTGCTAGCGGGTTCTTTGGAATGACTTTAGCACGTGCCAAACAGCACTTCACAGAGAGCCCCTGGGCAAGACTTATAAGTTAGAATGACCTAGGAGAGACTCTCCTGACACAGTTTGGATGTGGTCACCTTCTTCTCGAGGCAGAGAGCTTGCTAGCGAGAGGAAGGCTGTTGGACAGATTATGTGGAAAAGCACTCTATTTTTTTTCCTCATTCTATTTACATTAGAGCTTTTCAGGTAAGATCTGGTTTTCTATGAATATAACTTAGTACACCCCTCATCTCAGCTGGGGTCTTGAGTGTTTCTATTGGATTACAAAAGGGTAGCGCTGAAAACTGGGCTCTAAGTCCAGGTACAGAGAATATGATTGCTTAGAAGAAGTAAAGTTCACTCCTTACTGTCTAGGGATTCTTTCAAATATAGGATTTTTTGATTTCTTGTGATTTTTTTGCACAGTAGATCAGACAAGGTAATTTTTGTTTCTGGTGACTACATCAAATCTAAAAGTACTTTAATCATTGTATAGGTGCTGAGTCTGACTTTCTGATGTTCCATTAAGCACCAACAGAACTGTCTTTCCACAGACAATGGAAATACATGGACAGTGGAAATGCAGTTGTATGCAATCAGAGTAATGTAAATATAGTAATCTCACACTTTTGGAGGACAGGCAAACAAAATCGAAGTCCAGAATAAAACTGTTTTTCCTGGATTAAAGTAATGAATAAATTAATGTCTGTATATGCTATTCACTATGATCCTTGAATGTACATTGGGATACTCTCTCTCTGCATGAGAGAGCAAAGCATGTCTGCTTAATTTTTAATCTCATCTAAGGGTTAGTCCTTGTAAAATAATAATTATTATCAAATCAGATTCTCTGAAAGAATGAACTTGTCAAACTCACATACTTTATCTGCTGTGGCAATTGATGTCAGTATAATAATGCTATACCAGCAGTGCCTAGCTAAGAGTTTGTCAGTTGCCCCACGATAAGCTCCAGCATTTGAGGGATTTTTTTTCATCCCAGTTCATCAAATCACACAGGTCTGACATTCAATACGCAGTCCTCAGGGTTTCAAATGTTTTTTTGCTCTTGATTTATGCTAACAATAGAATACTTGAAAGAATGAAGGCTTAGTATCATCACAGTGGCTAAGTGACTCTGATTAAATAGATTCCAGAAATTGGCTGTGGACAGCTGCATTGAAGTAGGCAGTTTGGATGAGTAAAGTTGGAAGTAAAAGAAAGCTTGAACTTTGTACTTCTGCAGGAGAGCAGGGGAAAGAGTGGAGCAGCTTATTTCCCAAATGTCTTTGCTCTGAAGGCAAGGTGTATCTTCAACATGTTATTGGTATTTAGAGACCAGGCTCAGGGACTGATCTTGCTTGACTTTAGAGGCCTTCCATGTGGATGGCTATATGTGGGCTCATCACCTTAGGCTTAGGCATGGGCCTTTCCAGGGTTTGAGTCTTCTATGCTTTTTTTAAAAGTAAGGTAAAACACACTTTCTAGTACTTATGTGTTTTCACTGACAACACAGACGGTCGATGGAAAACAAAAATATATATGTCCATGTTGCACATGCCTATGAATGAATAGCTGAATCCCACACTCTGCCCCTGCTCTGGACAACTGAGCAGTGAGTGAGCAGAAAAAAGAAAAGTATTAATGTTGGCAGGGAAAGCAGTGCGCTTTGCTGCAGGTGGAACAAGCAGTAATTCATAGAAATGGATCTGGAAGTCTCCTTTATTGGCATAACCACGATAGATTATATTCAAGATCACATGGAGACTGGCCACAATCAAGTGCTTAGAAAGGGAAATGTCTTTTTTCTGAGTATATTGTTCCATCCTATTTTAAATGTACTAATTATTTCCATTCTTTCTCACTCTCTCATTTTAAGTTGTAGTAATCATAAGATTTTGTGCAGGAAATAGCATAAGTCATTTTCTTATCTCTTTAGACATATTTTTCTATGCTAAAAATTCCATTTATTTAACTTACAGCAGTATTGCTTCCCTGTACATAAAGCATTCTGGGAACATTGTTCTCAGAAATATTCAATCAGATTTATCATCCTAGTGTTTTACATATCCTGGTATCCAAAGAATCCTCTTTAAATCCTTGTAGATATTCTTAAGTGGAATAAAATACCTATATATAACAAATGACCATGGGCAAGGTTTTTTCTTTAAAATAAAAGCTTTTCCCTTACTCTCTATCTCATGCTGGAATTAATATTTTCTGCTGCTTTGTCTTGCCTTAAAAGAGTCAGGAAACAATTTATTTGTTGCCACACGACGTAACTAAATTAGAAGACAGAGGGTCTGTGAAGCAAATGTTTTCCTAGCAAAATATCTCTTGTCTCAAAAATCAGGGGAGAGAAGGTATGGTGTATTATCATCACCTTTCCAAACTCGCCTCCTCTCCCTTCCTACTCCAGATTCTCTCAAGGATAATTTGAAATTATACAAAACTCCAGTTCTCTGGAAAGGGATGTTATATTTTCATTTAAAATAAAGAGCTGTACTTCAAAATTTTTCCCCTTCATCACTTAAAACTACCGCAAATGCTTGCACGGCATACACTAGAGGGCAATAGTGAGCTATAAATATTTCCAGCTTACCCTTGGCATTTACATTACAGTGCCTCTCAGGCACTTTAGGTTCCTCTTCTCCCCGAACTATAGGCCCTTCTCACAGCATAAAAAACTTTTTCACAATAGGACCAAATGCAATGATGTGCTTTTTCCACTGTTCTCAGGGTTTGGTGTATTTCTAACATATAGATGAAATTGGTGACTTTCATTACTCCAGAAGGTTACTCACTGATTAGTCTGAACTAACCCAACATTCAGGCTTTCCTACAGTGCTAATACACCTTTCTCTCATTCTGCATTCAGCCTGCTCTTTTGAGTAATGGTTCTTGCCAGTATTGGTAATACCAAAAAAGAGTAAGCAAGTATGTGGGTTTACATATTTCACTCTGGAATTCTTTTTAAAGCCAATTTAAACCCTCCTCTTCAAAGACCAAGGGCTAATATGTGCAAATGTTATACCATGTTTCCGGATGTATGAATGCAATACAAGTGGCAGAAAAGTTGAAAAGAGGTGAATAAGAAAAATATTTCAGGAAAATGTAAGAAGGCAGCATTTATGTTTTTGCTTAAAATTATGACATAGTTTCCTAAATAAAGCATGTTTGCCTTAGAATTTGTAAGAAAATGAAGCAGCACTTCCTGTGTTTTTAACTGCTCTGTGGCTTGAAATGAATGACATTTCCAAAACTAAGAGGTTCACCTATCCCAGCTTTCTGTAAGTTTGGTACTGCTATCAGGGGACTGCAAGTACAAACAACCCCTTTATTCCTTTGACCTCTGCCTCTTGTCGTACAGATTTTTTTCTGCTTAAGCTGGCTGCTGGAATTAAGCTTTTCTGACAGACTCAGGATGGAGGAATAATTTTTTTTCCCATCAGCTGCCAGTTCTTTTTGCATGAGTGTAGAGATTTAGGGAACAAGTCGTTATGACCTTATATATATGTGGTGTACATTATTAAGTGCCAATAAGAAGTGATGTCCCTGAGAGGGGAATATACAGGTAATATTTAAGAAGTGCTTGAGATGTACTTTTTCCCTAAGCTTTCCTTTGGCATTGGTAAACAGGTTTTTTTTAAATAATTAGTAGCATTGCACTTTAAAGGAGTTTTTAAAGTGATTTCCAAATAGCACTGAAGCACTGTTCCCAAACACCAGACCAGGATGCCTGATCTGATGGTAGCTACCTTCACTATTTTCTGAACTTAGGTTTCTACAAATGCCTGCCTTATTGTCCTTTACCTGGATCTATTCATGGGACCACAGTTGTTAGTGACAAGCCCTCTGGTTGTGAGCCTGATGAGGGCCCAAGCTGGCATTGTCTCTTTTGCTTTTCTTTTTGGTGGTGCAGGACAGGAGCTTGGTTCCTGTTGAATAATTGACTTTTATATTTAATAGACTGCCTTCCATTACATCAGTCTGCCCCTCAGGCCCTGTTGAAGTCCTGATTGATTTCTAATAGTTTTTAACGTTAATACTGTAGCCTGCTGCTATTTTGCAGTGCATTTGACTGGTGTTTTTCTGTATTGGCTTTCGAACACATTCCCAGATAGTGAAGTAGTTTGAATGTTTCTGATTGGGAGATACTGTGGGGAGGGAGAGAAGCACACAATATTGTTTCTTCATTGCTTTTAATTGGAAATGCCACCAGAAAGGCTTCCGACTGAGTTGCCTAGCATAAGTCAGCAGTCCTGGGGACTAGGGACTAAGTCCTAGCAACTTGTTAGTGAGCTCAGAGGGCACAGCAGTTATGACTGTGTCCAGAAAAGTCTGCTTTTACTGTTGCTACTTTTCACTAATTTATGAAATCTTTGAAAACCACCTGCAGTGGTTCAAATAAAGCTGTACTTGAGACTGAAGGAGTATCACACCTGCCCCTGAAATGCCTGCCCTGAAACACCTGCCCACTCGGCCACACAGGGAGTGGTGTGTTTATCATTAAAAACGGTGCAGGGCTGATGTGTTTATCCAGTACAGGGGAAGCTTGCTCATGCTGAGTGTCCCGGCGAGAAGGCAGGAGCAAACTATGTGGCTGGGCTCAGACTTGGCCTGTGCACTGCTGTCTGACGACTCTCTCCCTCCATGCCCTGAAGCAGGTCCAAAACGATCTGCGGACATTGGGCTGATAAACTAGCTCTTCATATGGATTAGCACCTTCCCGGCGCTGGCGGGAGCGAGAAGCAGATGTCTGTGAAGCAGCTGGCAAAGCTGCCTCGAGCTGCTCCTGGCCAGACAGATGCCAGGCTGCCCCATGGCGGCATTTGTGGCGGATGCTCTGCGCTTCAGTGGGGGTCACCCAGCTGCAGCCTCCAGCTCATACTGTCTCCTTCCTGGCTCCTGCTCCAGGCCTGGCCTCCCTGCTGGGGCCAGGTCTGCCTGGTCTCCCTAGGTAGCTCTCAGCTGCCAGCTGGAGACGGGTGCTGAGCGAGGTGGGGGTCAGCCACAGCCTCCTTGGCAGGTCGAGCAGCCCGGCAGCTCTCCCCTCAGACTGCTGCAATTACAGGTTGTCTCTGCCCTGTTTAGAAAATAAAACAGCTTTCCTCAGTCTGGGCTTCATCCCACAGCTTCCACATGCATCTTCCCTTAGCAACTGGTTTTCCTTTTGCTGATGGCAGAGTCTCCAGTGAAATCTGTCTCCCCTCATTACTACCAAGGAAAACTCTGAAAAACTCAGCGACTCGTGCCTAGCTCGGTGGATAGATTTGCTGCTTTGTGTTTTCAAAACACAGTAAAATAATAATTATCCCTTGCTGCTCTCTTTGTGGTTCTTAAATAATACTGCCCTCATTTAGGGAAAAAGGGCATCTGTTAAATCCAAACCACATAGTGAGTTGGCGTAAGAGCAAACGTTACAGCTTGGGAGTTCTTGGCTTTTGGCCTCATGCTCGGTCCGTCAGGCCATTTAACCTCCTTAGGAATCAGAAAACTACTGCTTAAGAAATACATATAATGAGATGCATCAAGCTCTTCAAGAGGGGAAACAGCAAAAGTCTCTGAGAAACAACGCGATCTCTTCTGTAGCTGTGAAAATAAAATATCCAGCGAGTTACCCATCTGCACAGGATTGGATTCACTATGAAGTTGGTAAGTGATGATATTGCCAGTTAGTATAGTTTCAAGCAAACTGTTCATTAAGTTTTTGGCTGCATTTTCTCTGCATTCCTGTGCCTGTTTTCACATATTCTTATGAAAAGTTGTGCCATAGTTTTATGCTGCCATATGCAAAATACCACTGCATGACCTTGAGCTAGCTGACAGGTTCCATATTTATGACAACACAACATTTTTAATGGAGATCAGATAGTACAGCGAGAGAATCCTCCAAATATCACAATTTTCCATTCTTCAAAACAAGCAATAAAATGCATGCTAGCATTTTATACACAATAATGCAGCAGGTTGGATTGTGTTGCTTACTGAATTGTCCTGGGATTGTGATAACAAACAAAAAAAACCCCAAACCCAAAGCCTCATTTTAGTGCAACCTTATGCATGAGATTTTAAGCCCACTACAGTCAGTAAACATGATTTTGAATCTTCGATGGTGCACATAGATCAGCCTACTTCTGAAAGCAAGGACGAAAAGGAAAGTCAGATGGAAGCAGCAGATTACTTTACATAGATACTGAGCTATTTTTCACTTTAAGCAGCTGTTTAATTTCACTGGTAGCATGTTCTTCTGATAGAGAAGAATAATCCATACTAATGTACGATAGAAAAAGTACTAAAATGCTTAATACAAGCTGCTTGTAGAGGATTCAAGCATAAGCAGAACAGTATTTCTAAGCTCATAAATTTACCATCAGCAGCGTGGACTTCCTTACGATGACAAATTAGCCTTTAAAAATCACATGATCAAAAGCATATCACTGGAACGTGGGCAAAGGTCAACCAGCTCTGAGTGGGAATCCTACCATGCTCCTGAAGGCATGGGATCATTTTCTCAGGGATTGTGCTGTAGTACGGGCTGTTTGAAAGGATTATCCATTGCTGATGGGTGTGTGTAACTGTAGGTGTGTGCATTGTGTGTAATAGAAGACTTGAATGTTGCAAACTGTGCATGGATTAAACTTCAGAAGCATTCAATTTAATGCTTTTATTTCTTAGAGATTTTGTCCTTAATCTTTGTAACAGTGGCCAGCTGCAGTTCTGCAGAGAGAAATATTTTATAGGCACAGGAGAAAAATAAAGCAATGCAAGTGACTTTTTTCCCCTCTCTTCTCTGAAGACGGGTTTGTGTCCAAAGAGGGTTTGAAAGCCAAGCTGTAAGAGCACAGCTGTGCAATATCTTTTGTGGAATGTGTATATGATCTTCCTATGTATCACTGAGCCTGAAAGGAATGTTTTGCTCTTTCATCCATGCATCACTTAAATACAAATTGCGAACATTTTTGAAGGCAAATGCATGCCCAGAAGGATTTCCCATCCTTCAGAGTTCAGGGTGCCCTTTGTAAATTGACCCAAGTCCATTCTTTCAATTGACAGGATTTTTCCTTTTCTGTTGCAGGAAATGTAGATGGTATTCTTCACCACACAATGTATTAGTAACTCAGTGAACAAATGTTTTTATAAAAATCTAATTAATTAAATCTCCTTATTTGACTGTCTGTCTGTTTGTAATTTGATAGGGTACATGTTCACAAACTGGCTAAAAATACTTTGGGTTAGAACATAGGATACAGGTATGGTCTTGAGCATGACTATGCTGATTAAATTTTGTTACTGGATGTTGGGAAAATTTTTTTATTATTATTGTCATATATCATATACAATCATATATATATTTATATAAAAATATGTATACATGTGTGTGTCTTTGTGTTTGTATTTTTAAACATCCAGGATTGTTACTAAATGTCAAGAACCAGACTCTACTGAATGCATGGTTGCTGTGTGGCTCATTATGGTTCATGGATTGATTCCTGGTCTAAGTCCTGCTACACAACAGCATAGTTTGGAGACTATAAAGAGGTACACGTTTCAGCTAACGACTGTTAAATTATGGTGTAATATCTCTCTCTCACTCTCTTGTCTTTTGATTGGGGGCGAAGTGGTATCATCAGGGAAGGCTCGAAGCGAACAGTATGAAATTCCACAAAGGCAAGTGTAGGGTACTGCACCTGGGGCAGAATAACGCCATGCATCAGCACAGGTTAGGGGCTGACCTGCTGGAGAGCAGCTCTGTGGAAAGGGACCTGGGAGTCCTGGTGGAAAACAGGATGTCCATGAGCCAGCAATGTGCCCTTGTGGCCAAGAAGGCCAATGGCATCCTGGGGTGCATCAAGAAGACTGTGGCTAGCAGGTCGAGGGAGGTTATCCTCCCCCTCTACTCTGCCCTGGTGAGGCCACATCTGGAGTACTGTGTCCAGTTCTGGGCTTCCCAGTTCAAGAAGGACAGGGAGCTGCTGGAGATGGTACAGCAAAGGGTTACGAAGGTGATTGGGGGACTGGGACATCTTTCTTATGAAGAAAGGCTGACTGACTTGGGTCTTTTTAGTCTGGAGAAGAGAAGTCTGAGAGGGGATCTTATTAATGCTTCTAAATACTTAAGGGGTGGGTGCCAGGAGGATGGGGCCAGTCTTTTTTCAGTGGTGCCCAGTGACAGAACGAGAGGTAACGGGCACAAACTTGGTCACAGGAAGTTCCATCTAAACATGAGGAGGGACTTCTTTACTTTGAGGGTGGCAGAGCACTGGAAGAAGCTGCCCAGAGAGGTTGTGGAGTCTCCTTCTCTGGAGATATTAAAAACTCGCCTGGACACAATCCTGTGCAATCTGCTCTAGGTGAACCTGCTCTGGTGGGGGGGTTGGGCTAGATGATCTCCAGAGGTCCCTTCCAAGCCTTATCATTCTGTGATTCTGTCATGGGGTGAAGCAGATACAGCCATATCAGAGGGGTCATGTGTCTCCAGTTCAATGGACATTGCTTCTATATGTCTGTACCTTCCAAGGTACATTTACTCAAGCACTATAAATGTAGCAAAGTCATGCCCTGTTGTTGTGCCAAGGTTAGGGGTACAACAATACCATCTCTCTGCTACCAGTAGAACCTCTGTGTTCTTCCTGTAAAGTTCTAGATTCCTCTCTTGAGTGTCTGCACTAATGGAGCTGCACAGATGGTGATGTTTGGATACAATATTTCAAATTGCATTATTTCTTAAGAACACAGTCTTGTCATTGCTTCCCATGAAATGTTTTGTTTTGATTTATTGGTTCCAGGAATTATAATTGGTGTCTGGATATGTGAACACTAAACCAGATTCCCATTCATTGCTCCACAAGAGGGAAGGAGGCTCTTTCAATCCTTGTGTTGCCATGCTTTTAGTGAGGACAGAGAGTAACAGCAGCAAATAACCTTAACCCCTCAAACCTGTATCAGTGGTTGCCTGAGAAGGACAGAATCATAGAATCATAGAATATCCTGAGTTGGAAGTGACCCACGAGGATCACTGAGTCCAACTCCTGACTCCACACAGAGCAACCTGAAAGGTAAACTATGTATCTAAGAGTGTTGTCCTAATGCTTCTTGAACACTGACAGGCTTGGGTCCATGACCACTCCCCTGGGGAGCTTGTTCCAGTGCTTGACCACCCTCTCAGTGAAGAACCTTTTCCTAATATCCAATCTGAACTTCCCCTGACACAGCTTTAAGCTATCCCCTTGCATCCTATCACCAGACAACAGAGAGAAGAGACCAGCGCCTCTCTCTCCACTTTCCCTCATGAGGAAGTTGTAGCCAATAATGAGGTCACCCCTCAGTCTCCTCTTCTCTAAGCTGAACAAACCTAGTGTCCTCAGCTGCTCCTCATAAGTCACGTGGTCTAGTCCTTTCACCATCTTTGATGTCCTCCTTTGGATACATTCCAATATTTTTATATCCTTCTTATATTGTGGAGCCCAAAACTGCACATGATACTTCAGGTGAGGCTGCACCAGTGCTGAGTATCATAGGACAATTTCTTTTTTTGACTGGTTAGCTATACTGTGCTTAATGCACCCAGGATACGGTTGGCCCTTTTGACTGCCAGGGTCCATTGTTGACTCATATTGAGCTTACCACCAATCAAAACCCCCAGATCCCTTTCTGCAGGGCTGTAATCCAGCCGCTTGTCCCCCAGTCTATGCATACATCCAGGACTACACTGTCCCAGTTGCAGAACCTGGCATTTGTCCTTGTTAAATTTCATACAGTCAGTGACATCTATCAAGATGTCTCTGTAAGACCTCTCTACCCCTGAGGGAATCAACGGCACCTCCTAATTTAGTATCGTTGGCAAACCTACTTAGTGTGCACTCAACTCCTGTGTCCAGGTCACTGATAAAAACATTGAAGAGAACTGGCCCTGAAATTGAGCCCTGGGGAATACCGCTAGTGACTGACCGCCAGCCAGATGTTACCCCATGTACTAGAACTCTTTAAGCCTGACCCTTCAGTCACTTCAGTTCACTCATCCTATTGTATACATGTCTAGCTGTATGTTGGACATTTTGTCCAGAGGATACTGTGACAGACAGTATCAAAATCTTTGCTAAAACAAAAAACTGACCCAGATCCACTGCCTTCCCTTTGTCCACAGGAAACAAGGTCATGTTGGAAGGAGTTTGCAGTGTTTTTCTGTGTCATGTCTCCTCTTCAAGGGACCCTATGTCTTGATATACTCTGTTTCTGGAGTACTTCAGCACAGTGCACAGTATGGTATACAGAATCACAGAATCACAGAACCACTACAGTTGGAAAAGACCTGTAAGATCATCAAGTCCAACCATCAACTAACATCACCATGCCCATTAAATCATGACCCACAATGCCATGTCCACACGTTCCTTGAACACCTCCAGTGAAGGTGACTCCACCACCTCCCTGGGCAGCCTGTTCCAGTGTGTCACCACTCTCTCAGTAAAGAGATTTTTCCTAATATCCAGCCTAAACCTCCCCTGGTGCAACTTGAGGCCATTTCCTCTTGTCCTATCACTTGTCACTTGGGAGAAGAGACCAACACCCACCTCTCTGCAACCCCCTTTCAGGTAACTGTAGCGAGCGATAAGGTCTCCCCTCAGCCTCCTCTTCTCCAGGCTGAACAACCCCAGTTCCCTCAACCGCTCCTCATAAGACTTGTGCTCCAGACCCCTCACCAGCTTTGTTGCCCTTCTCTGGACGTGCTCCAGCACCTCAATGTCCTTCTTGTAGTGAGGGGCCCAAAACTGAACACAGTGCTCAAGGTGTGGCCTCACCAGTGCCGAGTACAGGGGCACGATCACCTCCCTACTCCTGCTGGCCACACTGTTTCTGATACAGGCCAGGATGCTGTTGGCCTTCTTGGCCACCTGGGCACACTGCTGGCTCATCTTCAGCCGGCTGTCAATCAACACCCTCAGGTCCTTTTCTGTGGGGCACCTTTCCAGCTACTCCTCCCCAAGCCTGTAGCGCTGTGACCCAAGTGCAGGACCTGGCACTTGGCCTTGTTGAACCTCATCCAATTGGCCTCGGCCCATCAATTCAGCCTGTCCAGATCCCTCTGAAGAGTCTTTCTACCCTTGAGCAGATCAACACTCCCACCCAACTTGGTGTCATCTGCAAACTTACTGAGGGAGCACTCAATCCCCTCATCCAGATCATCAATAAATATATTAAACAAGACCGGCCCCAAAACTGAGCCCTGGGGGACTCTGCTTGTGACCGGCCACCAACTGGATTTCACTCCATTCACCACGACTCTCTGGGCTCGGCCCTCCAGCCAGTTTTTTACCCAGTGAATAATGCACCTGTCTAAGCCACGAGTCGCCAGCTTCTCCAGGAGAATACTGTGGGAGACAGTGTCAAAGGCTTTCTTAAAGTCCAGGTAGACAACATCCACAGCCTTCCCCTCATCCACTAGGCGGGTCACCTGGTCATAGAAGGAGATCAGGTTGGTCAAGCAGGACCTGCCTTTCATGAACCCGTGCTGGCTGGGCCTGATCCCTTGGTTGTCCTGCACGTGCCCTCAAGATGAACCTCTCCATAATCTTCCCCGGCACCGAGGTCAGGCTGACAGGCCTGTAGTTCCCCAGATCCTCCTTCTGGCCCTTCTTGTAGATGGGTGTCACGTTGGCAAGCCTCCAGTCGTCCGGGACCTCCCCTGTTAACCAGGACTGTTGATAAATGATGGAGAGTCGCTTGGCAAGCTCCTCCGCCAGCTCCCTCAGCACCCTTGGGTGGATGCCATCAGGCCCCATAAACTTGTGAGTGTCCAGGTGGCACAGCAGGTTGTTAACTGCTTCCTCCTGGATCCCAGGGAGTTTATTTTGCTCTCCATCCCTGTCTTCCAGCTCAGGGAGCAGAATACCCTGAGGACACCTGGTGTGCCTATTAAAGACTGAGGCAAAGAAGGCATTAAGTACCTCAGCCTGTTCATCATCCTTGGTGGCAATGTTCCCTCCCACATCCAGTAAAGGATGGAGATTCTCCTTGGCTCTCTTTTTGTTGTTAATGTATTTATAGAAACATTTTTTGTTATCCCTTACGACCGTGGCCAGATTGAGCTCTAGCTGGGCTTTTGCCTTTCTAATTCCCTCTCTGCATGACCTAACCAGATCCTTGTGTTCTTCTTCAGTTTCCTGCCCCGTCTTCCAAAGGTGATAAACTCTCCTTTTTTTCCTGAGTCCCAGCAAAAGCTCCTTGTTCAGCCAGGCCGGTTGTCTTCCCCTCCGGCTCTTCTTACGGCACATGGGGACTGCCTGCTCCTGCGCCTTCAAGATTTCCTTCTCAAAGAAGTTCCAGCCTTCCTGGGCCCCTTTGCCCTTCAGGACCGTCTCCCAAGGGACCCTCTCAATCAGTGTCCTGAACAGGCCGAATTCTGCCCTCTGGAAGTCCATCGTAGTGGTTTTGCACACATAGCAATATATACGTACACAGGAACCATCCTGCTTCCTACTTGCATGACACTCTTCTTTTGTTAAAACACTGTAGAGGCTGAGTCTCTTTGTTGTTGAACTCACGTGTTTTACACATCAGAATTGCAGGGATTTCAGTGGCTAATGGCTTAAGGAGTCAGAGACAATAGTCAGGCCTGACTAATGGCACAAGGCCAGTGACTGAATGTGAACAATATTAGACAGAGTGTTTGAACTGTTCTCATCCTGACTGTTACCAATGTCTCTTTTATTAAATATTCACATATGTACATGCACATCTCCAGATCCCCCAGGTGAGTGTTCTGTGAGATAGCACTGTTACTCGGATTAAAGAAAGGTCATGAGGGGAAAACTCCACAGGTCAGTGTTTTTGTCCTCTTTTTCTTTTATTTCCTTTATGTATTTTGGAGGGCATTAGGATTTCACTTACAATGCTTCTAAGTTTCATAGTCTCTCTGTGGACTTTATATATCTGATATCTGCATAGCTCACTAGAAAAAAACACCTTATCTCTTCAGTAGTAAACTGATACATGGCCCTGCAGTATTCAAATTGTAAAGGAGTGGAAGGGTTAAATACTTCCTGAAGAATGAGTAATATTTACACTCCAGGAAGGTTTTCCTGACCTGTCTTATTCTAGTGCTGATGAGACTGTCCGGTGAAAAGAGGTCAGCATTATCAGGCCCTTTCTTTGGGTATTTCATTTAGTATGTATACATGATATTTAGGTTCTGCAACGTGAAGAGCTTACTTTGCACAGGGGACTTTCTGCATGAAAAGAACATGAGGAATGTGTACCTAGGAGGTCACGAACAGTTTGTCTATGGAAGTATAATTTTTTGTTTAGGTCTCAATTTTTGCAGTTGTGTAATATGTTGACAGGAATATTAGAAATTTTTGTGAACTTAAAATATATTTTACATTGGCTCAGCAGTTGTGATTGATTTTAAGAAGTAGTTTTATCTCATTAACAAACATTGCCAGGCATAACACGAAGATCTTTCCTTCACTTTCATGTTAGGCTACTTTACTTTTCTCTCAACGTATTCACCCTTTAGAAACATTTATGTATTTTTAAGAGGTAACTGCAAAATATATTTTAATAAACAGCTTCTGACTCAGTAACTAATGGTTTCAACATCAGTTCCTTTGTGGCTTAAAAACAAGTGTTTATTTAGAAAATGCTTTCAGCAAGGTTGTATTTTGGGATTTATTATATGTCACAGATTAAATTATTTCTTGTTTGTTCCCTTCACTTAAAATGCATAATTAATATTTCACAGTATGTTTAGATTAGTAGTTACATTTGTTTTTTTACTTAATTTTAAAAGTCATTTAAAGTGATCTTAGTGAGACTTAGCCTTAGTATTCTCAGAGCACAACCTATAAATCAGGGTAAAAGTTTGAGTCAGGGAGCTTTAAAGCTGCTTTTAGATCTGGAACATTGGCAAAAATTGCATTTTATCTAGGGCTACAGTAGCTTGTCACCCACTGATAATTAATGAAACAAATTCTACAGCTTTAAACAACCACAAATCAGGAATTTTTAAAGGCATCTCCGTATTAATTGATGGGAATTTAAGATTTAATTTTTCTAGAAAGAATAGTATTCTTGGTCTTCACTCTGTATTTTTCTAATCCGAAATGGTATTGCAAGAGGGCTCGCATACATCTAAATTACATTTATTTATCTAAAACAATAAGATTTACATTTGGAGAGGTCATCATAAGTACAGAGCCGAAGTGGGGCAGCAACAGTAAGAACATAGGATAATTTAGGTGAGAAGGGACCTCAGGAGACAACCTACTCTAACCTCCTGTGCAAAGCAGGGTCATCTGTAAGTTCAGATAAGGTTGCTCTGGGTTTTATCCAACCAGGCCTGAACATGTCCCAGAACAAATTAATTTGTAGTGTGTATGTACAAGACTGCAGACTCAACATTCATTAATGAGCTAGGGCCCAATGAGAGGTTGTCCCTCTTTCACTATCTTTTTTTTCTCTCCCATTACTGGTTGCTTTTCCCCTTCTCCTTTCTCATATCTTGCTCACCTCACCTTCCCTTTTTATACTTCAGTCCATTTTTTAATATCAGCTGTAAAAAGGATAGTAAAAAGATTGTTGGAGTGTGATGCAAGCCATTGCTGTTCTAATCATAAACTCACTGAAAAGAGAATAAGAGGGGCATCAAGAAGTCATTCAGTCCACCATGATCTTTCTAACAGATGTTGATGCCCTAAAGCAGAATCTGACAGACCTAAACCCTCCCCAACTGGTCTCTGTTGAACCTCTAACAATGGAGATTACAAACCTGCTCAGGCAACAACCTGCTCCAGGGCTTGATGAGCCCTAGATTCAGAAAGATTTTATTTATGTCCCACCTAAACCCCTTTAAGCTCATTCTTTATTGTCCTGTTTGCAGTGGACATGCAAAGCCTTACTTTTTGCTAAGATCAAGATTTTCTGAATATTTTCTGAATGATTTCTGACTGTTACCATGAGCAACATAATATTTTTTTCTCTGAACTAAATTAATCCTAACTAATGTTTTCAATGCGTCCTCAAAGATCGTATTTTTTATACCTATGATAATTTTCATTGCTTGCAGAACAAATTCTCTTGTCGGTCAACATTATTTTTGAAGTCTGATGTCCACAACTGGACAGAGTATTCAGCTGGGGCCTTAAAAATGCACTTAGTAGAGCAGAAGAATTAAGCTAATTTTTTCTAAATGATTATTCTATTTGTATCTCTGTCTGGCATTTACCTTTTTCACTACAGCATGACAGTGTTGATTCATGCTCAGCATGTGATCTATTTATTGTAAGGCTTAGACAGTTTTCTGAAGAGCTGGTATTGCTTTTTTTTCAGTCATTCTCAACACAGCATTTGTGTAGTTGATTATTTATTCCTAACAGTAAAATCTAGCATTTGTCTTTATTGGATTGTATGTTACATTTTTAGGTCACTTCTCCAATTTGTCAACATAATTTTAAATTCTAATACCATCCTCTAATGTGCTTGCTGGCTGAAGCAACTCTTACTAGCCTGGGGTCCTCCTCCAAGCTTATAAAAGTACTGCCTATTCTCATTCAGGTCGTTAACAGAAATACTACTGGAGAGCACCTTATTCCCTTTGTATTCATGTTCAAACAAAAACAAGCAAAGAAAAATCCATTCCACCACATCCTCCTCTTGTACAAAATGGATACTGAAGTGACAAAGCACATGCTCTTCTGTATATGCTGTAGCCCTGAATCATGTTATATCGGTGGCTATATTTATACTAGTAAACTAAGCTGTCTAGGACCAGGACTTGATTATTGTGCAATCTCTATCTATAAGATGTAATTGTTGTTTTTTATCCGTGTCCACTAGTAGCATCAAAGATAATATGTAAATGTAATTTGGGAATTAGCATGAGCCATGGACCGCTCCCAATAGGGATCTTGGGATAAGCAGGAGGTGGGATATAGCTACCTGTTTTGGTGGGGAACTTTTCCCTGTGTGTATTGCTAGTCATGGCATGCCACTTGCCCATGTGGTTACAGCCAGAGCCCTGGTCTGCTTTTAGTCTTTATACTTTCTAGGTGCTTTCAAAAAGGAAGAGCTCAGTTCCAGACAGGGCTAGAAATAGCTGATCGGAACTGTAGCTATGAAGCCACATGTTTTGAGGCATTTTTCCACCTTGAAATAGGACTATAACCCTGGAAATGTCACATGTGACACCACCTCCTGCATGAAACTGGAAAGAAGAAATTCATATCTGATGTATGTAATCTGCAGTCTTTGAAAAGGATAATCACAGTGCCTGAGTGGGGACTAGCTTTTAAAGTAAGAGAACCTATAAACTATTGGCCTTGGTGGCACTGAGTATGTAATCAGATTGTACTGGCTGAACATCCTAAAACTTTAAATCTTAAATGCAATACATTTTTCATATTCATATTTTTTCACTATTTGTGCAAAATAATCAGAAGGGTAAAAGTGAGAAAACTCATGGGTTGAGACAAAGACAGTTTAATAGGTAAAGCAAAAGCTGCATGCACAAGAAAAGCTAAACAAGGAATTCATTCACCACTTCCCATGGGCGGGAGGGTGTTCAGCCATCTCCAGGAAAGCAGGGCTCCATCACACCTGATGGTTACTTGGGAAGACAAATGTTATAACTCCAAATATCCTTCCCTTCCTCCTTCTTCCCCCAGCTTTTATTGCTGAGCATGATGTCGTATGGTCTGGGATATCCCTTTGGTCACCTTGGGTCAGCTGTGTCCCCTTCCAGCTTCATGTGCATCCCCAGCCTACTTGCTGGTGGGGTGGTGTGAGAAGCAGAAAAGGCCCGGGTGCTGTGTAAGCACTGCTAAAACACCCCTCTGTTACCAAAACTGTTTTCATCACAAATCCAAAACATAGCACCATACAAACCACTATGAAGAAATTTAATTCTATGCCATTCAAAACTAGTACAGGTTGGTATGGTTAGTGCCCCTGTGGTAGAACAGTTTTCTGATGTCAGACCAAAGGAATGCCTTTTCTTTACTTTTTTCTTATGTGGACCATGCAAAGAGATAAATGTAGTATTTGTCTTCTGATTTGCTAAAGTTCTGGATTAATCTGATCTAGATTAGTCTGTACCTGAATCAAAGTCTCTGACTTTTTTCATTGTAGGGTGTTCTTGGTGTTTTGTTTTTTTTTTCTTTTTGCAAGGTAGGATTTGTTGAACTTTTAAGTTCCAGGACATGAAAGCAAGTACTCTTAAAACCTGTCTGTAATTAGTTTTATACACATTTATATCATGTCATAAAACTCACGAAGGCAGATTTAATCATTAATTTTGGACTTCATTGACTGTTTAAGCATAAAACCCACATAATTGTAAATATTAATTGTAGGATACATTGACTTGGATACACTGGAAAATGGAGCATATACAAAATTCTATTTACTACTTTTCTTAAAATTTTCCTACCTTTCAAGTTTTGATTCTTACTCGTAATTAACCTAAACTGAGCATGCACTATGATCAATAACAACTTCCCTCCAGTGCTCCCAGTTTACTATGATCATTTGAAAGGATCCTTTCTGTGATTCATGTTTACTTTCCATTAATATCAGGTTATTTCTTCCTATGAAATGTTAATGCACAAAGATTTGGGAAGCTATCATAATCTGGTAAGGAGTACAGACTTTGTTATAGTCTCTCATTAGCCTGCTAATAACTCTACTTTGTAAAGTAGAAACTAGGCGTCTCTACTAGAAGAAACTAGTAGAAACTAGGCTTAACTGATACATAGTGTTTTCTATAGAATCTTCCTTCCAGCAAGAGTTTCACTTTCAATCAACGAGAAAAGAGGTTTCATTGCTCTTAAAATTCCTTATCAGCAGATGTCAAAATAATATATTTTTTTTTAAATTTCCTAAATTACTCAGGATAATACTCTACTCTGAGTAAATAATTTATAATTCCAAAGTAACATCTTCTAATTTGACTTTAAAAAATGCATTAAGTACAAGGCATTTGTTTGCCAAAGTGAGTTTTATCTATATAAGTGCAAGAAACCCCTGTTAACTATGTACCTTTGAGAACAACATCCCACTCCAGACTGAGATCTACAGAGCAATTCAGTAAAAAAATGAAAATGCTTTTTGCAGATTCTGCCTTACATAGATTCTGATAATGAGTATTTTCATAATTTTTAAACCATCCCCTGCCTTACCAATCATATATTCAGAAATAAACTCACACGTATCAACAAAAGTCAAATGGAACTAGACTGTGCCAGAGCAATACCAACACTCTCCACAGTTACTACAAATAGTACTCCCCAAAACAAAACCATTACAACCTATAGGTCCCACACATGTTCAGCCCAATCTGTGGTGCACTTCATTTGATGGACCAAATGCCCTTGTGAACATGACATCGGTGCAATTAAATGAGCGTTGTGTGCTAGAATAAGCTAGCTCAGGCAATTTGTAAAGGATAGAAATAGCCACTTAACAGTAGGAAAACATTTTTCACTCTGTTTCTGACTGCTCAGTCCTGATCCTCTAAGGAGTCCTATAGAGTACCTTCAAAAGATGAACCTGCAGACTAAAATTCATAACTCTACTTGCTATTAAAAATAAAGGGCTCAATAAAGACATTGGCTTAATGGCCTATACAGTTTCCCAGCTAACCCGTTCCTCTAATATTGATGTTAAAACCCCTTTTCTGCCTCTACTCCACATGAGCTAACAGCTTCTTACCTTTCTGTTTTTGCTCACTGGATGGTAACTAACCTTTTCTCTCAAGTCATCTAATTGGTTAACATAATTTTATTTCACTCAGAGCAGTTGTATCTATCTTCTAGTTACCCTGTTTTTGTCACTTTTCAGATCTGATGAACACTGAAGCCCTCCTGAGTCCAAAAGTTTGCCTTTCTGTTTGTTTCCCTCTGTGTTCATTGTCCCAATAGTAGATATTTATTCTTCCCACAAATTCTTTCATGCTAAAGAGTAAGTATTCATTAATGAAATGGGCAAGTACCAGCCAAAAATAACTGAGGGGCCCTATTATCACAGGGCTCAGACTGAACGTTTGGATACAGCTTCTCTGCAAAAAAAAAAAAAAGGTTCATTCTTGAGAGTTGGATTATTTTGCTGTGATTTCTTGCTTACTTGACCTAATCAGAATGCCTAGTGGCAAACACTGTCTGCTGAGGCAGTAAGTTAAACAGCTTAAACCTTCACTGTCTGACAGTATTGTAGCCTCAGTAGGGGCTTCTAGTTTTACAGGCCTGGAGGGTAAGTTCCAGTGCTTGAAACAGTTCAATAGGATCTCTGGAGGCAACAAGTTAATGACCAAAGATGTTAATGGCCTACAACAATTGAGGACTGTAAATTTGAACTGTATGGGGCTTATCTGAAAAAAACTGATTAAAAGGTACTATGTGAAGGTAACTGTTCCAGAGATAATCTCCATTAGACATAGCACTATGTTTGAACTTCAACAGGAAAGCAAGGCTGTAAAATCACAGACAGTGTTCCTCAGGATACAACCAAGAATAAGCAATATTTATAGACTGCTTAGGTAGCTAAAGCTTAAGGTATCTAAAATCAGACGACACTGAACTGTGTTTTTCAAATGGTTACTGGAGGTGAGTTTGTCCCAGTGGAATTTCCAGATGAGAAATGTTAATTTTTGCGGGCTCCAGCCACAGCATTCTTTCTGGTAAGGTACTGAAAGATGGTGATGAATCTATGAGTTATAATGCCTATAGATGCTAGCTGAAATGGACAGTACTACATTACTGTTAGTAGAATAAAAAGACAGAGAATGTTGAAGTTGCTAGTATGTCTCTTTTGCTAAAACTGTCATAAAACAGTTCACCTACGTTGTGGTAGCTAGTCTAACTCAGCAGGTCCAACATCCTCTACTTATTCCCTTTGCAAATTATGTTTAGTCCCATATTTAAATCTTCTGCTTTGAACTATAGAGTGTAAAATAAGGCTGTCCTTTCAACAGCATTCCTAATTCTTGTTGGTTTAGCTGTACCGGCTCTTTACATGGCAATATTGTTTATCAGGGAAACCTATTATGACAGTCTTTGAGATGTTATTGGCAGACAGAGCCTTTTTTTTTCCCTTTCTGTGAAAGAGAAAAAGTTGCAGTGGACTGAATGTGTCACTGTTGCTGTTCTTATTGGAGTCCTTTTTTCTTAAAGATACCAATACGAAGATACACGGGAGAGGGGAAAAAAGTAAAGGCAGAAAATTTTGCTTCTGTCTTCGTGGTGTTGAATGATACTCACAGCTTTCCTGCTGCAGATTTACAATCTCACATCCTGTTCTTTGCCGTGATGGCAAGATCAAACCCAGCATGAGCCTGTTAAAGACATGGTTTTCAGCTCCCTCTCTTGTCACAATCTCACAGCAGTGCTGGAAAATACACAGTTTTGGATGTCTAAACCAGATAATTGTTGAAAAAGGAGAAATATCAAGGAGGGAGTATAAGAGAAAGAAATGAGTTTCATTGCACTTAGTTGGCACTTGTAGATAGGTAAAGTTACCTGGATAATTTTCTCCCTTTGGCTTTCTTTTTTTGTTTGGGTTTTTAGATTTTTTGTTAGTTCATCTCTAAGAATTAGAACAATAGTAAGCTAATGCTGTCACAATGGATTTGAAGAGATAGCAGTCATAGTTGCCATGATAATAAAGGTTGTTTAGGGCCAGTTGTCCTCTGGTATTACTATAAGTGAAGGTCTCCAGCAAAGTGTTTTAAGAGAATATTCCTATTCTGTTTATTTTTCTGTTTATTTTGTTAGTTTTCATTTTAAACAGGACTTCAAACAGGACTAAGGAGGTGTGGTAATCTCTGTGCCCATTTATCTCATTTTTTAGATGTGATTGAAACACGGTTGTTGGAAAAAATAAGCAAACCTTCATTTTGGACTATAGCTGTCTGTAATTACCATTGTCTTTCATAAAAAGTTTCCATGGCAGCTTAAACTAACAAACTTTGCATATTTGTAAATAAAATTTGTTGAGCATGGATTTACTTTCATCCATTCTTTTTTCCCAGGTGAAACTACTTGCAAATTCAAATTCCTTCCCTGGTAACATGTTAGCATCCACAGTGCAGAAGAGAATAAGGGCAGTCTACTGGAAACAGTTGCTCAGCACAGCTTCTGGAAAGGGAAATCCCACCACACTGACCTGCTGGATTTCTGTGAAGATGTCTCTAAGCACAGGGAGAAAGGACATTCAGTAGGCATGATATTTTTTTATTTTCCTGAAAAATATGAAGAATGGATAAAGTGAATGCAGAACTGTAATTAATGAAATCCCTCAATAATAAATCTGTTGGGAGCCAGGGACACTTTTTGAAACAATAAAAGATCAGTCTTGGCTAAATAAAAGAAAGGCCATGTTAAATAAAAACATACAGTAGAATCAGGCTTGCTTATTTCTGTTATTTCCTAAATTGCTGGTAGTCTGGTGTTTGGAATTTTTTTCCTCTCCTCCCTGTAAAAAGAATTTGCAAGTCTAGGCAAGACTACTTGGCAGCAAGTGTTCAGTCATGCTTATAATGATAGCTCTAATCATAATTCATAAGGTATCATGCACTCAGGTATAACTCATGCAACAAGAAAATATAGTGAAAATAAGCAAAAATAAGTTAAATGGAGTCAGTTATGCTAAAGGTTGAAGAAAAGGATAGACTTGCAGTCACTTCCCCTTCCCTTCTATTCACAATAGAGTTATTAGAGGACACCACATGCAGCTTTGGGAGAAACCCTGTCTGGGAGGATCAGAAACAGCTGAAGCAAGGTCCTTTGATGCTACAGAAGAGATTTTTCTATGTTCTTACTGTCTGTTTATGCCAACCCTAATTTTTCCTCCTGGCCCTGGATACTTTCTCAGGTATTAATAAGCAAGGAGCTAACAATGGTTGTGGATATTGCACTGCTTGTGTACTGTACTTCTTTCACCTTTCTATCATGTGTATTTTAGATTATAAACTATTTGAAGTCAGAATTGTGTACTGTGTTTAGTGTTCAGTAAGCTGTGTTCTCATTCCTGTCTGGCCTATGAGTAGTAACTATGGTTGATTATTAAAAATGCATATAAGGCTTCTCCAGTAGTTCCTAAAAATTATACACTTTGAAAGACTACAGTAGTTTGGTAATTGAACATCAGATACATAATGCAAATTCATAAGTTTACTAAATGCGCAAGTATACATGTTCTTGAGGAAGATATAATCGCTTTTCCTCTCGGTTTGAGACAATAACTTCATGTTGGTGACTGAAGAAGAGTACAAGGATCTTGTTAGGTCATGCAGAGAGGGAATTAGATAGGCAAAAGCACAGCTAGAGCTCAATCTGTCCATGGTCATAAGGGATAACAAAAAATGTTTCTATAAATACATTAACAACAAAAAGAGAGCCAAGGAGAATCTCCATCCTTTACTGGATGTGGGAGGGAACATTGCCACCAAGGATGATGAACAGGCTGAGGTACTTAATGCCTTCTTTGCCTCAGTCTTTAATAGGCACACCAGGTGTCCTCAGGGTATTCTGCTCCCTGAGCTGGAAGACAGGGATGGAGAGCAAAATAAACTCCCTGGGATCCAGGAGGAAGCAGTTAACAACCTGCTGTGCCACCTGGACACTCACAAGTTTATGGGGCCTGATGGCATCCACCCAAGGGTGCTGAGGGAGCTGGCGGAGGAGCTTGCCAAGCGACTCTCCATCATTTATCAACAGTCCTGGTTAACAGGGGAGGTCCCGGACGACTGGAGGCTTGCCAACGTGACACCCATCTACAAGAAGGGACAGGAGGAGGATCTGGGGAACTACAGGCCTGTCAGCCTGACCTCGGTGCCGGGGAAGATTATGGAGAGGTTCATCTTGAGGGCACGTGCAGGACAACCAAGGGATCAGGCCCAGCCAGCACGGGTTCATGAAAGGCAGGTCCTGCTTGACCAACCTGATCTCCTTCTATGACCAGGTGACCCACCTAGTGGATGAGGGGAAGACTGTTGATGTTGTCTACCTGGACTTCAGCAAAGCCTTTGACACTGTTCCCCACAGTATTCTCCTGGAGAAGCTGGCGGCCCGTGGTTTAGACAGGTACACTCTTCGCTGGGTAAAAAACTGGCTGGAGGGCCGAGCCCAGAGGGTTGTGGTGAATGGAGTGAAATCCAGTTGGTGGCCGGTCACAAGCGGAGTCCCCCAGGGCTCAGTTTTGGGACCGGTCTTGTTTAATATATTTATTGATGATCTGGATGAGGGGATTGAGTGCTCCCTCAGTAAGTTTGCAGATGACACCAAGTTGGGAGGGAGTGTTGATCTGCTCAAGGGTAGAAAGACTCTTCAGAGGGATCTGGACAGGCTGGATTGATGGATCGAGGCCAATTGGATGAGGTTCAACAAGGCCAAGTGCTGGGTCCTGCACTTTGGCCACAACAACCCCAGGCAACGCTACAGGCTTGGAGAGGAGTGGCTGGAAAGGTGCCCCACAGAAAAGGACCTGGGGGTGTTGATTGACAGCCAGCTGAAGATGAGCCAGCAGTGTGCCCAGGTGGCCAAGAAGGCCAACAGCATCCTGGCCTGTATCAGAAATAGTGTGGCCAGCAGAAGTAGGGAGGTGATTGTGCCCCTGTACTCGGCGCTGGTGAGGCCACACCTTGAGCACTGTGTTCAGTTTTGGGCCCCTCACTACAAGAAGGACATTGAGGTGCTGGAGCGTGTCCAGAGAAGGATGACAAAGCTGGTGAGGGGTCTGGAGCACAAGTCTTATGAGGAGCTGTTGAGGGAACTGGGGTTGTTCAGCCTGGAGAAGAGGAGGCTGAGGGGAGACCTTATCGCTCTCTACAACTACCTGAAAGGGGGTTGCAGAGAGGTGGGTGTTGGTCTCTTCTCCCAAGTGACAAGTTGTAGAACAAAAGGAAATGGCCTCAAGTTGCGCCAGGGGAGGTTTAGGCTGGATATTAGGAAAAATTTCTTTACTGAGAGAGTGGTGAAACACTGGAACAGGCTGCCCAGGGAGGTGGTGGAGTCACCCTCACTGGAGGTGTTCAAGGAACGTGTGGACATGGCATTGTGGGACATGGTTTAACGGGCATGGTGGTGTTTGTTAGCTGATGGTTGGACTTGATGATCTTACAGGTTTTTTCCAACCGTAGTGATTCTGTGATTCTGTGTATTGTGCTGGGGCTACTTCTATTTCCCATTACTAGTACTGTAGCAAGGTATAGATGGAAGCTCAAAAGCGACATATACACAGGGGTGGAAATACATTTTAATGCCTGCAGAATCTTCCTTCTGTTTCTCACTCTGTAGTGATGACAGGGGAAATTATGGTTTAGTTCCAGTCTTGCCGAGTCTCCCTTGTGCTATCTGCCCGGTCCATTGCTTTTCCTGCTGGAGCTCCTTTAGGCCTTTTAAATAGTGTTCTTACAAGCAGAGAGAACAAATTTTAGGAGTGACTTGGGGAGTAGAGTATTCCAAACCTGACAAAAATTTTGGCTTTCTATTTAGTTTACTTAGTACAGTGCTGTTAGAAAGATTTGTGCCTTCTCAAGTTTGATATGTTTAATAATTTTCTTTAGTATCTTAAGTAATATATCTCACTGACAGCCAATAGACTTGCTAAATCATTATATGAAATGACAATTATTTTAGGATTTATTTTCTTGCTTCCAAAAAAAGGATGGTTCTGTTAATTTTTCTTGGCATTTCTCTTTTTTCTTTAATAAAACCTCTATAGTAATAATAATATTCTTTAAAATGTTTAAGAGAGTCATGTGGACTAATGCACCTATTTTTCTGAATTACAACAAAGCAATTACAATTTCTATACAAAGCTGTGTTTTGGTTGGAGAACACAATGCTTTTGTGATGATAGTACTTAGATTTCCAGAAATATATCAAAGTAATTTAAAAATAGCACATCTGTACTTACTTGATATAAAATGATAACTTCTAAATAACTTGAAATAACTTGAAATAACTTGAAATCAGTCAGGGAAATATTTCCCTAATATCTATAAAACCAGTGGATTCGATAATATTTTTCTTGACTATAACAAGATTATGAAAGTGAAATGTGAAACAATAAACTTATTTCACAAAAAATAGAAAGGTCAGGGATGTGCACAGTTATCGAGCTGTTAATTAGAGAACATTTCAAAAGTAAAGAAACATCCCACCAGTTTCCCTCTTCACTTGTCTAATTTGCTTCACCAAAAATAGCAAAAATAGACAAACTTGTTGCTCGTACAATTACACTAAATTCCATAGGAGAGACAGGAAAAATGAGTTTGGCTATGTTTTAATAGACTCATCCCTGAATATCTTTTCTGAAGGAAAAATAAAACCAGCTTCATGCAACATTAGAAGTACAATGCATTCTTTCTAAATCTTCAAACACAGAAATGTATCTTGGGCATGTCTAAAAATTTTTAGGTGTTTTCCTCTTGCTGTCTTTATGTGTAACTGTTTATTACTAAAACTTTTTCTGAGGGAAAACATTTCCAAAACTTCACAGCATCAAAATACCTTCCAAAATATTGGTTTTAACTAACAGCCTTGGGCTACTCTATAAAGAACAGTTTAATACCTGCTTTCCTAGATTTATACATGGAGTAGTATGCATCATCTAGGTAAGCTCTGTTAGACCGTAGACTAGTCTCTGAAAAGGAATTGTAGAAACTTCCATATCTGAAGTCAAGGTAGGTATATATGTAGATATTGCAGTACTATAAAGAAACCTTATGAGTAAAATGACTTAATTTTAAAAAAAATAAATAGAGATGGTTTGTTTCATTGGAGGATTTTGCCTGGCACAGGACAAAAAGCCAAAACAATTATGATTTTTATGAGGAAAAATACTTATTTGCTGTACAACTGAAATCCTCTAAGAAGGTTCACCAGAAATGTCTTTTGAGGCTTATGGGCAAAATATACTTTGTCAAGAGACTGACAACCTATTCTGTGGCAGCCTACTTAGCTTTCATTGAACTACGAGGATGAGAAGGCTATCTCAAAACTAGACAGGTGTCTGTCAGAAACTTAGTTTCCACCAAAATATGCTAAAGGGCACCTCCAAAATAAAAATCTAGCATGCTTGAGGGGGCAGAAATAAGAAAACATAATTGCCCTGTATTATCTCTGACTGTCTTCTATCTAGAAAAGCTAAATTTATCCTGCCTAGCCAAGGGCACTAAATGAGGACCTGACTGCTAAAAATCCCTTGGAGTCACTGAAGAAAGATAGCCGTCTTTTAGAGACTGAATCACATCTTAAGTGCACTCAGTAGGGGGTTTTTCTGAAAGTAGCTGTCACTTTCAGATGAATGACAGAGATTATCTGGATTCAAAAGTAGGTTTCTTCCTACATATCCAGCTCTGCTTTCAATGGAGCACCACTTCCCCTCCAAGTTTCCCTTCCCTATCCCTGTAGGATAATGGAGGGAGATTCCTGGCTTCCTGGGAGAAGAAAAGTGCTGTGACCCTGCTGACAGCACTCTGCTTCAGGAGAATTTCTTCATGTCCCAGAGTGTGAACCCAGCAAGTCCTGTGCTGATCTCAGCTGGAACAGGGGGAGTACTAGCTGTGGTTTGGCCTTTTAATTATCCATCAGTGATTATGCAGGAAGCAGGACTAGATCATGCACATTCAACAGATTTTAAGTTTCACCGGTGGGAGTTATAGTTCTGAAGTACTGTATCAGTTGAGCCAACACATACTGAGTTGATAAATAGTACCTGGAGAGCGATCTACCCCTCTGACTGAAGATGCAAGGGGCGTTGATTTCTTTGCCTAATCAGAGTTGTTTGGTGACACTGGAGATAAATACCTCACAGTATCCTGGTTGCTGCTAGTCCAGATCTGGGGGCCCAGGTCTCCCTTTGGTCCTGTATCTTATCTGCTGATTCCCGTATCTTGTGTACCCTAAAGCATCTCAGATACTATGACATGCCATTGCTTATATTTAAGTAATGCAATTCTGCCCAAGTGGCTGGTCCACTGAATCACTCACCATTGATTATATTGATGAGATTGCCTTTGACAGTAATGAAAGCTTAGGCACCTATCTCACCTGTAGACACCTCTAGCTCTAGCTGAATGCTGAATCCAATCCTTTTTATTGGATAAAAGCTATAATAATTCTGTGTAAGCTAATTAAGAGCAACATTAGTGTGTTGGTAGGCAATTTGTTGACAGACAGCTAGGGCAAACTGAATCTTCAGTCCACCTGGCCTGCTTGAATAGAAGCAAAGTTGTACCCTTTTCTGATTAGAAGTTAACACTTGGAAAGAAAGGGTGGGATTGATACTACAGCAAGATTTTAAAAAGATCCAGAACACTAAATATGCTTATGCATTTATACTGTAAAAAACTTTATATTAGCTAAAGTCAACAGGAATGGAAATTTTTTTTTTTATTTTTTTCTAATTGTTAAAAGTTAGAAGTGTAACAGGCCTTCGTGAAAGTATAGTTGAACTATAGTGTTGAAATCTGTATTTAAGACACTTGCATACAGCAGTTTTATATAAAAGACTTCATGGACAGTACTAGCAATATTTTAACAATGAAGCAACAACTGTATTTTACCAGTATTTGTCAAGACATTAATACTGCCATCTTTCTTTTCTTTCTCAGTATACTTGGAGAAATATTTAAAGGGACTTTTCTCTTCAGTTTCATTCTAGCGGAAACCCCCTCTCAAATAAAACTAAAAACCTCAGTATTTCTAGTCTAATTTATTTTTTTCATGAATCCAAATGATGTGTGAAATAGAATACAGTCTGTCTTAAAACAGTGAAGTTGCACCCAAAGTTATGAACTGTGAGCATGCAAACAAAAAAAGCAACCAGCTTCCAAAGAATTTTCAGGGAAATATCTGAAATGTCAGGCTGTTAACCTGTATGTCTTTGCAAGTTCAGGACTGGACTTTGAGTAGGTTGAGATTTGTAGATTCCTAGGAACTGTGGGAATAAGTAAAACTTAGTGGCCTGATGAAAAGTTTACATTATAACTATTCAAAACTGCTCTGCTGTTAGTCATCCTTAGTCCTTCAAACTACTTTTCATGGAAGAAGCCCTCTATAAAGGAACAGGAATCCATACAGATAATGGGATCTGCCTTCATGGAAGAGTTCACAAACCAGGGTCACTGATACTTATGAAAGTTTACTGGAACAGTGCTATTAACTAAATCAATATTCACTCTTCATTAATACAATATGCACCTCTACAGCTTTTGTTTGCCTGTGGGAGTATTGATTTGTGCCTACTCTACCCCTCATCTTTTCTGCTTTACTCTATGATAGCAATAATTATGCCTCTCAAATAGTCCATTTCTTTGTAGTTAGAAAAGCACAAATACTATGAAAGAGGAATGATTTGGTGGGTACAAGACACATGCTATCACCTTATTCCATTCAGTCAGGGGCCCCCTGTAATACTGTTGGTTATAAACATGAATGTCAGTCCCTCTGAAAACCATTGCTGAAAACACTTCAACAATTTTATAATTAAAATATATTACATCAGAAGATAAAACATTAGCTTACACTCTGAACATTTTATATTGTTGGTAAAACTGTCATCCTTGGGTTGTTGTAAACATCCGTTACTGAGGAGAATGGACAAGTCCTATGTGTTCTGTTTAGTTACAGGTATCATGTGCCTCTCCTCGATTTACCATTTTCTTTCCTCAGTGCATTGAGTTAAATGAAACCAGGCTTTATGTGTTTGTGTATTTGTGCAAGAGAGAATGAATAGAGGGAGAAGGGATGAATGGACCATAATAGTGGAGTGAAACAATTATCAAGGTTTTTACGGGAAGAAAAGGGAAAAAAAAACCCATGCTTGCATGGGGATATAATCATTGTGCGGTCTCAATGCTCTACCAAGATATATACTTCCAAAGCTAGACCAAGCTACCTGTAAAAATAATTTTATTTTTTTTAAGCTACACCAGCTTCTGCCAGTATATATATATGCTAACAAATGCTAGCTATGCAGGAATGGTTAGGGGTGAATGGATTATGAGGTCTCTATTAGAGGGAGAGATCCACTTACAGAAAGCAACACAGCACAGCCTATCTCTTCCATCAAGAACAGGTTTAAGTGAGCTGGATGTAACTGCTAAAAACTGTCAAAGAGTAAGGTGTAAGGAAGGGAAATGTGCATGTTGGGCCTCTGTTGCAGGTTCCTTTAGCTCTGTGTGACAGATAATTTTTGACAAGTCTGTTTGGAAAGCGCTGGTTTTGGACATGTTCTCAGGGAGAAAGCAGATTTACAAGTGCTCCTCAGAGGGAGAACATGGGCCCACTTTGAAAAAAGTGAAGAAAGTCAGCAAGGCCTGTTACTTGAGGGATGCATTCAGGATGGACATACGGAACCTAAGGACAGCTTGCTCTGAGGCTTGCTTTTGCAAGCCTCAACTATTCAGTGCCGATATAAGCAAAATAACATGAAAAATAGGACAGCCAGTGGTATGAATATTTGTGTTTTGCTTGTTGGCTTTACTGTTGCATTATTTAGTCTTCGGGTGGGTTTTTTTGGTTCTTTTTTTTTTTCTGAACTGTCCTAGGATATATGTTGCCGCCTTCACTCTTCCTTATCTGAACAATGTGGTTGATATGACCTGGGAGACAAGTTTGAAGTTACTTTAATGAAAGAGGATAAGAAGGATGACCTTACTGTGCAACAATAGAAAGTAAGTGGTGACATCCTTTTTCTTTTCAAGGCTGCATATGCTGCTGAAGAAAGAGGACTTTATGAAGTTGCTTGCTTTATATCTCTGTGCTTTAAATATTGAAATATATTGGAAACACATAATCCTATTTCTTCTAAGCTTGAGGAGTTCTGGTGTGCTTTTGTTTTCTCTAAAATGAATTTGACTCCTTCTGTTTTTTTTTTTAGCATGGCAGATATAATCTTTCCTGATGGTAAAGGTCTTAAAAATGTTTTAAAAGGGAACAAAGAATTTTACAGCTAAAGTGGTTTTATACTGAAGAATAAATCAATCTGGGAGTTGTGTGTCTATGGGAGAAATATTCTATTTTTTTTTTTTTTTTACATTAAAACCAGTTCTCATAACAGTTTTGTTATCACTGCTGACATGCTGAGACTCTTTTGGAAGTTCCAATCTTCTAACTTTCTTTACCTAAGTAACGCAAGATATGTTTATAAAAAAGATCATGCACTTTTTAACATTTTTGGTAAAGCTGGAAGTACAATAGAAAAAGATATGTTTATTATCTAAATAAGTTAAGGCAGATTTTCCCTTTGACTGAAGCTAAGAAACAACATTTGTAGAAATAAATCACCATTCTCTATCATGTGCAAATGTTTGCCAAGGGTACGTTGTCCTCCTTACATTGGGGTCTAAGCACTCCGAAGAGAAGGTCTGAACACCTTTAAAAACTATCTCAGAGGTACATACCTTTTGCATATTGGTGAAGAGAGATCAGTTATAAGGCTCCCATCAGCCTTATTAAGTCTTATGGTTAAATTCCCATAAGTTACTTGGAAAACTTACTCTGCAAAACTGAATTATTTTGGGTTGTCTAACAATGAGAAGAAACACTCACCAAGGAATTCTGCAAAAGTAATAATTGGAACACTAATTTACTTCTCTCCTTGAACCGATAAATTGTTTCCTATTTGCACATACTATGACTTGCTATATGCTCATTCTTTCACTGATTTTTTTTCTCTGAATTATTAAGCGTTTATCTTCTGACATTCAAATCCCCAATTATAACATTAAATTGATTTAAAGAACTTTTATGCTTCTATTTATTTCTGTTTAAAGCTCCCTGTTGAGAACCAAAACAAAAATTTTACTGTGGTCCCAGAAACAGATTAATGGCAAAAGGCCCTAAGGTTTGTGTCTACTAAGTGCTGAGTTTTCAAGTTTCCTGCTGACCTTCCTTTGCTGAATTTTTTACTTACATTTTGTTAAGTTGTTGCCAAATAGAAAGGAATGTATGATGTTCACTGTTAGGAATGCTCATCACCTTACTTCTTCAGGCCCATAAACTCAAAATTTTTCTGTGGATAGCTGGATATATTTCCATTTGTTTACAATTCACCACGAGCAGAAGTTCTGTAATGGAATACTGTTCCAATATAAAAGAACTGTTATACTTTAAGTTCCAAAACCACCAGGAAATTCAACATTTTCTTTTTTTTTTAAATCTTTGATGCAAAATCTTTCATTTTACAGTTTATCAAACCTTTAATCAGTTGAAGAGTTTGTACAAATCTGCTTAACTCTGTATTCACAGATTTAATACAACATGGTTTTCTTCTTTGTTAACTCTTTGAATAATACAAATTATAGCAGTTAATTTACTATATGTTTCTGTGAATATGGAACAAAGTATTTTATTACCTATTTTTTCAGAGACAGACTGATGATGCCAATACAGTTAGCAGCTGCTTGAAGGCAGTTTACTTTTAACTGAATTATGCTGCTAAGTGAATTCAATTAGTTTGAAAGAGTCTGGGGCTTCTAAATGCCGAAAATATCCTCCTGATAAGAGTGGTCTGAGGTCCTGCTGTAACCACATAGCTTGATACCTGCTGTAACGTAGCCAGGTAATCAAACATTGTCAGCTGCTTTTTGTAGATTGAGACTCCTCAGGAAGTTTCTGGGTCCTAAATAAGTCCATGCACGAATAGATCCTTATTTTAATAACAGACGGGTTTTTTTCTGATGATGTCAGGCCCCTCCTCCTAGTGAATCAGTGGGACATCTCCAAACATCTTTGAGAATCTGGGTCCAGTTTAGCCTACCACGTAGGGAGTTTGCAAAACAGCTATAATTCCATTCATCTCTGGCTGCAACATTTGCCTTGTTTTTATTTTCAAGTAAAAACTAATCCCAAAATTGTTACTGAGGCTTGTAGCAAAACATTTTACAGCTTTTCTGTTGACACTATTTTTCTAGGGCATGTAAGCCTGTTCAGGGAAGCAAATTACAATTGCTAGTCTGACTATGCCAGGAGCTTACTGTCTTAGCTCAGATCTATTTATTTAAAAAAATAAAAAAACTTCTGTTGCAGTTCTGCCTGCTGGCCTAGTTTCATCACAAAGGGTAAATTAATGGCTTTAGTAGTCTTTAATTGAAAATATATTCCTCAGCAAAAATGAAAGAATCTGGAGACCAACAGCGCAACATTGTTTGGAAATGAAAGGATTTTACTTAAGCAGAAATGGAATAATTACATTTTATATTTTTTTTTTTTTAATCAAGTCAGCATGCTGTTTCATCCACTAATGAATGACACTTCAATTTAAAAATGTGTGAGGGAATGAAGTCTCCTAAGCTATGATTATGAGAATAGTACTGTGACTGATAAACTGAACCTACTCTTTGATAACTCTAGTTTCCACATTAACAGATCTTTTCAGTGTTTCTTAGCCATAAACTTTTTTCAAAATACTAATGGAGTTCAATATAGCTTAGCTTCTTATTATAGGCTGTTGGAAGTGGTGTTACAGTGACAAACAATAACCGAAAACTGTAACTGATGAAAACAGAAGAGAGAATGCTGACAGAAATCAAGTATATAATCCTTAAAATTTTGCTTTAAATTCATGAAAATGTAGTTGATTTGGACTTTTACAGTAACAGATGGGTTTTGAACAGATTTGTTTAAACAGATTGTTCTTTAAACAGATTTGTATACACTTTAAATGTACAACTTTTACATTAATGTTGTTCTTTATTACTAACCTTGCAGGAATTTTGGTTCTTCTTTTACACAGTAAAGAAAATTACTTTCAAATTATAAAAATTAATGAGTCACTGAAACCTCAGAGTTTTTTAAAGACAAAAATGAATGTAGCAGTGAACATCTAACTGAATAATTTGAATGTATGACGAAACAGTATCTATGGCATTCACTGTGCAGGGCTGTAGCTTTGAGGTATTAAAAAAAAGACAGCATATTTTGAATTGTTTTTTTAAGGTTTGTATGAGCTTTGGAAAGATTGGGACAGGATCCTTTGAATAAATTGAAACAAATTTCAGAAACCATTGCATCCTTTATTATTGTGACACCATATGTTGTGTGCATGATGCACAAATAGAACGATGAAAAGCAGAAACTCTACGTGTCAGTTCAGACCCTGCAAGCTGCAACTTCAGCCAGGAAAGCCTGGCTGATGAGGGCGGGGAGAGAAAATGTAGCTTTAGACAATCTTTTTGCATTTCTTCAGTTTTTTAAACTGCTAAAGATTAACCTATTTCTCATCATAACATGTAATGTAATACGGTCAAATCTGTATTGTATAGCTTATGGGGACTTTTTGTGGTTCTGTGCTTGATACATTAACTATAGCATTCGAGATTTCCTCCTGATAGGAGGGCATCTCCAGTAATTTGGAGCATTTGTCACATTTCAAATTTTAAGCAAGATGGACTTAGAGCTTTTCAAATATGCAAACCAGGGCCATGCTATGTCTTGAGCACTGTCCTGTTGTTATATGCACTCATTGTTGGCATGTCCCTGACACAGTGCTGCCCAGTAGCACATGGTTAGGGGGTCTTGAGGGCCAGTGGCCTTTGTGTGTACAGAGACCTTGTTTGGGTAAGTCAGAGAATTTAGCTATACAAGTACTTACTGGTTACTCACGCCATTTGTCCTCAGAGTCTGCAAATCAGGAGCCTAACTCATTTTATTTACTAGGACAGAGACAGCTAGAAGGTCAGACACAAATCAGGTGATCTACAGTTTAGGAATATTACCCTTTTTGTTCAATGTTTTCGCTGAAAGAAAAATATTGTTGAGAACCCCTCTTGCGGAACAGTGTTAAACTTGCATGTGGTACTATCAAAAAACATAGAAACTGGGATGAGAAGGGCTTCAAGAGGTTATCTACTCTAGGCAAGATCAGCTATATCATACCTTACAGTCTATTTGACTGTTTGTGAAATCTTTCTAATGACTTTACAAGCTCTCCAGGCTACACATTATAGTATTTTACCATCCCAACTCTTAGAAAATTTTTCCTAGTATCTAAAGTGAATCTCCCTTGCTGCGGCTTAGGTTCATTATCTATCCGTCTGTCTGCCTGTCTGTCTATCTATCTATCTCTCATCTATCTAGCTGTCCGTTACACTCACATCTTCCTTCAGTCTTTCCTTCTTTAAATTAAACAGCATTCTTTCAGCCATTCCTAAGACAAAATTTTCAAGATTCTTGTTGCTACATGCTGGTGTCTCTCCAGCTGTTTTACATCTTTCCTTTAAATACTGTGTAAACTTGTCCAGTTTTCTAGCTCAGGAATTCCATGTGTTGAAGACTACTGTCAAGTCTCATGGATGATGTTGCAACCATAATATATTGTTTGCTAATAACCAGGTTGTCATTTACTGTAACCCTAACTAAGTAATTCAAGTTAGAATCTAGACAGTTGTTCCCTGTCTTACATTTGTGTATTCATCCGATGCTGGGTTCAGCTCATCTAGTATTAGCCATTTAAATTTCTAAATTCTTAGCTTTTTCTACTGTCAGCTGCAAAACAATTGTTATCATTTTCCTGTAGTGATATGTTAGAGTGGTAATATCCAGAACCCACCAATGCATACTCAGAAGGCCAAAATCCCTTTATCTGCTTTTTTTTTTTCTTTTTTTACTTAAACATCAAGACCACCTTTTGCCTTGTGCTTTACTTCCTAATGGTACCATTCAGAGAACTATGTGAATACTTTGTTAATGCAGTATACTGCACAAGATTTAAAAGCTATGATTATTGCCCTGTTTCTGGAGAAATTACAAGTAAATGTTCATACTATGTGTACATATCATATCTTGAGTACTGTGCCCTTCATTCCTGTTGCAGTCATGGTTCTCAGATAGATTTAGGAACACAAAATGCATATTCAAATTGCTTACTCTCAGCTCAATGAACAAGATAAATACTTTTAACATCTTTACTGTTTTAATAACATTAACTTATGAATGTTGCCAAATGTGTGGATTGCTGCTGTCCTCATATAAGGAATGTTTGGTGCTCATAGCATTTATTGGCAAGGGTGAAGTGTTTTGGCTGCTTTATTTTCTGAATATAACATAAACTATAAGCATTAATGGCTCTTTTAATCATATACCTCTATTGTTAGTTTGCCTGCATCTCAGTGCTCAGGTACATGGTACAAGTACTGTAACTATGGAATTCAAAGAGAATTCCATAGAATTATGGAAGAGAACTATGGAATCAAAGAGAATTATATGCTTTGGCTTAAATATTATGTACATCTAGCTATGAAGATTGAAACCCAAAGAGAATTGTTGCAGTCTGTTGTTTCAAACATTTATAATTACTATATAAAGAAATTACCTTGCATCTTTTTACACAGTTTCAGTATTCTTACTGCTGTGAATGAGAAATGAACTGCACTTGATATTTGAGGACATGCTATGTAGGCTAAAGTAATAAGTCTGCTTACCGTTAACAAGATCATGACAAGTTGCAGAGAGGTGGGTGTTGGTCTCTTCTCCCAAGTGACTAGCAACAGGACAAGAGGAAATGGCCTCAAGTTGCACCAGGGGAGGTTCAGGCTGGATATTAGGAAAAATTTCTTTACTGAGAGAGTGGTGAGACACTGGAATAAGCTGCCCAGGGAAGTGGTGGAGTCACCTTCCCTGGAGGTGTTCAAGGAACATGTGGATGAGGCATTGTGAGACATGGTTTAATGGGCATGGTGGTGTTAGTTGATGGTTGGAGTTGATGTTCTTAGAGGTCTTTTCCAACCTTAGTGATTCTGTGATTCTGTGAAGTGGTTTATAAGTTGGTCTACAGATCTGTGTCACTCTTTTAACTGTTACCTGAAAATTTTAATCATAAAGGTGCATGGTGATTCACAAAAAAACTTTGAAAAGCTACTGTGGTCCAGAAATAACATACATCTAATGCACCCATCTACCTTGGTTTACGCTTCTGTCTCTTGTCCTGACAAAGGCAATGGTAAAATTCTTGGCATACTTTATTGAATTCAAATCCTAGTAATTGTACTTTTTATATACTTGAGAATTTTCTTAAATAAGTATTAATAGTTATGTTAAGTCAATACCCAGAGACTCCACTTTAAGTTCTGATCTTGTTCATGTTAACTATATGTTATATATGTTAACTATACGTTATATATGTTTACTATATGTTAACTATGTGTTAACGATATGTTATGTTGTTATATCAATGAATTTAAATAAATGGACCCTGCCTTTCCAGAATCTTGGTAAACTGCTTAATTTCTGTCATTTCAAGGGCCATTGATAATTATATTTACACCATTAATGCAGTTTATTTTTAATAGTGCTTATACTGAACACTGAGTGTCAAAGACTGAATGATGGTACGCTAAATGACATAAGGAAATTAATACATTTCTGAATCATTCATCTAATGGGAAGAAATTGTGTAGAGGGCTGCTGAATGTCCTCCCATTACATTCTAGTCAAAACATATGGGAATTGACATTTGCATCTTGGAAACACGTTATTTGAATGTGATAAGGTTCTGTTTGCTTCTTAATTTGTCAACATGAGCTGAACAATTATGGTTTTGAAAACAATCTGAAGAGTTGCTTCCTTGCTTCATATTGTTTAGTAAGAAGAATAGTTGGTATTTATACCAGCTGTTCACTGCATGCTCTTAATTTAACTGTGTCAAAACCAGACAGAATGGGGGCATTAGAAAATGGCTTTAATTCCCATGTCACATTTAGGACTGCCTAGATTAATGGGTAATTTACAACTCTAGCTCTTTGACTGCATAAACACTGTGATAATTTTTCATCTGAAATATTTTTAGATATACTTTGTGTGGGGTACTGTATCATAATTATTATTCTTGTTTTACAAACTGTTTAAATTGATAAAATTTTATATTCAGCTTTGACATTGTGAACTATAACACACAACTTTTAAAAAATCTTACGTGTTTCTAGATCTAACTTAAAACTCTGAAAAAAACCCCAAAACCCCACTATTAGTAGTGACAAAATAAAATAAAGAATTTGTTTATGCTTGAAATGGGATTTCCCTTAAGCGGTGTGTTGTGGCTTAACCCCAGCCAGCAACTAAGCACCACACATCCACTTGCTGACTTCCTGCCAGCAGGATGAGAGGAAGAGAATTGGAAAGGTAAAAGTGAGAAAACTCATGGGTTGAGATAAGAACAGTTTAATAATTGAAATAAAATATGATGATGATGATGATGATGATGATGATAATAATAATAATTATTATTATTATTATTATAATGAAAAGGAAAATAACAAAGAGACAGAAATAAAACCCAGGAAAGACAAGTGATGCAAATGAAAACAATTGCTCACCACCAACCAACCGATGCCCAGCCAGTTCCCTAGCAGCCCCCCGGCCAACCTTCCCCCCTCATTTTATTGCTGAGCATAGTGTCATATGGTATGGAATATGCCTTTGGTCAGTTGAGGTCAGCTGTCCTGGCTATGTCTCCTCCCAACTTTTTGTGCACGTTTAGCCTAATCACTGGTGGGGTGGGGTGAGAAGCAGAAAAGGCCTTGACTCTGTGTAAGCACTGCTCAGCAGTACCTAAAACATCCCTGCTTTATCAACACTGTTTCCAGCACAAATCCAAAACACAGCCCCATACTAGCTACTATGAAGAAAATTAACTCTACCCTAGCCAAAGCCAGAATATGGTGCAATGATCTCAGCTGACTTCTGACGTCAGCAAAGCAGATATGTGCATTTGATCTAGATTCCCTTATACAGTTAGCGGAGAAATAACCACTTTTAAGCTGTTCAACTTCCTGTCCTCTTAAGAAGCACCACAACTGACTATGAAGGGAGGCCGGCTGACTCCTGTGCAAGATCAAGTAGCTGCCTACGTTACCACCATAGACGAAGGTAATTCCACTCTGGGTGGCTCTCAGGAAAAAACAGTCTTGACTTTGGGGAACTTTTCTTAATTTAATCTATTGCCAATTAACACAAAGTTTTGATTACTGGTTTGGGTATTGAGAGAGAAAAAACAACACACAAAAAACCACAGAGAAGAAAGCAAACATTTATGGAAACACCTTTCCTTCCCTTCCTCATGCTCAACCGAAACCACAAGCTCCTCTTGCAGTGGCTCATCACTGCCTAAGCAGAGGTGCCAAGGGCTCCCTGCCTGCCGCATTTTTAGGGTGTGACGGGCAGTTTGCATTGGTGTCATCTCTGGCTGGAACCAGCTGTGCCTAGAACAGGCAGGTCATGGACACCTCCCACACAGGACACCCCAGAAGCCCCCTTCAAACCAAACCCTGCCATTTGTGCCTGATGCAGTGCCTACTTTCTTTTGATCTTTAGAAAATATTGCAAAAGTTTCACATGGTGCTTTATGAGAATTTGGGCACCTTATATTGCACTGCTTTTGATGGCTATGGACATACCTTCACATTAGGTAGGTTATGTTTATACCAGGGAATGAAGCAGCCTAGACACCATGTGCTATTCAGGAGGAGAGGAGAGTTTTACCATGTTGGTGTGCTTTCTCCCGTGCTAACTGATGGTAGGCCTGGAGAATGGTTTGGAGCACCTCAAGAGCCCCTACAGTGCGTTATGGTCTGGGCTGTCACCTTGGCCCTGAACAGATTTAGGAGGGGCAGATAGATAGGCAGAAATTTTGGCTCAGTGTGGAGTAGAGTTTACTCAAGCTAATCCTTGGGATAGACATTCCACAGCAGTACGCAGCATATTCTTGGTGGAGATGAAGGAGAGGAACGCTGTGTCAACATTGTCCTAAGCAAAAACAACTATGGGTTTACTGGGATGTCCCCTCTCTTCGTTTTCATTGCAACAGGCAAGCTGGCCACACTGCATGGGAGGAGAAATGTTTAGCATGATCTGGCCTCAGAAACCTGGGCCACCTTTTTCAGGGAGTGGTTGTTTCCTACCATTACCCATTAGCAGTGTGTTCACTACTTCTGGGACTTGACCCTAAATTTGTTACCACCTGTCCGGAAGAAACCTGAATACAAGATTTCCTAAATCAGCATGGAGGGTTGTGGGATGGAGGGACTTTACTGTGGTGTTGAAAAACACGTGCAAAGTAGTAAGAACCCTTTAAATTTTAAGTATTTTCTCTCATGTTGGTTAAAGTTCGATGAAGTAAAGGCTTGCCTCTTGTCTGCTACTGACCTTCTGTATTTATTTCATTTCCTAAGCAGGTGCTTTGCCTGAAGAAAGCCAACTGGTGAAAACATAAGCACAGCACCTGGTCAAGAAATTAAATAAACATTCTATAATCATCTGAACATGTGAGGCAAGCTCTTTTACTTACTTTTGACTTCCATCAGCAACCTGCAGCCTTTAAAATGGAATTTTAATTTGCAAAGCCAGTTCTTTTAATGGATTGCTCATCCTGGCAAGCACTGCACTCAAAACACTATATCCAATATTAAATCATAATGACTTTAAACTGGATGTGAGGTATCTTTTTATGATACATAAAAAACCTTTCAGAAGTTTTTATTGCCTGTGGCAGAATACTCTTCTATCCTGTTTTCTGACAGGATACAGTAAAACACCAGTGGCTAAACCTTCTGGATGGTGGGCCTGAATTCTGCATTGAAAGGCAAAGTTATTTATTTACTTACAGTTGCAAACCTATTCCAGTGCATTGCAAGCCCTTCAGAAAGGAGGTTTAACAGCACAGAAATAGCTGAACATCTAAATGAGAACATTAAATGTCTATGAAATATCCTCCACCTGTATTTTGCTGTGCAATTTCCTTGTTACTGTGAAGGTGATGACAGGTGCTGTTAACAGGGAAAGGTAACTGTGGGAACATGTGTGAAGGTTTTCACCCACAGATAGGTTTCTGCAAGGTTGTTCAGAAACAGTGTATGCTAAACACAGGTGAAGCAGACACCAGGATTGGTGCAGCCTGGTGTTTTGAAGTGCAGCTTGTACTTGCTTTGATCATCTACATTTGTCAGTGCTGCTAAGTACCACTTTATAATGAAGCATTGCAATGCCCAGCAGAAGTCTGAAATCAAACCACCAATGGGTCCTTTTTTCACCTATTTGAAGTCACCTAAAATTGAATAATCTTGATCTAAGATAGTCAGCCAGCTTTTCTTTATGATTGAAGAGAATAGGTGCCTTTGCAAAGTAATTTGTCTCATCTGGTTTTGATCCTGTCTTTGAACAAGGTGAAGTATCCTTGGTTGGTATCTATTTCTTATTTACTATAAATAGAGTTACTACAAAGTAGTAAAAGACCAGAAAAACTTGCTATGGTCTCCTACACTAACTGAAATGAAGTTAATTTCAATTGATGACAAGAAGATTGAAATCACTTCAGCTTGAGAGTTACTCTCCTGCAAACAGGATCTATGTAGGAGAGAACAGATGTGGAATCAATGACCTCAAAGTGAGCTGAGAATGTAAGGATTTAGGCACTTTTTTCTTAAGGTTGGCTAGAAACCTGGACTTGAGAAGAACTTTCCCAGTAAAACACACCAGGCATCAGGGTTATATCTTCTGATGAAGTCTGGCAGAAGAAGTAAGTCTGATCACCTGTAACACACTATGGGGCAACCACCTGGGATATAAGGTATAAGAGTGTTACCCACCTCCACGATGTGTTTTGTGCAGCTCTTATTTTGAAGTGTGAGCTGAAAGTGGTTTTGCAGGCAAGGTAAGGAAAGAAATGCTTTGCATATTTAACCACGTTTTAGAGAATGAAGAGCCCAGCATTGTCAAGATTCACATAGTTGTCGTTGATTATAACTATTGAAGTTTAAGTGGTTTTTTGTTTGAGGTTTGGTTTTATTTTTTTTTTACTGGTGGAAACACAGATGCTTGAGGAATCTTTATACATCCTGGGTTTAACAGCTGCTGTGTTTTAGCTCTGAAGAGACAGGGTTTGCATTTAGTTATCTTAATTTAGACTTATGAAATTGTGGGTCTATGTTTCTTTGTGACTATGACCAATGCTGGTGACTAATATTGCTGCCTAGATTTAGCACCATAAAAAAAGAAACCTAAAACCGCTAACCATTTGTGAAATGGCTGTCAACGTTGCTTGCCTTGCAATGCCTTTTCCGATAGTTTAGTTTCGTAAAAAATAATTATGCTTATTGTTCTAAGGTATGTGAATTCTTTGCATGTTTTCGGGGTCCATCTGCAGAAAAGAAGAAAATGCTGGATGTTTCTTTTTACTGCTTTAGTCCCAATTTATAAACTTGAGTATGCTTATATTTCATATTAAATTCTTATCCATATTATAGATGTTTAAATGAATTACACTTCAAATAAAAGTGAAGAATGAACATAGGTGGTTATAAATGAGAAATCAAAATATGCAAATAATGTTTAGTATGAAAGAACAGATTATAGTGACACACCATATTTAACAGTCTTAACAGTCTATAATTTATAATAATGGTATAGATTAATGAAAAGTAATAATGGTTGGATTTATTTTTTTTCCTTTGCAATGGAACTGCTTTTCTAATCTCTCTCACTCCTGTTAGATACTGGAAGGTAGAATAGTCTTTATGAAACCTGAGGTAATAAAAAATGAACAGTATTTCATAAATACATTATTTTAAAATAAAGTGCCTTTGAGGGACTTCCATTAGGCATTGTGGAGGGTGAGGACAGGGTCAGCAGTAACTCCTAAAAATGCCAGGGTGTGTAGCCACAACACTGTTTCTCAGGAGAGTGGAATTATTTTCCTCTGGTCACTTCTAGACAGTGTCACTGACTCATGTTTAGGTGAACATGGCAGGGTTTAGTGGCATAAGCTGTGTGCAACTCTGGCATATATTTGGGTACAGGACTGCAGTGTTGCTCAGCTCTTCCCTGGTAATGACAGCAAGAGAGTCTTGTTGTCTTCTCCCAAAGCGACACTAATGAACAGAAAAGTCTGTTCTCTGCGTAGAATAATAAAGACTTGTACCATGATCTATTAGGCTGTGAATGGTTGTCTCTGCTTATTATCACATATAATAGTTATTGAGGAACAAAGGAGACAGGGAGTCTCCTTTGAAGAAGAAAATCTCTCCTCTTCAAGGTAGAGACAGAAGACAAAGGAGACAAGGAGTCTCCTTTGAAGAAGAAAATCTCTCCTCTTCAAGGTAGCCTGAAACCACAACTCCACTGCCCAGTTGGCATTGCAAGGGAAGACAACCAAAGTAGTTCTCACTGCCAGCTCTGCACCTTAGTTACTGTTACAACTCATACAGTGAAAAAGATCATGGTACATATTCGGAGGCAGGAAGGACCTTTTATTGTTTTTAAATTTATCTCCTCCCACCCTTTTTTTTTTTTTTCAAAAAACACAGGAGAAGACACAAAGACACTTTAAACACAAATAAATGCGACGTCATTCAACTGAGTTAATTATGATAGATGTTAGATTCTATTATATTTTTCTTCATTTCATACCTCTATTTAAAGACTTAAGAATTAATAGAGTTGCAGAAATTATTCCTTTCTCATTGTGTTAGAACAGCAACACCAAAATAATTTTGTATGAGCAAGAATATAAAACAAATTTTCTTTTCATGTTGACAGCATGATAAGATGCTGTGGTTTAAAGTTTGTATTAAAAATCAGATGTATATTTTCCCAGTGGAGTGTTATACATGACTGCACTACTTCTGAGTGTGATAGGAATGTACTGAAGTTTTAAATTTTCTCAGAAAATCCTTTGTTCCAGCTACTTTAAAATTATTTTTTATTAATTAATGTGGGCTGGAATTTCCATAGGGAACTCCAGAACATCAAAACTGAACAACTGTAAAAGATTTGTATGTTCTGACACCATTTGTTTGTAATAACATATTTTAACTTTTAATATTTTTAAACTTTTTACTGCAAACCACTCCAAATAATATAAGAAATATTGAATGAAACCACTGGTTTGAATTTGAAAACCTTGTTTTGAAAAACTGAAATGTTATTTTTCAACTGGCTTGTAGAAAAATGTTCTCCAAACAGACATTACTTCCAAAATATCTATTTTGATGAAACGCTATCTTTGTAACAGGAAAATACTCCACCTTCAATACTTGCATCTTACTGTAATGTCAGCAGGAATGTAGCAGAGCTAGGAGTGAGTCAGATGGCTGTTCTTGTGCTGTCTGTGGGGGGAAAAAAAGTGCTAGAGACAGAAATGGAATTCAAATGTGAGAAAAGTATAGTGATACATTTGGGTTTCTCATTCTTCCTTGTGCTGAATAAGTATAACCTCTCTTCACATTTTAAAATTGAGAAAACAAATAAGTTTTCATCAGTTGCAGAAAGTCTGGACAAACCCTAAAGTTTTAGGCAGCATTCTACCAGATGAACAAAAGCAAAGCATATATGATGTTATAAAGTTATATTTACCTTTGCACAGATGAGATATTTTTATAAGAGGCAGCCCATTTATAACCATTAAATTCTTCATCCAGACTGCTGACACAACAGGGACGATGTGATTTTTACATACTTATACTTCCTCCGGTTTAATGAAGAGGAATTGCAAGATGGCTGCATCCCTGAAGTAATTCTTCAGCAGGGGTAAGGCTGAAATAGCCAACAACCCTAATGAGGAAAAATGAAAGGGCATCACCACTTAATTCATCTCATTATTGGCTCTTAAAATGGAGATAAATGAGAAAGAGATAAAAAAGGAGAAAGAGAGACAGACATGCACTTCATTTCTGAGTGGTTACCCTGTCGAAGCAGGAAGCACGTCTGAGTCGGGCTGTGAGCGTGAATTCTGGAGCACCATTACCAGCTGGCAGAGACACCAGCACAGCAGTCGTGCTGACTGCAGATGGGCACTGCCAGGAATGCGAATGCTTTAATTGTACCCTGCCTGGTCTCGCTTAAAAATAATTTCAGATATTCTACCAAAAATTAAAGTTCAGTGCAGGATCTGCTGTTCCAAGTTGTGTGCCAAGGGCCTCTCCTTAAATAGCAGCAACTTGTGGGCAAATTCTGTGGGAATCATTTCATGCAGAGCTGAAATCTCTGAGTCCAAAATAGGCAAATCTACCCCACTCACACACACACACACACACGTGTGCGTGCACCTTGTCTACTGAGTTTTACTGAAAGAGGGAGTCTTCACAACATTGCCTAAGTGATAGCGGTTATTCTCTGTGTGTTCTTCTAACTATGAGCTGGTCAGAACAAATTTATTGACCGATGAATTTTACGCTAAAATAGTAGAGTCACATCATCGCATTCTAGTTACCTGCAGCATATAACACAGAGGTGGTTTTCAGGAGGAGATGCAGAAGCATCAGCTCCTGTGTTTATTGGTCACTTGCACTTCTATGAAACGACATGGAGCCCTCAGATGTTTCCCTACCACCTCATGCACTGTGTCCCCTCAGCATGTGATAAAAGGTATGAGGCATCATTTCTGACCTAAAGGACACACTTGTACTTTGACAGGTATTGGTTCTTGTTAGTTAAATTACTTTAGACAGCATACCCCCAAATGTTTTGTATTAAAAAGAGCATATAAATGTTTATTTTTTTGGTACTAAGACATACACTTGGGCCGTATTTAGGGGCAATTAAACATTTTGCAATGTTTATTTCTTCAGTCTTTCAAGCTGACTCACCATAGTCTGATTTGAGTTTTGTGTTGCTTTTATTCAAGTAACATTAACAATGCCCTTAATCAGGTCAGGAGTTTCTCATAGCTGTAGAGTGACCTAAGCCCACTGCAGAGATAGCTGTTCCTATTGGCAACATTAGTGAAGTTAGGGGGAAGTCCATGGTGGTCCAGCACCTTAAATAAGGCTGAGGCAGAAATAAGAATGGAAACCAAAGCAAATGGCAAGAATAACGTAAGTAAAAAATGTAACACAAACAGAATAATGGAAGTAAGCAGAACCTTTGATCATCAATCAGTATTTCATTGTAATGTCACTTCTGCAAAAGAATATTGTAATTACATATCGTAGACAGCATTTCTACATGTGCACCTCTAAATTTCATAAAGAAAAAGAGTGGAAATTTGTTTAATACAAATTCTTTTCCTGAGGAAAAAAATATTTTTATCTGAATTTCTTCTTGCACCAAAAATAGAATTCTAAATCTCAGTAAGCCATAATGAAAATAGTCTAGCACTAAGGATGTCAGAGGAATGAAGTATCTTGCCTTCCCAATGAGCAAGAAAAAAAATTATTTTTTTTGGTCCCTTCTTCTTTTCCTCTTCAGAGAGAAATGAACTGTTGCTCCAACCTCTTCCCTTTCTACTTGTGAACATGTGTGTTTCCAAAATATACCCATATGATGTTTAACCTCAAACCTCCTTTCATATTCATCACTTGGAAGAGCAAGTGGCCATACAGCAGCATAAAAAGTCTTTCTTTATTGAGAATGTATCTTCCTTATTCCTTTGCCCATGGTCTTTCTTTCTTGAGCTTACTTTCTTTCTTGTCTTTGATCAACCACCAGCAGTAAAATTGCTCATTGAAGAGTCATGTTTTCTGGGCACTCCAATTAAACTTCATGGTATTTTGAAGACCTGCCTGTATGAACTTTTAAGTTTTGATTTTGCCAAATGAACATTTAAGTATACTTGTACGTCATGCTGATGTATTTTACTGCATCTTTATGACACCCCACTTATTTCTGATGGGGGTTTTCAACCAATCATCAGTCATCACATGAATCAGCAGTAACTGAAAAATCTTATTCTTCAAGAAAAATTCAGTCTTCCTGGAAAAAATTTTGACATTTTGGTGACTGCTCCAAGTTGAAACACAATAGATGTAAGTGAGGAGTAAGAAAAAAACCTTTTTTTAGCCATATCTGGGTTTTTTTCCCTCTGTCCCTACATTTTTCTTCTTTCTTTGTACTCCCCTTCTCAATGCAAGACAGCAAATTCTTGCCATTTGCTTTGGTTTCCATTCTTATTTCTGCCTCAGCCTTATTTTGCACAGTCTCAGTTTATTTCTACACTTCTTGAACAAAAGGAGGGTAGGAATTTCTTTGATGACCAGTTTGGATTCTGTTTTATTTTCTTGTTGGCCCCCTGTGTGTATCTCATATCTTTCTTTAAAAGGTTATTTATTTGCTCTGCCATGGAGCTCTTCTCCACATGATTTTTCTTGTCTAAGACATTTTTATTCTAGAATTACTGGGTCATCAGCCTTGAAGAAAATTGAGACCTCTTACTCCTGAAGTCTTTCTTTTTTGAAATCAAGAATTTTAGTTACAGAATGTAATTAGGTCATTAGCCATAATGGGTTGCTTGCTGAGTGTTATCCTGGGAACACATGTGAAGGATCAGAAACTAAGACAATATTTGAATGCTTTTTAGAGTTAGTGAACTTTAAGACTGTTCAGATCCTAGATTGCGTTTCAGTAAACATGTTGACTGTAAAAGGCTATTTTAGTTTCTTCCACTGTCTTAGTCCTTGTCATACAAAATGTTTTTGTTAGTTTATCAGTGGTGCCAGTGCAAATGGACCCATTGGAAATAATGATTTATAGAATCATATCTTGTCACTGTGACTTCCAGGAAACCAGTAAATACTCATGACAGGTGAAAAATTAATATGTCATTCCTTAAGGGTAGCCTTTGGTGTTATGAAGACATAAGATAAAATTCTTCACTTATAAGAATGAATGTTCCCTATATGCCAATAGAGACATGCCCATTTACTTCAAGACTGATTTTTGGACCACTGTGTATGGTTTCTGCCCCAAATATTCCTCTAAATTTATGGATTCTGCCACTTTTTAAAATTAAAAAAGTTAAAGGACTTGAGATATTTATTGAACAGCACATTTTTCATACTCTTTCATCAAGAAATGTGACAGGAAGCTTATTATCCTCGAGAAGTTGCCATTTAGTGAGAGTACTGTCACGATTTTACTATTTGGATGCTTTAAGTAGGTGACATTTATTTTATTTTGTAGTGTGACACTATACAATGTTTCAGATTTCTTAAAGAAAAATGGTCTTGATGATAAACATCTTTCAGATCTAAACAAAGGGTCAATTTTCAAACAACTATAAAAGATCTTCAATATAGCTATTACTAAACTAAGAAGTCTTATGTTGAACTCTACTCAAGGTATCTTTTTTACTGTGAAGTAACTAAGAGCCATTAGCACTCTTATGATAATCACATTCAATTTCCAAAATATATGAGCTCAAATAATTCAGTTCCATATAGTCTTCCTAGTTTTCTAATTGTTTGTAAAATCAACACTCATTAAATGTAAAGGATGCAAAAGCACGTTGTAAAGATTAATGATTGATTCTGCAGATTATTGAAATGCTGTTCAAAGAATCAAGCCATCAAGTTCTCCCACAGTATTCTTCTGGAGAAGCTGGCAGCTCGTGGCTTAGACAGGTGCACTCTTCACTGGGTAAAAAACTGGCTGGACGGCTGAGCCCAGGGAGTTGTGGTGAATGGAGCGAAATCCAGTTGGCAGCTGGTCACAAGCGGAGTCCCCCAGGGCTCAGTTTTGGGGCCGGTCTTGTTTAAGATCTTTATCAATGATCTGGATGAGCGGATTGAGTGCACCCTGAGTAAGTGTGAGGGAGTGTTGATCTGCTCGAGCGTAGGAGGGAGGCCAATTGTATGAGGTTCAAGGCCAAGTACCGGGTCCTGCACTTGGGTCACAACAACCCCATGCAACGCTACAGGCTTGGGGAGGAGTGGCTGGAAAGCTGCCCTGCAGAAAAGGACCTGGGGGTGTTGGTCGACAGCCGGCTGAAGATGAGCCAGCAGTGTGCCCAGGTGGCCAAGAAGGCCAATGGCATCCTGGCCTGTATCAGAAATAGTGTGGCCAGCAGGAGTAGGGAGGTGATCGTGCCCCTGTACTCGGTGCTGGTGAGGCTGCACCTTGAGCACTGTGTTCAGTTTTGGGCCCCTCACTACAAGAAGGACATTGAGGTGCTGGAGCACGTCCAGAGAAGGGCGACAAAACTGGTGAAGGGTCTGGAGCACAAGTCTTATGAGGAATGGCTGAGGGAACTGGGGTTGTTCAGCCTGGAGAAGAGGAGGCTGAGGGGAGACCTCATCGCTCTCTACAATTACCTAAAAGGAGGTTGCAGAGAGGTGGGTGTTGGCCTCTTCTCCCAAGTGACAAGTGATAGAACAAGAGGAAATGGCCTCAAGTTGTGCCAGGGGAGGTTCAGGGTGGATATTAGGAAAAATTTCTTTACTGAGACAATAGTGAAGCATTGGAACAGGCTGCCCAGGGAAGTGGTGGAGTCACCCTCACTGGAGGTGTTCAAGGAACCTGTAGACGTGGCATTGAGGGACATGGTTTAGTGGGCATGGTGATGTTGGGTTAATGGTTGGACTTGATGATCTTATAGGTCCTTTCCAACCTTAATGATTCTGTGATTCTTCTTAGAAAAAATCAGCTGTACTTGACTTCTGGATGCTCACGTGCTCATTGTTAGTGTCTCCTCTGGAAATATACTGACATATTCTAGTACTTTTATCACAAACTCTGGTTGTCAATCAATGAGCTTCTCAACTTGAACCAAGTGGAAAAATGACGTCAGGACTTGGAGCTGGTAAAGAACAACAAAACTGTAGGGAGTGACGTAGCAGAGAAAGAGATATGGGATAAATTATAAGAGACGTGAATATGCCAAGCAGTAAAAACAGGCACTGAAATAGGAATTTTTGAAAGACAGAGGAAAGAAGAAGGGGAAAAATATATGAATAGGTGCAGGGTTTGTATGAATAGGGAAAGAAAATGTGCAGAAAAATGAAAACGAATAAAGGAGAAACAGATAATGCGTATCAGCTCCAGGTTAGTAAACTGATATGGTCATATCAGTGTACAGAAGGGAAAACTAAGTGTTGGAGCCACTCAAACAAAGCTGAGTTGTGTGGTATTAAATTATGGTATTTCCATGTATGTTTTTATCCAGATTTAAGGCAGAAGTCAAAACAGAGTAACACTGCATCGAACAAAAATGTTTTGAGACCTATATGCTTAGAAATTGTCTGTGTTTGCCTGAACTGTTGATGGGCCTCATGGGAATTTTAATTCTGGGTCCTTAATGTCTCACACTACAGAATAAACTGTATTTCCCATGGTGCATTGTCAATTTATTATGCTTAAAATACTGTGGCACTATATAATCAGTGGGAAATGGCGATTGTATGTCTATGAAACATAATCTTCCTCAAAAATTCTGCAACAACTAAGTGATAGATATAGCAGCAACTGCTTTCAGTTTGAAAATAAGTATTTTGATTCAGGTTAAAGTGAAAGATTCCTTTTCAATTTTCTCCATGTAAAATTCAAAATATTAAACCTGCTAACAGTAGACATGTATAAGTAAAATGGGAGATGATTCCTTGGGCCAGTCAGAACTCATTGGAGAGTGAAAGAAAATTCACATATTATATGTGAGCTTTGGAAAATTGGCATAGAATAGATACTTGAATTTTTAGAAATCTCATAAAAAATTAAATTTTAAAAAATATTTATCACATGGTTATGTCTTTGAAAAACCTTTATTGGACTGCAAAAGTTGGAAAAGTTTTTTTCATTACCTCCTGGTCATCAACACGTTCTCTTCACCTATCACATTTACCTGTATCTTTAACTCCAAATAGCATTTAGTAATTCACTGCTGCCTCCTCACACTAACAGGGCTTTGTCTTCTCAGATCCTAATCCTACTGACTTTTTAGTCCTTTCAGAATACCTTGCAATAATGCAAATTTCAGAGCACACTTCTTTCATTTTGTCATTGAAGGTGCCAGTTAGACAAAAATACAAGCCCAATACAGTTTATTCCAAGAGGTTCCAGACAATCCTAGCCTCAAAAATTGTATATTTTAAGCTATGTTCTCCCATTTTTTTTAACTTTATCATAGAAATAGTTTTAAATATCTGACTAGTGGTTATTTATTTCTAATGTTTTGAAATAAAAACATGAAGAGAACGGCCAGATATGTCCAGCATGGAATATTTGTAAAACTTTTTATGGAATGCAAAGCAACAAACAGGCAACTTAAACAGAACTGGGTAAAATACATTAACACATTAAAAATATATTTATGTTTTTCAAAAAAGAGCATATGAAGTGATTGGTGGAGGGCGCTCATTTTTCTCACAGTGAGGTTTTTTGGAGAAATTTTCCTAATGCAGGCTAAGATGCGATTCTTAAGAAAAAATAGAAAATGAACTAAAAATAACTGCTCATTTTTAAGAGATTGATGCCTTTCTGCTCTGACATGACTTTTTATTGTTGAAAATATTTGGTGATCTTTGTGGTTACTTTTTGTGCTGTTACTATTTGCTTGTTAGATTGGACACTAAAAATGTCTAATGTGTAAATTAATTAAGTCAAACCATGATTTTTTTGAAAGTTAATTTAATTTTCATAGCCTTATATCATAACCATACTTGCAAAATATTTCACAAATATTTTCGTAACTTTCATGTAGCTAATTTTCTGTCACCATGCACAAATACCTATTTTTCACTTATATGTGTGTGTTTTTCATAGAACATTCCTTTCTGTGAATAGAATTTTGGATGTCAGGTGTTTAATGTTTCACATCAACAACTACCTATTTCAAGTGTATAAAATACAGTTGCTGTTACAGGATGGCTAACAAACTCCTGCTTCTGTTTTCACTTTTAATCTGCTTACATTGGGGTTTATGTATAGTCAGCATCTTTGAAAGTTAAATTATTGATAGATATACTTAAAACAATTGTGGAGAACTTGCTTCATTGCACTCATTCTTGCAAAGCCTAACTTGTGGACTCCCTGTTATGTTATAGAAACTGCTTCCCAGAGTCAGGTACACTTGTTCTTACATGGTTCCTAGCAGAAGTCATTACCTGAGAAGAGGGTTTCACAGACAACCTCAATAGGGGTATATCTAGCAGTTGATATACAGCGCTGGACGTAGACAGATATGAATGCTGTGAGCTGGCTTCATACCTGCTGAGCCTGGCACACTGAGCATGAGCTAACTTTTGTTTATACTCCTCTGTATAGACATAGTCAAAATATCCCAGTATGAAATACCTAGGACATGAATAACAAACAGCCTAATGATAGCATGGTTTACACTCCAAAAGGATATTTTCAAAACCCTAACCTGCCTGGCTGTGCAGAGAAGATATAATCCCATTTTCTTCCACATGCCCAAACCATCAGATTCGCGGATTCTCACATTGCATTTTTCTCCCATTGAGTTTCTATACTAGCTACACAATTAAATATTAATCAGGTTAAAAGAAAGTCAAAAGAGAACTTCAGATGCACTCTGCCTGGCATTTGTAATATCCAGGTGCTTAAGGATTTCTCCCAGAATTAAGGAGAATAAGGTGCAAGTTCCTGTCCCATATGACTGTATTCATACTAAGAAATTGAATGTGCTCATGACTGTTCTCTGCCTCTGAGGGTAGTTTTTGCCTGTTAGGATTACAGCCTGGGCTGTGCTGAGTTTGGAAAAATTTTGTCTAAAGGCCATTCTTAAAAATGCAAGTGTTGACAAATGACTTGCAGTGCTCAGGGATGTTCCCTGAAACTCGTTTACAAGTATAGATGCAGCCAGATCATTTTCTGACTGGTGGGATGCAGGTGCCCAATCCAGCCAGAACAGATCTTTCTGCAGCATTTTGTTGAGCATGCTGAGAATGACTTTGAATGGAGTTAAGCAAACAAGGGAAATAATATGAGAACTGAGAGCTTGGGATATTTTGTACATGCCTGCTAGCAGAAATGTGAACATTTACAGGGCTAAGGAGAGGCCAGGCTGACATCAGTAATAATGAGAGTGGGAGGAAGTTCCTAAAGATACATTGTGATCCTGTTGTGGTTTCAAAATGTGCATGCCCAAATTAGCAATTTGGATATCATATTTAATTTGTGAATATTTTACTCATCTGTTTCCTGGTTTACCCAAGCTGAGAGGCCTTTTGAGTACCTTCTAAGCTGTTGCTTGAAAAAGAGATAAAGCTGTGCTGGCTTCTCTGCCAACATAGAAGTCATAGGAAGCATTGTACTGAAGCAGTGCTTATCAGTTCCAAACTGGCCACTGTTGTATAAATGATGTTTCCAGTTATTAAAATACGAAAACAAGAACATAATTGTATTGATAATTGCTGTTTTAATATATTGTTGATATAGATTGTTATTAAACAAACCACACTTTGTAAATATTTAACTCTGCTGTAATCTAGAAATGGTTTTTGCCAGTTTTAATTTAAAGGCAGAAATTGGGTGCCAGTTGTCCTTTACTACAGATTTCCTGCTAGTTCTTTATCTGTTTTTGAATATCAATGAATAGGAGTTCCAGTTATTCATTAATATTCAAGAGGTGAAAATCTACTTGTTATCTCTTTGATTAATCTGGCCTATTGTGCCTTATAGCATCAATCACAAAACATTCCAGAAGGTAATGAATTACTATGTGACTGCAGGAAACCATAAGGGATATTAAACTAAACTTAATCTTTTTAACTAACGGTATTCTAAAATGAATGCAGAAGATAGACTTTCTCAATAAATGGCAGAGTGGAAGGCTTTCTTTGGAGTTTCTGACAGATATTCTTGTTACATGCTTTCTCTACAAAAGACATAACCACTAAAAATAAAGAAAACAATATATCTTTTCTTGTCCTGTGAAAAAATACCAGGCTCTGGTAAAACAGTTTTGAAAAAACCTAATGTTCAGAAGTTTCACTCAAAAGCTTTAGAGTTTAGTTATTGACTTCTTGTGCATAATAAAAAAAATGTTTTATTTCAAGAATTCATTTTTAGGGTAACAAAAGCCTTAATTAATAGTAGGATAGGTTCACCTAGGTTCATCTCTCTATATGAAAGCTTTCCCTACGCAGCACCCATAGGGAAGGTTCTCTCTTGCCCTTCAGTAGTAGCTGGTGTACAGGAGTGAGCCTTCTAAAACCAACTGCAAGTTTCATCCCACAAAGGTGACTGAAGGGTGTAAAACCTGCTAATTTTTCAAGAAGGTTATAGAAATTCTAGGCACAGAAACAGACCCAAGAAAATCCCTTAAAATGAATTGTCCTTTCCAGTCAATGTTTAAACAGATATGATTTGTATGGATAGTCAGGTCCTTTACCATCCATTGCCTGAATTATGCCTCCTACTTCCATAAACAAAAAAACATACATAGGGGAAAATGGAGCATGGAAAATTTGTTCTGTGAACACATCTGTTCTTTTTCAATGCATCTGCTTAAGAGTTTTTCTCTGCACAAAAAAGTACATGACTTTCAGTAAGTGTAGAGTGGTATAACAAAGAAGTATAATAGGCTGGTGTGTAATAGCTTTCCACAGTCATACCAGAAGTAAGGTAATTATTAGATTCCCAGAGTTCATTTTGGTTTAAAATCATGCTTCTGCCTCAGTAAGTATTAAATAACGAGCCCCAAACCCCCAAGTCTAAATCTAATTCTACCTTGAGTTTTTAAATCTTATTTTTCTGTTGGTGCAGAGTTGAACAGAAATCCTGGGCTACTGTGACTTTTACTTGAATGAAGGCTACCCTGCTGTGTGTGCTGAAGGAGGATTAGAGAAAAGTGGTATTAATAAATTATGAAGCAGTTAAAATAAAACTGCAGGCTAGCAGAACAACAGAGTACAAAATCAGCAAGACAAAGCCTATATTTTTTACATCTGTACAGCTCAGAATATGAAATAGGTGTGCAGTGCCTGGGATGCACACCTTTGAAAGTGAACATTGCTGATTAGCTGTGGTCACTGCCAATGCATTTGGTAACATCTCAGGCAGAGGTGGAAAGATGAGTGCTCTTAGCCCATAATAAGTTCAAAGGGCACTAAAGATAGAATTTTTGGAAGGGTCATCTCATGGGACTTGGTACTAGCACAGGCGAGTCTAGTGTATGCCCACAGTATCCCAACCCTTTTAAGTTTTAAAGTAACAGATGGAACAAGAAGATTAAACAACACAAAAGGGACATTTCTGAAGTTCAAAATGTGTTCGGGTCTATTTCTGGAAAGAACTGCTTCCAAAACAGTGTTTCAACATTGGATCTAACTCTAAAGTATCCACATCTTAGCCTATAACTCCATATATTTGCTAATTGAAAAGTGAGTAAATTTAAAACTGTTTGAAATGTTCCAGCTAGGCAATAACAGCATACATTTTGTCATAGTACTGAGCACTAGAGTAGCAAATCAAGTATACATCTACACATGGAAATCTCACAGGGGGAAAACATAAGCCGTTCCACAAGCCTTTATATGGTATAGATACATTACTCCACAGGTAGATTTCTGTTACGTGGTGAAGAGAAAACACTAGGGAGGGATAAAGCAGTATGGAGCCATGCTCTTCTGTGTAACTACTTCTCTGTTTTAGTCAAGAAAGAAACTAAGAGGCAGCGGCTGTGCCAGATTACTGGCTTCTGCCGGAGAAAATTTAATGGACTAAACAGAGGATTTTGGGTGTAAACCAGAAAAAAACAGGCAGACTTTACAATTTTCATGTTCTTGTGGACACAGATCTGGTTACCCTGTTGCCTTTAACTGCTGTGAAAAGAGAACAGCACACCTGAAAGAGCACTTCAACCACACCGGTCCTCTGCACCAGCTGAATTACAAAGCTGAGCTTGATGCATAGGATTACTTTTTGCCTTTCAGTCCCCCTGCATGTGGATTTTGAACAGGAGTCAATATATTTTAGAGTTCCAGAGGGGAACAAAGGTCAGTTGGGGGCCTTTGTTTAATGTTAATGGCAGCACTTAGCTGCTAATAAAATTATAAAATAACTTTAAGTAGGTGTATTGGGTTTACATGCTTTTTCTACCACATGATGCTACAGGGCCCAGTTGTGTGAATTCTCTACTTGGTATCAACTGTAAAACTATAGTAAGTAATGTGAGTATAGTAAGTAAATAAGTAACACAGCATACAATTAAATAACTATCAAATAAAATGTAAAGAAGATTTTTTTTTAAGTGCTAATGCATAGTTTATGTGCGACTCTCCCTGTCTTGGGTTATCAACAGAGTTCTGTCATGATGAGGCAGAAGCCAGAAGCAGGGACAAAGGCTGTGTTATAGAACAAACATGATGTATCACAAAGGGATACTGGATGATGGTCCAATTTAGGAAAGTAAAAAAATTATGGCTTTTCTACTGAGGTTTAGAAGTTTTTTTTCAGAGAAGCTTATACATATATCTATGGCATATGATATGATTTGCTTTTCTGCAGAAATTAAAATTGAGATGAACTTGCAAAGGATTCCTTTCAAAGTATTTTTTGTTTGTCTTCCTGGAAGGGTTATCAATCCTTGTTTCCTCTTCCTTCTTCCCCACATCAAATTTCAAGCAGTTCAGCTGTTCTCTGAACAGTAAGTGAAGTAAATTTAGGGAATAATAGGCGTAAAATTGTGCTGCCTTAATGATGCCAATAAAAAAACTAAAATCCCCTAGCATTTTAATCAGACCTACATATAAGTGTGTATTTGCATGTACTTTCCTATATAGGACACTTTTGTATTTAATCAGCTTTGTCCTTGTTAGGATTATAGTAATTTAACTGCTTTGTTAAAATGATGTTTTACCTTTTATCATTATATTAATTTAAATGGTTTATAGAGATTCAGTAACTGTGTTTATAAAACAGTTGGTATGGGTCTCTGGGCAGCAGGAATCTGCTTTAATCTGCAGATTAAATGTGTTATACCTTTTCTAAAGATTCATTAGAAACAGTTCATCATTTGTGGCTGATGATGCAAGGTCAACACTGTAACTAGAACAGTTTAGACAAAAATTAAGTCAGGCCCTTTTCCACAGAACAATGCAATTCTGTCAAGATCAAAACACTTCATAAAATTGATTTTGATTTTGTCAGTACGTCCTTTGAAGGCAAGGGGAATAAGAGGAAGAAGTGAGTCCTGAAAAGGTTGAAATACACTATTTTATATTTTATAAATGAAATGCATTAATAGTTCCTTTTGAAATTACCTATTGTTTTAAGTATTTCTTGCATTATCTATTATAAAGTGCAGTCAAAATGGAGAGGTAATGCTTAGATGTAAAACTATAGTTTTTGTAGGTATTAATCTTGTGAAGAGTTAGGTTACTTTTTTAAAGAAAAATGCATTTAAAAATCTGGAAATCCACCATGAATTGATTTCTTGCAGTACCCTCTTAGCTCTAACTCTTCTCTATAGTTGTAGTTTATGAAAGTATATTATGAAAGTATATTATGAAAGTACATTCGAATGATAGAAATGTATTTTTATGTATGTTTATTTTTAAGGTTGAACTTCTAATAGAACAAGAATAAAAACTGTCATGGAACATTAAGGGGTGAAAAACCCTGATATCCATCACTTTTCACAAAATATGTTTCAACTTTGAAACACCACAAGAACTTGTATATTTTCTATTACTGCTTTTTCCCAAATGACTTAATAGACTGATCCTTATATTCCCCTTTGTTACATGTGAACACACATTTTAAAACATCTTCAGTGTATTTTTTTAAAAATAAATGTAAACATCTATATGCAACTTCCCTCTCAAATTTTAGTGGATTCTGGTTTTCCTACCAGATGGGTACATGTATATTAGCTTTTTAGTTTGGACCACAGAGTATTTTCAAGCAATTGTCCCAAATGTTTCTGTCCTCACATTTCGTTTTCATCATAAAGGAGCATCAGAGACCACAAATTGGATTACTTCCAGATAAAATTAAGCTGGAAAATATATGCCAAGAGTACATTTCATGCAATGGCTAATGGACATTCAGTCCTTGGGACTAGGGTAGACAGTCAAAAACACCCCCACTGAAGTGCTTATATTGTGGATGTTGACTACTCAGCGTCAACTCCATTGATCCACATATCTGCTCCTACTCCTAACTGCTACTAGGTTAGTTGTTAATGTAGGTGTACCCATAGGCATCATGACACTGAATGCCTTTCATAAATCAGTTCTATGCCATTTTAGAAGTACTATAGATGGGATTTTGATTTTTTCCTGAACTATTTTTGTTCTTTTTCCAGAACATTCTGCTCTGATTGTTAGAAAGTTTTCTTCCCGCAATTTTATGACTGGATGCTGTAATGATCAGTTGATTTCCAGTTGTTGATGTACTAATATAGCTTACACAGGTCTTCTCTTTCCCTGAGATATAACCTTTAACGTATGGATGAAGACAGTCACGTCCTCTTTTAGTCATCTTTTTGTTAGATTATACTAGCCAAGCTGTTCTATATGTGTGTGTATATTTTTATTTAAATTGAAGCAGAGATTGGTAGGATCTGAACAATTATTGCATTTTTAAACATTTCATTAAATAAACCACTATATCTCCCATTATAGCTCTGTAATCATGACAACAGAGATGGGAAGTACCTTTTGGTTTTCTTATTCTTTGTTGCCATGGTTATAGTTTTAACCACCACTCTAAATTACTGCAGTACTTCATTAGATTGTTCAATTTTTATTAGATTTTATTAAAATATTCAGAATAATTGGTCTTTAAAGCCAAGTGAAAAATAATTTTGTATTTTAAGACTTAAGTATTTGTAAAAGAAAATACACTTTTAAATACAGTTAGGAAGCTAAAATCTATGATTTATCTTAAAAATGGCATAATCTGGGAAGGGAGGTATGGAGGCTATGAGTATATTCAGATCTAGTGCTAAGAAACACTAGAAAAAAAAGACTCCTTGAACTTGCTTCTATTCCTAAACAGTTGTTTTCAGAATGTACTTTCTCTGTCCCTTAAAATATTTAAAATTTCTGAGAAATATTAACAACAAAAATTCAAACCGTTCTTAAACAGTGATTGGAAGATTAAGCAATCTTATTGAAGAAAAAAAAAGTCTCTTGTTCTTCTAAAATCCTTTTTAATTCATACATGTGCTTTGTTTGTCATGCTGTGAATGCTATTGCTAAATGCCATGTTTGATTTTCTCACTTTAAGAAAATCCTGAGGCCATTTCAGTCTCCAAAGTACTGAAATGTCTTTTCGATTTTGTGAATAGGAGTTTGCAGCTCTTGGTGTCACAGTATGTACTGATTATTTACTTGTTTTATTCTGAGATTCAGATTAGCATGGGACGGACTGAGCATAAAAATTTTCTTCCTTCACTTCGAAAGAATATAAGGCCCAGACGCACCAGACTTGTCTCTGTTAAATGCCTCAGGAACACTCAGCTCTGCCTCTGTGTGTGCTCAGAATGGCTTCCTCTATGACACAACTGAGTGGTTTCTCACTTGCCTCATGCTATTCCCACCTAGATTTTCATTGTTTCCCATTTCACTCTCCTGCAGAGCACACAGCCCACAGCTACAGCTGGGAGCTCCTCAAAAGGTGTGGAATAGTATTTTTTTCTTGAGCAGAATGTTCAGGGTACTGACTCAGGAGAGGGGAATGTTAGCTCTCGTCCCCCTTCCAAAGGAAGTAATATATCTTCCTACTACAAACAAAACAAGTATTTAGAGCAGGACTGGAATGCTGGTCTCCCAATTGCTGGGTCAATACCCATGACACTGAGCTGTATGTATGCTCCTTCCTGCTTGCTCTCCATCATACTCAAGGAATCCTGGATTCGTTGCCATGCAGTGATAATTTATTTGGTAAAGATACCATTCCTATTTTGGAGCAGCCTATAACTTCAAGGAGAAAGCTGAAGTATTATTCTAGAAAAAAAGATACGTTCACCTACTGTACTCCCTATGATCTAAACCCAGAATGCTAATAAAGTAATACTAAATATGTTATTTTTACAATGCTCCAACATGCTAGAAGACTTCAGTCATGGTATGGGAATGCTTTGAACAGCTAGTATTGATAATGTTGGTAAGACTATGCCAATGAGGAAAACCACAAGATATATTTGATTCTACACCGCTATGAAAATGACCTGTATTTGTCCACCAGATGTACATTTCAGTAAGACATAAGAAGGGAGCCAAATTGTTTTATCTGAATGTCTCAGGACTGCTAAATGTTCTAGCCTATGCATCATATCCTAATCTACTTTGGGAGCGGCTATATGCAACCCTACTTCCAGTCCTTCCTCACCCTTTCATATGTGGTAACATCTAAGTCTATAGTGGGCCATGACAGCATTTGTATGTTCAGGAGTTCAGCAAAGGAAAAATATTTTGCTGTTCTGCCTTACCATCTCTGCTCCACTTACAGCATGGCTCCGCTGCAAACAGCCTGACAAGAGCATGTACAGTTTAAATTAATGACAAGAGGAATCTTTTTATTTGTGAATAGTTGTGATGGGGTTCTTTTTTAGGATTTTTTAATAAAGGAATGAATATATGCAGCTCACACATGACTTTGCCCATCATAATCCTGTTCAACTGTACTCATTTTGATATCAAAAACCCCTCCCCAAATCAACAAGCTTATTAACTGCCCCTATATTAAAGCAGATTCAGACATATGGGAAGAAATGTGCCTCCAGCTACGGCATTTATATGCCACTGCCCGAAGTTACCATCCACCTGTCCTCTCAAATGCTGCAGAAGGAGCCCAGACCACAGCAGAGAGTCTGCAAAGATTTTGGAGTAAATTTTACCTGTGCAGACAACTGCTGGCAGCAGTCTCCTGCTGCTGGAGCTGACAGCTGCCCCTCCACTTGAATTACCAGTTCTAGACAAATTGTGAAAGAGCTTTGTGGCCTCAGGTGACTTTTCTGGTACCTTGAAAGATTACTGCGGTCCCACACCAGGTAAGAATCCGAAGAGGAAAAGGTTGTTTTAAAGCTGTCCTTTCTACTTTCCTTAGGGTTTGCACTCAGAAGTAGTTAAAATGACTTTTTAAAATGGGAAACTGGAAGTCTTTCACTGGGCACACATGGGAAAGTCTTAAGCATTGTCGCTAGTGGTAAAAGCTTTCTCAGTATCTGTTTAGTGTTCATTTACTCAAATGTCTGTCTATCTGCTTTTAACAACCAGCTCATCATAGTGAACCACAGCTTGATCTGCAATGCCTGTATTTGTTATGCTGTTTTGTGCATTAAATGAATATAGGCTACAAGTCTTTACCCCAGAGTACATCTTGAGTAGTTTACTTAATGTGATTTGCTTCTAATATGCACTCTTATGTTTGCTTGTAGCCTTTTACTTTCACATTTAAAAATGATCACAGCCTAAACCAGGAGAGCTGAAAACCACATGATTATTCTCTTTCAAATGCAGAGCCATCAGAGTCCTCTCCTGCAGAGGGCTGATAAGTGCTTTAAATTTTTCAAATATGGTAGAAATTGTGGCCTTTCCCCTTTAGCCTTGATTAGGGTTGGAATTTAACACATGCTGCCTCTGTATTTTCTGTGATTAGATTGTCCTTGGGCAAGTGCATCCAGAGTGTGCTAGGCAGGTCAGTGATCAGTTTTCCGCAGGGAAAAGAACAAAACCAGGAAATATTCATAATTCATTGTGATCAGACATTTGAGAGTACTCTGGAGATATATGCTGGTTGTGGGCATTTATTCTACAGTCGTCTTATTATTTTACAATTTGCTCTTCATGTCCATCATTACTGTATGCTTTGGTTATTTTAAGGCATTAGTATTTCCTGCCTTGTATACACAAACCGGAGTTTAATTCTCACCATATTTACCTGTAGAAATATTTTTTTCTTTCAAGCAATGTTCTCAGGGCTAAGAAAATATTCTCTATTTAAAAATAAATAAATCAAGCCAAGACATGATCTTGAACTTAATAAGAACTGCTAAATATTAACAGCATAAGACACATTTCTGCAAGATTTTAAGTGTGCTTTCTGCATTGCAGTGATGTAAAAATACATGGGTATTTTGCTATATAAATATTTACAATGCACCACTCTCAGTTGTAGAAGAATGGTCACTTATTTTTCCTAACTTTTCTACCCCTAAGAAGTTGTGTTTAAGATCTTAAAATGTTTATTCTCAACATGCAGGCTCACATGTATAGCTGAACACTGAGGAGTGGAATTTGCCTTTCTGCAGGGAGCCAATGTGATTCCTATGCAACACAAGTCCTACTTACACTCAACTTCAGAAAGCTCAACATTCCACAGAATCACAGAATGGTTGAGGCTGGATGGAACCTCTAGAGACCATCTAATCCAATCCCCTTCTGCAAAACAGGGTTAACTAAAGCAGGTTGCTTCTGGTCATGTGCAGTTGGGTTTTGAGTATCTCCAAGGATGGAGACTCCACAACCTCTCTGTACAATCTGTTTCAGTGTTCAGCCACCCTCAAAATAAATAGGCTTTTTCTTATGTTTTAACAGAATTTCCTGCATTTCAATTTGTGCCCATTGCCTTTTGTTCTTGCACTGTGTACCACTGAGAAGAGTCTGGCTCCATCTCCTTTACTCCCTGCTGTGGTGGGTTGACCTTGCTTGGCTGCCAGGTGCCCACCAAGCTGCTCTGTCAGTCCCCCTCCTCAACAGAAAATAAGATGAAAAAAAACTCATGGGTCAAGATAGGGACAGGGAGATCACTCAGAAATTACCATCACAGGCAAAACAGACTTGGGGAAATTAATTTAATTGATTACCAATCAAATCAGAGTAGGATAATGAGAAATAAGAATAAATCTAAAAACAGCTTCACCCCTCCTCTCCCTTCTTCCTGGACTCATCTTCACTCCGAATTCTTTACCTCCTCTGAGAGGTGCAGGGGGATGGGAAATGGGTGTTGCTGTAAGTCCATAACACTTTGTCTCTGCCACTTCTTCCTCCTCACTCTCTTCCCTGGTTCCAGTGTGGGAACCCTTACATGGGATACAGTCCTTCATGAACTTCTCTATTGTGAGTCCTTCCCACGGGCTGCAGTTCTTCACAAATTTCTTCAGCATAGGTCCTTTCCAAAGAGTGCAGTCCTTCGGGAATGGACTGCTCCAGCATGGGTCCCCCACCGAGTCACAGGTCCTTCCAGAAAACCTGCTCTGCCATGAGCTTCTCTCCACAGGCTACAGTTCCTGCCAGGAGCCTGCTCCAGCGTGGGCTTTCCAAGGGGTCACAGCTTCCTTCAAGGCTTATCCAGCTGCTCTGGTGTGGGGTCCTCCATGGGCTGCATGGAGGATATCTGCCTCCATGGGCTGCAGGGGGACAACCCGCATAACCATGGTCTTTTCCACAGGCTGCAGGGAAATCTCTGCTCCGGCGCCTGGAGTACCTCCTCCCCCTCCTTCGTCACTGACCTCTGCAGAGTTGTTTCTCTCATGTATCCTCACTACTCTCTCCCAACTGCTGTTGCACAGCATTTTTTTACCTTTTCTTAAGTATGTTATCAGAGGTGCTACCGATGTCACTGATTGGCTCAGCCTTGAGCAGCAGTGGGTCCGTCTGGGAGCCAGCTGGAACTGGCTCTGTCCGACATGGGGCAGCTTCTGGCATCTTCTCACAGAAACCACCCCTGCAGCCCTCCTGCTACCAAAACCTTGCCACATAAAACCAATACACCTGCTTCATGCATGAATATAAACATTGATCAAATCCTCCTGAACCTTTTCTGCTTGAGGTTGATCAACCCCCGCTCTCTCAGCCTCCCCTTGTATGTCAGATTCTCTAATCTCTTAATCATCTTCATGGCCCTTCACTGGATTTGCCCCACTATGTCCCTGTCTCTCTTGGACTGGAGAGCCCAGTACTGGAAACAGAACTGCAGGTGTGTCTCACCAGGGCTTAGTAAAGGGGAAGGATCACCTCCTTTGACTTTCTGGTTATATTCTTCCTAACTCAGTCCAGGCAGCTGTTGGCCTTCTTAGCTGCAAGGGCACATTGGTGGCTCATGTTCAACTTGGTGTCCATTAGGACCCCCAGATCCTTCTCTGCCAAGCTACTTTCAAGCCTTCAACCCGCAGCGTATACTGGTGCATGAGGTTGTTCCTTCCCAGGTGCAGAATATTGTAATTCCCTTTGTAAAACTTCCTGAGATCCTAGTCAACAAATTTCTGCAGTCTGTCTAGGTGTCTCTGAATAACAGCACAAGCAATTGATGTATCAACCACTCCTCCCAGTTTTGTTTTATCTGCAAACTTGCTGAGAGTGCACTGTGTCCCATCATCCAGGTCATTAATGAGAATATTAAATAGTACTGGCCCCTGTATTTACCTCTAAGGTTACACCTTGTTTTATCCTTAACATGTTTGGAAATTATTTCCAGGAGGATTTTCTCCTTCCCAGGGTTCAAGATTAGGCAGACCAATGTGTAGCTCCCTGGCTCCTTCTTCTTGTCCTTCTTGCAGGTAGAAGTGACATTTGCTTTCTTCCAGCCCTCAGCAACCTCCCTTGATCACCATGAACTTTCAGAGGTAATAGAGTGAGTCCTCACAGTGACACTGGTCAGCTCCCTCAGCACTTGTGGGTGCATCCCATCAGGTCCCATGGACTTGTGTATGTCCAATCTTTTTACATGTTCCCTAATCTGATCCTCCTGTACTGAGTAGAAGTATTCCTTGCTCCAGAATTTCCCACTGGTCTCAGGGACCTGGCACTACTGAGGGCAAATCTTACCAGTAAAGACAAAGGTGGAGAATGCATTGAGTATCTTGGCCTTCTTCATGGTCTTTGTCACCAAGTCCACTGCCCTCTTCAGCAGTGGACCCACATTTTCCCTCATCTTCCTTTTGCTGTTAATATAGCTGTACAAGCCCTTCTTGTTGCCCTTCACATCCCTCATCAGATTAAACTCCAAATGGATTTGGCTTTCCTAACATCAGGATGGGGCTCTCTTTAGCTCTTTTGTTGATTACAAGGCCTGTCCTGTCCACATCCCCCTGCACTTTTCACTTTCCAACCTGGGCCACCTCATCCTCACTTGATCAAGGGTAGCCATGTCCTTTCTTCACCATTCCTAGTTAAGAAAATTCCATGGGCCTCATATTGGCCAGACTAATCTTGGGATCTGTGTGACTCTGCCTTGGATTTAACAGTCATAATACTCATTCATTTCAACTTGAAGCATTGGGCAAGAGTGCATTTTTTCCCAATTAAATCTTTGAAGGTCATTGTCTGATTGATTTGGTCTTCAAAACTTTGAAGACTGTTGTCTGATTAAAACTTTGAAGACCACTGCATTATGACTTTTTTTTCTATTCAAAAAAAGTACCATTCAGAATCTATTTAGCAAGATGGAAATTTTAGTATGTTAAAGACTTTTTAAAAGAAATGTTCAAAAATGTCCATCTTTCTTTAAACATTAAGCTTTAAAATTGAAGCCTGCCTCAGTTCTTTTTCTGATCTGCGAAGTCATGAGCCATCCAGTAAAGAAGATGATCTTCTGATTACATTGGAACTGTTTTCTTCACAATTGTAAAGAGTAGTTCAGAATATTTCTGGGAGTGCTTTTCATGAAGACTTTGGGTTTTCATGACGTCCAATATCCTCCCTATTCATCCTGCTCTCCATCCTGGACTTCTGAACTGGGTTTTGAATCAGACACATTCAGTTTTCCAACAGTCTGCTAATAGGGACTCCTCTTCATTCCTGAAGCATTTTTTCTTCCATGGACAACGTGCATTTTTCCCCAGTTTCTGATTATTTGCAAAACAATAAATATTTGGGCAGAAGTTAATTGTTTCTGTTCAAACATTTGACACATTCTTCATTACTTTTAGACCATGTGAGCTTTTCACCTAGCCACAGTTACAATTAAGACTGATGAAATCATTAAATGTGTTGTAAACATTCAGTTTATCCATACAGAGTTTGGCAACATCTTAAAGGTCTTCTGTCAGGTTCATTCGCTGTTTAATTATTTGTTGTTGATACTGAATAACAGTATGATTGTTGTCATTTGTCATGACACCCTATTGCAGGCACAGATTTTTCATTATATGGCTGGTGGTTCCAAGAAGGTTTCAGTTAAGTGAACAGGAGAGATAACAACATTTCATGAAAGTCTGCTGTTTCCTTGTGAAATAAAACCACTATTTTCCTATGATTCATGAATAATAGCAACAAACACTGTAACTGATGAGCAAATACTCTACTTTCCTATACTCAAATTTAACTTGCTTTTCTTGATAATTATGGCTTTAACTTAACAAACAAAGTTACATTTTGAGGATTAGAATTATCACTTCTTGCTGCTGAAGTATTTCTAAATGAAAGCTCACAAGACACAAGATAGTTGTCTTGGTTAAAGAGAATGTAGAAGTGATGTATGCAAAAGTACCTTCAGTAGTTTGGATTCTGTGATTCAACTGTGGTCTTGTTACATTTTGTATTTTAACAACTTGTCTGAGAAAGTAGATAATATGTGATACCTTCTTTGATTAGCTCATTAGGAAAAGCCATGGACAAATAATACCGCATGATGGTAATTGTGCTGGTAATTTATAAGCTGTCTATATCCTCAAGTTGTCTTTTATCTGTAAAGTATTCCCTGTGACTTGTCAAGGGGTAAAACCTAGTCCTCTTTACTATCTTTAATTGCAAGCAGAATATACCTTTTTGGACTATATCAGCAGTGAGGACCACAGCAAAACTTGTAGTTGAACATTTTTAACTAGATTTTTTAATGGAGGGATAACCCTTGTTTTAATCTATTTTTATCCTTTTATCATCGGAATAAGTAAAACCAGAGATAAATACAGAACACAAGTGTGTAAGTATGGAGCATTCTAAGTAGGCAAAGGTTCTGCTTAGTGGCTGATGTATATGCCTTTCCTCTCATGTATATACCTTACCTCACATGTAGATGGTTGATTTAGTTCTATACACCATCTATACCAAATACTGTACTTTAAAACTTACCCACATGTTAATTGGAAGCAGAGAGAGGCACAAAAAGCTGGGGATTTGAGATCCTTATTTTCAATCCATGCCAGTATCCACCTTTGTATCTCTGATCCTCTTCCCTACAAAGAAAGAAGATGAGGTATAGCTCTCCTTTCTGTAGTTGCTTCCTTGTTCCTTTTCCTTCTTTCCCTCTAAATTGAAAAATACCTTTTGATGAAAGGACCTTCTCTACAAATGTGGCTTGTTCATTTTCAGAGAAGAAAAGTGTATAAAGCTATTCAGTTTGAATGTTAATAGAAAACAATTAAGCTGCCTTCTGGGTCAATTTCTGTACTTTTTGGCTTTCTACACAAATGTACTTGTGGTTCTTTTCAGCTGGGGCTTCTAATGCCTGGACCCCTGAGCAGCTTTTCATCACAATTCTGAAACTGTGTGACAGCAATGGAAATTGCCTTGATAATGCTCATTTACTTGGTCACAAAGGTGTTGTGAGGCTTAAGTAATTAATACTTACAAAACACTTCAAAATCCTTAGTTTAAATGATGAGGTGGCAGCTCTTAAAATCTGGGATGTGTCTTGAAATCTGAGAGAAAATTACCTAATACATAGCGCATTGCCTATGTATTATTTAAGACTACTTCAGGTAATGAGGTGTTTTTACCTGGTTATAGAAATCCTATTAAATGCAAAATAGTAACAACAGGTCTGGCTGGATGCAGGCAGTGAAAGCATTTTGTACATGAAGGACTCTGAAACATGTACTCAGTACGTGCACTTAGCAGCAGTGAGACTTAAATGGGCTGCTTTTCTTCCCTCAGAATGACTCGTAACCTCATCTGAAACACATTTGCCGCAGTGTTCTGGGGTTGCTTATTGCTGGGAGAGCTTAGTGTGAAAAGATTAAATCACTGTGTGCCACGGTAGCCCTTTCATACAAGTTAAAACTGCTGTGACTCACAATAGGAAGCAGGGTATATAAGTCTGGGCAGAACTATTTTAATGTACTGCTTCTGCTGTACTTGGAGCCGTAGGAAGATGTTTGGTAATAAGGGGAGTTGCACCTCCTTCTTTCTCCCGTCCCCTCACTGAAATTCTTCTAGCTCTTTAGGCACTGTTCCTAGCTACTGCCAGGTATTTGCCTTTTCTCTTGGCTGTGTGTCAGTAGCAGCTGACAGCGCTCAGGCTTTTTTGTTCTCATTTTGATGACGTCCATCTTTCCACACTCTGCTGCAATGCTGATGATACAGTTTTCAAGAGCTAGGCTGGTTATCTTAACTCTATGCATTGTAGGCACTGAAGTAGACATCAGCATGGAGATGATTGACCTCACCTAGCTTAAGATGTGTGCATCTGAAATTGTTAACTCCCCTTATAGTCAGTGCAGAGAAAGGCATGGTTATAATTCTGATAATGAATGTAATATCAGGCCTTTCTTAATGATGAGGTAAACCACTTTTTAGAAGTACTCCTAGAAGGAATTTAGAGGAAATCTAGACAATTAAATCTAGGGGTTGGACTAGATGACCTTTAAAGGTCCCTTCTAACCCAAACTATTCTATGATTCTATGATTCCATCAACTTTTAGTCATATGCCTCCCACCCTAAATGATAAAAATGATTGTGTGGCCCTGTGATGTGTTGACTGTTACAAAAGATCTGCCATGTCTTTTGTATATCTGCCTCAGTATTCCCATTTGTACATTATCATGAAAACTGCGATTCTGAAACTGAAAGCATAGATGAAGGAAACACTGGCTGATCACAGGGAGTGGGAGCGTCTAGTGTATTCATGTTTGTGCTGAAAGACAAATCTTCTCTTGGTGAGGCTGGGCTCTTTTTTTTTCAGTGCTATCCCCTCATATCCAAGACTCCATTACTTCAAGAGAAAAAAAAGAAGCAATTTTGATTTTAGGAATTTGCTGGTATTTTTCCAAATGTGTAACAACATCTAGCTGTTATTGTCTCTTTTGGCAGTATTTGACACTCGAATTTTCTACAACTCAATTCACAGCAGGGCTTGCTGGTACACTCATAATCTGGTTTGACTCATCTGCCTCTATTTGGAGTAAGCAACATCCATCTAATACAGTTTAAGCTTTGGTACATCTCAAAGAGCTTTTGTAGGTCTTCTGTATTTTTAATACTTAGATTCTACCCTTAGGATGTATTTATCATCAGTGTGCCATTGTTTCCTTGGGTAGGTAAATGACAGCCAAGTCTATTTTACACTTCCTTTTGATCATCAGACTGCAGACTCTTATCCTAGGTGATGACCTCTATTATGTATAATTTTGGATGCCACATATCTTAATGAAGTTAAAATGGTTTGCATCTCTAGGCTAACTATGGTATATTAACATTTGCAATGTCTTCCAATGAATGTTGTCCACATTTATCTGGCAGATGAATCTGATTTTTTTCATACTCTACTCATATGACCTGTAGTCTTGTCACAGGCACCTTTGAAGTCTCATATTGATTTTAAGGTGCTTAATAAATTACAAAGTCCAACACCTGAAATGTCTCATAACATTTCTTCCTGACCTTCCATTGTCTTATATTTCCAGCCAGAGCTGTAGCTGATAATTATATGTCACAGTGACAGTCCTTTTGAAAAGTTCTCTTTTTTTACCTTACCTGTGTGGCAGAAACAGCAGCATTAAAGGGATTTATGTTTCATTGCAATTCAATCATGTTTTGAGTGACAACAGCAGCCAAAATTCAGGCATATTATTTCCAATTTGGTGCCTTCTTTCTTGTTTCTTACTGTAACTCTGAGTATGCTGTTTCTCAGAGCTACCCTGGATATCTCAATATCCTGCAGTGTAGACCTTAGAAATAGAACTCATCCCACCTAACAGTAGATATGCATGCATAATTTTAAGTTTATACTAATTCAATATGAAACTGTTTCACACTACTGATAATTAATGCTTGGTTTTGCAGATATCATTTCTTGATGGAATTTTAAAGCCAGAGCTTTTGAAATGGAATAAAGACAGCTGCTGTAATATTTTACTTAGTTAATTAGTATGTTTACAGTAAGGCATCCTATTTAAAATAACTACAATTTTCCTTCTTGCTGCATTGTGCAGAAAATTCACAACAGTTAATAAATAGGCAAAGATCTGGTTAAGAGGCTAGGAACATAAATCAGGATGCACAAACAACCCAGAGAGTAGTCTAAATACTATACTACACAGGGACACTCACTAGCTTTTCCTCTCTGTCTCTGTGAAGCTTGAGTCTGCTGCACAGTGAATTATCTTTGCAGTGTAGGGAGGTTGAACACGCATGCATGTACACATGTACGTCTGCCCTATAGACTAAAAAGTGACTGGGATACTCAAGGGAGTACAAAGGAGTTGGAAACTCTTTTGCATCTCTTCAGAATAAGGAGGTAAAAAATTTCAGCTAGTCACCCTAGCATTGTTTTAAAAAACAAAGGATATCGTAATTTAAAAGAAAACACAATATCTTTGTGCAACCAGGACCCATAGTTGTGTGGTAGCCTCATGAAAAGTCCCACCATCTATTACATCTATTAATACCTCTATTAATACACTCTTTCTTTTATAATACCTCTGTGAAGTCAGATAGTGTCACCACATGGAAAGCTAGGAAAAGAAAGGAATGAAAGTAATGTTTCCCAAAACGCTTGGAAAACTTTTTTCTTTTCAGAACAAAAGTAGGTAACAGAGGTTTACATTTCATTGGAGGGCAATGATGTTTAGGGTCTTAAGGCAACATTGAAAATGCTACTTCTACTGACCTGAGTAAAAGGCATGCAGGATGTGTATGTGGAGAACTGAAACCATCCCTCCCTCCTTTAGGTGGTTTAAACTTAAATGAGAAATTTTTCCTGAATATATAATATTGAAGTCTGATATTATCTCTTGGTTTCCTTAATATTTATATATCAAATACATTTGCTGGGTCACATTGACTTCCACTTCTACACAGAAGTGAAAGACTAATTTACAGTTTACACAATAAAGTGCATCTATACCAATGCACGCAGCACAGACAACAAACAGGAGGAGCTGGAAGCCATTGTCCAGCAGGAAAACTATGATATAGTGGCCATCATGGAAACATGGTGGGACGACTCACACAAATGGAGTGCTCCACTGGATGCCTACAAACTCTTCAGAAGGGACAGGCAAGGCAAGAGAAGCAGTAGGGTAGCCCTGTATGTCAAGGAGTGGTGTTTTGGCTGTCTAGAGGTTAACATTGATGACAATAGGGTTGAGAGGCTGTCGGTAAGAATCAAGGGAAGGCCAACAAAGCAGATATCATAGTGTGAGTCTTTTATAGACCACCCAACCAGGATGAGGAGACAGATGAAATATTCCATAAGCAGCTGGGAGAAACCTCACTATCACTAGCCCTTGTTCTCATGGGGGACTTCAATTTACAAGATGTCTGCTGGAAATACACTACGACAGAGAGGAAACAGTCTGGGAGGTTCCTGGAGTGTGTGGAAGATAACTTCCTGCGACAGCTGGTGAGTGGGCCAACTAGGGAAGGCACCTCGTTGGACCTGTTATTTGTGAACTCAGGAAAAAGAAGAGAGTTTATGACCTCTGGAAGAAGGGGCAGGCAACTGAGGAGGACTACAAGGATGTTGTGAGGTTTTGCAGGGAGAAAATTAGAAGGCCCAAAGCCCAACTAGAACTTAACCTGGCAACAGCCGTAAAAGACAACAAAAAATGTTTCTATAAATATATTAGCAACAAAAGGAGGGCTAGGGAGAATCTTCATCCTTTATTGGATGCAGGTGGAAACATAGTGACAAAAGATGAGGAAAAAGCTGAGGTACTTAATGCTTCCTTTGCCTCAGTCTTTAATAGTAAGACCAGTTCTTCTCTGGGTACCCAGCCCCCTGTGATGGTAGATAGCAATGGGGAGCAGAACGAAGCCCCCACAATCCAAGAGGAAATGGTTAGCGACCTGCTACACCACTTAGACACCCACAAGTCTATGGGGCTGGATAGGATCCACCCAAGGGTACTGAGGGAGCTGGTGGAAGTGCTCACCAAGCCACTTTCCATCATCTACCAGAAGTCCTGGCTAAGTGGGGAGGACCCAGTGGACTGGAAGTTAGCAAATGTGACGCCCATCTACAAGAAGGGCCAGAAGGAGGATCCAGGGAACTACAGGCCTGTCAGCCTGACCTCGGTGCTGGGGAAGATTATGGAGCAGATCATGTGAGTGCCATCACGTGGCACATACAGGACAACGAGGCAATCAGGTCCAGTCAGCATGGGTTTATGAAAGGCAGGTCCTGCTTGACTAACGTGATCCCCTTCTGTGACAAGATGATTTGCTTAGTGGACGAGAGAAAGGCTGTGAATGTAGTCTACCTGGACTTTAGTAAAGCCTTAGACACCATTTCCCACAGCATTCTCCTGGAGAAACTGGCTGCTCATGGCTTAGACAGGTGCACTCTTCACTGGGTAAAAAACTGGCTGGATGGCCAGACCCAAAGGGTTGTGGTGAATGGAGTTAAATCCAGTTGGCGGTCAGTCACAAGCGGAGTCCCCCAGGGCTCAGTTTTGGGGCCGGTCTTGTTTAATATATTTATCGATGATCTGGATGAGGGGATTGAGTGCACCCTGAGTAAGTTTGCAGACACCAAGTTGGGTGGGAGTGTTGGTCTGCTCGAGGGTGGGAAGGCTCTGCAGAGGGATCTGGACAGGCTGGATTGATGGGTCGAGGCCAATTGGATGAGGTTCAACAAGGCCAAGCGCTGAGTCCTACACCTGGGTTGCAACAACCCCATGCAACGCTACAGGCTTGGGGACGAGTGGCTGGAAAGCTGCCCTGCAGAAAAGGACCTGGGGGTGTTGGTTGACAGCTGGCTGAAGATGAGCCAGCAGTGTGCCCAGGTGGCCAAGAAGGCCAATGGCATCCTGGCCTGTATCAGAAAGAGTGTGGACAGCAGGAGTAGGGAATGATCCTCCCGCTGTACTCGGTGCTGGTGAGGCCCCACCTTGAATACTATGTTCAGTTTTGGGCCCCTCACTACAAGAAGGACATTGAGGTGCTGGAGCGTGTCCAGAGAAGGGTGACAAAGCTGGTAAGGGGTCTGGAGCACAAGTCTTATGAGAAGCAGCTGAGAGAACTGGGGTTGTTCAGCCTGGAGAAGAGGAGGCTGAGGGGAGACCTAATTGCTCTCTACAGCTGCCTGAAAGGAGGTTGCAGAGAGGTGGGTGCTGGTCTCCTCTCCCAGGTGACAAATGATAGGACAAGAGCAAATGGTTTGAAGTTGCAGCAGGGGAGGTTTAGACTGGATATTAGGAAAAAATTCTTTACTGAAATGGTTGTCAGATATTGGAACAGGCTGCCCAGGGAGGTGGTTGAGTCACCATCTCTGGAGGTTTTTAAAAGGCTTGTCGATGAGGCACTTAGGGACATGGTTTAGTGGTGGAATTAGCAGGGTGAGGTTTACGGTTGGACTTGATGACCTTAAAGGTCTTTTCCAACCTAAACAATTCTATGATTCCATGGTTCTATTCTATGATTTTTACTGCCATTTCTGTATTTTTATATATTACATTAAAATTCAGGTGGTCTTTTTTACTAATATTTTATGGTCCATATTTTGCCCTTCTAGAGTTATGCTTCTTTTAGATTAAGTTGTTTATGATTACTTCCCCCCACCCCATTTCTAAGTAGTCATTACTTTTTGCTGTTTGCCTTTCAGCTTCTTGAGTAAAATCCAATCCCTGCTGTGCAGGTCAACACTTTTCCTGAGAGACAGAAACTGCTGATTATCTTTCCCTCATTAATCTCAATCATATACTGATTACACTCTTACCTCTCTGATTGCTCTGGTCCATCCTGCATTTCTCCCTGAAAACTCAAATGATCCTCAGGCCTCATCTGCTAGTTAAAAGCATAAGTGGCAACAGAAGATCTCTAGATCTTAGGGTCATTGTTTTTTCTTGAAACAGTGTCAGAACTTTTATATGAATAACATGTGGGCAAACTTCCTATTATTCAGGGTTAATTGCTGCTGGAAAAAAAATGTCTGATTTCCTTTTAAAGCTATTGATAGCAATCTTCACTCATTTGCTAATAAAATCTCTACCTTACATCTCAGAGGAGTGCAGTGACCAATCAACACTTGTATTATTCAGTCTAGTTAATTAAAAGACTGATTTCTTAATAAAAAAGTTCAAACCCCTTTTGCTTACTTTTTTTGCCTTTGTTGCTTAACTATGCAAATGCAAATCCACCTTCAACAGCCACATTTGTCCATCATCCAAAGCTCACAATGTCCTTGGTGACCTCAACTTCTACAATAAATGCCCTGCAGGCAGTTTGATAAGTAAGAATTTACACAGTAAATTCACACTGTTAATTAGTATCCTCACTGAAATGTCATTGTTTTTCCTTGCAAAATCAAGCTTTAGTAGTCTGGACAACAGAAAAATACATAAGACATTCCAGTCCCACTATTGAGACTAATTTTAAACCAAGTCATCTACTGATGCAGTTTACATATCCTCCTCTATGAGGGATGCATTTGTTTTCCTGTCGTCCAGGAGAAAATGTGAACGAAATAATTCAGAGCCTATTCCAAATTTCCTGTTGCACATCTGATTTAAGGTTAAGTAGTATGCAAAGGTGCATAGAGTCTGTGTAATATTTTGGATGTTAACTAAATTAAAAATAGGAACAGTGATACGTTCCTAGGAACGTTAAAAATAGGAACAGTGATAGGTACAGGTTCCTTTGTTAGGAATAGCTGTTCTTTCTGTCTGAGCCATACTCTCACCAATATTGCTGTAAGGGCAGTCAGGAGAAGATGTAGCCTTAGAGGATGAACATTTGCGATTTCTATACACCATTCCAGGGTGCAGAATCCGGGCAGATTCCAAATAGTGTGTATTAGACTAGAGAAAGAGAAGTTTGAATGGCTTTTGTTGCTGCAGCCCTCCTCATTTTTTCTGCAACATGATATGTTGCTAGATGCTACCAACTGCACCATCAGCTTCTTCAGTGTGAGCCCATCAGCTATGTGCAGCATATCAGGACATTCTACAGGGATTTCTAATATGCAGGGTGCAATATGCAGTGTTTTCTTTCCCCTCTTCTATTTTTTCATTTTCCTGTCAGGACACTTTACCGTACAAATTACAGAAAAGATCCTAGAGGTGCATTTTGGACTGAGAAATATTGTATTTCCCATCTTAAGACTATCACATCTTCTTGATATTTCAGTACTTGTGTTCACACCGTCCATCATGAAAAAGGAGACAGATGAGCACTTCTTATCATTTCTAGACGAGAGTGAGTTAAAAGTAGTGAATTTGGAAGCAGTGCAGTCTTTGGCTTGTTCCTGTAGAATCTGAAAATTTGTGCATGTATCATTTGATTTCCAGTAAGGACTCTTCTAAGCATTGCTTTTGAGTACAAGACAACAACCTTTCCTTTGTGTTCCTGTTTCATGTTACTAATTAACACAGCAACTGTCATCAAAAGGCCAGTAGGCATTGATCTGTTGATCTCCCAAAGTGATTAGCAACATGAAATTTGCTAATAGGATTTGCCTGGAACATCACTGAAAAGCACAAAGGCCAGCTCCACCTGTGTAACAATTTAATGTGGAAAGTCTGTCACATCCAAAGTGTGACTACTTAGTTCTCAAGGTGAATAATACTGATATTGCTACTTTACACGAATGTTGCTTATAGCTACCCTTGCAGTGAACAAAGATTGTCCTTCATAACACTAGCACAAGTTCTTCTGTATGAAAAATTTAATGACAATACTTAGATGAACTGCTCTCGATGGGGTTATGAAGACTCACTAATTTTGTTACGTAAATGTTTGAAGAGACACTGTGATTAGGTAAACTGGATTTCAATAAAATACAGAGAACCTGTTAAAACATCTGCTCCATTATTAGTATTTCTATTTCCCATTCAAGTGGAAATATGAAAAAAAGACCATGTGTATTTGTTTGTGTGTGTGTGAGAGAGAGAGAGACAGAAAGAGGAGAAAGATTTGACCGTGGGAGGATTTAGTGGAAAGAAAGTGACAAATTTTGTTTTTTTGCACAGATTCATTTCATAGGACATTTTCCACGATGAATGAAGCTAAAGAAAATGTAACTGTCTTGTACAGCTTTTCCACTCATTTCTTGTAATAGCATTTAGGTTGTGATTGACTCTTTTGGTAAGGTGGTTGTAGGATGGAATGTGATAAAGAAATAATATTTTCCCAACATTTCATATGCTGTCAAGAAATTCCTTCTTAAAATCTGTGATACTTAGACAACTCTAATTTTTAACTGAAAGTCTTGAAATGGTTCTCCACCAAAGAGAATATAGAAGCGGTGCAATTTACATAATAATAGTCTGATTTGCATATTTATTAGTTTCATTTAATTTGCTGCAAACAAAATGTTCTAATCTGGTTTCAGGATAATCTCTAACCTTCTATTGTTCTTCAGTTAGTGCACACACATACGCACACACAAACACACACATACTGGCCTTCATCTACATTTCATGGGATGTGTTTGCTTTTTTCTCAAAACACATTTCTCGATTCCAAGAAAGAGATTTGTTGTAGGAAATCCTAAGAAAGAAAAAGAAAATAGTGATATTTTCCAGGTTTTTGTTTGATTGTTCCAAATTTTTTTGTTGCTGTTGTTGATTTGTAAGGTCTTTTCTGGAATATTTATATTGCTCTTTATGGTGTCTGAGCTAACATTTACAATTACAAATGCGAAAGTTAGCAATTGCAGTTTTTGAAGACACTGTTTTAGTGATGATTAGACAACTCTACATTTAATGGTTTGTTAATATTTGAGCAATAAAAACCTACCTTTCATAAATAATTTAATTGAAAAAAATTGAGGTTTTTTTCCTATACATTATTATTTTTAGTATTAAAAATTATACTAAATAATTTAACATTTTGGGGAAAACACCCCCTCAACATAAGAACTCCTTGTAAAATACTGAAATGTCACTGTGTGTGATACTAACTTAAACACTAGGATGGAATCAGGAAGTAAAGACCATTCTCTTATTAACATTTCTGTGTGTTATGTCTCTATTACTGTTGCCATCAGATAGGGGAAGAGATATTCAGTAGCAGCAGGCAATAGCTATGATATAATAAGAAACTATAGACGGAAAATCTCACACTAACACAAAGGAAGTGCAGAGATCTGAATGACCATTCGCATGAAGCACTAGAACAGCAACTCCAAATGGAAAATATTTCAATTTTGGAATATCTCTATTTAAAAATAGAGTGTGTTTTGTTGGGGGGTTTGTAGGAAGGGAGAACTATTTTTTTTTCAAACTAGAAAGTAGTCACAGAAGTTCTTTTTAATCATAAATGCATGGATTTTGAAAAAACAGGTCTGCAATGGTATCTTCCCTAACACCCCTCCTCTCTTAAGCCTTTTTATACTATTTTTACTCTACAGGTGGAGCTTGAGTGACGCTAGTCATCTATTTCTTTGTTGTAATTGGTGTAAAAGTTTCTCGCTTTGCTTTTAAAGGTAGAGACCAAGAAAAATTCAGAGCACAGGCTCAGTGAGGGGTGGTCACACCTTGGAGGTGGGTAGCTTTGGGATGGAGGTGTGGTTTTTAGTATTAAAATGAGATTATAATGATTATTTTTCAAAAGGTGACAGACTGTGGGTCCATTCCCAGGTACTCCACTACAGACCATTACACACACTGAATAGGTTATTGTATCTTTGTACCATAGCATTGACTTTGACCAGGTACGCATCCTAATTATCAGGGTGAGTCTCCATCTCATTGTTCCATAGTACCTTCCAGTTCCCATATTACCACAGAGCCTGGCCGCGGTGTCTCCATTCTGCTCCACCCCCTGTGCAGTTTCTCTTAGAGTCAGCACACCAAGCTCCCCTGGTTTGCCAACACCTAAGGTTGCCTAGGGAACCTTTGTGGGATGGAATTCTTGCATGACCACCACACTCCACCCTGAAAGTTTCTTCAGAGTTGTACCATTCCTAAAAATGCGAATATAGACTTAATTTCTAAGTCACCTCCAGCAATAATTCCACAGCATCTAAGAGTACATTTGTATGGTCTTTAGTAGGCAGATGTGAGCAGATCTAATTACCTCATACAAAGTGTCCTGCTACTGCTAACTGTAGCTACAAAGCCTGTAGGGAGAAGCCGGTTTGCATATAGCAATCCTGGAGCATGGGTGGACCAGGTTCAGCATTGAAATGGCTTTATTGCTTATTGGATTCAGTCCCCACTCCATCTGTATTACTTCTCCATTTGCACAAAAGTTCCTGTCTCATGGAAAAACTGTGAGTATAAAGGCATCTTTATAGAGTATCTAAATTAATCAAATATAAAGAACATAACTGTATGGTAAAGTCCAATGGTCCAGCTTAACACCGAGGGATTCCTAAAACACTTTGAGCAGAAACATACACCCCACAGAAATAATCCTGCTAGGGGAGAACTGGCCCATTAGCGGAAGGGTAGAACCTTGGAAATATAAAAGACCAATGTTTCAGTGTTTGAATGACCTTATTACCTTGGGAGAGTTAGATACCAATCAAGAGGAGCTGAAATATGAAAAAAAAAAATTAAGAAGGAAATGTTATTTAAAGTCCTTAAGGAACAAGGTGCAAAGTAATATATTTCATCAGAAATATGTAAATGTATTGTAAATATTCTTCTAAAAAAAAAAAAAAACCCACACTTTTTTGAAAAGAAAATTCCTCTCCTATAAATTCATCATAAGAGTTCAGTAACTAAATTAATGTCATGACAAGGGCTTCAGGTGTCAGGATTTCCTGCAAAGGAAATAATTTTATCCTCAACCCAGAAATCAGAGGTTATGACGGGACACCGTGCAAGCTTGATGATTAAAAAAAGATTCAGATAAAACTGTTTCTGAACCCTAATGCAAATTTTCTAATGAAATGACAAAGCTATCTTTCCTTTAGAAAGCATTTCTGACAAAGTTCCATATTTGAGGTTAATGACATGTCTACCTGGTTGTAGTCTTTGAAAAAAATGTAAAGTTGGCTGAGGATATGATGTATGAAAAAACGAAATGAGAAGTAAAACAATTATAATTACCTGCTGCCATTTTGGCAGAACTGCTAAATAATAACATTTAAATGAAAGAAACACACTGTACATAGTTACATCCTGTCCATGCCAAGTTCCACTGTAGTCAGTGGAAGCATTACCTCCAATTTCAGAGGACACTGGAAAAATCAACAGAAATGTTGCTTTCAGTGTAATTATAATATGGTGGTAGATATGCAGTGTAGAGTATTCAAATATAGCGGATAACCACTCTAGGAACTTCAATCTGCCATTTAGATGGCTAGTAGCATGTGTTTCTACTTGACATTTTTGGAATACCTTCATGTTGACACTACAGAAAAAAACAGTTTCTAAACTTTAGGGAAATTAATCACATGCTCTTTACAACCTCTTTCCTGCCAGGAAGTGGCCTCATTCCTGTGAGGAAGCAACGTGATAAAGCGTGCTTTTAATGGTCCTTATAAGAATTGGTTCCTACCAGCTAATAAAACTGTTATTGGTACCAATGACTGTAACTACTGCTGCCTGCTTTCATGAAAATACTTATGAAAGGGAAGGCAGCCTTATGGGACATCACCATAATCTTTTTTCCACCCAGTGCTTACTGGGTGGAACAAAATAAGCAACCAACATTTTTAGGCAACTCTTGTCTCTTGATCTGTAAAGGAGTTTCACAGAAACAAGTGCTTTTGACATTACTTGCAGCAAAAGGTGACTTTTTGTAAATATGCTAAGGAATAGTTATTGTACAAAAGATTTTCCCAGACAGTTTGAGACTGTTTCTCCAATGACTTTGAGGAACATAGATTTGAACTTAGTGACTCATAGCACAGAAGTGTGGGGAAAACTTGAAAGAAGGGGAAAAAGTTTTTGTGAGTGGCCTCTGAAAGATTAGTTCCCATGTTATAAATGCTATTCTGCTCTTCTGTAACACCCACTGATAAAGAAGGTGTTAATCCTAAAACACCATTTGGGTATAAGAGTGTCAGGCACTATCGTTCTTTCCTCTATTCTTATCCAGTAAGTCTGGGTCTGCTAAATGTCAAATCCTATTGACTCCAGTAGGTAATTATATGTGAATAAAATATGAAAGCTGCAGAAGGACTTTTTACAAGGGCATGTAGCGCTAGGACAATGGGTGATGGCTTTAAACTGAAAGAGAGTAGATCTAGATTAGATATTAGGAAGAAAGTTTCCACCGTGGGGGTGGTGAGGGACTGGAACAGGTTGCCCAGAGAAGTTGTGGGTGCCCCAACCCTGGAAATGTTCAAGGCCTGGTTGGATGGGGCTTTGGAAAACCTGGTCTAGTGGAAGGTGTCCCTGCCCATGGCAGGGGGTTGGAACTAGATGATCTTTAAGGTCCCTTCCAACCCAAACCATTCTATGATTCTATGAATATCCAAATCACTGGAATAATTTCCTTTTTCCTTGCCTGTCAAAGACATTTGGATAGTGGAAATACGTAATCTGAAACCTTTTTCATGGCGTTTTTATGTCATACTCTCTAAAATCCTGGAACAGAGCTGTCTCCACCTGTGGCTCAGTTTCTCCATTCTCAATGTTTGTCATACTACATCAGCTGTCCTAATTATGCTATTGCCTCTGCCTACAAACATTGGCTCACATATCCCCAAACCATCATCATTTCCATGCTACTCCTATCATTCTTTGATTATATATATTTAGTGGCTTTAAACAAAATACCAGTCTCTTCTTTCTCCACTTCCCCTCCAAAAAGAGCAGAAAAAAATGTAATGAAAACCTTATGATACAATTGCTACCTTGGATAGAATAAGATCTGTCTGATATGTTAATATGCCCTGTATTTCCAAGCTTATTTTCAAATCTAGCCCATTCTTGCTTATTTTAAGAATATTCTATATGTCAGTCTTCCCTTACATATCCAGATTCTGCCAATTTGTCAGACTTGCTTTATATCCAGGTTGTCTGTTACGTCAGCCTACAAAATAATATATATACAATACTGTTTTATATATAGTAATGCAGTAATGCATTTTAAAAATATACTGGCTGTACAATAAAATAATTGTATGTGGCCAAGATAGCTTTCAACTGGTATTGAAAACAGAAAATGCCAGTGTTTTTATTATATTTTTGTTGAAGATGTGAGGTGTGGATATAAGCCACATTCTGTTTCTTAAATCTCTTGACCAAAAGTCAGTTCTTCTTATCTTTTATGAGTAAATATATATGGGAATTGTAATCAGGCAGAGTGAAATTGCAGCACTGTGAAGTTGTAGCCTGTGCATCCCTCTAGTTTCTGCCTAATCCCCACAACAAGAGGGGCCGTAGAGGTCCCTAGGGACTTGATTACAGGCACATCTTTTTGCAGGAAGCTTCAAATCGTTATAAGAATAACAGACTTCTGTTGGCTAGATTGCAGACATAACATGACTGAGGGTTGCAACTACATTGAAGATTTCAGTGTAGAATACTGCAAGAATTAGCCTAAGTGAGAAAAACATCTCCAGTTTTGTAAACTTAGAAAAAAACAGGCAAAATGTAAGCACAAATATTGCACTTCTCTTTGCATTCCTAGTGTAGGGAACAATAAAGTTGTCTATTTAGAAAATGTAGTGTTACTGCAAATACATGGTGTTTAGCTAACTGTACATACCTTGTGAGGTGGTGTAATTTCCCAAATCAATACCCAATTATATATTTTTACTCATATTAATGAGAAGTTCAAGAGAGCTGGAAGATCTGTTTAGTAAAAAGTGAAGTAGGAGAGTGAGTATAAAATACGTTTTTTTTGCCAGCATGTAGCTTATTTTCAATCCCAGCTGGAGGGAACAGTGAAATAATGCAATTCCAAATGCCCTTTTGCTAGGTTTTCTATTTTTTTTTTTTGCCGTCTGTCCTTAGCTGGATATCTGGTAATGCAAATTCAGCTATTACTTCCTATACTTGCATCATTAAAAAGAGGATGTTCAGTGATTAAAAATGTTTGAAGCAGATAGTAGATGAGAGGTCAAAAGTAATTGGGCTAGGGTATTGGTTAATGCAGACTTTTATATTATTATGGGAAACAGCATTTGTTTTTGATCACCCAGACAAAAGCTTTCAGCTTATTTCCTCTCTCCCTATTTTTCTTACTGCTTGTGTATCATAGATGTTTTATTATTTGTTGAAAAACACAGTTTTTTTCATTTCTTAATGTGAGTATTCATGAGGTAAAGAATGTGTTAATATAATTCTTATATTGTTTTAGATAAAGATGGATTTGCAACTATTAATTCCCTGTAAGGAATATAATATCCATTGTAGCTTGTTGCTCATGACGCTTCTGAGAAAAAATTATTGAGGGTATTGAGATTTTACGAGAAAATATGCTGCAGTGTGGTGTGATTATGCTTTAGGGTTATATTTATAAGGGTTTCAATTGTTATACTTTGTTTTGCATACATTTCTTATCAAATCCTATGGAATCTGGAATGCACAGATAATGCAGCTGCTCTTGGGAAGAAAAACCTAGACAATGACTTAGTTAGTCATACATATTTTAAAACTTTCATTATTTTAACCCCCTAAATGACATAAACCTGACGCCATTTAAAGTGTGATGATGGTTTCCAAACAGTTTGAGAACCTCAAGCTTTGGCAAAAGTAATATAAATTACTTTGGCTTAGTTTCCCTTGACATTCATAAGCATAATTTTTATACACAATTTTATCACTTAAACATCTTCAATTATTAAGTATGCAAAAACCAAATAGGATTAAAGTGAAACCTTACATTCAGTAAACAACATGTCAGATTATTTTTCGCTGCACATTAGTGAAGATTCATGTGCTTATAGCCAGGGCAGATGGGGATCTGGTATAGGCAAAACAAAAGCTTTTTTTTTGAAAACAAGAACAATAGCATATAAATATTATAAAAACTGGCAACACAATAAGTTCGTGTTAATTTCCATGAATGTATCACATAGCCCCTTTAGAAGACCAAATGACTAGTCATTATTTTGGTAGAGAGAGACACTGATTACTTAGTTTCTTTCTGTTTCCTGTGCAATCACATAAGCATTGTGACAATAACAATGAAATCTGCAGACAACGGCTGCAGAATTTACTAGATAATGAGCTTATCAGTAGACTTTCTGCAGGTGACATCAAGGTCTGCTTTAGCAGAGTTGCATGCAGTGATTCTGAATTTAGCCAAACACAACACTTTTAAAGAATGCTATTTGCTAACTAGTAAGCTAGAGGGCCAGGACATGTACATGAGTGTTAGTGTCTTGTCATCTACAGTGTCAAATCTGTAGTCTGGTCTCTTGCAATGATGCCAGGCAATGCATAGAAGTTAGCATGGCCCAAGGACCACTTCCAGTGAACAAACTGAGTTGGGCCACACTGGTTTAGAGCTAAGGAAGTTTAACGTTATAGGAACAAGCTATGCTGTGCCAGCTGTCTGCTGTGATGGAGAATGATCCTTTGACTATTTTATGTACTAGCATAGATGTAACTTTAGAGTCCAATCTCTAATAAGTATTGTGAAATCATGTCATCTGGCAGAATTTGAGAAAAAAAAATATCTGTCATTTGGCAGAGGTAATAAAGCTAAATCCAAAATAGAGGAACCACCGAAGGACTTACCCTGATTTTGGATTTTCACTATCTCAGTGGACTAACCTGCATGAACAAATTTCAAAAGTGTGATGAACAAGAAACATAGACCAAAAAACTCCTGTACTGCCTAGCTCTGGTAGTTAAGTTTTCAACAGTAACCTGATCTTCAAAAGAATGCTGTCAGAAGAGGCACCTAAGGAAATTATGTCACAAAAGTACTAATTTTTCAAGCCCTTTGAATTTGTGAAGCAAGAAGACACTGGCTACTTTGTGCTTATCTACACTGGATTTTTCCAGAAAACATGAGCCTGTCCCTCCCTGAAGTTTTCACTGAGAAACCTGAATGCAAACAACCTTAAGGCCCCAAATTTTTGTATCCACATCAAGCTAATACACGTTGCTTTTCAGAAGGGCTTTAATAGTGCAGAATCGATATAACACCAGCCATAGCTATGCAGCTTCCATCTTAAATCTGGCTCTGATTCAACTGTGCTGGTGCGCAGGCAGTTCTCTCCTTCATCTGTTTCCAAAATACAGCCTGCTGATGTATCCATTTCATAACATTTACAATAGCAGTTGAAAGCAAAGCTTTGAATAGTTAAGGACATCATTCATCTTATACTGTCTACAAACAAAAACATTATTCTTACCAAGTAAAAAGAAGTACAAACTTCATCACAAGAATATAAATTAAATGGATTTTTAATGAGTGAAGAAGGTCTTCTAATGCAAGTTGAACTCCACAGCTATTTGTTCCAAGATCTTTTAAGAGATGCATTTATAAATCTGTTGGTTTTTTTCCTCAATAATATTTTGGGGATGTAATTGATACTCCAACACTTTGAAGCATGATTTTCTCTGGAAGGTTTTGCTTTTGGTTTAAGTCGTAACAATGACTCCTGCTAAATGCAAAAATGTTGCAGTTTCTAGATTAAGTAGCAAATCTCAGGAATTTTAGTCAGGCCCAGACTGTGTCTGTATGTGAAAAACCTTTAAAACTGTTTTTATTTTTTTGTCTGTGTGTTTAGAAAATGGGTCCTTTTTCCTTGCCTTGCCTTGCTTTGCCTTGACTTTCAGGCAGAGTTGGAAAATAAATCAGTATGGTAAAAACGTTTTTTTGTTGTTGCTTTTGTTTTTAAATTACAAGAAATAAATACTTTCTGTTTGTTAGTATAGATTAAAAAAAAAAAAAAAGGCAGGGCAAAAAAATCAAAATAGTTAATTACAAAGCTTCCTGACTTGAAGAAACCCTACTTTCTTATATTTCTATTCTAAAACAGCCCTGTTTAAAATACAGGGATATTTTGAGTAAAATTTGGCAACTCCCCAAAGTACCGGTATTTAAAATGCATAGATTCTAGCATGATCACTAATGGAGACATCATAAAAGTTTGTTTTATAATTTTTCTTAAAGGAGGATCTCAGTCTTAAGATTACCTAAATGGTTTAATAATTCTAGGCACTAGGCTGTATTTTCCTGTTGTTTCACACTTCCACATCACTAATGTGGGATACTGTGTATATCACTACAGTGTTTTTAATTGTCTTTCTTTTAGGATTTGTCGACTGCATGGCACAGTTTGTTTTACTTTTACTTCTGCAGAATTCTAAGCTGGACACACACCACCATACTCTGTTTGTCTCCATTTTATACACTTTCTGAAGATTTCTCTCCTGTATTTAAAAACAAATTTTCTGCCTGCATGCCCTTTTAGGTTTTAATTATAAGTATGCACCTTTTGCACACTTATGTTGTTACTAAAATCTTTAGTAAATGTCCCAGTTTGGTGAAGAAAACTAGTAGAAAATGTATTATGAGTGTTTTTGCCTCTGTGGAAGATTTTAGGGGTTCTCAAAAAAACCTATTACATTTCCAGCTTTTACAGCAAACAAGCAAACAAGAACAACTGTGAACTTTTGGTTCGATAATGGTGCATACTGGCCATTGGGAGTTTCAGCTTATTCAATAACTTTATGGAATAGATATGTCTCTTGTCTTCAGCAGACCTGTAGAAATATATCATCTCTCATTACAATTCCATTGCAACTTTCCCTCAGTTGAACATCAGAGCTTTTCAGGCTTTTGGATTGGATTGTTTGTGTTGTTAGATGGAGCTCAAAAACATTGGCTTGTGTTTGTTTGACAGACTATCACTTACAGTGCAACAAAAGAAGGCATCTTTCTGTCAGCACAATCTGCCCACAGTTCTTCAATTTCATTACATTCTGCTGCATGCTGATTGTCGCCATGGTGTTGCCTTAACGAAGGAATGAACTGTAGGGATGAACAGGAAAAAAAAAGCTTGCTATCTCTCTACTCACATACTTCTGTTTTATTACCAGCATATTGTAAATCACCAAGCGCCTGATGACATTAAGTCAGGGACAGCAATCAATGAAGAGAAAGCCAGAGCTCTTAGAATACCTCTGCTGGCTTTGCCTGCTCAGCTTGTTCTGCCCTGTTCACAACATGCAGCAAATCTGAGCTTGGAGTGTAGCACAAAGTAATTTTTTTTCCCCCACTCAATTATAAATGCTCAGTTACTGAATATTTAATGCTATGGTTAACACTGTGGTGATTCATGTCACATTTTTTGTTTGTCCCTTTCATCCTGAAGGATTCCAAAATACTTTCCACACCTCTGATTACACAAAGACTACAGAAAGGTTTCTTAATCCAACAAGGGGGAAGAAAAATGACTGCTTTAACAGCATAGCACATCTCATTTTTATTAATGATAATAATAATTCCTGGCACTAGCTGTAAGTTCCACCCTTTTTATGGGCTCTTAGAAAGCAATTTATAATCAGGTATTGGAAGTCTTCACACACAGCAGTTTCACAATACAGATAAGCTTATAACTTATATCTACAGTAAAGGAAAGTGGAGGCACACACATTAACCGAGTTACTTAAGTCAACAATGCCGTTATAATTGGAGATCTGAGGAGCTTTGAAAGAGTTCACATATTCTCACCTCAATGTCCTATTTCATTGTTATGACATTTTTCTGAAGTAAATGTCAAGATAAGATGTGAAAGAATCTAAGGAAGAAAATCCAATTCCACCCTATTTGGATAATTAGTTTTTTCTAGAATGAAGAAGCTCTGCCTTGATTCTGAGACATGAATACTAAAAAAAAAAAAGGAACTGAGGGAACTGAGGCATAATATGAACTTTCCAGAAATTCTGGGAAGATAACAGTTAATTTTCAGGCTTACAGAGTAAAGAATTATGATGTTTGCAGTAAAACAGTTTAGTCATTGGGACAAATCTGATGCATGTGACACAGACCAGGGTCCTCACAGGAGGAAAACATCAACCCAGGAATAATGAGAAGTTAAGTTGCCTGAGATGTGGACTTGGGAGCAGTTAGCTGACTCTCTGTGTGGAGATGGAAATAACCATAGGCTATATAACAGCCAATATCAGACCATTTGATGATGACATAGAAAGTCTTAGTTTTAGCTTCTGTGTAGCTTGCAAAAATTTGTATCTGCTCCTCCAACCCCCACCCCATCAGCTCCTTAACCCTTAGACTACAGACTACAGACTGCTTTTGATGTCCCAGGATGGGAATCACAGTGGAGATACACATTTCATTCCCTGCCCTCTCCCTGTCAGACCACCACCATAAAGGCAAAAGAATACTCAAGTCTTGGGACTGCTGGGACAGGGCCCTTGGGGAGCCTGGTGTTACAACCTGAGGGAATGCGGGAAAAGAAATGCTGGGATCTGTCCCCTGGTGCTTCTCTTTGTGTGTGCATACCTGTCCAGCAACTTTCTTTCCTCCAGATAATTACTCTGCCTCTTTCCAGTTCTCCTTGCAATCTTGTAATTCTTGTATTCTTGGCTTCATCATGGCCATGTTTCTACCGGCCAGATAGGGAGAAGAGACTGCCTTCTCCAGGCAGGATGTGTAACATCATGGATGTCAGCTCTTATACTTGCTTAGGTTTGCATGTTAGGTATCTACTACTTACTGTTTCATCTCCTGCTCCAGGATCTTCGGGTTGGCTGTCACCATGTTGGGATACCAAAATCTGTCTCTGCCAGAAGAAATCTTATAACTTAGGGGAGCATGTTTCCATATGTTATAAATCATCCAGAACCATTTGTCTCTCCCTCTAGGGGAACATTTAAACTGTACCTCTTCCTCCTTCTCTTCTCCCTCCCACCTTTTTTGATTACCTTTGCTGACCGTGTAGTTTCAAATGCAACAAGCATTCTCTGTGAGAGCTGGATTTAGCAAACAGAAATAGGTGCATGCAGCAACCAGCTATCTTCTCTTCTGCCATACATCATAATTATTCCAAAGAAGATATTAATCTCACAAGACTTTAGTTATAAAATTGCTTTAGTTGCTTCTGCAGATAACTTTTTTCATTCCACCACCGTCTTTGTAGAGCCCCATTAATTTATCCATCAATTCTGAAGACAAAAACTCCTCAAAGATCGCTCATGTAATTAACATAGCTATATAATTGAAGAATCAGCCTATTCTTGTCTCCTCTCAGAGTTTTGTGTTTTTAAAATAAACATTGTGAATATTTTCATGTAACCTGTTTTTAATATTTATCTTGATTTAAAAACTACTGATCTTTTCATGTGGATTGTGTCATATTTTATTACAAGTACTAGACACAAAGAACCTATTACTCTGACAGCAATAAAAATGTTCTTAATTTCTTTAGTATCCTTCCCATTCTGCAGACTGGGATCAGATACAGAATGTGAGCTTTTCTGAAACAGGCATAAAGTAAACAGCTTGTTAAATAGGTCATCTTTATTTAATATTCATTAATGCTTTATTGTTCATGGTTTTGTAACTTAATTATATTTATTTATAGAAATTTTCCATTGCAAGGCAATTTGGCTACAGCATAGTTCCTACAAAAGAAGTATGTTTAAATATTTACATACTTAACACACAAAAGTTATATGAAAAAACCCTGGAGACAGTTTTTATGTAACTGGCCATAACTGAAAACCAGCAAAGTTCTTACCTTCTGTTCCCTTCTTGTTATGAAAAAATAAAGTCACCATAAACTACACATTAAGCATTGAGACTGATCTGTATGGCCAAAGAATCAGATACGTGAATGAATTTTCAGTGCATTCGTCTGGTTGTGCTGGGGATCTGAGAGATTATCAGTGAGGTTGTATTTTGTGCAGCTTGCCATGAAGAGACACCTTAGCCACCTATCTTTGTGAGAGGCTATTGATTACCAAAGAACCCTACAACATCAAAAATCCTTCACTATTAGTACCTGATCTCAGGACACGTAAGAAAAATGGAAGTTTGAAAAATAAATTTGGGTTTGAGTAGAAAAGCCTTATAGTCCCTTACCTGTTAAATTGGTTTCTATCAAGCACAAACAGGCAAATATATTTTATATAACATCAAAAGGATTGAGGCACTATGTGGGAATAGGGAAACCTTTTCTTTTTGTTGTTTAAATGGAATAATAATTCATTCATTATATTTCACAAATATGTTAACAAATTTTTTACAACTGTCCAAATCCTTTTTGTAAGGACATGTTTAAATCAGCTGGGTATAAAAACCTATTACAACTAGATGTCATTCTCTTAGTGAAAGGTCACAGGTCATCCCCAGGGCACTGCCTGCCATTATAAATGCATTAGTAGCTGTAAGTTATACTGCTACCCTGATACGCTGCCATGAATTTGCTTATGAATATTTAGTAGGTATAGTACAACCCTATTGTGAAAGGAGAAAAGTAAGAGATAATATGAAGATAAATCAGAGATGTATCAGACTTAAAACACCTATATGCATTTCTCTTCTCAGTTAATGAAGAAATTTCTTTAATTGTATAGTGGGACATTCTTGAGATCTGCTGGGCAGAATAATACAAATTAGATTGCAGCTGGGGCGATCACTATTGCACTGCAAATATACTTGATTTTCAAGAATGTAAAACTATGTGGGCTTGATCATCATTTAAATCCTGCCTTCTTTACAGTGGCTTTGTAAGACAAAAAGTGGAATGCAGACTTGGCTCCTGCTTTACCCATCCTGCCGCTGGCTTCTGAGCCGAAATGCTGCCTGACTGCTCAGGGACTCACTAGGAGAAGAGGCCTTTAAGTGACTGGTCAAAAATATTTCCTTTAAAACCACAGAAAAATAGTCAGGTCTGATGTGTAGGAAGAGCACCAAAAGGCATGTGGCTAGATGCTGCTTAGCACTTTCCTTAAAGCTTTTTTTATTGAGACTAGAATAGTTGACCTTTCTGACTACACTTTCTTCTGTATCTGAGGGTTAATAGGAAAAAAACAAACCCTCACCTGTTAATAGTAATATTTTTTGTTACTTATTTAACAACCTTTTTCTTCTTTTGTGAAAAGAGATACTTTTAAAAATTGGGTTTTTTTAATGTGATCACTCACCTTTTTGAAAAGTCAACATTAGGATACACAGACATTCTATGCAAGCTATAGTTTTAGAAATTAGTAAGTATTTTCTGTGTGTGATATTGGTTTGTCTAAGTACATCTGCAAGAGCAGTTCACTGTAGGAGAGGGAGAGTGAAATTTTTGCACAGAATCATTTGTAGATTGGTAAAGAAGTAACAGGTTCTTGGGGTAGGAGAAGGAAAGAGTGAGGAGAGAATGTTTGTCATAAGAAATGGAGAAGATGCTTGAGGATATTATAAATGAGTAGTACATGTGCACATTGCAGGCCCACTTGCTCTCCTGTGTACTTCCTGCGGTGCGCTGTCATAAAGCATGCACATATACTGTCTCATGGATTGTCCGTCCTTATGAGAAATGGGCTTACTGCCTCTGTTGTTTTTAATTACATAGGGAAAAGATGAGCCAGTGCCTAGATCCAGTCTAGAAGAAGGTGCCCTCTGATCTTGTTCATAGTCTGAAAATCACAACAAAGCACACAGTTCTGTATGCAGATATCTTAGTGAGCCTTGGGAGTTTACCATCTTGAGGTTAAACCTTTAAACTGTTTTTATATGGAGACCTTCCAACAGCTTATATTCAAACTGAGGAGCCAGTGATGATCTGTATTGTCTGCCCAGGAATATAAAACCCCCATGTGTGGCATAGATTACAATGCAGATCAGCGTGTACTTGTGACTGATATTCCTATCCGGTAGCGGTCCAGCCCAAGACTGAAAAATTATTCTTGTTGCAGCCAGTCTCAGCCTTCATGAATTGACCTGCTAATCCTAGGAGCCTGCATTATACCACTATAGCAGTTCTTTCTGTGCAGATAATCACAGACTCCTAGGAAAAATGTTTTCTAGAGATACAGACAGCCTTTCAGCTCCACACAGACTTCTGTTTCAGATGATGTGTATGTAGGCTCTTTCTGCCAATGCCTCTGATGCCTTCTATTTGTAGACAGAATACACAATTAGTGATTAATCAATCACTTTTCAGATTAGTGTGTTGATCAGCCAACACTAGTTTTTAGTCTGTAAATGGCAGTTCACTTGCAGGAAGGATGGTGTGGCTCCAGAAGCAATGCCAATCTTATAATAGCAGAATGAGAAAGTCATGTGCTGTTGTTGAAGACCCGAGACAGTTACTGGTACAGAGAACTGGATGTTATCTTCCTTAAATGAAATTTCTATATCTTTGTATAATTTTATTAGAGAAAACTGAAGAGTGTGAGCATTCTTCTCTGAAAAATGGTTATGCACACAACTTATGTGAGCCAGGGCAAGGACCTACAACATGACTGTACCTGGCTCACACCGTTTGCCATGAGGAAATCCAACCCTAACTCAAGCATGGCTACCAAGAGCAATACAGACATAACATAGCAGTATAAACTGGTTTCAGCTTTAGCTTTGAACAGTTGTGTGACTTATTGTTAAAATGGCTTTATATGTATCTTTTGAGTGTGTGATTAATCTGCTGTAGGTGTGTGGTAATCTGCTGTAGGTGACTCTGCTCGAGCCTGGGGGCTGGATCAGATGCCCTCCAGAGGTCCCTTCCAACCTCAACCATTCTATGATTTTGTGATTAACATATATTAACAAGAAGTCATTATTCTGTGTAGAATGAATTATCTATGACCCTAGAACAATAATGTAGCATACAGGAATACAGAGAGGAAGGTAGTAGAAGAGTTGACAGTTGATACCCAAGGCCCAGAATCTTTAAACAAACTCACTAGTGGTCAGTTACTAGTGCTTAAAAGCACACAACCTTGGGAGTTGAGTAAAATTAATTTATACAAAACCAAAGAGAGCAAAGCAGGGAAGGCTGGATGTACTGCTGGGTCAGGATGACTAGAAAGGAAAGAAATGGTCTAGGCCAGCCTGTGGGGTGATTCTTGCAATCTGGGGTATAAAACCTACAATTATTTTAATTCAGAGCAGTGTGGGTACTCATTGCTGAAACTGGTTGCTAAGTTTGTGTATGCAAGTGTTGCTGTTATTACCTGTATGTATGTTATGTCACTGCTGCTACTTTGAGTAAGTTATTAGGTAAGAGTATGGCACCAAATGTACATGCATTAAAGTGTGTGTGCACTTATCATTCTTTTGAATTTTTGGGAGTAAATAAGAAAAGTGTTAGTGGTTTGTGAAAGGCATTTCTCTTGTCCCTCTCCATTTCTGCCCAACCAGTTGTTTTGGCAACAATAATCGATGAATACAAAAAACACGCAAGGAAAAAAAAAAGGAAAAAAAAGTGTAAAGTTGCTAAGTGGAATTCCCCGAAGACCTCTCTCTGAGAGAAGATTTGGCAGAAACAAAGGATGTTTTTACTTTCGTGCTTGTGAAAAAAACAACTGTTTTCTTTTATACCTCTTTCAAAGCCCTCCGGTTTTGGTTGGGCCCAAGGAAATAGCCCTAACTGACAGATGTTCCTGTTGAAGTTGTAATAGATCCTTAAAAAACATGACTAAAATAACAGCAGCACCATTCTGTGTCCTTTGATGTATTTGTTAGACACCCCCATAGAAATTTAAATCGAATACAGCCTCTACCACCAAACCAGGAAGTTGTGAAACTTTCATTCTTTTCCAGAACCAAAAGTAATTATCCACCGCTCAAAGCATTTCAGAAAGCATTATGAGGGTATGATACTAACCAGTCAGTTGGACTAATCTGAATGACCATCAGTACTCCAAGCAAAAGAGGCCTGATTATACTTACAGTTATTACACCGCTGCAGTTACAAGGTTACTTAGAAAGCTGAACTCAATCTTTCAGCATATTAGAGACTGAAATGCCAAATCATCAAACTGGAAGCCTTAATATACCCTCTAGAAATGTTGAGATGACAAAGAGGCCTATGTGAAAACTTAGATGATATAGGATCTCCTTGGCATAATTCTTCTCCATATTCTGAACCAGTCATTCATCTGAATGATGTATGGGAAGTTCCCCTGCTTTTTCATCTTTCTGGAAGTTTTCTTCAGCTTGCAACTTCCAAGAGACACTTCTTGCATTCTAGGTTCTCATTTAAATGAACTCACTAAAAAAAAATTTTCATTATTATGGATATTATTTTTTAAAAAATTTGGCTAATAAGAAAAGTGAAAGAGCTAGCATAAGTGGTGATACTGCATTACAGGATCTGGAGCCGTCAGTAATCAGGGAACACAACAGGTTATTTCATGACTAGTGAAGAAGACCAGACTTTTTTCTCTCAAAAAATGTCAGAGTGTACTCTTCATGTAAGAAGCAGCTTCAACTGTGATTTATAGCAAGGCCATAAATGAACAAACCTACTGCACGCTACATTATGCATCTGGAGGTTAGAAGTAAGGTAGACCAGGACGACAAAAGACAGATTTTCCACTTAAAACTGAGAGTTGGAATGAGGGAGAACCTGAAGTGGGACTTCCGGTCAAATGAGCTCAATAAATGAACTACCAAAGTCAGTAACAAAAAGTCCCTATGAAAAGGCAAGGCAAACAGAGAAGGACAATTTGTTCTGATCCAAACATAAGGGACTGCAAGAAGCACTGGACAGAAATCTTGTAGTGAGAGGAAAACACTGGTGTGAAATGCTTTTTTCATTGTCTGGAGTGAACTGACATTTCTCTTTGCCATACCCATGGAAGTTGAGGAAGCCACACTTCAAGTATAACATAATTAAAGTTAAAACAGACTGAAAAAAAAAAAAAGAAGAAAAGTTCTGCATCAAGATGTCATGATGATGACAGATGGTGACAGATGATGCAGAGAAGGCGGAGTTACTGAATGCCTTCTTTGCTTCAGTCTTTACTGCTCCGGCCAGCCCTCAGGAGTCCCAGACTTTGAAGGTGACAGAAAAAGTCTGGAGGAAGGAAGACTTTCCCTTGGTTGAGGAGGATCAAGTTAGAGACCAGTTAAGTAAACTGGACATCCACAGGTCCATGGGTCCTGGTGGAATGCACCCGTGAGTGCTGAGGGAGCTGGCAGGTCATTGCTGGACCACTCTCCATCATCTTTGGAAGGTCCTGAACAACAGGCGTGTGCCTGAGGAGTGGAGGAAAGCCAATGTCACTCCAATCTTCAGGAAGGGCAAGAAGGAAGACCCAGGAAACTACAGGCCAGCCAGCCTCACCTCCATCCCTGGAAAGATGATGGAACAGCTCATTCTGGGTGTCATCTCAAAGCCTGTGGAGGAAAAGAAGGTTATCAGAAGTAGTCAACATGGATTCACCAACGGGGAGTCATATCTGACCAGACTGAGAGCCTTCTACAATGTCATGACTGGATGGATAGATGAGGGGAGGGCAGTGGGTGTTGCCTACCTTGACTTCAGCAAGGCTTTCGACACCGCCTCCCACATCATCCTCATAGGCAAGCTTAGGAAGTGTGGGTTAGATGAACGGACAGTGGGGTGGATTGAAAATTGTCTGATAGATAGAGCTCAGAGGGTTGTGGTTAGTGGCAGAGAGTCTAGTCGGAGGTCTGTTACAAGTGGAGTTCCCCAGGAGTCAGTACTGGGTCCAGTCCTGTTCAATATATTCATCAATGACCTGGATGAAGGGATAGAGTGTGCCCTCAGCAAGTTTGCTGATGACACAAAACTGGGAGGAGTGGCGGGCACACCGGAAGGCTGCGCTGCCATTCATCATGACCTGGACAGGCTGGAGAGTTGGGCAGGGAGGAACCTTATGAAATTCCACAAAGGCAAGTGTAGGGTACTGCACCTGGGGCAGAATAACGCCATGCATCAGCACAGGTTAGGGGCTGACCTGCTGGAGAGCAGCTCTGTGGAAAAGGACCTGGGAGTCCTGGTGGAAAACAGGATGACCATGAGCCAGCAGTGTGCCCTTGTGGCCAAGAAGGCCAATGGCATCCTGGGGTGCATCAAGAAGAGTGTGGCTAGCAGGTCAAGGGAGGTTATCCTCCCCCTCTACTCTGCCCTGGTGAGGCCGCATCTGGAGTTCTGTGTCCAGTTCTGGGCTCTCCGGTTCAAGAAGGACAGGGAGCTGCTGGAGATGGTACAGCAAAGGGCTACGAAGGTGATTAGGGGACTGGGACATCTTTCTTATGAGGAAAGGCTGAGGGACTTGGGTCTTTTTAGTCTGGAGAAGAGGAGACTGAGGGGGGATCTTATTAATGCTTCTAAATACTTAAGGGGTGGGTGCCAGGAGGATGGGGCCAGTCTTTTTTCAGTGGTGCCCAGTGACAGAACGAGAGGTAACGGGCACAAACTTGGTCACAGGAAGTTCCATCTAAACATGAGGAGGGACTTCTTTACTTTGAGGGTGGCAGAGCAGTGGAAGAAACTGCCCAGAGAGGTTGTGGAGTCTCTTTCTCTGGAGATATTCAAAACTCGCCTGGACACAATCCTGTGCAATCTGCTCTAGGTGAACCTGCTCTGGTGGGGGGGTTGGGCTAGATGATCTCCAGAGGTCCCTTCCAAGCCCTATCATTCTGTGATTCTGTGATTCTCTGATACAACAGCACAAAAAATGAGTCTGTGACCTAGCAGAGCAAGGTATTTCTTTGTTTGGATTCTTCTTATACAAGCAGATGTCTGCTTTCACCAGAGAACCAAATCTATCAGCTAAATAAGACAAAATGAAACCTGATGCAGGCATGACCTGATTTTGACTTTGCAATTAGGCTTAGATGTTGGTTGGCTTTGGGAGATGTTATTGGATGAGCTTCCTTGCCTTCCTTCCAGAAATCATTGATTATAATCTCAACCAAGTTGTTAGAAACACTAACACAGACACCACGTGGTGTGAACCAATGCACAGCCAATAAATCTAGTCTTTAGCAGATATTCAGGTGTAGCAGCCTGGGAGTATTTCTATACAATATTTTGCAGGCAGATGTGAACGTACTCTAGCTGTACTCCAAGTCAATTGCTTGCAAACCAACTCCAACCCCACAGTTATATTGCAGCAGCTATGTGACATGCTATTCAGGGTGATAAGTCCAGATCAGATTACTGAAAGTACCATTTGGCTCCTGAACAATGTACCGTACATTAGCTTATTGTGCCACTTTGATGAGAAGGGTACCCCAGCCTCCTTGATGACAGTTCATTAGTTGAAGACAACTAAACAAGAGGGTATTCTGACTGTGAGACTTACTTTGATTATATCCTCAAATAATTCAGAATTTCTTTAAAAACCTGAATTCTCTGTTCAGTGTTCACCTCTTCTAACTCTGTTTTAAAACCATGAGTCTCTCTGACTCTCCTGTTTCATCATCATTCCTGCTCTCTGTTCTGCTCCAACACCTTCTACTCCTGTTCTTCTCCTGTTCTGTTGCATCTGGGCTTAGCAGCTCCTTCTCTCACTTTAGGATATAACCTCTAGCTCAGATTGCTTTCACAGAATACACAAGATGAATATCCATCAGTCCAGCACCAAGAGGAAAAAAAGTGGAGGAATCTGTGTAACCGTGGAAGTCTTTGTACATTCAGTAGAAATACATGCAGTATACAATTTATATACTTATATTTAATTGTATAAAGTTACAGAAAAATTTATATATATTTAAATATTGTTAAATTTTTAGTATTTTTTTTCATGGCAATAGATATTCTCAGTATTGTTGATGGGTTACCTTCCACTAACTGATGGTTCAGGTGTACCAAATTCTGTCCAAGTAGGGCACTTTTTAAGAACGACAACGGTAATACAAACATGAAAAGAATTCTCTGGCTTCATTAATGTTTTATTTGAGCACAATAATTCAAAATCACATATTTATACAGGTCCACAATATTCTAAAATATTATTCCTACCTCTAATAATTGTTCAAAAGCATGTTTTTAGTTACCCAGTATCAGGAGAAAAAAGAATTCTTTGTCCTCACTGGACAAAAGGTACCCCTTTAATTCTTGATTCATTTGTGAAGAATTCAGATAGTTTTATAGTGTTATAGTTCACAGAAAGTTTTATTTTTTAAAAGCTTCAGCTCAATGTTCGTTTTCATTTAGCTGTTCTATAATGAAGTGTTTCTTACTAGAATGTTTACAGTTGGTGCATAGATAAATCATAAACAGGAATTCTAATTCTTTGCTAGTTCTTCATATGAGTTCCATTACAGCCACACTGCAGGCAGTGATGCACTTCAAGGATTGTGCTGATGCTGATGTTATAAAGCAGAAGAACAAAGTTTAAATGGTCTGTAAATGTCAGCAGAATCCTGATAGTAAATTATGACCTTGCTATTGACTCCTGAGTACCTTTAGCTACATTTTATGCATTTCATGTAATGAAAGTGTAATGCTCTTCAGATGACATAAACAAAAGGGTAGCACAACTGACCACATTCATGAACCAAAAGAGAACATCAGATATTTATCAGGAGTTAAGTGAAGTTACTTATAGAAATTAAAGTCATCTTTAGGAAAGCAATAATATCCAGACAGTAGTGTTGCAAGAAATACTAGTGCCTGTATTCTTAGGGGGATTAATTTTTTTTTTTTGTGTTGGAATTCAATATACAGACTTCTGAGATTCAGCACATTAAACTATCTTTATTCTTAAGCATAAAATTGGAATTCTTGGCTTGCTTGTAATTTATATATTGAAGCTTTGCAGCTCTGAGGGGATATATTAATGTCCACTGCAGTGTCTGTCAGTGGCACATTCCATGACTGAGGTGCCAAGGCAAACTGAATTCAATAATACAGAGTTGATTATGGATAACAGAACCACAAGTTTGTGCCTGACATATAAGTGACCTTGTAATCCTCTTTTTAGAATTCTTGCCGGCACTCCTCCCTCCTGCCACTCTCTTTTATTGTGTTTTAAAATTAGATTAGAAGGACTTTGGGGCAGAGACCACGCTGTCTCTTACATCTCAGGGAAGAGCTGCAATGAAAATGTATCTATTGTGCAGATCATTTTCTGAATTCCTGTTTTGAAATGTTAAAAGTTCATATCATCCTCATTCACATTCCTTTTATAATCCTAAGTGGGATTCAAGAAAGAAAGTTATATGTTGCTCATTTCATTTCATTTCATAGTAACTAAAATGCAGTTCACTGGCTTCTTTCTTTTCTCAGAATTACCCAATAATGTATGCCTTAGCTTTTTTTTCATGCCATTTTACTTACTGTTATAAATGTGGTTGTAGACCCAGCAATATTAATAATTTTTTTTTGTGCCTAACCAATCCCAAATTTTATTTGTTTCTTTGTACAAAAAACACTGCTGTAACAGTGAGCCCAGTAAGGCAATTGCTGGATTGTGTCAGGTTTAGGATAAACATCTTCCTATGCTGCTGCTCTTTTGTCTGGAACATAAAGGCAGTTATACCATTCCTCTTAAAAAGTTCATCTGTTGTGAGAAGAAATGAATCCTTTTATTTTTTAAGTCAGGAGGAAGAAAACGGATAGAGGAGAGCTACAAAATAAAGGAAAGCTGTTTGAATGTAGCACCAGTTAAGTCTGTACGCAGTCAGGGTAGGAATGAAGCTTTGAAATTCCTATCAAAAGCTTTGAAGCTTTTGGAGTGCCTCCTTGGCAAATGTCGATACCCTAGAACAGGAGTTCTGCTTTAATAGTAGAATCATCAGCAACCTTTAGTGTCCTTATCAGAAATAGCTATGGGCTTCTACTGCTAAAAACAGCTTCTGATGAGTACACAATGCTGTATTGCAGATAAGTTGGGTGATGTTTTAGAGGGCATATGAATTCTGTACATTAGAAATAAATAGCTCCTTCTAATATCAGGGAAATCCAAGTGATGCCTGAAATTTCTTGTTTGCTGCATCAGAAGCCAGCTAGGAAAAAATAATAAATCGGTAGCTATTATTGATTGAAGCACTCAGGAAGGTCAGAGAACAAAAGTGTTGAGAATTTGACAGATGTGGTCAATAAAAGAGGCAGTTCCCATTTGACCATGCAAAGGAACCACAGACCTTGAAATATTCACCAGAAACTTCATCAGATTTTAAAGAATGCCTCACAGCTACTTTTCAGATACTGATTAACTATTGGCTTTCACCACCAGGAGCTAGTGAGGATGCTAACGTACTTTGGCTACAGAAACCTTGCCTGTTAATGAAGCAAGGTGGAAGCAGACAAGTAGTGAACTCTTATCAAGGGTTTCTGTACTCTTTGAGTTCAGGCATCATGTAGGTGAGAATAAGTCTTATATCATCTGAATGGGGAGACAATATGTTCGTCAGAGTCTTCCACACATGCTTAGGAAACCTGGTGCATCAGACCTGCTGTTTATATCCAGCTGCACTGTTCAGTCTGTTCACGGTAGCTCATCACTCTTCCAAGCTGGGACCCTGTGGCCTAGATCCAGACCCTCACTGCTTCTACATCTTTTCACAGTTCCTGGTTCAATGCTATGTTCACTTTCCAGACCATGCAAGGCCGTTATTCTTTATATATTTAAGTACCTGCTGAAGACTTACTTTCACAGAGTTGTTTATTAGAGATTGATCACTATAAATATAAAGATGCACAAACATTATGTCATATAGAGTAATTTCTCCAAATATTTTGATATGGTTCCTATGCTTTTACATGAGGGGTAACACTTATCTAACTATAGGTTCTACTAGCAGCACCAAATGAATACCTATTGAGAGTGGAAACCATTCTTGTTCAAACAAGTGTAAGGAAATGTGAATTTACTGTGTTCATGATCTCTGGTATTAAATACCACAGGAACACAAACAAGTTTGCACATACCATCCCTATGTTGCATATATCTCCAGGAGTTTATGTATAAATACATTTACTCAGACAACTACTCTGGAGCTTTCACACTGATTTGCAGTGAACTGCTTAGAGACAGGTAATGTGATTGAACTCAAGACGCTGCACACACAGTCTGTTGCATGAGAAGAAAATTATCTTCTGCTTTATCTCCACTGAAGGGGAGAGACATAAAATAGTCATAGTATAATTTAGGTTGGAAGGGATCTCTGGAGGTCATCTAGTCATCTAGTCCAATCCCCTGCTGAAAAGAAGTCTAATCGACAAGGTTGCTCAGGGTCATGACCAGTTGAGCCTTGACTACCTCTCAGGAGCACCTTCCACAATGACTCTGGGCAACTTGTTCCAGTATTTGATGAACCTCATGATCAAATTTTTTTCCTTATATCTAGTCTGAATTTCCCACATTCCAGGCATTCAAACAAGACTGCATAAATTCTGATGTGGACCATTGTATTAAAAGAATTGTTTCCCAGTTTAGATACTATTACACCATATTTTATATTGATTTCTGTAAAAAGACAAGAGTTTTGATATGATGAAGAGATTTTTGCCTTTGAATATTGTAGTGGGTTGACCCTGGCTGGATGTCAGGTGACCACCAAAGCCACTATATCACTCCCCTTCCTCAGCTGGACAGGGGAGAGAAAAATATAATGAAAGGCTCGTGGGTCGAGATAAGGACAGGGAGATCACTCAGCAATTGCCATCATGGGCAAAACAGACTCGCCATGGGGAAATTAGTTTAATTTATTATCAATCAAATCAGAGTAGGATAATGAGAAATAAAACCTAATCTTAAAAACACCTTCCCCTCATCCCTCCCTTCTTCCCAGGCTCAATTTCACTCCCAATTTTCTCTACCTCCTCCCCACCAGTGGCACAGGGGGACGGGGAATGGGGGTTGTGGTCAGTTCATCACACGTTGTTTCTGTTGCTCCTTCCTCCTCGCATTCTTCCCCTGCGTGGGGTCCCTCCCACAGGAGACAGTTCTCCATGAATTTCTTCAACATGGGTCCTTCCCACGGGCTACAGTTCTTCACGAACTGCTTCAATGTGGGTCCTTTCCACGGGGTGCAGTCCTTCAGGAACAGACTGCTCCAGCATGCGTCCCCCACAGAGTCACAAGTCCTGCCAGCAAACCTGCTCCAGCATGGGCTCCTCTCTCCACGGGTCCACAGTTCCTGCCAGGACCCTGCTCCAGCATGGGCTTTCCATGGGGTCACAGTGTCCTTCAGGTGTCCACCTGCTCTGTCATGGGGTCCTCCACAGGCTGCAGGTGGATATCTGCTCCACCGTGGACCTCCATGGGCTGCAGGGGCACAGCCTGCCTCACCATGGTCTTCCCCATGGGCTGCAGGGGAATCTCTGCTCCAGTGCCTGGAGCACCTCCCCTCCTTCCTCACACTGACCTTGGTGTCTGCAGAGTTGTTTCTCTCACATATTCTCACTCCTCTCTTCTCCTGCTGCCATTGCATAGTTGTTTTTCCCCTTCTTAAATATGTTATCACAGAGGCGCTACCACTGTTGCTGATTAGCTCAGCCTTAGCCAGTGGCAGATCCGTCTTGGAGCCGGCTGGCATTGGCTCTATCAGACATAGGGGAAGCTTCTAGCAGCTTCTCACAGAAGTCACCCCTGTAGCTCCCCCACTACCAAAACCTTGCCACGCAAACCCAATATAAATGTAAACAAAATTTTACATCAAAACTTTTAATCTAAATGTTTAAATCAAAGCTTTTATACCTAAAACTGGTTGTTACAGTAATCCAGGGTACATTTTGTACTGATATTTCTACCTAAAATATAAGAAGAATACAATCTGCCCTGGCTACCTCAGTGCATGTTCTATCAGGCAGTTTAAGGGATCTGCTGCTGACAAGTCAAACAGAGGGAAATCCTTTTGTTTTATTTATTTTATTTTATTTTATTTTATTTTATTTTATTTTATTTTATTTTATTTATTTTATTTTATTTATTTTTTATTTTATGTTATTATTTTATTTGTGCTGGTTTTGGCTGGGATAGAGTTAATTTTCTTCATAGTAGCTAGTATGGGGCTGTTTTGGATTTATGCTGGAAACAGTGTTGATAAAGCAGGGATGTTTTAGTTACTGCTGAGCAGTGCTTACACACAGTCAAGGCCTTTTCTGCTACTCACACCGCCCCACCAGTGATTAGGCTGGGGGTGCACAAGGAGTTGGGAGGGGACACAGCCGGGACAGCTGACCCCAACTGACCAAAGGGATATTCCATACCATATGACGTCATGCTCAGCATATAAAGCTGGGGGAAGAAGAAGGAATGGGGGGACATTCGGAGTAATGGCGTTTGTCTTCCCAAGTAACCGTTACGCGTGATGGAGCCCTGCTTTCCTGGAGATGGCTGAACACCTGCCTACCGATGGGAAGTGGTGAATGAATTCCTTGTTTCGCTTTGCTTGCGTGTGTGGCTTTTGCTTTACCTATTAAACTGTCTTTATCTCAACCCACGACTTTTCTCACTTTTACTCTTCTGATTCTCTCCCCCATCCCACCTGGGGGGAGTGAGCGAGCAGCTGTGTGGTGCTTAGTTGCCAGCTGGGCTTAAACCACGACATTATTTTATTTTATTTGAGATGAAATAGAAAGGAACTGCAAAAGCTATATGCCCTTGAGACAAAAAAGGAGTCTTGTGAAGAACTAATATCTTTAGAATAACATATTGAATGTAAGTAATTCTGGGCTACACTGAGACATTTCACCACTCTGGTCAAAAAGAAGATTAAAATGACCAGTTAACTGTGCTGTACACTGTGCTGTACAGTTAACTGGTGGCAAGTCCTCCTGTAGGAAAGACGCATGTGTAGGAGACAGCTGGACTCTTTTGTTAGTCACAGCAGACGAGATCAGAGAAGTGAATCTATGAGATGTGAGCTGCTGGACTGAAACACTGGAATGTGTTGCTTTTCATCAAGGGCAAGAGGATTTTTTTTTTAAAGTTGTGTAATCAGTGTATAGGGTTTAACAATCCCTAACACATGTAGGTAGTAGCTGCAACAATAAAGAGGAACCTGATTGACTGTCTTCTCGCATAAGGGTCTAGAGTATGTTGTAATTGTGGAGTTCTGAAGTGATCTGTTTCATTCAATATTAGCATTTTAAGTATTGGCACTATGGGCCTCTGCCTAATGCAACCACCTACTCATGCCAAACTTCAAAGGCTCGTGTTGCTTTTGTCTTCTCACAGCCAGATGATAGTTACAATTAACAAGCACTGTCAACATTGTCCAAAGTATTGAATACTAATTGTCACTCTATTGACTAAATCAACAGTATTTAAGAAGTGCTGCCCAGCTCTCCCAAGACCTCAGCACCACAGTGATTTTTTTGTTATGCAATAGGACTCAACAGTACCACTTTACTGACATTATTTTCCATCCCACCCATCAGACCGGAAATAGTAAAAAGTAGTGGTTACAAGGTCTGAATTAATTTTTGGCACCACACTTATATCCTTAGCTGCAAGCCATTACTGGACACTACTGTGCCCAACTTAAAATGGTTTTGGTATTCATGGTCACCTGTTCAGCAACACCAAAACTAAGGGAACAAGATATTTTTTGACTGCAAACTCCTCAGCATATAAAGTGAACTTCTGTGCAGTGAATTTACACTTGCTGACAATAGGCTTATTTAGTTTCTGTTCTTGAGACTTAAAAACAACTAATGGATCATCCTTCCCCTGAATTTGTAAGCCACAAGTTGAAAACCATTAACCTGCAAACAGTACCCTTCCCTTCACAGAATCACAGAATCACTAAGGTTGGAAAAGACCTGTAAGATCAAGTCCAACCATTAACTAACACCATCATGCCCATTAAATCGTGTCCCACAATGCCTCGTCCACACGTTCCTTGAACACCTCCAGTGATGGTGACTCCACCACTTCCTTGGGCAGCTTATTGCAGTGTTTCACCACTCTCTCAGTAAAGAAATTTTTCCTAATATCCAGCCTGAACCTCCCCTGGTGCAACTTGAGGCCATTCCCTCAAGTTCCCTTCCCTTCCCTTCCCTTCCCTTCCCTTCCCTTCCCTTCCCTTCCCTTCCCTTCCCTTCCCTTCCCTTCCCTTCCCTTCCCTTCCCTTCCCTTCCCTTCCCTTCCCTTCCCTTCCCTTCCCTTCCCTTCCCTTCCCTTCCCTTCCCTTCCCTTCCCTTCCCTTCCCTTCCCTTCCCTTCCCTTCCCTTCCCTTCCCTTCCCTTCCCTTCCCTTCCCTTCCCTTCCCTTCCCTTCCCTTCCCTTCCCTTCCCTTCCCTTCCCTTCCCTTCCCTCTTCAGCCAAATTAATAGGATCAATACATTTTTTTCTTTCAGTTGCCACAGGCTCTTTTACCTTAAATTTGCCTGTATTTTGGCATATGTGAAAACCTCAATTTCAATATTCTTTTGAAGTTATTATAAAACATTCTCCTTCTTTCTCAGCCTTTTTTTTTTAAGTCTGTAAAAGTATAGGGTATTCTGCCTGTGTGCCTTCTGATAAAATCCTATCTTGTAATGAAAGCTCCACTTTAAATTGATGATGGTGACTATAAATACGATACACTAGCCAACTTGTGCTAACAGTCTTCATTCCTTTCTTATTCTCAGCAGTAGCTCTGGCACTCATGGTCTACTTAACTTCTGATGCCAATTCCATTAAAAAGGAATCCAACTGCAATATACAAAGTTTAGTTTCAGACTTTACTGCACAGCATTTTTGGTCAAATGTGACCACTATTTCTCGTGCATGTTATCAATTTTCAAATTAAATATTTGAGCCTGAAAAATAGTCTCCAGCTTGCAAAAGGGCAAGTGTGAAGGCAAGTAGTTCTTTCAACAATACGTTTTTTTATGATCAGTTGCAGTTCCTGCTGATCTCCCTTTTCTACCCACAGACTAAGGAAGGAAATTCTTCCTTAGGGCACAACAGCATTTTTTGTTAGACCACAATAGAAAAACTTGTGTTACTCAATTTTGATTATATGCAAAAGAATTAGTAATATTTCCACTGTAGGCATCTGTGGACATATGTGTGCTATAGTATTTGATGATTTTGAAAATAATTGTCTTCTCTTTTCAGACTGCATAGTTTTTTTTTAAGAGAATCTACACACGCAAGCAGATAAAATATAGAGCACTGCCCAAAAGTCAGAAAGATATGAAGAAAATGCAAGGCTTAGAGATATACTGTTGGAACTGGAGTAAGAATGGTATGAAAAAAACAGGGTAAAATAAGAGCAGACAAGCTATACCAGAATAAGATTATGAAAAGCAAAGAGCAAACACAAGTCTTGAATAGGAAGATGAACAGATGAACAGATTAAAATAATTGGTTGTCTTGGTGTTATGGCAGCAACGTTATTTCAGAAGGACTAGATAACACAGAATAAAGTTGCAGAATGACTAGAAAAAAACCATGTTACAGCATTCCTAAGAATAATGTTCATGGATGTGCACTTGGAATTTAGATGTTGAGATTCAAAACACCTTCTGTGATTTTATAAGTAAGTAGTCTGATCCTGAGGTCTGTTACAGTTCTCCATGTGATGTCCACTAAATAAAAATCAAGACAGAAGTTGTGGATAAAGTTATACCATTCATACCCAGCACAAAAGAGACAGGACATGATAGTTCCACTAAATTCCATTACAAAATTCCTGAATTTCACTTTTTTTTCCCCGTGGTTACTTTTACATTAATGTATGGTTCTTGATAGTCAATTTCCATGAAGTTGACATGTAATATTCTCTCAGATATTGTCTAAATTTTGTTTGCCATAAAGTGAAGATAAGATGCAGAAATTTTTGTATTTTCAGAAGAACAACTTTTTCTGAGCAAACTGTTTTGAAAAGTCATGTGCTATCTTGAAGATATACTTGTTAGTTAAACACCCTGGAATAAAAACTTTTGACCATGATGGCATCTCTTCTCCTCTTCTCTTCTCTTCTCTTCTCTTCTCTTCTCTTCTCTTCTCTTCTCTTCTCTTCTCTTCTCTTCTCTTCTCTTCTCTTCTCTTCTCTTCTCTTCTCTTCTCTTCTCTTCTCTTCTCTTCTCTTCTCTTCTCTCCTCTCCTCTCCTCTCCTCTCCTCTCCTCTCCTCTCCTCTCCTCTCCTCTCCTCTCCTCTCCTCTCCTCTCCTCTCCTCTCCTCTCCTCTCCTCTCCTCTCCTCTCCTCTCCTCTCCTCTCCTCTCCTCTCCTCTCCTCTCCTCTCCTCTCCTCTCCCCTCCCCTCCCCTCCCCTCCCCTCCCCTCCCCTCCCCTCCCCTCCCCTCCCCTCCCCTCCCCTCCCCTCCCCTCCTCTCCTCTCCTCTCCTCTCCTCTCCTCTCCTCTCCTCTCCTCTCCTCTCCTCTCCTCTCCTCTCCTCTCCTCTCCTCTCCTCTCCTCTCCTCTCCTCTCCTCTCCTCTTCTCTTCTCTTCTCTTCTCTTCTCTTCTCTTCTCTTCTCTTCTCTTCTCTTCTCTTCTCTTCTCTTCTCTTCTCTCTTCTCCGCTCTGCTTTTCCCTGCTCTGCTCTGCTCTTCTCATGTTCAGAATTGAATCTAAGCCTTTCTACAAACTGATGAATGCTTTTCTTTCCAAACATGCACACACCTAACATTTTTTCATATGAAAACAGCCAGCTGCCTGGAATAGAGATTTAGGTGATTCGTTGGTTAAATTTGTATGTTAGCATCTTAAGTATGGTACCCTAATATTTGCAAAAAAAAATTACTTGCTCTTTAATATGGTGTACATTTACACAAGCTACATAGAAACTGCAGTTGCAACCCAAATTTCAAACTCCTACTTTTGGCATTGATTCTATATACATATCAAAACTTTCTTCTAAGAATTGGGCAATCTGCCTTACTGAACAACAGACCTTCTGTAAACCATCATTTCTTCAAAAAAAGGACTGGACTGTTTACAGTTCAGGAGTACTTATTGGACTACAAGGCTGTCTGGACTCCACTGTGCAGGGGAGCAGAATAAGAATCTCAATGGAGCAAACAAAAAACAAATCAAGGTGACTGCAAAAAGTGCTGCTTTGAGGCAACTGTCCTTGAAAACTCTGTTGTCCTACCTCTTTAGACTAGTGAGGCTTCTTAGATAATTTTCTTAATCTGTCTGAGTTAACAACTTTCTGCAACAAGTTTCCCTCTGTATTCTTCCTTGTATAGTACTGTAGTCAGAGCAAAATTAAAGACTAGAAACTCTCAGCTTATGGCAGAAGGTACAGCTGCTGAAGTTGTGCAAATATCTGATTAGAATATTTCATTAAATACATGAAACTGTGCTTCTTGCCGCCTTGTTTGATGAAAGTGAGGTAAAATATTGAGAAGACCATAGCTTAATGCTAGCTGTACTTTGTGCATTTCCTGTTCACAATGTTTGATCACTTATAAGCAAATGAACTCAGAAACCAAAATCCTGTGGAAAACTAGAGGAACTGAATGTCTTCTTGGGCAATTCTGAATAGTTTGCTCCACTCTTCTAACACTTTTAAACTGACGTATATGTAAGTGCATTAGACAATCTGCCAGGTTGGTTTGTTCACTTCTTTTTCCTTACTCTCCTCTTTTGGAAGAAAGCTGTTCCCCTACAGAGTACCAGATGAATATCTTAATGTGTTCTGCAAAATCCTGGTGGAAGAGTCCCCATTTGGCATATGGTGTTTGGCAAAGTCACTTTCTGGCATTTTTCCATCTGAACTATGAGGAAAATTAGATCAACTCTGTGGTACAGATCTCAGCAGGGTAGTGCCCTAAGCAATACTAGAACAAGCAGAAATATTTGGGATTTTCCTGAAGTTTAGTGTTGGGAGGGGAAAAAAACTCCTTTAATATTTGAAGTATTTCTATCAACAAATATTTTTAAAAAGTGCATATTTAGTCTGAAGATTTCTGCTGAGTTTTCTATTTATGTTAATGGCAATTTAGACAGTGTGTTCAAACAAGCTAATATATTCTGGTAAGCTGAACAGGTAGGACCTACCTGCAGTAGTTTGGATGCAAAATCAGATTATCACAGTTTCCAAGTGCTCTGTTGTGGTGTTTGTAATTAGTCATTGTCTGAGGAGAATCAAGAAGAAGCATAAACTTGTGATCTTACCCTGGGAAATTGCCTAATTTTCTTCTATTAATCAGTAGGGCAAAATTTTTGTTATGACATTTCTACTGCTAACTCAAATGTCATTTGTTACTTTCGTCTATGCATTGATATGTTTTACACAGAGACCTTCTCGGCTTACAATAGCTCCCCCTTTTTCTTTCAAAAATATTTCTTTCATTATGCAGTTTATCTTCTATTTTCATTTGACTTATAGTCTAGTTTAGAAATCTGTCTACAAATTACATGACTCAGATTAAAATGATTAGCACATATTTTTCTTTAGGGGATTTGATCAGAATAATTTCTATACAGAACAGAGTCTGCTGTATTTGCAAATACCCCTAAATGCTGAAAATTTGATATGCAAAGAAATATTGAAAAATGAGTAGAAAACTTCAATGCAAAGCTGATTTATTTTTCCTTAATATACTTTTGGCTCTCATACAATGTAACACACATTGTATGACCAAATCTATTTATCTGCTTATGAGAGCTGACTAGATTTGTTTCTGAACATTCTAGTAGGAAAGCAAACTAGACTTATCTTTAGAAAAGTAATTATTTTTGTTTGTACAAATAAGTTGTGTAGTACCATATCTCAAATTAAGACACTTAAGAAACTGATTTTGAAATTTTGAGCACATTTCACTTTCACTTTTAGAATCCTCTGTGTGACGTGTAGTTTGTTACTTCTGGCTGATGAAAACTTTTTATCTGGAAATGGCTATATAACACAGAAAGAATACAAACCATGAAAGTGTGGAAATAGGTAAATTGGTAATTATTTAAGATGAGAACGAGTATAAATATAAATTTCATAAGTCTGAAATCTGCTTTTTAAAAATGGGAAGTTTATGGGAATGAGGCTATTAAATGTAAAATTAATGGGAAACCTGGGAAAAAAAAGCACAAAATTTAAGTGGGCTATTATGGGCCACCTTGATTTTGACTTTCATATTTTTAACACTCTGGGGAGATGCCATGTCATATTTCGTGGTGACACTTTCTTGATTTCTGGAGTACCTATCATGCTGTTGCTTTATACATTCTGTATTAGTGAGTTGTTATGATGCACCTTTAATGACTCACCTCACCATTTTGACCTTTTTGGCTTTTAGATAGTGACTATGTCTTGAAGTTATCTTCAGTATGTTTTGGCTTTTTAAACCCTAGTGGAGAAAATAATTCTTTATAAATATACTGGATCTTTTAACTCACATTAATAAGTAAGTGTTCTGTCATGTCAGGGTATATGATAACATATAATTTGGATTCATAATTTGTTTAGCGGTGGTTTTCAGGATTGTTTGGAGAGTTACGCTAAAAAGAAGAGAAGAGTCAAAATTTTCTCTGACCATGTAATTTATTTAATCATCTTCACTGTGACAGATTAGAATTAAAGTGTCAATTCCTAATTGATATAAGCTAGAATTAATGTTGAGAACATTATAAGAAATTTAAATGCATTTACTTCAAACTTGGGTGGATGGTAGGTGAAGAACTGGATTTGGGCTAAATCTTAGAATTAGCATGTAGAAATACAGCTGCTAATAAGATCAACAAGAACAAAAGATTTGTGTAGCAGGGAATGATAATTTTACAGTAAGAGTTCAGGTTGGGCTGGGAAATAAGTACTGTGTGCAAAGACTCCTTAAAATAAGTTTATTAGTTATTTATACATAACCATGGAATTTAGGGAACAGGAGAGAATATATTGGAATGGAACAGGACAGGAGACAAGATAATAAAAGATTATAGAAGGGGACACTCCAGAGCCACCACAGTGAATGCCAAACAAGAACCCAGGTGAAATGGAGCTGGGACAATAAACAGCAGGAACTTCTGAAGGTCCTCAATCATCCATCACTGCAAATGCCTTCGTGGCTATTAGTATAAGACCTAACAAATTAAAAATTATGGATGAGACACAGTACAATGTAATTAAATTTTGGTCCTCTATCATTGTTTCTTCCAAAAGAACTAAAGGGGGAAAAAAACCCAAACAAACCAAAACAAACCAGCCCAAAACCACAATCTGTTTACTTTAATGCAACAACACAAAAGAGAAAAAGAAGCCTTTACTATATAAAATGAGCTACCTATCAATCAGCACTTGCAAAACCACCTCTGTAACTGTGAACCTCCCTGTAATACTCTCCCTGACAGTAACCTTTAACACTAAGTCCAAAATAAGAGTGGAAATGATTAAGCAGGTAATGTGCTGGAGCTGGAATTTAAGATACTTTATAGAATTCTCTCATTTTTTTCTTGCACTCACTTCATCATTATCTACACTTAAGCATCAAGCATTTTGAACAAGGTGATTTTTCTCTCCCATTTCTCTGCAGTCTCTACCACTACAGGATCCCTGCCTGTGATTGTTATTGTGATAGTTAGGAAACAGTACCAATAATCTTGACTAGAGTTTGCCTTGCTTAGGATTAGGTATGGTATAAATGGCGTTTCCACAATCTGTTTTCAGAATCTGATATTCTGTTTTTCATTCTGCTCTTTCTAATCTACACGCACTTCGCTTTTTATTTAGGCTGTTCTTTCATAATTCCCAATTTCCAGAACAGTGGCAACAGGAGGAGTGAAACAAAGGCATGCTGGAGTCTATTCTAAAGGCATGGAGCAAAGTGTCTTTTGCAAGCCTTTCAAAGTAGTGCCTACAGTGTAAATAATGGGTAAGAAAAGTCTGATGAGAAATGTCTGATTACCACAAATCGGAACCACACATACAGCTGGTGAATGACAGGCTGCACATCTTAAGTAGTGAGAGTTTTCATGATTTGTACACTCTAAAGTTAGATTTTACATGAACTGAAATTGAAGTTATTTATTTATTTATTTATTAAATTATTTAGTTATTTGTTAATTAAACGTTTTCCAGCTGAGGGAACTAGTGCTTAGGGAAGGTTCATGGTTCTCTGAACTTTCAGATGGTGGATTGTCGCCACTTTTTTGGTTTTTGTTTGGTTGGTTTTGTGTTGTTTGTTTTTTTTTTTTTTGTAGGTGAAAGAGGATTACAAAGCAAAGCATGGGGTTTGTGAAGCAATGACACACATGCAAGCTCGTTTGCATCTTACTCATTGAAAAAAGCAAACTCCACAAACTAGAATGATCAGCTCCTAGAGTCCCTAATAATTAAAAAAATTTAATTATTGTTTAAGAGCTGATGGTGGCAATTGCATATCATTTCCCTTGCAGATCGTCTCATCAACCATAAACTCTAACACAGAGGTAGGTAAAGAAGCTCATTTAGAGTAGGTACTTGCTCTGTATGCCCTATGAGCACAATCGATTTCCAGTGTCCTCAGCTCCTACAGATAACATCTGTTTTTGCAATTCACTTGAAAATTCATTAGTAAAACTATTCCCTCTGAGAATTCATGGATTCCCACCAGTCCTTTTATTCCTTTGGGCTCTAGACTCCATCTCATCCACCATGTCTGATCTTCAGATATATTGAGACGTCCCTGATTTTCATTTTCCAGCTGGTAACTTTCTACATAAAACTTCACTCTAAAAAGTAATCCCCTGAAACAGACACAAGCAGCAACCATTTTTGTTTTAGGGGAGATGTATTTCATTCTATGTACACCCTGTCCAGATAAACCATGAAGTTAGAAGTATGTTGATATAGAAATTATGATTAACCTTTCCATAAACAATGACATTAGAAGGGGGTCACAGTGGTCATCTAGTATAATACATGATAATTCATTTAGTGAATCACAGAATTATAGACTACACTACATAGGAATACAATATTCTTTAGAGATTATACAGACAGGACCTTGTTTTAATCACCTAAAAATCAAAAGACCATTCTGGATCTTACATCCATTAGAATAATAAATTTATTTATTTCTCAAGTAGGTATTAATAAAAAAATCTTGGGTTAATCTGAAAAGAAAATGTATTAATATTTTTCATGAATCAGAAGAAATCAGTGTATCGTGATGCATGGACCAGATTGTAGAAACAGGACCAGACTGGAGGCTTGATCAGATAAGTCAATGGAAATTTCAGCTACAGAAGGCCTTTTGTTACAGTCCTCATTTCTTTGATGGAGAGGAAGCAGTGTTTAGTAAATACCTCTTTTCTAAGCTAGATAGCAGTGAATAATATTTTCTTTGCCAGCATTGATTAGCTGGAAGTGTAATAAGTATTCTCGCGAGTTAAACATTTTTTCCAACTACATGACTACTTCAGATCTGTTCAAGAGTTCTAAAAATATTGAGAGGTTTTCTGAGTCACTGGTATAAATAATCAACAACATTTTTAATAGTGAGAATTATACAATAAAATAATACTTTATACTGGCATTTTAGGACTCTAAATGGGATGAACTGGGCAAAAGTCTGTCTTTTAACCTGATTTTGGAGACCATTAAAAGACTCAGTTTTAACACTTATTTAGCGAGGAATTGTAGGCAGCAGTAGTAATAACTAATGCCTCTCCAATGTAGTGTTACGGAAAATGGTTGTTACTGAATTTTTCTAGTTGAAAGGCCCCACCTAGGACTGCTTCCCACCATCTGGACAGAATCTTCTCATAATGTGAATAACTGCTTGCATTTTCCTGTGTAAAAATACTTGTAATCTTAAAACAAAGGTGTAACAGAATCTTAACCAGAATGTGAAGCGACCAATTCTAGAACATAAATAAAGTACTTTCTAAAGTTAATTTTAATGATTCACTTTGGGGTACAATGAATATTCTGTGCTTCAGAGTCATTAAATCAAGAGTGAATGTCTTTCTAAATTATGTCACATGCATTAGAACCAGTCACAAAATTAAATAAAATGAGGAATGGTTTCATTCTGTTATTTCATACAGGTTTTAATTTTTATTCCCATGAACATTCACTAAAATGTTGATTGACTTTTATTAAATAAAATTTAAATAAACCTTCCAAATTGACTGTAATCTTTTATGAAGTATAAAGCATATACATCAAGTGAAGTGATATTTTTTTTACTTTTTAAAAGTAAAAAATGTTTCTTTTCACTTGTTCCAGCTTCTGTGTAGAGGTAATCAACACTGGGAAGTCTGAATATACATATAACATTATCTAATTATATTTTACCCTTTGAAATTTTGTTCATTTTTTTCACACAAACTTAGATATGTCTCAACTTGCAAGTATAGGTCTCCACTCAGCAATCCATAATCTGTTTTTTCCTCACTTTTTTCTCTTTCTTTTACAACAATTTGATAATTAACTTAAAGAGGTTTTTTCAGTGTCACTTTCTGCAGATAATTATAAAGCACCAAAAAAACCCCACAACAGTTCACTGACCATCTGCTTCCTTGAAATCACTGTGTATAGTAAATATATAAAACTTTTTAAAATATGTAATGAGAATCAGGTTGCTCTTTGTCAGAGAAAATCATAAGCGAATGCTTCTGCAAGAAAAACTGGAAATGGATCTAAGATATTTTCCTAAGCAGTATATCTGACGGTGGCTGGTGGTGTTGGGTTGATGGTTGGACTTGATGATCTTAAAGGTCTTTTCCAACCTTAATGATTTTGTGTGATTCTGTGACTTGAGAGATTAAACTTGATGAACTGTAACTGGATATACGAGAACCATTTTTAACAGATAGGAGCAGATAGAGAATCTCTTTAAAAACTACAATTTGCATTTCACTAAAATTTTCTACTTGCTACTGGTTCACTTCATTCTGTATTCTTTCCTAAGGTGCCTTTCCTCATATCTTATGAAAACTGAAAACTGGAGCCATTCCTGGATCCACTCTCACTCACTAGTTCCATGGCAAACTGGCCAAGGTCCCAGCAGCTGGGCCGTGCGGATGGTGGGCAGCAGCCCAGTCTGCCTGCTTGGTTTCCTTGGAAATTCTTGCTGCTGGAAGCTTTCCTTCCATTGAAACAATGTTTGCCTGATGAGAGGCTTTTCTGTTGAAAGTATTTGATAGATGTAGTAGCTAGTGCCTGAAACATCTTCCCACTGTGAGACTGACTTTGTCTCCCCAAAAGTCACATCTGCTGTGCAAAATGGCAGACAAATTCCTTTCAGCCCTTCTCTGTAACCAGATGCACTTTTAGTCGGAGTTTTAGTACAGTTTTGCTAATTTCAATCTTTCGAACTATAGCGCTCCTGAAGCTTTTTCAATTTGGTTAAAATCTGGCTCCATCTTCCTGTTGGTCCTTTGTCCATAAAATTCATGTTCACTGCCTACCTGCTGAAAATCATAGATGGATGTCCCTGTCTTTCCCTGCAGTTTCTCCTTTCTCCTGCTACCTAGCTGTTATTAACTTGGCAGCACGTCTATGTATAAAAGCCATTCATCTGGGACTTAGAGGGTCGTTTCTTGAGAAAAGCCAGAGCAAAAGAAGTATAAGAACCTGTTCTGAGAAGAGAGGATTGGCAAGGGACAGGGTATAAATACTGGTGGGAGGGAAATCCTTTCTTGGTGAAAAAGTAGCTCCTATGGTGGACCTGTGAATGAAAATTTAAAAGGCTGTGAAGGTGCTGACTGCTGCAAGTTAGTTTCCCTGGGGTGAGTCCCAGGCCAACCACAGCTCATAAGAGAAGCCATAGTGGCAAACCGGGAGAAGGTTGGACTTGACAGGCTCCATTTTCTGTTGGTTTTTTAGTGCCTGTCGCTGAAGAGTGAATTCGGGAAAGGCTAAAGTATATAGAAGGGCCTATATGTTATCTGATAGTCACAGTGGATATTATCCAAGATTTGGAGAATTTGTTGAAGTTAAGTTACTAAAAAAAATCCCAAAGGCAGCTATCTGATGCAGGCAGCTGCTTGAAGAAAATTATTGTATGTTCAAAGACTATCAACTCTTCTGATTTTCCATTTTTTCTCTCCCCAACAACATTTAAAACACCATTTTTCTTGTTGTTTCTTGGCCTTTCTTTATTTCACTGTAAATACATAACATTGCCACCTACAAATAGTGTTTCAGATGATCACCACTTCCCCTTGGATTTTAATCATTTACCAAAGCCATTTGAGCCTCATATTCTTCTGTCAAGACAATTTACACCAGTGTGTGCTGGATGAAAATATAATGAAAGATCTGTAGCTTTCATACTCTATACTGTGAAAACTGGGGGAGGCTCTCGCTTACTTTCAATGTTTAAAATAAAAGAAATTTATGCAGTTTTTTTCTGATTAAAATGATAGACCCATGTACAATTCAAGTTGTTGATGAGGGAGATAAATTGTTATCAAGATAGAAATCTCTTTATTTCACTGACTACATTAGTGGAATTGTTCCCTTGATTGTTTTTCCACATAAAACAAGGATGTTTGTTCATTATACATCTATTATGAAGAGAAAATTCCTCCAACAGAACCTTCTCTTGTTTTACTTGGTTTGCAGTCTTCGTGACAGGCAAACATAATTTCTCTTCTATTTTGTTTGCCAAATGTGACAGGGACAGGCGTTTAAACAAACTCATATCAAGCAAAGGGCTAGATTCAAGCTTTTCCAAATTTGAACCTTATCCTTTTAGAGAGGAGTGTGAACAGTACTTTGATCAACTTAGAGCAGCATGAACCAGTTTTTGATACCCAGATTGCTGCAGTCTGAAAAGTGCAGAACCCGAGGAGGCTCCTCTAAATCATGCTAATTGCAGAAGTCGAACCAATGATCATCTGCTTTTCCCTACTACAATTGTCCTTCCTCAGGAAAGAAGGAGAAGGAACAGGAGTTGAAAACACCTCATTGACTGTAATTTTATTTGCATGATTGCATCTGGCAGCCCCAGATATGACCTTGAACTGGGTATTAGCAGGCACTGTGAAGAAGAAGCAATACCAATGGCCCATCTAAAAGTTAAGTATAAAATGGGAAGGGTGGAACTCTGTTGCCGAAATATAGGCATAATTTTACATGCCAATTTAAATTCTCTCTGTCTCCAGGTACTGACTGGAAAGAGTATAAGCCTCTCACAAGTACTGTGAAGAATCTTAAATGACAACAGACATATATTTAGGCACCAAAATCCTGTGGTTAGAAGCAAGCAAGGAATTATGAGAAGAGCATGAAACAGCATTTATCAGAATGGAAGGAACTGATGACTGATTTGAAGCAGCAATTATGTTTGCAGCAATTATCTCAGTAGATGTACATTGATCACACAGGTTCAGGCTGGGCAATGGCATGTAATGCTCATCAGGGTAGGAGATAAAAAGACCTTGTGTGAAAACATGAGCTTTTGGAATAAATGAAGCAAAAATCTTATGAATGATATGCAAACATAGAATCCTGGGGAGAAATCTGAGAAAAGGAAAATATGCTCAATGTGAGGTGTGATGGGGCAGTAATGAGGTGACATTCACAGCGATCAAGTTGGGTGGTTTTGGGAAGGAAAATAGAAAGCTCTACATTGATGACAGGGCATCCCGTATGAGATGTCAGGCAGTAAGACAGAAAGAGACAGACCTCAAGGAAAGATAAGGAAGGAGATTCACATAATCATCAGAGTGACTTTATCATAAAGATGATAGATGAGTTTGTGCTTATGGTTGAGGTTACCAAAGATAACCTAGAAAGGAAAAAGAGTAAGGTGGAATTACAGAAGACAAAGGAGGACTAGATTAATGAAAACACCTGTTTAAAAAACAAAACCAGACAGGTCAAGAAGATTCTAACATTTTGCTGAAATGAGCTTATCAATAAAAGTATTGTGCAAAGAGTGCAAATCTAGATTGAGGATGGAAAGCAAGATTCACTTTTAGACATGTTTAGACATTTAATTATCTAAATCTAAGCTAATTTTTGAAATTTATTTTTGAATCAGTGAAAAGGAAGAGCTAGCTGCAGAAGACAATTTGATTTCTTTATCTTATACAGGTAAGATTTTAAGATTGAAGCCCCTTCCCATTGATCAAATAGATGACCAGTTGAGGCTTAGACAATTGTCAGCTATGTCTCCGATACATAATATCAAGGAAAAACTCAAATGAGAGGTGCTTCAGACAAGTGAGAATAGTGTTTTTATTATGTTTTCACAAAAAACACACCCCACATGGTGCAGAAGTTGGAGTCACAAACAGAATGAGCTGTTCTTGAGAAAATACATTCTGCAAAAGGATTTGTTTCTTTTAGAGTAAGGCTTTTCTGGACCTGGAGGGCAACTTTATGCCTAGTATGTGCTACTGTGACAGTGAATAGCAGCTGAGAGTCTTGCTTAAAGAAACAATTCCTATCCGGTAAAACTCTGCTTCCTACAGAAAGCTGGAAAAAATTGTTGCACTTTAGACTCTCATTGAAACAAAATTACATTATGTCAATCTTGCAATATTCTTCCATTTAGCTGCATGTTTAAGGTGGTACGAATACTCTAGAAGGAGAAAAAAAGTTTTCTCTGACACTAGATGAGTACTAAAAAAAGGCTTAAAGTGTGTTCAACATCAGCTTATTTTTTTTTCTTTTTAAATTTTTTTTCATAGCAGACAGCAGCAGGTCATCTTTTCCAACCCCCCTGCTCAAGCAGGGCCACCCAGAGCTGGTTGTCCAGGACCATATCTAGGTGGTTTTTTAATATCCCCAAGGATGGGGACTCTACAACATCCCTGGTCAACCTGTGCCAGAGCTCAGTCACCCTCACAGTAAAAAGGTTTTCTGATGTGTCAGTTTGTGCCCATTGCCTCTTGGCCTGTCACTGGGCACCATGAGTGCTTGTTCATAAGGTTATATTGACATTACTCAGTTTGTGTTATGAATAACCTTTACATTATTTTGTGTAACTTCATTTCTCTGCATGATGTCTCTAGAAAATATTTAGTAGCCGTTTCAGTGATGTAAAGTAAAATTTCGTGATCTTTGGAAGAATGTTCTGGCCAAACTTCCATAAATTCAAAGCTTAATTTTCATCTCTATACTGAAATTAGTTTATGGCATTAGACCAATATTACAACTTGACCTCTATTTCAATGTAAATGCTTCAACGGTTATGTATTATACCCTGCTTAGAATCTCACTGACATTATGTGCCATCCAACTTTTTTTGCTAGTATATACCTGTATTATCCTGTCTGTGTTGCTGCAGCTTAATGCCATGACACTTGTCAAATTATTCATTGAGAAGGAGATTTGTGCAATTTTCTACAGCTATAGCTCATCAAAAGTATCCCTCCACTGCTCCTGGTGGTTGCCTTTATTATTTGTTTCAGGAAATCATCACAGCCTAGGAACCTCCTACAGTGTTTGTATAATTCCATGTTGATCTTCCAGCAGAAGTTGCAGCTTCCAGAAAGGCCTATGAGTGAAAGACTTCAGTAGTTATCTGGGGTAAGCATCATGTACTGCCTCCTCTTGGCTGACTGGTCTGTAACAGGTCTCCCACAATATCCCTGGCATTATGTTCACCTCTGATGTTTGCCCTTGACCCAAATACTCTTGACAAGAATTTCTCAGATATTATAGCTCTGGGCAGTCAAAAAGCAACTTACCATAGGGCTCTTCCTCCCCTTCCTCCCCACAGAGACTCTTACACAGCCTGTAACAGTCTGTGACCGTGACCCAGTCCTTCATGCTATTTCCCATGTAGTTCCTGTGATTGCTGTCATGTCATAGACTCATGGCTGCGCTTAAGCTTCACATTCTTGTTTACTGCCTCAGCTATACACATTAGTATTGAGCCACCTGAGGAAAGCCTTTGGATACCCTTTCTTCTGAGTAAAAATATGAAAGCCCCCAGTGGCTTTCTTCTTTGCATACCTCCTCTATTTGCAGCTCTCCCTCTCTTACCTTTGGACTTTGTTCCCCATGAACCAATGAAATTAGTTTAAATCTCCCTTTCACGATGTTAGGAAGCCTGATCGAAAACGTGTTTTTTCTTTTAGTCAGGTGAGTCACATCTCATTCCCAGAATCCTTTATCCTCAGATGAAAGACCATGATGAAGGAAGCTGTTGGTGGCACTACCATCTGTAAAGCCAGACATTGACCTACCAGAAGCATCAGCTGAGTGTCTCCTTTTCCAGCTGGAAGAACTGAGGAGAACATCACCCACAGTCTTATTCTCTTCACCTTTGTCCCTGGAGCTTTATGGTTACTCTTTGATATGTTCAAGGTTTTACCTTGGTATGGTGCCCATATTGATCAGTAGCAGGGGCTAATAGCCAGAAGATCAGATGATCCATGCCAGTCTCTATGCAACATCAAATAATTAGCATCTGAGAGAATAAAAAAGCTCTTGGGAAATACAGGTCTATCAGTAGAGGAATCCTTTTGCCCCATATGGGCAGGAGTTGCCAATCACTAACACTTATCACTTCCTCTTGATAGTTCTGTTCTCAATATGAAGATGTGAGATGTTCAGCCCAAAACCTCCCTGGGAATTTGTTCATTTGCCTTTGTTGCCAGGCCCTGGACAACAGCTCTTTCCCCTTTTCTAGGGGAAGAGCTACTCATGGAGATGGAGCCTTCATCCTGTGGTCAGAAGTCACAAGCTTACAAGCTTCTAACTTCTCTTCACTCTTGGGAGTTTATGTTGTCTTGTTGTCCTTGTGTTGCCTTGGCCGTTCCACCCCTCTCATCCTCAAGGAGTTTAAAGGTCTTGCTGCTGCAGAGACTCAGCAGAGAGCCTGTGTCTCTTTTGGTCATTTTCCATGATGCACAGAAGCTTGCTTGATGCTTCTTGCAACTCCTGCACCTAACACCAAGTTGACGCTAATAGAGCCCACCCTCTCACATGGGCAGAGGCAGCCACATTACCAGAGAGCATGGGAGAGATGCATCCAAGAAAGGTGTCTCTTCATGTGGATTTTACAACTGTGGGGATCGGCTAGTGAGCAAACATCAGCCTTTGAGTACGTGGCAGGACCCAGAAGTAGAGCCAGTTGGCCCCTACTCAGTCTCTGGAGTGCTTATGGAGCATGACCTTCCCAAAGCCAATTCCAGTTACCTGGAAAGGTAAAAAAGTAATCAGATCATGCCTGTGACCAACATGATTGCTTACTGTGACGAAATCACTGTCTAAGTGTTTGGTGGATATAATGTACTTTGACTTTAGTAAGGCTTTTGATGCTGTCTCCTATGCTATCCATTTTGGAGGCTAAGGAAATATAGGCTGGAAGAATGGATTGAAAATTACCTGCACTGCCAGGCTTGAAGGGTAGATACCAGAGTCCCTATTTTTCAACATCTTCATCAGCAACCTGGATGGTGACCCACAGGGCATGATTAGAAAATTTGCAGGTAATTAGGGATAGTCGTTTCAAACAGAGAGACTGTGAGAAACTTGCAGACTGGTCAACAGAAACCATGTGAAATTACACAGGAAGGCCCTGCCTGGAGATTATCAGTTAGACAATGCTGTGTCTGACCTGATCCAATGCTGGTCAAAATCCCACTGCAGCATACTGTTGATCTAGACAACGAGCACTTCTGCAAAACTGTCGGGTGTTGCCTACTTGCTGTCATGACAAACTCCTCTCATGATAGACATTCTATGTCTTGGCATGGGACCTTTAAGCAGGCTTTGTATGTTATCTGCTTGTTTGAGAAATAAGTTGTCCCTGTGTTAGAAAAGCGCTCTGAAAATATTGATTTATTTTTTGGCTTATATTTAATAAATAAACTTCTGTGTTTTTTCATCACTTTTCCAAACAACCTGATCTGCAGCAGTTAAGAGAGTGGGCACTATTAAACAAAAGAACTTCTTATTCAGCTGTATTTGTTAATTAATAGTCTTTGATGAATGGGTGTCCAATAATGCCTAAATTTTCACTTGCTTCTCCATTAATGATTGTATATTCAGTAAAGCATGTAATAATTATGAGTGTTTTAGAGTACTAAGCTCTGAAAATAGACAGGTCTATTCTTCTCATGTTGTTTCAGTAATTTTTTAGCTGTTGTTGTTTTCCTAGGTGAATTGTGGTTTACTGTAAAGCGTGCATGATGTATTGACATACAAAGTAAAATGCACTGCATAATAAGATGCAAAAATACTCCATAGATTCTTGATTATAACCCTATTAAATCAAGAAAAAAGTCATACATCTAAATAATTTGAATCTCATATTAATTGCATCTCTTTAAAAACATCCATACTTGAAAGTTAGCTCATACATAACTTTCATCCTCATAAAATATGGACCTTTAAAACAATATTGAGACAGGAGAATGCAAGTTAGAAGACATTTGAGGCAGAAGCTAGGGATATGGAAATTAACCTGGGCAATTTATACAAAGATGTTTTGCTTTATGTATCTGTTCACTCATATAACCTACAGTGTTGCTGAATCACAGTTTTCTAAATTTTTTAAAATTATTATTATTTTTAAACAGACAATCTGGGGGCTATAGATGTGCAGATACCATATATATGGCCAGAAGAAATTTGCATAGAACAGCATAGTTGGGTTTCATTGCAGGAATTTTAAAAAATCTTGTCATAAAAAGCTTTCACATGTCCTTTAGCAGAAAGAATGACCCTGTTCTTTCCTCAAAGTTGTGCATTTTCTGTGACTCACAAAATTTAGCTCCAATTTTGCTGTGAAAAAAGTCATTAAACATGAACACCTCCCTCCTCTTGCTTCCTGCAGTCTCCCCGTGTGTTTGTTAGCTGAATAGCCCTGATGTTACCTTACGGTATTGGAATTTGTGAATCCATAAGCTGTCTGCCTGTCTTCTTCTTTAATGAGTAGAGGGGATGACAAGATTGCCTGGGATGCCTTCAGCAGGCTCAGAATAGTTGCAACTGTAGGAAGGCAACGATTCAAATTACAAAGGCCTTCAGTCACTTGCTTTGGAGGATGAGGACAGACCTTTTCTTTATTGTAAAATTATTTTGATGCATCATTTGCTTTTTTGTTATTTTCTTTCTGCTGTTGCTGTTATTGCTGAATGGTATCCTCCCTTTTTGTTGCCTGGTGGTGTGCCCAGGACAAAACAATCATTATATGTGCATTCAGGAAAGTATTTCTTCCCACTTTAGCATGGCAGGCACTTGCACACATTTTGCCTTCTTTGTCACATGGGGTATGGGTTGCCTGCTAGGATCATCTAGGCAGAGCTCAATTCATCAGTCCCCTGCTAATGTAACTAATGCTGTATTTCAAATGGCAGTCTGTGCTGAAAGTCTTCACATAACAGTTTGAAGAATTCCTTTCTACCTTATCAATTAACAAATAACTTATACTCCACATAACTTCTTAGTTTTTATACACACATAACTTCTGTAGTTTTTATCCACTCTCATATGACAGTATGTGGAAGTTCACAAAAAAATAGAAGTTTTAACATCTTGAGGAGAGTTCTACATTATAGTGATGCATTTTTAAGTCTTATTTACAGATATGATGGGGTTCTTTTTCCTATCAGAGATGCTGTTTTATCTCTGAAATACTGAATTAGGTGTATTATGCCTACTATTACTCTACTTGATTTTGATTTCTGTTCCTCAGAAGAAGGGAGCTTTTAAAGGGATGTAAATACAAAAAGAAAGAAAAGGCCTCGTTCAGAATCTGTTTGACAATCACATAAGAGTCTGTTTACACAGCTCTGCCAGTACAATCATTTGTTGTAAATGTGGAAGAAGACCATTCATACAAATATTCCAGTATACATGATCAAACCACTGTAGTTTTAAACTACATTTAGCAATGGAGATGCTACAGATTGATTAGGGATTCCAGAAGGGTTTTCTTCTTTTTAAAGATCTACACAAAAAAATATTAACATTTAGTAACCCTGTGAATCTGTTCTGTTTTATCTGTAAAGGAAGAACTCATTTTAGATAAAATCTGTTTCTGATAATGTCATAGAAACTAGTTCATCAGCATTGTGAGCAACGAAATGTGTTGCTGCCTTTTCTTCAAGATGGTTATATATGCATTGCTGATCTCCAGTGTGTTCTTTTCCTTTTCCACGTGAAAGACTACAGAATTGAAACACTATAAAAGTCCAATGTGACTTGGGATGGCACTAAGGAAAATTTTACTCCAGCTCTGTCATTAGCTTAATAAGCAACCTTTGTTAAAGATCTTCCTTTCTCTGCACTTCAGTTTATGTCTCTATATAATTAAAATCATGAGAGTTATTTTGTTTATAATGTGCTTTGAGATCTCTGGAAAACAAAAACTTGAGCAAAGAAAGAGAATAATAAATACAGTTTTGCCATTTACTATGTTCCAGAATGTTCCCCTCCATCAAAGTTGGATCAGTTGCATCCCTTCATGTAGTGGTCAATACATTACTGAATAGTAAGTTCCATTCTTTCTTTTGTTTGTCTTCTGTAGTGTATCTCTCTCTATTATTTTCTTCCTTGAATTGCAAGTACTAGAGAAAAAGCATTGCTATAGTATGCAAACTTGTGACAATACTATTTTTACGGTGTATTTCCAGGTATGCACAAATTAAGACAATTTTAGATGTCAGATCTGGCTGTGAAGGTTGATTTATTTCACTGAACTCTAGGTGTCTATAGCAAAGATATCTACATCTGAGTTATTTTCCTAAATGCCCTTTACTCTCAGTGAGGAGAAATAAACAGTTTAAAGGCATGAATCATTTGACCTGTTTTAGATGTCTCCTTGAGAATGAGAATTGTGCCCTGGAAATGCCCATTCTTTCCATGGGTGGAAGAGGGACTGACTAGCCCTAACATCTGCATTGAATCAGATGAAACCTGCTCTGTGCATCTTATGCCTGAGGTCAAGGCATTCGAAACGGAAAGGAAGGAAGCACACAGCGTTACTCATCTATAAAAAGCAATATCCAGAGGAGGACCAGCAATACATTTACTCTGTGGGTCACAATCCCAATGAATTATTAAGCTACTGTTATGTTATATAATTTAAACTGTTAATAAATAAAATAAAATTAATAAAATTAATAAATAGCTTTTTAATTGTTTTGTTATGTAATTTATTTACTCAATGGTATCCTACATTTGGCTTCAATTATTTCTGTTCTACAGTGAAACATTTAAACCACTCTGCCAAAAAGGTCAGAGTGAAGAAACACATAGTAAACAACAGCCAGAGACTTCACTCTTGGTTTTGAGACATTTGCATAACAGCTAAAAGAAAAATTAGAAAAGGAAAAAAAAAAAGATTAGTATTCAGCTTCCCGTCCATATGTGGATAAAGAGTTCTTCCATTGCTTATCAATTCTGCCTCTTTGAAAGGAAGTTAAAGCTGAAGAAGTTGTAACTAGAAATGCTTCCAGTTCCATCTAGAGTCTGTCAGAAGTTCATCTGCAAAGCACGGTGGTTACAGCTGTAGCCTACCCGTCTATAACCTTCTCCCTTGGGAGCTCATTGCCTATGTAATCTCTTGCTTGAGGTGCTTTACAGGTAATTTCCAGATTCAGTTCAAAGAATGAGGTTTGGTACTAACAAATCTGAAATGGCACTAATCTAGTTACTTCAGAGATTAGCTGGAGATATCTGCAGCTGCTGCTCTTGTCATGTTTCCACTGAAAGGACTGACAGAGTCACTCAAGTTTTACAACCGAATAGGGCAAAGTGGCAGGGCTTGTTTCTGTTGACTACCGCAGAAGCAGTAGAACAAATTAATTCTGCAACTTCAACAAAAGCACTCTTCCCTTATTTATAGTCAATGTTCAAGACAACATAAAATCCAGATCTCAAACTTCTTTTCCATACATACCACTCATGTTAAAATCCCACACAAATTGTCCCTCAGTATTGCATATGAAAAAGCCCTCTGTGGGGACTTACAGGCTCCTAGCTTTTGGTTCCATGTAAAGGAAGGATAGATAGCTGGTTTTGATAGAAGCAGATATCAGATGACAGGAAATAATATCTAAGGAAGGAAACAAAAGAACATTTCTCCATCAAGTCAGAAGAAAATTGGAAAAAATGTTGTTGACAGATTAATGGAATTTTGCCTATGATAAAACCCTTTATGGATTAACTGCATTGTCAGTTTAGTGTAGCTGATATATGTATACGCACATGGAAATCCATATGTACAGTGATGTAATCTATTTCTTGTCACATGAGTCATGTGCTGTACAAGGGATAGCTTAATCCTTTCCACTTTCTTCCCTCCTCTGTATAAATCAAGCTCTCATTTCTTACTGTCTCTTCTATTTTCTTTCTAAAGGAGTAGGTTTTTTTATTAATAAGCCTGAAATTCAAGTCCTGCCAGCTTTGCTTGTTTATCATTGAGTAGATGGATGTCTGTATTTTTGTTAGCATATTTATGAAGTGTTGATTTTGATGCTCATTTCATTGATTAATGATTTGGTGATCTAAACAAACACACTCCTTGCCTGTAAGAGCAAATTTTCTGAGAGCCTCCCAAAAAAAAAGTCACTCACAGAAAACTATTGCTTATGTTTTCAAAACTAATCTGAAATACAGGAAGCTTTCAACACAGTGATTAGGAAAAGAGGTTACTCTGTGAGGGGAAAAAAAAAAAAATCACTGAAACTGATTACTCCATGCAGAGCATTCTTTTAGAAACACAAATAGAATATGAGTCAGTACCAGTGGAAAGAGAGAATTCTAAGCTGAAGATTATAATGTTATCATACCACACACTTGGGAGTCCTCTGCTAGAAAACTTTGTGAACAATTACTCACTGATCTATAGAGAGGATATTAATGTCTTTCAGAAGATGAAGCAAAAGAGTTATTGAGTCTCAAGAGTCTAAGTTTCGAAGAAAAATTAAGGAGCTTCCAATTATCCCCATTTGAATGGAGAAGATTTTTAGGTAACAAAATGAAAAACTTCAGAACCATGCCTCGGGATGATAACGTTAATAGGGAAAGATTTTCTTACTTCTGTGAAGCTAAATTCCCCACAAAACTAGAGGATGTAATCTAGAAGATAGGAAATTTGAAGTAAATAGGTGGTTCTGGGAGAAGTAGTTCATACAAAAGATAGTAAACTTATTTGAGATAGTAGTGAATAACAATAGAAGCTGAGTATCTGCCAGGAGGATGGAACTAAGAGTGTTCAGCGCAAACATAGTACCTTGGATGTGTTTTCTCTATGTAGGCAACCATCAACATTAAAATCTAAAAAACAAACAAACAAACACACACACAAAAAAACCCCAAACCTACAACAGCAGCAGCAAAAAGGAAGAATACTGCACTCCTAGGTAGGTTTTTTTTCCACAACTGTGTTTAAATTGTATTTTCCTAAGGATTTTCCGTGCCCACACAAGTCATTCTCAGCCTACACCCTTCTCCCATTGTGGGTATGGCTTCCACACAGAAACATGCAGCAGGAAGTGCAATTTGACCTTTTGTTCCATGTTCCTCTCAGACTCATGACATGTGGGAATTTGTTCCTAACCAAACTTAAAAACATGCCTCTGACTTCAAACCAAACCAAGAAAACAGTGAAAATCAACTTCACCTTGCTTTTTCCTGATTTAAAAAAAAAAACAAAACACCACAAACAAAAAAAACCCCAGAATAATATTAGCAAAGCCTAATGTTATAATTAACATTTCTATAAAACCTACAAAAAAGAAAAAAGATCAAGATTTATTTTACATGTATAACTTTCAATACTGACCTTTAAAGAACAGAGCTGACTACGTTTTCTTTTGATACAGCAGAATTTATTCTTTGGATATTTAGCTGTTAAAGGTACAGATACTTCAAATCCCTTCTAAAGTGCAGGGCGCTGATTTTGTGAACATGGCAAATCCGTTTAAATCATGCCAAAAGGCAGATTTTTAACAAGATGAACATTGGTAATTTCTAACCATGCTTAATGGTGGCTCTAGCATGAATTCAGAAGTCTATATGGGAAAGGAATGCTTCTCTCTTTTTTTGGAGTTATACTATGGGCATGCCCAATAAAGTCTGAAGGAACTTTTTTCAGCAATGTAAGTGAATTATTCAGGAAACCATTTTATTGTCCTAGGAATCTTTGGGATATAACTATTTCATAGGACTAAGATGTGAGTATATCCAAGCAATCCCATGTTTGTTTGGTTTTTGTTTATTTGTTTATTTGGTTGGTTGGTTGGGTTTATGACCTTGGATGTCATTTTTGTTCATCAGAATTCACAGGAGTGGCCTCAGCCTGCATCATTAGTATCTTCAAAATAAGCTGTAGCTTGGAATCAGTCATTTTGTGCAGTTAATCAGGACCCTCAGAGGAAGGAAAGGATGAGCTTGATTAAGACTGCGGATTGAATTTGAGACATTTTATCTTCATTTCCTCCCTCTGTCACTTCTGGTATTTCTGTCATAACCTTCTGCAAAAATCTTGAGTATACAATCTATTGCTCAGTCGCCTGTTCTTTAAAAGACTAATACTACTCCCTGTAGTTAGACTGCAATTATTTGGGGCAATAATTCCTTCTTTCTTCCTTTGTATTTAGAATCTAACATAATGGGATCTATGGGGTTGGTTTTTTTAATTGTTGTTTTTTGTTTTGTGTTGTTTTGCTTTTAAATAAAATACCAAGCCATCATACTCACAGTATAAAATAAATCCTGGGATCAACTGTATTCCACACTTGCACATGTATCATTGACCAAGTCTTGGCTCAGCAATCTGTGGGAGTATACTATTTATTTGTATTTTTCATAACTGAACTCAAATCTGCACCTGATTCCACCCCACAGGTGGAGATTATTACTGTTCTCTGAGCTGTAGAAAGGCTGATACAGACCCAAAGATATCCCATGAGAAAAGTTGTACTAGAATAGAAGAAAATCACAATTTCACCAATTAAACAAACCTTAGGACATTGCTAAACTATGCAGGTATTGAGGGGGGATGTCATAACCTTATCCCCTGGTCTGAGGATGGGCAAGACACTTCCCCACTCAACTTGTTACCTGGGCTAGGAAGGGATGCTTTGAGAGTGAGAGTAATTAGAGAAATATAAGCTATTAGATTTAGTATTTGAGGGAAGGCAATTTAATTTTGGAACCATCCCTCTGTCAGAGGTAAACTGTTGCTGTAGGGAGTTCAGCTGCAGGAAAAAGGTTTGATACTGGATTGTGGTGTACCCACTAAACAGAGCATTTTTGTTTGCACTGACTATGGTACAGGGAATGTGGCAGCTACTTCCATAACAGCACAGCTTACTCCTGGCAGATATTAAACAAACTGTGACTTCTGCCAGAGCTTGTGTCTGTGGAATTCAATTTAGACCACATCATGAGTGTGAGCAGGTGATTTGGCTGACTCTTCCTGTGGAGACTAAGTAGTTGCATTATAGTGCCTGGATACTTCCAATGGGATCAATCAGGATATGTTAATTGCACCAAGATAATTTTAAAGTGGTGTAATGGGAAATTTGTTAACTTGGGAGAAATGCTATATTTTTAACAGTAAGGGGTATTGTTATTATTATTCTTTTGAACAGGTGGTCTAACAGCATGGAAGGAACCATGTTGCTGACAACAAGAGAAAAGAGAAGGATGCAGAGAAATGAACCAGCAGGAAGTTCAGAGTTTGTTTGGATAATTTGAAAAACTTATTAGTGGATGGCTCATCTGCACCAAGAAATACAGTATGCTCAAAATGAAGGGATTACAGCAGGATTTTATATTGTTTTCTCAATTGCTTTTTTCTTTAGCTGCAGAAAGCTTTAACAGAGGGGAAAACCCTGGATAGCCATCTTTTAGACAGTATTAAAAGTAGTAAAAACTGTTCATTTGGGAGAAAAAGAGGAAAAAGTTAGTAAAGATACTCTGGAACTGCTGTTGTAGCTCTTGTTAAAAGTCTGATCCCATCTTCCTAAAACTGAGCACTCACAGAAGAAGACAAAACACAATATTTAAGGTAATTTGATCATCTGTTTCTGATGCTGATTGTTATGAGTAACTACCTATCAAGAGAAAGGCAACCCTCATCCAGGGCCAATGCGGCAGCTCCCATTGCTAGCTGAAGGCAAAATATGATTCAGGAAGAATGGGACATTGTTGAATGGAACCTCTGCTAGTAGGTGCAAACTGCTTATGGTAAGCAGTGGAGGAGAACAAATGAGAAAAGGAGTTTAGGGAGCAGAGGACTGGAAGCTTCAGTAAGTGAAATAAAGAGGAATTGGAAAATTAATTCAGTATTGCAAAATATTAGATAGTCCACAATAAGCTGTGGTTTAGCAGTGTGTGTGCTTCTGTGGTGGCAGTAGCTGTGGGTTAGACCTGGAGGGAATTGCAATTCCTTCCAAGGACAGACAGAAGTGAATGCCTATTAGTGCTAACCTCTGGGCTGGTGTTACGACTGCTAGAGGAAGGACAACAGGCAATCTCCCCACCTCAGGCCCTTCTTCTTCTTGCCATGTCATTAAGGATAGGCTGTTCCCTCTTTGCTGTCTTGTAGACAACTTATTCTCCAAGTTCTGGGAGTGTTTCTGACTGTAAATCCTGGTTGGAGGTGCCAGCTGCTTCCACTCAGCCTTGAATTAAGTGTTTCTGCTGTGGATTAGGACAGAGCTTAAGATACACCCTCTCTATTACATTTTTTTTATTAGTCAGCTCAGACAGCTCTTTTTTTCAGCATGCTTATTATTACAAATCCAGCGTTGAAGTCATCATCTTTCTCCATATGTGGTATACTGACCTTGAGTACCCATCCTGGGATCACGGATTCCACTTTGGGAGCAATGCATCTAGCAGTTAGCTGACACAAGGCAGGGTGATGTGGTGCCAAGTACTTGCAGAAGCTTTCTTATAAGAAAGTAATATACGTGGAAGGTGGGAGTTGAAGAGGGGAAACTAGTAGTTTTGAGACAAGAAAGGAGTTGGATTTCTGCTGCTGTTCAGAGCCCTGCTTCATGCCACGGTTGTGGATCTGGGCCACTGCTGTGTGACATATTTTTATACTTGTTCAGCCACTGAAAAAGAAACAAAGCAAAAAAACATGTGACATGATAACAGACAGTTGAGTGTATGATTCATGTAATAAAATAAATAGCACAAAGTTTAGAATAAATTTGGTAAATTCAGAAGGTAAATTAAATAACAGAAAAAAATGATTACTCTCTGACCTATTCTATTAATTTTCCACACTGTCACAATAAATGCTAATTGCACAGTAGATATTATCAACATAAATCATAATTTCACATAATGCTTAAGTCCATGCTAATCATGAGCAGTTCCAGCGACTTGCTATAAATGCAGGATAATAGCTATGATTTTAAAAGTAGTTTATTAACATTTTTATCATTGCATACAGTCTAAGTTGGATATTTTACTTGCGGAGATGTAGCACAATATGATGCAGAAATGTGACAGTATGCAAAGTGACTAGAAAGAATAACGAGTGATTTTTCCTTCACCTATGCTATCTGCCTTTAGAGGGGCAAGGAGGAGATATATGGTGGGCTGGGGCAGAGCAAGTGGCAAATATGTCCTGCAGTAGAAATGCAGTATGAATGGCACTGCTAGTCATTCATCACTGGAAACAGGGAGGCACATTCCTAATAGAGGATTTTTATTTATCATGTTTACCCAACTTTTAGAACACTTATCTTACCAGGAGGTAGCCACAGTTGACTAATAAGTCCCATTTATTAAAGTGTATGGTGAAATGGCTGTTGACAAGATTACAGAACTGTCTTATAAAGCATCATTTAATAATAAAAATGAATTAGAAGAGATTGTTATGACAACTGTTAAAACATGCAGAGATTAAATGGGGTCATACACGAAGTGAAACCACATCAAAATTTATGAATATATCGTTGTTCTCATCTGTGCTGTTATCTTTATTTATTGGTGTTAATATATGTTTGGGATGTTTACTGTAACACAATGTATTTCTTACTCTGGAGATCTATGAAAGCTATTTCTCCCTTTATCACTTTTCCAATTTATTCTGAAGAACTACCAATTCAAAGATAAGTGAGATGCAGGTCCATATCAGAATGGGGGCTCTGTTTTCGAAACAGTTCAATGCCCACTGAGATATATTTTGGGGACTTAGAACTATCTGGGTTAATGATCCTCTAGGGACCACAGTCCTACTTCTATGGTAAATCCTAACATTGACCTAACTCAGGTGAGTGATGTAACTCCTCCTGACTTCAGCATTGCGTGGCAGAACCTTACAAGCTGAGGAGAACTGTTTCCCCTATCTTTTATTGGAGACAACTTAATTCTCTTAAACATCATGCCAGAATATTAAGCATGAACTAAAATTAAAATTTTGAATAATATGGAAAATTTTAGCTGAGGCAATGGTTCTGTCTCACAATATTACTAAGAGGTTAATATATAACATTCTTATGTAAGGTTGTTGGTATTCCAAAAAATATTTTTATGAATGTAAAAAATAAGATTTCCTTTGTTTATCACACCTGTAATGAAGAAATAACCTGTTTTTTCTCCTTGGTAGGTATTAGCCTGACGAAACATGAAAAGGTACATAACAACAAAAAATCCCTATCTTGAAGTGAACAGCAGAGAATTACCTTATCAAATATGTGGAAATTGACCTTATCAAACATGTTAAGTGTTCTGCCATTATGCTGGGAGGCTCTTCTCCATTAGCTGTTGTAGTCATTTAACATTTCATTTTGCTGTGGTGTTGCAGTGCTCATGGTCACAACCTGTGAGGGTTCCCTGACTGCCAGGTGTGCAAAGATCATGACCGTGGGATTCTCAGGGTTCCACAATACACAAGGACGCGGAGGTCTGGGTTTCTGAGAATTTCTTTATTACAAATTACTACAAAACTACTATTAGTAAAAACAAATATATAGTATGTATGTACAAGTAACTACAAAATTACCACTAGGAGAGCAAGTATATGTATTACAAGAATAAAACAAACATATGTATATTATCAGTTATTACTGAATTCCAACTACTGAAGCAAATATATGCTTATGAACCTTTACCTGTGTGTGCACCTATAAATATATTATATGAGGTGTTACTGTTACAACACTCACCAAGATGCTCCAATCGACGCAGGAAAAAGTCTGACTTCAGTGATGATCTGTGTCATGGAGTGCAGAGTCAGCCAGGCATGCCCAGCAAGGGTCTAGTCTGTTCAGGAGATCTTGTGCTGGCCAAGCACTGGAAGAATGTGCAGAGATGTCTTTGGGAAGGTAGCGAGTTACTTTTTGTACCTTTTTAGTGTAGATACATAAGTGGGCGAAAGACATCTGTTCCCAGAATAGTTGCTGACTCCTGTTTTCCTGGAAGGTCAGTTCATTATCCCAGTTTCTTTGTCTGGTACCCATCATGGCTTCTTTGTCCTGCCAGCCACTCCCCATCACAGAGGTTTTGGGTGAGCTTATCAGAGATATCTTGGGACCCCAGTTAAGGATATGTCCCTCTTTGTCAGTATGTTTACCAGGTCGCCTTTGTGACAACTCCCATCAGGTGTACAAGTGAAATAATTATTTAAATTCTCAAGGATCAATTCTATTTTTGCTTTAGTGAGAAATTTAATTGGTTGTAATTTTCAACAAATGTGGAAGTAGTAAAACAGTGTCCCTGTCACCTCAGAAATACAGCTATGATGTCCTCAGTTTTATGACATTTGCTTTTCTATGCTATGCTTCCCCCATTAAGCAGCAAAAGACCTTTGTCTGTAGAAAAGCAGAGCAAATGAGCATAGCATTTCTGGGGAAAAAAGCTCAATCATATTTTTTTGTATAAAAGGATATAAAACATATAGTAGATTTTTAGTCTGAATTACAAAAGTACTTGATATTTTTTCAGTGTGGCATAAAATGAATTCTAACTGCTTTCATACGTTTTTCAGAGAGTGGAAAACAGAGATGTTAAGTGAGTGTCCAAGAGCACTGAAATTGACTTACAAGTTCTTATTTTCTAGTCATTTGGTCATCTTCCTCTTTTTATTCTCCCTTCCTCCCCCAACCCTCATGTGTAACGCAATATTCGTGGCACTCAAAAAAGATTTGCAAAAAATACAGGATTTTTTTTTTCAGAAATGTTTTGGGTTACTGTTCAGTGAAATGTGTATTAGTATACTTACCAGGTTTTATAAAGGTGCCATTGAATACCATAGCAGCATACCAGCATTTTCTAAAAGGTAAGACCAGATGGTGAAGTAAAAAAAAAAAAAAGGTATTAAAAAACCAAATTTTTGAGCATTTTGCAAAGCTGTGAGTACACATTTGCATTCCTAATTCCATTCTGTCAGGGGCTGTGCTTGCTTTCCCTTTCACAAAAAGCCATCTTGCAAGGACAACCCTTTTCACTCTTGTAGTTCAGCTAACTAGCCATGAAATACTCTGAAGAGCAAGATGGAGGAAAGCTCTTCTTCAGTGCTGGGGAATCTATTTGTGTGCAGTTATGAAGAAATTGTTGTGAGACAGAAAGGAAAGCAGGATCGGTAACATAAAGATTTGTCCAACTGACAGTTAGTGCCACTGATTACCATCTAATTCTTCTTAATTTTGTGTGTTTGTGGACCTACCCTCTTTGAAGGGGAGTATTGTGTGGGAGATCACTTTTTATTCAGAAAATATACTTATCTCCTTAAAACTCCATGAAATATTGGACTGGCCAAATGTGTAGAAAGGGAGTGGGAATATCATTATTTCAGTGCACGTGAGGAAAGCTCTTCAGTATAAAGAAAGAATAAAATGTTAAATAGCTATATAGTCTCCATGTTTCCTTATGGTGGGATTTTGTTTTCATCAAAAGGAGAGGGGATTTCAGCAAGGAGACAAAAGTAAGTCAGTAACAGATATTAATCACAATTACTCCCCCATGTATTCAGTCTCTTTTGCCTTTCTAATCCCTACTGACTTGTACACTGCTTCTCCTCCTTGTCTGCATTGTTAGTGCTTGCAAACCTAGTCAGGAAGCGGTGGTGCTTTAACACTGTTGAGAGTTTGGCTCACAAAGGACACAGTCCTGGACAAGCAATATTACTGCCTAATGCTTCAGTCACCCAAGGAATAAAAAGGAGGAGATACCAAGCTTTCTCTGGTACTGGAATGACAGGGTCTAAGCCTTTCTTCAGCTCTCCGTGGTGACATTGTAAGCTTGAACCTCAGCCCAACAAAAGACGTATGTTTTCCTGAAAATGACAAGGAATGAACGTCAATTAACAGGACAAAATCGCATCGGAAATGCTTTTTGCTGTATCATGTACATTTTGTTACTTTTTTCCCGCTAAGAATAAGACTTATTGTAACCACAAGGCAATTTTTTCTTTGTCTCCAGAATGTCCTGATCAATATCTCTTTGTCAGTACGTATGTAGCAATCAGTATCATCCCTAATATAGAAAGGTAAAAAAACACAGCAGCAAATTTTCTACAATGGAGAAGTAAAAGGTATTGATTGAGGTCACTTGGATTTTTGCCCCAAATAGTGGCTACAAAGTATCAAATTACCATTTTTCTTGTGCTTTTCTCAGCTGTGCTACTCCTGCCTGTGTGCATCCAAACATCCAGAAGTAGGAAAAGTAATAGAGCAGAAAAGCTTTCCAGACAGAACAATAGGAAGAGTCAGAAAGGTCAGCCCTTTTCCAGTCTACATTATTTAGCAATCAACTTGTAAGCTCCCTTCTCTTTTCTTTTTAAGGAGAGTTAAGTATTTCAGCAGGCTTTGGATTATTGAAAAAAAAACCCACAAAACAAAAGGGAAAACAATTTAATTGCTGGATGGAAGTACTGAATGGATCAAAACCTTTTTCTTTGCCCTGTCCTGCCAATTAGAGTCCTCAGATGTGAGCGGACTGTATTGACATTTTCAGACTTTTAGCTTTTCAAATGGGGAGTGTTAGGGGATGCATGTAGGAATGGACTAGTAACAAAAGCTTCAAACCTGTTTCTATGGGTTTATTTGGAAAAAAGAACTCCAGGTTCACAAATGCCTGTTTTACAAGACTTGCTATATTTATTTTATAGCAACTAATGTTAAGATGGTGTAGGAATTGCTGTTCATCAACCAACTGAAGTGACTACAATTGCTATAGTACTCCATTCATGTGGGCTTCTAAAGAAATGCTAACGGTATCTGAAGGAAGGATTCAAGCTGCATATTTATATAATACTTACACCGGGATATATGTATTTTGCAAAATAATGCGGCACAATTAGCTAGATCACAAAGCAAAGTCAGATACACCATGGCACACTACAGCAACCAAGATCTCTCAGTTGCTACAGGTTTTTCAGCTGACTATACTTATTAATATATGCCTTCCTACATATTCCTTCTGTCATTTTATAGCTCAAAGTCCTTGCAAAGGCATGATGGAAATTACTAATGGGAGAAACATAATTATAGGGAATAAATTTATATGAGTAAATCTTACAGAAAACATAAAATATCCTATAAACTATGTAATAAATTTCTGAATCTCTCCAGATATCTGGAATTTCATATTAAATTCTTAAATATTGCTTAAGAATGTGAAAAGGACTTTGGGGTAAATTGTAGGCAAATCTATCTATCTAAATTTCTGTAAAATCTCTTGCTTCTAAGTAAGAGTGATGTCATCACAGTTACTAACACTGTAGAGGAGATGAACATCTGGTCAACATGGAGGAGAAATGAAAACTTTCATGAAACACTATTTTCATCTGCATGCAAAATTTTGCAGTAAAAAAGGGATCATTATAATAATGCTCTTCTATATACTAATAATGGATGGTGCCCACAGAGATTTCTATATCCAGCAATTTCCAAAGAAAACGAACAAGAAAATTTCAGTTTCTAAACCACTTAACTCAATCACTTTATCTGGTTTCTTCAGTGCATGATCAATTTAATGGAATTTGTACTTTAAAATGGCACCAGTGAGAAACCACTTTAGAGTCCAAGGAAAAATGACATTGCTACTATGTCAGCAAAATAGATATATTTTTCATATTCTATGCTTGAATTCAAACTAACTATTTTGTGTGCATACAGAATAATTTATCAAGACTGAATCCTTCTGTAAGGAAAATTCTGTGCAGGCAGATTCTCCACCTCATTTATACCACTTCCACTATCAGACAGCTTTTAGAATCTAGGCAAATAAATTTATAATATCCTCACTATAAGCATTTATAATCATCTCATTTCATTCCATTGATGTTAATTGGCTGTTATTGCATGCAAAGTTCAGTACATAATAGTGCTCTCATTTATCCAAGTTCAAATAAAATAAAAATTTATATAATGGTTATATTTTTTATATAATTCTAAAGGATTTTATAAGGCTAATTTTTAGTATAAAAATTTTTAGTAGAAGAAACATTCTGAATTTCTAAGAAATGACAGGCATTTGAAGGTACTGAAAAGTTTTGCTCTGGATACTCTTATCTCCCCAAACTCCTATGTATGTAATTTTTTTGTTAGATTCTGTCCTGTATTTCTGGGTTTTGATCTGAATAAAAAATAAAAAAGATTGGATGTTTTGTTGCCTGCTTTCATAAATAATCAAAAACTCAGCTCTGTTTTTCACTTGTTTTATTCCTTGTCTTTGCAATTTTGCAAATAGGATATGCCTGTTCAAATCTTAGTAATTTGTATTTCTTACTGTTTCTTTTTAAGATTGGATCTTACCTGTCTCCTAAAAAGTTACCATTATAAACCCCACCAAATAAATGAATATTGCATAACTTTTCTGTAGAAACTTTACTGGCATTGATATGGTCATCTATTATATTCTATACCTTTTTTTTTCATTCACTTGGTGGATCCAATATTTACAGTACCCTTTTTATTCAATAGCACATTTCTATAAAGGAACGTCAATAACTTTGGCCATGAACCATTTTACCTCTGCTTTGCACAAAGGTTCTCTCTGAAGTCATTAGACTGGATCAGAAACTGGGCTTGCAAAAATTTATTAGTAGTACAGGAAACCACTCATATTCAGCTAACTGTAGTAAAGTCAGTAGGAATCAAATACATAATTATGCTTAAATATGTGCTTGAGTGCTTTCCGGAATTGGCAATTTAAAGCTTACCTTATTTTTCAAGTTTTAGGGCCATTTTTTGGGTCAAGAGTTGAATGGAAATATCATGTCACAGCTAGAACTATCAGGAAAAACTGGAAGTCACATGAACAAAGTATTGTGGATCAATCTTACCACTAGGTAAAAGAAAGACTTTTTCAGAATTATCAATCTCATATTTTTCAAAACACTAAACACATAATAAAATATGACGCACTAATGGCCTTTAATACATCCTGCTGTGCAAAAGAATTCACAGCATGATGCAATGAGTTGCATTGTTGAATCCCCCTCCTTTCATTGATATTATTTTATAAATTATAGGTACTAGCTTTTGCAAGTAAGTGTGAAGTCTGGCTATTTGTGATTGGTTTCATTCAGTAAAAAATAATAGCATACAAATGATGGATGAACTAGTTGTTGATCATAAAATTATTATAATGGAATCTATTTTTAAAAGTAATTTTAATGTATTCTTGTCTGCTGTTTACTTATGTTACCTTTTGTATTCTCAGAGAGAACATGTATTCATAACCGTATTTTGTCAGTTGATTCAAGGTTAGAGAAAATGATGATTACTACAGAACACTTGATTTTATGGATAGTATTGTATTATTTATATTGTTCTCTTTAAACACCTTTTTAAGCAATTGGTTATAAATAGTGATGGGCATTACTATTGTGACAAATCAGTATGTTTCTGTCTCCTTTGAAATATTCAATAGCCCAATTGTCACTTTTTTTTGTGTGAAATACCAGATGTCCCTGAAAATCTTTTGGAATGCATCAGTATTCTACTAAAGCGCTACTGTTAGAGTTTGAGTGAATTTTCAATACAAACCATGGAGGGTTACACAAACATATCCCACCCCTGTTTATAGCAATTTTACATGGAATTTTCTCCTCACTGTTTAAAACTTTCCATTTTGCTCTCCTGGGTTCCTTGAACATTAAAATACATGGAGTGAATCAAATCATGTCTAAAACAAGCATGAAAGAAAGTTTGAAGAGCATGAAGTATGTAAACATTATTGTCATTTGGCCATCATACTTCACAGGAAATAGGAAATGTCAATCCTCATAAATCTGAATGTATTTTGTCTCCTTAATATCTAGGTTTTTCTAGAGCAAGAAGGAGTGTATGGCTTTTATAAAGTGACAACAAATAGTGGTTTATAATACATACTAGAACAACTACTTTTTGTTACACTTGATGCTATGCCCTTCTGTGCAGCTTTGCCTATTTCCTGTATAATCCATCAACCACACTTTTTCTATAACCTTTTGAAGTAAAACACAGAACATTAGCTAAAGAAATTACATTACATAAAAAGATACTATCGGACGAAAGACCCCCGTTTTTAATTTACTTTGTGTTGACACAGATTTCTATCTGCTATCACTTTTCCTTATCAGGCCGACGAAATAGAATTTGTGCAGTGGATATACAGAAAATTCACTGAATGGCTATCTGTCATAGTCAGAAAAGGTGCTATCTGTCATCAGTAGAGACTTTATTTACTTTTAAAAGTGTTTGCCCATACACTGAATATCAGCCATACTGTCCTTGTCCTTTGCTTTGAAGAGTGTCGTTATTAGAAATGAAGGAACAAGTACTAATAACATAACCTGCCTTTCTGCTCACAGATATTTTTTCGAATACCCAATCTGTACACTGAACTAAATCTCAAGAGTGGAAACAGTCCCAGGAAATATGAAGAAGTATTTATTCAACAAGATAATAAGGTAAGTAGCTAATTTTAAGCACATTTGTGGCATTGTTCAGCTGATACCTTTGCCAAAGAAAAAGGGACCATGCACTTCATAAACTTAACCCATTGCTGTTAAGTATTTTATCTCAATATCCTAAATCCTTCTGTTATATGATATGTTACATGTACAACTTCACACACATGCACAAAAAATTAAAATAAGTTTTTCCACACTTACATTAAGGACCTTAAATTAAGGTTTAAAAGCACCGCCTGGGTAGTTTTTCTTCTCATGAATATTAGTCGTTAAGAAATCATAGGCTGAAGTGAAAGAGTTCAGAATGCTTCAATAAAGTTTCTTGTCACTGGTTATAACTACATTCCTTTTGAAAGAAGAAAATAAAAGAGTAGATGTAATATGTATTACTGTAGAAAATATTCACAGTATATTGTGGCACTGGATTCCCTTAGAATTAAAGTCGGGGTCTGTAGAGAAATACTGTTTAAAAATATATTTATTAAGCCTGCTTTCAGATGCCACTTGCAGTCCAAGATACAATGCACAGTTTCCATTTAGTTTTTTTCCTATGGCATATTTAGACTCTGATCAGAGCCCTGTACAGATGAAAATGTGGTCATATGAAGAAATCTAGTTCAAATGAAAAGACTTCCATGCTGGGTGTTCTTTGGCTATATATTTCCCTTATATTCCTAGTCTGTTAGACAAGTGTTTTTTTCAAAAACTTTAATCCAAAATTAGAGAGATTTAAAAATCTCTATTCTTAATATAGTCTGCTGTCCAAGAGAAAATTCTATTTTAGATTTTGAAAAGTATTAGAGTTTCATCTTCAATCCCAGACCTGGAGTGACTTGTTTTAAATATTAAGAACATCCTAAGCATGAGCAGAGATATTAAATAAGCACATCAAGAGCCTCAGAAATTGAAGATTGCCTTCATAATATCTTACGTTTAAAACTGTCCAATGATGATGAAGAACAACTGTTATTTTAGAGTGCCCATTAACATGGAGGCAGTAAACCTTGATGAACAATACACTGTGCTAAGAATACAGAAGAAAAAAACTAATTAAATGAAGGAAGAAAACCAACCACTCCACCTCAAATACTGTAATGGCACAAACATTTGTTTTCCAAAAAAGTGCTGGGGAATTTTAAATCAGCTAATATTTTAAGTGATCATGCCCAACACAAGATTAAATGTATACAGGTGACAAACATAAAAAAGTGTGAAAAGCTTGCTTACACCCCTATATGACTGTGCTATGCATTAATCACTATGCAGCTGGGAGCACAAGCTGCGCCAAACTAGTGTCTGAATGACATGGATACTTTCTAGGTACTTGGTGTTTCTAGTTCCTAGAAGAATCCCTTTCATGTATCCTTGAGAAAGATGCTGCTTTGTGGGGCATGTTGTTCCCTGCCACCCAAGCGGTTACTGCATTGGTCGCAGCAGTGGCAATTCTGCTGCAGTGATAGCAGTTCTGCATGGGAGCTCCTGGCTGTCCCTTTTGTCAGGGCTGAGGGCAATTCCCTTGGGTACATGAAACAGCACAAGTGGCAGCTGCTTTTAAAAGGAAAAACTGCTGTATATAAGTTAAGATCCACTGAGCAAGGGCAAATCTGGAGGGTAGATTGCAAATATCCAAAGCACCGTCATGGCCTTATGCAGACTAATGGAGTTCTGCTGTTGGCTTCATTCTGCAAAGGTAAGGGCCAAGATTTTATTCTGCACACACACTGCAAGAAACACGCACAAATCTCTGATTATTATCTTTGTGAAGCAAAGTTACATGTGAGACTGAAAAGACACAGACACATAAGGTAACATAGGGTAAAGTCCACCACACCCTGGAGTCTCTTGCACAGTGAAGGAATGGTTATTCTTTACAGATATATCCCCCATAGCATGCTTATATGTTTACCAGGATTTAACAAAGGTTTTTTTCCCCCCTGAAATGTATCTGAACAAGTGGCAGTACAGAAATAGTAAGGGAGAATGGTGCACTGAAATTAAAAAAAATACCATCCCCCTTAGCAAATGAAAGGGAAGATAATTAGAAGTAACATCACTGTCAAATAATTGCAGTGATCAGCCAGCTTGGCATGATTACTAACTCTTCTTTTTTCCTAAGGAGAGAAAGAATTAACTGCAAAACAAAATTCAGAAAAGAAGAGTACCACAGTGTACCCTTTAGGAGGGAACCTATTGCTCTAAGATTATTTTCTTTGGAATACATTTTAAAACAAGAGAATTACAAATTAAACATCAATGGTTGCTGTGACTGCCAATAAAAAATTAAGGGAGCTATGAAACTCTAGGGGCAGATTTTTAAGAAGATTATCAACTGAAACATCAAGGGGCACTGTACTGGTCTGAAAAAATTAGAAGAGTGATTCTGGGATTATTCTAATGCATGAATAACAACAATAGCGGTACTCATTGGAAAAATGGACTCATCTGAGCTATATTTTTTTTTCTGGCCACTGTACATGCAGTACCATGGTATTCCAGAGGTGTTGTGAGCTTTTTGTTCTGGGTTTGGAAAAGCCACAAGGATAACACAATTATGTTTGGATCCATCTGGCTGTTGGGAGACATCTATGTTTGAGCTAGTCTCCCAAAGCTCCCTTCCTAGTCCATGGAGGACTATCACTTCTGAACTGAGGTATTACAAAGTAAGTGACTATTAGTGATCAGATTAACCCAGCTTTTCCAACGAATATAGAGAGAGCCTAAAAAGACTATTTCAGGTACAGATGTCCGTCTGCAACGTAAACATCTAAAGTTAGATAAAATGTCTCTTTCCCTTACAATTTTGATACCATCTGTTCAGCTGCTTCCATCTGTGTGCCCTACTTTCTTCTCACAGAAGTTGGTCATTTGGTGCTATCTTCCAAATAGCAAACATTTGCTTTTGATACTCAAACCCTTTATCCAGAAAAGAGGATCTTGCACTGACTTATCAGTGTGAAAGAAGTGGAGGAAAAATGAGAAAAGTTAAGAGTAGAGAGCTGAAAACAGGAAAGAAAAAGAGAGGTAGTATTTCTTTTGTGCTCCTGACTACCTCTTCCTTTCTCTGCCCAAATAATCTACAGGTAATAAATATTACAAAAGCAAAGTGATAATTGAATAAAGACAAGTTATACAGCCATCATAGATGCTTTCCTTGATGCCATACCACTCATTATTGATTATGCAACTCTCAGCTATACAGCTAGTCTTTGCTCAGGGAAGTAGTCCGATTTCTCAGAGTTTCTATAGCTTTGATAGCTTTATGTATATAGGGGTATTCCTGGAGTGTTTGAACCACGCAACCACATCTCAGAATTGTTTTAGGTGGGCCCTGTTTGGGCTGCATGATATTGCTACAGGTCTCCTCTGTAAATAGTAAAAGTTCAATGACCATGAACGTTTCTGTACATACTGAATTTACTAGTACTATGAGTCACTAATATAACGTTCATATCTGAAGGACCTGCTTGATCTACAACATACCTTCAGGAAGAGGAGAAATCACTGGAGATGATCCTTTCCCATTCTACAACTGGGCTTGTCTTCCGGTCAGACAGATATCAAAAATAATTTTGAAGTCATGGTGAAGTCAAGGAAACTTGCAAGTGATCCCAATAATTAAACAAGGTGGACTGGGTGTTTTAGTTGAGATCTCTCTACTAACAGAACCACAGCAAATCTGGGGTTGATCAGTATTGACTCTTTGCATGATTTTGTGGCAAGAGGAGAGGTGATGCTGGTTGGTTGTTGTCATTGGTGGAAGGTTTTTTTCATGGAGAGCTTGATGTTTTAAAGGATTATCTCCTAGTATAATTTAGTTGATTTCTAAAGCTATCAAAACATAAGCATGCCCTTTATAAAAATATAGGCTGTTGTGGTGCTTTTCTCCCTGTGCCAAATGACTAACAGTCACTTGGCATGTAAAATGCTTGGGTTCAATTGTTGACTCTCTCTGTTGAGAATCTGAACCTATTCTCTTGCTGACAAGGTGCATGTACCAGTCACCAACCTGGAGGTTTTTCTAGAGAGGAAGCGAGATTATGCCATTTTCTCCTCCAATGAACATTTATGCTAAAAAATGTGAGATTCACTAGAAAGTGCTAACTAAAATAAAGGGGTTGCTGGTGGATGCCCATGTAATGTGTTAGAGAGCTATGTTCTCTATGTTCGCGATCTTCGTAAGAAATTGACCACCAAATGACATATAAAAATCAAGAGAACTCATAACTGAAAAAAAGTTTTATTTCTGATTAAAAGAAATAGACTGTATGCATGAATCAATGTTTAATTTTATAAAGGGGTTGCCTTGGTTATACTTTTGTCATAATTGGCATGCATTAGACCCAGTTCACTTTGGTATACAAAGGGTGACACTGGCATAAAACTCATGTAAAAGTGGATAATCACGCCCCTTGATTCATCTACTTTTAATTTGTTAACTCAGTTCCCTGGTGTCTTTTGAACTTTGTGTTTGCTTATTGACCAGTGGTGCAGTGAATTTTGTCTCACAGCAGAAAGATGTGTCTGAAAATTAAGTCATACTCATATGCCAGTGAAGTAAAGCCTTTTTAAGCAGGGAAAGAGAACAATAATCCATAACCTTTAAGTGTTCTAGCTGATTCTGTAACAACATTTTCTATGGCTGTTAGGACTAATGTTTCTCTACTATCTCAGAACATTTTTATAGTATTGATTTTATTATTATTATTTTATGCTCAATAAAATTTTAGTATTTTTTTAACAATTACATGTGATTTTCCTGAACAATAGATAGTCCCCCAGGAAAAGGAGGCTTTAAACAACCCTGAATGTGCCGCATACCAGTAAGATATAGAGAGTCTATTATGTAGCTATTTCATTTCAGTGTGCACTAGGCAGAGACAAGAGCATTTTGTTTGATTAATACTACTCAAGATCTTCTATCAAAATATTAATATCCTTTAAATAGGCGTATCCACTTAGTAAATGAGATATCATCAACTTTCTCTATTGCCAACATTGCAATATTTATCTGTTTCTCTGGTAATAGTAGCTATAACTTTACGACCCTAGAGAAACAAAACATGCATATGACAGAACAAGGGGCAAGGTTTGCATTGTATCCATCCACAAAGATTTCTTTCTTCCATTTATTGTCTTAGGTACTTAGGAGAACTAAAATTGCAAAGTGATAAAAACCCCAGCAATAACTACAAACAGACAATCTAGAAACTGTCCCCTGGAAGTCAACCTAAAGAGAAAAAAAGTGCACCCTTCTCAAAACTCTACAGGTATGCTGTTAATGTAATACTGTGCACTGGGGACAGAACCTAATAATAAAATCATAATTAACCTTAAATTTACTATTCCTGTATCTGCAGAATTCCCATGATAATCTTATTGCTTCAAATGATATATGCACTCAGAAGCTGGGATTTGATTGAATATAATTAAAATTCAAAGCAGAGAGGGTTATGATTGTTCAGATCACATGCATCAGATGACTAAACACCAGGGAAAGAGGAGACTACTTCAACTAAAAGGATAGTCTTGTCACACCAATAAAGAGCTACAGACTGGTCATCGAGTTTTGACTGGAAATCTGAAAGACTATGTGCACCTCAGTAACTTGTAGTTGCTATTCGAATCCCAGAAATGAGAAGATGGCCTGAGACAGCCTTTTAACACAGGGACTGTTCCCATGTATTTGGGACACTAGTCCCAAATTTTCATCCAGAACATTTTTTTTTTTCCTTTACTGGGTCTGCAACAGGACAACAAGAATCTGGTGATCCAGATCCTTGTATTTGGTTCCATAAAGTTCGTCTGTTTGCTGATACCCAGAGGTGTCAATGGTTGGTAGAGAACACCTAGAAATGCTTGGGATTAACCAAGCGAGTGTCCCTGCACATAAAGCTGTGAGTGTTGCGTTTTTCTAGGTGTGCTCTGAAAGTTGACATACTGACAGAGTCTGATGAAACAAAAGCAGAGTATTTTCATTTAAAATAGCAATACCTGAGGATTGCATATCAGTTCCAAGAGACTGGGTTTGGTTCCCAGGGTAGCCTATGAGGATTCAAAATTACACTCTCTTTCCCATTCCCAAGGGAACAACCTTACGGCACAGGACAGAGAAAGTAAATTTCTAGAGCTCATTGATGGGAACATTCTGCTGCAGGTTTGGATTTTGAACCCATGCTGACATGGATATGACTCTACCAAATCAGACTAACAACACCTTTATATTGGACAATGTATATGAAAATGTAAAACCTCGGTGACCATGCTGTGATATTTCCCCAAAACTTTCTCCTAGTTTCCAAGTACTTGTTTCATGGAATCTAAAATCATTCTTAGGTGTTTCAAAGGTTTTCTGCTCCATTAGTTTGTCCCATTGGACATGGGTAATCTTACAGTTTCTGCAAAGCACAGTGATTATAAACTGGGTGAAAGCATATCTTGTTTCGTTCATCTGAATAGGCCACCTTCCAGTTTCACTTAATGTCCCTTTGGTTTTGCACTCATATCATATTCCATTTTGGTAATTTTTTTCCAGGCTGATGAGTCCTAGTCTCCTTAGATCAACAATCTTATGGAAGTTATTCTATCCATTTGATCATCCTTTTTACTCTTTTCTGAATATTTTCCAGTACTGCTGTGGTAATTCACCCTGTATTCAAGACTGTAGACTTCTAACACAATGTACTGATGCTTTGCAGTTTTGTCCTCTATTCCATTTCTAATAATTTATAAGGTTCTTTTTGCTTTTCTGACTACCACTCAGCACCGAGCTGACGTTTTTATAAAGCTATCTTTGTAAGCTCAATATTATATTCTCCCTGTTCTTAAGAGCTAATAATCAGTTCAGGAGTCCATCACTGTATAGGTAAAATCAGAGCTTTGTTTTCCCATGTCTTTAATTTTATATTAAAATTCTATTGAATTTCATTTATGCCTTTATTGCCCAGACACTATCAGAGTTCTTTTTCAGAACTTCCTGATCATCACATTTAATAACCTTAACTGTTAAGCTCCACATTACTTTGAATACCTCTCAATTCAACCCCTTTTTCAAATCGCTTATAAATGTGGGAAAGAAATGGATTTTAATGCTGTGTCCTCCAGTTTGGAAGTTAAACAATTCTTCTTCCTATCTTTTGATTTTTAATTCTATATATTTACTGTTTTTTTTCATTGCGCTTTTAACGTGATACTTACATGCTTTAATGTAGAGCCTATGTTCGCTATGGAACAGCGAATAAAACACTAGATAACTCCTTTTCTGAGGCATACCCCACTGAGCCACACACATAACTTCACAAATGTTCATTCTCTCACTGGTCCTATGAATCTTACAGTCACTACTCCAGGCACTTTAACTTGAAAGGATGCATTCACTCCCGCTGTTTAATCTGTAGTCTAATGTAGCTCCCAATCCTATCTCCAAAATAAGTTTTCAGCCTGGGAAAACTGATGTCTGTATGGTGTCCATCTCACAGTCACAATCAGGTACACTATCCAGAAAAGTTAGAAGAGTTTCTCCTTTGGATTTTTCCATCACTCCCAGCAGCCATGAATTAACTGTAGTGAACTCCATTCCTGGGCTCCATAACTCTCCCCATGCTTGCACAGAGAACATATGTACACTGCTCAAGCTTATGAAGTCCACCAGGTGTTGCGGTGCCTAAAGCTGTGCTCAGTAACACCCTAGTTCATTTCTGAATGTGACCTTCACAGATAAAAGAAGTATAAACTCATACCTTTTGCTCATAAGTAATTTGCTCACACCTTTTCGTAAAGGCATGGGAGCTCTCGTTTCATAAAAGCTCCGCTGTTATTCAAATTCAGTTTCCTTCATTCCTAAACCTATTTAATGGCTCACCAAGTGCAACAACTTAAATAAGCCAAAAACTCAAACAGAGTAAGCTTACGAAAAAGAAAGCTGGAAACACAAACCACATTTGACACTCAGAAAAAATTATTTTTTTCTGATTTGTTTTTGCAGGCCATGTTCAAATAACTATTGGTCTCTCTAAAGACTAGGAGACAGCATTAATTTAAGCTGGTGGAAATTTCTGATCTCACTGTGTGTCTTTCCTAGGCAGCTGTGTAGACAAAACTTCCATTTAACAAGCACTTTGTGCATAAAACAATGACACTTAAAGATGAATGAAACTATAAGAAAAATGTACATTGTCATCTTAGAACAATATGACAGTTTTCTAACTAATGAATAAAGCATTCTCCGATAGAAGAATGTAATTTTGGTGTTTGTTACTTACCTTTGTTCTCCCCCCCTCAACTGACCATGCTATTCATTACATCCTTTCTCCTTTTGCCAAGTGCCACTCCTAGTATTTGTTACTGTTTAACACAACAAAATAGTACCTTAGTGTCCTTGGGCAAGTCTTCTTCCTGTCCCTCTAGAAAAATTGCTTGACTGAAAAAATGTCTCAGTATTGCTCAATCAACTCCTTGCCTCATCTTTATGACTTCAGAAAGAGCTACTTTTGTATAACTACCCTTCAGTCCTCACAGCTGTTTCAGTAAACCAGGTCAGTAAGAGAGCTCTTACGAATAAATCTCTTTCTGCCCTATTCTCAGTCATATGAGCATTATAGCAGGAGCAGGGTAGAGCTCTGTGAGCTCTGAACTGGCAGGTTTTATAGTAAATTTCATACGACGTGAGGAGGGATTTTGTCAAAGAACTGATGGAGAAAACGCTCGTTGTGTTTTACCTGTTTATCATTTTATGAGAGAAAAAAGCTTGGTTTTGCAGTATACACTATCTGAATTCCACTTGGAATGAGGTTCCTTCCTCCTCCAGTCAAAAGGGGCTGAGTGAGGATCAAAATCTGAAACGTCATCTGGAAACCTGTTGTAAAATATTAAGACAAAGATCATTCACATTACTTAAACCTTATCCCTTACCTTGGCTAATTACTCATTTACTACATATTCTTATTATATAGAAATCTAGGATACTTAAAATAGCTCTTCTCAGCCATTCTGATTGTTCAGCTGGTCTCAGACATTATTAATGGAGAGCATGAAAATCACAAAGCCTTAATGTGATGTGTTTTTAATCAGAGTGCCATGAAAAAAAAACCCTCTATTTTTTTTTCATGTGATAGCAGATTGTTACTTTCACTGCATTTAAATACATATCTAGTAATTTCATATTATTTAAATTTTAAAAACCCTTACTGCTATTTAGTGCAATTTTATATTACAATACTAACATTATGCTAGCACTAAATTCAACTCCTTTCTGAAATGCAGCATGGAATTGCTCTTCTTTCTTTTAAGTGATCTTTATTCTACCTCATTTTTAATACATTCTAGTAAACACTAGGTATGCTACTGCTGCTTTCACAGAAGTACTTATATGACACTTTCATTCTGTTTTTAGCCTAATAATCTGACTTAATTAAGAATGATGCCAAGATTATAAATGATTGGGTTGTCTTCTGAGAATGTAAATTGATTTTACATGCTTTTTCTCCTGCCTCTTTCTAAAATAGACGTAATGTTCCAAATTGGAACATCTGCTTCAATAAAATCCTTACATATTTTCCCCAGCGAATGCACTTGTAATATGTAATTTCTCTTTTGTTCACAGCTATTTCCATACTTTTTCCTCATCTTTGTTTCAGACTTATAAAAAAGGGGGTTAAATCCCTTGTCCATCTGATGCATTTTGGTGTTTTCCTTGGGATGATGGATGGCAAAGCTTGGAGTAACGTGCAATAGCCATTCGTGACACAGGACGAGCTGCTCACTCAGGAAGTGTCAAGTCTGAGTGAGATCTGCCACTACAGTTGTAGGTCTGTTCCTGCCAGGAGGGTGGAAAGAAGAGGTTACATACTAATTCCCCCAGCCTCACTTGGTATGGGGAAACCAGTGTGTCACTCTGAAGCCTGCCTTTGCAGGCATTGTATGTTGTGCATTAAGACAGCACTGGTTCAACAGAAAGCAAAGATTTCTGCGTAAAGCAAACAGCATAGTGACTTGTTTTCCCATGACACAGAGCAAAGGTACAGAAGTTCCTTTCAGCTCTTTCCATTTCAACCATTTTTACATTTCAGGGAAAAAAATCAAGGGCAGCAAGTATATCTGCTTCATTAGAAAAGGAAATGGAAGCTTTTTGATTGTTCCATCTGACCAGTTGCAGTGTCTCTGGGGGGCCTTTGACAGAGTTAAAACAGGAATAAGATATACTTCTGTCCTTTTTGCACAGAAAACTCTTCCAAACCTTCTTTGTCCTCACACCCATGTCAAAGCTAATAAATAAGACAGATGGTGAGAAAGGGTCAAGCTGAATGTGGCTGTGTGTACACATAGACTGTTCAAGGGATTCCAGGAACCTTAATGTATAAATCTGAGAGAAAAGAAAAATGCAGCACCCCAGAGAAACAAAAATTTGATTTAAATGCATTCTATTTTTGCTATATTAGCTTCCAAGGAAAGTAGCTATGCAAATAAAGCCCAGAAACAATTTGCAGTAGCACCTGACAGTGCCAATGTACCTTTATGTTTCCTTTTTATTTCTTCATGGCCTCCACCCCAAACTTTTTTAATAACCTAGATACAGGCTAAGTAAGCAGTTGCCTGGGGCAGCCACAGTTTTAGTACCTACATTTCCTTTGAAAAGCTCTGCAGATCTTTCTGCTGAGGAGAACAAGGAAATATTCAGGGCAGCAGTCACTGAGCAGCAGCTGTTAATTCCCCCTCCTCCCTCTGCACAGTCCCAGCAGGATGAGCAAATTAGGTCTTTAGGCCCTTGTGACGGAGAGAAAAACTTCACTGTCAGGTTCAAATTAACAATTTATTTGAACTTCACTCACAGGTCCAATACGCCACTGTTGTAGGTTCTTTTATGGATACAATGGAGGAATGCACTATTGCAATTAAATACACAATTCAGAAGTGCGCTAGATATTAATACCTTACAAAAAGAGTGCACTAATCGCCATCTTAAAGCATGCCAAATACCATATGTACGTTTCTTAATCACTGACCCTCTCTCTCAGGTAAGGCCTCTCAATCCCTGGGAAGTTACCTTGTACAGCGTCCTGGACAAGGGGGAAAGAATCTCCTACAGGCCAGCTGTATCCTTGGAAAAGCGACTCTCCCCATTTTTCTGCCCAAACCTTACGGTTTTTATTCCCTGATTTGATGGGTGGGGGCAGGCTTACGCAGGAATGTTTATCTATGGTGCCTTGATGGCTCGCCTCCTAAGTCTGTATGGTAATTTAGTGATGTCTAGCACACAAAGTTACTGAATAGTGGTGGAATGGTACTCAGGGCATTTTGTTTGTTAAGGCATCATTCACGGCTCCATTCGGGTTTCAGCAGTGTTCAGACAACCCCGGGCTGAGCCGTTTCCGCAGCTCCCCCCAGGTCATCTCTGCATAGATAAGGATTTGTCAAGGTGAGACAAAGCTGAGTCGAATCACAACTGCCTGCATCTCGCCTTTGTGCTCTGAAACAGGTTTAGCCGGGTGATCCCATACAGCCCTTTCTTCAACTTCACCTCTCCTTCCCTCCAAACATTATCAGCTATTCAACCCAACTCTCTCCCTAACTTTCCCATAGCAAGGAACAACCTTAACACAACAGTCTTGGAGTGGGGAAACTTGATTTTTCACATGCTTTTGAGAAGCACACAGCAAACCCAAGATCCAGGTAAATATTCAGCTTTCCTGAAGACCTTTAGAGACCTGGAAAGGAAAAAAAGGAGAGGTTTTTCTTTTTTTGTTTAAATTCCACACTGTTGAGGTTCTGCTCTGTGTGGGCCTTTTGTTCTTCAGTCAGCCAGATGATTTCATTCTCCAAGGCTACACTCTAGAAACTATAAAAAACTGTAATATTAGTTTAAAAATACTTTTAGCATTGCCCGCTAATCAGTCCCAGATCTGTTGGTGTCTATTTATTATCATATATTTTTACCGTATAATGCTCTTGTGATGTTTGATTTCATCTGTATTACTCCACACAGTTGCAGTCTTTATAGTGTATTACACTTTTTAAGAACTTTATCCATAAACTTTCAAATAACATACTGTCATTTGCCAAATATTTTTAATTTAGCTTTTCCATTGTTCTTCTTTGTATGTATAAAAAGAAAATTGAAAAAATAAAATACAAGACCAGTGAATCAGCTGTTGAAGAAAGGCTTAATATGAGAATTTTTTCAATTTTCTGGGAAAAGTGGGAAATTATAGTCCTGGAAATTCTGACAGTTATTTGCATTAAAAATTAATCATAATCAACAGAAAAATTAAGACCGTTTCATTGCATTGTTGGGATGCTTTCCTAAACAGAAAGTTTAAACTTCAGTTTTTATAACAGTACGGTGTATAGTGTAAATGGATTATCTTTACAATTCATTCATACCATGACCACCTGTTCAGTTCTCTTGTGTTGCATCTAAATACCAGGAGTTAGTGTACTCATCACTTCTGGAAGTGACTGAAATGTCACATTCCCATGGAAAATCTGAATCCACTGAGCAAAGCTGGAGGCAGTAGCTGGCCCAGCTGATGCTTTTGATATTTTTGATTTTCCTTTATTGCTAACTAATTTTCGATTTTTTTTTTCAAGAAATTAAAAAGGATGATTTGTGGTTATACACCACATTTCCTTCCAATGTTACTCTCTTTTATTGTGATTAGAATTTTACACTAAGTGTTAATGCTTTTTACTAAGAAGCAGGTTAATTGTATCATCTAGTTTCAATTAGCTCTAATACAGTGCATGTATAGCTTCAGAGTCTATTGTGCATATCCTCACATAGATGGGGAAATGGAGTAAAAGCTATTATTTTGATGTCCTGATAAATTATGCTCCATATTATGTTAGATTAACAAAATGCATGACTAATGTCCCATGTACACATGAGCTGTGACAGCACTTCTGAATGTTAATAAATCTGAGCACTGGCTGATGTCCAGTTTTTTTTTTTATGGTATATGCAAATTAAGTCCACATCTTCTCATTATACTTAGTAATTTACTTCTAAATGCTCAAATCTAGTCATTATTGTTGGCAACCTTAATACTGTAGCTCTCCAGACTGAATTAAAAATAATAATAAAAATAAAGTAATGATTATATCTAGATTGGGGCCTGAAGACAGTTGTTCCCTCTGAAAGCACATTGCAGTCATAATAAACAAATTAACAGCTCCAGGCAGCACTTTTTTGAAGCACAGTGGACTTGGAGATACTGAATTTGTTTGCAAACTTCACCAGTATTCAAACCAACAAAAAGTTTTTTCTGTGCAATAGAACATAAGTAACAGAAAATTATATTACCCCTTTAGTATACAAAGGAAAATCTTAGTTTTTGCAGCTGTGAGGTAATACTGAGACCAAAGACATGGAAGGGTTCTGGAGGCACCGGTGTCTGAATAAGTACATGGTTGGCTGCAACCCTGTAAGGCACATCAAACAGCAGTTATAAGAGTGGGTTAGAGCCCTTCCTGTGGTGCAGACTGATCCGTTCCCTACCACCAGCCCTAGGAGGACCATGATGATTTTCTTAGGCATAGTGCAACTGGAAACTTTGCTTCTTGCTCTTGTGGATCTGAGCTGGAAGCATTCTTTCAAGCCTGGATGGTACTTGGTTTGCAGAAGCAGTTGCATGTAGAGGTGCGTTCATAAAACAGATGTCACAGCCCAGGCTGCCCACAGTTAACTCTGGACCCAGAGATGATGTAGATCCAGATATAGTTAGTGCAAGGTAGGAAGCTTACATGGTACCTGGAATATTTGGTTTCTAGAATAGCTAACTCTACACAGAAAATAGTACTGTCCTTAGCACGTGCCTTTGGGTTCAGAATCATGATTTAATGGCACTCCCTTGTGTTTGCTGAGGTGACTACATTCCTAGAGAGATTTTCTGACTCCAAGAGTCCCTGTGCAGTAAAGAACAGGAGCACTGTGGGAGCAGAGGACAACATCATTTGTCTGAGTGGCAGACCAGTTCTTGCATTGACAGGGGACTGTAGTGAATCTTTGCATGCAGAGAACAAGCACCCAGGTCTTTCAGCTGGTGCAATTGAATATACAAAGCAGGACATTTTACAAAAGTTGAAAATTGGGCTTTGAATCTACAGCTGAAGCCATCCTAAATACAATATAGATGAGAGGCAGATGTAGTGGGTACAGCATAATTGAAAAGCAGTGCACTTATGATTGTGGCATAGGATACAGAAATTATTCATCCTGCATTGTATTTTGCAATCCAGCCTTGGGTCACAGAAAAGGGTGCTTCCTTTATGGTGCAGTAGACATGCTCAGGCTGCTTCAAAGAATATTTATGATCCAAAATATTCTAGGCATGCTGTATATGAAAGGCATAAAAATTCACAATGCTTTGCCTTGAGTATAACAGTTTGGCAATGCTGAAAGAGACTATGTTTAATGGGAAGGCTAAAGCCCTATGAGCTCTCCTAGTAAGTCTGTTCAACCCATGTCTCAATTTTTGACGGCTGGGCCATAACATACAGTGACTTATTATTTACAATTATTTTGCACCTATCTGACATTAGTGAATGTTGCAAATAAGTGCTGCTGCTGCTAACCCAAAGAATTAGGTCAATTATACATTTATCTCCCCAAAAGGCTTGTCTTTGAAACATCTTCATAGTCTACTCGTAAATGATGAACAAATTAACAAATTGACTCTGACAGAATAATACTTCAGTAGCCATTCTTAACCATTTTTTCATGTCAACATAATTCTAAAGAATATAAAATTGTAAAGGGAGAGAAGGATAGGAATACAGTTTATTCTACAGGCAAGTATTCTCGGCTACTTAAAGGATAAGAAGTCAAAGATAGAAATAACTTGACAGTTTAAATAGTAAATGTATACTGCATATTGTAGAGGCAGCAAGTTCCAGGCAAAGGTCCAAATTATTTTGGAGAGAGCAGGGTGGTTGGAATTTAATTAGTCGTCAGAGGTGGAACCTCTGAAGGGCTTCTTTGTGTGTATTGGTGAGAATTCTAATCAAAGCAGACTATGAACAGGTCAGAGCTTACTGAGACTGATTAACTGCATCACCTGCCCTGCAAATATTGTTACTGCTCTTGAGGCTTTTAACTGTGAGAGCTTTCCTCAAGAGGTAGATATGTAGTATTCCAAGAAGGCTTTTCTTCCCACTCTGCTTAGGCGTCTAAACATTACCTAAGTATAGGCTCATCACCTTTATCTAGGGAGAAATAGGCCTCTGGGAGGCATGTTTCAACTCCTCCTAAAATATGTATCTCAGATGAATTGGTCTCTGACGGTATAATTTCTCACCACTGGCTTTAGAAGAAACCTAGGGTGATAATGACTTATGTTTAGACATCTGTTGAGATAAAACTTACTATTAGTATGTTTTCATTTAAGATTTCTTTGCATGTGAAGAGAAAAATAGGTTATGCGTAATAGTAGTTTTGATTCTGTATCTTTGAAACCATCCCAAATAATGACAGAGCTAATGACTCTACTTGTATGCTAGGAACTGGTTATTGAGATGATGGACAGATCTGCTCTATTTTTTTTTTGAGACTCTTCTGTGAGAGAACATTTTCTTGTCCTTAAGTTCTGGTACGTTTCTAAGTGAAAAGGCTAACTATTATGTTTTTATGACAGATCCATCCATGAGTAGATAGACCACCATTTTTTATACATTATAAATTCTCTTGAATACATGACAGAAACTTTAACATTCCAGTAATTAACATCTCTGATTTGAAAAGCTGTGATAGATTCTGAGCATATGGACTAGGATTGCCTACAATGGTGAAAAAGACGGCTATATTTTCTTCCTCACAGATTACAGACCTGTGTCTATGTTGGACAAAGTTTTCAAAAGCAATCACTGTAATTAAATTGAGAAACCATACACGGATTTAATTTTAACATTATGTGCCCTTAAGCTATGCCATGTGAGACACCCAAAGTTATTTGTCCCTATTGAAAGACTCATCTAAATAAACCAAATACAGAGACATCCAGCTGAAATACACACCTCTGGTATCTAGTTCACCTGTAACACAGGTTATCATACATAACCTATATTAATTTAGAGATGCAAATCAAGATTATTTCATACCTATTTTCCCCCCAAAATTCAATGTTTCTTCCTACCAGCTAGCCACAAGACTTAGGCTCTGATTAGTCAGTAGTTTTGTTTACATGTGCATCCACATGACATTCCTTGAAATAATTTTGAATACTTCTATTTTATTCCCATATTACATCGTTTAAATTCTCTAAGTCTATTAATTGTATGAACTTTCCTACCCTTTTTCAAACAATTTTTACATAATTTATTACAGAGCTTACTTTCCTAGTTAGGCCTCAAAGATCTATCACAGCAAAATATTTAAATACTTAAGAATCACAGTCTAGAGCTAGAAGTATTAATCAGCTCATTCCTCTGAATCCAAGTACTGCTTTCTTTTTGTTCCCTTTTCTTTCCCTGTCAAATCTAATTGGAGTCAGAACTTCCTAAATCCTGGTCTACAATTCTATTTTTTACTGATTTAAAATAACATATTGCACTCTATGGTGCTAATCCAATTTTACAGTTTTATGCCTTTTGTAGGAGGAAGTGATTGTGATGTAGGCTAAAGTGCATTAAAATTCTGGTTGTGTCAAAAGTTGTGACAGATCAGGTAAGGAGATGAAAAGGGAATTCTTCAGGGCAGAAAGGACAATCATATCTGATGTAGGTGAACCAGATACATAACAAATATTTCATGTTTTTTGAATAGAAGGATATCACAGTCATATAAGAACACTTCCACTCAAAGTCCTTCATTAAAAGCAGTCTCAAATGACTTCTTATGTTTCAAAACTCTAGACTATGAGAATGATAGCTTCCCACCACAACCAGAAGTTAATGATATCCAGAGTAATTAACTCGAATCTTATTTAAATGTCCAAAATGGAAAGAGAGGATTGCAAGTCAATTGGCAGCATGCTTTGTTCAGCATCATGAATTAAAAATAATCACCCATAATAGCATTGAGGAACAAAGTCAGTGTTGTTTTCTCATCCATTGACTGGTGGAAGGAAGTCAGCAGGAGTTAGTTTGATTTGTAGCAAGAAGGACAAGAATGAACAGGCCTTTTTCAAAAAAATAAAAAAATAATAAAGCAAGTAAAACAGTTACAAATTCTGTATTGCTAATAACATTTTCTTTTGATCTGCCTTTTCTGTTTAGCTGCATAGGTCTTCTGAGCAAGGCCTGTCTATTTCTGTATGTTTATGTAGTGCCTAACCCAACTTGTCTTCTAAGTGATGCTTTTAAAAATAGTAAACTGTTATTCAAAAACCTGTATTGAAGCCAAATTTTGGATTAGTAATTTGTCCTGATTATATTCTAGAGTAAACTTTGATTTTGGAAATTTCTGGGATAATCTTTTAATAGCTTGAGAAAGGTAAGATTTCTACTTTGTGTTTGAGCGGCTGCAATTAAAAATGGGCACAAACTCTTGTGCGGGTCTCAGATCGTTCCTTCTTCTACTGTCAGATGAACATTACTGTTCAGTATTTTAATAGTCAGCACAATACTACTTTATCTTAGTCATACATATGCTCAATGAAAAGAAGCATCCATCCTTTTAAGTCTGGGCACTCCTTGATATGAATTAGAAATACAGTAAAATAATATATTTTCCTCAGTTATTGTCCTGAATCAAACCCCAATGGCCAAAGGCGAATTTCTGATCTTTTTGGTCTGCCTTTGGAATTCTTCCCGTTTCTATCAGCTCAGGAAACATTTCACCACTCAGTCCCTCAAGATCAGTGACCTAGGGCCATTTTGCTAGTGTCTGGGGAGAACTGAATCTGCTAGACACAACTGAGTGGGAGGGATTCTGATGCTGGACCAGAGTTTTGCCATATTTTGCTAGAGTTAGTAGCTTATTTTGCTGGCGTTAAAAGCTCAGTTTGCTCAGACAAGCCACAGAAAACAGTCAGGGTTTTATGCAGATTCATTTCCGCTTATGAGAAGTCTAACTTCAGAACTAGAAAGATTTTATTTATCCTCTTCAACACAGTTCATTTTCTTGAAAGGCCTTTCATATACCATTCACAGTAAGCTTTATGTGCATGTATGTGCAGTTAGGCAAAATCTGTGAAGGTTTAGTTAAATGTTGAAACCTTGGGAACCTTTCATGTATTTAATTATTGTTTTCTAGGCACTAATAGCAATGGAAAACTAAAAAACATTTTGGTCATATGTAGCACTGTAAATAATTTACAGATGCTCACTTAAAGTTGTAGGCATATCAGTTAACACATTATATGAGTGAAACCATTCTTATGAAGGGACCAGTTGGAGAACACCTTGATACTACATTTCCTGGTTTTGTCATCTCACTGAAATCTTAAGAATTAAAACAGAAGAATTCATTCCATGGCTTTGATATAAAAATGATTTCAATTACTTGGAAAATATATGTCTTCTAAAAAATTGTTTCTTATTTAATACACAAAACAAAATGTTTTGGGTTTGTTTTTTTTTACATACAAAGAAATGCATTAGCCTTAACACTGAACAGCCTGCTAGGAAGTCAACATATTTTCATGAATCACACATAGAACCTTTATGGAATTCATTATAATGATACTACATTTATGAAGGATTTTCCTAAAGGACTTGCATATGTGAGCAGAAAAACACTGGGAGAAGAACATAAAGAATGACTTGCAAAATTATATTTGGTGTTCAATTATTAGTTAACGTAGAATGAATTTCCTAGGATGATCTTTCCTGAGGTAATGCATGACAATCCAATGACAACTTTGCATTTATGCTGTCTTCCTTATAAGTTGTTACACTATAATTCAAAAGTACTAAATATTTATATAAACTAGTTTAAAGTAAATTCAGTCACGAAGACTAGGAAAACAAAGACAAGTTTTGTCTTTGTTAGGAAATTTAATGACAGAAGCTATAACTCACAGGAAAATAGTTATCTCATTTAAGCATTCCTGCAATATCAAAGAACACTTGAGCCTTCAGAAATTATAGATATTAAAACTAAATCATTGCTTAAGTTTTTGCAATGCAAATTCACTTCTGGGCACATTTTAAGTGGCATATAGTATTTCCTCCAAATTGTATTAGATAAAGTCATGGACTATTACACTGTTGTCATTCAGCTCATTTTGATGAAAAAGCAATTACTTATGGCGGATTAATGCAAAGAGTTGCCATAATCACAGTAGGTTAGGTTAAGAGTTTATTAGAAAAACAGAAGCCATTTAAATTAACCCAAATGACCAGCATGTCAGTTCAAAAGAAACATGTGCTTTAATTTGTTAAACTGTAACCTTTGCTATATTAGAAAAATACTGTGACACAAACATTTTACAAATGTCAGCAGAAAATCCATACTCCATTTCTTCACATTGGTTTTGTGACACAGTGTTTGCTGATATTCGTCAAGGGATAAGTTACGATTGATTTCCTTCCACCCTTACTCTTTTCTCTTGTATTACGGGGAATTAAAGGGCAAAAATGACCTGTTTTTTTCCCAGACCATTCATATGGATATGCTACAGTAGGTAAACTTAACTGCTGCCTGGAACTTAAAGGTCAACAGAATCTCTCAAAAAAGCTTTGAATGGTAACAGTTAGAGAAGACCAAAGCATCCTAAGATTGAGGAGCAAAAGCAATGCAGAAAGTGGAAGAGCTGGTGTGGAAGGATATTCTGAGGCATTTGCTTCTGTGTCTTTTCTGTAGATACTATTCCTGTGTATTTACAAAGCAAAACGGAATTGCTGAAAATAGCTTGATTTAAAGAATCAGTAATATTTCTTGCTTTAGGATAAAATCTGTTCATTTTCCTAACTCTGTTTCCATCTGCCCCTTTCAAACACTTTTGTCAATGTAAGATTTAAAGATTGTGTTTATATAGTGGAGGTTTGTTCCCCTGTTGAAAGAACATTGCCCTTTTGATAATGCATTTTGGATTGCATGAGATGGTGTGATAAAGACATTTTGAAAACAACATTAAAGCCAGATCCTACAAATGACCCAAGCATATCAGCCCCTTCATTTCCATGCCTATAGTTTCAAATAACTGACCATAAGCTGTTAATTCACCGGGCAAATGAACACACATATGTATAAATACATGTATGCGCACACATATGTATATGTACATCTCAGGTGGCTTATTGTGCTGTTTGAGAAATACTTTTCTTGGAGAAAGCTTTTAAGAAGCAATAAATGGTTTTGTCAATGCTATATCAAGAAACTGCAATGAGGAAGATGATTGCCTTTCCCAGCATAAAAGATACATACCAATAAAGCCATGCATTTCATGGGAATGTGGGTCTTACATGTTTACTTAGTCATTGTCCTTTAGTCCCCAAGAAACAATGTAGTCAAAATGAATACTCAGATATCTCAACCCAGACCGTCACAGACTTAGAAAAACTTCAGTGATTAAAATGGAATTATACCTTATTACTCAAGGAGAATTTCTGGAATGTTACCGTAGATAATCTGTCTCAAGGATATTCATCTTTCCTCTGTTGACAATGATGGACGTTAAGAGCATTCTGAACAAGAGATGTGGTAGATGGAGAAACAAAGGAGTTGTTAGAGAAACACCTTAATCCAAACATAAAAAGAAAGATGAACCTCATGTTACTAGGTATGTTTCTTAATGATTCTAGAGAAAGCCATCATAGACTTGCATTTTTGTATGTGATTTAATTAAAGATTTGACTGTGCTGAACATGGACCACAATTAGGAAAGAAAATTAAAATACTTGTTTCTGTTGATGTACAGGTATACAAAGGAATGTAGCCTCTTAAGTCATCTGTGATGGGATAAAACAAAGGGGTTCCCACGCCTTGCATGGAATACTTTTTCAATGCAGGAATAACAGCAAGAAAATATAATGTAAGTAATACAGTTTGCAAGGAGTTTAGAGATCATTATAGACAGTACACTGGTCCAGGTGACTACCATACAATTGAATTTGCATGGTGTTAGTTCAAAGAAATGTGATCCATTAGCTTTCAAAACCATAAAGAAAATAAAAAATACCTAATAAGAGACGTCATTCTGCACTTTGGCTTTTTGAATGTCATTTTTCTCAATGCAAAATGACAAGGACCTTAACAAAATGAAGAAATCCTCACTGAAAAGAAAGACAAATTTCTTTCATTCCTTGCAACAGAAAGTGACATAAGAAGTTCCAGTGCTCTTTTCAAGAAAGCAATGGACCCTTATAAAAAGTTTACTTTGGTTGAAAGACCAAGTAGCTTAAGTATTTATTTCCCAAGATGTATATTACCATATTGCTTAATAGATATCAGTGATGTGATACTTGAACCTTTTTGATTAAACTCCTGTTGAACTTTAGATTGCAATAATCAACAGTCTGTACAATTTAAATTTTAGATTATTTAAGAAGTCTTCAGAAGCACAGACATTATAATATGAGATGATTATTGTCGTTGTTATGAAAGAGGCTGCTAAATCCAGTGGGAATGTTCATCAGCATACTGTAATCAGCAGCTACGGAGAATGCTTAATTACAGTTATTTAGGTGACATGTTGATGCAGTAGTAGTGGCGCTGAAAGCAGAAAAGTTGCATGAATTAGCACTTGTAGCCATGTGAGAGGATATTAAAAGGCATCAATATCAATGTAGAATGTTTGATTATGTGGCTGTTTATACTAATTTGTCTTACTATTAAACTACAGTGCTCAGCATAAAAGACCATTGGGCTTGCATTTTCTCTTATCTTCGATACTTATTCAAAAGGGAAATTATTACATTGCATTTGATTGTCCAGATTAAATGTTCATGGTATGTCTAAATAGTTTGAATGGATAAGCTATACAGAAGAAAATTAAGTACATGTGTGGATAATTCTTGTAATTCTAATTTTTAACATAATTTTCCTGATTATATTAGGTGTCTGGAAGAAATTATGAATGCATATTCTTGTATACTCATGAATGTTATGTAGCTAAATTCATATAGCTTAGTAACAATCATTGATTTGCGTTACTACTTAATAGCTTCTGGACTTGTGATGTTTTAAGAATTAGGCTCATCAGCCAGTAGTAAGTTTTGCTTTGACTTAGGAAATTCTTATGACTTTATGCTGGTTTTGGCTGGGATAGAGTTAACTTTCTTCATAGCAGCTAGTATGGGGCTGTGTTTTGGATTTGTGCTGGAAACAGTGTTGATAAGACAGGGATGTTTTAGTTACTGCTGAGCAGTACTTACACAGAGTCAAGGCCTTTTCTGCTTCTCACACCACCCCACCAGCGAGTAGGCTGGGGGTGCACAAGAAGCTGGAAGGGGACACAGCCGGGACAGCTGACCCCAACTGACCAAAGGGACATAGGACATACCATATGACATCATGCTCAGCATGATGGGGGAAGAAGAAGGAATGGGGGGACATTCAGAGTAATGGCGTTTGTCTTCCCAAGTAACCGTTACGCGTGATGGAGCCTTGCTTTCCTGGAGATGGCTGAACACCTGCCTGCCGACGGGAAGTGGTGAATAAATTCCTTGTTTCGCTTTGCTTCTTTGTGCAGCTTTTGCTCTACCTGTTAAACTGTCTTTATCTCAACCCACGACTTTTCTCACTTTTACTCTTCTGATTCTCTCCCCCATCCCACCTGGGGGGAGTGAGTGAGCAGCTGTGTGGTGCTTAGTTGCCGGCTGGGACTAAACCACAACAGTCCTTTGTGGCACCGAACGTGGGGCTCGAAGGGTTTGAGATAATAACAGATTCAACAGAACTTCTATCTGTTAAAAGTTACAGGTCAACATTAGTTTATTTGATCTGCACCATGATCTTATTTTTGCTGTACCTGTTAAAGACTGGTGTGCACTTTTTCAGTTTGCTGCACTCTGTAGTAATTAGTGATGTTTTGCCTGGGAGATTTGTTTTTAAAACACTGACCTTGAGCTGGGTAATCTGGTGTTTGGTCTCTGCTCTGAAGCCATTACTGTACCTCGGGTACCATCTCATGGAGATATTTAACAATTATGCTCCTTCCTCTGAGAGTTTTTTTGTGGAGGAAATACAGAATGGCACCCTTGCTACCTTCTTCTGTGATGTTGTCTCCCTCGTGACAATGACTTCTCAGTACCTTGAACATCCTTCGGTAGTTAAAATACTTCTGTTGGTATTTCTTAGACATATTGCTTCAGTTTTGTCTAAAGTTAACAAGCAATTTAGGAATATGACCCAGGCTCCGCGACAGTATGGTCATGGGTGGCACAGCATGTGGGAGAATATGGGCAGGTGTCTAGAGAAATCCTCACCTCCAATGGTCTGGAACTTCACTCCTGAACAACTGCAGGATCCTGATGAAGTGGTAGAATGTTTCAAAAAAAAATGCTATGGCTACTCCAAAGAGGCACAACTTACTGCACTCTGCTGGGCCCTGGCCAATATCTACCAAACACTGCTCGACACTGCACCACCCCCATGAAGAAGAGAGGGGAAACAAACCAGGCACTGTATCAGTTGCCCCTATAACTAGAAAGAAACAGTGGAAGCGGAAGTCAGCTTGTTTAGTAAGGGATGAAGAAGCTTCTCCTAAGAGGGAGCAGGAGGAAGAATAAGAAGAGGCAGCTGTTCTGCAGCAGAGCAGCCACAAGAACAGGAGGAGGAAGAGACTGAGATAATCAATGAGACAGAAACCACCGGCTCCCTATCTTAGATTTTAGTCATCAACCAGGTGAGCTAATTCGCAGCTTGTTACTTCGATGCTGGGATATTGGGGCCAGTAGTCAGGAATTAGAGGATAAGGAAGCCCGGCAGCTGGGATCCCTTGCTAAGGATAAGGCCGTTGACAAAGGGATTGGAAAAAAGGCAGGAGTCCTCAGTCTTTGGCGGGGACTCCTGTCAAGTGTGAAGGACAGGTATCCCGTCAAGGAAGAACTCACAAATTCTCGAAGGAAATGGACCAACATTGAGGGGAGCACCCAGTCTCTGAGGGAATTAGCCGTGTTGGAGGTGATCTATAATGACCAGGCATCCAAAGACCCTGATGAAATATGGTGCACATGGTCCATGTCGCAAAAATTTGTATGAAATGCAGCGACATCATACACCCACACCCTGGCGATAATGAGCTGGACAGACATTGAGGCACCAACTATAGATGAACTGGCCAGGCAACTCCGAGAATATGAAGATAATCTTGGTCCCTCCATGTGTGCTTGTGTCTCAGCTGTGGACAGACACAGACTGACCCAAAACATGTTCGAGCAAGCTGAGAAGGGTAGGTTTTCCTCAGGCACTCCAACCAAAGCCTCAGCTATTACGAGTCAGCTTTTTCCTGTTCAAGTGAAAGGGTACCGATGGCGCACACCACATGCAACCCTGTGGTTCTTCCTGCGTGACCAGGGGGAGGACATGAGGAAGTGGGATGGTCAACCTACCTGGGCACTAGAAGCTCGGGTGCAGGAACTGCAAGGGAAAACAACAGCCAAAAAGCATTCATCCAGGAAAATTACTGCTCCAGTGTCTGTTGGGCAGAGTAGAAGGGCTGACTGTACTTTTGATCCTGATGAAGGGACTTCCGTTTTGCGCTTACAGAAACCAAGTAATGAAGACTCAGACCAGGAATAGAGGGGCCCTGCCTTCGGTCAGGTGGAGGAAAGGGACAGTCAGGTTTACTGGACTGTGTGGATTCGATGGCCTGGCACATCAGCCCCACAGGAGTATAAAGCTCTAGTGGACACCGGTGCACAGTGTACTCTAATTCCATCAGATTACAAAGGGGCAGAATCCATCTGTATTTCTGGAGTGACAGGTGGATCCCAAGAACTGTCTGTGTTGGAGGCTGAAGTAAGCCTAACTGTGAATGAGTGGCAAAAGCACCCTATTGTGAGTGGTCCAGAGGCTCCATGCATCCTTGGCATGGACTATTTCAGGAGAGGGTACTTCAAAGACCCAAAAGGGTACCGGTGGGCTTTTGGTATAGCTGCTTTGAATACGGAGGAAATTAAACAGCTGTCTAGCTTGCCTGGTCTCTCAGAGGATCCTTCCGTGGTGGGGTTGCTGCAAGTTAAAGAACAGCAGTTGCCAGTTGCTACCATGACAGTGCATCAGCAACAATATCACACCAATCGAGACTCCCTGGTTCCCATCCATAAGTTGATCAGTCAACTGGAAAGTCAAGGAGTGATCAGTAAGACTCATTCACCCTTTAATAGTCCCATATGGCCCATGCAAAAATCTAACGGAGAGTGGCGGTTAACAGTGGACTATCGAGGCCTGAATGAAGTCACACCGCCGCTGAGTGCTGCCGTACCAGACATGCTAGAACTTCAATATGAACTGGAGTCAAAGGCTGCCAAATGGTATGCAACAATAGATATCGCCAATGCGTTTTTCTCGATCCCTCTGGCAGCAGAGTGCAGGCCACAGTTTGCTTTCACATGGAGGGGTATCCAGTACACCTGGAATCGACTGCCCCAGGGGTGGAAACATAGTCCTACCATTTGTCATGGATTGATACAGACTGCACTGGAACAAGGTGAAGCTCCTGAACACCTGCAGTATATTTATGACATCATTGTGTGGGGCAACACAGCGGAGGAAGTGTTTGAGAAGGGGAGAAGAATAATCCAGATTCTCCTGAAAGCTGGTTTTGTTATTAAACAAAGTAAAGTCAAAGGGCCTGCACAGGAAATTCAGTTTTTAGGAATAAAATGGCAAGATGGGCGTCGTCATATCCCAAAGGATGTGATCAATAAAATAACAGCTATGTCTCCACCAACTAACAAAAAGGAAACACAAGCTTTCTTAGGTGTTGTGGTTTTCTGGAGAATGCATATTCCAGGTTATAGTCTGATCGTAAGCCCTCTCTATCGAGTGACCCGGAAGAAGAACGACTTTGAATGGGGCCCTGAGCAGCAGCAAGCCTTTGAACAAATTAAATGGGATATAGTTTGTGCAGTAGCGCTTGGGCCAGTCCGGATAGGACAAGGCTGTGTGGTGCTTAGTTGCTGGCTGGGACTAAACCACGACAGCCTTACATATTACATCCATAAATGAACAAAGTTGTTTATAGACCACTTTTTGTGTAAACAAAATACATTTTCTAGTTTGATAAACACCAGTCTCTTACTATCAAATTTGGGCTCCATATGAAACCAGTGTTAAATATACTACAGTATGAGAATTTCTGCTCTTTCTGTGTACTTTTCACAATTCCATTTAGCTATTTAAATCTTTATAAATTATACCTTTAATTTTATAATAAACTGTAAATATAGTTAAAAAGGAACTGGCAGCTAAATTTGAAATTTCCTGACAGCAGTAAGTATTAGGACTACTGATTTTTCAGAATGGTTTTATGTGTGCATTATGTGGCATTTTGCAAGAATTCAAAGAATTGACTCTAGACTAAAGTAAGTTGAAGCATTGTGGATGTCGTGACCCTCTAGTGCTTTCCTTTACATTAAACAAAGTGTAGATAACTTGTGAGATACTGGCCAAAATCTTCATTATTTTTCTGGGAGTTTTCTTTAAAGCAAAGTTTTCCATTTCATGCAAAGTGAATCATGTTTTTCTATATTTACATATTCGACTCAGTCTCTAGGAGGACTTTTTTCTCCCCCATCATATGATTAGCTATACAAAGGTCTTAATCTGTCATCTCCATGCAGACTACCTGAGCATCTGGAATTTAGAATGCAAAATAAGTGACATTTTCTCAAAAGGTACTAAGTGTATGCAACATATTTTGGAGAAACAGGGAAAGCTTCAATCTCTCCCTGCCATTTTGAGTATCTGCCAACTCAAGGATTTCAATTAGAAAAAGAACCTGAGGAGATTAATAATTTTGACTGTTCAGAACCTTTAAACCTAGTCCTTAAGCAGGCTTTTTATGCCATCGAAATACAAATACATACTAGCTTATTGATTTTACATTGCAGTTCAAGTTCAAAGTTGGCTTGTCTAAAATTAAAATAAAAATGTTTCTTCATATGGCATTTATTCATACATAAAATGTTGGGAAAGAGGGAGAGGGCAGGGGTTTTCTTTCTTTGCTCTGTGTGTTCATTCCTTACATGATCTCTGTTGAAGAAAGAGCTAGTGAAAAAACTTTAGGACAAGGATGGATGAAGTGATTTGTTTCTCTACCTGTTCAAATTGAGAGAGAAATCTGTTCCATATATCACAGAATCACAGAATCACAGAGTGATTGAGGTTGGAAGGAACCTCTGGAGGTCACCTGGTCCAGTCCCTTGCTCAGGCAGGGCTGCCTAAAGCCAGTTTCCCAGGACATTGTCCAGATGGTTTTTGAATAACTCCAAGGATGGAGACTCCACAACCCCTCTAAGCAACCTGTGCCAGTGCGCAGTCACCTTCACAGTAAAAAAACCTGTTTCCTGATGTTCAGAGGGAACCTTCTGTGTTTCAGTTTGTGCCCTTTGCCTCTTGTCCTGTCACTGGGTCCCACTGAAAATAGCCTGGCTCTGTCCTCTTTGCACTCTCCCTTCAGGTATTTATATATATTGACGAGATCCCCCCTGAGCCTCCTCTTCTCCAGACTGAACAGTCCCAGATGTCTCATATTTTCATCGCAGGAGAGATCCTCCAGTCCCTTAATCATCTTAGTGTCCCTTCATTGAATTCTCTCCAGTATGTCCGTGTCTCTCTTGTGCTGGGGAGCCCTGAACTGGACACATTACTCCAAGTGTGCGCTCAGCAGTGTGAGTGGAGGGGAAAGATCACCTCCCTCGACCTGTCGGTGGCAACACTTCTGATACAGCCCAGAACAGCGTCAGCCTTCTTTGCTGCAAGGGCACATTGCTGGCTGATGTTCAACTTGGTGTCTACCAGGACCCACAGGTCCTTTTCTGCCAAGCTGCTTTCAAGCTCGGTGGCCCCCAATATGTATTGGTGCATGGGGCTTTTCCTCCCAGGTACAGGAGCTTGTACTTGTCCTTGTTGAACTTCATGAGGTTCCTTCCTGTCCACCCATTTCTCCAGCCTTTCGAGGTCCCTCTGGATGGCAGTACAACCCATTCGCATGTCTGCCACTCCTCCCAGTTTTGTGTCTTTAGCAAACTTGCTGAGGGTACACTCTGCCCTATTATCCCAATCATTAGTGAAGATCTTAAACAGGACTGGACCCACTATTGACCCCTGGGGTTCACCACTAGTTACTGCCCTCCATCTAGACTTTGTGCCTCTGATCATCACCCATTTTGTGATCCCTTCTTGTCACATCACTGCATGCCCTTTGCTCAGGGACCCTGCCTGTCACTCTCTCACAGGACTGCTGGTTACTCTCTCCCTCCCCCATCATTCTTAGTTTAAATCCCTCCTTAGGATGTCAGCCATCCTGTGAAAGTAGCTTTTCCCTTCTGTATGAGGAGGATCCCATCTCTCCCCAAAAGGCACTGACCTGTAAACAGGGTCCTACGGTCATAGAACTCAAACCCGGCTCTCCAGCACCAGTTCTGCAGCCAATTTTTGACTTGTCCGATTAGTGCTCTTCCCCTCTCACCCTTTCCCCTCGACGGCAGGATTGAGGAAAACACTACCTGAGCTTTCATGCCCATGACTACTGGTCCCAGAGCTCTGTAGTCACTTTTGATACTGTCCAAATTTTCCGTGACAGTATCATTTGTGCCCACATGGAATAAGAGCAGGGGGTAATAGTCAGAGGGACGGACAAGCTTCAGCAGTCCCTCTACAACATCACAGATCCTGGCCCCTGGAAGGCAACAAACCTCTCTAGATGTTTGGTCGGATTGACAGATGGGTGCCTCACAATGACTCACTGTTTCTTCCTGGTAGGCTTGCGTGGTCTAGGGTTAGGTGGACCAGGTTCTTTCCTTGTAGGCACATCTGACTTCTCTTCAACTTTGAGAGCAGTGAAACTTTTTGATGAAGCTAGAGTAGATAGATCAAGTGTAGTTCAGAATTTTGCTTGTGCATAAATAAGTAAATAAAAAGTAAATAAAAATAAATAAAAATATTCTTAAGGTGTCTTAAAAATTACCTTTGTGTCCTGTTATTTCCACTTCCCCCATGCATTTTGACTCTTTTTTTAGTGAGCTGTAGTGATACGGGGAACATAAATGTTTAAGACCAAACATACTAATCCTTGGGCTCCCTCTATGGTCTCTGTGACTATGAGATTGGTGCTACTGAAAGGTCAGATCAGAAAAGCAATGTGCTGAGAAGACTCTGCCTAAAGCTATGTATAAGGGAATAAAAGGACCAGGAAACTGCTAGAACTTTCTCCTTGTGTAGTATATTTGTTTTTAAGACAGACAGTATGATTTTGCTGCCAGGTAAGCTAAGTATTTTGCTCACTGCCAAGAACTGTGAATGCTTGTTCATTTTTGCACTTGGGATGAAGGTTTCGAACCACAACTCCCATTTCCCGCCTGGTTATGGAACATCATCCTGGGAGAAGATATCAATAGAAAAGGAGTCTGACAATGTAACTGACTGATCAGGGGGAGAAAAACCTGTGTTCCAGTTCTTGATTAACTTTTTTCTTTTTTTTTTTTTTTTCAGTGTTGTATCCAGTGACTGTATCAACTTACAAATACTGCAGGGAGGAGGGAACAGAGTCTCTCAACACTGCCATGGATACTAGGGAAGGCAAGATCTGTTCATGATTTTTAGAAGCTGTGCATTACATAGGTGGAGACATATGGTGGAAAACCCAAGTTGTAATGGAGTTTTAGACCATGAAGAGGAGCTTGCCTTTCTAGTGTGCATTCAGGAGACTTCTAGTCAGACCAGGAAAAACTCAGTGAGTTCCACCAAGTTCAGACAACACTGTAGAAATTTCAGATTACATTCTTAGATGGAAATATCTAAATCTCAGTGTTGGGTTCAAGGAGATTTTCAAAACCTGATGCTGTTAAAACACAAAGTAGATCACAGGAGTACAGGAAACCCAGCTATGCTGTGGTCAAAGACTGCAGAAGGTTGGTTGTTAATCTAAGTTTTAACAGACTGACAACTATTCCTTTTACTGAAGCTAGTGGTGATACTCAACTTAGATTGGTAAATGTAGGTCCTTTCAGGAGTACTTCCTTTTATAATAATGTTCTAATTTTTTTTTTTTCTCTACCCTTTTGCTTTTATTCCGTAGTGGGGATAAAAAGGTTTGTTTCTCTTTATGGTTATACTAAATAATTATGAAATCATAATTTTATAAATATGGGGCCAATGGAGACCATTAGAACACTTAGGCTGAATGATGTTTTTTTTTCCAGGACATCCACAAAAACTATGAAAATTTAAAGAAACGACAGTCCACCACTTCCTTTGGCAGTCTTTTGCAACGGTTAACTGGAAATTCTACACTGTAAATTTTGTCTTCACCATAACTGAATGTTTCCCTGGAGACTTTTGAGCCTTCTTTCCAGCAGCTTCCAAATGACTTTGCTGTTTAGAACGTTTCTGCAGATTTTCTTTCGGTAAATAATAGATAATGTAATCATAATGTTAAATTGAGTCTCTGAGACTTTTCATCACTAATTTTACCCTCTTTCTCTACTAGTATTATTTAGTTGTGTCTGAAATGTGAAAAGTAAAAACTGAAATGATCAATGCAGAATAAATAAGAGACAGTGATCTCTCAGGCACAGTTGTTAAGAGGGAGCATTAATTGTATAAAACATAGTTAAAACATAATGGACTCCAGATGCTACACAATCATAATGTGTTTACTTTCAAAGCAGAAGACAATCACACTTAGGAAGAGACCTATTGAAATGTCTTTATTTCTCCTTTGTAAAATGACTTTGGTAGATATAATCATCTTGTTGAAGGATGTTAGTCATGGTTGCTCATTCTACCATTATTGACTCAGTGTATTCAGAGTGGTTTGTATATCAAATCCATTGTGTATCATCTGCGCTAATCAAATGTCTGGCATATGTAAACTACAAGTTGATACTTGTTTATGATTTCTGATGAAGCAATGTCCATAATGTGCTAAATTCACATTTTTCAATACTGAGGCTGGGTATTTAACTCTGTATTAAGGCACAAGTATTCCATTGAACTCTTCAAAAGCAGGCCATCTTTTTAGATTTGTATTTGTGTTTAGGTTGAGATACATTGCTTCTTCTCCAGAGCCATAAATAATGACTGTTGGCAAACCATACAAATTGTTGCCATAGATCCCATTAGATATTGTATAGGGTAGTCAAATGTTTTGAGACAGCACAGTGTTCATAATTTACTAGAGATTCCCTTGCGTATACACACTCTGCAGACATACAACTGTTTTGTAATTATTTATTTTTTAATTCATTCTCTGTGGCCATGATCCACTAGAGAAGAAAGAAGAAATGTATGCACATTCCACACAACAGCTGTGGAACTTCAATAACACTACCTACATGGAACTGACAAGCTTCATCAAATTGAAGAAAGTGTTAAATATAAATTAATTTTTTGTAATAGTTTATTCTATTTTAATTCTGCTTTACAGATAAGGTCAGGATGATTCAGTGATTGAAATGATGTTTGTTGTATTACCGTTCTTTTTGGTTCTTTTTCATTATATTTTTCCAGCCCAAGGGAGACTTTTTACATGTCTATCAAACATAAGGCAGAATTTGATGCTCATCTTATTACTCTGAAGGGAGAGTTTTTAAGGGAGAACTAACAAACAAAATACCACAAATCCTATTCTGAGCTCCTTCTGAGCTTCGGCTGAACCTACAGTCACTAGCACATTTCCACCCCCAAGCTCTTTGACCAGCTCTCTAAGGATATCATTAAAAGTACTGTATACTGTGTATAGAAAAGTGAAGAAGCATAAGATGTAGTCTGCAGTAGGCCGTATACCTTATTTATATAATAAAGCAAGTCCAATTACATGTGATGTGACATGTGCTTGGGAGAAAGCGTCTGCAGTTACACAAAGAATAAAACCAATTTAGAAAGTCAGTGTTTTAAGAGTAGATGGAAAGTAGGTGGCAACATTTTCTAACAGTTTTCTGTACAGTGCAGGCTATTAAAAGTTTTCAGAAAACTCTGACTTTTTTCATTAAGGTATATTCTGTAGAAGGTAATGACTAAGTTATGGCTTTTGTTAATGGATCAGACTGATTGCTGATAGCAAGGCAGGAAGTGTTGATACCACAGAGGAACTTGTCAGCATGCAAATGTCAAAAGCATGTTAGAGAGTAGTAGTTTTGGTCCTTTCAGATAACACAGCTGTATATCAGAATTACAAGAATCCAAAGTTACAGAAAGACATTCTGTTACCATACATTAGCTCTAGCTGTTAAAGACATTTTGGGGAAACATGCTGGTCTTGTTGAAATCAATGGTTCAACTCCCCCCTTTAAATTCCTAGTTCACCAGGTGATCTGTCTTTGTAATAAAGAGACAACGCTTCTTTTTGAACTTGAAAAATTTGTTTATGCTTACTTTTGTATAGCTATATCACAATCAGCTGTTGAATAATACATTTATGCATTTTGAAAAAATTAAAATCAGGTCAGTAGTTGTCTAAAAACGTGTACCAATATTACTTGGAATAGGGAGAGTTAAGTAGTGGCATAACTATTGGTATCATTTTCTAAAACTTGTAAATGGTATTTTCTTCAGAAACAGTGCTAGGGTCAACGATCTTGTTAGATAAAAATTTAATTTGTAATACTACTTGATGAATATGTTGATTTTCATGCCAAGCTTGTCAAATAGAGTGAAATTAATCCAGTATTACTTTAGGCTTCTAGAATGTAAATATCTTAACCTAAATTAGTTGTTTCGGCTGTCTCTGAAATCGACACAGAAAGATCCCAAGGGAAAATTCAACTCATCTTATGATAAATATCTAAAGGAAAGATATGTGGTATTTTCTGGAAGAGTCTGTCTGCCTAGGTTACTCCAAACTCTAAAGACAAACTGACTACAGTTTTCGCAGTTGCAGTAAAGTCACGTAAAAAAACCTGTCTCTAGCTATAAAACTAATTTCTCATCCTACATAGATTCTTTAAAAACATTGACATTTTCCATATTGTTACATGGAACTGTCAAGTGTGCATATATATTTTCATTTTGAGCATGAAATGTGCTCATATGTTGGAACATATGATTTTATAGATCAGTGTTATCAGAGTGAGCTTTTTGTGACAAGCTATTAATCTCTGAAAGACTTTCTCCAAATGCAGAGATACTTTCAGCAAGCAATTGCTACTCTTGGTTCAAAATGTCACTCAGACAGAAAACAGGACATTGTCAGACATTTAACAGATTTTCCCTATTTCCACAAGCAAAGTTACAGTAAACGTCCTGGATTTAGGCATAAGGTTGTACTACTGAAATTAAAAGCATTTATACAGTATTTACAAGAATCAAAACAGTTTGAGAATTGCTCATTCAAATTATTTTATATTTATTTCTCTCATGCTCAATAGGACATTAGAGAAGGCTCAAGGGAGACTTTATTTTGGCCTTTCAATACTTAAAGGGAGTTTATAAGAAAGACGGGGACAGAATTTTTAGTAGGGCCTGTTGCGATGGGATAAGACGTAATGGTTTTAAATTAAAAGAGGGTACATTCAGACTAGATATAAGGAAGAAATTTTTTACAATGAGGGTGGTGAAACACTAGAAGAGGTTGCCTAGGGAGGTTGTAGATACGCTATCCCTGGAGACATTCAAGGTCAGGTTGAATGGGGCTTTGAGCAACCTGATCTAGTTGAAGATGTCCCTACTCATTGCATGGGGGTTGGACTAGATGACCTTTAAATGTCCCTTCCAACCCAAATCATTCCATGATTCATTCTATGATTTATGAACTTCAGCCCTTTTAATATCTAATTCAATCTTCAAATCTAGGAAATCTAGGAAGAGAAGACTCATATTTGTAGGGTAACTAGGTATTACTATTACTAAAAGCTCAACCCCTCTCCCTTGGTTCAGCTGGATAAATAGTAAGAGTTGAATCAATTTTTTAGCTGGCTACCAGTTAAGCATCATCTGAGCCAGTGTTTTCTGTTATCAAGACAGAGGTACCCCTCCAGAAAGTGATTCATCTTGTGTATGCTGGACTTCTAGCTCACTTCTCCTAAATCTCTATCCATTGCCTGAAATATGAGCCCCATTATCCACTGAACAGGGCATAGATGACTAGAATGGGCAACAAAAAACTGTTAGTATGTGGAGCGTTACCAATATTTTCTTAAAATTTCAGAGAGAGAAGCTTTGGAATGGAACAGTCACTAATTTTTCTGTTTTCTTCACTGAGATTTGGAATATTTTTAGTCAGAATAGAAATATCACAGAACGTTTGTCTTTGAAGTATGCTTGCTCAAAATATAGTATTTGGTCTATCCTGTCAAATCCTGGGAGTACTGGTGTCTAGGAAAAAAGAAATTAATTTTTAAAATATCAGTTAATTATTTTTCATTCCTCAGGAAAAGATTTTCTTGTGGAATATACAATGATTGAGATAACTGTGTTACTTATCTGAATATGTTCACTTAGCTCTAGTTACAATTCTAAGTTACAAGAAATAGGGTATGAAATACTACTTTGAACTGGAATCTTTTCAAAAGCATATTCTCTGGAGATGTTATTCTATGCTTATAAGTCCTATTTTAGAGGGTTAATACATTCAAGTGTATGCTTTTATTTCTAGGTCCTCCTCTACAAAGACTGAAACATCCTTACAAAATCAGGGTCCAGAGCTGCAATCTCTATTTCTTGAGGAGTATAGATACCTAAATAAGATATATATACATATTTGCATAAACAAATCTGTTACTGGAAGCGGTTTTAGTTAATCTAGGCTTGCCTCTGACTGAACTTATGCATCTGTCTTATTTCATACATGGCAAGCAGGATAGATTTTAGTCTTCCTCCACTGGAAAAGTAACTCATAAAGGTTTAAAATTTTTGCACAGTCTTTGTGTAGTGGATCCAAGAAGATTTACTTTAGCACATTTAGGATTACTAATTAAGCTTAAGCCTTTAGATAGAAGACTGAGACAAATATGAACTTGCACTGAGGCATGTACACATAAGCACAGAAACGAGACCTTGTCTTATTAAAACAACCATATTGTCTTACAGTTCAGCTATGTAGCAAACTAATTTCTTAAAATCTAGTCATAGATTTGAGGTGCTTATAGCCAAAAACTTACGGTGGGATTCAGGCTGAAACTGAGACATCTGGTTTTGGGTTGTCTATATTGTAGGAGTATGATTCAGTTACTTGAACACAAACCCTTCCAACCTTTGAGGCACCCTCATGTATCCCAGAAAGCCTCTAGGTGCCTCTTCAGGAGCATATAGGTCTCCCATCAGTCCTGTGAAATATCTGCCAGCTCCATGATGATGTCTCAGATATCCAAGGGCGTCTGAGATGGCACTGGACGTACATTTTTAGGCATATTTATAACATAAGAATTATATTCTAATTGTTTGTAGTTTCACTAGGTGTTTAAACTAAATGCTGACTAGTCCATACAATCCATGAAACTCAGAGGGCAATTACACTGACCAGCCACTAGCTGTTCACTTCAGAGGCAATAGACTGTAATTCAAGAATAGTCAAATAGCACACTTATAAATACACATATTTGCACATCTTGAACTTGAACTGCATCTTGACATTATAGATTCAACTTTGCCATCTGCAAAAGAAACATTGATTTTGAACACTGTAAGCTGCAGTGGCAGAGAGCATGAGATTTCATAATGCATAAGGCTAACCAGGCAAGCATAACGATTCTCTACGGTTCTAATGAAACGTGTGCTTAGAGCAGTTTAAGTGCTGAGTGTTTTTTTACTTAGAACATTCAAAACTTCAGTCACATCTATTCATAAAAATAACAAAACCAAGAAATCGTAAATCATCTGATAAGTTTATAAGACGCTGTCAATTCACAAGACTGTTTCCATCGAACTGCTAAAATAATCTATTGTGGCATTTAGAATGCCGATATATACCTATTATAGGGCTTGGAAAATCAATATATTTGCTGATATAAGGGTTTAAAAACTTAGAGTCTAAATATTAGTTTAGAACTATCTATGTCATATAAGTATATAGCATACAGTATACTGAATAATGTCTCTGGAATCATCTACTTACCAAGTAGAACAAAATGCATCTAATTGCTAGTTTCAAGAACAAGTGAAAGTCTGAAATTCTGCCTAAGATTTTTGGAGAAAGAAAATAAAGGCTTCCATGCCTTTGTCCAAAATTGTTCTTCAGTCTCATGAATTACTACTAGACACTTACTTTCAGAATATTCAGGTATAATAGTATACCAAAGTACAGGGAGTCTTGAACTAGACTTGGAATTAAACCAAGCAATCAGAATAATTTTAAATAATACTTCAAGTCCGGATGAATCAGAGCCTTTAACATAAACTGAAATGTCTCTTTGGAGCAAATGCCTGACTATCGGACTATTCCTTTTGTTGTTTGCTGTGGAAAAGAGAAGATTAGGTCTACCCTGCCACAATGTAGTTAACTTTGATCATCAACTTATATGGACAGGTTTAGAATGGACTTGTTTAAATTACTAAATATATTGTATGTTTCCCAGTGACAGAGAACTACAGCACACAACCTTTGCAGCCCCTGAAAACACTCATATTTCATTCCTGTAAATGGTTGTTGTCTCATACATGGAAGAATGAAAAAATAAATTCAGTTGAACTACAGAGTAAAGTTTGAGCCTCTATAGCTAGAGTGAAATTGTACAGACTAACATTAGCACTATAAAGGACATAATTAACTGAACTGCATAGTTAAAACAATTGAAATACTGCTTGATTTTAAAGTTTAAGAGAGGGATATGCTTGTTTACATAATGTTTTACAGCAAGAGGACCATGTATCACCACTAATGTCCACTTGCTACTTTTACAGCAGTAATTTCAATAATGTATGATCTTTAAAATTGCAACAAAAGAAATTGTAAATATTAAGTGATAAACTGTAATTCCACACAGAGTTCATCAATGTGTAATTGAACAACAAGTTAAGACTTAAAGATTGGCTAACACTTTTGGTAGCTTAAAAACAAAGTACTGTATTCATTTACGGTTTAAGATAAGGTTAGCTGATAAGTTCTATAATATAATACTAACTTGAGAAAGATAATTTAAAGTCTGAATTTTCATTTAAATAACCAATTACATCCAATTCAGAAGATTTATTTAACCGTGGATTTTTTTTTTAATTCGTCTTAAAATCATATTTAAGAACAAGATTATTCTTTCTTTGCCATGGGACAAAAGTTGTGACAGTGAATTAAGAGCACTGTTTATTTTTATGTTTATAAACAGGGGCATTTATTTGATTTCATACTGGTTTTTCCATTAAGGGTGATTTTGTTAATTTTTAACCTTCAATTACACCAGAGTGAATGAAAGCAATACAGGAGCAGAAACATAACATTTACTTAAATCAGAGTGTGGCATACTTAATTCCACTAGTTTTCAAAATTTAAAAGGGATAAATGTGTAAACAGTTTTAAGCACACAAAATAGTTAATAAATAAATAAATATGTACAGATATTTAAAACAACATAAGACATTAATTGTCATTTATGGCTTCCTTTTTGTTACTGTACATCTTAGAAGATGAGAATGGAAATCTTATGTGTAGGATTGCACTATTATATCATATATCATATCATATCATATCATATTCATATCAATAAAATATGTTGCATAAAATTTTGCCTGGACAGTAAAAAGACTACTCAAACCTGACATGTTCCACATATCCTGAATATCCTGGACAAAGGACGATCCAGGCCAATTAAATATACAGCAGATATCCTCTGAGGCAACGCATCTGAGATATGCAAAGTCCACTGTGCAGGTACAGATCTGCTGTGCAGCATGTGTCCTGTAGGTATGATACGTATACACCATTTGCACACATACTTCACGCAGGGAAATCCCATGAAAAGTTATGCCTAGCTGCTCTCAGCATGATTTAGGGAGTGCTAGAACTCAGCAACTACTGAAAACTCTTTTTAATAATTAAAATCACAATAAGATGACTCACCCTAACTCAGACGTTGTAAAGAGGGCCCAAATCACCTTAATTTATGCAGTGGTTCTTCTTGCCTAGCATCCTCCTTGCTGCCTGTGACTGGTCAAAGGGATAGGCAGCAGTGAGGGAGTTGATACCAAGGTGCAGGTCTTCAGTGCCATTTGCAATGACACATGGCTTCCTTATATGTCACTTGTCTGACTTTGCCTCTTAGCTTCTCTTTCTTACCCCAAATTTTCAATAAACTATTTTATGACACTTCATAGTCATCAGTTTTGAGGTTTGTTTTAGTGTTTCTGTTTATACTGAAGGCACAAGAGAACAGAAGCGGTCTCAATGCACCACTGGTTTGTGCTGCTGTATTTAACACAGGAGCGGACTACGACGACTTCAGTATAAAACCTGTTCAAAACTGAGAAATGCTGCTGAAAACAGGAATCGAAATATTCAGTATCTCAGTATTATATTTTAGACAGTGAAAAGTATCTGGTGCTTGAAAAGAATATGAAATAACTTCAGAACTAGAAAATATGGGGTAACTGATTTTCACTTTAGATCTCTTAACTTCTTAGTCAGTGGCTTAAATCTGAAACAGGAGGTATACTATTTTATATGTCTACTACTTTCTGATCTTAGAGAAAGTGAGTCTTCTTAAGATATTTTAAATTTGTATTTTTGTGGGCTCCTTGTTATGATAGTTGGTAGAAATTCACTGGGGACTTGTGGAAACTAAAAATAAAATGAGTCTTTAAATCATGGTGAAAGTATTTTAAAGAAATGTGAATGATAATTTAATGAAAATTACATGTTTACAGATCCAATTCTTCTTTATAGTCTGGAATTTAAATTTAATTATACTCATTTATAAACCAGGAAACCAGAAGTTTTACAATAAATATTCATCTTCTAGCAATTACCCATTTAGTAGAAACATTCAATTATTTTTTCTTTTTTTTCTGGAAGAATAAGGTTAAATTGTTTTTTTTAATTACTTATTCAGCAGCTTTATCAACTAGATCAATAGAAACATGCAGAGCTTTACATAGCATATTTAAATATGAATGCCAAGCCTTATGCACAGCTTTTAGTGATTAATGCAGAGATCTAATCCAAAATTTATTTTTAGCATTACAATAATAACAATAATAAAAAAGTTTATTTCACAACCTCTGCACTTTCATAATACTAGGCCTTGTGAGATGACAGGTTTCTAAGTATCTTAAAACTAGATTTGAGCATGATCTGGAGCTACCAGTCTGCAGAAAAATTGCATTAAAAAGAAATGTATTTTTGTTAATTCTATTTTTGCATGTAAGGTTATTATGTTTAAATAAACACAATGAAAGATTTCACACAAAAACACTGATTCAAAAAAGTCAGAGCAGTTATTCACTTGAAAATGTTAAAATAGTTTGCATTCCCAAAATGCAATCTCATTTTGCTTTCTTGTTAAACTACCCAACTGACACAATATTAAGCTTCACTTCCTGATGAGAAGTGCTAACATTAAGGCTCCTTTTCTCTGTGTAAACAGATTTCTGCATGATGGCTCATTTGCAGTGAACCAAATAGCATAATTTTCAGAAAACAGCAATGGAGAGCTAGTTCTCTAGGGTTCCACCCCACGCCTTGCACTGACTTTATGGTCAGTGGCAGAAGAAATGTTGCTTAATACTGAACTGACACAAAAAGAAATTTCTGGATCAGTTGCACTATGATTAGACTTTAACAAATCAGAAGTAAAAGCTTAGGGTTTGTGGTGGGTTCTTTTTTCTTTCTTTGGAAAAGGAATACAAAAATATTTATTAGCAAAATAAAAGGTCTTGTGAGAACTAACCGTCCTTACAAAAAACACTTGGACCATAAATTCTGTACTCTGACAAAGATTCAGGTTTTATTACTTCCTTAACAGGCTTCTGAAACAGTAGTTTGCCTATTTTCTGTCTGTTACTTAGGTACTGGGAAGGAATCAGGCACATTGACTTTAATGGGACTTCACTCATTTTATTGGCTACGCTCCAGCCAGTCAAACCTGTAGCCCAGGAATATTCTCCAGCTGCTGTTTTCCCTTTAAGATAGTAGGCAGTTAATACAGTTCCTTCCTACAGCCGTTGTTTTTTTTTTTTTTTTAAATATCAGAGACACTTTGAAGAAAATTAGAAAGAGAAATCAGAGTACATGCTCTAGCATAATATTACTACCTTAATGTGGAGGTTTATATAGCATTTGACAGAATTTATTATATTGCATATAAAATTTTGCAGCTGAGCAGGTATGCATTTCCTACACTGAGCTGAGATTCTCCTGTCAGCTGCTGTGAATTTGTATCAAGAGGGCAGTAAAAGTAACACAGATTTCTGTTTGCATGTGTTGCTATACAATATTTAAAGTGTAAAGAATTTGAAAGGTTGTTAATAGATGGAAGTGTTTATGCTAGAGGAGGTGGAAAAATGGAGTAAGGAATAGGAGGCATATGGTAACTCAGATGAGAAACATTTCATTCTGGGAGAGACGTTCCACTTCTATGGTGTGCTGAATAATGTGGTGTGGGTGTTTTTCTTTGTTTATATGATGGCCTAAAAGCAACACAGTTCCTGTGAGGAAATGGGTATTTTAATGAATTTTAGACAGTCTTGCCTGAGAGAAATATGTATCTAGCTATAAAATATGCAAAGATAGCCCCAAATGATGATGGCTTCATTTTTAATGTTCTGTGTTTATTGTATTAATATTTTAAATAACTCAGTCAAGATGAGGAGCTTCCGCTTACACGTGTATAGCTATACGTTTTTAACTGACGTGTAGTTACTCTAGGACAGACTTCAGCTGATGAAAAAGCCTTTAAAAACAGATTGTGAAATGAGTTTTCTGCCTATCTATTGAAGTTGTGTTCGTGAGTTTGGGCAAAATGCTGAATTAAGAAGAGTAGAGTTCAAATCTCACTCAAATGAAAGGACTTGAGTGTTGTGACATGTGATATACAACACCCCCAACCTCAGAGGCTGTCTCTAAGAGCAGAATTTGCAGAGCTAATTTCAGTTTGGAGCAAGGTGAGATTGACAGCTGCCAATACACTAAGTGCTGAGATGCCCAAACCAATCAATAGGAAATGTTGAAGAGGAGAGCATTTCTGAAATGCTGTCTCCTGCAGGGACTGTACTCCCCAAAGCTGGAAGCCAGAGTTCTGTTTTTTGCACATTTGCCTGATAAAAGCACTTGCCTGATAGGTGGTGTTCTGCTTCCCAGGATGCTGACGGAGTTTGTATTTTCTACTTGTTGGATAAAGGAACAAAAACAAACCGAGAATAATTCTGAGAGCAGCCACTCAAGACAGCATCTTTCCCATTAGACCAGCTGAACTGCTAACATCTGCTCTCCTTTGGCCCATGTGGCTTTTGCACTTCTTGCTCACAGTGACACAGTTATCCACAAAAAGGATAAAAGGCAGTTGCTTCCTGTAGCTTTGTGATTAGCAGTCTGTTATGATGCACCAGCTCCAATCCTAACCTTCCTTGTCCTTTTTGCGGGGTGGTGTGTTTCTCAAAATGGGTCTCCTGGAGCAGATGTTCTAACAAAGAAGCCTTTAGAAGTAACAGTTTAAGTAAACTTTGTGTGTTCTGTGAACCCTGAGCAAACCGGCTCAGTAGAGATCTTCAGTAGAGATTGGTAGAGGAATGTCTGTTTTATGGCTGTTGGAAGAGGACAGATCTTGAGGAGACAGATACACAGTAATCAGTTCAGCAAAGGCCATGCACAATGCTGTCCTTGTTCAGACATTTTGAGAAGTTACTGTTCAAAACACTACTGTGTCTCAGACATCTGTGGATGTTAGCTTTCTTTCCCTCCTATCTCTTCTTTTTTTTTTTTTTCTCATCGGTCCTCCGAACTTCACATCTCCTCTTGCTTGAGTGAGACTCAAAAAGCTCCTCATTTTCGTGTTTATAATAAAGTCCAGATCCTCCAGTTAACCAGAAAATGGACTTTTAATATTATTTACTAGACATGTACAAGAATGTAAATATTTTTTCTCAAAAGTGACTGCAAGGATTTATTTCAGGTAACTGGTGATCTTGAGATAAAAGTTTTCTATCCCTTTGCCATATTATGCCACACTCCAAAAAGTCCCGATGAAACATGTCAAGAGCAGTCTTTTAGTTGCTTAGAGCATTCAGGGAGACATAATAGAAGCTGCAAAATATGTTTATTTCTGTAATAATCCTTCTCCTAAAACAACGTTAAAATAAAACTCAGTAGATAAGTGACAAGTCTAGAGATAATACCGCCCCCAGCAACAGACCAGTGATTGATTGATGTGTTATTTATTAGCTAAAAATAATGATGGTCCTCACATTTTTCCTCCTACAGCATATTGTTAATCTTAGCTGCATTCCAACCTAGCTCCCTCTCACAGAAATATTCCAGAATGATTTAAAAATCAGGAGACAATCTTCTATTCTGTTCTTATTAGTAGCAGAATATCACCTTTTCACAGTTAACTGCAGAAATACATATTTTTCTCATACTGATAATTTTTTTGCAGGAAAAGAGGTCACGTACAAAATAAGGCAGAAGCAAGAATGTGTTACACTTAGTAAGAAAAACCTATGTAATTTTCAGCTTGAATTATGTAAGCAACAGCATGCTGAATATTTTTTCATATTATTATTATTATTAATAATTTATTTATTTATTTACTCTTTGCTTGACAGTATCTAAATGAAAACTTCAGTTCCAAATTTTGTTTAAAAAAAACATGTCTAGGAAAGTAACTTTGTTTATCTGAAACTGTACAGTGTTCATATTTCTTTTTTCTGTCTCTGCTTAAAGTTTGAATCCCTAGTGAGCAGCTTTCTGGCTCTGTAGTGAATGTGCTGTGACTGTATGGAATAACACCAGGACACCACTGACATTTTGTTGATAAGATTTGCATTAAAATATGTTCACAGACAGCCTGTCTTGCAAATATACATCACTGTAGAACCTTTATCAATTTCAGACACACTCGGCCTTTATCATTCATAAAACTTACAGAAATGTTTGCCAAGAACAGTTATCCAAAAAGATGGAGAAAAGAAGGTAAAGCATTTTATAACAGTTCAGTTTCCTGTTGTGTCAAGATGGAGTAAAGAAACAAAAACACAGTAATAAATTCTGTTTTATTCATCTACGTTTATTTCTCTGCAAATGTCTTATGCAAATGTAGACCATTAAAATGCTCTTTCTAGACAGGCCAGCTCATACATCTAGGTGTTTTCTCCTCATCTTTCTATTCCATCTCTTCTGAGAAACTAACTGCAAAAATGTCTTTTCAGGTTTTCTGTTGTTGTTTATATTCCCTTCAGAGTCAATTATCTTGTTTGCTGGATTATGCAAAACACACCAAAAGCTACTGTTTACCATTTTTATTTATCAGTTCTGGGATGTCACTTAGTTTTACAGAGGAAATATATAACCATGGAGAAACAAACTCATACAAAGACAATCACACAATAGTTTGATACTGTCCACTTGATTACATTGATGATTCAAGAGTAAAACTGTCATTTGCCATTCAGGTCGCTAACAAAATGAAAAGTTAACTATAGGCTGTTGCCAAATCCTACTGTAGCATGCTTCAGCAGGTGGCACGAAGTCTAGGTGCAGACTGTGGATCATTTCAATCTGTCCTCTGCTTCTTCTTTAGTCCAAACAGCAAATAAAGGACTGACAACTTAACTCCCAAACTCTACAAGAATTAGAACTCTGGGTCTTGTTGCCGTGATTCAGTTTTCCCATGAGCCAGCAGTACCTCATATAATGGTATTATTTTCCTTTGTAGTTTTCCACTCCATACTTTTCCATTTTCACAAGAAAGAAAGCCTGCCTGATAGTTTTTGGTAAGTGATGAGGAGTGGCTACTCCGAGAAGTGCTGCCTGTACACTGGCACTCATTTATGAGGTCAATATTTTTGAGTCCAATATTTATGAGTCCAATATATGATATTTTGTGATGTTTCTGTAGATTCAGCTGAACCACCTAGCTCTGGACTTCCCAGTGCCTAAATCTGTTGTAGATCTGCATTTTACCTTCTCTCCCCTTGAGCCAGCTCAAGTCGTGAAGTAATACAGCTGTGTCGATGCATTTCTGAGCTGAGGTGAAGGTCCAAGAGGAATCATTAACTAAAAGTCAGGTGTAGCACTAAATAGAGGAACTCTGTTTTCATCTTTTGCATCCGTGTGTTACTTTGATGTGTTACATTGACTTTTAGGATCAGGTCAGCATTGGTTTAGAGATCTCTTTAGAGTATACTGAGACACAGTGTAGATGTTGCACAGTGTTATTATTCCTCCACAGCTGCTGCAGCACTACGACTGTCTCTATCCTAGTAAATGGAGTGTTTGTGGGACCACTGGCTAACACTGAGGACAACTACAACAGAACTGTTTGTATCCGTATGAAAGGACTCTTGCTTACAAAACAGGGCTGCTGCAGGCAAGTTTCCTATTCAGAACTGGTCCTGACCTGTGCTAACTACTGAACTGTACTCACGAGTTGTTGGGGACTGCTATTTGTCACTGCTCAAAAGCGTGCTAGGGGCAATTCTAATAAGCTACTAATGTAGAGAGCTGAGCTCCTGTCCCCAGAAATGTTTCCTCTCCCTACTATATTTGTACGCTTGGAGCACAGGTTGCGCTCCAGCCTGGCCTCCTTTTACCCTCAGCCTGCTGCTGCTCCTCAGCTCCTTGCTGGGGGATAAAAGGGATTTTTTTTTTCCTTTTTCCCTTCTGTGATTTCAATACAAGGCATCATACATAGGTTTAACTAACCTTTTGAGTCTCTGTCTTTTTTTTTTTTTTTTCCCCCTGGGCAAGATCTTCCTTTCCTGCATGTATGTACTACACTTTGATGCTAATAACCAAAATATCATTGCCTATTTTCAATGTAAAGAAGTTGATGGCCCCGAAGTCCTGCTTTCATGTCTCTCAAATGTACTCCAGGGGCTTTTAAGCCCTAAATTGCTTGTTTTTTGTGAGTTTAATTCTTTTATTTGAACATAAAAGTTTTCCACTTATTAAAAATATAAATGCTATGTCTACAATTTCCAAAAGATTTGCTAATCATGGAAGGGTCTAAGAAAGCTCCAAAGCAATTATATCTTGTAATTATAAGAAAAATTTCCCAACTACTTCTTAGTGAATCACAACATTTACCAGTTTGGAGCCTGCAGCTATATGGATGAGATTAGCTGCTAATTGCAGGGACGAAAAAAAGAATGAATAGAAAATGAATTTTGTGTTTTAAAATAGCTTGGACTTGTATCTGATTTACAATGAGAGAGTTGCTTTTGTGTGGGTTGCTTTTTTTTTTTTTTTCCCTTCTTCTTCTCCAAAAGCCGGGAAAGGAATTGAAATATGCCATTATATGTACAATAAAGTGTTTGCAAATCACAGATATTTTTTGAAAAGGAAAAGTGGGGAAGGTTGGCTAAGGCCTGTCTGCTTCTTGCAGGGACTCTGGCATAATAATTCGTCTTTATACATGCTGTGTCTTTGCCACTCTCATAAAAGTGAGGCATCATGGAGACTAGGGCACATCAGAAGAAGGAGGAGGTGTAACAAGGTTGAGTGGGGCTTCAGTCTTTCACCAGTACAAAGTCCCTTGAAATTCTTTCCTCAGCTATACAAACTGCTCTCGGGCACCTCCAAAGGTCACATTTATGAGACGGACTGATATTTAGTTTCAGGGGTGGGAGTATATCCCTTAGATGTTATGCAGTTCCAGATCTTGATCCCAACAGAAATTCTCTTACAACATGCAGTGTCAATACAGAAAGCCCGTGTAGCTTGTACAGGCTGCAAATGGTACACGCACAGGGTTGTGCAGTAACTGGAAAGCTCAGTTCAGATGCTGAAGATGATTGAGGCACGACAGCACAGTGCCAGCCCAAGGTAAAATGGTGTACTTCTCAAACAACTTAATTAGCTTCAGTACAGAGCTGTGCAGTTGATTGCTTCCATTCTGGTACTAGTGAAATCTTCACTGAATCAAGGTGCTGGGGCAGTTGGGGGTTGTCTCTGTACTGAATTCTCTTGAACTGTATAGGTGCACTTAAAAGTGCAATTAAGAACTTCCATGCTGTTTTGCATATACAAAAAATTAGGGACACAAAATTAAAGGCTTCTTAGAAGGATCTGTCCCTTGCTGTTAATTTGTTTCTTTGTAACATTTTGCAATATTAATTTATTTAACAGATTTTGTGTGTTTAGGTGTTGATAGCTTGAGGTTTGATTCATCAGCCCCTCTTCCTTACAGCAAAAGTAATGCCTAATAAACATTCAGCTGCCTTGCTGTAAAGTTGATTGAGATGGTGGATGATATTTTAGGTGATTGTCATGCAGTGGAAATGACAGAAATAGCAACTATCTGAGGCTAAATGGAATTTGAAAGTGGGGTTTCTTCCAAGGCTGGCAAATCTTATCTATATCATGCCTAAAGAGAAGTGCAGCAACATATTTCACAGAAGATAAGATTATGCTACAGGAGAGGAGTTATAAATAGGTGCCTTTGGCAATTGCTAGATTTTAAATCTAAGCCCATGTAGCTCTCAAAGACTGAGCTAACCATTTCTTCACAAATAAAAATAATTGCTTATATGAATTAATGCAAGTACTGGTCGTTTTCTTACCAAAGCTGGTAAAGTAACACAAATATAGGTGGGTGTTACTTTTTTTAATTGAGTTTGGTGACTGAGTAATATGATTAAAGTATTACACTTTCAGCATCCACAAATTCTTTATGTGCTATTTCCAGCTAGGGAGACCATACATGTGAGCAATGAGGAATAATTCTTAATTAAAACATTTATATTGAAACCTATTTGCATACCAAGCTATGAGATTTTAATGTATTTCAGAAATATGGTTTTTTAAAACCCTACAGTTTGGCAGCGTATGTGTCTCTATTCCATGGTATGCAGGCTGTTTGGAATTGGGCTTGTTGTACTGAGCCATCCCTGTTTGGTCCAGTGGTTTTAGATTATGCTTCTTGTTATCCTTGATTATTTCAGTACAATTTGCACTGGAACAGAACTGCACAGTGTTTTTTACTATTAAAGATTTCTCCAGAAATGTAATTTTGAGTCCTCCAAACTGTTTGTGTTAGCAAGTATTTTACAAATCCTTTGGCCCAAAGAACAGGGGAAGATATTGAAAAGACAAGGTATTTCTGCTGTTTATTTTGACATAAGACTGTCTCTTCTAAAGTGTGTGTGTGTAGAGTTGTAGACAGTTCTAATGTAAAGAAATCTTGATCAAAGTGGACATTTCAGTTGCCCACTAGTTTGGCTACATTGCTAGTTGAGTCATTTTCAGATACCCTGTGTCTTCCATATACTAAAATGATGTTCACAGTAAATATGCTGAAATTATACTCTACTTTAAAAAGCACCAGAAACACAGCTGAACTTGTCTATGTCACATAGATGGAGCCTTATAAATGTCTGAAGAAGGACAAATATTTTTTCCCTCTAATATAAATACCAGAATGTCTGAATATGTTGAAAGTTTTGCATCATTACTTATGTCATCACCCTTACTATTAAATCCTGTATGAAATCTGCTTATGCTTAGGCAAGGGGAGATCATTGGTTTCAGGAAATGATGGAAAGTTTTGTGAGAGAGAGATGAAATTTAGGCATCTCATTTCCTTATATCCTTTCAAACTCTCAGATCAAATATCTAAACCATCAGTACTCTTGGAATAAGATTTGTTCATCACAGCTGCTTTCTCCAGTACTGACACTAAATTATAATAAATTAATCAAGAAAAATGGTTATCAAAACCATTATCAAAATCAGAATATTCTGACATTGGAATTTTCTAGTAAAATATGATCTATAGATCATACAGCTTTCAAAAGATGTTAGTCATGATTTTGATTACCCAAAAGTTCAGCCAGATCTTGCTTTCTAGTAGGTAGTTGTGTCTGTTTTTTTAAGGTATTTTGTACTTATTTTGTTCTTGCTCAGTACAAAAGTAGGTGACTACTTCTCAGTACACTTTGCAGGACATCGGCAGAGCTACTCTCAATATTCTGCATTGCTCAGCTTTTTTTTGGTAAATTTCAAATTCATTGACATTATATGGTGATCATCTTAGTGTTCCTTCTATTACTGTAGCTTAGACCCTGTTGCATCATTTTAGATATGATCAAGGAGGCAGGGGCAAGGAGCATTATTCTGAAGCATTCCCTATGTTACTAAGTTCATGCAAGTATTCTTTGTTGGATTCTGGGATATGTTCATATACTTTATGTATGCATATGAATTATGACAAACTGTATTGGAAAATGCCAAGAAATGTCACTAGTGTTAGCTTGTTAGCCATGGTATGTTAACTTTCTGTCCAAAATGAAACTGACAAATCAAAAGCTTCTCTAAGTCACGATGTGCCAGCTAGATGGGTTTATGCCTGTTACCTCTCTCAGCAGGAAGTCTGGAGGGATGGGGGTGAAAGTAATGCCAGGGCATGTGGTATTTAAAAGCAACATAATTATTCTATCACCACTTCAACCGATGGTGAAATCTATGAATTATTTGCAGCCTTTATGAATAACCACTTGAAATATCTCTTGAGGTTTCTACCATAAGGCTGCCTATTACTCTTACTTAGTTCCTAAGACATCAATTAAGCTTGATAAAGCAGAAAAAATGAATGTCACATTTGGTATACTTCTGGCTGACTGCATTGATTTTTGGCTTCTGAATAGATTCAATTACATGCTGTAATTCAAGCTTGTGATTGTAATTTTGTTGGATCTCCTCCTCCAATAACTTGTCCATTTTCTAATTTCCCACGGGAAGTCAAAGGTCACTCTAAGAGCTACATTTTAAAAATAGCTGGGCATTAGATTTGTTAAAAACACTTAGTAAAAATAATGAGGTTAGTAAATGCTTTTACACACAGTTGTCAGAAATCTGAAAATGTTAGAAACAACAGGTCTCCGAGACACCTTCGGTGCTGGAGAACATTGTGGCTTTAAACACCAATCTATCATCATTTTATGGAAATCTGGGCTTGGAGTTAATGATGTTCAAGGTCTTATTCTCCTTTCAGATTCTTGATGTGTGGATCTGGCTTCATGTGTTTTCTGTTGACATTCAAGAATTTTCCTTCATGACCATTTTCCACCTGTCTCTTAAATTCCAAATCACTCCCGGTATTGCATATGAAAGATGAAGCAAGAAATGAAACATAATTATTTACCTTAAGGTATTCTTGCTCAATTCAATCGATTACTCTAGTCAAGCTATCTTGATATGGAAACAACGACATGATTCCAAGCTTTAATGAGCAATTTCTTGGGTCTGGGGGCAGCCGACACAGTACCTACATCTTCACCAGGTTTACTGGCCAAGTGCTTCAAAACAGCCTTTTTTCTGGGTGTCTACTAAAGCAGGCAAGTGCTGTTTCCTGTCAAATTAACAACATCAAAAATAGGCAGTGAAATAAGGATATATTTTCTTCTGAGAAGAAAAAAAATTTAAAAGCTCCATTTATTGTTAAAAACATGATTTTTTTTTTTTTTTCATTTATATTAATGCTGGTGATCATGGTCCTGAGAGAAAAAGTATAGGCAAGAAGTCAGTGATTTTTTTTTTTTTCCCAGTGAGAGTAATAGGCACAATAAAATTGTATGCTTGACAAACAGTTCCTTATTCATAATTCTGTTTGTTTGTTTGTTTTTACTGTGTTTAACAAGTCTTTTGGGGGACATAAAGTTCAGGGAACCATTGTACTGAACATTTTATATCCCTTTTTTTTTCTTCTTCTTCTTTTTTTTTTTTTTAAACAGCAGTTTTGCTTGAAGCAAAGGGCAAGAAGTGAGTGTGACTAAAAAACCAGAAACAATAAAAAAGAGAAGAAAAATCAATCTCATTTAGCTGGACTACCTTCTTCATTCCTTAATAGCCTTATATCATGTTAATACTTATTAAATAAATATACAAACAAGATCATATTTTGCTACACTACAGAATTCCAGTTTGGTTTACTAAATCACAATGAACTGTGTGGTAAACTGTGTTGAAACTAAAGAGGGCATTGAAAGAAATACAGCTTATTTCAGGAGGAAAAAAAAAAAACCACAACAAAAAACACAGTAGGGAAGTATGGTTGTCTGAATCTGGAAAATGTGGGTTTAATGACAAAATTCATATTAACATATCACTTAAGCCCATATCCTCAGCTGCCTTTTGGCTGTAACAAAGTGGAATCCCCTGCTCCAAGGCTCATCCTTCGCCTCCTCATCTTCAAGTAACGAAAGATTTCCAAGTTACCCGTGACTGAAGATTTATGTTGGGCAGCAGTGAAAAGGGTAACATGAAGCTTTTAGGGAACCAGCTGGCTAGAGAGTGATAAGTTTCTCCTTTGCTAGAGAATTCCCTCCTCTGTTAGAAAATGGAGCTGTGAGCTTTCTGTGGGAGTTGAACAGCTTAACCTCATCATCCGGTGAAAGACCTGGATGCCAAACCTTGTGCGAGAGACAGGAACAGATACAGCAGGAGAAAATGCTTCCACAAGAGGGGTGCTGTGCTGGTCAGAATTCTGCATTCCAGAAAAGACATGTTCTAAGGGCATTATAAAAACTGTTAGTGTCATGAAAAAGGGGAATGTGGATGAATTCTTTGCTTCCTTTTCCGTAGATACGCAGTTCAAAATAGTCAAAAAAAGGTGATTATTTATGCAGTGGAATTTGGTGTTTCAGGGCACAGGAGGCATGAGATATTTGCTGTCAGCCATTGTCACAGGCAGAAAACAATTGGATTGTTAGATTGAGTTTCAGTATAACTCATTACAGGGGATCTTATGATCATATGAACAGTTTTGCTGCCTCCAAAATACAACAAAACTGTGGACACCTCAGATACAGTCTGATGAGTACGTCCGTATTGCTTTTGCATGGGTTGCCTAAGGGGAAATCCATAGTAAAGTCCATGAAGCTGACCAGGTGATACTCATACATTGCTTAGCTACCATATTGACTTGGTTGAGGGGAAGCACTCAGTTTTTGCAAGCTGTATGTGTATTAGGAGAATCCTAGACAACAGCATACCCACATGTGAGAAGGACTTACACAACACTGTGTCCACTTGAGTAAGTTTCCCACCTTAGATCTTATAATATCTTGCAGTAATTTTACATGATTCACATCAGTTAAGGGGGTTATTTCCTGGGAAGGTCTTCACAGCCCATTCTGCAAGACTAATTGAGTCAGGACAACTTCTTCTGAGTTCATTTGTAGCACGCTCCTTGGGGTTGTCCCTTCAGCTACAGTTCACTCACAACAGATTGTTGAGTGTAGTAGATTATGTAACAGCAAATCACTGGTGTTCTTGGATTGTGTCAGCTGCCCTTGTTTCATTAAAATAAATCTTGATTAATAAGGTTATTTTCATGAAAAGTATTTAGATAGCATAGAATCCATTTACTTAAGAGGCTTTGATGTAAGCTGAGGCTAATGAAAACCATATTAGTCTTAGCAGAACAACACAGGCAACATATTAATACAGGTATTTTGTTTCATATTGTGCTTTTGTGGGGAAAACCTTATGGGATTAGCTGGCAGAAATAAAAGTTAATCTTTTAATTTTAAAGTGTAACAATTAATTGTTTTAAATGAAAATAAATTAACATTATTGAAGCTAACTAGTTCCTTACCCAGTGAACCTAATTTAATCCAAGAATGGCATGGAGAAGGGGAAGTGGGAATGTTTATTCACTATTTCTCATACTAGAACTAAGGCATCCAATTAAATCAGCCTGCAGTGGGTTTTGAAGAAACAAAGGAATGCTTTTGCATACAAGACACAACTGAATAATGGAATAATGTATATTGCTACAATATATTTTGGGTGCCAAAAATACAAATTGGATTAAAAACGAGAAGTTCAAGAGAAATGGGTTTGTCTGTTTGAGGCTATTAAACACTGTGATCCAGGTACAACCACAAATTACAGAAAGTAAACCTGTGTTGCAGGGGAGGGTCACTTTATCCTTTTCCTGTTTCTTCTTACCTTCCCTTAAGCATTGCTACTGATTTCTGTCATAGACCCAATAGCAGGCTAAATTAACTTCGGGGTTGACTCAAGGACATTTCCACCTTTTTAATCCAAATATTAATCCCTTATTATCATAACACTGGCATACCACATGGTCTTACTGTATTTGTCCCATTGACTGACACACAGGTCCAGGAAGGAATTCAAGGAATCCTTTCATGATTGATGGTGCTGCTGCCACTGGGCATTGGGTGATTGACTCTGCTCTTCCTTTCCCCCTCTCCGCTCCTGTATGATCCTGTAGGCTCCCCTGAACCAGCTCTCTGGAGCTTGCATGGCCTCATTGTCAGTCAGGTCACCTCACCTGTTGGACTCAAAAAAATTTCTTCCCCCACAAGATTCATTTTCAGAAAAACTAATGAGCTGATCTGATTTGCAGTACAGTGGACACAAACTTCAGGGTGATGAAAAGGGAAATGGGGGCAGAGGGTTAATCTTTCCACAGATTATCAATCCTAAATATTTTTTATGTTTTCCTTTAAAATATATTTTACTGCAGCAGATTATTATTCTCATCCCTGTTCTTTTAAATATCATCGAAGAAATACATACCTCTTAAATTGGAACTATTACTTGGGTGTACTCTGACTGGGACCTTATTTTCAGAAGTAGATTTTACAGGTCTATCAACAGGTTTTTTAATACCAGACAGAGATTTTAATTTCCTGTGACTAAATTTTTATACAAAATTTCTAAATCCGGGCTTTGACTGGAGTACCCTTCAAAGTAGTATCTTCAAGAGAATGTCTGCAATCAGCGCATCTCACATGTTAGTATTCAGTTGGTGAAGCTGATATGATAGTATTGTCAATAAATGGTAAACTATCTGTTACAGTTAATCATGTTGTTTAAACTGATTCTTTGAATAAAATTGAAATTCCTTTTTTATTAAAGGTACTTTAATTTACTTTTCTTTTAATGCTCAAAATACGTAAGCTACTCATCAACCATTTTGATCATTGGTTCTTAGCCACAATTTAACAGCTCTTCTTTGGAGTCACCAATCTACAACTTAAGTTGTGAATTTCGTGTGAAAATAGTTCAAGATTAGGGATGTACTACCAAACTCTTTAAGGCTGCTCAAATTATTCATCAATGCTTGCATCCCATATCCACCAGACATCCTTTTATAGTAGCATTCTCAAATTGCCGATTTGGGCATCTACATTGCTTGCATATTTCCTTAGAATTGTCTGCATTTTAAGGATTCATTATCCTTATTTCTCACATGCAGATAGCTTCAGACATGTATGTACCCAGTGTTAAAATTCTGCCAGATATATTATTTGTATTGTTTATTTAACTTCAAGACAGAAGATGTGACTCTTTTCTGCAGCTTTTCCTCAAATGAAAATATGAACTATGTAATTTTGGTTCTTTTCATATGTTATTAAATATATGATAAAATTTTCTGTGAAACAACATGTCTTTGTGTTCTTAAATTTTGAATTCTGAGCTGGATTTTATAACTTTGATGAAGCTTTAATGTAAAAACAGATTGATCAACAAATCTTAGAGGGAATTGCCTCTGTAAGAGACAGAAAGAGTCTGTGTGTCTTCTTGCCAGTCAGCCTGCTAACACTAACTCACTCCTACAATACCTGGTCTGTATTAGAATACTCCTTGTGATGTTAAATTTCAGCCACATGTCTCTAAATTGCAAGGTAGAGGTACTGCTCTAATCCCAAAGGCAGTTGTGTAGGCTCTTTTACGGTCAGTCAAGAGAAAAGGGTACTTTCTGAGAATGATTCGTTTGACTTGCTTTAAACGTCTACCTTAAGATGAGATGAATTACTTTGCTGTGCTCCACTGAGCATAAAGGAGTCCAGATGACTACTAGTTCAGATGCAGACATAAAAATTAAGTAAGACAAATCCCATCTCAAACTTCTATCAGGATGATAATTACTTCAGATTGTAAAACCGTAAGATTTTTGCTTAACTATTTTTGTTCTGTACATTTGGTAAAAATTGTCTCTCTCTACGTAGGGTGGTGTGTTCTTTTTTCTCTCTTCCAAGGTGACTAGAAAGCATATGCAATGTACATCTTCTGTTTGTTCTGTGATTCCCACAGCAATGGATACATCTATCTGGCTCTTTAACTTGATTATAGCCTCCATCATCTGTCTGTACTCAGCTGAGAGTTCTCTGATGTTTGAGAAATATTCTCAAATTCAGCATTCAATTGTTTTTTCTTCTAATGGTTTGACAATACTCACAGTGTATTATGAGTACTCTTTCCAAAGTGATATTAGAAACTGCTTTTTTCTAAAATCTTCATATAATTCACTTACTTTTTAGTGTAGATAAGAACAGTGAAAGGTGGGAGTTCAGTGCATTTACTTCTGCCTGAAAGTTTCTCTAATCTTTCCTGTCATTGCTTTGGACCATGTACTTTTGTCCATTTTGAAAAGGATAACTATTTCTCTTGCTTTCAGGTTGGAAGTTTATTTCTTTTCTGACAAAATTCAGTACATTTCTGCTATGCAGTATTCCATCGTACTGTCACCATTCTCCTGTATGGTGTATGTACAGAGTTGGTATTTCCAAACTCTGTGAAGTAACGTAAGTCACTTTTTTCACTTTGTGTCCCTATCTTTACTTACTGGTAACACCCTGTACAACTGCCTGTGCATCCTTAGTGACATGTAAGTCAGGCTGCTCTCTGGGCTCCAGTCACTACATTGGCATGTGAAGCAACTGCTTGAGCACATGACGAATGTCATAGGTTAGACAGGAGACCTGTCATCCTGCAAGAGCATCTGAAGTTGAAGTGGGATATCCTAGATGATCTCAAAGGACACTATACACCTATTTGTAGTATATTATGTTGTACCTCAGATCTCTGCTGACTATAATGAGAGTTTAAACTGGTAGGCAATTAACCTTGAATTAAATTCTCAGTTAGGTCTTTGAGCTAGTTCCATGAAACTTTTCTCAAACTTTTAAGATTTGTACTTTTTTTCTGGAATACTTTGAATTCTTGCTTGAACCCTTGTTTCTTTCTGTGTCATCCTTCCTTTCCCCACAAATCATATACTTCCAGATCTGCTTGTGTCTCATCCTGTTAACTCAGTAATTGTTAAATTCTTCATATGGTTGACAGAATGAACACTTACAGACAGGAGTGAGCAGGTGAAAGCACCAGGAGGGAAGGAAGGGAGGGACAGAAGTCAGAAGTGTTTTCTTTGTGTATCTTCCTTTCCCTTGGAGTGTGTTCTGTCCTACCTTTGAGGGGTGCTTACCAGAAGGACTGGAGTTTTAATGCTCCGATTTTCTGGCAGCTGGGTGGCTACCCATGACACATGGGAAGCTAAAATGATTTGTGTATCTAGCCATAAGTGATTTGCCTGAGGTTATTTGAGAACACTACGGATGGGAGCTGAAGCATGCATGACCTAATCTAGTGCTCTAACCACTTGTTTGTTCTTCCTCTGCACATATGTGCTGAAATTATGTTTATTAAAAATGTTCATTATTGTCATAGAACTGTTCGACACTTGAATCCAAGTGATATCTCTGTGGGGTAACTTGAAGTTTAACATCCTTCCTTTATAAATTCAGATATAAATTCATGTTGTTTAATCAACACTTTCCAAGACTATATGAATACCAAATGTACAGACTGTTCACCTTCTTCTTGATTGCAGTGATATTTTTAAAATTCATATATATAATTATCTTAATTAAATCATTCCATGCCAGCCTCTTATCAGAAAGCCTGAACATAGCTGAATAATTGCCTGGCAGGCATTCATAAAAAAGCTCAGGGTGACCAAACTGCTTTGACATTATTTGTAATGTCTATGTATCATTCACTGCCCAGTGTGTGTGTAGTATATGGTTACAGTCTCCAATATGTTGTCTGTATACCTTTCCACGGGTATTTAAGAATTAAGAACAATGCCTCTGAAATATGTGGTACAAAGAGAAGCATGTTTAGTTTTGTTCCACAGTTGGTCAGAAAATTTACCATTTATAAACAACAACAACAAAAACATATTAATCTGTTTATTCCATTATGCAGTGCCATTCTGATAATGGCATACAGCTGACAGGAGACACAGTAGAGTATTTTCTCCATCTGTTCATCTATCAACCCTTCCTTGGCATAAGACATGAAGAATTTTGTCCTTATATAGCACCACAAAGACAAATATAAATGCGATTTAGATTTATGTTTATCTTAAAATATGATACCAGTTTGACCTTAGATATATGGAAACAATATTATGCATATTAACTGCTAGTTACCCTAAGTATGTAGACAGTGATTAACACTTCAGTTTCTGTTACTCTTACTCTGTTCTTACTGCTTTAGAAATACAGGCTTTAATGCTGTTTCTGTTTTTGAGTGCAGAGAAATTGATACGAAAGGAAAACCAGCAACCTGCTCTCCATGTCAGTAGGGGTTTGTGTGGTTGAGCCTGCTGTGTTTTTTTGTGAAGGATGAATAATTCTAGTTGAGAAGCAGACTAGAGGGAGTTGTTATGTTCTACTTGCTAGCAGTTGAGAAACGTGATGTATGATCGCATTCAAGAACATAACAAGAACTCTGGAGACAGGGGTTCAAGTCACTTACTTTCTCTATCAGTTCTCCATTTGTATAAAAGGAGAAGAAACATCTTCCTTACTCATAGAAATGTTGCAAAGGTAAATGTGATGCTATATATGAGTCACACAAAGGCAGCTATGAGCACTGTATTAGGGTACGGATCAGTAAATGCAGCTGGCCTGACAGAATCTTATAAAAAATTCTTTTCTTGTCCTTCTTTCCTTTTCTTCCCAGTCTTTGAGGGTGTGTGAGTAAGGGGCACTGAATAATTGAAAACATGAATCAAGTGCACCCATGACAGTAAGAGCTGCTGGTGCTTAACATCCTGAAACTACTCTTCTAGGAGGAGTGCAAGAAGCCCTATCCAACTTAATGGACTTCTTAAAGCTGAAGTCAGCTGCTGTAAATGGGGAATGAGGAGGAACAACCTTCTTAATACTTCCGAAACAGAGGGCTCTTTGTGGGAAAATTCTCCAGCTTTTAGCATTTTGCCATGATTCCACAACTGACTCTAAATCCTGTTCAGTTAGGACTGAACATTTTTCCAGAATAAACAGGTCTGCTTTAAAACAGATTAGTCAAGTAGTCTTGGACAAGCCTCAGTACCTTATGGTATTGTAACAGTCAGAAATAAGAAAATAAGTAAGTAAGACAATAAGAAAACTTTGTCAATATATCATATTGCCTTCACTTCAAAGGAGTGGTCCATATGCAAAGGAAAGGATGAAAGGTATTTGCAGTTTGAAACATTTCCATTTGGGGAAAGTATCTTGTACAATGGAGGAATGTATTCTGAAAGCAACCATTCTGACAAACATTTCTGCTGTAGATGTGCAGCTGAACATAAGCTCCCAAGGAGCAACTGTGGGCATTAGGGACTACAATAGGGACTTCTCAATGGTATGGGGAAGGGTTGAGTTAGAACAGGATTGCTATAGAAAAGCTGGTAGCAATATTTTTAATTAATTTTCCCCAAGCTGAGTCTGCTTTGCCTGTCACAGTAACTGGTGAGAGGTGTCCTTTTTTTGTCTCAACCCATGAGCTTTCTATTCTTATTTTGTCCCCCTGTCTCCCTGAAGAGGGGGAGTGAGTGAGCAGCTGGGGGGGTGTTTGGCTGTTAGTAAGGGTTAGCCCACCACAGTTCTGTGTAACGTTTTGGAGGGCATTCTTTGGCCCAGCACTTGTTATCCATTCACTAAATGGATAGTATAATGCAACAAAGTCCCTGTTATGAAGGAGGTCAGACTAGACGGTATAATCATCCCCTTGGCTTTAAGCTTTGAAACCATGAAACCTATTAAAGCTTTGTGCACAGCCTGAAAGGAAGACAAAATTTAACCTATGACCTCATCTATCTCAAAGTTTTATAAGATTAGAGCTGTTTATGGTTTAGTAAGAACCTTGTTAAACTTGACAATTTTGTACAGATTCACTGAAACAGCTGCCCTTGCTGTGGGTGAAAAACGCTAAGTAGTTTAAAGGGTCAACCTTAATGAGGAGATGTGTACGTAGAAAACCTCTTTGGGAATGGACTTTCTGCTCTGTATTTGTACACTGATTAGGAAAATGGAAATCTGACCTGTGGTTGAGGTTTTGACTGCTTTTACAGTGCAAACTACTAGTTCTGTAAGCATTGATCTAATCAAGTGTGGTTTATTATGGATTTGTATCTCTCGGTTAATTGTGTGTTTCAATGGAAGCTATACCTGTGATCAGAACACCAATAAGGCCTTTGTCACAGAACCTCTGGTGTCTAATTTTAGTCTTTCTCTACAGAGAAATCATTTTGTGACAACTACTGGGAGTCATAAGGTCTTTCCAACATCAGCTGCCTATTTTTCACAAAGACCTTATATACTTTAAATTGTCTTTATATTTCACCTCTTCTGTCACATCTGGCTGAAATCAGACAAGGTGTTCAGAAGTTATTAGAGAAACAGTTTTTCTTTCTTGTATACATACACAGACTCAGTGACTGAGCTGAATAAGCTTTAGCTTCTTTGGAAACTAGGCTAATAAATAGCAACAGTGAAAGATTGCCTTGTTCAATGTTTTTGGAGTCTGTGGTGAATGTAAAGTGTACTTTCACAGTATTCAAAAGGATATAAATAAAAAAAACCACCATATATGCATGCACAGCACCACAATGGAAACTATTTCACCACAGACCCTCATACCTCTTGAGCTGGACCAGGAGAATCTGTCAGTGTTTTGGGGCAGTATGAGAAGAGAAGCAAATACCATTGAGTGCTGCCAAAGGCTCGCTCCCTCTGGCTATTGATCAGAGCAGTGCAGATGTGCTCTTGAATGTCCTCAGGATTCTAAGTGTAAGTGTATGAACAAGAAGGAGAAAGTGTGTGTGTGTGTGTGTGTGTGTGATGGAAGTGGAAATCTCACAGGTCACAGAAACAGGAGAGAGAGTCTGAAACCACAAATCTTAGTTACCTGTGTTGGGACTCTATACATATGGAAATAACCTGGCATTTCTGGACCATGAGAAAGTTGCAGACCCTGGAAGATATATTACAATCTTAAAATATAGGATTTCTGATATAGGAGGAAAGGAAGGGCTTTGAGACATATAGGGATGTTTTCAGAGGGAGATCTTGCTTTTTCCCAAAACAACAATACTCGCTGTCCTTTGTTTCTAAACCTGGGGCTTCTAAATGCAGTATGCAGACTAGATATACTTGTAAATAGAATAATCCCTGGTCATTTGAAGAGAAAGAGAAAGTGAGAGACCAGCTGTTGGAAAAGGAGTTTCCTATTAAGTAGCATAAACCTTTTTTTCACCACTTCATTACAGAATTTTAAGGTAGTCTTGGTAAAAATATAATCCTCATTGCAATCTTTATATCACTTGGAAGTTTCCAAGCTACATTCATTCTTGTGAACTCCTAGACCATAGCGTAGATTCTGATGGGTAGCATTGTGGTGGTACCAGAGATTACACTGGTGTGGACAAATCTGAGGAATAAAGGTCTGTATGAACAGTATCATTCTCAGGTGTTTCTATTATTACAACTATCAGAACAACTGAAAGTAGTACTGGGTCTGAACTGACTTCTTTTCTTTCTCTTCCATCTTTTCTGGTATATTTTCTTTTTTCTTCCCCCCCCCCCCCCCCCCCTTTCTTTATTTTAAATTGAATAAAACCGGAAGATGAAAAGAAAAGATCAGTCTGTCCTAATTCTGAACCTAATCAAGGCTGAATTTAAAGATCCTAATAAATCTTTTGCACAATCTGGGGCTCTCCACTGAAGATAATCTATGATCTCTATTTAAGAATTTGAGAATCGGTCTGTTTATACAAAACCAAACCACATGAACAGTAGTAGGTGAAACCTGTTATTACCTGTCATCTATTATGTAACTTGGCCAGACTCAGAACTGTGGGAAGTTGACATCACTGTAGTTTACTTATTTGGAACTGCAGCGCAGGGAAAAAACAATAAAATTTGCCTGAATCCAATATGGTAGAATAGCCATGTACTTCATCTGGTTCCCCAAGAAAAAAAAGAAAGAAAAGGATAAAAAAAAAAAACAAAAGGGAAAACAAAAAAAATTAAAATCACATTTACCATGACACAGACTTGATTTATCTAGTAGCCGTATATCATTACGATACAGATCTGATGCTTTCATTTTTTATTTTTTGATACAACCCACTATGTTAAAGAATGATCTTTTTGAGAAGAGACATTCTGTACAGAAATGTAGACACAAGCAAGGCAATACTATGAATTCACCAAATGACACTAGAAAAGTCAGTAGGAAACATTTCAAATTAGAGTGAGAAAACTGGGTTAACCATCAGAAATTGTTCACACTTAAAGTAAGCAAAAAATTAACACAGGAGTTGTACCCATATGTTTTTCAACTTTGCTTCACAATTAGCGTGTTTCAAAGGAGCACTTTGGAATATAATTTTTTCTGACATAAACAGTTTTCCTTTTAGATTCTCAGCCGAGGCAGACTTCTATGTGATCATTTGTTCTACATCAAACTAGGTGTAACATGCTACCAAATATAATGAGGCAGCAGGTGGAAGCTAAAGGAAAATCACATCCAGAACAAATACTTATATTATAAACATCCGCTGTTCAGGAACTGAGGAATACAGTTGGAATAACCCTGCAATAAAGGAAATTGAAACCATGTAATGGTTAGAACAAGTAATATGAAGGTCCTGTTTCCCAATGTGTCAATGACTTCATGCTCATATTCCCCAAGAAAATATTCTGGAGAAACTGTAGTCTATAGGAAGAAACAATAAAACCTTTTTTAACCTCAATGAAAAGATAAAATAAAACCTTGTTCTACCTGATATTATATATCACCCTGTCTTGAAAAGTGAAATTCAAAGGTTTGAAAATCTGTGATATGTCATTTATTTCTAACAGGAACATACTGAACACAGGCTTGATTGTAGTGACTTGCCAGACTTAATATCTATGATGGAGATCTGGAGTCAACAAGTGCCTTCATTGCCTAGGTTTAACCCCACAACTCTCAGTATGGCAGAAAAATGCATTTCAGTATACCACAACAGTGATCCTACAACAGCGATCCTACAACAGCAAGATATGTAAATTTAGTGAAGATAATAATCACAATTGAGTTTGTTCCTTTCCATATGAAAGTAGGAAAGATCTGACTGTATAAAATCACTTTTATTCAGCACATTGTTAAATAAACAGTGTAGCCAGATGTACTACTGCAGAAAGTTAACAAGCTACTGTGTAATAACTGAATAACCCATTGCATAGATTTTTTAACTCTAAATATAAAAAGCTTTAATAGTAGGAAAAAGTTTCATGTTATAGTACCGAAAATCCTATAGTCTAGGTTCTATCTGTATTCTACCTATATATTCTACTTATATTCAGAAAAGAAGTGCCACTTTCCTTCCTGTTTCATGAATAATCTGCTTTCACCAATTTGCAAGACAATTGGCTTCTGGTCATCTCTTCTTTTGTGCAATTTGGATGTTCAAATAGAAGATGGTCTTGTATTTCTTTCCCTGAATATACTTAGGACCCTGTTTCAGAGGCAAATCTGAATCTTTTCTGGATCTTCCAAAGTAAGAGCTACTTCCAAAAAAATTCAATGTCTTCAAAGTGGGAGAGGTTACTGTAGAGCATGACTGACAGCTTCAGCTAGCAAAGTAATTTAATATTTGTGCCAAATGATGTTTTTATGATTCTTCATGAAAATAAGTAAATAAATACCTTTTTCTGGAAAGGACCTCACATTTCAACAAGTCCAGTTCTTGTTATTATAGACTTATGTCACAGGGAAAAACTGCTCAGTTGACATAGTTTAAACCAAATCAGGATTGAAGTGGTTTATGGATTTATCAATGACACATAATTAACTGGCAATCAGTGACCTGTACATTCAGGATTAGTATCAGCCATACAACAGATAAATCACAGCAGTAGCAACTTACAGAATGCTAATTTACAACTACAAAGTTCTAAACACCCCTCTCTATATATCTAATCCCCAAAAGGGCTAGTCCCCATCTACTGCCTCCTCCACAAGCCATGTGGTTTACACACATGTGCACATGGAACCACACACCCCCATCTCCCCCCTGCCAATCAGCAGTGCAAGTTCCCTGCTCACTCCCCCTTCCTGGGGAAGATGAGGGTACTTCAGCTCTACATGCCTCCATGCCAACTCCACAACTGGTCACCTACTTACAATTCCACAGCTGCTCACCCTAGTGAGTAAGCCCCCTATGGGGTCACACCCCCATTCCCTGCAAGTGGCCCAGAAACCCCCTCACAGTGTGGGGCTGCTCCTGGCACCCCATGGGGAGACTGCACTGCCAGGCCCAGAAAGGGGCAGGGGGTCACCGTATGGATGCTGCTCCACTACCTGCTCTGTCTCCCCTCCAGTACAGATCTTCTTTTATACTTCTTTTCAAGCTTACAGATAAGTATAGTCATCATCTGATCAAGGTCTGTCTTTAAAAATGGGGGAGGTTATTGCCTCTACAGTGAATCCTCAGGAAAATTCTTTCCAGAATTTCATTTTATCGTATGGAATTTCATCTGTTTAATTTCCAGCTTCAATTTATTCACTGCCCATTTGTGACATGCTGTTCTTATAGCAACACTTTCTTTACTTTCATTTATACAAATGATTACTTTTTTGGCAGAAATTCTTTCTATCCACCAAGAATACAAAGGAAAAAAATTGAAAAATTTTAAAGGTTTAAAAAGCATAATTTTATTTGACTAAGATGTTTTAACTGACTCCCAAAGTCAGGCTGAAAATACTCTTTTATAGGAAAAAAGCGAACACAAATTTCTTAGCTTCCTTTTGTAAGGACAAATGTCAGATCACAGAATTTCCAGTGAAATCAAAGGTTTGCTTCTGTCCTTTCTTGGACTGGAGTTTCAAATGGACAGTAAAAGTAGGCTTCTTCTCCAGACTGGCATCTTCATTTATGTGTCTAAATGTAGATGTACACATATGCTAATTGTCAATGCTCCTGGTACTGTCAGTGGAGACCTAGATACATCAGTCAGTGGAGTCATGTTCAGTAGACCACAATCAAACTCATTCTGAAAAAGACACTTAAAGGTCAATTCATCTGCCCCACAAAGTTACCTAGTGTTCTTTGAAATGTCTTATGGCATCTGAGAAATTCACATGAATTTCTGGAAGATATGACATGTAAGACCTATGGATAACCTGTACTTACTTACTTTGGTAGCTGGAGGCCTGGTGGAGTATAGTAAGTGAGTTCTCTTTTAATCAACTGAATATATAAATAGGTTAGACCTTCGTTCATGTAGGCACATACACCTAGGTGTCTCAGTCTGGAGCTGATGCCCACTTGTAACAACAATTATTGTGGAGGTACATGACTCAATCAACCTCCAGATATATTGCCTCACTAAATAGAACTGCATGAAATAATGAAATAGGAAAAAATACATAGTTTCCAGAACAGAAGTGGGATTAAAAAAAAATAAATTGAAATCAGGTCAGATTCAGAAAAAAATGTTTTGGTTTAGAAGATTAATAGGAAAAAAAAACCATTAAAAAATGCCTAATTTGATTTCTTTCACTCTGAAATATATTTTTAGTTTTGTCAAAGTTAAATGGAAATAAAAGGCATTTTAAGTTCAACGAAACATTTCAGGTACTTCCAGAACAAATCTGTTTTTGTTTTTCTTTAGTCTTCCCACTGAAACAGATGCGTCATTGCTTTTACAGTTCAGTGCCTCAGCAATGTATTCATTGATTTCTGTGGGCACAAACTCAGATCCTTTAATAATAATGATGATCTTGCTGTTCAGTCATTGCCAGAAAATAGAGTCTACAAGTTTGTTCCTAGTGCCACCCTGTTCTCTGTGGTATGTTTGTCATTTTACAGAAATCCAGAAAGTTCTTATTCTGGTTACTCACTAGTTCTCAGAAAAAGCAGGAAAAAGTCAGGAGAGGAAACTGAAAGTTTGAGAAAGCCTTAAACAAAGCTGGATTTACTATCTGGAAGTAAATTATTTTAATAGCCCCATAGAACATACACCAGGGCACCTCCTTCTCTTGTTTTTGTGCAGCTTTGCCACTAAAATTATCTCTTTGTTTTCAGATGTTATTGTTCTAGGTGGGTACAGAAAACCAGGAAAAAAAAAATCCTATAAAGCAAACAAGTTTTTAGGAGAGTCTGGATATGTTGCTTATTCTTTGGAATTTCCTGTTTGTAAGACAGATACCCTAGTGTCTTTTTATCTATCCTATTCAACTGGATGAGTTGCTTATGCAGAAAATTCTCAGTCTTAAGTTGGAAACTGGTTTGGAAAGACAGAGAAATGTGTAGCTTTTGGTTTTGGAATTCAGTGTTTAGAAGTGTTCAGACCTTTTCCTGTAACCCTGCTCAAGCAATAACCACCAGTGGCAGTTGTGATGGATGCATTTTTCTCAGAGTGGATTCGGGAGAGATGGGTAACAACACAATAGCCAAGTGCTAATTTATGGCAATGCATCCACCTAACCACAGTGCTGGCCAATGTCCAACTCAAGCCAAACTTCAAAGAAACTCAAATCTGTGGTCAGTATGCAAATATGACTATAAATCAATCATCCTACCCCATAAATAGTGGGGACCCCAAGAGCCCTTTGAGCTCTCCTGCATGGCAGCGGGCTGCATGCCAGGATCTCCCCTTGAGTAGGGACACCTCTCAAGGTTAGTCCTCAAGGTTGAGAGATTCCTTGCCACAACAGATTCTCGGTAAGTGAGTAATAGCATGCTGAAACTTTGAAACCTTAGCTAAGTGATATAAAGGTTTGATTGCACATATATAATCCTTTAGACATAAACTGTTGACGAAGTCTGGGACTAGGATTGGATACAGCCACACCTAGACTCCTTTCTGAGAAGGAGTTCAGAAAGAAAGGGGGTCCTTTCTAAACCTCACGACTCAATGGGAGGGTCTCCCTGACAGTTCTGTCTGACCCTGTCCTCTATGCAGTAAATAATCAAGTGTACTTTGCCACTGAATCTTGTTAAACCACTGCTGCATTTGCTATCAAACTTTGTTAACTCACTATTTTAGATCAATAAAATACAATACTCTTATGAGTGAAGTGCACTCTCTATCACTCCTTCTGTGACATGTGGTCACTGGCCAACTCTTGAATAACGCAAACCAGGATATAATCCTCCTAGGGAGAATACATGTAGGTAGGTAGCCAGTTGACAGGTAAATGGTGAAGGAAGCGTAAAGTGAGCCCTTATTGAAGAAAGCTGGGGGTGAAAGAGATGGATATTAATCCTCATATCAGTTGTCAGGTACAGGCAGAGGATATGAGTAACAGCCAGAGGTAATGGGTAACCTCTTCTGGTTGTTAACCCAGAGATACAGTCCTTGCCTCAGAAATTTCAGTCATATGCTAGTAAATAATGACAGGGCTCAAACAAGCTTTTCTTTGCAGAGCTTCCTGATGAATTCAAGCTGTATTTGTAATGTAGAAAAGTCATGATTTGGTGATGTTTATTTTGATCTGGGTGGGAATGTTTGGGCTTGTGGGCATGGTGCCCTGAATGCTGGTACAGAATGAACCTGCTTTGGCTGGATAAAGACCTGTAGTGTACAACTACATAGTCCTCTCCAGCCTCGTTTACAGCAACAGAGTGGCCTTTAAGAGAACCTTAATAGAGCAATAGACTTGAGCGTTTTTGTAGTCAGAGCTTCAGGTTGGTCCAATATTTAAACTTACTTTTTAATTTTTTGTTTTTATTATTATGAGGATCCTCTAATACATCTTTTCTATACACTGGGTTTATATAGGCAGTCCTTGTCCTCCACAGGTGTAGGTTCCTCATTTTCTGCCACAAGTCTTTTACTTGCTTCCCTAACTTCTTAGCACAATGCAGTCTAGAAAGTACTCAGAAATAATTCTGTTAAAAAGTGAAGGCATGCCACACTATGATCTGTCTGAATTAATAAAGCTTTTGCACATGAGGAAGTAACTGCTGAATTTGAATGAGATAATTATGGGCAAATGCATCAAAAGAGAGGTGGACGTTTTAAAGCTTTAGACACTAATTGCCTGTTTTGTTTTGTTCTTAGTGGGTATCTTTTATTTTTGCCTTTGAAAACTTGTATGCTTGCAGCCAGCTTTCTCAGATGTGTGAAATAAGAAGGAATACATTGATTTGAGAAATAAGAAGCAGCCACAAAAGTAAACAAGATATACCTTTTTGTTTCACATCAGAATACTTTTTCCTTTTGACCCTTACTAATCTCCTGCAGTTTTCTTGCTAAGGTATGTTTATCACAAGGACAAGACAATTCATCAGGTGCGGCTATGATCTGAGTAAGGGGTTATGCAGCTGTGCAGCTGCATCCAACATGTGCTGCCTAAACAAATACTTTGCTAGATGGTATTATTATTGGAAAACTTTCTTCCTAATCCCCTTGGAAGTCCTTACCTGTGCTGACAGATTCAAGACAGAAAACAATTATGGAATAGATTTCTACACTTCTCTATGCAGTGTGACTTCTTTTGAGTTGAAAGAGTGACGCTCTTCTCTAATGATCAGTCCACATTCTAATTTACCCAATCAATTTCCATTTTACTCTGAAGGTGGGTATCAAATAACCTTTCCTTTGGCTATGACCTTTAATAATTTCCAGATCTATAGTAATGACATAAAGATTCTATATCCTATTACCAGTGTAGGCTCATCCACCTACCCTATCAGTTTTGCCCTTTGGGTCTTCCAAACTCTTTATCACTTCCAAGTGCAGCTGACACTGCCAGGATTTTACTAAAACTACATACTTATTTCTCTTTTAAGATGCATATTCATTTCTATATTATTTTTAAAAGACTCTCTTCAATTACTTGTATTTTTATGGTGAAAAACTACTCATTGACTTCTTTGCTTGATTGATCATGTCTTTCATAAATCAGCAAGAATAATATAATAAATATAATAATATATATATGAAAATAATATAATAATATAGCAAATGCTAAAGCATCAAATCCAATAAATTAAGGTATTTTCATTTGTTACTTTTGCTTTTTGAGTTTTAACATTTAAGACATAATCTTGACATAATTTCTGTCTTTTCTAATTAAGAAATGTAAAAATATTAGGGTGGGATCTTGAGTGGGGACTCAGCTCAAAATCACAACATCAAGAGCCCGAGTCAGTTGCCTCAATATAGTTATCTAGTACCATTTGGGACAGCCTAGGTAAGCAGAGACATCTTCAAACAGCTGGCAGATATGATTCAGGTGCTATAAAAGTCATATTCACTTATGGTTCTGGGAAGTCTCAAAATTTTAGTTACCTGATGAAATCCGCCTTATTGTACTGGGACCTGAATTTCTGGTACAGTCATTGGAGAGAGATAAAGATCTTTGAAGGTCTTCAGACTGAAGTCTTACCTACTTGAGTGAATAGGTCCTGGAAGACTTAGGGGTCACATAGATGTTTCTGGACAATTTGGCAAATGGACAATATGGAGGCTCTGAATCCTTTTCATTAGAAGATGGTTTCATTAGACATCTTCATTAGACAGTGTAGACGCAGGTTACTTCCTAGGCTAAGCAGTCTGAAATCTGTAATTATTTTAGCAAAAAAATAAATAATACAATAATACCAGGAATTCAGACTTCATTGAAACTTCATATAATGAGAGATTTATGATTAAAATAATGAAAATAAGCGAGAATGCAACTGAGAGTTAAATTCCTAGCCTTCTCATTGAGGTTCTGTGAAGGCAGGCTTTAGCAGACAATAAAACATCACATTAAGAGAAAATGTTGAGGACACAGCTGACTTCATTAAAGAGCAATACATATCAGAAGTTGTAGTGATCCAATAACAGTGGGACTGGGGTACATATGGATTAATAGAACAGATCTTGAGAAAAGAAATCAATAAAAGAAGGAGAAGAGGCACATTGCAGGTAAGTAAGAAAACACAAATTCTATTAAGTAAAACATGTCAAGGCTTGAAACGAACCTTGTGCACCCCAGGACAGCAACTCACCTGGAAAAGGCTACCAGTTTCAATATTCAGATGGTTCAAAGCCATTAAACTGCCAACAGAGCAGAGACTTGATCTGTCTCTCATATTCAACAGACACCACTGACCATTGATTGCTTTCAACGTGAAAAACTCTGTTTATTGTCCTTGCCTTACTACTCTGGAAATTAGTTATATTATAGTTTTTGTTAGGCAAAGTTTTCCTGCAGATCTTTTTTGCCAAAATTTATAGACTACTTTTAATTGCTTTCTGTAACTGTAAACCATGTTTTGTATTAGAATGTGAAACAGAAGTAGCTTTTCAAAGATCCTGTTAATTAGTGAGTATTAACAACACTGTTGTTAGAATAACAACAGAATAAAAAATGGAGCTTCTTCTTTTGTGACCTTTCTGTAGCCAACTCAGAAAAATAACTTCATTTTTTTTTTAACTCCAAGATCTTTTCTATCTATATTTTCTTATTTGAAGTACTGAGAGTTTGGGGTTTTATTCTCCCATTTCTTTCAAATAACTTGGTTTTCCTCTGTCTAGTTCCTAAGCTGATTCAGCCACAATAATAATTATCTTTGACTAGACTTTAATTAGACTTTCTCAACCAAGAACCATTTTTAGTGAGCTCATAGGTTTGGCTGTGATATTGAAAAGTTTGTCATGATATACATGGAGAAGATACATTAGAATGTGGTAACATCAAATAACGGATATCAAAGAGAACAACGCAAACAGAGAAACAAAGGTAATATCTGTCAAAATTCTACTAAATTTCTCCCTGTGTCAGTATCCTACTGGACTACTCTGACCAGTAGTAAGTGAATGTGTCTCCATGGGTTCAATGAAAAGGCTCCATGGAAAATATCATGGGCTTCTTTTTGGAAGAGTTATTCTAAGGGGGGGGGGGGGGGGGGGGGGGGGGAGGGAGAAGAGAGATATTTGTTATAATGAAAATACCTAGTAAATATAAATAAAATTTTCAAAATTTTGGCCCAGGATGGGTGTTTTTTGGAAAAAATATTCAAGTAACAATATATGTAACAGGAGTCCATTAATATGTTAGAGGTTTTTTTAGGATGCAGACCATTACAGAAACAATGTGAACAGTATTGTCTGAAAAGACTACATTTAAATAGAATGAGATTCTAGGTTTTGGGAAATAAATCAGGAGAAGCTATATTATCCATCAGTTGAAATGTATTTAAAGTATATGCATATGGAATGTTTCATAAAATCACACGATCTCAGAAATTTAGAATATAGAAGGACCAGAAAGACAAGGATCACGAAAATACTTAGGAAAAATATATTATTTGCCTTAAGTACCAAGGAAGGAAGTCTGTTAGATTAGCCTTTTCTATGCCTGTTTATTAATATACAATCCATATATTTCTTGAACTAATTTCCAGTTTCAAATGTTCACATTTTACAGCCCATTATACATTCAGATTGTCTTGTGAGCAGATGATTTCTACTCTTAGCATCTATGTTGTGTGCAGTTGACATGTTAAGTCTAGCTCATCATGATGTATGAGTTGAAAATCAGAGAAAAAGTCACCTCAACTGTTACTTGTAGCTTTCCTACCTATTTTAGGTAGGCTTTTTGATAAAATTTACATAAATTCAGTCGCTTATTATTAATTTACATAAATTCCTACTGCTTATTACACCTTTGCTTGAGTACCACTCATGACATGGAGATATTTCCAGGACACTAGAAACTGTGGGGAGTTTGCAGAGTCAAAAATATACTTTTTTTTCCCCGAATATTTACCCTGAATTTACATGCCAGAACAATGAATGAATGAAAGCTGTTTGTTGTCACCATGGACCATCTGTCTCTGTCCATGAAAAGAGGATTTTTGAATCAGATCTCCTTTGTTTTGCTTATTAAGAGGAGGAGAAAATATATGTTTGTAGCTCAAAATCTAGAGAAAGACAAATCAATTGGAATTGACAGGTCTCTGAAGGGAAAGTTGGGGTTTTGGATCAAGGTTAGGCAATATGGAAGCCCACCATCAGGGAGAGTTAGTGGAACTTTTTTAATACTGATTTGGCTTTTGTATTTTGCTTTCTTATGCCCATAACATGAGGATCAGATGTTTATTTTCAGGGGTCCAGTTCTGGTTGCCTTTTTACATCTGTATAATATAATGCAAAACACCAGAATGTTGTGAGCATGATTCCCAATAGCCCTTGACACCACAGTTGAAATTCTGACTTTGAGTTTTAAGTAAAAAACCCCACCTTTGACTCACAGCAAATGTGAGTCAAAATACAGGCAGTGTGGGTGAACAATACTTTGAGCTTAAATTCAAGTTTAAGACCTGAATTAATACCCTAATATTGAACATAGATCAAGACATTCTCTTGTTAATGGAAATCCCAAGAAAAAATGAAACACTGAGAAAGAATAATGCTTTTCTCCTTCCCAAATCATTAGGCATTCTAGGAGGTACACTCCATGTCTGCAAGGTCTTTTTTAGCTTCTTTAGTGTGGAAGTGCTGGAAATGGTGGGGACATACAAAATCTTTTCTGCATTACTGAGGAGTAATTAGAAGATGAAAATACTGTTGGTCTTTGTGACAAAGCCTCTCTAATCTGAACTTTACCCACCAGTTCTCAAGCCACAGCTTGAAATACTTCTGAGAATACTCAGGAAGAGAAAACCCCAGGGAAAAACTATTTCGCTCATTTAACTTTTTCTGCCAGACATTTTCAGTTTGCAGTTTGGATTTTGTCACCATCCCTTAGGAAAGTATTTCTGTTCTCTGGAGAAATGCATGAGAGATGCAAACTCCACAGGGATATTTAGGATTAAGTTATAAATGCTGACTGACTGGTGTACTTGAAACAGCTGCCTCAAGTCTACTCCTGAGCTCACTTTTATTCTTCACAGTATTATTTTAGTAAAGATTTTAACAAATGCTTCACAGACAAGGAAGAATCTTTTCTTCCTGTTACCTTCAACAATTTTTGTTGCTTGCCTTTCCCTGATTGTAACCTTAACAACATCTTATGAGCACGTGCCCACACTTTCTAGTTTTAATTTCAGCTGAGTGCAAATTCTCAGTGACTTAAATGCTAATGTAGCAAACCAAACTTTAAACTGAACAATATAGGATGAAAAATGCAGTGTCATGCTGACAATCTCTTTATTATAAATTAAAACGAGAAAATGATTTTACATAGTTTCCTTTATTCTAATCCATTTTTTACTGCTCAGATAAAATGATAAATTTTTTTCCAAGAAAACTGAAAAAAAATTACTGTCATTGAATGAACAGAACTGAGAATCATGGATTATCTTCTTTGACATTGTAAGAAATTTAAGTTTTAAAGAATAGATTATTTATTTCATCAATTCAACACTCAGTTACAATATTTTGCTATTAATTTTTTGTGCAAAATTTTCAGCTGAGAAATTTTATACACTCTAAAGACAAAAATATATGTTGACAACAGGTACTGATGTTAATAAATCTGTCAAATTCTTGGACACGTCTGTTCTTTCCCAGGTATCAGGATGCTGTTTTTGTGACTGATGTCGTATTTGGTGCTTTTGCAACAGGAAGAAAGTATGGAAAACTAATGTAATAAACTTTAAAGATATATTCTGTGTGTTAAGGGATTTGTCATTGGCTGTCAGAAACGAAAATTTAGTATTGACAAGTTGTTCATAATTTAACCTGTGAGACAAATTGACAGCCATAGCTATATTTTATTTTCTACTTATACTTTTGGGTTTGGCTTTTTTTTTACAGAAACTATTACTGTTTATAGCCAGATTTCAAATATTCAAGAGAAGGCATTATCTCTGCTGATATCTTCCAAATTACTTTTAGTAAGGATTAGTCAATGACCAGGCTTCAGCTTCTTTGAAATCAAACTTTGAGTACTATCAAGAAAACAAAATGGGAAAACAAAGGTAAGATGATGCAATATTAAAATTACTTTCTACCAAACAGTATATTGCTTATTATACGATAATTCAGGCTGGAATAGATTTTTGGAAGACATATATGCTAACCTGTAACTAGAGCTACATCAGGTTGACTGGAGTCTAGTCAAGGTTTGAAAGACTCGAAGGATGGAGGACACACAGCTGGTCTGGGCAGCCAGTTCTAGTGCTTCAACACATTCAGTATGACTTGGTTTATAATCTTCCTTCTTCAGCCATGAATAGGTTAATTTCTTTTTTTCTTACATTACAGCCAGTTTTTCTAAATTCTTGGTTTTTTCCCCATATATTTTGCAGATCAGCTGACTGATCTGCTTCCTTATTGGGTCTCAGCTGGTCAAGGTCATCCTGTGAGACACAGGCATACTGCACAGTAAAACTAATATTACTAAAGGTATGTGCAGTTTAAATTTGGAGATAGCAAGGTCTGCAGAAGGCTAAGAGAAACAATAATATTCTAGATGAACTCTGTATTTTATCTTTGTGTTACAGGCTTTGAAAGATATTCAATTTTTGAAACCTTTCTTTGAAAATTTCCTGGTACTCTGAATGAAGAACTGAGGAGATCTAAAGCTACGTCACTTGCCAGATTGCATAGGATAATAAATAGCACAATGGGAATAACACGCAGCAAAGCACCATCCGTATATGTTACTAGAGGAATGAAAAGGCAATATCAGAGAACACTGAGAATTTAAAGGGATCATTATTTATCCAGTCATTTGTTATTTTGGAATCTGTTGTTTGTCTTTTTTTTCTTTTTTTTGTTTCAGGCATTAGTCACTGAGTTGATTCAAGTTCACTTTTGGGCTACTTAAAATTATGATTTGCAAATGAGTTGCAAATGCCTGAGTGTGAGTATTTGTATGTATGTGAGAGAGAAAATACATGCATAGTTCTGTGCAATGACAGGCAGAGTTACAAGGGGCATCATAATCATAGTAGCTGTAACAATGGGTTGTCATGGGTTTTTTGCTCTGAAAGAGTGGCTTTGGATGTCTTTTCAGCGTTGTGCTATGTTGACAACCCAGAACTTGAAAACGACATCCCAAAGATTTCATTACTCTATGGTGGAGATATATGAGAGACTTCATGAAGTCTAGGGGCCTTGCTACTGCTACTGATTTTATGAGAAAGGCACAAGATTTTTTTCTTGCTTTCTCATTTGTTTACTAATAACTGCAGTGACATTTACTGTAATTAAGCTTTTGCAGTATGTGATTTGAATATTCATAGTTATGGTGATTCTTCCTCTTGACAAAAATATCCTTTCTCCTAAAAAAGAAATCTTAAAACATCACACAGTTAAGTTCCCAAATCTTACGCACTAACAGCTGTACTCTGGACAGAAACAGTTACTGGTTTAATGTGGGGATACTTTCATCATTCAAGGTGGAAAATTACCATAAATATAAAGCTTTTTTTTTTTTTTTAAATTGTTTCTTATTCAGTTGTCTCTTTTTAGAATTATTGTATCTATCAATGAAATAGTAAATACAGAAAAAAAATGTCAGATAACATTTTGGTCTGATGTATGACTAGCCCTGACATATTGCAAATGAGGAATCAAAATGTTCTCCAGTAATTCTGCCACCTACAAGACGCACAGGAAGAACCAGGAGTGGGCAGAGACATCCCAAATAAGATGGTAGCCTACTTTTCCTTACGTTCCTATCAATGTCTAAAGGAAAAAGGGCAAGACTTCAGTAAATGATATCTGCAGTCCCAGAACAGGAGGTGGTTTCAAGAGGGGAGTGGGACTGACTCCACGTACTTTTTCAGCAATTTCTTGAAAGTTTAGTAGTTCATGCACTGACTCAAATGCAAAACAGTGCCTTAAGAAAATGTCTAACCAATTGCCACTAGATCTAGCTTAGTTTGGCACTATCAAAGATGTTTGAGGTTTCTAAAATGTTATTGTTTTTACTGGTCATGGAACCTGCTTCTTGCTGGGGAAGAGAAGTATATTTTATCAAAATAGTTTAAAAGGGGGTTTGTGTGGCTAATATTACACAGGCAGTGTGACCAAGCCTGAAGTTAGGCTTTGCTAAGGAAAAGGAGCAGAGTAATTGTAATCATGCTGGCTAATCAGGCACAGTAATTGTGATAACCAGAGACAGTAACCTCTCAGTCACTGCTAGTAAGGGTTACAGTTTATGTTTAGGACAGGCAGACTTATGGGCTGTATCCATAGCAGTGAATTAATCGCACCCAGGAAGTGAGGCACAGAATGGCCCATCATTAATAATAAACTTCCTTAGATCTGAGAGCACAATGTAGAGCACACAAACTGCCTGCTGGGAATGGTCACTTCAGCCATGACTTGAACTGGGGCGGGGGAGCTACTTGGCCTAGACTGAAACCTGTCCATGGACCATTCTTGCAATTTAACAATACAGGCAGCTGATTCCTAGCACGCAGGATTATGCTCCACTGCTGTTCAGTTTACTAATAGTTTTGTAGCCACACTCATTCTTTCAGATCATGTAGCTGCTTCTTTCCAACAGCACCTTAGTGGATGGTGTATTACAAGCATGCTGTTCCCAGTTGCTCAAAGTCCTCCATTTGCGTTGAATTTATCGAATGATGTTTGAAGATGTTCAGTAATAAAAAGCTCTTTGGACAGAGTTCCCAGTTCTCCATTAATTTATTTCTATCTATTCTCTCTCTCTCTCCCTGCGCCCCCCCCCCCCCCCCCCCCAACTTTGGAAACTGACAGCATCTCCAAAGACACATGGGGTTATTTTGAGTGCTTTTCAGTCAGTGTGTAGTCTCCAGGGTGATGCTGATGTTACCCAAAGAAGTAACCAGTCAAACACAACCTACACTCCACTTTTAATTTTATTTAAAGTAAAGTAGCCAATTGAAGCACACAAGAAAGCTGTGCCCAGTTCAGGGGAAGACACTCAGAGCCATACAAAATCAGACACATATGGGTCTTGGGAGCTCAGCTGGCCATGCTAGACAGTCCTCTTAGGGTGGTGGTGTCTGGGCAGTGGTGCACAGCTACGACATGGTGTGTGCAGAAGGACTCACCCTCCAGGAAGCCTTGGGCTTTGTCCTACCACAGCTTCAGTGTCTGCATCCCTGCTATAAGCCTCTGGGGCTGCCAAACCACGTCATTCTTGGAAACTGCTGCCCTGGCACCGCAGCGTGGTCTAGCAGGACTTTGTGGGCTGGTCCTGTCGTTTTCTTGACCATGGCATTCAAAGCCCTATTCTGCTCCTCTTTGCTGACTCATTGAAGACTTTGCCACTTTTCCTTTGTATACCCTGTAAGCTACCAAAATTTACCTCAGCCTGAACAGCAAAACCAGGAGTCACTATCTCTGCTAATGTCTACAAGTCGCATTTGACTTCCTTTGTAGTTCAGAGAAAGAAATGGGTATTTTTTCTGACTTTCTTAAGTGTGCATTAAAATGAGATTAAAATTGTCCTAACAGTGTGTTAAACTCCTCTGACTGTAAAAAGAGCTTGTAAAAATAGCTCAACCACAGGTGTCTATGTTCTGGGTGTCTACATAGGAGGAGGAGGATCCTGAAGAGCTTCTTCAGAAGTTATCTGCAGTTCATAACATTTGGTGAGTTATGCATTAAAATCCACAATATATCAAAAAATGAGCTGAGTCAGTCATTCATTGCTTATTCTGAGACACTGTCCTCCTGAAATCTATAATTAGAAAGTCCATATAGTTGATTTTTGCTACTACCTTTTTCTACCTTTTCTCCTTTAGCTGTCTCAAAATTAAAGCTGATTCATGTTTGTGCAAAGATTATGGACATTCGGAAGTTGTACCTACTGGGTTGTATGCAACTGGGTACTTAAACCTGGGTATTTGTAGTATTAATATCTCTTATATCAGGCTTCACTCCAGAAAAGCAAAGGAAAATAGAAGAGAAAGGAGTCACACTCTGACCTTCTCATGGTAAAAGCTAAAATGAGGCTTCTTCATTATGTTCCGCTTTATAGCCGTCAAGAAAAGAAAGAAGAGGGAAGGGTCAATATATTTACTTTAAAACCTTTTTTAATTATTTTGATTTCCTGTAGCTGCCATACAAGATAAAAGCCATAGAAGACTTTAGATGTAATTCTCATATTCATATGGAGAGAAATAACTTCTCCCTGTGGATTTAATTTATTTGAATGATAATATGTAGAAGCTCCATTTTCATAAAGTTGTTTTTGATATTTCTTGTTTATTTTAATGCTTAGCTCTTGTTCTGCATCACTAAAATACATAAAAAACAAAGCTGAAGACTCAATTTGGAGTTTGTTTCAGATTTTAAAACAAATGACTAAGTTTGTCCTTGCATTAGAATTAATTAAGCATGTCTCTATTTTTGTGAAGTATTTTCAGGGGAATGGTAATTTCTAGACATTTCTAATGAAAACAGTTCATAACAAGATCAATAGCATGACTTTCTAATTATGAAGTTCTCGCTATTATTCAAGTACTCAGTATAATCAGTTTAAGTCATTTACCGGCAGGGGGCTCACGATTAAAATTTTGAGGGGTTGAAATGTAAAAGCAAACTGCTGTCTCCTCGTTACAAAAACATATTGCTAAGTTGCCTGACATCTTAATACAGTAGGCTATTAAAAGACATCCAGCAACACTGCTGCTACACCAAAGGCTGTTAAAATGAATTGCTAGATGTCCCTCTAGGAGCCTCACTGATTACAGATATTTGATGGTTTTCAACTTAAATATAAACCTAACAGATTTAACATGTAGCAGAAAAAAACAGCATGAGAGATACTACAGGCACCAGGCAGTTTATAGTCCATCACTGTAGGTACACTATTCATATGGTGCTGATATTCTAGCACCCACTGCCTAAGGTTTCACAGGGCATGGGTTATTTTCCAGTTAACTACAAAATCAGAAGTTGTTCAGCGACTGCAGGAAAAAAATTTCTGGGATGATGGTAAAATTTGTATGTCATTGTTATGGGAAAGAATTGTTTCTGGATGTTTTAGTACAGATGGGTCTTTTTCATGGACTGTGAATGGCAAGCTTCCAGTCTCTTCAGGTCTGCCTTAGTAAAACATAATGGCAACCAGTAATTAGCATCACACATGGAGTGAGCCTATTTGTCTCCCTGTGATAAATATAATGTACACAAACAGAGGATACTCAAATGAATGTCAACATATGTGGACAGTCCTATAATAAAGATGAACTAGTTTTAACAAGTCCAGTAGCATGCAAAGTTTTTCTGCCCAACTTACAAACAGTGATATACAAACTAAATTAGTAAGCACTTCTGATTAAACTGAAAATATAAGAAAATATATAGAAGAAGGTCAAGTAACATAAAAATAATTTTATTTTGTGTATTTACTAAAAAAAAAGTGAAATATCAGTTCCTTCCAGTGTGTCTTAATTTTGTGACAGGTTATCCTGATCAGAACCATGCCAATATTTGATTGTTTGCTTTGTGGCTGAACCAAGGATAAACTCAGGTTCAATGAGGTCTGGAGCACAAGTCTTACGAGGAGTGGCTGAGGGAACTGGGGTTGTTCAGTCTGGAGAAGAGGAGGCTGAGGGGAGACCTTATCGCTCTCTACAATTACCTGAAAGGAGGTTGCAGAGAGGTGGGTGTTGGTCTCTTCTCCCAAGTGATGAGTGACAGGACAAGAAGAAATGGCCTCAAGTTGCACCAGGGGAGGTTTAGACTCGATATTAGGAAAAATTTCTTTACTGAGAGAGTGGTGAGACACTGGAATAAACTGCCCAGGGAAGTGGTGGAGTCACCCTCACTGGAGGTGTTCAAGGAACGTGTGGACGAGGCATTGTGGGACATGGTTTAATGGACATGGTGGTGTTTGTTGGTTGATGGTTGGACTTGATGGTCTTACAGGTCTTTTCCAACCTTAGTGATTCTGTGATTCTGTGAATCATGCCCAAGTTACGTTTTGTTTGTCTTTTGGCAATTAAGCGTGTGTGTGTGTGTGTAAGCAATGGAAAAGACTTGTGGATATTAAAATACAATGATTTAAATAAGTTTTTGAATTTCTGAAATGTTCCAATAGCTATTTAATAAAAGTAAAGATAATGAAAGAGTGAATTTAGAAACTACAATGGATAATGGAAGTATTTCTTACACTGTACAGTATGGCAGCAGTCAGAAACCTCAAGCAAGATGTAGAATCCATCTTTATGGATCTAATTGGATTTTTTTTTCTCTCGCAGTTTTTCTGGCATAGCCAAATTACATTCCCAACACTATGCATTTTAAGACAAACCTTAGTCTCTGCTGTTCGTACTGTTCTTCTCAACATTAAATATTTAAGCATCCTTTAAAATATCAAGTAAAAGCTTAGGTCTGTAGTTCAGTTTTCTAGAACTATACCTACCTTCCAAACCTTACTACAATGACTATTAAATATTTAGTAAAGGTAGAGCAGAGTCCCCAGGAGACTGAGAGCATCCTTTCTCAAAACATACTATAGTATAGCAGAGTATTCTCACTGGATATCTTGTCTGAGATCCCTGAAGAAAAGCAAAGGAATTCTGTCATGGACTTTGGATGAATGCCCTAGTCACTAGGTCATTGGGCAAAGAAACAGTCAGAATCTGTGCTATAGTGCTGCAACCCTTCTCTTGTTGGTTCTGTTTCAGGGATGGTGTGGCTTTTGTTACAAATCTTTCCAAAACAGAGCATTTCAAAATAGGGAAACAATTCATTCAGTTTCCCCAAACTTCTTACTGCTTTGGGAAGAATTTTTCATTATAAGGGCATTTTTTTCCAAATAATCATAGATTAAAAATACAAAAAATAACTTCATGAAACAAGCCTCCTGTCTGTCTCAGATGTAAATATTTCATTCGTCTTTGTATGAAGAGCAATAGTTTGTGCCTGGGAAAATTCTTCCCACCTCAAGGAGCAGTATTGGGTTTTTTTACATTTTTACAATGCAAAATTTAAAAAAAAAATCAATTTATTCTGGTAATTATTTCAATAGTTAACTATTAAGGTGAGTTAGAAAGAATAAAAATAATGCAAATTTGCAAAAATCTAGAGACTTTGAAATTTGTTTTAACGCCATTATCAAGATCTTCCAAAATCTCTAAAAATATAGGTATAATTGAAGTGTGAAAGACTCCTGTTCCTGCTTGGATGCTTGTTACACAAGTTAATGTCAACTTTACTAGTAGCATTTAGTAGTTATTTTACTATGACATCATGTACACATTATACTCTACCTGTTTTATCAAATATATTACATTTGCACAGCTCTCTTTATCTGCCAAATCTGTTCTTTCAGTGCTTGAAACACGTTTGCTTGACAGGCCATTTTCCATAAAACCTTCTCCTATTCTGTAATTGAATATCACACTAACTCTTTCATTATTTTGTGTTGAAGTTAAGAATTTCAGTCTTCAGGGAAGCAAAATGTGATATTCCACATCCTGCATATAACCTACACATCAATAAACCAACACAGATTTTGGATTTTAAATAGTGAATACGCAGAATAAACTATTTGTGAACCGTCTACAGCCTAGTAATTATTCATGTAAATTGAAGAATAGGAAAGATTCATTATGAATTATTCAGCCGACTGTCTTGGATGAATGTGTGTGTAATCACTTATTAAAATCTGTATAGTATATTGAACAAGTAAAATGCTATATTTACTTGGTCTAAAAGATGATAGTATGCTAGGAGTGGAAAATGTTCAAATGAATGAAATGAGAAAATGTATGAATTTAAAATAATCAGAAAGTGCTTTGAGACACAAAGGGAACAATGGAATGATAAGAACATGTGGATATACAAATTAAAATGTTATAAATAATATTTTATGGTGTGGTTCAAGATTAATGAGTTAGTTACAATTTTGCAGAGTACTGAGATGATTAAATACAAAAATATAACATTTGAACTCCCTGCAATTTTTATTAAGTTCAGTGAATTAATATCAGAAAATAAATCACGACATTTTTTAGTTGAAGATTCAAATGAACAAAATATTTAGCCTGGACAGTTAAATTGAAGCTTGAGAAACAAGATATTTATCATCATTTTCCTAAATATTGTGTGGAAGTATTAAAAGCAGAGTGTTTCTGGAACATATGAAGTAGAGTGTATTGCACAAGAAATAACCTAATAAATTCAAACCCTATTTGAAGAAACAAAAATTAAGACTTCCTTGCTTTTTCTGCTGTATATTTCCAAAGCACCAAACGCATGCTGTTAGAATGAGAAATGAAGTATATTTTTATCAGGTACATTTTTTGATTCCTGTGCTGAATGAAAACAAACAAACCACCCCAAACTCTCTCCCTCAATCCATAAACCAAGTAATTGAAGCCACCAAACTTATCAGTCATTCCTTCAGGTAAGGGAACTTTTTTTTCCCCTGTCCCTTCACTTTCAGTTCACAGCTTCAGAAAGAGTGGCTTCATGCACTGGAAGGTAGAAGATGTGTAGATGTGTGGTACTAAGGAAGTTAGATTATTCTGAGATATTATTAAACAAGCAGACTCAATTAATTTGAAAGAAGAGACACTTCAGAGAGAGGCTGGAACTCCATGCCGGGTGGGCTGAGCACAGAATAGTGCAGGAGTTCGCATTTTTCTCCCAAACTTATCTGTATTGAACAGACCACCTTAATTCTAAAAGTCTAAAAAAGATGTGAGTTTTCTCTGGAGAAGATTAGTACAAAAAAATAAACATAAAACATTCTGGAACTGAGATTAAAAGTCACTTACATTGACGAAGTGGCTACACAGTCTTGAAAAATTATTAAATTCTTGGGTATCCCTCTGTTTAGCTGAAACTTTTCCACATGACATGGCTAGTCACCTCCAGCCAAATTCCCTCTGGTTTACAGAAATTAAGGAGACAAGCTAAAACTTACAGATAGAAACAACCCTCTCAGCAGTGCAGCTGTAGAATGTTTCTTTAAAAAGAAAAACCTAACTTGTTAAGCATGTTCAGCTACTATGTGAAAGATTATAAAAAATACCCACACCTATACCTATATAATTTATCTATTTTATATATTTATTGTATTTTATATTTCCATATGTATGTATATTCTGGCTAGGCAAAAGTGTCAAGAATCCTTGTTCTCACATCCTGGAGGTAATATGTACATGTGTCCTGTTCTAATATTTCTCACAAATTGTCTGCTTTGGCTACTGTAGGTGACAAGATATGGGGCTATATTGATTTTTTGACTAAACCAGTGTGAACACTCTTATGTTCTCCTAGTCAGTGCCTGCTCCCAGCTCCATGGTAGAACATGCTTCTCTTTGAAGTTACTTACCTACCGCTATTGCTCCATACACCTCAGTTTCAGAGAGGTTTCCCAAGTGACAATTTTGCAGGCAGCTACCTAGTGCGGTCTGGATGCAAAGAGTTATCTCCTGAGGTGATTCAAACCCCAAGAAAGTGCTCTGATCTGAAGTATATAAAAAAAGTGAAAGTTGTCCTGATATTTGGAAAAAGAAACATAACATTTCTTAAAAATAATGCAAAGTCATGAATAAAGAGATGAGAAAAAATCTGTAGTCAGGACTTATTTTTTCCATATATTTCCTAGAGTGGTTGTACTCCAGAGTTTACACAGATTTGAAGAAGATAAAGAAAGTATAAGCAAGCAATTACTTTGAATGGCTTGATGGTTGGACTTGATGATCTCAAAGGTCTTTTCCAACTTCAGTGATTCTGTGATTCTGTGTGAATTGTTTCATATTAATCCTTCCAATTGCTTCAACAAAGTCGTCACTACTGATAAAATGGTAAATTTATTTTTGGTGTCTTTCTTCTGGGGGACAAAACTCTTAAAAATATGTTTTCTCCTTTTTTAAAAAAAATGTCTCATTAAAGAGCTTAAGTATAACTTCAGTGTTCAAGAATGCAGTATTTTGACTGAAATAAGTTATAAAAGACAAACCTTATTAAGATCTGTATTTTCTCTGCCTTAGGTTATAGCTTAATTATCTTAATAATTGAGCTTTATTATCATAATTACTACAATAATTTAATGTGCATATTCTCCCAAGACACAGTTTGTCCTTAGGAGGATACGGCCATTCTGTTATCTCCATATCATGAAGGGCGAAGTAAGGCACACAAAAGCTAAATGATTCGATTAATGGCACAAAAAACTTTTGTGTGAAAACAGGGAATTAAAGACAACTTTTTTTTTTTTCTAAATCCTACTGCTCCTTCTATTAACCTTTACCTCAGTCAAAATATTTTAAATATATGAATCTGCTTTGTTGTAAACGTGTTTTTATAGTTGCAAGATTTTTTTTTCCGGTAGAGAAGCAGACATAAAAATTGCCAGAAGCTGTGAGAAAGACATCAGTGTACCAGCAGAAAACAAGTCTGAACTCCAGGCAAAATTATACACATTTTGGCCAGTATTTAAGTGCACATTTAGTCCAGACCAAGTCAACACTTAGTAATGCTGCTTAACTTGAGTCCTGCAGGCCAGAACAGTTCCAGCAGCTCTAACATATACCTACTTACACACACAGGGGAAATTAAAACTCACAGAAAGAGAGTGAACTTGGAGGCACAGGTATTGATTCTTCATAGAAATGTTTTATTAGTAGAGATGGTTCTAACTAAATTGTTTTATAAACCCATATTAAGGTGACAGTAGTAGCTTAAAATGTTATCGTATATACCCAGAAGAGTAACTGTTCCATATATAACAGTACTGGGGGAAAGGAGGACCAGTGAAATGATGTCTGGCTCTTTAGAACAAACACCACCACTGTCAGCTGAAAGGCTGACTAGAGATCTAAGGGCAGCCAGGAGCATTTTGGTGTTTCTCACCACACCTCCCCTGACAAAACTGCAGCTCTAGCATGTATCTGCCTCTGCACGCAGGTGTGGGAGCAGACTGATGCAGCAGTAAGTGCAGCTGGTTTTTCACAGGCAGACTGCCTCCACTGCCTCCCATTCTTACTTCTCCCCATGCACCAGCAGATGTAAATCTTACTCTGTAGCTATAACAAGATCTTGAACTGAGCTGAGACCCAGTTTCTTACCTGGACTAAAGCTCTGCTCAGCGCAGCTGAGAGAAAGGAGAGAGAATAAAGTGGGTTTTAAATCTAGTTAGTGCCAATATTTATTACTATTTTTCTTAGAAAATAAGAACTGTCAGTGAAGTGTTTGAAACCCCCTAGAGTAATAACTTTCTCAAACTTCAGAAATACCATGCAGTTGTTATAAATCAAAATGCTGTGTGTTTTCATTTCGTTTCCTGTAATTAAAAGTTTGCTTTGATGTTTAAAAGCACAAGTATACCCAAGAGTAGAGTAGCTAGAAAGTGTTCATATTTGATGCTTCTGTAAACCGACGCAATTTACCTCTTATTAATAACAGAAATTAAAAAACCCCCTTGTGTTAAATATCTCCCCTGTAAAAGGTTTGCTATAATGAGTCCTTCCCTACAGACAAAAACAAACCATAAGAAGTGAAAACTGGGAGCAGAAACCCCTCTGGTTTACAAGATGTTAAAGTCGTTGGACAGTGCATAGGTTGCAAGAGCTTGAAGCTAAGAAAAGGACACATTGTTCGAATTAAAATTATAGGACTAGGAAGTAATCTGGAAAGAATTGCATAAAACTACAGTGAAACACTGCTAGGCTCTTATGCTATTCTGTATGTCATGTTTGATTTAGCAGGATGCTACTAAACTGCAGGATCTCTTGGTTCTGGGCCCTGGCTGTGTCCCACCTCCATGTCCACATGAGGTATCTTCCCCACTGTTCTTCCTTGGTTTCCTACAGAGTGAAGCCCTGACATACAGGACAGAAGGCAGCAATGATGAGCTCTGGCTGGTTCACCTACCTATGGGGCTGAGGTCTTTGTAATTCAGTGTACATACATCGTGATGCAAACATAGAATGGGTTAAATGAAGACAGTTTCGCATATTACATATCTAGGAATTAGAGAATTTGTAATGTGGAGAGAGGCTGAGAGACCTGGGACTGTTTTGCCTTGAGAAGGCTCGGGGGGATATGATCAATGAGTATAAAAATCTGATGGGAGGAAGTAAAGAAGACAGAACCAGACTTTTCTCAAAGGTATCCAATGAAAGGACAAGCTCTAATGGGCACAAACTGAAATAATGGAAATTCCTCTTAAATTTTTTTTTTCTGTGAGAATGTTGGGACACTGGCACAGGTTGCTCAGAGAAGTGGTGGAGTCTCCATCCTTGGAGATATTCAAGCAATCTGCTGTAGCTGATCCTGCTTTGAGCAACAATGCTGGACTAGATGATCTCCTTTCCAACCTCAACCATTCTCTGATTCTGCAGTTCTGTGATATTACTACATATATGCATATATATATTTGTACACTCACTAATATATCATATATCATAACATGTTTTGTGACCAAAACAGTGTTGATAACACACCAATGTTTTAGCTATTGCTGAACAGCTCTTGCACAGCGCTCAGGCTTTCTCTGTTTCTCACTCTGTCCCCCTCAGCAAGTAGGCTGGGGGTGGGCAAGAGATTGAAAGGGATCATAGGCAGGACAGCTGACCCCAACTCACCAAGGAGGTATTCCATGCCATGTAACACCATGCTCAGCAATAAAACTGGGGGCAGGAGTCTTTCCAAAGTAGCTGGTGCTGGGAGACTGGCTGAGCACCAGTCTGCTGGTGAGATACGATGAGGGATTGTCTGTGCATCACTTTTTGTTTTTTTTTCTTTTATTTGTTTTTTCTTCACTTACTTAACTGTCTTTATTTTGACCCAGGAGTTTTTCTTGCTCCTGTTGGGAAGTTGGAGTGAATGAGCATCTGGTGGATGCTTAGTAGCTGGCCAGGGTCAACCCTTCACAGATGTGTATGAACAACATACACTTGTTACCAGCAATTTTTCTCCACATATGTACCCATACTGATCTTTAGTACCTGATTATGTGGATGTACACATCATTCTCAGGCTGTGATTCCAAGTTTTTAACTTAGTCTGGATGTATTATTTCTGACTGAACTTCAAAGAAAAAGTAGCATGCTAAAAATACAATGAAAGCAAAATTGAAAAAGGATTTTATTTCAAAAATAAAACATAAGGACTTTAGCTATCTCCAATGTGATTTTGTACAATTTAAGTAAGAGTCCAGAAGATCAGATGATGTCAAAGTTTAACTAAACTAATAATAGTTTCTGTTTATTTTTATTCCTCTCCCAGTTAATTGTTTTGTAGTATGACAAGAATTTGTTGATGAAATATATTGGTTTCCTCATGTTATTGTTGAACTCAAATGCCGCTGGATCTGGAACTAATTGGCAGTTTCAGCAGGGATGGAAAGGGTTGAAAAGAAATGGAAAATGACTAAATTTTTCTCTCACCTCTAGAAACAGCCTCCTGAGCTTTTGAGATCAGTTGCAGGACTCTGTGAACACAATTACTTATGTGGTTCATACTGCAACTGGTCTGTGGATAAAAAGACGTTCATTTTTTTCTGTCAAGTCTATCAGTATTGGATAAATACAACTTAAGAGATGAAGCAAAAAGGAAAAGCAGCTGTAGAGTTTTGATGATCTATTAAAACACAGCATTTTGGCTCTTGGGGTTTCTGGTATTCTAGTATGAATTTTACTCTTAGATCTGCTTCAGTTCGCCCCTAACACATTCCAGTTCAGAAAGAAATTGAGTGTAGTTATAGTTTTCTAGATGTATCCTGTATTAAATCCTTTTGAAATATTTCCATTTCTTTCCTGGAATAAACATATTCTCCAAAGTCCCCGTGAACAGATAGATTTCTTAATAAGCCTAAATCTAAGGTAAGATCAAATCTTTCCTAATTACTAGTCACAAATAAAAGTGCATTGTTTGGATGAGGTATTTGGAATGAGATCAAGTCCTTCCAATATAACCATCTGAACTGTAAGATCTCTGTGCTAAACTAATTGTCTAGATGTCATCCATGGCTACTAAATGGATTAAATGGATGAGTCATTGTCTGGAACTCCCTCTCTGTTTTCATGAACCAGAGAGGGCTTTATAATAAAATAGTAGTTAAGAATAAAACTTCTACTCTGTGGGGAATTTTATGTATTTATATATGGTGAGATACATATAAAAGGCACGAGTGTCAGTATTTCAGCATTTTTTTTTTAACATGAGAAAATGAGAACTTTTATTATTTACAGTCACAGCTCTTGCCTTAATGTGGTCAGTGTATGGCTGGTAAGACTTTTGTCTGCAAATGTTACAGTTTATTTATGTACTTCTGAAAAATCCTCCTTAAAGCTTATGCATGTGGTTTAATTGTAAGGGAGTCTGGAGTCCTGTTTGGTGGGCAGACTTTTCCATGTGTTTCCATGTACTGGAATGCTTTCACCATGAATATATACACATATATTTGACACACAGTTATGTAGCTAGATAATAGTTGCATAGATCTATATAATATTTGTATGTAATATAATATAACATAATATAATACACAAAATATGCATATATGACTTGCCTTTTGGGAGCATGTGAAATCCAGGAACAGAATCTAAGGAAAAAAACAGACAATTCTAATTAATTTGAAGAAAGCTGGTGCTGGTACTTCAGACCCCAACAGGGTGCTGCTGACCATATCTATGTTGCATTCTGGTTCAGATATATGTTAGACTTTGCTATAAATATCTAGAGAAGCACAGGATTAACCAAGGGAGATGAATCTCTGATAGAGTAGGGTAAAAAAAAATCCATATGCTTCTTGGGTGGGAGGCAGAAATAACCCATTTTTCACCAATAATATTTGCAATTTACATTAGTTTTTCATTTGCTATATTTTTATTTTTTTCATCATATGATTTTCCATAACCTTTTCTCAATATTTATTAGGCATGATTTAAGACCATAACATGGAAAAGTAGGACTGAAAACATTTCATCCAGGTTGGTAAAAACAGTTTTTCTTCTTGCCAGCTAAGTGGTATGAAAACACGATATCAGATGTTCCTATTTTGAGTTTGGTTAGTGTTATCTGAAAGAGAAGCTGCTGAGTACCATTAACTGCTAGAGGTCTCAACTGAATTAGAGTCCCATTGCATTACACAACAGAGTGTTTAAGTCCAGAAGGCTATGCAGAGAACTAAAACTGTCAATCAATATGAGGGAAGTGTCAGGTAGGTATTCCTATCCCAGGATCATACAGCACTTGTCAACCAAATTCAAAGCCTCTGGGTTTGCTAAACCTAAGCTTGTATCAAAAAGCCATTGCCTTTTAACTCGTATCCTAGAAAATCAGTTTCACATCTTACTGATAGAGGCACATTCAAGTTTTGTGCGATCTCACTTTGGAATCTCATGCTAACCCAAGCTTCTTGAACTAATCCCATGGCCCTCAGAAATAGGTGCTTACAGCAGCACTTGTGCTACCTGATAAATCAACATCAGTATGTTCCACAGCTGTGTGCTGAGTATACCCACAACAATGACAAACAGCTCTCTATCATGATTGCATTTTTACTGCTTTAAATACACAAAAAATGTCTATATAACTGGTATTTGGAGCACATATGGTAGTTTGTCAGTTACCATCACTAAAAATGATATTTTTCAAAGCTAATGATCTTCTAACAGAAATTAAATTAAAATAATCCTGCTCCAAATGGGAAAAAAATCAGAACATTTTAAATTAAGACAAACAGCTTCTTGCTAAAACATCTAAATGCTAGCTTCAGTAATTTCTTTGCTTAAAAACACCCTAAGTTCTGTGCTACAGAACAATAAATTTTAGCACAAATGTGGGGTTTGTAACATGAAATTTACACTTGACTTTAACTTGTAAATATTTCATTGATTATATTTTGCATAGCCAATGACATTACAGATATGAGTCATAAAACTTCCTCAGTAAATCATACAAAAACATTAAAACTTAAAATTATGAACTGCATAAATCCAGCATTTGTCATTTGTATCTTAGTTTGTTTATGATTTAACTTAAACTATGCAACATACAGAACTTCCTAGAAGTAAATTGAACACAGTAATTACAAGATGAAGGGTTATTATTTTTAGTAATTACTAACTTTGCGCTGATTCATGGGGAAGAGACTGGAAAGAATATTCATGTGATTTAAATTTCTCAGATGTATCTGTTACTGTGGGCCACAGTAAAAATGCTGTACATATACCAAGGATGGAAAAAATTATTCCTGAGTAGCTCTGTGAGCAGGTGCTGTGGCCACCTGGATCCAAACACGTACATAGAGGCTTGTAAGGTTAAACAGATTATTTTCTGGAATTCAGCCATTCTGTGAGTCAGTAGCAGAACGTGTATCTCAGCCAAGGACTCTTGTTACTCTGGAAGCACCTAGTGCTTTCTGTAGGTCTTCCAAGTCTCTTGCCTCTGAGCAGATGGGCATGTTCTCCTCACCTATCCTGCTTTTATGCAGAGCCCTGATTACTAATTGCATAAAGAGACAGAAAAGGATTGCATTTTTACGTAGGTTAATAGGTTCTCCTACCTTGGTATAGTCTCTTAAAGACTTAGAAGGTAGTGCTGGGTGAACATTGCCTACAAGGTATGGAATATTTCAGGCTATCTCCTGTCTCCCTTCAACATGTCCACAATCTCACTGGATTAAACTACAGATGTGAATGTACTGCCTACATTGACTTTATGCTGATTATGTAATTTAGACCAGAAAAGTAGTCAAGTCTCATTACCAATCATCTGTGCTATGCAGTTCTCCAACCTAAACAATCCCTTTTACTGTCTGAAAATAAACAATGTATTTTCCTTCATGTGGTATAAAAATGCACTTCTTTTCCAACACTACTTCAGATTAAAAGCATCTTTTATCGTTATCACAGCATATATGAGTTTCTTCTATGTTAAAAAAAAAATTTCCTTTTTAAGTCTGAATAGGTCCACTTAAAATGTATTTCACTCCTTGTGTGGCTGAGACTTTGCAGAATTCGCAGCTAAGGTAACAATATCTCGGAAATGTAAATAATAAGCCCTCACTGACATCGAGTTTGCAATGTCTTAACCTTCGATGATTTTGGTCCAATGAAAAGTTAGCATTCACTGACCATACTGTCCACAGGATGTGTGTAAGGAGTAGCAGGCATTTCAGAAAGGAAATCAAACACCATTAGATGATTAGGAAGATGTTCAAGTTTATTCATTAGAAAATGCTAAATCCTTTATTCTCTCAGGAGCACAGTTTTACACGGCAGTGCAGCAAGTAGATACCTCTATCCATGCTGCTCCAGAATTTCACAGCAGACAAGTGGTCTTTTAAATTTCTTTGATTTCTGTGCTAAATTGGAAGAAGAGGGTTTAGTAGCAAAAGAAGGGCAATGGTAATGATTTTGTGGAGTTGCTCAGGAACAGGGAGGTCTTGAATCCTCATCCTTGCTGCAAGAATTATTTAATACTTCCAGGCAGTGATTACAAATGTTTGGGATAGGACTAGGACTAGGTGGAAAATACGTGCCTACTACTGTGGATGTATTGGGTTCAGTCCCATATAAAGAAGGAGATTTCTGCTGCTAGGAGGCCTGAAATTCTCATTTTATTTTTCATTAGGCATGTGACTACAGCTTCTTCTTGACCAGGCTGTTGGTCCCTATCAGTGCAAGGAAACACTGGACGGTGGCTCTGGCAGGATTTATGTTTTGCTGCTGTTCGCAGCTGTCAGTGTCCCTGTACTCCTTGTTGCATTGAAGGAATAAGCAATGAGCAATAATCTGTTTTATTATTGCTCACAAGCTATAGTAGGGATAGCAAATGGCTTAGTGGAGAGGTGTCATGTATTTTGCCTCACCCATCCTTTTCAGGCCCAGAGAGATTTTTCTGCATGTATGGGGAAGTATTCTGCTGGAGCAACACTTCCCTACAGTTATTCATATTTTTCTCCCTACTCCTGTACAGCTTGGGAAAAAAAAATATGTTATTTATCCTTTATTTATGGTAACTCTGACGCATTATAATACAAGGGTAATTTTTAGCATGACACATCAGTGCAAATGTAGGACTATAATTTAGTGCATTAAGTGTCATTAAACCTCAGTAGAAAACCAAACTGAGTATTGTTGCATATAAAATCATAAATGTTCCTCTCTGAAGAAGAAGGAAAAAAAAGACTTTGCAATAGGAACACTTTTCCTTTCCAACTCAATATACAACAGATCTGGATAAAATATGAGATGACTATCAGTTGAGTTTGGAGCTTTTTTCCTGTTCTACAAGTAACAGTAAGAATTATTTACTTATATTAAGAAACTAAAGAATAAATAGTAGTACATGTAGCAAACTTAATGGAAAGGACTGAGACGCAGAGGCTGCTGAAACATTCAATTGTTATTGATTGAGAGCAGTTATTCGTAAGTAGGTTATTTTTGTCTCTGGTGGTGAGGAATACACTCAAGGACTTCCTGTTTTATTATGAGTCTGTACCTTTACACAACTTGGCATTTACTTTTCCTTATAATTATGACTAGAAAAATTCTAAATACTAAAGCCATTGGCTGTTTATCAGTGTTTACGGTCATAAGAAGGTTTGTGGACAGTTCACACTATTCACGTTAAAGTAGTTATATATAATTACTTTTAGTGATGACTGGATTCTGGGTGGATTTCTGGAATTGCACAGAAATGTTTGTGTAGGTTTGTGGCTGTCATGACCATAGAGGCTGCTTGTAATATGACTCAGCCCTTTTTCCTACTTTATATTTGTTATACTAAATCTTTGATAAAATTTCTAATTTGAAATAAAATCAAAGGAACACACATTATCAAATATTTATTGACTGAAAGTTTTATCCAACATTCTGCATTTTTAAGACTAAGATTTAATTTACAACATAGAAAATACAATACAAAAGAAATAATTTTTTTTTCACTCTCTGAGCTTTGGCCTCAACAGTTGAAATAAATAGTCTTTATTCACCTTATCAGATTTGTTTCCCTCCTTCTGAAGAAACTGAACTACAAGTCCTTTTCCTTAGTATGATTAATTTTGCATCCTGAAAAAAAATGCACAATCTGAGGTTTTTGTGGTTTTTCTTTCTTTCTGTTTTTTCTCAAAATCTGACTGTCCTTACAGAGTCAGAAATCCAGCTCCTGTCAGTTCAAGCCAGCTCTGAAGATGGGGGTTGTTTGTTATTTTGTTTGGTCAGTTTATTTTTCAGCTTTTGTTTTTCTTTTGTCCCCAAGCACAGAAAATATACAAATACAATTCTATTATATTTAATACTACTTGTCCTTTAGACACTTAGCCCTTCCTTTTCTGACCCTTTCCTACCTTTCCTCAATCATCTGAAGTTGCACCTGCTGCTTCTGCCTTTTTCCCCCCAAGGACTTTTATTTATTCTGTGTTCATTCACTGCTTTTCTGTTTTCTGTCTTTAGCAAATTTCATTGGGAAGGAACTGCCTACTTTTATATTTCTAATTTCCTTTCGAAATTACCACTTTAGAAGCAGCTCCTGTGATGCTGAGCTCCATAACAGACAAGAGAAATACTAATCATCTAGTGAGATGGAGAATTTTAAACAAAATGTCAATAATGCTTGGATCTTAAAAAGAAATGGAACAGTCAGTGCCTTCATGTGCACTGAAAAGCTGATGGTAAAGTGTCATCACAGCTAGGTGGAACTACCCTATAAGATAATTCTTCTTAAATTCCTACTGTAACAGTGAGCCCACAGAGAAATAAGCTGTCCTCACAGTGCCAGAACCTCTTCATACCACTAAAGAGAACAGTTTTGGGGAAGGTAGATATTAGCTATTAGAAAAATAGTGATTTGACTGTAGCTCTAATACTATTTCCAGATAGCAAATTTTAATACCTACAAAATTTCCATCATGTACAAAAATGCAATGATTTATAGCACTAATGTTTCAATTCCTTCCTCCACAATTCAATGGAAAAAACCCACACCAAAACCAGAAATACAGCACTGTCCTTACAGATACACATAATTCGTTATTGCATGACAGTATCAGTGAATTTAAACTGAATAAAGAATCACTTTCTTCTAAAAAAGAACTACTTCAGGTCTTTTGTAAAAAACAGGTGAATTTTCTGTTAGGGTATGTCAGCTTATTGAATCTGAATGTTTCCATGGGCTGGAAAAAATAAACCTTTTAAAGGGGGGGGGGAAATACAAAATGAAGAAACCAAACAAAAAGAAAGGTAGAAATCCCGTAGCAGAGAGATGCCAATACTTCAAGCTTCAGGGCATTGATACTCCAGACTGATAATCCAGGTTCCTTGCTGTGCTCATCTCAAAGCAACCAATTTCCTATGCGTCAGGCAAGTGTTGCAATTAGTTGTTCATTCTGGGACTAACCTCTTCTCTCTTGCACTTTGTTTAAAATGTTTTCAGGAATACTTTGCCATATTCCAGGGAAGTTCCCTAGATATTTAATTAGTTTCTCATTTGACTTTTTGACATAAAGTTTTGAAAAGCATTACATAAGGGTATGTGGAAGGAGAGTGTCTGCTTCTTTAAGGGTATCTGGTCAAGAACTGTTTTCACAGAATCACAGAATCACAGAATCACTAACGTTGGAAAAGACCTGTAAGATCATCAAGTCCAACCTTAAAAAAAAAAAAAAACACCAAAAAACCCCCCAAAAAACAACAACAAAAAAAAACACCCCACAAAAAACAAACCACAACACACCAAAAACCAACCCACCCAACACCACACGGCACCATGCCCATCAAGCCACATCCCACAATGCCACATCCACACGCTCCTTGAATACCTCCAAGGAGGGTGACTCTACCACCTCCCTGGGCAGCCTATTCCAATGTTTCACTACACTCTCAGTAAAGAACTTTTTCCTAATATCTAGCCTGAACCTCCCCTGGCGCAACTTGAGGCCATTTCCTCTAGTCCTGTCACTAGTCACTTGGGAGAAGAGACCAACACCCACCTCTCTGCAACCCCCTTTCAGGTAGTTGTAGAGAGCGATAAGGTCTCCCCTCAGCCTCCTCTTCTCCAGGCTAAACAACCGCAGTTCCCTCAGCCGCTCCTCATAAGACTTGTGTTCCAGACCCCTCACCAGCTTCGTCACCCTTCTCTGGCCACGCTCCAGCACCTCAATGTCTTTCTTGTAGTGAGGGGCCCAAAACTGAACACAGTATTCAAGGTGCAGCCTCACCAGAGCCGAGTACAGAGGCATGATCACCTCCCTGCTCCTGCTGGCCACACCATTTCTGATACAAGCCAGGATGCCGTTGGCCTTCTTGGCCACCTGGGCACACTGCTGGCTCATCTTCAGCTGGCTGTCAACCAACACCCCCAGGTCCTTTTCTGCCAGACAGCTTTCCAGCCACTCGTCCCCAAGCCTGTAGCGTTGCCTGGGGTTGTTGTGGCCAAAGTGTAGAACCCGGCACTTGGCCTTATTGAACTTCATCTGGTTGGATCAGCCCATCGATCCAGCCTGTCCAGATCCCTCTGCAGAGCCTTCCTACCCTCAAGCAGATCAACACTCCCGCCCAACTTGGTGTCGTCTGCAAACTTGCTGAGGGTGCACTCTATCCCCTCATCCAGATCATCAATAAAGACATTAAACAAGACCGGTCCCAAAACTGAGCCCTGGGGGACTCCGCTTGTGACCGGCCGCCAGCTGGATTTCACCCCATTCACCACAACTCTCTGGGCTCGGCCATCCAGCCAGTTTTTTACCCAGCGAAGAGTGTACCTGTCTAAACCACGGGCCGCCAGCTTCTCCAGGAGAATACTGTGGGGAACAGTGTCAAAGGCTTTGCTGAAGTCCAGGTAGACAACATCCACAGCCTTTCCCTCACCCACTGGGCGGGTCACCTCATCATAGAAGGAGATCAGGTTGGTCAGTCAGGACCTGCCTTTCATGAACCCGTGCTGGCTGGGCCTGATCCCTTGGTTATCTTGCACGTGTCCTGTGAGCGCCCTCAAGATGAGCCTCTCCATAACCTTCCCCGGCACCCAGGTCAGGCTGACAGGCCTGTAGTTCCCCGGATCCTCCTTCTGACCCTTCTTGTAGATAGGCGTCATGTTGGCAAGCCTCCAGTCATCGGGGACCTCCCCCGTTGACCAGGACTGTTGATAAATGATGGAGAGAGGCTTGGCAAGCTCGTCCGCCAGCTCCCTCAGCACCCTTGGGTGGATGCCATCAGGCCCCATAGACTTATGAGTGTCCAGGTGGCATAGCAGGTCGTTAACTGCTTCCTCCTGGATCATGGGGAGCCTATTTTGCTCTCCATTGCTGTCATCCAGCTCAGGGAGATGGATACCCTGAGGATACCTGGTGTGGCTGTTAAAGACTGAGGCAAAGAAGGCATTAAGTACCTCAGCCTTTTCCTCATCCTTCGTGACAATGTTCCCCGCCGCATCCAGTAGAGGATGGAGATCCTCCTTGGCTCTCTTTTTGTTGTTAATGTATTTATAGAAGCTTTTTTTGTTGTCCCTCACGACCGTGGCCAGGTTGAGCTCTAGCTGGGCTTTCGCCTTCCTAATTCCCTCTCTGCATGACCTAATGAGGTCCTTGTGTTCTTCTTCACTTGCCTGCCCCTTCTTCCGGAGGTGGTAAGTTCTCTTTTTTTTCCCCGAGCCTCAGCATAAGCTCCTTGTTCAGCCAGGCCGGCCGTCTTCCCCTCCGGCTCTTCTTACAGCACATGGGCACTGCCTGCTCCTGCGCCTTCAAGATTTCCTTCTTGAAGAAGGTCCAGCCTTCCTGGGCCCCTTTGCCCTTCAGGACCGTCTCCCAAGGGACCCTCTCAACCAGTGTCCTGAACAGGTCAAAGTCTGCCCTTCACAAGTCCATGGTAGCAGTTTTGCTGACCCCCCTCCTTACTTGGCTAAAAATTGAAAACTCTATCATTCCATGGTCGCTAAGCCCAAGACGGCCTCCGACCTTCACTTCTCCCACCAGACCTTCTCTGTTTGTAAACAGCAGGTCAAGCAGGGCGCCTTCCCTTGTAGGCTCGCTTACCAGCTGCGTGAGGAAGTTATCTTCCACACACTCAAGGAACCTCTGGGACTGTTTCCTCTCAGCTGTGTTATACTTCCAGCAGACATCCGATAAGTTGAAGTCCCCCACAAGAACAAGGGCTTGCGACTGTGAGACTTCTGCCAGTCGCTTGTAGAATGCTTCATCGGCCTCTATGCCCTGGTCGGGTGGTCTATAACAGACCCCCAGCAGGATATCCGGCTTGTTGGCCTTCCCCCTCATCCTTACCCGTAAGCATTCAACCCCGTCATGACAATCATCGAGCTCTATACAATCAAAGCACTCCTTGACGTACAGAGCCACCCCACCGCCTCTCCTTCCTTGCCTATCCCTCCTGAAGAGCTTATAGCCCTCCATCGCAGCACTCCAGCCATGCGAGTCGTCCCACCATGTTTCTGTGATGGCGACCACGTCATAGCTGCCCCGCTGCACGATGGCTTCCAGCTCCTCCTGTTTGCCGCCCATGCTGCATGCATTGGAATAGATGCACTTGAGCTGGGCTATCGGTCTTGCCCCCGACAATGGCATGTCACCCCTAGGCTCATCTCTGGGTAGCCAGGCTTCATCCCCTTCCCCCTTCGAGTCTAGTTTAAAGCCCAGTGCAACAAGGGGTAATAAGATGCACTGGTTTTGGCTGGGATAGAGTTAAATTTCTTCATAGTAGCTAGTATGGTGCTATGTTTTGGATTTGTGCTGAAAACAGTGTTGACAACACACCAAAGTTTTAGTTACTGTTGAGCAGTGCTTGCACAGCAGCAAGGCCTTCTCTGCTTCTCACCCTGTCCCACCAGTGAGTAGGCTGGGGGTGCACAAGGAGTTGGGAGGGGACACAGCTGGGACAGCTGACCCCAACTGACCAACGGGATATCCCAGACTGTATGACGTCATGCTCAGCAATAAAAGCTAGGGAAAGAAGGAGGAAGGAAGGGATATTTGTAGTTATAGCATTTGTTTTCCCAAGTAACCATTGGGTGTTATGAAGCCCTGCTTTCCTGGAGATGGCTGAACATCTGCCTGCCAATGGGAAGCAGTGAATGAAGTCCTCATTTTGCTTTACTTGCGCATGCAGCTTTTGCTTTCCTTATTAAACTGTCTTTCTCTCAACCCACAAGTTTTCTCACTGTTACCTTTCCAATTCTCTCCCGTATCCCGCTGCTGGGGGGAGTAAGCAAGTAGCTGTGTGGGACTGACCCTACTGCCTGCTGGGGTTAAACCAGGACAGAAGAAAAGAAGGAACTCATAAACAAGAACATCCAGGGACACAAACCTGACCAACAAAGAATAAGGGAGGCAGTGATGAGAACCAAACCTGGTCAGTCACACTAATGGATGATGGCATGTGAGAGTGTGAGAATGTTTATTCCAGCAAGGTTATCTGACTGGGGATCTTGTCAATTGGGAAACCAAGGGAAAAGGGGGCAGCCAGAAACCAAAATATACCAAGACACAGACCTGGCAAAGCAAACATGGAGACAATGACAAGAAACAAGCCTCACCACTCACACTAATTGATGGGCTATTGAGAAACCACAGATGCTACTTCCAGGAAGATCAACATGGACTTTGCAACTGAGAAGATTGTAAACCAGGGGAGACACTGGACTGGGAGGGGTGCGGGAATCATAGAGCTGTACAAACCCATGGGGGACCTGCAGGGGAAGGGAGAGCAGGGAGGAACAAAGGGAGAGTAGGCAGGAAAGGGTATAAAAGTGTCTGGTCCCATTTAAAATGGGGCCAGTTAGTACACTTGTCTGGCTGAGCCCTATGCCTGATGACTGCAGTCTGCCCTATCCTCTTATATCTTCTTAATAAATATTTTCTTAACTGCTTCTCTGCATAGTCTCAACCTCCGCCCCGTGTGTGTGTGCTGTAAGGACTAAGTGCTAGCTACTGGCAAGACCAGTACTGGTGTGAGTGAAAATTTGTGCCAGCTGCTGCAGTCAGACTGGGGGTATGGGCACCCCTGGCCTGTGGTGCCAGCTACAGGAGCAAGTAGGTGTCTTTAACGTCCAGCCACTGGAGTGGGAACTGTGTGTGTCCCAAAAAACAGATACTGAGGAGGGCTGGCATAAGTGAGGTTAGTGAGGCGTTCTGCACCAGTGGCTGGAGTGGGACCACAGGTCATAGTTCATGTGCCTGGTGCTGGCTGCTGGGGAGGTGAGTGTCTGTATCTACCCCAGTCCTGGTATGTGTGTGTGGGGGGTGTGCATTCACTAGCAAACTTTAAGCTGGACTAGATGGCGAGCAAGGGGGCCTCGAGTTTGGGCTGGGGTATCAGGCGGGCAGGGGTTCTGTGCTGGTACGCTCAGGGGGCACTTGCGAATGTGGAGCACATGAAGGAAGAATGTGGGAGTGCTGTTTGCCAGCAAGCATCAAGCTGGACTAGCCAGCAAGTAGGGGACCCATGAAGTGGGTACGGGGGGAAGTAGGGGACTCATGAAGTGGGTAAGGGGGGCCAGGATCTGGGCAGGGGTGCCAAGCAGACAGAGGGGCCATGCTGGTGCTCAAGGGATCTGCAAACGTGTGCTTGTGAACCTGGAGAGTGTCTTGTGTGTGCCTTCACTACTGAACTTCTGTCTCTATCAGCTGAAGAGGAGGAAGGGCACTTGGCTGTCTATATTCATGTTTCATGTGAGCCCTATATGTGGGTGCAGTTGAAGGCACTACCTTGTCTGTGGCAATCTGTGGGACTGGTCGTATCAATGTCTTGTATGTGTCTCTGTGTGTGTGTCTGTGTATAACCCTGTGTGTGTCTGTGTGTGTCTCTGGGACACGTGCTCAGCTTCGCTTCTGTTTGAGCCTGCAACCAGGAAAGCTCCAGCCACATCCTTCAGTCTGGGCATAGACCATGGGTCTCTGAGGCACTGGGCTGGGCTCCAGCAGCCAGGCTGGAGAGGTCCTGGGCTGGATCAGCTGGAGGAGGTGGCCACACTCTCTTACACCACTTAGCATTTACTTTCATCCCAATGCAGAATGTAGTAAATTTTGGAATTTCAAAACCACTGATGGTGGAGTAGCAAAACCCCTTTTGTCATCCCCTTAAATCAAGGATTTTTGGTATGTGGACTGTATGTTTATCTGGCACCTAACAAAAAGGAAACCAGTCCATAGCACTGGCTTTTAGGTTAGTTCATAATATAATATTAAAAAACCCCTCCTTTTGATGATGTGCCCTTACAATTAGGCACACTATTGATAAAAAAATACATTGAGAAATATATAAATTTCACATCTCACGCTGTGCAAAAGCTTACATTAATACAAGCATTATTTTAAGAGTAAAGGAAAATGTTTAGAATTCACTTTGCATTGTCGCGAAAACTGGGGGGATGGTAGAGCTTATTGCTACAGCTCTTACAATGTTGTGTTTTACATGAAAAAGTAGGTTAGGGACTTAAAGCCTTAAAAGGCTGTCACTGGCATTTCTATTTCTTTCTCAAATAATACATATTGTTAATTTGTGTTGTGATTGCTTTTTCGGTACTTACCTCTTTCAGGTCAGAATCTTTAACCTGATAGCCATTTTTCTCCTAATTTGCACAGAAAACACTAATTAATGAGTCATCCCAGTTTTAGACCTTTGTGATAACTTTACTTCCTTCCCCAAGTCTTCTCATACAAACCTACCCTTGAAATTATATGTTTAACTGTAACAATGAGGGAGATACTTCCATGTGTCTTTGACCTTTCTGTCTTGAGAGGCACTGTAATGGTACTGTTGCATGAACTAGCAAAGCCCCTCAAAGTATAGAGTAGATATGGAACAGATTATGTTTGGTTTAGGCTTATTAATTTTTTGGAAAGATTCCATGCCACTTTATATATGGCATTTCTAATGAAATGAATGGAATCTCAGTGGGAGTTCTGTGAGTAGTTTAGCAAGAGATGATTAAAAATGCGGAAAACATAAGGTACAGTGAAGCACAGTACTTAGATTAACAGTGCTATAAAATATGAAAATTTAGGCCCTCACAACGCCATATTTATTTGTGGTATATTATTCTGTCAAACTACTTCTTTATAGCATTCAGGGGGGTAAGACTATATATTTCCCAATAATTGAAGGAGGCCAGGTGCGAACTCAAGTCACATGGGGTTCTCACTATTTTATATATTATAGCAGTATTCCTTCAATAAACATATCTAATTTCAAGGGAAAAAAAAATTAGTTAGGTTATACAATATAAACACAATTCCTTTTTTCCTTACCTTTGAAGATCTACTACTATGCAGTCTAAAGATGACCACACTCTCTGGGAGTTTTTCTATAGCATCCTGTTTGGACAAGCTTTAACTCGTATTTCTTTATTGCTCAGTTCACACTGAGAGCTTTTCCTCACAGACTCCATAAAAATTCGTTCTCATCTTTGAAGATCCTTCAAAGCTTAGTAATGTTCAGATCTGTCCTTCATTCCTGTCCTCTATTATTATCTTCTGGAGTACTGCCTGATGTAGAACATTCTCAGCAGTGGAGAAATATAGTGAAATTAAATAAGATTTTTCTTAACAAGTCTTTTAAATACTTGCCTAAAGGTACTCCCATGCTTAGCACTGAAAGCATATGTCTTGGTCTTACAGCATGTCTAAGTGGATTTACGAAAGAAGAACAAAACATAGTCTGAGGTGGCTAGCCTGAGCCAGCTCCAGTGTGCGTGCCATGTGCCAAAATGTGGTTGTTTGTCAAACATTAGAAGTCCTAAAAGGATACTAGCCTTCTAAATTCAAGTACGGTGCTGCTAATGCATATATGCAGCCATGTATAGAGACCCACTCTGATGCAGAGCACCATGAGTGAAGCTTCCATTTCTACAACTGCCAGACTTGACACACCTGGGGTATTCCTTTTCTTGAGGATCTTTAAGAGGAACAATACAAAATCATTGTCATTTTCTCTACGTACGAGCAAGCAATCATAACTTAGGAGTTGCAAATGCATTAGTAATTACATTACTTGTAATTCTGGTTCTGTATTTGATACTTTGTAACTTTGCCTTCATCTTGACTGTATGGCAGATGTATGGCATTGTGTGACCAGAACTCTAGTTGTCTACAGCTACGTCTATGGCAGTAAATTAAACAAAGCAGAAAATCACAAAATCACAGAATCAAATAAGCACAAAATAGTTAATGTTGGAAGGGACTTCTGGAGATGACCTAGTCCTAGTCCCTTGCTCAAAGCAGGTTCAGCTAGAGTAGGTTGCTCAGGGCCATGTCCAATTGAGTTTTGAATATCTCCAAGGATGGAGATTCCACAACCTCTCTGTGTAACCTGTTCTAGTGTTTCATCACCCTCACAATAAAAAGATTGTTCTTATGTTTAAGTGGAAATTCCTGTATTTCAGTTTGTGCCCTTTGCCTCTTGTGTTCTCACCAGGTGCCACTGAGAAAAATCTGGCTCCATCTTCTTTAGTCTCCTCATCAAGTATTATACACATTGATCAGCTCCTCCTGAGCCTTCTTTTCTCCAGGGAAAATGATCACAGATGTCTGTCCTTGTATGTCAGCTGTTCCAGTCACTTTATCATCTTCATGTCCCTTCACTGGCCTCACTCCAGTATGTCTGTGTCTCTTGTACTGGGGAGCCCAGAACCTGAACCAGCACTCCAGATGTGTCTCACCAGGGCTGAGCAAAGGGGAAGGATCACCTTCCTCGATCTTCTGGCAATGCTCTCTGCTTAATGTCCCCCAGGGTGCTATTGCCCTTCTTAGCTGCAGAGGCACAGTACTGGTTCATGTTCAATTTATTGTCCGCAGGGACCCTCATGTCCTTTTCTGCAAAACTGCTTTGGTCCTTCAGCTGGTTGGCCCCGAGCATGTACTAGTGCATGGAGTTATTCTTTCCCAGGTACAGGACTTGGCATTTCCCTTTGTTGAACTGCATGAGGTTCCTGTTGACCCATTGCTCCAGCCTGTTGAGGTCCCTCTAAACAGCAGCACAAATATCTGTTCTATCAGATCCTCTTCCCAATTTTGTATCATCTGTAAACTTGCTGAGGGTGAACTCTGTCCTGTCATCCTGATCACTGAAGAAGTTTGTCAGTGTGGGGTTGCAGTCATCTGCATTGCTAGGTTCTCAGCTTTATCTCCTACATTGTTCTGGTCCAAACCAGATGGCACTGTGTCAGTGCTAACCATTGCCTGCCAGTTGTCACTGGCCCTGGAATGGAGTCACATGCCCTGTGCTGGGCACAGCTGGTTCCAGTCGGATCTGACACCAATACAAATAGCCCATCGCACCCGAGAACTGCCACAGCTGGGGGACCTCACAGTACCTCTGCTCAGGCAGTGATGAGAGACTTCCAGCCACTGTGGGAGAAGACACGGAGGGGCTGCCTAACTGAGCTGCCTACCAGGAGCTCGCATTCATGACACCACTGAGAGGCTGCCGAGCCTGGTGAACCCTGCAGATTTTCATCTGTTCCTACTATTTCATGTAGGGTCTAATGATACTGCAATGAGGCAACCCAGAACCATCAAAAGAGACTATATGTCCCTTGGAGCAATGTTAAAAGCATCTGGCACACAGGTGGTTTCTCCTCTACCCTCTCAGTCAGAGAAAGGTGTTTAGGAAGGATGAGACAAATTAAACTGGTGAATGTCTGACTGTATGGTTGGTGCCATACTCAAGGTTCTGGCTTCTATGACCATGTATCTACCTTTGAGAATTCTGGTCTGTTGGGAATCCCAATTCACCTGACCAAGTGGGGCAAGATGGTCATATATAGAGACCATATATAGAGACTTATACAGAGATCTTTAAACTGAAGTTTTGAACAACAGAGAAGAGCCAGAAGCTGCTGATGTATTAAGAACCAAGGGGAAACACCTGTGAAATGCCTCAAAGGAATTAGGATGTGTTCCTCTAAGAAGGTGGTAAGGTCAATAGCCAAGCTGAAGTGCCTCTATACCAATGCATGCAGCATGGGTCACAAACAGGCAGAGATGGAAACCACTGCTTAGCTAGAAATCTATGATCTAATTGCTGTCATTGAAACTTGGTGGGATGAATTGCATGACTGGAGCGCTGCAATTGATGGCTGTAAGCTGTTCAGAAGGGACAGGCAAGGAATGAGGGGTGGAGGGTTGCCCTCTATGTAAAAGAACGTATTGACTGCACAGAGCTGTCTTTGAAAAACAGTGGATAGTTTATGGGTAAAAAATTAGGGGCCACACCAACAAATGAAACCTTGTGGTTGGTGTTTACTACAGGCCACCTGATCAAGGTGAGCCTGTTGATAAAACATTCTTACTTCAACTACAGGAAGCACCACACTTGCAGGTTCTGATCCTGCTGGGGGAATTCAATCATCCTGACATCTGTTGTAAAAGCAGGACAGCAAGCTGTAAGCAGTCCAGGAGACTCTTGGTGAGTGACAAGGATAATTTCTTAATCCAGGTGACAGACAGCCTGCCTAGAGGAGAAGTGATACTGACCTGTTGCATACCAGCATGGATGAACTAATTAGAAATGTCAAGATTGGTGGCAGCGATTGGTGGCAGCCTGGGCTACAGTGATCATGCCCTGGTGGCGCTCACAATCTTGAGGGATATGGGCCAGGTGAAGACTAGAGTCAGGACGCTGAATTTCAGGAAAGCAAACTTTCAGTTGTTTAAGGAATTGATGGATGGGATCCCCTGGGAAACTGCACTTGGGGGCAAAGGAGCTGAACAGAGCTGGAAGCTCTTTAAGGATGTTTTTCTTAGAGCACAAGAGCTCTTGATTGCCATGTGTAAGAAAAGGGGCAAGGAAGGCAGGAGACTGGAATGTCTCAGTAAGGACCTCTTCAGCAAACTGAAGTGAGAAGGAAATGCACAGGCAGTGGAAACAGGGATGTGTATCCTGGGAAGAATATAGGGACGCTGCCCAGATGTGTAAGGATGGGGTCAGAAAACCTAAGGAAGAGTTGGAGCTGAATTTGGCCAGGGATGCTAAGAATAATAATAAGGAGTTCTACAGGTATGTTGGCCAGAAAAGGAAGATTAAAGAGAATGTACCCCCACAATAAATAAGGCAGGAGAACTGGTGACAAACAACATAGAGAAGCAATTTTTTTGCTTAATTTTTCAATGGTAATCTCTCTTTCTACATTTATCAAGCCTCTGAACCTCGAAGTAGGGACTGGGTGAATGAAGTTGCTCCCATCACAAGAGAAGACCAGGTTCAAGACCATCTGAGGAACCTGAACATACATAAATCCATGGGACCCAATGAGATACATCCCAGGGTCCTGAGGGAATTCGCTGATGTAGTTGCAAGCCTCTCTCAATCATATTTGAAAAATTGTGGCAGTCAGGCCAAATCCCTAGTGACTGGAAAAAAGGGACACCTCACACCCACTTTTAAACAAGGTAAAAAGGAAGACCCTGGTAACTACTCATCCGTCAGCCTCACCTCTGTGCCTGGTAAGATGATGGAACAGATCCTCCTGGAAGCTGTGACAAGGCATATGGAAGACAGGGAGGTGATTAGAGAGAGCCAACATGGCTTCACCGAGGGCAAATTGTGCCTGACTAATCTAGCGGCCTTCTATAGTAGAGTGACTGCGTTGGTGGACAAGGGAAAAGCAACTGATGTCATCTACCTGGGCTTCTGTAAGGGCTTTGAGCAACCTGATCTAGTGAAAGGTGTCCCTGCCCATGGCAGGGGGATTGGACTAGATGATCTTTAATGGTCCCTTCTAACCCAAACCATTCTATGATTCTACGAGATGTGGAAGGAGATGTTGTTTGGGACACTGGCAAACCATGTCACAGCAGGGACACCCCTGAGGGACTGTGGTTGTGGGTGACCCATGCTGGGGCAGAGGAAAACAAGGAAGAAGCCAGGAGCAGTGAAGGGAAATGAGTAAGAAACAAGGAGTGGCAGAGAGAAACCATTATGCACCAACACCAGCCTCCTGCGGCGCCCATCACCTCACCGAAGGAACTGGGTTGACCGAGCATAATCTGCAGCAAAAACAAGGAAAGTCAGGACTGAGAAGTGGGGAGGTTTTGCCTATGCTAAACCTGGGGAAAGGAGGGGAAAGGTATTTCCTTAAATGCTTGTTTAATTGCTTATGTTTCCTTTTTTCTGAATACCCAAATCAGTAATAAAAAGTTTGTGCTAAATGGCAATAAAGTGAATTACAAAAGAAATTCCCTTGGTCAAGACTGTTTTGCCTGTGACTGTCTTCTCTTTGGTCTGTGCTGAGGTGACAAGATGGCCTGTGGCAGAGCACAGTGCTTGGCGATGCAGTGGTAAACAAAAATACCCTCCTGCATGCAGGCTGGGGACCTCTCACCATGTAGCTCCCCATATTTTCTCATACTATATGCTGCAGTGAGCATTTAGATGCCAGATCGCTGCCTTTCCCTACAAGTCAGGCGTCTGAGGTCTGCAGCTGCAGCGCCCTCCCCTGTCACAGGAGTAGCCCAGCACCCCACGGCAGGACTCCTTTCCTAAGTCTGTGCCAAGGGCAGACACCTACCTACGCTGTCCTGCCACTGCTGCCATCACTGTCAAGTCCAGGGGCAGAGGGAAGAACTGAGGAGAGATCTAGTGAGCGCAAATTGTATTTATGCTCTCGGCAGGGAAGGGAAGAAGGGGAATCTCAAGCTTAGTGACACTGAGAATGGCACATGCAGAGAGGAAGGATGCCTGGGGGAGGGTGAACCTGCCATCGCTGCAGCTTCACAGTCTCCCATGGCAACTCAGCAGAAAAGAAAAAAAAAATCATCAGCTGATGGATTATGTCTGCGTGGCAACCAGCTATGCCTCAGAGCAGGGTGCCACTCCAAAGGGTATGTGGTGTGGTAACAGCAGAAACAGTCACACACTCACACGTCCTGAACAAGACAGATCCTGTCAGGACTCCACATGGCCACACACGTGATTGTCGCTGATTGTTTGTCCTCTGCAAGGGGAAAAAGAAGCCATGCTATTCACAAAAATGACACTGTACACACTGGTTTTCCAAAAAAACCCCATGCCTACTTCATTCCTGAAGCAATAAATGCAGCTTTTATTACCAAATGTAATTTCATTTATGAAGCATTATCTGGAGGAACTTGCTACCATTGCTCTTTTCTTGCACCTCCCATCTCCCATGACCCCAACTCAGTCTATGCTCACTCAAGAGAAATGCTAAGCCATGTAACTTTCTCTGCCCTCCTCCTCCCCCTTCCTGACACAGGTCTATTTTATCTCCTGATTTTCTCTGAGGACTTGCAGAAATCTGGAGCAACCCACATTTCCAAGCCAGACTTATCAGAGTTTGGCAGAAAGCATATTTAATCTATTATGCTGTGGACGCAAAATCTGTGCCTCATCTGACATTCAGGGCAAAAATGAACATCTGGGTTCAGGGAATGTGGTTCTGACAGTGGTCCTTCTACAAATTGTCATCACAGCTTTTCTAGGACACTAGGTATCCTTTCTGTGCAACAGCTGGCATTGCAGGTATAAGTGTGCCAGCTGCATAACCTGTTGAGATCACAGAAACCCTGCCTGACTACTTTTGTACTTGACAGGGCAGCAGCACAGCACAAAGAACACACAGCAGACTGGCCAGCACCCCTCCATTCTTCTGGAAAACATCCTGCACTTGCAGCACCACTGTTTTTTTCTTGCAGCACCACATGCTCAATCCACTTCCCATACAAAGCAGACTACAAAGAGACAGCAAGGAAGACTGATGTCTACAGAATACATCTCACAGCAAACATGACCCAAATCCACACCACCTGTCCTTGCCCACAGCTCCTTCCCCCTGATATTCAGATGTTCTGGTTGTTACGCTTGAGTCCAGGACACTGCCATCCCACCACTTTGAACATTGTCACTAGATTATTAGGGCCATCTTACTGAGAACTCTTCCCTGCTTTTTCCCCAGCTTCTGCAATGGGCCAAACTCAGACCTTTTCAAACATGGCTGTGGACCTGGTCTTCCAATTAATATCGTCATAGGAAAGATCCTATGGGTCACTGTGCACTGTACCATGTGTTCCCAGCTGCTAGGAAGGACTTCACAGAGACAACTGATGATAAGGTCTGGAAAGCATCTAGGGAAGCACAGAGGCTGCCCAGCCTGAGGGTATCCATCAATACAGGTTTGAAGTCCTTTTAATTAGAACCATAGGCTGACCCAATGCAACCCTCAGCTGGCCTTTTTGCAGAGGGCTGTTGACCTTACCCACATGCGGGAGTAGCTCAAGTAACAGAGGAACAGGGAGGATCTTCAGGTCTTCTTGACTGTTTAATCTACTTGAATCTTACCCTCTCTTAGGGTGGGACTATCTCCTGGGGCTCCACAGGTTACATTGCATCCACAATGCCTGTGGTGGCAAGGACTTGTGAAGAAACACACCACCTTATTTATTTATTTACTTTCCCTCTGCTTTTGTAACTACTTTTCCTTCTTTTTAAATACATCTTCTGAACACCAAATTTTCGTACAGCAACCTTTGTAATACGTTTATGTTGTCTGCTAATGTTGTCGCCTGGTGAATAAAGGATATTTAAGTGCCTGGCTAGACGGCATGAGTACAGAGGACAATGCAATATTGGGAAAGAATAACCAATACGGCTAGAGGTAACAAAACCCTAAGTGTGATCCGACTGTGACAGGGGAGTGAAAAATGTTTTCTGAGAATTTCTGCCTGTGTAGAGCACGGAGAAGAAAAGAACAAGAGCAAGGCAAAGAATAAGCAAAAAGAGAGAGGATAGCTGAAAACACGACCTGAAGCTGCAGCTCCCAGGAAGAGAGAGGGCCTGCAACTGGCACTGCACTGCGCAGCAAGACAGAACCAACAGACCCAGGGATGGAGAGAAGAGGGTGGGGATGGGTATGGTTGATCAGCAAGGGAGAAGGAGAGAGGAAAACTGGATCTATTTTTAGCTGCTGTTATGGTAAAAGAAAGTGAGTCACAGCATTTGTTGCTCTAATGGAGCTGGCCTCGAGGCGGATAGGCACAGCTGGTCTCACACATTTCTCTGTCAGGAGGTCATATGGGGTCAGAAAGGCCAGGCTGGGCACCAAGGCACTGGAGAACCTAATCTGGTTCTGGCTGCTCCTGCTGGAGCAGATCACCTCTCTTTGTTCAAGCTGTATGAGGCACATAGGGCAGACATGGTACTGATAGCACTGAGGCTCTGGTGTCAAGCCTGCCTGTGCATGTTCATTGCCGAGCAGCCAGCTGGCTGAATATCTCCTGTGAGATCCTGCTGAAGGATGGCAGGGCCCAGCTGAAGGGAACATATGGCCCATAGATGTTACCAAATGTCCACATCGTCCAAGATCGCATCAAGTAAAGTGTTATCTGCCAAGATGTGGCACTTGAATCTCCTCCAGGTGGCCTTTATTTGTAGATGGTACCTTTAAGCTACATGAATGTCACAAGCCCTACGAAGGGTTTTACACAATGTAGTGCCCAGTTCTCCTTTGGAGATTTGTGCTAGAAAATCCTTTAGCACTCTAGGTTTATTTAGATCAGATTTGATGACTCCTTTTTCAAACAAGTGACTAAAACAATTCATTCTTTCAAACCTGACTGGCATTTTGCTGAGATCTGGTTTCAGGTTGTACTCTCCAAATTTCTTTATCCTTCTTACATATTTTTCTGTTGTGTTCCTCTTTGGTGCAGCTACATATTTAAAAAAAAAAAAAACACACTGACAAGATATCAGCCCCAGTCAGGTCTTTCAGTATATAGTATATCTTTTTTCTACAACATTTCTTATGAAAAGTATTTACTAGAGTGATTTTTCCTCTAGAAAGAATCATGAAGCATGATTCTTCCATACTGCACTTAAAGTAATTAGCTTGCTGATTGTTTTGATCTATCTAATCTGTCTGTAGTCAGAGAGAGAATCTAATAAATTGAAGAAATTTGCCAAGGAGATTTTTAGGTGCTGCATCTTCTGTGAAAAGATTGAAGTGTTTTTCCACCACTACTGCATTTTGTGCTTTCTATTTAGTCATCTGCATATCCAAATCAATTATTTTCTCCTGCAGTCATCAAATTAATTTGTTTTGAAGGTTATTCCATCTTTTCAATTTCAGCTATTTATGCCACATGCCAGAATTCTGTCTTCATTTTTGGACTTACTGTTAACAGCACTTCTGTAGAAAATTTGTTTCACATCAATATCTTGCAAGCAATCTTTAATAGCATTCATCTTTCTGAGTGTTACAATTCAGAAGTTGATTGACTAAGATGAAGATAGTTAGAATAACTATCGAAGATGATAGTTTATTTTTCCAATATTAGACACCCACTTTATGTTGAAGTGAATCACCTATATCCCTTCATTGACTTTAAAAAGACTTTAGAGTGGTGAGCTGAGATTTATATAATTGATGTTTAGACACCCAAATCCGGTAAAGTGAACACCAGTATCTTTTGCACTGAGATATTCATACATGAAAATCTTGTCCAGGATTTTTACTGAGTACAGTGATTTTAATTTTTTTCAGTCCTGGAATTTTTGCTCTTAGAATATGTTACAATATAGACCAATTTTACAGCTAACCTTTCCCATACAAACAATTTTTATATTGTGGCATGGCCTAAATTTGTTCCTATATTTGTTTTCAAAGATGCTTTTTACTTATATTCCAGTGTCAGTTCTGAATGTTATGGGATATCTGCTCAGGAGCTAATGAGATAATTAGATTTGCCTCATTGCTTTCCTTTGCCTTATTCTGCATTGTAGGAAAAAAACCCCAAAGCAACAAACAAAATAACCCGACTAAAACAAGCAAAAGTCTCCAACTTTCTAGGTTGGGTTCTATAGGAAAAGATGAAGTTGACAGGTATTGCCTTCTATAACTCCAGAAACCTATTTGAAATAGGACAGAAGTACTCAAAAACATGTCCTTACTCTGTGGAACTACCCTTTCTGTTACTCTTTCATTTGCCTTGTGTGCATTATTCTTAATAAATCTTTTGCTTTTTGACACTTCATATTTTCAGGATAGGTATCTTCTTTGTATATTAAGATTCTCCTTATGGAGAATGTTGTTCTGTTTTGCATTATGTGTTACAGTTTGTGTATACTGCAAACTCCCTGTTCTACTATCCACTTCACTTTTGCGGGCTGCTTAAATGGCATAAATCCATGGCCTATAAAGAAAACCAAGCTAATTCAAAATTAATTATCATAAATATCAGAAGCACACATAACTCAGTAGCATGGCAGCCTGTTCCAGGTTTGCCTGACTTCAGGTTTGCTTTACTACCTTTGCACTTCATTGCACTGGAGTAAATAGGCACCCTCTTAATGCTTTTTGTAGCTAATGCCACAATTTTGTCTCTGTATGAAACTGCCTTTGGAAAACCATTGGTTTCAAATGACTTAAACAGCCCTTTGGTATCCTTTCCCACCTGCTTTGTCCAACTTGTCATTAGAGAATAAGCTTTCAGATAATCCTGTCTTTTTTGTCAGTATATATTAGACAAAGAGCCAGATCAGTCATATCCACCAGGTCCTGCACAATTTTGATCCATTTATTTTTTTCTAAACCATGCAGATCTTAGAAATATTTCTGATTTCAAATTCCAGTAGTTGAGTATTTCTGGCATTATTGTGTAGGAAAGCCATTCCTGAAAACTATTTTTCTTCCAATACCATAAATCAACTAGTTTACCAAAGTTTTTCAGACACACTCTGCCATATATTCAGCTCAGCATATCCGAGTTGGACTAACCAAGATGTTGCAGTAGAAAATTATTTAACTGTCTGAGAATAAAACACGTTTCTCCATTACATATTACAGATTATGATAATAAACTATAATGCTGGATTAGAGAATCTAATTAATTAGAGAACTCAGTAATAATCTCTGATATATAAAAGACATAAACCTGCTGATGTTCTTTAGGAGTCTTCCCTGGGTTTTCATGTGTTCAGTATCAGGTAAAATCCCCAGAGACCAATTTAGAGAAAAAAAGAGGTATCAAATTGTAAAGAACTCTTTCACCATGGATACCATAAAGTCACTGAAGCACCGCATGCCCTGAATAGCAGCGCTAACAGCATGGAAAAAAGCTGTCCCCACAGAGCCTCTGGGCACCTCCAGGGTCTGTAGCAGGAATGGCTGCGGATCGCAAGATGGGAACTCTGGAAGGGGTTTTATCAGACTACTGTCACTGTGTCTGTTAAGGGCTTACATATTCCTAGTGGAATGTGATTTGGGATTGTCAAAGCATGAGCCCTCTCACCAGACTGTCCAGCAGTTAAACTACATATCCTTATACTAGAATTAAGAAATGTGAAATATTAATTTATGTCTTGTGCTTATTATAGTTGATGCAGTATGAATTCTTTTTTTAGAATCTGCTGTGACTCTGTAGAATACACAGCTCTCTCAAATGATGATTCCCTTCTTAGTCATTGCATTTTGTTTGCAGTTCTCAGTTATAATTTTATGTAAAGTCTCTACTCTTTTTTTATTATATCTCAATCCTCAGCCTGGGGATTGTATACACTTTATTAGGTAATATGATTTTGAAGACAATCTTTACCTTTCTCTATTAAAATTACTGTAAGGTTACTTCTCCCTGCTGTGTGTTTAAAAAAAAAGGGGAGAAAGGATTTGAGAAAACTGCATCACACCATCCTTTTATTTCTTCTTTCTCATTCAAATACTTACATAGAATGACACATCTTTAAAAAACCCACAAACCCAAAAGCCCAACCAAAACCCAAGTGAATCATAGCAAAACACTGTCTTATACATATATATTATATCCCTAGAGTCAGCTCTCCCCCCCAAAAAAGAAAAAACAGCACTTTATCATTTGTAGCAACCTGCACTGACCTGCACTACATGATCAAAGGAATGGACCAAGACAATGATCTTTATTTTGGCATTCCAGGTGGCCATGAAAAATAGAAGATTGCATTTCTCAAGGTCAGAGAAGTAGAGAACTGAAGTCTATTAGACTAATAATGCCTTTCTAGAAGTTGTTCTTAATGGGTAAAGGGAGGAAAAAAAAAGGCTTATTTTGTGTCTTCCCTGTTCCTAAAAGATAAAGTTAGGAAGGAATTTTTAGTGAGGGATGTGAACTTTGGATCTTAACCTCAGATATACCCTCCCTTTTTTTCACATTAAACTGATAGGATTTTGAAAAAACCCTTGGTCTGTATTTGCTTTCATTCCTGAAACAGCAGAAGGGAAATAGAGTCAAATTACCCTGGTAGCATCCACTATTCAGCAGAATGTGACTACTTCCAACATCTTACCTACCTCATGAGCCTTTGTGCTATCTCTGGAAAGACCTTTATGCTTCATCCCGCTCCAGACTTCGCCTCATCATATGATCATTTCAGCAGGGTCATGTGGTGGGTTGACCCTGGCTAGACACCAGGTGCCCAACAAAGCCGCTTTATCACTCCCCCTCCTCACCTGGACAGTGGAGAGAAAATATAACGAAAGGCTCATGGGTCGAGATAAGGACAGGGACATCACTCAGCAATTACCATGACAAGCAAAACAGACTCGACTTGGGGAAATTAGTTTAATTTATTATCAGTCAAAATCAGAGTAGGATAATGAGAAAATAAAACCTAAATCTTAAAACACCTTCCCCCCACCCCTCCCTTCTTCCCAGGCTCAACTTTACTCCCGATTTCTCTACCCCCTTGCCCCGAGCGGCACAGGGGGACAGGGAGTAGGGGTTGCGGTCAGTTCATCACACGTTGTCTCTGCCACTCCTTCCTGCTCAGTGAGAGGACTTGTCCCACTCTTCTCCTGCTCCAGCATGGGGTCCTTCCCATGGGAGACGGTTCCCCATGTACTTCTCCTGTGCACAGGCTGCAGTTCTTCACAAACTGCTCCAGCGTGGGTCCCCCATGGCGTCACAAGTCCTGCCAGCAAACATACTCCATTGTGGGTTCCTCTCTACCAAACTCTTGCCACACAAACCCAATGCAGGTCATTATAAGAGCTTCTGATTAATTAAAAATGTTATCCCTCCACATTTTATGAGGTCTTCAAAAGGTCATGTCTGTGCTTTAGAAACAGCTTGGTGAATTCTTTTTAGATTATCTGAACAGGAATAAGAGAATAACTAACTACCAATATTTTAGGAGCATTCTTCTCCTAGCTCAACTCTTTCATGAGAAAACTAGAAACAAAACTTGAGATAGCCCTAGCCATGACTTGATGATTTAGTGGTGGACTTGGCAGTCATAGGTTAATGGTTGGACTCAATGATTTTAAAGATATTTTCCAACCTAAATGATTCTATGATTCTATGATTAGGAGTGACTAGATTTTTTCTTTATCATGTGATCAGTACCAAGCCTGTCTCTTCTTTTCCTTGACCAGTGCATATTTCCATATTTCACTTGTGCCTTGTTTCCCCATCAAACATCCTCACAAGAAAATGCCAGCTGAGTTGCTAGATTCCTCCTGAGCAAGTATGTATCACATGGGAGAAAGACTATGTGGAAACAGCCAATGCATAGCTGGGCCAACTTGTAGCAGAGGTAGAACCTGCTATGTGACTAGGGCACAGCAGTAGGAAAGGACAAGATGAGTACTAAATTGTCTGTACCCCTGGGGTAAGCATACCTCCTAGGAATAACCCAGATGGCTCCAATAGCTTTTATCTTGTGTGGACATAGTTTAGGCTGGCCAATATCATGCCTAGCAGTGAAACATCTCATATGTAAACAAGGAATAATGGGCTGTCTGGGAAAGACGAATGCTGGGAGCAGGTGGTGGTACTATGGTTGCCATTCCACGGGGTCATTTATTTTTTGCTCCCCACAGAGCTAAGGCATTTTCTGTTTCCCGTGCTGGCAACTTACCTAATATCTTTTCATGAAAAATATGACAGGGCATTCATTTTTGTCTTGTACAAGGAAAGTGCCTTTTGTCAGGCATAGTATTGCTGAAATAACCATGTAGTTGCAACAATAAATAGAAGGGTAGGTGTTCATGTTGTCTATATTAGTAAATGAAATAGTGAGTGGAAATGGTCCTGAGTACTGTAACTGCATCGTCTCTGCTGTTAAACATTGGACCTATTACCCTCACAACAATTCCTTTGTGTGGCTTAGGCTAGGGACCATCCCCAATAAGCAGGATCCATCACTGTGTTGTATAGAGTAAGGACATAAAAAGGGTTTGGTAGTCAGTCTTGCAGGACTGAGCCTTGATAGTCACAGGACTTTCTAAGAACAGGTGCTGCTGGCTCTTCTGATTTTCTAGACTGCTTGGGACAACATACCAGAAGCTAGTCTGGAAGTTTCCTGTTTCATGATGTCCTCAAGTATCTGCCAAATATTACTGAAGGTGCAATGGCTTGTAATTGGGCAGTGTAATGCAGCTAAAGAGATTTACTACAAGCACATTTTTATATTTAGGTTTTCCAAATCCCCACCAGTTTCTAGACCACAGCATTAACTATAATACAGCTTAAACTACAATATTCTTAAAAGACTAATTAGAAGATTGGAAAAAAAAATATAGAGATGCTAATGCATATAAAAGCACAAATGCAGTTTCCAAGTTTTCTGATTGGTTTTACAGCGGTCTGGAACCAGTGTCTCAATGTGCAGCCACTAAGCCACCTCACAACACTTAAGGAATGGGAAATTTTCAGGGCTGTTGAACACCAGAAATTTTCCCAGTGCCTCAGAACAAAACTATTTTTGTACAGTTCTTTTCTGTAATTAGGGTACTTTGGAAGAATTCACATCATTTGGTGGCTGTCAATCTATAATTTTCTTCAGTAGCAAAGTGAAGGCTAGAGATAGTTTGATGTACTGAGATATGACACAAATAAAAACACTCTTTAGTTTTCACACAGAATCTTTATAATTTGCCTGTACTTTAAAAGTTGTTTATGATAATTTTATTATTAAGTAACTATAAAAAGAGGGAAAGCTAGCTTTCATATAAACAAATATCACCCTACTACAATAAAAGATCTCTTAAACAAAGTCCTATGTCAGGATAAAGAAGTTCTATATTATCAAATTTAATTAAAAGAACTTTTTTCTGGTGTAAAAACATGCAAAGCTAATTTTCCCTGAATATATGCTCTGTTACTCTACATCCAGAGAAACTGAAATACAAACAATAAAGTACACCTATAGTGTAATTCTTTCTTCAATACATTTATGTGAAAGTATGCCATTATTAACAATTTTGCAAGGATAGAATTTTTGAAGATTATGGGGACTGAAATAAAAATTGTATACAGTCAGTGTGGTAGTTCAATAACTTAAATGTTAGCCATTCTTAAAATACATGTAGCTCTGAACACACCTATTTCAAATATATTGAACAAACACTCTGAAGATGCAGGAGCTGGGGAAACAAATGCTTCCAAGACAAGCTGAGTTCTGAAGGAGATGTGTTACTTCCCTTTATCTCAGTGAATATTATCTTTGCCTGCAAGTGGTCACATTAAAGTGAGAATACTATTTCTTGTGAATGACGATCAGAGTGTAGCCCTAACAGTACATTTGCTATGCAAGCTTCTATCAAAGAATGAGGTAAAAAAGAAAAAAAAAAAAAATCATCACGGTTCTTTATTCAAATAAAGCTGATAACTATGGTCTTATTTCAATGCGGCTAGAGGAAAACTCTATTTTATGAAGTGCTTGTTTGGATTGCACTCTAAAACGTAACTTACTGTCAAAGGGTGACAAAGATTGGGTTAGCACCTACTAATAGTTAAAAATACAGAAGTTAATAACATGACATGAAGTCTATAAAAAAAAAATAGCTATTCCTATAAACCACTACTTTAACTTGCACTTATTCTACCATTACATTACATAATTACACAACTTTTTGCCTCAGTTTTCAATAGCAATTGCTCTTTCCAAATCTTTTGAGTCCCTGAATCTCAAGGCAGGCACTGGGGGAATGAAGTCCCCCACAGTGTAAAGTTCATCACAAGAGATGACCAGGTTCAAGACCATCTGAGGAACCTGAACATACATAAATCCATGGGACCCAATGAGATACATCCCAGGGTCCTGAGGGAATTTGCTGATGTAGTTGCAAGCCTCTCTCAATCATATTTGAAAAATTGTGGCAGTCAGGCCAAATCCCTAGTGACTGGAAAAAAGGGACACCTCACACCCACTTTTAAACAAGGTAAAAAGGAAGACCCTGGTAACTACTCATCCGTCAGCCTCACCTCTGTGCCTGGTAAGATGATGGAACAGATCCTCCTGGAAGCTGTGACAAGGCATATGGAAGACAGGGAGGTGATTAGAGAGAGCCAACATGGCTTCACCGAGGGCAAATTGTGCCTGACTAATCTAGCGGCCTTCTACAGTAGAGTGACTGTGTTGGTGGACAAGGGAAAAGCAACTGATGTCATCTACCTGGGCTTCTGCAAGGGCTTTTGACACGGTTCCACAGAACATCCTTGTCGTTAAATTGAAGAGATACAGGTTTGATGGATAGACTGTTAGATGAATGAGGAACTGGCTGGATGGCCCCATCCACAGAATTACAGTCAATGGCTCAATGTCCAGGCAGAAACCTGTTACAAGAGGTGTCCCTCAAGGGTTCGTACTGGGACCAGTACTATTTAATATCTTCATCATCGACACAGACAGTGGGATTGAATGCATCCTCAGCAGGTTTGCAGATGACACCAAGCTGAGTGGTGCAGCTGATTTGCTTGGTGAGGGGGATGCCATCCAGGGGGACCTTGACAGGTTCAAGGAGGGGGCCTGTGCAAACCTCGTGAAGTTCAACAAGGCCAAGTGCAAGGTCCTGCACCTTGGTCAGGACAATCACCAGTAATCATCGCAGGCTGGGGGATGAATAGATTGAAAGCAGCCCTGTGGAGAAGGCCTTGTGGATACTGGTCAATGAAAAAATTTATATGACCTGACAATGTGCACTTGCAGCCCAGAAAGCCAGTTGTATCCTGGGCTGCATCAGAAGGAAAATTTTCTATTGGCTACCATTAAACAGCCATATTAGTGTGTAATAAATCATGTTTTCTCTTTTGACTTTGTCTTCTGAAACACAGAGAACTACCTAATAATCAGGGTTCTAATATTTTAATGAAGTTGTTTGGAAACTTATAGACCTCTAGTATTAGCATTTAAAAACAAACTAAAAGTTCCTTATTATTATTATTAGATCTCAAAACATTAATTAGCTGCTGAGCTCCAAATAAAGATGAAATTAAAGATTTAGCTAAGAGCTAAAATTAATGTAATAACTCTGCACTACAGTGTTAAAAAATGTAAATAACCGCGTGCTATGCTATTCATAAGAGAATTATTTCAGCTTCTTCTGAACCTAGTGCTCTCTTCTGATACCAGCACTGAGCTTGTGAAGAAGAATCATTAAATCTGAGAATCCTGAAATCTCCACAGAAGAGCAACCTATGACATTAAGTTTACATCTGCTCTAAGTATCACCTGCTTTAAGTATCTCTGTATTACAGGGAACCTTTCACACACATCTAGCAATATAGAGATTTTTTTCAAGACTAAAAAAATTTAGGAAGACTATGTGTAACATCTGGTGGTTTACCACACAAGTACAGTACTGACAGTTCCTAGAGTACTGTCTTTCATCTTGTCTCATAGGTATGAATCCTCAGAACACTGTGCAATGCATGCATCCTTAGCTGCTTGAACTGATGTTGAATTTCACCCAATTTGAGTTTCACCCACATTTCAGCATTCATTCCGAGTATCGAAGATTCAGCACTGGAAGCTAAAGAAGAAATGTCAAGAGGTACAATCAGTAAGAAGAGAGTTCATTTTAGTGTTGTAGCTGAAACCACTCAATAAACTTTTTCTTCTCTCAATTAATTTATTTTAGAAACCTATTTGAATTTGAATAAATATTCTAGCACTTAAAACATTTAATGTTTTGAAGACACTGTTGGAATGTTAATGCATTCTCCCAGCAACTGTTGTGGTAGTCTCCATGATAAAATATTTCCTAACACAGACAAAGAAGCAAGTATATGAAATGTGATTTTCAAATATACTGAGCTGATCTAGGAATATAGGGCCTGTGAAACATCAGTAGCAACTACGTTCCTTAGTTAGCACTACTCAAAGATTCCCTAATAACTCTCTGCAGAACTGGTATAAAATGATACTACTTAGGTGTTCTACTTCCTTTCAGGAGATCTGAGTTTTGCCTACTGGGAGGGTAAATGATGTCATGGGCTGAAGAATAAGCTTTGAAACTTGCGGTGTACTCACTCCATTTCATACAGCCACCTGTCTGTAGAAGGTCGAGGTTAACCTGTAGAGGTGTAAGGTTAAGGTCAGAAAAGCACCCTGGAGGTACATCTGGCTATTAGTTAGCATTTTTTTAGTCTGGAGCTCTCTGGTCACAAGTATAAAAGTTATTCAAAGGTCCCAGTAGCATTGGCTTGTTGCAGAAACACTATAGATGCCTTGGGTTTAGTTATTGCATGGTGCTTTATATTACGTATCCTTTTTTTTCTTTCAGATTTTGTCTTCCATTGGGAGATTTCACTTTCAATTGTGTTCTCACTTGAAAGCTCTCAGTGGAAATAAGTTATTGCCCATAAAATACTATCCACAAAAACCCTCCATTGTTCACAACCCTGTAAAACTTGCACCAGTTAAGTGGGTTATTATGTCTCATTCTTGTTAATTTACTGTCTCAGAATTTGTACAAAACTTCTTCTGGTCCCTGAAGAGCTAGACAAAAGGATTCATACTCCTTCTACAAAAGGTTTAATGCTCTTTAGATTTAACTGAAAATGGATGAGTCTGTACTCTATTTCAAGCATTCTAATGGGAACTAAACTAGCTTGCTTTTTCACTCTTGGTCTTGGAGTATTTGATCACTGCTTAATCTGTGTGCTTTAGCCTTTGGAGGGATTATGCTGCCCTTTCTACCTGATATGGAGAATGGCTCTTGCAGGTCCCAGAAAGAGTGATTTCCAGGCTTCACCTCCCAGAGAGACAGATTGCTATGATAAACCATCTTTGCAAAAGTGAAACTGCTGAGTACCCAAGGTGCTATCAATCTGTAAAGTTTTAAAACATTTTAAGTAAATTTCTGCTGTTTATTTTTTCTAGTATAACCCACCTTATAATGGATCCTGGAGATTAACAGCATGACAAAGACGTAGTTTGATGTTGCAAATATAATGTGACATCTCTCTTTCATACTGGCTGACTCACATACACCAGGATGCAAATGTTAATTCTGCTTGATAGTTTTAAGATGCTTGGGGGAAACAAACAGAAAGGAGATAGATACACTCTACATCTTAACAAAAAAAATAATTCTGATATTCACCTCTATAGCTTATTCTATTTAATGGAATTGAAATAACTTCTGACAAGCATAATATAGCTTTTGTCCTTAAAAGCAAATGATATTAAGCTGCAGAAAAGGACAAATCATAGACCGACATTATTAAAATGCAAGATGGCAGTTAGTACTAAGGTATTTCAATTAATTATAATTGCATATATTCTTTAATGTTTTAATGTGATTGGTTACTATTAACATAGTTGATATTGGAACAAGCACACAAATAACAAATGGTAGGCCAAACATGGTAATATATGGTTGCAGCATTTATGTCCAATAGGATCTAAGTTCAATGCAGTATTGCACTGCAGTATTATAGAACTACAACAATACTTGCTGCATTGAGAGCAGCCCTGTGGAGAAGGACTTGGGGATACTGGTCAATGAAAACTACGACATGAGCCAGCAATGTGTGCTTGCAGCCCAGAAAGCCAATTGTATCCTGAGCTGCATCAAAAAAAGCATGGCCAGCCTGTGGAGGGAGGTGATTCTCCCCCTCTACTCCTCTATTCTGAGACCCCACCTGGAGTACTGCATCTGACTCTGGGGATCCCCAGTACAAGAAAGACATGGACCTCTTAAAGCAGGTCCAGAGGAGGTCCACGAAAAAGAGCAGGGGGCTAGAACACCTCACCTATGAAGAAAGGCTGACATTTGGGGTTGTTCAGCCTTGAGAAGAGAAGGCTTCCGTGAGACCTTATGGTAGCCTTTCAATGTATAAAAGGGGGCTTATAAGAAAGACAGAGAGAGACTTTTTACTCAGGCCTGTAGTGACAGGATAAGAAGTAACAGTTTTAAACTGAAAGAGGGAAGGTTTATATTGGCCAAAAAGAAGAGGTTTTTAAAGCAACAACTATTATTAATATTATTATTATTATTATAGTTGTTATAATTAGAAATTCTGAAAAATATTCCATATAAAATGTATAGTGTTTGCACTCCCATATGTCTGAGGTGTTGTTGCTAATGAAATCAGTTAGCAGATGAGTTTCATACCAACGCATTGCAGAAAATAAATTATTGAGATTATTTGCAGTACAAAAATAGTCATCTCTATATTAACACTGAAAAGAAATTTTCAGCAGGAGAAAGCATATCAGCTTGGAGAAGAACATTTTTTCATTTGCTGACTGTCATGGTTTAACCCCATCTGGCAACTAAGCACCACACAGCCACTCACTCACTACCCTCCAGTGGGATAGGGGAGAGAATCACAAGAGTAAAAGTGAGAAAGCTTGTGGGTTGAGATAAGAAGAGTTTAATAAATTTAATAATAATAATAATAATAATAATAATAATGATGATGATGATGATGATGATGATGATGATGGTGATGATGAAGAAGAAGAAAACGAAAAAAAAAAGATAAGTAAACCCCAAGAAAAGACAAGTGATGCAAATGAAAACAGTTGCTCATCACCCTCTGACTGATGCCTAGCCTGCCCCTGAGCAGCGGTCTCCTGGCCAGCTTTCCCCCTAGTTTATATGCTGAGCATGACATCATATGGAACAGAATATGCCTTTGGTCAGTTGGGGTCAGCTGTCCCAGCCCCCAACTTCTTGTGCACCCCCAGCCTACTCGCTGGTGAGGTGGTGTGAGAAGCAGAAAAGGCCTTGACTCTGTGTAAGTACTGCTCAGCAATAACAAAAACATCCCTGTGTTATCAACACTGTTTTCAGCAAAAATCCAAAACACAGCCCCATACTAGCTACTATGAAGAAAATTAACTCTACCCCAGCCTAAATCTCTCCCTCACTCCCTTTTCCCTTTCATTTTCAGTCCTTCCTTCCTTCCTTCCTTCCTTCCTTCCTTCCTTCCTTCCTTCCTTCCTTCCTACCTTCCTTCCTTCCTTCCTTCCTACCTTCCTTCCTTCCTTCCTTCCTTCCTACTTTGGTCATGTCAATATAGACTTTGGGTGTGAGGGATACCCCTAATCTAAGAAGCTGGAATACAGTGTCAAGCTTAACAGTTAAGTCTCATCCATACTGTGCCTGAAGATGTGGAAAGGTAGAACATGAAATACAGTGTGCATTAAAAACAAAAGACAATTGCTGCAAGTTCAATAGAAATACAGAAAGATAATAAATCTAACTTTTTGAAATATAATTTAACAAATTAGTATGGTTAATGACCCACTGTAACTTTAATTTTTTATACCTTGCCCCAAAATGACAATTCAGAATAGCATCAGTACTTTGAAATATTTTTTTTGCTAGAGATCTTGTATGCCAAGTTCCAACTCGTAAATTAGATTCTTAAGTCACTACATTTCTTAGGAAAACACTTTCACTAAGTATCAGCAGCAAGAATTCATACTACTGAAATTATACCAAGTTCTTGTAGACAACTGCATGCCCATTAATCAGCAAAATGTACTGTATGTCTTCTTTCTAAACTGTAAGCAAAAATCATGTGTACACTCAAGGGAGCAGAGAAATAACATGTTTGTTTACACTTCTTTTAGTGATTTCCTTAGAGATATCTAGCAAGAAAAGAAGATAGTATACTCTTTCTGTGTGTGTGTTTGTCTGAAACAGACTTCTGAAAATTGCTAAAACCTAGGTTTCACTGCAGATATGTAACCTTATATACATGTAGTCTTTAAAAATAAGGATCTTTACCCTTGAAAATCTCCTGACTCTATAATTAAAGTATGCCAAAATATGAAAAGAATGTGTAGTACAAATTCTAGACAGCCAGAGCAATTAAGGATATAATACTATACCATACCATGCCATGCCATGCCATGCCATGCCATGCCATACCATACCATACCATACCATCAAGCTTGAACACTCTGAAGATTAACTATAGGCTGAAATGCTTTCCTGCACCATAGTGAGCATCAGGGAATAATGAGACTTCTGAAGTTCTTGTGACGCATTTCGGCTTAGGGGCTGTTGTACCTGACATGTATTGGTAATGCTTTTGTGAAACATTGAAGTTAGTGTAGTGGAATGTAAAGTGAATGGTTTAAGTTTTTAGTTCAGGTTCTGCAACTTAGCTGCTTGATGAGCTCAAAGAAATCACTCTACCTCTCTTATGCTTAAAGATTCTCACCTGTAAAAAAATTCTAGAAAGATCTGCTTCTTTTATTTATCACTTTGAGAACAAATTTTTCTTCATAATTTTTGAAAACTGTTATGAAATAGGTGGTACCCCTTTTGCTCTCACTAACTCCTTTCCAATTACTGATGACAAAAGAAGGAAGGAAAGCGGCCTAGGAGAGAGCTACACCATTTTACATTTATTAGTAATACTTATGTATCATTTTCAGGTTGCTAGTTAGGGCCACATTCCCAGCATGGCTGCCCACACTGATGAGAAAAGTGAAAGCTCTGGTGTTCATGACTTTGGAGCTAATTTTGGCAAATGTGCTGCCAAAATACTAGTTCAGCAAAACTTTATGAACTTAGTACTTTTGCATAAAGTTCTCTGGGCCATGTTATGAAAGATGTCAAACACAGACAATTTGTCTATTAAATTTTTAATCTTACATATATTAATTTTTAATTTGCATCTTATATGCATAAAGACTATACTAAACAAGTAAACAATATAATCTCATTAATTATGCTTCTTTTTTGCCTGGTAACTGAGACTTAACTTCAGTAACTTTACATGTGCTTTCAGACTTTTCAAATTCAGGATGAACTTAAATGTTTTTTTATTGAGCACATATATTTTACCTCATGCTTAATCTACATTAAGAATGTGTATGATTTGTTCCCATATTCCCACAGCTTAGAGGACTTTTAGGACTTTTCAAAGTAATAATACTTCACTTTGTGTTTGATTTCTTTGTAAAGCCTATGTTAGTAATCAAGATAGAAAGATTTCATGTTGCAGCCAGCTCTTTCATGTAATTTCCTTTTGTTTGAAGCAATTAAGTATCATTGAGTTTTGAGAGGAAGCACAAAATTAGGACAAAGATACAGAAGTAACACATTAAAAATACTTTAGAATTTTTCATTCCATTACCTTTATTTTAATTTGTCATCTTTTGGAATCATACACAGTTGTAGAAAATTGCTGTTAAAACTCTACTGGGTTTCTCAGCTGGTACATGCCTATTGTGCTTTTGTTCTACAGAGACACAAGTAATATTGTTCAAAACAAAAGAAAATAGGCCCAAAGATTTTTCATCCCATGGTTAATAACTCCACTTTGAACCATTCTGTAGTCCTTATTTTGTTTACTTTCCCATCATTACTACTGTCTCTAGCCTGACATATTAATGCAAGCATCACTAAGTAGAGTCCATTAGCTTGGATATCCTCTTTAATGGCATTTTGTTCATTGAAAAAGTTTTCCTTGAATTGAAGCAGAATTGAATTGAATCAGAAATCAGCTGAAAGTTAGGCAATTCAATTTCTGAAAGGTTAGGCTTGACAGTAAGGTATGCCTTCTCTGGATTAGAAGCAGCTACCAGAGCAATTACTTTATTTTCTGTCTTAAAACTGAAAACCTGCCTATATGCTAGTTTTGACATTGCATAATTAGTTTATTACTACATTTAAAAAAGACCTCCTCTAGGTCTATTTCTTTTGTTACCTCCTGGAAAGTTCTTTAGAGGAAGCTTGTTTCTCCTTTAATAGGACAGAAGTCATGGAAATAAGTAGAGTTATATCCTAACTGAACTTGACCTTCTACTTCAATGAGGTTGCAGGGAAAGGAAGGGACTCTGAATTATTATTATATAAATATGAAGCCATATTTTTTTCAGAAGGACACAATTTAATATCCCAATCCAAAATTACTTTGTTATTTCTGAGTCTTGTATCTCAGCACGTTAAGTACACTGTAGTGAAATTAAATACAATGCAAAGCTTGTGTAAAGCCTAAGTATGTTGCTATAATTTTTACTCATTGACATTTGCTGTCTTTTCTCATCTCCTTCCCTTCATAAAAGAATTAAATGTTTCTAAATAAAAAGATGCTCTATATACATTACTTTCATAATAAGTTTCTCTTAGAAATGCCAAGGGAAGAAAGGTTCTGAATCAGTCTCATGATCAATATTCATTACAAGGACTGAGTTTACATTTGTCCCATTTAGGAGCACTAAAGCATCAATGGTAGCTGGAAGGAGGCAAGGAACATATTTAAATCCCCCAGTAAACATAAACATGGTCATGAATTACACCTTATGAATTAATTAATGGTAAAGAGCCCTAGAACAGATTACAATTTTCTATAGCCCTTTCAGAAAAACTCCATTCCTTAAGCTGCTAATGAAAGACATTCTGTAACACGGTACGGAAGATGATAATCCTATTGTTATTGAATGCACCATCTGATATAAATATTTACTGAAAAAGCCAGTACACTTAAATAAGCTATTTCTTCTTTATCCTCCAGAAACATTACATGACATTTTAATTAGGTAGAGATACAGATGGATGCGAGGAAAAATTGATATTTGATTTTATTAAAATTAATTTAACACCATATAATTACCTTCCACATCAAAAAAGAATGGGCTATTAATTTGGATAAGAAGACATTTATGTAATAGAATTCTTTTCCAAGTAAATAAAACACCATGAAAATGCTCATGAACTATATAAACTACATAGATATTAATGTAAAACTGTAATTAAATTGAAATTATCATAAATCTGTTACATAATACAAGCATTATTGTTATAGTATAAATAATGAAACTAATTAACAAAAGTGGTTGGGCAATCACGTATATATGAACTTATGTACCTTACAACAAAGGCTTGGGACATCCAAGGGAGAGAGAAGCAGCTGCCTAAAGTAGATGGAGTAGATCACCTCTGATGCTATAGATTTTACTTCTCTTCACTGACTGGATAGGAATTACAAATGATTGATTTATGAAGACAAGACTGATAACCCATGTTAATCAAATGAAATTTAGATGAAACAAATACCTAAATCATGCATGCTAGCTCTCATCAGGAGATCTGAGTATCTTGCTAGGTAGGTTAAGTTCTACAAGACAAAATCAGAAAACATTTCCACTTAAACTTTCCTATAAGCTGAACAAAAGACCCCCAAAAAACAAATCAAAGATAAAACCCAAACCTCAATAACAATAACACCAATAAAAAGAAAAAGAAAAAAGCCTGCAGAAAACATTTTCACTTATAAGTGATGCAGACAAAGATCAGTTGCAGCCCAGTTATTGTATTTCAAGTAGTTTCACCTAACATTGTTGGACATGACGAGATTCGTTAGGACAGTTATGGCAACACTACTAACAAAAAGTTGTTTATCTCACTAGCCCCCCAGAAGATGCTACACTTACCCTACCAACACATACAGTTTCACATGTGCCTTAGTGGCTTATTACACCATAAAAGGAATGCCTCCAAGAGTCAGAAAACTTGTATTTTATTGCATGAAATTTAATTTTTATTCCTTGACATTTCACAAGAGGTAAAGCTCTGAATTTGTTAACTGAAGTGTAAAGTGTGAATTGATTTTTCTGTCTTCTTTTGAAGCTGAATTTCACAATAGTGCTGTGTAAATGCTGTCTCAATAGAGAGGGTTCTTGACAAGGGTGAATCTTTCATTTCAAAGGCTCTTGTAAGAAAGGGTATAATAGCCAACAACATTGCCAGCTTGTAGAATTGTGCAGTATAACTCACATTTCTGTTGCATTCAGCAATTTTTTTGGCACTTTATATCAGACACAGAAGAAATGGACAATTAACTTTTGAAAATTAGCTAATATGAGTAATGCATGAAAATTTGGTCAAAATATAGGAAGTTTATAACATACTAATATCTATTATCTAAGGAATTCAATGACTAAAAAGAAAACTTAGGAAATATCACATTATTTCTACTATGAGGTAATTTTGCAAGCTGGTATCAGAAAGCAGCTTTCAGTCTCTTGTTCTCAAAAAGCTCAATTACAAGCCTATCTGGGATTGTGTATGAAGTATTTGTTTGCTTGGCTTGTTTTGAATTGACTGTGACATTGCACAGAGTGAAAGATTTGTAAGAGAGAGTCCTGCCTCGTTAAGTCCTCCTACGTGGAATTATCTTATTCTGACTTCAGTTGTTCCACCAAACTAATTGCAGGTTGCACCAGAAAAATTGCAGGTGACAGAATTGCCAGTGATTCAGTTCTGGATTCTTTCTATATCCATATATCCTGACATGAATGAAAACCTAGCTGAGAAAACAGGCAAACAATATTTAGGAATTCCCTAGTTAACTTTCCTCTCACTTTCCTGAAGAACTCTAATACATCCTTTAGTTCCAGGAAAACCTATGCCATTTAAAAAATCCAAGCATCTGGAAAGCACTTTCATTTTTTAAGTAAATCTCCAAAACAATATTTACTGGCATAAGGGGCATCAATCCACTTTCTAGCTTCTTAAGCATTGTCAGGTTGTTTGCATTACTGCAGCAAAGGGGATGCCAACAGAATCACTTCTGATAATTCTTGTCCCATATAAAGAATCCCAAAGCTGAATACTGATGAATGCAAACATTTAATTCCTATTCGAGATGCTCATGCAAAGTTGCATTGGGAAGGAAGTACTTCTTTTCAGAACATCTCTGAAGTCTCTTTCTTTGGGATTCTTAGTTCTCAGGACAGCTAAAAACTTACTTCAAATACAATGATAGGGGAGTAGAATGATGCCTTCTAGGCATATTGATTTGGTCAACATGCACCAATGAATCGCATGCAAAATTTATCATCCAGTTGACATGTCAGTGCAAGGGGAGGGAGAGCTATGAACATAAAGTGTTCCCCATTTTTGTCTATACACATGGTTTTCATCATCAAATCTGTACAAGAGCATGTATCAGAACATGCACTATATGAGGTATTTGGGTACCAGAGGCACTTGTGACCTCAAGTATCTGAGGTGCTGTCTGAGTTTTGGTCAGTTTTATTGAACTATTAATGGACTTATCTTGGTCAATTGGCGTGCTTAGTAACTATCAGAATCAAATTCCCCACTCATTTACTCTCAGGTGAGTGACTGTAACTGAAACAGCAGGTATTGGAGATTTTTGCCTGTATTCAGTCATCAAAATAACATTTATAAAGCCTGAGAAGTAAACCTGTTGAATTCATCAAACTTGCTTGAAGAAAAATAGGCCAACAGTTTGTCGTTTTCACAGTGCAACTGAATTTTTTGTAATAACTTTGTAATAATTCTTTGAAAATTTGTTAAATCCACTACAGTCAATGTATGGATCATATCACATGTGAAAAATTATAGTACAGACGTAAGTCTGTGGCCGCCTGTATGTAGCAGTTAGCATTAAATATTTTATTACTAAACCCTTAGTCATAATCCACTGAGCTCATGACAAGTCCATCACAGAACACTGTTGGAGAATTTGAGTGTTAATAAATGCTAAATTGCAGCTGGAATTTTCAGGTATTTGAAAGCAGTTCACATCATTGTTGAATAAATAGTCCCTCTCTCTCTCACACTGTCAGTAATAATATGTATTTATTTAGATTTTATGAACAGTTAATTATGTATCTGAGCGAATAGACAATACTTATTAAAAAAACCAACGACACCCACACCCACAAGAATACTTCCTAAAGAAAATTTATTTCTATTACTCACTTTGGCATTACACCTAACAAATATCCTATAAAGTTTTATTTAGCTGAAAGTCAATGTACACATCTTCTTCACTAAAAAAAAAAAAGAAAAATACAGATAAAAGAGCTTCTGAAAAACAAAAAAGTATAAATATGGCTTTTAAATTCTGTATGTTATTCTTCAGGGGACTGTCTGAACTCTGTACTGTACTCTTTGTTCATTTAGTCCTCAAAATGACTGCATTTTGGTAAGGAATGATTGTCTATGTTAGCAACTTGAAGATTAAATCCTTACACAATATTGGTTTCTCACCAGCTTTAGATGATGATACAAAAGTGAGGAAGAAGTTTATGTCTGTAGTTTTAATCTTATTTATTTGTCAGTATATATATAAAGTTTGAGTCGTATCTCCCCATACTCTGAAAAATGAACATGTTATATCTAAGGCCCATAACCTTAATCCAGTTTCAGTGAGTTAAACTTCTATCTGACACTGACTTGCTTTATACTGAGAGAAATAAGTTAATGCTCCTTACTGTTTGCTCTGCTTCTTCAAGGTTCCTAAACAAAGCTCTTTTATACAACGTCTTCAAACTAAGCCTTATTCCATCTGGGTGAGAAATACTTGGATGGGCTTTCAAATGCCTGACTGACAACAGAATTTAAAGAGATACAGGAGTTCTGCTGTGGTGAAAACAGTATAGCATGCTTCTCTTCCCCCAAAATGAGCAATTTTCCACATTTCAGTTCTCCCCATTTCTGCTTCAGCTGAGGCTCAGATTACTGTATGAAACTTCCAAAGTAAATCAAAATGTTTCTGAAGGAAAAAAAAAAAAAGGTGTTACAGATGGTTTCCTAATTGAGGATGGATTAAGTCTCCTTGATTTGATGTGAACAGTAGCTTATAAACTGAAAGTGTCTCTGTTTATTCATGTAGTTAATGGTAATCCAAATTGGCTTTGAGTTAGAATATTCAAATTAATTAACAATCTGAACTTTATTTCTTGGGTTAGCTAAAAATTCAAATTTGCCCCTAGAAAGAATATGATGTATTCAGTTCTAAGAGAACTTGAAAATATTCGGATAATTCAAGTAAAATGTTGTATTATGATTGACAAGTATAATGATATCTGGCCCTGTAAAGACTGGAGTTGAAAATGATGCCTTTAGTGCCTTTGCACTGGACCAGTTAGTAAATTAATTTAAATTTACAGGAATGTAAAAGTGTTTTTCTGAACTATTTCTAAGCTAACCTGCATCCAAACTTCTGGGCAAAACCAGTCATTTAAAAAAGTGTACGCAGTAATGTACTAATAGTTATATCTTTCAGTGCACTTTTACGTCCACTTTCAGTCTTATCTGAGAGTAATAACATTTTTTTTCTTTTCCATTTCCTGGCACCTTGCTCCTTCTTTTTTTTTTTAAAGTCAGTCATAAAAACATCTTTCCAAAACGACGATATTTCTTGCATTGAATCTTTTACTTGACATAAAATTGCAATTGCAGAATCATCTCTAATTAGCTAATGTGAAATCCCATGGAACATAAGCATACAATATAAGTAAAATTTTGATTTGCTACAAAGGTATCATAGTGAAGATTGGACTTTCAATAACGACATGTAAAAATGCAACTGTACATGTCTGGTAGCAAAGTTTTAAATTACGTATTGTAGTGATTCAAAAGTTTCTTACCTTATTTCATATCATATAAATGTCTACGTTAACCTCAGATAGATCAATATATACATACTCATTTCATATCCAGCTAAGTCTTCCTCAAGACCATTGCAAAGAAAATACATATAGAGACATAAATTTTTAAAAATTCCACATTTGGTCTATTTTGGCTGTTGTAATAGAAAGGGAGAAGGGGAAGGGACTAAGTGTTAAATTTTTGTACCAAGTTTGACCCGAATAATCCATAAAGCAGCTGAGAAATTAGAAGCTGAAAAACATGGTTTATAATGGAAATGCTACATGGACCTTAGCTCAATCACCACAGTTCTCGCGAGTGCTGCTGCAACACAGGATGTATTTCTGTAAGTTGAATTGCTATGTATGGCAGGCTCCTATAACCATAACAGAAGGTACACTAATGGGTTAAGTTCAACAGCTTGTTATGTAATGAATTACTAATCCATTATTTATAAAACTTATAATTAAGTCATTTCTAAAAAAAGGACAGATAATCATTAATTTTCATCAAGTAATTTGCCATTGCCTAGCTCAGGATGAAACTATAGTCAAGATAAAAGACAAAATTATTCTCACCTTCCATCATTAAAGCAACCTTTTGTATGAGAACAAATGACTAAAACATAACAGTCCAGATTCTGACAGTGGGTAGCTCATGGCACAAGAAAGTCTAGGCATTTCATTTTGGCAATATTTGTGGAAGACTGTTCACCTAGCACTGAAATAACTGAACCAATGCAGAAATTCTATGCACAAAAGCTTATGAACTCCCATACACAGACACACGTTTATAGACATGCTTATTTTTGTAGAGATATAATTAAATAAGAAAAAAAATTCTTTAACCCTTTTAAATTATGTTGGAAAATGAGATTTAGCTAAATGTAAAACATATACAGGAAATTATATAAATAGCTCATTTAAAGTATTAAAATCTATTGCTGTGTAGAGTTAAATAATTGTTTTCCTTCTTGGTAGTTAGGTATACACCTATATATTTTTATATAAAATAATAGGTACACACCTGGTCTACTGCTTCTTACTGTACAGAGCTATCAGTGAGCTAGTTTGTGATTCTTTTCAGCACTGTTTAGAAGATATGGCATTGATAGATGAACAGAAAAATTGCCATTTTGAATTGACCTCATTCTTCTAAAACAAGTCTGCTTTAAGGACAGCTAGATGACTGTCCAAATCAGTCACTGTCAGAATACAACAAGCTCTGAGCAGTTTGACTTTAAGCTCCAAGATGCACATAAGTTATCTTTTGTAAAGCTGAGGAATTCCAAAATTAATCTTTGGGGTTTTTTTTAACTCTCAGAAAGCAGTATAGTATGTCTGTAAGCTGTGGGTAGTTATACCCCTAGGTTTTATTTCTCCTTTAGAGTGAATGTTTTTGGTTTAAAGAAAATAGGAAAACAATTTTCAAGTAGATGGAGAGCTGACTAAATAGACCCTTATGAGCAAACATGAGAGAGTTCTTAATAGCAACAGAAAAATCTGGAACTTTCCTTGAATCTTGAAAATCAAACTTTTAATGTGATAGAGAGCCAAATTGTACATCAATTATAAATCACTATTTTCCACGGAGAGTACCATTTACAAATGAATTTGAGATTTTTTAATCTAGACATAGAGAAGGGACTGAAGATTGAATCATCCCCATCCCAGATGATTTACTTTAGAAGGCATATATGGCAACATTTTAATGTCTAAACTAATGAGCATTAAAATATTTTTAGCAAACTAAAAATGTCTAAATGAAGGAATTCATAGACTATTTCAGCTCTTTAGATTCTCAAAAGTAAGAAATCTAGGTTCATATCCATCCAGAGAGATGAAAAACAAGTTTGAATATGACTTTTTCAAGAAGTAGCCTAGCCACTGTACATAAGACAGACACAGCTGTATGCACTAATCACACCTTTTCAAAATTCATGCATACCGAGGCCTAACTGTGATGTGTGTTAACCAGTTTGTCATTCTTCAGCCACCAGAAATGTCCTCATGGTGTGGGCCACTCTTCCTAACCTGGTTCTCCATGGGGCAGTTTCAGAACCTCACTGAACCAATAGGCTCTTTGCCTTGCACAGATGTTAACTTGTGGATCTTTCCCAGTCTTTCTTTTCATGTACAGACAAACACTTCTTCAGTTCTGCTCATCCCTCAAGGCAGAAAGGTAAACAGATAAGAACTGGGTAATTCCACGTTTATAACGAATTTTGACATTTAAAGCTTGGATGTGGTACGTGGAAGTTTTCTTCTGACACCTGTTTCCTAGGATGGCATTAGACACATATGTTTCAACTGCTGAATCCCACTCTGTTCCTTTGTGAAAATTTAGTCTTCAATTGGATATATATATTAAGAAAAAAAATTTTTATTCTTGTGCAACAAGAACAGATAAGGTAGTTTTATTTCATAATGCATTTTAAAACACATTCTGCATTTTAAGTGAATTTTTATTTTTTATTTAAACCATAAGTAAAATATTTATCTTGTATTATGTAAGAAAAATTCTTTGTAAAGTAAAAAGGGCCTCAAAATAGAAATTAATTGCTAGAATAGTTTATACAGATGTGTATATCCCGTTCTTGGTTAAAAAAAGGATTTGCTGTATAGATGGTATGTATTTCACATGTACTTTTTAATGGAGGTCTTTCTGGCATAGCACAGAGGTGTAGTAGAAATGTTGAAATTGGTACATATGAAAGATGAATGGAAATGTGTGTGAAAATACAATAAAAAACAGTAGCACAAAGGTTAAAAACTGATAATGATGGACACCATTCCAAGGGCCTTTCTGAAGATATCATTCCCAGCAGCAAAACTGAGGACCATATTCTTTATATGAAGTCCAGGAAGGCCTGTGTTCTCATAAGACTGCAGCATAAATGACCCACTGGCAGAAGACCCTGTGCTGAGAATAAGAGGAAGGTTGCAGCGTATCATCTGTACCATTCCTTTTCCAGTTTCCAGGAACACTTCAAATGCAAGGATATTTCAAACAAGGTAAAATAGGCAACTTGGCTAAGACTTGGATAAGATGAAGTAAGCAAGTTTCTGAGGCAAAGGACCACTCCATGTCAAATAATGACACTTTAAGGACGTAAATAACACATTTGTCATCACCTAAGAAGAAGAAACCCAGAGACATGATGAGGACTTAATATTGGTGTTGCTTGACCTCTGTGTCACATACAGTTCATCCCAGTCAGACCATGTAAACTTGAGTGTTGGTGCTTGTGAGTATGTGAATAAGAGAATATGAGAATGAAATCTATGACAAAGAATATGAGTGGGTAAAATCAACTTTGGGATTTGTAAATAAATACCACCTTCCCCATCCAACCTCTTCTAATGGGCACTTTCAGGCTATGACTCATCTCATCCTGAACAGATGTCTAAAATAGGTCAGATAAAGTGTACCCTAAAACCATTTTTTTCTCACCTTTGATTATATGGAAAGTCTATGCTGACTAGCTCAGACATAAATATACCTAAAATTAGACAACATGAATCCCACTGTGTCTCACTCAAGGTAAAGCACAGTGACTGCAGGGGAGCATGAAACACTGTTTGGGCTCCCTTCATCTTTGCTTGTCTACTGAGATCCTGCCCCATGAGTTCTGTTCCAGCATTGCCTCCTGTCAGATAAATAACCCACCTCTAATTAATTTCTTCCTATCAGTCACAGAATTTGCTACCTCTACACCTAAATTTGGTACTTCTGATACTGCTACCTAGGTCTTATACTACCTCAGCCTTCAGTAATATTACTGATGTTGTCACCAAGACACTGCCGGCCTTGCAAGACTCTGCTCCTGAAAAGGCCTCCATAGTCCCTTCCACTGTCTGGGGAGTCTGGTTGTCTCTCACATAACTGCCCTTTAACCATCAGTGAAATCCAGCCACCCTCACGGTACTGTCTGTATCCCGCTTCCTCCTAGTAGTCTTGCATAATTTAGGGTGAGGTGGCCCAGATGCTTGGCTTAAAAGCGCATCTGACTCCTCTTCATCTTTGAGTGAGGTGAACCAGTTTCACAGTTGTAAGCCTTTAGGTGAAGCAGGAGACCTCTTCATGCCAGAAGTCAGCAGCTTCCATTCTTCACTTTCCCCACAGGTTGCATTACTGTTACACTGGGGATGGACAGTGCCTGTGTCTCCACTTTAGCTGGGGTCCAGGATTCTTCAAGCTGTTGCACCTCTGAGACAATCCTGTTTCTCTTTCATGTTCTCTGATGATGCTGTGCAGCCTGCTCACTTCCTCCTGTAACTCCTCCACTTGACAACACAGCTCTTCAAAGACAGCACATCTCCTGCAGCATGGAGGGTGTGCTGGTTTTGGCTGGGGTAGTTAATTTTCTTTGTAGTAGCTAGTAGGAGGCTGTGTTTTGGATTTGTGCTGGAAACAGTGTTGATAAAGCAGGGATGTTTTAGTTACTGCTGAGCAGTGCTTACACAGAGTCAAGGCCTTTTCTGCTACTCACACCACCCCACCAGCGAGTAGGCTGGGGGTGCACAAGGAGTTGGGAGGGGACACAGCCGAGACAGCTGACCCCAACTGACCAAAGGGATATTCCGTACCATATGGTGTCATGCTCAGCATATAAAGGTGGAGGAAGAAGAAGGAAGGGGGGGACATTTGGAGTAATGGCGTTTGTCTTCCCAAGTAACCGTTACGCGTGATGGAGCCCTGCTTTCCTGGAGATGGCTGAACACCTGCCTGCCCATGGGAAGTGGTGAATAAATTCCTTGTTTCGCTTTGCTTGCCTGCGCGGCTTTTGCTTTACCTATTAAACTGTCTTTATCTCAACCCACGAGCTTTCTCACTTTTACTTTTCCGGTTCTCTCCCCCATCCCACCTGGTGGGGAGTGAGCGAGCGGCTGTGTGGTGCTTAGTTGCCGGCTGGGACTAAACCACGACAGAGGGCCATCTATTCTGGCATTAAAGAGAGGCCCTAGGCACTCCCTGCAGCCTGAGACTTGCAGGGCTGCATCCACCATCTGAACCTCCACCTGGGTTGAAGCCTCTGGCCCGGCAGGGACAGTTGTTCCAACACCTGCTGGTTATTTGTTATGTCCAGCAGTTTTTCCTGTTGTACTCAGCAGTTTCTTATGGTCTGTTCAGTTAGCTAAACCTCAGGCCAGGGCCTGGTCATCTGCCTGCTTATCTTAGTAATATTAAGCTGAAAGTATGCCAGATTCATACCTTCTCAGTAAAATATTAATTAATGGCCTCAGCAATTTAAATTAATCTGCTATTTATTCCAGTAAAATTGTTCCGTTGACATTAATGTGAGTATCACCTCATGGGCCCTGTTATGGGGTTTTCTTTTATTTCAGTTTAATTTTAACTCAACTTTTAATTTACCTTCAATGGCTTTCACATTATTTAAATAATCCGCCTGTATACATACAATAAAGAAAAGAAAATCTATTTAAAGCCTGAAATGATCTGAGAAGTCAGTTTCTGAAAAATTGTATTCAGAGGAACTGGAAATAGGATAAAAAATAATAACTTTGTAGTCTCTAAACTATTATAGTTAATTTAGTGAACTGTTGGTTAATCAGTGACTGGAACAGATAATTGGAATACCTAAAGTTAATTTTATTTAAACAGGAATTACTTTTCTTGGTCTTTAAATTGTAGTTGCTGTTGCTTTTAGCCAATAAACATGATAAATGCCTGTATTATACTCTTGGGCAATGACATCATATATATAATTATACATGTGTGTATCATATTTATAAATCAATAAGTATACTTCATGCTGACTGTTCCTGATAACTGAATGGTGGAGGCTGACATCTGAAGAAGGAAAAGTGTAAGAATAAAAGAATTTTATTTACGATCAAAAAAATGTCATGACACAGTAAAAAATTAATGCATTTCTGAAGAGAAAATTATATTACAGCACTTAGCCAACTAACTGGCTAGCCTTAAATCTAATATTGTTACCAAATTCATCTTGGATACAGTAAATCAATTCAATATCCTGCTTCTATTATGTTACATTTTACTGTTGGCTGGTTTATATTTTTGACAAAATCCTCACACAAAAATCTTTGTTAATTTTGATTTAAGGTTACTAAACTATATGACTCACTGACACAGGCTACCACAAGTAGTGAAATAACGAGTTTATTATTTATTTATTGTTCCTTTTCACAATCACATCTATCTGGCCTTTGTCCTAAACCTGTTCTCAGGAAAAAATATTCATCTGGAGTTGTTAGCTTTTGCTAACCAATATACTACCAGATTTTTATAATTATCAGGCCTCATTATTCTGAATAAATTACAGAAACCTGGTTGGTGAATACATCAGAGTTATATTAGCAGAGATGGCTCCAGGTGTGCCTTGGATTAAGAGCAGCAGAGAAGATGACAGGAAAAGCAGCATGGCTTTGGTATTTCTCCAAACTCAATAAATCTTTCATGCAAATTTGGACTGCTTATCAGGTTTATCTGAATGATTTCTTTTTCCTCTGTACTAATGCTTTGGTGCAAAGGGAATACCATGTCTGCACATTTCCCTGAGCTGGGAATTACTATAAAGCTTTTAAAAGCACATTTCTGCCTCTGTTGCTGTCCTCTAATGTAAAGGTGTCATGGTAGATGTGGGTAAGGATTTGGAGAAGAAACATGGGTTGAGAACTACAATTTCCTGAAAATCACTGATGACGTTCTGAGAGTGTTAATCAGAAGAGGTGGACTCTAACGATTGTTTAAAGATGGCAACTTCACAGGGCTTCTCTTTCAGCCAACAAATAGGCCACTACATCTGTTTATAGATATTGACTCTTATAACATCCAGATCACTCTGGGACCAACAGTAGCAGTGATCACAAAAGCTAAGCATTAGAGATTTTTGGTAGGACAATCCCTAAACTCTAGAATTCTTTCTTTTCTCCAGTCCAAAATACCCAGAATGTGCTTAACTTGTGCATGTGCTACCCAGACTATCCGGAGGACAAGGATATATGCACAGAGAACTGCAGGCTTTATTTTTTCTTTTCTTTCTGGGTTTAAGGAAGGCTATTACATTTGTGTTTGGTTTGTAATATTTGACTGAGGCCTTTGAACTTTTATACAATAAATATTTTTTTATGGAAACTAAAATCAGTAAATAAGTACCTATTATAGGGAAGTTCATTCCTCCTGCAAAGAAAGTACAAACAATTGTAGCTTAAATCTGTAAAGTATTCCTGGTAGAATGATGTTATGCCCAAAGCATCATATACATTGAGCAATGATTGATTTTCTTCTGCTTCATTTTTTCCACTGCAAAAACAGTCAACCTCATAAAAGTGAGAGAGAAATAGATAAAATAAATAAACCAGGAATGAGAAAAGCTGCAAATATTAAAATGCAAGTCAGATCAATGTTTAAGCAGATAGAGTTTATGGAACCTTTCTCAACAGTATTTATGACTATAAAGGGATCTCAAAAGTTGGATGCTGTTTCTATATCTGTAAAATGGCTTTATTATTTATATAGTAATTCTACAGACAAGTCAACATCAGTACATTCCTGGGATGTATGATTCCCAAACATCAAACAAAGCTGTATACCATTTAGAAAGAAGGGTAATTGGTCATGTCAATAACATTTTATTTAGCAACATATACCAATAAGGAAAACAGTATTGTATCTGATCTATTTTGCAGGTTTAAATGCCCTTGGACATTTGAGACAACATTAGAAGAAAATCCTGTCATGTTTAGTTTCATGAGCCTATAAAAGTGAAATCAGATGTCAGCACAAAAGCTCATAAGTTAACAGTATCAAGCTCTAATAAAATGTAGGGAGAACAGCAGGAAATTATTTGATACTGATATTTATCATACCTGGTCCTGTTCTCTAGAGATCTTAAAAAGTGTCATTAAGGAAGGAGGAAAAACTGACAGTTTATTTCAAAACCTGGTTTAGGTCTTGCATGTCAAAAGAAATGACCCACCTATTTAATTAAAGTGGTTGAAAACATTTTGAAATAACAAATTGATTCTCTTCTATCCTAAGAAGTCTGGATAATATTTCATCTACTGTTATGTTGCTCAAACTTTATATATAGCAAAAGGAGGATTTTCATTAGAAAAAAGCATAACACAGTTCCCCATATTAATTTATGTCCTCCACCAAATAAAGCTTTTTTATATGAGTGCACTTCTATCTACACTGGCTCTTGGAAAGCTGTACTTTATTCAGGGTGAAGACTACAGTTTTAAAAGCCACTTCTTTTTTTTTTTAAATATCATCCTTCCCATACGATGGATGTACAAAGCTTACACTTTTATTCAGGACCTGTAATGGATTGCCCTGAACTGAGAGAAATAGACTTGCCCTAGTCCACAGCAACAGGATAATCAATCAACTAGACCCTCCAGCTTTAACATATAATAACAGGAAACTAAAAATAATCTAGAATGCAGAAGGCTTATCTCAGAGTTGCCCAGGTAATGAAACAATAATTTTTTTTTTGTTATTTTTTTCCATCCTGCAGAATCATGGAAACTGTGCTGAATGGCAGTACAAGAGAGGAAGCTTGACTGGACTATACTAAAACAGATCTGTTGTCTATTACACTTTCAGCTGAAGATGTTTTAGTTTGCAACCAAAACTGATCTGGAAGTGGGAGGTACTGCTTTTCTAGTCTTTACAGTTCCTGTAATTTCTATCTTGGAGAGACTTTAATTATCCTGAAGTGAATTACTGTGCTTTTGGATGACAGGAGGGCGTCTGTTCTGGACTTCTTGCTGCTATACCTCTGTGTTATGTACAGCATTTAGAGAATTCCTTAAACCCTGGAGGTGTAAAAAGGTTCAGATAAAGCCTGAAATCTGTGTTGGACTTCATCATCTTTCATCTCATATTTTCAAAAATTTCTGCTAGTTCTGTTCACAATAACTTGAAATGTTGTACTCTTGCCCACTACACTCCATCCTTTCCCCTCACTACCATTAGACCTTTATATGTAAGGAGCCATCCTTCCATCTTCATCAGCACTTTAATAGGTGTCTGCAGGGGAAAAATGACTTAGCTAGGTTTTAATGATTTTTTCATGTTTATATATGTATCTTGACATTTTTCTTTAAAATACAGGGAAGAAACTCTTCAATAAAACACCCAACAGCAAAACTACCATAGGTAAATCAATATTAATAAAATGATACATATTACTAAATTATAACCTCATTTTTTCAAAGAAAAATGTGAAACTTTAACTGCATATATATCTCTTTGAAATCAATACAGAAATGATACGTCATGAAGAGGTGTTTCAAACATTAATGGACAGGTGCAATCAGAAGTAGTGATTACACTAGTTTTAACAGATTTGTCAACAGATGTTGTGATTATTTTATAAATAATCATAATAATTACAAAATCTACTGAAAATATCCCCCATTTAAGTCACCACCTGTTGGACAAATGCCAGGATTGTTAGGGGAAAAAAAGCCTGTCATCTTCTCTATTGCATTAGACTAATTCACTGAGATAGTAAAGGATATTCAAAGATGCATTGAAATGTAAAATTTATTTGGAAAAATATGTGAGATGACAAAGTTAACCAGAGAATATGAACTTTTTTCCAGACATATTTATATACCAATTTTCTGGTTATTTAAGTTGCAATGTTTTGCATTTTCATGAAAACTCTTTGTGGGTCCAAAATTACAGAATTAAATTGCTTGCTAAGACTGAAGACGACATATATTAGATTTTCAAGGGATGCATGTTTCCAATCAATACATTTATTGTTTTGTATTTTTGTATGCTTTCTGTTTTTTACAGATAAGCTTCAGACTTTGGGATGCTTACTTGAAAAGGAGTGAACTCCTGAAGATTCTGAGATTGCCAACCTAAGTTAGTGACAGAGATTAAAAAATGATTTATGAAAATACATTTTTTCAGATGTATATGAAGTAGAAAAAAAATCCCCTCAAAAAATTGTAGTTGTATTCACCTGATCTGTAAAGTGGACCTCAGATGTCAGTCCTTTTTCTCTGAAACAGTAGAGAACATGCTTCAAAATACTTCTGAATGACTCACTTCCCATATAATGATGACAAGAATTTCCAGAGAATGTAGAACTTGTTGGAAAAATCATCTTACCAAGTTTATCAGAAATACTGTTTCCATTCCTTCTCCCTCCTTCCACAGTTTCCTTCTCCAGTAGTACTGGACTGCCAGATTTCCACACTTTCCAATGTGAAATCCAGCAACTAAATTTATAGCAGTTGGAAAATCCTCAGACCTCTGAAATGAGAGACAATAGCTAGAAGCTGAAACAGGAGACATCACTTACCAGAACATAAGCAGAACATCACATAAGCAGAACAAAATCTGCAACCAAAATGGAAATTGATAGCAGAATTGCATTACTGTAATTTTGTTCAGCTTATTTTTTATGATTTTTCCTATATAACTTTTCACTGAAACTGATAAATAGCAGGAGTTATTGAAACTAAGTTATTAAAAGTTTCTTTAAGTTCTTTAAAACTAAGGAAATAACTTAAAGGAGACAGTATTTCATGGTGATAGCAATTCTGCCATTCACAATTTGTGATACTGTGCATACAGAAAGGTAAAGGCCCTTTCTTTCTGGGGGGAGGAAACTTGTCCTTCTTTAGCGTTGCTTTATTTTAAATGCTATTGGACTCATCCATAAAAATAGATAAACTTCTGTAGTGTGATATGTAATGATTAATTTTGGAGATGTCAACAATATGGGGGGAAGGTTTGGGTATTCAAACAGTAGGATGGACATTTTTCATCCTAATGTGAAGTCAGTTATGGAAGACAGGGAATCCAGAAAGAGTATGTCACTGGCTCTTAGATCAAGGGTGGTGCAACTTGCAGATGCCTTAAAGGAGAACTTTGCCTATAAGGAACAATGAGGAAATCTGGATAACACTCCTCTACCCACTTAGTCATTTTAGACAACTATTGAACAATGTTAAATTCATGCGATAACTATAGACTAAAAATACAGTAAGTGTAGAGTGATTAAGGATTCTGTTGATTTTAACTTTGTAAACTTGACAATAAGATCCCTCAGGAAAATAGCAGTGAATCGCTGAAATTTTTATTTATTTATTTATTTATTTATTTAGTTAGTTAGTTAGTTAGTTTCTTCAGGAAGAAATTAAAGGGGGAAAAAAAGTATGGCATATACTAAGTGGAAACCTTCCACAGGAAAATGAGTACAAATACCTCTCTTGGACTGATCAGTCTTTCACAGGCTACAGGTTGTGTCTTACCAGGCCCAATGAGATCATTCTGTCTCCACTATAACAGCCTGAAAACTTTCTACTCACTCAAGGGCTCAGTGGACTTATTTTTGTTTTAGATAGTGTTCATTTATATTGTATGCTGTGCTCATGGCTGTTGTACTCACCTTTGAATTTGTGTTTTCTGATAGAAAGTATGATCTGAAATCAGTTGAAATAGTCATATACTTGTAATTATTCTGGTTCTCAAGGGCTTGGATCTTACCTGAATTGTAACCTGTCTGGCTGGGGGGAAGTAAGTACTTCCTTTCTGGGTTTGGTCTTGCTTAAGTTCATGGTGTCTACAGACAGTGAACCCTTCTCATACATAATGTGAGAGCCTTGCCTATGGGCAACTCCAGCCCCATTGGAGGATGCAATATTGGTTTCTGCAAGAGATAAATGAGCTGCCAGGAATCTTAACTTTTGGGAACATGTTGTGTATTATTGTTCCACTAGAATCTGGGAATAGCACCAATGTAACAGATCTGTAACAGAGATGATGTAACTTTTGTTACTGTTTATTTCAGAATATTTTGAAAATGTAAATGAAGTGTTACACGTTATGACAAAACTCATTGGTTTTGTACCTTCCATGTTATTATATTTAATGTATCTTAAAATATTCAACTTCGGGGGACATCCAAGTGCATGAGAAAATCTTTACATTGATTTAAAAACAAAATTACTAAACTACAATAGACTATATTTTATTGAGGAAAAAATGGTAAATACAATGGAATGTTCCTGAAAATTCAGGAAGTGTCTAAGTAAAGTAAAAGAACAGCTCATGATTTTTCAAATTAGTTTCTATTTTTTTTTGAATGCTTGAGGTTTTCAATATTTGCCTCAGTTGTTTTCTTAGTAACATAATAACATAATTTTTGCCATTCAAGATTACTCTTTGCAAAACAAAATGTAATTTTTAAGGAAACTTGTGAAACAAATGAAGTAATGTTTTTGCAAGCCATCATTTTTTATTATCAACTGCAAAGAGTTTTTCATATTCCTATAATGGGCATGTCCTTTTTCCAGGAATCCTCAAAGTTTATACACAGTTTTGTTTGCAGTCTTCCACTTGTTTTGGCCAACTTCTTGTTTTTCTCACAAACATGTTTTAAGCCTCATTCTTATAGCTACTTCTGACCAATATAGACTGGCAACAGTATTACGTTGCACGAGTCAATTTAGTTAGATGCCAGGATGCATTTCTTCAGATCTGCTGTAATCTGTCTCTCCAAGCTCTCCAGAAAGAGATGTTTATGTTGAGGGAAAAAAAAAAGGAGAAAAAAAAGAAAAGAAAGCAAGCAAGCTTAGCTGCTATTTTAATAAAAGCTAGACAGTTTGTTTCTATAAATAGTATATACCTTACAGTAAAATTTCAGATGTGTTTTCGTAAAGAGATCTAGTGTCAAAATCTGAAACATAGTAGCAAAGAAATACTTTACTGCAAGAAGCAGCATGAAAAGTGCAGTAAATCTTGATGGTTCTTTCCGGCTTTCCGGTACTCTCTTTTATAATGAGTCTCTCTTTTCTTTCCATTTCCATTCATCATAGCTCTATTTGTGAAGGTCTGCTCATGTGTTTAATTGGTTTTAGTAATCAATGGAACACCTACTGTGTCAGTTAGTCTCTGATTTTCGTTTAGGTGTAGGGCCTTTTTTCCCCCCCTTGTGTAATAATTATTTTGTGTAGTGTTTAATCCAACAATCCAGTTTCACTCAGTTCTTCAGTGAATATCATCACTCTAATGCAATTTTGGACTATTTTACCTCTAAATTCCATGATATGAAACTAATATTATCGTAAAAAGTAAAGCATAAAAAACAGGATAAATCCTGCTTTTAGTAATCTTTCCAAGACAACTGTTGCTGTGGAATGTGGTCTTCAAGAAGCTGGCTATAGTTCTTCAGGGATGTATGTTTCTGTTTACCAGAAACCAGCTATGAAATTATACATGTATTGGTAATAAAAGGCAACAGAAGTTATTTTGCCCAAACGTGGGAATGGCTGAGAGATGAAAGCCATAACTCACACTTAATTGTGAACATGGCCAATTAAAACATTTTGGAGAGAATTACCTGCAATAAATTGTCACTGAATAAAGGCATATTATTCAGTGTCAGTGTGTACGTGAGCTGTATTTTTGATCATTTGACTACATATCTTTTTACAGGTTACTACAATGCTCCTGTTATTCCTATTTAGCCTTCATGTTTATAGACATTCTTTCTTGCTAAACTTTCCCTTCTGGTCCAGTCAACACCCCTGCATTACAGAAATGCTATGTCCTATCCGTCATTGTCTTGCTGATGCTTCCCCTCCACCCCTAATTTTGAGAGGCAGATGATTATCTCCTTATTCCGGAAATTATAGTCCATTGTGTTTTGCACCCACTTTGCTCATTTAAACCAACATCTTTCTTCCTTCTTATTTTCATTTTATAGAATATATACACTGCTCTGAAGACTGAAATGAATCTTGCAACTTGCTCTGAAACTATTCTGAATACCCAAATTCTAGGAAAAAATCTATCAATTTAATCTATTCATCTTAAAAGGGCTATATATATCTGCATTATGTGTATGAATTGTAATTAACAGCTCATTTAATTTTTCTTAATTTCTTGTCTTCCATTCAGGGATGGCATAGTATTCTCTGAGGAGTGGTACAAGGATATAAAATTTGGCCTCAATCTTCGTTCTGTTATTTATTGGGAGAAATAAACTATAGCATCAACTTCATGATTATTTTCTTTGCATGTCTCAGTAGGGCTCACAGCTATATCACAAGAAAGAAAAGCTGCCAAAAAATCTAACTTCTGACTCCTTTAACTTTTTTTAATTAGCTACTTTATTTAAGACTTAAATAATCATGGTATATAAATTACTTTAAAGACACTATTAAAAAAAAAACAACCAACCAAACAAAAAAACTTGGGTTGTGCCATATTGCAATAACCATTCCACTGTTAAAACCACAGAAAAATAGCAAATGCGCACTAAATTAGTGCTATGGAAATTAAAAATTTCGACCAATTGAAAATCAGTAATTAGTTACTATTATATGCTGTTTCTAATGTGACCAATCAGCAGATGCAACGAATAGAGAGAAAAAAAAAAAGACAAAACTGTAGATATAATGATATTCTGGGAAGCAAGTATGGTCTGCTTGTAATCTAGCAGAATAATTGTCTTTAATTGTCTTTTCCATTGTGAGTTGTTTCTAATTTTGAGCAACAATATACAATGATTTTGAACAATGATATGTTCCATTTGTTCTGTTCCTCTGTTTCTCAATCGGTCTTCAGAAGCTATTGGGAAGTCTTCCTATTTTAATCATTACATTTTCAAATAAATTCTTGAGTAAGCAAAGCATGGATCTGATACTATGCCATACAGAAGGATAAATTCTGCCAGATCTGTTCTTAGTGAGACTGCTTTATCAGGTTTGTGACTGTTAATTTATCTAGATCTCTTGGTGACTGCCACTTTGAGAGTTTTTCAGTCATTTAAAGAACGGATTGGAAAAGAAAAAGTATTGTCTGTTAATAAATTAGGAGAACTTCCAACAGTTACTAAGTTATGCTTAGTAATAATTCTTGAAGCAGTTCTAATGAAGACTGAGCATGATTATATTCGTTCCTCAAAAAAGTGTGATGATGAAGGCAAAAGTTGTACTGTGATTTTATTTTGTTGGGCCAGAATGATTTAATATACTGTCAAAACTGAACAAAGAAGCTTCAATAAATGCCTTGTAGTTTACTCACCAATGGTTTTTTTAATTGAGGAAATATCCTCAAACTCTATGAAACTGTGACCATGGCTTAAAATAGACTGATACTCTGTGATATTTATGTGGAAGCTGTAAACATTTATCAAATATTCTTCCTTTTCCCTCTTATGTTAAACCAGAATTCATATATATTTTGAGAAAATTATCTGTTTTAGATTTGGTGAAAAATAAACAAAATGGGCATATATTTGTCAGGATACTGAAGAAGGGATTGTTAGTTTTAAGCGCATATCTTTAGCCAATCAATTAATCTTTAAGAAGAATGAGTTTGTAAATTTTGTTGATGTCTGTATCTTGCATAATTCAATAGCTTACATAAGCCCTGAAGAATTTATTCAGGTGCCCACACAGAGGATTTAGTACTACTGATGATGTCCTAAGACTTTCTCCTACGTCTCCAGCTGCCACTTCAAAAAGGCATGAGTTCTCTGTACATCCTTTATTATGTGTTACTTTGGGGCATTCAGACTGGTACCTGTGCTCTAGCTGTCCATGTTAGCCTCCCTTGTGGCTTCGAATTCAGCTGCCTAAAAGGCATATGAAGTTTTCTGAGACCTTTCCATGAGGCTAGTAGAACTGACACAAGACCTACAGGACACCCACAACATTCTGGAGTGGCAGCTAGAAGCTGGGTGAGATACTGTAGGGCTCCTGAAATGACACCAGAAAACTTTGTTTAGGAAACTGAATCAAGTCCCACATCCCTACTGGATAGACATCCACAGGACCTAAAGATATCACCATGAAGACATCTCCATTTAGATATCATAATCTCAAATGTTATTCAATTCCAAGTACTGAAGCTTTAAACTGAATTAGGTGTATATCACATTGTGCCAGACTGTGCAAGATACAAACTGACATTTCTTTGTTCTAGCAAAACTCCAGTCCTTCCAGCAGAGAGGAAAAGGCTCACCTTACTGCATTGCCTTGTATTAATGACTTTCCTCATGCCCTGTCAAGAGCTCTCCCACAACAGTTTTATTTCTTAATAAGAAAAACTGACTCTATAAAGTTATAGCTCCCAACTGGAAAAAATATCGTTTCCATAGGTACTTTCAATAATATTTTCACATATTAGGAAATAATTTTAACTTTTGATTAAGTTCTTTAGAATGGCAAAATTTCATGCACTTGCTTTCTAAATTTGTGCACCAAGATTTTCTTGTTAGGGAATAACCTTAATTACATCCATTTCCATCCATGCTATGATGGACTGCTGTCACTTCACTAAAACCACTTTTCTCTGACATAGAGTTCTAAATGTATTTTGCAAGAAGTGATCAGGAAATTGAATTTTTACGGTTTTTTTGTTTCTTTGTTTTCTAGAAAAATAATATTCTTACTCAGAATAAAATGACAAACTCAAGTATTCAATATTGAATATGCTCAGTATTTAATTGTGAAATGTTTATTTATAAACAAAATTGTACTTGTAGGACATGTGCTATGTAATAGCAGTTAAACTAATCCAACAATTCAGTTGAATTTGTTGCTAATAGTAGTAGGATGCAAAAACATTGCAGGGCTAACAGTTGTATCAGCAGTATTGCATCAGACCCAGAGATTTTTCTGTCTCTTTCTGGCTTTGGAGACAATTTATTTTACAGAATCACAGAATCACTACGGTTGTAAAAGACCTGTAAGAACATCAAGTCCGACCATCAACCAACACCACCATGCCCATTAAACCATGTTCCACAATGCCACGTCCACACATTTCTTGAACACCTCCAAGGATGGTGACTCCACCACTTCCCTGGGCAGCCTGTTCCGGTGTTTCACCACTCTCTCAGTAAAGAAATTTTTCCTGATCAACCTGAACCTCCCCTGGTGCAACTTGAGGCCATTTCCTCTTGTCATGTCACTAGTCACTTGGAAGAGACCAACCACTCACCTCTCTACAACCTCCTTTCAGGTAGTTGTAGAGAGTGATAAGGTCTCCCCTCAGCCTCCTCTTCTGCAGACTGAACAACCCCAGCTCCCTCAGCTGCTCCTCCTAAGACTTGTACTCCAGACCCCTCACCAATTTCATCACCCTTCTCTGGACATGCTCCAGCACCTCCATGTCCTTCTTGTAGTGAGGGGCCCAAAACTGAACACAGGATTCGAGGTGCGGCCTCACCAGCGCTGAGTACAGGGGTACAATCACTTCGCTACTCCTGCTGGCCATGCAGGCACTGTGAATCACACAGCCCAAGTGTCTGGAATGCCATGGATAACGTGCAAATGACATGAACATCATGGAAAAGTGGTTTTCAAGCCAGGGCTCCTGTGGCTTTTAGAGCAGTCCAATTTCATCTAAACTTCCAACCTTATGTGCTGGAAGGCTCCCTCCTTCCTTAGCTATCTGTAAAACAGAAACTGCACTTCTGTGCTGTGCACCCACAAAAGCTGAGAAATGGCAGAAAGTTCCAGCTACTACATAATTTTCTGTTTGTTTTGTTTACTTGCTTGTTTTATCCGGGAAATTTCAAGGAGTCATAATTGACAAGAGAGAAAAGTTGCTTTATGCTATTGAAAATGATGCTGTGTAACTTTAGAGGTGACTCAAAAGGTTCAAGGAAGTTTAAAATTTCTTGCTTATCCTCTCTATTTTCAGAGAGAACTTGTCTTTGAACTTGTGCATGGTAGAACTTGATAGTCTGCCTTTTTCAAGAAAGTTTCCCAATAAGGCTTTTGGGAGTCATTCTAGCTAAAGGAATGACATTCAAAAATTGGCAAATTCTCTTTGGCCCTATATACATAATAATTTAAAAAGATCTAATTCTTAGTGAAATTATTGGATGTCAAAGGATTTTGCACGTCAGAAGTTTAAGGCTTTTCTTGCCTTGGAGGAATGTATAGTTTGTCCTAGAGGGAAGAGCTTTAATACATACTGTTAAGCATACCGTGCTTTTAACTGTTTAAAACTATATATACAAGCCATAGAAAGGCATAGCATAATGAATTTAAAACCCCAAATTTGGACATAGTTCATCTTCAAGACTGGGATGCAAACTGACTATATAATTCAGACCTTTGCTTCCTCCACAGTGCTCAAATTTTAAACAGTATAAAGGAAGTCTTGTGTACAATTTTCAATGAAAATCCTTATGTGTCTGCTGGTAACCTACCCTTTCACTGACATATTGTTCTAGTTTTGCTATTAAAATCTCTAAAAAGAGGTCGTGTTTGTGCTTTCTTGATAAAATGTCAAGCATACTGGGTGCACTTACACGTTGAGGTAAAGATTCTATCCAACTTCCTTCCGCAATCATAATTTTCTCTTCATTTCTAGCACTGCATCCAATCAAAAGGCAGACACCTGTTTTTCAGCTTCTCTTCATCTAGCTTATAACTACCCTGAAATAATTTGCAATCTATGGCATATCATCTTAAACTGTGAGGTAACTAATTAGCAATTCTAAATGGAAAGGGAACTGGAAGCAGAAAGCTACACTCCCACAATAAATATGCCTGACAATTTCTGAAATCCAAGGGTGTGTGGCATTTACGGATAAATGTGGTGAAAAGGCAGAATATGTACATTTGACATTTGGAACAAAATCCATCTCATTATCAAGGCAGTCAACAACCCATAATTCTGATACTCAAACCATCATATACTGAGTGCGGTTATTTACTGAATTCATTAAGACAAGACGACCAGCCTGGCTGAATGGGGAGATTTTGCTGGGACTCAGGAAAAACAGGAGCGTTTATCACCTTTGGAAGAAGGGGCAGGCAACTGAAGAAGAGTACAAGAATCTCGCTAGGTCATGCAGAGAGGGAATTAGAAAGGCAAAAGCACAGCTAGAGCTCAACCTGGCCACGGTCGTAAGGGATAACAAAAAATGTTTTTACAAATAGATTAACAACAAAAAGAGAGCCAAGGAGAATCTCCATCCTTTACTGGATGTGGGAGGGAACATCGTCACCAAGGATGAGGAAAAGGCTGAGGTACTTAATGCCTTCTTTGCCTCATTCTTTAATAGCCACACCAGGTATCTTCAGGGTATTCAGCTCCCTGAGCTGGAAGACAGGGATGGAGAGCAAAATAAACTCCCCATGATCCAGGAGGAAGCAGTTAATGACCTGCTATGCCACCTGGACACCCACAAGTCTATGGGGCCTGATGGCATCCACCCAAGGGTGCTGAGGGAGCTGGCAGAGGAGCTTGCCAAGCCACTCTCCATCATTTATCAACAGTCCTGGTTAACAGGGGAGGTCCCAGATGACTGGTGGCTTGCCAATGTGACGCCCATCTAGAAGAAGGGCCGGAAGGAGGATCCGGGGAACTACAGGCCTGTCAGCCTGACCTCGGTGCCGGGGAAGATTATGGAGAGGTTCATCTTGAGGGCGCTCACGGGGCACGTGCAGGATAACCAAGGGATCAGGCCCAGCCAGCACGGGTTCATGAAAGGCAGGTCCTGCTTGACCAACCTGATCTCCTTCTATGACCAGGTGACCCGCCCAGTGAATGAGGGAAAGGCTGTGGATGTTGTCTACCTGGACTTTAGTAAAGCCTTCGACACTGTTCCCCACAGTATTCTCCTGGAGAAGCTGGCGACTCGTGGCTTAGACAGGTGCACTCTTCACTGGGTAAAAAACTGGCTGGACAGCTGACCCCAGAGAGTTGTGGTGAATGGAGCGAAATCCAGTTGGCGGCCGGTCACAAGCAGTGTCCCCAGGGCTCAGTTTTGGGACCGGTCTTGTTTAATATATTTGTCGATGATCTGGATGAGGGGATTGAGTGTTCCCTCAGCAAGTTTGGAGACAACACCAAGTTGGGAGGGAATGTTGATCTGCTCGAGGGTCGGAAGGCTCTGCAGAGGGATCTGGACAGGCTGGATCGATGGGCTGAGGCCAATTGTATGAGGTTTAATAAGGCCAAGTGCCGGGTCCTGCACTTGGGTCACAACAACCCCATGCAACACTACAGGCTTGGGGACGAGTGGCTGGAAAGCTGCCCCGCAGAAAAGGACCTGGGGGTGTTGGTTGACAGCCGGCTGAATATGAGCCAGCAGTGTGCCCAGGTGGCCAAGAAGGCCAATGGCATCCTGGCCTGTATCAGAAAGAGTGTGGCCAGCAGGAGCAGGGAGGTGATCGTGCCCCTGTACTCGGCACTGGTGAGGCCGCACCTCAAATCCTGTGTTCAGTTTTGGGCCCCTCACTACAAAAAGGACATGGAGGTGCTGGAGCGTGTCCAGAGAAGGGCGACGAAGCTGGTGAGGGGTCTGGAACACAAGTCTTATGAGGAGCGGCTGAGGGAACTGGGGTTGTTCAGCCTGGAGAAGAGGAGGCTGAGGGGAAACCTTACCGCTCTCTACAGTTACCTGAAAGGGGGTTGCAGAGAGGTGGGTGTTGGTCTCTTCTCCCAAATGACAAGTGATAGGAAATGTCCTCAAGTTGCGCCAGGGGAGGTTCAGGCTGGATATTAGGAAAAATTTCTTTACTGAGAGGGTGGTGACACACTGGAATAAGCTGCCCAGGGAAGTGGTGGAGTCACCCTCCCTGGAGGTGTTCAAGGAATGTGTGGTCAAGGCATTGTGGGACATGGTTTAACGGGCATGGTGGTGTTAGTTGATGGTTGGATTTGATGTTCTTACAGGTCTTTTCCAACCGTAGTGATTCTGTGATTCTGTCATCAGAAATCTTGCAGATAGAAAACTTATCTTAGAAATACTTCTTAACTCAAGAAGTTAATAGTAACATTCCTTAAACATTGCTGTGAAAACCAGAATAGATAAAATAGTTGCAGGCCAGATCATAGGAAGAGCTATGCCTCAGTGTCAGACTCTCGATGATCTCAATTTCTTTTTAATATAGTTAAAAATCTTAGTTGTTTTTAGTTTCTACTGAACAGATGTTTTCAGTGAATGGCTACATTAATGCACATGATTTATTTCCCTGAAACAAATTCAGGATGCAAGTAATTTCCATCATTTCCTCTAATTTGCATTATATTATGTTTGTCTGTTCCAATATATTCTAGTCACCAGTGGCCTAAGTGACTGATTTCAGCAGCCCGATGATGAAAGTAGCTGGCCAAGAACACCTGCAGGAGTTTATCTAAATATTAATGGACACACCTGCCAGAGGGAGAGTTCTTTACTTCCAGGGTGAACAGGCAGCAAAGCATCATAAAAAGAAAGAATATTTGGAAGGGATCCCTGGAGTTCATTCAGGACAACTTGCTGTTCAAAACAATGCTCGCTTCTAAGTTAGACCAGGTTGCTCTGAGTCTTGCCCAGTCAAGTTCTGAATATCTCTGAGCGTAGTTATTCTACAGGCATTCTGCACAACTTGCTCCAGTGCTTAAACACTTTCTGTGTTTTTTTCTGAGTTTTTTTCTTTTTCTTAGGTCCAGTCAGGATTTCCCTTGCTGAAACTTGTGGCTGTTGCATCTTGCCATTCACTGTGCATTGCTGGGGGAAGCCTGGCTCCATCTCTGCACTCCGCCTTTCATAGAAGCCTGCAGTAAGATCTCCCTCAGCCTTCTTTTCTTCAGGCTAAAGAAACTGATTTAATTCAGCCTCAAACTATATATTGGAATAGGCTGCCCAGGGAGGTGGTAGAGTCACCCTCCCTGGAGGTATTCAAGGAGCGTGTGGATGTGGCACTGTGGGATGTAGCTTGATGGACATGGTGCTGTGTGGTGTTGGGTGGGTTGTGGCTTGTTGTTGTTGTGTGGCGTGGGTTTTGTGTTTTTTTTGTTTTGTTTTGTTTTGTTTTTTTTTTTTCCAGGTTGGACTCGATGATCTTACAGGTCTTTTCCAACCGTACTGATTCTGTGATTCTGTGATTCTGTTTGCTCCACCCCCTAATCATCACAATGATTAGCTCCAGCTTGTCTTGTATTGTGGGATGCAAAAGTTCAGGGAAAAATCACTTCTATCAACTTTTCGCTATGGTTTTGTTGATAACCCAGTATGGTTATGTACAAGGTTTATTGTGAGATTTACCAGATCTTCAGCAGCTGACTCATGTTCACCTTGTTGTCTGCCAGGACCCCCATCTCCTTTTTTTCATTCATTCAAACTTTGCACATTCCCCCCAAGTTTCATTTTAGGATGTAACCCTGTTGTCAACATCACATATCACTGGTATTACAGGAATTCAGAACTACATAACAGATCTGGGGAAGTTTAGAGCAGCCCAAGAAGTACAGAGTAAAATGATCGGGTCAAGGCACCTGTTGCTTCTCTTCTATCCCAGCAATCCCACACATGTTGCAAGACCTGGAGCTTTCACAGAGTTCATCTAATATGGCGAGGTTAACTCATGCTTTTGGTCCTTCTGACACATGCCCCTTGTTACAGCTGAACATTTTTTAAATGGATAAAGTAACTTGTCACGATAAAAGTCACATAACTACTGCTTTTGTATCTTCCCTGACCAAAGGCCTCTTAAAAGAGTTGCAGACACAGAATGTCTATATATCTCAGCAATGATTCAGCTTTATCTTTAAGGTACAAACACCCTTACTTCAGTCTGCCCGGTCTGTGCCTGTAACACTTGTAACATCAGTAAGAATACTTAACACTAATACAATCCATGTGTTAACTGTCCGTATGAGTCAGCAGCTCAGCTCAGGAACCATAGCTGACTCAAGCTCGTAGAAGATGATTGATGATGCATGCATGAATATGCTTTTCAGAATAAATAAATAAATAAATAATAAAAAAGTTCTTAATAGGCAATTTAAGTTCTTCTTGCAACATAGCTGCAAACACTGCCAACCAGATGGAAAAAAGGCACAAATGATGATGTGGACTCCAGTAATTGTGTGCCTGCCAAACAGCTGAATAGAGCGGAATACAATTCCTGTCAGTGACAGGACAAAGAGAAGACAGTGTTCTTTGTTGTCACTATAGGTTGCTATGAGCTTATGCCTCTGCCCTCCATTTTGATACATTTCATTCCTATATGTTAGCAATTCTACTTTCACAAGCTGACACTTCTGGTGGTTGGTGATTTTACAACATTAATAAGACCAAAGCAGTCTGTGTGTATTTACAACATCTGAGTGTGATCACAGATGTGGGGGCTGATTGCTACTCTCTGCCATATATGCATCAGCTCACTTTTTTAAGATGACTGTTTCATCTTTCCTCCTGTTCTTTTTCCGACTTTCCCTCATCCCAAGATACAGATTTTCTGTATTGGTTGCAATTGAAGGTTCCTCTCTCACACACATACTGCCTTTGAACAGTTTTTCTTCTAGGGCTGTTATTTTACTATGAAGCCATGCATGTAACTGTACGATTGATACTGTGTGCTCTCATACCAAAGTCTCAGAGGGGAGGATTCACCTACCAAATGTGTTGCTTCATTTGGCCTCTCTTTCCAGGCAGTCAGCAAAGTCAGTAGGCGCTTTGGTGGCTTGATTTATCTTGTTCTAAAGTAGATGTCTAAAATAAGTCAAAAGACTCATGGCCCGGGATTGCTTATTTTTCCTCGTTGACTACAAACTAAGCTTAAGATGACTAGTTTAGGTGCAGATAGCTACACAGTAAACACCTAATTACTTGAGATTAAATCCTCTCAGCATCTATGACCATTAGTGAATAAGTCCAGTCCATTAAATATAATAACCTAAATTCTCAACAGTATTCTTATTTGATGAAAGGCATTGATTCCTGTTGAGATTTTTTTTTTTTTAAACAGTTGTTGGGGAATCTTAAATCTTGACAATGAAATGCTGAATGGAATGGGATTTTTCCACTTATTTTGAAGGCGTGAAGTTTTAAGTGTCTGATCCTCTTTTAACCAAAAGCATGCAAGGTTGTGTATAGCTGGGCAACGTGGGTGTTTAATGCTGTGCTTGGCATTTGACAACAGTGTGAGGCAGTGGAAAATAATGCTCTGATAGTCTCTGGATTTTTTTTCCCAGGGCCACATGAGGGTTTTTTCCTGTCATACTCACCCCATGGTTACTCAACCTTGAGATTATTTTCTTGCAAAGATATAGTGGGCTGACAGCTCTGTCTAATTTAAATTTTATTACCTTCCTGTAACTTTTAATGAGAATTTAAACTCTTAAATGTCAGAATTTAGGGTATATTTAGATAAGGTTAATGATCTGGTCTGGAGTTATTTTCTGATGGGTATGAAAACTGTGAAGAGCAGCCAGTTTGCCCTGTTCCCAGAAGAACTGCTGTTGCAACTGGACCTCTAGTTACTTCAAAAGCAAAGAAGGTCCTTTATTTATTATCACATTCACTGACAGGACAGCAGAACGGTTATGCTGATGCACCAACTTTACATATGAGAGAACCTATAGTGATTTTGAATGTGCCTCTTCCAAAACCCCAGGCAGGATATCATCCTGGTTTACTTTAGTTCTATAAGGGAAACAAAGAAAGAATAAGGACCTGAGGGGTTAAAGGAAGAAGTCTCTAGTCTTTCACATGGTGCACATGGGAACTGCGATTGTTCCGCAGACCTACTTAAAGAAACAGAGGTCACAGTCACATAACTGTATGACTGCTTAATGATAAGCAGTATTAACTGCATTTCAGACCTGTCTTGTTACACAACTGTATCTACTACAGTTTATTAATCAAGGAAGACTATGCCGATAGCTATGTCATGCATGTCTGTTTTCGTGCAAATCTGACTGCCACATATGATTGTGTCTCATTTTATATGTATCAGCCAGATGCCACTATTTAAGAAGTTTATGACTGCACTATATTTAAGGAAGTGTTTCCTCAATCCAGGTTTAGAGACACTGCTTAAGCAAACTCCAGGCATAAAATAAAGCCATTTGTCTTCATTGTTTGAACAGATATGAAATCATTTTAACATAGACCCAAGCAAAAAAATAATTTATAGCTATCCAACCAACTGAGAAAACTAAACTGACAAAGGCAAATTATATGTTCATATCTTAATTCTAGGCCTTTTTGACTTAAAAATACCTTTTTTCAGCAATGCTGGGAAGTGTTCCCTTCCCCTTGGGAATCCTAATCTGAAAAGCTATCCTAAAAGTACATAAAGTAAGGGCTTGCTTTCTCGGACTGAGTAGAAGCCACTCTGGTTGCATAGCAGTAATGTTCCTTGCACTGAATAGAACACTTACACAGGATAAGTGGATTTTCCATGGAAGTCTCTTTTGTTCTGGGTAAGAGTTCAAAACCAAAGTGCTAAGTAATCTGAGAACAAGACTATTCTGGTGGTGATTCTTTAAGAAGTCCAGGCTTCACTGTGATGCTTGAGAGGCCAGATCTAGTGGGCATGGAGTAGCACAGGTGATACATGTTGGGGAATTTTTATGGTGCCCCTTGAGGTGAATTAAACACACATTTGTGCTTAAAGATAAAGATAAAATAAAATAATTAACAATACATTGGGCAGAGTCCCACTACCATAAGTGGTTCTATAATGAGTCTACAGAGATGTGCCACAAGCCAATTCCTTATACACACTTGCACCAGCACAAATCCCATGAGCAGCTGTATGAGGCACGTTGGCCCAGCCTTGGGTCCATCCCTCAGCCCAGCTCTGCTGCCCAAAGATGGCCTCTGAGCACATACATTCCAGGGTGGCTAGAAGACAATGCTGTGGCTGTTTGTTATCACCAAGGGAAACTCACTCCCTTACAGCGAGCTTTTCTGTCTCTGGCATTCCTGCTTCCAGCCACTTTAGCTCCTGAATTTGGGCCTTCTTGCTTTCCATGCCAGATTATTCCTTGGTCATAAATTACCACTGCTGAGCAGTTACAATCTGAATATGCCCTTCATACAAGTAGCTGAACACCTGATTTATAAATTACGGTGAGGCACAGGGAACAACTGTCCAGCTACAGGCATAACTTCACTTTTCAGCACCAGTGAGAGTCATTAGGAAGAAGAGCCAAAATTAGTGGTTTGACATATGTTATTTAAATGTTCAGTGCCGTTTCAGTGTTCAATGTTATTTCATATGCTATTTCAAGGGCAGTATTAGCTATGTAGATGCTGCTATCCCTCTCAATTTAATTCCATATGCTTTTACTGAAGAGAAAATAGAACAGGGTTATTTCTGCTGTAGAGAATACAATAAGGAGGACACTAAAAATGACCGCACACCCCAACAACACCAGTCCCTTCAAACTGTTACAGAGTTATAGAATATTGCATCTATTTCTCATCAAATATGTATGTGATGCTTTTCTAGAAATACATTGTAACCACATTGCAGCATTGGTTGCATTACAGGGATAGAAGTGGTATTTTACAGCCTTTACTTATACAGAAATCAGACTATATGATCTGAAGAAAGCCCATGTGAGTTTATAAATTACGCTTGTGATTTTATATTACCCATGGAAAATACATTATTTTTCAAAACAAAGAAGCATTTTATTTCTAGATGCAGAAGAGGACACGTGAAGCTTCCAAGAGAAAACTCTTCTGCAGCTTCTCTGCAGCTTGTACTGCAGAGAACATGACATGGCCAACAGCACGGAGAGACTGCAAATTGCTTTTTCAAAAGTATAATAAGCGTAACTACATGAAGTGCATTGTTGCAAACAGTGCAACCATCGGCAACCAACTCCTTGACATAAATGGAGTTGCAAGAGAGAATAACCAACATAGATAAGATCAGAAACAGGCTGTTAAATGAAATTCGTATGTGTGGTTTTTGTCTGGTTTTAGTTTCAGTATCTAAATGTGGTGGGTTGACCTTGACTGGCTGCCAGGTTGCTACCAAGCCACTCTATCACTCCCTCTCCTCAACAGGACAGGGGGAGAAAATATGAATAAAAGCTCATGAGTCAAGATAGGGATAGTGAGATCTCTTGCCAATTACCACCATGGGCAAAACAGACCCAGCTTAGGGAAATTAATTTAATTTATTGCCAGTTAATAACAAAGTAGGATAATGAGAAATAAGAACAAATCTAAAATCAGCTTCTCCCCACCCCTCCCTTCTTCCCGGGCTCAACTTCACTCCCAATTCTTTTACCTCCTCCCCTCAAATGGTACAGGGAAATAGGGAATGGGGTTCGCAGTCAGTTCATAATGTGTTGTCTCTGACTCTTCTTTTTCCTCACACTCTTCCCCTGCTCCACCATGGGGTCCTTCCCACAGGATACAGTCCTTCATGAACTTCTCCAACATGAGTCCTTCCCATGGGCTGCAGTTTGTCACAAACTTCTTCGGCATGGGTCCTTTCCACAGGGTGCAGTCCTTCAAGAACAGACTGCTCCAGAGTGGGTCCCCCACAGGGTCACAGATCCTGCCAGAAGACCTGCTCCTTAATTTGCCCCTCTCCACAGGCTGTAGTTCCTGCCAGGAGCCTGCTCCAGCATGGAGTCCTCCACAGGCTGCAATATGGATATCTGCTCTACCATGGTCCTTCATGGGCTGCAGGAGGACAACCTGCCTCACTATGGTCTTCTCCAGGGGCTGCAGGGGAATCTCTGCTCCAGTGCCTGGAACACCTCCTCCCCCTCCTTCTTCACTGACCTTGGTGTCTGCAGAGTTGTTTCTCTCACATATTCTCACTCCTCTCTTCTCTGGCTGCTGTTGCACAGCAGTTTTTCCTCTTTCTTAAATATGTTATCACAGAGACACTACTAACATTGCTGACTGGCTCAGCTTTAGCCAGCAGCAGGTCTGTCTTGGAGTCAGTTGAAAGTGGCTCGATCAGAAGTTGGGGCAGCTTCTTGTGTCTTTTCACAGAAGCCACCCTTGCAGCCTCTACTGCTATCAAAACCTTGCCGTATAAACCCAACACGCTAAAACAATTTGTGTTTGTCTTCACATATTCTGATTAGTTATTTTGAAATTTGAGTGTTAATATGTCATTCAACATCATGAATTATTGAGAGAGCTGGAACTGTTTAACCTAGAGAAGAGAAAGTTCAGGGGTGATGTGTACAATGTGTACAATATGTACAATGTGTACAATGGGTACAAACACCTGAAGGGAGGGTGCAAAGAGGACTGAGCACCACTTTTCAGTGGTGTCCAGTGACAGGACTAGAGGCAATGGGCACAAACTGAAACAGGAGGTTTGGTCTGAACATCAGGAAGCACTTTTTTACTGTGAGGCTTACTCAGCAGTGGCACAGGTTGCCCAGAGAGGCTGTGAAGTCTCCCTCCTTGTGGGTATTCAAAAGCCATCTGGACACAGTCATGGGCAACTGGTTCTACGTGAGCCTGCTTGAGCAGGGGTGTTGGACCAGATGATCTCCAGAGATCCCTTCCAACCTCAACCATTCTGTATTTCTGTGATTCTGTGAATTGTAAAAAGTTAAACAACTTATAGCCAGAGAAGTGATCAAATTAAAGAAAGCTCTATGATGTATCTGCATTCCTCCTAGAAAAGTTTACTCTTCATGACAAAAACTGTTTAAGTTGAAATTAGATCTTAACAAAGTCTTTTCTTTATATTAACAATAATTATTAGAATATAATTCAAAAATAATAATTTATTATTACTATATTGCATGCAAGAGAAGAAGATACAATCAATAAAAAGTGTAGCTACTTTTATTTATTGAAAGTATTTAAAGGAGCACTATTGGGAAAATTATACTATAAATTAAAAGCTTAATTTTAAAATGGTACTAAGATCAATTATATTAATATCCTCATACGGTTTTTACTAGACTATTAAAGATCCTTATTTTTTTCCTTGACTATAAAGTTTTCATCTTTGATATCAGCATTGAGGTACAACAGAGAAGTCCTCATTTCTGTAAATATTCTGGATGTTTATTAAAATAAAGATTATTACTGAGCATCTTCTTTTTAGGTCCCTAAGCTCCAGATGCTGTTATTATTACAACTACTCTTTCCCTGTTTCTATGGCAGTAATTACTGAAACATTAAAGCCTATATACCTATATACACACACATATCGCTGTATGTAAGTATCTACTACATTATCCACGGCTGTAGATGTGGGGTTTTTTTCATATACTCACTCTACATAGTTCCATTGTGTTTTCTCATAAAATACCTTGAGTCGACAGTAGGCATATGAACGGAATTTGAAGATACCAGAGTACCTACCTATAGCTAGTATATAATTACTATAATGTGATATATAAATATACCTTGGGTTGTCTTACCTTGGATTCTCTTACCTACAGTTATGGAATATCTGGATCTAACACTTGGAATTTCAGACCTGCTCTGAATTTTACACAAGTACAAAATGTAGAAAATCTCTGGATTGGTTGAAACATATTCTTATTCTGATCGCATTACACTGTTGCAGTAGTTAAATTACTCTATAGATAATCTTCAGAGTTACTGACTTGTTCTACATTCCCCAAAAGCTTAAAAGGACTCATAGACTTCTCCCTATATTGAGGCATTTGAGAGCCTACAGTAAATGAATAAATTCATATTACATAATTCCAGTATATACATGTGTTTGCTAGCTGGGGAAGCTCAACTGCTGTCTGTTCTGGGAGGAAATAATTATTGAGAAGCAATAAAGTGGGATCTTTTAGATTTCTTAAACCAGTGCATTCAGGTACATGTTAAAGGCAAAACTATCTTGTTCTTTTGCAGCAGTTCATTGATACAGAGCTTTAAAGTTAAGATTTCTATTAAAATAAAACTTCTGAATGCTTTTCTTACACTGATGGATAATGAAGTTATAAATAGTATACTTAGAGAAGTCAATGCTATAGCAGAAAAGCTAAACGGGCATTTTTATAACGGTTCACTTCATTGAAAGTTTAACACAATAGAAGTCTTCATAGGGGAGAAATATGAAGAATGTTCTCATGCTGAAGTATTGTTAGATGTTGTTGATCCATCAGGATAAATAAGCAGCAAGGACTAGATTCTCTTTGTGCATAAACCCTGGAGAAGCTTAATATGAAATTGTCACAGTGGTGACTATGCTGTATAACTTTACATTTAAATTAGCCTTGCTACCACAGGAAAGGAAGATGGTAAATGCAGTGTCATTTTCACAAAGGTCTTTAGAAGAAATCTGTAGGAATAGACACTGGTCTGAGTGCATTTGACTTTTGTACCAAGCAAAGCAGTCAGAACTATAATAAATAATAGAATTAAGTGAATATATGATACTACTATGAAAAGTCAATACAGCTTTTATAGAATAAAGTCACTCCCTACAAATTTTGAACAGCTCTTTAGTGATGTCAATGAACTTGTCAGTAACGTTCATAGCAGCATATATGGGCTTCCAAAAAGCTTTTAACAGGCTTTTTTTTGAAAGTGGAAAAGTCCTGTCACAGATAAATAGTTAACTGAAAGACTGGAAACAAATGTAGGAAAAATAACCAACTCTTGTAATGGATGGAGGGTAATGATAAGAATCCCACAGGGGTTTGTATTGGACCTGTGTTGCTCATCGTATTCATGAATTGTCCAGATCAAGCGTGAGAAGTGACAGTGGTGGTTGATGATGCGTAATTATTCAGGCTACTCAAAAGTAACACAGACTGTGAATATCTGAGAAGTCATATCATGAGTCTGACTGGCTATGAAATAAATTTTAAAATATAATAAATGTAATGTTCATGAATAAAAGCAAGTATACAAGGAGAAATATAATCCTAACTGAAGATATACCGCAGTAGACTCAAAATTAGCAAGTACCTTGCAGATAGATACTCCATCCCATGACATTGAGTCCTTGTGAAAACATCATTCAGCAATGCTCTAAGATGTAAATTGAATATTAGAATTTACTAGAAAAGGAATAGAAATGAAAAAACACTCATGTCCTCAATATTGGTGTATAGCTGTAGTCAGATTGTCCAAGAAAGAAGATAGCAGAAGAAAGAATGAGGGGAAGGGCAATGATGATCAAAGAAAGATTTTTGCTAAGCAAACCATCACAAAAAATAACATCAGTACACACTTGTATATATATGATATAAAGCTAAAAGGCAATGCAGTTTATACAGTATGTACAGGAACATTTATTTTAAGCTAGGACTTTTCAGCATGGAAAACAGAAAGATAGGAGGGATAGAAGAGAGTTAGATAAAGTAATTAATGATATAGAAAAAAAATGTATAGGGAAAAGTTGGTTACCATTTCTCATGTTAAAAGATGTAGAGAGCACTTAATTTCCTAAAATTTTAAAATAAATAAAACAAATAAAAATGAATATATTTTTCACATAGTGCACATTTGCATTCTGTATCTTACTGTGGTAGGATGACTTTTATGACAATAATAAATAATTCAAGACAGTACTATATTAAGTCACTAAAGTCATGGAGAACTATTAAAGCACAGCCATACAAACACAACCTGTAGTTCAGGGAGGGCCTACGCTACAGATTGCTGCAAGCTGACAGGACACGCAAGTAGTAAGAGCACCCAGTGATTGTCTTTGTTTCTCAGCTTAAAACTGGACAAGTAAGGAGTGTTACTTTCTCTTGTGTGTCCAGGGAGCACCCAAGAATCTTCACTTCCAGCAGGAAGGGATGCATATGCTCTTAATTGGTTAACACTTTTTTTCTTGCTACTACTGATTTTTTTGTAAAAAGATTAGTGGGCCAGTATCTTGACAAAACAGGAAATTCTGGGGACTGCCATATGCTGAATGAGATCATGCAGTCTCCCAATGGTTTATATTCTATGTGAATTCAATAAAGAATAATTTTGTTTTGTGTATCAAGGTGACCTTGTCTGTCAAACTGCAGGACTAAATGGGAGAGATGATATGGTGGAGCAGTGATTGGCTAAAATTATGAACCACAACAGGATGCATTAAGGGAATAGAAGACCTCTTGTCCTTATGAATGGAACTGTATTAGTCACTGAGGCACTGAGCCATAGAGAATCCTTTCCCTTAAGCAAAGCTTATCTCTACTGTTATTGCACTCACACCAAAACCTAGGGTTTCACTTCGTAAACCAGAATTACAAACAGAAAGGAATAGGCTTTCAGTGCATTCATGTTAAGTAGTTAGTTTCTTGTGCATATGTTGTTCACTACACTTATGGTGTTGGCCTTGTTTATCATGCACTGTTACTTCAATTGCATGTAAGTCCATATAATACATGGAATACCATATCCATATAAAAAGTAACTAGACATGTTAGGCTGACATAGAGTTGTAGCTTAAATTAAAAATATGTTCTGATACTTAGCTGCATGTTCTGAATTTCCTGTTTATGATACATTTTAACATATGAAAAGGCAAATTAGAAAGAGAAATAGTTCCATTGTATACAAATATTTCCAGAAATGTCTCACCAGAAAAGAATCCAATCCTACCATTAAAATAACTGGTCTAACAAAAGGTCATGCCGCACAACATAAAAGCAAGTTGAGAAGGAAATATGAGCATCACTAAAATATTTAGGTTAGATTTAAAATTTGCATACTTGGAACCACTAATGCTAATGAACCACATCATTGAAACAAAATACTAATGGCAAGATAGTAATGGAAAAAAGGCAGTGAAGTAAACAACTTGGACAAAATTAAACTGCTTCAAAAATGCAAGCCAAAAATTATAAAGAAAGATATAATCTTGCATACAGAAAGCCAGGTCAGCAGTTATTTCTGTGCCTGCCCCTAATCTGTCAAAACCTCATCCTTATTTTGCATTGATAGTTATTGTAGAAGGAGAAAGGAAGTTAAGAGCTGAAAGTGTGAGGAATTTTCTTCATCTTTATTTCTAACCCTGAATAGACACTTGACATGCTGGCAGATCTGATCTGTACACAAATCAAGTGTCTGCCAGGGCCTGAAAGACACAATGTGACCAATGTTTGAAAGATCTTTCAAAGCCAGAGTTAGGGTCATTCAAATTAAAGGAAGCGTATATCACCCTTTGATATTGCTCGTACACCAATCACGCAGCATCGGGAATAAACAGGAAGAATTAGAGATCTGTGTGTGGTCGCAGGGCCATGATCTCATTGCAATTACTGAGATTTGGTGGCATAGCTCACATGACTGGAACGCTGTCATGGATGGCTATGTTCCTTTTAGGAAAGATAGGCCAGCAAGGCGAGGTGGTGGAGTTGCTCTTTATGCGAGAGAGCAACTGGAATGTATCAAGCTCTCCCTGGGGGTGGATGAAGAGCAAGTTGAGAGCTTGTGGGTAAGGATTAAGGGGCAGGCTAATATGAGAGACACTGCTGTGGGTGTTTGTTACAGGCCACCTGATCAGGATGGGGAAGCTGATGAGGCCTTCTACAGACAGCTGAGAGTCACCTCACAATCACAGGCCTTGGTTCTCATGGGGGACTTCAATCACCCTGATATCTGCTGAGAAGGCTACACAGCCAGGCATGTACAGTCCAGGAGGTTCCTCCAGTGTATTGATTATAATTTTTTACTCAGGTGGTGGAGGAGCCAACAAGGAGAGGTGTACTACTGGACCTAGTACTGACAAACAAAGAGGGACCGGTGGAGGACATTAAGTTTGGGGGCAGCCTCGGCTGTAGTGATCATGGGAAGACAGAGTTTAGGATCATGTGTAGTATGCACAAAATGACAAGTAGGATTGCAACCTTGGACTTCAGGAGGGCTATCTTTGATCTCCTCAAGAAACTGTTCGGAGAAATCCCATGGGTTAGGGCTCTAGAGGGTAGGGGGACTCCAGAGAGCTGGATGATATTCAAGTCCCACTTCCTCCAAGCTCAGGATTGGTGTATCCCTAAGAGCAAGAAATCAGGCAAGGGAAGCAGGAGACCTGCATGGTTGAGCAGGGAGCTTCTGGAAAAGCTCAAGTGGAAGAAGGAAGTTTACAGTACATGGTAGAAGGGACTGAGCAGTTGGGAAAATTACAAAATTCTGCCAGTGTATGCAGGGATGAAATGAGGACAGCCAAGGCCTCGTTGGAATTAAACCTGGCAAGGGATGTCAAGGTCAAAATGAAGGGTTTCTTCAAGTACATCGGAGGCAAAAGGAAAACTAGAGAAAATGTGGGCCCACTGTTGAATGAGACAGGTGCCACGGTGACAGATGATGCAGAGAAGGCAGAGTTACTGAATGCCTTCTTTGCTTCAGTCTTTACTGCTCCGGCCAGCCCTCTGGAGTCCCAGACTTTGGAGGTAACAGAGAAAGTCTGGAGGAAGGAAGACTTTCCCTTGGTTGAGGAGGATCAAGTTAGAGACCAGTTAAGTAATCTGGACATCCACAGGTCCATGGGTCCTGGTGGAATGCACCCGTGAGTGCTGAGGGAGCTGGCAGAAGTCACTGCTGGTGCCTGAGGAGTGGAGGAGAGCCAATGTTACTCCAATCTTCAGAAAGGGCAAGAAGGAAGACCCAGGAAACTACAGTCCAGTCAGCCTCACCTCCATCCCTGGAAAGATGATGGAACAGCTCATTCTGGCTGTCATCTCAAAGCCTGTGGAGGAAAAGAAGATTATGAGAAGTAGTCAACATGGATTCACCAAGGGGAAGTCATGTCTAACCAATCTGAGAGCCTTCTATGATGGCATGACTGGATGGATAGATGAGGGGAGGGCAGTGGGTGTTGCCTACCTTGACTTCAGCAAGGCTTTAGACACTGCCTCCCACATCATCCTCATAGGCAAGCTTAGGAAGTGTGGGTTAGATGAATGGACAGTGGGGTGGATTGAAAACTGGCTGATAGATAGAGCTCAGAGGGTTGTGGTTAGTAGCAGAGAGTCTAGTTGGATGTCTGTTACAAGTGGAGTTCCCCAGCGGTCAGTACTTGGTCTAGTCCTGTTCAATATATTCATCATTGACCTGGATGAAGGGATAGAGTGTGCCCTCAGCAAGTTTGCTGAGGTCATAGGAAGTTCCATCTAAACATGAGGAGGAACTTCTTCACTTTGAGTGTGGCAGAGCACTGGAACAAGCTGCCCAGAGAGGTTGTGAAGTCTCCTTCTCTGGAGATATTCAAAACTCGCCTGGACGCATTCCTGTGCAATCTGCTCCAGGTGAACCTGCTCTGGTGGGGGAGTTGGACTAGATGGTCTCCAGAGGTCCCTTCCAACCCCTATCATTCTGTGATTCTGTTATTCTGTGATGCTATTAACACTATCAGTTCAAATAATCCTGAGTTTTAGAGAAAACTGTAAAAATTCTGTATTATTTTGTACCTGGTGATCTCAAGTACAGTTTTGAAGTTGTCTAAAAAACTTTCCTTGCTGCATTCAGTGGAAAAAGAACACTGAATTCTAAAATTCTGCAACTCTTCATCAACTGGAGAGCAAAATCACTTCCTCAGGTTCTGTCTATGTCTCCCAATAAAATACTAAAAATCTGGATTACATGAAGGAAATTGTTGTAGCACTATGTTTCACAGATAGATGGGACTTGACATCAATGCTGTGTGTTATCAAAACAATGAAACTGGCTCCTTCTCAGAAAAATAAGAAGAAATATACACTGTAATAAAAAAAAGTTGTCTTTGCAGAGAATTTACATCTGTTCCCAGAAGATGACGTCCATGCACACTCCTCCATCTCCCTTCCTTTAACAGATCACACCAGGCATGAGATCACCTGATTTGCAAGACCACATTATTCATACCTAAAACCTACTGGAACCCATATTCTAAGGGGTCTCCTGACCAACGTTCAGTTAAAATTCTTTCTCTGAGCAGGCTATAATATAAGTTGGGTGAGGTAGCACTCTTCAGCTTTTGGGGTTATATAAAAGTCTCAGATCGGGGCTGAGCACATGGGAGAAAGTAAGGGAGAATGGTTTCCATGCTCTGCTCCTAGAACAATAACTTCTTTATTAATTAAATTAAAGAGCAAGCATGTAAAATACATAAACAGTCTTGAAAGTCTGAACTGGAACCCAGGACTCATTCATAGTCTACAGGGTTTCAGTCCTTTGCTCAATAAATGTTTGAGACTTCTTCTTCCATATAGTGGCACAGTTTTGTTGAGAGGAATAATGTCTTACTGTCTAAATGCTTGCATTCTTTATTGGTTCTGGGTTTGTAGCAATGACATGTTTCTTGTTCCTTTTATCTTCTCACTGGGTTTGAATCACTACTGTGCCTCTCTAATCTAAGACTGTAGCTTTTAGTAATGCAGCAGTTCCATTACCAACAACTATAATTGGAATTATGTCTCTACCTTTTTAATGGTGTTGTTTTTCTTCCCTGATACGCCTGCAAATCAATATTAATGTGAATATTTAAATCTACAAAATCTGCACTTAGTCTATTTGAAGTATTAGATGAAGCTGGCAAAGCTGTTCTCTTACTCAGTTCTTCCTCCCAACATAGTCAAGTTAAAAACCACAGAAAAGTGTCAGGTTTGTGATTTATTCTCAAAGCTTTTTGCTTTAATAGCCTGATGCTGTATGGTAAGTTACAGTTTTTTGCGAAGTAGTGAACATATATGTCTCTGACGTGCATAGGAAATAAATGCACTATTTGAGTGAATGGCAGACTCTTAGAGTAAGAGAAGGGATGAAAGCTGGAAAATACATTTAACAGGTACTTTTGCAGGGAGGTTTCCCCCCTACCTTTAATGTCTCCTTTCTGGGAAAAAAAAAGAAAAAAAAAAAAGCTAAGACTTCAAAAAGCAAACCCTGCTTTTTCTGAAGCCTCTTTTTCATCTTTCTATTCCCTTTTCCTATCTCCAGGAAATATATTCATCCTTTAAACATACAGGTGAGAAAATACTGAAATATGTTTCAAAAGCAAACAGTTTGTTATTTGAAAGGAATCCTGTCCAGCAAATTTCTCTGGGCAAGGTATTCTATTCACATCTAGTCTTGTCTTTGTCGCATTTAGTGATGCGGAGGTTGCCACAACAAATGCTATGATCAGAAAAATACTTCTCTCATCTGAGAAAGATCTTTTTTTTTTGGAGGACATTTGTACTATGCTTATTTAAGCAGCACTCCCCATTAATGTCATTGACTCTATCTTCATGGATTACGCATTTACAGCTAATTCTTTTTTTTTATTTGTTTGTGAAATAAATAATATGCAAAGGCTCCACTAAAAATTGGGATTTAGTATACAATTAATCCAAAAGAAATCCAAATCCCTCCTCAGAAGATGATAGGATCAATTCTCCAAAACATGTGCACTACGTTCAACCAGGCTTTTAATTCCCTTAGGTTGAGGGGGATGGTTTGAGGGCAATGCTGACCACAGCCAAAATTGTTGAAGGATCCAGACCTCATTTAAGACTGAGAATGAGAAAGAAAGTTCTGTGCAATGTTCTATAATCTGAGGCTGAAGTTTTTGGCTATACCTAAGCTAGCCATCATTACTCTGCCCCTTCCAAGTGGCATGTTTCCTTTGCACTTGATATAGTGATTGTGTTACAGCATGGTGAGGAGACTTAAGGAACTAAATAAGGAGATGATTATTCTTCTTTTTCATGCTTCATCCCTTCATCAAATGGTCAGAAGATCACTGGAACTTGCACAAGGAGAGCAGCAGGAGTTTATGGACAAGAGTGAGAGATAGCCAGACAATTTCAGCAGTAGGTCTAGCTGTTAGATCAGCTTAATTGGGACATGAATTTGTACCTGAAGTACTGAAGACTTTCGAAGTACTGAAAATCTTGACATACAGTCTGGCCAGGCAGCTCAGAAGTGAAGGATCCAATGACACATCCTCAACTGACTTTGGCCAATTCCTAAGGATCATCTGGGACATGTGTTAGGGTACTGTTTACAAAGGTTAATGTTACCTCAGAGAAACTTATTTCTCAAGGTTTCTCCTACACGTAATGGAAAGAGAAAGAAGGGGCATAAACTGTCCTCCAGAAGGAGGAACAACTAAACAACATTTGGAACAACTAAAGTAAGTTTCTGACTGGACTTTCTCTCCAGCAGTTTCTATTGATATGTATAATTAACCTTATTTAGCTAACCTGGAGTAGAGCAAGGAGAACAAAGAATGCTAATAGTAATAGTGGGCCCACAGAAAGTTTTGAGCCATAGCAAGAGAAAAGCAAATGCTTAGAGACAAGCAACTCAGTTAAAATATCAGGAAAGTCAAGGCTAAAGAAAAAGGACATTAACAGGGGAAAATAGTATTTGCAGAAAGGATATTGAAAAGAAGCCTTAAACCAGAGGAGAATGAGAAAGATTCTGGATATCTAGGAGCTATTGATCAAAACTTGTTTCCAGTATGTGAAGGAGCTGAGGCATCAAAGTGCCTGTAAGTTTTATTTGGTTTGCTGACATCTCTACAAAGTTATTTTGTAAGTAAAACCAGCCATGCTCAAATACCTTTGTGCTCCATGATGCATTTACCTTATGCCTTGGAAGATGTAACCTGTACTTGTCTCCTCAAGACTAGTACCTTCTCTGAGCATTTGGGGGAACACTCAGGAAAACTGAAGATGCTTGAGAGATGCCATTAGTATAGTGTCCTAACTTCTTGCTAATCTCAGTAAACCATGGACATGTGAGCTTCTGTGCTATGTGAGTTTTGGGAAGTATTCAGTAAGAGAAACTGAAGCACATCTAGGACACTTCTCTTCCCCCTAATGCCTGGTTTATAGGTAACAGTTTATAACTCAGCAGAACAGTACAAAGGGAGGTAATTCAGGCTATAAGAAATCTCCTGCTTATTTGTTTCTCCACACAGCTGCAAGGACAGGATATGATGGAAGATTCCTCGGCCTCCTCTCTTTCATGCATGATCTCCTAAATGATGGACATACACAGTGCAATGGAGACAGCCAGGGCATATCCATGGAGAACAGACTTTCCTATTCACCTTTGAGGTTAGCTGCAGGAAGTATAATCTGGGTCTTGGATTTTATTTAGGTAGCAAATTTTTAGGCATATCAGTTAGTACAAATGCTACTTTTCCTTTGATTTCAAAGAGCATGTTATATTTCTGAACTGTAACTGAAAGAATACAGTTTACATTTAAAGTCTTTTCTATTCCCCTCTGTCCTATTGAAAGTCCGTTTTCTATTAGAATCTTAAGTGCATCATTGCATTTAACTGTTGCTGTTTATTACAGATAGTAGGGTCTGGAAAGAATAGTAGTATACAAGCAGTAGCTGATAAAGTATATAATTAGCTTACTTCCTGAGACTCAAAGGTTAGTAAACTTGCTTTCTGTTCTCTTGGAAGATGTAAAATATTTTTCATCTTATTTCAGTGGTTCAATAACAGTGCCTATCACTTGTGATTTTATTTATCAATATGTCACAAAGTGGCAAGATTTTTTAAGTTACAGGTCATGCAGAATGTATCAAAAAATTACAATGACAATAAATAAAGCTCTGCTTCCCTAGAAGACTATGAAAGCTGTGCATTTATTTGTCCAGGAAAGATTAAAAAATAATGGACAGCAATCCCTGGGTTTGTAAAATCCTAAATATTTTCAACTATTCTGTAGGGGGCAGCAGAATCTAAACAAAATAAATATTAAAGTTGGGAGGTAGGGGGAACAGAAACTGAATTACCTGCTTTTCACTGTTTGTAGGTAGATAGCAATGTACCTGAATTGATACAAAATTAGCAACAGTCCCTAATTATTATTCTTTGCATTAACAAACACAGGTTGCATACATTTCTTTTTATCTAATCTCTTATTTTATATACAGAACTACTGAAGCTGAACAAAACCAGTGAGATAAAATTAACACACAAATTGTTTTTTCCTCCCTTTGGGCAGAAAAAATGCAATTTACAGGGAAAAAGCAATTATATATAAATATTTATGAAACCAAAAAAGTGAAACAACTTCAGTGGGGCTTTGCATATTTGTGAGGTAGCAAAAATAACAGCAAGTTAGACTATTTGATTAATTATTAACATTTTTACTGCATCCCAATGGGGAACTTATTCTGGAAAAGGAACATTTTGCTATTTGTTATTGTCCATAATTAATTTTTAAGTGGCAAGCTAGAGTGCGAGTAAAATAAATTTAGTTTTTAATTAACCAATAATACAGATCAGTGCTACTTTTTCTGTCATGAAAATAGTGGGATTAAAGGTACAATACAAGGACATGTTCTTCTTTCCCCCACCCTGCACAGTAAGGTTTTGGTAGAAAGAAATTAAGAAAGCAATGGGGATAAATTATCTTCTTTATTCTGTGGGGAGAAGCCACTCTGGTTATACATTTAAATTATTTGACTCTAAGTAAAGGGTGTCATTTTTCATTTAACAAGACATCTGGATGAACCCTATTTAATCATGTGACCTGAAAACTGTAGAATACATTATCTTTCACTCTTACAGCAGTGAGTCTTTGACAAAATATATTGACTGTGTAGCTGAAGCTTATGAGGTGTAAGCAGTATCTGCAGTTCATATCCTTCTGCTTTAGTCTTAATACACCGCTTTGCAGAGCTTTTTGCAAAATAATGTGTTAGACTTTAATTGTTTGAGTTTTCTGGGGTTTATTTGTTTATTTCTGCATCACTTAAGTTGATGAGAGAATTCTGAAAATCTTAATGAGAAGTTGATAAAATTATAAAAACTACCACAGTTTAAAAACAACAGCAGCAGCAGCAACAACAAACTTGTACACAGTAAAATATTGTCAATGTGACACAGCACAGCTACAAGATAGTTTACTAACGCTTTTTAAAGCATAGGAATTGGTGCATTATAATGGAGATTTCAGCACTGCAAACATCACACTTAATCGTAAATTAAAAGAAAAATGTTAAGTAGTGATTTACCTATAAAATGACAAACAATGCTGAGCATGCAGTGAGAGGCAGCTATAAATGCTTATATCTCAATTTAAGTATCTGACACCGAGACGACTGCTAAACTGCCTTCCTCCACTTACTGTAATACTAAATTATTTCATTGAAGCCCAATAGCTTTCTTTTTCTCACACAGCTGAGGTTTGAAATAAAACATAAATAAAAAGCTGCCTCGCATTGCAGTCATTTTCTAGTCCAAGGCAGCGTTAGCAAACTTCAGAACATTTGTAGAGTCTGTTAGGGTAATCATTAAAGCAGATTTTAGTTTCCCTCACAGAACAGGTATTTATCCAGCCAGAAATTAACTTTGAAAGGAATGAATAGAATGAAATTATTTCGACAGAGCAAAGAGAACATTTTTCTCCATCCACATCTTGTATAAGATCAGGCAGACATAGCCAATGTAGGCCCAAATGTCTTTTGAGTGAGTGAGTGTTTGGTGTAGGCAGAGTGGATTGCTGAGTCCCTGGAGCCTACTATTCATTAGTGAGAACAGATACAAATTCTTCTCCTCATTTCCAAAATGTGACATTCCCTGAACTGTCTGTCTAATTTATATGATAAGTACCTTATTCAAGGACAAATCTGTGTCTTAGAGAAAATTATAATTTTAAAGTGTTACCAAGCTTTCCAGTGCAGAAAAATGTGAATTTTATTTAAACTACTGCATTAGGTACACAGACATAGTTGTGAAAAAAAAAAAATTCTTCTTTATTTACGTGGAGCATAAATGTTTCTATTCAGGATTTAAAATCAAGATAAATGCACAAATGAGACAAATGGGACTTTTCTAATCTCTAATATGATTTCTTTTTTATTTCTTTCTCCCCAGTAGATCTTGGGGATTGCTGAAGGGCTGGACACCCTATTTTAAAAAAATTGAAGACTGGGTAGAAAGATGATAATGATGTTGTTGTTGCTACGATCAGCTTTTTTCTTTTGGACTTGAAAAGTTTCTTTCTTTTGTCTGGTATGTAAAACCTGTAAAATCTGATCTAAAAAAAATATAACTTTTGCAGTTCGTAGATTTTAAAGACTGAAAGGGACTAAGCAGTCATCCACACTGATTTCCTGCTAACCACATTTCATAATTAAATTAGCAGAAAGGTGCTGTAATAGATCAGCCTCCCCAGTTAAGAACTCAACTTACTTCTGCTGTGCACACTGGAAGACCGTAATCTTTCACCTCCAGAGAGAATGCACTCATACTCTAATGTAAAAGAAACACAGTAAATGTTCTTCTGGTCACCAAACTTCCTCATCTTCTAATAATCACATACTAGCATTTATGTATGGCTGAGAGGCAAAAGGCTCACTCTATCTCAGAAAGCCATGGGCAAGGAGGAACACTACAAACTAGTCATATACAGGAGACACTGGCTCTGTCAAGGGCTTCTTTGCTCCATTGTAGGATAGCACTGGGTGAATCATAAAAATTTTCAAGTCTAACCTTACTGTCCCTGTTACCTCACTTCCTTTCACAGGAAGGAAAGGACATATGGCTTCACCACCACATGCACAACCTAGCATGATCATGGGAGCCACATGGACATCAGGAGCTCCAGCCTGGCTCTGTGTGATTTTGGTAAGTCTAAAGCCTAACTACAACTTTTGGCTAATGATGTCTCATGAAGGGCAAGCATCCTTGAAATCTTTACATATGTAAATGGTAAATTATACATAATACTTTATATCATATTGTTTCATCCTTTTACAACACCCATGTGTAACAACAAGACTATTAGGAGTCCAGATACTCCATATATGTAGCAGGCACTGAGTAAGACTCCTCCAAAGACCTACTCTTAAGCATCTTTATAGTTCCATTTTTTCATTCCTTGTATGTTTTTGACATATTTTAACAGATTTCAGTGACAAATAATCTGAGTTATATTTCTGAACACTACACATTCATACATTTTATGAACAAAAATAATAATAAACTGTTCTTCAAACACAAGATCAGTTATCCCAAGTCAAACTTAGCTCAATAGACTATTTCCAGTGCTAGCTAATAGTAGAACAGTGGTAGAAAAAGAGCTAGTCTTTTAAAGGGTATGCATCAGCAAAAAGCATTTGAAGGTTTTGAAATAACTTTTGGTTCATAAAATGCTTGCAAACAGTTCATTGAGTGTAACCAGCCTGGCATGATTAATCATACTCAATATTGCCAATACACGAGATTAAAAGATTACACTTTTTCTAATTGTCTTTCTGTTTTTCATCTGTTTTTTTGTTTGTTTGTTTAGAAGATTCATATCTCTGTTGTGTAGCAATAAAGGATAAAAATGTATCTCTGATTTTTATTTTTCTGAAGCCACTATATTTGCAGTACAAGGTCTACTGACCTTAAGATCATTAAATATCTCTTTCTTCTCTTGTGCTGTGCTCCAGGAAATGAGTCAAATGCTCAAACCTCACCATGTATCCCTGGTTAGCTGTTCTTGTACTTTAAGCTAAGCACATGCTTATCTGCCTCACTGCATCAGGGGCAAAGTGCTTAGCTCTAAGCAACTGCTGACATCCTTTGCATGTAACAGCACTGAAGCACAGAGTATTCTGTTGGACTGGACCTCACTTCAAATTGTCAAAACAAATAAGCAAGAGCAATTTGTTAAAATGATTTTTCATTTTCCACAGGTATGAGCCTGCATTTGCTATATGGTTATACAGTATTTTATATGCAATATTCTTTCTGATATAACACTGTTTCAACAGATCTTAAGGCCAGTTAAAAAAATGTGCCAAGATATTTGGGAAAAGCAAACACAAAGGATAAAAATATATGGAAAATTAACAAAGCAAACATATGTAGGGTTTTTAAAATTATTATTCATCCACCTTGAGAGCACATAGGAGGTATTAGAGAATTCTTCCAGTTGGGCTTTAAAATTAATTTTTTAGAAAGTTTGTGTGTATAAGGATATGGAAATGTCAACAATGACACAGGAGAAGGGGTATAGCAGTGAACCTACATGAACCTTCAGAACAAACCTACATGAAACTCAATGAAAATATCTTTCTGCCTCTGGAATAAAATACGGTTTAATAAAGCATTCCAAATTTTTTGCTATGTCCAACCCTGTTTCATTTAATAACTTCCTTTTTAATCTGTACTGAAGGTTCATAGACTCATAGAAATCCAAGCCTGCAAAATAGGACTAAAAAAGAGCCAAGTGCATTCATCCGCGGGGGGCGCGGGGAGGGGGCAGACGGGACACAGGGACTTTGCTGTCATTCTATCCTTTTGTCAGCCTTTGAAGTCATATTTGGGGGAAATGTAAATAAATGAAGAAAATGTTGAGACAGAAATGGAAGCTCAGGTTGGATTGTGATCACACACACAGAAGGTCCTTTACAAGTAGAACCTGAGTTTTGAAACAATGAATTTGATTTTTTTTTAACTGTCTAGTGTCCTGACTCAACATCTGTAACTAGTCAGGGGGCAAGGAGAGCTTTAATTGTTGAAAAGGAGTATTTTTTTTCCTTGCTCACATATACCTTTCTATTCAGAGAAGTAACTACCTTGTGCCTCTTTTTTTTCCCTGCATCTTTCACTTAATTAAAAATGTTGCAAGGTGGTTCTCTACTGATCAAGTGTTCCCTTGCAGGTATGTTTTTGCACAGGGGTTTTTGCTACTATTACTGTTCTGTCTGCTCAGGACTAAAATACAACAAAAGGAACACAAATGAGACACATGGGTTTCATGAGAGCCATATTCAGGTTCCTTAAGAGCTATAATTTGAGCACTACTGCCTTAGAACATCGTTATCTGAAGCTATAAGTTTTCTGCATGTTGTGAGAAGGACAGAGTATGCATTAAACAGTGTTCTGCTTTGTATTTTCACTACAGTATCCAAATACTTGAAATAGAAATTCTTGACCCAGGAATAGAAACAAACAGAAATAAAACCATTCATAAATATTTAATACTTTCTGAATTTTCAGTTAACTAACTTGTTTTATGGCAAAGAAGGACTTCATTGTGAGTTTCTAATATTGGTTGGGAGGATTTGTTTCCAAATTAAGTAGAAAATGCACCAAAGGGGAGAAACCTCTTTTGTTTTGCCTGCACATAAAGTAAAAGTGTAAGCATAAAGACACATTCACAGTGACATTTTCTTCTAGTTTTCCAGAAGAATTTACTTCAAAGCAATATATTGGTGATTTTAGAAAGCAAGATGCTGTATATGAATTTAAGCTAATGTCCTTTCTAAAACACCATCTTACCTCCCTGAGGAGAAGTAGCAGATATTGTGGCTTTGACAGATAGCTTTGAAAGAAAGGAGAAAATTATTAGACTATACTTATCTATGCATATTTTACCTATCTTTACTTTGTATACCTCCCAAATGTTTACATGACAGAGTGAACTATGCACATATATATATTTTTAGGCAAAATTTGCCTGTTTTCCAAAGAGAAAATCTAATTTAACATATGGACATAAAATCAGCTTTGATGGTTCAGAACAAACATCCATCTAGCCTAGCATGTTGTCTCCAGCACTGGTCAAAAGTGGAGGTGTATTGAAGAATAGGAATAATATAAGGCTATATTGTATTCCCTCTAAGCAGTTCTCCCAGTGCCTTTTTTCAGTTCAGATGATTTCCTGAGCCTCTGAGGTTTATCTGCTAAACATCAGGCAATTTGTCTTTCAAGTATGTCTCCCATCAAACCTATATAAACTTCTCACATCCACAGAATTCTTTGGCAAGGAATTCCACAGTTTTGTTAGCTGTTGAGTGAAGAACCAGAGTCTTTATTTTGAACCTGAAGTTAATATTAATCTATTAAGTTCATGTTTTGGACACTAGGTCTGTTGAGAAAGACAGTGAACAGTCAGTCTCAGTCTGTCTTCTCCAGTTCATTAATGATTTTATAGACCTCTATCGTATCTCCCCTTTCCATTTCTTTTCCAGGCTGAGTCCCACCATACTCAATCATTCTTCATACAGAGGCCAATACATACCTTTGATGATTCTTATTGCCTTTCTCTGAATTTACTTTCAAGTTCTCATATATCCTTTTTCAGGTGAGAGAACCAGCACTGTATACAGGGTTCAGGGAATAAGTGAGCCATGAATTTGCCATCATGTTTTCTATGTGGTTCTCTGTTTCTTTCCCAATACTTCCTAATTATTTAAATGTTTTTGATTGCGATTAGGTACTACCAAGCCGACCCTATTTCCATAGAGCTAGCTGTAGCAACACTAGTACCTTGCTTCTGAACGGAAACAATCAGTTTGGAGCTCATCACATATGTGAATGACTGAATTTACTAATGATGCAAAAGATTTTTTCTCTAGATCATCACATTTATCCAATTTAATTTCATTTGGCATCTCAGCTGCCAAATTTCTTGCTAGGTCTTGCTAAGTTTCTTCTGAAATTCTTCAGTTCAATCTTGCCCTTATTACATTGAATAACTTTGTTAGCACCAGCAAACTTTATTCTCCACATTGCTTGCCCTTTTTTTCCAGGTTATTTAAGGAGTGTGTTAGCACCAAGATTGTAGCCCAGATCCTCCCAGAACTGCATTGCTGAACTGCCCTCATTGCAAGACTGGCCGTTATGCCTATTATATTCCTAAAATATTGTATGTCTTTTAAACAGCTGTGACAAACACTTCCTCTTTATCCCACAACTGTCTAGTTTCCTTGAAAAGCTTTGGTGAAGGATTTTGAAAAAAGACTGGACATCTAAGTAAACTATATATGTTGTATCTTGAGCTAAGGAAAAAAGTAAAACTCTGTAACTATTCAAATATTCACCTTTTCAAGGACTTCTGTATTTGCTGGATACACTACACAGAATCAAACTACCAAAACTAGAAGCAGTTTGAAGTTTTCTAAGACAGAACATTTGCTCACAAGAAGAGAAAAAACTAACCAGGTCATTTTGTGACAACTGCCATTACAGTATCAGGTTATGATAAAGTTTGTTATTGCTATGTTTGGACTGAGTTTAAAGTTTGTTTGGAGTTGGGTTTGGGTAAGTAACTAAAGTCTATAAAGATATTTCACTGTATAAACAAGTGAAATCAGAATCAGTTCACAGCTTTATCACTCAAATTTGAAATTCATGTCTGTATTTGCTTATTAAAACTACATCAGGCAGACTAATTCACAGCACATTATTTATTTAACTAAAATTATGGGTTTTTTCTTTTACTATTCAAGCCTAGGTTCTAATAGTGAAAATATTTTTCATTTTCATTTAAAAACATGAACATCACTTTGTTTTAATGCGTTTGAAAAGCACAGCTCTTAAATTGGTCAGAAGACATTAGAGACGTAAAGAGTCTGAGGTCCCAAGGGAGATTATACAGGAATAAGAAATCTCATAAAACTCTTAAAAGTTATTTTATATTTTAGACCACATGGAATGATCCCAACATCTGGTTTCTAGAACAAATAAACTGGGTTAATTACTTTTTCTGAGAATTTTTATTTAATTTTGTTTTATTACACTGACACAAGAGTTATGTTACACTTCTACATTTGTGGGGTAGGATCAGATCCTAGCTGGGAAACCTCCCTGCTCCAATCTGCCAAATGATTATGCTCTATTCATTTAAATCCTGCATTAAAAAAAATAAAAAAAAGTATCACCACTCATGTCTACTACACATGAATCACTAACTCTCCCTATCTTAATTCCTTATCTTTAAATATCTATGAATGCAACAAGAGAAAATAAACAGAAAAACCTACTTTTAAACATTCCCTGACTGGATTAGATACAAGATTGTATTTTTCTAATTCCCATCTATATTGCCCCTTTTTTTTTGACTACTTACATTATAGGAATCAGACACAGATATAAATAAAAATATACCTTTTATTGTTTCTGTCTTGTTTCCTTTCTTCATTGGAGTTTTTGGTATTTTGTAACGGCATCTATGTTATGAAAAAGAAAGTTCGATGGTTCAGATGCATCCAACAGCACCTTTTGTAGTAAGCAAGTTTGGAGACTAATTGTCTGAACTTTCTCATTGTAGTCAACAAATGGAGAACTTGAAAATTTAGTTTAGGTGAGCTAGTTTTCTCTCTGAGTGTGCTTGTCTCTCTATAACTCATTATTGGCATCTCAGTTACCTGGGAATGATCTTCAGGTAGGTTCATACTTAATATGAAATTGCCAATATGTTTCTGGAACTGTTTCCTATCAGTTTCAGCTGTCCCTTTATACTAAATGTCTGGCATTTTTGTACTATTGAATAATTCATTATCTTTTTTTCTTTTTTAATATCTCTTCTGATCAGTGAATTGATATTTAATTTAGCATTGTTACCAAAAATATTTACATTCACTTAAAATTATTTGTGCATAGTTATAAACTGTTGATTAAAGACAAAGAAGAAAAATAGATGGTTACTTGTTTTGCAAATTATTTACTTTGTATATGGTTTCTAGTGGGTAGGATTCCATTTGGTATGATAGTTTATCTGGTAATTATGTGGGTGTTCCACATAGAAGAAAAAACTGTAAAAAAATGCTACAGAAATTTGAAAAAGGCACACAAAATGGTAGAAAATCAGAAACTTGATCTTACCAGACTTTAGCAACAATAACACTAATATATACATATTTATCTAACTTTACAATATCTAAATAGTTTCTGAAATCAAATGCAGTGGCACGTGACTTTTAAATTACCAGTATTATTTTCAGTACCTATGGAATATTTATGAGAGATTAATTCTTCTCTGAAATGATACATTTAAGTCCTTCTAACAAACTCAGTCTTGCCAGGTGTTAAAATCTGATCTTATTGTTGAACATTCTCCAACATGGAACAATTTCCCTTTCCAAATAGTTGATAATGAATCATTCTTTCCGCTACTAAACTTTCATACAAACACAAATCATATAGTGCAGTCAGCTCTCCAGCCTTTTGGTCTCTTTGACTGAAATAAACTTTCTGTCAAAACGTTTAATTTTAAGCCAAAGTATTTAGCAGGTGCAGAATTTTTTTTCTTACAGTTTTGAGTCTCAGGCAGACTATCTGCTATAAAAAGTAATTGTTTTGTCCTATTATTCTCATTGATGCAAAATGTGTTTTTAACCAGTTTGATATATATGTATAGCTGTATGTGTGTACCTGTATACATATGTACTTTCTTCCACCTGAAGCAAAGTTGTAGCTGCAAATAGTTTCCAAGATACCTATTTTTCAGATAAGTAGGATCAAGGTTTTCCAGGTAAAGGAAGCCTGGGAACCAGGCTCCCTTCTTTCTGGATGTTACTAATCACTTGCTTTCCATAATTTAATCAAAGAAACCAGTCTGAGACAGCTCTCAGGGAGACAACTTACACAAGGTAAGAAACTTGATAGATGCAGTGAAATTCTTCACTTTATGAGATCTGTGATTTTGATAACCTTCTCTGTGGTATTGTTGGCTAACAAGCACCGCAGTACTTAGGTGGCTAGTCTTGGTGAACCTCATTCATGAACACTTAATTCATGCAAGATATATGTAACTCAAGTAGTCAATCCAATTTTGTGTCAGTTTCTCATGTGTAAACATCCATTTTATGTCCCACAGGGACATTTCAGGGATTGGACTAGATGACCTTTAAAGGTCCCTTCCAACCCAAATGTTTCTATGGTTCTATGATTCTATGATTTGTATTAAAATAATTAGGTGCTCTGATACCACAGTAACAAGTGATCTACAAACACCTTAGACAGAAAACAGATACCTTGTTTAAAAATAAATAAAGCCTTTTCCCATACTTATTATTTTCTGAATTTCAAAATCTATGAAGATAATGTTTCACTTTTTTACTGATATTTCAGTAGTTACATGAACTAGATCTCTTGGCACCTCTGGGCCTGTGAGAAAAGCATGAAATGTGGTACCTAAATGGTGTTATTATACTGTTTCTTTTAATGTTGCAATAATACCTAGCTTCTTTGGTTTGTTTGAGGGGTGGGGGAGGTATTTACTTTTTTCCTGGTGCTGGAACATGAATACTATGCATTCTTTAGTTATATAGATATGCATAGATGATGATATGTTGACATAAAAGTAATTCTGAATAAATAGACTCCAAATGACCAAGTGAAAAGAATGGATAATCTTTACTAAACTTAACTGGCTACATCTGCGCTCAGTTTACATAAGGACAAATAATGTAACATTGATAAATATCAACAGGGTTTTTTTAATAGCATGTGCAATTAGCAAGCAGAACTTTCAAGCAAGTAGAATATACAAGTCAGACATTTTTTGTCTTCCTTCTGCTGAATCTTTCCCATTCTTTTTTGGATATTCCATTTATCAGCTCACTCTTGCTCTATTCAATTATCATCACACATAACTGAAGCTGCAAAAATGCTCCCAGATGTTTTCTTCAAATATTTGTTTCAATTTTTAATTGATTATCTTTTTTACTGTGAACTGGGATTACATGAATATTTGATAAAATTACAAGAGGAATATTCTCCCAGATAGTCACAATTTTAAAGAACTTTAGTGGATAGTTATAGAAAACAGTTTTTTAATTGATTAACATGACTATTTACATCACACATCTGCTTTTTTATTATTTGATCAAGTAACAGAGCCTTTTGATGTGATTTATGCATTCAGTTAAAGAAATTCAACTTTTCATGCTGACTGATCATTAAAACTATTTAATAGATGAGCTACAAGCAAAGGTTAATAATTTTATTATTAAATATAATAAAATATAGTTGTCATTATATTTGGAAAGTTTTCCTTGCATTATTCTACTGCAATTTAAGCCTACTGCTTCTTGTATAATCCATCACAGATAGAGAAACCAGACTGCTGCCTTCCTCTTTGCAGCAGTTTTTCATGTATTTGAAGACTGTCACATTGTGTCTCCAGAATCTTTTCTAAACTAAAAAAACTATTCATGTAACTTTTCTAGTGCACATTTCCCTAGATTTCTACTCATGCATGCATCTAAATATACATACATACATATATACACATACATTATAAATAATAGCAAAAAAAAGATAACTATGAAATTAAAGGATGCTTTTAATAGATTTAAATCTTATAGTATGTTACTATAATACTGTAGTTGCCATCATTAGCTAGAAAGGAGTGACAGGCAATCCTGTAATATTAAAATGCTAGAAATGTTAAATGATGAGCTCAAAATTAATTACCTGGACTCTTTAGAATAAATTCATTTAGCACATACTCATGTAAATAATGCTGTTTAAAATGATGAGCAATTCTTTTAGTTGTACAACAAAAGAAATGAGATCTTGAAATGTTTCTCAAAACTCTCACAATCTCACTGTCACCTTTACTTCTTTCTGTTAACTGAGCAAGTCAAAAGATAAACAAATTTCTTTCACTTATTATATTTGCTTCCAGAACTCTCACTCACTGGTTGTTTAACATTGTTGAAGTCTTGCTTTACTGTAAGGATGAATCCTGAATTGGCTACTGTTTATGGGAATGCAGGAATGCTGGAAACACCCCTACTGCAGAATCCTGCTGGCCAAGGCAAAATCAAGGGGGAAATCTGAGACTGCACAGCTGAGCCCATCCTATTAACTGTCTGAAAAAGAGCATTTCATAGCCCTGGTTATGTTGGCAATTGCTTAATGGGTGATAAACTTGCCAAATCTTTTATCTTAAAAAATCTTAATTTGGGGAATGGGGCACTGAATGGAACCAAAGCAATTTCCCATCTCTAGCTCTAAACTGGGATTTGCTAAAGTGTTATAAAGAAACTATGCTACTTCTTGCATATCTCTTGTGAGATACCTCTTATATGCCATATTTCATCCTAACATGACTGGCCAAGACAACTTAACATGCAAGAACTTCTAATGATCCATTGGTAATCCAATATTCAGCCTCGCATTAGGGAACACGTCTTTGATAATCAAATAATATTAAAATGAAACAAATTTTCAATAATCACAGTCATGTACAATTTGCCTTTCACTAAAAATATTTTATTGGCTGGATAGCCATGCAAAATAGAAAGGCTGTGTTCTTTAATGAGGAAATAGAAGTTGGAAATAGATTGTTTTACTTATGTCCTTTAAAAGATCCTTTAGCATATTATCTTGCTGCATCCCAGGATAAATAAATAAATAATCAAACCCTCTATCTATTCTTTAAATGCACTCTTTTCATTATTATATTTTCTCAGTGTGAAATAATAACTGGAGATTTCAATTCACTCATTCCAAGTGAAATGTCTTTGAGGATGGTATCTGACAGAGGCACATCTGACTTGTACATTTATGTTACACTTAGATGCATTCCCTCTATCTTCCAGCAAAGAATGGAGTTGCAGCTGTTGCAGCTTGAAGTCTTGTAAATAAATTGTGTGGTGTGAACCACCTAGCATACCTTCTCTTGCCAAAGGAACAGCTTATTGTACTACCACAAATAGATCAAGCATCTCTGGAGAGGACATAGGTTTTCCTAAATGCTTGGAAGGCTTTTTTTCTCATTCTCTGCCTTACTTCTTCCCACTACCAGCAATATATGTTACAAAAAAACCCAACAACCAAGCCCAAAACCAACTGAATAATTGAACTCTGCAGTAACTCTAGGCTTTTGCAGATTGCACTTCTGTTGTGTTTTTTTTGAGTATTGTATCTATTAGGGAATGCAACAGAGATATATTTCTGTGTGATTTATGCCTAATGCTCTGATATTCATTTGAGGTGCACTTTAAAGTTGTTCTTTAGGGCCATATTCTTAATGACTTCGAGAGCCCCAAGTTCTAATAACCAAACCTTTCTTACATAAGCATGCACTATACAGTATGTAGAGCATACTTAAAATAAAAATAAAAAACAGTGAAAAGACAATTTTTTTAAATTTATTTTGCTTCTGGGAGCACATATTTATTTTAAAAACATTAAAAATAACAACTGGAAAGTAAAAACAACATCAGAAAAATGAACAGAGCACCTTAGGACATAGATATGTATTCTACTAAAATTCAAAAGTGTAAAGACAAAATTCTGCCTTAGCTAAGTCAGATCAGTTTTCATTTAAGTCAATAGACACTGTGAGTGAAGATCTAAGGCAAAATTTGCTTCTAAATTTGTCTCTGTTCTACCAAGACCCAGTGAAACACAAGAGCTATTCACATCAAAATGATCAAAACAAGGACCTAGAATTAGTCATCTCTACTCCCCATCACAGACTACTTTTCCTTAGGGTTAGCCTAATACATTATATATAATACATAGCTCACAGAACTGACAATGACCTACATAATCAATCATTACCGTTTCCATTTTTGTTATCTTGCTCACACAAGGAAGAAAGAAGATTTTGCTTTCTCCTGGCTTTCTGTGAAGATCACTGAAATCCAGAGAAGACTGCTGACTTCAGCTGGAGCTGAATTGTCTCTGAATGAGCAATATTTCACATCAGAATAGCTTAATGCTTCACTAAAACACTCAACTGTGGCTCACTGATCCTGGTCTTGCTTCTGTGCCAGAAACATTCCCAATTTAGGCCTGCTGCCAACCATCCCCAATGCAGCAGACATGGAAAGGCAGAAGCAGGGTGTGGGCATGCTTCCCAAGGAGTCCCTTCAGTGACTATGTTGCAGAAGCACCATTGGGCTGGAAATGTCCCCTTGAATCAGAGTAACTCCAGAGAGCTCAGCAGAACTGAAGAAAGCAGGGAGTGGGTGGGTGGGCAGAAGAAGGAACAGGGAAAAATATTGTGAAAAGAGCTAACTGCTTCCATTGCTTCCATGGGCATGAGATATATCAGATGGTGTACTTTTTGTGGTATACGTATGTGAGATGTTTAACTCCTGCTACAAGCAAAAAAGATAGAGCTTTTTAATTTTCCCTTTAGGTTTCCAGTTAAAACCATGACTTTTATATAAACCTCAATTTATGTGTACAGATACGTTGTTTATTATTAGTCATACTGTGGGCTTATGGTATGGAATCCCCCATTCCAAGATGTTTTTGTCTGCTTCTAACTTTTTTGTTATTTATTTCTGTGTCTCTGTTCAAATTTTCAGTCCTGGAGAACTGAATTCTATTCATAAAATTCATAGACATTTCTCCCAATCAAATCTTCAGAAAAATAAGGTTTATACCTGTGAACCAGATTAGATTAAAAAAAATAATCTGGGTTCAAAAAAGGGAAAAATATTCCATATACTTTGGAAAAAATACTTGAAATCTTCTTAGTAATTTACTTTTCCTCTTTTCTCTTATTCTGAATAATCTACCTGATTGATATAATTACATTCTGTTCAAGAAAACTACAGCTTGCATTTGCTCAGTAGGAACTTACTAAGTTTCAGAGGAAAATCAAGGAACTTGTTTTTGCACTCTACATATTCCAGATGACAGATGCAGTAGCTGCATGGGAATTTTCTCAAAACTGCTATTTTTGTTGCTTTGGTCTATAGGGTATCAGATAGGAAAATTAAAACTTTGGATATGCAGTTTTAAACATTCCCCTGTGGCCCATCAGCACTAAGATTGTAATGCAGAGGTAACAAAATAAAGCCTTTGGTATATGGAGAAAATAAATACATGGAACCAGAGGCCTCAGAGACAAGTGGGGCATGATTCAGTGGGAGCTGAAGATAACGTGTGAGTCAAAACTTGAAGTGAGAAAAAGGATTTTAGTTCTAATATGAAACTTTAGTAAGAAAACTAGGCCTGAAACAAGGATTGGGGGTAGAAAAAAGATTAATTCAGGATCAGATGAAAGAGAAGCAAAATGGTTATTAAATCCCCTTCTCCAGAACATAAAATACAGCCAGTCTGTATTTGGCCTAGTGAGGTTCAGTGTTCCTCTACAGTCAGCTTATTGTCTAATAATGTGTGTCTATTCTAACTTGCCTATGCAGAGAAAGAAAACCCAATAGTGATACAAACCAGCTCATTAGCTCACATGCCACAGATATGTATTATGGGCCTACAGATGTCAATGTTTTACATGATCCATGCAATCACTAGCATTGATGCACTGTGTACCATGCATCTAAACTCCTGGGATTTACAGTTTGTTCTTTAAAAGGTTAGAAAATCACAGATAAATAAGCTATGTTAAAAGTGTTCACATATTAAATGACCATCATATTTCATGACATGCCAGCATTACCGAATCCTTATTTAGCTCCCTTGTATATGTTTCATGATACAGAATATAACTACAGTGATTATTTTTTCCTCTTTTATGCAACAGAATCCCATTGCTATTTGATACACAGCATGTTCCTTCAACAGCGATGAAGCAAACAAAGGAGGTTATTATCTCTAAGACCTCTCTGCTGTACAAGCTGGATGCTGGACTAGTATCCTGGAGAACGGGACTCTAACTGCCATGAATTTCCTATGAAATGCTGAGCAGGACTCTCAAGGCAGACTTTTTCTTTCCTTCCTTCCTCTCAGTATACACACACACACACATTCACACACAGGCACTCTTTCCCTGTTCTCTCACATTTATATGAGGCAGGCAGAGGCAAGCAGAATTGCTCAGGCAGTGAATCCAGAGCAGTGAAACCAAGGAAGCAGTGCCTTAAAAAGCCTGTACCTAAAGAGTCTGCCTATACCCTGACATAAATATTCAGCATTCAAAAATAAAACTGAAATAAACAATAGCTGTGATCTGAATATAGATGATGGTATAGAGCAGATTCATTCTCTAAGCAGAATATGAAAATAATAAAAAACACCTCGTGCTTGTTAATAATTGTGAAATTCTCAAATATAGTAGTGCAGAATAATATAAGAGAGTCTGACTTCAGAAGAGGGTATTTTTGCTATATAGAAGGTGAAGCTGTACGCTTAATAAAAGGACAATGTGAAATCTGAACAGCTGCCACTTAATTGCACACTATTTATACATACTACTGAAAGAGGTCTTGGTCCTGTGAAGAGAATAGAGTAAGAAATGTGCAAATGATTATACAGGGAGTATTTTTCAGTATAGTACTGATCACAAAGTATGGAACCAGACTGGATTAGTAGAAAAATGGATCCGTTTCTTACTTTTCTACCAGGAGTCCATCTTTTCTCTTTCAATAGGAGAGTTAAATGTTGTGGCAAAGCCCTGTAGAAACTGAAGTCTTCTGTCTCTCCCCTCCCCTCCCCTCCCCTCCCCTCCCCTCCCCTCCCCTCTCCTCTCCTCTCCTCTCCTCTCCTCTCCTCTCCTCTCCTCTCCTCTCCTCTCCTCTCCTCTCCTCTCCTCTCCTCCTCTCTTCTTTCATTGTAGTTATAAAAGTACTGATTGCATAAAATGAATTTCTTAAACAGGAATAGATTTTAAAAATGCTTTATGGCCTTAGGTTGCTTATACTCTGTTATGTGTGAAATAAGAAGAGAGAGGGCAATAACAGGACTGCTGGCTAGTCTAGCTTAAAGAGAAATAAAATTATCCTCATCATGCTATTGAAGCTAGGTTGACTCAGAACTCTGTGTAGCTACTTCTCAAGCTATTGCAGGTTAATATATTAATTAACTCACACATGACTTTCAAAGAAATCCATATTTCAATCAGGGTCTCTGGAGGGAGAAACATTTCAAAGTTACTGTGTGATTATAAAACCCTGAAAGTTCAGCACTCCTTAAAATCATTCCTAATATCTAAAGTGGGAGGAGTATGGTTTTCATCAGCTGCCCCTGAAAACTTCAAGACGGTAAATTGGATTAGGTCTTCAGCTCTGCTATAAAGCTGCTGAAGAGCTGGTTTAAAAAGAAACAAGCAGTAGGTATTTATGGTTTATGTTTATATTTACTGTCCTAAAATGTTCTACCATGATGTTATTTCAGAACTTTCTAAAATAAAAGCTTACAGAACACTCAAAGTACTGCTGTTAGTACATAAATTTTAACCTAGGACAAATAAAGAAAGTTCCATAATGATTCTCTTGGGAAATTCTTTTGAGACTTTACGGTGCATCCATCCTGCCCCTTTTTTTGAACTTTATCTATAATTTAAAAAAAGGAAACAATCAAAATGATTGCTTCACACATTTCAGAATTTCCTTACCTGTAGAGGATTTTAACTAGCAAGGCTGAATTAGAGAGGAGTTTGTTATAATAAAGTGAACCAAGTTTGCTGACCTTGTTATATGACTAGTTCTACTGACTTCAGCATCTCACATGTGATGTGTATTATGTAGTTGTTTAATCACCACTGAGCTGAAACGTGCTTGAATTTCTTGACCCACATTTTAGATTTGGGATTTGACATGATGACAATGATTCAGATTAATTTGCACTTTTTAAGAAGAAGATAGGAGAGAATGGTTTTGATAAACAGTAGTGTAATTTGTATATGAAAACGGCTGTTGTAAAACCTTCTTTGGCATAAACCTGCAAAAATCAAGGTAACGATTAGAAAAGCAGTATGGAAAATTGATATACAGTCTTAGAATTACTTTAAATCTCTGTAGTCCAGATATCATAATTTTACTCCATGTTTAGGTAATGTTAGGTTCTCCCAGCAAAAGCTCTAGTGTGAAGGCTAAAGAAGTTAAAGTCAATTCTAACCCAGTCTTTTCTTTGTGGAGATGTGGGCTGCTCAGGAAAAAGAGTTCCTTTTGCTGTGCTGTTTTAGGGGAATCATGCTACTGATAACTGGCGAAGGTAGTGATGGTCAGGGCCACAGGTTTTCCCATTTTTCTGCTTAAGTAATTATTCAATATCATGCCATAGGTGTGTGAATAAGTAATAACTGTGTCTGTTTGACTGAAGGACTATATTCTGGCCACTTGAAACAACTATCTTAAATATACTTGAGTTTGTGGCAGTCATTTATTCATCTGCATGGTTATGCATACAGCTTTAGGACTTCAGTAAATAAAGTTTTGATTATAATAAAGTAAGAAGGTGGCTCCAGATGTTGACTCCTTGAATGTCATAGCTATTTAGACAACTACCTCTTCATAGAATCACAGAATCACAGAGTAATTCAGGGTGGAAGGGACCTCAGGAGGTCTTTATTCCAACTCCCTGACCAAAGTAGGGTCAGCTCTGAGGTCAGCTCTCAGGTTGTTCAGGCTTTATCCAGTAAGCCTGGAATACCTCCAAGGATGGAGACTATACAGCCTCACTGGGAAGTTTGGTTCACTGCTTGACTACCCTCATAGTGAAAAAGTTGTTTCTTATATCCATTTTGAGCCATCCCTGTTTCAATTTATGTCTGCTGTGTCTCATTCCATGAAATCTGTGTGCCACTGAAGAGCCTTCTTCTTCCATCTTCTTGGTAGTCTCCCTGTACGTACTGGTGGGTCTTTTTAGGTTCCCCCAGAGCTGTCTCTGGGCTCAACTAGCCCGGCTCCCTCAGCCTGTCCTCACAAGGCAAGTGCTCCAGCTCCTGATTGTCTCAGTAGACCTATGCTGAACTCTCCCTGGGTTAGTGATGTCTTTCTTCTACTCAGTGCCCCCAGACTGGATGCAGTGTCAAGATGTAATCTAATGAGTGCTGAGTAAAGGAGACTAATCACTTCACTTGAATGACAGACTGTGTTTATGCTAACACAGCCCTGGATTATGTTGGCCCTCTTTGCTTCCGTGCCCCACTGCTGGCTCATGCACAGCTTGCTATGCACCAGGAACCCCAAAGCCTTTTCTGCAGAGCCAGAGCTCCCCAGCCAGGAAGTCCCCAGACTATCATTACAAGGGGTTCTTCCTCTTTGAGTACAGGTCTTGGGATGTTCTTGTTGGATATCACCAGGTTCCTGTTGGCCCATTCCTCCAGTCTGTCTGCATCCTTTTGGACCTGTCCTTAAGGTATCATCCAATCTCTCTAGCCTGGTGTCATCTACGAACTTCATGAGCAAGCACTCCATCACCTGATCACTGATAGAGACATTAAAAAAGACATGCCCAGGAAGAGACACACGTAGTACCCCATTTGTTAATGGCTTCCAGGTTCAGTATGACCCATTAACTGCTACCCTCTGAGTCCAACCATTCAACCAGATTTTTACCTATCTAATTATCTGCCCATCCAGAACACAATGACTAACCTTGGATACAACGACACTGTGGGAGACAGTGTTGAAAGCCTTTTTAAAGTCAAGGCTCTTCCCTTATTCACAAAAGCAGTCATTTTATTATAGGAGGCAATCAGGATGGTGAGGCATGATTGGTAAAGCCATATTGATGGTTCCCAGTCACCTTCTCCTTTGTGTGTCCTTAAATGTGTTCCAGGAGGATTCATTCCATGATTTTTCCAGGCACCAAAATGAGACTGATTAGCCTGTAGATCACCGGATCATTCTCTTCATCTTTTCTGAAGATGGGTGCCACACTTACCTGTTTCTAGTTGCCAGGGTCCTCACCCAGTCTCCATGAACTTTCAAAGATGTTAGAGAGAAGCCTTGCAAGCACATTGGCCAGCTCTCTCAACACACCTCAATACAGCCCATCTGGTCCCATGAACTTGTATGAGTTTAGCTTTCTCAAGTAATCTCTCATTTAATCCTCAAGCACTTTGCTTGTTCTCCTCCTTCAACCCTTTAACTAAGCACAGAGACCTGGAAGGACATCCTGATGAAGACGGGCAAAAAAGGCTTTGGGTATCTCAGCCCTATCTGTCTGCTGTCACTAAATCATCCACTCCATTCAGCAACTGGCCAATATTTTCCTTGTTCAGCCTTTTACTACTAATGCAGCAGTAGAAACTTTTCTTGATGCCTCTTGCAAGTCTCAGCTTGAGTTCAGTTTTGGCTTTCCAGACACCATCCCTACATGGTGATGCTTCTAAATTCCACCTGTCCCTGCTTCCAGTTCCTCTATACTGTTCTTTTGTATTGGCTGTCTGAGTCCCCAGTTTAGCCAAGTCAGTCTCCTGATATGTCTACTTGTCTTCCTGAGTATTGAGTGGTAATGTTGTGCTTGGAAGGTGCTGTCCTTAAAGACCTGCTGGCTTTTCCTGAGTTCCTTTACCATTTCCCTTTTACCTTCCATTTACCTTTTTCTTGAATAAGCTGAACTCTGATATCCTAAACTTCAGGGTCTGCACTCTGCTACTTGCCTTCCTCACTCCCCCAGGATCTTGAACTCCATTACAGCCAAGGCTTCCACTAAACATCTCATTCCCAATCAGTTGCTCCTTATTAGTAAATAAAGGGTACAGCTGTGCATCACCACCTGTTTAACCAGTTGTCCCTAACACCCTTCAGACATCTTCTTGACTGCTTGCATCCCATCATGTTGCCCTTCTAGCAGATGTCAAAGAGATTGAAGTCCCCCGCAAGAACTGGGGTCTGTGATGCAGATATTTTTTCAGCTGTTTAAAGAAGGCTTCATCTACTTCCTTACCCTAATCAGGTGGTCTGTAACAAGCTCTCACCATGATGTCATCTTTACTAGCCTCTCCTCTGATCCTGGCCCACAAGCTCTCAGCCAATCTGTTGTCCATCCCATAAGAGATCTTCATACATCCAAGCTGCTCCTTCACATAAAGGGCACACTTACCTCCTCATCTTCCTTGCCCACCATTCTTCGTTCTCATCCATCATAGCAGCCCAGCCACGTGAGCTGTCCCACCAGCTCTCAGTTATTCTCGTGATTTCACAGCTCTGTGACCTCATGAGGAGTTCTATTTTCTCCTCCATGTTTCCCAGGCTGCAAGCATTTACATACAGATTTTTGAGGTGGGTTTCCTTGCAAACTTTTTGATCATTCTGAGGTTTCTCTTGTTCGGATATCCGCACTCTTTGCTTTCCATCTGCATCCATTGTTTCTTCGTTAAATGTGGGTTGTAATCTCTCACCCACATGTTTTAGTGTAACAGAGAATATGGATGCAGATGTCACTTCTCAGTGCACTAAAATGTGCAGGGCATATTTTGCACTTAGAACAAAAAAGTCCCCCAGCTATCTAAACTGCTTAGTGGCAATTAGGTGCCCTTGATATCTTGCAGCATCTGTGCTAATGCAACCAAAGTCTGGACAGTAATATTTTACCCAATTAAACTGAAGAATTCCATTGTGCCTTAAAAGATATTAGCCACTATTATACTGTCTGTGGACTTGCCCATTCATGTGTTATTAATGTCACTAGAAAATTGTTATATGTCATTATTAGCTTATTCTAGTATATTACTGTGAGGCATGAAAAAGAATGAATGGTGAAAATAAAATGATAGCAGAAAATAAATAATTTGTATCTGAACGTTAAATGTAGCAGAATGGGAGAGAACACAGAATGCTTCATGTAAAGACAGAAAACAATGAAATCTCATTTTTTAGTACATGATATCTTGTCTGTTCCTCATAGGATAGAGAAGCAGTACATGGGAAAAATGAAAATGGCTGCCAATTTTTAATACACAGGTTGGAAAGGGCCAAAATAACAGCATACTCCTACCTCTCACAGAAGAGAGAAAATATTAGCCTTCAAATACTTCAACCAATTGACAGAACTTGTATTAACAAAAGGTGCTTTAATCTATTAGGGCATCTCTGAATTTCACGCTCATTCTTACAGTCAATGGGAACTCAGTTAACTTGGTAAAGTTAGATGGCTATTGCACTCACTACCACAAACAACAATATAAATTAATATTAATCCTGCTAGGTACATGTTATTTCACAGAATCACAGAATCATTAAGGTTGGAAAAGACCTGTAAGATCATCAAGTCCAACTATCACCCCAACACCACCATGCCCACTAAAACATGTCCCCAAGTGCCACGTCCACACATTTCTTAAACACCTCCAGTGATGGTGAATCCACCACTTCCCTGGGCAGCTTATTCCAGTGTTTCGCCGCTCTCTCAGTAAAGAAATTTTCCTAATATCCAACCTGAACCTCCCCTGGCACAACTTGAGGCCATTCCCTCTTGTCCTGTCACTTGTCACTTGGGAGAAGAGACCAACCACCCACCTCACCACAACTCCCTCTCAGGAAGTTGTAGAGAGTGATAAGGTCTCCCCTCAGCCTCCTCTTCTGCAGACTGAACAACCCCAGTTCCCTCAGCCGCTCCTCATAAGACTTGTGCTCCAGACCCCTCACCAGCTTCGTCGCCCTTCTCTGGACATGCTCCAGCACCTCGATGTCCTTCTTGTAGTGAGGGGCCCAAAACTGAACACAGGATTCGAGGTGCGGCCTCACCAGCGCTGAGTACATAGGTACAATCACTTCCTTACTCCTGCTGGCCACCCTATTTCTGATACAGGCCAGGATGCTGTTGGCCTTCTTGGCCACCTGGGCACACTGCTGGCTCATCTTCAGCCAGCTGTCAACCAACACCCCCAGGTCCTTTTCTGCCAGACAGCTTTCCAGCCACTCATCCCCAAGCCTGTAGTGTTGCCTGGGATTGTTGTGACCCAAGTGCAGGACCCGGCACTTGGTCTTGTTGAACCTCATACAATTGGCCTCGGCCCATTGATCCAGCCTGTCCAGAGCCCTCTGCAGAGCTTTCCTACCCTCAAGCAGACCAACACTCCCGCCCAACTTGGTGTTATCTACAATCTTACTGAGGGAACACTCAATCCCCTTGTCCAGATCGTTGATAAATATATTAAACAAGACCAGCCCCAAAACTGAGCGCTGGGGGACTCCGCTTGTGACCGGCCGCCAACTGGATTTCACTCCATTCACCACGACTCTCTGGGCTCGGCCATCCAGCCAGATTTTTACCCAGCGAAGAGTGCACCTGTCTAAGCCACGAGTCCCCAGCTTCTCCAGGAGAATACTGTGGGAGACAGTGTCAAAGGTTTTCCTAAGGTCCAGGTAGACAACATCCAGAGCCTTTCCCTCATCCACTAGGCGGGTCACCTGGTCATAGAAGGAGATCAGGTTGGTCAAGCAGGACCTGCTTCTCATGAACCTGTGCTGGCTGGGCCTCATCCCTTGGTTGTCCTGCATGTGCCCTGTGAGCTCCCTCAAGATGAACCTCTCCATAATCTTCCCTGGCACCGAGGTCAGGCTGACAGGCCTGTAGCTCCCCAGATCCTCCTTCCGGCCCTTCTTCTAGATGGGCATCACGTTGGCAATCCTCTAGTCATCCGGGACCTCCCTTGTTAACCAGGACTGTTGATAAATGATGGAGAGTGGCTTGGCAAGCTCCTCTGCCAGCTCCCTCAGTACCCTTAGGTGGATGCCATCAGGCCCCATAGACTTGTGAGTGTCCGGGTGGCACAGCAGGTTGTTAACTGCTTCCTCCTGCATCATGGGGAGTTTATTTTGCTCTCCATCCCTGTATTCCAGCTCAGGGAGCTGAATACCCTGAAGATACCTGGTGTGGCTATTAAAGAATGAGGCAAAGAAGGCATTAAGTACCTCAGCCTTTTCCTAATCCTTGGTGGCAATGTTCCCTCCCGCATCCAATGAAGGATGGAGATTCTCCTTGGCTCTCTTTTTGTTGTTAATGTATTTATAGAAACATTTTTTGTTATCTCTTATGACCGTGGCCAGGTTGAGCTCTAGCTGTGCTTTTGCCTTTCTAATTCCCTCTCTGCATGACCTACCAAGATCCTTGTACTCTTCTTCCCTGCCCCTTCTTCCTTTTTTTCCTGAGTCCCAGAAAAATGTCCCTGTTCAGCCATGCTTTTCATCTTCTCCACCAGCTCATCTTATGGCACATGGGGACTGCCTGCTCCTGTGCCTTTAAGATTTCTTCCTTCTTGAAGAATGTCCAGCCCTTTGCCCTTCAGGACTGTCTCCCAAGGGACTCTCTCAACCAGTGTCCTGAACAGGCCGAAGTCTGCCCTCTGGAAGTCCATCGTAGTGGTTTTGGTGACCCCCCTCCGTACTTCACCAAGAATTGAGAACTCCATTATTTCACAGTTGTTAAGCCGAAGGCGGCCTCCAACCTTCACTTCTTCCACCAGTCCTTCTCAGTTCATAAACAGCAGATCAAGCAGGGTACCTCCCCTGGTAGGCTCCCTTACCAGCTGTGTCAGGAGGTTATCTTCCACACACTCCAGGAACCTCCAGGACTGTTTCCTTTCTGCTGTGTTATCTTTCCAGACTATGTCTGGTAAGTTGAAGTCCCCCACAAGAACAAGGGCTTGCGATTGTGAGACTTCTGCCAGTCGCTTGTAGAATGCTTCATCTGCCTCTTTGTCCTTGTTGGGTGGTCTGTAACAGACCCCCAGCAGGATATCTACCTCGTTGGCCTTCCCCCTCATCCTTACCCATAAGCACTCAAGCTTGTCATCACAATCATTGAGCTCTATACAGTCAAAACACTCCATAACATACAAAGCCACCCCACCGCCTCTCCTGCCTTGCCTATCCCTTCTGAAGAGGTTATAGCCATCCATTGCAGCACTCCGGTCATGTGAGTCATCCCACCATGTTTATGTGATGGCGACTACATCATAGCTGTCCTGCTGCACAATGGCTTCCAGCTCCCCCTGTTTGCTGTCCATGCTGCGTGCATTGGAGTAGATTTAACAGGTGTTATAACAATTTCTCAAATATACAGTAGGCAAAAATATTCTCTTAGAGTACTCTGTGATTCGTACTTTCAGAAAATGCCACTTCCAGAATGAAAAAGCATGCAACTGCACAACTGGTAAAACACTAGCTCTATCTGTGTTTCCATTAAAAATATTCCTTTAAAAACTGTATGCAGGAAAAACATCTTTCAAATTCCTTCCCATGCCTGTCCCCCTTAATCCTTTCACTCATTTCTTCCATTTGACCATAGTCTTAATGTCACCACTGGCAAATGTATTTTTCTTTTCCTCATTCTGTCCAAGATCTCTCTTGACCCTAGCACCTTTAAACTAATTTTCCACTCTGTGTAGATTCTTTCTCCAGAGTTAAACAGTTTCCCACTTTTTAGTCTCCAAAGACATTCAGTCCCGTACAACAACACTGACTTTCCTTTTGCAGTATATTTCCTCTTGGGGTAATATAGTCAGTCTTTTTCTTATTCTATTCCCTGTTACAAATATGAGGATACTTTAGTCTCCCTTCTAAGCTATGATTATGTATCATAGAATCGTAAAACCATAGAATACCAGATTGGAAGGGACTTCAAGGATCATCTGGTCCAACCTTTCTTGGCATCTCAAGCCCTGAATATTGCTTTTAACTATAACATTTTGCTCCTCACAACTCATCATGACATCAATCACATCATCATTCCTATGCAAAGGAAAATATATTTATATTTATAGTAATAATATTACTACATTTATTCTCATTATATTTATTCATAACTGAGGATTTCCTCCTTCTTCACAAGTAACTTCTTAATACTCAGATCCTATGTGGCTCAGTGCGTGATTGACATCAAATCATCATTGAACAGGCTCAAGCCAAATCCCTTTGCTTACGCTAAGGAAAGAATCTCAGGAAAGGTCACAGCCTATGTGGAGTTTCATCTGCTTTAAAATTAATTCAGTCCTGATCAAGTAATTATGTGAAAAAGCAGCTGGTTTCATTATTTCATCCTTATTTAAGGAGCCCTTTCTAATATCTTCAGTGCTCCTTGAAAAAAATCTTACCTTTACTTGAGACTGATGATGCGGTGTCGGTAATACATACCTTTATCACTTTGTGATGAATCTATCAGCAACCAATATACCTAAGTCAATACATAACAGAACAGTATATCTTAGAAAACCAAGGTTTTTTTATCTGTTCCAGGTTTCTATATTCTTTGTCAGCTCTGAAAGCAGGGGGTCGTGATGTTTAAAGGATTATCTAAAGCTTCAAGATAAGATTCATGATCACTAATTCCATTCTTTATGATGAAGTGCTCATTGGAAGGATGAAATAAACTATCGAAAGTTCAAACATGTAAGTTTAATGCATTTCACTTCAAATAAATGTAAAAGTTGTACTTCTTTCTTACATAGTAGTATCTACATATACAGAGTTTACATTATTTATTCCAATTTATGGTCAGAAAAAAAGGCAGAAGCAAAAATTTTCATCTTTTATCTATAGAAAGGCTATCTAACACTTGAGTTAATATCTTGTTCATATCAGGAGGTTATCTGCTTCTCTGTTCCCTGTTCTTTTTCAGGAGCACATATGCACTCTGTTCATCAGCCCTCACTTGGCTACATTAATTATTACAAGATTCAAAGAAAACAGGGAAAAGTGGCTTTATGCTGCATATTGCGCTCATCTAGTTCTCATGGAGCTGGAGAAACCTCAGGCTTGTGTAACTTGTAACTTGTGTTGAAATAAAGCCAGCCTTCTTCAGACCTTTTAATAACTCCTAAGTGGCATTTGCACACTTCAGAACAGTTGGAACATTTATACCCTGTTGCGTTGACAAATGTGTCTTAAATACTACTTGTGCAGAGCTGGCTGAGCAACTTAAATTCCTTTAGAGCTTATTTCTATCAAATCGAAAGAATTCTGAGACAGGTAGGGTTTAAGGTCTGCTACTAAAGCTGATGTAACAGAGGTTAAATGTAGTGCGAATCAGAATCTGTCCCTTAGTCTCTTCTGGCAGTAGGTTTTCTCACACTGGGACGTATGTCTGAAAAGGGGAATACTATTCAGCTCTCTGCTTGCAAGATTATTTTAAGGAGAATTTGAAGGAGTCCTTTAGCAAAAGTTAACACTCTTGCAAAGTTAACAACAGTAAACATGTATATTAGAAATATATACAGCTTGATTTTTTATACTATATAACATGTCCAATGTAGTGGATGAGTCAATGTTTTGTTTACTTTGTCTGCCTTTACCGAAGGTTTTTGTGGTGTAATTTTTTTCCATAAACTCTCTGTGGGTTTAGGACTGCTGTGAATATTTTATATATGCTCCTCCCTATGAGTTGGCTTGCTTGAAAGAAAGAGTGACATTTGTTGTGAGCGCGTAAGCAGCAAATGTCAGACGTTCTTTTACTGATGTCCATTGTCAACTTTCTTTAGTCTTTTGTCAGAATATGACTGCTAGGAAGCAAAGGTGATGGTGCTTTCCTGTTTGAGAAGTCATGTTACTTCAGCACAGTTTCAGCAGAAATTTTGCAATTCTTCTCTTGGTCACTTTCATGGGGTAACTTTTGTGGCACACACAGAGATTTCAGGCAAGATTTGTACAGCTCTGCAGTGTACAGTGTAATTATTTATTTTCTATTGTATATAACAGATACCAAGTCACTAACAAGCAACTAGGCTACACATTAACATGCTCACCAGCCCAAACGAGACACCCAGTGAGTTTGTGCTGCTTGGGTAGTCATCATCAATGGGGAATGGTCCACTATTCCTCAAAGAAGGCTGGTCATTGATGTTCTCAAGTTACTGTCTTCCAATTATTTGTTTGTTTCCTTAAGATTTTAGAGCTTCCAGCTAGTACTATTACTCCTGTGTCTTCAAGCTTCTAATCATTACTATCTTAATAAATAAACTTCTCCTGTGTTTTTACATTTCTTAACTCTAATTCTTTTAGCATGTATAATTTTTCACACCTTCAAAATGATTTTCTCAACAAAACTGAATTAACATCATACAGCTGTGTTACACCAAGCTGGCCTTGGCTCACAGACAGCTGAAATCCTATGCCAAGGGATTCAGTATCATCTTGAAAGTGTCATTAATTGACTCAAAATTCTCTGCGTTCTATTTCAAAGTGATAAAAAGCAACAAATGCAGAATAAACATATCCATATTTTTAGATGCTATTTAGACCACTAAATAAGCAAATTAAAACTAATGCATGCTTCTCAGGAAATTGTCTCAAAATATAAAGACTGGTTAAAATGATGACAACTTTAGATGTTGCCTGTCAAAAACAAAACAAATCAGACAAGTAAAGAGAAAAGCTAGAGAAGTTAACTAGAAAATTATGTATAGATTCATACTCATCTGATAGGAATGAATTGTGATATTTTTAGATAAGACAGTTTCCTAGTTGTGTTTGTGCACTGTCTAGCACTACAGTTCAGATTGTTCATTAATATTTCAAAAGCTCTAGATGTAAGATTTAAAAAAGGCAAAATTAATTCTGATCAATTTTAATTCCCTTTTTCTTGCACATTCACTTCTTATGAAATGGAGATGTTTTTTAGGCTATGATATGTGTATTTCTGCATAGTACAGTATAGTTATACCAAAATTTGTTAGAGGAAACCTAATTTAATTTAAAAGCAACTTGCTCCATGACACATTATGCTGTGTCAATTGATGACAACCACTATAAGCTAATTAGTAATGGATATCCTTGTGAGGTGAAAAATCTTTGTGGGACATTGTACTGAATAGAGTACTGCAATAAGAAAACTGCTTACATATGTGGTTCTGTACTCCAACATACAGTTTCTTCAGCTGCTGCGCTTCTTTAGACTGTAAAAAATATGGAATATTTGCTGCTGACATAACATTGATTTGGATATTGCAAGAGATTCTAAAAGAAAAATCCACCCAAATGCTACTGAGGATTTCAAACTCTTTAAAATAAAAGTGCACTGAAAAAAGGCTGTTGAAACACATAAAGACATTCAGTACAAATGCTCAAAAATGGTGTAAATTCAGAACTCTTTTTTCCAATGTGGTTTCTGCCCCTCAGCAAAAGTTTCCTGTCACTTGTTTGGGCCATGTTCATTTAATCAAATACAGCCAACTGCAAAGTGATTATCTACAAAACAAGAATAATGCAGGACACAGGTTTTGTTACACTTTCACATAAAAAGACCATTTTCAAGCCCTTTCCAGTCAGTATCACGTAGTTACTGTTATGTCTACAGACAAAAAGTTAAATTTTAATTGGTTTCTTTTTCTATTTTTAAAGTGAAGACCATGCAGTTAATCCATGTAGCTGTTTTGCTGTCATTTGATTCTTATGCATTGTGGCTTTGTTACTCTTATTTCCACAATTTCTATGTCTTGATGTAAGTAACACGAGTAAAATATCTCATATTTATTCCTCATGCTACAATATCATTCAAATGTTAAAACTGTGTACAGATTATGTGGTAGGAAAACAGAAAAAAATCCCATTACTTTTGTATAATAATAGAAGCATTTTACATTAATTTGATATAATATGCATATATTATCAGCAACAACAGGTCTAGTTATTTGAAACAGTAACCTGTCAGAGACAACTAAGTACTAGATTACCTGGTACTTCCCAGGATAAAATGAATTCCTTGGCTGCTATTTGTGGATTGTGAGATAAAAGGAGGAAGGGAGGAATTTCAGCCCAAGTAGTACCTTATTTCATGGGTAAAAGTGATCACTAATCATTACTGATTAGTTGTGCCCCCAAAAATACTTTTTTTTTACATAAAAAAAGGAGGAAATCAATAGCTCACAGAGGCTAACTTCTGGCTTTCACATACTATCCCTGTATGATTTTGCAAATGTAGATAATTCTAAAATGTCTCTGGTTGACGAGTGCATAAAATGAAATTCTTCAGTATCATGTCTGTGTGCTATACCTTCAGTTTTTGTTAAAAAAGGCATAAAATACATTCCTCCTGCTCTATTTTTGAACAGAAACAGCTGTAGCTTCTCTGTTCTGTGTAGGACTTGTTTTTATTAATATGTGCTGGACATGCTAAAACAGGGCTTGTTAGGATCGTTGGATCTTAACCAGAATATAATTTACTTTGGGAGTTCTGGCCAGGCTGAGTTGCAAAACAGGGCAGAGATCTCAGCATTGCAAAAATGGCAATAGTTCCAAGCCTTAACAAAAGCAGATATTTTTGTGAGTTAAGGAACCTCATAACAAACATTGAAGCTTCTAAAGATTTTCAGTACCCAACATTCATGCTGAGCTTTTAAAAAACATACTTTAGAGGACTACTTTTAAATTGGACTAGATCAGAATTTGTGCATTTCGGTCCTTTCAGGGTTCTGGGCCTGAGCATCAGATTAGAACTATGTAGGAACACATAGCTAACTAGTATTCTAATTAACTGTAATTAAATGTAATGGAATTCAATTAAATGTAATTAAATTCAATGCACCCATTACTATTTAGAATATGTAATGAGAACAATACTTGTAAACAAACTCTTGTTTCCACAGAGAAGAGTAAATAAACATTAAGAAAGCTCTTTTGTCTATTCTTTTTCCAAATCCATTAGCATCAAATTGTTCTTGTTTCCTAAATAAGGTCATTTTCTATGGTAATAGGCCTAAGGCTTTAATCACCTCAAAGTTTGCATTTCTGGTTTCATAGCTTAGAGACTTCATTATCTAGAAGCTAAATGAAAATATCAGCTCTGATCAGAGGGATGTGAAGATAAAATTTTTTTTTCCCTCATATAAATATTGCTTTTTGGAATAAAGCAAGAAGAGTTTATATCACATTTAGTTGTTTATATATCTACCCACTCTCTGAAATCAAAGCCACTGACTGCGTTCTTTCTAAATAGAAGCTGACTTCAACTGCTTCTGGGATCACACTCCGCATGAGAAAAAGGAGCAAAAGTACAAAACCTACCCATATTCTGGTAGTTATTTTTTTCATGAGCATTGAAGGTTCTGAGCTTTTTGTATTTTGTAAGTAAATAACAGAGGTGGTATAAGTTGCAAACAAGAACGTAGACCACATACTACACATCTGCAAAAAAAGTTCTAGGAACATTTTTCATTTGTCAACCAGCTTTGTTAAATATGGCTAGCCTCTCTTACAGTTCTTGTTTCTCAGAGCAGTAGTTCCACTGAAACATGCTATAAACACCACATCATATTACATCTTGGTCAGCTTGTAAATAGAAAAACTTTCAGATACTCAGTCCTCTGAAGGGTTATGGTTGGCTGTCTTCTGTGCTGCATGGACCAAAACCTAAGCAGATCAGTTAGTTTTTCATGAGCTACCTCAGGTCCTGCTCACAGCAGCTCTGTGCAAGCCAGCCACCTATGCAATTTCAGTGGACCACAAGAAAATCCATGTTTCCATGGCTACCATGCCCGCAAGACCAATGCTAACTGGTATAATGCTAGCTCAGTAGATCTACATGACTGGTATCCTCTGAGGTGGTCATGACATTCACAAAATGTCAACCTTTACCCAATAAACCCTATTGAATCAAAACCAAACAAATCAACCTTCAAAAAATACAATTTTAATAAACAACAAAAGCCCATGCCCCTCAACAAGAAGTTCTGTCCTGAAAATGCAGAAATGCCAGAGATTTTGAGAACTTTGTTAAAGAACTCTGCTGCAGCTGATTTTTCATGGGTAGGGCTTAGATTTAGAAAGAAGTGGCAATAACTGTGTTAGATTTAATTTCATATATTGCATTTGGCAATGAAAAGTTCTCTGGCAGTGAGGGTCTGTTGCTATGGTGAAGTTGTAGGAGCTCCAACATCCCCCAACAGCTGAGCGCCTTATAGCTTCTTCTGTGTGAACAGGGCATATCCCAAACAGCTGCTCTTTCTACTTCCTTAGGCTTCTTAATAAAGGTTTTGGCTGGGAAGCTAGACTTTCTCATCCTAAAGTATGTATGCATCACTGGAGTAAAAATGTACTGTGGTTACATTGAGTCTGCTCCACAAATCTGATGTCCTGTATGCAAGAACGTCTGGCTTATAAGAATATGTCATTTGATATCTGGTTAATAGTAATTAAGCATAAAAGCCAAAAAACCACAAACCCTGTGGAGCAGTAGATATCAGTGACCATAACAAAGAGCAGAGTGCCCAGGTCTCTGACTCATGGGTCATTGAAGGAATAGCCTTGAAGAGCTTCAGCTGGAATTGTGTAACTAATAAGAAGGGGGGGATCAAAATTATTGTGGGGCCCATGGGAAATAGCAGACTTACTATGGGATATTGGGGGGTTTTGTGGGATGTTTTAAAACTTACTGTGGCATGTTTTAAGGGGACTGTGTGAATCAGTGAAACTTGTTACAGAATAATTAAGGAAAGGAAAGTGAGGGTTCAAGGAAAAAGCATGATGATTAAGGGAAATAGGTGTGTGGAAATGAAGGGAGAACAAAAGGGTCCAGTCACGTATAAGCACCTTGCTGGTCAGCATGATTATATGGCCAAGCCCTGCATAAGAGTTGTGTTCCTAACTTTTTTTCCCCCATATGATGTGTTCTCTATGCTCTCTGTGTGTTTGTTTGTTTATGTGTAAGTTCTGCTAGCCGACCTGGAACTGAACTATCTAGGGAGTGAAAGGACTCCACCCACGAGAATAAAAGCCAAGATCAGAGACAGTGGCTGGGTCAGAGGCTCAACATATTTATACCACATGGACTTAACAGCTAAGCCAGGCTTCAAGAGACCTACTGGTTTGAGAGTGCTTGTGAGAGTGAGGGTGGGTGAATGATCCACCAGCAAACTTCAGCCATGATCAGCTGGAGAGGAGGAGCATGACTGGTCATCTGGGTTGTTCTTGTTTATTTGAATGCTGTTTAAGTTGAAGTGAGCATTGATAAAGGCATTGTTCTCCTATCTGTAGTGACTCACATGGCTTGTCATATGTGCTCTGTGTGTGTGTGTATTTGCATCTTTGGTATTCATACAATACAACAGCAGCAGCCTCCATCTATCAGAGTGGGAAGCAGAAATCCATTGTTTTTTAAAGTCTGCAAAGTCTGGTGTCCCTTACCACTATGACGTCATATTTTCCTCCAGTTTTCCAAAATTATTCCCATTTCACCTGTTCATTTGGACTACATGTGTATCTTCATTTGTTCTATTTAATCTGCAAAAAGAAAGTTGGATGGCCATATTAGTAAGCTTCTGTTTTAATCCAAAAATGAAAACAGAGAAAAGGTAGGATGGGAAGTTTTCCACCTTTTGGGCTAAAGAGTGTGCCTACAAAAACAGGATTGAATAGATGCTTAATGTTTAGATGGTTAAGTTTTAAGTGAAGTGAATCCCAGCCTCACAATCACTTGTTTAGAATGCTCAGCTTAAAAATACCCGAGAGAAACATTTTAATAGAATAAGCACAGATAGTTAATATGAAGATTTTGCTGTGGCCTTGAAGGGTTTTTCCCTTTTTTTCTTTTTTTTTTTACCCCTTATGGAAAGGTATTTTTAAGAGTTGTTTCCCTAAATTGTTTATCTTTTCACTGGTATTGACATGAGCTGAACAGTGCAACTTATTTTATGGACAAGGTCTATGCATCTACAGTATAATTACTATGCATACTAGACAGACATAGTATGTATGTTTATGTACTATGTAGACAAACCTCAATGTTTTTGTGCATCTTGCAGTAAGTAAAAGAAAAAAAAGAAAGTTTGGGGTTTTTTGTTGTTGTTGGTTTGGAGTTTGTTTTTTTGTTTGGTTTATGTTTTTTGGTTTTTTCCAGAAAGGCAGATAAATTAAGAGTAAAAACACTTTGGAATAAAATCTCAAGCACAATACTGAATTAATGACTATATGGTTTGTTCAAAGGATAGATCTTCACTTCAGGGTCAATAAATTGCTGCTTACCAAGTGATTTATTAATTAAATTTTAAGTTAATTTTAATAATGTATGCTTCTTTTGCAGCATTTACCACTGAAATGTTAGCTCTTGTTGGCTGTGATTCATGAAGCTTTTTATCTGACAACCAAAGAGTGGTCTTAATTTGAATGTCTGTCAACTTCACAAGTTTTATTTTACTAGGAACAAAAATGAGGAACTGATGGATGGGTGTGGCACTAGGTAGATATTTTCCTTAAATTATGTTTCCCCTCTAATCTACTGCGGGGAGGGGGGGGGGAGGGGAATCACCTGTTTAGTAAAAAACTGAGAAGAAAACTGAGAACAAAACAAAACAAAACAAAATAAACCCCAGGAAATTGTACCTGTCGAGTCCTATATTAGGTTAAACACTAAAAGTGGTGAAGTCTGTCATTCAGATGTCAAAAAACCCCTCACTTATTGCTTAATTTTGGATACAGTCAAAATACACAGCTAAATTTCAGCAATAAATTTTATTAGGGGACTAAGTCAGCTGGAGGGTGAGAACAAGATGGATACTGTCAAGCAACATGGCCCTTGAAGATCATGGCGGCAGTCAGCCTGTCTGTCTGTCAGGAAAGAGCCAGCAGTGGACCTGAAGCTCAGAAACAGCAGAGGACAGGAGAAATTTCTCTGGAGGGGAGACTGATCAAAAATATTTTACTACTTTGAAGTTATTCCTACACAGAGGGCCTTCCTGCAGATTATGTGAAGGTCAGCGTGAGGGGAACAAAGAAAGGTTGGTGTGTTTGTTTTCTTCAGGGCTTAGCTGACACTCTGAGTATGAAATAACGACTAGGCCAGCCACTGTCTAGCATGACCATGCCAGCCAGTGTGCAGAAGCCCCCTGAGGTGAGAGCAACCCGCCCTGCACGTGGCTTCTGCCTGGGCATGGCCTTAAGGAGCTCCTCTGCCTGTGCTGCCTGCACCACCCCAGCTACTCTCTGGGGTTTAGCTTCTTCTCTGGTGTTGATCTTTCTCTTCCTGAATGGGATTTGAGGTAACGCACATAATAATTGCTAGTCTCTTGCTTAATGATTGGGGTTTTCACTGGCAATCAAGAAAGTGATCAGGATTGCAATGGATGCTTATTTATCTTTTCAAGAACAGAGAACGAGATTGCTGGCGTGCAGCTCTGGGCTGCCTCAGCTACCCAGCTTTGGGCGCCTACATTTTTTCTCCCTCTGACTTTGCATTTTATTTAGCTCAGGGCCCTGGGTTTTGGCGTGTACCTTTGGCTCAGGCATTATAATAGTCAGTGAAGTGATACCTCCATTCTTTAGGCTCCCCATTGACTTCCCATTTTGGAGTTTAGCTGGGGTGAAAATACACTCACCACAAATATATAATGAGAAGTTTCTTCTGCCAAGTAGATTATAGAACTATTTGAGCTGCAATGTCTTGAAGAATTATTGAAAAGATTTTAAGCCTGGACATCTCAAGTATTGCACATGAAAGCATATGATAAGTGGTGCACTGGGATAATATGACCTCACCTTTCTCACCTAAGTTGACCTCAGAGTTTTGAGAGAAACTAGGGCAGCCAGTGTCAGTCTTTGTTTTCGTTTTTTTTCTTCATACAAGGGACTATTAAACTTACCTTTCTCTAAAATGTACAGGTGAAAATGTAGTCTACTGAATTTTATTATTTGATTTTGCCATAGCTGTGGCACTGTAAAGAATTGTGTATTGTGTCTGTAAAGAAAAATTGCTCACTGGTAATATTTCAGTGTTCATCTCTCTCTGTTCTATGACAGCTCTGTGGAATTGCCCATAAGAGAAACAGGGTGCAGTATACTGTGTCAGAAAATTTAACTTCTTTTGTCTATTTAATTTTGCATTTATAGTGATATCTATACAGCCAACACGTAACAATGACATCATTTGCTAGAAACAATACGTTCATTGTTTAGATTGAACAAAACATATGAAGTAGAATTCATCTACCTTTTACTTTAGATATTTAATCTACTCAAAGCTAGGATCTTCTTATCTTCATTGAACAAACAATCTACCCTTAAACATTTGCCTAGAAGAGTCAAAATATACTGTCTTCATAAGTGCCTTTGTCCTCTTACCATAGAAAAATACTATATAATGACGGATATGGGATACCTAATTTTTATTAAGTTCAAGATAAATCTTAACTGTGGTATGACCTGAAAATTTCTGGATCCACAAAAAAAAAAAAAAAAAAAAATCTGCTATATTAAAAGCACCCTTAAAAATGTAGGAAAATAAGGTAAATATTAGCCAAAGCTGGAAGCAGGGTAGTAAGGATGGAGGTTATTTAAAAAAAACCAAAAAACAGAAAAGGTATTTACCAAATGTGAGAACTGTTCTTCAAAATGGAGAAGAGAGTGTCAGAATTATATTGAGGTGCACCATACCCCAAAACTGTGTCATTAATAGTTCCATGGGAAGTATGCTAGCAGAAGTTTTCCTCAGAATTTTTTCTCAGACTATTCAAGCAATGCCTCTGATACACAAATATTTATGCCGTTTCTAAAATGTAACCATTTCACATCTTTTTTTTGCTTATTAAAAAAGGTATATAGTATTTTCAAAGAACCATTTTTATATCATCTGCCAGCAAAAGTTCTAATAGTGTTCAGTCTCTGCAGGATTTTTCCCACCTTTTTGAATTGAATCACTCATGATTTGTCCTACATTCTATCATAAATGAAAGAAGTTCACTCTTTTTTTCTTTAAATTGGAGAAGAATATATTGTTTCCTGTCAGTTTTGCTCCTCTTAGCTAATTGAGTGCTTAAATAGAACTGAAATTCATATTACTGGTTAAAGTAAGTCATCAATGGTGTAAATGGTAATTTCCCCACCGCAGTTAAAAGAAACTGGAAATGGAGTAAGATTTGAAAGGAAATATGAAGATCAACTTTATTCAGGCAATAGTAATAGTTCTCACGTAGTGTGCGAAATAGATGTCATTTATGTGGGATCCTCTGAAGAATCATTTTAACTGGTGCACAAAAAAAAGACTGCCTGAAGGGAGAATAATCAGTTATATATCAAAACATGACTTCATGGCAAAGAGATAATTTGTGGGGGAGGGAGTGGATATGACACTGGTCTACAAAATCATGAGTGACACAGGGTGAATAGCAGTTAACTGTTCACTGTCTTCCAGTATAAGCACTAGGCAACATCAACAATATTCATCAGCAGTCAGGTTAAAAAGAAACAAAACAAGATGGCTTCACACACAAGGGTGGTAGAATATTGGAGCCAAAGGAATTTTATTTTTAAGTGGAGATTGTGCAAGGGGAACCTGGAAGAGAAAAAGAAACCCACTGAAGATTACCAAATAAGCAAACTGTGACAGCTTAGAAGATCCCGAGAGCTAGAAATAGTCAGGGAATGGGAGAGTAGTCAGTGGTCTCATTATTCAGTGCCATGTTCTTGCTCTTATTTCAAAATCAACCTTCGGCCAGTATTTGAGACAGTATTCTGGCTTGGGCCAAGATCTGGGCCCTTAGTCTGAACTATTTAATCTAATGGTTTTGCAATGTGTAACAAAATGCATAGTTACAATGATGAAGCTACAGCACCTCTGAATCACTCATTACAGCTAAAACCCAATATATTATATTAAACTTTTATGTGTGTGTATATACATATGTAAGCTGAATCGCTGTTCAAAATCAGTTTTAGACAGCTATTTGTAAAGACTGAGATGCTGTTCTGTTTTTGTAGTAATAAATTAACACTGTTATTTCTTGAAAGCATTGCAAAAACCTTCTTTTATTCATGCAAGTAGCTCTATTATAATCAATAGAACTGAAATCACTTCAGCTCACAACAGAAGTCAATGGAGATGCTGTGGTAGAATTAGACCAAATAGGTGGCTTTGTTTCAACAAAGGAAGTAGGCAAGAAGACAAAGTTAGCTCAATGTCAGAGTTATTTTCTGAACAGCTTATGAGACCTAAAATCTTATCTGTGGAACATGGATCACTTATTCACTGTCATCAGCTGAGCTGTTCTAACACTTATGGAAGCTAACAATCTGGCCTCATATCTTTACTGCCACCTGTTACTGGCGTGAAGCTGAATCAGCTTCATCGACTTAAATTGTTCATGGTTTTTTGCATTATTTTCATAATCTTGTGAGAAATTGTAAATATTTAAAAAATCCTGGAAAATGTAAGTATACATGGCAAACACAGGAATAGCCCACAATTATTTTGTTTGTAACAATAGGGAAAGCATCTAATACAGGGAATAATTTTTTTTTTCACAATATGTTTAGAAATTCATAACATATTTCTGATTTCATTATTTCATTCAATTTTGCTATTTAAAAGTGATAGTGAGAATATATATAGGAATTCCATATGTGCTTTAAAGGACTTAACAACATGAAGAAGGTAATGTGCAGTTATCTGTATGTAGACAACCTACTTTATAACTATTTCACAAGACTGAAAATTCAGTATTCTGCCTTTTAAATAGGAGTGGAGAAAAAAAGATCTATGGACTTTAATTTGTAGTTAAAAATGTCTGGTTTCAATCCCATTCTTCTGACACTTAAATTGGCTGTGGGAGAGTTTACTTAATTGAAAGGCCATTGCAAAAGTAATTGAATATTTATTCTGTTAAACAGTAATGCAATTAATCTGGCTATGTCTATTCATAAATAAGCACTGAGAAATCTTTTGAACCCTCTTTCACTTCACAGGCATATGCTTTAGAATGGCTTTTGGGGTAATTGATTTACACGAAAAGGTCCAATAAAGAAATACAAATAAAAAAGATAATAAAAAAGTTTTACAAATTTCTAAATTAATCACGGGAGATGAAAAGAGAGAAATAAATGGTACTATCAGAATCTAGAAACACACCTAACTCTTCTCTCAAAGGTGCTGTAAGTTTGTCCTCTATTACTTATATTGCCATTATCAAGTGCTTTGCTTTCCAGTCAAGTGAAGTTTTTCTTGGTAGCAGGCAGGCTTGCTGTATTTTTATCCCAGAAACTCCATCTTTATAGCAAAGTACTTGCGCTAAATGCAGGCTGCTTTTTCTCCCTCTCAGCTACAAAGGAGCTTAGGATAACTAAAATAAGCTCAGTTGTCAAATTTTGAAATGTCGAAACGTGAGATGAATCCTTCTAAAAGAACTGAGCTAATACCATCACTGTCTCCTGACACTTGGCCACAGTATAGGTATCTTTAGTTTTGAACGTATTTGTTAAAATGTTACTAGCGTGATTTCTATATATTTGTTTATAAGGTAATGTCCCCAAGGGTAAAGAATAATGTTAGATGTGTCCTAAACAAAACATTTTCTTCTCAGGATAGTATTCTCAGGCTCAGAAATGTTTTAGTATGGCTGCATGATAATTATAATTTAGACATAAATGAATAATAATTACACAAAATAAATTTCCAGTTTCAATTGTGGTGACTAATTTATCCCAACTTTTAATTTCTAGAAGCATTTTGTGTATAAAATTGGAAATACAAGTCAAAATTATTTTCTTTCTTCTACTTTCTTCTCACTGTTTACAAACAAAGGAATAGCTCCCAAGTTTCACCTCTCAGTTTGCAGGACCAAACCCCCCTTTTTTCCTGTTTTAGACTGGTCATAAAAAAGGACTTTTGGGGGCCATGTGAATAACATAGCATGTAAAGACTCCTTCTGCAACTATAAGTGGCTACAGAACATTTTAAAGGACTCCTTTGTGTGAGATAGGGGATTGTGATTTCTGACCGTTTCTCTGGTAAAGGATTCAACAGCAAAAGCCATCAACAGTCAAAATTATGATATATAGTGATTGTTCATGTAAGATCCCTAGAACACTTTATTTTTAGAAGTTAAAAGACAGCAGTAAGTTAATCACTTTTAAAGAGAATAATAAAATTTAACTTAGAGTTACAGAATTTATTCTTTTTAATGTTTTCTGCTTGTCATAAGTAAAGTTCATATTAATCAAATTAATGGTTTGTGATTTTCTTATATGGTTGTGTGGGAATTAGTTTTTCTGTCCTGTAATTTTTAAGATTCAGTTGTGTTCTGGGTTTTTTTTTCCTTCTGAGTCTGGATGATATGTAAAGTTCTAGCTCCCTTCTCAGCTGCCTAATAAATACTATTTATATACAAATACTTTCTTTTTATTTCTGTTTTTTTATTTTTCTTTTCTTACTTTACTATATTTACACTTGCAAAGCAAAAAAAAAATAAAAAAAATTAGAAAACACATATACCACTCAAACTGTTGGGTAAAAAGGGCAATGAAACAATGTTTTAATGATATCAAATTTCTTTTTAAGCAAAAATCCTTTTTACAATCAATTCTGGTTTAGACAGATCCTTGGGGAGGAAAACAAAGGGGTTTTTCTGTTTTCTTTTCCAGAAAATTTCCCAATTGCTCTATTTATAAATTTGTATTTCAACATACACTAGCAATAAACTTTCAGAACAAGTCCTAAAATTACATCGTAGCTATCTCATTTCTTGTTTGGTTTTTAAATTAATGAACATTGTGGGGTTTTAGCTTGTACCTTGAAAAAATGAATCCTTTTTTTTTGACATTCATTATCTTTTTTTACATGAACAACACAATGAAAAGAGTTTGTGAACTTGATATTGGCCTTCAAGAAGTACTTAGTTGGTGCTATTTGAAACTGTAAACTAAATTATTTTGGAGGAGATTTAAAATGGGTATCATCTACATATAAATTGGTTTTAGAACCAAAGGGGGCCTGCAGTCAGTATATATTATAAGATTCTATCACATTGTCTAATGGATTATATTCTGCTAAGTACTATAAAACAGCATGAGATGTTCTCAATAGAAAGCAAATTGAACGGAAACAGATAATTAATTACTGCAACTCTTATTTTTTCAACACAATGTAGATGCAAATGCATTTGTTATATATATGTATATTGCATATTGCATCATAAACCTGTCAGCATAAACTTTTGCATACCTAAAACAATCAATATGCTTTTCAGTCAAGGTTTTAGCACTTTTGAAACACAGTATCTGTTTTGCATACACAGAATCATTTTGCTCTGTCGGAACTAATGAACTCTTAACATTTTCCATATTAAAATGCTTTTCTATTGTTAATAAAACTGTCACAGATATATATACAATAGTGTCCCCAAATACCATCTAACTAGATCCTAGTGAGAAATGCCCAATGTATGGAAAAATGGTGTTACTAAAACCAACCAAAATTGTATGCTAAGAATCCTTGGGGAACGATCCCTGGGAATTAACCCAGATTTTACTTTACTGATATCAAGAAGAACTGTTGTAAAGTCCCATATCTAGTAAAGTTTTGGTTTAAAAGTCTTTGGAAAGAAGATTCCTATAGTCTACTTAATAGTAATCCACACCATCTCTGAAAAACAAGTCTGAAACCTGGAAGATAGCTAACTTGTAACTAAAATTGTTTATTACCTTTCACTACTTGGATGGCTTCAGAAAAAAAAAATGTATTGATTTTGTGACAGAACTTTCTAATGAGATCCCAAGCTATTGAAAACTTCAGCATTTCAGATATGAGATTCTTCCAGCTTTGAAATAGGGCATGTTCTTCTATGGAGAGGGCACAGACTTCTTTCTGAGGTCAGAATTTGGGTAGAAAATAGCAGTTAGGTAACTCTCCCAAGTCATAACTACTCCAGAAATGACTGTAGAGAAAACAAATAGAAAGACTGTTGTATGAAGACTGTCATACCAGTAACAGGGTTTTTTTTTCCCGCCATAAACATGTTATCTATAAGAACATAAAAATGTTGTTTTGCATTGCATCTCTTTAAGCACAACATAATTATATAATCCTTGCGAACTAAATTTACATTGGTCAAAAGGTTACAATATATATATTCTGCAGTCATGCGTATAGTTTCCTAAGGCAACTGCAAATTAATTAATGTATTCAAACTGTATATAAGGCAACAGTTTTCCACATGTCCTATTTAAACCAATTCCTTTGTATACCAGCTTATGGTGCATAACGTCCCCTTCTGTATTCATTTTTTTGAACTGTAACCTTCTCAAATATCACAAGCTATTTAAAGATCTCAAAGGAAGATGTCTGGTTTTAAACAAGCAGTTCAAGTAAAACATTGAATGGAACTCCATCTGATGGAGCAGCATCTCCCCATCACTTGTAGCCATCTACCTGTGGGGCTTTTCACAAGACTCATTTTATAAATACCAATATCCTGTTGTCTTCTGTCTTATTTGGAAAACTATATGCACACACTGCTACAGTCTCAGTTGAAGGAACTTTGCTTCCTGACTTAGCCTTTCGTGTTTGTAAATTTTGAAAATTGCATTCCTAGTACTGCAGCTACAATCTTCTAGGAATTCCTAGGATTGCTGCTCAGTTCAGTTTTTTGTAGTGTGTTTGCTATGAAAGTTCGCTGTGGAATTAGGAATAAGTGATGAAGACAAATTTTGGTTATGGAAGAATGTTTTCTTTCCTTCCACAAAGAAAGGGCAGAATAGAAACAGGCTTTTCAACAGGGAAAAAAAAACAAAAAAGAAAAAAGGGGAAAGAAAGACAGCGGCTTTGGATAAGTTTGTTATAAAACCTGCATTTCAGGTGCATTTCAAGTCTTTTGTTTCACAACTTCTTGATGGGATTTAGTCATGCAACAACCTCACAGAACAAATTTGTTATATCTGTGAGAGGGGAGTACCAAAATACGTAATAGAAATTTTAAACTAAATCTTTTTATCTGGCATTTTTGAATGGGAAGAGGTACATTCTAAAATATGTATTTCATGTGACCATATATTCAAACATATGACCAAGTAGAAAAGTTGGAAACTGAAAAGGACAAGTAGAATGCCTGCTTCTTATCAAGTACAGGGAAAGACATAAAGAGTAGTAATAATAATTATAATAGTAATAATAATAACTGGAATAGCATAAAATTTGCCTTCAGAATCCCTCCAGTCTTAGCAAGCATGGCACTTATGGTTGTTTTCTCCACAGACATTAGCTTGAAAGTACGAAGTTTATTCAAAATGACTCTATTTTTATGAGAAAGGTGGAAGTCTTGCTCAGTTTCTGCCATTTGAGTCATAAAATACCTTTCCTGATATGAAAAGTGGGGAACCTAAATGAGAGCTATAGACTCTTAGAAACATGCTTACTGTACTACAGCAGCAAGAACAAAGATTTATATTGTTAAATAGAAGAAAGATAAAGAAGAAAAGAAGAAGAGACTGATTTGTTTTCTCATCGTCCTGCCTGGCCAATGGGACTCTGAAAACCTCAGCTCTGACCTTCGTCTTTCTCAGGTCTGTCCACCTGACTGAGTGTCAGAATTAATTTTCTTTGTAAAAGATGGCAGGGAGACACAATGATTAGCTGAACAATTCAGCTTAGCCATGAACATAAACTGTTGCCAGAAACATCTGAGTCTAGGAAGGAGATATTTTTTAGTCTTTTAGATAAAAAGTACAGAATTACAACCCCACATGCAACTTGCTTAACATTTATGATTGTGTTAACTGGGCATTTGCCTTAAGACCAGTAGTTAAGTTCAGCATACTTAAAAGATTTCTTGAGGGTTTTTTCTCTTCCTTATGTGGAGGTTTTTAAATCAGTTTCAGTTGCAAATGAACTAGTAGGAACTGCTACAGTTATGACGAACTACTGCAGTTATGATTCCTTACCTCTGTTCCCCTTTCCTTTTTTCATGATTTGTTCCTTACCGTTTCTATACTCCATTAGCAAAAGAAAAAAAATAAAGCATTCCAGTAAACCCAGGTGTTATACCTGAAATACTACAGATAGAAAATCTTAAACATGGGTAAATGATTTTCCATTTGCTGTAAAAGAAATTGTCTTCTGAGAGGCTTAGAATTTTCCTTCCTCAGGCAAGGTCTCCTCTCATTGGAATAATGTGTATTATTGACATTCAGATAAAGACTGGCAGATGTGGGTTTGCCATATATCAACTTTGAATGGCACCTCATTTCCACAGTGATAATTGAAGTCACTTATTTGGATAGAAAATTCTCAGCAGATCAGACTTTTTATGTTGTAACAAAATTAGCTGAGTTCAAATAAAAAAATTTTCCTTATTTTCCAAAACAAAAAGATTTTTGTTTTCTGTAAAAACTGTTACACATCTTTGAATAATATGTGTTACCTCAGCAAAACTTTATTATCTTTTTTCTCTAAACTTCAGCGAAGTCAGGAGGTGGTTAACATTCTTTGAGTCAAATCTGTTCATGACAGACATTCTTTATATATCTTGCTATAAAATAGTAGCTGCATTTATGAGTAACTTATGAAATTTTATGTCAACACCTTAGATATAGCATTACAGTGAAAAATGATGTTTCATCTTTTTCTGCAATAGACTTTTTTTATTTGTACTGTTAGAGAGTGTATATATATAAACATACACACAAACATAAAAAATACACACGGACAAAAATAAAACAGGAAATACAATGAGGAAAAATTGCATGGAAGCTTACTAATATATTTGCAAATGAAGAAAAAAGTGGTGCAAGTGTAAGTTAAAATGTGGAAAAAGAAACTCATTTTCACTGGATGTCCATGATACCATGATCTTTTCTATAGCTCTAAGAGGCCCTCATCCTGGGTTAACACTGAATTGTGAAAGTTGCTCTAAATTCATAGAATAAGGACCCTCCTATAAGAGTTGATCTACAGCAGTTGGAGGCAGTTTATAAAGTTTCCTCATGTAAACTAGTAGGCATTTAAGAATAAATTTCAGAGTCTTAAATAAAACAGGTCTATAGAAGATGCTGTATCTCCCTTGTTCCAAAATTCTTTAAAATATTAGTAGGTTAGAACTCTGCCTTCTATGGTAAATTATACCTGGGCGCCTAGCTAATTAACCTCTGTTTACCATGACCTGTGCTTTCTCAAATTGCAAAAAGCTTGGATTTATTTACTGTTTTAAATTATTCATAGATGCCTTTAGTGAATAGTTCTTGATTTGCACATTGTTTGGAATAATGAATTGCTAATATGGAAATGCTGAAATTCTCTACTTTGTGTACTTGGGGCTTTAGCCCTTTTTGATTTTCAGTGAAAGAAAAGATGGTAGTTCCATATCAGTTTAATTTTTCAGTGCTTTTTCAATGATCTCCCTGTAACTAAATTGTGATTTTGTTTTTGGAGAAGAGATGTTGAAACTAGGAATACAGTCCCAGTTAACTTGGTTCTTACAGAAACATGTAATTTATATGAACTATATATCATGTTCATGGTACTCTGTGAGACAGTTAGTTTTCCCCTAAGCACAGAGAAAACCCAGGGTGAGCTTGTTAAGATTTCATTATTGGAAGTATTACAAACAAACCAAATGACTTTACTACTCCAGTGCTTTTCAGAAACTCTAGTGCTGCATACAGGGAAAGTATATTATATTTATAATAGTAAACAATATAGAAAAGAGCCTCTTCTCTGGTGCTCAAGCTAAGAGGCAGAGTCTGGCCATGACTATACGATTAAACTATCCCAGCCTCTGAAATGAGACAACTGCATTCAACATTTTAGGAATGATCCCGGACCTGCTCTAACCCCCCCAAACTTGCCCATGATTTGTCTGGCAGGGTGCCAGCTAGCACTGCCCAAAAGCATGCCAGATTTCTATCATTATGCCTGCAACGAGAGTTTAGCAGTACAGCCAGCTGTGCAGTGGTGCCCAGGCCCCACCACCAAATTAAGGCACTGCTCTAAACATAGCCGTAGGTGTTTGCCTAAACAGATAAAGCTGCACTGTGTAAAATACCATGTGAAAGGGATCATAGCTTAGGACAGCTTGCCGTGAGAGCCTGAATCACACGGCAGAACTTCAGGGACTTTGGCAGGGTGCAATCCTACTTGCTTTTAGAAGTGTGATTATATTTCATCTGAAACAAGTTGATGCAAGAAACATGTCTTAGCATTTTCCTTGTTTCATTTCAGTTAAATCATCAATTGAGATGCACTGATTTCTTCTTTCTTATTTGATTTTTTAAACTTTATTACTGCTTTGTTTTTCTCTTCTTTTAACCTTTCATACTGTTTTTTTCTCCCCTGTTGCTGCATGCCAATATTGACTGATCATTAATATAAATTAGCCATTTTTAGCACTGTGCCTTTCATTCAAACTTGCGCTTAAGAGAAAAAAAAATCTCTTTTTAAACAGTTAGCTACACAGATGACCATGTGAGCCCTTATCTTGCAGGTTTCACTCAGAAAAGAATCCTCTTTCACCTGCAAAACTGAAAAGCGAGCACCTTACTTAGATAGCAAGCTCTGAAATATAAGGAAATTATAATAATTTTAAACCTCATTAAGTTATTTTCTGGAATGTGGCTGTAAAAAAACAAAGATAGCACAGTTACATATTAAATAGAATATAATAAAATGAGAACTAACTTTTTGTTCATGCTTCCTTAACTACCTGATAGTCAATAAATAAAATGGGATTTTTTTTTCTTTTTCTTTGCAAGTAACATTTATGACTGACATGATAACACTTAGCATGAGAAATTAAGTTTACACTTAATTTGTTTTGGGTCACTTTAATCTTTAGATTTGTTCTCTGAATTCAAACACTGTTAGAACGCATTCCTCAAATCCCAGAACATATTTTATCCTCACATGAAAAATTTTATTAGGAAAAACATGTGAATAAAATTAGAAGATGAAATTATGTGGTTCTCATAATCCATATATCTACAGATTTTTAAAATAATGCAAAAACTGTAATTCTACATTAAGGTTATATTCTTGGGAAAAAAGAAACATGCCATAAGTTTCCATACAAGTAAAAGCTTTAACCATCGCATATGATATGGATTTTGTAATGTTATAACTTGAGAGAAACTTTCAGATAAAATCTTGCCCAAACATTTATTAAACTGAATAATGAATAATGCAGTCTTGTCCTGAGACCTAAAGAGACAGGAAAACTTGGATTGCTATTTTCTTTGTAATATTCTTCCTGCATCGGATTTAACATGACTAGGAATTCATTTCATTGTAACTCATTAAGTAAGTTGATGATTCTTGAATCTAGTAATGATGATTTAAATCACATTATAAAAGAGGTTTTTGGTGATCATTTTAGACTGTTTATTCTATCTTTCTAAATGCATAGAGAAAATTATATTCCCTTTCTGGCTGAAATTTTAGCTTTATTCTATCAACACACCAAATACATTTCAAAATTCTCTTTTGCACTTAACATTTCCAACAAAACTCTGTAAATAACTGTTTTTCTGTTTTTAGGCAATTACAAAAAAGCTGAAATGCCATTGAATTAAACAAATTGCTTAGCTTCAGATTTGAGCTACCTTTTTTTAACCCAAATCAAAATGAGAGAATTCAAAATGAAAAATTAGTATTTTGACTTGCTAAATTTCCTTCTACATAAATAATCAAGTGATACAGATTAATGAAGGATATGTTTTGGCAACAGATAGCATGCATTTTTTGCCCCATTATACGCATAGCTCTAATCAGCACAAACTGTGGCACATTGAAAACTTGAAAATACATAACTGATTAGAATTTTATTTCAATATTCAAGTGAATGAATGTAATTCTCTAATTTACTCTCAACATATTGACTTTGACATTTAACTTAGTAATTATTTATAAAATTATATTAAATCCATATTTGTGGAGAATTTGTGGGAGTTTTGAACAATCGTAAGTATTCTATAATTGGTTTTGAAGAAGGAGGTAAGAAGTGATTGGCATTTTACATGTTTTTATTACATGATATTATAGTGTTTAGATCAGCAGAACCAATAACACGTTCAACATTAGCAGTGATGCTTAGCATTAAGCATATCTTATTTGAGGCTTGCTAGCTGTCAAATCCAGCTGGGAAGAATTATAATAACCATTCAGGTATTGTCTCACTGAGAATAGTGCTATTTTGAAGAACTCTAATTGGCCATGCATAGGGAGATGTTTGGAGGCAGTGATTGAGAAATTAAAAAAAAATGAAAGTTAGAACTTCCCATAGACTGAGTTTCTTCCTGAACTCTTCACTCAAATGGACATGTGGAAACAAAATGTACAATTTACTAAAATGTAGTACAGCATACTATACTACTAGAGTACAGCTGTACTCTAGTACAGCATACATAGGCTCTAGTGGAGCCTATAACTTCCACGACTCTTAGTGTTTCAGCTGAGTAGATAAACTCCAGCAGAACCATGGGACTTAAAAATTCCTTGATATCAGCAGTGTTTATAAACATATATTCCATCCCAAATTGTTTTCAAGCTGATTATCAATGCATGTAAAAGACACTCAAAGTTCTTCAGCTTTCTAAGAGCTAATAGGTGTTCTTTATAAACTGTATATCTATTGTAGTCTATCTGGGTCAGTGTCATCAAAATATTGACCAACCCTAAAGGTTTTCTGATATTTCAAGCATCTCTGAATATTCATATAAACATATCAGTTGGACTATATTCTCTGACAGGAACTTTTTGGTCCAGAGTTAAATATTCATATTTTGTGTAGCACATATGAACAGTTGTTTGAGTTTCCTCTTTAATGTGCATTTTCTTTTTCTCCTGTGAAACTCATTTGTATTCTGCACTACCATTGTAATTAGGATGTTGCACCACGCTGGCAATCGGTTGGGCCAATTTGGTACAGTCAAGCATTAAAAACACAGCCAATTGCCAGACTAACTGTTAAAGGCATTTTAAGCCAACGCACTCCTTACCCCTGCTGATTTTTCCCCCGGGGCTCAGAAAATTTGGCTCAATGGGTAGGTTTTTTTTACAGACATGAAAGACGGAACAAGTCCCCACATTCAGAGATGGCTCATACCTTGTGGTTAGTGGGGTCTAGCCACACCATAAATTTATAAACCTCACTAAAATAAATCCTCATTTGTTGTTCTACATCATACAGATCTAAAAGAACATACAGCAACTAATGACATGCACCAAGTTTCCATAGATTTTTTTTTATACCAATGTTCAAATGCAATACAGAGGTCTTTTGCATTTGTGCACCTGTGTCTTAGATCTCAGCAGGGATTTAGCTGGCTTTTTCCAAGCTTGTAGAAATGGGTATGTAGCAACATGAGCACGAGCACACATGAGTCTCTTACAAGCTTCTTTTTTTTCATTTTCTGACATATGAGAACTAAATATCCTCATCTTACCAGTGTTATCTTGATAATGAACAACCTATACTTTTCTTCTTTTGTATGATATTTTTCCTTCAAAGTCTCTTGTGTTATTAAAGTGCACACGCCCCCACCTACATACTCAGGTAGGTACTCTTTTGCTGCACTATTTTCTGTTGTGATTCCCACCAGCTAAAAGAGATAAAGAAGCTGTCACTGACCATGATACCTTCTTGTTTTTAGCTTGGTAACATATCCTGATTCAATTTTGTAAAACTTGCTTGCTGCTTCATTTATGTGAGGTATTCCAGTCTCCCCCCCAGCTTGTGAAAACCTTTGGAAGCAATGAAGTCTTGCCACACTCATGTGTCTGTGATTTTCTATCAGCCTCATTGAAAGTCTCTTGAGATCTTCACTTTACTCTTTCCTAGCAAAAAATGGGCTTTGAGGAATGTTTTGCTTCAGTTAGTTGGTTTTCAGTGAGAGGAAATTAAATGTGTTCTTTGAGATTTAATACAGGCACTAACATAGGACTTCCCTCCCCTCCCTCCCCAAAGGAGTATCTCTTATGAGGAAAACTAATTTCCATTCCCTTCTCTAGTGTTTTTGCTCAAAAAACTGTCTCTATGTTGTTATTTTTAGGAATCTCATAGTCCCTGGAGCCTTCTTAGTCAATCAATCCAGGTTTCAAACAATCCAGCTGATGCTCTGTGACTACCAATTATCACACTATCTGTAAGTATCTCCTACCTGTCTTGTGCTTGAAGATATTTGAAGCACCTGAAGATATTTGAAGCACCTGCCTGTTATTATTTGTGGACTATAAGCAGTTTGGGAAAAGGACAACATTCCCTTTTTTGTGTATAATGTCTTAGGGAGTGAGTTGCACTTTCTGCTTTACATAATTTAAGTAAAAGTTCAGGAGTAAATAGGGAAATAATGTTCAGTGCTGCACTGAACATTAATTCCTTTTATATATATTGTATAAATATATACACATATACACATATATAATGTATTTGTTTAGTGGGATGTTTTAAGTTAATCACTTTGGATAGGGTTGGACATTATTTCATCCGATGTTTAATGCTCTCTCTGAATACCATACTAGAATAGAAAAAATTAAAGCAGAAATTAGCATTAAATGGGGGTTCACTGTATATATATAGCTTCTATCATGAAATTTTCTTAAATATCTTATTGGTCAACAGAATAGCTTTATACTGGTACGAATTAACAGAAATGATGAGAATGTTTCACTGCCCCAAGAACTTTTGTTATATAATGAAATATATGTATTTGTGAAAACAAGCAGTTTGAAATGTTCTGATTACTATATTAAGTATTGGAGATTTAAAAAACTTTTTTTTTTTTAAAAAAGCTTTCTGACTTCAAATGCGTTTAATTTTTTTCACTGTACAAAAAAACAAGGTAGCCTCTTTCATAGACAGATGGTTAGACCATAGTACACAATAGCTTTGCAAACTATCCCACTATGCCGATCAGTTAAAATCTTCTTAGTCACTAAGCTTGTCAATGACAAGAATGTCTTTTTTTTTTTTTTTCCCTGCTTTTAGGTATCGTTGGTTTTTTGGGGTTTTTTTTCAGCCTGACGGTCACAGTTTATCCTTTTAGTAAATACATTTTCTTTTTTGGAAAATTGACAAGGAATACATCCCTGGTAGCTAATGGCTGTTATCATTTCAGTTTTACAGATGATAGATTTTTCTTCTAAATATCCTCAAGGGCAATCTTTGCTGTCAGTGTCTACCTTGTGCTCATCTTCTAGATTTGGACATAATTGATAGAAATTTCCAGTGTCTTGACTGGGATGAGTTTTTTCATCCACTTAGATAAAAATTCAACTTGTTCCTGACAATATTGTGAAAGAGAAGTTTTGTGTGATTGAGCTGTGAAAAAAATTATTCCCTAGGCTTATTCATTATTTTTGGGAAAGAAAGGGGAGATAGAAAAGGGGAAAAAAAATCCCTTCAGCCAAACAGAGTGAAAGGTTCTGTGTTAGAACTTAGTTTTCTTCTCAGATAAAGAGTTGTTCTTTACAATTTACATTTGTAGCATTTGTCTCTAGTGATTACTTTTACAATATAATTAGGAATGTGAAACGATGGAGAAAACTGTCATGAAATTTTAGTAGAAACTCAACTTTCAACAATATGCAACCCTTTTTTCTATTAGTCTTTTTCCATTTTAAAAACAGAAAGCATGTTGAAAATATAATTCTTCTTGTGAGATGATTTCAAATGCAAAAACCCCATCATTTCAAGCTTACAAAAATCTTTATATTTGTAGTAGTTCAATTTTCAGGGAAAAAAGACTCAGTCACACTTAGTAGCAGATATTTTGCTAGAAAAGCTTTCTTGTAAAATGTAAAAGAAAATTTCATCTTTATAGAATATGGAGAAAAGCCTAGAGTTGTGGGTAAATTTGAAACTCCAAATTAAATTCCTTATCTTTAATGGAGGTACATAGGGTATGCTTCTATGACTAAAACCTATATACAGATGTCAGAAGGATCCCTCTAGACAGGTATTCTAGCTATAGTAAGAGACCTTGGATCCTGGCCCTTAAAAAGGTATTCGCTGAGAATAGTTCCTTTGAAGTCAAGGTGTGGACCCAATCTCAGAAATGTTTCCTTTCTGGCAGTATTCTGTTAGTGAGAATGTGAAAGCGGAACACAACTGGATGGCAATGACCATACAGAGTCTGCATTTCTTGCAGCATAAGAAGGGGGAACAGGCAAAAAGAGAATTCACAAGAGCAAAATTCATGAAGTAAGAGAACCAGTGGAGAAGTTTCCATGGAAAATACATGGAAAAAAAGAGTTTAGGACAGTTGGGAGTTCTTTAAACAACATCAAGGGGACAAGCACAAACTATTTCAAGCAGCATAAAGCTAGTATGGTCATGATAGATCAGCTGGGCTGTATTGTACAATCCTGTAAAATGGAAAAGTACTGAAAATTTAAGATGGAGAGATGACTAAGTGTAAAAGAATTGCATAAACTTTGTTAAGTCAAGTCACATAATGAACAATGATCAAAATATATTTAAAAAATCCAATGGCTTGGTTATATGAAAATGGCTTCTTTACAAATATCTCTAGAAATGGCAGAAAAGTCAGTGTGCTATTCAGCAGAAAAGGAAAGCTGGTGCTGAGAAGACAGCCTGTTTAATGTCTTTTTAATTTCATCTTCACAAAATAAGTCAGCTGTGATTAGCTGGCTAGCAGTATCAACAGCAGAGTGGTAAAACAGGGAAATAGCAGTTTAGAGAGTGCTTACATAAATCAGATGTTTTGAAATCAGTTGTGTCTGGTGAAATTCATGCAGGAGTACCTAGAAAATAAATCCATTTTCTTTGGGAAGCTATGGAGGATAGGAAAAGGTTCTAGAAGACCAGGAAAAAGAAGTATGGTATCTATACAGGAAGAAAGTACATAAAGAATACAGGCAGTTGTTATCATTCAATGAAATAATTTGCAAGCGCTTCGACATCAAGAAAGAGATAATAACCAGTATATATTTTTCAGGAATAAATAAGATCAAAATATCTGTTGTTATCATTATCAATCTAAAATAAAGAGTATCAAACCTTGTAAACCTTTGTTGATACATGTGAAATAGCAGAAGTCTCAGTAAGTGACATAGGGAGATTGAACTATTTCACATGGGAGAAGAAAATTTAAAAATTTGTTCTTGGGCTGTAGTTATCAATTGTGAAACCAAAAAGATGTACTGAATAGGATCCAGAGGTTCTTTCTAGGTCTGGAACTATTTGATATTTTCATTAGCAACTTGGATGAAGGAACAGAAAATATACTTGTTGATTTGCAAACAATCCCACCTGGGATGGACTTCAAACATGTTGGGTATCAAAATTAAAATGTTAAATGACCTCGACAATTTGGAGACATGGTCAAAAAGAGTAGGCCACAGTCCAACAAGATAAAATGAAAAAATCTGTATTTAAGTACAAAAAATCGGTTACATAAATCAAAGATAAAAAATGCTGGCCAGGTGCAATCCTTCAGAAAAGGGTTGTGATTAAAATGGACAAAAATCTGAACATTGACCAACATTGTCATAAAGTTATAAGAAAGATAAACACCAAGCTGGGAAGTATAAGCAGGTTGGTAATGTGTGAGAACCTTCTGCTCTGCTAGGTACCGGTAAATCCTGCACAGAAATTCTGCATCGAGTTTTGGGCACCATAAATTGAGAATTTGAACCAATGGCAGAGTCCAGAAAAGAGGACTTAAAATTATCGGATGTTTAGAAAACATTATCCATGCAGAAATACTGAAGCAGCTAAAGATGTCTGATCCAGAGGAAATCAGACGTGGTCACAGAATTCACATTTGGAAGAGGATTTAAAAAAAAAAGTGCCTTAATTCTTCCAAAAGTCTAGAGTAAAAAGAGGTATTTAATTTAGATTTTGGAAAAAATAGATTTTTTTTATTATCAACATGAAGTCTTAAAACAAAAAAAAATTATTCACATCCTCTGTAAGTAAGCACCTCTACTTTGAATCATTGCCTTTTATTGTCAATTTCTGTAAGAAATCATTTACATAATTCCAGTGTCAAATAATCTTTTACTTTATTATCTTGAAGGCATAAATCTTACTGTCAAGGGAACACTTAAAAAAATATTCAGATACCATAAAGGTTCTTCATTAATAAGAACCTCTGCAAAACTTCTGGAAATGCTGAAGAATTCCAGAGTTGAATACTTGCCATTTTATTTTGGTGTCATTATAACTCAATATTAAGACATTTTAATACATGTAAAAGCACACATGAAAGTTGAAAACTACCATTAAGTGGAAAATATATCAAAAAAGCCTAGTTTGGCTTAGGTTAGCAAGCTAAAACATTCCAATATTCAATCATTTTTATGAGTATTTCACAAATTGTCCTTATTAGGGGCTAAATGGTATAGAGGTAAAGAGGTAATTTTTATTTTTTCCTACCTCAGAACATAGCTCTGAATTAAGTATGCTATTCCATTTTCCATTAAGCTTCTATATTTGGGACAATCCAAAGTCATAGCATTAACTGGTGGCTAATGAGACCTGGTTTTGGTGTCATGCTCTGTGGCTGACTTCTTCTGTGATGGTCATGTAATCACTATAATGTTCACCCATTCTGCAAAACAGGTCAGTAAATGATTCTCACACGAAGGAAACAAACCAGTGAAACTGTCCAATTAGTCTAGCAACATTTGTATGCCAAATTAATTCAGAGATACTTGTTTTTTGAGGCTTTGGAAAACTGAGTCCTGCTTGCAGCTCAAGGTAAGAAGGTAAGCCCTTAGCTGTAGGTGTAAGTCTACTTTCAATATCACACAGAGAACTAGTTTCACTAGTGAAAGCATGCAGTCATCCTAAGCGCTATCCTTGTTCTTCTGAGACTGATGGTACATAAGCAATGTCTACCTCCCTCACTTATGATGAGATAATGTAGTCATATTTAGCCTAAATAGTTTGTGCTTTCACAAATCATATTCAACCAGTGTAGCCAATGTAGTGAGACTAGACTGTGTCAGTAAAAAAAAAAAAAAAAAAAAAAAAAAGAAAGAGTAGTAGTAAATGTTATGAATTATGTTCAATGTCCTAACCGTGGGCAAAGCATCTGATTCCTTTTCCTCATTCTAATTCATGGTGCACAAGCGTATATCCATGGATACACACTATGAATGGTGCAAAACCCAGGATGTCAGTGTGAGTTCTGAGAACAGTGCCCAGAGACATAGCAACAGTCAAACAAATGAATGTTGTTTGCACCTGCGCTGGGTGTAGGTAGCAAGGTTTTGTTAGCAGGTGCTCCAGGCACTGGAGCGAGATTTTCCTACAGCCTGTGGAAGTTTTGGAAGAGAACACGGTGGAGCAGGTGTTTCCCTGCAGCTTGCGGAGGACCTCATGCTGGAGCAGGGGAAAAGTGTGAGGAGGAAGGAGCTGCAGAGAGAAACTGTTATGGACTGACTGCAACTTCTTAATGCCCCACCTCCTCTGTGCCACTTGGGGTTGAGGGGGAAGGAAGATGAGTTGGGAAAGAAGGAGTGAAGTTGAGCCTTGGAAGAAGGGTTTGTGTGGGGAAGGTGTTTCAATTTGTGTCTTTGTTTTTCACCACCCTACTCTATTTCAATTGGCAATAAATTAAATTAATTTTCCCCACGTTGGGTCTGTTTTGCTTGTGATGGAAATTTTTAATTAATCTCTATGTCTTTACCTCTACCCACAAGTTTTTCCATCCTTTTTTTTTCCCTCTGTCCTATTAAGGAGGGGGAGTGAGAAAGAGGCTGGGTGGGCATCTGCCTGCTGGCAAAGGTGTCACCGGAGCACCATTTCACCTGTTCTAAATTTCCTTCATGCCTGATGGATCAAGATGACTAAGTGTTTTTATGGTCTTAAGACTTTTGTGTTGGAAGAATTAATTTTTCCTGCTTTTCTATATGTGCTAAAATCTTTTTCATGGGCAATTATATTACATAATTTACTTCCACAGTGTTTTCTTTCATTTCTTTGATAACTGATCCCCCTTTAAAATGAGAAAAAAAATGGCAGAGGTTTATCTAGTCTCATGACAATTGTAAGGCTATACTATAATAAGAGCAGAACTGGGGACAAAATGTATTCAGGCCCAAGACAAGGACAGGAATGAAATTAGGAAAGGGATATGAAATTGTTCCTTTCTCCTTGGTCTCATGATGTTATCTTATTGCTAATTTCTTATGCCATACATCAAAAATTAAAGCAGAGCACAGACAACTTTGTTACTTGTGGTGGCTCTATTCAGTCTACTAGAACTATGTATTCTGAATATTTTGAACATTTTGTCTGTCTATGATACCTTTTTATTATTTGGGTGTGGGGGTGGTGAGCACCAATAAGGAACAAGAAAACTAATTAATGGAAGTTGAAATATCTACAAGGAAAATGCCAAATCCTCTGTCATGTTATCACTAGAGTCTCTCTACATTTAGCTGGTGAAGTGTAAAATTCCATAATGTTCATTTAAAAAAGCTACCTTTCGACAGCTTGTTGCAAGAGACTGTTTTCAAGGGAACTGATCCCCATGGAGGGTGAATGACTGAATCTTTTGATGGACTAAAATACAAGGTAGGAGTTAACCATCTCTAACTTCCATGGACCTCTTATAGTGGAGCTGGAATATCAAAATACGTTGTTCTCAAATATACCTTAATTTATGTGAGAATTAAAAGAAAAGGCTTTATTTTGTGTTACTCAAATAAATCTAATGAATCTGAAGTGATATGAAAGCCATTCTTTCTTCTTTTCCTATTAAAGAATGCCTTCTTAAAGTAAAATAGAATTTTAACTTTTTTAAAATATTTTTTAATCTCTTTTTCCCTTGTCAGACTTAATGGTGAGTTGAAACACAGCTGATAGTTTTACAGCCAAACATATAGTGTTTGGAGAAGAAAAAAAGGAAAAAAAAAAAAAAGTCGTCAATTATTTCCTAGGAATGCTGCAGCGAATGTACCGAGACAGGTCAGAAAGTCACCTCGTCCACCCGCTCCCAGTCTGTTCAGACTGTAGATAAAGCATAGATCTATGTGTTTGTGTAATTAATTCAATACGGATAACTTTGAGTGCCCTAAAAGGAGGCTTTAAACCAATAAATTTGAAAATTCAGTTTGACAACCTTATTTCTGCTATGGGCAAGGGCAGTTTAAGTCATGACAGAGATAAGGGATGAAAAACCTCTTGATTTGACTTGACATAAGAAATAAGTGCATCTGCCGGAATGTTCTTTTTGATACCATCATCATTAAGAATCAATTTGATCACTATAAAGGTGTGGTCACTGAATGAGACTAAATACAAGTTCATAAAGATATCACAAAAAGACACAACAGTATGCCATAGCAGACAAAAAAATCTCCTCAAAAACTGTTAGGTGTATAAAGAAGCAGAGAAAAGATGTTTCTTGACAATACCAGTAGCAGATTTTTGTTATTCTAGTCTTTGTTTATTTTTAAACAAAATCAAACTGGACATGTTTTATGAAGGCTGTAGCATCTTCTGTTCTGGAAATGCTAAGAGGAAAATACTATTTGCAGTATTCAAAAAACCAGCAGTCTCTTCCTGTTTCTCTAGCAGTTAGTCATCATAATTGTGCAACCATTGTGGCTTCATTAGATTTTATTTTAATGCAGTAGTCTATGTCTGTCTCTCTGATTATTCCAGAATTGCATTAAGGGTTATACTAAATTCTGACAATTGGTTCTGCAGGGGTAGCACATGTTATCCAGAGAAAGCAGATTCAATCAAAATAAATTTATGCTTCAATCCAGGACTTGAAGGGAGAGAGAACAGGGTCATTACTCTGATATATAGTATTGAATGTCTGGAATATAAATTAATGGCCCAGTCTAAGTCAAGGAGTCTCATCATATGAAACACGCAACAAGTTTTGGCCAGATATTTATAAGAAATGTAAATACCCTATTTATATTTATAAGGCATAATTCACATTCTTTCAGCTTAATTCTATCTCTGTGATCATGCACAGCAGTTTTGTAATAACTTTTCCAAAGTTTTTGTCTAAGTTTGAACACAGCAGGTATTAAAAGTGTGTTAAAGGCAGCAAATACTAATACCACAATCCATTAATACTTTTTTTCCCACTTAAATACTTTTCTTAACATTGATATCTTACTTCCTTAGGGCAATAAAGGCATATTGAATGCTTTTCTTACAAAAATCTCTTTTGGGCTTTCTTAGACACTGTATGTATTTATTTACAAGTGTACCTGTCAGCACTGTACATGAATTTGTTTTAAACCTACAGAATAAAAGATTTATTTGAGATATGCTGAGTTATCATATAGTTAGATGCACAATAACCTGAAATATATCTCTACTTTTAAAGGAGAGGTCTATGCTTCCTTTTAATCTGATTAGTCTGGGATGTGAAGGTTGGGGGCAGGTTTTACTGCTGTGACTGTGAGGTGGTGGAGTTGGTGGAGTGGTGGAGTTCCAGTCCCCTGAAGCGAGGGAAGAAGGCAAACAACAGGATCGCAGCCCTGAACTTCAAAAGAGAAAACCTTGGCCTGTTCAGGGACCTTCTTCTAAGAATCCCATGGAATGACTGAGGACTAGAAGACAGCAAATGTCAGTCCTATCTTCAAGAAAAGCAAGAAGGAGGATCTGGGGTACTACAGGCTGGTCAGCCTCACCTCAGTTCCTGGGAAGGTGATGGAATAAATAATTCTGGAGAATTTTTCCAAACATAAAAAGGACAAGAACGTGATTTGGAATAGTCAACACAGATTTATGAAGAGGAAATCATACTTGACCAACCTAACAGACTTGTACAATTAAATGACTAATTCAGTAATGAACGTTATCTTCCCTTCAGCAAGACTTTTGACACTGTAGTTTCACCAGCTTCTCTGGTAGGCTGGTAGGATGGTCTGGACCTCTGTGGTACTTGTACTCAAGAGTTGTACAGTCATGAAAATTTTCTCAGGGTCTCCTACTCTTCTTGCTGTTACTCCTCATTATCAGAGTAATTGCAATTTGAAGTAATGGCATCCAATCATCATTGCATGCACCTTTGTTGTTGCATTCCTTTGTGGATATTATAATAGTATGCAATAGAAGAGTGTGACAACAACTTATGGCTTTAGCTCTCTAAGTTCAGCCAGGAGATGAAGAAGGAGGAAAAGAAGTTTGGAAGGGAATATAGATTGATATCAGAGCCAATAATGAGTGTCTGTCTGGAGTTTTGACTGTCTGTCAGTTCTCCACCTGTCATTTTTTTTCTCTCTATTTTTACTGCATCTGGCTGATATTTTCAACTACCTAAAAATTTCATATGACTTACTATCCACAAGAGTTACCTGTATACAGCCTCAAAACAGATCAGTCTTGTTTTTCAGTCAGGATTTATAAGTAACAGTTTCTTCTCTGAAGTATTTAGAGAGTAAACCAGTTTAATCTTTCCCCCTGAAGTTCATTCAGTTCTCTCCTGAAACAGGATGCAGCCCTACTTGTTCCTAATTAGAATAAAAGTATTTTTCCCCATAAACCTGTAAATGTCTAGGAGTCATTTGTTATGTTTGATTCATTTGCAAAGAACTCTTGGCCTTTAAGAGTTGCAAAAGTATCATCTTCGCTTTCAATATCTTGTTGGAATTTTTCAGTTAGGAAAGTACCTTTCACCAAAAGTTCCTCTTCAATGATTAAATACATCCATGATATGGACATCTAACATTCTGATTGCATTTTATTCATTATTTGCACTTGAGTAAGACAAATCACAAGAGTAAATAAGCAGTTTGATATAGAAACTCATTGATGCCCAAATTATTCATTTTATGAATATTGTTATAATTAAAAACACTAATTAATAACACTACATTTTAAATTTAAAGTGATGATAGAAGAATCAATAGACAATATAATATCCTTTGAACTAACATATGACAATTAATTTCTGTACAATTTTCTTCTTTTTAATTTTCCTTTGTACTTGGCACTGGTGAGACCGCACCTCGAATACTGTGTTCAGTTTTGGGCTCCTCACTACAAGAAAGAAATTGAGGTGCTGGAGTGTGTCCAAAGAAAAGCAACGAAGCTGGTGAAGGGTGTGGAGCACAAGTCCTGCGAGGAGCGGCTGAGGGAACTGAGATTGTTTAGCTTGGAGAAAAGGAGGCTGAGGGGGAGACCTTATTGCTCTCTACAACTACCTGAAAGGAGGTTGTAGAGAGGTGGGTGTCAGTCTCTTTTCCCAAGTAGCAAGTGATAGGACAAGAGCAAACAGCCTCAAGTTGTGCCAGAGAAGTTTTAGATTAGACATTAGGAAAAATTTCTTCACTGAAAAGGTTGTCAGACATTGGAACAGGCTGCCCAGGGAGGTGGTCGAGTCACCATTCCTGGAGGTATTTAAAAGACGTGTGGATGAGGCGCTTAGGGACATGGTTTAGTGGTGGACTTTGCAGTGTTACATTTACAGTTGGACTTTGTAAACTTAAGGGTCTTTTCTAACCTAAATTATACCATTATTCTATGATTCCATCCCTGTTTAATCCCTTAGGCTGCATTCTGGAAAACTTGACTGAGTTAATACATCCGTTCAAAAAGATTTTTCCACCTGGATTGCGTTGCTCTTAAGGTTTTCAACTTTCCTTTCCTAGCATTTGCCTCTTTTCCTTACCTGACATCCAGTGTTATGAAATTTGATCTTTTTTCCCAACCAAATATGTCTTTTTTAATTATACTTCCACTCGCAAAGGTCCTACTATATACAATTTAGATTCTGTTCAACCTCATTTCAGATCTTTGCTTATAACTTGGCTTTATTTTTCCCTCTAACTAAAAGTTGCAGATAAACTTTAACCAAGTTTTGTATATTCATTTACAAAGGGAAACAAAAGCACATTCCCCAAACATTCTACCATTACATTGTTTGCATATAAGTGCTGATGAGGAACAATTATTTGCCAGTAATTTGTGTCCTTAGTCTTCTTCATTCAACATCTGTAGAAAACCCTTTTCTTTTCAACACACGCATTTCATGATATATCGGTACATATCAGATTTTCAGTAGCCTCATTTTGTTTCCCCACCATCACTTCCAACGAAGAAATCCAGTGGAGACACTAAGTGCTGTCTGTAAGACCATCAAGATCAAGGGAAGGCTTTTATCCCATGCTTTTCCTGTTCCTTTGACAACTCTCCCTGGTGACTTCTTAATGGTCTATTACTCCTCTCTTCTTGCCTGCCTGTCTGTACATGGTAGGATTTATTAAATTGTTGCTTGATTTCACGCATTTTACAAATTGTTTTAGTAATTGCCTTTACAAAATGGGTACTGTTGTCTGATTCCATTACATTTAGAGCATGTTCTTCTGGGCACATTTTGCTCAGCTAAGACTTTTGAAGTCTCTTGATATTATTATTTTGGAAAAATTAATTAAAAAACTTTCTTTCCATCTAGTAAAGTAGTCAATTATCACTAGAAAGTGCTTATTTTCACTCCATGGTTTTTTTAGAGAGAGCTAATAGAGTATATTTGAATTCCAGATGAGTGTCACACACTTTAAAATCTCAAGAAAATTCTTCTTCTTTGGTGGGGCATACCTACAGCAAACAATTTTTCGCATGCTACAGGATGTCTTACTATAGTTTCAACCACCATATTGAGATATGTCAATGTTTCTTGGAAGCTTTGCCTTCCCATATTGTGGAAAAACACAATATATATTACTGGATCAGTCATTTAACTTGGCCAAGAAATTAAATTATCTGAAATTACATTAAAAGATTGCTTTGTTTTGTGGTAGTTTTTCTCCTCTGCACATTCCAAAAGTGTTCTTAGAACTTCAAAAGTAACTCACAGTTTAAGATTTCCCTGATGCTTCATCATACATTCTTATTATTTCCAAAAGTTCTCTGTATGAGAATCTTGTTATTGATTTTGAGTAATTTTTGTGACCTTTTGCTTCTCATTTTAGGTGGTACTGATATTTTTCAATTTAGGACTGCCTGGTAATTTCTTGCATTGGAAGAAGCTTCTAACAGGCTGGTGCCTTCTTTTCTCCTCAAACAGATGCTCCCTAAATACCCATGCCCATCTATTTTTTTCCAAACTGTAATTAAAAAAAAAAAAAAAAAATCTAAAAAAGAACGAAGTTTATGACTCTTTTTCTTCATGTGAATAATCTTTTTTAATAGTGAAAATATTTCTGTCAAAATAACTTGTTTGAAAAATGAATCATTCTGATTTTATCTTCAGCTGGCAACAAAACTGTCCTTTTAAATATTTCTTGATATTTTTCAAGCCTTTTTTTTCAAATTTCTGCCTTAAGATAGATTGGGTCAGAGTGAGAACAGTTCCATTGAAAACTTCCATCGATCAGAATAGTCTATTATTGCGTTCCTTGCCTTCAGGTGGATTGTTGGCAACTATATCCTAAATTACAGCAATGCAAAAAATCCTGGAGGTCTAGTTGCAATATATTTGATTGGTTAGCCACTGAAAATTTTAATCCAAGGGTAGCTTTTGCTCAATACTGTCACTCTATACCTATGTCTTTCGTTGATGATGATATTCATTGCATTTGAGTAGAGTGCAGAGTATGTCCGTTTCTTCCCGGTTCCACTCCAAAAAGGCATAATTCTCCCACAGACACAGTGATATGTTTGCCATGCATATGCCTTCATCTTTGGGACATCTCAGTTGCATCTTCTCGTTTCTCCATTGCGGAAGAAGTGTTCTAACAATGTTCTAACAAACTGTCCTAACAATGGCCCTGAAGATTCTCCTTTTTTTTTTTCTTCCCCCTTTGATCTTCTCTTAACACATTTTCTTCATGATCACAAAAAGAAAAAAACAACACAATTTGTTGTTGTCATCACCAAGTGAAGCACGGACTACTTTAAATAATCCACCATTTACTTTATGAGACCTCCAGTTGGTTATCAGAGTAAGGATTTTTACATTCCCACAGTCAAGATTGATCTCCTTCTCCGAGCCAAGGCTGTTCACAACCTTTACTGAACATCATTCTTCTGTACAGTTAATTCATTGAACTGTGTCTTTAGCACCATTATGATGTTATTTCTTCTCTCTTCTGATCTGGGTGAAAAGGATTTTGTAGATAAGGAAGCAGCTTGCATTCCCAGAAAAATCCATCATGAGTTAATCATATTTCAAACTGGACTCCTCCAATTGCCTTTCTTTAACCTAACTTTTGGACTTGTGAAGGAGGTCTTACCCTTTTATGGAGAGTGGAGGAGTTTTGAAATAAGATATCCCTATATATTTCCTGTGCTTGGTATTTGTGCCACTGCCCACCTACTTAGCTTCTGTTTTACAAAAACTCTTTTCCAAGTCCATTGCAAAAGCATCTAGCTAAATCAGTTTGTTCCCTAATAGTAAAATGTATTTCTATGTTCCTATTTCCCCATGTCTCCTTTTTACTTCAACAATAAAGGCTCATACTCATCTACCCAAGTTTTGTTGTATTGGCTAGATCTTCTTTATAATTAGTGAAGAAAAATAAGTGATTCAAGAGGACAATTTACTTCACCCAATTTTCATATCAATCTTAGGCTGATAAATGACCTCTTTAGCGTTACTATATGGCTGCAGAAAGGGCCTAGCCAAGTAGTTTGGGACAGGCAACTAACTTTTAAACAATTAAAGCTGAATGAGAAAAATCCAGTCCGGCTGAATGTTGGTAGTAAAGTGCTGAAACCAATTAATTCCACAATGTGTAAAGCCAAGATTTCATGCACAACTGCTGAAAAGGTAGAAAAAATTCTGCTTAAACTACGTTTCTCCACAATGGAAATATAATTACCATCTGTGTAGTAAAACTGTTGGAGAATACATGTTTGCCCTTCCATGTTTTCTCAAAAATAATGTTTTAACATTCGGTACCTGAGTTTTGTAGACAAGCATTGGTTTATTCTTTGTGAGTTGAGGTAGGCCAGAGGGCAGAACAAACTTGTAAACTGTTCTTATTGGACACTAACCTAACCCATCTCTCATTTCTCTCTATGTCTGGTCATGTAACTGATTTATACTTGTTTTGTTAGACTCTAGGTATGCTACTACCAAAGCAGGTTCACACAGGCTCTGGCTGTCTCTGTCCATATTTACTGTCACAGTCTGTGTGACTGTTGGAATAAGTCATGATTAGATGACATTCAGAATATTAAGACTGACTGTACATGAAACTTTGCTTTTGCTTCTGCTGCCCTGAGCCTAGAATACTTCAGAATCTGAGCTCAACCCATGAGATGAGGACTTCTGGCTTGTTACTGCAGAGGAAGGAGGCAGAAAATGCTCTAGGTTGCCTTACATGGATTATATATTTTGGTTTTAAAACAGCATATGGACTGGTATTTCTGAAACAAAATTTTACAGACATTTTTAAAACTCAGAATTTTAACAAAGTTTGAAGTTAACAAAGTTAAGAAGTTAACAAAGTTTAGAACTTTGACTGTCTTTAGTCACGATCAAGTAAATGTGTATTAGTATTTTTTTCTTTTCTAAATACTGTAACTAGTAGAGCTAGCTGTTATGAGCCTCATTCATTTAGTACAGTCATTCTAAAAGGTTGTTGTGATGTATCTGTCAACTACTATCCAGCAAAATTAACATTTAAAATATTCTGTATGCTTCTTCCAAAGCACTTTGCAAAGAGCATCATGAAAACAGTTCTTCACAGAAAGAAGTGTCAGACTAGTATGTGGCAGACCAGCAGAAGAAGCTGCAACTTGTTGTGTGAAATGCTGTTCAATAAAGGTTGAGAAGAACATTTGATTTTTAGAGTTAATCAGCAGTGAGCTAAGAACAGAACACTGGATTTCAACACCTTCTACATCCAGCCCATATATCAAGCCTGACACTTCTCAGATACAGGTGAAAATAACTCTTGGTTGGCTCAGATTAATTCTAGGGAGCTGAATGTGCTGCTAGTTATCCATGCATATGCAGTGACCATAATTTGCTTCAAAGTACATGAAAAAAATATGAACTGTAAATAATAAAGGGGTATAAAAATGTCCAACTGAAGCCTGGTTTCAAAATCAGTGAACTGTTTGTCATCAAACTTTTAAGTTATGCAACCTGAAAAAGGAGTAAAGATGGTGTAAGTTCTGCAAATTGTATGTATTAGCTGATGCTCTGTCACAAGACAGATATAAACACCACCAATCTTTTCCCCTCTCCTTTCCTCCTCTGGAATTCAGAATGTGTCATTTGGTAATTGACAGGTACTTACAGTTTCACAGATTAATTTTTTTAGGGAAGCAGTATTTTTCTCTCATTTGAGTATTGATGGTGGTCTAAAAAATGCTAATTTCATGCCTTATAGGAACATGTGCTTACAGAAACAAACACTATTATTCTGTATGAAATCAACATGCAACTCTAGGAGAGAACACAATACTCTAATGATCTGACCTTATTATTGAACAAACTCTTTCTATTCTGGCCTTTGGGCATAATCTGATACAATTTATTATAAAACAAATCCAGATTGCTTTAGTTTTCTGCTTCTGTGGGTAATTCCTTACTGTGACTAACAAAGGTATGGAGCACAAAATAAAAACTATATACTAATAGGCTTTTTCTAAAATTAAAGCACATCATATTTCTCAGAGGTAGAGTAAGAATGCAGTAATAAAGCTATAACTCCCCAAAGTGGCTGAAATAAATAACACATAAATGATGCATAAGTAGATAAGAAGCAGGTGGATTACAGCTATGAATGCAGTGAAGTGAAATGTTAGGATTGGCAATGACTTATTCATGTCCTATATTTGTCCTATGTGGAATATGGATCAAATAATTCTGTAGAGTGATATCCATTTATATACAGCATCTATGAGCCCCTTGAAGTTCATTTTTAATGACGGGGAGCATGGTGCTCTCTGTTAGAAGCCCTTTTTGAAGTAATTTTCTCCAAGTCTATAGGAGTAAAGTTCATTTCTTTGCAGGCATTCAGTCCATTCCTATCTGCTGTATATCACAATTATGTACATAACACGGATTCTTTGGGGGGGTGTGGGGGTGTGAAAGACATACAGAGCATTCCAGTTATTAATTTTCAGCTGTGCATATACTGAATATTTGCAGGCTGAAAGTGGAAAGTTCTTATGTGACATATGGATGTCAATGGGAAAGCATATACCTGTGCTTTAAAAATATGCACTTTTTATGATAAGTAATTCTAGGAACATTAGTTGGATGCACACTTTACTCCATTTTTGTAAATATCTGTCCTTCTATCTGCATAAAACATAATACAATAAATTAATCCTAAAGCAGTGGTGGGGAATACCCTGACTTTAATGCAGTAATACATAGAAAAGTGTACTTATGTTATAATACTTCCATATACAAACTGTTTATACATTTAATTAGGTATTGAACACCTGTTTCTTTGTCTCTAGTCCCAGCTGATTTCTCTTCTGAATAATCAGTTCGGAACAGGATGAATGGTGAAGCGTTACTTTGCACAGGAGTCAATGGTATAAGAAGGGGACTTCTGATTTGCAAGCCTAAATTTTGGGGAACTGACATTTTCATCTGGGATCATGGATGAAAGGTAGATATAGAGGTAAGTAATCACACATATTTAAAGTTTTTTATTTTAAAGATTCCTTGGAGAACATTAATCTAATTTAACTTAGTCATCTACATCTGAACTAGCAATGCTAGCCAGTCTTTACAGACAATGAATAGATAGACATTTTTAGGACATGATTCATCTGACCTATTTTAGACATTTGCATGTGTTAGGAATGCCTATTTCCTTCCATTAACTATAAAAAGAAGCTATGATGACTAATTCAGATGTATATGAAAGCAGTGTGGATATATTTTTTGTCAGAGGCTTCCCATTTAATATGTCTGTCAAAAAAAATGAATTCTTATAAAACTAGGCCCAAATAATTCAAAATTTCCATGCACTGAATTAAATTGTATCTAGAAAAATGAACAATCATCTTTCTGTGTGGGCAAAACAGATGACAAAAGAAAAAAAGTAGTTGCCATGGTTGACATACTGACAGGAATAATAAAACCAAATACCTAAGAGAGAGAAAGAGATAAAAGGAGAGAGAATGACAGAGGGATACATGCAATATTCAGTTTTTTCAGGCCTATGTTGGGCCTATCCTGGTACAGTGCTGGTGGCAAAATGATTCTTCTAGACTCTATTTTCCCAGCAGGTTCTGAGTGCTGAGTTTGAAAAAACACTTGACTGCAGTAAAAGGTGATCATAACTCTGTTGCCTGTGCTCCCAGCTCTGCTTCGCAGCTATCTTAGCAGAAAAATGTTGGAGCATGACCACATTTTTCCCTTCAGATTATGACCTTATATAATCCTGGCAAAAGTGGATGTGTGTGCTCTGTGCTAGAAAAGGAACTGGGTAGATAAATGTTCATGTTGGCACCACTTATGCAAACACCCAGGTTATGATAGCCTCTTAATGGTTGTGCTCCAGTGTCTTGATTGAAGGATACACCTTTGGCACATGTTTGAATTATGGGGCAGATGCAGGCTGCAGTATACTTCTGAGTGCTGATCCCATAATTATCCAGACTGCTATATTCAGCACTTGAGTACCTCTGCACAAGCTCTGGTATTCTTACAAAACCAAACCAAACCAAACCAAACCAAACCAAACCAAACCAAGCCAAAACAAAACAAAACAAAACAAAACAAAACAAAACAAATGCCCAAAAACCCACAAAGAAAAAAAAAAAAAGAAAATAAAAATGAAAAAACCCCAGCAAACATGGGTATAACGGAAGATGGTGTTTAACAACATCCCATCTGAAAGTGGAGTCAGGATACAGGAAGGATATCTGACTGAGAATCAAGGTGCTCCTCAAGCTCCTCAAGATTTTAAACAAAAAATAAAAATTAAAATATTCTTTACTTGAGAAAATTCAAAGGAGTGGTTTTCTTCTAGTTATTTTTCCCATTTTTTTATGTGAACCATGATAACAAATCATGTGACAGCTTCCTTGCTTACCATGACACCCCCAGGGGTGTGGAGAGGCCCTGAATTATATCAGCCTCAGGACATTAAATTTCTTTATGAGACAGAATAGATGCATGAAGAATCAAACCATAGCTCCCAGCAATACAGACAGGTGACTATTCCATGGAAATAAAATTTTTGTTCAGTTATTTTCCTAGTATAGTTATGAATATTTCATTTAACTGGAAAACCCAGTTTTCTACTGAACAACTGTTTTTATAACTGGTGCTATGGTAAAGACAATTCCTCTAAGGCATTGTTTAAAACAGCCACAGAAATACGTCGCAAGATCAATTGGGAGAGGACCAGGAGACAATACTAACATGTAGTAGGTACCTCTGTGAAGAAAAGGCTCTGGGGATTATTGTGGCATTTCAATATATAAAGGGGGCTTATAAGCATGATTGAGAGAGACTTTTTAGCAAGGTCTGTAGTGACAGGACAAGGGGTAATGGTTTTAAACTGAAAGAAGTTAGATTTAGATTGGACATAAAGAAGAAATTTTTTACCATGAGGGTGGTGAGACACTGGGACAAGTTGCCCAGAGAAGTTGTGGATGTCCCAACATTGGAAGTGTTCAAGGTCAGGTTGGATGGGTCTTTGAGCAACTAATCTAGTGAAAAGTGTCCCTGTCTATCGCAGTGGGGTTAGACTAGATGATCTTTGAATACCCCTTCCAACCCAAACCATTCTATGACTCTATGATTCTATGATTTTGGTCTCTGCAACTGCCAATGAATATAAAGTCAAGCCAATCAACTGCCTATATTATGGCAGGGAAGTCTCTCAGGTGCAGGAGACAAAAAGCTGGAGGGTCACTTCAAGATAAGTAACACTAAAAGCTAGAAGGCAGCATTCTTGAAAAAAATTAGTCTTTCAAAGGTATTACATTTCTTATAGAAAATTATTGTTATACTTTGATTTCTACAGCTTTCTTTAACTTTCCTTACTGTTACAAAAACTTTCCAGCTGCCTTGGAACTGTGTGATACTTTATTACCTTTATAGCACATTTCTATATTTTTCTTTCATTCATCTGCTTTTGCTGGGTTTCTTAGAATTCTTGAACACAGAAACTGTATTTTCATATATGAAAACAGCAAATTCCACGATAAGTCATTTGCACTAAATTGTCTTTTTAGAAAAATCGTTTTATTGTTTCTTTATGTTAGTCTTCTCCTCCTAAATAAGGACATGAAAGTTTTATAATTAATAACAAAAATCTTGTCTTTCGAGTATCAATTTACTGACAGCAGTAAATTCGAAGCAAACCAGCAGATTATTTTTACATGTTTATAGCCACACACTATCTCTCCTAGCTGTGTCAGGGAGATTCTATTATATAGTAAGTTCTTTCCTTCTCCAACCTAATGTCTTGAATGATATTAAAGACTAGATTGGGTTATCCACATGTGTGTCCAGTAATATTTCAAACAGCACGTGGAGATTGTATATGTGCTACTAATTTCTTGTATCCAATGGACAGAATAGGTTGCTTGAAATCCTTTCAGCTGGTTGCAATCAATTTCTTGTCATGGGTAAAAGGAAGCTTAAAACCAAGAAATTCATGTTAGTTTAATTAACATATTAAGAGTCTAAACTAAGAATTATTGGCCCAGTTACAAAGTTCAAACATTGATAGTTCAAATCATACATGATTGAAATTATACATATGAAAACTGTCGTGGTTTAGTCCCAGCCAGCAACTAAGCACCACACAGCCACTTGCTCACTCCCCCCAGGTGGGATGGAGGAGAGAATCAGAAAAGTAAAAGTGGGTTGAGATAAAGACAGTTTAATAGGTAAAGCAAAAGCCACGCAGGCAAGCAAAGCAAGACAAGGAATTCATTCACCACTTCCCATCGGCAGGCAGGTGTTCAGCCATCTCCAGGAAAGCAGCGCTCCATCATGCGTAACAGTTACTTGGGAAGACAAATGCCATTACTCCGAATGTCCCCCCCTTCCTTCTTCTTCCCCCAGCTTTATATGCTGAGCATGACATCATATGGTATGGAAAATCCCTTTGGTCAGTTGTAGTCAGCTGTCCCGGCTGTGTCCCCTCCCATCTTCTTGTACACCCCCAACCTACTCGCTGGTGGGGTGGTGTGAGGAGCAGAAAAGGCCTTGACTCTGTGTAAGCACTGCTCAGGAGTAACTAAAATATCCCTGCTTTATCAACACTGTTTCCAGCAAAAATCCAAAACATAGACCCATGCTAGCTACTATGAAGAAAATTAACTCTACCTGAGGCATAACCAGCACATAAACTTTCAGCTGTCTAACCCTTACCCTGATGTTATGCTCACCTTTATACTGCCCCTCTGCACATTAATGTCCAGGGTTTCCGCCTGGGTAGGAGATATATGGCAAATCATCATCAACAGGAGTCCTTCACTGGGAGTAGTACGATGTTACAATAGAAGGTTTCTTCCTTCTCACTTTGCCATCTGCTGGGATAATTTTTATGTGTTTGCTACAGTCTACACCCAGGTCTTTACTGGTCTGTAATTTCACATTTTTAGGCAAATTTACAATAGATTATGTGATTTACATATCTTGACTATTTGATCTTGTTTCTTTTTGTTACCCTTAAAATGTTTTTTACCTGGGTCCCAAGGCTGTATTGTTTATATGACCAGTAACTGACTGCTGTTGAGTTGTTTGTAGCCCTTGGGCCTCCACTATTATCTGCTTGCACTTTCAAGGCCTCTTCAAGGCAGGTCATCCCATGCTTTTATTCCCTTGCACTGCATTTTTGTTATCATTCACTCTACATTGAGTAGCTACTTGCTACAGCCACCATTACCCCCAACCGACAAGTGTTACAGCACACAATTGCACAAAGCTAAGCAAAAGTTAAACCAAAGTAAGCAATAGTCCCCTAGCTATTACAAGTCAAAAGAAATCTCCAGGCAGCCCAAGCCTAACAAGTCATGAGGCCTTTGGTGATAGTTTAACCCAAGGCTTGTGGACTGTTTCAAGCAAATGGCAACTCCGTATTTTGTGAGCTACATATCCGCATATGACAGTACTCATGAGGAACCTGTGTCCCTCAGGAGAAGTAGCCATGGGTAGGCAGGACCCTATGTTGTTTTGCGTGTCATTAGACTCTTTGAAATGGGCAACTGAATTGAGTGCTTAAGGTCATGTTGCATCTGGGAGTGAGAAGATTAGTTATCTCAAAGACCAATTTTATATATAACAAAGAAATCACTGACCTTTCATATTTTCACTTTAAAGTAATTCATTCCTTTAAAAATGAAATAAGTATAAGAACAAAAGGCAGATTAATTTAAGTAGTTTAAGTATATAGAGCAATAAACCCTCATTTTAAAATTACAGCTAAAGCAATTAATTTGGTACTCCAGTTCTTTGTAAGTTACACAAAGTAGGAATGGATACAATAGTTTTTGTAGTCTGTTAATAGGTAGTAGGTTATCTTGAATTGTAGGCTATGCCTACTTTACCAAGTAATGTAGCACAGTCTGAGCAGATCAGTAGATTGAAAGCTGTAGGGTGTTGTAATCCTACATGTACAATACAGGCAGTTCTAGGTTTTTTACTTCAGACAGAATTTAGCCTAGTCCAACATTTTCACCACTGATGATCCAAAGCTGTCCAAAAGAAACATACCTGCAAACATTTGTTTCCTCAGGGCTGTGGGCTCCTCTCTGAATCTGTCCAGGAAGGATCATTGTGTTCTTTTGCCTTTTCATGCAAATGACATAAATTAATCTCTCCTCTGTCACCAACACCTGTATAAAGACATGCACAGGGAAACAAACTTTATTTCTTCTTCTGTTCTTTTCTGAGTGACACCAGAGTGATTCCTGCCTACTGCCACCTGCTTATGGTGATAACTCCCCAGGGACTTCAGGAGTCTTCCTAAAACTCATTTTGCTTAAATATTGATTCATTCCATAATCTAAAGGAGTTTCTTGAGGTTATCAGTGATCTTAACCTCCAAAATCTTATAGATAGGCCTTGTTCTTCTCCACACTGTAAACTAAATCATTTTGGAAAGAGAGAAGTAGCTTGATGGGCATGGTGCTATGTGGTGTTGGGTGGGTTGGTTTTTGGTGTGTTGTGGTTTGTTGTTGGTTTTTGTTTTTTTTTTTGTTTGGCTGGGTTTTTTTTAAGGTTGGGCTTGATGATCTTACAGGTCTTTTCCAACCTTAGTGATTCTGTGATTCTGTGAAGTAATGTTTGCCGTTTGGGGCAGAACAAGGCCTTCATGTAAGAAACACATTATCCCAGATCAGTCACTAGAAAGAAAAAATCACTTTTTTAAGTGGAAAATTAAGTCTTCTTGGTGACTGATCCATTTCTTATACAAACTAGTAGTCTTGGCAAAATTCCTCCTTTTTGAACACATGCTGCAATTCTTTGCCTTTAATTCCATGAAACTCTTAATACTATGTTAAAAATGAAAGAAACCCAAACCCACCAACATCAGAGCTTCTCCATATGGGAAAAAAGTGAAAAAGCATAAGAGACAAAAGAAATTTGATAATACAGAAACTTCTCTGAAACAGCTTTGATTAAGTTATTTCAATTACATATATAGAACTGCAGAAGTGTAGTCAAGATGTTATGGGTTATGCTCCTAGCAAACAGAATGGTCATGTTATCTCAGTTGTGCATTTCTCTATTCTAGTCTACTGTCTTTAGTAGTGTATTGTAAACACAGTTTCCTATTCACAGAATTAATTTATCTTTTCATACAATCACAGAATCTTTTAGGTTGGAAAAGACCTTTAAGATCATCAAGTTCAACCGTTAACCTAACACTGCCAAGTCCACCACTAAACCATGTCCCTAAGTGCCTCATCCACATGTCTTTTAAATACCTCCAGGGATGGTGACTCAACCACCTCCCTGGGCAGCCTGTTCCAATGTCTGATAACCCTTTCAGTGAAGAAGTTTTTCCTAATATCCAATCTAAACCTCCCCTGGCGCAACTTGAAGCCATTTTCTCGTCCTATCACTTGTCACTTGGGAGAAGAGACCACCACCCACCTCTCTGCAGCCTCCTTTCAGGTAATTGTAGAGAGTGATGTCTCCCCTCAGCCTCCTCTTCTCCAAGCTAAGCAACTGCAGCTCTCTCAACCGCTCCTTATAAGACTTGTGCTCCAGACCCTTCACCAGTTTTGTTGCGCTGTGATGTTTCATGCGAAATACATAAACAGCCCTGAGTAAAGGCTAGAGTACTGAATTTTCTGCTATTTTGTGAAATTTTTAATTACCAAGATACAACCAGGGTCCCTCTTGGGCACTGTCTATCCCAGTAAAATTTAGCATTCCTGCTGTCTGTAAGAGGATTGCTTAAGTAATATTTACCTCTTCGGAGTCCATACAATCTTTTTGATAACACAGCTTCCTGACCAAATTCTCTTTTCTTCTCAAAGTAAGATTTTTGGAGTAGAACCTTAGGGTTTGGAGTTTCTGTATCTCAACAGATTTGGCTTTAACCTGAGGTATATTTAGATTTCACCTGGTGTGTATCTCTGCATGTTGTACAGAAGCAGAATTGCAACCTGCAGAACAATGAATCATCTTATAAGACCATATAGAAACATAAGTAGATAAGGGAGGAGAGATGCATCTTAAATTCTGGTTTTGGACAGTGGCCGCAAAGTCTAACAATAACCCTATGATTTGTGTTGTCTCATTCATGGTACCCACAAACAACTTTGATGAAGGAAACCAATACACCATTGGAGCCAAATTCTTGAAAGAACTAGAGTAAGACCACTATCAGTCTCCAGTTTCATCTTTACTGGAGAATCACTGAGCCTGTAAATAAGTTAGATTTTGATTAAAACATATTTATTCTAAATTTTCATTTTAAAATCTTTCCAAGTTTTAATCTAAACTGTCTCTTCATTTGACTAAAGTAACAAAAAGTTCAAAACCAGAGATGTAAAATGTATCTTGGTTAAGTTTTCGCAAAATCAGACCAACTGACCACTAATCTTGCATTTTTTCTATGAATTTGTATGAAATGCTTTGATAGTGTTCTATAACAAGCACTTTCAGTTTTCATGGAATGGTTACCAGCTTTGTAATTTTTAAATTTTGCACTGATAAATTTAAAACAAAGTGTATATCTTTTCAAGGTAGGAAAGAGCATAACAAAACAAAGGAGGAAGTTTCAGGATGTCTGAACTAGTATTGAATGTAACAGGTATTATTACATTTTTCTTTCTAAATGCCAGATCAGATGGAATTCTGGATTTCAAAGATGAGACCTTTTTATTTCAATTTTCACTTCTACTCATAGTGTAATAGAAGACCAGTATACTTAGGAAAAATTAAAAGGAGTTCTACATGCATAAAACTAGAATAAGTATTACAGTTCAGGGAAATATGATTCTGAATATTTTTTGAAATTTCTGAGCTAGTTCCCAGGAAATGGAATTTGCAAATTACAGTCTGCATTTGACAAAAAAATTGATCAAACTCCAAGATCCAAACTTCAAGAGTTACAATCTCAGCTAGCCAAATAGCTAAACTGTTCTTGAATTTCCAAGTCTGTTCCTCTGCACAGCTCACTTATGGAGAGGGGTGGGGAACAGGCAGGCTGGAGCTTATGAATAAATTCCTAGATCATGTGGCATTTATCATATTTCAGCAGCGTTATATTATCCTTCTCTCTTTTCCTCCCCAGTGATACGCTGATTAAAAAAAGTATGACATAATGATACTGTAGGCAGTAAGATCAAAATACTATGAAATGAAAAACAAAGGTCAATAAAGCTTTCTAACATAAAACTTGTTAAGATCTGAAAGCAGAAAAAATGTACCAAAATGCACAGGACACAGTATTACATTTGGCTAAATCACATATGAAAAGCAGAAAGTTCAAATTTGTTTTAATATTATCATGTTGTTTATTTCATTCTGTCAGTTTTGTTGATATGGTTGCTTTTTTTCCTTGCATTTTGGATAAAGAAAACAAATAATCTAATTTCACTAATCATTTCTCATAGCGGACATAACATTTTGAACTTTGTGAAAGGCTCAACTTAAAATATATTTTTTTAAAGATATATTTTGAAAATCTTTATACCCTTCTCTCTCAAATTAATTTGAATATGTTTCTTAAAAATGTTGATAAAGAGAATGACCTTAGGAAAATAGTGAGAACTGATTACTTCTAATAAGAGCACCAAAGCTGCTTTCTAAATTAATCTTTTCAAGCACTTTTCAAAGGTAATGAGACACTTCCAGGTGTTAATAGGTTCACGAAAGAATGTCTGTGGAAATTTAAAAAGAAAAAAAACAACAGTAAAACTAGGAGGTGTTTAATTGTGCCTCAAGGCATGGAAAACAAGTTACAAATCAGCCTGTAAGTGCTTCAGTTCCTGGTGAAGCCAAACTAATGGATGAACAGTAGCCAAAGTGTATTTTTCTTAGCTGATCAGAGTTATTCCATGTTGGGAGAAGTTTTACATTTGAAAATAAGATTTTGTCCTGCACTGAAATAGAAAAAAAAGGCTTTTTTTTTTGTTGTTGACATGTTCAAAAACTATATGCTTAGAAGCAATAAAGTGAACCATTAGAAATTATCTAAACTAAATATTGAATCAGTATTCCAACCAAAAGTATGGTAATTTCTAACTAGAAGTATGATAAAACACAAAAAATAGGAAAAGCTTACGGTGAAATATTCGTACACAGATTCTGAATGATTAAATTTATTAGACTGTGAAAAAGCCACCCAAGGGAAATACGATGACCATTATTTGACCCTCACTGAAATGAGGCTATACAGAGCTCGTCTCAGTTAGAGAACAGACTGTGCTAGGTGACTCTGTAGGTCTTTATTGCCATTAATTTCAGCTGGTTTATAAACTCTGGTATATTGGCTAGCAACCCAACCATTTTTATTTCAAAAACATGAGGATTTATTAATCCATCCAGTATCTTTGTATAAACAACATTTCCCAAAGATGTGTACAATATAAATGTAATCATTTATATAATATCATATAAAAACCCCTTACTTTTTATGCTGTGAAGATGGTAAATATTAAAGACAATTTTAAACTTGGAATTGCTATCTCAGACAATACCAAAGGTCAAAATCTTTTCAGAGTACTTGAGATAAAAAATTTGCTGTAATTTGAGTTGAGTGTCCAATGAGGATGAAACAGGTGTTTTGAATTCACTACTCACTTGAAGCTCAGAACGTACAAATTTTCCTTGAGTTTTTACGCCACCTGCTAAAATTCTATTTTGCTCTCCCTGTATTTTCAATAGCCTGCTGTTGTTTAACCATGGTCAGCAGCTCAGCCCCACACAGCCATTCACTCATTTCCCTATAGAAGGATGAGGGAGAGAATTGGAAGGGTAAAAGTGAGAAAACTTACGGGTTTAAATAAAGACGGTTTAACAGGTAAAGCAATAGCTGAGCACACAAGCAAAGCAAAATAAGGAATTCATTCAGTAGTTCCCTTTGGCAGGCAGGTGTTCAGCCATCTCCAGGAAAGCAGGGATTCTTCACATGTAATTGTTACTTGGCAAGACAAACGCCATAACTCTGAACATTCCCCCCCTTTTTCCCTCTTGTCCCAGCTTTTATTGCTGAGCACAATGTCATATGGACTGGTACATCCCTTTGACCAGCTGGGGTCAGCTGTCCCAGCTGTTTCCCCTCCCAACATCTTGTGCACCCCAGCCAGCTCGCTGGTAGGGCAGTGTGAGAAGCAGAAAAGGTCTTAACGTTTTTTGTAATCACTGTTCAGCAATAACTAAAACATCAGTGTGTTATCAACACTCTTTTCATCACAAATCCAAAACATAGCACCATATGAAATACTATGAAGAAAACTAACTATCCCATTCAAAACCAGTACATAGCCTTACAAAAAATTATCTACTTCCCCCCCCCCCCCCTCACCTCTTTTTAGTAGAAGCAACCTTGAAACAGATTTCTGTTTCACTGAAGTTAGGAAGAGGGAAGGGTAAAATGGGGAAAAGGCAAAACATCATGTAGGGGGCAAAATCCTTCAGAGTTACGTTTGATTTGTGAAGCCACTTCTTGTTGCCTCAGCGAAAAGCTCAGTACTTTATGTAAACTGTTAAAATATCAACATGAGATTTTTGTGGTTGTGTAGGTGGCAGATTTCCATTGTGAAACAATACTAGTGCTTTGATGTGGTTTTGATGGCCTAAAATTTTTGACGGTACAGGAATTGTAGTAGAGATAAAGGTTTTCACCAGCTGGTGCATATGAGAATATTATGACACTTCCAGACACCCAAACAGTTCTTCATATCTAAAATAGAAGCAGCAGATTTCAAAGCTTTATAAGTCTCAAAAAATTGTTTAAAGCTTATTTAGTTATGCACTGGGCCATCTCTGAAAGGAAGCACAGATGATATGGAGAAGCTGGCGGCCCGTGGTTTAGACAGGTACACTCTTCGCTGGGTAAAAAACTGGCTGGATGGCCGAGCCCAGAGAGTTGTAGTGAATGGGGTGAAATCCAGCTGGCGGCCGGTCACAAGCGGAGTCCCCCAGGGCTCAGTTTTGGGACCGGTCTTGTTTAATGTCTTTATTGATGATCTGGATGAGGGGATAGAGTGCTCCCTCAGCAAGTTTGCAGATGACACCAAGTTGGGAGGGAGTGTTGATCTGCTTGAGGGTAGGAAGGCTCTGCAGAAGGATCTGGACAGGCTGGATGGATGGGCTGAGGCCAACCGGATGAAGTTCAATAAGGCCAAGTGCCGGGTTCTACACTTTGGCCACAACAACCCCAGGCAACGCTACAGGCTTGGGGATGAGTGGCTGGAAAGCTCCCCTGCAGAAAAGGACCTGGGGGGTGTTGATTGACAGCCAGCTGAAGATGAGCCAGCAGTGTGCCCAGGTGGCCAAGAAGGCCAATGGCATTCTGGCTTGTATCAGAAATGGTGTGGCCAGCAGGAGCAGGGAGGTGACCATGCCCCTGTACTCGGCTCTGGTGAGGCCGCACCTCGAATACTGTGTTCAGTTTTGGGCCCCTCACTACAAGAAAGACATTGAGGTGCTGGAGCGTGTCCAGAGAAGGGCGACAAAGCTGGTGAGGGGTCTGGAACACAAGTCTTATGAGGAGCGGCTGAGGGAGCTGGGGTTGTTTAGCCTGGAGAAGAGGAGGCTGAGGGGAGACCTTATCGCTCTCTACAACTACCTGAAAGGGGGTTGCAGAGAGGTGGGTGTTGGTCTCTTCTCCCAAGTGACTAGTGACAGGACTAGAGGAAATGGCCTCAAGTTGCGCCAGGGGAGGTTCAGGCTAGATATTAGGAAAAAGTTCTTTACTGAGAGAGTAGTGAAACATTGGAATAGGCTGCCCAGGGAGGTGGTAGAGTCACCCTCCCTGGAGGTATTCAAGGAGCGTGTGGATGTGGCATTGTGGGATGTAGCTTGATGGGCATGGTGCTGTGTGGTGTTGGGTGGGTTGGTTTTTGGTGTGTTGTGGTTTGTTGTTGTTGTGTGGTGTTTTTTTTTTTTTTTTTTTTAGGTTGGACTTGATGATCTTACAGGTCTTTTCCAACCTTAGTGATTCTATGATTCTGTGATTTTGAGAACTGGAGTAGATGTCAGTAGGGGGAAAGAGAGAAAAAGGTGATAAGGTAAGTATTTGTTCTACCTGTTTCGGAGTCTGATGCTTCTACTTCATACCTGAAGTCTGTCTATTTATCCAAGCATACCAATATGTCTGCTGAAAATGTGTTGTCTTTACCTGCAAAAGTACCATCATGAGAACACTCTTCTGGAAGGTGATATGTGTATTCAGATTTCATCACAAAGACTAATTTTCTTACTCACTACATTCCTTCCATCCCCAAAGAGGAGTAAAAGGGAAGCATTGCATCCTTTACTTCTTTTGTAAAAGCAGTAATTCAAAATTTCTGTTTTGCAGTTAAAGTTTGCTTTTTTTTCTGGAATTATTTTTTCTACTTATAAGAATTATAAGGAAGAAAACCCAACAATACCAGCTGCACAAAGCAGCTACCTTTACATCCCTAGTCTTAAATGTGAAGTTCTTATCAGATCTCTATTTGTTTCTAAGAGATGCAGGATTATGTTACATTCGTTTATTGATTTCAGCAACGTTTATATGCAAGGTTTATATGCAAGTACTGCTTAGTACATGAAATTGCAGAGGCATTGGTTCATTTTGTTAAAAGGTGATGAAAAATTCTCCTTATCTTGAATCAAAATTGTGTATAGTGACACTTCCATTTGAATTTAAGTTTCTCTGTATTACTTGCAAAAAGTTAATAATGCTAATGATATTAAATACATAATCGCTACAGCCAGCTGATCACAGGCACACTACAGTTCAGGTCTTGAAGATCTGCTGTCAGAAGTGTTCATGTAGGCCAGTGTGAAAGGGAGATATCACCTTGATCTGGGACTGTTTAACCTAGAGAAGAGAAGACTCAGAGGCCATCTCATCAATGTGTATGAATACCTGAAGGGAGGGTGCAAAGAGGACGGGGCCAGGGTCTTTTCAGTGGTGCTCAGTGACAGCACAAGAGGCAATGGGCACAAACTGAAACACAGGAGGTTCCGTCTAAATATCAGGAAACACTTTTTTATTGTGAGAGTGACAGCACTGGCACAGGTTGCCCAGGGAGGTTATGGAGTCTCCATCCTTGGAGTTATTCAAAAGCTGGCTGGACATGGTCCTGGGCAACTGGCTCTAGGTGGCCCTACATGATCGGGGGGGTTGGACCAGATGACCTCCAGACATCCCTGCCAACCTCAACCATGCTGTGATTATGTATGTGATTCTGTGAGACTCTGTGAAAACTTCAGTATTTCAAACAAAGATAAGAAATGGCTAAGTTTGACAAAGAAATGCCTAAACTTGCAGCACTAAATAAAAAATAATCTAACAGTATAAAGTGATAATAGCAAGAGAAAAAGCCAGAAAAATGTCCCAAAGTACTACCAAGATTCTTTTGCTGTATTCTGCTAGGAACTGTAAGAAGGAGTCACGCAAAAAAGTTCCCACACACTGGTATTGAAACACTCATGGCAATATGTCAGTCTTTATGAAAAAAATCATTAAACTACAGCTTGACAGAATAAAATGTTTTCCATGCCTTTCCATCCCAAGATGGCTTTGTTTCTAAAACATTGTTTTTATTTCACACTAGTTGCCACTGTAACCATAAATTACTTACACCAACTGATATTGGCAGAAAGAAAAATTATTTTGTTTTATATTTAATGATAAGCCATAATTCATATGGCTTAAGTTATAGTGGAATATAAATGATCATGAGCTATAAAAAGGAATAGTAATATATGATTGACACATAACCTTCTCTGGGAAATGGTGTACACTTCCAACATTTGTGGGGGTTTTTTTTGTTTGGTTGGGTTTTTCCCCCACCAGGCAGATTTTTAAAAATATTTAAAATATTTTATGGGGTAGTAATTGTATTTTGATCAGCTACTCCACAAATAAGGAAGAAGACTTTTCTTGAACAACAGGAGGTAATATTTCTATATTATTGCAAAATAAGGCTGCAGTTAAAATACTGTATTGCATCCAAACACGAGGTGATAATTTAATTCAAGGCATTTTCGTCCTTATGTGTTGAAGGCTCCAAAATGTCCAGAAAAAAGTAACTAAAAGAGGATAATGAAATGATGAAAACCTTTTCTTTAAATTTTAGCAGGTGAAGGGTCACTTAACCAATCTATCCATGTTTCTGCCTTATTATGCCACATGGTTACAATAAAATCTCTCTCTCTTCCCCCATTCCTCCTGCCCTCTGTTCCTCTTCATTTGTTACTGCTTTTATTTTTAAGTGCTTTTATAAGAAAATAAAGTCATACTTTAATTCTTCTAATAAATTTTGAACATGGTGAATCTTGAACAAATTTGACAGAAAGATAGAAATTTGAAAGTGTGTTATATTTTATGATATCATGAAAATGTTGCCTAAGTAGACTAGAGTGACCTGTTTTACTATAATGACAGAAATAGAGGTGAAGCATTATGTCAAACCACATTGAACACCAGAAAGTCTGCATAGTAGAGCATCATTACAGATGCCTGAACCGCCGGAAAAGCCTTATCAGTGGTTGCACCTTCGACGTTATGAGCGTATCCAGCCCCAAGCACAGATTCAAAGTTACTCAGGGTATCTAAACAAGGAAACTACGTGGTTTTAATTTTGCTACCAACAAAACTTATTTGCTTTTCTCAGAATTCAACACTAGCATATGATACTGAAAAGCCTTTTAGCTTTGATGATCTTAGATACATGCTTTCTTTTCTATGTTAAGTTAGTCAACATGTTAGACTTTACACAAGTAGCTAAACTGAAAAACAAAGCAAAGCAAAACAGAATCAGCTTTTCAGTACTGAATAATGTATCCATTTTAATTCTGGGAGCTAATTTTTCTTTTGAGAACTCTGTTTTGTGTTTACATTTTTCACAGCTTCTTCAAAATCTGTTTACTGCAAACCTTACTGATCACACTGTTCACAGCATTATTTTTGGCCGTCAAACAGAGAAACCTGATCTGTCAATAAGCAAGAATTATTTGGTATGAACTCCACATTACTTATTTTAATCAGTTTTCAATCCTCCATATATCTTTTGAAGGAAGGATTGATATATTTATTTTTTGGTTAGCAAGTTAAAGAGGAAAATAAAACTTCTGCTGCATTGCTGGCTCATAGCTCTCCAGTCATTCAAAACTGTTGAAACGATAGAGACAAAAATACACAAAGCATAGAATTCTAATAGGTAATTGGTACACCATTAATTGAGAATGGCTTCATATACCCTGAACTTTATAATACTGTAAATCAGGAAAAAGATCTTAATTGGTGACATTTCATTACTAGTGGTCTCACATCCCAAATATACATTAAGAAAAAATGAAGCCTATGATTTGCAGTTTTTACTGGTAATAATAATTCTAAAAGCTTAAAGATAGGTTCTGATTTTTCACCAAAGTTGGTTATAAGTAAAGTTGCTTATAAAGTTTATTCTGATAAAATTCTCATGGAGTGTAAAAAGATAGCATTTTAAAGTTAAGCTCAGTCTGTTTTTTAGGACATGGTATTAAAAAAACCCCTCCTTTTCTGAATTATAAAAATACACAGCTATGCTCTTAAAAAAGAGGAGACGTTTTCTAGTATGGCCATGTAGAAAGTGTCAGAGAGTAATGACTGAATTCTCACAAGCACGTTTCTGTAACATACAGTAAGAGTAAAATGGAGTGAGAAACAATTAAAAAAACCACAGGAGCTGTGAATCACTATCTTAACGTCTATGTTAGAGGACTAGAATATGTTAGCAATAATTTAAGACATTATATGAAGCTATTTGTAATTTGTGTATGCAACATTTAAAAAACAAGTCGTGATCTGAAATGACAAGTTCCCAGATGGTGTAGCAGAACATATTGACCAGCCAGATCAATAGAAACAGGTTTGGAGTATGTAAGAAGAGATTTATGTGGAATAAGAATTCTTATTATAAATGATTTTGAGTGGATTCTGTATGAATCAGACCTTATCATTGTCCATATAAGAAGAACAGATACTATTCTCATCCTCTTTTCTGCAAACAAAATACGAAATAACCTTGAATAGTCCTTTGTCATAACACTACTATGATTCATAATGCAGTCTCACTGAGGCCTCTTATATAGCCTAAGTGATTTGAAATTAAAAAAATGAAATGATCTTCAGAACCTCATGAATAACAGAAGTACACTGAAGACCTGGCTATAGTGGAGACTCTTCACAGACAGATGATAGAAAAATTCTGCCTTAGACCTACCCAACTTCATCATTTTGTCCATCATTAAATTGGATGGGAAGTTATGCCAGGAACAAATGTATTGACATGACGAGACACATTTTGGCAATACAAAAGCAGAACAGTATTCTGACTTTGTAGATGGACAACAATGGAATATAGTCCTTTACTGACAATCTTTTCAGAAACCTTTGAGGAAATATGAGTATAGCAATTGATTAAGTAAATGGCTGCTGAAACAATAATTTTGCAAAAACAGAATTATAAAATATTTAACAAAGATTAAAATTACAAAGCATGACAGCTCCACTCAAACCTGAGAAGTAATATCTGTCACACAGAATAGAAACATAATAGCTGTGTAATGTTTGGGACTGTTGAAGCAGTCAGTTTGACCTTTTTCCAAGGAAAAGTGTAGAAACCTTATGATCAAAGGTATTCTGGAATCAAACCAGAGAGTAATGTTCAAACCAGATTTTTTTACAGCAAGTGATCATTCAGTTCTTTTTGAAACTGTAGAAATTAAACTTATTTTATGGCAGATGATGAAAAGCAGGTAATGGCATACTTGAAAATCCTCAATATACACACATATGTCAGTAGCAAAAAAGTATTCCGTTTATAATATGAATTGAAAAGTATAAAATAGATTACCTGTTAAGATAAAAGTGTAAAAATATCAACTAAAACGTTTTTGTTTAAATAGCAGGTGATTGTACACTCTGGAAATGTTCTTGTGTTGAAAAATGTCAAAAAGGTAACTCTCAATAAAAGTAGTGTGAAAAACCCACTGATTTTTCCAGGTATTTTACAGCATTTTAGTGAATTGAGAAAGTGGTAGGTGTAGAACGTTTAAATATGAATAAACCATTTAAGTATTTTGAAATTTACTTTTTGAATTCTCTTAAATTTGTTTAATTTTTGCCAATTCTGTGAGTATCTGTGCTCTAGATTATGACAAGCAATCAAATAAATAAATAAATAAATAAATGAATAAATGAATAAATGAATAAAAGCGTAGCTAGATGCCAAACTGCTTTCAAAGGAGAATTTCAGTGTCTGCTCTAGATGAAATCAAGAAATACAGATCAAAGACCACTAAGACATAACGAGGCAGGTCTGAGTCACATTCAGTCTGCTTTCAGCAGGGATCAGTCATGATTAAAATGATTAGATTAAAATGATTACATCGTACATTGAAGAGATAGATGAGGTTACATTTTTCACTCATGCAGACTTGTGCAGGCATTTCTTTGAATGCTTTCTCACTTGCAAATTTTGAAGCAGAATTTAGCTCTTGCAGTTAAAACAACTGAATCAAGAACACAGTGACAAATTTTAAACATTTGACAGCATGCTATCGCCCTAGAGCAATTCCCATAAAACAGTCAACCTGCAAAGATAATAACTAAAAATTCCAAGGAACAAGCCATGTCCATGTATGTTACCAAGAACAAAGAGTTTCTTTTTAAGATGGGAATGTGAGAAACTAAAGCCCCAAACCAGCTCTTATTGCTACAAAAAAACCCATGGAAACATTTGTTTTCCTTATAGCAGAATAGATATTGAAAAATAAATAATTCAGTAGTAGTAAATAAGAGAGAAGAAACTCATTTCAGTGTAGGCTCTATATTGAGAGAAAATCCAAGAAGACATAATTGTTATATGCTGGATATTAACACATTCACAAAATAAGTGTCACTGGACAAGCAAGCTTGGCAGATACAGCAACTTTTTGCTAAAAATACTCCTGAGGAAACACTGGTGTAAGTTAGAACTTTCTTTTCTACTTATTCGTTTTCAGGATCCAGTGAAGCCTCTGAAGTCTTCTTGAGAGCAAATCTTTCTGAGGATTTTTCTCCCTGGAGCAGTTGTACGCTCACATTTAAATGTTAGTTGTGCTACGATATATTTCTCCTGAGGTCGAGTTTACTCTGTTCAGAAGGGGCTGCATTACTGATACCAACAGACTGCTGCCTCATATGTGATCTATCTGTAAGGAAGCCTATTATAAGCCTTCTAATGCTCACAGAGCTATGAAATGCAATGAGCACTTCATAGATACCACAATCTTCCTGAATGCCCCTGTATCAGTCTGGAGAGTTATAGATAGAATATAATATTTCTTTTCTTTACTGCAATGCTTAATCAGTCAGATTTACCTACCTTTGAATTTTCACCATTATTAATGTAGCTGTTGTGGAAAGTGTTTGATGGAAGAACTTCTTTTATTTCAGGAATAAAACACTTTTTTTTTCCTACCTTAGCCTTCATAAACAACAACGAGATTGACATTTTCTTGTCATTCTGGGGAACCCCAGAACACATAACCTTTGTTAGGTTATATAAACATATAGATAGATAGAAAAAATATATTTAACTGTCATTAAAAGAAATTTTAGCATAAAAAATGAAAGGAACTGAACTTTAAAAAAGGGAGCAGTCTTTGTAAAGACAAAAGATGAGTGTAAAGGCTACTTAACAGTACCTCTTATGTACATAAATATATATATATATGCGTGTGTGTCTGTATGTGTGTAGTTGAATGAGAAGATGTGCTCCAGGAGCACACATAAAGTGCTCCAACAGAAGATGGTGTATGGGATCACCCGGCTAAACCTGTTTCGGAGCACCAAGGCGAGATGCAGGGAGTTGTGATTCGACTCAGCTTTGTCTCACCTTGACAAATCCTTACCTATGCAGAGACGACCTGGGGGGAACTGGGGAAAGGGCTCAGCCCGGGGTTGTCTGAACACTGCCGAAACCCGAATGGAGCCTGAATGATCCCTTAAGAAACAAAATGCCCTGAGTACCATTCCACCACTATTCAGTAATTTTGTGTGCTAGACATCACTAAATTACCATACAGACTTAGGAGGCGAGCCATCAAGGCACCATAGATAAACATTCGTGCATAAGCCTGCCCCCACCCATCAAATCAGGGAATAAAAACCGTAAGGTTTGGGCAGAAAAATGGGGAGAGTCACTTTTTTCCAAGGATACAGCTGGCCTGTAGGAGATTCTTTCCCCCTTGTCCAGGACGCTGTACAAGGTAACTTCCCAGGGATTGAGAGGCCTTACCTGAGAGAGAGGGTAAGTGATTAAGAAACATACGTATGGTATTTGGCATGCTTTAAGACTGTGAATAGTGCACTCTTTTTTTGTAAGGTATTAATATCTAGCACGCTTGTGAATTGGGTATTTAATTGCAATAGTGCATTCCTCCATTGTATCCATAAAAGAACCTGCAACAGTGGCGTATTGGACCTGTGAGTGAAGTTCAAGTAAATTGTTAATTTGAACCTGACAGTGAAGTCTTTCTGTCACAGATGGGCAGTCAGACCACAGGACCAGACCAGAGGGAGTCTAAAGGAACCCTCCCTCCTGAAATGTGCTGGCGTGCCCATTGACTCCCCAGCACCTGACCTTCACACTTGCTTGGGTTATATTATTGACCAAAGTGGAAATGTAGACAAGACCCTTGAGGAGCATGAGAGTTTGGTTGGTAGTGTGGAAGAAATGAATTAGGAATAGAGGAAGAGGGAAAGAAAAATAGAGAGGTCAGAACTGGGGATAAAGCAAGTCCTAAATTTCTGCTTTCTAGCAAAGGAGATTATATTTTTAGTGACGGATTATATAATCTCTTAATGCTGATGTTTGTTGATTTTCATAGTTTTGTAAGCCTGTTTGATAAAAGATTTTCAGGTAAAAGGATTTCTACCAGGCCAGTTCCTAATCAGCTGATGTTCTCTTTTCTCTGATGGATCAAAAAATTTCATCCCTTTACATCAGATTAAGCACATACATATGTGTAGGGTCAATGCTTTTTCCCTGAAGATGACCACAATTTTATCTGGGAAGTCAGCAGTTATCTGTGATCATTTTTTTTGTTGCTGGGGTTTTATAGGTGGGAAATATAATTAACTTCCCAGCTTTACTTACAATCCAAACTACAATTATTTGCAATGAAAGCTGTGTTTATGATAACATGGGCAACAAAACTTAAAGATTTTCTTTATGCTGGAGCTATAAATATAATTAACTAATTAGTTTTGTAACTTTGTCTGGACTATTAAAAAAATTAGCAGTTGTTATTAAAATAAATACAATTTGCTCAAATAAACGGTAAATTTACTTTTTTAAAGGAATACAGTGCAAATTTTGTACAACTGCACCTTTTTGTAAGGAAAATCTTATTTCACTCTAGCACACTTTTATTTCATATTGAGAAAGAAACGAAGCATGTGTCTGGTCTTAAACCAAAGTTCTTTTTGCTGTATTCCTTGAAAAGTGTCCTACAACAGTCGGGGAGTAAGCTAATGAACACAGAGTAAAACTTCTAATTTTTAATTTACAAAGCTAAAGTGTGTATCCGTGTGTTTTTAAAACTTCTCCACATTTTAAGGAGATTTCTTGAAGGGTAAATTAATTGAAATGTCTAAAGCGGTAAGCTAAACTTTTATGATCTCCAAGTCAATATAGTTGTCCAATTTTGCAGAAAACTATCAGTTTATTGCAATAATTCATGTTAAGGCATTTAAGAATTGGAAATGTTAGGGCTAGCAGCTGCTTTATACCCTTTTTTAAATTATTTTCTTTTGAAGTCCAAGAACACTGGAGAGAACTAGGGCACAAAACTGATTCAGAGATATCCAGCATATATATTTGATATCTGGTAACACTTAGAAATGGTTGGAATCATTATCTTTTGCATAAGATAGCTGAATTAAAAAATATGCTTTCTATCTTGTGCTGGAGATATTCTTCAATCTTATAGTGATTTTTTTATTAGCCAGGGTGGCAAAGGGTTCATATGAGGCAGATAGATAGGTTTGAGACAGACTGATTTATTTATACAGGATAATGATAATCTTGCACAGGATATTTCTTCATGAGATGCTTTCTCAAGAACATTAATAAAAAGAAAATTGGATGCCAGTTTTGGTTTTTCATCGGTTCTTACTGCTATAATTAATATGATGTTGGTGAATTTTTTGCAGTTTACAGTACATGTATTTTATCAGTAGAAGTTTTAAATATAAATATCACCAATTTTCAGAGCTGCCTGATAAATAAGATGACTCTGAGTACTCTCTCAAGGAACACTGGAAGATGTAGAATTTACACAGATTCTGAATATTAAAATGCTAACCTAGTATTATCGGAGGATAAATTAATAGAATAATCTGCAAGCTGCAAGACCTATAATTATAATTTTGGATGCTGGTGCTACCATAGAAACGTAAAAGCAAACTCTAAGAATAAATGTGAATCAATTTGAAGTTGTTGACTAGTAACGATCAACAAAAAACAAATGGTGTAATACCTTCTGGTACAATGGTTCTGCATGTAGGAGCAAGAAATAGCCTAAAATTAATAAATAAATAAATAAATAAATACCTTTTTTGGTATTAGAATATTCATAAACTTTTAACTTTTTAAGAACACCCCATGAATATATGCTTCTACCAGGAACTGCTTTCCAAAAATTTCTATGAATTATCTAAAACAGTGGTTTACTGATTTGGTCCATATTTTGTAGTTTAAACTACAAAGAATTTTGTAAGAATATGTCTAACTAGTACAGCTAAGGGATTAAGCTAAGGCATAATAATGGGCCTTCAGGTAAGGGGAGCTATTCTTTCCTCTCAAAAAACAGCAAAAGAAAATCCAGAACTAAACCCACAGTGAAAAAATGCTGAAATTTACCACATTATTAAAAAATAATAAGGGATTTAAAACTATTCTGTCATTATTGTACTGAACTATTTTATTTTGTAAACTACCATGTCACTGGTATTATTACAGTTAAGAAGGCATTCATCTTGCCAAGTTTCAGAATTCCAAAAATTAATGCTCTAAATACTTATTAATCTTCATCAGGACAACCAATCTCATTGTTTTAAATACTCATTTTAAGGAGTGGTGATTAACTCCGTGGAGATTGCATGTTCTTACCATTGACTGTAGGAAGTTCATGGCTCAATTTTTATACTAGTCATCAAGAGCATAAAGAAGGGTGTCCAAATTTTGGCCTCCAGTGCAGTGTACCAATCCCTTTCCCTGCCTATTCCTGGAGATCCCGGAGGAATAAGGCAATCACAAGTAGATGTCATGAAATGTTTTGGTGGTGATAGATGTCCTTTCTTCCTAAAAGCTTCAAAAACTAGGACGTGTGTTTCTGCATTGCATGATAGTTCTGGGGAGTCACAGTTGTGACTATACATACCAACTGTGCTGTGAATGCAAAACAAGCAAGTGAAAGAGCAGCAGAGTTTTTATCCCTTCCTTAGAATCAAAAAAAGGTATGCAGCTTGCTTAGCTGGGAAATCAAAGATCCCTGACAGAAACTGCTGGGTCAGGAACCTTCAAGGATCTGAAGATTCTTCACAGTAGGGAGAGGTTATTTTAGGGATGATTACTCATTTTAAGTGACTGGTTAGTAACTTGATAACTGCAATTATTCAGATGAGACAAAGCAAGAAAACTTTAACTTTTAAAATTAAAAAAAATGCATTAAAAAGTAAAGCACCAAATGGGGTGAAATAACAGACACAGTTAGTATATACTGACTTTTTGTATTTCCCTACTTGCTTGGGCTTCCTGGATTATTTAGAAATGTTTTACTATATGTCAGAAGGGTGCGACTGGCTGACTGCAAACATGCAAGCAAACAAAGTTAATCAGCTTACTGAATTGTCCTACATTTTGGGAAAAACTTACATTTTTCTGTCTTTTTCCTAAACATAATTTTTCTTTCAAAGGCCTCCCAATGAAAATATTTGATTTGTGAGTTCTAGAAGAAGGGAGGAAAAAAACCCCATGTTTTTTAAAGCTACATTAACTCATCAGTGCTGTCTTTTTAGAACAACCTCTTCCCCAACTTTCTGCATTTCTTTACTTCATCTCTGTCCTTGAGACTGATACACACTGGATTACCAATATCTGACAAGATCTATATAACATACAAATTTTTTGTTTCATTTTTCTTCTATCAATTAAACCCTGAAAGCTCTACAAAGGGTAACATACTCCCTATATTAAATCTTTGGTTTTTACAATATAATTTTGAATGTATTCTTTAGCATATTATTTTTTGCATGTGTATGTATTTGTGTGTATATATGCAAGGCAAGGTAAGTAGAGTAGAGAAAATATATTTTCATACAAAATGGAAATAATTTTTTGTCAAACTGTCCTAAAAACAGAAATGGAACTATTTTTTTTCAGACTGAATGGACTTTCTGGAATATAGTCTATGGATGCATTGCAACTGCTTCAGTGTGCCTATGATACTTTTCTTTTAGGTATTCTTCTTGCTATGATGGGATTCATATGCTTGGTTTTGGAAGTGCCTATGTACTCTAAAAGTAAAATGGACACCTGAAAATAATGGAAAATACTAATGTTATTTTTAAATTCTTTTCTGAAAAATGTTTTTTAAAAATTTATTTCTTAGTGAAACAAAATATAGGATGCGAATTTCCTGTATACTTAGAAATATGATGATGTTTTATACCTCCAAGAACTGTATAAAGTGATTTAACTGTAAATGTTGCAAGTGAACAACTGTGATAAAATCAGACCTTATGGGGTAGATATTAAATGTAAAATATCCTTACTTCAGTATGGATATAGTCTGTATTAATACTATTTTTTGCTTCTTATTAAGTTACCATAGCAACACTGCTAGATATTTAATCTCCTTTTCTAGTATTTTTTCTGAAGGACACAAAGAGTGGCAGGTAGCAGATAGTGCAAGACAGTAACAAGAAGTGTTAGATTATGCGAACATCTTAAGTTAGGTCAAATGAATCACGGAGATGGGTTATTGCTCATATTTCTGTGGTGTTCTGTCACTTAAGGTAGTCATCAGGATCTAGTGTACTAACGACTACAGAAAGCCTGTAACACTACTAATAAAGAACTGTTATGCAAAAATGAGTATATAAATTTCATTCATAATATGACCAGATATGAATTTATAACAAACTAACAAGTTGAGCAGAAACATTGCAATACTCATGTACTAGTTAATTTAATGTTGAAAATATTTATTCATCTGTTTCCTCTTACTAAAGACCAGTGGTGATAAAGGACGCTGAAGATTTTTCTTTCTGGGAGAAGCAAGGGTGATAATTGGGACATACACTGTCTGACCATCTTGCTAAAAAGTGACAATCATTATAGCTTCTTGCACATCGTATATCGTGCAATGTATTCATCTTTACCTAGTGAAATGGCATTCCTTGCTGACCTAAAGAACTTTAACTGTCTTTTAGATTAATCATTACCCAAAAATAGTAAATGTTATTCTTTACCTCCCTCTTAAACATGAAGAATGGCAGACGTGAATGACAGCTAGATGTTTAAATGTATTAAAACTCTTCTTATGTACAGATCTCAAAAATAAAAATACGAATTTTTTTCAGGCCTGTATTTCAAAAATCTTGTGTCATAGTTCAAGAAAACTAATGAAAGCCACTCTTCAAGAAAGTAGTGAAAGAATCTTAGTTCTATTATTATTAATCATCTTCCTGTTTGCTAGACATTACATTTAATCCCAATACCTGGAAATCAGATTTACATGATATTTTTACTTTAAATAATAACATGACAGAGACCACCATATGTAAGTTACTGTATGAAAAAGAAGACTGTTTGGAATTTGTCAATGAAATGGAAAATTATCAGAGAAAACAAATATATATCCAGCCCCAAATCTCCCCACTAATACAGCAGTCTTTAGGAAACTTGGAGGAAAATGTTCATAATTGGTGTTGTGTGTATTTTTGGGTATTCAGCCTGCGATATAAGAAGGCATATTCAACTGTCTTCTCAATGATTATTTATTTCTCCAGGCTACGAAAGATTAAGAGAGATTAAAATGGCCTGCCTCAAAATGATCATAATGTCAGTGTTTTTCTGAAGGCACAATCAGGTCCGTTCTCTGGGCCAGGAAAAACAAAGTGTAGATATAAAAGATGAGGAACACTATGGAAGTGCCTCAAGAGTAATTACAAGTCGAGAAAATATGATACAGAGAAAAGATGGAAAGATTCATTGCTACATAGTTTGGGGAAAAACGTAATAACCAAATACATGAGTAGTTGATGCAAAGGAAATGAAAATAATTATACTTCACATCCATAGAACAAGAAATGTAAACTGCAGAAAAATTCATTTAAGATCCATTTTGGGAAAAAAAGAAGGCTAATGATGACACTACTTAAGAACTTTAAGGAGCCTGAAGAGGTGTCATTGCTTTACAAACAAGTTAGACAAAATTTTGTCAGACAGTTTCCCTATGAGCAAGGTATAGTAGAACCTTGTTTAGAGGAAAGGATTTAAACAAGCTCAGGAGGTAAATTCCAGCTCCACTTACTTCCAATCTACAAATCCGGGCAATCTGGGCCTCTCACATTCTGGTGACACTTACCGATGTGATACTTGCAATTTTGAACTTTTCATTTTTTGTTCTATTACTTATGACCAAAAAAAAAAAAAAAAAAAAAAAAAAAAAAAAAAAAAAAAAAAAAGATAATTTTTACTCCTTCTAAAAAAACATGAGAAAATTTGAAATCTGAGTTTAATGTCACTTGAAAACTATTTCCCACTTAAGCTACAGAGAAAATCAAAATCTTTGCTTTCATTAAAATGGTATTTCTTCTTAGCTTGTGTGGATGTGCAGAAACAATTTACAATGAAATCTGTCCCAGTCTATATGCAAGTGAAAAAATAGCTCCAAGAAACACAAATTGCCACAGTTAGTTAGATTCTAACAGAAAGCTGACACTTTGCAGCAGTAAGCTTCCTCCAGTAGCTCAGCTCGTGGTCCTTTAGGGAGTTACTACTGCTATGCTGTGATCAGCATTTTGGAGTGGTTTGACTGGCTTTTCCACAATTAAGGGCAATGATTAATTATTCTTGTCTTTGAGAAAGACCGGGATTGCCTCCAGAGAAGATTTAAGGACAGTCTACCTGAAGGCTAGCACTTTAACAGAAGACAGCTGTATATCACTCTAGGAAAATTATGTAACAGCTTTGTAATATTTGAGGTGAGCAATACAGTTGTAGGTTGCAAGTGAGGAAACAGAGGAAGTTAGAGACTTGTGAGTGGGAAAATACAATTTGTCCCTTTCCTGTGAAGTTGGCAGAGAAAGAATGCAGAGGCTCTGAGTCTGGAATTTGGGTAGAAAGAGAACAAGATCTCGTAGTCTTAATTTATGAAGCATGGAGCTCTTACTACATAGAGGAAAAGGTACTGCCTTTGGAAGTTTTCCAGCTAAAAAGTAAGTCAGAGTATACAGCACTGTATTTCTAACTATGTTGGTTTCTCTAGCAGCTCAAAGAATATAAAATAGTACAATTTATTACATGGAAAGAGACCAGATATATTGAAGATGTGTCAGGATTAGTATTTTATGTAGATTTTTAATTAGAACACTACCACATCCAACTCAGTGATACAGCATTTTTAAGAGAAAGAGGCAGGAACTCTATACTTTGTCTCTACTCTACTTTTAGTGCAATAAGAGTCCTAGCTGGTACAGCATTAAAAATAATGGTGCACAAGATTTAGATCTTATCAGGTCTAATTGAGTTAAGTATTAAAAATTTGGATTTTCAATATCTATAACTTTATTCCAAATGTTTTCCTTTTTCAGTATGCATATCCAGTGCTTAGATTTTCTTTCCAAATCAACAGTTACTTCACTTTGATTTGTTCCTGCTGACCAGCAATCTCCTACAAAACTATGTCTTAGAAACAGCATTTCTGATATGGAGTGTTATGTGTACATATTCCTAGCTGGATGTAAGACCTTAATATGAAAAGGAAAAGAATGTTAGATTAAGGAATCTGAAACTAAGGGGTATTAAAATTTCTGGACTATTTTGCACACCTTCTCCAACACATGAAATTACACCAAATACCCAGTATTAAAAGAAAAAAATATTATTTGACAGTATGAATAAAATTGCATGACATCTCACTGTTTTTAATAATTCATAATGATATATTGAAATGCAGCTTCTGTTGTTCCTTTTGAACTAATAATATGATCAGATTGATATAAAATCATGTACTGAATCTATCTTATTCTAGGAATATGTTTACAATAATTTTCCATATGCATGTGAATTTCTGCAGTGTAAAGAAAGCAACAAATCCTCCTTAAAAGAATAACTTAATTACCTCTGAATTTTTGATTAAAAAAAAAGTTTGCACAACAAATTATAATAAAATATCTAATAGCATTTTTACATAGTTATTCCCACCTAAAAAAAAAAACAACCAAAAAATGTAAGAAAACCATCCAACCAAAAAAGTCCAACCTCAGAACTTTAAAAGAAAGGGTGTAAAATATTTTCTGCCCATAATTAACATAAATGAATTTGAGGAATGGGTGCAGCAGTTAACATTCTACCTAAAAAACCATATTCACATTGCGTTTTCTGGAAAACATCCAGGTGTTCCTGAATTGTTACCATAAAGATTCAGGCAAGATTCATCTGGGAACTTTGTTTCAAAATGTTACTAGGCTAGGAGCTGTCATGTAAATTATGGAATTATTATCAGTGATGGCATGCACGTCAACAATAATTAAAATACCCACCCCCCCCCAACAATAACAAAAAAAACCCCACAGTAAAACCTCTGAAGTCCCATAGAAACTATGAAAAAACCAGCACATTTCCTGACTTTCTAAGGAACTTATCACTACCAGCTGTTCTCATTTAAAATTAACGTAATACTGTGAAATGATTCATTGAGAATTACCTATGGACTCACAGCAATGGAACTGCAGCTCTTTGCAAGCAGAAAACAGGAACCAGAAATGTCTTCTCATACAATTTAAATCATTCATGATGCATCTTTATCCAAAGATAGATCAAACAGTTCCTTAATCCACATCTATTTTCAATTTTTCATTTGTAGGCAATCATATATGTGGCGGAGGGTGGAAGGATGAAAGTAAAAAGAAAGGTGTAGTTTGTTATAAGTTGTTCCTCAGAGTGTAATCTCATTCAGGTCTCTGAAAGAACATTATTATAGGCTGCAATTAAGTGTAAATCTTTAGATATATAGTTTTCTTTGTGCCAAATGAATAGACTTTGTTCGAAAAATCCTTTAAGTCACCTCAGTCTACCATCTTAATAGTAGAATGCAAAAAATGATATTTTAAAATAAACAAGTCTTTCTGAAGACATTACTTATTAATAAACTTTTTTCAAACACTTTGTAATGCACTGGATACCCCCACATACTACCTGCAGGACCTATGCCAGTCAAAAATCTACTCTCTTTTAAAACCGCAATATTAGTTCTTACATTATTTATGTGGTTTATAAAAGATATTCTCACTGAATTATAGTATGCATTGTTATTCAGCTATCTCAATTACACCTGGAATACAAAATGCACTATTAAATATTTGTGGTTCTGAAATTTTACTTTTTTAATAGCTTCTCAGCAGTAATATTGGCACAGGGAAATCTTCCTGTAAATGTAAAAGCAACCATTACATGGTCCTTCACATTCTTCTGTTCAGATTGTAAACAAAAAAACAAGGTAAAAGCAAGCCTCTATTAAAAACTGAAATTCAGTTGTCTTTGTGTAACCACAATTCTATTTGTAAAAACAAAGCAACCACGGGAATTTCTTCTGTATCTGAAATTCAGATTTAGATAGATATACCACAGTCTACTGTATGGGATTAACTTTAAAAAATTCTTTTATAATATATTGACTTCTATAAAATCTCATGCAATATAGAAAAGCAATTTTTTTCAAATGGCTACTTCAAAGCTGGGCCTTACACATCATATTATAGAATAAAGTCAGGCTGACCACATGCATCATCCAGTTGTAAATCAACAGTATGCATATTCAAGGTTATAACTTCCTTCCTGAAAGGATAAGTTAAGCAAAATCTAAAAAGGGGTGAATTTGGATAAAATATATTGATTTCATTACATGGAGTGAAAATATTCAAATGCATATTTAGGGCATTTTAAAGAGTTCTAACTGAAAGATAGTAAGAAAACAAGCTGAAAAGTGTGATCAATACTTCTGAATATAAATGGTAGTGTATGACTGTGTCAGTAATTAACATTTATATGAGTTAGTATGGTCACACATGTATTAATGTACCCATCTCAAATACCAGGGAAAGTAGAAGTTTTAGATACATTTAATCCATTGGTTATGGACTGGAAATATAAACATCCAATTGTCATTCATGGAGGCACCAATAGGACAGGGAGCACATCATACATTTCTGTAAGATGAAGATAAGTGCATAAGCCACAGTGATGGAGATAAGCTTCTTTGATTTCTGGAGGGCTTTCTTTCAGTACAAAAAAGATATTGAGAAGCAGTTTGCTGAAAGATAAAGCATAATTAGATAAAAGAGCAGAAAAATAACCACAAGCTTGATGCAATTTATAACTTCACTAAATTCTGAAGGACTATTCAAACAGAAGATCTCATTTCACAAGTGATGAGCATTTCTGTACTGCACAATACTTCCCCTTATTTAAACAATGCCATTTTGATTAGCTCACCTGTTTTCATAACATGAGCAAAAATTAGGACTGTTAATTATTCTGAATTTACAAGGTAATTAATGTATCCATGTTATGCAAGAGAAAAATGCTGAAAAATTTATTAGTTTGAATATTGGAATTAAGAAGAATAGGTGGAAATTTTTGATTTTCTAACACCTTGCATAAGTATGTTATGGAAAGCCTGTAATAACGTTTTCCTATTAATTAATTGCAGTCATATTTTGTATCCAAACCTACCCAGTTAACTCACTGATGAAGAACTTCTTAACCTTGTTGCTGCAGGATCAGGGATTGGAAATGTCTGCATGCAGTTGAGGCCCTAAACCACAAATCTTAGTGAGACTAATGAGGATTAGATATCTAAGTTCCTTCTGTGATGTGTTGTAAGGATGCAGATCATGTCTACTCTGAGCAAAGGAGTATGGTACAAAGATTTGAGTGTTGGCTCATCTAGCTGAACTATCATGGCACTGAATAAAAATCAGGAAGTCCTTCCAGCACTCTGTAGGATAAAGGCAGACAAACTTTGACAAGAATCAAAAAAGTCAACACAGAAATGTGGAGCGATGTATTTTGGGAGACTAAACAGCCCTGCCTCTTCTGGGAAAGGAGTGAGAGCCAGCTGCTCATCCTGTCATTCATCCCTCCTGTGTTCTAGGATGTGAGGACAGCCTACCTCGCTGAGAAGGGATTAAAAGCAATACGTTACATGGAAGGCAAGTAAGGACGAGAAGGACCTTGATCAACAGAGAAAGATCCACTGTATCACACATAGCTCATTATCTGAAAAAAATACTTGTAAGGAATCTCAAACAAACCACAGACCAATTGTGACATTGTTTTTAAAGGCAGTGATGCACCAAAACAGACCCAGAGTTGTTTATTTAAATTACTGGTTGTACTTATTTTATACATTAAAAGCCTTTAATTTGGGATGATTATTATGACAGTCAGGCCTAAACTCATTAGATGTATACATTTCATTTAAAAGATGAAAGTACGAAGTAGGACATATTTGTTGCCAAAGCTTTAAAGAAATCAGACTACTAAACTAGCAAAAGTCACTAGCTATGCAGACAGAAGCAGTCTGTTGAAGTGCTAAACCGCTTCTGACAACATCTGCTACTTGTGCAGGTGCAGAGAGAACATTTTGTTTATTCTAAGTTGTCTGAGTAGATCAGTTCAATGACTAGTTTGCTCAAACTTGAGAAACCAAATGGGAATGAAAGAGAAGGAAAGCAATTTGTAGGCTGTGCACACAGACTAAGAGTGCAATAATGATATATACCGGTCCTAAAATCTTAAGAGGATAAAGTAACTAGAACTGTTAAGTTAGTTTGCTAGCTACAGGCAAAGATATTTTTTCTAAATAAATCTCTTACATATAAAACATGCTCTGGTAAATTATTTTTCCTGTATCCTGTACATCTATTCTATTAAGGTTTTGTTTTAAACTACAGTTACTTCATTAATTAAAAGAAAAAAAAATCCAGTTCTCTTAATATAGGCCTTCTTTGGGCTATGGTCTGGCACAGATTACAGACACAGTTTGGCCTGAACCATCAAGACAGCTGTGGAGACGTATAGCAAACCAAAAAAGGGGATATATATCTCTCTTAGACCAAGTGATTTTGAGCCTTGTGCCTTGTATTCTTGTGTTGAAAATATATATATATATTACTATTTATAATTCTGTATGCATAGTGGAAATCAAAATATACAAAATTTTGATGTAAACTCTGTCTTAACGTTCCTTATTGTTCCTCTCAGCTTGGAGAAGAGGCGTCTCAGGGAGACCTTCTAGCAGCTTTCCAGTACCTGAAGGGGGCCTACAAGAAAGCTGGAGAGGGACTTCTTACAAGGGCATGCAGCGATTGGACAAGGGGTAATGGTTTTAAACTGAAAAAGGGTAGATTTAGATGAGATATAAGGAAGAAATTCTTCACCATGAGGGTTTGAGGCAGTGGAACAGGTTGCCCAGAGAAGTTGTGGATGCCCCAACCCTGGAAGTGTTCAAGGCCGGGTTGGACAGGGCTTTGAGCAACCTGGTCTAGTGGAAGGTGTCCCTGCCCATGGCAGGGGGGTTGGAACTAGATGATCCTTAAGGTCCCTTCCAACCCAAACCATTCTATGATTCTACAATTCTATGATTTTTGTTCAAGGAAATAAATCAAACAGCAGTAAAGATAAAGGTAAGAACTTTACTGGTTTCAGTCATACTGTTGGTCATCCTGTGCTCAGTAGTTTTGATACCTGGTCTAATATTTTGGACCAGGGATAGATGCCCTTGATGTGGAGGGCATTGTGACTACCCATTCAGCCCATTCCCTCTTTGTATGATTGTCTGTGGTCAATGATTCCTTGAAGCCAAGCAGTGTGGGTCAGTGTGACTGATTCCTGGCTTTCTTGGAGAAATGGGATTTTCTGGCATCCCTGGAAATTAACTACTTAGAAATGCCTGGGCTGTACAAATTCATGAATAGAGAGCCATACAGGTAGATCCAGGGTGCTAAGACCTATCATGGACATGATATCCCATACGCCTCAAAATTCAACACTGTCTCATATGTGATGAGTTTGGACATACACTTAAATATAATTTGGACTGCAGTCACACTTAAAATGTAGTTTACCTGCTCAGGAAGGTCTGTAGTTCTTTGCTTCTACACTGTAAAAAAGATGAATTAATTGTCTTTCACCATGGAAATCACAAAATTCTCCGTATTCTGTCTTATCCTCCATTAGTAGTCTAAACATACTACAAGGAAGACTGAAAACCAGCTGTATTTCTACCAAGTTCTTTAATCCTGAAACACAGCGATCTGCCCCTCAAACATATTTCTCCTTGCATATTTTGAGAACTTCTTATGCATTTTCTCTTCAGCCTTTTCTTAGCTTAGTTACTTATCTTCAGAAATACAACTTCTTTTTTTTTTTTTCCCATGTACAAAATGGTTGACGCTTTTAAGTAATACTGAAAACTCATGAGTGATATCACTCCTTCACTTAAGTCCCTGGCAAAGATGCCACTGAATAACAGTGATTGGTCAAGACTGATTTCAAGAGTTTGTAAAAATCTCAATATTTATGTACCAAGAATTTTACAAGAAAATTTTAGGCATTATTCTGCTTCCATTGAAGTCTGTGACAGTTTTTTCTAGGCACATTAAAGAGATCCCAGAATGTTCTTCAAAGTTTAAGGAAAAGCAAGCTGAGAGAGAGCAAGAGAGAGAGAGAGAGTTGAAACCTGCTTAGAGGAGTAGAAAAATCATAGTGCAAATATGACTATAACAATAACTGTTAAGAAAACCACTAGAGATAATGTGTGCAAAGAAAATGGCTCTGAAGACTAATAGAAGCAAATAGATTTTTTTTTCCGCAAGTCTTTTTAAGGGGCATAAGTTATTGGTTGAACTTGTACAGCTTCTGAAAAATGAAGTCAGTAATTTACTGAAATGTGAATCAGCTGATGCAAAAATGTCACATAGGTTTTTAACTGTAGTATTGGGAAAGAAAGAAAAGTTCCACGTTCCAGAAAAAGATATAAATTTCACAGGAAGAAAGAGAAAATATGGAGTTGAAATGAGGATGAAACCAGGATGAATGGTCTCACCCTCTGAAAGCTGCCAAAATGCCCAAGCCAAATAGAGCTTTAATCTGAAGTGAGCAGGAAAAAAAATGGGCAACCGTTAGTAGTATATCCAAAAACTTATTGAAAGCTGGAAAAATAATGTGAGTAGAGAGAGTTAAATGTTGTCACAGTATGTAGAAAATGATTTAACGTGGCTCTAGTAAAATAGTCTCACAAGACCAGTAACCTTCACTGCAGCATGCTGAATATAAACTTGAATCGGGTACAGCCTGAAAACACCAAGAGAGCTTTGGCATTAATTAAGGGTATTTGTCATTGATCTTTAATAAAGAAGTCTAGTAAATTGAGGGTAGGAAAGAGGTTATTTTGTTTAGAGACCAAAAAGAATTGGTGAGATAAAAGCTATGAATATCCCGTAGAGTATCTTGCTTTTAAAGAAAGTCTTGCTATGATAGAACCCCAAAGACCAGTAAATAAAGTTGATTTGTGAAGGGGTCAATATGAGAGAGACACACTGCACCTGGGAAGGTAAAGAATTACAATTAATCAGAGTACTATGATGAGGAGTAGTTGAAAATGGAAAAACTTGTAATGAAAATATAGGTAATGAGTAGTGTACTGACTCAAGAATTTGTGCTAATGGAGTCAAAACTGATTGTTTTCCCCTTTTCCAGAGCATCTAAGTATATTCAAGAGTATACTTACAAGCAATGGGTGTGTATCATGTGATCCTTCTTTAACAAAGATTTTTCTGTACAAAACAGTGGATTTATTACAGTGGAATGGCAGTGATACTCACAGGTGTTCAGGTTTGAATACTACTGGTGTTTTTATTGTAAAGCTGAAAATCCTAATAAATCTCATGGATACCTAGTAATATACATGATCAAAGTGATGCCACTGTGTTCTATTTATTTACATTACATATATAATCTATATTTCATTACATTATATGTTTGTTACAATTTCCTTTTTGTTATTGTGGTGACTGTTATTCCGACTACCTGCTTAAAAGGAGACAGATTTTAACTATGAGATACATTCTTGAACACTACTGGTAGACTGTTTTTTTTTCTAGTTACTTGTATTGTATTTAGAGATGGCCAGCCTCCCACTGTCCACATCTGCTTTCAATTCACAAGCAGTTGGTGTAAGTCATGCATCATCAGCATTTTGTTTGCTTGCTATTCTGTCTCGTCTGGGAAGCCATTATATGAAGTAATAAAAGCAGAAAATAGGTACACTCCCTCTTTAAATTTTCAGCAGGGATCCTGCTTTTTGTAACTTCTGCAAATTGCACCATTAAATTGCATATGTTGGCCTGTTGGGTACCCATAATTAAATAAATAAGGAAAAGTTCCCATAAACTTCATGAACTGACTAACTTATTAAAACTGCCAGTGAAATAAACCAGCACATTATAGTACTTTTTTTTTACTCAACTTTTATTTTTTTGTGTCAGTTCAACCAGCTGAAAAACTAGAAAGCTATGTAGAAATTCAGTGTATCATGATAATTATATTTAGTGACACACGTGTGCACTACATATACCATACATACAAGCTCCCTTTGGCTTAATGCCCTTTTTTATTCAAAGATATGAGTTGGAAACTATCAGAGTAATTTCAATGGATTGTTTCAAAGAGAGAAGGTAAATTTCCTCAGTAGAAAAAAGTGATCAAATAATGAAAATCAACTAAATTAGTAATTTATAAATTTACTTATGTATTTCTTTCAAAAGTTTATTTTGTGAAATATATAGTTTGTTCAAATAAAATTCAAAAAGAAACATTAATTTAAACTCTGTAAAAAAAACATCCTAGAGTGTTGTTACATGAACAATTCCCTGATACAAAATACGATATACTGTATTTTCTTTTATTCTAGCAAGAACAGAGAAAGTATTGAAATCTGTGTGTATTTTCCTTCCTGAGCTCAGAGAAAGGACCATAAATTGACCTCTAAATCACAGTTGCAGAGAGGTACTTATTTTTGCAGAAATACACATACTATTTGCTGAAGTAAAGTTCAATAGATAATAGTGATCCATTTGGGATGCTGGGACAGATGGGGGGGTGGTGGCATGAAGGACAAAGCCATTGGCCCTGAACCATGCTGCTTTATGTTCAGCAAATTTGAGTTCTGAGAACTTTTTTACAGCACAGGACCTACATTCCTGTAGGCCTTCCATAGACAAATTAAAAATTAGAAGCTTGAAAGAAAAGATAATTGAATGCGATTTGAATTGGTATTCAATTCATTGATATTGTATTATTTATTTCTGTTCTAAGCTAGGAAACAGAGTTACTTTTTTTCCATCATGAAGTGTGAAAAATTTTATGAATGAAATGTCATGAAATTCACAGTTGCACTGGCTCATTAGTTTGAAGCAAGCTGAGCCTCTATGTAGGCTTTGCAGTGTTTTATTCTGGTTGGATTGAATGAAAATCCTACGTAGAAAGCAAATGTGTCACCCTCCGGATGAGCTAATGCTCTTACTGAAGGCTTCTTCCAGCAGTGTTTGGCCAAGGAAGTGTACACATCTGTGAGTGTGCAAATAACAGAGAGTATTCTTCCTGCCCATATAACATAGCTGCTTGGCCTCAAGGCAGGCTTTATAATCAGTAGAAAGAAATGCGTACTTTAGAAAAAAAGACAGCTGTATATTTCTGTATATCTACAGAATCACAGAATCACTACGGTTGGAAAAGACCTGTAAGATCATCAAGTCTACTTTCAAATATCCTAAAAAACATATCAGAAACAACTATTTTTCACCACTGACAACTGAAGGAGTTTACCTCATTAGCTAAGATTGATAGAAATATAAAATTAGGCAACATAGTTTCACTTTCAGAGTAGCTGGACTAGAGTTCTGAGTAGAAGGATCTGTTGCATTCATGCAAAAAATGAAAGCAAACTTGTATAAATTAATTTACCAGTACACTCTTCATTTCCCATACTTTCCTAAAAGTCAAATTATGCAAACTAATTGCAAGGTTTTTAATACCTCTTTGTTTTTTTCTAGGATGTAAAACTTCTGTTTAAAATATATTGACTACTATTTTCTCCTACTCTACATAGGGAAAAAAAAAAACCCAAAACCAAACCTTAAATAATCTAAAGGCCTATAATTTTAAGTACTTTTAACAGAATGAGCCATAAATCTCTGTGTTCTGTGTGGTCAAGTGTGGCTGACAGTCTTAAATATGAGATTAGGCATACTTAGGCTATGGCATTAAAAGCACTCTAGTCCTCATATTCAAGTAGAATTAATTGTCAGTGAAATCAATAGTTTGTGTATCACAATTCTTGGTTTTGCTTGCATGTTTCACGATAACATTGTATTAGCTTATTAAAAACTTTCACCACAACATTCTGAAGGATCCACTGTATGTATTGACTATGAATAATACATTAGTCACAGTACTATCATTGTTTTCATATATTGTTTTTGAGACCCTTAATAGTGACATTTTCATTTTAGAAGGAAGTATATTCCTAATACAGATAACATACCTGCAATCAAAATAGTTTTAAATTTTTGAGCTTAATGTACTTTAACTCTCTTGATATTGGACAGATAATAGAAAAACTAAATGTACAATTTTATAAAATTAAAAATGCTTTCCAAATGTTACTTTTGTTTTGTTTTGGTTTTGCATTTGGGTTTTGGGTTTTTTGTTTGTTTGTTTGTTTTTTCAAGACTACTTTTTATGAGGTCATTTACAGACATAATCATGAGTAAATGTGACTTATTTTATAGCTAAGGCAAATGAAGCATATCTTCAATTAGAAACTTTTGAAAATGTGCTTTGGTAGCCTACTGAGAAAAGAATTGCTTTTCTTCACAGCTTCACACTCACTCCTCTTTAGAAGCTCATGGCTGTAGATAAGTGCTGCAAGTGCAATATCCTTCTCTTCAAACATTTTCAGCCACTGTGAACTTCAAATAACTTATCTGATGTGTAGTTTGGGATATTTCAGAAATATGTATGTGCTTGCTTTACACGAGGTACCCACCTTAGTTTTGCTAAGTCAAGTTTTGCTGTAAAATATAATTAAGTAAGTGTAGCTGTTTATGTAGACATAACTGTAATGATTTGTACTCCATATAGAGGGGGAAGTAAGTTTTCAAATCATTTGCCATACTCCAGCAGGAATCCCTTCTGCAAGGTGGACAGCACAACTGTTCACAGTGTGGTTGTGCTCTAGTCAACTCCTCCATCTCTTTCTCTCTATACCTTTATGTAAATTGTTTTGATTTCTGACTGGATATATATTAGTCACAGTAATAAAATGAATGTGTTTCAAAACCAGAAAAATCTATTATAGCTGAAAGGTATTTAAAAAAGAAAAAAGAAAAGAGCCTTTAACAATAGAGTGTTTTATGGTCTTATGACAGGCTCGTACTGGCAATTGGTATCATTAAGACACAGTAAGACATAGTAAGATAAATTTACTGTCAAGAAACAAATTACAGTTAAGGGCCAAAAACCCACTGATACTCTCATAGAAGAATTTCATAGGGAAGCTTTCAAAAATTTTCATACATAACCAATAACTGAGGTTTTATAGTTACTTTCAAATGCCCAAGGTCAAATGAGATAATCATATCTATAATCCCTTTGTATTTTCTCACATGCAGTTACTTTTGCTTATTAAGCTGCTGTTGCACAAAACAAAAGACAATACTATCAACCTAAACAGAGTCAGGATATTGCTGTGATACTGTTGTCTCTCTCTCTTTTCCCCACACAATTCCTGGACATAGGAGAAGCAAGAACATTTCCAGCAGGTTACCGTGTATGTGGCCTATCTATTTGAGCATCTAAGGGAGTTCACTAATATGGATGTGGCTAGACACTGTCAGTTGACTGCAGAGACAAAGGACAAGCCCTTACACTATTTAATGTATCAGTACAGATGTAGTCACAGATGCCAGCCTGAGAAACATGCTATAAAGTCTCTGTCAGTTGAGTCTGAAGACCATTAAGTTCTCAGCTGACAACTTTCAGGTCTTTGAACCCAAGGAGACAATAGCATTAATATCACATTGTGTTTCCAATGAGCTCAAGACTGCTGTTATAATTGGAAGACAGCCCAAACAAAATGAAGGGAAGGTAGCTCTTCCTTCACATTAGAAAGGTCCTTTCAATATAAGAAGTTATATCCCAAAGAGGGATAATGTTCAAAACATGTCATAAGTTCTCCAGAATTCACATACCTGTATTTTCATATTTTGTGGATGGTCGTCTAACATCCTTCTGTTTTTCTGCTGATTCAGAGGATTAAATACGGAACACTTCAAAAGTGTTGAAGGGAGGGAAACAATGAAGACCTCTACTTTTCCTAACACTTCAGGAAATGCATAGCATAGGCATTTTAAAAAGTATTGGCAAGTAGATCATTGTGAATTGCTGTTCTGCAGAATAAATCTAACTGATGTAAAAGTAATCAAATCTGAAAGTTGGATTATTCTTCTGAGCACAATTATTCTGTTGTATCATAAATCAAGCAAAGAATAATTGATTTAGGATTAAAGTAATAGTTTTCCTAAAAAAAACATCAGTTTTTGGTGTCAAAAAATGGAAGACAGGAAACAATTATCTTAGAACTTCCCTCAAAACAAAGTATATTCATAAAGATGTATTTCATTGTCATATCTGAAATGTATTAGGGTAAGAGAAGAAGCCTTAAGAGCTTGAAATAATACTAATCAGCCATCCTAAGTAGATTTTTGTCTTGATTTTTGTTTGATTATAATTAAGACTACTCATGTAGAGAACTGTACATAAAACCTTTTTTTCCTCTGAATCAGAAAAATAGACAATAAGATTTAGTTCTCATTTAAATGTTTGATATCTTCTTGCAAAAAAATAGTGTCTTGTCCGAAGTTTCAGAAACTTTTCAACAGTTTTAGGACATATATGAAAAGAGAATACCTGATTATTTTGTTCTTACACATAACATAGAACATATGTATGTATATGCATATGTATACAAGTATACATATATATGTGTGTATATAAGTGTATATATATATACATATGTATAGTAGCTGATAGGATTTATTTTATTTAGTCAAACAGTCCTAACCTGTTGGGTTTTTCTACAAGCTCCAGACTACAAAAGCCACAGTTAGCACATATGTTTTACCAACATAATAGCAAGACAAACCACTAATTTTAAGTTGAAAGTGCATTTCTGAAATATTCCCACTGTTGACTACAGTAAGTCTTTTTAGAACTTGTAAGGTATACTACTTCTGTCTAATTTCTTAATTTTCACAGTTAGACGGAAACTCATACTGAAGATGTAAGAGGTACTTAATGCCTTCTTTGCCTCAGTCTTTAATTGTAAGACCAGTTGACCTCTGGGTACCCAGCTCCCTGGCCTGGAAGTTAGGGATGAGGAGCAGAATGAAGCCCCCACAATCCAAGGGGATATGGTTAGTGACTTGCTACACCACTTAGACACACACAAGTCTGTGGGACCAGATGGAATCCACCCAAGGGTACTGAGAGAGTTGGCGGAAGAGATCACCAAGTCACTTTCCATCATTCACCAGCAGTCCTGGCTAACTGGGGAGCTCCCTGTGGACTGGAGGTTAGCAAATGTGATGCCCAGGGGAGGGGATAGAGTGCACCCTCAGTAAATTCACAGACGACACCAAGTTGGGCGGGAGTGTTGATCTGCTTGAGGGTAGGAAGGATCTTCAGAGGGATCTGGACAGACTGGATCAATAGGCCAAGGCCAATTGTATGAGATTCAACAAGGCCAAGTGCCGAGTCCTACACGTGGGTCACAACAACCCCATGCAACTCTACAGGCTTGGGGACGAGTGGCTGGAAAGCTCCCCTGCAGAAAAGGACCTGGGGGTGTTGATCGACAGCCGTCTGAATAAGAGCCAGCAGTGTGCCCAGGTGGCCAAGAAGGCCAACAGCATCCTGGCCTGTATCAGAAACAGTGTGGCCAGCAGGAGTAGGGAAGTGATCCTGCCCCTGTACTCGGCTCTGGTGAGGCCGCACCTCGAATACTGTGTTCAGTTTTGGGCCCCTCACTACAAGAAAGACATTGACATGCTGGAGCTTGTCCAAGGAAGAGGAATGAAGCTGGTGAGGGGTCTGGAGCACAAGTCTTATAAGGAGCGGTTGAGAGAGCTGGGGTTGTTCAGTCTGGAGGATGCTGAGGGGAGACCTTATCACTCTCTACAACTACAGGATCGATGGGCCGAGGCCAATTGGATGAGGTTCAATAAGGCCAAGTGCCGGGTTCTGCACTTTGGCCGCAACAACCCCAGACAACGCTACAGGATTGGGGACGAGTGGCTGGAAAGCTCCCCTGCAGAAAAGGACCTGGGGGTGTTGATTGACAGCTGGCTGAAGATGAGCCAGCAGTGTGCCCAGGTGGCCAAGAAGGCCAATGGCATCCTGGCCTGTATCAGAAATAATGTGGCCAGCAGGAGTAGGGAGGTGATCATGCCCCTGTACTCAGTGCTGGTGAGGCCACACCTCAAATACTGTGTTCAGCTTTGGGCCCCTCACTACAAGAAGGACATTGAGGTGCTGGAGTGTTTCCAGAGAAGGGTGATGAAGCTGGTGAGGGGTCTGGAACACAAGTCTTATGAGGAGCGGCTGAGGGAACTGGGGTTGTTCAGCCTGGAGAAGAGGAGGCTGAGGGGAGACCTCATCGCTCTCTACAACTACCTGAAAGGAGGTTGCAGAGAGGTGGGTGTTGGTCTCTTCTCCCAAGTGACTAGTGACAGGACTAGAGGAAATGGCCTCAAGTTGCGCCAGGGGAGTTTCAGGCTGGACATTAGGAAAAAGTTCTTTACTGAGAGTGTAGTGAAACATTGGAATAGGCTGCCCAGGGAGGTGGTAGAGTCACCCTCTCTAGAGGTATTCAAGGAGCGTGTGGATGTGGCATTGTGGGATGTGGCTTGATGGGCATGGTGCTGTGTGGTGTGGGTGGGTTGTTTTGGTGTGGGTGGTGGTGTGTTTTGTGGTTTGTGGGTGGTTTTGTTTTTTTTTTTTTTTTTTTTTTTTGTGGGGGTGTGTGTGGTGTTCTTACAATTAATTTCCAAATATTAAAAGGTTTTCGTGGACTTAAAAAAAAACAAACAAAACTGACTGGATCTAGCATTGAGAATAATTCCACTTTGAGGAGGTAATTGGATTAAATGACCTTCAGTGTCCCTTTCAGTGAATATTTCTATGTCTTTGCTTGAGCCAATCACCCTATGTATTCATTACAGTCAAAGGAGACATGTTGTATTTGTATTTTGTATCAGATGAATTCCACCCATTGTGTCATCTTCCTGGGCTATATTAACGCTTAACAGATCTCAGAGTTTATATGTCTTTTTTTTGTAGAGCGCAATGATACAGATTTTCTACAATTCTTTTCATAGAATGAGGTAAGTTAGCCAATAATTAACTCAGAAATCCAACTCTTCCCATTTGTAGTAAGTGACCAGTGATAAAGAGATGCGCTACTTTCTTAAAATAAATTGACTTTTTAAAAATGCAATAAATTATTAGTGAGGCTATATTTCAAATAGTGTTTTTGCAATACTGAGGGAATGCATCAAAACTACTCTGCCTGCCACTTCAATAACAAACATAAAGGAAACATATATGAAAGACACTTCTGGGGTAGACAGCTCTATTTGTATCCAACCATCAAACATTGCTGAAATTATGCATAGATTACTTACAAGAAAATAGATATTTGAACAATTGAGTCATCTAAGTTCCAGAAAAGTCACGGAGACTTAAGCACGTACTTGATAAAGTTCCTCAGTGTTCTGCTGAAACAGGTTCCTAGGATATGATTCAAGCCATACTGATTTTCTTCAACTTTCAACATGTTTTTACTAAAGCCTTTAAGAAATATGAAAACTTCTTGCTAAATTTGATCTGAAAAAATGAAAGTATTTCAGAGTGTAGTTTTTTACAACTATTTAGTAATTAAATTACTGTTTTATTTGATTTTTTCATTTTATAAAGCATTCATGATCTATATTTCTGCAAATGGACACATTGGGTTTTAGAAATATTGGTACAGATGCTGTTTTAAAGTGCTGCAAACATTGAAAGGACTGTTAACTCGAACCATATGAATTGCACAGTCTACACTTATACAAATGCATTTATGTCTGGGGTTTTAATTCACTATGAATCAAAAAAAATTAGAAATCAATCTGTCTTAAATGTGAAAGACTGCAGGTGAAATTGCATGTGCATCACAAGGAAATCCGGATGCGAGAGCTAAACTTGGATACTACAAGAGGTTCACTGCTGACCAGGAACCCTTGAGGAGAGAGGAAGCTGCCTCACCCCAGCCTCCTGCTTCCTTTGAAGGACTATGCATATACCTTTCTGGTTTCTGCAGGAGGAAGCTGTATGCAGCAGACCCACACTAATTAGTGTTTTCTACTTCTCGTTTCCTTAAAAAAAGCTGCTTAATACTGCAGGAAAATTGAAGAACCAGATGAGCTTTGAGGGTTTGACTAGTTTTTTGACTGATATATTGAGAAAGAATTTTGTTAAATTAGAATGAGAAAAGGAAACAAAATAATTCAGGGTGGTGGTAGGTGGGAAACTGGAGTATACTGTCTCTGAGGAGAACCCTGCTGTCCTCAAATCCCACATAGGCAAAAATAAGGGCAAAATCTTTGTACTACATTTGCTTGAAATAAATTTGACAGAAAGAGTAGTTTCATTTTGCAAAGTTTATTTAATATACATCTGGTCAGCTTATCAAGCAATGGTGATTTTAATCAACTTTACAATTTCTCCTGTGAACCATGAGCCTTCCGAGATCATAGATGAGCAATTACAGGGATCTAAAATTTGTGCTATACAAGTCATGTTACTACCTGTAAATACCTCCTATCCATTATTGTTTCATTGTGCTGTCTTATCAATATTGATTTTTTTTAATGTGGAAGCATATACAAATTCCTTACACAGGAACAAGCAAGGATTCTCACAGCTATTTGTAGACTAAAGTAGAAGAGCTTTTAACTATAAGGTGGCATTCATTTCTCTTAACTATGCTCCAATTATACTGTAGCAAAGTTAAAAAAAATCGATCATCATATAGTTTATAATGTAAACAAAATATTAACTAGTCTCTAAAAGTTAAATGCTTACAGGGGCATTCTAATATAAGCATAAAACTGATAAGTTTTATGATCTTTGTGTTCCCCTTGCTAATAGAATTATAGTGTACAATCCACAATATGTTCTTCAGGGTAATTAGTTTAATAAAAAATGCATATGTAAATCACATAAGGAAATTGTCAGAACAGGTTTACATGAAAATGTAATCAGATTTGTTATATTAGGACAGACACAACGTCATTTACCGTATGTCTTGCCTTGTGAAATTCAGTCAAATTATTTGGCAAAGCTGAACAGTTCAGAAGCTGCCTAATTAATACTTGCCTCAGTGCTTGTTTGTAGGCATCGTTGGGGGAAACTTTAACATACATTATCTATACCTACTCATTCCTGTAACATGCTACCAAGCTATAGTAATGCTTATGTAAACATATATTATAGAAACATATACCATAAAGATACATCACTCTTAAAAGCCTGTTATTTGGCTAAATGAAGCTACCCAGTTACCGAGTGTTTATTCAAGTTTAATTTGGAATGTTTTTTCTTAACTAGAAACCAGACTACACATCTGTCATTTCCTTGTCACAAGACATGAAGGGGTAGATACTATGGCGAATGAGAGACTGGAGAGAAGTGGTTAAAATGGAGAAAAGAACAAGATAAGGGATCCAGAAATAAATGGAGAAAATCTAGGGAAATCACTTTGAATAGAAATGAGATCAAAATAGCAGGCTAGACTGGGAGATGTGTTAAAGTGGAATAAGATAAACCATCTTTTTGGTAGCCATGCACAGTCGTCACTTTTGTCTTCACCTCAGCTACTGTGTGCCACGGTGCGGTAAGTTCTTTTGTGAATAAACTGAATAGTTTTGACTTATTCAAGCACATATGGAACAATTCTGACACTGTGTTTTTTTCAGAAATATTTGCAAAGAGTTGCTTTTTGCACATGCTTAGGTATACTTGGAAACACTTAGCTTAGCACCTTCAAGAGCAAGGAATAGAGAACTTGTGTAATGCCCTGCAAAGTCTTTCATGCATGAGATAAATTCAACATCAAGAGGAATACATGAGAATACATTAGTGCACTCAATCAATTTCTTTGAGTTGGGCTCCAGGGAGCTTATTTTTAAAGTGGTGTGCAAGAGGTCTTCAGTCCGCACAGACATTTTGCTGAGGTATATTGTTAATAAATAATTTGATTTGTGCACACATGTCCCTTACATGGCTTTAAAGATTTATTGCTTAATGGCTGATTGAACTCAGCAGGTGAATTGAAACAGGGTGACATGGGACCATTGCAGCTAAGTACAAGATGGCAAATTCATCACTGCACAAGCTGTGTCCTAAATGATAAACCTATAAAGCCACAAAATAGATGTGGTTTTATGTGTGTATGTCTACATTGTCTAATTTTAGGCTTAAAATTAGATACTTAAACTAGGATGTTCGTTTCTATCGTGTCCTTATGGTTTAGCTAGAAGAGAGAAAGACAGAAGAAAAGAGAGCAAAAAACTCCATCAAAGGTTGATGTAGAGCCAGAAATTATCAGTGAAACTTGAGGATACAGCTAACGTCATCAAATCTGCCAAAAGGAGTGGTTTTGCCCTCTTTCCTGTCTTTCCCTGTATCAGCACTAACATTTGTCTGACCCTCATCAGTGGTCTTGTTCAGGAGCTAAACCAGTGTAAAACTAATTACCTGTTTGTTGAATGAGTCCTCTGCTCTGAGCCAGCTCATTGAGCAGCAGACAAATGTCAGTGCCAACATGAAGGAAGCTGGGAGAGCCAGTAAGTGAAGCAAAGCAGCTAGATGCTAGATCAGCATAGTGGTATGTGAAACCATGCTCTTGCAGTGGAGAAGTTAGAGTTTCTCTCTCATTTCAACTGTAATATGAAGACCAGTTTTGTAATTCAGATCCAAAACTTAGCTGTCCAATGTTAGGCACTGCCTTCTCTGCTATCTCAGGTTTAAGCAGCTGCACAAAGGCATAATCCAATTTGCTTCAGCTTCCATTGCTGGCCTCGTTTCTCACAGCTTTTTCATTTTTCTATCCCATTCACACCCTGTTTTCCTCCTATGTCTCTAACATCCTTCCTGGACCACCTCCAAGCTGTGGCCCTAACATTCACAAATATGGTATGAAAGAAATGAAAATGTCTACCTTAATTATATGTCCAAATCATTTTTGGATAAATTTTTATGTCCTCATTCTTGTTCACTTATTTTATAAACATGTTTTTATTGGTACTTATTCCTTAGTCCAAAAATCTCCCTTAACTAACGTGGCTAAAACGAATGACAGCAAAAGCTGTTCACAAGAATGTAGTTATATGAGCCAAAAAAACTTATTTTTTTCTTTCATTGGTGATTTCATTCAAGGGACTGAATTATTATCAAATGAATATTTTTTGTCAGGATGATTTTTGTCTCAGGGTCATTTGTTGCTTTGCTTTAAGATATGGTTTAAGTCATTGTTCTTTTAGTCAGTGGGTTTTCCCTCTATCCTCCTTATTTCTGGGAATCATTAGATTTTGAGTATTAACAATGCTACTGATACAGTCCCTATCTTTCTCTATTCCAGGAAGAATGAGTTATTTAACAGGTAGATGAAGTGAGGATACCAGTGATACATGCTTTACTGTCTACTTGGGAAAATTCCTCTACCGTAATGAAATATTTCTGCAGTTAAGATGGAATCTGCCAATGAACAAAAAGGTTTTCCTCTGTTCCTTTTAGCTACAAACTTTACTTCTCTCCTTTAGTACCTCACAACTTATAAATAACATATCATCTCAAGGCCTAGCACATGAAATAGTGTGAGAAAAAGTTATTTTCATGGTCTACATAGGAAGAAAAAATAATCTGGCTTTTATTTCATTGTATTTACTCCTTTGTGTTAAAGTCAAGCAGAAACAGTTTTCTGCATTATGTTTTAATGGCTACATTTTCAATTTTTGACCATGAGGGTCCAAAGAGGGAGGATATGGAGAAAAAAGCCTGATTTTTCCCCATTATCATCATATAAACTATACAATTTACAAGTTCTTAAACTAGCATTTCTCTAGTCAAGGCAGGCCCCAGTAATGTTATAATTGCCCTTCAAACAGGCCATCAAAACTACTATGATGTCTTCCCTTTCTTCAATATTTTTTCAATATTGCGTTGTTGGCTTTCTTGTATTTTCTGTAAAGGGAGACAAAGCATAAATATAACCAGGGCAAAAAGAAAAGCGTCAACAATTTGAAGAGTTGTCAAGTGCTTTGAAATTTAAATCTTTGGTAAAGCATTGCTTGTCAATGGAAGAATATTGAAATAACTGGGTGCTTCCTTGCACAAGAACCAGTCTACAGCACAGCTGAAATGAGAAGATGATAACCTTCAATATTCTCTATAATATATTCTTTTCATCTCTCAGCTACAGAGACAATCATTCATCAATTAAATTGGGATGTGTAACAGTTTAGATGACAAACATTTAAGAAGGCATTAATTTAAATTTGTATAAGAACCAAATTTGAAAAATACTAAGAAAGCTTTCATTAAATTCAAAGAACAATCTATCTAAAATAACTATGAAAAGACAAAATATATAGACAAGCAAAAATACACTAAATAATTAATATAGTATTTTTGAGATTACAAGGCCAAGCTCTTGGAAGATAAGAAATGCCAGAATTAGTTTAAGCAATGTATCTAAGCCATTTTAATTTGCCACTGGTGAACAAAGTTGTGTAAACATGCCATTCTATGCTAATTTTTTGTGAACCTTGCTTTCAGCCAGTGATCAACATGGACAAAATGAAACATAAAAAAAAAACTTCTACACAGAGCAAACATATCCTCACATCATTTTCTGTGGAACACATAACTGAAGCACCTTAGCACTTCCAGCTACTGATAATTTTCTTTTTGCAGTTCCTTTCTGTGGCATGGAGATAGTATTATCTTTCTTTTACAAATACAGATCAGTATTCAAAGAAGCTAAAGTAAAATATTACCACTGATAATAGGAAGCAGGTAGGCTGTCAGCATCATTAACATAGTTAAATCAAACATTTTTCTCCAATTTCATAAAGAAAATCACCAAAATCTTTCTTAAAACTATAGGTAATGGGAAGAAGTGTTTTACATTAGGAAGTTCAGGTGTTAAAAAACTGAATAGATGTTACTCTCAGCTCTGCCTATGGTAAATGACTACAAGAAAAAACATTTCATCACAAGGGTAAGTGTTGGTTACTGCAGAATTATTAAATGATTTAGCATTTGTAACGTTGGCATTTTTGTCAAGTTTTCCATCAAGCTATCCCATGCTGTTCTTTAAGGCTGATTTTTTATCAGACTTAGAACAAAATCTCTACCTCTTTTTCTTGGGCACAGGTGATGTGGAGCATCTTCCCATTCTAGTAATAAATTGATTTGAGAATCTAAAAGCTTTTGGGCATACATCTATAGAAAATAGAAATATATTATGTCATAGCCCTGGTCTTTCATTAAAAATAACTTTATATTAATGTGACAGAGGAAAAGTGCTGGAAACCAAATTCTAGCAATTCCTGTCAGTGTAAAGGAGAAAGTTCTTATTTTAGCAAACCTTTCCAAGTTTTTCCCCTTCATTGCTGCTTTTTTAACTGTCTTCAGGAGTTCTGCAGCCATTGTGAAAATTGCTGTCATTAATTTTTAAACAAACCCACTATCATAAAAAAATAAACTTTTAGGGTTTCCCAAGGCAGGTTAGCTTATAGATATAGTATAAAATGACACATGATTCATGAGCTGGCCACAAACTTTTTCTCCCCCAGTCAGAAGTGCTAGAATTTTATCACTACTAATTATCTCCTTAGAACACTTCTTGGTATAACAAGCTATCAGCTTCATAATCTAGGTCCCAAATGTCTACATTAATAACAGCATGTGAGCAATATTCAACAGTGAGTCATAGAGTAAGCAAGAAGTGTGCAAATGTTGTCATCATCTGCATGCATCCCTTTCACCTCTCACTTGCAAGAATCTAGTTTATCTAACTAGACTCTTCCTTTGTTCACTGAAGGGAAAAAATAGCATCATAGGTTTAACCGCCAAAAGATAAGCTCTGGTTGTTGTCATTAAAGGTACATGGTTCTATGGTGAAGTTTATGCAAAAACATACAACATCTATTAAACAATTATTTTCTTACAGAGCTCCAACCATTTTCATTCCATTACCAACAGGGTTACTTACATGTTTGCACAGGTAAATATAACAAGTTCACATTGCTTCATTTGTAATGCACAATTGAATTGAAAGATCACAGCTGGTCACTGCAAAATGATGTGTCATCATATCTATAAAGCTTTATGCATTACATGTTACAAATGACACTTTTTTCTTTTTCTTCTCTTGCATAACGTGCAATTGTTCATGATAACATTTCAGAATGTTTTTCCTATCAAGTTCTGTGAGTTTCATCAGTCAATCAGCCCTTTCCCAAATTCCCACACCTCTCCAGTCCTGCTGTTCCTTAAGACAGACTATAATATACATTTGGGGCTGGTGTTAATATACTGGTAGAAGAATTAAAGAGTAATGATAGGGAAGCAAAATCAAGGTGTGTTTTTTTTGCCAAACATCTCATCTCTCATCATCCTATACTGATAGCTAAAACATCAAAAACTCCTTTCTTAGAGAGAAGCTAGTGAACACAAATTATTGGCTTCAATTATATTTTGCATCTTTATAATGCACAGAAACTTGTCAAGTTTTTGTGACGACCAGAGTCACTGGCTTGTACAAGGACAAGTTATTATTTGACTGCCCCCATGGCAGCAAGTGGCCCTGACTCCCAGGAACTGATAGGCATGGATGCCTAATGGGGCAAGTTATCACCATTCAGCTTCCAGAAGGAACCGGAGGTAGCTCTCTTGCTGAACCAAATAATTAACCATGTTTTGCTTCCTTGGAAGCAGTGGTTTTAATCCTGATTTGTGATGAATTGTTCTGTGTAATTTCTGGCATTTACTAGAAACCCATCAGTGGGATCTGACATCTACACCAAGACAAAATACTACATAGATGCTCAAAAAAGACTAAGAGCTTTACACTAGCCCATGCTCAGATCAGCCATAAAGAGCCTACACTCAGATTTTGCTGCCAGCTTGCTTGGAAAAGGAACCTCAGATTCACTGACAGAATTGCTTCAAAATATCATTTATTTTATATAATATCTGTGTCCATTTCTGTGTCCAAAACAGTGAATTACAGTTGCACCATGATAATAACAAATTAGATGGTTGAGCCATTGAATACCATCATGCTCTGTGCTTCACAAAGACTGGCTCAATGGATGCCTTTCTTGTGACTGCAGCTTCCAGGCATCATGAAGTAGAAATTGAAGTAATATATATTGTAGCATTTTGCTAAATCTATGACAAACTTTATACAAATTTAACATATGCATGAAGATTGATAAAGCAACCTTCTGTTCTTCTCTCTCTTTTATTTATTTCTTTGTTTTCTGTATTAGATAAATCCAGTCTTTTCAGATTCCATATGCTCCATGTTAAGTTCTATTTCTCACCCTTTTACATTTGTCACTCTATACTGGACCTTCTCCATTTCTTGTATTTTAATTTTAAAAAGGCAGTTACTGATGTTCTTGATTCAGTCTTTGTCTGTGATTCACCATGATGCTCCCAACTTTTTCTACTGTGGTACTGCACATCTGGCTCCTCATTTCAGTATTTGCTCATTAGAATGCCTGTACTAAAATTCAACAAATTTGCTTTGCACCATTTCTCCAATGCATCAAAATAATTTTGAATGATAGGTCTGGTCTTGTAACCACTCCCAGATCAGTGTAAGAAGCATACTATCTTTCGTCACTCAGATAGTTAATTATAATATTGAATAGTACCAAAGCTGGGGCAATCCATTTTATCTGTTTTACCATTTTGGCATTGAAGTTTTTTAACTGCTTTCTGAGTGAGCTTTTGCAACAGGATGTGCATTTGCTTTATAGTAATTTCATCTGGGCAGTATTTTCATACCTTATGAGATGTCATTTGAGATAGTGTCAAAATTACTACAGTCTAGGTATATCACACCCACTGGGCCAATTACCTTGTCAGTAATATAAATTGTATTGGTTTGATAAGAATTGTTCTTCACAAATTCATGTCTTCTGTTTCTTGACACCTTATTATCCTTTAGGTGCTAGCAAATGGGATATTTAATAATTTGCTCCAGCTTTCCAGTTATAAAATTTGACTGTTTGATCATTATCTTTGCACTTTTCAAGTAAAAGAATTATTATTGCCCTCTTCTAATTTTCTAAAATATCACTATGATTTTTAAAATACATATTGAAGGTTCAAAGAGTCCTTTCTTGTTTCCTTAAGGTGCCTTTAATTCTATATTGATCTAAAAGTATGCCTTATTCTGTAACTCCCTCTCCTGACCTATTCTTACCATATTTTAATTGTGTCGGTTATTTGTCACAAATTTTCATGTATGTGTGGAGAATTACACTGCCTAAAGCATATTTTCTGTGACTCTAGTTTTTCACTGAAACAATGGGGCTATAACATCTTTCACTTTTCTCTCTTCTTTGGAGTATCTATATTTCTTTTTGTCTTCACTGTCCATTACTACGTACAATATTGCTCACAAGCCTTTTTGTTTGGTGTGCTGCATGGTTTTATCTTGATTCTTTTTTCCTGTTCCTCCTTTGTTAAGAGATCTTTTCATTTTTTCATAATCTAAAGAGCTTGTGTTGATGCCACTTATTTTCTATGTTTATCTTTTCCCTTATTAGGATGGTTTGTCTCAGTGTCTTGAGCAATTTCCTTTAAAAGTCCTTATTGTGGTACCAGTTTCCCAACTCTGTTGAGGCTTGTCATGGCTAATCTGTTTTCTTGTCCTTTTCATAGTAGCATGAACACTAACATCTTGTGAAGTATTTCATACATTTTCTTTCATAACCAAAACTTGCATCCATAATCTAAATGATCCAGCCACCAGTAATTTCACAGAATTATAGAATCACACAACGATTTGGGTTGGAAGGGACCTTTAAAGATCATCTAGTTTAAATCACCTGCCATGGGCAGGGACATCTTTCACTGGATCAGGTTTGTGGTCGGTTGACCCTGGCTAGACTTTAGGCACCCACCAAAGCTGCTTTATCACTCCCCTTCCTCAGCTGGACAGGGGAGAGAAAATATAACAAAAGGCTCATGGGTCAAGATAAGGACAAGGAGATCACTCACCATTACCATCGTAGGCAAAACAAACTCGCCATGGGGAAATTATTTTAATTTATTACCAATCAAAATCAGAGTAGGGTAATGAGAAAATAAAACCAAATCTTAAAACACCTTCCCCCCATCTCTCCCTTCTTCCCAGGCTCAATTTCACTCCGAATTTTCTCTACCTCCTCCACCTGAGTGGCACGAGGGAACAGGGAATGGGGGTTGCGGCCAGTTCATCACCATCCAACCATCCAACGGGAGATGGTTCTCCATGAACTTCTCCAGTGTGGGTCCTTCCCACAGGCTACAGTTCTTCATGAACTGCGCCAGCATGGGTCCTTTCCACAGGTGCAGTCCTTCAGGAACAGACTGCTCTGGTGTGGGTCCCCCGCAGGGTCACAAGTCCTGCCAGCAAACCTGTCCAGCATGGGCTCCTCTCTCCACAGATCCGCAGGACTTGCCAGGACCCTGCTCCAGCACATGCTTCCCACGGGGTCACAGCCTCCTTCAGGCATCCAGCTGCTCCAGTGTGGGGTCCTCCACGGGCTACAGGTGGAGATCTGCTCTACTGTGGACCTCCATGGACTGCAGGGGCACAGCCTGCCTCACCATGGTCTTCACCACGGGCTGCAGGGGAATCTCTGCTCCGGTGCCTGGAGCACCTCCTCCCCCTCCTTCCTCACACTGACCTTGGTGTCTGCAGAGTTGATTCTCTCACATATGCTCACTCCTCTCTTCTCCGTCTGACATTGCACAGTTGTTTTTCCCCTTTCTTAAATATGTTGTCACAGAGGTTTTACAATCATCACTGATTGGCTCAGCCTTGGCCAGCGGCTGGTCCATCTTGGAGCCGGCTGGCATTGGCTCTGTTGGACATAGGGGAAGCTTCTAGCAGCTTCTCACAGAATCCACCGCTGTAGCCCCCCCTGCTACCAAAACCTTGCCATGCAAACCCAATACAGGTTGCACAAAGCTCCATCCAAACTGACCTTGAACACTTCCAATGATGGCGCATCCACAAATACTCCAGGGACCAGTAATCTGGGGAAACTGGTCACAGTCATCTTGTATGAGAAGCTGCCAGAAGGAAGTTTAATTGTAGATACAAATAGATGGGTTATTTTTCTAGACAAAACGTTATGTTGGAGAATTTTGCTCACTGTTATTTGTATCTGTAACAGGTGAACACCTTTAAAAAATAATGTACCAAATAAATCTGTTTGATCAAAAGTACAATGTCTAATGACATTCCAAAGGATAGAGTCACTTTTATGTTACTATGATTGAAAACTATTAAAGTTTCTAGTGTACACCTCAATGAGCTTAGTACCTTCCTGACTTTTAACTATATTAAATGTTAATGCAAAAGAAAGCAAAATAAATCCAGGACATTGGACACCATATTAATTAAAAGCTTTACTGCTTGGTATATTTTGTATAAGGGACTTGGTTATAGGTATTACCTATATTATCTTGCTTCTGTCCCAGAAGGGGTTATTTTGTCCTCTTATTTATTCAACAGCGGAATAAAAACATTAAGGGGATAAAACAGTTAGTGAAGGGTTAGTTATAACAGGAGAGTTTTGATACTAGATATTTTGACAAGACACTTGCAGGGTTAATTCATAGTAGTAATATAACAAGAGACATAATGCTGATGTAAATTAAAGTGGATAACCAATAGAGATGGACTCCTTGATTGTACTGTGGGAAAGGAATTAAATACTAATTTTTTTTAACCATTAATGGGTAGGTGGGTGAATGATGACTTGTGTTCTGAAATTTAATGTTTTCTTTCCTAGACCTCATACAGAAAGCCATATGACTTTTCTTTAATGATTTTTCTTAGATCATTAAAAAAATTCTGCCCAGAAGAAATTGTGATTTTTTTTTTTTAATTCTGTTTTACATGTAGTTTAGATATCCAGATGTAGTACTTTGGTATAGGAAGCCTAAACAGGTTATTGTAAGTCTAGAAACTCTTCACCCTTTGGATTTTACTGAAGTCTGATACTTCCTGGCAGGCTGAGGTTACCTATGTGCTGTAGCACACTAATGTTCCTCTGTAATTCAGGACAAAAAATAATGTTTGTATATACCTGTACTATCTTACATAAAGGCTCAAGACTCCAAATTTGTTTCTTTACCTCCCCCCAAATCCTGCACCTTTTCTATAAACTAAGATATCAATCTCATGCACTCTGTGCAGCCTCCTCAGAACAGGACCATACTCGTCTATCAGCTATTCACAAAACAAGACCATTACACTATGTACGTCATATTTTCATTGTGTATTTCTGCCTTTATAGAGCTTTTTCTACCATTAATACAGAAAGGTTGTTCTGCAGCTTGATAACCTCTGCAATGAGCCATGCCAAAGATTACTCTTTTAGATCAACTTTTCTCCAAGACGGTAACTTCAGAATTGAATTATATTGTTCTGCCAAGCAGAGAAGGTTAACAAGATTGTGAGTATGTAAGCACAGAACAAAATCCTAGCAGGTTTTACTTTATGAGCACAATTACTCTGATTTTTAGTAATAAGGCTGATTAACTCATGTTTTTCTTTTGATGTATGGTCATATAATGTTCCCTTGATGACCTTAGGGGTAGGGTGGATTTCCTGAAGGAAGGACTAGTGTGGTGCTTGTTTAGTTCTTTCCACATTATGCTCCCAGATAAGGAGTAACTACCTGTGAAATCAGTCTTCAAAATTTTAGTCCCTGCTGCCCCTCCAAATTCACAGATCCCATTTAGACAAGGGCTGTATCTAACAGAGAGATGACTCTAAGAGAAAAATAAGTCTCCATCTGGATAATTTTTTTTTTCCCTGACCTGTACATGAGAAGTTATGTTGAATATAACAGCTTTATGCTACATAGAGAAAAGTTGGCTTCTCAAGAATTGCCTGGAAAAAGCTTGACTAACAGTCCGGACAATTATTGAGAATGATGAACCAGAGTCCTGGGACTCTCTTTAAACTGAGTGAAACTGTGCATGGAACAGCTTGCATATACGAGCAAGATATTCACCTTTGACTCCTAATTATATTTTTTTGCTTTTCTCAGGCAGAAGGGTAGCTAAGGTGCAATTAAATAATTACTCTGTTAGAACTTCAGCAGAAGACACAACTTTGAGAGGCTCTGGCAAAACTCTGTAAGATAAATGAAATTCAGAGAACAAAACTCAACCTCAGGTTAGACTTAATATACTCTTCAACTGTATTTAAAATTGTTTTGTATTGAGAAATTAAACTTTTTTAAAAACAGACAGGTGGATAAATATAGTAATCAATTTATGTTAACACATAGAATAAAATTATTGCAACTGGCGAACAACAAATGCATAATAAGATATATTCCAGATCTCTGCCCCTCCTTAAATCCCACAGAGTACTCACTGGAAGCAAAACAAAACTCCATTCTACAGCATATTGACAGATCTCAGAGGCCACAAAGAAACAAAGTCATAGATTAAAATGCTAAGAGGATTATAATGATGATGATGATGATAAGCAGAAAAAGGATAATGTCTGCAATTTTGGAGCCTTTCCACCCGCTCTTGCTGTATATGTAAAAAGAAACATGGGCAGCTGGCAGACCAGATGGTTTATATTTGTGACACCCAAAGCAAAAAAAGTTTAGAGTAAAAAGAAGTTCTGTTAGCTCCAGCAGCAACTCAGAATCCAAATGATGATTCTTGCACTTTGTCTCTTGAGTAGATTAATACTACAATTCATCAAAAAGAAACTGATAAAGTGGCATTCTTTCTTTGCATTTTAATTACATCATTTTAATTCTGTTTTTTCCAGAAATACATTTTTCTAGAAGAGGAGAACAAAATGCACACACTGAATTTATGCTAGTATGAACAGATTCTTCACAACGGGAAAAAAAAGCCATCTTCTGTTCTGCTCAGTACCAGTGCTTGCAGTTTCTGGAAACCCAAAGAGCAGTTCAAAATACCATTTCCAAAGCTGCACGTTGTTTTTTTAATTAGTGAAAGCTAGCTTCCCACTTTTAGGAATTCAGTAGTTAGTGATTTCTTGAACCACAGAGTGTTAAAGGAGATGCTTCTCTCATTTTCTCCAAAACCACCATCCAAGCCACCACCTAGAAAAATAGATAATTAATACAAGATTAAAGTTACAGCTTTCTGTAAGAAAAATATAGTTCTCTGTCAGGCAGCTCTAGCTAGCAGGATAACAACCTTCTGTGCAGTCTTGCTGTGTGTTGAGTTTTTGATGGATCATAATTGTCATATGATTTTTCAGGGTTCAAGAGTGGGGTCCCACTAAAGCTTTCTTTAGAAGTAATAGAGAAAAATAGGCTTTTTGAAAAGTGAGCTGTTCAGTTTCAGATGTCTGCTTTAGGATGAGAAGACCTACAACCTAGAAATGTTCCTTACTTTCACTCAAAGGGAACTTTTAGAGTGACTAGCTCTGTGCTATAGACATCTACATTTTTGAAAGATGAAACCATCCAAGGGGACTACAAGCCACAGGCAGAAATAATCTTCACAGCTGTTTGCTCATCAATATACTGTATTCTTCAATAATTCAAAAGAGGATAGGAGAACCTGCCATAGGTACTCAGTAGCTCACTGCTGATTGTTAGACACATTTTTTCACAGATTTATGGTTCTAAAATGAAAGCTAATGTATTAATAACATAAAAGAGGAAACCACTTTAAAATTGTATTAAAATTAATACTTGCTAACCCCTTAACTTAGGGGCTAGCAGAGGCTGCAACTAGAACACTACCAAGACAAAGTTAAGGTGATTTACCATACTAACTTCTTGAGTAACTTAGATGAAAAAAAATAAGTGAGACCAAGATTTTTGGAGGGCAAAGATAGAACTAAATACAATCACTAAATGTTGCTAAATGTGCATCCCCTTATATGCACTTAAAGTTTCAGCATTCTGATGCCTGTCTTTGAAGAATTCTTCTTAGCTTGTGAAAATTAAAAAGAATATTAACTTTTATAGCAAAGAGTAGATGTGAGAAGGAAAGGAAAATTTCAGTAGGATGGTCTATTAAAAATACAGTACTGTATGTTACATATAGTAATAGGAGTGTAAATAAGGAGTGTGAATAAGGGGTGTTCAATCATGTCCTAATTTGTGAAACTTCTGTAAAAAAGGATAACTTATTACAATTTTCTTGCCATTTATAATCTTCAGAAAACAGAGAAACTGTTTTTCAATATGTTTGAAAAAGATTCAGGAAAACCATTACAGTCATCTCTTCTCCTAAAGCTAGTAAGGGTCCTTCTCCCTGTTTCAAACTATTGAGTGTGTGATTTTTCATATACCTGCACAGTTTCTTTGAAAACTGCCCTCTGTAATGCCTTGCCTGTTATTTTAAAAATATTCTAAGTTTCTAGGATGATTATTAGGTCACATAAGTGATCTGATTTTTTTAAAATCTTTTCACTGTGACATTTGTTGTTACTGTGTGTTGCCAATGGACAGATGGAAAGTAAAATTGTCTATGCATATAATTTGACATGTAACAGTTCAAGTATTTATCTGCATAGGCTTTTGCATAATATCTACTGCCATATATTTTTTCATCACTCCTCTCTGTCTAGAAATAATTTGCTTTTAACTATTACATATGGTTTAATATAATATTTCAGAAGGGAAAACTGTAGGAATTCTGAACTGAAGAATATTTTTAATTACTCCTTAAAATGGAAAGAGCTACTAATTTTTTATCTGGTAGGCAATAGACTTTATGTAACTTTTGAACATTCTGTCTTAGAAGTCAGGGTAATTGGACAAACTGCTTTCTACTCTTCTACAGGCATTTATTGAGATGAGAACTCCTCAGGAGTTTGATTTTGTGTTAGTACGTGCCTTCCATTAACTGAAAAAAAAGTCAAACAATTTTAGACAGTTTGAGGGGTGGCTGGATGTATTTTGAACCCTAGGTGTATGCTGAACTATGAAAACAATATAGTAACGAGATAAAAAGACTTTGTAGTGTTTGGCTTTTATTTTTGGTGGGGTTTTTGTTGTTGTTTGGGGTTTTTTGCAGAACATGGTGCACTGGAAAATCCTTTCTCAAATGTTGCCAAACCTAGAATGCTTACCACGTACACTAGCATATAAAATTCGAGATTTACTTTGAAAAATTCATAGATTTTAGAGAAATCTTTTGAATGGGATGGAATTTTGACATACAACTAAAACAAGATAAGTGTAACATAGGTAGCAATAAAACATATATAAAAATATAAAACCTATTGAACTCTGTGATTTACCCTTAGCCATCTACATGCAGCAGCTGAAGAAACATAGTTGTGTACATTAGCAGTAAGGTTTTGCTGAAGACACACCGGTTTTATGTGTAGAAAGTATAAGAAGTGCTCTTATTTGATCTATGACTTTGATCAATTTTTATGCTTGTTTTCTCTGCAAGATTTCAAGATTTACTCATTTTTGAGTGTCATCCACTCTGGGTTGTTATTCACTCTAGTATTTGCCTTTGCCATCTTCTTGTTAGCTTCCACATTCAATCAGATCAACAGTTACCTGTCTAGGATGCTGACAGGATGATCCATGACAATGAAGTGAATTTCTTTCACCTATTCTGAGGGAAAAGTTTTATGCAGGGACAACTAAATAAATTGTGAATGACATAAAATACAATTCTCTCATGACATTCCAAATTCTCTCTTGTTAAATAATTAGCTGACTAGGCAACACTTGTCACTATATTTTAGTAAAGCTAGGATCCCTAATCAAATTCACTGAGCAATTTTTGTTGGTGAATATTAGTAGTAGAGAGTACAGCAGATTCTGGTGAAGTGAAAAGAAATCTTGCTGTTGTTTTAAGAGGAATTTTTATATTTTCATTTTCTTCTATGTTTTTGCATCAGCATTAGATATTTATATTTGTTTATCTGCTTAGCCCACTAGAATCAGAGGAGCTATTCTACCAAGCTGTCTGATTCAGGAAAGAGCTAAACAGTCTATGCTATTTGGGGAATTATGCTTGAACATTTAAAGCTTATATTGATTCCAGAATAGAAATTCAATTATCTATATTGCCTGTGAGGATATTTCATTCCTTTGGAAGTAAAAGAAAATACACAAATTAAACATATAAAGCCATGCAGGGAATAATTCAATAAATCCATTAAACTGGCAATGACATAATTTCCAGTAATGCAGCGGCCTATCATAACACATCACATTAAGAGTCCCATACTCATAAAAGTATAAACATGCAGATTATTTGTATAAAGAAACCTGGCTTTTAGCTGTAATGACCCAATATTGTTAGTCATGTTACACTTATTTGCTAGCTATGTGTAAAATAATTTGGTGGTGCCTGTGATTCTTAGGCAATTCGTTTGATTCTTACCTGCGAAGCATTGTTTCCCTTGCTACTTAACCCTTTCTGGTTTAGTGCCAATCACTAACCTTCTGCCATTACTTTAGCAATATCTCTAGTTGTCTTCCCTAATGTTATCTTATTGTTCTCCAGCTCTTCCTTCATACTACAACCATATTTCCTGACACTTCCTGACTCCCACCCTACCCACATATCACTACATGGCCAAGTGTCCAACTCAGGACACCCATAACTCTTTATTTTTGTCTACTACTTCCTTTCTCCATGTCTTGCTTCTTTCTGTTCACACACTTGACAAAGTGATTAACATCTGCTTGCTACAGCAGCAGAATTTAGCTGGTTTTGAAATAAGAGAGAAGCCACCACTCTTTTAGGTAGAACACTTGGGGAAATCTATATTTCTACAGGCAATAAATTTTAATTAAGTCTACTAAGTTTCTCTCTTCTCTAAACCATCAGGTACATAGATTCAGCTGTATGTTGTAAAGACTGTGCCTGCTGTGCTCCATATGAGGGAAGAACGGAGAACTTTTTGGCTTGGGTGACTACCATTTTAACAGAATGAACGAGATAACAAAGTAAAGCTAACTTTCTCCATGTTTATAGCAGAAGACCTAACAGCAGGGGAAAAAAAAAAAAAAGAAATAACATTGAGACAAAGTACAAGTACTGTCCTTTAAAGTTTATGCAGAAAACTCCTTGGAAATCTTGAGATTTGTAGAGGTAAAATGACTTGATTTCTAAAATTTGTTGATTTCTGAAATTTCTTAATTTAAGATTAGCCTCAAAAGGCATAAATGAACTTTAAAAGGTGTGTGAAAGAGAAACAGAAAATCAACATATTTTATACTACTGTGGCTGCCTCTACAGTTATATATTTATTGGCGATTATGTTTCAATGAGGTGCACACTTCTGAAGTGAACTTTCTAATCATCCCTGTGTACTATAATCTGGTTCATGCTGCCAAGCCATCTTGGAGAGTGTAAAGCAATTTCTTTCTGATTAAACTAGGCTGGAAGATGCATTCCAGAAACACATGTAAAGAAAGTACTGTAACTGCTAATGAGCATTCAGTCTGCTAAAACATAGACCTTTTTTTTTTTTTGCTTTTGTCTAGATCTTTTTGGGGGTTTTTTGGTTGGTTTTTTGTGGGTTAGGTGGGTGTGGTCATTACCTTAATTAGAAAGGGATCAGCTTTTATAATTGTGACTGTCAGTATGCATCTCTTTTTCACTATACTTTGGACTGAGTTGCAAAACACAGGACTACAGCTCCAGGAAAGAATGTCCTACTTACCCAGACATAAAGAAAAACAGTACATGAGCCAGAGGGTGAAAGACAGAGTATTATAAACACAGTCTAAAAACCAAAAAGGACTTAAAAGCACACCAAACATGCATAGAGGGCAAAATGCAGAGAATCTTGGCAACTGTTCCCTTGTGGGAGATGTACCAGCTCTAGTTAGCATTTGTTTACTTTACTAGAGAGGGAAATCCCATGGCAAAGAAAAAAGACCAACCCAGGTCACAAAGTGTATTAGTAAAAGTGTAGCATCCAATTTTTCTGGCTTTTAGACAATGTTATTTTTTCATGTCTATTATATTTATTTCTTCTGCATCTGTCTCTCAGATCATAAATATATTACTTAAATGTAATTTTTGGCTACTTACTAGCTCAAAAGCATAAATAGTTTTTAAATAACATCTTGAAATATATCAACTAGATAGTTTTCACATATGGAAAACTGGCCAAAAATTCTTGTCAACATACTATAGAGTGTAAGACTCAGATTAAGAATAAAAAAAATGTAGGAGAAATGTGATTTAGCTCACATATTGAACTGATCTGTTACTTGCATGTAAGAATAAATCAGCAAAGTCTTGAATCATATGCTTAACATTGGTCATATTTTAGAAATTGACCTTTTTACATTGTTTATGCCAAACATAGGAAACCTCCCAGCTGTGACAATGACTTTAATTTTTTTGACTTTTATTCGGTCCGTAAAAAAATGAAATCTGGAAAGCTTGGATGATTTAAACTTAGAATATTTGTTTTGTTTCAATACTGCATTTTTTAAAGTTCCTTTCCATGCCCACCCCTGCACAAATGTAATTAGAATTCAGATAAATTTTTTCTACTGACTTTATTCTGCCATACTTCTCTCCATTTAAATAAATAGAAGAGTGAAAGGATATAAATCTTACAAGTGCAGTACTGAAACATAAGAACTGCTGTGTTCCAGTCTGATTTCTCACCTTAGTGCTCTTGAGAAGCCTCCTGAAGTCAGATTTTAAAAAGTGTTCAGGAACCAAAAAATCCCAGTGCTGTCAAAAGCAACTTTTGAAAATATTTAAGTGAAATACTTGAGATGTGTTAATGGCTGTCCCAATTTAAAACTAAGAAATTATTGCAGAAACAACTTCTGGTTTGATTTAATTAAAAAAATACCAAGCAATTAATGTGTAATTACAGTTTTAGGGCAATATCTAGTCATATCAATTTTTGTGGTTACTGTTTCTATGCTATTTCTCAATTCGAGAATTCATAAATATATTTTTCCAGTGTTTGTAATCTGCTGTGTGTGTAATTTTCACATTTTTCTCTCCTGTCATCAGAATATTAACACCACTCAAGGATATAATTTTCCAATAGAACACATTTTGAAGCACTATCATGTGGTTTCCTAGGAAGATAATGCTGAAATAGATATACTTTGCATATGAATTCTCCCAGCCACTGTGACTCTGATTCAGGTCCTGTGAATTCTGTGAGCACATATTTTGTTCAAAAGTCTATCTGAATCCCTGACTTACATGGCTCTACTGTTTAATACACTACAGGCCTCCAAACAAAGCTGTGATGAGTGGCCTAGACTGTGAAATCACATTGCTTCTGGCATGTTTTCAGTTAAAAATGAGGTCGTAAAGGAATATACCATTGCCCACATGAAAAATGATCATTTTGAAAAGTTTGGTTGCTGCTGACCTGGATAATATTTCCAGCAGCTCTGTCTAGCAACACATTGGCAAATATTCTTCAAGTATGAAATGTTCTCAATTTCCTTCAATTTTCCTTCTAAATAGTTTTCTGACAGACATAAAATAATTTTCTGGTTTCAAAGAAAGGCCATCCATTTTCTTCCTACCTCAAAAAATACTAATACAGAATACTGTTATTTTTAAATGGAGAAGATAAAATGAATTAAATATGTAGCACTTTTGAACACTATGGCTCAAAGAACTTTATAAAAAACTCCCTCAATTTCCCCATTTTACTCTGGAGCACAGTGACACTGAAAGTAGCCAAGTAGATTTTTGTAAAGACCTGAATCCAAATTCAAGGAATTAACAATTCATTGTGTTTTTAATGAGATACTCTACAATAGCAGTTAAGAATAGATCTTAATTCTCATGACTCTCAGTCTCATCAACAGAAAGCAGCTGCTACATCACAGTACTGACAGCAAGTGCCAGAATTCACTAGCCCTTAAAAACGTGAATGCTATGGTCTGGCAACAGTGTGGAAACCATCATCAGGTTTTTTGTAGTGAACCCAGGGGATTGTCTTTAAATGGATTTTTACTCACATTTGTCACTAAAGCCACAGAATTAAAGTCAAAGCCCCAGACAATGCTTTGAAAGTATACCTTTACAGTTCGAACAGACTTAACTGTCTTACAAAGAGTGATCAATTGTGAGCATTTTAAATCCTCAAAAATATATCAGAGCGTCTTCATTTCACGCTTCTTTTTGGTACCTAAATGCTTCATTGTAGTGCATAGATGAACTAAAAGTTCTCTCTGGTGTCCTGTTTTTTTTGCTAGCTTGCCTTTGCAGCAAGAAAATACTTTCTGCTTGAGAACAACTGGTCTAGAAGACTAGAGCCTACTCTAGGGAACTGGAGAGAGGACCATGTGGTGCTAGTTTGATCCAGTTTCCTTCACTGCCACTTTTCACAGATTATGTAAGACAACAGTTAAATGAGTACACCAAAATACTAGCACGAGTTGTTATTATTACCTGACACCTAAACATCAAAGGAATGTGTTCCTGTGTGGTTTGCTGAAAGTAGGGAAAGGAAAAGTGATAGTAGATTTAGGAGCTTTCCCTGTGCCTTTCTATATTCATTTATGTTACAGCTCAGCAGCAAACGTGAACGAGGCTGCTCTCCTTGCTTGTGCTAAGGATCAGAGAACTTCATGATAAATTCAAACAGTTTGTAAAGGCAGTATTGCAAAACCTAATTTTTAGGCAATGCTTGTCTCCCAAAAGTGAAATTTAGAAACTGAGTGGGTGACTAGGACTCTTTAGAGTCCATGGGGTGGACTCTAGAGTCCTACAAACAGTTGTCTACACAAAGAATTGCAGGTTAGGACCTACCTTGCCATTATAATCTGAAGAGTTGTCTGCAACAGCACAAGAAAAATGGACCAGAATTCTTCCTTGTGCATTATTCTTTCCTTTGTTCATTGCTACATTATTGCTTTCTATATGGTGTATTAACAACTGTACAAAGACCACAACTCAATCCACTCCATTGTCTGGAGTGGTCAGACAGTTCTTAAAGGGTAAATGGGTTCAAGATTTTGTATTTAATCAAATATAATTTAACATAAGGTACTCTTTAGGAACTGAGATGGAAGATGTTAGAGAGCAGTAGAAAAAGTGCACGTCTCTCTCCTCTTCCCAACCCAGGACTCCCTTTTCAGGCAGGAGGAAGTACAGCAGTATGGTCTGATAACAATCTTAAAAAGGCTTCCACCCAGCCTCACATATACCCATGCATAGCAATAAAATACATTGGCAAGATCTCTAGACTATTGCTGTTTCATGCCTCATTCTCCTAATTAACATGATCAGTGATTGGAAACAGTTAGCCAAATGAACGGTCTCACTCTTTGTAACGAAGCTAGCTTTGCACTTGTGAGCTTTTTGCCATTAGTCTCTCGGTATGATTCCCCTATTCATGATGTCTGCCTGGACTTGGTCCACACACAATATAGAGCTGGATTCAAACCATAAGTACTGGTTGGGGATTCTCATTTTATCAGACTTCAGAGCTGGCAGTGCAGCTTTCCAGATGTGTTCTTTAAAACAAAAGATGAATAAGTTATAATGGCCTTAGATATATGTGGAGTCACACATATTTGGTGCTATAAACAAGAAAGGTATGATTATAGATTAATTCTGGATGTTTGGGGAGAGACTTGTCTAGGCTGGAAGGGTAAGCAAAAAGCTGGAATCTGTCCCGGTTAAACAGGGAAGAGATGGCTTTGTCAGCTCCAAACTATTTTCTTCATAGCCCTGTTCAGACATACATAAAATAATTCATTAAGATAATAGCAAAAAAATTATTTCCCCAAAAGATTAACAAAAATTCTGAAAGTGTTTTGTCACTTTTTTTTTTTTTTAATTTAATTTCAATAGCATTTCCTTAATGGGTCTGTTAGCTTCAAAAGGTGACATTGTATTTACATTTTACTGATTCTCTTACTGCCAAAGAATTTTAAATACTGGCATTATATACTTTGTCTTTCGTCAAACTTTATAGTCAATTCTCTTTTTATCATGTGTTAACAGTAAATATCAAACATAAGGACTTTGTTCCCACATGGCAGCAGAAGATAGTCTGCAGTCTCGGTGCTTGATTTATTCTGTGATCAAGTAACCATGGTGGGAAGCAGCAGTCAACAGCTGAAGAACTGGCTACAAATGTAATGTAAAGCATGAATGTGCTTTCAATTGATCTTCTTTCTGATCTAAAACTTTCAAAATAATATGAATAAGAAACTATTCGAAAAATAAATGTAATTTAATTCATATTAAGATCAATAGAATGCACTAATCAAACTTACATTTCTGCCTTCAGTGTGAAGCTTCAAAAACATCAATAAGCTCTCTAGCTTTCAGTGACATATTTTTATATGCCTATTCTGTCCCTAATGGATGCAAAAGAAACCTTGCCCTTTTGAATGCTTTATTTTTTTCCTTAAGGAAAAAAAATTTCCAAGAGAAAAAACATGGCTGGCTTAGTTCTTTGCCTTTGCTGCTTATTAAGAACTGTTAGACCACTAAAATTTAGTCAGAGACCCACAGCTGTAATAAAGCCCTACAGTTTTTGACTTATATGTGTCCAAAACTGATCATATGCTGCATGTGAAAGCATTGACACTGATTTTCTGGTATAGTCATGATTTTTAATCTTATTCTCTTACTGAGGTTTTATACATTGAAAATGTTTTTGCTTGTTTTGCTACATAAGCAGATGTTTTCAATCGGCCTAATGCTGATAATGATAACCCATCACTTCTGCAAGATATTGCAGCAAATTTAGAAGCTAACAATGTATCTGAATATGGTTATTCAGAAAAAAAAAATTACCTTCTGAAGGATGAAAAAATAAGTTGAGATTTCATTCTGCAGAGGGCAAAACAATGAACACTTAAAAAATCACAGAAGCAATACTTCAGCACCTATGGATGCATCAGATTTAGACTCATTTTTTCTGTGTTAGCAGGGAACTGGCAGTGAATGAAGTCCTCATTTTGCTTTGTTTGCGCACACAACTTTTGCTTTACCTATTAAACTGTCTTTGTCTCAACCCATGAGTTTTCTCACTTTCAATTCTCTCACCCATCCCACAGTGGGAGGAGTGAGGGAGCAGCCATGTGGGGCTGAGCTGCCTACCAGGGCTACACCATGATGACATCTTAAACACTGTTCTTCTGACACTTCTTCTTATCTTTCCGCTTCAGTTGTAAGACCTACTTTTTTCCTGTAACAATGGAGTATACAGAGGTCGTATTCTTTGTCCACAGCTGTAACAAGAAAGTTAAAAAGCATTCTGGAAACTTTAGCTCTGAGATTTCCAGGAATGTTCTGAACGTCTAAAGCCTGGAATTACATGAACACATAAGCTTCAGCAGACTGGAAGAGAGGGCTTGTCCTTACTTGCTTATCATTACATGCTGCATATATTTGTATAGTTATAAAAACAAGATAAATTTACCCATTTAAATATAACAGGACATAAAGATAAAAATAATTTCCTTAAGGAAATTATCCTTCCTTACCAGATACAGTTACTGCTTTAGTAATTACAAGACCAATCAAAAGTCAACATGAAATGAGAGCAATATGCAAGAGCAGCTAATATTGACTGAATTACTTAAAGGACATTGTTGAAAAGTTGTCAGACCTACAAACAAAAACTGTTTCAACTACATAAATAAGAGAAGAATGATAGAAGTGTGGTATTTGCATATATCAGATAAAATATCTCTAGAAACAGATACTAGTTAATCAAAGTGATGACACAGAACTAGGTATAGTTCTACCTCCTTAGAGGTGAACATGTTACTTCAAAAATATATTTAAAAATCTAATAAAGCACTAAAGCACCTAGCATAGAGCCTCGAACCTATGGATGTAAACAGAAGTCCAGATGGCTCCAGAAGCATCCTTTTTCCTCAATTTTACAAAGCTATATAATCCTATTCTTGCACTGTAATTTGTCTCCAGCCCACAGTAGTTATTTCTGCTCTCCCAAACCCTCTCCATGGTTTTGCATATCCTATGCGTTACCTGAGTCCTTTACAGCTGTATTTATATAAAGCCTGCATTTGGTGGGTTTGGATTTACTGAGCCAGCAGCAGCTCCACAGTCAGTCTTTGTGGCTTACACTAGGTGCATTTGTGATGCAGTTTGACAAAATAAAACTCAGAACTGCTAGATACCCTGGGCCCATCACAGATAGATTTTTTTAGCCAACAGTTCCCGTTTTTAGATTTCTAGAACAGGACACATTTCCTTATGTGTACCAACGGAGTGTGAGGTATGAGCCCTGAAGAGTTCAACACCTGTTTTGGAGGACTTAAAGAACACCACATTAGTTATCAGCTAGTACATTTCCAGTCCCTATTCAGAAGGGTTTCAGACTGATAGAGTCGCTACTCAAGCACACATTTGCCTTTTTTAAACTTGAGTCCTAGTGGCTATGTTTAATTGCAGCTTTGTACATCTACATGATATCCAGTATACATTTTGCTGCATGTCAGACCATGGTGTGCACTTGATTTCCACTGGCAGTAGGCTACAGGGTATGTGGGTTGTAAAGCACTGCTGAATCATCTTATCTGAAAAATAAAACAGAGTGACCAGAGGCAATGTATCCCAGCAGTATTTTACAGTCCTAGACTGACTCTGCTTTCTGTTTTCCAGGAACTTTTCAGAACTATTTCCAAAATCATGAATTTTGGGGCAAAGGTGAGCTCAGCCTAAGTTAAAGTTACACTGGAGACCATACCTCACATCAATACTATTGCTAGCTTACTGTTCACTTCTTTTCCACGTTATTGTCATCATTGTTCCACATTTCCAGTAGTTCCAAGAGGTATGTACAACATTACTGTACATACATGCAATTACTGCCACTGTTTCAGGAAAATGTAGATGTTTAGTTTATGAATAAGATAAAATAACAAAAAGGACAGTAGTTGTTATTACTTAATACAAGAACTAAGCATTGGAATTGACCTGAATCAGTAGCAGCCTGGGTAGATATTCTGTTTTGGCTAAATTATTATATCACATCAATTACTACAGTATCTGTATGTGATCCAGTAGTTAGCTGAGAAAATAACAAATATTTGTCAAATTAACTTCTATTCTTTTCTATCTAGAAGACTAAACAAAAATTATTTTACTAATAATTTTAATAAATTTACAGTTAGCTTTGTTCTAGGACATAGCAAATCTAAGGACAAGAAATGCGGGAAGCTATAAACAGTGAAAACTTAATAGAAAGAAAATCAGAAAGGTTAAAATACATCAAAATACCACTTTACATATTTTTTCTTTGAAACTGTAGGGAATTCATACATTATGAGTTGAGTGACCAACATTCTAAAATTTTGTATTATGGAAAAACTGGGGTTTGAAAAGTTATTTGTGTGGTAATCTATTCAATTAAATTTAAACTAATATTTTTTGACCATTCTGAAAGAGAGCCATCTAGACTTGAAGTCAATTTCTTAGCTCAGAATGTCAGAAATACACTGCTAAATTGGAGGGTTTATATGGTATATTTGACTTTTGTACCCTGAGAAAGAGAAATTATCCTAAGGTTTTCTTCAGTAGAAAGATTAGCCTTCAACTCTGTCAGTAACCTATTTTTTTCAGTTGCTCTTTTAAGTTTTTTACACCACTCTTAATCAGGTAATATTCTGGCAATATATTTGCTTGACACATTCTGATTCAGCCTTGTCAGTGGACATGCCATCTTTTGATATTTGTCCCTCTTTTACAGTGCTTTTCTCTTATTCCACTTGTCTTCCCCAGGTTAGTGGGTTTTTCTGGGTTTTTTTGCATATTCTACAGAGTCACCTTTTTGAATTCCAAGCTTATAAAGAAGAATTTAGGCTGAAAGCTTCAAGGTCTCCAAGAGTTTTAACTCTACTATTTCTGCAGTTTATGTTTTGTTGGTATGACTTCATATTGAGATAACTTATCTAATAATTGAATGGGTACCTATTATAATTGAAATAATCAAGTACGCAAACAGGAGATTAGTCTCAGCGGTACAATTGTCTTCCATTCATTCACATTTTAAAGCTGGATTTCTAAGGCAGGTGAGTTTGATAATTTTATTCTAACTTTCTGCTTTCATATTTCTGTAAACTTCAGCTTCTTTGGCCTCAAGTAAGTCCTTGACCTAATGCTAGAATCCATAGGTTTGCCAGCCCAATAACATTGGCTGTTTGTAAATGGCTGCACTGACCAGTGTTACTTGTGGATATTAGAGCTGACCTGTTAAAAAATGAACAGAAAATAAAATATATTATTATATGTAATAAATTGGTTAGTCTGAAATAAAGACTCCAAGAATTTTAGGAAATGTTATTTATATTCATAGGGCTATGCTCATATTTTCTGCTGTGGGCGTGGATTTGTCTCGCTTTATTAGCTCCATCTACAGTTAGGTACCTATTTTAGGGAAGGTAGGCTTCCATGATTTGTCAGTGGAGAGAGAAAGGCACTCCAACTGACAATTCGTCCTTGCTATCTTGGACATGTATTGTTGGATAGGATGAATCACCTTCTTTAAGTGCCTAGAGGGATACTAGATGATGATACGGATTAGTCACCTGATTTTAGACAGTTAAAGCTAGATAAAGTGAAGCCTCATGTACAATGTGTAATGTAGTTACTGCAGCACTCTTCTCTATGGGCACAAAGGGCAAAAGATTTTGTCAGCTGAAAATAACGTATGGTCTGGACTGTTTATCAGTTCCTTGACCTGGGATGCAATAACCAGCATGATTTCTGAATTAAGCAGGTGGATGGCATAGCTCCCGTAGTGACTGGAGTGTGGCAGCTCACTGTGATAAAAGCAAGAGAAATGCTGTTTTCTGGGGCTTGTCTTGTAAAAGAAAGCAAGCAGAGTGTACAACTTTTGTCCTCCAGTGCAGGCAAACAGGAAGTCCGGTACTTAGAGCCTAAGAGGTATTGGCACCAACATGCCTCTCTGCAGGTGTCAATCACATGCACTTAAAGAATTAGCATCTGTTAAAAGGCTCCTTCTTGTGTAGGTACATTTTCAAAACATTCCAATATTGGAATTTATCTGCAGTTTTATATTCTGAATACAGTATAAAGCCCTAGAATATTAGATTGAAGGGTAAACAGTTTTCCTTTTGGAACAAGGACAAACTCACAAGAAAGCTGATTTCTGAAAAATTAAGCCTGGCACTAGATATATATTTTTCCCCTCTGTAGGCTGTGGTGAATGATTTCCCAAGTGTAGATTTCATTCTAATCTTAAAACATTTGGGAAGAAAAATCAAAATATTTCCAGGATCATTAAAATTTATTCTGTGGTGTGTTTGTTTGTTTTTACACTAGGAAGAAGACAGTTTCCTAAGACTAAATAGCCTGAAAAAATTTTCCCAGAAGCAGTTCAAACATTGAGTATTTTTTTTTTTTTTAATACATTCCCTCCTAACTTAATGATTGCCCTATTAGATGCATACTGGAACAAAACTAGATTTTAATTACAAGTTACCTTTTCATTCTTTCACAGTAGATTGCAATATAACTTTATAAAGACATGAGAGACACTGTGTGCAGGTTCCGTTTCCAGCACCATGGATTTTTGGTGTCTAGAAAATGCACTTTTGAGAGTTATTGCATTACACTGAAAAATACATGACGTAAGAGTGAATTTAGAAGATTTTGATCAGTGTGTGTTTATTACAAGTTTATGAAATCTTTTCCCTTCCCCTTCCCTTTTGTTAATTCCATGCTGCTTGATTCAAACAGATTTAATACATAGGTTACAACATGGAATAGGCATAGGAACATGTTTTCTGAAGTCATTATGCACAACTTCCATTAATTATTTCTGTGTTTACAGTATGCTTATATTCCATTTACAGACAGATGGGGAAGCACCTCAAGTAAGTAAATACCTGTTTACTTTCCATAAATATTGTTGTTGGCTTCTTGGGTAATACATTGGTGATATAAAGAAAGTGGAATAAGATTAGAATTTGTTGTTATTTTGGTAAAAAATCTATTTATTTGTTTCCATTGAAAAAATAGCATGATAAATTCTTATTATTTCTTTAAGAAGAATATATAAAAGAATCCATGCTTCTAGAAATGAGAAATAAAGGGAAAATACCACTATAGAAAAGGATAAATGAGCAAAATAGAGCTATGTAGGGAAAAATCATTATTAAATATAAAAAGAGTAAACAGTGGGTGGAAAAAGGTGAAAAAATGAGGAAAGAAACAAAAAATGTATTTTCTTCATACTAACATTGCATAGTGCAAAGTAAAAGTAAAACATTTAGTGGGACAAAAAAAGATATTTTGTAGAAAAAACCCAAAACCACAAAACTGTTTAGTAGTCTTTAGTATGCTTTATTACTTCCTTGTGACAGTATTCGGTATTATAATTGACTATGTTTACCTGATTGAACTGAATCTAGTCAAAACCCAAATTTTCTCCAAGGAATAACTTCATACAATCTTGTAGTTATATTTTAATTTAGGCAGAGTTTAAGTAGTGTTGTGCCTGTGGTGAAAAATTCAGTTCCTTTTACCTATGGCTCTCCACTGACGACGCGAGAATTTTTTAAGAGGATGTCTCCTGTCAGTAGCAGCTTCTACAATTATCTCCACAAGTTCTTTAAATACTGCTTGGGTTTTGAATACTTTAACCCTAGGAATTGGTCTTACAAGAATGATGAAAGAGTGAGTAGGATGAGGCTTGCACACACACACACTCTGGTTCTGCAAACTAAATGGGTTCAGGTTAGTAGCTAAACACTAAGGTCAAAAGACTAATGATATTTCTTCCTTTTTTTTTTTTTAGGATAAGTTGCTCCAGGCATCTACACATTCATTATTGTAGATCAGCTGATCAAGCTGTGCTCACCTCTTAAATTAGCAAAATTACTTGTAATGAATCCCACACCTTGGAAAGGACCAATACAGAAGGTCTTTTCTGTTTGAAGAGGTAAGGTATATATTTGGAAATGGAAGCTGATGTTGCTGAGCTTTGCAGACAAGTGACTTAACATAACTATAAGGCCAAAGTCATAAGACAGCAACATGAGAAACTGCTGAATGTTCCTTAAATCAAAGGGCAAGTAAAGTCTAAGTAGATGGTTAACCCTGATTTATGGGTACACTAACAAGACAATGGTGTGAAAAATACCTTGTAGATTACAAAAATAGAATAGTGACTTTGTGGATCGCTGACTGAAGAGGGATTACCATGGTAATCCTATCATAAATACCAAAAGATGGATATCATGACAACAGACTGGGGCCAATGGGTTAAGAACAACCAGGAGCAGGTTTTTTTTATTTGGAGGAGCAAAGGGTTTTAAGTGGAGAAGAACCTGGGAGGGGAAAGCAGGAGAAAAGGAGGCACAAAGTGAAGCAAATGATGTAATCAGTGTGGTTCAGGGGTACCTGTAAAGTAGTTCTGTGCTTGATCACCATAATTTGGACACTTTTTCTGCTTTTGTCTGACTTGTTCCCATCATCAGGAAGGACCTGGCATGACCTCCCTGGCACTGGTGAGGGAATACTTGCAGCTCTCTTTCCAGCATGGACAAGGGAACCTTGAGGGTGCAACCTAACTTCCTGACTTCCTCAACAGTCCACATATTCAGGACTGTATTAATTATTGATTTGGTTGGTAACTAGAAGAGCCCAAATTAAAAAGAAATACTGATTGGGTTTTATCTGTTGATTTGTTTACTTTTTTTTTGCTTCTCCTCAAATCTTTTTTTTTAGTGCAATGGTTGATCAAAGACTGATTGAAACTCCAGTCAGTCACTTGAGGTTTTTCACAATTTTAGAAAATTATGAATGTTGAAATAAATTACAATATCTTTACAGGAATAATAGCAAAATATTTCAGTCTGTTTCCCTTTCTTCCTCTTTTTTCCCCCTGAAACTATTACTCTAACCTATTCAGCACATAGTGCATCAATATGAATATGTATCAGTCTTTCTCTTAATTTAGATTAACTAGTTCTGTTACAACACCACCACCCCTAAATCCCCCATAAAAGTATTACACAGAGCCACATGGTTTTGTGATACAACAGAGTGAAAACAATTTATTCAAAGAATTCTTTATTTGTTTTCACCAGGGAAACCTATCATAGCTTCCTCAGCTGCAATAAATGATTACTAATTTCATTATCAGCAGGAATTCAGCCTTTCATTATTTAGATAAATGCACTTTTGTGTTATACATATAACTCAGTGATGTCATGAGCCAAAAATGATGAAAAGCTGGATCCTTTTCAGACACATAAAAGCAGTATCATATAGCCGTCACAAAGCACTTCCACCTGTGGAGTCTACTAATGGCTTCTAGATGAAATGTGAGCAAATTTGCTATGAAGAATCTGGGTTAAAAATCTAGAAATTCATAAACTTGCAAATCAGGACAGCTCTGGTATGTGAGTTAATGGAAAAATGAACAGCCTTTTCTAATTATCACCTCTATTCTAATCCTCTCTGGTTTCCTCATTTTAATCCCTCCCTGTATAAAAATACATCTTTTGATCATCTAAGCAATATTTTTGCCCTCTGATTTCACTTCTACCTTCTTTCTTACATATAACTTGACTGTTAGTTTGGCTAATTCTGTATAGGTTCTATTCATGTAATAGAGCTTCTTGTTTCCTGCTAAACACACATACTCACAGCTTCCTTTGATCTTATTCTCTGCACTGCCTCTTCAATTTCTCTTCTGCGACAGCCATTTCTTCTTCTACTTACCTGAAGAAAAGGAAGTTTCACATAAAAAAGTCAATTCCAATCCATGTAGAGGGATCTCTAGGCATTATTTGGTTAGTCATCTTGCTTTTATTCTGTGGTCTGTACCCATTTTTGGCATATCTTGGTTTTAGCTTAAGCCCTATCTTCCACAAATAAAACACTGCTGGAATGCAGCTGGTGCAATAGTTGTCAAATGCAATAAAAGTTTGTCTTACTTTTCTCCATTAAGTCAGGATTTTCATGAACACCCTTCCTCATACACTGTGGGTATTGAATAGCAGAGACTTGCTAGTGGTCAACTTAAGATGTAGGAATGGTTCATGGAAATTACTTGACTGAACTTCAATTCTAAGGCTTGAAGATACATTTTGGGGTTTGGGGGGGGGGGGTAGGAGTGGGTGTGTGTTTTTCTGCTTGGTTTGGTTTTCAAGTAAAGAATGACCTTAACTATAAAAACTCAAATTATTATTCAAGGCTTACTGACTCACACCAAAAAAATTATGATCTCTGCCTTCAGCAGCAGTACTCAACCAGGATGAGGAATGAAGAACAACACAGAGCATCTGACTAATTTCTTTTAGTTGACAATAAAACCTATAAAAGAGACAACTTAATGGATTCTACTTAATGTCATCCTCAAGGCATGCCTTTAAAAAAATTCTGTTGTAATAAGTTAGCCTGAACAACGAGTATATGCTCAGTGGGTTTAAATAGCTATTTATGCAGAAAAAAGAATGTGAGAAAAATACATCTTTAAAGAAGAGTAAAAGATTTAACAAAAAAGATGAGGTCCGAGGCTTGTAATAGTAACTGCTTTATCCAAGACACGACCATCTACTCCACCTGCTATATGACCAACAGTCAATGCTGTTGAACACCAATCTTTGGTGCATAACATGAATGACAGGATAGAGAGCTTTTTCTTGAGTATAGGGTGGAAAAAACCCGAAGTATCTGCTGCCACTATTCCTAATTATTATTGTTGTCCTTTTACATAGCAGGTTTATCTGGAGGCTACAGTCAAGTGTCAGAATCCTGTCATGAAAGCACTGCAGAAAAATACAATCAAAAAGATCTCATTCCCCAAATCCTTCATAAAAATAGGCATGTTTCACCCTACCCCACCCTTTCTAAGCACATTAAATTAATGGCAGAATTCAGCATTTCAAAGGACAAAGAACCTTATTATGGACATGATGCCAATGAACTAGGAACAAGCCATGTAAAGACAAAAGGTATGATCTCTTCTTTCTCATTTTGCCTTTCAGCGCTAGGTATGGTTTTTCCTCAGTATTCAAACCAATACTATAGATAGAGAGCTTGTATGAGTACATTTCTAAGTCAGTTTGTGTTCTTGTATTTCGCTTAGGTTAGTAGCTGTTCGGAAGGATGGAATCTAGTTATGTGTTCAGTAATGAATGAATGTTATTTTAAGGCCGTTAAAACATTAGGTAAGATTTGCATCTTTCTGGAAAAGAATTAATTCTAAGTGTTCCTGGTAAGTAATAGTTTGTAATGCAATGTGAATGTAAGCATGTATCTTAAATGTTATTGTCTTAAGTATTTTATTAAGATCCCACTTAATATCTGAATTATTCAAAAATTAATTTCTTGCTGTTGATCTGAAAATAATGTCTTTTTTTGGTTACCTTGCATAGAGCACAGATCTACAAGAATGACACCTGTACTTCTAATCTATGAGTCTCAACTTTGTTTCCCAGAATGATAGATTAGTTGTTGCTGTTTGTTTTCACTTGACTTTTGTATCCAGAGCCACCACCTTTTGGCAGAGAAGTGGTTGATATTGTTTGCTGGATGAGGTTACTGGAATAGTCCAATTATGTGAAGGCTGTTATAGTTACTACTAGGGACATGAAAAAGTGAGAAAATTTTCCTTACTGCTAGAGAATAAAAGCTGCTAGAGTGTCAGGGTTCTGCTTGGATAAATTAGGCAGATTTAAAAGATATTTGAGCTGTTTTCCCTCACCCCATTATTGACAGTAATTTCAGTCTGAGTTTCTGCTACAAGATATTCTTACACTAGTTGTACATTACCAAGCAAGAATTTACTCAATGTTAATTACACATACAATGAAATAAGAGACAACAGGAAATAACCATGTAGAAAATAACTGAAACTGGAAAGCTGAAAATATGTTGTTTTAAAGAACTGCCTTATAATTTTGTTAATTATAAAGTCTCTCTATGAATGAGGGGGGAAAAAACCCCCAAGAGCTATTATTTCTAAATTCCAACAGAGAATTTTATTGAAAAAGTTGTGAAAGAGTGTTAGAAAATTAGTTTCAGGCATTTCCTCCAAGTTCTTATATCTTGTTTAGCCAGTTTATTTTGGGATGCAACCAACTATTAATAGTCACATACTACACATACATGGGCAAAGAAAAAAAGAAAAAGAAAGAAAAAAACCCAGTCACTTTCTCACTTTCCTACAGTTCAGTTGTTAGAGAAAAATACTGAACATAGTACTGCTTTCAGTGTGCCAAATTGGCTCCAGCTGTGTTCCACCAGCTGCTTTGCTAAGTCAGGCTCTTAATAGACAGAAAGTAAAATGAAAAAGATTGAAGACAGGTAAGAGAAAAAAAGACAGCAGTAGAAATCAACACAGCAGGGAGGAAAAAGTAAAAAACTTACATTCACATTTCAGGAAGATCTTCAGATGCAGCCATAGAGATGATGATGGCTAGTCCCTTCCCTTACTTAGTCTGCTGAAGGTATCTCAGAAGATCAAGGAAAAAGCCCAGTCATTAAAAAAGAAAAGCTGAGGATTTCAACATTCTGAGGCATCTGTTAAAACCTGTGATTGAGCAATGCTGTATTATATATACCCTCACCAGAAGCGCATTCTGGTTAATGAATTTTAGTAGCATTCTAACTGATACAGGTGTTTGGGATCATCTGTCAGATTCCTTGCAACCTATGTGTGAAAAAGAAAATGGTTTGATAGCTATCAATTTGCAACAGCAAGGTAGGAGTTACTTGCTGTAAAAGCAAAATAATGAACGTGAGGGCTCTTGGAAGTTTTTATCAAAGTGCCTTCACCTGAAAATTCCACTTTGTGAGAGATTAAATGTTCTATTGCATGGGATTCATTTGGGAAGCATACAAATGTGGAACTACTAGTAAATAGTTCATTATCTAAAAATGGGGAAAAAAAATCTGGGGACCTATAAGGCAACAAAGAGAGCCAGGCACCACATCTTTCCAAATTCTAAACTCCTTTAGCTCTGGAACAGCTCTGAATCAGAGGACTACAAAAGATTTTTAAATCATTTAAAGGGATATGGGATGGAACTTAACTTGGTTTTTGTTTGATTGTTTGTTTGTTGGGGTGTGGGTGGGTTTTGTGCTCTGACTCTGATAAGATTGTGATTAAAAAATACTTAAATAATTAGTAATAAAAAACTAATAAAGAAACCAAAACCCAAGTGCTATGTGAATAGTTTTAGAATCAAACTATGTATCTGAGAACCTCTTCATTGTCTGGTTAAACACACAAAAATCTCACTTACTTCCCTTGACAAATGAACATACAATATTATTATTTAGTGGTTATCTGCCAGGAAAAAAAAAGAAAGAAATTTTAGTTCCTTAAGAAAAAAGCAAATCTGTAGCATTCAGATGTGGTGTAGGGAAAAAATTCCCTTTTTATTTTCTTAGCTTTAATGGCCTGCTATAACACAATTGATGAAAATATAATCATTCAGATGAAATGTTCTTCATGGTACTTCCATAGTTCTTTTTTTTCTGCTGCACAAGGAAAGATTTATATTTTAACCCCAGAGAAATAATGCATATATCATTCATTCTTGCACTGAACATCTGTGGTTCTGCCATTATTTTTACTCAAGCATAGAAGTAATTAGAGTTGGACCAAATTGTTAAAAATAGTTTGAATGAACATCAACAAAGAAGGTGCTGACAAGTCCAAACCTTTTTTATTATTACTTTTAATTTGACACATCATGTCACACCATGAAGTGATAAAATACACTTCACCTTCTTTTATTTTTCAGACTGAGCAGTAGAGGTTAATTCAGGAGACACTGAGGGACTCTGAATCCTATTTTTCACAAAACAGCCTCATACCTAATGATTTGTAGTGGAGGGAGGCAGAGAGTTTGGGAAAGGATAGTATTTTCCCTGGAATTAAGAATCCAAATCCTTTTATTTAAAACATACTTGAGACATAAAAATTCCACTCAACGTTGGCTAAATTCTTTCCTGATATTAAAAAAATCCAATTATTTTAGCTCAATGAACAAATTTTACCCCATGGTGGAATTTTATTCCTTGACTTCACAATTTCTACTACTATTATTTCAGAGAATCCTAAAGCAATTTGCAGACCAAACACATGGAAATTGAATCCCTTCCACTGAAGTGTAACTACTTGGAATGTGCTGATTTACAGTAATGTAGCAGAAGTTATGAAGACTGCAACTGTCTAACTGGAATTGGAGAGTAAATGAATTCACTCAAAATATAATTTAACCAAGAAACTGGAATTAACAACTCTATGCTTTTTAGAAGTACCACAAGAGCCTTGATTACTATAGCTGGTGAGAACATTAATTTTGCACTTTATATGAAAGTTACACTGATTCCTATTTTTCTCTAAGAAGATTATTTTCCTAAAGTATAACTGTGTCATGAAATTAATTAATTAAAGTTATCATTAATTCCACTCTTATAAAGATGTTGCAGAGGAATAAAGTAAAAAACTTTAACATGCTCTTCAAATAATTTTCATCCAATCCAGACCTACAAACACTTTTATGCACTAACTATATTTGTGTGGCTGTTATAACACAGAAGCATTAAAAGAAAATCTGAAGTTCTAGATGTCCCTATTGTATACTTATCTGTGTTAATGTGTTGTGTTTTCTGTTGCACTTAACCTGAACTCCAGATTGTCTGCTTTTGTAACACTTGTTTGCTTGGAGACTTGCAATATTTTTATGTTAGTTTTAAACTAAAAGTTACTGATACCAATGCAATAAGATGATGCCCAAGCTGAAAGATTGCACCAGCCAAGTAAAGACACAAGTTGGTCTGCTGAACAGGCCAGATTTAACGAGGTCATCGTGTTTCCACGGCCATTAAATTCACATCCATTTGGACCATTTGTTTTCGTCTGTGAACAATTAGAGATAATATTTTTCTTGCAATAGCTTTAATAAATATAGAAAGGTGTGTGGGTCTGATGTTGAAAGCTAGAGCAGGGCTGGCTGTGTAGCTATTGCCTTGTCTTCATGCAAACAGTCACAATATTGCAGCTTACAATACTGTCAATATCAGCTTGTCAGATGCCTGGAGGAGTGTCAACTTGGCTTATCCTTTCTGTAATCACCATTAGAACAAACCCAGGGGCATGAAATATTGTTTCCACTGTTGTGAAATGTAAATGTGTAGCATAAAATAGTTAGAGTTATTTTACAGTATTGTGCATGGTTTTCTTTTGTTTTTTAATGGGCTTCACGAGATTCTTAAAATTTTGAATAATAGAAATAACATTATAATATCAGAGATCTGAATTTCTGGTTTAAAGTGAACTCAGAAGCCTACATTCATACAGAGTATTTACACTGCTGGCCTTTCTCTGACTGTTCTTTGGTGTCAGTCTTTTAAACCTGAATTTTACTTGATTAGATGCTTGATATAATTGGCCAGTAGCAAGTGTGAGCTGCACACACATTGTTATTACACTTTTCTTCGTCCGTGAATTTGGCTTCACTGAAAAGAGAAATGATGAGGAAAGTATTAATTTCACAATGAGACTGGGTTGCAAAGAGATTGCGGTGTAGTAACATGTCTTTATAATACATGAATTAGGATAAAACTTTTTAACAGAAAAAATGTTTTAAAACATATACACAATCACATAGTGAGGGAGTGCTATACAACAGAATCACTAAATTTCCCAGATGAGATGAGCTTTCTGAGGTCTGGAAATGCTCTGTGGAACTGATTCCTGGGAATTTCACAGATTATACCACTAAGCAGAAGGCTCTCAAGATCTGCGCTTGCCACTGCCTTACAACCTCAGAGCTCCCAGTTTCTCAGTGCTGGCAATGCATTTCACAGATAGACTGCTTTTTAACTTTAGATTTACTTCATATTCTGCTTTTTTTCATGCTAGGTTACATTCAAACATGAGTTTTGGGGACAAAAGACTACACACATCCCTATTTGCAGAAGTGGACAAGAATCAGATGCAGTGGGTTTCGTCTTAGCCTGTTACCATCCATATCTTCTGAAACTGGCCTCAACATTGCCTACAGGTAGAGATATAACTTTCTTGAGGTTTCACTGCCATGCTGAAACCACTGGTCCCTACAGCCAGCGTTATGAATCTGCATTGCTTAGGTGACAAAGAGGCTCTCGTATTAGCTTGAACAGTGTGCCCTGTTGCCCCAGCCGTGTGGATGAGTCTTCAGAAGCTGTTTCTCAGGGTTGAAAGGTTTCCTGCTAGATCCCTGCAGTGCAAGCCCTGCTGAGCTGACAATAGAGCCTGTCATGCTTTCGGGCTTTGAGCATCAAGGGCAAAAACCTCTCATGTGGCTGTTTCCTCCAGACAAGCAAAACCTAAAAAAGCTAGTGTTATCAGCAGTATACAGCCCAATCTCTGGTCCATCCTAGGCCAGAGCAATGTTTGTACCTACAAAGCAGATTTTGGAAGCCTTTAGTCCCTACTTCTAGAATAAACCCATCACACTGATCTAAGGTGGTGAACTGGTGTTTCAACAGTTCTCAACTCAGCTTTGCTACTCAGCACATGGATTCTAGGGTGCTATCATGGAGATTTCCATAAAGACATTTCCAGGAAAGATTTGCCAGGGACAGGCTCAGAGTTATGAGTCCCATAACTCCACATCTAAATAACTCTTAAGATGGGTCTAGCAACATTTTATATAACTAAGAATAACAACTTAGTAAGGACAGAGTGCAGATTCTTCTTCATTCACACTTACGGAACTTCAATTTAAACCTAACACATCTGTCATTCAGGTAGTATATATCGTCATAAGTGCACTGAAATTATTTTATGTTATTTAGGGACTAGATCACCGTCCATAAACTGGTTTTTTTCTTAAATTTATTGATATGTTTACTCCTTATGAGGACTTCATAGAAAAATAAAATAATTTTTGCATCCTTTTTAATAAATATAATATACATATTTCTTGTAAAAATATTAATCCATACGTTTCCTTGTAGGTCTCCTTCTACTCCATCTAGTGAGACATGAAAAATCTTCTGCTATACACTGCATTTCCATGCTTAGTATTCTGAGCAGGCTTCCTCTATAACTTCTGGAGTACAGCATTCTTCTTCTGCTGTGCCATTTTTATTGTAAAGAGCTTAGGCCTGCATCTTTAAGTGTTTTCTCTAGATTTATTTCAACTCGAAGAACACAACTGTTGTTTTCCCTGTATTGATTTTGGCAGCTTCAATTAAACATGCTTTCTTCATGTAAGTATCCCCTCAAGGAAATTCTGTCAAGTAGTAAATTGTTCCTTTCCACTGTCACTAATAAGAATGTTAGCTCCTCTTTCCCATGTGTTATATATTTTAAAGGTTTTAAAATTTTGAATATGATTAAGTTACCAAGTTTTACTATCTTTATCTCTGAGATATCCTTACTGTCAAGTATATTACAATTGTGTTTTATTCTTTTTAAAATTAGATGGAATTCCCGACTATCTTGACTAGTGTTTTGCAAGAATGGGTAGAAAAAGGCACATCATGTATGCATTCATCATAATTATCCCAATGATAAATAGATAATAATTAATTTGTCTGCAAAGAAGGTGTGCTGTGAATGTGACTTTAGTTTGTAGCACGTTAAATTATAAGAACCTACCTCATGAACAACTTGCTGAAATCAGCAAAGAAATACTGAAATTTATGAGCTGACTGAAGGCAGTTCCAAGTCCACAAAACAATGGGGATTTCAATGCTCCCAGGTGTTTACATGTAAATTACTTCATCTGCACTTGCACTTATTTTAAGTGATACACCTGCCAGATCCACTGCCTACGTGGAGGCCTTACAAGTAGCCTACATAAACATCAGACATGGAAAAACCATGTCTGCAGGTGGACTCAGAGGGTGTTCAGTCACTGGGTGTCACAATAGTAAGGTGTTAAGCCAGGTTTACTTTGGCAGTGGGGGTCCTTTGTGCTCTGGAAGGATACTTCTTACTGACCACCACGGGCCTGTCCTTCTATGTTTTCTAGTCAAATGGATGCTACCGGTGACCTTGTCAATTTACCCCAAGAGACAATGTTGATTTCTTCTGAGAGGCTGTTCTCTTTCCCCTCGTTTATCTCATCTGCCTGTGTGACAGAGTAGAAACAGTCTTATGCAGCCTGTTTTGAAAACTGAGATTTTCTGATCTTTTTTTTATCTCTTAAACCCAAATGCCCACCTTTGTTTTACCTCACTTCCCAAGTACCAATTAAGTCACAGGCTGATGTCTCCTTGCAATACTTGCAGTGCTAAGAGATTTTCAGTCTTAATACAACTATGGCTTAGCATAGGTGAAGTTTCTGGCTTCATTAGGATAACTCAATGATATAAAACCAGAATCACGTGGATGCTCTTTTTGTTTCATAATTTTTTCTTCCTTTGACTTTTTTCCCATTGGTTGGTTTTATACAACTGGTGTTTAAATACGTTTTTGAGATATCAACTTCTTTTACTTCTTAATAACTCTGTGAAGTGCCTATGAATACTTTTTTAATGTAGTTGCTGTTAGCACAGCTGCAAATGAAAGAGTCCTTATACAAGTAAAAATGGAGTAAGATGCAAACCTATGTTTAAGTCTAAAAAACCACAGCTTTTTATTTGATTAAGTGTAAGCCAGATGCCTTGAAATATTTAGGTGAGAAGAATATATTATTACTTGAATGACAAGCTAAACCCCACTAGATTATTTATTAATGTAAGAAAAGCAATTAGAATTTCGACCTAAGTATTTAATGTTTCAGGTTTCTTCAAAACTGCACTTTCTTGTGAATTAGAGGTTATACTTTCAAAGCAAATTTAATTTCCACAAACTTTATAAATGCCAGAAAAAGTGGGGAGGGGAGGTGATATACCTACCCACTCTTCATATGAGGCAGATTTCAGAATAGAATGAAGTAGATGAGGACTTTTCTCACACTCATCTCTCTCTGCCTATCAGTGTGCCACATACAGTAATGCTTTAATCCGTCATGCCGTCACCATCACTAAAACTGTAAGTCAATGCTGAGCTGTCCACCCACTGTTTTCCTGCAGTCCTATCCTTAGATGTGCAGAGAAACAGCAATTAAACAAACTGGATTGGCTCAGGATCCCTGTGAAGAAAGGCTGAGAACAAGGGAGGAAGTTCCCCAGGAATAGAAGCAGATCTTTGATAACTGTGAATAGCTGGAATTAATCAGAATTTATAAAAGCTTCTCAGCAGGACTGTGGTATGCAGAATTAAAAAAAATAAAAGCATCATCTGTTTGAGGTTTCACATTTACTTTTATCTTTCAGAAATACTAATAGCTGGTCTCTTCCAACCAAGGAAGAGCCAATTGGAAAAAGACACTGGAAAAAGTTTTAAGATGTTCTTGAACTACTCAGATAGCAACAATAAAGAGGGAGGAAGAGTTAAAATATGTTAGACTTTTAAAATTTATTTATTTTCTTAATCACCTGGAATGGTACCATGAAGTGATAAAATGGTCTGTGAGTGGTAGTCCGTGAGGACTTTAGAGAAAGAATAGGTATAGCTAACAGCTGTAGTGAAGAGGGGGAATGTTTTTTTTATTCAACATTACACTATTTATTGAGTTCAGAAATTTCTGTTGAGGAACGACACCCTTTAGAAAAGACTGAAGACTGGTACACAGTTTTCTGTGGGATGAATTTATGTCTGGGATGGTTGAAAATACGATATAACCTGAAAGTAAATTCTAAATTTTCCTTTCTGAAGAATATGAGTAGCAAAGAGGAGAAGGGACAGCAAATATCAGTATTGACACAAAATTTTGTTAGCAAAAATGATACTGCCAGAAATTTTCTCACAATTATGTCTAATAAACCTTAAAAGCAATTGAAAAAAATTTCCTGTTTTCAGGAAAACTGAAGCTAAAACCACATGCCTTTTTTCCATCCATTTGCTAATTTCATGTACTTGCACATTAGTTCTGTGCACTTGCAAATTCTTGAACTTGAAAACCTAAAAACTGCATTCATGATTTTAACTTCAGAAATCGCTTGGATAGGTGTGGATGTTGTCTGACAAAAGGATGAGCAATGACTCATACATTGCTAAGAGTAACTTGTCCTTAATCTGCTGAATAAGTTGTCTCTCTTATCCTTTTGGAATTTCAAAGGAAAATTTAAAGAGGAACTTCAATTTAAACAAATAAATATATATATATATATATCAATCAGCATTTCTATGTCTATGAATGTTATTTATGGTCCTTATTAGATTATGGAAACATAAACGAGTTTTTACACATGTGCTCATATACACACACACACATGTAAAAAAGTAGAAGGAAATTGAGCAGACAAGATTTCTGATGTAAAACTTTTTATATCCTTACATCAGGAAGCAACTTAATCTGGGTACATAAACAGATAGAAACACTGAGGAAGTCTAAGTAGGATTTAAAATATTCTAAAAGTCTGTTTTCATACTTCTCCCTAGTTTTTATTACTACATCTACATTAACATGTGGAATATCATTTCTAATACATGTTTAATTTCTTTGTCATTTTTTCAGGTATGACATTTGCATATATGTTAGGTTCATCCACTTAGAGAAGAGGATATTTATCAAGTGATTTAGTAAAGCACAAGCCCAGTTTGAAGCCTGTCTTTTCCATGGGGCAATAGGCATTAATAATTCACCAAATCTTCTAGGCTAGCACCCCTGCCCTCAAATTAAATCTTTCATCAGAAATGTATGAATAGCTCAAATATGCATAAAAAAATCTCAGATTAATTGGCAAGCAGAATTGAGGTCATACATGATCAAAAAGTTTACCCCTCACTGATTCTGAGTAGCCACAAGTCTCAACTGCAATCTCTGAATGCCTCAGGTGCAGAAATAGGGCTCTACTGTGCTGCACATCTTTAATTCTGGTCACATACTTTACATATCTCAGCTGCAAAAAGTGACTACTTATTGTTGTTTTAAATTTAAATTTAATAAGCGATGGTCCCTGACAGCTTTGTCACTCCTCTCTGAAAGATCAAGAGCTATAACAAGAAGCTATAGTAAGGGAAGATTAAAAGAGACTCAAGTAACGGAGAGAATTTAAAAGACTAAAAGCTAAACAAAATCAGATAGCCAGATAAAAAGATAACCAGTAGAGAGACATCAGAACTATGACAACAAAGATACAGGCAGCGGCATAGGCGGGGATTAAATGAAAATGAAGGTGAATGAGTCTTAGAAGAGCAAAGCACAGAGATGGGGGAAGCAAAAGAACAAAGAAAATATCAGCAAAGAGGAAGAAAGAAGGATCAAAGGAAATAAAATTAGATATACTAGACATAAAGGAGAGAAACTACAGATCAAGCCTAATATTGCAGTATACAAGCAAGTCATCAGACAAACACCTTTTCAAATTTTGAAATGTTACTGGAGAAAAAAAATGTAAAAAATCTATCTTCCTGGAAGCTTTAGCAGAAATCAGTATTAACACAATAGAAATTCTTTAAGGGGAAAACGCTGCATGCTTCCACTGTCAGCTCTCCACAATTTTATAATATAGAAATATGTATCACTTTAAGGCATACTAAACTAAAGAATCGAGAGGCAACTCCACTCGGTACCGTATCGGTAAGATCTACTACAGAAACAGAAGGCTTAGAAGGACAGAAGGAAGGACATGGTCACAAAAGCTTTTTATATTTGTGTAAAGCAGATGCGGGGCATTCTGCACAGTGTAAGCACTCTCCAAACAGCAAACAGCAGTCACTTTAAAGGCAAAATGATAACAATGCCAGTGCATGTAAAGAAGCAAATTCTTGTTAACGTATAACAACAGGGAAAAATTCCATTCTTTTCCTGCTCCATTGAAATCAAATTGAAAACATCCAAAGGGAAAATAACTTCTTAACTAGATTCCATTAGATTTCCCATAGGAGGGGAAAGAATGTTTTGCAAAAGAGGAATGAGAGCAATTCCTGATATAAACCAAGTACAACAAAGAAAATAAAACCAGTTTCTCTAGACATACTAATGACAGGAGGTTTGTGGGGTTTTTGTTGTTTTTTGTTTTTTGGGTTTTTTTTAAAGCTTGGCAGTTTTACATATGGAAGAGGTTAAATAATGAAAACAACTTTTTCCTGAATATTTGGATATGTTTTGTAACTAATATTTGTAGTACATGATAAAAAAAAACACAACAGGTGAAACTTCTCAGGGGTTTCATGACGTATTTTTCTGTTTTATCAGGTATTTATTGTTAATGTTAGTCATTAGAAGATATCTTTCCCTCACTGACCTTATTGTGAGAATTATAAGATCATGTTGCTTATGCAGGTTGCTAAAGAAACACTCTGTTACTCTTCAGGTGCCCAAGAAAATTATTTTGGATTGCCAGTTACTCCTAAGATTGCCTAGAATTAATCAGAATATACATTGTCAGAAGAATAGCACAGCTTGTTTTTCAGCTGTCACTCTGAACTACTTATTCTTAATATCAGAGAAAATCTAGAGTTAAAGAATGCATTTATGATAATCCAGCCATAGGCAATACAATTAAAGTAGCTATAGATACACTGTACAGAAATAGAGAAAACAAAAATTCCTTTTTTTTCTACCTATGCTTTACATAAGGCACATAAGAGTATCCTTCACAGAATCAGTCCTAAGGCTGGAAGGGGCTTTACAAAGTCTTCACGTCCATCTCCCACTACAAGGTCACACCCTGTACTCTACTCTTCTGTACCCTTTCAGACTCCTGTTTGTCAAGTTTGTGAGTAAGGATCTCCAAAGAGGGTGTGACAAACACCCCAGTTATGCATGCATTTCTGGTAAGGTCCTCGCTAGCTTATGTTCAGCCGAAGGTTACACTGTATAGTTCCTATTCACTGGATGACATTTCTTCCTCCCCCACTGCCTGATTTTACTGGTTATCACACCTTTCTATGCAATAATATCTGTGGGATGACATTTTGCTGGATGTTCTAGGGAATGGATTGGAGAGCTGAAGAACCTTTAAAAAGGTTCTATTTCTCCACTTCATGGATTTACTATAAACTCGAGGGAAGAAAACACATTCATTTTGAAAATACCCTTAGCTTAAATCAAGTTATGATAAATGCAAATACAGGTTTCTATTTGCATTGATTATAGCAGACAACAAAGAAAGTGTTAGAAAAGACACAGGTGAACAAAGAGCAATAACAAAAAAATTCCACACCTACTTAATCCAAGATGGCATCTGGCAAGTGGTTTTTTGACTCTTTTTGTTTCTGCTTTGTTCGTTGTTTACTTGTTGTTTTGCACCAGGAGGAGCTGGTCCATTCTGATGCCAGCAAGAAAGACACTCTGTAAGATATCTTTTAAAATGCTATTTATTAGAGCTAACACTATAAGGAGAAAATACTGTAGATAATCTTACATCCCTTTAGATGTTGCGAACCCTGGGAGCCACAGCATCGAGTGGGCCTCTTACCCACATGCAGCATGCTGGGTAGATCCCTTCCATAGAAGAGATTCTCTGATTTCAGTCATTCGAGCTGTTACAGGATTTTCTTACAAGGAAACAACTCTATCCATCTTTTCTACAGTCAAACAGAAATTATGTTTGCATAAGAATTTCTTGCTGTACTTTTAGTTAAAGGCGAGGCCATGCAGGTGGCATAATCACCGGTACCAAGTGGGAGCTGCCTGCCGGCTCCTTCTGCTACAGTGAGATTACTGAGCTTATCCTGCAGCCAAGGGATTTGCGCAGCACAACACAGCCTGAAGTCCACGCTGGACATGCAGGACAGCACAGACCTGGGCATACTCCGGTCAACTGTTACGTGCATCACCAACTCCTTGACGTACAATGATTTTCCAGTCAGAATCACTACACTTGCAAACCTTTCTGATACACTTCTCATGCAGGATTTCTAGTTTCCTTCCTAACCTGTATATCAAGCTGCTTCTAAAAGAAAGGATCCTCTGTTGATAAAAACTGCTACCTTTTATAACTATTCTTATTTTTTGAGTCGCACAGATCAGAACGGATCTAATCCTCTTCCTGAAACTTACAGTTTCAAGTTTTCTCAATTTCTAGATAAGCAATGCCTATTTCCTTATTTCTTTTTGATAGGTCATGTTTTTATGCTACTGATCATTGGGGTTTTTTCTGGACACTTTTCACATAGTTCACAATTTTTGTGAAGTTCAGGGTCTAAAAGAGATTCATATGCAGCCTTGCTGGTACTGAGCAGCGGAAGTTTTATAAAAGTGTTTCAAGGATTCTTCCCCTAGATCCTTTTCCTGCTAACCTACCTGCTCAGTTATTACTGCCTATGCCATATATCTACAGATGATTAGTCCATTTTAAGTATAGATTTGGATACTTGTCACTGTTGGATTTCATCTTATTTTTAGTTCATTTCTCCAATTTTAGCTGTTCACTTCTTCCATAGAAGGGCGTTAAATGTATTGATGTCAAATCCATGTTACTGGTCTATTCGTACCTCCGCTTCTTTTTTGCTCCTAATTGAAGTATAAACATTGAATTTATTCTCCTTAAATCATCCAAAATCCTGATGTACTTGCATGTGAGCTCTCAAACATAGTCAATAGTAGCTCTAAGATTTCACTGACTGTTGCTGAAGTAATTTTGCACAAAACTCATTGGATCATGGTAATTTGAATATTTTATGAATGTGTCTCTTCCCTTTTCTGTTCTTTGTTGTAGGCTGAGACTTTGCTCCTTCTATATAATTAGAACATTTTCAAATAACTTTGCATTGGTTCACCTCTCAGGCTTTGTTACCCTGTACTCCTGATCCTTGCTTAAAACTCTACACTCAAATTTATCATGTCAATATATACTAATGTTTTCTCCCTCTTTATTGGGTAACCTACCATTATTCAATAATAATGTGTGGTTGAGAAAGCAAAATTTTGCTAGTATCAACGTCTGTAGAGCCATTCCCTTCTTTGGAGAATGCATGTATTTCTACCTGAGCTTTTAAAGTAATAACAAGGACTTTACCTCTTGCTCCTTTTCACTGGTTGTCTGATCTTCTTAGTGACACTCCTGGCACTATCACAAATATTGATACTGGATATGTTCCAGTATCAGTACTTACAAGAAAAACTGTTAATGCACCATGAAGAAAATAGTAATTTTCTTCTAGTAGGAGAGATTCAAATTTCAGTAATGTCTATACATACTAGAACTTGTATTTTACATGAGCATGTTTCTACAGATAGCTATAGTTGATGCAAACTGATCAAATAAAAAAAATAGCACTGTGTTTTATTAAGAGCCATTGCTTAAAATCAGGTACGAAGATATACTCTGAGATGGTAGTAAATTAGCATGACTGACTTTTACCACATTGTGATCTTTTTCTGATCAGATTGAAAAGTTTATTCTCATTTGTTATTAATTTTACATAGTTTATAAAATCTCAGGCTTGATTAGCACTGGTTTTATAATAAGAGTTAACATTTAAATAATGTATTTAATGTCCAAATTACTTTATAAGATCTCATGTAAACAGTAAAATAATAAAGAACATAATTAATTATTTTTTACTTTTTGCAGTACTGGCATATTTTCTAGATTATTTCTAGAAAATGTTGAACTAAACAATATCAGTGTTCACTTTTAGTTCCATAGCATAAACCTCAGCTGTTGTTTGAGGTATTTGCAGAAAATTCGCAAATATACTAGAGCAGGTTGAATTCTCTGATCTGAATTGCCCAGTGATAAATAAACAGTGCTGAGCTGTTCTCAGTACTCAGATTTTAAATTTCATGGAAATACAGGAAAGAAGCCTGTCAAGGTTTGGTTCAGCTTTTTTTGATTTGGTTTATATTGGTGGTTTGTTTTAAATGCCTTTGAAAGTATCACATTTCCTCTACTCCAATGAAAAATCAGAAAGGGACTATAAAATTATAATGAAAACAGTTTCAGCGCCATAATACTGCCTTGAAACTACAGATTAAATCAATATTATCCAAACACTTAAGAGGATATCCAATTCCAAGTCTTAAGTCAATACCTATAATGAATAACAAAAGGATGGCAGGTGTGGAACATTAGTAACTATGTTATTACTTGGGATGTGTGTCTGAAACTTGACATTTACACATGATTGTAGATTATTCATTATAAATAATTCTCTAATTGACTACTTATTTATTCAGAACTGTGTGGTGGTTTTCTAAAGATACCATAATGGAAAGCATACTTGAGAGCTTGTGGAGAGAGATTTTTCCTAAAATTGTTAGAAGACAGTGTTGTGTAAATGAAGGTTAGTATATAAGAGCTTTAGTGGATGAAGCAGACAAGTGAACAAAAAAGTGCTGGGGAAACAGATCTTGCTGTCTTATAGGAAAAGAATGACAACTGCACATAATCTTGTAAACTCTACCAGTAGATGAATAAGAAGGAAAGATTTATGAAAGCTGTTTAAACTAAGAAAAAGAATCTGAGATTTTATGCAGAGATTAGGAGTTTCAGGGAAAGCGTTAGAGTAAAAGGAATGGGATATTGCCACCATTAGTGCTTGGGGTTTTTTCTGGATGATCACATGAGATGGGTGAAATAATGTTGCAGGAAAAAAAACATCACTTCGCACTTTTGGTAAGGAACACAGAGTTTTAATTATGTAAACTGCTGTGAATGAGCACCATCAAGGCTTGGACGTGTGAATTAAGGGACTGAGAAGAACAATGTTGAAAACTTCATTCATGTATTATGATAAATGTGCCTGGATCAAGAAGATCCAGTTTTCAAGTTGAATAGTTTGGTGTGACACCAGACTGGTCAGGATTACAAGAGGGCTACATGCTGCAAACATTGACCTATATTTCCTAAAACAATGGGTGCTTGCTGTTATTGTTTCTGATTGAAGGCACACAAAGCAAATGCTGGATTCAAAACCTATGTTCCTAAAGTAAACAAGAAAGGAGTTTGTGGATGAGAATAAAAAGGGAGGGGACAGATAAGAATTGAATAAAATTTGTTGTGTTAGCTCAGTTAGGCTATGTTAAACTTTAGTAGAAGTCAAGGAAAACAAAAGCGTTTGAAAGTTAGAAGATGACAAGTAAAACAACAGAGATCAGGAAGGAGCAGACGAATTTCATCATTACAGAGAACAGTATTAACTAAGGAAAGAAAACAGAAGGAAAGAAGAATGAATGTAAGCTACACAGAGTTATTGTGAAAAAGTTTGAATGGTAGAAGTATGCCCAGAACAGATGTTAAAAGAATGACCTTGGGGAGGGCTAAATCAAAAAGCCAAATGATTGTATTGTCGGTATAATGACAAGATGGGAACATCTGAGTACTGAGAAGGTAAGGCTGAATTAGAAACTATCAGATATGGACAGGAAACAATTACTTGAGCAGACAATATGGCAGAGTACCACAGAAAGAGTGAATGACTGAAAAAGATCTGGAGGACATGTTTAAGTAATATCTATAAATAACATCATAAAATAAATAGATTTTGCTATTAGATTTACTCATTTGCATTTATTCAAGAACAAACTTCATTTTTCCTCAGCTATGTGTATCTTGAAAGGAATTTGTATTAGCACTTCCAACACGATTTTCATACACTCTTCTCCAAATGACTAAGATAATTTCTTGCTTGATACTAGAGTGCTAAAAAACTCTAGAACTATATTTCTGTAGGAAGTACTTTCTAAGCCTCATCAAATATTCTGTTCATAAGGAATAGACAGAGTAATTTCTTTTTCATACCATTTGTTTTGATAGGTAATATTTAGTAGAGGTACTAGGTGTAATGTAATGTATCTTAAAGGGGGGAAACAGGAAACCTATCTCTTCCTTGTAATACAGTTGTTTACAATGACCTCTTTTTTAAATGCCTAATTCATATGACAAAAGCTACATTATAATAAGATGTCACTGTTTAAGACATAAAAGTAGCTGTAAGCTATTTTTAATAACGATACATAGTTTTTGCAAGATTATTCATTTTCTGAAAAATAGGGTTTTTTGTTGTTTTTACTTCATTCACCTGTTGAGTAAAATGTTTAAGTTGGAACAATGGCCACATTCTGAGCTGACATTAATAAAATTCAGTGAAACAAATAGGTTTTTAACACCTACACAGTCTATCATGATCACTTAAAGAAAGCAAGGTGGAGAAAGTCTGCATAATCAGTTCTGGGCTCAGGAAACATGAAAATTAGTTAGTAACATAATCTTAAAATCATATTCCCATCTTGGGATAGCAAAAGGATTCTCAGTCAATACTAAAAACTCTCTAAAATCCATCTTCCTTTGGACTAGAAGGAATTCTGCATCCTGGTCATGGAAACTGCATGATAATGATAAGAATGGGTGAAAGCTGTCATTGTTCATATGAATACTCTCAAACTTGGGCTACACTAAACAAATCTTAAGTTCTTTGTTAAGCATTATGAAGGTCACTGTGATAAAAAAATTATATATGAGTAACAGCACATAGTAGATGCTAGGATTATTTTTTATGAGTTCCTGACTGCCTTTGTCAACATCAGTAGCTTTGCCTTTTCTAATAGATAATCTTAACAGCTGTAATTAAACATTAAACAATATGTCCTTGGTTCCCACAGAAGGCACAATCCCAACAGTAGATTAGATATAATTTACCATAAAACCTTTATCTTTTAGTGACTGAGCCTTTTGTACACCAGGACGGAGAGTCTCTCACAATCTACTTATTTTGACTTGCTTGAATTGTACAGACTTTTGTTTTCTAGAAATTTATATGAAATTATCATAGGCTCATTTTCTATGATGAGTGCCAGATGTAAATTTTAAGATGCACATTTGTGTAAATTGTAGCAATTACTTGTGGGTCAGAATAACTCACTCTGTTCAGAAACTGCCAGAAATATACAATTTCTGAGTTGTGTGCACTGCCTTTGCAATCTTTTTCTATTTTTAGCTCTTCCGTGATAGAAAAGTCATCAGGCCAGAAGAAATTCTCTCAGAATACATTAGGCAGTTAAGCTCAATCCGAAGTGGGATTTGTATGTGTGCCAAAAGGCCTTTTGTTACCTCCTTGGCATCTGAGCTGATGTAGTGCTAAATCCAGAAGCTACATCAAAATTACTTAAAACATCAGCACTTGCATTTTTAAGAACCTAATCCATGAATGAAGTATGTGCCATGTAATGTTATTTTTCATCGGAATTACAGAGAGAAACCTAACAATGTGTCTCTGCCAGCATAACAGGAAATCAATGTATTTGTTAACACCAGTTTCCCAGAATTCAGTGTGTATCTAAATGTTGTAAAAGTTGAAAATGTGCAATCAAGGAAACAAAGAATAAGAGTAAGGAGTTGACTTCTGAACAAACTAAGAAACACAGAAAGATAGGTTCTTAATATGTGTGTACCTAGAGCTGTTTCTAGAATAAAGGACATAAAGAGGAACGATTGAGTCTGATGGGTATCATATACATCCAACTGTTCATTAATCTGAGTATGTAGCATCTGAAGATCACAGTTTTGAATAAAATAAAAATTAAGAAAATTATAGACATTGGAGTATAACCAGTATTTTCAAGGTGCTCAGAAAAAGCCACAGCTCTTAACATACTGACACCCTGATCTGAGAAGGTTGCAATGTAGAGAAAGAAAAGACAAATATGCTGTTACCTAAAGCAGCAAATATTTTTGCGATATTCTCCTCTTTTTTTATTTATTTTTTTTTAAATTCTTGGAAACTTCATTGAAATCCAGTTAGAAATACCTATAAATTTCCTGATAGTTTCATGGAACACATTTTCTTGTCTTCATCAATATACCCTTACTTCCAATGAACTTCCACTGAAGTACCTGAGAACATAATTTCTCATTGTCTTTAAGGTAATAAACCAGCAAAAAAGGTGTATTCATGATTTTTTCCTGAAAAACAATGCAGAAAGAAAGTTTTCAAATAGCCTTCTGTGACTCAAGCTTTGTTTTTTAAAAGGAATTTTTCACTTGAATTTTTAGTGGCGTGCAAGTTTTCATAGGACATTCAAGATAGATATTAGCACCAAATGGAGAAAAAATAATTCTGTTTCCTACACACTTTTGTGCTGGCCCAGTGATTGGAAATAAATGAATAATTTGCATAGAAAAAGGATGCAGAAACCATTCACCCATACAAAAATGTTACTGAAAATATATGAAAATATAACCATTCAATTTGAGTCTACATGGTATGCTGCCCAGCCATTTCATATCTCCCTGTTTTTAGAAAGACACTTTATCTTTTCTTCACATTGCAGATGAAGTATATAAACATGTATTTTGTAGTTTAAAATAGATAGGCACTTAGAAATATCTCAGAAATATCTTCAGCTGAAATGCATTTTCTTTCATGTTATATTTGACCTGGACATTTTGAAATAAATGAAGAAAAAATAGACACAATGTCTTGAAGAATAAGATATTAATCTGTTTTCTATGGAGTATGTAAACTGTAGGCAGTGCAGGGATACCATTAAAAATAAATTATTAGCACATATCTCTGTATATTATTTAAAGTTATGCAAAGCTAAAGAAGGATTACTGTGAATACCAGTTCTTTTTTTCATTTTGTAAGAGAAATATTTTAGTAGAATAGAATCAGTCTGGAATGAATTTAGAGCATCTGAATTTGGAGCAAGAGGAAGTAAGATAGTAGTGAGAGGAGGAAGGGTGCCATTTTAGGGAAGATTTCAGAATGCGCATACCTCCATGTATGTGAAATGTCAGGATCTGTAGGAAGACTGAAGCTGCCAAAGGCAAGAAACTATGGCTGTATAATGGACTAAAACCAAAATCCATTAAAAGATTACATGTGTCAAAGTGGAATGATACATATACAGGATCTAGGACAGGGAAAAGAGGAAAAATTGAGCTTGGGAGCTAGAGAGGTTTGAAAGAGTGCATTAAGCTTGGATAAAGAGGAATGACCCAGCAGGGGAGGAAAAGGAGAGAAACCAAACCAGCATGTAGGATGTGGATAAGTGAAGAGGGTCAAAGTGGGAGCTGGATATGAAGATTGTCAAAAGGTATAAAAATAACAAAAGCTGACTAGAAAAAAAAGGTCTGAGATGGAAAAATAGAAATAGTCTAGGGAAGTATGAGATACAGTACTGGAAAATGAGGCAGATATGAAGAAGCATGGCTAAACCAGCTTTAAATGAATAAGTTAAACATGATAAGGCTGAATATGCAGGAAAAAGTTGATCTGGCTGAAGCATTTTGTGTCACAGAGACCCAGATATAGTCCAGACTTCACAGTGTAAATAGATTTCACAACTGTTATTTTTTCAGCAACTATTGCTGAACCCTTTAGTATACCTCTGGGTCATTATCTCATGTGGCAGTGTTGTGGGGTCATGGGTCTAAAAAACCTAGCTTTGCTAGAAGTCACCATACAGTGACAAATAGAATACAATGTAAAATCTGTCCATTTCTACAAACATGCTTACAAAGACTCTTTAAGACTGTTTTCTTTTACTTATGAAAGACATAGCTTGTATATACAAATTGTAGAAATTTATTAAATTTATTTGAAAAAAAATTTAAAGGCCTAGGAAGTTAGAATCTTGACTGTTTAATATAGAGAAGAATTGACATATAAATAGTTTTATTTTTGACACAGAAAGCATTTGGTTTTGCTTGTTTTCTGTGTCAATTTCTTGACTGGTTAAGAAAGTGCTCTTGAAACCAGACAGCTGATAATCTTCTTTATGAAGTCCAGTTTAAATGTTTAATATATACTAATACAGTTCAGTAATCCTAAAATTGCAGTTTTTAGTAATATTGAGGTGTACATGCTGACAAAATATGTCGAGACAATAGAAATGAAATTGATTGTGAGGTCATACACACAAAATATTTTCAACATTTAAATTGGATGTTGGGACTTATAAAGAGGTGTTAAAGAATGCTTTTTTAGAAAAGTTTTTCCATAGATAGATGCCCACCATTCATCCTGTTTCTGTGTGCTTAGATTGTGGTTATGAGAGAAATTTTTCTATGTTTCATTGCTAACAGTGACTTTGATTTTATGGGTTAACACAGTTAACTTTCACTGGTTTAGATCTGAACCGGCCAAACACACAGATCCATACAGTAATGTTTATGTGTGAGTATTTAGATACATCTCACTGTTGCCCACTACAGCCACCATCCAAATATGCCCACCGGTTGGAGGAATACTTCCAGTTTGCTCATGAGCTGGCACACAGGAAGCAGGCAAGGGAATTCTTGCAGTAATGATGAGTGGTTGTTCTCATTTATGATTAAATTTCAAAACCCAAATACAGGAGAACAGACATTGGCCTTTTCAAAGATCTGCTTTGAAGAGTCCCACAGGATAAGGGCCTGGAGAGAAGTGAGGCCCAAGAAAGCTGGTTAATATTCAAGGTTCACCTCCTCCAAGTTCAAGAGAGTTCCATCCAAATGAATATGAAGTCAGGCAAAAGTGAGGGTAACTGAGCACAGGCACAGGTTGCCCAGAGAGATTTTGGAGACTCTCACCTTGGAGATATTCAAAAGCCATCTGGACATGGTCCTGGGTAATCACCTCTAGGCAGCCCTGCTTGATCAAGGGTGTTGGACTGGATGACCTCCAGAGAACTTTTCCAACCCAAACATTCTGTGATTCTGTGATTTTGTGATTCTGTGATACAGTGACATGCTACATCATTTGAAGAGTAACTTTATTGCCAACAGCTACAGGATAGGTTAAGTTATTTCTGAGACATAAAACAAAGCTACAGTCAAGAAAGAATTAATGAGATTTCACATGTAGCTTTAGGGGAATCTGTTTTCTCATGCTGTTTCTCAAGTCCCATTGCTATTCCTTGGTGATGTTCAAGTATGACTTTTTCAATTTTTTTTTTTTTTTATGCCTTTCCATCCTATCAGGCACTCTTCATGAGTTTTTCTATGCAAAACTAATTTCTATCAGAAATTAGATTTGTCAGAAGATTTGTCACACCCACCATTAACAATAGAACCCCACTTTGCATTTTGTTCTAAGTGCAATATTCTTCCGAACTTTCTTCTTGTAGAAGAAATTATGTTCAAGATGACTAATACACTTCTTATAAAAGGATCATTTCTTCATCATTTCTTCCTTTGTAGTCTTATCTGAGTAGATTTCTTTCTGGGAACCTTCAACACTATCTGAATGACAATGCATCCCTGCAGATATGGTAAAGGCTATTTTAAGGTATGAAGCACCATTTGCTATTTATACAGCAAAATTTAGCTGGCCTAATGTTTATCTAAACCGTTACTGAAATATACCCAGTTTGCAGGTGGACTGAGGACTTGAAATGGACATAAACAAACTATCTCTATGCAGATCTCTGCAAGTCTAGTTATACTTGTGACCTCAGTCACAGAGTCATGCAAAGGAGGTTATTTAACTCACAGAATCAGTTCAAATCAAATCCAGCTTACTAGTTCATGCTCAATATCACTTACAGCAGATACAGCATATATCCACCTGGAACAACCTCACATTTCTCTGTGCAGTATTCTTAAGTGACTTAGTCTCAAGAGAGGTCTCCAGTTAATGTGCAGAGATGCATGAATGGAACTAGACACACTGGAACATTTTCTACAAAAGAGACTAGTAAGACACTCATTCTAGAATATCATCTCTAAGGAGATCTGTAAGTTCAGATTCTTACATCATAGCAGCCAGAAGAGAAGAGGGACAAAAGACATTTGATATTACATCTGGACTATTGCTCATGTATGACAATGACAGTGACATGGACACTATGCTTCCTGATTGCATTTAAGGGCATGCCTAAAATTCGGGACTTGAGAAAATATTTGATATTTGACTGTTCTTCACAATCAAACTGTCTGAAAATATTTCAAGTTTGACAATTCTGTCACAGTTTATCCTGAAGTTGGCCTTTGAATGCAATGAGCTGTGTCAGAATTTGGATGAAGAATAGGCCATCCAAAGGTGGAATTAAAGTATCTTAAAGAGGAGCCATGAATATGGCAGATATATATGTTTGAGACAAATGCACCAGCAGAGGTAATTTGGACGGACAAGATTTTTCTTCTGTGACTTCAGTTTACAAAACATACTTTTCATATGTTACAGAATCATAGAATCATAGGATGGTTTGGGTTGGAAGGGACCTTAAGGATCATCTAGTTGCAAACCCCCTGCCATGGGCAGGGACACCTTCCGCTAGACCAGGTTGCTCAAAGCCCCATCCAGCGTGGCCTTGAACACTTACAGGGATGGGGCATCCACAACTTCTCTGGGCAACCTGTTCCACTGCCTCACCACCCTCATAGTAAAGAATTTCTTCCTTATAGCTAATCTAAATCTACCCTCTTTCAGTTTAAAGCTATTACCCCTTGTTGTATCATTACATGCCCTTGTAAAAAGTCCTTCTCCAGCTTTCTTGTAGGCCCCCTTCAGGTACTGAAAGGCTGCTATAAGGTGTCCCAATCACTAACTGTAGGCTTTCAGTTTTTCCAGATGATTAACTCAAAACAGAACTTGGACTGTAGTTCATGCTAATTTTGAAATTTTTCAATTACAAGTGAAATCCCTGGAAGTCGCTTGGAATACAGGAACTCACAGCTAGTATTTAGTAATTTTAAACCCAGTAAATGTCAATTCTTATTAAAAGTCAAGTTCAAAGAGACAATATGTCTCTTTTGATTATTATTTCTCTACAAATACATCACAATTATCACAGTGCATATGTACATGGAAGGAACTGATGTATAATAAATTTTTTAAAAACTTTTGCCTTAAGGATTTGATTTCAGTCACATAAAGCACATGTTGGAAACCATGATTACAATAGTCATCACTTTCACTTACTTCAATGTTACTTAATATGACAATCAAAACTATACTGAAAAAATAGTGTACCTAGGTCAAATGAAACTAATTAACTAATTATAAAGTAATTATAATGTCTCTTTCTCCATACAGTTTAAAATAATATTATGCATACATGAGTCTTTAATAATAAAAACTAATTTAATGAAGTGCCTTTGGTTTGCATGATTTGCAACATTTTTCCTACTTTTTCTTTTTATTCTTTTGAAATCTCCAAAATGATTGTGAATTGTAACATTCAAAATATAAAAAACAAAAGACACACTGTCTCTGACTTTATCCTTTTTTCTATCCTCTCTTTTAGGTTATGTAATCCATAGATTTAGAGGAATAAATCATTTCCTGTTATTGATGGAGGGATTTTTGTTTGCTCATTTTTTAATTTCCTCTATTTAATATAATAGATGACCTCTTACATACATTACCTGCCCTTTTATAATTTGCTTCATTAATTCCTTAGCTTATGATAATCGTGAAACATACAAGAGAATTACTGTTCTTGACACTTGGAAAATAAAATATTTTTTTTCCTCATCTCTCACATGCACACAAAGCAAGGTATATTAAACAAACTGAAAGGAATAGAAATCTTTAAGATTTTAAATTAATCCTGAATAACTTCTTATACTAGGTTCTGATGCCAAGAAGAAAGGAAGAATATGAAACAATCATGTTATATTCAAAATAGCTTCAGTACAGATGGATACTACCAAATTAATCACATTATAAAGGCAAATTAAAGCTAAACATAACAAGCCACCCTACATTACTTTCCACTGAAAAAACCCCCACATAAATATTTGTGCATCTATCTAAGAAATGTACTTGACAATATTCTGTTACTGTGTACCATAACTAATTTCAGGAAGCTTCTACCATAGAAAAAAAAATCAGAAACAGTTATAGTCATGATCTCTTCAAAGCTGGGGTAAATCATCTAGGGACAGAAAACAAAATATAGCATTACAAAATTTTCAGTATGTTCACTATTATACATCAATAGTGTTACTGAGAGGGAAAAGTAAAAAAAAAACCCAAACATTTAAGCTAGCAAGTTAAATATGAAAAAGCACAGTTAAAAAAAGCCAAAATCATTCTGAGGAGAGCAATTAACTGAAAGTATCAAAGCTGTTAACAAAAACTGTTTCAAGAACATCAGAATCAGGAAGCCTGCCAGAAATAGTTGGTGGAGCTCATAAGGGTGTAAAAGGAGTATAAAAGATAATACCATGAGGAAAATTGAAACACATTTCTACATTGATAGTCAGAGCAGAGAAGGTCTGGTTTTACCAGTCCTTACTGGTAAAAGCTGTCTAAAATTCAAATTTCAAACAGAAAATATTTCAGAACCAAACAATACAAATAGCCAAGACCAGACAGGAGTCACTGCAGAGTTTTAAAGAAAATCAACGTGAGAAAGCTGAATTTACTCAGTGTTGATGCAGCCTCACATCGAGTACTGTCTGCAGTTTTGGGGTCGACAATATAAGAAGGATATAAAAACATGAGAATGTGTCCAAAAGAGGGCAACAAAGATAGTTAAGGGACTAGAGAGCGTGACATATAAGGAGCGACTGAGGATACTAGGTTTGTTCAGCTTAGAGAAGAGGAGGCTGAGGGGTGACCTCATTGTTGTCTACAACAAAGGGAAAGCAGAGAGGGAGGTGCTGAACTCTTCTTTTTCGTGTCTGGTGATAGGATGCAGAGAGATGGCTTAAAGTTGTGTCAGAAGTTCAGATTGGATATTAGGAAAAAGTTCTTCACTGAGAGGTTGGTCAAGCACTGGAACAAGCTCCCCAGAGAAGTGGTCATGGCTCCAAGCCTGTCAGTGTTCAAGAAGCGTTTGGACGACACTGTTAAGATACATAGTTCAGCTTTTAGGTTGCCCTGTGTGGAGTCAGGAGTTAGACTTGATGATCCTCATGGGCCCCGTCCAACTCAGGATGTTCTATGGTTCTATGATTCTATGACAGTAATTGTGGCTGAAAAGAATGAAGTAAAAGTGATGAAATCTAATGCATAAAAGTACAGGGTAATGCACATAGTCCAGTTGGTGTCCAGTGGAGTCTTAATTTGCTATTACTACTCCTGAATGAGTGTCTGGCTATCATTCCCTAAAAATGCCAGTGGAGAAAAATCAAACAAACAAATAGAAACTGAATAAAACATAGAATATAAGCATTCTTATGAAACAAGCAACCAATAATATAGAAAACATTTAACTAGAAGATATTAAGACTATATATTATAATTATAAAACCATAATGGATGGAGTTCAGGTAAACCCATCTGAAAAAAAAAATATAAAACTTGGAAAGATGCAAGGGAATGCAACAAAATGACCAAGAATACAGAATGGTATTCACAGAACATGACACCATATGGTCCATTATATATGTGAAAAAGACAATAGATTGATATATATAAAATAAAAGAGAAGTGTAATTGAAAATGTTTCTTCATTGTATCTCATAACAAATATTTAAAGAACGAGAGAACATATAATAAAACCATCTGGAAGCAGCTTTAAAATGAAGAAACAACAACAAAAAAAATACTGTATCTTCATTTGAAATTTATTATTTTGACATCTGATAGAAGCCAAACATAAATATGATCAAAAAGTATTTGATGGGTACAGAGAAGACAGATTCACCAGTGTCTACTACAAATTTTGGTCCAGAGTAATTTCCACTCAGGAATTCATGGATTTCTGGAAAGGAAAGAAAAGCTGAAAAAGTTTATGAAAGAAGGATGTTATTATTTCCTTTGGTTGTTTTTTTTTTTTTCTGCCATATCTGCCATATCTGCCATATCTAGAGAATTATGATTTCAGATTGCGGGTCCAGTTTACAAGAACATTTTAATTTTAATGTTAAGTGATTTCTTTTGATGCCATTGTGTATGGGATCACCCAGCTAAACCTGTTTCGGAGCACAAAGGCGAGATGCAGGGAGTTGTGATTCGACTCAGCTTTGTCTCACCTTGACAAATCCTTATCTATGCAGAGACGACCTGGGGGGAGCTGCGGAAACTGCTCAGCCCGGGGTTGTCTGAACACTGCCGAAACCCGAATGGAGCCTGAATGATCCCTTAACAAACAAAATGCCCTGAGTACCATTCCACCACTATTCAGTAACTTTGTGTGCTAGACATCACTAAATTACCATACAGACTTAGGAGGCGAGCCATCAAGGCACCAGAGATAAACATTCGTGCATAAGTCTGCCCCCACCCATCAAATCAGGGAATAAAAACTGTAAGGTTTGGGCAGAAAAATGGGGAGAGTCACTTTTTTCCAAGGATACAGCTGGCCTGTAGGAGATTCTTTCCCCCTTGTCCAGGACGCTGTACAAGGTAACTTCCCAAGGATTAAGAGGCCTTTACCTGAGAGAGAGGGTAAGTGATTAAGAAACATACGTATGGTATTTGGCATGCTTTAAGATCGTGATTAGTGCACTCTTTTTTAAGGTATTAATATCTAGCACGCTTGTGAATTGTGTATTTAATTGCAATAGTGCATTCCTCCATTGTATCCATAAAAGAACCTGCAACAGTGGCGTATTGGACCTGTGAGTGAAGTTCAAATAAATTGTTAATTTGAATCTGACAGTGAATTTTTTCTCTCCACCACACATTGCCCTCATTTATGATTACAGTTTCAGAAAATTTAACGTATTGAATTAGCAGTTTCTTGTGTCAATGATTCTGCTGCAGTTTCTAACTGCTGAGAATTTTAAAAGAGTGAGGAAGCACACAGGTTGTATTTACTAATGCAAATGCAGTAGCATCTGTATACTGGTAGCTGGGATGGAGAACCATCCTGGAAAAAGTGACTAATCCAATAACATCTATCCTGTAGAAATCAACATAGACAAACAGAAACTTTCCTCAGTTCTTGCAGTGTGTTTTCAGAACATGGTTTTCTTGCTCATTCTCTGCCTGCCACCAGTGCTGGTGCTGGGAAGTAACCACTGCTGATCAACTTCTTGTTAGAACAGGTCTGTCAGCAGCAGAGACAAGATGTGCTGGCATGGAGATAGGCACAATCCCTGATGCAGGAATGTCTTACTAAAGCCGAGGCAACAATGAACAGTCTTTGTTTTATAAAGCTGATTTTGATAATTTTTGTCTTTTTCCTCTTTGCCCCCTTTTTTTTCCTGTTGAGGGCACACAGAATTTGTCTTGTAAAGCAAATATCTGTAAGTATATTTTCTGATTCCAGAAGCCTAATTTCTGTAACTGTTGAGCAGCTCAGGTATGGGTAAGAGAAGAGTTAACCATAAAACCTTTCTGGTGGTGGTGGAGTCACCATCACTGGAGGTGTTCAAAAAACATGTAGATGTGGCACTGTGGGACATGGTTTAGTGGGCATGGTAGTGTTGGGTTGATGGTTGGACCTGATGATATTACAGGTCTTTTCCAACCTTAATGATTCTGTGATTCTGTGATTCTGTGGTATGAGGTATAAGTGGCATGGCCATATTTTTATTTTTCAGTAGCTGTGTGATATAGGAAATTTCAAGATGACAGTGCTTAACAGTTCTTAAAAAGAGAGGCATTGTATAATCTCTGTCACAGTTATGGATTAGTTTTACTCCTGGGTGAACACAAGCACATAGTCTTGACTCTAAGCAAGCATGGTTTTTGCATGACAGTTACAGTGGGACAACAAGGAGTGTATATAAAGCTGTCTCTGTACACACTCAGAGCCAGTTGAAAACAAATTCTCACTTAATCCAGACTAATAAAGTCTGATGCAGAGTGAGCTCCCATCTGCCCACTTCCAGAGAGACAAGAAAGTGTGTATTGCTTTTCCCAACAAAGCACCCTGTTTGCCTTGTCAGCAGCGCTCAGTTTACTCCGGGCTAAATCAGTTAGAAGACTTCAGTTGCATTTAAGCTTCTCAGCTCAAAATTGCAATCTGAAAGCTTCATACTCCCCTTTTCCCAGGAAAGTGCTCTATTCAACAGCCTGTGGGCTGTTCCAGAAAGGGAATTCTGACTCTTTAAGGTGCTGCTAAGAACATTCATGTGAGAGACAACAGTCCTGCAGTTCTGCCTTTTTTTTGTGGCCTAACTGACCATTCATTATTAAATTACTAACTGGAAAAACAATATAGAGAATCCTGCTTGGTCTTTCCAATCCAGTTCTTTTCACAATATCACAAAAGGACACGTTAGTGTTGTTTTCAACTCTTCCCTGAAATATTGAAATGACTCCAAGGAGCTCACTTAATCTAGCTTGTTGATGTCTGTATCAGCAGTGTAAAAATTTGCATCTGAGGTAATGATCTAAACTCTTTCAATAGTTGCAGTATAACAGGTATCCATGGAAACTTTTTTGTTGTGATGCATTTGACTTATTTTAGACATCTAAATTAGGCTGAGATGATTCATGCTCTAGATATATCTGTTTCCATTGTCTATGAAAGTTATTTGTATGATTTTCTGACATTGAGACATCTACATGGTAAGAGTCTAGATGAAAAGAATTACATTCATTTTTGTCTGGCTTGGAAGCCTAATCCAAATGTTATATTTCTGTATATGAGAATTTGGGCTAGTGAGTAGTTTCAGTAATTATGGAATTTTGATTTCATAGGCTATCAGTAGACATCTTAGGCATTAATATCTGTATAGGTCAGCAAGCATCATGTGGTACTGTTACCTGACTGTATTCTGTAACTGACCCAGAATGTTTGTGTTTCGCTACTGGCATAAGAAATATTTTTTGTAGTTGAATGAAACCTTCCTGAAAACTTCAAATTAGCACATCTGATAAAAAAGTTGTCTGCTGTTTTCCATAGAAAACTGACATCGTGATACCATGAGAACATCCTTGGTCAGGAAGGGCTGTGTTGGAGCAAAAATAATTACACAACTTTACCTGAGGAACATGATTCTATAGAGGTAAGAACAGCAGAGGTAGAATACTAGATATGGCTCCAGATTACTAAAATATTATTTCCTTGTGTTCAGTAAAAAATAGACTGTTTAATGGTTAAAACATACATTTTTAAACATTAATTTTTAACTTTGATCTTTTGTTAGCCCATTAGAGAAAAGTTTTATGGCTGAGGACAAAGACTGAGCTTAAGTATAGGAACCTTGTATAAGATTTAGTTGTTGCAGTTCTTCATACGTCTCCTCTTGTGGATGACCAACTTCAGTGGTCTGCAGTGGGCAAGCAAAAAATGTATTAAAAGAATAGCAGGTAAGTAAACATATCATTTAGTGTAAAAATATTCTTTTTCCTATGCATTGCTTCCCTTGAGATAAGGACTGCTAATGCAGAAAAAAGCTGTAAACTGGAAACAAGTGCAAGTTATTAGCTAAGAATAAACATAAATTATAAGCAAATAGAAATTTAATTACTTCAGTATCTTTAAGACACAAATAATTTATTTCAGTCCTGAAACCAAATTATTCTGAGAAGGGACTGCTAATCTTAAGTACAACTTGCCTCCTCAAGGCATTCTTGCTCCACTTTACTTTTTCTGAAGGCATTTAAATGTACAGTTTTAATCTAACAAACAGAAATGTTACATTTATTTGAAATGCAGTCAATGGTGGCAATGCTGTTGAAAATTAGAGATCTAAGTTCAAATGCAATGTTATAGATACACCTTCCAGGGGTCAGGAGGAATATACCATCAAGAGAAAGGCATTAATGTTTCTTCATTCTTCTTGCTTTGTTCCTTCATTCTTCTATACCCTACTGCATGTCTCCTGTAATTGTTTTAACTGATCCAAACTGTTCATTGTTGCATCAGTGAAAACCCATGTTATGGGTATGCCTAGCACATGAGCAATCTCCAGGAAACCTGAATACATTTCATAGAGTAAGATGCTATTTGAAAGAGACCTTCTAAGGTTAAATTATATACTCCTTTGCCCTTGTGCAAGTAAGGATCATTCATACCTTATTCTATCCTTGAACCTTAAAAGTTCCCTCTTGAGCAAATATCTACCTAATTCCTACACTTTTCATTTTTAAATACTCTTCATCACTCAATATTATCAGTAAAGGATGCAATTGAAACTTTTCCTCAAAATAAGTTATGTTCACTGTAATCATATATAGTTGAAGTAGTGGGATTTTTGTATGCTAACATAGCTCCCCACGCACACATAATCCAAGAAATACAGATTTTTCATCAGCAGCTTGAAAACTGGAAAGGAATAATAGTATACAACAATAATAAAGTTTTCTTTGCTCCTCTTTGGTTCCTATTAGATTAACAGAATGAGGGAAAGTAGACAACTAAGGTATCCCTTATATTCAAACCAGAAAACATTATCTCTTTTTTCAAGTACTAATACAAGACACTTGGAAGGAAAAGAAATTAGCAGAAGTTAAGAGTGCATAACTTGCAATTCAGATCTTTCTGCCTGAAGACTTACCAGCTATTTTTGAAAATATGCTAGAAGCTCTGGATAATGTGATTATTTTTGATACCTGTTATTATGATACATAAAAATGGAAATGCTGCATCAGAAGTATTTAGCAGGTAAGACCTCTTTAAGGCAAAAAAATTATTAGTGGGTTGTTTTGGCATACTTTGCTGCTGCTGTAGCTTAAATGAACTGCAATTTCTATTCCCGTACACTTACTTTCCATTAATTATGGTGAATACAGATCCAGATTATACTCTGCTTGTTTGAAACCCTTTGATGTTCTCCTGCTGTTTCCCTCAAAAGAAGAGTACTGAAAAAGAGGATAAAATGTATTGCCTTCTACCTCTCTTTCCTTACAAACATTGTGCCTTTTGTGTCAAAAAATATGTTCCAATTCTATATTAAATTTATCTGAAAGGTGTATTCTGATCTACAGCATGTCATGGTATAGGTAGAGAGCAATCCTAGATTGTGAACCTCTAACTAAAAAAACAGACATAGGAAGTAGAGTTCTGGCCGTAATTTCTTCTCAACATAATCCCTTCTACAGCTGAAAATATTCTAATCCTTTCAAAAAATGGTCTTCCTAGAGATAAAATCAATATCTTCTGAAGAGTAAAATGAAATAAAAAGCCCCAGTAACTAACAAAGCATTGTGGGAAGGATTTTGTTCTACATCCATACACATATTTAGCCAACAATGCCAAGTGTCTAGTTTCAGATTAGCTGAAAAGTGTTCTAGCAATTGTCTTTGTGTTCATTGTATTGATACTGTTCTGCTGGACCTCATATGAAGAAGGACTGGTTGGGGATGTGAAGGTTGGGGGCAGCCTTGGCTGCAGTCACCATGAGGTGATGGAGTTCCGGATCCTGAAGGGAGGGAACAAGGTAAAAAGCAGGACCACAGGAGACTGCTTCAAAAAATTCTGTTGTAGATGTTCTGTTCTGGAGATAAGAGGGGTCCAGGAAAGATGGTTGATTTTCAAGGATCACGTCCTCCAAGCTCAAGAACAGTCCCTCTCAATGTGCAGGCAGTCAAGCAAAGATGACAAGAGGCCTGTGTAGATAAGCAAATAACTCCTGACTAAACTCAAACATAAAAAGGAAGAATAACACAGGTGGAAGCAAGGACAGGAGACCCAAGAGGAATACAGAGACATGGTTTGAGCTTGCAGGGTCAGGGTTAGGAAAACCAAAGCCAACCTGGAGTTGAGTCTGGCAAGGGACATGAAAAGCAACAAGAAGTTCTTCTACAGGTACATCAGGAAAAGGAAGACTAGGGACCCACTGCTGAATGGGGCATGGGACCTAGTGACAAAGGACATGGAAAAGGTTGAGGTATTCAATGCCTTCTTCACTTTGGTCTTTGCTGATAAGACTGGACGTCAGGAATCCCAAGTCTCTGAGATCAGAGGGAAAGTCTGGAGGAAGGAAGATTCCACTGAGAGAGGTGGAGGAGAATCAGGTTAGGGAGCTTTTAAACAAACTGGGCATCACAAGTCTGTGCACCCTGGTGGGGCGCACCCATGAATCCTAAACGTGCTGCCTGATGTTATTGAGAAACAGCCTTTGAAAGGTCATGGCAATCGGGGTAGGTTCCTGCTGGAAGAAAGCAAATGTCACTCCTATCCCCAGAAAAGGCAGGAAGGATTTCTCAGGGCTTGGTCAGCCTCACCTGAATCCCTGGTAAGGTGCTGGAGCAAATACTCCTGGAAACTGTTTTCAAACATATTAAGGTGAAGAATGTGATTGGGAATAGTCAGCATGGATTAAAAAAGGGGAAATCATGTCTGACTGACCTGATAGCCTTCTACAATGAGATGACTATCTCAGTTGAGAAGAGAAGAGTACTGGTTGTTGCTTTGCTTGACTTTTTGCAAGGTTTTTCATGCTGTCTTCTATAACATCCTCATTGACAAACTGATGAAGCATGAGCTGACGTGGATAGTGAGGTTAACTGAAAACTGGCTGAACTGTCATGCTCAAAGGGTTGTGATCAGACGTGCAAAGTCCAGCTGGCGGCCAATCACTAGTAGCGTACACCAAACATCTAACCTTTTGGTTAATGACCTGGTTGATGGGACAGCATGCACATTCAGCAAGTTTGTAGACAATACAAAATTGGGAGGAATGGCCAATACATCAGATGGTTGCACTGCCATTCAGAAGGACCTCAACAGGCTGCAAAAATAGGTTCTCAGGAATCACACAAAGTTCAGCAAAGGGAGTGCAAAGCACTGTACTTGGGGAGGAATAACCTCATACAGCAGCAGATGCTGGGAATGGCTGGGTGGAAAGCAGATTCGTAGAAAAAAACCTTGGAGTCCTGGTGAACATGTTGAACATGAGCCAGCAACGGGCCCTTGCATGAAAGAGTGTCAGTGGTTTTCTGGGCTGCATTCAGAGGAATGTTGCCAGCAGATCGAGGGAGGTGATCCCCTCTGCCCAGCTCCAGTGAGACACATCTGGAGTCCTGGGCCCAGTTGTGGGCTACACATTACAAGAGGGACAGGGACATACTGGACCAAGTCCAGCGAAGGGGCACAAAGATGATTAAGGGATTGGAACATCTGTCATGCAAGAAGAGGCTGAGAGAACTGGGGTTGTCTGGTCTGGAGAAGAGAAAGCTCAGGGGGAACTAATCAATATGCATAAATACCTGATGGGAGCAGGAGGGGAGTAAAAAGGGTATAGACTTTCTCAGTGGTGCCCAGTGAAAGGACAAGGGACAATAAGCACAAATTGTAATAGAGGAAATTCATTTTAACCAAACAAAATAAAGCTTATTTATTTTGAGGTTGGTTGAACACTGGAACACGTTGCCTAGAGGGGCTGTAGAGTCTCTGTCCTTGGAGGTATTCAAAACCTGACTGGACACAGCCCTGCACAACCTGCTCTAGCTGACCATGCTCTGAGAAGGGTGTTGGACTAGATGATCTCCACAAGTTCTTCCAACCTTGAGTGTTCTCTGATTCTATAATTCTGTAACTCCTCCATTGGCTGCACTGGGGACATATAGTATGTCCATAGACACTTACATGCCTAAATATAAAGACAGGTAAATGTATGTGTCTTAATCTCTAGCTGAATGCTACCTATGGTCTCTGGTGTGGAACTCCATCCAAGTTACTTTGTAAAGGTTCCCGCTGCTTACATACACAGTTACAGGTTTGTTTATTTGAAAATACATTGACTGATCACATCTAGTACTTATATTACTCTTCATTTCTTTTATGTCTTTCAATTTTAGCAACCTTTAACTAACCAGTTTATTTTCATCTTTTTTCAATTTTTTCTTTTAAAATATTGAAAATTAGTATTTCAACATTAATGTGAAATATCTTTGACTTGATGTACTTACTATGTGCTCATTATCTGTGCAATATCCAACAATGACTTTTTGGAAATGAAGTAATTAATTATTAATGTTAAACTTAGCATTCTCTTAAGAACAGATGGAAGGACAGTTTTCAGCCAATTGACCATCTTCTGACAATGTTTGTTACAGTGGCTTAGTACAGCAAATTTTATTTTTCTGCAATTTTATTATTCTACTTTGAATATACCTATACGTAAATAACAACAGTACACATTCTATTCACATCTCATATATATCAGTGCTGTGTAGACAAATGTCTTGTTTTTATCCTGTTTTTATCCTGCTGCTTTCTGATGCACTGAACACTAAATTTCTGTGTACATCATTGAGAATTTCAATGTCTTGAGACTTTCTAATCAGAGCTGCAACACAGAAAATAATTTGTGAATAGAACATAATTTGACATAAATTGTTACCATACAACTAGCAATCTGTTGGTAACGTATCTTTTTGTTTTCTTTGGTTCTGGGGTTCATAATTTTTGCTGGTCCTGTCTTCTGGTTTTTGGTTTTGTTTTATTTTGTGTTTTTTTGGAGAGGGGGTATTTTAAGTAAACTCAATAGCAAAAGCCCATGCTGATTATTTAACTTCTTAGTCTCATAAAGTATAATTGTTTTGTTTGTCCTCCCACATTTCAAGCTATCCCAAGAAGCAGGCTGGCATTTCATTTAGAGATTAATTTTTCCTAGTCCACTTTATTTTCTTCTGGTATTGTACATGATAAAGCCATATTGTAATACATTTCCTTTGATATTGACGGGACCCTGAATGTACTAGCAGACTCTGCAGCCTGTCGCCTTCCCAGTGGATTGGACTGTCATGGCCCTTGCATGAGCTGTGGTGTGCACTGATTCAGCCTCAGAAGGTCTCTTCTCTCTCACTTCAATACGAAGAGAGGTTAAGCTAGCCCTGTTCGTGGGCTGGCTAGAATTGTCTAGATTCCATGGCAGACTCAAAAATTCTCTGAAAACTGAAAAAAACTCTGAAATTCTTTTTGTTCATTATTCATACTTCCCAGATAATACGGGAGAAAACCAGTTGTGAATTCCTTAACATCTTCAATATATAAAACAAGATTTCAGTACGCTTTAAAATACACATAGCCAGTTTCAAATATGAAAGGAACATCCAACCTAAATTCTGCTGTGTTGATATGAGAAAATAATAAAAGACAAATAGGAACAGTTTGTACTTTGTGCCATCAGACGCTCAAATCACAAAACCATGCTGTTAGCTTCAGACAGCCTGAAGTGCCCTTCAGCATAACAGAAAAGACAAGAAGAATAGAAAATGCAGTTGGTCCAGTATTGAGCTTAATAGGAAGTCTTAATTCTTTGTGCTTAGGGGAAAAATTAAGCTGAAAGTATCAGACAGGCACAGAAAAGTAAGTTTCTGAGTAGAGTAGTGATAGGAAAAGGTCCTGAGTTCTAGTGTAAAAAAAGTTTTTTTAAAAACCCCGCAAAACCCTGAAAAACACCTCAATTCCAGTGTCTCTAGAGGATATTGTTCTGAGTAAGTAGACATGAAGAATGATTACCTCAAAGCATAAAGACACTGACACTTTTATCCCCAGAAGACCTGTTTCCTTGTGAGTAAGAATTTCCTGCCTGTGTCACTGAACCTTTTTCAGACAAAGTTTCAGCTTTTCAAGAGCTGTATACACAGCTCTGCTTGAAAAGGTCTTACATATGTCATCTGCATTTCTGCAGACTGCATAGCTTGGAGAAGAGAGATTAAAGGTCAATATTTGTTATAACAGATCAGTCTGGCAGGAAATGAATGACCATGATATAATTCTTTAAGAAGAATTCACTGTAACTACAAATGAGAGCCAGATGCAGTCTTGATACAGAGCTGTCACTGAGTCACCTGGTGCAGGAGAGAGTATGTTATTAACAGCCAGTGCAAACAACTGAGATTCCTCCCATCCTTTCACCTGTTAAATCTATGTCTACTACAGCATTAAATGTATTATATCATCTAGCTTAACTAAATCAAAGCAGGGAAAGATTAATTGGACAGTATACTAAATGTCATAATGCTGAAACAAAGCTGTAATATCTGCAAAAAAAAAAAAATCGGAAAACAACATTGTAATTAACAACTATAAATGACTACATGGAAACCAGTAACAAGACATGTGTGCAGTGCAGTGGTTTACCAGAAAACACTAAGCTTATAGAATTATTAAAGGAAAAGGGAATTATATCTACTCCAGCAAAAAAGGATGAATTATTGTCTACTTGTTTTTAAATAATTTTCAAAACACTGTGCCATTCATATACTTCTAAATCAAGAAGGAGACCTCACTGCAATTAATGTGCTTGCAAAAACCAAACCCAAACAAACCCAGCTATATGGCACTAGTACTGAATTTGATAGCTATATGTCAGAAAACTAGAAGACGAGCACCAAATCTTTTAATTTTCTGTAGAGAAGTTAGCATTCAACCTTCTTGATTTTCCTTAGATTTTTTCTTCCTCTTGTCAGAATATCGCAAACAGGCATACAAATCCTTACACTTATCTTCACTTACATATCTTTTACAGCTGTTTGGAGATTGTGATAAACTAAACTGACTCTTTACTAGATCTAGCAACATCTTATATTCAGTTTTACATGTAAACATAGGCACAGAGTAGGAACCTAGGCATGCCACAAACATGCACTTTTGCATTCTTGAACATACAGATAGAAAGAAACTGTCTGGACAGATGGAAAAATAAACACTTCTATCTGTCTAGCTGAACATTAAAACACAAAGCACCTCCACACCTATATTAGAGTGGTTTTCTGTTCAATACAGTGAAGACAAATGAAAGATGGGTGATTCACCAACACTTATTTACCGTACCTTTGGCATCTTTAGTATTTATTTATATAAAAAAATATACCCAGGTTAGTATTTAGGCTGACATCTTCACAGTATTCAGATTTTTTTTAATTGTCTTTAAAATTAAACCAAATGAACAGACAAAAACCTTAAATAGCTTTGAAAAGTCTGCGTCTTTTTGTTTTTACTACAGTTCAGTACTTAGAAATAAGGGGGAATGACTCAACACTAGGTGATTTGTAGCTTTTCCAAATGGCTATTGAGTATTCCCCAAGCAACACCATGAACACTATGAACTATGACCAGTGAACAGTGTTCTGAAAATTAGGCCTACCTGGAAAAACTAACATTTACGAATTCTAGAGAACCTTTTTTTCCCACTTATAAAATAAGGTTATGTTTATTTTTATGTAATGTTGTAGTTTAACATCTTTGAAAGAAAAAGCTTTTATGCTAAAAAGAATTGAAGAGATGCAGACAGAATCAGCACTATCTGATAAAAGTCAGCAGGTGAAAGTGGGTGTATTTTAATGTGCTTTTAAGTTCCAGAATGCAATTTAGATGTCTCGTGTTGGAGAAAAATGTAGTTTTGTTTGTAACCAGTTTCTTCAAAGCCAAATGTAGCTTGAGAGTTCTATATTAAATTATACAATTTCCATGTGCTGGGAACATATGTTTCTCCATTCTTGACTCCTCTCTGTTGTGTTTTGCTCCAGCTTTGAATCCTCTGATGTATTTGCTGTGAATTTTATAGGGATATTTCAAATATTTTTAATTCAAGTTGCTAATATCTGATGGTAGTTACAGTGATTTTTATGATTAGTTTACACTTGGAAACACACGGCAGTATAAACTTAAAATTGCAAAGTGCAGTAATGAGCAAACATATAATTATCCAAAGTAATAAAATCCAAAGTATTTGTTAAAAATCAACACAACCTTCCTTGAACTTCACAGTTCTCTTAACACAGCCATGCACTTGACTTCTATTGGAAAGTATATGACAAAACTGGAATAAATACTTGCATTTGTTTTATTTGGAGATTACTTTGCATTGTTCGTGTTTTCCATGCTTCTTCAAGTGCAAAAGGAATTTTGAATATGTCTGTTTTCCTGGGACTTCCTTATACTCTGGAAGAACATTGGTTCTTCCAGGTTCTTTGAGCACTCAAGAATTAGAATTACATTATAATATAAATGTTTTCTTTCTTGATGTAAAAACTGTATGGAATGCCAAGAATAGAAGTATATATCTATTTAGAGAACCATTTCTCTTTAATGTTTGGACAGTAAATAAGCAAGTCTGAGACAGATGATAATTTGCACTGATAGATTTGCTTCAAAATTAACTACTCCAGCAGGACTTTTTTTTCAAAGTCTGTTTTTGGAGGGGTGGGATTTTAGGAAGAATGAAAATTGTTTGAATGAACATCCTGGGCCTTAGCAACTTAGAACCAACATACTTTTAAATGGTAAAAATCCTGTTTGCTATCTTTTTAAGTTGTTTTTAGGAGGAATTTAGAACCATTGCCTGGGAATGTAGGGATGGTGTTAAGGAAATAAAGGCTCATCTGAAGCTGAGACTTGCAAGGGACATTGAGGGCAACAAGACGACCTTTATTGCTATATAAAAAAAGGCTGAACAAGGAAAATGTTGGCTTATTGTTGCATAGAGTAGTGACAACAGACACGGCTGAAGGTACTCAATGCCTTCTTTGCCTGAGGCTCCATCAGAAGGTCTCCCAGGCCTCCCTGCTTAGAGGCAGGGTTCAGCAAGACCTACCATGAGGATTGAGTCAGGGATTATTTGCAAGAACTGTAGCCATACCTGTTTGTGAGACCAGATGGACTGTATCCAAGGGCGGTGAGAGAGCTGGCCAGTGTCCTTACAAGGCTACTCTCTATCATCTTTAAAAACTTCTGGACACTGGGGGAGATCCCTGAAAACTGTAGAAAAGTGGGGGTAGCACCTGTCCTCAAAAAGGGTCAAATGGATAATCTGGGGAGCTGCAGCCTCACTTCACTGCCTGGGAAAATCATGGGGCAAGTCCTCTTGCAACACATACCTGGGCACATGGAGTAGAAGAAGGTGACTCGGAGTAGTCAGCATGGATTTACCAAGGGTAGGTCATGCCTGCCCAACCTAATTGCCATCTATGATAAACTTCTATGATTAGGGCAGAGCAGTGGATATTATTTACCTTGACTGTAGCAAGGTTTTCAACACTAGGTACCACAATATTCTTGCATCCAAGTTAGGATGCTATAATTTGTATGTGTGGTCTGGGTGCATAAAAACCCATTTATATGGTTGGGATCAGATGGTTGTGGTTAATGGGTTGTACTCCACCTGGAGGCTAGCAAGAAGTGGAGTACTGCCTATCCTGAGACCTGTCCTACTTTATGTTTTTTATCAATAAACTAGAAATGACAACAAAGGGCACTCTCATCAAGCTTGAAGATGGTGTCAAAGTGGAGGGAATAGTTGATATGCTCAAAGGCAACCAAAGGGAGCCAGACAGGCGAAAAGAATGGGGACAAAAAGAACCTTACGAAAATCAACAAGGACAAATGCCAAGTCCTGCACCTGGGAGGATATGGGCTGCAGACCACTTGCCTGGCTGGAGTGTGGCTCTGCAAAAAAAGGCCCTGGGGTTTGTGTCAGACAGTGAACTGGGCATGAACCAGCAGCAAGCCTCGTAGCTGACCCTGGTTTAAGCAGACAGTTGAGCAGGTGATCTCCTGAGGTCCCCTTCAGTATGAACTATCCTTTTATCCTCCAATAGTGAAATGAATCTTATCTGCAAAATTAACTCCTGAGGAATAGATGACCTGTTTGTTTTCCTGTCATACAGAAGTGAGAACTGTGGCTACTGATACTGGTATCTCCCCTGTGTTGAGCTTGTGAAATCATTACATTCTCCCAACATCTTGATCAAGGCTTTAGAGCAGGTACTAGTATATTTTCATGTGTTCAGGAGAGCCATGAATATCCCAGAAACAGAAAGTGCCTTGGCATCTGCACATAACAGCAAATTCAAAGAGGAAGTCTATTGCCTATCATCACCATCACAGCAAGGGAGAAAAGACCAATAACTGAAAGCATTCAGTCAGCATGTCCAGCACTTTGAGCAATCTGAGTTACATTATTTTAGATAAAACGTATTCATTTATGATTATATGTAGATTTGGTATATATTTTCCACTCTCTAATATTTTTGAGATGTAAAAAATGTTGTAATTTATCAAATTATCTTAAGGTGTTTTCTAGAAAAGCTAGCAAGAGTAACACAGAAATAACTCATAGACTAGTTAAGAGTATAATTAAGTGGAAAATGCACATTCAACTTTCTGCTCAGGTCTTCACTAGGGAGGACCATTACCTGAATATAATTTAGATGTCCAGGAATGCGTAAAGGTCAGAAAAAAGGAAAAGTCTAACTCTTAATCTTTTGCCATGATAATTTGATTCTGTTCTAGAGTAAGTATTTTTTTCCCATGGAAAATTTAATCAAAATTATTATGTCCCTCCACAGAAAATACATGTTGTCAAAACTGTCTCATTACTTTTATTTTCAATATTTTCTAAAATATCCTGCTGCTAAAAGTCTCTTTAACAAAAAAAAAAAAAATCTATTGAGCGCTATGTTTCTAAGAGTTTGATTTTACTTAGTAAACAGTTAATTATATCTGAGAAAATGTGATTTACATGACTTGTCATTTCATTATTTTATCTGTACCTTTCAGTAACAGATATGAACTCTCTTTCCTGTTGGTAATAAAATTCAGAGTAACTTATTTGGCAGAAAAAATAATTTCCAGTTATTTTCTCATTGAACAGAAGAGTCAACCTATTGACAGAAACTCATTTGAGGACACCACTCCAGTGTCTTCAGTTCAGTAGCTACAAAGCAGCATCCATTCTGACTAGTTTTCTGGGAATTTATTTAGGCTTAATGGTGTCAAGGGATGGCACTTTTTTTTTGTCCTTGTCAATAACTTTTCACTACCACTCATGCTTTCTTAACATGTAGTCTCACTTAGTTTAAAAGAAGTATTTTAGCATTCTGGATTTAACTTTCCTGTTGTTTGCACCTGTTTACACTAGGTTTATGCTTTGATTGTGTTTTCTGAATTTCAAGCAATTCCAGTGACAAAAATGGTGTGAGATAGCTGTCAAGTTTTCCACCTCCATCATCAGCTATATTTGGACTTGTCATGCATATTTTTCCGTCCCTCATAGCTTCTTGCCCGGCGTTCTGAGACTTTTCAATATCAATAGTTTCATGTTCAATATTTAGTCTGGGAATTTTGGGGATAGTGGCATACATATAATAATGCTAAATAATCCTGTTATTTCAGACTGATCAGAGCCTTTTGAGACAGCCAGCTCTTGAGTTTTACATCTATATTGATTTTGTACATTTTCAGTATAACAGGCTGCCAATCATTAACTTTTGCAAACAAATACTATTCAGCAGCACTTTTCTTCACAGTTGCAGGACTTCTTAGGGCTTGTTTGTTCTAAATTATGCTACAGTTGGTTTAATTATGATTAATCCTTCATTGTTGTTTTTTATTGAAAAGAGCAGCTCTAGAATGTCATCTGATTTTTCTGTCAGTGATAATTTTTTTATTTTTAATTGTTTGTTGGCTAGTAAGCAAACTGGCACTGCTGATGGGCATGCTGTGACATAGCTTTGTAAAAGCAGGCCCATGACCTGAAGAAATTTAGTTTCTTTAATCAAGAATTGTATCTGTTCAGATCTGGAGTCCCATCTGTTTCTATCTACACACTATTATCACGCAAGTCCTGAACACCTTACCCTAGCAGCCTGACATACTAGAAAAGATACCAGGTTGTGGATATGTGTGTAACGGCAGCTCTTGAAAGGAGCTCCAGATGGCAGCACCCAAAGGCCATCCACTGCCACTTGGCACTGCCGAGCTTGTTAAAAGGTAGCTGCTTGAGATGCAAGTAGGTTCACCTACATATAAATCATGTATGCCTTTTGAGGTGGGTTGTTTGTTTTTTTTGAGAAGACTTGTCCACCCCCAGTCTGTTGAGAAATATGAATGTTAGTTGTAACCCTCTGATAGATCTGGGGAAGAATTTACTGCAGTCTGTAGTGTTCGCCACAATTAATTAGTTTTGAAATGGAATGAGACATAGGACTAATCTGTAAACACTGTCAGGGTATCTGAAAAATATGAAGAATAGGGGTCTATTAATACTTCCTTCAGAGAACAACTGACATACCTTCAGCATAAATAATGAGAGCCTGGAAGTAATATGACACTTTTTTTCTCAGTTCAGTTTAAATTAGGCTGTGCAAAAACAGAGATGAGCAGACATTCTTAAAAATAAGACCAGTAGGCAAATGCAAGTTCTAAAGGATCTTCATTTGAATTCCGTAAAAAAAGGAACTGCAAAGCAATAGAAAGGCACAGAAGGAAGGCTGGTGGTTAGAGTTATGAGAAATGTTCTTAGTTGACTCATGACAGACTGATTTCCAGCCTCCTACTGAAAATGCCCCGGTAGAACATGAAGGTCAGTATTTGCGATGGTGGGGAAATGTAAGTAATATGGGAAGCATATTAAAAATGTTGTCTAATATCCTCCACAAGCCCACAAAACACACATTAGCATTCTATAATTCCAGAGAGCATTTTCTGCTAGTGATACTTTCTAACTTTTGATTTATAATGCAGGATGTATATATGATTTATTTTTGATAGATACTATAATTAAGCCAGATTTAATATAAAAGGTACCAATATGGTCTTTAAAGTTTATTGGGTTTTGTGAAGGCAGAGAGCTTTTAAAGATCACTTTTATGTTTTCAATTTTTTTTGTGGTTTTTGTTGTTCTTGTTGTTGTTTGGTTGTTTGACTTTTTTTTTCAGTGTTTTTGCACCATAAAGTAGGTTTCTCTGCATTAAATATCTTCCAGATTTTTTTTTTCCAAACTCAGAGAAATAAGAACTAAAATGGAATGGTAGCCGTTGGGAAACAAGGTTTTGGAAAAGAAGGCGGCAGTGTAAACTAATACGAGATAATAAACAGCTGAAGAATGATTTGCTGTCAAAAATTAGATATGTCATTCCTCATATGAGTACATGAGTAAATGAAACAATGAAGAACAACGAAAGATGGTCAGATTACTTGCTGGATGGAACTAGTACTATTTGATAGATCTGTTGTGACATGATTGTTAGTGGAGTTCCTAAAACAATTTCTATCATTATTTCCTAAGAATTATTTGCTAAGATTAGACCATCCAGAGTTACAATCTTAGTTTAAGTGCTTATTTCCCTATCTTACCCTTTTCCTTTCCAGTTCCACTTCATCTTGTTTTCTGAATATTTATTTTTATTCATTATCTAGTTTGCATTATCGTTGTAACTTAATGTAGTTATATAGCTTTATATAACAATGATTATATATAGTATAATATTATAATAATACATATAACAATTATTACAAAATTTTATTATACACAATATAATATAATATATTATTATAATAATTATATATTATGTATAAGTTCATTCTTCATGAACTTCATTCAGGACAGCTTCCATGATTATATAGTCCAACTAACCTGCCAAAGAACTGACAGAAGACTCAGAAGCTCACGTGTTTCCACTGCTTCAAAACAGGACAATATTCAGGTTTTAGACAGTGCAGATTTTAGACTGCTCTATCCCTCCTTTCATCCCTCTAGCCTTCCTGTCTTCTGCCATGTACTGTCTCTTCTTCCATAACTTCTTCCACACTGCTTCTTCTTTCTGTCTTCGTCTTTCATTGTTGTTAAAAAACAAAACAAAACAAAACAACTGCACCAAACCCCCCAAAATAACCTGTCTTAGCCAGGTTAATCTACTTTCTTTGTGACACAGCTGTGATATAACTAAAATGTCTTAACAAGTCTGATACTACACATTAGCTATGTCTTTCAGTGAATGTGCAGGACAGGTCTGTGTCATTCCGGCAGAGAGGTCACAAATAAGAGGCAGCACTAGAAACAGTACATTCTCTTTATATTTGTGCTGTTCTCTTCTTTCTTTCTATGTGTATTGTTCTTTTGTTTTCAGGAAAACATATTTTCAGGAAGGAGAACAGCAGCAATAGCAGTAACAACAGAAACTTCTTCCTGGAAGAATCACAGGACAGACTCTCATGTGTCTCTTCCTTCAAAGAAAGAAGTAAAAGCTATTACTAAAATGAAGACCTTCCTTTACTGCTGTATACTCCAAAATTGTTAGCTATTTCCACCCACCATTTTAAGAAAGGCAGACAACATTTTTTAATAACAAAGATTTCCCACTCCACAACAAAAAATGGGGTCTTGAGTTTTGTTTTACTGTTTAATATAGAAAAAGTAACATGCTTTTATTTTTGCTCTGTGTCATTTATTCCATGATGCTGAAAATGCTGCTGGTGATTCTATGGAAATATATTCTCAAGACTATGTTCAAGATACCTATAATAGGAGAGAAACAGAAATTTCCCTGTACTACAAAACTCAAAATAAGGCAGAAAATACCAGTCAACTGTTGAGAATAATGGACTTGTGGATTAAGATACTAAAGGTGATAAAATCTCAAGCTAAACAAATGAAGTCACTGCTTGTTTATTTCTCATAATAAACACCATATGAAGTAACTTAGGTGAATTTGTAAATTTAATTAATAGCCCTTAGAGACTGAGACTGTTAAAGTGGGAAATGTGATATATGTGTCAGGGGCAAAGTTTCCTGTCAACAAATAATGACATTCCCAAGAAACTGGGAGCTGTGTAACACCAGAATTATTGAAACCTGAAGTCCTAGGTGATAGAAGTTGAGCATTTCCAGCAATTGAATAATTCATAATATGAATCAAGCAAGATTTAAGACAGTGGACCACTCAAAAGGTTCCTGACCATGCGCAGTACGAATCAAGCTCCTCAGATAGCTTGAATACTTTGTTAATACACACATAGTATCTACAGTAATCAAGTACTATGAGTAGAGTTCTTCTCAAAATGAATTGAACACTTTGTGATTGCATGAGTAATTAGTATAGACCAATAGAAGTGGATCTGTGGAGTGAAACAGCTGAGGGCCTGTCATTCACACCTGAAACATTTCATGATTTTTTTAACTTCAGATTAATCTGACCTCATGGAGCCCCTGCCCATTTGTGGCTAGAATAGGTTAGATGCACTCCAGAAGCACACTATCAGTTTCATTTCCTACATAAAAGCAATCTCATTCTAAGATAATTTCAGCAATTCCATTGAATTTAGCTAGGTCCTACTACTGACTGAGGTAACTGGTATAATCCAGATAACACAGTCGTCTTCCTTTCATTAACATGAGCAATGCATAGATGTAATATCTCCTGCTTTCTGAAAACAGACACAGCCAGTTGCCACCTATGTAGACTGCTGATGTTTGGATTGCTTTTTTATCCAGACTTATGTCTATGATCGTGACGTTACATGGTATTTTTTGAGATCCTGTTTAACAAAGTGTTCTGATCTAGGTTTTATTTAAGGATTTTGTGCCAGTTCCAGTAGGTTGTCAAACACCATTAATTCGTTTGTAGGATGCATAACTGTCTTTAGAAATACTTTTTTTTAACAATTATCCTATTGACAGTATCAAGGTGGACATTGCCACCATCTACTGATTTGAATAATTGAATAGTCCAGGGAACTTCTGTTATTACAGGAATGTTAGTGTTTATTTGTTCCATCACTTTTAACAGTCATGGAGTTATGTGTTTTGAAGTACATGAAATGTTGAAACACCTATATGATATGGAAAATACAGTTCAGCAGATGATACAGTTTTGATAATAACCTGTGGTCATCAGAGAAGTGGCAACTTACTGCTTTGTATAGAGAAATAAAACAATGTGCTCATCTTACATTTGAGAAAAAAAAAATCTGAGGCGAAACTATTTTCCAGAAGTAATATTATACCTTTAGAGATTATGTGTAGAATGCATTGGAGATTAAAAACTTCTAACTCTTTTTGAAGGAAACAATAACTATTTCCTTATTGAGTAAAAAATATTGTATAGCAAAGTACATCATGTGCATAATAAAATGAAAAATTTCAAATAGTATTTGAAATAATGCAGTGTTTGTACTCAAAAATAAACTCATCCCTGTTGCAAGTAATAGGAGTACTACCTTTCTGAAGTGAAGTCTCAATGTAAGTACTCAGATGCATCAAGGCAATTTTTTAAAATATTTTTTTCCCAGAGATCAGACATCGTTGACAGTTTCATGTAGAAAGTTTTCTTTCATTTATTAAAGAAAAACAAGAAAAGCTCTCTTTCATTTACCATGACATAAAGGAAATATGCAGACTAGGTTCACAAAAGCATTGAAGAAAAGTTCTCATTTATAATTTCATGATTACAGTGTATTTTAAGGAGATAGGAAAGCCAGATTCTTTTCTAACCTCTGGTGGTTTCCCGGTCTATTATTCTGAGTACTCTCCAAACCAGTTGATCAAGGTGCAGCCAAAATGTCTGGATTCAGTGCTTGGTAAAAATTTTTTTTTTCCAAAGCACTGGCCAAAACATTAGACTAGAGGACCATTTTTTTGATCATTTTGTCTGCCTGATTATTCATGAGTTTGTACAAAGATGAAGCATGTTTATGGCAGGTAGAGTGGAAGGTTTATTGTAGGCCTGATTTTCTACTGGATAGAAGAAAAAGTTCTAAATCACTTTCTTGCTAGCTTGGGGCAAGGTTTTGATCTTGAATCTCCCACCTTTAGGTTAAGTATTCTTTAAGCGGCTCTAGCTTCCTTTTTTTTTTTTTTTTTTTTTTTTTTCATATTTTGATTTGCCTTGAGCTTTAGAAGCAGAGATCCTCATTTCAATCTTGTTGATGACTTGAGTGGAAAACATGGCATTCAATCAAGTGTAGAAGGTGAATTGTCATTATTTTCTTTATATGTTCATTTTATATTTAAAAAAATGATACATAATAAACACATCTCTTTAGCCTCTTTTGTATCCAAATTCAAACTTTAAAGAATAGTTTTAGAAACTTCTTTTCCAAGTTCTTAAATTAAGTTTGAAAATGTATTTCTGTTATTATTACTATTATATACACTGAGTGTCTTTATCAATGTGAGATATATTACAGGTTTTCCAATGACTGGAAAAGAACCACAGTTCCATAATTATTCATTCTATGATATCAAACATAGATTCAATTGATCATCATATATAGAAGAGAAGACACCAGTGAAAGACTGAATGGGTAACCAAGAATGTTTTTCTTCTCTTTCTGTCATGGGTATAAGAATTCAGACGTTTTCTTTGTAATGTGAAGAAAATAGTTCTGTAGTCAGGCTTTCTGTTTTCTGACACAAAATTCACTATTACGTTAAGACATAGAAAAGGACTTTGTTACATGTAGAGTAATTTTTTTTTCTTTATGTAGTGTTGGGTTTTTTCACTGTTAAAGAGGTAAAATGCCCAGTGGATCAAAACAACAAATCAGATAACTTCCCAATAAGATATGTTTTTTAATATAAGGCCATTCAGTTCTTAGAATTCAGAGGTGAGATCAGACATTATTATAACTCTTTTCAGGCCTGAGAAGACCAATACCTGTGTGGGATAGAACAATACCATATTTTCATTTTTAGGTCTTGATCCTTGATTGCTATGATGTTAATCAAAATCATTATAATATATAGCTGCACTAAATTTGCTCAGGAATACAGTGTGTTTTATAGTAAGACATGAAAAATACAAAGGAGAAGACCTTATTTGGGGATACGGGATGTGTTACACACTGTATTTCCTTAATTATTTTAGCAGGAGCAAAGGGCAATCTCCCAAGTGGCATTTACCATTTGGGAAAAAAATGCATTCATACACATGCATTAGCTTACAGGGGATTGTTCATGTTTTAAGCAAAGACAGTGTCCAGATTAAAGCATAAGAAATTTTGGCATCTCATTCTCTCTGTCTCACTTCAAGAAAGAAGTTCGAAAAGTAAAGAACAGAGAAAATGTTCTCTTTCCTCTTTTCAACCTAGTTCACTATGAGCAGATTAAAGTTGTGTCACATTAGTCACGGTAGTAGGATATTAGTATGAGTGGCAATTATACTACTGTGCAACATTAGTCATGGGATTCGATTATCACTACCAAGCCTGCTATTTCCATTTATGGAGGATTTCAGTTCTATATAAGGCTGATTCTTCTTTTCTTCAGGGGAGAATATTGTAAAACTCATTTTCTGGTGGGGTGTTATGACATGGGGCTCTGCTCTTAGCTGTGAGGTGGTTACAGGAATTTCCCTTGAAAGGAGAGGAGATAAAATGGACAGATGGACAGATGGTACAGGCAGAATAGTTGTCTCACTATAAAAAGAATTAAACCAAGCATCTTATTTTAATTCTTCACCAGTGTACAGACAAGAAAATTAACTGAGTCCACATTTGCTTCAAAGTCTACTGACTCCCAGGTAAAATGGATTCAGGAGATATTTTGTTTTCACACTGAATAGGTAATCATGTAAATCTTTTGGTGTTATGCCTTATCTAAATTTTTAAAACCTTGTTCTAATAGAGAAGGAAATGAAGTTAAATCCGTTTCTCCTGAAATGATCACTTAATTGAAGTAACTGGAGACCAGTATATACCTCTAAAGACAAAAAAAAATAAAAAGATGATCCATTCCAAATTAATTAAGCAGCTACTCCTATGACATATAGGGAACTATAGTTAGGCCAAGTTGCCTAACTTCACCAAACCCAGTTTTAGTTTTTAATTTTTTTTTATTTCATATTTAGCTACTGATGGTAGCTTCCTCTGCATCAGGAGCATCTCTTTTATAAAAAGCGGTAAGCATATACCCTGTTTTCTTACAGGTCAGAAGATTTATACACAAATGAAGACAGCCAGAGCTGGATTCCAGAATGTCCTTGTCACAGGGAATTTGGCTTCCACACCCTCCACAGGTCTTTAATGTGCACCAGCCACTGGACTGCAAGGCATGCTCTTCTATTTCCGCCAGGTCTTGGTCAACAAGTTCCCAGGAACTGGACTGTCAGACCAAATATTTATGCATTGGAGCTAGGCTCTTTCTTCTGAACTGACTCTCAAATTCCTGGCTGCACAATGTCTGCACTGTTTCTTAATAGCAAGAACATCCACAGTTATAACAGATACTGATTAACAAGGTGGTAATAAATATGAATTTTCAGGCTCTAACTCAATCTCTTTCCCTTGTGTGTTTTTTTTTTCCTCTACTTGTGCCTGTGACTTTTTCACTTCAGTGTTCTGCCCTTGTGGTTAAAGTGAATAACTTTCAGAAGAGGGATCCAAAATATTGTAAAAAGCAAACTGAAAAATTGGAAACAAAAAATAGAAAAAGAAAATCTTAGTCCTATTTATTTTATGGTAAACAGAACTGAATACACAATATAACTTCGGAAATTTACATTGCTTTTTGCAGAAATCTGATACTATTTTTTTTAAAATACTGCAAGACTCAAGAATATACTTTGAGGGCATTGATTTCAATAGGAAATAGTCAAGTGTCAGACATTTATTAGCAATCTTTCTGTTCAATACATGGAACAATAAATTCAGAAACTAAGGCATCTAGCAGGTGGGTATAGTGTGGAAAGTGCTTAAAAACAAGTCATGTTGCATATTTCATGGAGACTTTTTCTATTCGTGCCTTTCTCCAAATGGTATTAGCTTTAGAGAAGAAATCTCAAACTTTCCTTTGTCACTGAAACCTCTATGACCCTGTTCTATCCTTAGGTAAAAAGAATACAGAGAAAATTGGAGGAACATGAATTGAGTGTCAGTAAAGAAATACTTCCTTTTCAAGGTGAACTAGCCTGAACATGCAAAAGAGACACTCTGTGGTGTCATATAGTTAGAAAAGAAAACTCTTTGCAGATCCATCTGCATTTCTCTATGCTTTTAAAATCCAATTTCTGTCTAAAAATTCCCTAAAATTCCTTTTTATTTTTTTTTCCTGTTCAAGCTACAGGTTACATTTTAAGTACAGTACCTTAATATATATATATTTTTAGTGATAAGTAATTATTACTTCAATCTGAGAAAAAACAACTTTGAATGGCTGTGAGACACTGAAATAGAATAGACACATTATGATACTGTGAAAGAGTCAGAGTGTGACCACACAGACCTGAGATTAGAGCAAGGAGAATACAATTTTGCTACTCAACAGAAACAAAATGAATTCAGTTCGTACTGGTCAGCATTCTTAAAAGTCACTTTGCTAATGAATGTTTGCCATAGATGTTCAGCCTTCATCCTTAGGGATAATTTATGTCGTTTGGGAGGGAATGGGAAGACCTTGTCAACCTTACCAAAGACCTTTGAGATCATCTTTTTACATCTTAACCAGTCAGTATGCATGACAGCATGTAGGAAAAATGTCAGACACAATATATGCATAACATGAAGAGACAGATCATCTAAAAAATACACTAAAATTACTTGAGATATTTAGTGAAGAGATTAAATCTTATTCTATTATTTTGTTTCTCTAGTCTCCTTTTTTACTACCATTATTATTTTATTTTGCTATTCTTTAGGCAAAAGTTTCAATACGTCCCTTGAGTTCACATCCAACTTTGATGCTGCTTTTCTGTTCTAGACTTGAATCCTCCCTGAAGTTATTTTAGGACATTGCCTACTAAGGAACTGAGGAGAAAGAATTGGGGCCACAAGATATTTTTAATCTTAGAACTGTTACTCTTGCATTTCTTACTTAATCATTATGGTTTCTCCAGGCCTTTTACTTAATTACTAACTGATCAGTTTTTACTTCCACTTCATCCTTATACTTTTTCTTCCACTCTTCTACTGTCTTCCCATTTTATAACAAAAATCTTCATAATTTTGCAATCATTTTACTATCCTTGGTTTAGAACATCCTTGTCTTGTCTATTCTCTAGCTACACACCCTTGAGAAAATGTAAATGAAGGACTGGCAATAGCACTGTATTTGTAAAGTAGACATAACCTCTCTTCAGCATTTTCATAAGAATTTTCCCCAACACACGTGTGCTTTTCTTTATTTCCTACGTCTTCTTCTCCTTTATGTTCACAGAACACAGGACTGCTGTCTTTTTGCATCACATATTTGTCACCTTTTTTCCAATTTCCTTGTTTGGGGCCTTCCCAGACATACCAGTGCTTATCTGTTTCTTCCAGACTCACACTGTAAGTCTGTCTTGCTTTTGCTACAGGCATGGTACTGCACTTGGTCTCTCAGCAAATGCTATGCTGTATCTCTAGACTTTACTGCACACACCTAAGGGCAGATGAGAGGAGAAGCATCACTAATCAGTCTGTTTCATATCATGCAGCTATGGGAAGCCCATTAAGCTACTGGCAATGTGCACAGGCAAAGGAGAATCTGTCATGACGTCTCCCACAGGTATCTAAGAGCTGCCTGGGAACAGAAGAGGAGAGGACACACAACTAAAAAAAAATCTTAAGAACTGAGCTTGCTTCCCAAAAATGTTGCCAAGAAATTATTTGTGGGGAGTGTTGAGCAGAAAATTTGAAGTGAATAAATCACTGCTGAATTCACTCTTCTGGTTTGTTTTAGTGCTTGTAGCATTTTATGTTACTACTTGAAATTATTAGTTGCTGAATTTTTAGTTGCTGTTGAATTTCTTCTCAACGTATTGTACCATATTTCACTGTACTCATTTGAGACGTGATTTGTGATTTGTGCTACATTAGTTGTGATCACTTGTCAGTGTTAATTATAGGTGTTCAGAATATGAACAAACCAAAGAAGCCATGAGCTTTAAAACTCTTGCCATCACAGAGATTTAAGAAAATTCTTATTTAGGCACAATAGAGGAATGTTAAAGACTTTCTTTTCATATAAAAACATTTTGATCACTGTATAATAACTAAGCCACCATATGATTTATCGGTTAAGTAAATTGTATACCTGTATTCACTTACAACTGGTATATATCCATCTATGATGTTAGATATAAAGACTAGGATTCATACCACCTAGGTTTAGCCTTCCAAAGAAGTTAAGCAAATAGTCTGAGCTACTCATCCAAGCTATCTCTGTCATGAAGGGAAAGAAAAAACAGATGATTTATCCCAAAGATCTTAGGCATCTGTCTAACCATGAAATCAACTGCTCTCCAAAAACTGCAATTTATTTCCATTAAAAGAAGTCTATATAAAAGCTGACATTTAAAGCATGCAGTCAAACTCCTGTTCAGCTCTTTTAATTCTGTTTCAGGTGACCCACTTCTTAGAGATCAGAGCATCAGCCTATATAAAATTAATTGTTTATGAATACTTCAGAAGATTTGTTTTTACAGTTCTAACAGTTCTAACCTTAAACCTATCAGAGATTTCACACATCAAAGGTCCTATGATTTGCTGAAAGATAAGGAGTGCCCGGGAAGAAGTGTTAAAACTAGAGACAGTTTGTTCTGGGAAGAACATGATGGTTCAGGCACTGCAGATAATCCACATTAAGGTCAGATTTCTTTTACCGTCCAAACTAAAATTATTCTGGAAAAGAAATGCTTCTTTAGGCAAAAGAGGCATTTCTGGAGTAAGCTTTATTAATTCTTTTCAGGGTTTTTGGTTGTTTTTTGTTTTGTTTTTTTTTTTTTTAATTTATTGTGAAGTAAAACAGAGGAGTTAATTTTTTTACCCATTTTAATAGAACAGCTACTGCATTTAATCTTACTAGCTGATTAACAGTTACTTAGTCATACATTTAATTCTAGGGATAACATTGGAAAATCAGAACAGGAGATTCAGGAGTGATATGAAGCTTCAAGAACTTCCAAAAGGCTCTTTAAGAACTGACCACCAGTAATATTTTCTTTGATTGTTTGCTTGCTGGCAGACTCTGTGTGGAAATAGTGGAGTCCTGTGGTACTCCTGTAAAGACTTCAGTAATGTAAGCAGTTTGGAAAGAGTTACATCTAGAACAAAGATCAGACGGGTATATATAGCAAGAAATCTATTTTTTTTTCTTTCCTTTTTTTGTCTTTTCTTTGAAAGTATGGTCAAGCAGCTTGTGCTCAACAATGTGTATTCTCGTATTTTAAAATAAATATGTAAGTAACATAAAGTAAAATTAAAATAGTGAACAAATTATAATTGGCATTTAAATTCAGTACATGCACAAGCATAATATATAACTATCAAAACCAATGTTTCCTAATTACCCAGGAGTCCAGAGTGGACTGTTTACTTAATTTACTTTTAATCACTTTATTTTGTATTTTCGCAGCTGTGTATGCAAATGACATACACAATGTCACCTCTGGCATAGATGTGGGAGAAAGAAGGAAAACTATTAATTGGTCTTTAAGCAGAATTGATTCCCCCAAAGCAGTAGGCTTTGAGTCTATACAGAGAAATAAAATGAAACGACACATAAGTTCTCAGTCCTGATGTTTTCACATGCAGATGGAAATCATAAAAAGCAAGTTGAATACTTTTGACTATGGTTATACAATTCTGAAATAAATGGAGAACCTGGAGCTAGATTAAAGAAAAGATAGACATATACTGAGTATATTTAAAACAAGAAAAAGTCTACAATGATACGAAAGAAACCTTTATAAAATGTTGTAGATTGAACAAACAAAGATGAAACTTCTTGCCAACATACAACACATCCATATTATCAGAAAAGAAAGAATTAATCTGGTTGGTAATTTCAGAAATAACTACCTGAATACAGAAAAAGTAGTTTATGTATGTATAATAAATATATATTTATTGTAGAAAATTGGTGCCTTTCTTCTTCTTGCTTCACTTAGGAATGAAACTGTTTTCTCTTCAGTTTACACAGCACAGAGCCTAATTGATCCTGAACTTCCTTGTGGAGTATCAGCACTGTTTAACATTTTTCTGTTGAATATGTGTAGGAAAGAGACTGTATAAATCAAGACAACTCATTGGATCATGAGTTCTCATGATGAAAAAATTAGTTACAATAAAGAGTATAATAATCAATTACTTTTCTTATTGTGATGTAAATATAACTAAAACGACCCATTATACAAAGAAACCCAGATTCAGATCATATGCGTATTTGGGGCCACACTTAGACATGTGTTAAGTTAGAGTTAAATTACTTCATGGCTTTGCTGCTAACCATTAATTATCTCCAGAATAATGACTTCATTACAGCTCTGTATGTATTTATGTTTTTCTCAGGAAATTTATTTTTTTGAAAGCTAAAAAAAAAAATGTTTTAGTCCCTGATTATAAATTGTTATTAATATATTTTAGCTGACCATAACCTCACAGAGGATAGTAACAGAGAGCTAACTGAAGTCTTGCAGAAAAAAATGTATTAAGCTGTGATGATAATCTTCAGGTGAGCCAAGCTTAGTAATGTCTGTTTCCATCATTGACAGGCTTTTAAACTCATAAGTAAGCAGTCAAAGCCTGCCTAAATGCTTATAATGATATTTAACTATTTTCATATGTATTTTAGCTGAAGGGAAATATTATGAAAAAATGAAGACATTTTCCAAAGGAAAAGTTGGACAACCTACAACTTGACCAGATTTAATATGTTTCACTATTAAGAAACAGAGAAACATTTTAGTAAACTACCAGTTACTTAACATAACTTTGAGAATATCAACTGGACTCACCTTGAAATTTGTAAGAAATATGTTGGAAATAAGAAAATGATACATACCATTGGAAGGATAAACTCTGCTGATGATAGGATCCTTGAGGTTGTAGTAGACAGAAAATTATATAACCTTCGTTTGAGCAGCCTGGAACTGCAACAAAGAGGACAGTGCAGCACAGGTGGTACATAGCTTGCAAAAAGCTCTGTCACTCTACTTAATGGTAGCAAAATCATAATCTGTGGAACGTATTCAGCAGCACTTGAAACGCATCAGGAGACCAGACTAAAGCAAGCTTAACTGGCATCAAGTGTTGAAATGATCGTAATTTTCAAAGGAGAGACCAATCTGAACTGTTTTATACATATAAATGCATGTAGAGGTGTGTGTTCCTTTCTGTGTATATGCATGTGCATGTGTGTATGAATATGTCTGTGTCAGAGGGAAATATAACAGATCAAACACCACAAATTCATCTCTGAACTGTCTTGTGCATTGTCTCTTTAGCTTGTCTATAATAAAAGAGAGACTTCAATTTGGACAGTCTGCTTAGCTGCATAAGAATTCTGGTTTTTTATTGAAAGCTGATGGTCTTACTGCTAGAAAAAAATAATTAGAGGATTGTCAGATATCTCAGCATGCTTGTTGACTTCATTGATTTCAAGATGAGTTGATGTGGATGAAGCTGTTGCCACACATAATGCTGTGGATACACGGTGGGGATAATATGCTTTATTTTTACTGAAAAGACCTCATCTTTTTTCACAGCAATATCATATCTATGTCAGTGAGCATGGTAGTCATAATTTATCTTATGTGGTGTTGTTTTCTAAGGAACCAGCGGGACTTTGACAGGCTTGAGAAGTGGGCCCATGTGAACCTCATGAAGTTCAACAAGGACAGGTGCAAGGCCCTGTACCTGACTCAGGGCAATCCCTGATATCAGTACAGACTGGGGGATGAATAGATTGAGATCAGCCAATGCAGAGGACTTCGAGATATTGGCAGATGAAAAATTAGATATGAGCCAGCAATGAGTGCTTGCAGCCCAAAAAGCCAGTCATATCCTGGGCTGTGTAAAATGATACATGGTCAGCAGATCGAGGGAAGTGATTCTGCCCCTCATCTCCCCTCTCATGAGACCCCACCTGGGGTAATGCATACAGCTCGAAGGTCCCCAGTACAAGAAAGATAGGAACCTGCTAGAGTGGTTCCAGAGGAAGGCCACTAAAATGATCAGAGGGCTGGAACACCTCTCCTATGAAGAAAGGCAGAGGGAGTTGGGGTTGTAAGAAGAGAAGGCTTCGGGAAGGCTTTATTGTGGTCTTTCAGTACTTAAAGGGGGCTTATAAGAAATATGGAGAGAGACTTTTTACCAAGGCCTGTAGTGATAGGACAAGGCTTTAAACTAAAAGAAGTAGATTTAGATTAGACATAAGAAAGACATTCTTTACTATGAGGGTGGTGAGACACTGGAACAGGTTGCCCAGAGAAGTTGTGGATGCCCCATCACTGGAAGTATTCAAGGTCAGGTTAGATGTGGTTTTGAACAACCTGATCTAGTGAAAGAGATATCCCTGCCCATGGCAGGGGGTTGAACTGGTTGATATTTGAAGGTCATTTGCAATCCAAACCATTCTATGAATCTGTTATTTTAGCTTTATCATTTCCTGTATCATAGCTGGCGTTAATGTTACAATTTTCTAGAACATTTTTTTTCCCAAAGCAGTCATATTGTATCACATAACCTGCTGTTCAAGGTAATACTTGCAAACTCACATGATATTTTTTAAATATGCACAGAAGTTGCATGACTTGTGTACAATCGTTGCACCTGTATCTTTAGAATAGCCTATATCATATACTGTCTTTTCTTATTCAGATAGAATGCAAATATCTCCAAGTTAGTTGATTCATGCACTTGTCAGTATCAGTGCTCATTTTCAATCCCCTGCTAAACACATTTACCATGAATGTGATATTTCGAATCCAAAACTTTTTTTTTAAATTCTATTATTTAGTTTCTAATATGGTGTATTTACAGACCAAGTGATGCTTTGTGTCTTCAGTCTAGTAGGAGTATTCTATCTTATTGTTCCCTTGCTGACAGCTGCAGCAAGCCTGTCAAGCAATTATAGAGCACATCGAATGAAAATAATTATCAGGATTTGTCGACATGCAGTATCTGATGGGGCAGCAGCATGAATACTCATTCCGGAATTCCCTGGCAAGATCTGCTACTTCCAAACTGTTTTGAGGACTTAAAAAAAAAAAATCATTTTACATATATTCAATAAATATTTTTGTTTAGTTTTCCTAAGTTTCTGTATTCACCTGCACTGACTGCTTTGTACCCGCTTACAGGTTCTCTCCTCTCTCAGACTGACTTTTTTCCTCTAGTGTTTCAAGAACAATAGAGAACTTTTTCTTGAAATATTTATTTTAGTCTGAGATCTGGATTAGGAATAAGTGTGATGGAGTCACAGAACTACACCTCTTTGTGCACCCAAGAGACATGCTGTTCTGGCAATTGTTCAAGGTTGTATAGTAAATGAGGTTACTTTTTACAATCACCCTCATCTTTGCCTACTTGTTGCTGTAGAAATTAGAAAGTCAATAATGAAAAAGGCAGAGAACTGTGGGAACATAAAAGCTGTCGTGGCAACATTGGAATTTCAAACGGGCACGACTTGTATATAAAGAATCATAGATGCAATAGTTCTCACACAGAGCTTTTTGCTCATGGGCTGTCAAGCTTACTTGTATATGTTAACCAAATCCAAAACACTCCATTATTATTAAGCTGCTTCTTCTACATGTTCATACTGGCACTCTATAGTCACTTCAGTGCATTATATTAATAGTACGCATCACTATATTGCTTACTGCTCTATACAACAGTGCCTGCAACTTTTAGATGTCAAACAGGCTAGGCTTCAAGGTGTCCAGAAACAGGATAACTATTTGAACAACATATGCATCAGTAAATCTGCTGCTGAAAGCAGTTTATCACACATGGCTGGTAAAGCTGATTGGATCAGCTTCAAACCTCTCAAAAAAGTTTCTTCATTACATACTAAACATTGTTTGACTACAATGAAAAATATTAAACAACACTTTTTCTTAATCTTAACTAAAATTGCAATGAGCCCCACCTATGATGTCAATATTGGCGGTACTTGGGTAATTTCCTGCTATAGAGCTCGTTTCTTATTTCACCTTTCACACCTTTCACACTGAAGATCTTTTTTTTAGCAGAACCTGCAAAAACTTGTTACAGCCTTGGGTTTGCAAGTTTGAGAAATTTATATCCATCCTGTAGCTTTTGTATGCCACAGTTCCTGGCTTTATAGAATTGTGTGTTTTCAAGAACAACATTACAAACCTGGTTCATTTGGGTTGTGTTTACTAGTTACCTGATATAGACAATTATATCCTAGTGTTCAGGACTGACAAAATCATATTCAGTGCTGAATGCTGAATGTTGCCCATTATTATCTTGGACAGGATGAAGGTGTTGATTCAGGTATAACTCATTTTTAGCGGCCTCAAAGAAAATGTCTGCACAAATCACATTGATGTCTTTTTAGCTCATACTAGATTTTAGCTTTCAAATACCTCATTTAAAGAATGTTTGTTAGCTGAATAGCTGTAGTAGTCCAGGGATTAGCAAGACTGAAAACTTTCTAGATACATGATAAAAATAGAAGCAATTTGCCATGCTCAGTGTTGTGTTTGATCGTATATAAATTACATAGGGTAACACTGTCCTGGTTATGTCTTTATGCATTTCATTTTCATGAATAATGGTGAAAAACCTTTCTGTAAAGCATACCATGTAGTGGGTCTCTGTAGAGCTGTGTGCAGTTTGGCGATATGTTTTATGTTCTTTTACTTTGGGCATTAAGAACTACTGAACTGAGTCGTTTGCATGAGCGGAGGATTCCCCATTAGATTTGTCTTAGAACAACTGTGTGTCTGCTGAGCATTTCAGACTCGTCATTTTTGTGGCCAGGAAGTGGTCCAGGAGGACAGCTTTCCAACATCTATGAGGCTGGCAAAATCAAAGCTCTCATTAGGCCAAGCTTTTCACTGGGGGAATGAATAGATGTTGGCATTCCCCGCCTTTTCTACTGCATTGTGATTACAAAAATGTTTGTGTTACATACCTCATCTGGCTATTGACTGGTTGGTAGAGCCCAGCTGCGAAAAAAAAAAAAAAAAATCAGAGACCCTTGTCAGTAGACAAGATTTTCCAGTTCTAAGGGCATTGCTGCTAAAAACATACTGCCAACACACAACCATTTGGGGTCAAAGCAGTTCCAAAACAAACCTGTTAGTCTCTCTGCTTCTCTTTATTTATATGAGGGATTCAGCAATAGCTGGTGACAATAGCAATACAGGGTCATTGTATCTGCCATGATCTCTATGAAAGGCCTACAATGTCTCTTCAAGAAAAACATTCTTTTTCTACATATTGATTTTATGTTTAATGGGCTTATCCTGTTGCTACAGAAAATATTTATAATTATATAAGTTTTTTCATGTTTTCAAAGTCATATTTATTTCCTCATGCATATCTTATGCATGAGGAATCTTATGTTTCATATTGTACCTAATTAGTTCAGCAAGCATTAATCCAGTTCTAAGTACAGTGCATTTAGAATGCTTTTAGAAAAAGGAGAAAGAAAATAGTTGTGATGTCATCTAAGTGGAAAAATACATTCTACTTCATATGCTGTTGCTTTTAGACCTGTTATAAATGTCTTGGAGGTCAAGAAAAGCAATTAGCAAGAGTTTAGCGTGGGTTCCCACCAAATAACTTTCCTATAATTTCCTGCCAATGCACAATATTTTGTCAGATTATTCAATGAATCAAGTAAAAAGTAGGTTGTCTAAAACTCTAATAGTCTGGATTTTCATGATAATTGGTATGATAATAGACATGTTATTAGAAATTATTTTGTCCTTTTTGCATAACTGTTGCACTAAACTGTTTCAATATTAAGGTAAAAACATGTAATTTAAAATTGTTAAAGACGCTTATTTATCAAGACTGATTTCACCTGTGCATACCAAATGCTGAAGTCAGGAATGAGAGCTTTAGCTGACTATCAGAGATCTATTATCAATTTGTAAATTGTTATACAGCTCTTCTTATACTGATAGATTAAGGCTATTACATAACCTCATTAAAGTTGAACAGATTAATCATAACTGATGTTCCAAGAGAAGCATTTTTCTTATAAATAAATATTTCCTTCCTTTTTAGGAGTACAAGAAGAAATCTCTGCACCATCATTTTTCACCTTCATTTGTAGACAATCATTTATGACACACTAGCATTATTTTAAGGACTAATTTGACTCCCTAAGTAGATGGAAATCAACATCAACAGTATTACCTTAGTGTAGAAATGTTTCTGTTGTCTTCACATTTTAAGACAAAGCTGTATGGTAAAATCCACTTCCATTTTAGCATCAAATTTGCCTTACATCTGAATTATACTTGACTTTTCTGATCAGAGGCAGCCTGAAGCAGGAGAGTGGAAATAGCTGGGATCTGCAAGTCCGGGGAACTTATGGCCATTCTGTAGCCTTTGTACAACAGTCTCTAGCTTTAATATCAAATGGGGTTCTCACTAAAACATTAAAATAAATTTTAAAAAAGTTTGATACTAATTTCTGACATATAGCCATGAGTTCACACTAAAACAGGACTCATTTGGGCATTAAGAAGTACTGAACTGAGTCATTTGCATGAGCAGAGGGTTCTCCATTAGATTTGTCTTAGAACAAATACTCTATCATACTCTGTCTCACATTTTTACACCTTATGACCCCTTCATATCTCACTCCCTGTAGCGGTGTCACTCAGATTTCACACCTAGGCAGAAAACTCAATTCAGACACCTGATTACAAACTAAATCTCACCAAACTTATTTGCATAAACATCTTTCACAATTTCACAGCTATAAGTCTCAACCAGGCTGTTACCATCTGATTTTCTGTCATCATCTTACTCAGTTATTACAACACCCTTTTCTGCACAAAAATAATGACGCATACAAACTCATACTGTGGATCTGTACTCACAAAACTCCTGTAAAGTTTATTTTCTTAGATATAGTTAAACCATATTCCCCTTTATCCTTATTCACAAATCTGTTCCATACAATGCTAATTACGTGCTTCATGGCTCCACGCTGGAGGCCGGCTTCCTCATTTTAATCAGGATGTCCACCACCAGTTAGACAGACTGCACTGCTGGGTGACACACTTATAGACATACTCAGGACCCAATTTCCTAGACACATCTGACCTGTTCTTACACCACATTGCATGAGATCAGCTTCCTGAGGAAAACCAGCTTCAGACAAGAAGTGCTCCATTTTTTTAGCTGGCTGTAATTTAGGTTTATGTATCTAGAAGGTACATCTAAATATCAAGTGATGTTCGCTAATATCTAAATGGTCCGGCATGGTCAAAAAAACAACAGAGCAAAAAGAATGAAGAGATCATCCCTTCTTCAACTCTAAAAGCGAAGTGTATCAGCCTTTTGGAGTGTCTGTCTCTTGCACTAACTATTAAGGGAACTTGGATACTTAACATTCAGGTGAATAAAGCTGAGTGAAATTAGTGTAGGAACTAATAATTTTGTTATACTACCTATATATTTTTGCTTTTCAGAGGCAACCTGATTCATACATAACAATTATTTGACATATATTACCAAAATTAAATAAATAAATAAATAGAATATTTATTTATTTAATTATTTTTTACAAGGTAGTGCAAACCAGGGGAGGTGGGACATTAAAGCAGAAACTTATGGCTCTCTGTGCTGGTTTTGGTTTGGGGTAGAGTTAATTTTCTTCATAGTAGCTAGTATGGGGCTGTGTTTTGGATTTGTGCTGGAAACAGTGTTGATAACACAGGGATGTTTTAGTTACTGCTGAGCAGTGCTTACACAGAGTCAAGGCCTTTTCTGCTTCTCACACCACCCCACCAGCGAGTAGGCTGGGGGTGCGCAAGAAGTTGGGAGGCGACACAGCTGGGACAGCTGACCCCAACTGACCAAAGGGATATTCCGTACCATATGGTGTCATGCTCAGCATATAAAGCCGGGGGAAGAAGAAGGGAGGAAGGGACATTCAGAGTAATGGCATTTGTCTTCCCAAGTAACCGTTACGCATGATGGAGCCCTGCTTTCCTGGAGATGGCGGAACACCTGCCTGCCGATGGGAAGTGGTGAATGAATTCCTTGTTTTGCTTTGCTTGCCTGCGTGGCTTTTGCTTTACCTATTAAACTGTCTTTATCTCAACCCATGAGCTTTCTCGCTTTTACTTGTCCAATTCTCTCCCCCATCCCACCTGGGGGGAGTGAGCAAGTGGCTGTGTGGTGCTTAGTTGCCAGCTGGGCTTAAACCACGACACTTTCATATGCCTCCAGATTTCTTTTATAATGTTGTAGACATTATCACTAAAGCATTAAGCACCGTGGTGGTGCACCCTGCATTTAGTCTTTCCTAAACATCACTGACACCATTTCACTATGTAGCTACCGTTTGATGAATGGTTGATTATTTTCCGCTCATCCATCATTTTCACAAAACACTTTTTAATTTAGATATTGTTATAAGGATGTGAGTATTGTGCTACTGCAAACAACCCAAAATACAAATAATCATAAGACATTATGTGAAAGTTTAACATGATGACTGTTATACTTCATAAACTCTATAGCTTGGCATATACAGAGATATTTAAAAAGTACTACATTTTCAGTGATTTTTTTTAAACTGTATTCTCCAGAAAGCAAACCTGTCTACACTTCCTGAGGAAAAAACTCATATTATCCTGTTCCTCTGGAACGTGTTTGAGGGTATTCTTCACTTATCAATGAAGATGGGGTTTACTGGGGAACTTGATAGAGAAAAAAAGATAAAAATGGACTAATGAAGTACTTTATCTTCAGCTGTAGGAAATTTCATCTTGGATCGAATGTTCATACTGGCTAATAATAATTGCTTTAGTAACCCACAGTAGCTTCAGGTAGATATTTTGAGTATTTTGAAGAGGAGGATCAATTAAATTGCCATAAAAAATAATTGGTGAAAAAGAAAAACACAGAAATTATTTTTTCTGCTGGAGCTTATTAGTATCATATTGCACTATATTTTGCTTGAACTCAGGTTAGACTCTTGATTTCTTACTTGAGGTACAGAGTCAAAGATGCAAAAAGTCCATTTGATAAAGAAGAAATTTATCATAATATTTATGCCACAAAAGAAAAAGAAACTATAATTCCTAATACTTCTTGGAATGTTTCAACTTCCCAGAAACATTACTACAATGTAGTCCTTGTTCAAACAATCAGAATGATTAAAAACTCTGTGTAAGATTTTTACAATATTGAAGTGCAAAACCTTAAGTTTTAAGCAAGTCAATGAAAATAGACTACCATTATGGATTTAACATTTTTAATAGATTTCTCTCCTATATTTAAACAAAATGTTTCATAGCAGGCTGTTATACTTTTGAGTCCGATTCTGAGTTTTCCCAAAGAGAAGGGAAACTGTATTATATAGATAAAAACCATATCTGTATCATGCTTTTAAAAAGTTCGGTATGAAACTCCTAAGAAAGAAAAAAAAAGGTTGTTTTTTCAAGATGCTTCTGGTCTTTGGCAGATCGTGCCAACGTGACGCCCATCTACAAGAAGGGCTGGAAGGAGGATCCAGGGAACTACAGGCCTGTCAGCCTGACCTCGGTGCCAGGGAAGATTATGGAGAGGTTCATCTTGAGGGCACTCCCAGGGCACATGCAGGACAACCAAGGGATCAGGCCCAGCCAGCACGGGTTCATGAAAGGCAGGTCCTGCTTGACCAACCTGATCTCCTTCTATGACCAGGTGACCCGGCTAGTGGGTGAGGGGAAGGCTGTGGATGTTGTCTACCTGGACTTTAGTAAAGCCTTCGACACTGTCTCCCCCAGTATTCTCCTGGAGAAGCTGGTGGCTCGTGGCTTAGACAGGTGTACTCTTCGCTGGGTAAAAAACTGGCTGGATGGCTGAGCCCAGAGAGTCGTGGTGAATGGGGTGAAATCCAGTTGGCGGCCGGTCACAAGCAGAGTCCCCCAGGGCTCAGTTTTAGGGCCGGTCTTGTTTAATGTCTTTAACGATGATCTGGATGAGGGGATTGAGTGCACCCTCAGCAAGTCTGCAGATGACACCAAGTTGGGTGGGAGTGTTGATCTGCTTGAGGGTCAGAAGTCTCTGCAGAGGGATCTGGACAGGCTGGATGGATGGGCCGAGGCCAATTGTATGAGGTTCAACAAGGCCAAGTGCCGGGTCCTGCACTTTGGCCACAACAACCTCATGCAATGCTACAGGATTGGGGACGAGTGGCTGGAAAGCTGCCCCGCAGAAAAGGACCTGGGGGTGTTGGTCGACAGCCGGCTGAAGATGAGCCACCAGTGTGTCCAGGTGGCCAAGAAGGCCAACAGCATCCTGGCCTGTATCAGAAATAGTGTGGCCAGCAGGAGCAGGGAGGTGATCGTGCCCCTGTACTCAGCGCTGGTGAGGCCGCACCTCGAATCCTGTGTTCAGTTTTGGGTCCCTCACTACGAGAAGGACATTGAGGTGCTGGAGCGTGTCCAGAGAAGGGCGATGAAGCTGGTGAGGGGTCTGGAGAACAAGTCTTATGAGGAGCGGCTGAGGGAACTGGGGTTGTTCAGTCTGGAGAAGAGGAGGCTGAGGGGAGACCTCATCGCTCTCTACAATTACCTAAAAGGAGGTTGCAGAGAGGTGGGTGTTGGCCTCTTCTCCCAAGTGACTAGTGACAGGACAAGAGGAAACTACCTCGAGTTGCACCAGGGGAGGTTCAGGCTGGATATTAGGAAAAATTTCTTTACTGAGAGAGTGGTAACACACTGGAATAGACTGCCCAGGGAGGTAGTGGCGTCACCCTCCCTGGAGGTGTTCAAGGAACATGTGGACATGGCATTGTGGGACATGTTTTAGTGGGCATGGTGGTGTTTTGGTTGATGGTTGGACTTGGTGATCTTACAGGTCTTTTCCAGCCTTAGTGATTCTGTGATTCTGTGATTCTGTGATCTGAGTAAATAATATAGTTTTATCCTGCAAAGTTATCATGGGCTACTTCTGAGCTGTATTTTCTCCTTATATTTCCACAGTACTATACTATTTGACTTTACTTTTGATTTCTTCCACATGTCAAATCTTAGGGGCAGGGAAACACTTATAAATGTCCCTAAACTGGAAGATGTCCAACTCAGATGTGATATATGACTATCAGAGCCCCCAGTTCAGTTCATAGCAAATCCAAAATCTTAAATCGCTGTTAAATACACATTAAATCAGTTTAATTTTTCCCTGAACAGATGTGGAACACCGTATACATGAATTACACTAGAAGGCAGCTTCTGAACATACCCTCTCTCAATTGTTACTTACTGTCATTGATGAACAATGGACTTTGAGCATCTAAACTTACTTTTGTTTGTCCTAAAATAAATGAAAAGTCCTACACAAATGTGTCAGATATTTTTTCTTGTTGCTTCTCTCATACAATTCCATCCACTTACATCCTATTATTCTGTGCCTTTGATAGGCTTAATGCATGTGAACGTGTCAAGAATGGGTGCAATTTCAAAATATTAACCTAAATGTTGTTAACAACATTTGTTGCAATGTATTTTTATCTTATTAGGTTTTTAGTATATTTTTATTATACCTTATGCTTTTATACAGATATTATTTTATGTATATATTATTTATTTTATTATATAATGTTAGCGGATGAAAGAAATATGAGATGCATATTTAGGTAAAATTCATATGTACCCAAAACCTAAAAAGATGTTGGTCATATGAGCAACGATATCTTGTATAACACATATATGCAGTATACAAATAGTAGCATTTCTTCATCTGCTCCATTGAAAGAACCAAGGCCTATAAAAGACTATGGTGTATTGAATGTCGAGTTGTTTATACAGCTGTCTTGATTCATGTAAAGCTAAATTTTATCTTCTCAGCTTGTCTCTATTTTCTCAATAGAAAAGCTTTCTAACAATTCTCTTCCTTTTTTTCTCTTCATTTTAAATACGTATTTGTTCTCATACTATATTTCACAAATTGTCTTTTACTTAAAGAGTTTCACAGAATAGGATATGTCTTATGCTTGAGGTTATAAGGTTATTATACAGTTACAATGAGTTTTTAGTGAACTGACTACACTTTTTCCCTGAGGTATACGTCCTGAAACCATATATCCTGAATGGTATTCACTTCTAATATCTTTTTTTTTTTTTTTTTTCTGAATTAGCTAATGATCATGTTACTTCAAATTGAGAGAGAAGCATGCATAACCTAACCTAGATGTCTGGAAATTATTCCTCTGTGTCAGGATTTCTTGACAAAAGCTCAAAAACAAACTGCAGGATTTCTTTCTCAGCAAAGTGTTTTCTAAGTTGACCATTGCTTCTTTTACTTTCTCTCCTGAAAGACAATCTAATCTTCATCCTCTAGTACACGCTTAAACTCCCAATTTGAAGTATAATGAAGTAAGTTGAATTTCAAATCAAAGAACAAAAGATCAGGAATTCTGCTGAAAATATGGTCATAAAAACAAAAATTTTAAATTTAAAAGAAAATTACTTGCTTCCAAATTTTCTACACAGAGGATTTTCCTAAAGCACAGGCTGCTGTCCTCTCCAGGAGGATTTTAAAATCCTTTGCTATTGAAGAAGGTGTAGTGAAAGTTTCTAATCATGCCAGCCACAGTCGATCAGATGCTTGTGAATGGTAGATTGTGAAGGACACCTCTTTTCCTTTCCAGTAGAAAAGATGTAGGGGTATGGTACAAAACCCATGTAGAATGTAGGTGCAGTATCAGTACCTGTAACTTTGTGTAGCTAGGGACTCTTACCTGGTGTAAGATGGGTGTTTTCAAAATGCATTGCTCCTGCAGAGAAATCAGAAATACTGATGCTCTGGGAAGCAAATTCAACAGAACAAAATTCTTCCATCATAGTTCTGGCTTTGAAGTCTCATTAGTTTTCACATCACGGACTCTTCCCTGAAACTGAGCCTTGAAGAGAGATGTTCTATATTATTCATAATGGAGACTTTATCAGTATGCTAAGAATAGTCAAATTTTGGCTTTGGTTATGTCTTGGGAATCCTTCTAGATTATAATAATTTGTTTATCTCTTCTCCTAAGAGTCATACCTAAAGAGTACTACAGTGAGTCAGAGTACAGGGACATAGATAAGAACTGAGCAAAGCAAAGCTGACTGTGAGAAATGCAGATCTAAAAGAAAAAAAAAGAGAAGTGTTTCCTCATAAAATGTACTGGTTTTAAAACTTAATTCCAAATCCATATCAAAAATAGAGAAGTGAATTTCCTTGAGGAAAGGAACTCTAGTCAGAAAAGACTTAGGGAAACCAAAAGTATATATTTTTTGTTTACAAACTACTTTTTATTTACTGCAAGTTTTATATCAGTTTTTTCAACAGACCTTTTACCTCCTGATTTTCCCTCTGTCTGCTCAGCTTCCCACTCCCTCAACTCCCAAAGTCAGGTTTAGTTCTCTGTCTGCCACCCCATAATGGTCTTGTAAATCTTACTTTCTTTCTACTAAGAGTAAGGAAAAGCAACAAGATCCTTCCTCATAAATGTACGGGAGAGCTATCATTTTAACTTTCCTAAAAGAATATTAATTTCAGAGTAATTTTCCTACAGAAAATTTCAATTTTCTTATTTTTGTTTCATTTTATTTCAAAACTCTTTAAATTGTCTTTAACTCTGTGATCATTTCTCCTTGTATTTTCCAGATTTCATTGCTTGCTTAAGACACTGTTCTCCTAAGGCTTATTGTCTCAGTCCTTATTACAGAGGTCTGAATGACTGACATCTTGGATTCCAGAAAGTGTACTCCCCAGCTAAGAACGTCAATTGCCTGTGTTTTTTTACCAATAACGGTAAACTCAAGCAAAGGATGGCACTAATTATATTCCCTCAAGACTTGGGACCTCTAGTCCAGGGTAATTTATTTTTGGTTTTGAAGGCAAGAACAAAGATATATGTTTTGAGTGTTTGTACTGTAAAGAAATCTAAGGTCGTTAGATCTGAGATGGAAACAAAGAAATTCAGTCCAGTATAAAAAGAAACACCAAAGCACCTTTAAGGAGGAAACACCTTTAGGTTAACTCCAAAATTATATTGATCCCAGTTCCCTCACTGACACACTTGTACACCATTTCTACCTGGTGTCAAGAGCGGAAAGTGAATGATTTATGACAATCGCTAGTTAGTTTGCTCTGTTTATCTTTGGAAGGTGGTCAGGCAGTGGCACTGGCAGACCAAAAATAGGTAAGCACAGAATAAAACCCAGAACAATAAAAAAGACCCGGGAAGAGAACGTGTGTAAGCACACAGTCCTCATCTTGAACTGAAAAGGAAAATAAAAACTATTCATTGGCAAACTGGGTTGGAGAGGAGGGGCTGAAAGGAAGTAAAATACCTTTTCTTCAGAACATATTTTTTATATGGATGTTAAATGAAATAGGAAAGAGTAGGACATAGCAGGGCAGGGCAGGGAAAAAGGGGGGAAAAGGGAGAAAGGTGGGGAAAAGGGGGAAAAAGGGCAGGAAAGTGGAAAAATGTTTGGAAAAAGGGAAAAGGAGTAAAAGGGAGAAAGAAAATTGGTTGAATGATATTAAAAATCGTTTATTAGAGGAAAAATGTACTAGTATTGCACAAAACCACAGGGAAAATCTAGGTGACAAACAACTTTTGGAATGAATTATCTTTTCTTTGTAGTATTTAATTGTAAAATCATGGTGTTAAGTTCTTGAGGTAGATAGTACTATGCATTACAGTGGAAAGAGAAAGGCATTTCAGTGGTTTTAGATGGAAAATACCATGAGATTTTATTCAGAGTTTTTATCTAAAACACTAATTGTCATGTCTGTTCTTTCATTGACAGAATTTATGCATCGTTCTTACTAAAATTGGTAAAGGCAGATGTACACATAATAAGAAAATGGGTTCTTGTCAGGCATTACCTTAGCATAGATACAGTGTGACATTTTTTTCTGCAAATGTGAGTAAAAAAAAGACTAAATATGAGTTAAGAGGTGAGAATTAATTGAAGGGGCAATAGATTATTGGAAAAAAATAAAAAAAAGTTTGTTTAAAACCCCAGTTTAAAGCACCATTTGAAGAGTTTTAGGTGCTAAGATGAATGAGTTTTACAGCAGTATAAAAAATATCAAGCATCTATAATAAGCTTACTAACTTAGCAGTGTAAATGTATGGCTGAGGACTGATGATCACGGAGCTTTCACTTTAGAAAGAGTGAGACTGTATGTGAACAAGGAAGTAAGGTTATTTGATGTGACCATTACTGATGAAAGCAATTGAATACAAAGTATTTATATGTACTGGGAAATTTTTATCTAGTCATCTTTAAGAAACTTTTTAATGAATTGAGAAATACAAAAGAGCTCTCCAAAAGTTGTTAAAAAGGACAGTGTTTTGTTTAATGACTACTTTAGAACTCTCTTAGATTAAGTTTAGAATAAATTAATAGGTTAGTAGATTAAGTTAAAATATATTGAGACTAAAAGACTTTGTAGAGAAAGTAAAATGTTTGCATTTGTTTAAAAGATAAATTAATGTCTTGTTAGGTGAAGGCAAAACTAGAGAAATATCTTAGATATTCACTTGAAGAAAGAAAAAATGTCAAAATCCTACTTTAAGGATTGGTTAGGAATTTTGCACATGGAGAAGGATAATTAAAATATGCTAAACAGTAATATTTTCTCTTTATAAAGAAGACTAGTTATGGCACTGAGCTAATGAAAGGATGACAAAAGCTAATTTTGAATGAAACCATGCATGAAAGAAAGATGTCTGTGTTCTCCATGAAGTGATGGAAAAGAACGTTAAAAGTTCTCCTTGAGCTGAATAAAACATTTTGTATTTCTTTGTCCTCCAGTCATTGACTTAACAGCACTCTCTACTTGCATAATCCAACAAAAAGACAGACAACTAATACAACAGAAAACAAATTAAGCTTCTACAACAGGATGAAGAGGAAGAAACTTTTCAGTTCACAACTTCATATAGATTAAATATGTCATGACTAGATGAAGCTGTAACACAGGGAGTATATGTAATCTATTTTTTTCTTGAAAAGATTTTAATGGGAGTATTAAAATGCTGAAGATATATCACTGAAGATATTAACAACGTCTGCTGATAATCTTCTGCTTTCCTTCTATTCTAGAAGAAAGAACATGAACTAATCTCACAAAAATACAAAGAAGAAATTTTACGTTCCTTCTTGATATGCATTTATTTTCTCCCTCTTATCCCTTATATGTGAAGTTGGATAAATTAACTTTTATGGTAGGATTCACCTAACCTAACTTCATATGTCTTTACATTAAAGCGGGGTTCATTCTACTGAATGCTAGAGGTTGGATTCATCACACCTTCTGCAAGTGAGGTACAATATAAATACCTTAGATAAAGTTTCCACTCCCACTCTATGAAAGGTAGATTTGTTTAACCAGTATGTCCTCTATTTAGGTGCTGACTTCAGGATGAAATGAATCAGTCCCTGGCCAGACTGACTGTATTGGCTGTATCTCCACTGAGGACCCAGACAGACACATCAGAAGCAGACGTTTTCTGTCCAGATGCCTAGGACTTACTTCAGATGAATGTGTGCCAAAATATTGTAAAGCTAGATATTTAATCTAAGAGTGTGCAGGCTCCTTATAAACACTAGAGAGAGCTAAGATAATACCACTTTGAGGACATAAGAGAGAAGAACCTAGATAATTAGCTCTGACCAGTCACTTTATCTTTTAGATAGCTGTACTTAACATTAATTAAAACATTTAATTATATTCTTACATGATTATATGACTATCTGCTTATATTATACACTTATAGGACTTGTTCTTGTTCTGAGAATTAAAGTATACAGTGCCTTTTAAGGGGAGAATGACTTTAACAACAAAGTTCTTACTGGAGATCTCAATAGTGAAGAGTACAGGGGAAAAAACAAAGAAAGAGAAAAGAAGAAACTACTAATTTATTGGTCAATTGTTTTTATTTTGTTGTTTTCTCTCACAAGAAAATAGACTAATTGTTAATTGTGATCATTCTCATTGTTTATAGCTGTGGTATCTCCTCCCAAGAGCACAGCTAGAAAATCCAGGTTGCTAATGCAATGGAATGTGCATCCCTTAATTGGCTTCATCAGAGAAAAAAAAAGGATATTCACTGCCTGTTTTGCTTCTTTCTAATTATTGATTATTTTTCATAATTAGGGTTACATTTCTCAATAGTCAATACATAAAAATACTCCTAACAAATCACCAATAGTAATTCTTCTTCCTTTCACTTAGAATCCATTCTTGCATGATACTCAAAGTTGTTGACCCCATCTTCTAGGTAGAAATGGAATCTACCTCTTAGGTAGCAAGAGAAAATCAAGGAATGACCTCCAGACTTCCTAACAGGGTTATATCCTCCTTTAGAATCTTCATAGAAATATAGCTTTAAAACCTAAACTTGCAAAATCCAGACAGATATTTTATTGGAAGAGATATAAATTTTTCTGATGTCTAGGGGAAAAATGCTACAATCTGTGTCATAGAATAGGGACAGCATAGAAGTAAGTTCTAAAGTGATGACAAATTTAGGCAAATGGCTTTATCTTTCTGAGTGGTTTTCTATCTCAAAGGAACCATCTCTATGTTAGATGAAGTCAAAAGGAAAGTAATTTTCAGGATAGAAAACTAAGATGTGTATGATGATAAAACAAATAGAGGAATGATCAGTACTTTCCACTCAATGTGTTTTTGATTGAACAGCAATAGTCTGAAATTATTATTTTACATCTGACAATATTCTCAGAGCAACTTACAGTAGCCCATTTGTTAAAGGCTGCAATAATCACATGATTTGCATAAACAGCATATGTTCCAGTATGTGTTTTGATTTGGGCTTCAAATGTGAAAACTGCAAATATTATAAAATGCATTTGAGGTGCAGACATTCAATGATTATTGCAAATGAAACTTATGACATCCTCAGGAATACATTTCAAAATGAATACACTTATAAGCTTACTCCTAAATTTCTACAGGTGCCAAGCATAGAGTTCATTAATATTTAGGTGAATAGGAATTTGTCAAGAAATAACACTTTTAGAAGTGTAAAATTAATGTGACAATAAGAAATGTATTCTACCTACGTATTACAGTTCTGTGTAGACTGAAATCTTTGAAGAAAAAAAAAAAAGAGGAGAAGAAAACAAAGGCAACAGTGCAGTGAGCTATTAGCAAATACAGCTTGAAATACATGTATGTGTCTGTCACAACCTTGTTCTGGTTCTACAGTAGGGAAAAGATACTCTCAAATATTTTGCTGCAGAAAAGAATGTAAAACATATTTAATACTGCATGATGCAACTATATCTAAGTAATGTGACTATAACAGGTTGCTCAGAGAGGTTGTAGAGTCTCCAGCCTCTAGATATACAAAAGTCAATTGGACATCATCCTGAGCAACCTGATGCAAGTGACTGCTTTGAGCAGCAGTGGTTGCCTGGGCAATCCCCAGAGGTCCCTGCCAACCTCAACTATTCTGTGATTCCATAGCTCTGACTACACTAAGGTCAACTAGTCACCTCCTTGGTGAGCATTTGGTTTTACAGAAAAGATGATTATAGGATATTGATGCAATTAAAGCAAATTTTGAAGAAACTCTAACTTCTTAGCATTGTGTATAACAACCAGGTGGGATGTGACAACCCTGGAGTCTTTTGCTCTACTGCAGAAATCTTTGCCATTGGGTTTAGCAGAGTAAATAGATCCTGTATTGACAATGGCATCTGTCACACTTGATGACAGCAAAGGAACGATCAGACTCCAGAGTCTTGAGTTGTACCTGAGTAGTAAAATGGCTCAGAATTCATAATCTTACATCTCTTACTACTTACATAGCTTACTAGTAACTATTTTTCCTGTCAGTTTGGCCTCCATTCAGGTATGTTGTTTCTCTCTGAAGACCAATCCTACACTCTTTTCACTTCTAGTATGAATCTGAGGGATTTGAAAGAAAGCGGAATAAAAGTCTCTAAGTCCAATTATTCTGTCTAGCCCACAAATTTACCTGCAATATCCATATTAACCATCTCACCCTTTTTTTGCAGAAACATGCAGGAACTATAAGAGGCGAACAGTGTTCTCTTAGGAAGGCACATGTTCAGAGCAATTTAGAGGCCTATTGTATATCAACAAGTGAAGTCAGTTGAAGAAGAAAATCTTTACAGGTTCTAGCTAATCTACTCTACACGTGTTTTTCTGTGTAATGAGATTTTTCAAAGCCAAAAGCTTGACAAAAGGCCTCCTCTCTGACTTGAGTCCATGCTGCAGTCTCATGTGAATAGGTGCTTGTTGATATTTAAGTGACTGTATTTTTTAAAAATATAAACCATAAATATTACCTGACACAGTTTCAGAAATGCAGGAATTATTACAAAAATTTCAGAAATTATTACAAAGATTTCAGAAATTATTTAGATTGAGGCATACAGTTGACATTCAAAATTTTTAACCCAACCATACTGTTACAGACTGCTGCAATTATAAGTGATGACAGAGGCTTATTATAAGAAGTCTCAGAAAAGGTGAATAAGAAATGGTGCTTATTGCCCTGACTCTAATAAACAATTGCTCTCAGTTTTTATATTCCAGCCATGATATTGAAAATTACATTGCTCTTATGTCTTTCTCTGTCTGTTAATTTGTGAAGCTTCTCTTGGCAAACACTCTCACAAAGATCAGCAGAAATAAAAATCAAATCCAAGAAAATGTGCTAAAGGAAATTTGTGTAAAAACTCATTATTCAAAATGAAAGGTCAAATGTTCATTTTGAAGAAACTGGGATGAAAATGGCTTTCTAAAGTTTTTGGGATGTCATAACAGACATATACACATGAGATATATATAATAGCATGGACCAAACCAGCATGGACCAAACCAGAGTTGAAAGTCCTCCACTCATTTTGGGTGATAATGCAATGCTTAGTATTCCTCTAGACCCAAAATCCTCTTGGATTTCAGCAGGACACTCAGGCAGAGTCCTGAATGCTGATGACTTACAGTGATGCAAAGGATTTGGTATTAGCATGAGATGCCAAATATTGTAGAGCTACTCTCTTTCACCTCATTGCTTAACATGGATATCAAAAGTTGATTCTAGGTACTCTATATCACATATATGTGTAAGATTTATTTGCTTATGCATTTTTGCATATCACAGTGGTGATTAAGCCTATTCCTTTGATTTAAGCCTATTCCTTTGAATTTTATCGTACTGCTTACTCACCCCATCTGATGATCAAAAAGTTAACACTTTTGCCTTCACTTCTAGATCTAGAGCTATAGGGTTTTATTTTACCTACCATATTAAACTCTCACTGAATTTAAGTTATCATCCACTTAGACCTATTACCACAGTATACACAGCAGATCATTAGCAATTCATTGTAGAGTCAATTAACATTGACATCTAATAATGCCTCTATATAGTAATTGCATTTTCATTATACCCTAAGGGACACACATGTCCAGTTTGAAGAACGTGCTTAGTAATTTGTTAGTAATTTGTTGCCTTTATATCTTTTTTTTTTCCTTTTTTTTTGTTTTGTTTTGTTTTTAAGTCAAAGTAAGAACAATTGGAAATTAATTATTGCTTTCCAATTTTAGGCTCATCCCACTGATAACAGGTTTCAGAGTGTAATTTAGAGGTTAATTTCCACAAAGCTGAAACTATAAAGGCTAAAATTGGCAGCAATCTACCTTTCGTTTTACTTATTATTTACCATAATTGATTTTGATTTGGGATCTTACAGCAACATTGGCCATAACTGAGCCTATGAATTGTTCAGACCACTTGGAATACTCTCCTTTGACCTCTTAAAAACAGTAATTTCCCTGTCCAAAATCTTTTACTCCTGCAGAACCAGCATTCAGTTACAACAGTGAAGTTAAGCCATCGCTCATATAAACTGAATCTGAAGTCTCTCTCTAGTTTTAAGTCATGTGGAAGGTGCATACGTAGGTACAGAGGAACCTGTCTTCTTGATCCAGTTTCTCTTCTGGGTGCCCAAGATTCCTCTCCAGTGAAGAGGATGAATATGGAGACAGCTGTGTGTTGGTTCCTGCCGCCATAATATGGAAGTAGGAAGCTGGGGCCAGGAGCTAGGACTAGTTGTGGAACATAAGCATAAAAAATATCCACAGTTATCTGTTATTTATTTACATGTCTTTGTTTATTTTTTTGAGAAATGTGCTAGTTCATAAAAGAGTTCAGTTTCATAATGTTTGCAGTGGATAGGTTAAAAAAAATAATTTTCTTCAGAAAAAGATTTTTCAGTTAAATTCTTGTTTGGTGAGAACTCCTGAAAACTCACTACCACATCTGGAATTTTCGTTGGTGACAATTGCCAATGTGTTAGCCTAACACCTCCACTCAAATGCTGAATCTATTCTGCTAAGTATTGCACAATTACCTGAAAAAGTGCTATTCCTACATCTCTTACAATAAAAAATCTTCATTGTAGACAAGTAGAGAAAAGACTAGGTGACTTGGATGTCCTGAATACTTTACTGTTAGCAATTACTGGAGGACCTCCCCTGTGGAAGCAAGACTTTCACTGACTCATAGATGTCAATAAATTTCCAGCTGCAGCACAGGTAACAGTCTGATTTTTAGTTTGGGCTCCTAGCAAGTACAAGAAGATTAGTCTTTGGGCTTTTCCTTGCTTGAACAATTGTACTCTGTCTCCTACAGAATAAGCAATTAGATGAATGGAAATGTCCATGGACCACATTTGATCTGCTGGCTGCAGCTGGATTATGCTGATTTACATTACATAACTTCTTCACTTATGATATGAAGTAAGTATGACCCAGACAAATTTTTTCTTTTAAATATGGCTGAACAACCAAACAACCGAGTTGTCTTATTAGGAGCATTGTTTACAGTCAGCTTCACCATATTGCTTTTGCTGCTGTAAATTCAAAAACTCTATCTCAGATTCCAAAATTGATGGGATACTATGCTCTTCTTCTTTTAATCTTAAAATTCTCTGTAGGTGGTTTTAATCTGACTCTTTCTAAGTCTTTGTAACACAGTAAATCATAGTGTTCTAAATATGATTTGATTTCAATTTGAAAGCCTTTCGGACAGAAAAAAACCACAAACAACTCATTTGGCTCATTGATCTCTACAGAACTGCTCTGGAGAGTTTCTGTAATTGTAAGTATATACACATGAACATTTTAAATAACAGTTCAGAGTCCTGGCAGCTAGCTGGCTAAATTTTCTCTGTTCCAAAAGAACATGAACAGCATAAAGAGGTGTTTATCATTCCGTGTTGAGTTATAGTTTATACCTAAAAGAGTAAATATTTTTGCTAGGGATTCTCTTTTATTTATGCTATGCAGGATTCTTTGTGTGTGCAATGACCTGAAAAGTTGTTGCATAAATGGTCAGCTAAGCTCTGAAAAGTGAGTTGTCGCATAAAAAAAGCAGAATGATCACTTGCATTTTATTTCTCTACTTCTAACTCTTGTTCTAACTTGTGTCCTCAGTTTTTCCCCCATTTCTGCCTCTTCCATTCTCTGACTTCCTGTTCTCTCTTGAGGCAGAGTGTGCCCAGGAATTAAACACTAGAATGGGACATGAACACTGTAAATTCAATTCTCAATTCTTCATCAGATTTCTTTTGTAATTTTGGAGCAAGATAGTCAGAGTGAGTTTCAACAAAATGAACTCAAAAAGAACTTTCAGGACACCAAAACACACACTTGCATTAATGCCTGTCTTCTACCATTTGCTCAGCAGCTGCCTTCACAAAACACCTACATTTGTTGGATCTCTCTGGTTAGATTTAAAATTCTCTGGATTTTCAGACCTGCACCACTGTCAATACCTGAGTTTCAGCATCTCAATGCCAGAGTCTTATTTAAGCCTTATTGGTTTTAGGAATGAGGTATCCCTTTGCCTGCTCCTGGAAGACCTGATCCATTACAGTGTTCCTGAAACATGTTCATGTGATTGGTTTTCCTGCATAACTGTCAGAACCACTTATTCTTTCAAATATGATTGCTAGGGGAAGAGACAACCATAACACTATTGATTTCACTAGTCTTTAACAGAATAGCATTGCACCCATTCAAAAGATAAAATGCATAAACCACTTCGGAAAAAGGATAAAAATTCTGGACTGCCAAATGGCTATGTCAATCCCAAATTACAAAAAATCAATCTGTGCTAATAACACACTCCAGGGTGACAGAAGATGTAGACTGGAATCTCCTGTGTCAGGGACAGGCAGTGAACACAGGTTTCTCACCTCCTGTGTGACTGCTCCAGTGATTAAGGAATTATATAAAAGAGGCTGCAGTTCTTGAGAAGTTACTTTTGTATTGGAAAAGGAAACAGTGAGCTTTACCCAGGTATTGGAAAGAGTGTTTGTAGATGCTTACTGAGTGGCTAAAGTTGGACCTACAGCTAATTTACTGGATGGTGTTGAACCCACTCTGAGGGGTTTACCTAGCCACAATATCTGAGGTCTGAGTGACCAAAAGCTAAGCACTGTGATTTAGGGTTTTCAAATCCTGAATCCTAGCTGGATTTAGTTTTCAGCCTCAATAAATTTAAATGTTTAAATGTAAAACCCAGATAATATCTTATTTTTCCATTCATGTTCCATTTCCTTCTCTCCATTCAGATTAAGAAAGACTGTTGGTGCTCTTTCAAAGAATTTATAATGCTTCTGAACACTTTCTGTACTTTGGAGATCTGATATCAATTAACACTCTTGATACTACAACAAAACTAATAGTAAAATGGTTATTCCCGATACAACTTTCATATACTTTTGCCTTAAATTATTTCTGAACTCAGAAAAAAGACACAGTGTTAAAAAAAAATACAGTGTAAATACAAAGATCTCTGAGGACAAGACTTAATAAACTGTGAAGACTTGTAGAGCATGATAGAAGGTATGGAAACAATGGTTTTCAAAAATATCCCTACTGCTTTTTCTTTTGGCTCCTATTTTTTCTCTCCTCTCTGTAGGCCTTGTTTCAGCAAGCAAACTGAAAATTCAGAGTATGGGAGCCAATCAAAATATAGTGATCTATATGCAAATCAAGAAAACATTAGATTTATTTATGTAGTTTTATATGATAATGTCACTCATATGCAAAATGAAAATTCACCTCCTATATTTTTACTGAGAAAAGTACAGGATAAATTGGACATGAATCTGTAACCTAAGGTAAATGTACTATTATATAAGTTAAGCTGCATTGACTTCCTGTCATTTGATTGGGTAAGACAGTTCCATTTACATTTTGAAAAGAAGCTATGAACATTTTTCTAATACTTTGCAGACTCCTAATCCACATATGTGAATACATATCCCTGTCTTTTTAGTGGCCCATACTGTATTTTGCCTAATATGTTCTTTCTAGAATTACAACCTTTAAAAATATATGGTCCATATAACCCTGCCTGTCTGATTTTCCTCCACAGTGTCACAGTACAAAGCAGACAGAAATCTGACTTAACCAGGTGGTTGAAGAGTTTTGCAGTACTTCTAAAGCACTGAAGTGACACCAAGCAGCTTAACTACATGGGCATACCCAGCTCATCTTTCTCTCTCTTAGAATGCAGATATATAGGTACTCATTCATTTTTACTGTTAGACAACTTTCATAGTCTGGACATTAAGAAAGAGAAATACCACTTTTAGAATGGATATTAAGAAAAAAAAATCAGAACAAATTAAACCCAAAATTTCCTGATTATTAATTATCTTGAACTTCTTAATTTTGTATGACTCACCTTTTCTAATTTCATCTTTCTACTTTTCACCTTCAACCAAATGAAAGAAAAATATATTTTTTAAAAATAATATCATCATATGTATATAATGAAGAACAAGTCAAGAGACTGAGCACAGGAACACCTTATCCAGAGAGGTTGTGGAGTCCCCATCCATGGAAATATTCAAAAGCCATCTGGACATGATCCTGGGCAGCTTGCTCTAGTGGTTCTGCTTGAGAAGGGGGGTTGGACCAGACAACCCCCAGAGGTCCCTTCCAACCTCAACAAATTTGTGATTCTATGACAGAAATTAAACACTAATCATGCTGTTCTCACATGACAGACAATAGTGTTCTTCCTGCATGTGGCACTAATGTTTCCTTTCTTGGGGGGGGCGGGGTTCTTATTCTCAGTAAAATAAATTATTTCTAGTACTCATAAAAATGAACTTTGATTTAATTGGATAACCTTTACTCCAAGTAATTACACTGTAACAAGAAGAATACTGTGCATGTTTTAAATGGCACATGTTCCTTGTGAAGTGTTGTCCTTAATTACACAGTGCATGACAGAGAATATAGATAATGTAGTGAAATTGTCCTATTTTCTCCAGGATCACTTTTCTAGCTAAAAACACTAAAAAAGAAGAAAATCTATTTTTTCCAAAGTCTTTAATACTTACATATCACTTTCTTCAAAGCTAGGTTAGGAGCATTGTCCCTATGTCTGGGAACAGTAAAGGTGGATGACATACATTGTCTTTTCATATTTAGCTTTGTTAGCTACAGAGAAATTCAGCATGTTCTTCATTTCCGATTCTGATTATTCCCAGAAGCTATTAATTTTTCTCTTTTCTTGGCTCCAGAAGCAGACACATTTCTGAGGCTGAAAAATTATTTCTGTCTGCCCTTATATGCATATAGACATACTGGTATACACACATACTGAAGAACTATTAAGAAGGCTTTCTCTCTTCCATTTAACTCATTTTTGTTGCTGTTTTTATGATGGATTCTGAAGGCACTCAGTAAGTTCAAAAAATACTTGAGACATCTCGATTAGAATGTATGAGGAGAAATGTACTCTCTAACAGAGGAAAACCTAAGCAAAATGCTGGAAGCTGCAGTTGGACATATTTAAATTTGCAATGATGAGAACATTTAAACAGTGAGAATGACTAATCACAGAGGCAAAAGATGCAGACCTAGTAGTGTCATTGATGGACAGGCTGATCCAGAATTAGAAAACCAGTGCAGCAAAGTCACATGAATTGTGTGAAGAGTCATCCACAGTGATACAGTATGTGAAGATTCACTGGGGTGAAGCTACAGCCCTCTAAGTGTCCTCCCTAAAGAACCCAAAGGGCAAAGGGAAATGATGGATTCTCTAGCTGTTTCTGTGCTTCAGTCAAAAGTAATGAGCTTTCCAAAAACATTCTTGAACCCCCTACTTCAAACAGAAAAATGTGCCTGACTGGTGAGCGTTGTGGAACTGGAAGAAAATGCCTTCCTGTGGAGTCCCAGAAACATTGCACTGCCTGGCCCACATGCACCATGAAGTACCATTTGTACTGCTTCAGATATATCATTTCAGCTACCTGTAGTGTCAAATATAACAGAAATTGCATGACATTAAAAAGCCAGCTAAATTTCCAATGTCCGTGCCAGATGTTGGCCTTAAAATCCAAAAATACAAGTATTCAGTTCTCTGTCAGGGAGTAGATGGAAGTACACACTGAAAATCATTGTATTATAAATTGCCTGATTTCTACAGTGAATGGATGTTTAATTGGTGTTAACATTATTTCAGCTATTAAATTACAGAAACATGATCCTTCATCTCATCCTCCGAGGACACTCACCACCTGTGCACTGAAGTAGTCCCCTTAGGTCTTTATATTTAAGTAAAGAACAATGGCCTTTACTGAGTATTAGTGCTGCTCATTAACAGCAAAGGGAATCCAAAGCAAGGTCATATTCTTAATGTGTTTTCAATGGAAAATATTTTCTGATTTTTTTGAGGATTCTATAGTCTTCACGGTATTTTGGACTGTGAGAACAGCCAATAAAACTGTTGAAATGAGTACAATAGATCATTAGAATACATAGTAAATCAATTAGCATCTCAAAGTTTTCTAGAACACTAGAATTTTATTCTTACATTAAAGGAAAGACTCAATTTATGTTCTATTAATATAAAATACAAAAATTTTGTTCCAGTCTGAAAATTAATTTTACCCTTGCACAGGAGGAATAGAAGAGTATCTGTTCTTTCTGAAAGATAAAATACAGTATCTCTAAACTGACCTTCAGTGGTGATTTCAGAGCACTGAGCTGGGAGAGACATGGTACAACTACACGGAACTAGAATACAAATTCCTTTTTATGTTTTTTTTTTTCACTTCTGATGAACATTATCTCACTGTTTTATATGTGGCTTGGTTTACCATATATGATTTACCTTTCTTTCGTGGTATCATATTTTGATAAATATAAACCCAACTTTGAAATATGTATTACTTATATCTTTTACAAATACATTGGAGATGATCAATTCCTGACAGCAATTGTGCTCTCAATACAAAGATAGCTCTTAAGCAAAAATATACATCCTTCACCTATTTAGGGCACTCAAGAACTTCATACACCTTCCAAAGTCTTACCTTGTTCTTGTGCAAGCAATTGATGTTCTTTAGATTTAGAGCCACTGGATAAACTCTCAACCTAGTTCATATTATTCACATTCATGAACTGCTGTAAGTAGTTTGTAGAAAAAAAATACATATATATTTTTCTGCAATGTCACTGAAGTGGAACTGCATGCTAATAGTAGGGGACTGACCCATCTTCCTTTGTTGTGGTGGAAGTAGAAACAACAAATCATCTGCAGAACATCTTAATCTCAAATTGCTCCTTGCAAAATTAATAATTTTATTACTAATTCTAAGAAATAATTTTGAAGCTATTAACCTGTCATTTGACAGCATAATTTGAATATGCATTGCTGTATAAGATTCTTTATGTCTAAAATTCCTATCAAGTGTTCTTGATACTGATGAGTGAAATCAAGATTTACATAATAATCAGGAAGAAATCCACACTCAAAAATCCGATGCAAGCTGCAAAGCCAGGGTTTGACAGAATTGTTCATAGTTGCCGAAGAGAAAACAACATTGCATGTATAAGTCTTAAATGACCCTCACAATAGCTAAAAATATGTTTTATACCAGCAATCTAAGAATAAATTAAAATTAATGCTACAGGTCCAAATGCTGAGACACTGGCTTTTTTTGTGGGTTTTTCTTTCGTTTTCTTCTGTAGACACTTCTCTTACAGAACTGTCTACCTCTCACTACTGCCTACCCAGTCTAAAGTGCAGATTTTGTCACTGGGCAGGTGAATATTACCATTTGTGTTTCAGCTTTCTGTCTTTAAAACAGATATAACAGTATCACTTTTCACATAAAGGTATAGTTGTACTTGCCAATACAAAGAATCAGACTCAGATATTACTCTCGCAGTGTTGAATGTTAGGGTAATCATTGATCTGTCTAAAGATGGCCTCCATAACGATACTGAACATAGTGTTTTTCTCATTAGTATTTTCCTTAATTAATCTAAACCAAATGATTAAAAAATCTGTTCGTGTGATAAATAAAATCTGATTTTAACCTGTTTTTGTGACATCAGGTACTTCTTTTTATTTTTTTTTGTAATATGCAAGGTCATTATCAATAATTATTTCCACAGAGTAATGTTGAATAAGCAATGAAGTAAACAAATTAAGCCTAATGCTAAAATCCTTCTATTCTAAGGTATTTTTTATAAGATAAAGTTGATACAAAATGAGAAAAAAAAGAAAAAATAGCATAATATTTCTGAGAAAGGAAAAGGTTTATACACACACAAACACACACATATATACACTTATATATACACATCTACATAGTCATGGATAAAATTATTTTTCTAGCCATTGAGTCCCCAGATTTTCACCTGGTCTGAATTCCTACTGAAAGATTATTTTCTTCATTGAATGTTCCTTTTGATTGCATAAAGCAAACCAAAGAAAAACACTTCGTAGACAATTTTGGTCATTATGATGAATGAAATAATATTTACCAAACAATAATCTTTACTTTGTTTCCAATAGCATGTTTACTGCAGTTTCCAATAACCTTTGAGTAGATTTATTTAATTAATGGTATGCGAGTATCTGCATAACTGAATACAAATATGCAATGTTATGTATAATTTAGAAGTTGAATGATCAAAACAGTCTGGTTTCTGTGACACATACTATTTTGCACTGTTATTAATAAGCAATATATTGTGGGTAATATGAAATCATATTTCCTCTTTGTTAGTAGTTGACCTATATCTTGCACTGAAAGACAGATTTACTGTTAACTGAGGAAAAGCAGCTGGAAGCAAAAAATGGAATTGAAACATTAACTTTCTTTCTGCCAGACGTCATTTTTTGTCAGAAAAACAGTACTTAGTTATTAATTTTCCCACTAATCAAATGAAAAAGTGTAATTTCTTCTTTAAGTATATGCCTAATGGAAAGATACATGATTCAACTGTATTATAATATCCTCAAAAAACAAAGGGTCATGAAAGATTACTAAAGGGTGCTTAAAACATGCAGATAAATAATTATACAGAAAGCAAATTAATTTGAATGTTTTTCTTGAAAAGTTAAAGTACTTGTTATAACTGCTGAAAATTTTATTTCATTTACTACTGCAAGCTATCTGTAACAAAATGAACTTTTTTTTTAATATCTCTCCAAATATACTACTTGATTCTTCTCTTTACACATTGCAAGAGTTATTGGTGTGTTAGAAACCATGGAAGCGCCTGAGAACAGTCACGTAGGAATTAGGGCTTCTCCCCCAAAAAGGTGGTGGGATCAATAGCCCAACTGAAGTGCATCTACACCAGTGCATGCAGTATGAGCAACAAACAGAAATTGGAAGCCATGGTGCAGCAGGAAAACTATGATACAGCTGCCATCACAGAAACATGGTGGGATGACTCACACAACTAGAGTGCTGCAATGGATGGCTATAATCTCTTCAGAAGGCACAGGTAAGGAAGGAGAGGCGGTGGGATTGCTCTGTAAGTTAGGGAGTGTTTTGACTGTCTAGAGCTTGACGATTGTGATGAAAGGGTCGAGTGTTTATGGGTAAGAATCAAGGCTAACAAGACAGATATCATTGTGTGAGTCTGTTATAGACCACCCAACCAGGATGAAGAGATGGATGAAATATTCTGTAAGCAGCTGGGAGAAGTCTCACAATCACTAGCCCTTTTCCTCGAGGGGGACTTCAACTTACCAGATGTCTGCTGGAAATACAATACAGCAGAGAGGAAACAGTCTAGGAGGCTCCTGGACTGTGTGGAAGATAACTTTGTGACACAGATGGTGAGTGAGCCAACTAGGGAAGGCGCCCCACTGGACCCGTTGATTGCGAACAGAGAAGGATTTGTGGGTGATGTGATGATTGGAGGCCATCTTGGGCATAGCAATCACGAAAGGATAGAGTTTTCGATTCTTGGTGAAGTAAGGAGGGGGGGCAGCAGAACTGTTACCTTGGATTTCTGGAGGGCAGACATTGGCCTGATTAGGAGCCTGGCTGAGACAGTCCCTTGGGAGGCAGTCCTGAAGGGCAGAGGAGTCCAGGAAGGCCGGACAGTCTTAAAGAAGGAAATCTTAAAGGCGTAGGAGCAGGCCATCCCCATGTGCCAAAAATATAAGCTGGCAGGAAGAAGACTGGCCTGGCTGAACAGAGAGCTTTGGGTGGGGCTCAGGAAAAAAAAAGAGAGTTTATGACCTTTGGAAGAAGGGGCAGGCAACTCAGAGAGATTACAAGGATGTCATGAGATTTTGCAGTGAGGAAATTAGAAGGGCCAAAGCCCAACTAGAAATTAATCTGGTAACTGCCATAAAAGACAATAAAAAATGTTTCTATAAATAACATTAACAACAAAAAGAGGGCTAAGGAGACTCTTCATCCTTTATTGGATGCGGGTGGAAACATAGTGACAAAGGATGAGGAAAAGGCTGAGGTACTTAATACTTTCTTTGCCTCAGTCTTTAATTTTAAGACCAGTTGTCCTCTGGGTACCCAGCCCCCTGCGATGAAAGACAGGGACAGGGAGCAGAATGAAGTTCCCACAATCCAAGGGGAAATGGTTAGCGACCTGCTACACCACTTAGGCACCCACAAGTCTATGGGGCTGGAAGGGATCCACCCAAGGGTACTGAGGGAGCTGGCGGAAGTGCTCACCAAGCCACTTTCCATCATTTATCAGCAGTCCTGGCTAACCAGGGAGGTCCCAGTGGACTAGAGGTTAGCAAATGTGATACCCATCTACAAGAAGGGCTGAAGGAGGATCCAGGGAACTACAGGCCTGTCAGCCTGATCTCAGTGCCAGGGAAGGTTATGGTGCAGATCATCCTGAGTGCCATCACACGGCACATCCCGGACAACCAGGTGACCAGGCCCAGTCAGCATGGGTTTATGAAAGGCAGGTCCTGCTTGACCAACCTGATCTCCTTCTGTGACAAAGTGACTCACTTAGTGGGTGAGGGAAAGGCTGTGGATACAGTCTACCTGGGCTTTAGTAAAGTCTTTGATACCAATTCTCACAGGATTCTCCTGGAGAAACTGGCTGGTCATGGCTTGGACAAGTGTACACTTCGCTGGGTAAAAAACTGGCTGGACGGCCAGGCCCAAAGAGTTGTGGTGAATGGAATTAAATCCATCTGTCAGCCAGTCACAAGTGGTTGTTCCTCAGGGCTCAGTATTGGGGCTGGTCTTTAATACCTTTATCAATGATCTGAATGAGGGGATCGAGTGCATCCTCAGTAAGTTTGCAGACGACACCAAGTTGGGCGGGAGTGTTGATCTGCTTGAAGCTTGGAATGCTCTGCAGAGGGATCTGGACAGGCTGGATCGATGGGCTGAGGCTGATTGTATGAGGTTCAACAAGGCAAAGTGCCGAGTCCTGCACTTGGGTCACAACAACCCCATGTAACACTACAGGCTTGGGGAAAAGTGGCTGGAAAGCGGCTGGGTGGAAAAGGACCCTGCGGATGTTGGTCGACAGCCGGCTGAAGATGATCCAGCAGTGTGCCCAGGTGGCCAAGAAGGCCAATGGCATCCTGGCCTGTATCAGAAATAGTGTGGCCAGCAGGAGTAGGGAGGTGATCGTTCTCCTGTACTCGGCTCTGGTGAGGCCGCACCTTGAATACTGTGTTCAGTTTTGGGCCCCTCACTACAAGAAGGACATTGAGGTGCTGGAGAGGTGTGTGTCCAGAGAAGGGCGACGAAGCTGGTGAGGGGTCTGGAGCACAAGTCTTATGAGGAGCGGCTGAGGGAACTGGGGTTGTTCAGCCTGGAGAACAGGAGGCTGAGGGGAGACCTTATCGCTCTCTACAACTACCTGAAAGGAGGTTGTCGTTCTCTTCTCCCAAGTGGCAAGTGATAGGACAAGAGGAAATGGCCTCAAGTTGTACCAGGGGAAGTTTAGCCTGGATATTAGGAAAAATTTCTTCACTGAAAAGGTTGTCAGACATTGGAACAGGCTACCCAGGGAAGTTGTTGAGTCACCATCCCTGGAGGTATTTCAAAGACATGTAGATGTGATGCTTAGGGACATGGTTTAGTGGTGGGCTTGGCAGTGCTATGTTATCAGTTTGACTAGAAGATTTTAAAGGTCTTTTCCAACCTAAATGATTCAATGATCCTATGATCTGTCTCACAGGTTTAGAGGTCAAATGCAGGACCCACATATGTCAGAAGAAAATAAAAATATGGCCCAAAACCTAGATATTTTGTGTTGTAAAAGTGGAATAGTTTTTAATCTCATTCTCAAGTGAGCTACACAGAGCTGTCACTGAGTAAAAATAGGATTTTTTAAACGGGAAAAACTTCAGAAATAGGTCTCTGTGTAGGAGGTAAGATAAGCAGAAAATTAAATAAAATCTTTTATATCCAGAGCAAAGAAGTAACTAGGAAAATTGAGCTTTCAGTTCAATTGCATTTTGTACTTTTCAGCATTATTTCAGCTGGGGAGAGAGGTAATTAAACTGGTAATATTTATGTATCTATGCCCAAAAATATTGTCCTAAATATTTCTTTGCATGAATCACCTAAATCTTGGGCCGATTCTATTGATTTTACATGTCCCTAATGCCTAAGATTTTATTTCCTGCCTAAGACTCCCTGAGACAGAAGGGTGGACACTCCACAGCTAAACCCTCAGATTTTCCATTTGGATGGTCATTCTCATGGCCGAATGGTCATTTTTGGATGGCTCCATTGTCATGGTCTGATACACAGACAGAACTGGACTCTACACCAAACTCCTGACATTTTCTCTGTGTCTTATAATCGTAGGAGGACATTTTCAAAGCATTCATTTTAAGGAAGGGGAGAGAAGTCCTTGTGGCAGAAAGGCAAAACAAAAGGATGCCTAGCTCTTTAGCTCAGTGATGAAGACAAGTTGATTTTGAATTCGTCTTTGAATGGTGGCACAGATTCACAGTAGGGGATAAACTGGGCTATACATACCCAAAGGTATTGCTGCCTGATTAAGGTTCCCTCCAGGTTGACAGAAGCTCACTCACTCAAGGGCAAATGCTCTGATCATAACTTAGGGTTTTACAAAAATACACTTTCTATTCAATCACATTTAAATTTATCTTGGAGGTCTTGAAAGGAGATTAAAAATAAATAAAATAAAAAAAAGTCTGACCTGTACAGACTAGAGATCTAGAGTAGGTAAATATATCTCCTGTTAGCATTTCCTGGTTGCCTGGGAAGGCTCATGCCTGTGCTGTAGGCTAGCTCTGTATGGATCTTCTGCTCAGTGTGATGGTTCTTTTTGATCCCACATCTAGCTTTCTGTGGGTGCTTGTAAATAAAACGTGGATGTCTATACAGGTTTCTAAATGTTCATTTTGGTGCCAGAGTTACAGGCAAACCACAATCAAACTAAAAATATGGGGTACTAGACAAAACACAAGCATTGAAATACTGGAACAAACACAAATAATAGAGATGTAATTCGTCTTCAGTGATAATTAAAGAATATTTACGCAAATAGTAGCACAGGAGAAAGGAAATAACAATAGTGCATTCTGAAGTAAGGCACCAGTACAAACAGTGGATCTTCTTGTCAACTAGATGATCCAAAGAAAACTATGGGATTCTATACAAATGTCAGCAAATGTTACAACAGAAGGTTCCCTTTTTTCCTTAAAAAATATAGTTTTATCCAAAATAAAGTTACTCAGATTTCCTGTGATTGTGACTCTGATAAGTCTAAAAGTTTAGTCTGTCTAAAAGTTTAGTTTTATCTGGAACTCCCTGGGACAATTATGAAAATACTCTGAACAGAAAGAATGGTGAACTAGAGTAGGTAGCTGCAATAGTGTCCCCAGCCATGTCCAGAATTGGGAGACATTCATGTTAAAGAGCTTCATACCCCAGGTCTGGGTCAGCCAGGATATTATTGTATACCAAAATGCAAATACGTTGCAAATCTATATGGAAAAGAAATACTAAGTTTGTGCTGAGTAAGTTCAAATTCAACTTGTAAAGGTATAGATCAATCTCCTAAACTCTTTGCTGCAGAACATACAGGGACACACAGAAGCCCTGAAGGAATGAGCTAAAAGACTGGATGTCTTTTTTTTTGTTAAGCATCCTTGTTCCACATTGCTTCTAGTGTTCTCTTACTTTCTATTAAGTTTCTTCTTCTGCTTAACTTTGATCCTTGAACAAAGCCAGTAAATCAATTTGTTTCTCATATATTTAAATCTTTCAAAAACTTCTTCCATTTTTCAACCCAAATTCAGCTTTTTTCTTAGTACACTTTCTTGTCCTACTGGACAAAACCAGTTACCCACTCAGCAAAAAAGACTATTAAATACTAATCCATAGTTATTTTTTAAATCATATGAAAAATGAATGTTCTCTTTTGAAGAACTTACAACTACCTCATTCCATTATATCTATGACATAATTTTTTTTTCCAACTTATTTAATTTTTTTTACTTTAAATATTTTTATATATTGCTGTGAAAAAAATCCTAATTGTGGGAAAGTATATGGATATTGGTCCCTTTAAACTATGACAAAAACCTTGTGGGTTGAGATAAGGACAGGAAGGTCACTTACCAATTGCCATCATGGGCAAAAAAGACTCGACTCAGGAAAATTAATTTAATTTATTGTCAATTAAACACAGTAGGATAATGAGAAATAAGAACAAATCTACAACCAGCTTTCCCCCACCCCTCCCTTCTTCCCAGGCTCAGCATCACTCCCAGCTCTTCTACCTCCTCCCCCTGAGTGGTGCAGGGGGTTGGGCAATGGGTATTGCAGTCAGTCCATAACACTTTGTCTGTTGCTCCTTCTTCCTCATGCTCTTCCCCGGCTCCAGCATGGGGTGCCCTCCATAGGAGACAGTCCTTCACAAACTTCTCCATGGATCCTTCCAACAGGCTGTACTTCTTCATGAACTGCTCTAGCATGGGTCCTTTCCACAGGGTGCAGTCCTTCAGGAATGGACTGCTCCAGGGTGGGTTCCCCACGGGGTCAGAGGTCCTGCCAGAAAACCCAGTCCTACATCTGCTCTACACAGGACTGCAGTTCCTGCCAGGAGCCTGCTCCAGCATGGGCCCTCCACAGGCTGCAGCTTCCCTCAGGGCACATCCACCTGCTCTGGTGTGGGGTCCTCCATGGGCTGCAGGGTAGATATCTGCTCCACCGTGGACCTTCATGGGCTGCAGGGGGACAATCTACATCACCATGGCCTTTACTATGGGCGGCAGGGGAATGTCTGCTTCAGCACCTGGAGCACCTCCTCCCACTTCTTCACTGACCTTGGTCTCTGAAATGCAGTTTCTCTCACATTTTCTACCTCCTCTCTTCCAGTTGCTGTTGTGCAGCATTTTTTATCCTTTCTCACACATGTTATCACAGAGGCACTACCGACATCACTGATGGGTTCAGCTTTGGCCAGCGGTAGGTCTGTCTTGGAACCGTCTGGAACGAGCTCTGTCTGACATGGGAGCAGCTTCTGGTGTCTTCTCACAGAAGCCACTCCTGCAGCTCCCCGCTACTAAAACCTTGCCATATAAATCCAATACACTGATTACACCACCAAATAACCAAAGGGAATGTTTTTTTAACTACATTATGGAAAATATGATGTGACTTTAGACTATTAGAGTAGGTATGAGCTATTGCTTTTCTAACACAGATTCCTGAAAGTATTGAGGTCTGAGAGAGCACACGTCTGTCTGCATAGGCATTATTAGCTGAGGACACTTGACATTAATGATTTATATTGGTGCTTGTCCTGGGTGTTTCTATTCAGCATAGTTATTCGTATAGCTATTAGTAGAGTTAAAGGAGGGTTTGGGTAAAAGGTTAAAAACAAATGCCAGCAGGCTTTAATGAGTATCTTCCTGCAAGAACACCTCCTGAGAATGTTTCCAGACCTTTTCATTATTTACTGGATGGAAAGACTAAAGAATTTCTGTGTTTAAAATCAAGCTGTATCAAAGAGGAACTTATATTAAAAAGGCTTTTATTTTAGAGGCACAAGTTTTCCATATCTGAAAGCTATTTTTTTTATTCTAGATTTTTAGTGCCAACTTAGGCAGTTGGAGATCTCTGCAGAAGGACAGAGGAAAAGTGATACCTGGAAAAAAATTACTTTGATGTCATGCCTGATTACTAGCATAGTAATATTCATACATGCTAGTGTAGCATATCCATATATGGGTAGTGGTAGCAGAATATCAAATTGTAGCAAACTAGGAGAAAATGAAGCACCCCACTAAGTAGCCATTGCTAGACTGAAAAAAAGAAGTAGAGATCTGGGAGATACAGAACTTTAGTGCATGTATGCAACAGACTCTGGTCAAAAGAGATAATATTGAACTTCCAGAAAGTCTATTTTACCTGTGTCCAAGATATAACAACCATATTGATCCCAGAAGGTAATTACTTCTCTGCTTTGTAAAGCCACTGAGTTTGAATCAGGCGCAGATAGTGCAGGTGTGAACACCTGTGGATGCATAAGGAGTGTCTTTACACTGAACTTACTAGCCCGCTCAAATAACAGAGAAATATAGCTATATTAGAGTGGTACTTTGTTTAGGCTAATAAGCCTTTCTAAAGGACTTTATTTTAGTGTAAGACAAATGCTAGGCAGAATGTGTCTTTGTTGATTCCAGTACCTGAGTTGATATAATATATGGGCAGGACACAAACTTATACCACGCAGACATGTTCTAAGAGGCAAAATTCTATATCTAGATATCTACATAGTGTTGTGGGAAATAAAAACAAAAATGAAAGCAAACACCTAAAGCATTTTCTCAGGTTGTAGTTCTTTTTTCTTTAGTTCTAGTAGCTTTTGTTATGTTTTTAATACTATGCAGGAGTTAGAAATCTACTGTCAGAGAACCAGCTTTGCCTACATGGAAGCTAGTGACAGGTGCAAAATTGAACTGCCTACTGTTACTGTTGCTCTTTAACGGTTTTAGACTATATATAATCAATCATTTGCACTGGTGTTACACAGAGAGCAAAGACAAGATGCAAACTGGGTAATGAGCATTTTCATTAGTCAAAGGTTTGGCCACATTTCCCTCTAGAATGATAAATTTTCTAGGTGAAAAAAATATTCCTATTTTCAAAATGCAAATTTCTACCACATACATATGAATTCATTTTTTTGTGAAGGGAAATTAATGGCTGTAGAAAGTAACAAATGTGAGTAATGATGGGAGTATCCAGTACCAGAGAAAGAGCGATAGAACTCATAATTTAGAAATTCTGTGGTCTAAGACCACATTTTGTCTACAATAGAATATTAACCTCTTTCATCTACATTTAGAACTTGAACTTAAAATTGAAGACATTTTCCACAGAGAAATATTTTTTCAAATGCTTCACCAAAATCAATAATGCAACAAACAATGCCAGTGTCCTTCCTTTCAGATGATTAAAGTAAACTTATAACCACAGAAACAAAAGGTCATTTTTCAAAGCAGGGGGTTTTATTTGGTTGTTATTTTTCTAAAAGCTATGACTAATGAAATAAAACTCACTCCTTTTTGTGCAGTTATAGCCCACTTTAAAAAGACAGGAGTAGGAAAAGAAGCTACTCCAGATAGAAACATGAGCAAGAATTAAGAAATTGTTTCTACCTCAAAACTTTCTGAAAAAAAAAATTAGCTGGGCAATTTTTCCCTCTCCCCCTGCCCCGGCCCTTCTGAAGATATGTGTCCACTTAATATTTTAAAGACTTACTGTAAGTGATGGGTCACTGCTTTTATTAGGCATTCTGCCAATTTGAGGATACATGCTTTCAGTCAGTTTCCCTAATCAATTCTCCAGCCCCTTCAGTGGTTCAGCACTAGCTTAGCCATCTGTTACCACTGGCTGAAAAATCCCAAAGTGGCTAATTTTCCAGTCTAATCACTATTTGAAAAGAAAACAAAACCAACCAACTAACCAAACACCCCTCTTTTTCTTTCTCCCCTGAAAACGTATTTTAGCTATTTCTTAGCTTTTGCCGGTACTGTAGGAGCTTTGATTTGTATTTTGCAGAAAGGTAAATAACCCAGTCACCCCTAGCTGAACATCATAATGCTGATTTTTTTTTTTCACAATAAAATGATGAATTGCATATATTGGGCCATTTATTTAAAATGTTCTTTTCTTAGGATTTGTAGGTGAATATATAGGAGAAAATACAACCTAGTAATCTTTCTTTTAAGCAACAATAGTGTTTGTTGCTTACCTAAAATATTAATGAATACTGTCAATATTAAGGAAAAAAAAATCTATCAGCATTAATGAAGTTTTATGGGAATCTTGGATCCAATATATACCACAGCCTCTAATTTTAAAGACATTTTAAAATATGTGTTAGAAGTGTTAGGGATTTGTAAGCATATTTGAATGGGAGTCAGCATGCAAGACTTCTAGGCGCAATTAGGTCCTTCATATATTTTACTTAGAGATTGAAACTGTCTATATACAGAAGAACTACAGCATATGTAAAAGCTTACCATGTCTTTGGATTTTAGAGATTTTTCCTGGAAGTGCCACTAAAAAGATAGATCTCTTCTGGATCTTTTGCTCAGGCTACCAATTAGGGTCCTGATTTGTATCAGATGGGAGCATGACTTTTTACAGTATGAATTGTCCCACAGGAAAGGGATGGAGTTCATCACTTCTATTCAGAGACTAGGCATTAAATAAATGGCAAAAACTTTTGGTTTAACAACTTTCCACTGACCTGGACTGGATTCAAATGAATAATTTAGGGGAAAAAATTAAGGACACCACATTTCAAACAGCCATTGCAGTTCTGAAGAAACGATTGTTTCAGTTGCATTCAGACTCCTTCCTTCATATTTGCAGAAGTGTTTGTCACTGTGGTTTTTTTTTTCTGAGCATAATTGCCGGCTTTTCATACCAAAACTTGCATTTGTATGCCAGAGAGCATAGGCATACTTAAATAAGCATATGTGGTTTTCATCTATTGTTTCTTAGAATTCTGTTTCTGAAAAAGTTTTAATTGTTCTTCTGGGGAAAAGAAGTTGTATAGATTGGGAATTCCTATATGAACAAATGCTCATAGGGCTTAGGATGGCATGTGTGTAAGTCTCTCTGCACTTATAAGAACAGGACTCACTTAAGATCCAAACTGTATGCCCACAAAGGGAAATTAGTGGGCATAGAATAGAGAAAAAGTAATATAAGGAGAAGGAGGGCATTTTCCTTGGCCAAATCTAAATTAGAAATTAGTATTTTGGAAATAGGAATACTCCTTTCACCTAGAAGATTTATAATTCTAGAGGGAAATGTAGCCAAACCATCTGAGACCAGAAAGGTCAGGTCTCAATGAATTCCTCATGCCATTATGCCTAGTTTTAGACTGATTACATTTATGGATATATATATTGGGGTATAGTGTTGGCAAACTGTATACGGATACTTGCAATACAGGTAAAGACTTCCTTGCTTCCTTTGGTTGCCCTTAGGCTAATATATCTTATGGAAGGCTGTAATAAATCTAAATTTCACCTGTAACTGTTGAATCATTACTACGTAGATCCTATCACTGCGAAGGAACATATGGATTCTATGAGACAAGTCAGGGTATTACTGTAGAATCTTAAGCTCTTAAAACTTTGAAAATTTGCAAAAGGTAACAGGGAGAAAAAAAAAAGTGTGATCACTTGACCCTAAAAAATATATACAGATCTGAGCTTAGCAGTTAACGTCAGTTTTAAATGCAACCTTTATGCTTAGCGTACGTGACTCAGAAGCCACATAATGTATTTTGTATGTCCTTGGAAAGAAAATCTGAGTTGTATGTTTGTATGTTTGAAATCAATCATGCACACTTACATTAGAAAATTCATCTGTATTAAGGAAAATACATTCAAAGATAACAGCAAGAATACAAGTTTAAATTAACTCTAATTTGTTTGCTGAAATGATATGTAATATTCAGGTTTGATCCACTGCTAAGGATGTTACAATTTTGCGGTTATCTGTCTTCATGAGGTAAGTAAAAAGTGAACCCTTAATTAAAAAAAAAAAAAAAAAGAAAGAATAGCTTTTTTAGTAAAATAGTAGTAAAATTAGTAAAATAGATTTTACTCTCATAACTTCCAGATTTAATGCAGAAAACTATTTATATTTGTTTTTTGTAAACTGCATGGATAAAATCCTGATATCATTGAAATCAGTGGTTGAATTTCCCTTTTCTGGTTTTGCTGTGAAGATGCAATTCTGTATCAAAATCTTTTTCCTCAAAGTTAGGTAATTTTTATTTTAGTTGTGTTTCAGAAGAATTCCGTGACTCCAGCAGACAAGAGCAATATTGCAGAACTACCAAGGTTGTAGGTAAGATGAAATCATGTTGTCAGTGGCAGTAGAATCATAGAATCATAGAATTGTAGAATCATAGAATCATTTAGGTTGGAAAAGACCTTTAAGATCATCAAATCAAATCATTAACCTAACACTGCGAAGTCCACCACTAAACCATGTCCTTAAGCGCCACATCTACATGTCTTTCTTTGAAATACCTCCAGGGATGGTCACTCAACCATTTCCTTAGGCAACCTATTCCAATGCTTGACAGCCCTTTTGGTGAATAAATTTTTCCCAATATCCAATCTAAATGTCCTCTGGTACAGCTTGAGGCCATTTCCTCTTGTCTTGTCAGTAGTCTTTAAACCACAGAAGGCTTACATATAACTTACAAGGGCAGCAGGCACCTGTGAGATTCACAAAGATGTACTTTGAAGATCATGAAGGAAATTATGTACTTTGCTGTACTTCAAGATTAATAGAGGTTGGGTATCACTTGGTGGATTTTTTTTTTTTTTAAAGGTGTGTCTGTTATCCCTTTCTGTTGCCGTGTAAGTGAATAATGTATATTCTATCCTCTCTAATTATCTTGTAGCCAATAACAGGGTTTCCCTAGGCTGGGAAATCCAGAAACCACTATTTGCTGAGGACAGAATCACAGAATTGAAGAATGATTGAGGTTGGAAGGGAGGTCATCTGGTCCAAGCCCCCTGATCAAGCAGGACCACCTAAAGCCAGTTGCCCAGGAATGTGTCCAGATGATTTATGAATATATCTCCAAGGATGGAGACTCCACAACCCCCCTGGACAACCTGTGCCAGTGCTCAGTCACCCTCACAATAAAAAAAGTGTTTCCTTATGTTCAGACCAAATATTATGAATTTCAGTTTGTACTCATTGCCTTTGTTCCTGTGACCGGGCACTATTGAAAAGAATTTGACTCTGTCCTCTTCACACCCTCCCTTCAGGTATTTATGTACATTTATAAGACCCTCCTGAGATCTCTTCTCTTCTCTTCTCTTCTCTTCTCTTCTCTTCTCTTCTCTTCTCTTCTCTTCTCTTCTCTTCTCTTCTCTTCTCTTCTCTTCTCTTCTCTTCTCTTCTCTTCTCTTCTCTTCTCTTCTCTTCTCTTCTCTTCTCTTCTCTTCTCTTCTCTTCTCTTCTCTTCTCTTCTCTTCTCTTCTTTCTTCTCTTCTCTCTCTTCCTTCTCCTTCCCTTCCCTTCCCTTCCCTTCCCTTCCCTTCCCTTCCCTTCCTTCCCTTCCCTTCCCTTCCTCTCCTCTCCTCTCCTCTCCTCTCCTCTCCTCTCCTCCTCTCCTCTCCTCTCCTCTCCTCTCCTCTCCTCCTTCCTCTCCTCTCCTCTCCTCTCCTCTCCTCTCCTCTCCTCTCCTCTCCTCTCCTCTCCTCTCCTCCCCTCTCCTCTCCTCTCCTCTCCTCTCCTCTCCTCTCCTCTCCTCTCTTCTCTTCTCTTCTCTTCTCTTCTCTTCTCTTCTCTTCTCTTCTCTTCTCTTCTCTTCTCTTCTCTTCTCTTCTCTTCTCTTCTCTTCTCTTCTCTTCTCTTCTCTCTTCAAGCTCAACAGTCCCAGCTCTCTCAGCCTTTCCTCATATGAATAACACTCCAGTCCCTTTGTCATTTTTGTGGGCCTTCGCTGGACTCTCTCCATTATGTCCATGTCTCTCTTGTATTGGGGAGCCCAGAACTGGACACAGAATTCCAGATGTGGCCTCAGCAGTGCTGAGTAGAAGGGAAGGATCACCTCCATCTATCTGCTGGCATCATTGATGGAAAGTAGATGTAAGTATTTATTCAAACTGCAGAACACAAATTTATTGGTTACACTTTCTGTAAATATGCAACAATTTTGATGATATTTCTGTGACTATTACCCTGGTAGATGGTAAAATTTGGAAATGTTGTGTATCATCAAAGATTTTGTCTGATGAAAAAATAGTTGAAAAGAAGGTAGCCCCAAAACAGCTTGGGTGATGCAAAAATTGCTAAATTTTACAGGAAGAACAGTCACATTAAACTTCCTTTGTGAGATTATTTTCATGAAATATAAAAGGTAATAGGTTTCATTTTCATCTTTTGTAGGGAAAAAAAAATCTTAGCATCAGCTCTAGATAGATTTTAGTGCTTTGAAATAGATCTATTCCTCAATACGAGATAAAAATAGTCATAAATTCTTTACATAAACCCTCTTAGGTTTTTTAATCACAAAATGTGGAAGAAAATGTAAATATACTGAATAGGAATTTGTTTTAAAAAATTGTTACTAGAACAATATAAAGTAGGTGCTATTTCCCCTACCAATGAAAATTTGACCTAGTAAAATTAAAAAAAACAAATTCATCTGATATGATATTTTTGAATATTACTATCAACTTAAATGTAGTACTGCTTTAATCCTGCTAGTGAATTTTTAAAACACAGCATCTGTTTGTAAGTTTTGATGTTGCAATTTTCAAAAAAAGTTAATGTGACTAGTAGTACCTGCTTCCTCTATAAAGAATACAAACACACTATTGAATGTTGTGGTCCATCAGTTCTTACTAATGGATTTATGAACCCTAAAGATAAAGTATTTAAAAACGTGAAGTCTTGGAAGCAGGAAGGGATAAAAGGGATAAAATAAATTAATTACTGTGTAACCATACTGAAAAAAAATATTGTAGGTAGGTTTTTTACTTTTTGCCTATTTATTTAATTTAATTGCCTACCCCCTCAACTGCATGTGCAATAAATGATAAAGCAATCTGTATGAAATAAATGTAAGCTAAAATAATGCCTTCTAAACTGAAGCTCTTTCAGTCTCTAAATGTCTACATTGCATATTAAAGTCTATTTAAAACATCACACTTGAAAACAGCTAAATTTGACCTCTTTTAAGATCAAATTGCCTGAACTGACTTTCTACTGTCCCTACTAGCAACCTGCAATTTGAAATACTCATATTGCATCTTAGAATGATTGTTATGGTATTACCAAAGAGACAGGAGGTCCTTAGTGTATGCAGTACCATATCTTTGCAAAAAACGGAATAGCTTCTATGCCTATCTGAAAGAAAGTCAAATTACATAGGAAAGATGATACTTATATGTGTGGAACTTTCTTTCACTGAAAATCCTCAATTCTTCTTCAGAATAGTGTAATGAGAACTTATGTAATGTAACATACTAGTTATTTCCAGCATGAATTTTATAGATTGATAAGAGTCTTTTCTTCATTAAAAACCTTTTCAAAGTAGTATCTTTATTCTGGAATATTTCATTTCAGTGCTTCAGAACACTAAAACTGCAAGAAATTTCTACAGGCAAATACCACCTAATCAGAACAGTACTGTCTCCCAATCAGTATCATGAAGGTAATATAGCCCTTGTATAATCTCAGAATGGTCTGAATGCTTATGTACTGTTCCTTGGTAATGGAAATTGACATCAGCTCAGTGATGTTAGAGTGATTCATATGAATCAGGAAAAATTGTTTGCCTTGAAAAATGGAGAAAAAGAAAGTTCTCTAAAAATAGGTTTGAATATCAAAGTAATTTACGTGAATAACTGAGAATTGTAAGACTTTTGTCTCTATGTGAAAGCTGAAGATAGTAACTGTATTGGGCGCTAGATTCAATCTTGCACAACTGCCATCATTGTATAATGATTTTTTTATATACTTTGTCATCTTAAAATTCAGTACTTGGACAGTTTTCAATAGCTTAATCATTTTTTCAATGTCTCTGTTTGCACTGGGACCACTTTGCATCATTTTAAATTAAAATGTTTCTTACTGATGCATGATCCCTATGTGAAAGCATTGATAGGTAGTACATATAACCAATGGGAATACACAGACTACTTTTATTATTAAATATAACTTCAAGGTTCTTGTCACTTTAATATGTGCCAAAGCAGTCAATTTCTTTTTTTTATAGGGTATTTCTTTAGTATCTTAGTCTATCTTCTGTTGCACTGAAACTTGTTCATACTCAGTCTAGCGTATTTTCCCCTGAAGAATTATAACTGAGGTAAATAGAGATTATTTACTTTCCTTTTTGTTTCATTGCAAATATCAACCCACACTCTCAGCATGAATATTTAAATTTATCCTGCTAGCATGGTAATTTAAAAGTAATTAAACACTGCACATAATTGACTGACAAGCTATCTCTGATAAACACTTTGAAGATGTGGTTTTATACTTACATATAAACAGTCCTGACTGTTAAAGACAGTGAAAGTTTTATTGGTGATCTTAATGGAGTCAGAGCTTCTTTGATTTGGTGAAGCTCCATCACTCTAGGCTTGATTAAGAACTGTAAAACTTAATTATACTGCAGATCTCCAGTCAAACCTGTAACTTATTAACACATATGCGTGCACCTAACAAGACCTAGATATTTCACACAGATAATTTCAGTGCCTATTTCTGGATGCTTTGCTTTCTGAAGGAATACAGAGTTTCTCAAGAGGTTTGAGTCCCAAAACAAGACTGAGTGTTTAAGGTGTCAGAAAAGAATCTGAAAAAATCATCACATGATATCCATCATCACACAATCCACCTAAGGAAAAAGGAATTATAAGGAATTAACTTCATTTTAAACATTTGCTTTTTAAGAGAAGAGATGCCTTTCCCATCTGTGTTGTATATGCAAAAGGGCCACGGCTCTCATTTCAGTGGCATGAACCTTAAGTGCTTCTGTTGTCAGATCACATAATGGAAGACATGAAAGTGTAGCACTTCCATCAGATGAAAAAAATATATGGTCCTTCAATATTGTTTACCACTACAGTTTATCTCTGTTTCCCTCCATATGAGTCAAGGAAGAATGGGGAAGCCACTGTGCTGTGTTTTCTTGGAATGTCTGAATACCCAGTGCCACAGTAGTCCAGTGGAAGGTGGAAGCCAAAATCAAGGCCAAAGACAAAAAACTGAGCTCCTCTGTTAAAATTGCACATATGCAGGATTAAAGCTTCCTTTTCTGGGTGGTTGTTTTCACTCCATTGATCACAGCCATATATTCTGGTTGTAGGCAACCCACTACATACAGCACCTCAACACTACAGTTTTCACTGGATCTTGAACAGAAGTTCAATCCTATAGCAGAAGAGAGAGGATCTGAACCTTCAGTTAGTGTGTGGGTATTTCTAATCACGTAATAATATGTTAAATTTAGATGGGAGAACTGTGAATGCCACAGATGATTTATTTGGTTTTCTTTTTTTATTTTAACAGAATAAACAAATTTCTACTTATCTGTAGGGAAAAAAAAAAGAAAAGAAAAAAAAGTGAAAATATATCTGTAGATGTGCTTGCAAGGTTTATTGTGAATGGATATAATCTCTTTCCTGTACACCCAGCTCACCAAAAGGTCTCACTAAGTCTGAGCAAGTGTATACAGCTTGGTTTTTCACAATAAATCTGTACAGTCAGTTCAAGATAAAGGCAGGGCATCTATCTAAAATATACTGTGCAAATATATAACATATATAGTACAGTGGTTTACTTCAGCATTTCATTTTCCCCACATGGTATACTTTACAAATTATCACCAAATTTCTCCAATGCAAGAAATAGCAAGTAATATATAATATCACTGCCATATTTCTGCTCATTTTTTATTTGTAGAAATTGTTTTGGTTTTTTTCATACTTATTACCCTAAAAAATCCTAAAAAAAACCCTTGATTTTTATTTCCAAACTATATTTCGAATCCACAAAACTCTTCTTTTTCATTACTGTTGTGTTTTTTTCCCCCACACTTATGTGTTGAATAGCCTTGCAAATTTGGACCTTATACAAACCCTTTCATCACTATTTTAATTTTAACCCACACTATTTTAATTTTAACCCAGGACAATTTGGTAGGTTCACCTTTCACTCTCATGCCCCATTTGGGCTGGGTAAGTAGGTTCATAAAGTTTTCAGACAGCTTGAACTCCCATTGTCATTGACATTCATGCTTTTAGTATAAACAGAAGCCTTTAATGCAAATCCAGCATAAATCATTAATACCTTCCATCTTGCCAAAAATATATGTGGTACTATGGCCTCTCTCTAAAAATAAGTTTCTGTCTCTACGTTCAGTCACTGATGTCTTTCACAGAAATGTGGAAAAGGATGTAACTCACTGTGGTTAAGCATACAAACATATTCTCCTTCTCTTTCTCTCTCTCCAGTTTCCATAGTAACCCATCAAAACTAATAGAGGCCCACAGAACGTCATGTTCAGATACAGAACAGTAATACAAAAGGTTCAATTTGTAGTTCAAAATGAAAGGCAAATTACAGTGTGTTAAAATCATTCTTATAAGTACATGTTTAAAATGTAAAAGTTTAGGTAAAAAACTTTAATGTTTTATAGATTATAAGTACAGACACAGCCCTTATAGGAGCCCTACAGATTTAATGTAGAGTGTTTGGGACTTTAGACAGAAATTTTTAGAGTATGGCGAAGAATTTAAGAGCAGATAAATTGCTCTATATCAAATTATGTGTCAAAGTCATTTCTATTTTCCGAGTGATTTAATTCATTCTACAAAGTGTGAGAGTTTGTATAGGTGTATTACAGTAGAGATTCTGGATGATTGTTGGACAGAGGACATATTGACAGACAAATAAACCCATTTGAAATTAAAACAAACAAACAAACAAAACACCACCACAAAACAAACCGAAGAAAATCTCATTAAAACCTGGGCCTACACTTTTCAGAGGGAAAACATGGAAAAAAAATGCATTCTGTGAATCTTCTTAATCTGTGAATTTTACTTAAATCAACACAGCTCCAATAAAATTCATTCAGCTGGACATCATTCAGCTGCCAGGCAAAGGTCTAGCTGTGAGTTTAATCAGTAGGTGAAAAGAAATTTAGGTAGATCAAAAAGGCAAACTGGGACTGACTTGGTAAGGATGTATCAGTTTAACATATATGAAAGGTAACACTGCTGCCAAAGATTGAATTCCTTCTTCCAACTCTTTCCTATACTTATACAGCCTTCCACAGAGCTCTTTGCAGCTCGATGGTGAATTAAGTAGCGACATTGATTTGTCCGAAAGGGTTCTTTTTCTAAGTTTTTTTCAGGTGGTTGTCTTGTCTGGGTCAAATGCTTGTGCTGTCACAATAAAAAATGGAGAAACAAAAGTAAAAAAACAGGAGAAGTGGAAAAGAATTTTAACTGGTAGGTCTTGCTTAAATTAACTTCAAATAACAGGACAAGGTTTAGTTATTTTAGTCATGAACATCAATAAAGATAAAACATCATTGTAACAAATGAAGTTATTCTTAATGTGGCAGAGATACATTTTGTCATATTAACCCTGTGTCTTACATCATCTAACATAATAAGTAAATTATACACATTTCTAGACTCTTAAACATTTAATATTTTCACTACAGTTTTGAGAAGTCAGTATTCTACAAGGATTTATAAGCACTGTTTTTCTTGAAAGTAGACTCAAGTTAAAACAGTTTATTTAACTTAAAGATTTGTCAAGGCCGAGTTTATTCACTGCTCTATTCTTAGCCTGGAATATCAAACAGGGTAGATTACCTTTTCCTTGTTTATCATAACCTGTTGTAAGCAAGGAGGTTTTTGGTGACTGAAAGAAAAGGTCTATTCACATAAGTATCATAAGAATCATTTTTCTTCCAGGCAAGAAAATTAGATCTGGAATTTAGTTCTGACTTTCACAGATTAGAAATGTTAACTATCCTGAAATTTTCTTAGGGATGCCAGTGGTACTCCTTAGTCATCTGACACACTTCATTAGTAAACACACTTCATGCATGTCACTTAAAAAAGGAAAAAAAAATAAACCCTAGAGTGAAGGTCTTTGCCTAATTTATACTGATTTTAGTTACTCACTGGAGGAAGGATCCACCACTAAATGGTCTCTGAACATATCCTACACATCTAATATGCTGTGCTAGGAGACTGTCTGGCTATCATACTTGTGTAATAACCTGTATCCATCAACAGCATTTAGTTTTTTGTGAATTTATGAAACTAATCACCAGTCCTGACTCTGACAGCCAATAATGAGACATTTTTACACAGTGTAGTTTGTTATTCACTAACTCAGAGGACAATTGTTTTCTTCCCTTATAATGAATCCATTCTTTGACATGTTTAACTTTCTGATATCAGCTGCAAAATTATTAGTGAAAATATGACTACTGCATAAGAAATCCACAAGTGATAGGTTTGGCAAATAAATAAATGAATACAGCATTGACACAACTTTCAGTATTAGCCTCTAATGAGAGTGTGAAAACAGGAGTGAAAAATGGAAGCATCACAAATACACTTTGCAGATGCTTGTCATTGTCATCTTAGGAAACTACAAAGAAAATGTTAGTAGCCCAGGGAAGAAATCATTTTAATAGTCAAATAAAGGGAGATTATTTCAAGGAGGATAATAAAAAGCTGAAATAAAAATTTTCAGAGCACTGAACAGAATAAGTAATGGAAAGAAATGTATACCAAAACCTATCAACAATTCAACAATGAGCATTATTATACTGGATATTGGAGAAGGGAGTACATACCTCATTTGGAAGACTTGAGGGACCAACCTCACCTATGGAAATACCCTCTTCATTAGTCTAGGTAAGACTGGGTAGAAATACCTTTTACTTTCTCCCATAAAAAACATACCACATGGGACAAGGAAAAAAGACAGATGGAAGGATATCACCCTCAAGTTCAGAGAGTTCGCAAAGGATGACTGAAGGTCCTGATTCCCATATCTGACTCTAGACTATTCCTATTTTTTTATGGCTCTTCTGTACATAAAGACATAGGAAGCATCAAGAAAATCCATGATTCTTTCAAGAGAAGAAATAGGTTACGGAGTCATATTTCATATCTGTCTTCTGCTTGACTTACATACTGGCTACATAGTGATTTTTAAGCCCTGTTTTACCCAAATAAACTGCATAAACCTCATTTTGTTAGCCAGTTAGTTACCATTAGCAAATATTTAGTTATTCAAGCTAATATAAAGGCCTGAAGCAACTTCTTTTCTCCCCTCCCCTCCCCTCCCCTCCCCTCCCCTCCCCTCCCCTCCCCTCCCCTCCCCTCCCCGCTCCCCAGGTTACCTGTTCTTTCTTCCACCTTCTGTAAGCTTCCTTTTTGTGTTTGGGTTTGGCCAGGAGGTCCTTATTCATCCATGCAGGCCTCCTGGCATTTTTGCCTGAGTTTGTATTTGTTGGGATGGAACTCTCTTGAGTTTGGATAAGGTGATTTTTGAATATTAGACAGCTTTCTTAGACCCCCCTTCCCCCCAGGGCCTTATCCCATGGCACTGTTTGAAGCAGACCTTCAAAGAGGTCAAAATCTTCTCTGGTGAAGTCCAGTGTTGTCATCTGACTTTTTCCCTCCTCCCTGCCCTCAGGATCCTGAACTCCACCTTCTCATGGTCGCTGCAGTCAAGGCTGCCTTTGACCTTCATATCTGCAATGAGCCCCTCATTGTTGGTGGGTATGAGGCCCAACAGTGCACCTCTCCTCATTGGCTCCTCTGTCACTTGGAGGAGGAGGAAGTTCTCATCAATGCAATCCAGGAACCTCCTGGATTTCTTATGTCCTGCTGTGTTGTCCCTCTAGCAGATACTAGGGTGGCTGAAGTCCCCTCTGAGGACCAGGGCCAGCGAAAGTGAAGCTGCTCCTATCTGTAGAGGGCCTGATCAGCTTGTTCTTTTGCTTGTTCTTTTTGATCAGGTGGCCTATAGCAGGCACCCACCATAATGTGACCTTTACCTGTCGTCTCTTTACTACTAACCCGTAAGCTCTCAGTTGGCTTCTCATCCATCCCCAGCCAGAACTCCGTGCAGTGCAGCGGCTCTCTCACATAAAGAGCAGTTCCCCCTCCTTGTTTTTTCATCCTGTCCTTCCTAAAGAGCCTGTATTCCTCCACTGCAACACTCCAGTCATGGGAGCCATCCCACCATGTCTCCATGACCCCAGGAAGATTGTAGTCCTGCAACTGCACACAGATCTCTAATTCATCCTGTATATTCTCATACTGCATGCATTAGTGTCTTCATCAGCAAAACCTGAGTCATACTTTACTGGTGCTGTGATAGTAAACTTTAAATAAGAAGTCCGTGAACACCCTTTTTAGGTACTTCTTTATTGCAGCATCATAGCTTTTCCTATCAGGCACTGTAGCAACTCTGCAAGCACTCAGTTAAAATAGTGAGAGCTTTTCTAGGAAATGAAAAGAAAGAAAGGAAAATTCCAACCTCTTTTCTGGATAAGACTATTCCACAACATTTCAGAAGGAACATGGTTCTGTCCATTTTCCACAGCTTTTCTGCAGCTTTCTTATTTCTAACCATATGCCAAATGGACACTCCCTTTCAAGATGAAGAACAAATTGAAAATACCCCAGACATTCTTGACAGAAAAAGGGAACACTGTTGTTGTCTTCTCTCTTTCTTCCAGCTCCTCAAAATAAGTGCTCTCAAGGATTCCTCAATAAAAGATTAGAAAAGTGAGGGCAAAACCCTTAAGTGCAAAATAGAAGATTTTTCAGGAGATTGTTGCTTCATGCTTGCTTTTAGAGAAACTTTGTAGGTATTGTATTGTCATTTCTTAGGCTACTCATTGGTTTATATATTTGAATGGTTTGTTTAACTGAGTGGGGTTATTATCTTGTGCTATTTTTAACAGGACTAATTACATTTTTTATTTGTAACTGTGTTAATATAAATAATGCTATTTAACTTCATTTATATATATGTGTGTGTAAGTTAAAATATTTATAACATTTCTGGTCTCTACATCTGTTATGACTGATATTTATAAGGAAGAAAGCTCTTTGTTTGTCAAGGGTACCTTCAGCTTATGCCTCACCTAAAATCATAATCCTTTTTTTTTTTTGACCTGATTATCATTTCTATGGCAACCAATTGTAATATCAAAATGGAGCACTTTGCCTTCAAGTAGGGAATAAGCAGCAGGATGTGATTAATTCTTAAAGTGCAAGGCTATTCTGAAAACTTTCTACAAAAATAGTATTGTCACATTCAATAGGTTTTTTTCACCCCATAATTTCTCAATCAAATTCATTCAGTTTACAACTGAAATGCTTTTCTGACTGCCAGACCTCTAACTTAGGACTGGGATTTGGAAGCTCATTTGTCTTCTGTCTGACTCATGGATCACCAATAATAAAGATTTTTGCAGGTCAAGTATTGCCTTCAGATTCACTTGTGCAGCTCTATTACTTTCAGTCAGATTGCATAAATGTAACTGAAAGCAAAACACCAAAAATAGTGGAACTGAAAAATAGTCCTGCAACTGGAACTTTTAGTTAACAATTGTATTGATTATGTTCAGGCCAGAAAATTATGCAATGCACTCTCCCAGATCTGTATTGTTTCTTTTTGCTTAAGATTAATTTCTGCTTATAAGACCTCCCTATTGACAAGTTCGGCTGTACACAAATAACAGGCTCAAGCAACAGATTGTTTTCACAAAGTCAATTTTGAGACTGAAGATGAAGCTCTGTTTATGAGGTATGCTTTGTATTTTTAAAAAAAATTTCTCTTTTCCTGCTTTTTTTTCCCCTTTTTAAATAAAATTTTCCTATTGTCATGTCTGTCCAGCTGCATCCTGCTAGAATGGGGTAGCTAGAAACATCAGTGATTTCTCAGTTCTCTTGCAGTCTCCGCTAAGTACAATATACCAGGCTCCTGAGGATAGTAAGAGGCATTGCTTCCCCTGCCCAGCCTTTCCCAGGGCTCCCCATAAGCTGCCCACAGCCCACGATCCCATTTCAGCCTCCTGGGGCCACCTGTCCCTGCCCCAGCAATGCCAGTCTCCAGCTCCCCCCAGCCTTGCCCTGTCCAGCCATGGGTCCCACCCACATCCCAGCCCAGCACTGGCCCGTCCCCAGGGAGGTGCCTGATGCCCAGGGCTGGTGCTGACCCTGGTGCCCCCTTGGCTGCCCTGCTCCTGGCTAGGGTGGTGGGACAAGCTCTGGCTGCCCCCCACCCCAGGCTCCCAGCCCCCAGCGAGCCCCCAGCCCATGAGATGCCTTAACATGAGACAGTGTCATTGCTGTTCATGCACTGAGCTTGTTTTGTTAGTTTTCAGTTAAAGAAGGTGACTTTTATGACTGGTGCAATTGTAATTCAATGACTGTGGTGTTACTTTATTTGGCTTGCCTAAAGCAGCCATTGAATTTTTAAGTTCTCCTGATAAAGGGAATGCTAAAATATTTAAGGCAGCAAGATAGGAATAAGCCCTAGTACAAATGAAAAACAAGCTTGAGCAGCTAAGAGCAGTTTTCATTTAAGTGAAAGCAGCATTGACATGGTAGTTGGATGATCGGGGAATTCATACTTCACTTTTTGCTTACAGGTAAGGCTAGCAATCAATGGTGGGTGTCTTGCCTATGTTTGGACAAAATATTGAAAAACCTGTTTATGCATTAGTCCTTGGCCTTCACAGATAACCTATCAAATGACTTCACATTCCCTAATCTTAATAAAAGTTTTACTTCCATTTGTAGGTGGGTTAAACCAAGTGAAAAGGACTAATTTTCTATATAGGTTACAAATGCACACCTTTAGGACAGGTAGAGCAGTGTGGATCATCGCTGTCCAGTGTTCATGCCTCTGTCCTGGCCTTATTTAGTTTATTAGCAAAAGTGTAGTGTCAGGGGCTGAGTTATGTAGCTAATCTATAGTCATCGGAAAGACTAGTCCTCTCAGAGGGCAGTTCAGAGCTCCTCTGTAAGGTACTGACACTCAGTTGAGAAGGAGATTCAACTAAATCAGCTTTAGGTGCCTCTTTTCTCCAAGCCTTCTGATGAGACCACACTCTTGCCATTTCAATTACTAATTACACACAACATCATACACAGGGCTCTCGCTGATTCCAACAGGAGTGGGTTTTATTGATAGTTACAAATAAATAATCCAAATTATCTGAAGTTACTTATTTCTTTCATTTCTATTCCAAAATGCCTTTAGCTGTACTTTGTAAAAATCTTTAACTACCTAGATGTATTGTCATAAGCTTTGTCAGGAAAATTTCCCTTAAGGGGGAAATTTCCTCCTTCCTCTCAATTGTGAACTCTTCAGGTCTTTGCTCATGTTTAAGAAATGTAGTATGATGGATGAGTAATTTATCATGAAAGTAGTGTCAGGGCCTCGAGGGCACCGTCAGCCCTGACTGTCCCTGTTCACATCCCCTGGGGCTCCACCCACCCCGCTCATGGCCCAGGACCCCATTTCAGCCCCCTGGGGCTGTCAGCCCCTGCCCCAGTGATGCCACACAGCAGGGCTGGTGTCCAGCTCCCCACAGCCCTGCCCTGCCCAGCCATGGGTCCTACTGAGCTGGGCCCACCTTTGGGCCCACATCTCAGCCCAGCATTGGCCTGTCCCCAGGGAAGTGCCTGATACAGGGCTGCGGGACTGGGGCTCCCCCAGTGCCTCCCAGCCTGCCCTGCATCCTGGCTGGGGGTCCTGCAGGCCCAGGAGCCTCACACAGCTCCCAGCTCCAGAGAACTTTATCCCCTACCTTACATAGATGATTGCTGATCCTACCCCGGAGTTATTTTTTCATTTTCTCATACTTATTTAGTCATGATCAAATGCTGGATTAGTGTATGCTTTGTTTGCCGATAAGGAGTTATTTCCCTTGGTAACAGACACACTATGATTTTTTTTCAAGGAACCTAGGCTACATCCTTGATCTGTAAACCCTTAAGCTGTAAACCCTCCTGTTAATAATGGCACAATATTACCATGAGTCTTGGTACGAAATGCCTGAACACTTTTGTGCTTGCCATTCTTGTTTTGCCTGGTCGTCCTCACTGTCCTCTTCATGCTGGTGTGTCTGATCAGCAGAAATAGAGAGGAATACATTCTGCCAGTGGAAAACATCTGACTCCTTCAGTGATACAGCTGTTTGCAGGACGGTCCTTCCACCACTGGCAGCAGAGTTGTGGCTAAATTGCTCAGGCTGCTAATCATGGTAGGATCATACCAATAAACTCCTAGAGATTTTCATTCACTATTATGCTGTTTAATCACCTAACACTAAAGTACTCTGTGGTTTAGGCAAATGATGCTCTGCCACTAGCTTGACAATTCAGTACATTTTAGCCACTGTGATACCCTTAAGCAATGAACGTTCTCCAGGGCCTTCCGCAGCTTAAGACAGGGAGTAAGACAAAGAAGTGATGCTAGTAACAAAGTCTTTTTAATATGTCAGTCTACTCTTTCATCATCAGAGCTGAATTTTTAAAAAATGATTTTATTGTTCTTTCAGTACCACATCCATTTGTCCTCCTAAACTGAATGCCAGAGAAGAATTGGCAGTCTTAACATGACAGAGACCCATAACTTGTGTTAAATTATTTTTACAATAACCAGTATAGCAGATTGAAAACTCCTATGTTTTAATGTGTGATGACGGATGTCATTAGCTCCTTGACAAGCCCAATGAATACTGAATTGTCCAGCTTCAATCTTTTTCCTGTTTCTTCTTGCGCCAGACAGTCTGAGAAGGCTGTTTCTCACCACACACCACTGCATCTTCTCTTCCTACCCATTGCAAGACATTGTAGGATACTTGTCTGGCCAAGCAGCCTGATCTGTAAGCCTAAATTAATGACCTGAGTAGGACTAGTGCTCAAGTGAAATTCTGTTGTGCACTCCTCAAGCATGTTTAAGTGTGAGTATGCTCCTCAATGTGTTTTTGGCCAATGCTAGGTAACAGTTTCTTAGACAATGGTCAAGTGTGGTCACAGATACTGTGAGTCAAGAACTTACCCTCATGGACAGTACAGATAAAGCTGTTGATGAGGGGAAGAAAGTTCACCAAACTGGTGCAAGTTGCTGTAACTCAGGGTCAGACAGCAGATTTTAGTCTGCTTTATTTACTCATACAAACAATGAACTGTAATCATTGATATAATCTGCAGCATTCAGAAAGACATTTTATCTGTCAAACCAAAATATCATGTTTTCACTTCAAAAAACACTAAAAGGTTTCAGTAAGGGTCTTTTATTTCTGATCAGTGTTCATTTTCATCAAAAGAATCTTCTTTTCATTTCTGAACCTGTGGACCTGATCTTGGAAATGCGGAGAGGTCCGATAGCTATTCTTAATTGGCGTGTAGCTACGAACTTTTTACTCTTACAGAGCCTTTTGTTTTCAAGAGAGAGCACTGGATGAAAATAAAAGAGAGATGAAGATTAGGAATAGTTGAAAATTCTCTGAAGTTGAAAAGAGTTTTCTGAGTTCCTGTCAAATTCCCCTTTCTCCCTCTCTTGAAGGCAGATACTGGGGGGAAAAAAAGATGTAAACCCACTTGTATACTTCTTTGGCTTGTCTGTTATTTCTTAGACATTTAGGTTTAGAGTTTACCTCAAATGAAGACCCTCTCCCAAACACTAACATGCAAAATCAGAAAATATATGTGAAGAATGTCTCATTAATATAACAAAATCTCTATCACATTTGTCAAAATCAATGCAGATTTATAATTTTTATTTTACTTCTCACAAAAGTGTTACTTATTAAAAAATACCTACCTACAAATTCTCCCCAAATACTCTCATTTAAACACCACTGTAGCAAACCCAAAGGATATGCCAATACAAATGCTTTACTAAAGACATGTATAATATGAGGAATCAAAGTGAGAATGAGTGTAAATGAGTGATTATGATGTTTCTAGTAGATGTTTAAGCTGAATGCTATACTATTGTATAAGTGACTGGAACTCATTTAAAGAATTTTATACAGTGCATCAGACACATGGTATCCAATTTTATTAAGTATGTTTTAGATTAAAATGACATATTTGCATCTCATATAGTATATTTACTCCTAAACCAATAGAAACAGGAAGAGTCTGTGGGACTGTTGTTTGAGTCCTGGTGCAAAACAATTAGGAGTAAAAATTCAAATAATATAAAAAACTTCATCTGGCTACCACTCTGTTCTCTTACTAAATCTCCAACATTTTTTGTGTTTGGGACAATTTAATTAATGTCAATGGAGGAAACTCTAAGACTATATAAAAGCATAAATGCTTAAATCTTTTAGGAGTTATTCACATTAAAAGCCTTTACCCACTGTTAATGAAGAATATCGTCCTGAGACCAGTTTGAAAGTTAAACTCCTTTATTATCCTTTCACGTCTTAATGGTTTAAGTGATAATAATCCAAGATAATATGAGTACACGCATAAAAATGTAGAACCTCATGCATCCATACTGTGTAGTAATTTTGCTTTGGCACTATGTATTGATTTAGATGCTCATCCATAAGGAAAATATACAAAGAAAGGACGTGGTCAAGTATTCCATATACAGGCAAGATTCTTATTAACATCAGGCAGATTTCTGGCATTTTTAGGAATACAGAGTCTGTTTCTTTTGACTCATCCTCCATAAACACATTTTGTTGTAGATAGAATAACAACAAAAGCCTGACTCCATATCCCATCGTAAAATTTCAAGTGTCTGTAACGTTATTGAAATTTTGTGGTCAAAATGCATCTCTTGTTCTTTTATACAGTGACTCCTTTACAAGTAATAATACCAAGCCAACATTCAGAGTAATAAATATAAGGATCTGGTCCATAGCCAGTAGCAATTTCTCCTTTACCTCAATGGGCTTCGGCTCATGTTACACAGCAATAACAAAATCTGTTATGTTTATTTCTTCACACTGAAGGATGTGGGTTTTATGCATACGCGTATCTAAATGTTTTGAGGAATTTCATAAAAGTTAAATCAATGTTATGACAACCACTCTAAAACACAAAACATAAACCAGATCTAGTCATTAACATCTCTTTTAGCTTCTTGTTTTTAATACTACTTTATCTGAGATCTTTTCTTGCCTGTTGTTTTCAAATATCAACTCAAACCACAGCATTATTTGTTAAAATATTGAATTTTATGAAAAAACAATTTCTATCAAACCAAACCAAAAATTAACTTCACAAAAAAGTTCAAACAGTCCCACCTGCAAAGTTGTTACACATAGTTGTCTTTTTGCAGAACTATTTTCGTCCACTATTTTCTTTAAATATTTTACTATATGTTATAATTATATACATATATATAATTACGACTTTATAATACTTTACTACTACTGCTTTGGACAGAAGTTAGTTTGTGTTTGCATAGTTCTAATACAAATATTCTTATCTGTTCTGCTCTGGAAATAATTAGCAATAATATGAGTGAATAAATCATAAATCAGAAAGAGCACTGCAGCTTGGAATAGAAATTATCTGGCTATGTAAGCGTAGTTATCAGAGAGTCGGAGAAATTCTTGGAATGTGACCCATATGCAGACTAAGATCTTTATGCATAGCATCCTAATGCTATGAACGAGGCAAAGTTTGGACACTGTGAAGAGAAATAAGGAGCCTATCCTAACAGAATATTATTTTTTAACAGTTCAGCCACCCCTTCCACCACCCCTAGCATCAGTATTTTGCAGTAAATAAATTGCTAAATGTACAAATATAAAACACAATCCTGTAAGTTATTTGGCTAAAATTCTCAAAAGTAGTCAACACTGGACTAACTTTCAGGAGGAGTAGGTCACCATGCTTTAGCAGAGCTCTTTTCATGAGAGAAGCCCTGTTGACTACTCTTATGAGTTAGTCATGTATCTGCAGGATATTCAAGTAAGAAAGCAAGTTGTACTGAGTAGCGAATTGTTAAACTCAACAGCCTATGAGGTATGCCGATTTGGGGTTTAGAAATCATCTTCCATGGGAATAACATGGAAATGTGAAAACAACTTAATTTAGACTTTCAAAACAACTTTGAAACCTCCCCCTTCTCCCCTGACCAGCAAGTTTATTTAATTGTATAATTTATAAACCTTTGTTTCAAGGGTAAATTTAGGCACATGTACCTTTTTGTTTTGGAATTAGTCAAACATTGTTGTGTTAAGACATTTATAAACCTTGTAAAAGTTATTGTATCAATCTAATTAACTGAATTTACTTGCAAACAAAGCCTTTGTACTATCAACAATAACTAATGGTGTATAGCTCTGTTAGATACATTCAAGATAGAGCCACATAAATCTTAAGAAGTTAATAAACAGGGCTGTCACTGTAAATGCAATAACAAGAGACTTCTCTGTGAATACTTAAGAACCAAAATCTGCGGAATGTGATAGTGCCAGGAACGGTTTCCTTTCTGTATATCCTCTAACTTCTCCATGCTTAACATATATGAACTGCAATGAACCTCTTCACTCGTGTGAGAGACACAGTCACAGTAGCTTCTAAGATAGCTCTTTAGAGAACGTTGCCACTAAATGAATGGCACTTATTGCAGCATCATTAAGACATGTCATTTACTGAAATAGCAGCTGAAATGGCTTTGCAGACAGTGTCACTATGGGACTTCTAGTTCCTGTTATGTTGATACTGAGGAATAAGGCGGCCCAGACAGTTAAGGCATTAAGGTATGCTTGTAACCTTGAACAGTTAAATACTCTGGTAGTTTGGGCAACTGTCGTGGTTTAAGCCCAGCTGGCAACTAAGCACCTCACAGCTGCTTGCTCACTCCCCCCCTGCCCCAGTGGGATGGGGGAGAGAATAGGAAAAGTAAAAGCGAGAAAGCTCGTCGGTTGAGATAAAAACAGTTTAATAAATGATATGAAATAAAATAATAATAATGATAATAAAAATTGTAATGAAAACAACAACAAGAGACAAAAAAGGCAAGTGATGTTAATGAAAACAATTGCTCACCACCCTTCGACAGATCCCCAGCCCAAGCAGCGGTCCCCCGGCTTTCCCCCTAGTTTATGTACTGAGCATGACATCATATGGTATGGAATATCCCTTTGGTCATTTGGGGTCAGCTGTCCTGGCTGTGTCCCCTCCCAACTCCTTGTGCACCCCCAGCCTACTCGCTGGTGGGGTGGTGTGAGAAACAGAAAAGGCCTTGACTCTGTGTAAGCACTGCTCAGCAGTAACTAAAACATCCCTGTGTATCAATACTGTTTTCAGTACAAATCCAAAACACAGCCCTATACTAGCTACTATGAAGAAAATTAATTCTATCCCAGCCAAAACCAGCACAGCAACACTAGTAAGGACACATTGACCAATTTAGTTACTTGACAAGTGATCATTGTTAATATAGTTTAAACTTATTTAGTTAAGAATAAAAAAAAAAAAAAAAAAAGAGGGAGGTAAGAAAATATCCAGCTAAAAGAATACCAAGATATTAAATGAGTCTTTTACTTTAACAACCACCCTAATTCCCAGTCCTTCAAGACAAATACTGTTCTACTTGATTTTTTTTTTCTTAAAGAAGAATATATTGTTTCACAGTCACTTAGATGTCATTAAGTTTCATTAAATATATTCTTCTTCAGAGGATAGACAGTGAGTTGAAATGGGCTGATCCTCATTTTTATTTTTCATGTTGTTGAAGTCAACTCCTGTTTCCTTGAAAATAAGAGAAATACATGAGGAAAACAAGGTAAAAGCATAGCAAATCTAGAAAATGCAATTGCCTCTCACAAAATTCTTGTTGGAAAATGGCAGTCTAAAACAGAAAGATGCAAACTTTTTAGCATTCCCAGTGGGTCCATACTGCATTGTCTTATGGTAGAGTTATATGTTTGTGTCCAAGAAGAAAAAAGAAGCAGCTACTTCTTCTGCAGTTATAGCCATGGAATACATGACCAATATGCTGTCTTGATCAACTGAGGTAGATTTTGGTTTAGAAGGCAAAAACAAGATAAGCAAGAAGAAAAAAAATGCTAATTCAGAACACAACACAGAGGAGGCTGAGAACACAGTGGACATGTCTCATACAGGTAATGTTGGGAAAGAGATCAAGCAATATCTCAGGTTCAAGACAATGAAAACTTGCAGAGAGCATTGTTTAGCAAAATCTTTGGTGAGTCTCACCCCTTCTGCCCATGCATATTCCTTCTATCTTTATTAAAAAGCTTAAAGTAAAAAAGATACTTCATTGTCTCATTACTTTATAGAATTATTTATTACTGCATCAATTGCATTCTATTGCTTTGCTTCTTACTCCCGTTGTCTGCTGGATGTTGTGTTAACATGGTTCCTGGTATTTGTCAATGGAGTTTGTTTTTCTGTCTTTCATTTTTGTTAACCTTATGATACATTTATTCCATCAAACTGATCTGAACTGTTGTGCTATGCACAACACCTATTCTTTTCTCTTCAAACCAGACAGGCTAACAGTTGTTTATGGAAGCACTGCTTTTCTTTTTTTTATTTTTCCTTTTTACCACGAGGAAGAAGAAATAGTATAGAGAAATTGATTATATATTTTCAAGTCGCCAACATATGAAAAGTATCCTATTTTTCCTATTAGTGTAACATATTGTGGAAATAATATAATGAGAAAAAATAATCGCTAGTTTTCTGTAACATGTTACAATGACTTGCTATTCATGGATAGAACCAGTAAATTCCAATCAGGTGAGTTACAACTCATCTTTGGCTAGGTGTAGTTTCTTTTTTTTTTTTCTAGTTCATTGCCCTGCACCATAAATTCTCCAAAGATGCTGCTATTTTCTTCTCCTCCCTTTCACTTTTTCATACACTGGTTATGAAAAGATACACTACTTCCTCAACACTATATGGCTCATTAATCTGATACTTCGGTGGCAAGCCAGTATAGAGATACAAAAGTGCTGTTGCTTTAAGAGGATGGGCAGACTCATAGAAAAAAAATGGGTACCTTTCTGTTGATTGCAGTGTCCACAGATCACTTTTTTTTTTTCAGACAGGTTGTAGAAGACAGCATTTTTAGAGAGATAAGTGAATTGAAATACCCATACAACTGAGCACTTTCATATAGCATGACAATACCCACTTCTCAAAGAGGACTTAACACTTTGGTTAGTCTACTTCCAAAAGCCCTTACTCCTTTCCATTTCTCCATGCAGCAAGAAACCCATTTCAGAATTAGTAATTGGCATCCCATTTATTCATGCATACATCACTAAACAGAAATGCTGTTATTTTTCATGTTCCTCCAGCTGTAGGCACTGGTGGGCCAACAACTAGTTCCTTGTGGAAGGTAAACAATTCTGGTGATCCACACTCTAATACATATATTAGTGTTATGCAATTGTAATAGGCACATAAAACAGTACGTGTACACAAGCTCTTGCAAATTAAATAATGGAAGTCCTATGAGCCACAGGAACGACACTTTTTTTTCTGGTGAGGAAATATTTCCTCTGAGGAATAGGAGTGTATTTTTAATCCTTTGACTTTACAGCACATCCTGACAACCACAGCTCTAATGATAAGGAAAGTTATGCATGGCAGAATCTGAGGAATATATGGGTGGTAACTTTTCTTAGCTGTTTTCATTCCATTAGTTATTCAAGGCTCATTATATTAACATAAACTGTGTCTTCAATCTGGAGAGTGTCATGCTAACAGGTTTACCTAATGGATTTTTTATCATCATTTGAATGCTTTGAATGCCAGACTGTTGTGAGAGATTGGGGAAACTCAAGAGAAATATCTAAGGATGTAAAAAAAAGTATAAAAATGGTATTCAGAACAAATTAATTTGAAAATTATCTGATGTCTGGATCCTATAGCTGCTGGATTTCTCTACATGTTTTAGAAAAAGGAGGAGAATCATTCAGGTTTTTTTGGACCCTTCCCTTACAGGGAAGAAAAGTTACAGAATTTGTTTGGGACCATGTCAAGAGTATTCCAAAGTAAAGGTGGGGTAAATGAGTTCAGAAAGGTATCAAGAACAGATAAGGGAAACTGTTAGGACAGAAAGAGCTGAAATGAGATCAGAGAGAGAATGTCAATTGCTAGAACAGTTTAATCCAGGGAGAGCAGCCCAATCCTGTCCAAAGTCACTTTATTTATACTTAATTCTATTTTCTGATGACAGTTCTAATATAATGAAGAAACAAAAACAGGTTAAGCTTCAAGTTAGCGATCTCTATGGTGGTCTGTGAACTTTTGTTTGTAAAAGCAGATTCATTATGTCACCAGAGAAAAAGCTAACTGCAACAATTTCCATACATGAAGTTTTTTCAACAGGCTGCCAAGAATGCTCTTACTTTTCAGCGCAAATTTTCCTGCATAGAGCAAGAAAAAGTAGTTTTTAAAAAACTGGCTTGCTTGGTTTTAAAATAGTGCTATAAAGAAACACCTTAAACATCCTCCACTCCACCATCACTGTTCATGATAGTAGTCATACAGCCCAAGTAGAACGAGCTCAAGTATAACTTGAGAATGGAAAGAGTTTAGTCCGTATGCTAACAATGCTGTCTATGACATTTTCACAGAAACCTTTAGCTCTCCTATTATAAGATGGCAGTGTGGACTGACAGAAGTGCCCAGAACTTTAGTCAGTTGAGGAGAGCTTTTCAGGTAATCACCTATTTCCAACACACATGCAGTACCATTAAGTATACTCTGCATTCCATTAAGTATACTATGGCCCAGAGTATCATATTTTACTATCACATTTTGAGCTGCATAATTTTGTTGTTTTTTTTCTTCTGTAAAATGCTGTGCAAAACAGCAATATCCTACAATTACAGAAAAAAAGTGAAGAAAAATACAGATTATTTGCGCAAAAGTGCACTTCTGTAACCAGCGGTACTTTTTGGTATCCACTTTTTCATATTTTCTATATCAGAATTACTTTGAAGTACATAAGATGTCTACGTCTAGTGTTTTGTGGTTGGTTTTATTTTTCCATGTTTCCCATGTTCTTATCTGATGCCTTCCTTTAAAGAAGGGGGAAGTGGAATATATCCAGTGGAAGAGTTTTGTAGCAGATCTAACAAAGTAGAGGTTTCTGGGAAAACATTGTTGATATGAAGTGCCAAAGAAAACAGTAGACTGCTTTCAACATAGTCTGAATGAAAAACAATCATCTCACGTGAGAGAGGTACTTTAACATGATGAATATGATTCTTTCCATCTATTGGACTTTTTCTACAGCAAGAATAAGCTTGTTGGTTTTAATCTAAACAACAAGCTGGTACACACTTCTGTGTATGTCAAACTATCTGCTTTGACATGATCTAACGTAACTTGCATCCTGTAATGTATAATTCATGTTATAGGGAGTGAAGCATTATAATCTTTTCAAGGGTAAAAGTGGCTTTGTCATGTTCACCATTCCAAAAGAGTAGTAGATATTCCAGTCTGTAGTCTTAGCATTTTTCTAAATCAAATAAATGTTAAAAGATCACATTAATAAAAATGGTTCTGTAAGAAAAAAGAATTTGGCTCAAATACAAGCATGTAAGATAAAGGAAAAAATGCAAATTGCATAAACTACTCTCAAGTAAAGATATGCATTCATTCCATAGAACAAGAAACATCTTTGCTACTTATTTTTTTAATACTGCAGTTTTTCTTTCTTTTTCAGTATGAATGTGTTCCATGTGAAAAATAAAATGACAATAGGAAAATCCCCAGATGACTGCATGATGTCATAAATTATAAGAACACATTAGCTTCAGTAAAAAGTCTCTTCTGGCAGGAATGGGAAAAATGTTTAAATAAGGATGATTTCCGATAAATTCTGAAAATATTTAGGTTTGGATTCATCTGATCTGTTACAGGAGATCACTTCCCATTCACATCTTTTTTTATTCTCTTAGCTGGAAAAGTTTGACTCTGGCTTACATATGTTTTTAAAGGCCTAGGTATACTATAGGATACACTGACAAAGATAAGTACTTTCCAGAAAGGTTAGATGAATGATTGAAGCATAAGCCAGATAAAATCAGACTTCATAATAAACAAAACAAGACTGTATTAATAAGATGATAGCCTAAACACAGGCCTGTACCATCATTTGAGATGGTTTAGGGTGTTGCACCTGATCCTTAGCTTCAACTGTAAAGAGGTATGACTGTCTTACAGTTCTGGGTCTTACTTGCCTGCTCCATATGTCTTGTATCTTCCAGTATCTTTAAAATGGCACTACTTGCCTGTATTTGGGCAACTAAACCCAAAGACTGTAATGCAGTCCAGTCAGAGAGCAACATGTAAATAACCACAGGCTCACTAAAAGTCAAAAAAAAAGAGTCATTGTGATCAACAGACACATAATCAATACAGTCAACGGAGGAAGGAGAGTCATTTAAGTAGGAACTCAGTGGTGAGACACTACTGACTAAATATTATGATTGACATTTAGACACCTAGTGCAGATGTGGACACAAACAGGTAGACACCTGCATGTAGGCATAATCTTAATTTTGCAATGGAATATATGTATATATTTTTGTATCAGACAGCTAGAGATCATTGTGATGGGAAGGTTCAGAAGACTGACAAGTCAGGTCAGTTTTAGACTGTAAAAGAAAACTTTTCTAACTTAACTATTTAACAACACTCTCCTGGCTAATGACTAGTTCTTATCTAATATTAATCATCATTATTACATATGAAAAACTTGTTATTTTTTACACTTAGAGTATAAATCAGCTATTAGTACACCATACCACAGTGCTGATGTGTTTGCACTGATGCAGTTAGCACATGTAGTTAGCAGTTAGCCACAGAGGTGTTCAGGCTTGAGAGCTGTTGAACGAGTGAACTTGGAACAGAGGTGAGTTTGTCCTCTTTCTTTTCCAATTTTCCTCTCTTATGTCTGATGTTTTTATGCTGCAGTGTCCCTCCCAATAAGGGGTGGTGGGGTTATGTTCCTGATAATGCATGTCTTGGTTTTGGTTTTGCCAGTCATCCATCTCATGTATTCTGCACAATGACCTGCCTACTTGCAGTCCTTTGTACTTAGGCTGTGTTTGGCTTTTTTTTTTTACTTGAAGGTCTCCTACATGCAACTACATGTCATTTCCCCTTTGGAGTTCACGTACCTTACAAACTCACATAATATGCTTAGAACCTAGAATCATAGAATCATTTATGTTGGAAAAGGCCTTTAAGATCATTGAGTCCAACCTAAACCTAACACTGCCAAGTCCACGACTAAACCATGTCCCTAAGCACCACATCTACATGTCTTTCTTTGAAATACCTCCAGGGATGATGACTCAACAACTTCCCTCGGCAGCCTATTCCAATGCTTGATAACCCTTTCAGTGAAGAAGTTTTTCCTAATATCCAATCTAAACCTCCCCTGGCACAACTTGAGGCCATTTCCTCTCACTTGTTACTTGGGAAAAGAGACCAACCGCTACCTCACTACAAACCCCTTTCAGGTCATTATAGGGAGTGATAAGGTCTCCCCTGAGCCTCCTTTTCTCCGGTTCCCTCAGCCGCTCCTCATAAGACTTGTTCTCTAGACCCTTCACCAGCTTCATTGCTCTTCTTTGGACATGCTTCAGCACCTCAATGTTTTTCTTGTAGTGAGGGGTCCAAAACTGAACACGGTAACTTCTCTCTGGCTCTGCCATAACAGTGTTACAAAATGCTTCTATACTGTTGTTACTTATATCATGTATGTTTAGGTGGAAGGCTAACAAATACTAATTATATCCTTATCAGTACTTTTTTTAATTTATAGGTACCACAGACCTCTCTTTTGGTCACATTAAACGAATCCTGAACGAATGTCACTATTAATGCTAAAGATCCTTCAGTGGCAATTTTTAATCAACATTAGGTTTTCCTTTTTTCTTGAATGGGATCTATTTCATGGAAATGTTATGACTTGCATTATAGAGAAAAGCAGTTTAAATTATCACAGTAAAGCTCTAAGGTCTTCTAGCATTATCAGTTATTAGTTTATGGAAGCCTGGGAGGATACAGACCAATATTAATTTCTCAGTCTCAGTTGTATGTATGGACTTGTACTGTGATTGGAGGAAAAAAGGAATATTCAGCAAAATGTTTGTGTGACAGACACCTAAACACGTCAAAGTATCAGTTGTGACTTTATCCCATCTTTTGCTGGAACTGGAATTGCACTGAAGTAACATCTTGATGGAAAGCAAAGATGTCTTCTGCTTGTTGAAATGATGCCTATCCACTGAGATGAGAAGATTCTGGTCTTTAAAAGTTTAATGCTATTGAATCAAGGTAACATTTGGATCCCAGTCTTCAGCTATATTCTGGATAAGTCCTAAGTGTATTGCATAAATCCAAATTCTACATGTTCCTCTCTAAATTTCTATGCAGTGTTGGTATAAATCCTTAAAGAATTACCGTTAGATAGAATACCTATTTTAAGAAAAGGTTTCCTGTCCAATTGAAATTCTTTGGAGAAAGCAAAATATTATCTTTAAGCCTCTTCTGCCTTTAAGGATATCACCAAAGTGGTCTGGGAATCTAGTTCTTCTATGCATGCTGCCTGAGGCAGTAAACAGATAAGAGCAGATCAGATTACTCTCTCTCTCTATGGTCCGGTAAAGTTGTTGCAAATCAATATTGTAATGAAGTATTATACATGCACTCATATTTTCCTCCAAGAAGTCATAACTGAAATGATTAAGTTTTGAGTGTATTTAGGACACCTGATAAAGAAGAGTGTAGAAAGTTGCTGCTTGGAGGAGATGTACCTCTAAGAACTAAAATGCAGGAAATGAATGGTTTCAGAGTAATCTCTTTTCAGGGGTACTTTTCACTTTAATATATCAAATGTGCTAAGCGTTTTGAAAGGGAAAATACTGTTAGTTGTTCAGGGAATGTCCTTCAAGGCTCACTGGTGTGTAACACAGAAAAAGAAAAGTGGAAGGAATTTTGCAAACGTAATGAAAAGATCTAAATGTCTATGCCCAGTACAAATTAACATTTAATGACAGGGAACAAACAGAAGTTTCTTTGATCCTTCAGTAGTGAGAGATCACTACTGGTGATCATTGGTCATCACTACAGTAGGGAGGAATATTTTATATTCATAGGTCACTATTTCCGCTTGAGCTACAGGGAGCTGATCCAGGGAGCTGTAAAAAGTACAAGCAGCTGCAGCCATGTTGCAAAGTACGCTCAATAGCCTTATTAGTGTTAATGGAAGGGGAAGCATTACAGGCCTGTTAGATCCCTGATAAAAATAGTCTGATATCGTGCTATCCACCCCCTACTAAACTACAGAATTTATTTATTTTTTGTTTTAAATTATGTCTTTATGTGAGAACTTTGTTAAAAAGGTTTATAAATTATACAGGAATCAGAGCGTTTTCTTCTGTCAGTGACCTACATAAAACATACTAGAGCTATTCACACTATATTAGAATAATCCTGGAGAGAATATCTTGCTGCTCTGTAACTGAGCTGTCTCCCACCATTGCAGCCTTATGGGTATGAACATGCCCTGTTTGTTTTGTTGTGGGCTTTTTGTTGTTGCCCCCTGCATATAATATGTTTTTTGCTACAGAATTAGCTGCAGTGAATGCACTAACGTTATGGCTATAGTTGAGTTCCTGGTGCCTTTGTAATTCTGCAAGTTATGGGAGTATAATTTCCCCAATTTGAGAATACAGTTGTGTTTGCCTTTTTGAGGAAAGTTGTGTTCCAAGAGACACATAACAATGGAAAGTTTATGGAAGAGCTAAAAGTCTTCCTCAAAACTGCTCCCCCCATGCTCCCGATTTCTATTATGTTATAATGAGACCTAGCTCACAATTCCAGTGCAGATCTGTTGATATTTACAAAGGTCTACTTATATTTATCATCTCCTTTTAAGTATTTTTTTTAAATCCACAAAACACAATACTCCAAATTGTAAATTTACTTTGAATTGTGGAAATATCAATTCAGCACATGCTACAAGCAGAAAAAAATCAGATTATTACTTACTTTCTGTTTGAGTTGTAGAAGCAACACCTTCACCTACATTTATTTGTCTTCATACAGGCATTATGGATTTAGTTCTCTTCCTTCAGCTGTTTCCATAATGAAAATAATTGGCATCAAGTATGCATAAAACCTGAATATTTAACACATTTTTAAAAGACAATAAATGACTGAGAATTCTAATTGCAATTATGTGCTCATGTTTTTGCTACATGTTGATATTTAGTTATTCAGTTCTTTTGGTTAAATGGTTTTCTTCCACTATCTAACAAAGTTTTTTTCTGGGAAGTTTTTCTTGGCTGTTAAAATTATAGCATTTATTACACGTCTTTTTAAAATTCTTTTGTAATTAATCTTCTTTTGTATATATCTGAAGGGGGGGAACTTATAGCTAGTAAATTGCCTGAAGAAAAATATTGAAAATTATTTGAGAAAACACATCTTAAAATATTTTTCTTAATAAAAAACAAATACTTGCCAACATTTCTAAGTGTCGTGGCAAAGACCATCTTCTCTTCCATAAGATTCCTAGTAATAAAGGAACAGCAAAACGGAAAATTTCCTGTAACATAGTATGATCTATTCCTGATGAAATGCATAATACTACAGAATAAAAACTTTCTGCATATCTTTTATGTATGTTTGTATATAAATATAAAATCTATCAAAATGTAGTTTAGTCTCTTTGAGTCACATATCTTTAGACTATAAACCCCATAAAAGATGCAAAAAAAACCCCAAAACCCAAATAACTCTATTTTTATAGCTTTTCCACTATTAAATTAAATTAAATTAAATTAAATTAAATTGGAATTAAAGACTCACTCCCACTTTATGTAAATAGAACAGTCCTCTGAATCATTTAATTTGTGATATATTTCTAGCGCTATAAAAAGAGGAAGCAAAGTTGTTTTGGCTTAATTAATCAACCACTGTTAATATTGGAAACCCAGCTGATAAAACTGTGTGGGTGGGGTTAAAGGATAATAACATACATAGTACATAATGCTATGTAACTTTCAATAAGGAAATTTTAGAATATATATATATCACTCTTCCTTAACAAACAATTAAAGGAGGTAACTGATCAAGCAGGTAACATCAGTCTATACATATATAAAATAGGTGACTTCTGCCCATTAGGAGAAGAATAAGGCAACAAGACCACTGTGCTGAAACCCTGCCAGACCTCCTAGCATTCTACTTACTGGATTATGTAGCCAATATATTTAGGTGTTTTGACTGTTACAACCTTTGGTCTAAGCGTGTTTTCAATAAACTTGTGTAACTAAGAAGTACCCAGCTTTTTTTTTTTTTTTTTAATTGAATAATAGCTCCTCTTCCAGGCATCCTAAACCAAACAAATAATCAAACAAACAAAGCATCCATGTTTTCTTGCATATAACTTGAACCTCATTAAGAGATCTGCTCTGTTACAGTATATCCTCTCACAAATCTTGGATAACTCACATGCCTAATAAAACCTGACTCTTTCTCCATCCTGACATGAGAAGTTTTCACAAATTCAACAATTCTGAGGTAAGACTAGTAACAGAATACAGAATATTCAGAATAAAATAAACTGAGAAGGTAGAGGGCCATCAGGCTAGAGGGGATGACAAAGGTGTAGTTTTCCAAGAAAGGGGGGTTTCTAGGGTAACTTCCCCTTATTCATAACCTGCATTGTTTCTGAGTCACAGTTCTTATGTTTTTACATTGTTTATCTGTAGGATACATGAATGAAAATACTTTATTAAAGGGGTTTGATACAGCTGCTTTTAGGGTAGAAAGTATATTAGTGTGGTGGGCAGCAGGGAGATTTCCTGAGATAAATCAAGAGCTTATGATAATACTCATACGCAGAGTGTAATTGTTTTGTCACAATATCCACAATTGTCTCCATTTTGACTACTCACTCTGCAAAGTCATAATAAAAATTATTTAGACTGACCCTATACACAAACCTCTGCTGATGTGTCTTTCCACTTGGTTTTGTTTTCGGGATTGGTGGAGAAGATGGGAAAAAAGAGAGAAATGGAAGAAAAAAAAAAGAAAGCTGGATTTGTTAACAGTTCCGTTTTCCCATTGTACGTTTTTTCCCCTTGCGTCTGTCTCCTTAAATGGGATTCACCTTAGCTAAACGTGGATGTTCGCATGTCTGAGTCACAGAGGACATTTTACATAGTTGATGGTGAGAAGGAGGCAATTCTGCAGCTCGGTTTGTGAGATCTGTGTAGAAACCTATGTTGGGATAAGATTAATTGGTCTCTGCAAGTGCCTATTTTTCTTTTTCTTTATTGGCTATGAAGAAAGTATCAGGTGACTAGATAGGATATACACATTTACATTGACATGCCTAAGCTAAGCGAGACAAATCCCATCCTTATGCTCAGCAGGGTGAATAATGTCAAAGTCATCACTTAGGAGAAATATACGTGTAGAAGATACATGATTGTGAATATCTTCTACTTGTCTGTTCTTCAGAGTCTCCACTTTTTATAATATAAATTTTGAATACATATTAATTTTCAGTTCCAGACTATCTCTCCTTTTGTTCATATATAACAATCTTCTTTTTGAGTATATGAAGTACTAGAATTTAGTTTGAGTATGTGTATGAGGCATGCCACAGCCTAAAACAAAAGAAGGAATGCAAGGAACCAATAAACATTGCAAAATTAAAAATGTATAACCCTAGAGGAATGGATAAACAAATAAATAAGTACCTGTTGTGGGTTAACCCCAGTAGGGAGATAAACGCCACACAAACAGACAATCACTTCCCCAGCAGTAGAATGGGGGAGAGAATCAGAAGGGTAGAAGTGAGAAAACTCGTGAGTTGAGACAAAGACAGTTTACTAGGTAGAGAAAAAGCTGCATGCACAAGCAAAGCAATACAAGGAGTTCATTCACCACTTCCCATCAGCAGGCAGATGTTCAGCCACCTCCAGGAAAGCAGGGCTCCATCACGTGTAATGGTTACTTGGGAAGACTAATGCCATAATTCTGAACGTCTCCCCTTCCTCCTCCTTTCCCACAGCTTTTATTGCTGAGCATGACATCATATGTTATGGGATACCACTTTCATTATTTGGGGTCAGCCATCTGGGCTGTGACCCCTCCCAACTCCTTGTGCACCCCAACTTAGTCGCTGGCAGAGCAGTGGGAGAGACCGAGAAAGGCCTTGGTACTGTGCAAGCACTGTTCAGCAATAATTAAAATATTGGTGTGTTTTCAATACTGTTTTGGTCACAAATCTAAACATAACACCATACCAGCTTCTATGAAAAAAAATAACTCTATCCCAGCCAAAATCAGTACAGTACCATGGCTTCTAAAGTTTATTAGTTTCAAGAACAATTTTGAAAAAAACTAAGAAACTTTTGGGATACCTGAATTATTTTTCTGATTAAACATTCCATTTATGTTATTAATATTTTTATGACATATTTTATTCTTTCTTGACTTTATTCTTGTTCACTGTGTGTTCTGCTTGCAAATTTAAAGTTATATTTGAAAGTTTAAACAACAAAGGACCCTTTCTTAAAGATGCTGAGCATGTAAGCTTCCTGAAAATGAATTTATTAATTTCCTGAAATCTTTTTGTCCACTTTTTTGTTTGTTTTTTTTTTTTTTTCCTTCAGAAGCTGAGGTGAGTAATGCAATACTAATGAGAAACTGAGATACCATTCCCTCTTGTAGAATTATCATTTTTAGGCAGTCTGTTAATAACATTGCAAGTACATGTAAGTACTCAGGACAGAAAAACAAAACTCTCATTATACTCTTCTTTGGCTCATATATTTATCTATTTTGTGTAGTTTATAATAAATATTTAATTCCAAATCTCTCTATTACTCTTATTTCTCTGTCCAGGCCTGGAAAACTGACAAGATTATAGTCTGATGAGATGTTCTCTGTGCCAAAAATCCTCCCTTGCTTTTATCAAGTAATATAAATTTCTCCCACCTATTTTTTTAACAGCCACTGTTAATTGCTAGCAAATGGGAAGCAATTTGACTATCCAAGAATATAATGGTAGTTTGAGTTATCAAGTAAGTTAGGTATGTGAAATGAATAGACCCCCTTAACAGTCTGGCAGGAATTCAGCCTGGCAGCAGTACCATTAGCACGTCTTGATTTCGCTAGTAAAGATAACCTGAATCAAACAGACAATTGTTTTATTTCTTATGGTAACTGTAATGCAATCAATCTAGAGCACTTCATAATATAGTTAACTGATAGGGACATGAAATGAATAGCAGATGCAAGACAAGGTTGTGTTTCTACAGCAGACATGTTCTTCAAATATTCTGAACATTTCAGGCTGTCTGAGATGTTATGTTGCTTCATTGTCACAGTACTGGGAAGATAATGCCATCTAATACATAAATAACATTCTTGGTTTCACATGTGCTTAAGCACCTCAAGGAATAGATGCACTGCAATGTACAAATTTTTATCAGTATGTTCAGGAGGAAACACCTTATTTTGAGTATCTTTTGATGACACTGACACAGCTCAGGGAGATAAAAATTTATTTAAAATTTGAATGTGTAAATAATATTTTCTGATGCTGATCTCGTCACTGAAGTTTAAATCTTGGTTATAATCTGCTATCTGCAAGGAGAAAAGATGCCAGAGCTGGGGGCTTATACATATTTCATGATTAATAGGGGAAAAAAAGGAACACCCGCAGACTCACAAAAAGTCTAGCAATCTTTAAGCATAAAAGATACTGACCAGCATGAGCACAGTGAGTGGATGTAAAGTCCACAACTGTATGTTTAAGTGCCTCCAAAGGAAGAACACATCTCTGTGAATAGGTGCTCCATAGGAAGCATAGCAAAATGTTATAATCTGGACCCTTTTCACAATGCCTAATGAAACAAAAAAGGTGTACAATAATCAAATGCTCATACAGGAAGAGGGAGAGCAAGGTCCTTGGCTGATAATTTCCCAAACAAAATCTTCCTCAAGGTGATTTCGCTAGCACAAACGTAGAAGCAGAAGTGCACAGCTTGGAGCAGGATGTCAGGACTTGCAGCTGAGTGAGGTGAAGGGAGCAGGGCTTTTTCCTTTTTGATAGGATCGGCTCTTTTCCTCATATTGTCCCCAGAGTCACTGATCATCCAGGAAAAACAGAGTCATGCATAAGACAGAGACACAGAGGTTTCACACCATGATCCACAGCACTACATCTGGACTTCTTTTCTGAGTGTTCAAACAACTATAAAGATGCAATGTTGTTTACAATTTTAGGATTTTTAGAGGACCTGGACTGAAATCGGGTATACCAGTTTGCCTAAACCTAGATCAGAACTGTGTTGCCTGTCTGCTTAGGTCTGGGCGATGCTTCCTCTGGGAGGTAAACAGTCATCTTTAAAATGGCATTTTGGAAGTCAAGTGCCAGGTGAAGGAAGGAAGCTTGTAAAGATAACAGGCCACTATAGGGTCAAGTGATTTTGGGAAAGTGACATAATATATTACTATCTGGAACTTCCATGTGTTTCTTACCAACAGTTTATTACCTTATTTTCTGTGTGCCTATGTTCATAACACTCATATTTGACAGTAAGGAGGCAGACTCCATCCAGAGCTTAAAATAAAATTAAGGAGGATAATGGAAATACTTTTTGTATAATTAACTTATTCATTTGTGGGGCTGACCAGCACAAATGGTTTGCAATAAAATAAAAGCAAAAAGTAAGGGGTATTTCTGATCACTTGGTAACAGTACCGCTAAGGAAACACACCTTCATGAAAACTGATTTCTTAGTTGAGATCTTGTAAACTTACAGTGTTGTTGCTAATTAGAACATGATTCCAGAAGGAAGCTAAATGCTTACAAATTCCAGTGACTTCAGTAGAAGAAAAAAGTTAAACAGCTAAAAAAAAGAGAAATGTTGACCATCTTAATGACAGATATATATCTGCTACTAGGAGAAAAAGAGAGGAAGGAGAAGAAGAAAAAAAAATTGTGGCCTATTTCAGTGTGAAAACTTCATTCCCATATATATGAAACAGTTTTGGAGGGGTTTGTAATCAATAGTGCTAATCTATAACTCTGGAAGATAATTCGAAGAAGATATGACTGTCACAGCATCTAGTGTGTAGAACATACACAGTATCTAGAAGATATATAGTATATCTACACAGAAGTTTTGAAGTGATCACCATATAGTATTGAGATACCCAAGCTAGCTTTAGTTATTCACCTAGGCACTTGTAGCAGTAGCAGAGCAGCGCTCAGGACCTCTGTGAACAAATACTCATGACTAGAAAACATGTGAAAGCTAAGGATTTTTCATATTAACTATTCATAATAATATTACATATTATTTGCTGTCTTTACTAATTCCCTACACATAGCTTGAACAGTGTATATTGCACATTGAATGTTATCTTGAATCTTTCGTATTACATTTTTGACATTGCACATATTTGTCTGACAGACACTGCTGGTTTTTCCCCTCAGTACATCATCTAATTTTTGGACCTGAGCTTAGGGCTAGTCACTGAGTACTGTCATTGTACTGCCTATAAAGTTTCAGATCACATTGTCTTTCCACTTCTTTATTACAAAATAATAAACTATCAGTTAAAAGAATCATTGATCAATAGAGCAAATTATTTTATTATTATAAATACAAAAATATGTTTGATTTAAATTCTGAATACTTTTTAGATGCCAATCAGTACTACTCAGGAGATGAGGATGAAGAATGGCTTTATGTTGTATTTTCTGTGCTGATATTGATATTCTGGGTTTTCCATATAGACTAAACCAGACTAGAATAAAATAGTTCCAATTGGAAGAAACCTATGATCATGTGGTCCAATTGCTTGACCACTTCAGGGCTGAACAAAAGTTAAAGTATATTTTTAAAGCATATTAATATGCCTTTTCTCCTAGTGGCATGTTGTTCAAATGCATTTTAAACACTGACAGGCTTGGGGCATCAACCACCTCTCTAGGAAGCCTGTTCCAGTGTTTGACCACCCTCTCAGTAAAGAAACGCTTCCTAATATCCAGTCTGAACCTCCCCTGATGCAGCTTTGAACCATTCCCATATATCCTGTAACTGGATACCAGGGAGAAGAGACCAGCATCTTCCTCTCCACTTCCTCTCCTCAGGAAGCTGTAGAAAGCAATGACGTCACCCATCAGCCTTATTTTTTCCAAACTAGACAAACCCAAAGTCCAAAGCCACTGGACATTCCTTCCCTTTCAGCAGCTTTGTTGCCCTCCTTTGGACACATTCAAGTATCTTTTTTAAATTGTACGGCCCAGAACTGCACACAGTATTCAAGGTGAGGCCGCACCAATGCTGAATACAGTGGGATAATCACCTCTTTTGATTGGCTGGTTATATTGTGTTTGATGCACCCCAGATGCAGTTTGCTCTCTTAGCTCCCAGCGCACACTGCTGACTCATATGGAGCCTGCTGTCAACCAGCACCCCCAGATCCCTTTCTGCAGGGCTGCTTTCCAGCCACTCCTCTCCCAATCTATACTTGTGTCCAGTGACACTCTGTCCCAGGTTCAGAATCTGGCATTTGTTCTTGCTAGATTTCATGCCATTGATGGTTTCCCAATGCTGCATTCTATCCAGACCCCTCTGCAAGTTTTCTTGTCCTTTATGAGAGTCAACAGCACCTCCCAGTTTGGTATAATCAGCAAACTTACTAAGGTACATTCAACTCCTGCATCCAGATCATTGATAAAAATATTGAACAGAACTGGCCCTAGAATTGAGCCCTGAGGAACACCGCTAGTAACTGGCTGCCAGTCAGATGTAGCCCTGCAACCCTTTGATCCCTGCCATTCAGCCAATTCCTCATCCAGAGCACCTTGTACTTGCTTATCTCACAGATGGACGACTTGTCCAGAAGGATGCTGTGAGGGACAGTATCAAAAGCCTTACTAAAATCCAGAAAAACTACATCCACCACCTTCCCTTCATCCACTGGGGGGTGACCTTATCCATAGAAGGATATCAAACTAGTTAAACAGGACTTTCCCTTTGTGAACCCATGTTGACTGTCCCTGATTGCATTGTCTTTAAATGTCTTCTGATAGCACCCAGTATGACTTGCTCCATAATTTTTCCGGGAACTGAGGTTAGACTAACAGGTCTGTAGTTTTCTGGTTCTTCCCTCATGCCCTTCTTGTAAATTAGGATATCGTTGGCTAGTTTCCAGTCATCAGGGACCTCCCCAGACTCCCAAGACCTTTGGCAGATGATTAAGAGGGGTCCTGCTGTAACATCTGTTATCTCCTTCAGTACACTGGGATGAATCCCATCAGGCCCATGGACTTATGAACTTTCAACTGATACAGCTGGCCCTTACAATTTCGGTGTCCACAAATGGAAGGTCACTGCTCCCACAGTCATGGTCCTCCAATTCAGAGGACTGTGCAGCCCACAGTCTCTCATTAATATTAAAGACTGAGGCAAAAAAGTATTAAATGTCTCCACCTTTTCTTCATCCCTACTTGTCAGAGGGCCCTACTTGTCAGAGGGCCATCTTCATCAAATATCTGTCCAATGTTTTCCATAGTCTTCTTATTGCTATTAACATATTTAAAAAAGCCTTTTTTGTTGTCTGACACAACTCCAGCTGAGCTTTGGTCTTCCATGTTTTCTCCCTACCCATGGAACAGCAGCTCTTGTAATCTTTCTGTGAAGCCTGACCTTACTTCCAGAGATCATACAATTTCTTTTCCTGCCTGTCATGGAACTGTAAGCCCTCAAAAGTAGATTCCCAGGGGACACTGCTAACTAGCTTCCTGAGTGGCTTAAAGTTTGCTCTCTTGAAATCCAGGGTAGCAACTCTGCTGATCTTTTTTCTCATTACACCAAAAATTTTAAACTCAATCATTTTGTGATCACTGTGGCCAAGACAGCCACCTACCATCACATCTCCCATAAGTCCTTCTCTATTCACAAACAACAAGTATAGAAGCACACCTTTCCTAGTTGGCTCACTGAGTACTTGGAACAAGAAATTTTCTTCAACATACTTCAGGAATTTCCCAGATTTGCTTGTCACAGCAGTCTGGTATTCCCAGTAGATGTCTAGGAAGTTGAAATCTCCCATAAGGACAAGGGCTAACAATACAGAGATTTCTGCTAATTGCCTGTAACTCATCAGTGCTATCATCCTGACTGGGTGATGAATAATAGACACCCACAACAACATCTGCTTTGTTTTCCATCCCCCTAATAGTCACCCAGAGGCTCTCAACCACATCACCCCTAACTGTAAGGTCTGTAAAGCCAAACCTCTCCCTTATATACAATGCAACTCCTCCACCTGCCCTGCCCTGCCTACCCCTCCTGAACATCCTATAGCCCTCCATCCCAGCACTCCAGTCGTGGGACTCATTCCAAGTCTCAATAATACCAATGATGTCATAGCTCTGGGAATGGACTAACAGACCAACATTGGTCAGAGTTATGCTATTTCTTTTACGTACTGGGTTGCCACTAAAACATTTATTGCTAAAGGATAATTCCCTCCCATCCTGCCCTTCCCTGGTCACACAGGAACTGGGGGCAGGGAAATTTAGGCTAGAAGAACAGAGCTAGCAACTTTGTGATAAGAAGGGATTCCTCAAATGGACAACTCTTCCTGTAACTAGTCCTGCTTTAATGCTCTGTCTCCAAGAAAACAGATCAAATCCTATGTGCCTGCATTTCTTCTAGCATTTGAGATGTGTCCTGATAAAACCTTGGAATGAGGCACTGATGTTTTAAATCATTTAATAAAATGAATAGAACAGCTTGATGATGGGATGTTTACTACCTGATTTAAATTCAAAATGCTATTGACTTCTTATCAACTTGGAAAGACTTCTTTTTTCTCCTCTGGAACAGGTCTTTTTCCAGATGAAATAGTGTGGTGAGCCAGCAGAGATCAAAATTTTACTTATGAGTGCATTCACTCTTGGTGTTTTCCAAATGAGGATGATAAAAAAAGAAAAGATTTAGTCATATGGAAGGACATTTATCACCAGCACATCAGATAATAGATGCCAGTCTATTTAAGTTATTATTTAATTATGTTAATTTAATTAATTATGTTAATTTAAATATTACAACTTGGTGATGAAAAAGTAACTGGTGTACATGGTAATTTTATTTGAATGGCCTTCTATTAATACTTGGTCTCGAGCCCTAAGATGTATATTAAAGTTAAGCTAATGCAACATTTAAAATATGAATTAAGTGCTTAACTTGTAATAAGTAAATTAATAGGAGCAGTATTATTTAAATAAATTGCTTCATCAACTATTTGCCTTTTCTATCTTATCTTTCTTCACATTATTAATCATCCTTTTTGAACATCAGACAATCAGAATTTGATCAACATGTACCAAAAATATTTTTTACAAATAACATAAATATCACTATTGCTGCTGAAGCCGAAACCCTTTTTCTTTATAAGGCAAAAGTCCACTGTTAACAGGATCAAACTGTGGAAGCAATCTTACTGGAGTCATTTTGCACCAGCGTTCAGAGTAAAATAAATTAGTATATACATATAAGCACATTTTATGTTATATACTCTAGTGCAGAAGTACCTCTTTTTTAGACAGAAACAAATTATGACAATTTTAGAAACAGATGGCAGTTTTGACTCAATAAAACTACCTAAATTATTGCAATGAAGTATGTCTTACCAATGGCATATACCAATGCAAAGTCAACATCTACTCCCATTCCTTAGTTCAAAACTGAAGAGATATTTCCTGTACTTTTTTTTATTCACCTAGAATCATGTTTGACAGTACAATCTACTGTACTTGCTTGATCTTGTAGTACCTAAGTTTTCAGTTTAGCTTTACTAAGCAAGAAATAAGTAAACAAAGAATGTACTTTTCATATGGTAGTACAACTGGCATGTGTATATTTTGTGGCCAGTTATGCTGTTTCCCGGGATTATATATTTGGCAGAAAACCCAGAAGTCTAAAGCCAAAAGCTGTCAGGGTCTGTAATTGCTTTTCTGTGATATCACTGAAGTTAAAATTCATACTTATTGTTTCTGTCAGTTTCTTGATTGACACAAACAAGCAGGAGCATCAGCTGGGTATTTAGACTCTGGTTGAAGAAGATCTGGCCCAAAGTTTGAACAAAAATATAGGCAAATTTAAAATCTTCTCATTCTCCATTGCAGTTGCAAGTGATTGTAATTTAAGTGCATATATACAAATAGTGGACAGATATTTTATACTTTTAGAAAACCGGTACAATTTTGGAAAATCTAGAGAAAACAATCTAACCACTTATTACAGTATACCGTATACTCAGACTTTGTGGGAGCAGATGTTTAAATATTTTAATATATTTTTTCATTTATTTCTGAAGAAATACCAAGATACTACTAGTAGAAACATCTTGTATCCTCTCATATAATTAATCCTAAATGTTGATAGCTATTTTGAATTAGTCCACACATATATATAAATATATACCTTTCTCCTAGATACTATATATGCCTTTATGAGATCATAATTTGATGAGGAAAAAATGCTTCAAAACTTATTCAAAATATATTTTATTTCACTGCACTCATTAGTTGTGTTTCTCACTCCACACATTATTGCCTTTGCAATAATCTGGTTTAGGTCATTTATACATCATTTAAAAATAAATATTTCAAATAAAATAAACTTTATTTCTTAACTCAAAATATTTTGTGTGTTGTGATTCCCAGCTGGTCTCTTATCACAGGTAGGTAGCAAGACTAGCACTGAATGTATCAAGGTACAACTATTTCAAAATGTCAAAGTCTCTAGTGGTACTGTACAAGAAAGAAATGAGACACTTCTGGGAAAAAAATAAAATGCCTCAATTAATACTAAACCCAACAATAGGTCTAAGTTTTAAAAACTATCATCAAGGACCTAAATATAATATTGAATTATGCCATAATCTGAATGAAATTGATTTGTTGCTATTAAATTAACATAAAATGTAAAGGTAAACAAATTAAAACTTTCAAGCAACAAGAGTTATATTGATATGCTTTCTGTAATAGAAATAATTAAAAATATTTTTTGTCTTATTGCAGTAGAAACTCAATAAACTAATTTCCCAGGATGCAGAAATTCTTGTTACAGCTAGTTCTCTTTAAACATGAGAACTACTGCAAATGTGTAATATCTTTTCTCTTCCAGTTAATGACAAAGTTATTTGAATTACAAATAGGGACTTTTTGTTAGCGACATGTATATGTGAAGGTATACATGTAAGTGAATAAGTGTATGTGAGACTGACACAATTGTCTCCCCTGACTGGATGGAACTTATGATTTTCTTACATATAAGATCAATTTGGTCAGAAGATTATGCTGTGGGAAAAAATATTTTCAGAGAAGGTGAGTGATAGGAGAATTAAAAACTCTGTAATATGTGTTGACAGTAAAAAATAGTGCAGTTTTCTGTTTGCCTAAGTTAAAAAAAAAGATAAAATATTGAATTTTGGTATTTCTGATACAATTCTTTTTCACACAATTGAGTGCACAGTTAATTCCTATACCTTTAAATTTTACCAAAATTCTTGTTTTATGCTTGTAAATGTAGATAGCCCTTACTAACCATTAGACTAAATCTTTCATAAAAATGCAAGAAGATGTATTTACATCCGTCATGGGATAAAAGGAAAAGCTGTTTCTTGGAAAGCTGAAAAATGTCATACTAAATGTTAAGATAAATTTCTCGAGACTAAATAATGAGCAGAGTTCCAGAGCAAAGGAGGAGAGCAAGAAATGTATATTCATAATGACCTCTGCTGCCATTGTTCTCAAGCCAGAGCTTCCTTGGGGCTTCTAGTTTCATTCTTAAATAATTATGAAATTAATAGTAAAAAGAACACTGAGGTATTTGCGTTAACAACATAAATGCAGTGTAATCTTATGAATTCCGCAAAGAGAAATCACATCTTATTAATTTACAATAATTCTTTGAACTTCCCAAGAATAAGGGAATATTCACTGAAAGTGAAAGTTGGAAAATTCATACCTGATTAAACACTTCTTTTACACAATACCTAACTAAACTGAATGTCTCCTTATAACTGAAAGCTGTTGAAGCCAAAACCTCAAAAAGACTTAAAAATGGGATTTGGATTTTTTAAAATGGTTTCTGATCATAATATTTGGAATGGATTCTGACACCTCTTACACTGAGGTTTAAGTAAGTCCCTGTCTGTTAAAAACTAGGAGGAAAAATAATGTGAATATAATGATAAATACAATAGTGCGAAGTTCTTAACATTTTTCTTGCAAATTTCTGGAGTAGGTACTGAGATAGGATAGTTCTCTCAATGGCTCTAATCCTTGATATTTTATAGTAATTTATAATATCTCTTAATGTGATAGTAATTAAATCTGGAAGAGAATTATAAGCAAGAATGGGTAGACAATTTATGGAAGAGGATGTAATCCTGAGGCTAATCACAGTTGTAATCAGTGTGTAGGGAGTGATGTTAACCATGATGGATGCTTGGACAGCTGAGAGGATTAAATTCATCGACAGCAGATGTCTCCACAATTTGGAAGCACTAGAAAAGAAACAAGGGCTTGAAGTTCAAATATGGACGTTCTTACCAGCTGAATGTTGGCTTGGTTTGGATTCAGGTTTGTCCAGCTAATGCTACAGATTTTGACTTCAGCAACGTGTGGAGTGTAACGAGGACTTTCTTCTTGCTTACTTAACCTTGAAAAAAACCAGAGCTCAGTATTATCTATATGATATTGGCATTTTAGCTTCAGTTTTCTCATTAACTCACTAAATTTGATAAGATTACGATGTGGAATAATTTAGACATGCAACTTCACCCTAATGGAAGTCTTGTGAACTTTGAATGTAGAAGATGACTAATGAAAATAGTTTATGAAGTTTGGCCTAGCCTAGATTCTCAGAACTTAATTGGACTATTTACATGTTCAACTCTGACTATAAATTATGGGGGTTTAACTGTTAACGGAAAACACACATTACAGTAAAGGATGTGCTTTTACCAAGGGAGCTTTATTCTGTATTGTTCCTTAGTCTCCAGACCAAAAGATTCAGGCTGGAGGGAGACAGCCGGTACTATGTAAGTATATGTGGTTAATTTGGAATTTAGAGGTTTGCAATTTTTGGCTTTCTAAGAAAACAAGAGGTAGATTGCAGGAAATATTTATGTACTCATCATCAGCAAAAATTGGCTGGTCCCAGCTTTCTGTGTCTTATCAAAGACAGGATCTATCACTTTCAGGGTGCAGTGATGGGTGTTTTCCTGCAAGGGAAACAAAGCCCACGGGGTGATGGCAGGGCTGGCAGAGCAGGGACATTACCAACAAGGGCACAGTCCCACGGTGATTGAACAAGGTGAGCAGAGCAGGTTTGGTGATGGTAACCTTGGTCACTGAAGAGTTTGGTGTTTGCCAGACAAGTCTATGGTGATAAGGAAGTCTGAAGGTCAAGCCAGGATGTCAAGTCAACAAGGCAAGGCCAGAATCAGCAAAGTCCAAAGCCAGGCACACAGACACGCATACCTGTACTTTTGCTCAGGCAAGAACCAAGGCAAAACAACTGGGCTTCTCTGCAGCTCCTGAGCCAAAACAAGGAGGCCCTAATGAGGCTTCTTACAGCTTTTTCTCACAACTAGTTCTCTTCACAGCAGCTGGATCCAAGGTTACACAACTGCACTATATCAGAGCTGGCCTTGAGTGCAGGCAACTAAACCCCTGCAGCAAGGTTACGGAATTTGGTGATGTACTCATTGTGATGATGGCCTTTTTTTTCTGTCATGAACTTCAATTTTTACAATTTCTTCTGTTTTGTATTTAAAGAAGGCAATACTGCATGTAAATTTCCTCTTTTGGAGGTGTTGTAAACTTTATGAAGATGTTTGTTCTGTGTTAGTTGGGTGGTGGCTAACTCTTTTCTCTGTTAAGGACCATAGTTTAAGTTGCTGGGAATTGTTTGCTTGTATATCTGTCTGAATACAATTTTTATCATGCTGGAGTGCAGGTATTGATTGGAAAGGGGGCCCTGAACTTCTATGTTTTTACATGAAAAAATATTAATAATAATGCAGAAGGGTAGCTACTTAAAGTCATTTAATGTTTTAGGCTTCCAGTTGGTCAGTTAGAGGCTTATCCAGAGCAGACTTCTGCTGAAATGAGGGCTGAAAATTTGTTTTCATTAAAAACTTTAAAATATCCTCATCCTTTCTAATTGTTTCTTCTAGTAACCTTGAACCAAATAGTCAGTAATCAGTAATGCACCAGTTCACTATAATAAATAGCTGTTAGGTATTAGTGTGACTGTTGTGTGTTCCCGAGCCTAACATCCCTCTTTTTCAGGCCATAGACTTCAATTACTAAGCTTTGGATCCATGCCTTTCGTCACATCCATCTGTTGCTTTGTGGTAATTTATCATTGTCCTAAAGAACTTGTGTTAGAGAGATCAGTTATTAACAATAACTAGATTTATGGTTTAGGGGTTATTTTGTCTGCCTGTCATTTTATTGTCTTTTGCTGATGCTTTTATGAATAAGAAAATACACTCTGTTAGAAATTTTTTATCTTCAAGCTCTTTTAGAACTGCTGTGTCTTACTATCTAGGGTGATCATTTTTTTGGATGGAATGCCAGGTAGGATATCTGAAGCATTTGCTGCATCTGTTCTAGTCTGTTATAGAATTCTGGCCTGTATTAGAGAACTGAACCTACCAAAATTTGAGATTTATCAAATCTGAAGTGGGACAGTCATGGACCTAAAGAGAGCTTAAAGACAACATGATCCTTGTAACAATAAATAATTGAACAGTGCTGGTGAGCTATAGGCTGGAGTGTTTGTGTTCATTCAGTTCAGATTTTTAGGCAGGTGGGCTTGTAGAGTGAATCATGTAGATAATTGACTAGTGAAAGGAGTAGAGAGCTTTGCCAAACTGCTGGCAGCAGGCAAGCAGAGTATAAAAAGAGTAATCTTTGCAGAAAATGATGACTTATGACATATCAAATGTGTACTTGAGCAAAGCTAATATAAACTAGAGGTATTAGAAACCTTTGGCTCAAGTGTGTTCTTGGGTGCCCAGAATGGCTTGTTGGCTCCCAAGTTTATGAACCACCTCACACTAATTTATTTTATTGCATTTCCTGTTTGGATTTTTTTCCCAGTTGTTTCCTAAATTCTATTTTCTCATTAACAGTTTGTAATGCACCTTGACGTGTGGCATATTCTTTCTCACATTGTTTTCTGCCAATATTTGTGTTTCTATTGTGTCTGACTATGTTAAGTCAGTGATTTTTAATTGTCAGCTTGATGCTCCAACTGGCAAATGTGTTGAAATGGTTTGTATGGATTTCAAGGTTTTCATTTTCAGCTCTTGTTTACCTTGCCACATATTCACAGCTTCCTCCCACTTCAGCTGCCAAAATTTCAGTGCATATCCTGAAAATGCTTCAGTCTCCTAGCTCTAAACATACCTTCCTCGGTCTTCTTGACTCCTATTCAATATCCAAAGAATCTTATTTATTATGGTTGCCATTAGCTTTGTTAGTGCATAATCTTTTCTGCTAGTCTTGGCTGCTTCTACATTTTTCCTCTCTCATCTCCCTCACCATGTGGGACCAGTAATGTGGAAGAAGAAATTAATCTCTAGCATGGAACATCTCAAAAATAACTGCAGACTTTGAAATATGATCATTATGTGAAGGTTTAAAATTGTTATATATTTAGATTACTGTTTTTTAGACAAATGCAGAATGAAACTCTTTCAGGTATTCAAGCATCTCTTCAAAAATCCGTTGTTCATGTTACTGATCCTAATCCTTGCTTTAGAAAATGGGAAATTGCCCTTTGCTCACTATGTTGCCACTTTCCTTATACTTTGTGTAGTTTTTGGACAGTCCTTATGGTCTGAAGTCTTAACTGTGAAGGAAACAGTATTGCTTTTGTCTGTAATCTCCCTGCCTGTCTATAAAACACTCCATATAATGTTCTAGTGTAGTTTTTTGTCATTGATCTAGCAAATTTCTTCTAATTATTTTTTTTCTAACTAGATATTGAAATCTTGGGTCTTAAATTATCCAGTAGTGCTGCTTCTCCCTTCTTAAATTCCGCTAAAGCAATATGTTAGCTAATTGTGTAGAATTATCTTATAGCTTTAGCTCTCAAGTGATTTTTTACACTTTTTGATTTAATTTACTTTTTATACTGCAAAAATCTAAATATTGTATCAAGGAGGGAGGAAAGGAAAAAGACTTGGGACTAGAAATGCTAGACATGAGTCACCAGATGTTTATGCAAATAGCTATTAAAAAAAAGTGCTACATAAAAACAAAGGCTTTATTCTTCATGTAATTGATACTGAAGACAAAAAAATTAACTACTTCTAGATTTTTAAGGAGAAATACTGATTGAACAAGCTGAATGCTAGCATAAAGAGTTGCCAAGCTGAAGTATGTTACCTACTGAAATTCACTGCATTGAATCAGTGTGCTGATAGTTCCAGCAAACTAACTGAAGAAGTTTCAAGTGACCCTTAGCTATGCAATAGAAGCATGAAATATCTGGTAGAGAAACACGAAATGGCTTGAAATGCAATCAACATAATTTTAGATATTGATGCTAAGTCTTAATTAAGGGCAAGGAAGGATGCTAATAAATTTGAGTGAATAATTGAATGGTTTGAGTTAATTGTGGTAATCTGACTTTTTGATCTATGCCATGCTGTTTGGATTTAATGGTGTTAGGATCTAGACAGATGCAGAAGAGAAGAGACAGGTGAGAAGGCAGAGAAGGAACTGATGAAGCAAATGAGAGAAGTTACAGTAAGGAAAAAATATTTTTAAAATATATTAAGTCATATTTACATGAATAAATTAAATATTACAAAGGAAAGTCCCTGAGCACTAGAAGTCAATTTGGTACGGTTAAACGGTTAATACACTCCATTGCACTGCTTTTGATTGTGCTGAATAGGACTCTCCAAAACAATTTCCAAGCATAGTTAGCAAATTAGAACAAGCCAGGAACACTTACTTCCCAGCAGGTGGTGGAGATATGAGTCAATCCATGCCAGTTGGCTTTGGTGTCACAGATCTGTCCTGAGCAGGTCTTAATTTACTAGTAACAGACATAATGGTACTAGGAAGATGTAGCAGGGAGGATCTAGAAGTTAATATTTTCTGTCCAAAAGTAAGTTTGAGTATGGGAAAATTTCTAAAAACAAATGACTGATCTTTAAACAGAAAGATTTTATGGGTTTGATATCTGCAAAGCAGGTCAAGAGGAAACCAATCTAGTGAGTGCCTCATAAGATACAGATAATTTGGAAAGATTACAAAACTGTGCAAAAAAACCTTATTCAAATGGAATAAAACGATGTTTGTCTTGGGTTCTGCTACCATTAAACTCTTCAAAGTTCAGTTCATGGTATGATAATACATATTTAAAACATAATTTATTTTTTATATCATCTTAGAACCTGAAGTGTTAGGACTTGTCAGGTGAAGCTGATTTCATTGTGAAGAGCTAAACCAAGACTTACAAAATACTGTGCTGATGAGTAGATAAGTTAGAAAAGGGAATGATGTGTTAAAAATCTAGTGCATAATAGAAAATATAGAGGGTCTACTTGGAGAGAAAGGATTTACTCATGATGAGGAAAGAATGAGACTTCCATTCTTAACTAGATGACATCAGACCACTATGGTTGATAGAGAGTTAATTATACTAATGCAGTTACAAAATGTGACTTCTTTGTATGCATGTAAACTAATTTGTTTATGGCATGTGAATTTTCATTGGGGATGATAAACTACAGTTGTTTATGGAATTTTGGAGTCTTTTGTTTTCTGTTAATGCTTAATTTAAGCACATCAATAAAATGGAGACTTCGGTTTATGATTTTGCACATTAGTTTTTGAAAGAAGCATATGTGATCAGCATACCTATACCAAACAAGATTGATAGAGGGCAAAAAAAATGCTTTTCACATTCACTAGCATTCAAAGGCAGAAAATTACTTTATCCTGTAATACTTTAGACATTAAGGTAGAATGGTTGATGTGATGAATAGTATGCATGCAAGCATTGCATGCTGTACTTTGTAACTGTTGTAAACAGTCTATTAATCTCTTGCATTAAATGCAGGGGTATCAGAAATTTAAAACTGGGCTGCCACAGGCTTAATTTTAGACACCAGGCTAACCTATTCCACCCCTTATTTCAGAAAATTTATGTCATGCTCAGGTGATAATCTATCCAGTACATTCTTATTAACCACCACCTTCCCATTACCATCCTTCGACATATACATGGGTATTATTCCCTTAGCCTGTGCGCCACCCTTGTAATTGTATATCACAACCCACAATTGTATATCACAGACAAATGTAGAACACGTATGGACATGGGGCTACACACATGCCTGTTGGACAGCAATTCCATATTCCACTTTATGCAGAATAATTCCACCTTCGCTTTATATAATCTAGGTTTGTAAGGACCTTCTTTTAAGCCATCCTTATCTTCCCTTGTACTATCCATAATTCTGCTCATTTTGTGACTGTCTTCCTTGGTCCTCTCTTTTTCTGGCCATTTCTTAAGGATTATTTTCACTAGTACTTAGCATTTGATCTCCTCTAAACTGTAAACTTATCTACTTTATCCACTCTAGGACTGAAAACTGTGAAGAGAAAGGAGATGTGAATGAATAGCAAGTGCCTGGGTACACCAGCTGCACTGTATCAGGGCTGAGGTTGAACACAAGCTGCTTGTGTTCAAGCTCAGCCCTGATACAGTGCAGGTCAGCAAGCTTACATCAGTCTTCTTTAAAAACAGCTTTCCTGGGGCTTCTCTTCCTTGGTTCAGGAGCTACATTGAAGCTTGGGCCCTGGGTTTTGGTCCTGGCTTGAGCTACATTGCAGGTATGCTTGTTCCTGGCTTTGCACTTTGATCCTGAGCTTGCCTTTCTGACTTGTCTTCTTGGTTTGACCTTGGACCTGTTCAGGTCTTCCTGCTTGGATACTGTGGGACTGCACCTTTTGCTAGTGAGGCTAGTGCCTTTTTTTGCCTTGCTGTCAGAAGCTTGATCTTGGCTCCCAGCTCATCTTTCCTACAGGGGCGAACCACTCTTGCCACTTCCTGAAAATGAGGACCATGAGCCGTGTTTCTAGGATGCATTACAGCAATAAAGGCATCTAGAAACTTCCTCAAACCAAAATTTTGTTGGTCTTTTCTGATACATAGACTGGGTTTATTTTAAATTTTTCCAAAAGTAGTATAGTTTCACACTGAAATGATTCCATTTTTAAGAAGTTGAAATTCTAGACCTATGATAGGTCTAGCAACCCTGTTTTAAAATCAGTGTTCATCCCAAGACACTTATCAAGTTCCAGTATGACCACCTGATTCTCTTATTTCATTCTGACATCCTCCATTTATTTTTCCTTTTTCTCTGCACAATAAATTATTTCAGGAGTCTCTATCTTCCCATAAATATGTAGAGCTCTCACCAGGTTTAGGCCTCTTTGATAATAAACCAAGTTGTTACTGTGAAGGAAAACAAAACTCACCTAAATTATGTGCCTTGTAAATCAACCGTGAAGCGCTACTAGGAGAATTTGCTTCTTCCTAATCACAGTTGAGGTTATGACCTGAACTATGAGAATTCATTGTCCTTATGGTATTTAATATTAAAAAATCTGCAATCAGATGTTCATCACACAAGAAAAAGATTTATAAACTCACATTAAGTACAACTTTATGAGATTTTCATTATATATGACTATAGATAAAGATGAATTCAGATGTGGTTTTTTTTTCCCCATCTTCTGATAAGGCAGTCTTACATAGTTCATCACCACAGAAGAGGAACGGCAGGGAGCCAGTGGCAAATGTGCAAATTTTCTTAGTGAATACAGCAGCTTGGTCACAGGCAATAGATTAAGCCAGAAAAGGACAACTGCTGGTGTGTTGTGATTGAACTTCTTATATATGACAAAAGACATTAAAGAAGTTTTATTCAACTTCAGTGAAATTCTAATGGTGAATTTTTTTGAAACAATGGGAGGGTGGACTAGTGAAGAGAGATGCAATTTATAACATCCTGTGAAGCCAAAGGTAGGTTTGGCGCATTTAAATCTGGCTAGGACTTGAGTTTGGACTTCAGATGTGCAGTGTGAAATGGAAATAATCTGTCTTGCAAAACTTGTAGAACATATAATGGTTTGAGATGAGGCAGTTAAACCATAAATATCTATAATTTATTGATATAATTGCAACTGTTGACAGGATAAATGCCAGGAGTGAGAAGGTGTCTCGGACAACTGGAATAAATTAGGAAAAATGAATGGAGCTTTTTATGTCTTTTTGAGCGGGAGGAGTACGCAAAAGTTTCACTAGTTATCTGTCCAAAGGCTATTTATGCTCATGAAAGGAGAACAGAGAAAACTGAGATGGTAAAGCACATCTAAAAGAAATGGAAAGTTTGAGTATTCATCTAAAAATTATATTCTCCTAAGAAATACAAAGTCTTTAAAAAAAAAGCATGTGAAAAATTTCTAAGTTAATATTTTAACATAAATGAATGACTTAATGAAGAACAGGTTCAACAGTGTGTGCAATAGAAAACAGAAACACTATTCTCATTTTCATCAGATAGAAACTTTAGTGCGGAGCAGTACCAAAGTTTAACAATAAGTTTTATTCACTGTCTGTAGTCCGAAATTTAAGACTTTTCTACTTCATATTTTAGATGATGTAACAGATCTCTCACAACACCTTAAAACAAATAGAACAATGATGTATTACCACTTTTTATGCAGGCACCTGGAGATATTACCTAACTCCATATATGGCCAGATTACTGCTAAGGTAATGTCTCTCTCATTGTGTTGGTTTTTAAAAAATATATGTATTTTCAATTTTTACATTATCAAATGTAAAATTCCCATTACTTTAGAATCCACTTGGATGCTGTTTATTACACAGAAATTAATGGAAGACTAAACTAATAGGGATGCTTTTGCACAAAGACTTAGATTCTCATCTTTAAACAAATAAAGACAAATACCCAGTGCTATCGTTGATATGAGACAAAAATAGAGATCTTCAAACACATGGGCTACAGTATCAGCATTTATATCCCCCAACTAAGCATGAGAGAATTAAACAGGTTTTTTCCTATTGTTGCTTCCATGCTTCTTTGGAGAACATATGAAAAAATCCAAAATACTTTGGTACTCTTCAAAGCTGTATCTTCTGCTGCCTTCATAATTTGATATATTTTACTTACAACAGAACAATGACAGAGGAGGCATGTATGTTGCCACACTTTATTTTTGCCAGAAAACTGCTGACACTAGTCCAACTGCCCGGTACTGTCATATACCCTGAAATCTGTGGCAGGCTTACTGAAAAGTGGGATGTGGAGCTATTTACATATCCCTAGGCCACATTCTTCCACCACCACTGTCACGTATGAAGTTTGAGATATTTGATTAAAAAGAATTACTATGGAATTTTTTCCCCCCATTTCAGGTGTAGACATGCCAGATACTAGCATGTTACGTGTTTTCATATTTTAATCCAAAAGTACGGTTGCTATATTCTTCAAGTTAGAGTCTAATACTGTAAGCTCAGGTCACAAGCTGTTTGACAAATTTTGCTAATCACTTCTCTGGAGCAATGACTCTGAGTTGAGCCAATATAATTTGTGTCTATGTTATTTTGGTTCTTTTGTCCAAAGATATTACCAGGGTCCTAATCCTACATGTTAGAAAACAAAACTCACAGATAATGCTTGGAAGATTCCTGGAAGATTCCTACTCATAAGTGCTAGATTTGTGGTTAAAACCAAAAGTATTACTCCATGATTATGCAATGCATATACGTGAGTTTCCAATTTTTATAATTATTTTTCTTCTAGATGCAGAACTCGGTCCTTTTTAGGAATTAGTGACCTCATCCCAATTCTAGTAGAACTGCTAGTGAAAATGTTCACTTTCGGTAGCAAGGAAAGCAAATTTTATTTGAAATAGTGATGGATTGATTTATTGATGCATAGAAGTGTGGCAATAGGATACGTCTATATTACATTTTGAATTCCTGAACACATTTTTGTCCCGAGTATATGTACGCTTGCCTGAGGGCAACGTCTTATTACGCATTAGTGATAGTTCCTGTATTTAAGAAAGTACCTGACACCTCATGGAAGAACGGTTGATTAGAAGTTGTCAGTGCTGCAGGCTGGATTATCTACCTTCATTGTCTTCTGATTATGGGTTCACAGAATCACAGAATCACTAAGGTTGGAAAAGACCTGTAAGATCAAGTCCAACCAAAAAAAAAAACCAAACCAAACCCAAAAACAACAACAAAAAAAAACCCAGAAAACACACCACAACCCACACCAAAACAACCCACCCACACCACACAGCACCATGCCCATCAAGCCACATCCCACAATGCCACATCCACACGCTCCTTGAATACCTCCAGTGAGGGTGACTCCACCACCTCCCTGGCAGCCTGTTCCAGTGTTTCACCACTCTCTCAGTAAAGAACTTTTTCCTAATATCCAGTCTGAATCTCCCCTGGCACAACTTGAGGCCATTTCCTCTAGTCCTGTCACTAGTCCCTTGGGAGAAGAGACCAACACCCACCTCTCTGCAACCTCCTTTCAGGTAGTTGTAGAGAGCGATGAGGTCTCCCCTCAGCCTCCTCTTCTCCAGACTGAACAACCCCAGCCCCCTCAGCCGCTCCTCATAAGACTTGTGCTCCAGACCCCTCACCAGCTTCGTCGCACTTCTCTGGACACGCTCCAGCACCTCAATGTCCTTCTTGTAGTGAGGGGCCCAAAACTGAACACAGTATTCGAGGTTCAACCACTTGAAACTCTTTTTGTTTCTTTGCTTGTTTGCTTTGAGGTTTTTGGGTTTTATCTTCTTGTCCACCTAAGAGCTAGAGAGTCTTAGACTACTCACATGGTAGAGGGTCTTTACACAAGGTTAGAAAACATCATGTATAGAAACCCTGTTATCATTACAGGTAAAAATAATGGTAGTACATAAAAGGGACTCAGAAGAGGGACTTCGACAACTCTGCAACACTTTCAAAGCTCTTCTTATGTCTGCCTTCAGTTATTTGAGAGTTTCTCCAGCTAAAGAAAAATCCTTCCTTTAAACTGTGTTTCTTGTTTGTCTACCATATTGTCCCCAAATAAGCCTTAATTAGGTTGGGTTCATTCCAGCTTACTTTGGGCATCTAACCAAAGTCAATTATTTGAGAACACATTTAACTAAAGCTCCCTTTACTCTCAGTAGAGACAGGCACCTGAATCATCCTCTCTTTATCAGTTGTGAAAGAAATTGAGAGTAACTCCTGAACTAGAGAACTCCATTTGCTGAATGAGATAGCAGGGATTAATTTGGACCCTAGAGTGTGAATGGTTTAGGTGGAGGTCTGGGAGAATACAATTATCTTTGTCTTAGCAAACAATAGGAGCAGATCTGTATAGTGAAACAGTTGAGTATGCCTGAATTCACTGAGAGGATTTTATTTTGCAGTCTTGCCTGGTCCTCTATTCAGACACCCATTAGCTGTTGGAGTACTTCTGGAGACAATCTTCCAGGTTACCTTGGGCTGAAGGGAATCCAATTTCCACATTTAGAGCGAATTTCTACATTACTGACTGCTGCAGTGCAAATATAGATAGACTGAAGCTCCTTTTATTGTGATTTATTACAGTTCTAGGACTGTACTTCACATTGTGTCTGCTGAAATCAAATTCACAGCAGTTGCCTGTCTTAGGCACATCCACAGAGAGCTAACTGGAGGACAGAGCTAATGCATCCACATTACATTACTCTATATGATGCTTTTGCATGACTTAAACTTTACTTCCACCAGGAAGGAAACTACTTTGAACACATCAGAGGTGCATTCTGGGACATACTGTAAAGCACTAAAATGCAAGGCAAACTTCCTGTAAAAAACCAAACAAAACCCTCCCTAAAAAAACCCCAAAAAAACTTAAAACCAACTGACCAAAAAAAAACCCAAAAAACCCACCACTAGATTTTTAGTGTAGATGTATCCAGAAAAGACTGTATGATACAAACCTCAGTGCAGGAAGTAGGGATGATCAAGAGATCCACTTCAAAAGTTTAGCAGTGATTCAAGTTTAAAGAGTAAGGTACATAGCTTTAAATGAGCAAGAAAGTCTGTCAGAAGGATTCCAGGGCAGCTTTTTAGAAACATACAGCAAACAGAAGAAGAAAAGTGTCAGAAAAAAGGCTGAAACTGAGAGAGTGGCTTGAGATGGAAATGAATCAGACCTTTTGTGCTTGAAGCATATTGTAGCATGAAACATCAGCAAGTTTCGTGTTTAGAATTAGGCCAATGCTTCTCCAGAACAGTAATATTTTTGATCACATGAAGGCATACTGACAAGCCTATACTACAGACACTTTATAAAGCATGGCTTAGATAAAAAAAACAGAATAAATATCCTCCTTCAAATCATCTGTAGCATACCAAGTCAAGCTGATTGGGTCTTAAGTTTATTGTATAAATACAGGTCCATGTTGTCAGTACATTTTTGGAGCTGTAAAACAGGTTAATACAATTGAGTTTAAAAAACCAAACTGACAGGATAATATTTTGAGTTGGAGCCGGCAGTTTGTTGTAGCTGCTAGTAATTAGACTTTGTTGCCTGGGCCACCTTCTTACTTGACTTTTTGAAAATTTTCATTTGAATACCAGCTGTTACAAAACATAAGGACTGCCATAGTAATCCCATATGCCGGATGATAGTTGGCAATTATCTGTGCAGGATTCAGACGATGATGAGATCACAGAACGTTTTAAACTGTACATCTAGTTTAACAGGCATGCCTGAAATTTTAAAGGGCAACAGTAGTAGATTTGCTGTCTTGAGTGCTTCCAGTCCTTCTTAGGCTTTTAACTTAAAACCTGGGTTTTCATACACAATTCACACCTTAACAGAGAATTCTTAGTACTATGGACAATGTAAATTATCTTTAACCGAACATTATTGCAGCGTTCAACTTTATTGGTTTGAATAGTGCCACTTTATTATTATAAATCTCATGTTTTGTAATGTAATACAGATGTTTTTGGACAAGCTACAAAATCAATTTAAGCAGCTTAAATCTAGGAAATTACAGGTCTTTGCAGTAATTTTGTGGAAAACTCTTCTAATCAACTAGTTTTCTAAATTTACTACACACTTTTCACAATAAATGCTTTCCATGACATGCTAAGAAAATTTTACTTGAATGGAGTATATGTTGACAACAGTAAGCTAAGAATAAAATATCATTTTGTCTCAAGAAGCTTCTACATTTCTTGAAATTGAATTTGGGGACATCTTCTTCTAAACCCAAGAGGTCTCTCATTGTTTCATTTAAATCCAGCATTATTTTTTATTATTTCTTTTGTTAACTGAATGCACTTTAGTACTGTTAAGAGCCTGAAATTTTAAAAATTCTTGTCCATCTAAAAGGTTTTTAACACTTTGAGGATTAAAGTTTGGGGTTTTTTTTTCAGAGAACACTGGCTTCTAAAACTAAAAAGATCTCTTACAGTTTAAGAAGGAAGATCAGGAGGACTCCATGGAGTGGTAACAGTTTCATTTTCTTCAAGCACAAACATCAGTGCCAGTCTCTCATCCAGCATATGCAGAGCAGTAATAAGTTGCCTGGTGAAGCATGTTGACCACAAACAAAAAATTTTTTTTGAGAAAGAAGTGAACCCAGAGGTTCGTCATGTCCATGGCCAGAGAAGATCAACTGTACAATTACCTTTGTGTTAGATATTTCCATGTTAGCTCCAGAAGAGGTGGTTTGCTTTTTAAATGCAATGCAGTGCCATGCAGACTTGTTAGCTTGGCTCTTAGAAAAAAATCCAGCAGCAATAGCCCAAAATCTTAGCTGTAGTTATAAATATTTTGGCCTGAGCTGATTTTCAGTTTAGCACTCAGCTCATAGTACAATAAATTCACACCTGCCTGCACAGATTAAGCATCAAATTTTGTCAGACATGGTGATGCAAGGGACAAACATCAGTATTGACAGAAAAGTTATTAATGACATTTTGATGTTATGTTAATACAATCTTGTTGGTAGCAATAAGAATTTTAAGAGGCACTTTCAATCTCTTTAGGATTTGTGATACTTCACAAATAAGAAGACATTTGCTTATATTTTGAGTAAATGAGAGTATTATTTGATTAATTATTCCAATTAAAGTAAATTCCTGAGTATTCCACTTTTTCCACTCAAGGACAAGCTTCAAAACCATAATCATAGATATAATCACAAAATATCCATAAAACTAGCATATTTATATTCTGTCTTCCTTTGCATTCTTCTCTCTTATTCTGTGTTTTAGGAAATGTATATAAAAAAAGTTGTAAGTACACTGAAAATTACAGAATGTAAAGCTAGGAACTAATTGGTCAAAACCCAAAGTACATTTCAAAGAACAGGATATTTCCAACTTGCCCAAGATACTAGGGAGAGGTAGACCTCTTTAACTCAGAAAGCCAAACTGAATAAGATACTTATCTTTTACACCAAGATAACTTGTATTTACCAAAAAAACCCAAACACAAACTAAACAAAAAACCCCAACCAAACCAAAAACAAAACCAAAACTATTTACTAGCAAAAAGGAATTTGCCAATGAGATTTTTAAGTCATAAAATAAGCTGTTAACTAAGTGTTCTTCCATCTTCATCTTTGTTTGGGAAAACATCCAAAACCTTCCATTCAAATTTGAAAATAAAGGATATCTATAAAGAAATCCTTGCTGAAACTCGTTTCACCGGAATGCTAACAAATGGTTAAAAACCTGTGCTACAGAAAATGTTTCTGATTACTATGGGATTTATGTTTTCTCTTCATATGATAGGTTTCACTGTTGAAAAATATTGATAATGTTCTTTTGAGGCATGGCTTCTTAAATATTACATTTAAATGGAAAGTCTGTACTGTACCGCCTTGTAAGTCCAGTGTTATGTAACTGGTAACATCTAATACTCACAGGATTTGCAAATCTTCATCTGAAGTAGTTTGATCATCTGGGTTTTTACTGATGATAGCGTAAGCTAGGATTCACTACTGGTGCTGAGAATTAGATATGTTTGGTCTTTCCAACTGTAGATCAGTCTGGTAGATACATCAGTTAGAACTCTACAGAAAGAAATACTAAAATCAGCTTGGTCATTAGATAATCATATCTAATTCTTCTGTTTTATAAGGACTTTTTTTCTTTTTTTTTCCCTTCTTCTTGCTGTTTTTTAAATTTTGGTAACACTTTTGATCTGGAAAGGGAATAACACACAGATAAAGTTATGGAAAGATGTCCCTGCCCTGGCTTAAGAAAGAAAATAATTCTACATTGTCTTAACATGTATTGTATTTCAACTGTATTTTTCAGTAACGATGCTCAGTGCCTGATTAACTGAATATCTTTTTGATAGAGAATAGCTCTTCCAGAGCCCAAAACTAAAGCAGAGGCACTGAAACAGACTAACAACTAAACAATTTCATAAGATCTTTCCCTTTCCCTACCCCGTCTCTTTCCCTTTAATTGATTATTTTCCTTGGATCTCATTTCTTAGTAAACTGTGAAGAAGTCATCATTTTCAGAGGTCATTAACATCATCTAAACTAGGAAAGCAGTGAATAATTTTTTTCTGTTCTCCACTGTCCACTAAAAATGAGCTCAGAAAATTCTCAGATCCAAAAGTACACCATTGTAACAGGCAATGAGCAGGTTTTTAGAAGTAAAAGGCACTTGAAATCATAAGCTACTGCATAAACATTGCCTCAGCCATACATGACAGTTTTAATTCTAACTCTGATTTAAAAATTCTCAAGTTAATAAGAAACTTGAAAAATTAATTCAAAGGAGAACTCCATTCATATATTTCCTTAATGACGCAAAGAGAACATTCCTGTTTTGCAGACAAATATTTACAACTTGGCAGTTATGTTTTGGTATTGATCAATCCAACTTTGAACTGAGTTTTGGAAACTTCAACTGAGAATAAAATTTATCCTCTCGTTATAATCACATTAGGCATAATTTTTTTTTAATATATAGATCTGTGTCTCTCCTATAGAACAATAAAACAGTATAAATAATTGATTAGATTGTATACTAAAAGGATTATGTGAATTGAAAACAGCAGGGGACATTAGCAGAGATTGCTGGTATTTTAAAACACAAACATTGATTGAAAAGGGTGACCACCTAAGCAAAACTTGTGACTTGCCTGAATTTCACTACTAACCATTATGAGTTTGCAAATTCTAAAATTATAACCTTACAATTAAGTGCAGATTTTTTTCTCTTATAACTTTACAGACATCTCAGAACAAGGGCTGTTCTTTAACAGAGATTTACATGCTGAAATGGAGTTATGAAGAATAAGAAAAATAGTGAAGGTGGGATGCGTTCCCAGAGATCAGGGGAAGGAACAGAGTTCCCTCCCTCCATTCAAGCTGTGCAACGGCAAAAACCACAGCACTATGAAGGAAATCTGCCAGCAGTTAAACGAGGGAGAGCATGCCCCTGGCTTGAGACATCTGAGGAGCACAGATAGGAGTAATCAAATCCTGTGTAACACTGCATCTTAATCTTCAGTGTCTATGGAGCTGGAAAACAGCAGCATACTCTCAATGATCTTGGCTATATATCTGTTAGTAAATTAAATAATGTCAAGTCACAGGCAAGGATACTGGAATGAAAAAAATTGTGTATATTTTAAATATTAGAATGATGCCCAGCACAGCTTTGGGCCAGGACGACTAGTGTTCTTCCAAGCAGAGTGTGGGAGCCAGGCATGAGGCAGGCATCCTTCCATACCAATAGTCTTCACGTGGACACTGTCATGGATGCTAAAGCACTTTAAGAGTATAGCCACAGTCAACCTGTGCCAGCTATGTTTGGGGCTAGAGAACAGGCGCTGGAAGTGTAAAGTTTAGTAACTTAGATGTGTCCAGAGTTTTCCTGTGAGAACAAGTACAGAGCAGGATGTGAGACAGTGAAAAAACAAGGTACTGCGAGCTCCTCTCTCCCGTCATGTCCATTACTGCCTCTGTATTGAGTTTCCTCTGTTCTTTGTTGATAACAAAAGCTCCATGTTACCATTATACCAATGCTTAGACACCTGTGACAGGAAACTTTAAAATAAAATATTAGAAATAGAGTAGAACAGATTAGTCTTGTATTGCTTAATGTGTAGTGGTTACGATCTTGATTATTCTATTTTCTTAAAATAAGTGGTGTCATAATGGTGTGTGTAATAGCAAGTATTACTGATGTTATATCTGCTGGTAACCATCATAATCAGGGAATAAACTGATTCTAGCTCACCTGTATATCTTCAGTTCATGCAGTCTATTTTCTGGACTATTAAAAAAATATTGATTGATTTGGATCAGGATAAGGCATATATTTCAAGTTTGATAGATTCTACCATAAACAATTTTTATTAAATGTCACATGAGGAGTTATTGCTTTGTATCTAATGGGTCTACTTGCATTATGCCTTGCAGGAGTGTATCGTATCACTGAGAAACACTGGATAGGAGTTATTGCCTTATGTGGCACATTTTCTGTGAAACTAAACTGAGTCCTAATTGGAGTTCTTGAGCCTCATTCTGTAAGCTCTCTGCAGTCTGAGCAGGTCTGTAACAGTGTGAGGGGAGGCATACTTGTTCTTTAGGGGGGTGCTTGATAGGAAAATAAAAATGCAGACTTCAGATATCAAAACATAAGCTGTTAAAGTAAGTGTAACACTGTATGATGTTTTGTGTGGTAATACGACCTAATAGACAGCACAAATGAGACTTCTGACTAACTAGAAGAATATTGAATGGACTTTTAATGGTACTTTAGCATGCTCATTTAGTACATGCAACATCCTGAAAGACAGGAAGGTGGCCAGTGTAACACCATTTTTTAAATAAACGTCTAAGGACAGGTTAAATTACAGTTCTGGTAGTTTAACTTCAGTTACAGGAGAAGTAATAGATATTATTTTAAAGATCCAATGGGTGGGCATTTTGAAAATGATATCTGATAAAACAAAGCTAAGACATTTTTGTAACTGAGGGGTTATTTCTCACTAATGCACTAATGCACACTGCTATCAAGACAGAAAGAGGGAAAAAATACACTTCATAAACTAGTGAGTATTATAAGGAGGCATTTGGCAACATTTCCATGTCCAAAGCTTTAACCTGTGAGATGCACAAGTCTTGATATGCAGAATGTAAAGGAGGTTGAATAATGCTTTGAATAGGGGCTCCTCTGTTGAGAAATAAGGATAACGAATAGTAGTTATGAATAGATTTGCTTTAGACTTGAAATAAGTTACCAGAGACATAAACTGTACTTTAAAAAAAACAAGCAAAAACCCCAAAGCACAGTATTAAAAATTAAAAAGGTGCTAAATTCCTGGCTGTGCAACAAATATTAAATGTAACCAAATTCCAAGTCATTATTAGTTTTAAGTACGTATGATAAACTTAGTATCACTTTTTTCTTTAATCTAACCAACAGAAAATGTGATCCAGTGCATGGAAATATATAGCTCCTACAGGAAGACAGAATCACACTGCAGAAGCATGTTAATGGATTGTAAATGTTAAAGCATTTATAGCTGATACCCAGATAAGAATGACACTGAAGCAAAACCGGTATCCTAAGTTACATACATTTTGAGGCCAAGCAGCCTCAAATTAACAAATTTCAACAAATTAAAACCAAGAGTATTCCAAAGTTGTTTTTATACAGAAGTGACAGGTGTGACACACACATATCTGTAAAATTGTTCTAGAAAAAACTGACTGCTGTTGTGTTTAACTCTAAGAACATCTGAGAACTTGAGGTGATCAAATACCTGGGAAAATATATATATATATATTATTACTTATTAATTCAAATTCATCATAAAGCGAAAAGGTGCTAGGAAATAAGAAAACTGATATTTGTATTCAGAACTACTTTGAAAAATATTTCACTCTATGAAATTGTGCTTCAGCTGATGGAATCCTTAGCTTTTCACTATAGCATTGAAAGATTCTTCAGCATGCCAGATAGGAAACCAAAATTCCAGTTTATAATTCCTTCATAAAATAAGAACAGCTAGGTAATTTCCACCTGAACTTTATCCATTTTAGTGGCTGATCACTTCAAGTAATGTAGAGTGATTATGAGTGTATTTTGTGTCATTGATTGTTTGCCAATAATGAATATAGCAGCCAAATTGATCAGTTCAATGTTCTAGTCTGTGTTCTTACCAGAATTAGCTAAACAAGAAGATTTTAATTTGAAATGGATTGAAATAGATTAAAGTGGTTTATTAATTTATCAAAGACACATAATTAACTGGCAGTCTGTCCTGTACACTGCAGATCAATATCAGCAGCACAACAAATAAACCGCAGTACTAGACACTTACAAAATTTATATGACAAGAAAGGTTGAAACACCCCTCTGTAACTAATCCCCAGAAGTACCCATGCTAGTCCCCTTCTGAATTACATGCACACCTCCTTCAAAGGCTGAATGGGTTACACACACAAATGTGCACACACACACAGATGCACATACGCACGAGTCTGCTCTGCCTGGCTTCAGAACGGGCTTGTGGCCACTGTGGGGACCATGTTCTGTTACCTGCTCTGTCTCCCCTCTGGTTCAAATCTCCATGCTTCTTCTGTACTTTTCAAGCTTGTGCTTTCTTAATTTTAAAAATCCCTTTGTAATTCCCTAGTTACTCTTTAATCCGTTGATGGGCATCATCCTCTTTAACACGATCATTTTTGGTCAAATGTCTCCTTAGACAGTTGTCCTTAGACAGTCCCAGCCCCACACACTGCCTACATTGATATTCCCATCTTAACAGCTGCAGTTATCCAAGACCTTTCATCAAAGGTGGGCCATGCAGGAATCCTCATAATAATTTCCATGCACAAGGAGGCATGTACTAGTATGAAATGAAAAATATTATGATTTTTTTTAATTTTCAGGGCTCAACTTTGCTCCTAAGTCATACAGTGTATTTTCTCCATAATTATTTACTCTGAAGCAGTTATAGGCAAGATCTCTGCTGGAACTGGCCTTGACACTACAGAGATCTCAACAGCCAGCAGTCTCCTGCTTCCAGATTTTTCAAAATACCTGGAATATCTGCAAGACTACCCTTGATCTTCCATTTGCTCCTGTCATTTCATTCTCTGTAGTAAGGTTTCACACCATTTTAGAAGATAGTTGCTAATAGATCTTAAGCTCTTTGGCATCATGGGGGCTTTTGAACCTTTATAGCATGATGAATAGAAAAATTTCTGGGTTTAGTAGTGGAATTATTTTATTAATAAAATAGACATAAGAGATGGCTGTTTGATTACATTTTTAGATTAAAACCAGAAAACCACAAAGCATTTAGCAGATAAAGACAAATATTGGCAAGCTGAGTGCTGTATTTGGTTTCATCATTTTATATGAATATTATGTTCTGAGAAAATAAATACTTCAGTATGTATGCAAAACTACTGAAAATAATATTTACGTATTCTACTGACTTCTGCTTGCTCAAATCATGTTTTCATGATTACAGCCTAAGCCTGCACAGGGGAAAAAATATCAGGGACTAGGCAATTTCATTACTCTATCTCAAAAGTCACAGCTCTAGTCAGCAATCCAACAGTATATTACAAAGTGGGCTCAGAGGAAGAAGCTAATTCTGCACCCTAGAGTAGATACCCAAACCATTGCTGCTGAGAAATACGCTGAGCTCGAAGTAAGTTCTGACCAGGACATTGGAAAGCCAAAATAAACCAAAACAAAAAAAACAAAGCAACAAAACACAACCTTTTCTATAAAGCTAGTGCTTTACAATAGTTCTTTTTTTTTATATAGTTACATGAAAAGTGTATTTTTTTTAATTTATCATAGGATATCAGTTGTCAAAATAGAAATGAATTTTTTAAAATAATTTTTAGAATATTTACTAATCCTAGAGCTTACCAATATTTCAAGACAAAGGCTGTCTAATCACAAAATCATTTGTGAAAATTAAGTGTAAATAAATATTAAATATAAATCTTAAGTTTAAGTAAGCATTCTTTACATACAGGAGTTTGTACTGGTTTTGGCTGGGATAGAGTTACTTTTCTTCATAGTAGCTCATATGGTGCTATGTTTAGGATTGGTGATCAAAACAGTATTGATAACACAGGGATGCTTTAGTTACTGCTGAGCAGTGCTTACACAGAGTCAAGGCCTTTTCTGCTTCTCACACCACCTCACCAGCGAGTAGGCTGGGGGTGCACAATGAGTTGGGAGGGGACACAGCCGGGACAGCTGACCCCAACTGACCAAAGGGAAATCCCAGACCATATGATGACATGCTCAGCAATAAAAGCTGGGGGAAGAAGGAGGAGGAGAGGGTGTTCAAAGTTATGGTGTTTCTCTTCCCAAGTAACTGTGATGCGTGATGGAGCCCTGCTTTCCTGAGATGGCTGAACACCTGCCTGCCGATGGGAAGCGGTGAAAAAATTGTTTATTTTGCTTTGGTTTTGCAAACAGTTTTTTCTTTACCTATTAAACTGTCTTCGTCTCAACCCACAAGTTTTCTCACCTGTACCATTCCGATTCTCTCCCTGCTCCTGCTGGGGGGGCAGTGAACAAGCGGCTGTGTGTGGTTTAGGGGCTTAGCTGCTGGCTGGGGTTAATCCACAACAGAGTTGAAATATAATCTAAGCTTTTAAAAAACATAGAAGAAATTAAAGTAATATATTTTTCATTTTCGGTGAAAAATATTTTCTTCTCAATCAGCTAGCTTCATATTTACAGAAAAAGAAAGAGAAAAAAAAAAGCCTGATACAATCATACAAATATTGGAAATATTTAGACAAGGTTTTATCTGAAGATTTAACATATAATAGTAGTATGTCTGTGATATTTTTTCAAGGAGCAGCTGAAGTGAAAGAATTCACAGAACAGTCTGTTATGCTTCTCAATGTTCTTATAATAATTTTGATAATTACTTTCTTCTTATGGTAGCTCCTTTTTATGGGCTGCAACTCTGTCTGGTTAGAAAATAAAAATCAGGCAACTTCATTAGCAGTTGAAATTTTTTTCTTCATTTAGAAAAGCTATTAAATTATATTTGATTAGCTGTCATAGAAGTGTGGACTAAGTATATGATACACTGTTTTCTAAAGACACATTGTGTTCTATTTTATATAATTAGGGACTCCTGGTGGACTATTGTTTAGTTTTGCTCAAACTAAGAGGAAGTGGGAAGTTGCATTTTAGTTACATTTAGCTCTGTGTGTGCATGAGTTTTTGAAAGAGGGACATTATACATACACACCTATTTATCTGCAATTTTATTTATTATAGTATAATTTATTAAAGCATAAGTTGTTGACAACTTTGAGAGCATAATTAAACTCCCAGTTTTGAGGAATGCATAGCTGAAGATTTTCATGCTCTAACAGTATTCCCACCAACAGTCAAATGCTCTTGTGCTCTCCTACTGCCATTGAAGGGCAAAGACAGCATTTACGCTGTAGGAGTAGCTTAGGTTAGAATTCATGCCTGATGCCAAACTTCCTGATTCGGTGACTCATCCACATGTCTAGTGCTCCCATGGTATTACCAATCTCACCTCATATTAGATGGCTGTCATTTATACTTCTAACCCTCTACTTCTAATTTTGTCCTCTAGTGTCCTTTTTTAATCAATGGGGAAGGCTTCTCCAGACAGTAAATCATACAAACCTTTTTTATAAGTGTGCTTTATAATAAGTTGATTTACCATTTGAGAGACTTTTTTCCCCCTATTACTATAAAAGTAACCTAGGGTGGCTAGTTTAAAACACTGACTTTTATGTGAGATGAATCCTTCTTTTCCACACACATAGGCACAATTCAGGGGGATTTGTGGGACATGTGAGGTACATGGGAACACTGCATGTGAGAGTATGGAAACTGATGCCTGTTTCAACGACCCTGAGATAGAATTATGCAATAGAAACCAATTTTTCAGCGAATATTGAGGGCAGAGGTATTCAGCTTTTGGTGGATGATGAACAGCCTTGTAATGTTTTCTCTGTATACAAATCATGAGCAAACAATATTTATTACCTAGCAGGTAATGGTAAATGATTTGAAGCAGCCAGACTTACAGGCTGAGAGAAACAATTTAAAACATTCCTGAAACATTTAACAGTGATTGAGAATTTTCAGTGGTATCACACAAAAGGCAGCCTCCCTTAAAACATTTCAGTTCTTCCTGAAATCAATGAAGCTTCTACATGAAGAATATTTGCAAGCTTAAGTTAGCGCAAATCTATCTTTTATGCATAAGCAGCTATGTATTCAGCTGCATTCAGCTCTGGTGCAGCCTCATCTTGAATACTGTGTGCAGTTCTGGGCCCCACAATTTAAGAAGGATGTTAAGGTTCTTGAATATATGCAGATGAGGGCAACAAAGCTGGTGAAAGGAATGGAAGGAATGACCTACGAGGAGCAGCTGAGGATTTTGGGCTTGTCTAGTTTGGACAAAAGGAGGCTGAGGGGCAACCTCATCGCTTTCTACAGCTTCCTGAGGAGGGGAGGTGGAGAGGGAGCTGCTGGTCTCTTCTCCCTGGTATCCAGTCACAGGACATGTGGGAATGGCTCAAAGCTATGTCAGGGGAGGTTCAGACTTGACATTAGGAAGCATTTCTTTACCGTGAGGGTGGTCAAACACTGGAACAGGCTTCCTAGAGAGGTGGTCAATGCCCCAAGCCTGTCTGTGTTTAAGAGTCATTTGGACAACGCCTTTGACAACATGCTTTAACTTTTGTTCAGCCCTGAAGTGGTCAGGCAGTTGGACTAGTTGATCATTTTAGGTCCCTTCCAACTGAAATATTCTATTCTATTCTGTGTGCATATGTATGTCTGTATATTCCTACATCTATCTACCTAGAATAAGTATATGCTAAGCTTTTGCTTAAGAGGTGGATTTAAAAAAAAAAAAAAAAATCCTGATGATGTGTGGAATAAATGTGTGGAATAAGAAATGTGTGAAAGAAGATCTTGTAAAAAAATGTAATCTTGAAAAATTAGTTAAATTAGAATGTCTACCAGTAATGCTTCCCCAAGTAAAGGACACTAGTAGCACTTCTTTGATACTGAAAACAATGGTGAAGGCTGCTGGTATAAATGAGTTTCAAAGGGTATAAACAGAGGCAAAATTTCATTCTAGTCTGAAAGATGAAATAGTTCTGAGAAAAAATACAAGAATTGATATTCATAAAAACATCTGTTTCTGATTTTGCTCTGATCCTTGTAGGTTTTACAAACACGCTCTGCTGCCTTTGCATAGTTACCATGGTATATACTCACATAAATGAGAAGACAGCCAAACCGTTCCTTTGAATTTAAAGTCTTTTCACTCCTAGCTATTTGATTTTCATTTTCCTACATCTTCCTCTTTCTTCAGGCCTTTTTCTTGTACCTTGAATTCTCTTCTTGATCATGAGATTACACTGAAATTAAACTAGTCCTAATTAACACCAGTTACCTTATCTGCATTCATTTCAATCAGAATTAGATTATAATCAAAATTTGTTGCCAAATATTACATTTTGTGTTATCTTACCAAACTCACTGTCTTGTTTCAAATTAACTTTTTTATTAACTTATTAACCAAAATATTTCTAACAAACAGAACAACAAATATGGTGAATGTGTATTTCAGGGTAATTCAGCAAGTTCTAGGTTTTAACACATCTATGATGTAATGTACTTGTGTATATACTTGTACATGCTTGTACTTAATGTATGAATACATCTTGAGCCTGATTTTTTCAATTTGCCTTTCTGAAGCACTAGATTAAAGTCCATACTAACCATATTAAAAGAAGCTGAAATAAAATACGAAAAAGTTAAGGTAACATATGTGACAGAAATCCCAAAGAGATTAACTGGAAATGTATTTTGATCGCTTTGTTTACAGAAATAGCTTTATCAAGTCTCCTGTGAGTAAAGTTAGTCATATTGAGATCTGTATTGTTTTGAAGGTTTGAATAATTGACTGAAGCTGTTTATTACAGCAGAAATTCATATGAGAACCAAACTTTTATAAAGACAACACACCAAGCTGTCTTTGTATTGTTTATATTTGAAATTTTGCCAATAGTAAGAAAGTGGGAAAATGTGAGTCTTCAGTGACAGGTAACTCCAATAATGCATGGATATCAGAGACAGAGTTAAACTGTGTAGTTTGGGCTTCACTACTGAAACTGCAGCAATGAAACATTCAAGGCAGGTGAATTTACAGGAGGCAGAGAAATCACATACATAGTCATACCTGCATTAAGTAAATTCTGACACTGTTCAAACCACAGCAATGACAAGAGAATCTTCTGTTTATTGAAGAAAAATAAAGCTTTTGGAATAATTGGTGTATAATACTGATTAAATTTTCTACTTGATAAGTTTTAAAGCAATATCTAGACTTTAAAATAATGGAAAATCCCAGGAAAAAAAAGGCAAGTTTGTCACCAGTACTGTTTCATCCAATGGGAATAAACAATAAGTAGATTCCTTGAAAAGACTTCTTATTTAACTTTTCTCCCACTGCCAGATAATTAAATTGTGCAATCCGCATGAGTAAAAACTAAACACAAACCTCATTGACGAATGACTACAATTCAAACTCTTTTTTACAATTATTGCTTTTCTGGACTTGTTTATACATGTCAGATATGTTTCTGCAATAGGAAGCAAAATAGAAAAAGATAAGCTTTCTGAAAGGGAAAGTGTAGCTTCTAAATCCATTCAGCATTTACCATTTGATAAGCATTACAGAAAAAGCAAAGAATTGTGTATGTAAGAGATCTTTTTATTTTTCATAGTCTTCCATGAATTCCCTCTTGCCATATCCTGAGAGATATCTGTCTGACACCCTCCAAGGAACTGGAAGAAAAAAACATTTAAAAATCAGTTCTTTGTATTTTTTATGGAGTATTTACATTATTTTTCATTTTTACTGCATGCCTTTAGCTAGGCAAACACAAAGTACATCTGTATAAGTACAGGGGAAGCCAAGTGCTATAAAAGTCCTTCATGCTTGATGATTTACAGTCTAAACTGAAAAGGCAAACAAGAAGAAAAATATGAAAAACATATATTAAGTGTCCAAATGCATATATGTTGTGCATTTAATTTGCCTAATTCCACCCCATTTTATACCTTTGGTCTTCCTAATTTTCTTACTTTTACTTAATTTGTAATTACTGTCCAATTACTTTCCACAGCACAAACATTATCCTCTTCATGCCTACAACACTCTATCAAAGCTTACCAAATCTAGGTCTATTATTTCTAATAGATGGATATCCTCAGGTCGCAGGGTGCACTGGGCTGGGCTTAAGTGGCTGGACAGGAGGAAGCCTGGACCTGTTGTTCATTCAGCACCTCTTGTAACACCCTTCACAGGAGCAACAGGTAAGGAAGTCTAGAAAATGTAAATACCTGAGCTCAGCAATAAGGTCATTGATGGAGAGGAAATATCAAACACAGACATTTTTCTAAAATTGTCCCTTGTTCTAAGAATTGAACGCTTAATTCCTGACAGTAATTCCTTTTCCCTTTTATCCTTGATGTAGCAACTTGTGACCCCTTCTGTTGAAATTCTTAACATTTCTTGAAACTGTTTCTGTTTCACGGATACTTGAAAATGGTGCTGAACTGCAGAGAAAGCATGGGGGAGGTTTAGGGGTGTGTGCATGATTTTTTTTTAATTTAATGCTCCAGGACACTGTTCTGTGATAGAATAGCAATTTATATAGAGTTTCAGCTGCAAAAGTAGTTAATTTATTTAAGTTAAATAAATTATAGACCATTCTTACAAGAAAAACTAACTCTGTATCCCAATTGACTGTCCTAGTTACAGTACATCCCTCTTCTTAGCCTTGATAGCTAATAATTCCTTGCAAAATACAGAACAACGTTAACAGTAGTTTAACTCTGAAACTAGACACAAGAATTGTATCAAATGGGAGAGGACAAATGGGCTAATGAAACAAATTGCCTTGCCTTTCTTCTGTCATTGAGACAGATACATTCTGAACAGAAGTTATGATTTTTATTATTTTCCAACAGAAAAATTCTGACTTGAATATCTCTATATATTTGTGTTCAAAAGATAACTGCCCTGGATATTTAACAATTCCAGGAATCAGCCAGAACAATTTCTGTACTACATAGTGATTTGTACTTCTTATCACTTATTCTCTGCAGAATAACATGGCTTCCTGAACAACAAAAATAATTTCAAAGTTACAGGTTGAATACCAATGATGAAACTTGGAAATACACTGCCACTGATTCCTGTGGGGAAGGCTGTGTGGTTTTTTTTGTACCCAGGAAATAAAGGGAATCAAAACAACTGGATGTAAGGCTGACTACTAAGACTGAATTGTTATACCTTAAGTAAAAGGCTCCTTTTATTCCCGAGACTCAATATTGTATTTGAAAAATCATGATCTTTTTCATCCCTTAGCCAAGATTCAACAGTTAGGATATGGTTATGCTTACTTGACTTTATACTTTCCAATGATGCAGGATGGATTGCTATCTATTTCCTAATTTTCAAAGAAACTTGTTTTGATTTTACCTCAGTAGCAAAACTCAGCCTCTGTTCTCTTTGAGTTCCATAACCCATACAGGTACTTTATGTGAGGAAACAATATGCCTCTAGAAATCTTCAGGCCTAAGAGTGTGAATATTATATAGGTATCATGTCGATAATATTCCTTGAATGAAACACAAACACTGATTCTGGATGCATTTTACAATCACTGTATCAATGACAAAAAATATTTACCTAGTCATAAATGTTAAACATAGAACTCATAAACAAGACCACTTATTATCTATAATAGAGATAATAGTCTATAGACTAGCTATAGTCCGGTATCTTATGTGATTTTTTTCTTAGGTAAAGCTGAATGGCAAAAGTAAACTTAAATGGCTGTAAAGATTCCTAACCAGTGGTTTAATGTTTTCCAACATGCTGAGCTACCATCAGATTCTGTCTACTCCTATTTGATGAGTACTCAGCACGTATGAAAATAAGATTACTTCCTCAGATATCTGAATGAGGATATAAGAGCCTAATTCTGACACTTTCTAAAAAAGAAATGTAAACTGTTTTGTATAACCAAATATTTTAATGAAGAGAAGTGCCTTTCACAGGAAAATTTTAGAAAGACAACTCTAAAAAGTTTATTGATTAGTATGGAGTAAAAAACTTTGATCATTATTCAGCTGATGTGTCTTGCATGCAGAGAAGTAAAATGAGAGGCACAGAGCCAATCAAAGCAAAATTTAGACAGGAGACATGCACCTCAGGTACATATTTTAGAAACTTATTGTTTTTGTGGTGTAAAGGATGACAAGAGTTCCAATATTAGGAAAATTCTTATTCATTAAATATCATCAAAAATGCAGATTCTGGGTTTGCTGCATAATGGGAATAAATGTAAATAAATTGGAATAAGCTTACCTGTCATTCAGTTTTATATACAATAATATGAAAAAACTCTTGCAGCAAGCTAGAAGCAGTAGTACTCTAAGTGCATATTTTAGAGGGAGCAAACAGAAACTAAACAAAGTTTACTCACTTTGATTTTAATGTCCATTAGTACTTAAGAAAATTTCTTATGATAGCCCTAAACAACTGTTTCCTGACAACTGATGGCCTGACTTTAAATTGGACTTTAGCAATTAACATGGTTTCCATCATCTTACTACGTATGCTTGCAAGAAAAACTGGGCCACTATAAAATAAGAATGACTTTACTTAATCAAAATGCAACAATCCTCAATTCTCTTTTAGCATAGCAGCTACAGTTGTCTGACATAAGACTCTGACATTATTTGAGGATATTGTTGACTTACTGAAGATGGAAGAAAACCAGAAGTGTCAGCACTATGTTGATTAGAATCAGGCTGAGAGAAGTATTTTGGAAAGGTTCAAAGAATTATACATGTACAGAGAACAAGAAAGGTTTGGCAACTTTTAACATCTTATCTCCATTATGTACAGTCTAACCTTGCTTCTTTTCTCTGTTCTTATTCTATTCCCTACACTGACTTTTATTCTGTCTTGTACCATTTCAGTATCGTCTTTTTTTAGAATTTTATACTCCGGCATCTGCTGTCTTATTTGCATCCTTGAAGTCCTTTCCGCCAGTCAAGTGTAGGCACACACCTGATTACACTGCAATGATGGATTTTAATTACATTCCCTGCTCTCCTGCAAGGCATGGTCCAAAGGTGACCATTACTGATGTGGGAGGTCTTGGGGAGGGCTGCCTTGGAAAGCAGATACACTTTCCTTTGTTCGATGCTTACTGTTCATGCTGTGAATTCCCTGGGCTCATCTGGGTTTCAGAAATGAACTTGAGCTCAACACAATGGAGAAATTTCTGTCACCAAAACTTGGTTGAATTTCACACTGTGAGTTCCAAAAATAAAATTTGCTTTTATCTGTTGGAAACTAAGTAAAAAATAAACCCTGGAAATTGAAATACAAAAAAAGTAAATCTAATACTTTTCCAGTAAGCTAGGTAAGTAAACCTCTCACAGGTTTTCTCTCTTGAGAATTCATTTGAGGCTTCTGAGGAAAGTTTCTTACCAAAATAGTATCTTTGTGCTTTGCTGGTATCTTTGATGTGTAAGTCAGTCATTCATTTGTAGAGAAAGCAACAGAAGATTGAACTTCTAAATGAACAATTAGCAAGCTAAATGTGTGGGATTTTTACTTCTTATGTAGGATGGGATGGGGACATCCATACTTTACCAGACAAAAGTGGCTGATGAGCAGTTCATTAAATCCTTAGAGCCACCATTTAGGATTAGATTAGTCACGTATCTAATCCAGTAAACAGTTTATTGTGTAACAGGCCCAGATGACTGAGAAGAAAATATTTACCAAAAAAGATGGAATTTTGAAGGAACATGCTTGCAAGGAAAGCTTCCTGATTCTGTTAAAGGTTAGTTCATACCTTGAAGCTTCAAGAATTAACATCCGACACAAAGAAGGGTGGGTTTTTTTGGTCTTCACTTTTAAAACTCTTGAATCAAAATATCACATATGAGCATTTTCCTTCTCCCTGTTATAAATTACTCTGATGTTCCAAAAGGAAGATATTTTAGAGTGCTTTCCATAATTTCCTTTATAGAATCATAGAATCGTAGAATCGTTCAGGTTGGAAAAGACCTTTAACATAATCAAGTCCAACCATTAACCTAGCACTGCCAAGTCCACTACTAAACCATGCCACATCTACACAGCTCTGAAATATCTCTAGGGATGGTGACTCAACAACTTCCCTGGGCAGCCTGTTCCAATGTTTGACAACCTTTTCAGTAAAGAAATTTTTCCTAATATTGAATCTAAACCTCCCCTGCCACAACTTGAGGCCATTTATTCTTGTCCTATTGCTTGTTACTTGGGGGAAGAGACCAACACCCACCTCACTACAACATCCTTTCAGGTAGTTATGAGCAGAGACTTCAGCTAGAGATAAAGTATTTGGCATGGAAAAGTTTTATTCCACTAAATCTGCCTGCAGAGTTACTGGACCATTAACAAAACTGTAGAAATATTATTCTGCTACAGTATTTTTTACTATTTTATTTGTAATAAATACTATGAAATACCTATGATAGGAATATTTGAACAAAAAGTTTTTCTGTCTTTTTATGTTTATTGTATTCATTGGTATTTTCTGAATATATCAAAATTGTTACTGCTTCTTACTAATTAAAATTCTAGCTTTCATTTACTGCGTATACAAACAATGTTTTATTTAAAATGTTTATAAAAATACATACTTTAAGTAGTTGGATTAGTTCTGAGCTCTGTAAAACAAAAAAGCCCTTAAAAACCCCTTCAAAAATAAAACAGAAAAAGCCATTAATAAATTAAATAACAAAAAATATGTACAGAATTACTGGACAAAGCTGAGATTATTATGAATAACAATGTAATTACTGCTTCCTGACAACCAGAATTTGCCTTATGAGCTGAGGAAAGCTAGTTGAAACCATTTTGTACTGTCCTATATTTTCTCAAAAGAAGGTTGTGCTCTCTGAGCATTCTGAAGAAAAAAAAAGAGGTTTATGTTCTTAATTATATTATGTGAGTAGAGAAACAGAGCAGTTTGGAAGAGAGCTCCAGAAGAACTTTACCCTTTCTGGAGACCAGTATTTCAATGTCTCCTCACTTTCTTTCCAGGACATGAAATTCTGTGCTAGAATGGTACTATTCCACAAAAGGCCACTTTTTATGGGATCCCACAGAACAGAGCAATCTGTGTGTCTGTGCTGAGACTGAAACAAGAGGCACTTTTATAGCTGGGTTACTTCCATCCCCAGGGGACAACTGTATAACGATAGAATGTGCCTTGTGAATATCCATGTTTCTACATTACAAAAGCCTTTTTTATATAAATTTGATTTTCTGACTAATGGCTTAAATAGTTTGAGCCACTGATATATATGCTGCTCTTCTCACTTTCAAGTTGCCACTTCACTAAATCCAGTTATCCTGTCCCACGCAGCAGGTTAACAACACACCTTTATTAGATTAGCTGGGATTAAAGAGGAGAAAATGCTGTAAGTATGACATATTCAGAGCATGGATTCATTTTCCCTAAGGCAAACATGTGCCTGATTTCCCCAAAAAATCCCAGGGACTGTTTTGAGTGTCATCTGAATGATCCATTTTGGGGGGTTGTTTTGGTTTTAAGTTGCATGTGGTTCAACTTCTGGTCATTGGAAGGAACATTAAGATTTTTGGAGCCATTTCCACACCTTAGGGAAAACACCTAGCAGCCTTTTCAGGAAAGTACATCTCTCTGGAGCACTTTCTGTCACGTTAAGAGAAGGTTGTATCTTTTTTCCCCCTGTTTAGTGTTGATTTTTTCAAAAACTAGAAATTCTTGCCATTCATAATTCTACTTTAGATTCCAATCTTCAGCTGTCTATGTTACATCCAAAATAAACTCCTTCTGTAGAGATTTCAGTTATATTGTCTTGGAATGCCACAATATGATACATTGAATATCTGGATATCCAGCACCAAGGAAAGGCAAGGCTTACAAAGGGAAAGGCATCCAAACACCGTATTCCACAAGTGCTTTGGTGGTCCTAAATTCATTATCTGACCTTAATAATTGCATCCTCTCTCATTAGCAAATGATACATATATATCCATGTCTTATGTAATTATAAATGTCTATAACGGATACAGAGTAAATGTAATAAAATTCATAGATTAATTGATAGTTAAAAGGAAAATTACATGGATGTAAAATGGTACAGATAACATGAGATTATAAATTTATAAAAAACTTTGATCACAAACACAAAATGTAACTCGATTAAGTTTATTGTTCTTAAGAGTTAGTCAACTTGTATGATATTCTGGATAATATTGTTCTTAAGAGTTAGAGAATTTGTGTAAAGTTTTGCATACCATAAAATTTGTAAAACATTTTTAGCTCTAATATCAAAGAGATCATATATAAAGAGATTTTAATGGGTATTGGTGTTTGACTTTCTTGCCCTTAACAAAATAAGCAAAACCTTGTGATTAAGCCTAGAAAAGTAGTATGACAAAAAAAAAAAAATCCTTAACTACTGTTTTTTCCTCCAACCTAAACAAGCTGTGTTTTTCTAATTAAAGTTTACACTTATAATTCCGGCTTCAACATATATAGTCTTTGCAAGTATTTAATGTACAAACTGGTAAAAAAGTGCTATGTTATTGTTAATATGCCACAGTTTCTGTATGGTAAGGAATTAACAAATACATGAAGTATAAGGTTTTTTTCCTTTTATTATTAAAAAAATGTATTAATAAGTTAATGTTTGATGAAGACCAAGAATATGTTTCATGATTTATGAAACAATATGGTGACAAAGGTCTTCCATCTAAATAGTCTACAAAAGTAAGTCAAATGGATAATCTGATGTTCCTTGAAGTCTGAATTGCTGTTGATGAATCACCTTAAGTGTAAAATGGTACGAAATGTTGTTTTATGTTTTTCCTAGTTTGGAGTTTGGGTTTTTTTGTGAGAGTTCTCAATTTGTAATTTTTTAATTACCTTCCATTTTCCCTGAAATGTGATAGGCCTTGAAGAATAGGAATGCTAAGAGCTGCTAAATAGCACTAAAACATGGATTGCACTCCCCACCCACAAAATGCTCTGCTTATGTGCTTGGACATTCAATAGGCTTCAGTAAACAGTTCTTTAAGCCAGTCTGCTTACAGTTGGACTATACTTGCAAAAATTGTGTGATGGTCTTTGTTTTGTTGCTGTATCATTGTTGTAGTTATAGCTACATGATAATTTAAAATAACTTTAAACACAGTTCTAATTCAAGCATTTAATCCTTTTTTTTAATACCGTACTGAATATCTCATTGGTTAATACCCGATGTTGATTTTCTGTGCAGCCTATATGTAATATTGCTATTTGTCCAGAGATTCCTCTAGGGCTTGTATAGAAGGTACTTTGCTAACTTTTTAAATAGTACATTCATTTACAAAATATCAAGCCATTTCAGTTCTGGTACTAATGGTCATTATGGCATTTTATTAATTTCACTTGTCTCATTGTGAAAGTCTTTATGCATTTTTATAAGGTATTCTAGAATAAAGCTTGAAAAGTGAGTCAAAGTCCCCTTGTTAAGGAGCTTCTTCAAAGACTTTGATGCAAAGGCAGGCAGTGTCATCCTTACGATGATTTATGTCAAGGATTTGCTGAAGTTCAGGAGTGAGCTGTATGGCTAAAAGATGTGAAGTTTAATGAAGGAGTGTGTATTTCAAGTAAAAGCATCAAGTATGAAGGATTAGAGGACAGAGCTTCTTGGTAAGTGTATTTTCATCTGTCATGGTAAAAGGGAAAGGTTAATGCCTTTGGCTTTGCTAATAGTTTTTCTTTATTAAGTCTATGACCTAAGTTAGTTGTATGGGAAAATCTAGGCCAATTTATTTGGGATTTATTAACATGCTGGCTTTATTTGGTTTGATTTTTTTCGTCCTTTTATACTTTGACTGTGGCCTTCCCCTGATTCAAGAAATGATATCAAGATTCATCACATTTGTAAGGACAATCCAGACCTGAAATTTTGTTGGTGTATGGCCAAAGGAAAAAGATTTATTCATTCTGCATGTCTTTTCATTTACTGCCAGTATAACATGGTTGTAGGATGCAGGAGAGGATAACTCAACAATCCTTGTATTTTGCTTTGATCATCATAAATTTTTTGAGCATTCTTGGACTTCTTTACAGGCTTGACAAGTAGCCCACAGGGCCTGTGGCATAGCTAAGGTATGGCTTTTGTTCGCTACGAAAGCTTTGTATTCCCCTCCAGCTTGGTGGAGTCTCCCTCTTGCTTGTTTTGTGGCACAAGGCAGACACTGACCAGAGCTTTGTTACTATTAATCTATAATTTACAGCAATTGCCTAACACTTGACTTGGCCTATCACTTTTACATCTTTCATTATATCTTGTATTGAGAGAGACTCTCCAACAACTCTATTGAATTCAAACTTATTGACATATTATGTTGGAAATGAAGCACTAATTCATCTTATTAATTCCTAAAATTTGACTCAGTCTATGTTAAATCTGAAGGAACCATCTGGTATTCCAGGCAAGGACAATCAAATATAGTATAAGAATACTCCATGTGTTTACAAGCTGCTAGCCATCAAAAAGTAATTGTCTTTTGATCAATATCCATAATCACCAACCCTGAAAAGTTTAAGTTGTTTCAGGAAACCATCTTACCACACAGTATATTTTAGAGTTAACAAATTCAGCTATAGGTATTATACTTTTGGGGGAGAATTTCAAGGGGCTGTTTGGCCCTTTAGCTTCTGTTTAAAAAATAATAGAAGTATGGACCTTTGAAAATTATTATTGTTCATCTATATAGTTCAGTCATTTTTACATGGTGTTTTTCAGACAGAAAGTCACATTCTGTTTGCAGAAAAAATGAAACAACAAATACCAAAAAAAATGAAGGTCACAGTTGAGGAAAAGAGAGAGAACAAATAATAATGAGGAGGTAGAAGGGAAATACCATTTGTAGGGAAGACAGAGAAAGAAAGCTTCTGTCCAAAGTTTATGGAATATTTCTAGTGTACCTACCGAGGTATCATTATTCTGAGTTCAGATTACATGTTATTACTCACACTAAACTTTTTTTTTTTCCCAGATGTCATGATGAAAACTTGGGAATATGTCTAGATTGTTTTTTAAAATGAATCTGGCCAAACTACTTATGAGTATTAGGCCTGTAATTGTTAATCTCATTAATCTCTGGTTTACTGTCATGCTATAAATGTTCATCCTTTTGAGTGAGCTATGCCTGAAATTTTACCTTAAATATTTCTAAATCTTAAAAAGTATATTTATAAAGTTGTTGCAGAGCCTCCTTTTTTTTTTTTTTCCTCCTTCTTTTCTGTGCACGCTTGCTTTCTTGTAATTTTCATCCCATATGTTTTCCTGATATTGCCTATTTCTAGGTGAACTGGAGACCAAGAAATGGAACATTTTTCTCCATTTATTATGTTCACCTAGGAGTCAAAAACCCCAAACTCAGATTGCAATGATTTTATAAAATTCGAAACCACTTATTTTCTGTATCTTTAATAATGTATCAACCCAAACTGTGTACAAAATTTGTCACATGATAGCAAAGATATTTTTGCATCCTGACAACTCACTGAAAATTTTTTAATTGCCTGAAACAGCATTTTCTGTGGGCTTTAAAAAAAGTCATTTGTTGCAACGCAGAGCAAAATTAGACATTTGATGTGTCAAAGTTAACGATATCTGCGATTGTGAATTCCCAATAGATAGAATGCTGCGCAGCTAAACAAAATGTTTTGCAAATCTCATTGGCACCTGTCGCCTGTTTCTCAAGGGATATTGTCAGCATAACTTACCAATAGGATACATCATTTCAGGATGATATTTAGTCCCTTTTGAAAGCCGAAATTATTGAATCAACTAGCATCTTGTTTCTCATGGAGAGCTAATTAGTGCCTTTATTTAAAAACTCAAGCATTAACTTAAAATAAGACACCATTGAAAACCAGAATAGTTTTGATGAAGTCAGTCAATGGAAGTTGACATAAACATCAGGAATCTTTTAATTAAATATAAAACTGAAATCAATAAACTAAAGGCTGCCAGAAGCTAAAGAAATGATATAAGAAGTGCCTTTACTAAAGATCAATCTTTAAAAATAACAAAATATATTTTGAGGTAGAAATAAAGATCGCTAGTTCTCTCTGAGTAGATTTATGATTCTTTTTTACACTGTAAATAGTTAATAGTCTGATGACATTCATAGGATTTTTATTGTACAGAAAAATGTGCTTAAGATTTAAATCAATTTGTAATGATTAAATACTAAACTGTATACAGGATGAAGTTAAGAACAGAACTTGATTCTATCCTTTTCATAATAATAATGTGGAACTGGAAGCGTGAATCTGTCAAGCTATGTTTTAAAAAGTAGCTATGACTATAGCCATGACCTTTATAGGTCATTGCCTTCAGACACCATGAAAGGTGTGGTCACTGACCTCTGTGCCAGTCCTTCAGAATTATAAATTCACCATTATGACAGATTCTTTGTGGGGTGTATGCTTATGTTTGCATATGCATATGCTTTCAGTAAAGGAGACAATACTAGGGAAACTGCTGGCACGATTTCAAAATTCATATTAAAATTAGTCCCAAGGAAAAAAAAAAAAACCAAAAACCCAAGGCTTCTTACTACTAAAGTACCTAGCTTCACGTATAGGATTTTGATTACAGAGTTTGGCTAAAGAATGAGAATAATAAGCAAAAAGATTCAGGTTTCCTTTTGAAGAAAATACTGTATGGTGCTGATACCTTCCAATGAATCTCAGTTTCCTATTAACCTTAAGGAACTGGATGCTCTAGATACCTAAATATTTTTTCTGCTATTTTTAATGCTCTGTTGTTCATACTTAATGGAAATTATACCAATAGAGAACATTTGAAGGATCCATATTCTAAATCCAAGCATTATCAAGAAATTCTGCTGCTTCTGATGACTTTCCACTCAGTTCTGTTCTGCTGAAATTACTGTATTGTGCCATAAAGAACCCAAATTCTTTGAGATATCACAGGAGACTTCACAATTTTGTACTTTATTGAGATTGGATTAAGGGGACCTCAGATACATATATAGTTCATTTGAAATTGTTAAGGGATACAAAAGAGAAAAAAGTGATGAGAATAGGATCCAGAACTGAATATTTTTCCCACTCAGTATCCAAAATTTTTCTGTAGAGTCACATCTTACCTTTCTCTTCTTCTAGTTCTAAGAAACTGTAATTCCTTTCTACACATCAAGATGGTTTTGGATGAAAATATGTTGTAGCTGGCAGATTAGGGCACAGAAGTATGGAATAGATTTGTATTCCTTGGGCTGGGGATTCTTTGAACCAAAGGATTCCTTACCTAAACTTTCCTAATTAGTAAATAATAGTAGTAACTACTAGTAGTAGGCTGGTAGGACTACACATTGCAGATGATGCTTCTACAGCATTTTGTGTTTAATACCCAATCAGTGCAAGTTCCTGTTAGAACAGGATGAAACAGTACTACTCTTAAACATGATTATGCACCTTACTCATTGCAGTGGTTGAAGCTAATTAAGAAACATCTTATGCTTTGATCATATTTGTGTTTCCAGTCCATTGTAAAGCAATTAGTATAGCTTGTTGACAACATAGTACCTTATCAATGGGTGGTTTTGATCTTCAGAAGAGGAATGAAAAGTTATTAAATCTCTTCAAAGGAAGTATAGTTGCTTTTCTGGTCACACCCTTAAACAGGAGACTAGAAGTGTTCAGAGAATTCCACTAATACTGAATCTAAGTATTAAAGACTACTTAGATTTAAAATAAAGATAATTATTGACTTAAGTGCATTGTACTTAAGATGCAGGGTGAGGATCTGGGGATTTGGATTACAATTTAGTATAAGTAAATCTTAAAAGATGTGCCATAAATATAGATATATAAGTTTTGCATTCTGATATTTCTCATGTTAGTGAATTGAACTTTGCTCTAAAATACAGTGTGTGTGACCTCTCATTCAGTAGGGAACTGTTCAAAATGAATATGGATGACAGAATTTAGCCAATAGAAATTCCCATAATCTGTTTCCAAAAGAAATCCCAGGAGTACTTATTGCTTTTTGTAAGTAGCAGACAGAATGAAAACAAACCAAGTATTCTTGCTTCTATTTGTGTTTCCAAAGCTTTCTGTAGTTTTCTGGGTTGATTAAGATGTTCTTTCACAGCTTTTTGATGACTCCACTCAATCTAGGTTTTAAAAAGTCAATCACTAAATGAGAATACTTATCATTACAAGAATAAAAATCTTTGCATCAGATTTCCCTTCTGCTTGCTTCAGAGGCTTTTGGAGAAGACTTGCTCTTCCTTTAAGTTCTAAACACATTAGTCATAAGACATCACTTAGCATATTTTTTTTACTACAGTGTGTCAAGAAAAGGACACACATGAGTAAAAGAAAATAAGGCTGACATTATAAAGAAGTAGAGTAAATAATACCCAAATATGAGAGCTTCATATTATCTTTTAGTCTCCCCAGTGCCTATGTTTCACATTCAGATATTGATTGTCTTTTGTACCAAAATATTTTCACTAGCACCATGATGCATACAGGCACTTTTGTTCAATACATGTGACTCAGAAGACATTGGAAGCAACTGGTTTTTTTAATTAAATTCTTCTATATGAAAAGCCTTCCAGTTTTATTTTCCTCTAGTTTTGATTCTGTTGCCTGAGTTACCTGAGGGGACAAAGCCTAGGAGGAAAAATGTCAAAAAATTCCTCTAAAAACACAGAGGGATAGAAACCACTTCAGGCTCATTTTTGACTAAAATGAATTGTCTATCACTAGTCAGTGGCATTACTGAGCTGATGCATACTTCATAAACACATAAATGGATTGAATTTATGCTAGGTATTTGTGGTTCTATGATGAGGATTTGAAACTGACCTCCTAAACAGAATTTTTTTTAATGAATTAGTAGTCATTAACAAGATTCCACATAATGTCAGGGGAGGGAATGACTTCACACAACCTATCAGAGAGATACTCTAATTTCCACAGAGCTAGTGGCAATTAATAAATCAAAGCAATAAGGTCAAGATTGACTCCTGAAACCATTAAAAAGGAATATTTTTTTCATGGGCGGGGAGGGAGACAAATCTGGGTTTGCTAGAACTCCAGTACATCCCTCAGAGTATGGACTGAAGTTCAGAAAAAAAAAAAGTGTTTTCCTTCAGGTGCTGTTCTACACAGATGCAACTTGAGGACATAAGAAGTGAGGTTTTGGCCAAAGTGGGGATTGCCTGTCCACAAAAAACTATTAGAGAAGAAGCCAGGGCCCTTTAGGACATTCTTGTTTGGTAGAATGAGGAAAGTGCAAAAAACATTAGTTTTCAACAGGTTACCCTGCCTGCAAAGAGAAAGATAATAGCTGTAAAAACCTATCACTAAATACTGGTGGAACTCTTTTGAATAAGAAGTATTAGCTCCACAGTAATTACTGAGCATTTTGAACATGCTGATTATTTTGGAATAGTATTTTTTTCAAATTTGAAATAAAATGTCTTTATTGGAAACAGGAAAGTTTATTCTTTCAGCTCTATCTATAAGCAGAAATTGTTAAGTAATAAATACCTTGTGTGACGTCTGTTAGCTGGTCTTTGAGGAGCTCTTTCACTTCTAAGTTGAGACTGTAAAATTATTGTAGCTAGAACTCAGGTAATTTGAAAACTCAGTTGTTATAATACTTTTACATTTGCATATTCATATTATGAAAGTAGTTTCTGTTTCAACAGATTTATTCCATTGTCTACACCTGACACGATAATGTACATGAGTAAAAGCTAATGTTCTCTAATACTTTTGGGAATATAATCATATCATAGTCCAACTCTTTTGATTATATGTCCTTGGAACATAGTGAATGTAGTATGTTTTTCAGCACAATACAAGGAATTGTAAAGGGTATGTAAGACAGTGATAACTGAATTATTTCAGCAACAATACATCCACTTTAACCTTTCAGAAGACCTCAAAACTAAATTAGAAGCAGAAAGTAGTTTCTGTTTTATAAGTGTCTGACCACCTTTTCTCCTAATTTTCTTCAGTCTTTTGGATTGAACATAGTATTTTCACTATCTATCTCTAGCATCTGGACAAAAAAAAAAAAAAGAAAAAAGAAGGACTGGAGTCTATCTGTACTTTCTTGAAATAAAAGTTTGGAGCTATTTATTCCCTTCTTTAATTATTTGATTTGGTTGATCTTCAAATAGTTTAAGAATATACTTAATGAAAAACATCCTAGAGAAGAGTTTTCCTTGTAAAATTAAAGATACCTTCATTTTTTAACAAATGTGTGTGCTCCCTGCTGTGAATGTGGAGGAGCTTTTTAATTTTTAAATACTTCTTCTGGATTTGCCACTATCAAGCTTTTTGTATACTACTATCTGTCTGCCTCAGGCAAAGAAAAGGAGAAGAGGAGACACTTTCCAACACCCAATAGTTTCTTCTGTCTCTCCCTGGGAAGTAAACAGGTCCAGTTGTTGAGACGTAGACCAGGAGAGCTAGTAAACTATTTAAGAGGAAAAGGAGAGAGGTGTAGATTTGCAAATTGTAAGAAGCTATAAAACCTCAGGGAAAAAAAAAAACAAAAAAAAAAAGAAAAAGAACCAGATTAAAAACTCACAATATTGGCACAAGATCTAGTAAGAGTATCTGAACAAGTTCAATTGGCTATAACATTGCATCTACCCTTAGTAAGATGTACAAGCAGCCAGGCTGGCAGTCATTTTTAAAATAAAATTCCTAGCTGTTAAATGCAAATATATATTTATCATATCTAATCATGGGTCTTCAGTTTCAGCTGAAGGAAATGTTTATTATCCATTTGCTCCAGATAGGATGATAAACATTTTTTTATATTTGAAGATTCAGAAAGTATTTTTTTAAGAAATGAAAATGGTGAGTTTACCCTCAGACAAAAAAATTGGATGTAGCAGCTGAGCAAGAAAGCAAATAGGAAGACCTGTGCAGAGCCATATAACCAGAAATGGTTTTCCCCCTCATTGCATCAAAGGACAGCATTGAAATATATGGAGAAAGATCATGGAAAACAGCTTTTTATAGCTTTTCAATAACCATGAAGATATTTATTTTATTTTTATTTGGTAGATTGACTGGAAGGGAAAATATATGGAAAGCATGATCTGAAGGAATGAAAATAGGTATTTTTGTTATAAAGCTCTCATATTTTTTGTTGCTGAATATTTAAGGTACTTGAATGCATCCAGAGGAGGGCGACAAAGCTGGTTAAAAGTCTGGAAGGAATGTCTTATGAGGAGTGCTAAGGACTCTGGATTTTACTAGTTTAGAGAAAAGGAGGCTGGGGGGTGACTTCATTGCTCTCTACAGCTTCCTGAGGAGGGGAAGTGGAGAGGGAGCTACTGGTCTCTTCTCCCTGGTATCCAGTCACAGGACATGTGGGAATGGCTCAAAGCTGTGTCAGGGGAGGTTCAGACTTGACATTAGGAAGCATTTCTTTACCGAGAGGGTGGTCAAACACTGGAAGAGGCTTTCTAAAGAGGGTGGTCGATGCCCCAAGCCTGTTTAAAGGCATTTGGACAATGCCTTTGAAAACATGCTTTAACTTTTGTTCAGCCCTGAAGTGGTCAGGCAGTTGGACTAGTTGATAGGAGGGAGCAGCAGAAACAGGGCTGTTTCATGAGGGAAGGCAGCCCAGGAACCAGGGTGACAGCACAAGCAAGTCAGGGATGGTTTGGACCGTGGCACAATCCCACAGCACGAGTGAGTAGAACCGAGCTGGTGATAGCAAGAGGTACCATCAACAGTCCAGAAACCATCAGCCTAGGCAAGGTAAGAATTCAGGTCCAGGTCATCCAAACCATCTCAGTATGAACCGGCAATACAGCTGAGCACAGGTATAACTACAGTACAGCTCAGACCAGGACTGATTGAATTGAATTGAAATGGGGCTCTTGGGCCATGTGGAGAAAGAGGAAGGGGATCGCAGGGGAACGTGGTCAGAGCCATTACAGCCTGCCATTGTACTTGGGGCTCTGACACCACCTCAGTGACTCTTCTCTTTTGTCAAAAGAATGATACGATGATTTAATTAATTTGTTTAGCAATGCTTTGTGGTGTTTGACTGTATAATGTTCCTTTCTCAGACATTGCTAGTGCAAAAGGGAAGTTCAATGTGCATAATCATAATCACAAATAGGAGCTGATCTTCATCTTCCTTCTGTTCAGCACGTTCCTGTCACACTCGTTCCTTGTGTAATTGACAGTAGAGATATTTCTTCAGAAAGAAATGAGCTCAGAATTACGTAGAAATCAAATGTTGAGTACATACTTATCCCCCCATATTATCTGAGACTCTAAGAAAGGAACTAAGAAGTATATACCCACTAACCCATAACTAATTCCATGACTTCAAGAATATCTCAAAGATATTTTCCTTGTGTCATAATGTTTCATTCTGACAAAATGAGGACAAGGACAGGTGTGATGAGCTGCATAAACAGATCAGATGCAGAAACTGTAAGCAAATATAATGGGTTTGGTTTGTTTTTTTAAAAAAAGTTTCTTGAGATTCTCCCATATGTTTCTCTGACATTGAGAGAACAATAAATAGGTGGCTCCCCAGTAGGTATAATCCATTATTTAAAGGTAACAGCAAAATCTTTCTTCCAAGATGAGACAATCAAGCTACTTCCTGGCATTTAGTGCAAAGTACCAGAGATTTTTATTTCTTTTTCCATCAGCATCTGCAGAAATTTGGAATTGATAAAACTTTGCAAGACAGTCAGATTCCTGACACACTGAGATGTTCTCATCAGCCTACACTGCAATGTATTTTGGGATAAAAATAAACTGGTCATTTTCTTCCTTTGTTCTCTCAGTTAGGGGCGTTCAAAAACCCTAACACATTGTAATTGAAATCTTGAGTCTTGCCCAGTCCTCAGACATACTTTAGCACATTTTTTTTTCATTCAGATACATAAAACTGTGAGGCCTAATTCTTGTATAAAGAAACAGATGATTCTCAAAACCTGAAAAGTTACCGAAAGGAGTCTCCTGGATTATAGGAACATTTTTTCTGACAAGAAAACTTGTGCATCCATGGAAACTATCAAGTTGCTGATGACTTTTCATTCCCCTGCTGAGATAAAATTGAATTTTTCTTTACATAACACCTCAGCTACTGAGAGAGTGAACCCATTCACTGAGGAATCATTTCTTGGAAAATGTGCTTTATTTCAATACAGGAATTTCTAAACTTAGTTAGCTCCAGTACTTTATGAACAGCCATGGTGTCTGGTGCAACACCTGTTGTAAGAGGAAAAGTTTCTTGTTCCTTGGACCCACCCGCAAGGTGTGCATATAGCTAAATTTTAATGGCCTCATTCTGATTTCCAGCACTTAAAACATTCATAAAGATATTTTTTAAGGCTTGTGCTTGGTTACCCAGACATCTGGCATCATGGTCTGAGCTACTACATAGTAGTAACAAATTGCCATATACTCAGAAACGCTGGCTATTTTTGAAGCAAATGTGCAAATCATCTTGGCTGCTCAGGGCAAGTAAGACTAATGCTTCCTGGAAGCTTCAAGGTTTTTTTTTCTGAAGGTACTATCAGTTTTATTTTCATGTGCACAAATGTTTAATGTGCAATGAAGCCAATGTTTGCGGAATATGTGTTTTGACTGTGTATCCCTCCACTTCTGTCTAAAAAATCTAGAGAGAAACATAGTAGTAGTTCTCACACCTGCATCAGCTGACTTCAGAAACTGAAGTGTTGACCCCAGGCACATGATATTTCCCTTATTGTGGTGCCACAAGTCCTTCTTTCCCAAATAGAGACACCACTCTCATGCCTGCAAACCTCCCACTAAACAGGTACAAAACAGAACCCTCACCTCTTTTTTTTCAGCAGCCTACAATTCATTTCACCATAGAAAGTGTTTGCTCCTATTTCATCCTGTTGATACACAGTCAGACAGGTATGCAGGTTCTGGATTAATGTGACAGTGTTCACAATCCTGATGTGACTAGGAGAGAGGCTCCTTCTTAGCACAGCAATTACTTCATGGCCAAGTAACTGGACTGTGAAAACATATTTACCAGAAAGTTATTATGTCAAAACTTTCTCGAAAATCATTTTATGCTTCACTGGCTATGGTTCAGTCTAGACATAATCAAACCAACTTTAAATGAATTCTCTCAGGCATAGGTAGCAGTCTAATTTCATGAGCAGAGCAAGTTCCACAACCCACTAAAGAAATACAAGCACCTCTGCTGAAATACATGCTACCATCACTAGACTAAACCTACTAACTGAACTAAACAGTTAAAAACCATTCATTCAGCTGGAAATGGAGAAGAGCTGATATCCTTGTCAGTGTTCCAGATCAGAAAAATAAAATGAATTGCTCATGTGCAATTGCTCATGCTGTCATACTACATGTGAATGTTAATGAGGTTCTCTAAACTGCATGAGAATTAGTGTAGTTTAAACTCATATTGTGGAAGCTTAGAAATTACCTGATGAGACATACAGTTTGTTTGGAAAAAAATCAGAGTTGGTGGTCCAGTATCACTCTGACTGATCAGTGTAATGAAGTAAAGATTGTGTAGCTGAGGCTCCAAATCTTTACTGGTTGAAAATACATTTTGTCTCTTGAAAGTATAACACTACAGTCTAATGCTCTTGCTGCTAAACAGTTGTCTGTTCTTTTTTAATAGTGAATGGGGAGAAGAATCCTGATGCATCTGCTTTCCCAGAAACATTAAAGATTCAGAAGAAAGGAACTCTTCTATCCATCTCTTGATTAGTAAGGGAAAATATAGCTACAAAGACAGTTTCATCTGCATAACTTGAATTGCAGAAGTGACAACCTAGGAATCATCATGATGATATATTCTTTCAGCATTAACCATGTTGTGAAAAATAAGTTAAAAAGTAGGAAAAAAGCTTCCATAGTGTAAGTGATCATACTTGAAATATTTTCTCCAATGTCTCATGTATTCCTGGTTTCCCTTCAGTACTGGGAGGTCTCTTTGCTGAGGTTCTAGAAATGAGCAATATGTGTTCTTCTTTGAAGGAAGACAGGAATAGGAATGAGCTTAGCCTTTGAATAAATCTGTTACTGTTCAGTGATGAAGCTTCTCGTCATGACTAGAATTTCCTTGTACATAAACTGGAAATTAGCTTGCTGAAATCTGTCTCACTAGTTTCCTGCTCAATACTGCTGAAAACCCAATGGACGTTGTTAGAAAAGTAAGACAGAAATTATTGATCTTCAAATGAATATTAGACCCGCCTCCACTATGACATTAGTTTTTCTCAGTATATTCAGACGGTATTTCCAAGCTACATTATAACTACATCAAAGATACTAAATGATGGTACTGGTATCAATTGATGTGTGAAATTTGTTAGTATAGCACCTAAATTATCTAACAAACAGGTTCCCAGTTCTTATTTTACTAAATGACAAGCTTTTTCTTCTGGACAACGTGTTTTCACATGTGTGAAAGGTGACTGTGATTCCAGCATGAATGGAATGCATGTTATTTTCAATTTCACGGGATAGTGTTGCTTTCACCTTCTTCGTTCTTGAAGAAAAAGAAAAAAAAGAAAAAAAAAAGCAAGCAAAGGAGACAGTGACAGAGAGAGATGAGTTTGGAATTGAAAATGGCTGTTTAAAGAGAATCTCAGCAGCCCAACTAGTTTGGATTTTGTGCATTCCCTTTAGGAAAAAAATAAAGCTAATCATAAATTTTGATATGGTGACTTTTATTACAAATTATTTACTTATATCAAGTTTTTTGTGATTATTAAAAAGTGTATTGAGGAAAAATGTTAATTTCAGACATATCTAAAGCAGCATAATGTAACAGGTGATCAGAAAACTGTGCACACTGAATTACACATACCAAGACATACCAAGACAATCACCTTTCCCCTACTGAAAATTGGGAGTGACCAAGAAATACTTCCCAAAGGGCCAAAATTCATCCTCTAAGTCTTATTTCACAGTCCATTAGTGAGAAATAATGCTGTTGCCAGCAGTGTGTGGCCTGCCCCACTGTCTTCTACTTCTTCTCCCAGCAGCAACAGCTTAACTCTCTGTACGTGCATGTGGGAGACTTTGGTACTGCTCCTGTGAGTAGAGGGTTTAGAGCAGATCTAATCCAAATGTCTCCCATAATCAGGACCATGCCGAGTGATCAGTTTGGCTTGTTAAACCAAATCATTTCTCTTTTCTGAGGGGGAGAAGAGGCTGGAGAATAATTATCTCTGCCTAAGCTGTTCCAATTTTTCCTAGGGCATATGCAGTTCATACTCCCAGTTCCTTCTATCAGGTAGATTTCATGCACAATTTTCCCTATCATAATTTTATTTTTTCTGTTGAAAGACATACTATGGCAGAAAATTCCCAACCAGTTCCACCTGCAGTACACTACTGATTGATTTTTACTCTGTTCTGCTTGGGAAGCCTAACTAGCTAAAGACTAAAGAATCCTGAGCAGAACATTTGAGTGATAATGCCAGCGCACCATTTACTGGCTACTGCTGCTGCAGCCAGTAATAGCAGAGGCTATTGCTGGATTGAAACAGAGTTCTGCAAAAGAACATGTAGCTGAGGCACACTCTTCTCCTTTAAAAAGGAAGGCACCGACTGGGATGAGATTATACCACAACAGATTTTAATACTTGCTGTTCAAAACATGTTCCCATGTCAATAGGCTTGTTTCTTATCACTGTTGACATACATATACACATATAAATATGTGGATATAATATGGCAGCTGTGTGCATTACTAAAAGGTAAACAGTCTTCCTTTTTGTTCATTAAAGATAATAGTTAATTTGTATCTAATTTTCCTTTGATTTGTTTCATCCATCTACTTTTATTTGACCTGAAGACACATTATACAATCAAACTTTTTGAAAAATCTTTTCCTGTTTTGTGTCATTCATGTCAATCCTGTACAAGACACACTGGCTTTGACTGTGAGTAACATTTTCTTTTTTTAATAATTTGATTATTCTCTGTACATTCTTTTTTTATAGAAAATGGATCATGATCTTATATGCCTAAGTACCAAAATTAGATTTGTGCAACTGACATAGTGAGAGTAGTTATCTCCTCCTAGCTATCATTTTAGACAGCTCCTCTGAAATCTCAAGAGATATTCAGGTCTTTCACTGCTCAGCTGACAATATATATGCAAAGCACTGATTCTCCTAGTGCTGTATTATTCCACTATTTTGAACACTGAAGCTATTTTGTTTTACTTAAACTATTCTAGTGCCTCCAACCCCAACCATCAAACTGCCAATCAAATCAAATGGTCCAGTTTATCCTCACCTCTGACCTAAAATACTGTTGTCTCTGGTCACATTAGCTTAAGCCACACATAAGTAGCTTTTAGCACCATCTAGCTAACTCCCAATGTAACATACTTAACCAAAGTTTTGTAATTCCTTTTGGAAATGTTTTGAGTCCATTTCTACGAACCTCACACATTGTTCATTTTTATCCCTCCATGTGAAATTAATTTCACGCATAAAGGCAGAAAACTTTCTCCATTGTGGCTGTAGGCTCATTTTACATGTGATAAAACGTATTTTAGTAGCAAGCAGAAGGCTGTCTCGAAGGGCAAGCATTAGTAAGAGTATCACACAGGTTTTGTACTGGGTATAGGTACTCTGTGGTGGGTGCTGCAATGCAGCCCTTGCAACACTGGCTGTGCAGACTACCACTACTCTTTTCAGTTGATACCAGTGAGACAGTCACTTTAACATGAAATGGATTTGCAGTTTCATTCTGATAGTTATGCAGTATGATAATTTTTTCAAAGAAAACCATAGGTACTTAGTAAGATGTGGAAACAAAGCTGAAAATATTTTATGATTAATTCTGCAATTTGTTGTTTCTATCTATGATATGCAAGAGAAATTATATTAAAATTGTTTGCTATGTCCCCTAACAAAAGAGCACAAGTGAGAGCAAAGAAGCTCTTGTCTTTTTAAGCAGTGACTAGACCAGCAAGTATGTTTTCTTCAAGGATAACTGCATATCTCATTTCCTTTCTTTTTTTTTTCCTTTCCTTTCCTATATATTCACTATACAAATGTTATCTTTACAGCGCCTAGAATTTCCTACAAGATTCTAGTTTGACCCTGTAGATCAGAGACCTGCAACAGTTTTCTTCTCCCAAGGTGGTAAACCACTGTATGTGCTGAAACTTCCTCTTTCAACCTCCTAATCATTTTTTCATTTTGTGCACCTCTGCCATCAAGCAATATGCAACAGGAGCACTTTAATAGTAGCTTAAAAAGCTAGAGAAAAATGATAATTGTGGTAAAATGAATGCTATTAGCTAGCAGTAACAATTAGATTTAATATTTACAACTGAGTTGCTATAGGATTTATAAGTTTCCAGTAATCCAGTTGGCACTGCATTAGTAAAGGAATGCTGTGAAATTACCTGTTTTTTCTGTTGCATGAAATGAATAAAATACATTAAATATTAGAAGAAAATAAATGGACAATACTATAGCAATATAACCAGATATTTTTCTTCTGTTCACCACGATTACATGGCGAAGTACAACTCTGAAAAAAGACAAAGCTTAAAATAGAAGGCATTTCCAAAATTTAACAAATTTTTTCCCAACAAAATTATTTATACACTCAAAAAGGAATTTTTCAGTTATGTAAACTAATTTTTATTGTATTTAATACCGCCTAAACCATTTCAACTGACTTCTCTTAGAAAAAGTAGAAAATCAGAATTAAGTTACTTCGTAAGTGGTCACTAGTTCAGATATTATGGTTGTTAATTTTGATGAGGATCTGAATTTTAGATAGCATGGATAAACAGTCAGGATTAATGCAACTAATGTGTGTAGTTTTGTTCTATTATTGTGATGTGATATTGACATTTACTTGTTTTTTATAGTGTTTAGTAACCTAAAAGGTAGTTGGATGAGTTTTTCTGGGTTTTTTAATATATATTTCTTTCTCTATTTCAGAGGTTCTGAAAACCACACTTTTGCAATTACTGACTAAGATACCTTGAAAGCTGAATTAAGGCTGACGATCATTTCCAGAAATTGGGAATTTGGCCCCATTGGGTAATTTTAAGGCATTGACTTCCCCTAGAACTCACCAAGCAGGGTTCATCTGCATAATATTGAACGCTACTACAGAGTATGTGATGTATTTGTAATATTGTAGTTGCTTTGGATTGGTCAACCTAATATGGAGAAAAAGCAATCTGCTGGTTTTTTTTCTTTTGTTCCGTACCCACTTTTCCCATTACAGGGAACATTTGCTCCCATTGGGAGCAATGCATTTCATAATTCAATTCATTAAGATGCATTAACTAATTGTCTCCATTCTCTTGTAGTTAATTAAACTAAATTAAGTCAATTATACTTTTCTATCTCTGTCTTTTCTTTTTCCTAATCTAAATTGCAGAAAGTGAACCTTAGCTGGAAAATAAAATAGAGAAAGCATTCCCTACGGCAAAAGTTGAAGCCCTAATATCATAGTGTGAAGATAGTTTAAAGTCAAAGTGATACAGAAGACTTTAGAGTAACACTAGGGTTACTTCAGAAGTGGTGTTGGATTAGTCTATTTGGTGACCACAGATGACATGAATTCTCTCTGTGTTTATTCTCCCTTGGTACCAATATAAAGGAAGAGAAGGCCAAAGATCTAGGGGTATGAAGATAAGAAACATTTTCAGTGAATCATTTGACTAAAATGCTCTCGTTTTCAGCCCAGAACAATTTGCAGTATCTAGCATTTAATCTGGTCATGACACGGTTTGGGGATTTCACAGAGTTTAAAAGCTTTCTGCTTTACTATCACTCTGCCACCTCTTCATTCCCTACAAAATGGAAACTCAGCATTCTCTGTATTGAAGCTGTGCCTTTTGGGTGAGGCATAATAGCCACCAAATGAAGCATTTCTCATCCCTTTCACCCTCTGCGCTTGGAATCAGACGTGATAATGTACTTATACAAATGGTTAATATCAGTGAAGAGGTGATAGGGGGAAAGGGTGCCAGGATGCTGATTTAGACAGGTCTCTTTTCTTTTTCATGTTTTTATGTTGCATTTGGCTTTCATTTTTCTCCTATCAGAGAACTCCTTTTTTTATACAGCTGAGACTTGACTTTTGTTCTTCTATAGGTGACTTGTCGCAAGAGCTACTATTCTATCTCATATACATATATATGCATCAACCTCCAAGGATCTATAGCTCCCTGTCATTCTTCATTGACTGTATCTTCTTCTCAACAGATTTCTAGACTTAGGTTCCTAAAATTGCTTTTAATTAAGAACAACAGTCTTAGGAACTTTTCAACTAATTCCATTTTTTCACAGTCCTTCTAATTTACCTAAGCTGATGTCATGAAACCTGAGATGTGAGGAGTTTAATGACTAAATTAATTCAGAAATAAGCATTTGTTCTGATAAAAGCTACAGGAATGTTTTCTTTACATCATTTCAGTTTTGATCCTTATCCTGTTTCTTTCCATGAAAACTTCAAACTGTGTGTCAATATCCAGAACACATCAGGTAGCTGAGGAAGCATGAACTTGTCTTCATAGTAGAGCAAAGACTGTATTTCCCTTTTTAATCAGACAGATATTACTACATTAAACACTAATCAAAGATTTTTACATCTTAATTTAAGGAACTGAGATTCGTCTGCTACTGTATCTGGTCAGAAAAGGTCTACCTACCAATATTTTCAAGTTTCTTTTCTGTTTATAAGGACATTGCCAATGCATTAGAATATATCTCCAAGGGGGAATAAGGAAGGCCTTTTTGGTGTGTTCCTTTATCTTCCCTCTTCAAACACTCCATTACTCCTCTGTATATGAGCTACCCTGCCCTGAAACACTTCAGAGTTTATCCTGGTTTTGCTGAAGCGAGGAATAGCACTGATCAGTCTCATTATTAATTGTAACACAGATCTCCCTATCCTGGAAAGAGTGCGCTAAAATCAAAGGATGGTGAGACCAGCTTGTGTTTATCGAAGTACACAGTATCCTACAGGAGCAGGGTTGCTAGCTGGTATGTCAAGATAAGGTTATGCACTGGAAAAGGATAGCCACTCTGATCTCAAAAGATTGGTTTGAATAGGAAATGTAGCTTTTCTCATACAGTGATATTGTTCACTGAAACCTTCTCAAAGCCAGGAACAGTGTGTGGAAAAATAATAGCTCCGGGCTGTCTTCTTCATCTGGGCCTCTTTCTGACTGTAATTTTAATTTTACTTTACATCAGAGGGCTGGAACAACCTCACATTTGGGCAGAAGGTCCCTCTGTAGGTGCACACTGTGCTACAGTACTCCGAAAGGTATGTTCCATTTATAAAATACATCTTCTCTTAAATAGCACACAGGCTTACCAGCGATGTTGTTTTTAAAAGCAAGCAGCAAACAATTTATAGTTCCACAAGATATCTGATTCCTTCCAGATCTTAATATTTTTTCCTCGTCCTTAAGCACAGATGCAACAGTTCATATTGTCTTTAAATAGGTCAAAGGTGTTTTCAAACCTCAAGTGTCTTATTTTCTCTAAGATGGATCTCCTTTCTTCTCAGAGAAAAGAAATATGACTAAAGAGATGGAAAAAAAGCTGAAAATGGATCTTGGTCCTAGCCATCACTAAATTATTATTTCATAGATATGATGGTGCTTGAGGCAAACAAAAATCGGAGAGTATATAGGTGAATGAACAGCAGTAATTATTTGTTGACCTTGCTACACTAATAATATAGACTACCAGAAACCTCAGAAACAACAGTTTTAGCAATAGAGTGGATACAAAATTATCATTAACAACTAAGAATCTCAAATACTGTTCAAAGACAAAATCAAACTCTTAGCTTACATGCTTTATCTTCTGAGTATTTTACCTCTCGTTATCTGTATATTTCTGAATACAAACCAAAGAATTAGCTTTCCTTGAATAATATTTGAAGTAGAAGGTAGAACCTTGCTAAAGTGTATCTTTGGGATATGACTGCTCCATAGAAGCCATTCTTGAATTTTTCATTCTGTGGCCAAACTATTGAGGTTTATTCCTCTTCCCAGAGCCTGTAATCCTCTTCCCAAAACTCATGTAATTAAAGGTATCTGTGTGTCGCTAACCTAAAAGAAGAAAATTATGTGGCTAGCCTACCTATCTCCCTAACTTTCATGATCAAGGCACTTCTATAGCTTGGTCAACTGAGAGATTGCTTGCAGAGTGAGGGCTCATCTATGAATTTACTGACTGAAAGCAATGTGATTTTCCTTCTTTTCCTTCTCCTTCTTCTCCTTCTCCTCCCTTTTCCTTTTCCTTTTCCTTTTCCTTTTCCTTTTCCTTTTCCTTTTCCTTTTCCTTTTCCTTTTCCTTTTCCTTTTCCTTTTCCTTTTCCTTTTCCTTTTCCTTTTCCTTTTCCTTTTCCTTTTCCTTTTCCTTTCCCTTTCCTTTCCCTTTCCCTTCTCCTTCTCCTTCCTTCTCCTTTTTTCTTTCTTCTTTTTCCTTTTTTCTTTTTCCTTTTTCCTTTTCCTATTTTCTATTTTCATCTTTCCTTTTTCTTTGATTTAATGTTATGTTGTTTGTTTTCTTCTAAAATGAGCAAACAGAAAGCATGAACCCAAAGTATTGTTAGGCACTAAAAGAAAAAAACAAAACTGAGGTGTATTACTTTCTAATAAAAAGATGACAAAGTAGAAAAAATAGAAAAGCATTCTGCCCCAAGGGTGCCACCCTGAGGAGTGTTCTCATCAGCATCTTTCCCGTCTTTCTGTTGGTTTAGCCAAAAAAACTTTTGTATAACAGGTAGGAATAGGTTAGACAGTAGAAAAGCACTGACTGATTTGAACTAGAAAAACAATAGAAAACAAGTCCAGACATCCTTCTTGTAATCATGCAAAGAAGCAGGTGATAGATTCATGTTTTAGTGTACTGCCTTCTTTAGTGACAAATTTATTTCTCGCATTAGATATCTTGATCTAAGATGAGAAGATGTCATCCCACTGATTTCACATTGTTAGAGTTTCCACCTAATCAGGAAAATGGCACAGGGGAATAGTAGTTTAATAGTTAGCTAAAATAAATAATAATTAAAAAAGAATAAGAAGATAGACTGTTCTAAAAAAGAAAAAAAAAGTCTGTAATAGACACCAAGGTATGTTATATGCAGATAAGTAACTAAAAAAGGCAAAGATTGCAATGAGGTAAGGATATAAATGAAATTTGAAGTAGCCCAGTTACAGAAGGAATTCCATTTCCTATCTCTGGAGTTCTTCAGTTGATAGCCTTAGCATTCTTAAGCATTGTTTTCTTGGTGTTTTTGCTACCTTTCTTTTTTAGGGGAGGGGACAATACACCAACAAGAAACACATCACTGAGATTCACAGGACGTACTCCAAAGAAAAAGAAAAAAATTGTGACTGCAGTTAGAGATAATAGAAAAATGAGACTATATATATTAAAAAGAAAAAGGGAAAAATATTATACTTCACTTATTTCTCATTTCTGTATATGTACTAAAGATGGAAGACATTCAGGTCATTAGTCCGAAGTGAAAAATTACTGAAACATGCATTATTTCTTTAAACACTATGTACCTGGAAAGAAAATTAGCAATGAAACCAGACAATGGACTGTTTTATCCATTATTCTTCATATCACAGCTGAAAGGTCCTTGGAGAGGAATGCGCAGCCTTTTTGATCATTATGATATTTTTATACTGCTCTGTGACCAATTCATATAATGAACTGCATGCTGAAACACAGGCTCAGCTGTTTATTAATCTCCATCTCAAAATTGTGCAAACAGACTTCTGCAATAGCATCTCGTGAGACCTGGATGAAGATACCATCAGAGCAACCATGTATAGGAAGGAAAGTTCACATAGTGCTGTACTCTGGATCCTGTTTTTGTTAATAAAGGAAGACTAAAAGGACCTTTCTGAATTTTGTTAACCCCTTCAAATCTGTACTGTTTACTGACGCCAATTACTGTATCCACATACAGAATCAGTTAGCTCGTGGGAAACCCAGTGCCAGACTACTTCTTTCAAACACTAAAATCTCCTGGATCAATTTATCTTATATCTAATTAATGTGCCACACAATAAGTTTACTATCATAATGGTGGATGACAAGAAAACTGCAAAACAATACCACTACAATTAGTGCTTTCCATCTACATAAATTTATCAAATTAATGACTTTGAATTAGCCCCATATCAGAAACAAAAAGCACTCAGAGACATTGCTAAATTAGGGCTTTTTTGGTAACTGTTAAAAAAAAAGAAAAGAGAAATTAAGTGTGTTGCTGCAGAACATACAGAAAACAAACAGTGGTGGAAAGTAATGAAGAAGTGTAGATTAATCAATAACCCTACAGGCTTTTTAATCATCTTTCTTATTAAGGACATTCAAAAAAAGAGACCATGCTACTGTAAAAGGAGAAATATGAGCAATTACAGAAATTAATGTAACTGTAATTGCCTGTCACTGCCTGTCACCTGAAACTATGTTTTCACATTCTGGGTGACAGTTGTTGTTATCAAAGAGTTTTGTCCACTGCCTGAGTAAGGCTAGTTTTCACACAAGTTAGCAATTTTAATTTGCTAACTTCAAAGTTGAATATTGGAGATAAACATTGGTGCCCTCAGTTGCAAATGCTGTTAGGTGAAATACTGTGGACATCAAAATTTTAAGTGATTAGACCTCATTCTTATGTTGATGGGTAAATAGTCTGTTTTATTTTTGAGAAAGTTTATGAAAATTTAATTTACATAATTACACTGCTGGTGCAAATTCCCTTCCAATTCAGTGAAATTAATTTCTCTGCCTGTATCCTTAAATGTCAGAAAGGGCTGCATGCATTCTCAAAGGGCAAAAGGGAAGGAGACAGAGAGAAACTTCACTTGGCTTTACCTGTTCAGATTTGTTAAAGTTTCTATATTGAAAATAACCAAGACCAGCAAATTATTCCCCAGGAAAGTAATCAATATTAGGAAATCTCAACCAAACAAAGAACAAAGCCCAAACCCCAAAAACTTGTTTTGGTGGGGGATGGACTAAACCTTTAATACTCATATCTGTAAAACAGAATCACAGACTCATAGAATGGTTTGGGTTGGAAGGGACCATAAATATCATCTAGTTCCAAGCCCCCTGCCATGGGCAGGGACATCTTCAACTAGGTCATGTTGCTGAAAGCCCCATCCAACCCGTCCTTAAAAACTTACAGGGATGGGGCATACACAACTTCTCTGGGCAATCTGTTCTAGTGTCTCATCACCCTCACGGTAAAGAATTTCTTCCTAATATCTAATCTAAATCTACCCTTTTTCAGTTTAAAACTGTTATCTCTCGTCCTACCACGACTGCACTCCCTGATAAAGAGTCCCTTCCCATCTTTCCTGTAGGCCCCCTTTAAGTACTGGAAGGCCACTATAAGGTCTCTCCAGAACCTTCTCTTCTCTAGGCTAACTCTCTCAGCCTGTTCTCATGCAGGAGGTACTCCAGTCCACTGACCATCTCCATTGCCCTCCTCTGGACCTGCTCGAGCAGGTCCATGTCTTGCTTATGCTGGACCCAGAGCTGAACACAGTACTCCAGGTGGGGTCTCAGGAGAGCAGAATAGAGGGGGAGAATCACCTCCCTTGACCTGCTGGCCACACGTCTAACACAAGTCTAATGCCGGAAGATATGATCAATTTTGTATCAAACTATACTAAGTAATTTAGTCAAAATAATCTTGCTTTTAGCACAATGACTTCCAGCTGACCAAAATATATGCATGGTAAAAGCAGATAGGGTCAACTAAAACATTTTATTACTTCGCTTAGCAGTTTATTCTAATAGCAAATCCCTCAGTGTTTAAAAAAGAAAACGAAAGTTGCCTTAAAATATTTCTCAATTCACTTGCGAATTTGCAAATCAGTTTCCTGCCTGTGGTTCTTGTTTTGCCTTTCTCCATTGAAGTCTAAAAGACTTAATCCCCAGTGTACCAATTTATTTTACCTGCTGGGGCAAGCTGCAGAGTGCCCAGATCAGAGGATCTTTAGGACCACTTCAGTGTTTCCCCTCAGCCTGTGGTGTCTGTGATTTCTTTGCATAGAAGCCAAGGTATGTGGGGGGTTTGAGGGAGGAGGAGGAGGAAAGCAAGGAAGAGAATCTGGATTCTGCTAGGATACATTCCTATTCAGGAAGTGCTCCTGGGAGCAGAGGCCAAGAAATATTCACAGCCAAAATCTAAGAACTTCTGAAGCTTTTGTCCCAGTGTTTTTTGGGGGGAGGGGAGGTTGGTTGCTTGGTTGGTTGGTTGCTGGGTTGGTTTTTCAGTTGTTCCACCCTTTTTGTATGTCTTCTTATTTAACTGGTTTTTACTGATATTTATGCAAATTTTGGGACTGGATTATTACTTTATCTTTTTTTCTATCACCATGTAAATAAAGTTATTAGTTCAGAAAAGATAACACAGAAATCAGTAATAAAAGCACAGACAATATTAATGTCATTCTAAATCTTAATAATGTTGTTCATGAGTTTCCATTCATTCATAATATCTCTGCTAAATCTGTCATTGTTGTATTACACACATCTGAAGTTAATCAAAAAAGTGAACTACCAAGGACAGGATCTGGGGAATTTTCAGTATAAAATAAATAAACCTAAGCTGTTGGCAGACATCCATAGAACAGGACAAGACAATCTGTACAGATAGCTGCAGTTAAGTTTTTGTACCTTAAATTCATAGCCCAATTTTATTCCGGCCTACTCCTTCTATATGCAAGCTGTGGATGTCCAAAACAAGTATCAAGCACTTGAATAGTGCTTTAAAGCGTGATGTCTCCATTCTTACATATCTGCAAATTTATGAACAAGTAAATGTTTGGGGTTTTTTAAATTTTAGCATGTAAATTTGCCTTAGGCAATGAGTATAAGAAATTTGATCTCACAGAGTTAGTTTTTCCACAATGTCACATGTTTAAACACAGGAGTTTATCACAGAAGTGCCTTCTCAGCCATATGTACATATTTACCAGTGTGATTCCACAATAAATTGAAATCTTTGAACAATTTTTGAACTGTGATAGAGATATGGTGTTGTATAACATTTGAATTAGACCTGGGAATATTTAGGAAAGCCTTCTTGGAAAGAGAGATATCCTCTTAATTTAAAAAATAATTATAATAATAATAAAACTAAAATACTTTTAAATATACTTTAATGGAATTAAATCCCTGAAGTACCTCTAAAATTGGGCACTGGCACAGAATGTCAGAAGAAAAGTTTGGAGTGATAAAGCTAAAACACCACAATTTCCACTTTCTGTTCTTTGAGATTCTGTGACTATTACTCAGGCTGTTCTGTGACTGGATGAAAAGTAAATGGAGTTGCAGTATAAACATTGTGTATGCACTTTTGTATTGTGTACAATATTGTGCACAATACCATGTAACTTGTACAAATATGTGTATGTGTGTTATGGTAGCTAAAGTACAGATTTTGTCCTTCCTCCAACATGTTTATTCCTGAGTTTACCTTTTCCACTGCTGTGTAAAGACACTCCTGTTCATCCTTTGCTATGGTCCAGTCATGACAGCCTGGAACTCAAAATGTGATATTTCATCCTACTTCCCAGGTCATTTGCTGAGATGACCAGTGCTGTTTAAACTTGCTCAGGCTTCCATATCAGTGAACAGACAGTGTAAATCCACCCTGAGACGCAGAATCTGTACCATCCCTCTTTCTTAGTCAGCTTAGCGCATATTAGTTTGTATTGAAGGAGAACATATAGCTAAGAACACACTGTGCTAGGCACTGTACAAGCATAACAAATTGAGAGTTTTTATCCAGGGAACTTAAATTTAAGTTTGAAATGAGAGACAGCAGGTGGATAAGACAGATGGAGAGGAAACACAAAAATAGCAGTAAGACAGCTGTAACCAGTGCAATAGCAGCGGTCACACCAGCTGGCTAATCACTGACAAGTGGTTTCTATCATTGCCACAAAGACAAGCTTGAAGGAGGGATTTAAAGTGGAAGTGAGGATTTTTTAGAGTTGTTTCCACACAGAAATGAGAACAGGAGAAAATGACATTGTTTGTGTGAAAAATGCAACAAACAGGCAATCAGAAGCCAGGATTCCAGCCAGCACAGCAGTGGGAATCTGCATCCTCCATGTACATATACAACTGCAGATGAGGTGAGCGTTAACCTTGAAGGGTTTTAAAAGTTATAAGAAGTTGCATAAAATGAGAGCTTCAGTAAGGAGGGTTTATGTTAGCTATGATTGAGGCAATGAACAACACAATCATTTGTACAAATCCACCTAGAAATATTTTAGGTCAGTTTAAACGAGAAAAGCTTAAATATGATTAAGAAAGAGGAAGCAAAATTTCCTTCCTCAAACAGATAAATAAACATCTCAACAGCACCGGTTTCAGTAGTGGGGTCGGGAGGCTGAGTTGGACTTTAGGAATGGATGTTTTCGAGGATTGGCATGTCTGCCTTTTCACCTCAGAAATCAAAGTCATAAGGCTTTTTCCTGTTACAGCACAAGGACCTCTGCGGACTTACAGTGTGCACTATACATTGGGTGTGTGGAGACTCATGATGTCTGATGTGCCTTGCCCAGGCAGCAGAGACAGACAGCTCTGTCACCAGGGAAACTTCACTGTTTCTTTCTATCAGCACCCAAAAAGTGTCTGTAGTTAAGAACCTATCGAGCAGGTTTGGTATTTAAGAACATAGCTTTTCAGTTTTGGTACTTTATGCTGGTCTCTGAAGCTTGTATCTCTATCGCTGTATCTTTCCCCTCTTCACAGATTGTTTCAACAGCTTGAGCTCACCTATTTGCAGATGATGCCAGATGCTCCCTCTCTAACAGGCAGTTTTCATTCTGTCTCACCCACATATACACAAACAGGTGATACCAGATGCCCCCTCAACTCCAGGCCTCACCCAAGGGAGTGCAAATACACACACTCAAGCAATACAGTAGATCTGCATATACAAAATAAATGAAGCCGGATATGTTTTCATGAGTTAGGGCTTGCTGGAAGAACTTTGTCTTTCAGTGACTCCTCCAGTGTCTAATCAACATTTTCTTTTCTCTTGCTTTGCACCTATTTCTTCCTTTTTCTAAATCAACTGTAAATAGATTACAATTTAATACTTGAGACTTAAAGGGCTAATATAAGTTAGTTTATTTTATACACAGGTCACAGATTTACAGTAAGATCATTTATAAGTTAAACATTTATCCCATTTATTTCTGGATGTGTTAAATGTATTTATTCAACAGTTATTGGAAAACTAATAAACAAACTTTTTGTTCTGATGAAACAAATCAAGTATATACAGCATTTCCTGTGGAAAAATATATATATTACTCCCAAAAGCTGTAAAAAAATATTACGTTCTACTGCAGGAATACTGCAAAGTTAAAAATGTATATCTGACAGACATTTAGTGCCCACTAAACAGTACCTACATCGTATCTGCTATTATTGTAAAAAAAGTATAACTGTAAGTGACGGGTCTTAGGGAAAGAAGACTTTCCTCTGCTGCCAAGTTGTTTATTTTATATCTTTTCAGCACTTTGCAGATGTCAGTCAAACCCTTGATGCCAGTTGTTCTCAAACTGGTAGACAAAGACAAGTGATAATGAATGTTATTAAACAATAACATTTGTTATCTTGTCATCTTGTTCCATCTTGTTCTGCAGGTGGTCCTACTCCTTCTCAGGTTCATCTATACAACAAAATCCAAAGAGCTAGATCTGGTGACTAGAAGAAGCCTATTAGGCTCTGCACAGCTCTAAGGGTCCAAGTACAAACATCAGATTGCAGGACTGAGGGATTTAGGTTCTGATATTACAAGCTTCAAAGGACCCAGATCTATCACTATAGTGCTCACTACAGGACTAGTTTTGCTGCTTAAGTGACTCAGCTGGCACACACAGAATACACAGAATTCTATAGAAGTATAGAAGAATACCTTGAAAAATTTGAAATTCTGCACTGTTTAAAAGGTAAACCCAGAAAATGTCTGGGGATGATGTATAATGAGTAATTAACCCTGTATTAATATCCTAGAAAATATAATCAGTCAAATAAAAACAGGTGAGAGGTTTCTATAGTCTTTAATTATCATATTGTGGGATGCCGGTTTTCCTATAAAATATTTTGCATTTTATCCTCTCTTTAAAATATATTGTGTGGCCTATAAAGTGTTATTTCAAGGGAAAATTATTTACTTGAGGAGAACTGAATGTCTTCTCAAATACTGCAAATAAATTAGCTAATGTTCTGTAAACCTTCTTGCAGATAATCCTATAATTCAATACAGAAAGATGTGAACAAGATGTTTTATTTTGTCTGGCTTTGTTGAGAAAATATATTTTCTAATCTTTCCAGCATTCTGGACGTCCTTTAGCATTATTGGAGGGTTAGTCTTAGAAGAGCGTTAGACATTTCTGATGGTCACTCTGAGTAAGCTGATCACCACCAGTAAAAGTGTCTAGGAGGAAGTGCCTTTGGAATACAAAAAGTAGTACTGAAGCAGAAGAAACAAAATGAGAGACAGAAAGAATATTACAGTGGCAAAGAGCACATATAAAGTTAGGGGTGTTTCAAATCAAAATAGTAAATTCTTAATAAATTCGACTGCCCAAATTGTTGGTGGTTTTCAATCTGTTTCCTTCTTGCTCTACGATGACAGTGATACTGATTTTTTTTTTTTTTTTTATTATTATACCTGTGCATATGGAGTGGAAGTGAGATATCCAGTGCGGGAAAGTGGTATTCTCGGATGCCTTTGCTTTGACTTAGTGCATATGGGTATGCTTTAGTCACAGTTTTGCCAGACAATGAAAAGAGCCATCTGGAACACATCTAACTGGGACTCTTGAACCTGGATAAAGCAAAATGTAAAAGTTATACACTGTTTGAATCAGTTCTTCCTCTGTCAAAGCAAAGTATTGGCTTAGAAAGTGTACTAGGGCTTTCTTGAAAGCATTGGAGGGTCCATGCATACACCTGGTTAGGCATATAATCAGACACTTTATGCTATACATGTATATAATATACAGATGTTTTGCACACAGAATGCCTAGTTCTAGGTTTGCTGGGATTTGCAGACCATCTGAAGATATGCAATAGGTCCAACATGTCTAGTGTCAAACTTTAAACACACAGTTTATGAGAAGTCTTTCAAAGCAGGGCTTTTTGATCTAGTTGTTTTGGTCTATACAGTGAGGTTGTAGTGAGGTCAGCAACACTGCAAGTGGTTGCCTTAGCACTGGGATATTCTAAACAGAATATCTTCCTGACAGAGATTATAGACTCAACTCAGTCTTTTCAACGAAATAGCATTTTCAATAGGAAACACTAACTCTCTCTAAATCCTTCACATTAGATTCCAGGACCAAAGGATTTAGGTTGCACTTTAAATATATGAATTCCTCTTTAATCTATTCCACACACATCAAATTTAAAATTGTTATACACAATTATCGCTTCTTGAATGAGTCAAACCTGTCAGTGTTTTTCCCCTGAGATTTTGAAAATAACAACTTCAGTGCCCGGTAAAATGAAAGTGTCCAGAAATGATCTAAAATGTAAGCATCAACTTAATGGCAAAAATACAGATGCTTGATCACTGGGGATGTTTTAGAGCAGGCTGGATGGCTGACTTCCTTTCTTGTTCCAAAAATGCTTAGATCTCAATTTAATAAATTCGTCTCTCCTGCAGGTGAACTTGCTTCTCAAAATGCTAAGATTGTTATTGTGGGACTCAGAAAATTTTTGTTACTGTTGATAAACCTTTTATTTGTAAATCATCAGCCTGATGGTATTCTAGCTCAAGAAAGATTGCAACTCTCTTATTTTTTTTTAACCTGCTGGCTTTTCAGTGACTGGAGTATGAGACATAGTACCAATTTGTCATAACTAGTCTTTATACTCACCAGATATGATACATTTTGGATTAAAAAAAAATTATACAAGACATGAGTCTACTTGGAAACAATGGGTGTATAAAACTTGCTCTTAGTTACTTTTTATGTAAGAGCACTGGGGTGACTGGTTGAAGGATCAGGAGCACAGGTAGTGTTTTCTGCAATCCCTTCAGTGGCAGAGAGGAACACTGACAGGAACAACAAAACGCATCTGTTTAACACATGGCTCAGAGGCTGGTGCTGGTTTTTTTGACCATGGGGTGGTTTACATGGCACCGGGCCTGCTGGTAGCAGATGGAGTTCAACTATACCCAAGGGGTAAAAGGATTCTTGCTTATGAGTTGGCGAGCCTCATCAAGAGGGCTTCAAACTAGATTCGAAGGGGGACGGGGATGAAACCAGGATGCCTAGACATGAGCCTAGGGGTTGCGTGCCGATGTTGGGGGCAAAATCAATAGGCCAGCTCAAGTGCATCTACTCCAATGCACACAGCATGGGCAGCAAACAGGAGGAGCTGGAAACCATTGTGCAGCAGGACAGCTATGATGTAGTCGCCATCACAGAAACACGGTGGGACGACTCACATGACTGGAGTGCTGCAAAGGATGGCTATAAGCTCTTCAGGAAGGATAGGCAAGGAAGGAGAGGTGGTGCGGTGGCTCTGTATATTAGGGAGTGTTTTGACTGTATAGAGCTCGCTGATTGTGATGACAAGGTCAAGTGCTTAAGGATAAGGATGAGGGGGAAGGCAAACAAGGCAGATATCCTGCTGGGGGTCTGTTATAGACCACCCAACCATAATGAAGAGGCAGACAAGGCGTTCTACAAGTGACTGGCAGAAGTCTCGCAATCACAAACCCTTGTTCTTGTGGGGGACTTCAACTTACCAGATGTGTGCTGGAAATATAACACAGCAGATAGGAAACAGTCCCGGAGGTTCCTGGAGTGTGTGGAAGAAAACCTCCTGACACAGCTGGTAAGGGAGCCTACCAGGGGAGGTGCCCTGCTTGATCTGCTGTTTATGAGCTGAGAAGGACTGGTAGCAGAAGTGATGATCGGAGGCCGTCTTCGGCTTAGCAATCATGAAATGATAGAGTCCTCAATTCTTGGCCAGGTAAGGAGGGGGGTCACCAAAACCACTACGATGGACTTCCAGAGGGCAGACTTCAGCCTGTTCAGGACACTGGTTGAGAGGGTCCCTTGGGAGATGGCCCTGAAGGGCAAAGGGGCCCAGGAAGGCTGGACCTTCTTCAAGAAGGAAATCTTGAAGGCGCAGGAGCAGGCAGTCCCCATGTGCCATAAGAAGAGCCATCGGGGAAGACAACCGGCCTGGCTGAACAGGGAACTCTTGCTGGGACTCAGGAAAAAAAGTTTATCACCTTTGGAAGAAGGGGCAAGCAACTGAAGAAGAGTACAAGGACCTCGTCAGGTCATGCAGAGAGGGAATTAGAAAGGCAAAAGCCCAGCTAGAGCTCAACCTGGCCACGGTCGTAAGGGATAACAAAAAATGTTTCTATAAATACCTTAGCAACAAAAAGAGAGCCAAGGAGAAGCTCCACCCTTTATTGGATATGGTGGTGGTGGGGGGGGGAACATTGTCACGAAGGATGAGGAAAAGGCTGAGGTACTTACTGCCTTCTTTGCCTCAGTCTTTAATAGCCATACCAGGTATCCTCGGGGTATTCTGCTCCCTGAGCTGGAAGAAAAGGATGGAGAGCAAAATAAACTCCCTGGGATCCAGGAGGAAGCAGTTGATAACCTGCTATGCCACCTGGACACTCGCAAGTCTATGGGGCCTGATGGCATCCACCCAAGGGTGCTGAGGGAGCTGGCGGAGGAGCTTGCCAAGTCACTGTCCATCATTTATCAGCAGTCCTGGATAACAGGCGAGGTCCTAGATGACTGGAGGATTGCCAGGGTGAAGCCCATCTACAAGAAGGGCCAGAAGGAGGATCCAGGGAACTACAGGCCTGTCAGCCTGACCTCGGCGCCCGGGAAGATTATGGAGAGGTTCATCTTGAGGGCACTCATAGGGCATGTGCAGGACAACCAAGGGATCAGGCCCAGCCAGCAGGCGTTCATGAGAAGCAGGTCCTGCTTGATAAACCTGATCTCCTTCTATGACCAGGTGACACGCGTAGTGGATGAGGGGAAGGCTGTTGATGTTGTCTACCTGGACTTCAGTAAAGCCTTTTTCACGAGTCCTGGTGAATGGAGTGAAATCCAGTTGGTGGCCGGTCCCAAGCAGAGTCCCCCAGGGTTCAGTTTTTGGGGCTGGTCTTGTTTAATATATTTATTGATGATCTAGAGGAGGAGATTGAGTGTTCCCTCAGTAAGTTTGCAGACGACACCAAGTTGGGCAGGAGTGTTGATCTGCTTGAGGGTAGCAAGACTCTGGAGAGGGATCTGGACAGGCTGGATGGATGGGCCGAGGCCAATTGTATGAGGTTCAACAAGGCCAAGTGCCGGGTCCTGCACTTGGGTCACAACAACCCCATGCAACGCTACAGGCTTGGGGACGAGTGGTTGGAAAACTACCCCGCAGAAAAGGACCTGGGGGTGCTGGTCGACAGCCGGCTGAAGATGTGCCAGCAGTGTGCCCAGGGGGCCAAGAAGGCCAATGGCATCCTGGCCTGTATCAGAAATAGTGTGGCCAGCAGGAGCAGGGAAGTGACCGTACCCCTGTACTCGGCACTGGTGAGGCCACACCTCAAATCCTGTGTTTAGTTTTGGGCCCCTCACTGCAAGAAGGACGTTGAGGTGCTGGAGCGTGTGCAGAGAAGGGTGACAAAGCTGGTGAGGGGTCTGGAGCACAAGTCTTATGAGGAGCATCTGAGGGAACTGGGGTTGTTCAGCCTGGAGAAGAGGAGGCTAAGGGGAGACCTCATCACTCTCTACAATTACCTGAAAGGGGGTTGCAGAGAGGTGGGTGTTGGTCTCTTCTCCCAAGTGACTAGGGACAGGACAAGAGGAAATGGTCTCAAGTTGCACCAGGGGAGGTTCAGGCTGGATATTAGGAAAAATTTCTTTACTGAGAGAGTGGTGAGACATTGGAACAAGCTGCCCAGGGAAGTGGTGGAGTCACCGTCACTGGAGGTGTTCAAGGAACGTGTGAACGAGGCACTGCGGGACATGTTTTAGCGGGCATGGTGGTGTTGGTTGATAGTTGGACTTGATGATCTTACAGGTCTTTTTCAACCTTAATGATTCTGTGATTCTGTGATAAATGTCTTTAACCAGCAGTGAATCCAAGCAATCTTAATGGCACAGATGTTGGTCATCGCATAAAAACTGCAGGCAAACATTCAAAGAAGACTCATAATCACCCTCCAGGAATGACTATATAAATCTTGGCAGTGATGATGCGTGGAAGAAAGAAGAAAGGGTGGGAAGTAACAGTAATCTTCTATGAGAAAACAGCAAATGGAGAAAGACTGCAAATGTGCTGATGTTCACAGAAAGGATATAGATAAAATCAGGTGAATAACTAATGATGTGGGGAAAGGGACATTATGAAAGGGGGCAAAAAAAAGAAAAAAAAACGGGGAAAAAAAAAAGAGAGAACTGTATCTGAATCACCCAGGGCTGAAAATTCAGAGTAAATTTTTACAGTCATTTATGGTCTAAAACATTTGAATAGAGAGGGCTTTGCTGTCTTTACAGAAATGCAGTGTATAGAAATACAGAAAAAGTGATGTTTTTCAATGACTACTATTCTGTTGGCTCTCACATGTTTTCTTTGTTAGAGATTCAGCCTATTTTGGAGTAGATTCCCTCAAGTTTTAGTCCTTTGCAGAGCTGTACCAAAGAGTCAGAGCCTGTCTAAAGAGGGAAATCAATGAAGTACTTAGAACAATGGCAATGTCTAACGTCTGTTTCTAATGAGTATGACAGTGCAACTTCCTTTAGCTTATGCTCTTCTTGGTCAACATGTGGCTAAAAAGTTCCCAATTACACTATTGGCTTCTTGAAAAAGGAGAGAGTGACTCTAAGATTTGTGTCAAAAGGTAACATTGCAAAAGAAATCTCAGTCCTTTGTACAACTTTTTCAAGCCTATTTTCTTAGGAACTCCAGCTGAAAACTTGATGAAATGTCAAGTCTTCACGGGTTTGACCTTAATGAGCAAAACTTCAATTATAGTTCAAGGCATTCTACTTCTTTGAGGCTTTTTTTTTTACTTGAAACTCTCAGTCTCCAGCCGTTAAAGTCATGTTTCAGAGACCCAGGAGATATTATCGATTTTTCTTTGCCAAAAAAAGATCGCTACCTTTAGGCAAGGTGTGAATACTAGATTACTGCATTTTTTGCTTCCAACTTCTAATTCTTTTGTCTCCTAAATCTAGGTGACTTATTCTTTTACTAACGTGTGTTCAGTACAAATATTAAAATATTATAGATCCTACCTTCCTTTCAATGTCATAGTTATGCGTCACAAATAGCACTAATGTAGCCGAGGGGCTTATCCAGGTTTGTGTTGATGTAAAGTGCAAGAGGGCTTCTCTGTGGTCCAGTTCATTGACTGTATAGAGTTAAGCATCTGTGTTATATTTTTTCTCAGATTTGACATTTCCTTAAGATAATAATTAGGCAAATACAAATTAGCCTTTTATTCAAAATAATATGGCCTTATTTTTATCTCATTACTATGTCACATGCCTAACCTTTAGATCCAGAACTTCATGCAGCTTTTTAGAAGTTTTTTTTCTTTCCATTTCAAATTTAAATGTACCTACATAATATTGTATCATACACAGGAAAATATCATGTAGATATTAAATAGGCTTAAGAATTTAGAAACAATTGCAGAAACTTTTCTTTCCACATTGAGTATATTTGTTCTTAATGGAGGAGTTTTAACTGACTTTTCAAATTGTTTCAAATGATCATCCAACATCTGAGGAAATGCACAGAAACAGTAACATTTGATGTTGCAGGGTTTCAGTGACTGACTGCAAATTTCAAGTATTAAAAAGGATCTGAATTCAAGTCAAATCCGTTTTCAATGTTAGAAATATAAGGATTGGAAGATATGATCTTGGAATTAGATACTGGAATAAAACGAAAAAGGTTATTATAGTAAGTTCTAAAAGGAGAAAGATAAAAAAGTCTTTTTTTTTCAGGTAAAGCATTGGAGGGAGTTCTTTTTTTGATACTTACCTTGTTCAAATGTAGACATGTGAGGAACATTAACTGTTAGAAGCTTTGGGGGTCAGTTGGTTGGGTTTTTCCCCATTTATTTTTAAATTGCATTGTTAATGCTTAGAGAAGAGCCAAGAATCTAGCAGGAAATAAAGCAAATTTCCAAGATTATCAAAGTATGATTTTAAGAAATTAGATAATAATTAATTTCATTGAATACAAAAGATGGTGTACATAACCTTCCTTATAAAGCACTCATTATTATTGTTTTATTTATTTAGACTTTGTTCTCTAGCCCAGATCATGACTCCTTTACTCAGAGTGTTATAAGAATCTGCTATGTGTAACATACAGAGTGCAGAAGGAAAAAAGCATAATTGCCCAGTTTTATAGGTCTGAAATTTTGGGACTGAGTAAATAATGCCCAGACATTCAAAGATATTTACGAAACTAAATGGAAAATGTTAATCTCACCTAAATATGGCTATCTAAGAGGTAAGTGTCTAAACCTAATGATTTAGGCTCTAAACCATTTGAGCCTGTTTTAGGCTCTGTTAAATTCACACAAGACTCCATAAAATGACATGTGAGAACTGGGGACGGAACTAAGTATTCCAAAGCCCTCATATTGCGCCTTGCTTGCGAGGCTAACCACAGTTACATAACTGTAACTAACAAGGGACTCTCTGGTGCACGACATTAATTAGATGGTGGACTTAAACATGATTGTGTTCTGTTTCTAATATATGAGAAATTTTCTGCGTTCTCACGCTATAAACACACTGATAGAAAATCTGAACGTGTGCACAAAGTCAAGGGAAGAAAAAAAGTATAAATTATCTCCCCTCTCCAAAACACCCCAAAACTTATCTCTCACAAGAGCTACTTCATGTTTGAGTGAAGAAATGCAAAGGAAGTCACAACACAGAACTAAATCTGCAAGGACTGGTTAAAATTTAGTTGCCTAGCACAGAGTGTTTAAATCCCACCAGTGAAAGAGACCTAAAGTATTCAAAACAGATGTAATCCCAAACATTTTTTCCATTGGTGTTAACTGCTGTCATATTTCATTACTGGTCAAGTATCTCAATAACATTATATTAACAGTATTAAATGTGCCTAGAAACATTTATTCACTAGCATCTGTGATTATAATCTATATTGTTCATACACCAGAAAAATTGGCTAGGGGGAAAGAAAAAGAGTATTTTAAATAGTCCATCATTTTTTGTGTATGAAGGAGGACATCCTCTTAGTGGTTGCAGTGTGTGCAGGTTGTTTGCAAGTTTTTTGCTCTGACTAGAATTACAGATTCAGAGGAAGGCAAAGCAATTAGGAAACTACACAGAGCTACTGCAGTTTTAGAAGCTGATAGGGACTGAGAATATTTTTTTTATGTACTTTACAGGCAGAGTACGGCAATTTACGTATGTTATATTTCTTTCTTCCTTTCACCAGAGAACCTATAAAAATATGCATTCTAGAAAGGTGTTGAAAGAACAAAACAAAGGGACTGTAATTCTCTACAGTCTGATGCTTAGCTCTAAATGTAACAAGGCATTGTCCAGTACAATTGCTGTAGTTACACAGGTAACAATTTACTTGGAGAGCATTTCCACCACAAAGTAAACTCAAACCTGTCAACTGAGAGTGTTTAAATGACAACACATCCTACTCTTGATGTTGACTTTGATTTAAAAGCTCATTAGCAATTTTTGAAATAGTTGTCTTTATTTAAAAAAAAAAAAAAGAAAGAAGAAAACCTTCTATGCTGGTTTTTGTTGTGGTAGAGTTAATTTTCTTCATAGTAGCTAGTATGAGGCTATGTTTTGGATTTACGGTGAAAACAGTGTTGATAATACAGGGATTTTCTCATTACTGCTGAGCAGTACTTACACAGAGTCAAAGCCTTTTCTGCTTCTCACACCACCTCCCCAGTAAGTAGGTTGGAGGTGCACAAGAAGATGGGAGGGGAGACAGCTGGGACAGCTGACCCCAACTGACCAAAGGGATATTCCATACCATACGATGTCATGCTCAGCATATAAAGCTGGGGGAAGAAGAAGGAAGGGAGAGACATTCGGAGTGATGGCATTTGTCTTCCCAAGTAACCATTACGCGTGATGGAGCCCTGCTTTCTTGGAGATGGCTGAACACCTGCCTGCTGATGGGAAGTGGTGAATGAATTCCTTGTTTTGCTTTGCTTCCCTGTGCAGCTTTTGCTTTAACTATTAAACTGTCTTTATCTCAACCCATGAGTTTTCTCACTCAAGCATGCGGCTGTCCAGGTCTCCGGCTGCCAGGAGTGCCTGAGCCTGTTGCTTGTGCCGGAGGCGGGGAGAGACAACGCCTGTGTGCAGTGCAACCAGGTGAACGGTCTGCTCAGCCTGGTGGCAGAGCTGAAAGAGGAAGTAGAGAGGCTGAGGAGTATCAGGGAGTGCGAGAGGGAGATAGACTGGTGGAGCCATGCCCTACTGTCCCTGAAGGAAAGGCAGAGGATGGAGGCTCCACGAGAAGCAGAGGATCCCTTATCCTCTTGCAGCTGGGCAGAAGGAGGGAACCTAGGAGGCGAAGGGGAATGGAAAAAGGTCCCTGCTCGGGGCCGCAGGCGAATCCCCTCCCGGCCTCCCTCACCTTCCCAGCTGCCTCTACACAATAGATACAGGGCTCTGGAGCTTGAGGGCCAGGATAGCGAGAATATGGATGAAAGTCCATCTAGGGGGTTGCCTAGGGCGAGACAGTCTGCCCCACACATCACAACCACCTCTACTAAGACAAAAAGGAGGGTAATTGTCGAAGGCGATTCCCTCCTGAGGGGAACAGAGGGCCCAATATGATGACCAGACCCAACCCACAGGGAAGTCTGCTGCCTCCCTGGGGCCCGGGTGAGAGAGGTTACTAGGAAACACCCTGGTCTGGTTCGGCACACTGATTACTATCAGCTGTTGGTTTTGCAGGTTGGCAGTGATGAGGTTGAGCAAAGAAGCCTAAAAGGGATCAAGAGGGACTTCAGAGCACTGGGGAGACTGGTTGAGGGATCGGGAGCGCAGGTGGTGTTTTCCTCAATCCCTTCAGTGGCAGGGAGGAACACTGAAAGGAACAGGAAAGTGAACCTAGTCAACGTGTGGCTCAGAGGCTGGTGCCGTCGGAGGAATTTCGGTTTTTTTGGCCATGGGGCGGTCTACACAGCACCGTGACTGCTGGCTGCAGACAGCGTTCAACTATCGTCAAGGGGGAAAAGGATCCTCGCTCATGAGTTGGCGTCCCTCATTGAGAGGGCTTTAAACTAGATTTGAAGGGGGAAGGGGATGAAGCCAGGCTACCTAGAGATGAGCCTAGGGGTTGCATGCCGATGTTGGGGGCGAAATCAATAGGCCAGCTCAAGTGCATCTACTCCAATGCACACAGCATGGGCAGCAAACAGGAGGAGCTGGAAACCATTGTGCAGCAGGACAGCTATGATGTAGTCGCCACCACAGAAACATGGTGGGACGACTCACATGACTGGAGTGCTGCGACAGAGGGCTATAAACTCTTCAGGAGGGATAGGCAAGGAAGGAGAGGTGGTGCGGTGGCTCTGTATATTAGGGAGTGTTTTGATTGTATAGAGCTCGCTGATTGTGATGACAAGGTTGAATGCTTATGGATAAGGATGAGAGGGAAGGCTAACAAGGCGGATACCCTGCTGGGAGTCTGTTATAGACCACCCGACCAGGACTAAGAAACCGATGAAGCATTCTACAAACAACTGGCAGAAGTCTCACAGTCGCAAGCCCTTGTTCTTTTGGGGGACTTCAACTTACCAGATGTGTGCTGGAAATATAACACAGCAGATAGGAAACAGTCCCGGAGGTTCCTGGAGTGTGTGGAAGATAACTTCCTGACGCAGCTGGTAAGGCAGCCTACCAGGGGAGGTGCCCTGCTTGATCTGCTGTTTATGAACTGAGAAGGACTGGTTGGAGAAGTGAAGGTCGGAGGCCGTCTTCGGCTTAGCAATCATGAAATGATAGAGTCCTCAATTCTTGGCCAGGTAAGGAGGGGGGTCACCAAAACCACTACGATGGACTTCCAGAGGGCAGACTTCAGCCTGTTCAGGACACTGGTTGAGAGGGTCCCTTGGGAGATGGCCCTGAAGGGCAAAGGGGCCCAGGAAGGCTGGACCTTCTTCAAGAAGGAAATCTTAAAGGCGCAGGAGCAGGCAGTCCCCATGTGCCATAAGAAGAGCCATCGGGGAAGACAACCGGCCTGGCTGAACAGGGAGCTCTTGCTGGGACTCAGAGAAAACAGGAGAATTCATCACCTTTGGAAGAAGGGGCAAGCAACTGAAGAAGAGTACAAGGACCTCGTCAGGTCATGCAGAGAGGGAATCAGAAAGGCAAAAGCCCAGCTAGAGCTCAACCTGGCCACAGTCGTAAGGGATAACAAAAACTGTTTCTATAAATACCTTAGCAACAAAAAGAGAGCCAAGGAGAATCTCCATCCTTTACTGGATGCGGTGGGGAACATTGTCACGAAGGATGAGGAAAAGGCTGAGGTACTTAATGCCTTCTTTGCCTCAGTCTTTAACAGCCATACCAGGTATCCTCAGGGTAATCAGCTCCCTGAGCTGGAAGAAAAGGATGGAGAGCAAAATAAACTCCCTGGGATCCAGGAGGAAGCAGTTAACGACCTGCTATGCCACCTGGACACTCGCAAGTCTATGGGGCCTGATGGCATCCACCCAAGGGTGCTGAGGGAGCTGGCGGAGGAGCTTGCCAAGTCACTGTCCATCATTTATCAGCAGTCCTGGTTAACAGGCGAGGTCCTAGATGACTGGAGGATTGCCAGGGTGAAGCCCATCTACAAGAAGGGCCAGAAGGAGGATCCAGGGAACTACAGGCCTGTCAGCCTGACCTCGGTGCCAGGGAAGATTATGGAGAGGTTCATCTTGAGGGCACTCATAGGGCATGTGCAGGACAACCAAGGGATCAGGCCCAGCCAGCAGGCGTTCATGAGAAGCAAGTCCTGCTTGACCAACCTGATCTCCTTCTATGACCAGGTGACCTGCCTAGTGGATGACGGAAAGGCTGTGGATGTTGTCTACTTGGACTTTAGTAAAGCCTTCGACACTGTCTCCCATAGTATTCTCCTGGAGAAGCTGGCAAATTGTGGCTCAGACAGGTGCACTCTTTGCTGGGTAAAAAACTGGCTGGATGGCCGAGCCCAGAGAGTTGTGGTGAATGGAATGAAATCCAGCTGGCGGCCGGTCACAAGCGGAGACCCCCAGGGCTCAGTTTTGGGACCGGTCTTGTTTAATAGCTTTATCAATGACCTAGATGGGGGGATGAAGTGCTCCCTCAGCAAGTTTGCAGACAACACCAAGTTGGGCGGGAGTGTTGATCTGCTTGAGGGTAGGAAGGCTCTGCAGAGGGATCTGGACAGGCTGGATGGATGGGCCGAGGCCAATTGTATGAGGTTCAACAAGGCCAAGTGCCGGGTCCTGCACTTTGGCCACAACAACCCCAGGCAATGTTACAGGCTTGGGGAAGAGTGGCTGGAAAGCTGCCTGGTGGAAAAGGACCTGGGGGTGCTGGTCGACAGCCGGCTGAAGATGAGCCAGCAGTGTGCCCAGGGGGCCAAGAAGGCCAACATCCTCGCCTGTATCAGAAATAGTGTGGCCAGCAGGAGTAGGGAAGTGATGGTGCCCCTGTACTTGGCGCTGGTGAGGCCACACCTCAAATCCTGTGTTCAGTTTTGGGCCTCTCACTACAAGAAGGACATTGAGGTGCTGGAGCATGTCCAGAGAAGGGCAACGAAGCTGATGAAGGGTCTGGAGCACAAGTCTTATGAGGAGCGTCTGAGGGAACTGGGGTTCTTTAGCCTGGAGAAGAGCAGGCTGAGGGGAGACCTCATCACTCTCTACAATTACCTGAAAGGGGGTTGCAGAGAGGTGGCTGTTGGTCTCTTCTCCCAAGTGACTAGGGACAGGACAAGAGGAAATGGCCTCAAGTTGCACCAGGGGAGGTTCAGACTGGATATTAGGAAAAATTTCTTTACTGAGAGAGTGGTGAGACATTGGAATAAACTGTCCAGGGAAGTGGTGGCATCACCATCCCTGGAGGTGTTCAAGGAACGTGTGAACGAGGCATTGTGGGACATTGTTTAATGGCCATGATGATGTTTGTTGGTTGATGGTTGGACCTGATGATCTTACAGGTCTTTTCCAACCTTAATGATTCTGTGATTCTGTTTTTTACCCAGTGAATAGTGCACCTGTCTGAGCCACGATTCGCCAGCTTCTCCAGGAGAATACTGTAGGAGGTAGTAAGATACAAAGAGAATTAGGATTGCATAAAAAGAGAAAGGTTTTATGATGAAGACTGAGGAGGCTTCTAACTGTATGGCATATGAGATAGCTAGTCTTTGGTTATTTAGGGTTGGCAAATGAGACATTCCAAAAAGTGAAAATAAATATTTCATTACGAGAAAGCGGAACCAAAAGTTTGGATAGCACAGGAAGAGATGCAAGATTCCCAGAATATTGTTTAGCTTGACTGAAAAATTATTTGGTAGGATACCTGTAACAGGCTACCCTTCCAAAAGTTTTGGTTGAAGTAGATCTAAGGCAATGAATTTTTGGGGAAGTATGGAGCCAAGAAGACTTGTTTTCTGTTGTGTCTTCTAAAACTCCTGTCAGGCAAAATACTTGACTTCAGTTGCACCTGTGGAAATTTTCAATTCTGTAGAACAAATATTTGGTAATATACAGTTTTCTATGATAAAAAAATCAGATGTAATAAGTAGAAATAATGAACATATTCAAAGACATTTTTCCCATAAGGACAGTCAAACAACGGGACAGGTTGCTGAGAGAGGTTGTGCCGTCCCCTTAATTGGTTGTTACCCAACTAGATAAAGCCCTGAGCAACCTAGTGTCATCCAATAGCTGACTCCTCTGATTTGTGCAGGGCACCTTCTGAGGTCACTTCCAACTTGAATTATCCTATGATACTTTAAAATTCAGCTGCAACCTCCAGGTACATCTGCATATTTTTGATGCCAGACAGCACAGCTACGCTTGATTCTTTCAGACTCAATCCCATATGTCAATATCTGCCCACTTTTTGCTTCAAATATCTTAAAGCATAACAACATAGAGGAGTTCCTAACTATTTCTTCAAAATTCTCTCTCTTGCTCCTGAGTGTGGAGCCATTGACATAAAATGGCTTTGGAAATGGAAACAAAAGATAAAAGCATACAAATCATTGTACAACTTAACTCTGAAATCAAGTACTTCTTTCACAGAACATGTTCTTATTACCGTTGCTTCAGTAATTGCTTAAAAATTAAATTCTTCATTTCCTAATTAAACTTCATTGGGCCGACTGTGACTAAAGTGTCTGTACTCCAAATCCCCACATGGACACATCTCTGAAGATATGAAATCAAAGACTGCCAGATGATACTACAAGTAAAGCTGTCTTCCTCAATGTCCCAGGCTTTTTGGACAGTTCCAAATCTTATTAACTTACTGGCAGTAGAGGATACCTGCCTCTTTACCTAACTCAAATTCCAGTCAATATAGCCTGTTGAAGAAAGCTGTTGACTTTGAACTGGCAGTTCCCCTAACCTAATGGTTAAGGTGAAAACAAACCTTATATTGCCTCCTCAAGCTGAGCCCCTCAGCCAAGATGGTGGTGCCTTTGGGAACACATATTTAAGAAAGGGCAAAACAATGCCCTGCAGTGAGAAGTGAGGGGGGAAAAAGTGTGAGAAACAACCTTATGAACACCAAGGTCAGTGAAAAAGGAGAGGGAGAAGGTGCTCCAGGTACTGGAGCAAAGATTCCCCTGCAGCCTGTGGAAGTTTTGGAAGAGGCCATGATGGAGCAGGTATTTCCCTGCAGCCCATGAAGAGGACTACGCCGGAGAAGATAGCCACACTTTAGCCTATGGAGGCCTCCCATGCTGGAGCAGGTGGATATGTCCTAAAGGAACCTGCAGCCCATGGAGGAAGTACACTGGAGCAGGCTCCTGGCAGGAGCTATGGCTGTGGAGAGGAGACCATGCAGGAGCAGGTTTATTCTGAAGGACTGCAGCCTATGGAGGACCGACTCCAGAGCAGGGGAAAAGTGTGAGGAGGAGGGACTGGTAGAGAGGAACTGTTATGGACTGATCATAACCCTCCAATCCACATTCCTCTTCACAACTCAGGCTGGGGGGGAAGGAAGGGGAGGAGGTAGAAGAGTCAGGAATGAAGGAGTCAGGCTGATTCTGGGAAAAAGGGGTGGAGGTTGAGGGAAGGTGTTTTAGTTTTGGTCTTTGTTGCTTAGTATCCAAATCTATTTTAAGCAGGAATTAATTAAATTAATTTTCCCCAATTTGACTCTGTTTTGTCCATGACAGTAATTGCTAAGTGGTTGACTCTGTTTTGTCCATGACGGTAATTGCTAAGTGGTCTCCCTGTCTTTGACTCATGAGCTTTTTCATCTTATTTTCTCCCCGCGTCCTGTTGAGGAAGGGGACTAAGAGAACAGCTGAATGGGCATCTGGCTGCTGGCCAAAGTCAACCAACCACAGCTCCATCACTCAATTATGAAAACTCTTTTTTACTTTCAGTGGTCAAACACTGGAACATGTTTCCCAGAGAAGTTGTGGAATACCCATCCTTGAAGACATTCAAAACCTCTGCGGACACAATCCTGGATAACCAGCTCTAGCTGACCCTACTTGAGCAGGAACATTGGGCTAAAAGATGTCAAGAGGTCCCTTCCAACCTAGACAACGCTGTGATTTGTGAATAATTAAATATCATAGCCAGGAATTACTGAAGATTCTTCAGCAATTCTTTTTTTATTTTTTTGATGTACTGGTTTTGGCCTGGATAGGGTTAATTTTCTTCATAGTAGCTTGTTTAGGGCTATGTTTTGGATTTTTGACAGACAATAAGGGAGTAGGGCACTCAGATCATATTCTTCAAAGAGTTTGGGGAATATAGTTCTCTGAGACATTTTTAGAACATTCCAACTCACATATTTGTGACAGAATTGAGAAGTCTCATTAAAGTACCAGTGAGAAGACTGTTTATCTTCCTGCTTACTCTTTGAGAAAATAGTTCTGATAAAAATGTTAAAAATACTTTTCACAAATTGCTTCCACTGTGGCTGAAGGGAAAACTTGATAGGTGGAAGAGGAAAACCTGTCTCTACAAAGATATTACAAATAAGTTAATTGCATTGTAAAACATGAAAAGAGAATAAAGCTTGTACATCTCCACATTTTGAACAACATATCACATTAAAAAAGATCAACAGGTGGCATTGTCCAGACACTCTACTGAGACACAAATAAAGAGGATAGAAATAGGGGTTTTGGGAGGTTTGGAGTTTTGGGATTTGTTTTTTTTTTAATCTGTTTTTTTTTTTGGTGGGGTTTTTAATTAGAGCTTAATAAACATATATACAACATTCAACTTCTGTAATAAATGCAGTTGACAGGTAATTGCAAAGGCAAAGTCCTAGGAATAATTCATCTTATTTATGTCTGCTTTGTGTACTAAATTCCTAGAAAATCATCTGTGAAGGTGAAACCTCACTGATTGCAGATTTTAATTTTTTGGTGATTGTTCAAATAATTAAAATCAGCTGTAAATGTAAATGAAGCATTAGGTTAACATTAGTATAAATTTCTCAGTCATATTTCAGGCTAATTGATATTCAGCTAATTATGAGCTATAGCAACATTGTTGCCAATTATTGTAAGGAATTAGCACATTGGGTTACTCCTACAAAGGAGGTAATTCTTCATGACTTCTGTTGAGTGTAAAAGCAAAGCAATGTGTTAAGTCAGTTTTTAACATCTTCATTAATGATCTGGAAAAAACAGATGCAGCATATTAATTAAATTTACATACACACTTAAGCCAACAGCCTATTGTTAACATTTAGAAGGAAACTAAGGAAATGAAAAGTGACATAAATTCACAGAATCACAGAATCACTAAGGTTGGAAAAGACCTGTAAGATCATCAAGTCCAACCTTAAAACAAAAAAAAAACAAAAAAAAACCAACAACAAAAAAAAAGCCACCAAAAAAAACCCCAACAACAACAAACCACAACACACCAAAAACCAACCCACCCAACACCACACAGCACCATGCCCATCAAGATACATCCCACAATGCAACATCCACACACTCCTTGAATACCTCCAGGGAGGGTGACTCTACCACCTCCCTGGGCAGCCTATTCCAATGTTTCACTACTCTCTCAGTAAAGAACTTTTTCCTAATATCCAGCCTGAACCTCCCCTGGCGCAACTTGAGGCCATTTTCTCTAGTCCTGTCACTAGTCACTTGGGAGAAGAGACCAACACCCACCTCTCTGCAACCCCCTTTCAGGTAGTTGTAGAGAGCGATAAGGTCTCCCCTCAGCCTCCTCTTCTCCACACTGAACAACCCCAGCTCCCTCAGCTGCTCCTCCTAAGACTTGTGCTCCAGACCCCTCACCAGCTTCGTCGCCCTTCTCTGGACATGCTCCAGCACCTCAATGTCCTTCTTGTAGTGAGGGGCCCAAAACTGAACACAGTACTCGAGGTGCGGCCTCACCAGAGCCGAGTACAGAGGCATGATCACCTCCCTGCTCCTGCTGGCCACACCATTTCTGATACAAGCCAGGATGCTGTTGGCCTTCTTGGCCACCTGGGCACACTGGTGGCTCATATTCAGCCGGCTGTCAATCAACACCCCCAGGTCCTTTTCTGCAGGGGAGCTTTCCAGCCACTCGTCCCCAAGCCTGTAGCGTTGCCTGGGGTTGTTGTGGCCGAAGTGTAGAACCCGGCACTTGGCCTTATTGAACTTCATCCGGTTGGCCTCAGCCCATCAATCCAGCCTGTCCAGATCCCTCTGCAGAGCCTTCCTACCCTCAAGCAGATCAACACTCCCTCCCAACTTGGTGTTGTCTGCAAACTTGTTGAGGGTGCACTCTATCCCCTCATCCAGATCATCAATGAAGACATTAAACAAGACCGGTCCCAAAACTGAGCCCTGGGGGACTCCGTTTGTGACCGGCCGCCAGCTGGATTTCACCCCATTCACTACAACTCTCTGGGCTCGGCCATCCAGCCAGTTTTTTACCCAGCGAAGAGTGTACCTGTCTAAACCATGAGCCGCCAGCTTCTCCAGGAGAATATTGTGGGGAACAGTGTCAAAGGCTTTGCTGAAGTCCAGGTAGACAACATCCACAGCCTTCCCCTCATCCACTAGGCAGGTCACCTGGTCATAGAAGGAGATCAGGTTGGTCAAGCAGGACCTGCCTTTCATGAACCCATGCTGGCTGGGCCTGATCCCTTGGTTGTCCTGCACATGCCCTGTGAGCGCCCTCAAGATGAGCCTCTCCATAACCTTCCCCGGCACCGAGGTCAGGCTGACAGGCCTGTAGTTCCCCGGATCCTCCTTCCGACCCTTCTTGTAGATGGGCGTCATGTTGGCAAGCCTCCAGTCGTCCGAGACCTTCCCCGTTGACCAGGACTGTTGATAAATGATGGAGAGCGGCTTGGCAAGCTCTTCTGCCAGCTCCCTCAGCACCCTTGGGTGGATGCCATCAGGCCCCATAGACTTGCAAGTGTCCAGGTGGCATAGCAGGTCGTTAACTGCTTCCTCCTGGATCATGGGGAGCCTATTTTGCTCTCCATCACTGTCATCCAGCTCAGGGAGATGGATACCCTGAGGATACCTGGTGTGGCTGTTAAAAGACTGAGGCAAAGAAGGCATTAAGTACCTCAGCCTTTTCCTCATCCTTCGTGACAATGTTCCCCGCCGCATTCAGTAGAGGATGGAGATCCTCCTTGGCTCTCTTTTTGTTGTTAATGTATTTATAGAAACATTTTTTGTTGTCCCTCACGACCGTGGCCAGGTTGAGCTCTAGCTGGGCTTTCGCCTTCCTAATTCCCTCCCTGCATGACCTAACGAGGTCCTTGTATTCTTCTTCACTTCCCTGCCCCTTCTTCCAGAGGTAGTAAGTTCTCTTTTTTTCCCCAAGCCTCAGCATAAGCTCCTTGTTCAGCCAGGCCGGCCGTCTTCCCCGCCGGCTCTTCTTACGGCACATGGGCACTGCCTGCTCCTGCGCCTTCAAGATTTCCTTCTTGAAGAAGGTCCAGCCTTCCTGGGCCCCTTTGCCCTTCAGGACCGTCTCCCAAGGGACCCTCTCAACCAGTGTCCTGAACAGGCCAAAGTCTGCCCTTCGGAAGTCCATGGTAGCGGTATTGCTGACCCCCCTCCTTACTTGGCTAAAAATTGAAAACTCTATCATTTCATGGTCGCTAAACCCAAGACGGCCTCCGACGTTCACTTCTCCCACCAGACCCTCTCTGTTCGTAAACAGCAGGTCAAGCAGGGCGCCTTCCCTTGTAGGCTCGCTTACCAGCTGTGTCAGGAGGTTTTCTTCCACACACTCCAGGAACCTCTGGGACTGTTTCCTCTTAGCTGTGTTGTACTTCCAGCAGACATCCGGTAAGTTGAAGTCCCCCACAAGAACAAGGGCTTGCGACTGTGAGACTTCTGCCAGTCGCTTGTAGAACGCTTCATCGGCCTCTATGCCCTGGTCGGGTGGTCTATAACAGACCCCCAGCAGGATATCTGGCTTGTTGGCCTTCCCCCTCATCCTTGCCCATAAGCATTCAACCCCATCATGACAATCATCGAGCTCTATACGATCAAAGCACTCCTTGACGTACAGAGCCACCCCACCGCCTCTCCTTCCTTGCCTATCCCTCCTGAAGAGCTTATAGCCCTCCATTGCAGCACTCCAGCCATGCGAGTCGTCCCACCATGTTTCTGTGATGGCGACCACGTCATAGCTGCCCCGCCGCACGACGGCTTCCAGCTCCTCCTGTTTGCCGCCCATGCTCCGTGCATTGGAATAGATCCACTTGAGCTGGGCTATCGGTCTTGCCCCCGATAATGGCATGTCACCCCTAGGCTCATCTCTGGGTAGCCAGGCTTCATCCCCTTCCCCCTTCAAGTCTAGTTTAAAGCCCTCCTGATGAGGTTTGCCAACTTACGGGCAAGGATCCTTTTCCCCCTTGGGGACAGCTGAACACCGTCTGCACTCAGCAGGCCCGGTGCCATGGAGACCACCCCATGGTCAAAGAATCCAAAATTCCTCTGGTGACACCAGTCTCTGAGCCACGCGTTGACCATGTTTGCTTTCTTAATTCCTTTCAGTGTTCCTCCCCGCCACTGAAGGGATTGCAGAAAACACCACCTGCGCACCCGATCCCTCAATCAGTCTCCCCAGCGCCTTAAAGTCCTTCTTGATCCCTTTCACGCTTCTTTGCTCGATCTCCTCGCTGCCAACCTGCAAAACTACCAGTGGGTAGTAATCGGTGGGCCGTAGCAGACTAGGGAGTTTCCTCGTGACCTCTCTCACACGGGCCCCAGGGAGGCAGCAGACTTCCCTGTGTGTTGGGTCAGGCCGGCATATTGGGCCCTCTGTTCCCCTCAGGAGGGAATCACCTACAACAACTACCCTCCTTTTTGCCTTGGTAGAGGTGGTTGTGATGCGTGGGGCAGGCTGTCTCACCCTAGGCAGCCCCGCAGATGGACTTTCATCCATGTCCTTGTTAGCCTGGCCCTCAAGTTCCAGAGCCCCATATCTGTTATGTAGGGGCAGCTGAGAAGGTGAGGGTGAGGGAGGCCGGGAGGGGATTCGCCTGCGGCCCCGAGCAGGGACCTTTTTCCATTCCCCTTCGCCTCCTAGGTCCCCTCCTTCTGCCTGGCAGCAAGAGGGTAAGGGATCCTCTGCTTCTCATGGAGCCTCCATCCTCTGCCTTTCCTTCAGGGACAGTAGGGCATGGCTCCACCAGTCTATCTCCCTCTCGCACTCCCTGATACTCCTCAGCCTCTCCACCTCCTCCTTCAGCTCTGCCACCAGGCTGAGCAGATCGTTCACCTGGTCGCACCGCACGCAGGCGTTGTCTCTCTGGTCCTCCGGCGCCAGCAACAGGCTCAGGCACTCCTGGCAGCCAGAGGCCTGGACAGCCACGTGCCTGGGCGGAAGCTCCGTCTGGGTCGCCACATTCCTTCTGGCAATGGCTTTCGGCCGAGTGGAGACCATGGCTGGGCCTCTTCTGGGAGGGTGATGACCACTCGTCCGGAGAGCCTTCAGAGCCAGGAGGGCAGGACTGAAACCTGCCCGCTCGCCTACCCTGCTCGCCCTGCCTGCGCAAACTGACGCGCCACGCCCTTCTGACGCGCCACGCCCTTCTGACGCGCCACGCCCTGTTCGCCCCGCTCCGGGTCGCTCGCGCTCCCCGGGGGCTGCTCTTGTACGCGAGGGCGTTGGAACGCCGCCGCTCTAGTCCCTGCCCACGCTGAGTCAGAGCTGCCGCTCGTCAGGAGCTCGCGCTGCCGGCTCGGGGGGGCGGTGTGGGGGCGGGCTGGGGCACCCACTCTCTCCCTGAGCTTTCGCCTTCGCCGTTAGCCGCCCTAGGAAGGGTCCCCCGTCGCGATCCTCTGCTCCGGAGCCCTTCGCCTCGGTGGCTTCCAAATTCAAAAGAAACTCTTATATAAAATTATTTCTAATGTTAATAATCTTTAAAAATAATACGGAAAATTAGTTAAAATTCAAGTTACTGTTGAATTGTTGAAAAGCAACCAGACTGGGAATAAAAAAGACATGGCTTCATAAGGTAATTCAGGGAGAAGGGATCTCAGGACATCTCTAGTCCAACTCCTTACCCAAATTAGGGTCAGGTCTGAGATCAAACCAGGCTGCTCAGGGCCGTTTCCAATCAAACCATGCTAGCCTCCAAGGGCAGAAACTGTACAGCTTCTCTGGGAAACCTGTTCCCATGTTTGTCTGTCCTCATGATGAAAAGATTTTTCCTTAAATCCAGTCTGAAACTCTCATTTTTCAACTTTTTCTCATAGTCTCTTGTTGTCCCACTCTGCACCTCTCAACTCTTGAGTTTCAAGTTTCTTGTAAATCAGCTTTGGTAGTCTTCATCAATCGTGAAGTGAGGAAATGGGAAAGGAACATTTTTCTTCTATTAATTAATATATATATATTCCAAGTAAAAGTTTGTAATAAGTGCTGAATTGAGTTTGCTGAATGAAGCAAGAACACAAAAGTAAAGAGAGGAAGTCAAAACGTGTTAAGGTTTCCAATTAAAATGCTTTTTCAACTTAGTTCCCAAAATACATGATTTATGTGAGTGTGGGTGAAAAAGTTAAGGAAGAGAATATGGACTTTGGCAAGAAAGGGTCAGAACGGACCTCCCTTGCCCAGATGTGAACAATAGCATCTCTTCTACTTCTTACAGATCTTGGGGCTCTCTGTGAAGCCCTGCTCTTTCTAGGGAAGTGCCCTCTTACAGCAGGAGTAAGGAGAATGAGACATTTTAAGGTCTGTCCGACATGTACACACCCTCTTGCCCCATGCACTTTCTTATGTGAGGACCTACAAAGAGGATTTGGGCTTGCTATTTTGCTTTTATGGGATCTGGAAGGGCAGCTTCAAACACATTTGTGCCCTGACTGCAGAGATGTACTAAAAGCCTGCAGCATGTACAAGGATGTCTGGGATTCATTTTGAAATCAAGCCAAAATGTGCTAGTTAAGGAAAAACAAAGCCTGGGCCAAACAGGGAAAAGGTCTCTGAAGAGTTGATATGGAACTCTGTCTGTCTGAAAGCACACAGCAAAATTATGTATTATACTGGGAGCTACTTTAAATGCTTATGTTTATGTTGCCCAATATAGAATTAAAATACCTTTTTTTCTTGAAAATTGAATGGAAAAATAATATGTGATAATGTAGTTAAGGAAGCATGTGTAAAATGGGATAGAATGAAGAAAAATTGTTTGCACAAGAAATAATTTCTTCTTTTTAGAATTCTGCCTTTGCCAAATAAACAATGATCTTTTTAGTCAGTACTATCAGTCATTTGTTCTAATATGGAATGACTTTTCTCAAAACATGTTTATAGTTAGGAGTGCTTTGCCTGCACATGATTATTAGAATAACTGATTTTTCAGCACAATGAACAAAAGTATGTGTTCAGAGAGAAGATTTTCAGATAGACATCTTTTAGATCACTTGGGAGAAAGAAAATTTGTTTCACTTTAAATAAAACCAAAGTTCTGTATCTAGAAGAGGATTCAAATCCATCTGTCATCCATAACAAGAAAACAAATGGTCTTTCCTCATTCCCTTCACTTGCTTGAACCCTAGACAACTCAGTTGAAATTCCTTTTTTTTTTTCTTATTCTCTTTTTAGCAGACTTATTCAAAACTAGTTTAAAAGTTTATTAGTCATTGAATGTTATCAATGCACAGGTGGTTTGTAAGACTTGTAAAGCTTGAACAAAAAGACCATTCACTGAGACTATTCTAGTTCAAATTATTCACTGTCCCTGAGTCTGTGAGACCCCTGAGAGAGCCCTGAATATCCCTGTCTTATCCTCACAAGTTCTTTCCCTCAACAATTTATGTTTTATTAGTTTACAATTAATTATTTTAAATATATCACACTATTATTAACTTTAACTAAAGGTCCTAATTAGCAACTGTCTACAAGCACCATTAGGAGAGGTGGCTGATGTTTGTGTTCAGATCCTTGCTCTAATGAAATACTCTTCTAAGGGCAACAGCTCCAAAGAAAGGAGCTGAGAAGGAACTGCACTTGACCACTGCATAGGACATCATTCAATCTCTGGACACCAGGCAACTAGGAGACTCACATCATGCTGAAGGAGAACTTTAAGCTGCTCATCTAGCTGACCAAGCACTCAGTTTGCTCATTAAAGTTAGGCTGCTCAGCAGCTAATTGTACCTGCTTTTGCAGTGAAGCAAGAAGAGAATACTCTAAACTGTCTCTCATCATTGGCATAAACTCAGCTGAAAGTTTTGGATTCATGCGTAAAAGTGTAGCTCCAGTGACAGAAATCTCTTGTGTCTAGTCAATAGTGCACTCTAAGTCCCTCCAAAACAGGACAGCAGGACAAGGACCTGTTCAACCAGGATCATCTATGTACAAGTATTACACATTTTATTCCACTTTGGCAGAAATTTTTCAGTAATTCAGCCCAAATGAATTAAACTTCAGATTGCACTTTTTTCAGTAAGTTCTGTATTCACATTTTTTTCTTAAAATACTTCTAATTTGTATTAAAAATAAACCAAACAAAATGCCAGAACTATACAGTTGAACTGTACTAGCAAGTGTGTCAAATAGGAGTGTAGCTCGTGTTCTCCTAGTTACTAGAATTAATTCTTTCTCTATACATGAAACAAGCAATGCTGGTACAATGTTACTCACAGAAGTATATCTACTTTCAGTGGTTCTGCTGGAGTATGTATGTACCTGGATAGATTGCAATATGCCAGTAGAAGTTTTGCGGAACTTCAGCTAAAGTCAGTGGAAGTGGTGCAAATTTTAGCCTAAAGGGGTGTGAAAACTGTTTGGCACACAAGCCAAACAAACAATAAATTAAGCAAATGACTTACTCTTGTCTGATTTAATCATGGTTTCAGAATAACACAGGGAATTCAAATTTAACCACTATAAGTTCAGCACTGATAAAATGGAAGGAAGGGATTACAAGCTCAAGGAAAGATGTTCACTTTAAGAGATGCTGAATATGTGAATAGCCTGGCATAAAGGTTACAGAGGGCCGAGACAAGTGTCTAATATATATTAATATTTTAAAAGAGAGGCTCTGTAAGGTATTTTTGAGAAGAAGTACTGCTAAAAAGCTAAACATAAGGAAGTTCAACACAGCATGAATATTTTTCTGCAACTTAAGCCAGCTAAGGCTGCTTTGGCAAAGGCATGGATTGGATATGGTTTCTTCAGCTTTCTGTCTCAAATGTCTATACATGTCTGCTAATCAATTTTGCCTAAATAAGGGTGTCATGACAGTGCCCATAGATATCATACACTGACCAATCCATTCAAGCTACTTTATTTTCTGAAATTTCACTGGGAAAACTAAATAATCATCGAAAGAATAACACCACTTCCATCAATGCCTATCTGCTTCTTAGGAGTATGGGAATTGGGTTATTCCAATGTAATTTCAAATCTTCTTGCTTTGTAAGAGGACTATCCCAAACAATTTTCTTAGAAAGTGGAATCTTCTTATTGCATTAAATTGTCTTTCCACGTTATGTTGTTGTCAAAAAAAGTTGATATATGTAAGCCATCAAACATGGCAAATTTGTTTTCATTAGGAAGCTTTTCAGTTGCATGTGTATTGTTTCCTAATCTTCTTATATGTAACCTCTATGAATTTAAGGGAGATGAGAGGCACACAGATTGCCTGCTTACTTTTTATTTCTTCTCCTGAAATTTCATTACTGCTTCCAGCAAGTTTAACATAATCTTTGCGCAAACAAGTTTTATATTTTGTCTTACTAAGCCTTATCCTTCAAGCCCATTTCAAGAGTGTGGATATGAACAATATAATGATATGCATTTTGAGATGTTAAAAGCTATATGCAGGACAAGAATACTAACATGTCTTATAGAAGCATATAGAAAACCAGTGCCATATTGATATTTCATATCCAATTTACAATATGGTTCATTGATTTTCCTAAACTTATGCACAAAATGTATTATAACCAAGAAGGACCCCAAATATGAAGAAATTATTTTTAATTCAGTATTAGAAAATGGTATAAGAAACAAAGAAGCAAGCAGAAAGTTAAAATGACTTAATGCTAAGAAAATGCACATCTGTGATGTTTTAACATTTTCAGTGTTATTGCTTTAAAACTATATTAATGCTTATTTGTGATCAGATAAATCCTTTATTTTATACAACAATCAGAATAATAGTTGTATTTTATGAATAAAAAAGAGGGCCAAAACATTTAAGAAAAAATGAACACTGATAAACATGAAAAATAATAAATATAGCTTTTCTTTTAAATATCTTTTTGAAAAGAATTTGGAGCAAAAATATTTATGATGTGAATATGCAGGTTCTTAATCTATCCAGTTCTGAAATCTTACTGAGTTTGAATTCATATCAAACCAGATATTCTTCTTCCCTCATATATACTATTTTATATTATTTTTATTAGCAGATAATCTTAAAAAACCGTGCCCCTGGGTGTGGTAAATCAAATTTACCCATTACTTTATAGTGGAGGTCCTCAAGGGGGCTTAAAAGATTTTTAGAACCAGCACACTGTATTTCAGAAGCTTTAGAAAATATTTTATGTTTGTATTTAAGTCTGTCCTTTTTTTTTTTTTTTTCCCCCCAAAAAAGAACTTGCATGTATTCTAGCTACCATTTACTCAGCTCTTGACAGCTCCCTGGTTTAAACGTATACTACAGATAAGCACATGTATATTCATAAAGAATAAACTGTATTTGGGCTAGAGAAAACATTTTTTATTGCATTTATATTTCTTTGTAAGTTTGGGGGATTTTACTTTTCATGAAAATGAGAGGTTTATAGTACAGGCTGTTTCAAGGCACATTGCTGACAGGTGCTGTGCATCTCTATACATCTCTGCAAAAGACACTCCACTCCCAACTTACACCACCTCTGCTGCTCTAATACTGGTTGGCTACATTTGCCCTGTGCTGAGGCTGTCAAATTTCTGTTGAGTTGTGTGGTGGGTTTTGAACTAGTCAGCCTTCCACTGAAGACTACGATAAGTTACCAAACTAAATTCACACTTTCTCTAACCTGGAAGCAAAAGTAATATAAACCAAGCTTATTAGTCCTCTCTTTGGCTACTTCAGTGACCCCAGCACCTACACTCATTTTCAAAGCAAAGATGCGACTACTGTGCTTTCACACCCTCCTGAGTGTCAGTTAAACCTCCTCTGAATGCAGCATCTAAAGTTGCTGTAAGAGGATGCAGGGCTTAGGAGCTTTTCTACTTTCTGTAATAAAATGTGTGTGTACATGGGAAATCTGGGATTGCATGGAGACCTCGTTCTCTATTTTGTTATGCCAAAAAAAGCTTTATTGTTTAACTACAGTGAGATGTTGTGACGGTGTGGTCCCCTCCCCTGACCTGCTCCCCTCCCGTGACCTTTTCCCATAACCCTGCTCAAGAGATAACTACCAGTGGTGGTCATGATGGATGCATCTGGTTGTGATGCATTCATCTCAGAGGGGATTCAGGGGAGACAGATAACAACACAATAGCCAAATGCTAATTTATGGCAATGTGTGTACCTAACCACAGTGCTGGTTAATGTCCAACTCAGGCCAAATTTGGAAGAAACTAAAATCTGTGGTCGGTATGTAAATATGACTGTGAGTCATTCATCTTACCCTCATAAATAGTGAGGAGCCCAAGAGCCCTTTGAGCTCTCCTGCATAGCAGCGGGCTGCATGCCAGGATCTCCCCTTGAGTAGGGACACCTCTCAAGGTTAGTCCTCAAGGCTGAGAGATTCCTTGCCACAACAGATTCTCAGTGTCTAATAGCATGCTGAAACTTTGAAACCTTAGCTAAGTGATATAAAGAATTGATTGCACATATATATAATTCTTTAGACGTAAACCATTGACCAGTCTGGGACTAAGTCTGGATCTAGCTGCACCTAGACTCCTCTCTGAGAAGGAGTTTAGAAAGCAAGGGGGTCCTTTCTGAACCTCATGACTCAGCAGGAGGGTCTCCCTGACAGTTTTGTCTCACCCTGTTCTCTATGCAGTAAATAATGCAGTGTACCTTGCCATCAAATCTTAAGCCACTGGCACATTTACTGTCAAACTTTGTTAACTCATTATTTTATAACAATAAAACACATTGTTACCTCTCTCTTAAGAGTGAAATACACTCTCTATCACTCCTTCTATGACAGATATCCTTGCTTAAGAGTAATAGAAGTGCTGTGAAAAATCTTTGAGAGTAATGCTATCTGGAGTTGAAGGTATGGGGCAAGAGGAACTGAGAGAGTTTGGCGCTTCCAGGCTCATGAAAGCCTTTGACAGTGGAAATTAGCTATAGTCATTGCTTCTTAATATTTCCATGTGAGAAAGTCCAGTTTCACACCAGGTTAATAAAGAATCAGTTTCTATGTCCTGTTGTCCCACTTCAGCTTATGCAACACATTTGCGGAAAATTTAACTCTTTTCTTCCTCTGTAGTTACTCCCTGAGAATCTGATTTCTGACCCTACTTGATACCTGAACCACATAACCTAAAGCCAGCCAACATTTGAATACTCCAGATGATAAGTTTCAGTTAATCAATCAGAACAGAACAACTTTTTTAGAATTTGTAAACCATTCATATGCAGATGAGAAAATTCCCTCTACTCAAAAGTTCCTACACCTTAGCTACTTAATGTCCTTGCTGTATACCCTAATTTCAGTTATAGACACTGAGAAGACACTTGGAGAGGTGGAAAAAAAGGTGAATATTTTTTCCACATCTGCAACCTTTTGATTTCTAGAGGAAAAAATGGAAAAGAGGTATGTATCCATGTAATAAACTCAGCATAATGGAATTCCAGCCTCCCCTTCCCATTTAAAATATACAGGTTAAAACTTTGTATGTGAGTTGATGGTCTCACAATGTTGCCTCATTTTCTTTTTATTTGTCTGCTCACCAAGACAATATTTAATAACCTGTTTTTAGAATGGAGTTACATTTCCTGATTATTTTAGAAGAACCTAAAGTAGCCAGTTTCAGAGCTCTGGCTCCTTCATTCTGACTCAAACTCTCTTCAAGTTATGCAGCACAGTTTATTTCTAGCAATTACTATAAAGCTTTCTCTGACACCTTAATTTGCATCCAGTTTCATTCTCTCCAAAAACCTTAAATTTTCACTTGGTTCATCAGAAAGTGAATCTGTTTTATTCATTTTACCCTTCAGTCTCATAACTCTTTCATTTCTCTAAAGATTCAGCTTCACTGGAGGGGAAGAGAGAAATCCAGTTGATTTCCTACAAATGGCTCACTTGGGTTGCAAAATGCATTGAACGTGCATTTAACTAAGGTACACATTTATGCAATAAAAATTTAGCAGAAGTACACACAGCTGGCCTGTTAAGTTTGGTTCTATGAATTGCTTTCATTTGGGACTCTGATTTTTTTTTCTTTTTTTTTTCTGTGATCCATGGGAATGAAGAACATTAGCCCATCATACTTACTTTTTTTATTATGTTCAAATAAAGAGAGATTGTGAACACAAGATGCAGAACTTTTTAATTAAGATAACAAAAAATATTTTTTCCTTGACTTTTAGAAAATTTACATACCTCTTTTCTTATTTTATACATGCAAATGTATATCCGTATCCATATCCATGTCTATGTCCATATCCATATCCATACACTCCTGGGTTTAGAAGTTAGAAAGTTTAATAGAAAATAACAACATGATGTCATCAATGAAATTGACATGTAGGGATTTTCATTTTATTAATTCTACATAAATATAAAGGCATATCATATAAATGAACATTTAATTTATCTATATGGTCAGCATTCCTACTGCTAGTCTACATATCAAACTCAGAACTTACAATTCATTTCAGATTATTACAGGGAATATTTCTTCATTCACGTTTGTTGGATAGTCAACAGACTAAGTTCATCTAGTTTAAAGCTAAAAAATTCTTCTCTTCAGGGCTCTGTTCAGACAGTTTGCTGCCACCAACTTGAGTTTTGACATTTTGCTGGCACTCTAAGCTGCACATCAAGGCTGTCTGTGTGAGAGTTCCTGGCACTTCACTGTATGGATTAGTTCCTCTGCAATTTAACAGCATGGTGTAATCTTTTATGAAGTATTTCTGGTAGAGAAAAGGATTGATTTACAGCAATAACTGTATCTTTCCTACTTCTTCTCTCCTGCAGGGTCTGAATGTCAAAGGTACTAAGAAGAGCATCATGGATATTAAGATTAGCTTAACGGAAATGAACTGGAGTTTTCTTAATGCCTTTTATTTTCATATGTACAGTAACGACTGAGTAATTTTTAAGGTAAATTACCTTTCAAAATCATAATATAACCTTCAGAGGCATATCTTAAATAAAACTATATTGTTAAAATTAAATATATAAATGTTTATTGGTAAATAGTGAAAGTTGAAATATATAATAATATAAGAAATTCCAGATATGAAGCTTTATTGAAAAACATTTATTCAGTTACATGAATTTGAAAAACACAGAACATGGCCTCCTGCTTTTAAGAAAATGGGTGAACAATACATTCTCAGATGTTATTCTATTTGAGAGGTATTGCGTTTAGTCAATTAAGCTCCAGAAAACAGATTTCATTGGTTGTAAAACAACTCTTGACATTATCTAAACGATGAAAAGCTTTGTAGGATATCATATATTTCAACAAATTTGCACTTTTTAAAAATCCTATTAAGTATTGCACTTATATACATATATTGAAAGGTTGACTGTTGAAAATAAGATTTTTTTTGTAGTAGCATGACCTGTAATGTCAATACCTCAAGTGCTGCAAGCTATTTGAAAGTATCCACAGAAATAACAAATTAATTTGTTATGATACAAAAGAAAATGATCTTCAAAAACTTTTCTCAGTATTAATATGAGAAACATAAAATATGACTTCAGATATTATGCCTTTTTCTTAAATTGCTGCCAGCCAGATGCAACTCGTCTCACGTAGTTTCTGCCATGAATGAATCTTCTCCCACTTTTGGGACTGAGGCTAGCTTATTCTACATATAAGAGGTACTGGCAAGTTTGCAAATGTTCCAGTTACAGCAGACAGATGTCATGCTAGGTTCAAGTGTTATAAAAACTCAGAAAGAGGTAGATTGCAAAAGCAGGAGCCATAGCATGCTGCAGACTATGCTTTTGCCATTGCTACTTGAAAGGACAGACCCCTACAAGAACAGAAAAGTTAAGTTCTTGACACAAACTGATAAATTAGCTATTTTGGAAGTATTTAAATAGAATTATCTTGCATAGCTATTTTTCAGTAACTACTCTGGCTAGATAATATTTAAATTCACTGGGAAAATAGCAAAAATGCCTTAAAAACCTATCATAAATGTATGTATTTTTTCCTATAGATTATAGAAATTAATTAACTAAAATTCTTATTTTCCCTTTTTCTTCTGTACAAAACCATTTTATGTTTTACTAGGGATTTAGCTTATTTTCTGTAATGTGCCTGAAGGAAGTACTATCTATATTGGGGCACATTGCAAGTAGCAATCATATTAGCATTAATTTACCCATCCAAAATTCAGGTACTACTTGTCTTAACCTGTTCCCAACACACTATCTACATAGGCAATTATTTTAATGACCCCAGCTGCAATCTAACTGAATATCTAACCTGAAACACAGTGGCTATATATTTAAGAATATTAAACATATTAAACAGTTTAATAATTAAGAATATTAAACATATTAAACATATTAAACAGTTCTTATTCACTGGTGTATGATCATCTATACTGTTAAACTGATAAAACAGAATTTAATTTACTGGCATGGACATAACCAGACTATTCAAGCAAACCAAGATGCTGTACAAGTCTATTTTTGCATCGTTCTGTCTCTAAAATGCTTTGTGTTTGAGAAAAGCCCTCAGATTGATGAACCCTGTGAGCCTTTTCATTTACAGGGATCTGTACTGGATATCCTGTAGTCCTCAGAGCTGACTGGAGTCTCTGCAGCATTTATATGGTGATCCACTGATCTGGCTGACACACCGGAAGGCTGTGCTGCCATTCAGCGTGACCTGGACAGGCTGGAGAGTTGGGCAGGGAGGAACCTTAGGAAATGCAACAAAGACAAGTGTAGGGTACTGCACCTGGGGCGGAATAACCCCATGCATCAGCACAGGTTAGGGGCTGACCTGCTGGAGAGCAGCTCTGTGGAAAGGGACCTGGGAGTCCTGGTGGACAACAGGATGACCATGAGCCAGCAATGTGCCCTTGTGGCCAAGAAGGCCGATGGCATCCTGGGGTGCATCAGGAAGACTGTGGCTAGCAGGTCGAGGGAGGTTATCCTCCCCCTCTACTCTGCCCTGGTGAGGCCGCACCTGGAGTACTGTGTCCAGTTCTGGGCTCCCCAGTTCAAGAAGGACAGGGAGCTGCTGGAGGTGGTACAGCAAAGGGCTACGAAGGTGATTAGAGGACTGGGACACCTTTCTTATGAGGAAAGGCTGAGGGACTTGGCTCTTTTTAGTCTGGAGAAGAGAAGACTGAGGTGGGATCTTATTAATGCTTCTAAATACTTAAGGGGTGGGTGCCAGGAGGATGGGGCCAGTCTTTTTTCAGTGGTGCCCAGTGACAGGACAAGAGGTAACGGGCACAAACTTGGTCATAGGAAGTTCCATCTAAACATGAGGAGGAACTTCTTTACTTTGAGGGTAGTAGAGCAGTGGAAGAAGCCGCCCAGAGAGGTTGTGGAGTCTCCTTCTCTGGAGATATTAAAAACTCGCCTGGACACAATCCTGTGCAATCTGATCGAGGTGAACCTGCTCTGGTGGGGGGGTTGGGCTAGATGATCTCCAGAGGTCCCTTCCAACCCCTATCATTCTGTGATTCTGTGATTCTGTGATTCCTTCTATGGGACTTCTGGCAAGATTCAGCTTCAGATTCAGATAACCAACTAGTTATCTGTAACATAAGTGTCTACAAGTGAGACGGGTGTCTAAGCGCCTATTATGCTCAATAAAGATTTAGTAGATATTGGTGGACCCTAAAAAATAATTTTACTCTCCTAAAATTAGATAACTAATAGAAAATATCAGTTTCTTATACACAGGGACCTAGTGCCATTTGAATTATGCTAAAATGTCCACCTGTTGGTATGACAAAAGATAAACAGGAGATCATTGCTTTGTGGACTGATAGCTAGAGGCCAAACTCAGATGCATCCTGTGCACAGGTCACTGAATCCCACTAGGGGGAGATTCAGATGCCTGAAAAAAGGCATTTAGTGCTATGTGTATTGCTGTATTTGCCTTGATGTCCTAATTGAGAAAGTTTCAGATATCTCTTAAGTCTGGTATCTGTAATCCCTTTATATATGACTTAAGTTTCTTAGGGAGTCACAGAGGGGACTACATGCATATGTTTTTAAGAATGTAAAAGAAAATATGTCTTTAATTGAACCATCATCTTCATTTGTAGTAATCCAAGAAATTTTGAAGGTTCACAAGCAACTAAGAATTCAAGGCTAAGTCTTGTGGGGATAGAATTTGACCTCTGTGAGACATAAGTTCTTCCACTTAGAAAAGATAATACTTTCTGTGGAAGTGCTTCCTGTGATTCATGCTACAGCTCTGGCAACTTTTATTGTAAGATACGAGTCAAGAAATAAATGTAATCCAACACATCAACATTTAATAAAAAAAAATCTTCACTTCAGAGTAATCTAATTTTCTTGAGGAAGTTATCTCATTTAAAAATGTAGCTGGGATATTATCTTCATTGTTTATAGTTCCTACAGTAACAATAGTTAACTATCATTACAGTTTTAGGCCTAGAGATTAAATGCTCTTGGTGTTTTAACAAATGTGTGTAATACAAAGAGTTTGCGTTGCTGAATCCACAATCTTTTCTCCAACACCCTGTGAAAACCAACAAAACAAGCAAAAATGAAACAAAACAATACAAAAGAAGAAAAACAAAAGAAAAGAAGAAACCCCTGTCACCTGTACTAGTTGTTGCTTGTCTAATAGTAGTTATTACATTACAGGAATATGATTATCAAATGAAACAACATTCACCAGCGAAATAAACAAGAGCATTCACAAGTTGAAGGAACTTGCATATTACCATCTTACATAGTTAAAACTTTTTTAGTCTACTGTGAAGACTTCAAATAGAGTCCTAATTTGTAGATCATTGGAATTATGAATATTTTATGCAGGTGGAAAACAAGATAACAAATATGCAGACAAGAACAGATTTTCACCCTATACTACTTTTTTTTTGGTTTTCTTTTTATCCTCTATTTCAGCAGCACTATAGCATTATGCCTTTGTTTTCTATGCTTTCCATCCTCCTTTTAGAGTTTCTGCCTTGGCCCATATGTGGTTTTGAAGGGGTTTTTTTTGGCAGGGAAATGTCTGAAATGCTGCTCTAAATTCACTAATTATCAGAATTACTCTGAGGCTATTGAAAAAATAGATGTTTCAAAATTTAAAAAATACCCCATAATGATTCTTTACTTCGTAGCCACCCAGAATGCCTAGACTCTTGTCTCCAAAGTGACCTTTCTCTTCTTTTTCAGGTACTGAGTCATGTAGTAATTTCCTCCTGAATTTCAGGCTGTTGCAGGCATATAACAGGTACATCTAGCTTCACTCAGAGGTTCTAAGCTCATTTCTGTACAAAAGCCGAGACAGGCAAGATTGTGTCTATGTTCAGATGAGAATAGGATTACTCATTAGGGGTTCCTTGAAGTGACTGGCAAATCCTCTACCTTCATGAAGTAAAGATGTTTCAATCATGTTTGCTTATTAAATTTAGTTTCTTATGACTGAAAAATCTTCAGTTTCCGTTAAGAAGCAAGGTTGCATGTTAGGAAAAAAGTTAGCTGGAGTAAGGAGAGAAAGCAGTTGAAAAATGGGCTATTTCTTCCAATCCATGGCTGTAATGTTGAAAAACATACTTAATTTCCAATGTATTGCAAAGAAGCTTCCCATGCCATAAATAAACAAAGATGGACAGGGATTTGTTTCTGCTTCTTGTGAAGTGATTCTGGAAAGTTTATTCCGTAGACTTAAAAAATGGAACCACATGGGAACCTCAACAGTGAATAAAGTAAATAGAAACTCAGCTGTGCAGGAGTCTACCTAATAGGCATATTTCCTTTAACTTATGCAGTATACAAAATGTATTTTTAAGAGTTCTGTCAATTCCACTAACTGTTGTGAATTACTTGCTGCTTCTTTAAACCACTTATTTTCTATTTCCCATAGCTGTGATACAAATTACCTTATTTTGTAGCCTGCTGGTTTTGGTCCACAACTTTCTGAATCTCTTTTTTTGGAGACTAACATAAGTGATTTTATTTTATTGATTCCTCTCTTTCAGAGACCAGACTATTAATGTTTTGTGCTGTGTGGTTTGGTTTTGGTTTTTTTCCCAGAGATTTCAGCAATGTGTTAACTATAATCTGGAATGCAAAGTACTAATATGTGGCAGAATCTCATTGTGGTCTTAATTAAAATATTCTAAGTGATGGATAAAACTCCCACACTCCTGGAGCCTCTTATTTTTGTTAATCAGCTTCTAATGCATAGCTGTGTTTGCATCCAGCCAAAGATTAGTTCTGTAAACACTTCTTTAAGTTTTATTTAAAGCTGTGCAAGGTCATTTTGGATACGTTTCAGACTGTTTTTTAACTGAGCCACAATTCAGTGTGTCAGCTTTTTGTGACACAAGAAAATGTAGCTACAGGCTGCAGAGCCTTAAAAATAGGATAGCTAATTGGACTGAGTTTCTCCAACTGATTTCTCCTTTTAACATTTCCAGTTAGCATATGATTTTGTTTTTCTTTGCAGTATAAATGAAGTACAGGGAGCAGGAGTGATCTAATCTGAGTTTATCTGAGATACTCAGGCCAGATAGTGAGTTGCTACCAGCAACCATCCTTGCAGTGAGCTCTGCTGCCTTTCCAGTTGATGCCAACACAGGTTTTCATCCTTATGTGCCTTCATAAACTGATATTCATGTTTCTGCACAGTGCAGTGTGGAACCATGAAGATTTTGCCATCCAGGCCATAAACAGAAATGGCTCCCATCCTTCTCAACAGAATTTGGAAGCACTTGGTATTTAAACCTATCTTACCTGTGAAAACACAGTATATGTAAAAAAAAAAAAAAATAATTGAGAACCTTGATTTTTAATGTCAAATACTAAGTCATTGATCCCTTCCAAGCTAAGTAACACAGCTAATAAACACAGACGATAATCAAGTAGACAGGCGGGGTAGGTCCATTCCTTTCTCACTTTGAAGGCCATGTGGAGAAGAGAGACTTATGACCTTCAGCCTTAAATCTTCAATTCCCTTTTTTCTCTGCTCCCCTGCTGCAGTACTGGCTTCATATCCATTTTAGGCACCTCACCACCCCTGTGTTTCTCCAAAATTATTGTGAGTGTGACTGAGGAGTTTTAGAGGAGTGATAGGTGCACTGGCCTAGGGAAACAAGTGATTTCATTGTCATGGCAAGAAAGTAAGAGTGAAAGATCAACTTGTGATAGCCCTGATAAATCTGTTCCTTACAGGAGTAAACTGTTACAAGAGTATAGCAAAACACAACTTATTTTTTATTCTTACTTACTCTTCCTATTAATAGGTGAATATTTACATTTTGCAGAGCCAGTAGAGCACTAGATACCATTTTTTCCAATATCAAATTATAACTATGGCCCTATTTTAAGAACAGGGCCAAAAGTTAAGCAATTAGGAGGCTACACTATATTAAACTTGGCCTCAGGGACTTTGTTTCTGTGGTGTATTGACTCTGACTGGCAGGCAAACACCCACCCAGCCTCTCACTCATTCCCCTATCCTGTGGGATGGGGAGAAAATAAAAAGAAGGCAAGACGACTCATGGATCAAGATAATGACAGTTTAACAGGGAAAGCAAAAGCTGCATGTGCAAGCAAAGATAAAGAGGAATTAATTCACTAATTTCAATCAGCAGGCAGGTGTCCAGCCACTTTCAGGAAAGCAGGGGCTCAGCACACCTAACAGTTGCTTGGGAAGACAAATACCATAACCACAAACATTGCCCCCTCCTCCTCCTCCCCCTGCGTTTTCATTGCACAGCATGATATCATATAGCATGGAAAATCTCTTTGGTCAGTTAGGCCTAGCTGTCCATTTTGTTTCCCCTCCCAAACTCACATCCCCAGCCTACTCACTTTGGGCCAGGGAGGGAGGAAAGAGTAAAAGTCTTGATGCTGTGCAAGAACAGCTCATCAAAATCCAGAACATTGGCATGTTATCAACACCGCTTTAGCCACGAATACAAAGCACAACACCGTATGGGCTGCTATGAAGGAAGGTAGCTTAATCCCAGCCAATCCCAGTACATTTGCTAAATTAGGGCTTTAGCAAATCCACATTCTGACATTTGCAGACTATGTTTTATATTTTTTTTTAATTTTTAAGTATTACAGACATACCTGGGTAAATATATCCTTACGTGCGCATGCACAAACAGAAATCTTACTTGTAGCTCTGAGAAGAAAAGACCATTTGTTTTACCCATTTTAAAAAGAAGATATATTAAAAGTTTCCATTTACAGTTTAATTTTATCTAATGCATCATCTTGCAGAAAACTTCAACCGGTTATTCCTTGATCTTTGGTTTCAGGCACAAATTATACCATATTGAATAATTGCCATGCACTTTTATCTTTTATAGAAATATCTTAAAATCAGACAAATCAGGAAATCAGAAAACAAAAGATATACACAACTTTAATCAATTTAAATGTTATGTTTAGGTTATAGAAATAGAAATAAATGCTTCATTAAGCAAATGACCTTGAACTTGGTCCATGATGGATACTGTAGTTAATTAAACTTTTCATCATTTAGATGAAAAAGTGGGTAATGGATTTTGCTAGTCCAGTGTTTGAAAGCACAGTAATGAAAAGAACTCATTCAGACAGATGAGGTTATTGTGCAGAGTTTTGCATGTATATACATATCAGTGTAAATTCTCAGGATTTTTTTTTTCAGTGACTTGAATGGTATTACTCAGATAACATGTAGGTATATTTTTACACGAAAACTTTAAAGAAAACTTTTTGACTCCTATGCAATTTTTTAAACTATTATTAAGTCTATAATTAAAGAAAAATGTGAACAATTAGTTAATAATCCCTATATATTAAATCACATTTCTTTCCACTTCCTTCTTTCAGTCTCTATATTCTCTCTGAACACATTACAATCTCACCTACTGTTTTGGTTTGTTTTCTCACTCTTATAATTTTTTTTCAGTTAGTCTTTCATTTCAGAATCTTTAATTTTTAAGAAACATATGCTTGATTTATTTTAAATTACAATAGAAAAATAGAAAAATTAAAGAGGGATACAGAAAAAGCAAGAAGAAAAGAATCCTAAATGTTATACCTTTTGTTGCTTAGGGTGACAGATGCATTGATACAAATAAAGAAAATAAAAGAACTAAAAAGGAAAAGTAATAGAAAGGTAAAAGGAAGAAGAAAGTGAAATAAACATGAACTTCATTTACCATGCATCAAATGCATCATGCAAATGCATTAAATATGCAATTGATCTCACTTCAGAATTATATCTGCTTGTTTTCATAAGCTCTTTTCATAATTATAATATAAAATGAAAGGTGTTTGTTGTCTCTGAACATTATATCTTGTCTATCTAGATAAATTAATAGCTAAACATGCATTTGTATAAAAGTACCCTCCATTCTTAAGTACAGCTTGTCTAACCAGAGATTAATTATGATAAAGTATTTATCTTGAACCTGGTTCAAGACATCTAACGTAATTAATTAATCTCTATGGCCTTGTAACATGCTTTATTGTGTACCATAAGCAAGAATGTTAGGAACTAGAGCTATAATTCAAATAACAGAGAAAGGTAAATAAACTTCAACCCAGTTACTGAATGGAGATAATTATCAAGGAGGTCCGAAGACATGAAGGAAAACACAATGTTGGGAGGAGTAAAAAAATAGGTGCTTTCAAATTATGTTAGGAGCACAAAAAAATCTTAGAAAAAACATAGTCTTATAATAAGAGAGATGGGGAAACATTTTTCACGATGATTAGGAAAGTGCTGATAGAACAGCTAGAAATTTTCAATAAATAATTTATGTATTTGAAAAGAAACAGGAATATATCACATAAGAATGATAAAATGCTTTATTTTCCATTAATAAAGGAATGTAATATTCCAATGGGGATTTATAGGGGATAGACAATTTTAAATCATCAGGTCTTGATAACTTGCATGTGAGACTTATGAAAGAGCTGAATGAGAAGATATGTGGCTTGCTGAAATCTATTTTTAATGAAAGTTGATATACTACAGAAATTTCGTTAAACAGACAGAGCTAATGTACAAAATATTCAGGAAGGGCAAACAGGATGATTCAGGTAGTGATAGCTATTATATGTTTCCATTAACTGTGGGGAAATATTAATATCTGATTTGGTAAAAAATAATTAAAGAATGGTATACAATAGGTAATGTCATTGTAATTTTAAAAGTCTGGTGTAGAATAAATTATTATCAGTGTAATTTATGTATCAGAAAACCTGATACATGTCTTCTCTAAGAATACACAGTAAGTATCTAAAAATTTCTTGGGAAAAAAAAAGTTGGCAGTGCAAAACCTTCACTGAATTATAGGAACTTTAAACATGCTGTATGGTTTAGAGAGACTGGTGCCATTCATAGCTTCATAAGTGATGAGAAAGTTAATGTAACTTCACTGTTCATGATTTCTGGATAACACTAAGGTAAAGGAAGGACTCAGCAGTCATATGGAAGAAATGGAGTCAACCTAAGCAAACAGCATTTTAATGAAAGTAAAAAATATTTACTCACCTAGGAAAAAGAAATGTGTGTTGCGAATGAGTGGGTTAGGCCACTTAAAGAATCACCATCAAGGGTATTGGTAAAAGCTATTTTAATACAAGTTTATAGAAATGCGACTTCACGGAGTTTGATGGCAAGGTTCACTCTACTACTTACTAAAACAGACAAAGGAAAATCACATTAGAATCAACTTAGAATGATTTATACATAGAGAGAGAATGGAGAAACAAAGGGGTAAAGAATAGGGAAGACCTTCCCTTTGAGTCACGACGTTCAGAATGGACTCCCTTGCTTTCTAAACTTCTCAAAGACAAGTTTAGGTGCATCTGAAGCCAGACTTAGTCTCAGACTTGGTCAACTGTTTATGTCTAAAGGAAAAGAGAGGGTAAAAGGGATAAAGAAATCCTCCCGTTGAGTCACAAGGTTCAGAATAGACTGCCTTGCTTTCTAAACTCCCTCTCAGAGACGAGTCTAGGTGTGGCTAGGTCTAATCCTAGTCCCAGACTTGGGCAACAGTTTATGTCTAGTGAAAGGAATACAGAGAGTAGGGATGCCCTCCCGTTGAGTCACGAGGTTCAGAATAGACACCCCTCACTTTCTAAACTCCTTCTTAGAGAGGAGTCTAGGTGTGGCTAGGTCTAATCCTAGTCCCAGACTGGGTCAATGGTTTTGTCTAAAGGATTATGTGTATTTAGCAGCAATTTGAGGTTCATTCACGGTTTGAGGTAAATCATAAGATTGTAGCAGCACTTAATCATGGATTACTTTTAAGATTCACAAAGTGAGTTAATCACAACAATAGCTTGATTATATATTGATTGCACACACACACATACAGACATAAAGATATATATATATTGATATATATATATAAATATATATATATAAGCACACACATACAAAGGTACCTGTTAAAAATTCCTCTCAGGTAGTATGAAAATACTCCCTTCAAATGTCTTGGCATTCCTCAACGGGCCAGGATTGAGTCTTAGGGAGGAGAGAGTTTTAGCCCAGGTCACGGTCCTTCAAAATTTCACAAACTGGAGAGTTTGTGAAACTCTGGGAGGTATCCAACTCAGAGGGAGATGCTGGTCACAGCCCGCTGGGGTCCAGGAGAACTCAAAGAGTCTCACTTGGAACTGCTGTTTATAGGTTTGCAAGATGATTGGCTTTAATCATTAGTAAAATGATGGAATTTCAGTAACCATGGTGTCATTCCACTTGGGTTACAATCCTCATAAGGAGTGCTCCAGGGCTGTTAGGGAATGATAGATCATCCTGCTGTTCTTGCTCTCATTACCCGCCTCAGTCAGGTAACAGGAGTCCCTGGTACAGTCAGTGCTGTTCCCTGCCTTAACCATGCAAGAGTTCCTGGAATGGTCAAGGGACGCTAACCACCCAACTCATTACACAAAGGCCAGGGCCTAGCTGGAATTTCTGAAATCGTAGAGCAACTCAAGAGAGAGGTGAAAGGAATGCACCACCACACAGAGTCATATAGATGAAATGGAGATGATGTCTTTTAGAGAAGGAAAAAGAAGAGAAGTGGGTGACTAACAGCATTGTCACCAGTGCAATATTATTGTAAAAAAGAGCTAATATCATCATTGGCCAAGCATAAACAAAAAAGTGGTAAGTAGGCTGAGAAAGTAACATTAGTCATGCTAAAAAATTATCATGGAAAGTGTGATCAGTTCCTGAAATGTCAGTAATATACCTTGCAACCCTGAAGGAAAATAACATTTTATATGACAACAGAACTCCATACCTTTGTGTTTTTAAGGAATTAAATTTTTTAGGTACAATCTGTTTACAAAAAGTGAAAGGAATATTACCAGTAGATCAGCAGTAATTAAACAAACTTGTAGGAGAAGTATTTTATTAAAATATTATGCATATGATAAGTTGAAGTTTCCTAAGGTCATTTAGCAGGTACATGAAAAATACTAATTTATGTACGCTTCTTTATATGAGAACAAATTAAATGGTATATAACTACAAATATATATATTGCTGAAAACAAAGGAGAGTTCTTAAAGGACTACTGACATGGTTATTGACTGTTCCTTAGTTGTACTGACAGTATGAGTTGACTTACATCAAGATAAAAATAATACCAACATGAAAAAGAGATTACTTTCAAGGTACTGGTCTGTATAATCTTTTGTTCAATGACATCTGAAGGCAGCTTTTAAGATGACGTTAAATGACAATGCATGGCAAGACAAGCAGCTAAATGTTCTCACACTTCTGGTCCTGTGCTAGTCATCAGCCATTGAAGATATTGATTACAAAGGAGAATGATGCTTATTGCTAGCAAATCTGACAGCAACATTCTCATGCATCATTCAGTATTGAATAGCATAGAGCTACTTGTCAAAGCAGAAAATGTCTCATCTAATTTTCTGTCCACAAGATCTTGCCAATTATTATCTGTTTCATGAATTTTAATATTATAAAGAATAGTGAATATCTTAAAGTTCTGTCATAAATACTGTTGTGGAAAACAAATCACGTTTAAGGATAGATTGATCTAGAAGACAAGCGTTTTGCATGTGTTATGTGAAATTCCCCTAGTTTTCCATTTTTTTCAATCTCTTCTTCATGTGTTGTATGTAAAAAGACAATCCTTCTTTCTGAAATACGTCAAATGTTTCTGACCACAGTAGCTTTCAGACAATGTTAAGGATTGTTTAAAGACAATTTTCAGTCTTCTTCATTGTGGCATATTAATTTGTCTTTTGTAAATCATCATTAAAAAAAATACTTAAAAACAGCCTTATTTAATGTCCAGTGGGTGTTTAATTCAATTAGTGTCAGTCCTTGTCCTTTTCATAATGAAATTAGTTTTGTTTTCAATACAACCAATAGCTTATTTCTTTGGAAGATTTTTTAGTATCAGTTTCTTAATTGCCATTTACTCTTGCTATTATTATATTATCAGGAGCTATAAATTAAACAAAATGCTCTCAACATTATTTCACTGTCAGGTGAAAAAGGAAATATTTAAGACACAGAATGCTGCACTCAGAACACTGTAGTACTACTTGACCCTGCTTATTATCTTAGCATTATTTCAGATACCATTAAATCAGAGTAAGGTTAGCAGGTTAATAATGCATTGCCATTCCTTCAATTTTCAGTGAACAGAAAAATACTTTCCAACATCTAATGGAGCTCGCTCTTTTCTATTTCGAAAACATATGACATCCATGATCACTTTGACCATTGAACTATTTACCGAAAAATAAAAATGAAACTATCCTCTTAGCATCCTGATGCTTTCCCGAAACCTTCACTTTTTAAGGGGGGGGAGGGGAAAGAGCTTCATTTCTATTGCATGATAACCTGTATCACTTTTTTAAAAAAAAAAATTACTTGTGCGTTAAACACATTCTCATTAAACCCCTTAAGCAGGTAAGCTTTCAATTCCTACTGCTTTACAAACCAAGAGTGAGTGGAGAGAAAAAAAGAAATGTTATTTGTTGAACATTCTTTTTCTTTTTGTGATGAAAATTTCTCCTCCCAGAAAAAAAGAAATAAAAAATAGTTCATTGTAGGAGGAATAGACAAAGTGTGTGCATTATTACAATGCAGTGTCCAGAAATGAAATAATGGTGCTAAAGAGAAAGAAAAAAAAAATAAAAAGAAGAGTTAGGAATCTAGCAAGACTTTAAGTGATAGAAATATTAAATACAGTAACACAGTAATTATGCAGTGTACTTACCTCCAGTCAATAGCTTGTTTCATTAGACCAGAATAGACAATGACAACTTCACAAAGTAATAGCCAGCCATCAATACATTAATTAATCACATCAGTGCCACAAAAACTATTTCTTTTTCTCACCTTTCACTCAACATCCAACCACAGTTCTAGGGAAAAGCAGGTGAAAAACAACAACAAAAATAATCTAGTATGTAGGTGGTTTATTCCTAATAATACAGACATTTAATTTGCTGGGAAAATGAAGAACACACTACCTACTTGAATAAGTTTTTTTTTTAAAGAGTCACACAAAATGATAGGTACCTTGGAGAAGTGAATTAGGAAATGTAAGTTCAAAATGCATTGTGACATTGTTACAGCAAACATGGGTTTTCTTTCTTACTTGGTGAAATTCGTGGGAAAGAACTATGGAGGTGTGTCTTCAGAATAAAAGATACACTGAAGAGGCAACGTTATACCTCATGATAGTCTTCAGTTCCCAAATACTTGTAAGGAAATGACTCTAAACTCTGAAAGAGGTAAGTACAAAAAAGTTAATGGAAGCCACGAAAGAGATCTACCTTACATTAATTATGCCATTTGTTCTTTTAGTAGTGAAATTGATGTAATTTCTTTACTAGATTTGCACTATTTGTGTGATCTGAACACTGGGCACAAAGGGAATAAGCAGTCTTGGTATAGTTTATTTAGCCTCAGAAAGGAGAAGTCAAAAGCTAAAATTAACTTCTCTTTAATAATATTGTGTGTTGTTTCCCTAAAGCTAACAGAGCTATTAGCATTACTTAAAGTTCAAGAAGAGTCTATATTAGCTACAAAAGGGACAATCTGTTCCTGAAACATTAAGAATAAAATATATGTGATTTATGTCACAAAAACTTTACTTAATATTATTGAAAACAGTAAGGAAGGTGGTAAGAGCAGAGTAGACATGGATAGATTCCCCATAAGCTCTGTTTTTGTCTTCTGGTGTATCATTATCATAAGAATAATAATAGCATAAATTGTCTGCCAAGATGAATTAATATGTAGACAGCCAATTTAATAAAAGCTCCCAGTGGTTCAGGAATTAAATTACAGAAAGGAATTTGTTCTACTTAAAAGTAAATTTACAAATAACACCTACTAACTGCAATGCAATGCATTATTACCTTTAATGGTGTGAGTGGAAAAAACCTGCCCATTGCAAAAAAAACAGTCAATTTGAAACAGTAAGACTGTTACATATTTGAAATTTTGGTGGAAAAACAGTCAGGTACTATAGACATGTTCTTGCAGTAGCCATACCAATGGTTCAAGGCAGTGTCTTAATTTTTTAGGGAAGGTTACTGTTTTATTATATGTTTGGTTGATTTTCTGTTTATTGAAGACTACAAATGTTAGCATCAGTGTCTATTTATTCATCATCATATTATTATCAGTGTATAAACAGAGGATGCAGACCAAATACAGAACAAAGCAAGATTAAACCATTTAACTCAAATAAACTCAGTAATTGAAAAGCTCTGAAGAACACTACATCTGTGTGAGCTGCTTTCTTTTGGGCTGTGCAGATTTATGTGGCATACCATGCAGGGCTGCAGTTAAATGTCACAATAAAACAATGTCTGAAAGATCTTAATATTTACCCAATAAATCAATAAAATCATGCAGTACATGACTAAATATCTCTTAAATGTTTGTTTGCTATGTTTCTGGGACCCATAATGTGGCTTAGACTGGCGCACTGTTAGCTGGGTAAAAAACTAGCTGGATGGCCGAGCCGAGACTCATGGTGAATGGAGCGAAATACAGTTGGCGGTCAGTCACAAGCGGAGTCCCCCAGGGCTCAGTTTTGGGGCCGGTCTTGTTTAATATCTTTATCGATCATCTAGATGACGGGATTGAGTGCACCCTCAGCAAGTTTGCAGACGACACCAAGTTGGGCGGGAGTGTTGATCTGCTGGAGGGTTGGAAGGCTCTGCAGAGGGATCTGGACAGGCTGGATCAATGGGCCAAGGCCAATTGTATGAGGTTCAACAAGGCCGAGTGCCGGGTCCTGCACTTGTCAGTCACCCTCACTGGAGGTGTTCAAGGAACGTGTGGACATGGCATTGTGGGACATGGTTTAGTGGGCATGGTGGTTTTGGGTTGATGGTTGGACTTGATGATCTTACAGGTCTTTTGCAACCTTAGTAATTCTGTGATTCTGTGATTCTGTGATAATATCAATGGATGGAATTGCCTTTTAAGCAAATTAGTGTTTTTATCAAAAACATTTTTTGAGGCTGGCTTAGGTTTTCATCAGCAAGACCTGTCAGCCCTTTACCTGGGCTCTTCTTTAGCTAGTTACAGAAGCAGACAAAAACTCACATAGGCAATATCCATGGCAGCTCTCTCTGTGCTCCTGGAAGTGTAAGCTTATGGATGGCTTTCTCCTCCAAAGACATGACCATATCTGCCTATCTGTGAGTAACCACTAAAGTCCTCCAGTGACACAGCAAGGAGAACATACTGTTATACATAAGTAACTCTAAAACACTGTGTACAATTCTGTCTATTGGTAAGTTACAGAAGACATTTTTGCCCTGTTTCTCATCATCCTTCAAATGGTGCAGTGAAATCAAGGGGTTTTTTGCAATATATGTAGGTAAACTCTTCTGGTGTTTGAGCTAATTAAGTTCTCTGTGTTTTCTTTTATCTTTACTCCTCTGAGGAATAATAGAGCATTGTATCATTGTTTTTCTATAACTACATTTTTATTACACCTAGGACATTATGTCTTTTTCCATCACATTTAATTACTATTCATGTAATAGCTTTACATAATAGCTTTTGGATATTTGTATTTTTATTTTTTATCAAGAGTACACACTGACTCCCAAATAAGGCTGTAGAATTTATCTGCCATAAAATTAAAAACATTTGAAATGTGCAAATTTTCAAGTTCATTGAACTGATATGATCAGGCTATGTTTCATGGAAAATCCTTTCATACCATTGAAGAAACAAAGGTCAGTATTGATTTTAAAAGGTTTTGTGCTGCCTTCTTGATCATGAAAGTATAAGATTACACTCTTTCTGAACAAATAAATATTAATATAGCTGTCTCTAGTACTGTTCAGGGATATAACGTTACTGGTTTACTAGATGATCAGATATAAGCTTCTAGTTTATATAATTGTGTCTAAATCTAGTGAAACAAGTCAACTGGAAGATGGTTGCTTTTCAGAGAAGCCTTTGGTGGAAAGCAGCGATAAAAGTCAACTCTCCTTTTATCTTGTAATAAAAGTGGGAAATGCTGGCCTGTTTAGTTTAAGGGGTTAAATCATAGGAAGCTATTAATATTTTCTTGGAAATGTTATTATCTTGTTATTATTCTGTGCAGGTAAGGTACGATGCTTTCAGGATCACTGGATTTATTAGTACTAGATCTAAGTACTGGTTCTTGAAGTTCAATATCGTCTTAGAGATGAAGGATCAAGTGTGCATTACAAAGTCTTACACTTCAGTACATAAGTGTGTCTATGTTTAAGTATGTCTTTATTTTAGAGTCAGGATGTGGAAGGATGTAGAATGTATTACTCATCAAATGATGGCTCCTCCATCATTTGGAGGCTGTCGCCTCCAAGAATGAGAACAATGAGAATGCACTGACCTTTATCCACCTTTAGCAGTTCTCTTACTTTCATGGATTTGCCTTTCAGGATAATTTTTCCAACTAAAAAAGATGTAATTGTAAAGTTATTAATTCCTCAGATATTTCCTCTTTTCTTCTCCCGCAGAGATTTTTTTTCCCCACACATAAAGCATTCTTCTATGTAGGAGATCAGTACGCCAGTGACCTTGAGCTGATAAACTCGTCTATAAACTAAGGTCATTGGAAGAAAGACAGGAGGTAAAAAGGGAACTTAACAGGGTAGAGAACAAACAAAGGAGTAAATAGCTTGTGTAGCCACAGCCAATGAAATATTGCGTGATAACTGCTATAAGCCAATTAAAGAAGCAGAAGAGGCATGTGCATCGCATGTGCATCACGTATGATCAGTTGAGAAGGTATAAAAGGAAATGTTGCAAAACAATAAACGTCTCTTTTTACCATCAACTATGGAGTCCGTTTTTCATTCCCTCACTTCTACCTTGTCCATTACTCTGTGTGTTTTCCCTACAGAAAAATCACATAATTTTCAGCTGTTGTGAAATCTGTGAAAGCTCTAATGCCAGAGAGAATCTCAACATGTAGGTGCAGTATAATTCCTCTTCCAGCGTGTTGCAGTGCTGGGCTTGATACTAGCATGTGCTTAGCAGAGTAGGGAAATAAGACTCGTCAATATTTCATGAGGATTTTAAGGTTCTGGTGGGGATGGACTCCACTATCCCCAAAGACTGTGCGAAATGAAAGTGTAATATTATGGGAAGCAGAATGAGTGACAGATTATGATAATCAAGGTTTACCTGCTCCACAAGATTTGATTTGGAGAAAAGTTGCTTACACATGATCACATGTAGGTTTTATTTTTGCACTTTGAATGAATAAACATTACTGGAATTCTGTGTAGCATTACTGTGACAGGCATGATTTGGTGCAATGCATGCTGTCTCCAACCCCAGTAGGCATTGAGAAAGTTCAAGTAATCATGTGAAGTAATAAAGAAAATGCATTGTTATGTTGGGTAGATCTACTAATGTCATGTCAATCAACAAGGCCAAGAAAGCTATGTTTTACAAAATTTTACAAAACAGTAAAACATTTTGTTGTCTTCTCATTTTTAAGCTTAATTATCCATAACCCTGCTCTCACTCTCTAAAGAGATACTGAAGCTCTAACATACTTATCTGATTACAGAGGCAACAGTTTTTAATTAAAACACCTAACATCTCAGGACTGGATAAAGTTTTGGTAGAATGTGAGAAGTGGGGAAACTTGCAGAAGGTAGAAAATAAAAAAAATATAACATTGGAGCAATGTTATATTTATGATGCAGAAAGCTAGTATGCTTTGAACTTTTCTATCTCAATATTTAGTTATCCCACTGGAAAGTCACGTTATTATTCTACATTACAGTTAATATAGCATAGTAAACATTAACTGAATTATACTCAAGGACATTCCACAAAGTCAGTTGATTGTAGTTTCTTTGGAAAAAGAGCTCAAAATCATGGAGCTTGGATAGACTTTTGAGGCATGAAATATGACCCTCTGAATAATTTTACTTTTTTAGACAAACAATAATGCTCAAAAAGTGCTTTTTCAAAAACTATGTTTAGGGCAAATAAAACTCAGGAAAAATAAATTGTGTTCATTTATTTCTTGTGGTTCTCAGGGTAGATATTTATCATTATGTAATGAGGTCTGTATACAGTTCAGGTAGTTGAACAAGTGAACCTTTTGAGACCTAAGAAAAAAAAAGGGTCCCAGTTAACACACTTTTAATCTTAACAGGAATTTCAGTTAGTAGAGGTAAGAGAAAACTGCAGTTCAGAAAGAGACAGATCCTTTTCTTCAGAAGTGACATAACTGAACAATCACAGCCAACACTTGACTGAAAGTCCTTTAGGCAGAAAGATGAAGCTATGGAAGAAGTCCTAATGCTTCTCAATCACTTTTCTGCAAAGGCTATCCAGTAGAAACAGATTGCAGAGTAGTATAGAGTGCATCTGCTACCTGGAAATATTTCAGCTTTCTTTGTATGGGGTAGTGTTTAGAACTAAGGGTAACTTGCCACAGATAATTTTTCTTATTTTTGCATGATAAATTTGTTCCTTTGGATGTTAATTCCTTGTAGTGAAGGGGAATTCTTGGCTCAAACTGTGCATCTATTAATATTCAATAACTCAAATCCTTTTTAAAACTCAAACCCAACTGCTTTTCCATCAGATTTAAAAAATAAGTAATTTTCACACTTTAATTGCGACTGAGGATAGAGTCATCTTCCTCCCAAAGGTGTCTTTTTCAAATTACAAGCACATGAAACAAGACAGGGACATAACAGGGAGTGCTTGGCCGATTATGTTTACCCGTGCAAATTCAGTGAGTCATAATAGATTGGAATGCTTTGACTTTATTTCTTTTGCTTTCTCAAATGAAATTAGACCCACAGCATAAAGAAAGAAGCAGTATCTTTTAACTTCAGCATGCATTGTTTGCAGACATTTTTCACAAAATAATCAGATGCAGCATAAAACCAAATCTAGATGAAAAACAGATGCATTAATAGAAGCTCTGGAATTTTGCTAAATTTTGCTGAAACATCAGCATGAGCCTAAGAAAAATATATCCCTCCTGTTCCTGTGAAGGCTACTTGGCATAGCACAAAGCCCTCTGGGCTCCACAGACTTGCACTTCAGTCCCTAATGAGTGGCAGTCTGATCCCTCTGCAAAAGCCAGAGCAGTATGAATTTTGAACTAGCTGAGCCAGTGTCTGAGCTTATTTAAGCTCTGAGATTGCTGTGAGAACAACCAGCAAAGCCTGTAGATACCATGGCTACCAGCAGACAGTCAGCAGGTATAATTGGCTACTCTGAACTGTAGAGGCTTATATGTTAGCTTATGTCAGTACATTATAGAATAAGCTCCGGGACTCTGGCTGTATTAATTACAGGGGTGGGGGGGGGAATGCTGGTTGCTTCTAGATACATACGGCAGACCCTTCTCCCCCTTACAAGTGAGGCAGTACATACTAAAGTATTAGACCTTTTTCATATAAACAGTATTTGAATGAGAAAGGCTATATTTAATGTGAGCTGACAAAGCAGGGCCTAAAACACAACCACCAGCAAACTCTAAAAGATGTTATCCCTGTCTTCTCAGTCCTCTTTTAAAATAGGAAATACTGAAAATGATCCTTTTAAGCTCTTCTTTTCAGTTCTTTTATACACATATTTTCAGTCTCAACCTACTGCCCAACCCTTCCTTCCAACCCCCCCCCCCCAAAAAATCAAGATGATTCACATTTTTTCTTTACTGACCAGCTCAAATCCCCTGGGGAGACAAAAGAGATTCAGTGTCCTCTTTTGTCAAAATATGCGACTAGGCAAAGGTAGCAACAAATCGCCCATCACATGGGGAAGATGGTCCCACTTTTCAGCATCAGGGATAAAACGCCTAACCCTGAAACTGTATCTTTTCTCATACCTAGAAAAATGGTAGACAAAAAAAACCATTAACCCCCCACCACCACAGGTGGCTTCCATGTGTGATATCTTCTGGAAGTAATATTTTCTTTTTGAATGTTAGCACCCTCCTATATTCAGTGACTGTATTAGAACTGAAATCAGCAACCTTTCTTGCATTTCAGGATTTATTAGTACACAAAACAATTTCTAAAGGATTATCATGAATTTTTATCAAAAGATCACCATAAAAAGCCCTTATGGGCCAGTTGGAAATTTAGAGATATTTTCTTCAGTCATTAGAATTCTCACATTATGTAATTCTTTTGCATTTAAAAAATAATTTCTCTTAGTTGATGCTCCTAAACCACCTCTGTTAGATTCTCATACTCCAGCTTGCCAGGTTCCTATGGAAATGGTAAATCTTCACTCCCTGTAAATGTAACCTTTTCCAGATGGGTTCGGAAAACAGATATCCTGAAGTTGTCTTCAATAACTTTTGAATTTTAAGTTACAAAATGCACAAAATTTTCAAACTATGTCTGTCTGTTGTTTCATTTTTTGGGTTTTTTTTCTTGTTTAGGTTTTTGGTTTGGGGTGTTTTGCTTTTTTTTTAAGGAAACAGAAAAACCCCTTTCCTGCAATTGGTACTTTACTTTTGCCTGGGCTTTTTGTTGTCCTTTCACTTCATCCTTGTAATTTGATTTTCTTATTTCAACAGTGTTTATTTGAAGCTGTTCCCTCTATTTTTCAGTCTAGATAATTTCCTTCAGATTAAAGACCAAATATTAAAAAAACCCTGTATTGTCTTAGTATTTAATATACTCTAGCTACAGTGAAACATAAAGCATACTAGCAGTTGCAGTAGTTGTAGTAGTATTCAGATGTGAAAGTGTGTACAGGTTTGAAGCCTTACTTTTCATCTAACAACAGATGAAAATTTTCTAGACTGCATGTACAAAATATGTTTATAATTGTAAGTCAAATCCTAGACATTGATTTTGGTTATATTGGTAACTTCAACAACAGTCTGATTCTTTTATATGAAATCATTTATTTTTAAATTGGAATGTAAAGAAATAAAATTAATTTGTTTGGCATTGTTTAGCTTTTCTTAATTCAAAATTTGTGACAAAGAGCAGTAAGACCAATGTGTTTCCATTTTCTCTCTCTCATACATCAAACTGATGGAAATACTGGCTGAGTAGTCTAAAATTGTCCAGCTTTCAAATTATTATTAACAATAATTATGTTTTTAAAAAGCCAGCTGTAGCTACCATTCTAGCATTCATTCAGTATATACTAATCTTGTAGTCTAAGGAAACCTTATCTACATGAGAAACTAATTTGGCCATTAACTTTATATTTTTTTTTATATATATATATATATATAAAATATAAATAAAAATACATTTTAAGGTGGCCATAAAATTAAAAAGTCATAATTAAAAATCAATCTCAGCATTTGTCCTTTCTCTTGCCTGGAGCTGTGATCAGCTGGGAAAAAAAAAAAAGTGTGCAATTTTTCATAGCAATAGTTCTGGGAAAGCAAAATTTTCATTCTGTAAGAAATTTTCATCATTTGATCTTGCTTTAATTCTACTTGGATAAACTGTAACTCTGAATCTTTCTGCAGAAAGAGATGTTGATAAATTATTTAAAACCTAAATTTCCATTATCTGTTGATTTTTATCCTTAAAAAGATGTTCACTGTTACAGAATATTTTTCTCTCTGATAAGAAAGAAAAAGATATAAAACGGAGAAAATATACATGGATGCCATCTATTCCTCAGAGTATGCCACTTAAGAGAAATACACTCTGAGAACAGCCCTTGATTTTACTTACGTGTGTGTATATTTATACAGGGTCTTTTCAGATTCTTTTGGAATTGTTAAAGTTCATGCTATCAAGTCCTACTTTGATTAGCAGTCTTGTGGTTTATTGCTCCCTCTGCAATAAAAACTCATGGAAAATATTAGAAAAACAAGCTGATAAATGAATTCAGATGCTTAAAATTGCTTTCTACATTTGTCTTGTAACAAAGAGCTCAGCTTTATTCCTTGTGTTGGGTTTTTTGCACCGACAGACACCTTATTTTAACAACTTCCTCCCGTGGTTTATTCAGTCGCTCTCACATTCAGTGTTTTAGAAGGAAGAGGGGTTCATTTGCTATGAAGCTTTGGATAGTACAAAACATTTCCATTCACAATAAAAATACAGTGAATTCAAACACATGTCAGAATACTGTATCCCACAAAGTGCCAGTAAGTGTATTCTGTAAAGCTCTAACACAGCTAAGTGCTATTACAGTGCAACCATGAAAGTAGTTTTTTGAAATCCAGGTGAGATTCTTACCTTACCTCCTTTATGAGACTTTGTTTTGATTAGTCATTACTGCCCTAAGGAAATCATTCCAAGAGCAAGCAATGTAAACAAACAGATACATTTTTTTTGTTGCCACAATTTTGTAACTAGGTATTGGGAATTATAATTGAAAGATCAATGTAAATGTCAAAGACATTCTCTTTTGGGCATATCTGCTTTCACCCGAACTTTTTGAAGACCCCATTCAAGTTGTGTGAGTTTACTGTGATTTTCTGATGAATAACCACAAAAAGAGTGTGAAAATAGAATAATAATAAAAAACCCAAACCAATTGACAACGACTGTTACAACATCTGGTTTTTAGGCTCCTGTGGAAACCAAAATCTTTGAGTACAAGTGTGGAGAGGAAATAATGGAGGTGAAAACAGACATGGAAAAAAAGGAAAAAAAAAAGCTGCATTCTGGTTGCAGTTTTGCCAAATAAGAAAGCAAAACACAGGGACATTCCTGAAATCTTGTCTCAACCAAGAATTCATATGCTAGTCTATTACAAAAGTATGCTGCAATCTTGAAGTGCTCAAGTGTTGTGACCCAAGCGTAGAACCCGGCACTTGGCCTTGCTGAACCTCATACAATTGGCCTCAGCCCATCGATCCAGCCTGTCCAGATCCCTCTGCAGAGCCTTCCTACCCTTGAGCAGACCAACACACCCACCCAGTTTGGTGTCGTCTGCAAACTTGCTGAGGGCACTCAATCCCCTCATCCAGATCATCGATAAAGATATTAAACAAGACCGGCCCCAAAACTGAGCCCTGGGGGACTCCGCTTGTGACCGGCCACCAACTGGATTTCGCTCCATTCACCGTGACTCTCTGGGCTCGGCCGTCCAGACAGTTTTTTACCCAGCGAAGAGTGCACCTGTCTAAGCCACGATTCGCCAGCTCCTCCAGGAGAATACTGTGGGAGACAGTGTCAGAGGTTTTACTATAGTCCAGGTAGACAACATCCACAGCCTTTCCCTCATCCACTGGGCGGGTCACCTGGTCATAGAAGGAGATCACATTGGTCAAGCAGGACCTGCCTTTCATGAACCCATGCTGGCTGGGCCTGATCCCTTGGTTGTCCTGCACATGCCCTGTGAGTGCCCTCAGGATGAACCTCTCCATAATCTTCCCTGGCACCGAGGTCAGGCTGACAGGCCTGTAGTTCCCCGGATCCTCCTTCTGGCCCTTCCTGTAGATAGGCACCATATTGGCAAGCCTCCAGTCATCCGGGACCTCGCCTGTTAACCAGGACTGCTGATAAATGATGGACAGTGACTTGGCAAGCTCCTCCGCCAGCTCCCTCAGCACCCTTGGGTGGATGCTATCAGGCCCCATAGACTTGCAAGTGTCCAGGTGGCATAGCAGGTCGTTAACTGCTTCCTCCTGGATCCCAGGGAGTTTATTTTGCTCTCCATCTTTTTCTTCCAGCTCAGGGAGCTGATTACCCTGAGGATACCTGGTATGGCTGTTAAAGACTGAGGCAAAGAAGGCAGTAAGTACCTCAGCCTTTTCCTCATCCTTCGTGACAATGTTCCCTCCCGCATCCAGTAAAGATGAAGATTCTCCTTGGCTCTCTTTTTGTTGCTAATGTATTTATAGAAACATTTTTTGTTATCCCTTACGACCGTGGCCAGGTTGAGCTCTACCTGGGCTTTTGCCTTTCTAATTCCCTCTCTGCATGACCTGACGAGGTCCTTGTACTCTTCTTCAGTTGCTTGCCCCTTCTTCCAAAGGTGATAAACTTTTTTTCCTGAGTCCCAGCAAGAGCTCCCTGTTCAGCCAGGCTGGTTGCCTTCCCCACTGGCTCTTCTTATGGCACATGGGGACTGCCTGCTCCTGCGCCTTTAAGATTTCCTTCTTGAAGAAGGTCCAGCCTTCCTGGGCCCCTTTGCCCTTCAGGGCCATCTCCCAAGGGACCCTCTCAACCAGTGTCCTGAACAGGCTGAAGTCTGCCCTCTGGAAGTCCATCGTAGTGGTTTTGCTGACCCCCCTCCTTACCTGGCCAAGAATTGAGGACTCTATTATTTCATGATTGCTAAGCCAAAGGTGGCCTCCGACCTTCACTTCTCCAACCAGTCCTTCTCAGTTCATAAACAGCAGATCAAGCAGGGCACCTCCCCTGGTAGGCTCCCTTACCAGCTGTGTCAGGAGGTTTTCTTCCACACACTCCAGGAACCTCCGGGACTGTTTCCTTTCTGCTGTGTTGTATTTCCAGCAGACGTCCGGTAAGTTGAAGTCCCCCACAAGAACAAGGGTTTGTGATTGCAAGACTTCTGCCAGTCATTTGTAGAACGCCTTGTCCGCCTCTTCATCCTGGTAGGTGGTCTATAACAGACCCCCAGCAGGATATCTGCCTTGTTTGCCTTCCCCCTCATCCTTACCCATAAACACTCGACCTTGTTATCACAATCAGCGAGCTCTATACAATCAAAACACTCCCTAACATACAGAGCCACTCCATCACCTCTCCTTCCTTGCCTATCCCTCCTGAAGAGTTTATAGCCATCCTTTGCAGCACTCCAGTCATGCGAGTCGTCCCACCATGTTTCTGTGATGGCGACTACATCATAGCTGTCCTGCTGCACAATGGTTTCCAGCTCCTCCTGTTTGCTGCCCATGCTGTGTGCATTGGAGTAGATGCACTTGAGCTGGCCTATTGATTTTGCCCCCAACATCGTCATGCCACCCCTAGGCTCATGTCTAGGCAGCCTGGTTTCATCCCCATCCCCCTTCGAATCTAGTTTGAAGCCCTCTTGATGAGGCTCGCCAACTCGTAAGCATGTAACTGAATTCTGTGCTCATAGCATGCAAATAGGGTAAAGAAGGGTTTATGGCTTTGGCTGATTTTCCTTCTACAGTTCCTCTACTACATCAGCATACAAATTACACTTCACCTGCAGGCAACTGATTTGGCACTGTTTTATGGTGTATGTTTATTTATAAACATGTGCAGTGTATACCAAATGGTTCAGTAAAGTGGCCTGCCAACTCCAATCAGTTTGCACTGGATAATGCTGCCCTGTTTCCATCGTGGTTCTCCCACAGTCTTTGTGCCGAGGGATCTCAGTGTGGCACAGGAGCCATGCTAGTGGGGTGGCTCCTGTGGAGGACTCCTATCCTGCCCTCCAACATTGTATTCTTGTACACATAAGCACTTATCTGTAGGGACTGGACTGTAAGAATGACTGCCAGTGAATATTTCATCTTAGGTATCAGGACTACCTCTTTTCCTTCTGTTTCTTTTATCTCAAAAGTAATTTCCTTTTTTTACTGTAGTGTTTTTCTGGCTCTAGTTTTTTGGGTTTTTTTTTGTTTTGTATTGTCACTTTTCTTACTGGACACTTCTCTAGCCTGCTTTTCTACTAACATGGCTGTTCCCTGAAAATAACAGTCCCTTTGACCTCTGTGTTAGTGTCACGGGGATTAAATAAAATCACTGAACTGTTTAACTTTGTAAATTCTAGCTTAAGTGCTCTGGAGTGTGACCATTTTATTAACTAAACCCCTGAGCATATTATTATATTTACTTCTTTCACACAGTGTTACTCACTACTGATGAAAGAGTAACTTTGTATACATTTAATATAAAATAAAAGCCCATTGCCCTGAGGAATTTATCATTTCAGTTCAACAGACAGTATGGGAAAATGCAAGAGATTTCTGTGGTTTTGGTCACTGATGACAGAATCACAGAATCACAGAATCACTATGGTTGGAAAAGACCTGTAAGGTCATCAGCTAACACCACCATGCCCATTAAACCATGTCCCACAATGCCACGTCCACACATTCCTTGAACACCTCCAGTGAGGGTGACTCCACCACTTCCCTGGGCAGCTTATTCCAGTGTTTCAGCACTCTCTCAGTAAAGAAATTTATCCTAATATCCAGCCTGAACCTCCCCTGGTGCAACTTGAGGCCATTTCCTCTTGTCCTGAATCTCTGTGATCTCACTGCGGTTAACATTTCACCATGGGAATCTAAACTTATCTACAAGATACCTTCTGCTGACATTATCTGTTTTAAATTTCTGATAGTTTTATTCTTACTTCCATTCTTAGAAGTGTGAATATTAATGACAGCGGAAGGACAGAGGAAGGCTTGAAATATTAAGCAAAACAGAACCAGTATTTTGAACCACAAAATTATTGATGTTTTAAGGGATACTTAAAGAAGGCTTAGACAAAGGCAATACACAGACTAATCTCCTAAAATTATCTATATTAAGAAAGTTTCTGTCACTGTATTACAATCAGAGAAGAACCAAAATCACCACAAGTGAAGCAGGTTTAATTTTCTTAAGGAAAATTTCTGTCTATTTATGTTCATGAGAAAGTGTCTCAGATGAAAGCTACATTCTGCCTACATTGAACACAGCAACAGAATTAGGCTTGATTTTAATAGCCTTAAGCCTATGTATTTCATTATGAGTTATATGCTTGTTATTAACCTAACCTACCTATCCACCTCCACTCTTCCTTATCTTCACATTTTGTAATGAAATTGTCTCTCCCTACTGCTTATTTTCTTCCCAGCTCCCTCTTTGTTCATTGGGTGGTAAAGGCAGCAGTCATCCCGCTCTGCAGACCGAACATCGCAAGCTCCTTCCAACTCCTCTCATAAGATCGTCTCATCATTCCCTTAATCGTTCTTGTAGTCCTCTTCTGCAAACAGCTCTGTTAGGAGAACATGCACATGCTTTCTAAATATTAGCAGCAAGATTTATCACAGATTTATATCTTTTTGTTAGCACTAGGGCATATACACAATACCAAAGATTCCTCAGCTATCCAAATTGAAAAGTAAAGTCGAAATAGGAAGTACGGCTGCAGTGCAGTTACAACTGGGTAGAGAAGGATACCATTACAATATACAAATGTCTAGTGTCATTTGAGAGATATCACTTTTTTATCATATTTGTAGACTCTTTGCTAACTCTAATATCTTTTTTGTGATGTTTGTTCATTCAGCTGGATATGCAGCACTCCAACCAAGTTTGTTATGATTGCTTCAGGTACAGATAGGTATAATATCTTTGATTTTATAGAAAAAGAAGTCCAGAAAGCCTCAACATTTGAATCCCTACCTCCTCAGTCTATTAAACTGATTAATGAACTCTCTTTCTTGACCAATGCTTCTTGGTTTTTGAGCTCCAAGCTTTAGAGACTCCATTTGAACACAATCAGTCAATCACTAGTCAGTCCAAAACTTTTCGCTGTGACTAGCTCTTCCAAAAAGTCTACAACCACCTCATCTAAAATTGTCAGTACTTCCTAAAATAAGTTAAAAAACCCTTTAAGGTTAATTCCATGACAATTGTGGCTATCTCATTCAGTAATATCTGGAATATAGTTATTGCTATAATTTGGTTTCTGATTGATAGCTAAGAATGCCAAGACTTTCATTATAAGTTTCAGTAGCATTTAACTCTCTAACATTTTTTTTTTTGTTAACAAATACAAATCTGACCATATCTAAGCTATCCCTTTGACTTCATGGTGAAATCTCCAGCATTATGCCAGTTTATATTATCTTATTCTCTTAAACTGGTTTTGACCCAAATGAATTTTACTGTAGACCTTTTCTCATATCAGAAATAGTGTTAATAACACTAGCATACATGGCTAATCCATGCCTTTTCTTTCTTTACTATTTTTTTTAAACAGCTCACACCCTTGCTATACTATCATGAATCTGTTATTTCAGAAAATTCTCCATTGTCTTGCCTTGGCTACTTGTTTTAGCATGCAACTTCATAGTTATTCCTAAATTTTCTCACCCATTTTGCCATTAAACTAGGCAAAGTTTGTTAATTAAATTCATCATGTATCTAACTTTATTCACAAGTCAGGGTTGGTTTTTTTTCTTATTGTCATCATCAGGTAGCTGTTCTCTTCTCTTTTCTCTTTTTTTTTTTTATTAAGAAAAAAGATTTCTTCCTTTCCCCAAACTTTTTACAATGAGACACAAAGCTTTTGTTCTGTAAATACCATGCAGTTTCTATAAGGCACAAAAAGAATGCAAAATACAGACGTGAAGTACTAGAAATTACATCATGCAAAACACATGGAAGCACAAAAATAGATTCTCTAACTCCAGATGAGTTAACTACCTTGTTCTCAAAAAAAGAAGTCCCATTTAGAGTGCTCTGCTTACATCTTTCTGGTCTTTAGGTGTCTGCTTTCAGGTGCCCTTTACTTAATTACGCGCTTGAATAAGCCACAGAACACTTTAAATAAAACTAACTGTCCCATTATAATTAAAATAAAATAATTTGCATGAAGAATGTACTTAAAGTCAGGCTTCTTTAACCTTCTTATTTTAAGTATTAGACTTGCTTAAATACTTCTAAAATCTTTATTCAAAATGGATGAATATATGTAAGCTGGACAGGACTGTGCTGTGAATGTAAAACAGAAGCCATCTGAGATCATTACACAATCACGTACTTTCCTGTGACATTTCAAAAGGAACTTGTTTATCTTTCAGGAAGCTTCTACTTTCAAAATTTCTCTTCAATCTTTGTTTTTAAGTTTTGCTGGTGCATTTTAATTTACTCTCACTTCACACATTCGTCTTTTTATTCCATTCAGATTGCCACAGAAACATTTTTTGTCCCTCTGTTAAAGATGTGAAATATTTTGCCTCATATTTATAGCAAAGTCTGATAGTAATTAAAATACAGCCCTTTCAAATCTTATTTCTTATTGCTCAGATTTATAGTATTCTACTAACAGATTCTATATGTAGTAAAGGGACAGTTCTTATAACGAAATTTTATTTTAGTTGTTTTTATCTTGATAAAATACAATAACTTTGGTTGAAATGCTTCAAGAGAAGTGTCTTGTTTAGACTTCCACTTCACTCAGAGTGTTTGTTGCCCCTTTGGTGAATTTTTCTTCTTTATGTCAGTTCCAGTGAATTAGCCTCTTCCAAGAATGAGAAATCAGGGCAATGTATTGTTTGGTTCTTATTGAAAATACCCGATTATTTGTTTCTCTGTGAAATCTTATCTCACCTCACTTCTTTAGATCAGAGTCTTAATTTATTCAGTGAGTTACCCTGTGACTGACATTTGCCATTTCAGTGAAAATCTGCAAGAACCTGGCTAAGTTATAAGGCTTTGCAAAATCTGGACTTGAAGATGTTAAGTAGAGACCTGTTTGGTCCCTAAAGTATGACAATTCATTTGCCAAAAAAAATTATCTGCCCTCCAGCTTAAATTATTTTTTCTTCAATTTTTGTGTCCACTGGTCTTCTGGATACAAAATAAGATAGAAGGAATGAGTAATTATCTCACTGCGGTTGCTGCTGCTGTTTGGTCTTAGAAATACAGAGCAAACCCATCAAAAAAAGAGAAGAATTTGGAGTGCATAATTTGGAAGGAAAAAAACAACTTTGGAGACTAGTAGGTGGACATAGGATTGGCTTAAAAGGGAAACAACCACTGAAATTCAGCCATTCAGGCTGGGGCTGCCAAGAAAATATGGGAGTCATTGTAAAGTGAATGTCTGAAGGGGTTAAAGCCCTTATGCTAGGCTAAAGCCCAAAATTGTAGCAGAATTAGGCTGGGCATAATGCGGTTGGGACTACGGATGGAACAGCAAGCGAAGTATTGTTTTGGAGACTGATCAGTACATATTCCTAAAGAACCTGGTCTACACTAGAGAGTCTGGACTTTTAATTTTTCTCCCCCCTTATGAATATCCATGACACTAATTGATAAACCTGTTTCAAGTATGATGTAAGAAGATAACTGTTTAGTATCATACTAATTATTTGGCATAGGAAAAGTTCCAGCAGCTTCTAATTCCTGGATTGCAGAGTCAAGGACAGAGGGTTTTGAAGTATATAATTAAAAGACAGCAGAAACTGCACTGAATCTGGGCTAGAAAAATGAGAAACTTCAGGCCTTGAACCTGAGGCACTCTGCATAAAATTTCTGCTATAAGGAATAATGTCAAGTGCTTTCTTCTCAGTGCAGAGATGAAATACTTTTAAAATAATACCAATATAGTGGGTAATGTCCTGCTTTCCACTCTGATTTAAGGTTCATAGCAGTGGTGCATTATTGCCAGGAATCAATGGAACAGAGGAAATGTCATCAGTTCCTTATATTAGTGATTTTTCTTCATCTTTTGCTGCACCAGCTAATATCTGTCAGGTATCTTCACTGAATGAAGAGAATAATTAATATTTTCAGAGCCAGGGGTTAATTCAGCAGTTCCATTATAAGACATCAAAGAAAGCATAAAAAAAAGCACAATTTCAAGCTAATACATTATTTCAGAGGTTACTACTGAAGGCATACTTTTAACCTTTTTTTTTTCACAGAGCTATCTTTTAACTCTGTGTAAATCTATGTAAAATTATATTTCAATTTAGTAATCTTGCAAGAACAGATTTTGGTTTAAAGTACTGGAGTATGTAGATCGGTGACTTCTCCCACACTTAATCCACAAAAACTTTTCAGGCAGCTCACAAAGAGGTGGTTCATCACACAATGTCCTTTTCAACTAACAGAAGGAGATGTGAAAAGGAATCTAGCGAAGAGTGAACAGGATGACCAACTTGCTTTCAGAAGAGACTTACTGCATTAAAGGTGACTAAGATAAAACACATTCCAAAAAGAACATCTGGTTCACTTGCAAGGAATCGCCACCTTTCGGTAACAAAAGGAACCAAACACCACAGACAAAGAAGAGAACAGGGAATCCAGGCTGCTGACAGCTCCTCATCAAATGAACAGGAAGGACAAGGGGACCAGAGTGGTGCTAACACAATCCATCAGAGGCCTGTAGCTTGAATCCTGTGGCATCATTCTTGCACAAATCACAGGGAAGAAAAGTGGGGAACAGAGGGTAACAGCCACTAGTTGTAACATTCTGTGAAGTGGTTCCAATGTCTATCCTCTATTCTTTAGAAGACCTAGCCCAGGAAGACTGGTTACGCTCAAATAAAGCTCTTAACCATGACACCTATGATTTCTCAGACTCTAGAAGAGTCACCTTACAAGCTGCCTTCCATATCTCAAGTCTGACAACTCCTGTGGGACAAAGTGTCCCACAAGCCCATTTGTTTCTTTAATCACTCTGAAGAAGACTTTCTGTGAGGAGGCAGATAGCTCCTCTGTAAATGGCAAGAAACTGTTATTCTCACTTTCAGAGGCAATGATGACTCCACCAATCAAAACAAGGGGAAAAAAAATACTTATGAAAGTCCATTTCTGCTACCATCCTGCCAAGTTATTTAAGGAGTTTTCATTAAAAGAAATATCCACTCCAGTCAAAATGAGGTTTTCACTTCCTAAAACCATTACCTTTCTCTGTCTTTTGAAGGATTAAAGAAGTATCTCATTTTCTTCAATAAGTTCCCTGTTATGAGATATATACCGTACTGAGAAGTGGGCAATGGGAAGGAATCTCATTAGTGCATTTTGATGGACTAGGGGAAGGTGGGAAAAGGTACACAGCATACTGCTGGAATGGCAGGAGAAGTGCTGCATGCAACCTCTCCATGTTGCCAGTTAACTGGATGGCAAATCTAATCAAGATTATAATAAAAAAGGGTGAATATTCACCAGTCTCATAGGTCTCACAAGGTCTTACTATTTCTCCAGTACACACCCCATGCAAACTCCGCTTTTTAACACAGAACAGATGGAAAAGTATGTTACTGCTTTCCTTGGTATCATGAAGAGAAAATATAGGTACACAAAACCTTCTTGCGTGATACATTCAACTTTTAATTCCAGTGTGATCTCAGAAGTTAATTTTAGAATAATAATGTTATCCTGAACCAGCTAGCCATGGCTTCCAGGGACTCTTGAAGTAGAAATGCTACTAAGGTAATAAATTACTCAAAGGAAGAATTCTGCAATGTGTTTACAAGAGAGTAAGCCATGCCATTGGCCTTCCAGTGTTAGCATGAATGGCAATCAGATAAATTGATTGACCCATGTGAAAAATGTTCTTATTTCACACTGACATACTAAATTAATCAACAGCATAATTCAGATGGGGATAGGGACTCTGACTGTACAGCATGAATAAATGACTTGTGTCTAAGTGCCAGGGAGCAGACGAACTGCCCTGTGAGGGGAACAAGCCAGGACGTCAGGGGGATCCCAATGCAGACCATGCCCTCATGGGCAGATGCAGTCCCATAGGGACCGACAACAGCAGACAGAACTAGGGGCTGCAAAGGTATACATCAACAACACCAGACAAGGCAAAGGAACAAACCATGTCCAAAGTCCATTTTGTACAAGGACGAAAGTGTAAGCAGAAGTAAAAGGAGACAAGACTTCTGTCCAGATGGACTGCAGGTCTATTCAGAAACAAGGGCTACAGACCAGCACAACTGCAACGTAACCCAAGACAGGACTAAAGGCCCCCAGCTGACCTTAAATGGAGCCCCTTGGCCCATGAAAGGAAGGGGAAGCCCCAGCTGAGGCTGGTCAGGCCCATTAAGGTACTTAGGACCCTGACACTTAGACCCTTTGGTTTACAATCAGCTCAAAATTGAAAGGTCTGGGGTACATAATTATCACTGTCATTTGTTGGGAATTATATCTCAATGTTTAAGTCCTTTTGAGAAGGTATGAGAAATATTTCAACTTCCCAATACTTTCAAAATTGTGTATCTTTCATGAAAGGTTGCTCAGGAAATACAGGAACTAAAAATTATATTGAGTAAACAACATCAAATTGTGAAACATGTCTAGTCAATTAATATCCAAGTCAAGATGATGATACTGTTTACCTACTAATGCTGTATTATGACTAAAGATTTAGAGATACTATGTATGAAAAAAACAGTAAGATGTTACAAGGTAAGTGTATATCTATCTATACAATCCAAGAGATCAAAGTTCAGATCTTTTCAGTCAACCATGAGATCTTTGTATTCACATTTCTGTTTGCCTGCTGAAGTGTGTTATTGCTTTCCAGAGTGGGAAGAAAAACAATTTCTATTTGTGTAGCACCTTCATTATAACAGCAATTTGGGTAAAATACCTGTAAGTGCAATGGTAAAATGAATCTATCAGACCCATTAGAGCAGTCAAATCCTTCTACTTCAAGGTGGCAACACACTGCATTTCAGGGATTTGTTAGCAATATCTACAAGCAGTTACAGGAAAAAACTAAGTATTCTTACCCTAGGCAAAATGTTGATCAGATGACCTACTGAGACTTCTTTCTAGGGAATCATTTGTATGCTCCATGTTAGCGTTTTCTTAGTCCTTGTTCAAGCAGATTTCAGGCACCAGTAGTGCCTTTTCAAAATTGTATGTAAAGAGTGAAATCATGATGATGCAAGGTGAGTTGCAGCTGGCTCATGGTATTGTGGTCTCAAACACAAGTAAGTTACTTGACAAACCTGGTTTGCCTGGGAATTCTGCTGGAGATATTGACAAGCCAGTATCAGAGCAAGGAAGTAAAAGGAATGGGGAGAGAACAAGCCCTCTCTGCAATTTTTGCATTTTTCTGGCATGTTAAGGACATCCCTCTTATTGCAGCAATTTGATGCTTCTGTGGTAGCATGTGCTCCAATTAGATTAAAGAAATCATTAAAGCCCTCTGAGCAGTCTGGGTGAGATAATTACTTGTCATTAGCTTACCTGAAAAGGTAAACTAAAATGGGTGGAAGGACTGTAATTGCAAGTCACCTCTCTTGACTTTCTAGTGAGACCAGATTCATGAAATTTCTGGAGCTCGTTCAAATGCAAGACAGAGACAACAATGCAGAAATTTGATCTTCAGGACCATGTACAAAGTTTTCTTCAAGGATAGTATATTTACTGTGAAACCAATGTTTACGTTCCTGTTGGAAGCGAGTAGATTATAATGTGGATATTTCCTCAGTTGTAGAGAACCCCTGGTGTGATTAAGACACCGTAACATACCTTCGTTTCTGGATTGGTGGTCTGTGTGCATGCATTTGGGTGCACAAAGACTTGGAAACGTTGGTAAGAGAAGAACCAGAGATGATACCTAGTGTGAGAATGTAGTTTGTGAGCCTCTACACTGCTGAGTTACACAACAGCATGGAGAAAGTTTTCAGAGACAGGGTACAGACTGTAAAGACTCTTCTTTGTTGAAAAACATTTGGGGGTCATGCAGATTTAGCACTGTAGCTGGTTAACACAAAAGGAATGGTAGCTTTGAAAAATGTTATTGGCACAAAAATTATGAATCTAGGTAGACAGGTTGGAGACAGGTTACCTAAGTACCTACATAGACCTGGCATATAGTGAGTGCAAAATTTACTGGGGAAAATCCCCAAACAGATTTACTCTGAAAATTCAAGGCTGTTCTGAATAACTTGTTTAGCTTTCAAGGAAACCCCATTTTGTCAGCTCCTATGATCAGAACTTGCTTTTACATATTAGTCTGGATAACGTTCATCAGTAGAATGAATGACTGCATTTGTTTTGTCCAGACACCTGTGAGATGGTCTTCATATCATGCTGGGAAGAAAAGGGCACGATGAGTTAACAATTTATTCTTCACCTAAGTAAAATTCCTTTGTAATCTCAAGTAATCTCATTTGGTTTCTATTTATCCTTTCCAACACTCTTGATTGTTGTTTAAATGATTCCTAGTTCTGATTATTTTTATATGTATAAACTTTCATGCCTTTTTAGAATCCAGAAAAATTCTATTCTTCAGTTATACACTGTACAAATGAGTTGCACAAGCTAACTAGTCATAATGTGAAACAGTATTTCTTTATTATTCCAGAATATGGAAGGACATTTTTTCTTGTGCACTGAAAGGGAATAAGTGAAAGTTTCTGTTCTACTACTATACTATCTTTATGACTTTCTCTGCTGTTTAAGATAGAAATGGTTCCAAAGTTATACAAAAACATATTCATATGAATATTTTTCCTCATCTTTCATTGAACTTTCAAGACTTTAGTTATCTTTCAAACTCCACAGTATTTATAAAAAATAATACAGTTAGACACCTTAAAAGAAAATACTATCAATAATGATAATTTCACAGTCCAAATCTGAAGAAAAATTCAGTTGATGTCACCATTAACTCAACTGAGCTTCATCTTCAGTTTTAGTTGGTGCATTCATAACTGAATTTTTAAAAATTAAATTTATAGAAATTATCTACTCCTTTATTTTGGCTTTAAATAATTAAACTAAATAGAGGAAAGCATTCTCAATAAGGCATTAAAATTAAATAATAGTTTAAAATAATAAAGATATAATGAATTATTATTATTACTACTACTACTACTACTACTACTATAAAACACAAAGACCTCCTCAAAAAAAACCCAATCCGTGGCTTGGACATGAAAGGATTTTGAAATACCTAATGAAAGATGATATATGGTGCTTGATTTACCAGGGGCCCAATGTGCTAGTCCAAAGATTATAATTAGGCATTGTGGTCTAAAGAATACATGTATGAGACTTAAAAAGATGCTGAACAAGCCACTTCACCTCTTGTGTTTCAATTATTCTCTCTGCAAAATAGGGATTATGAAGATGATTATCTCATTTGTAAGCAGTTTGAGGTCTGCAAGTTAAGAGCAATATACAAATGCAAGGTGTTACTCTAAGCATCAATGGCAATTAGATTTGATCTCAAGAAATGTAAATTAGGAGTAGCTCTACTGATTTTAATGGAATTATACTAGTTTGTAGTTATCTGTTGTTCAGAAAAGACTGACTAAGAAGCAGTGGTAATTGAAATGCACAAAGAAATAGGATCATTATTAAATAAAAACAGAAAAAATTTTCACAGATTACGTGAAACACTCATGCTAGAGTGTCTTTTAATAACACTTCTCTCAGTCTTTCTCCCTGTGAAATACGCTAGAGCTAGAAACACAGGGGAAAACATAGAAATAACGTGATCTCATATGTATATGTTAATTTAGTTTCTAGTAAAATTAAGAGAACATCATAATTACAGGAGGAATTCTCAACGGAAAGAAACAGAAATCAAAATGACCATGAAGACTGAAATATTTTTCTAGATCTTCCTTTAGCTCAGTTGTGAGCTTCATTGATTTGCGTAATATGTAAGGTAAACTGGTGTATTTGCCACAATATTACTATGCTGTATTGTGCTCTTTTTTTAAAAAAAATTATGACTAAAAAATTAAAACCTTATAAAATTGAAATACTATCAGCATTATTTTAGAAATAGTGTGCTGATTTACTTTCAGGATTTTCAAATTATTGCATAACTTTTTTTTGGAGGATTTATAAAATTAGTTCAGTTAGAAAAAGTCACATATAGTTGTCTTACTTATGTCACGAGCCTTTTCCACCACAGAAACAAGATACTACTACTGGTCCTTTAAAGTCTTTCTTTAGATTTGAGATCATCATAGAAAAATGGTCAGGAAGCTCTCTAGTGTATGGCTGGCTTACAAGAGAAATTTTTTTTATTTAGGGGTAAAAAGTTTTGTTGTTGTTTCTGGGTTTTTTACAGACATTGAGTAAATAACTTCCTTTACTTGATAAACTCACTTGGACAAAAAGAGGTCTTGGATCAAAGCCATGGTTCAGCTGAGATTAGGACTGTACTTTTTAACAAAGGAGCTTTTAACACAACATCAAGGAGAAAACAGTATTTTCATAACAATTTGTGGTTAACCTTCAAAAGAAAACTTGCTTGCTGTTGCTGGTATTCACAAGTGATAGTGATCTTGTGATGTCATGTCTTTAAATGGATTGTTTGCAAATTTCCAACTGTAGAAAGTACAAAAGTCCTGAAGTCATCACCACAGCTGAACAATTTTGAATCATCTAGGACAGGTGACAGTACTGACCTCTGTTCAGTGGTTAGTTCAGATCATGCTCACACACACACACACACAGAGAACTATGATTCTACAGATAAAAATTATTTTTACAAGAGCTACATGATAAATCAGGAACATGCTCATAATTTCCATTAAAAATACTTTAATTGCCAACAATTTAGGACACAATTTTTCATTACTGCAGTCAATAGCCATTTTACCATTGATATCTACCTAATTAAAATGGATTGTTATATATGACATACAATGTGCCACAGGTCTTCACTACAAGACTTTTAGGCTGAGGTTTTGTAGAATAAATGAAATAATACTTTCCCCTTTTGATATTTAAGCATTTCACTTGAGATGAGCATGAAGCCTATTGAGACATAGAATGTTTTTTTCTTTTCCATTGAGTAGGGAAAAAAATGTTTTCCTTTTCTCAAGGTTTTTTTTTTTAAACAAAACAAAACAAAACAAGCCAAAATAGTTTTAGAAGCTAATAGTCTAACTATGTAGGGCTTAAATGAGCCAGTGTAATTATAGCTTTACTGATGATTAAGTCAAACTGCTTTGAAGAAGATCCCTGTGTGCAGCTTTTCTCTTTGGTAACATAATAAAAACTAACCCATCAAATTCTATTTAGATGTAAGTACTAGCAATGAGACCATACCAAATACTAGTACAGCATTCTAATAATTGTTAGTAAGAATTACACACATTCATTAAGAGACTATTCCCCTCATAACTCTTCATATTTATGTTTCACCAGACAGACAAAAACATCCTTTTTTTTTTCCAAAACAATTTTGCAAGACTCTTCAATGTATGGCCTAACAGTCCGCACAGCTCTATGAGCAGAGGCCATGACTCTCATAAACATGCTAAGGAGGGCCACGTTAATTACATCCCCTAAGCTGTAATTGCCCAGGGTGATTACAGAGCCGTTTCAGGTCAGGCTGTTGTGGTTTTCAGCTCTCTCATAGTGGCTAGTATATAACCTTGATTCACATTATAGCTACTTTCTATTCCTATTCTGAAATATTTAAACCTGTTGCAGATTCGTTCACCAAAACCAGTTCATTTAGCCAAAGAAATTGTGGGCCTGTTACAGTCTCTATTCACTCTCTATTGGTTTTTTTTACACCAGTGTGTACCAGTACTGGATGTTTCAGAGGAAGACATGCAGAACCCCAACAATGGGCAACATCTTAAACTTTCTGTTACTCATCAGAACAATACTTGTTGCTTTGTTATTTCACAGAGTGTTTATGCCAGATTCCCAGCTTCACAGATTCAGATGCTTTTTCATTCCTTGGGAACCAGTGATGAGTTGATCTCACTAAACTTCAAGCTTCTAGTCCTAGACTCCTTGCCTAAGCTAGTCTTCTGTTATTCTGCAAAAAAACAATAGAAAAACAGTTTAATATCTGATATGTGGATGCAAAACCTGCTGTGAACCTTTAAAAAAAACAGATTTTTAGAATGCTGCAGCCACCGCAATCAAAATATTACTTGTATAGGGATTTTCAGACTATGCCAATGAGCACAATATCAAGGGAAGGGAATAGATGGAAGAGGACGGAAAATGTTTTCAGGAGGAAAGGCTGCAGGTAGTAAGGTTAAATGAATTATTGTGTTCAAGCTTTTAAGAGGTTCTTATCAGCAGAGTAACTTTCTAAAAGAAAATATTTTAGACTGTGAAAGAATGTCTGAAAAATGTCAGTTTAAAATATGTATACATTATCAAGGTTATTCTAACAACAAGTTAAAAGAGGACATTCTAAAATCCTCCACATTCTAATAGTTTATTCTGAAATCCAACCAAAAAGTAAAAAGGCAACTTTTAGAGACATTTGAATCCTCATTTTTTTGTTAGCTTAACTTGAACAATTTCTGCAAAAACTAAACATAATGAACAGTGTCAATATACATACATTTCATAGACTATGTGCTGCTCAGACAAGAATAATTACCAGTAGGAAGACAAATCCCTAGTGACAAGCTGGGAAGTCAGGCCAGCCAGGGAAGGTGAGTCACAGCAGGGCAGGAGGTCAGGCATGGCACACCTACAGCACTGCTCAGGCAAGGACTAGAGGACTGAGTTCAAACAGCAGCTCTCCAGTTAAGGAGGAAGGGAGGCTCCTGATGAGGCTCCTTGAAGCTCTTTCTCACAACTTCATTGTTGTCACAGCAGTCTGGTCCCTAGTTACAAAACTGTGATACAGCAGAGGGGACTTTGAACATAGGGAGCTAAAACGCCTGGAAGGCAGAAGTGGCTGCCGAGCTATTGGTGCACTTGGGGCTCCAACAGTAGTTTCAACAGCAAGACTTGTGTAGCAGACTCCTACCAACCTTGAAAATGTTGGTGGTAATATTCAGACTATACCCCATTCTGATGATTATTCTTCTATAATTTAGAAATTATTTCACTGTATGTAATCATGACTGACAGCTGATTAGAAAACAAAACAAGTTTAAATGAGAGAAAATCACAGTATCACAGGAAAGATCAAGTTTTTAGTGCCATTCTTGAGCTATGCAAAAGGTCACATGCAAGTCTTCTGCTCTGGGATTAATGTCATCATTCCTGGGATATATTTATTCATGAAAGGCACTTACCTTTGAGCAAACATAGGTTTTTGATGCTGCCATTTAGACAGGAAACTTTATGCTTTGAACAGCAAGACCTTTTCTCTGTTGTTTTGTTTGGGAAAATGAAATAGATCCAGAGAATTAGTTTATCCTTAGGGGATGTTTGAAAAGTGGTCATGGACCCTATAAAAGAACAGTGTGTTTGCTTCCCCTAAAGGCTTTTTTTCGTATTATATAAAACCTGACAAAATTGATCCATTGGTATGTGCAAGATTTCAGGTACATATTCCTGAGAAACTATCAAACAATTTTAAAATCAGCTGGGGATGTAGGAATATATTATATAAATTTCTGTAAAGGAGAAATAGAAGAATGAAAAATTAAAGGATTCATCACAGTGTAAACTTTTTTTTTTCCTCTTAATAGAGCAAAATAATTATTTGGTCAATAGACATAAAATCCAAATCTCCACAGTTTAAAAATATTCTCCTAAGATAACATTAGGCTCCTTTTTTCATAATGTTGAGGTCCAATGATTTTCATAGTTTCTATTTATTTCTCTGAATATCTAGACTGGAATATCTGCTGTCATCTACTGTGTTTCTAAAATAAGATTTATCAGAGTTTCACTATGAAAAAGTCCTTTTCACATACCAAAGAAATATTAGGTCTAGTAATTCAAGTTGTGGTCAATTCAAACAAATTGTTCATTCCAAATAGACTTCTACAAGTGCTGAATTAAAACAAAGTCACAAGCTTTCCATGTCTTAGTTTGCATTTCTTGTTTCAGGCAATAAAATGCTGTAAAGAGAATTCTGCAACACTGTAAAATTCTGAAGGTATGTAGTATTACATAATAGCACAATCCTTGGGATAAATTTTAAAGTACTTTTGGGCCTTTTATGGAATTATTCTTTACTTTAAAAATAATTTGAAAAAACATTCCTCTTTCTGATTAAATCAGAATACCAGTGACATTGTATCTCCCCATAAAAACCGACCAAATAGCTCAAGGAACTGGAGTAGGCAGAAACAGAATAACAGAATAGCTGAGGTTGGAAGGGACCTCTGGTGATCACCCAGACCAACTCCCCCTGCTCAAAGCAGGGGCACCTAGGTCTGGTTGCTCAGGGTCACATCCTGTTGGGTTTTGAATATCTCCAAGGGTGGACACTCCACAGCCTCTCTGGGTAACCTCTTCCAATCTTTGACCACATTCAGAGTAAAAAGTGTTTTCTTATGTTTAAATCTAATTGCTGGTGTTTCAGTTTGTGCCCTTTGCCTCTTGTCCTCTCACTGGGCACCACTGAGAGAAGTCTGCTCCTTCTGTTTTACTCCCCGCCATCAGGTATTTATATGCATTGATCAGATGCCCCTGAGCCTTCTCTTCTTCATGCTGAACAACCCCAGCTCTCTCAGCCTTTCCTTGTATGCCACATGCTCCAGTCCCTTCATCATCTTTGTGGCTGTTTGCTGGACTTGCTCCAGTATGTGTCCATCTATCTTGTACCAGGGAGGCCAGAATGGGACCCAGCACTCCAGATGTGCCTCACCAGGGCTGAGCAGAGGGGAAGGATGACATCCATTGACCTGCTGACAATGCTTTGCCTAATGCAGCCACAGATGCTGTTGGCTTACTTTGTCACAAGGGCATGTTGTTGGCTCATGTTCAACTTCTTGTCCACCAGAACAATGAAGCAAATATGCCTCAGTCAGTCCCCAGCATGTACTGGTGCATGGGATTATTCATACCCAGGGGTAAGACTTTGCATTTTGTGCTGTAAAACTTGATGAGGTTCCTGTTGGCCCATTTCTGCAGCTTCTTGAGGTTCTTCTGAATGGCAGCTCAACCATATGGTCTATTAACCTCTCCTCTCAGTTTTATATTGTCAGCAGACTTACTAAAGGTGCACTTCTGTCACATTGTCCAGGTCATTACTGATTGTCTTAAGCAGTACTGGACCCAATATCAGCCTCTCAGTGCACCACTACTGACTGGCTTCCAGCTGGACTTCATACTACTGATCACAGCATTTTAGCCAGTTCTCAGTCCACTTTGTTGCCCACTTTTGTAGTCCATATTTAATCATCTATGAAGATGTTACAAGAGACAGTGCTGAAAGCCTTAATAAAGGCAAGATAAACAGCATCCACTGCTCTTCCCTTATCCCGAAGCCAGTCATTTCTTTGCAGAAGGCCATTAGATTGGTCAGATTTGAGTTCCCTTCACAAATTCATGCTGACTATTCCCTATTACCTTCTTGTCCTTAATATGTTTCCAGGTTTAAAAGCTTTATAGGATTATTTGCTCCATCACATTCCCAAAGACTGAAGTAAGGCTGACCAGACTGTAGTTCCCTGAATCCTCCTTCTTGCCCTTCTTGAAGATAAGTGTGATTTTTGGTTTCTTCCAGTCTTCAGGAACCTCCCCTGATTATCCTTTATTGAGAGTGGCCTTGCAATGACATAGGCCACCTCCCTCAGTACTTGTGGGCAAAGACCACACAGAGCAGAAAGGCTATTGCACTGGCTCTGAGTAGAGAGACATCTTTTCTTATTTTGTTACACATTTTAAAATGCTAAATTCCAGGATCTCGGTTAAGGTTGGTCTAAACAGTATTTAAGCCATACTGCATTCCTTTTAACAAGATCTGACATGATTCTAAGAAATGTTTGAACAGTGCAGTCAGTTCTGTGTCTTTTAATGGGAATAAAAACATTATTTCATTTGCCAGTGCTGTCGTTCTCACTGTATTAAATTCACTTATCATAAAATATTTTCTCTAGTAAACTTGTCAAACTTCTTTTAGGCCTATTACTACATACGCAAAAAATGCCAGAGTTGCCTCAGTTTATTTTTTTTTTTCCAGTTAGGCATCAAATTTTCTCTGTTTCCCACAACAGAATTAAGGACAACTCTACAACTTCTACTCTGTGTGTTATTCTAGACTTCCAGCTTTTTATGCCATTTGCATTAACTGTAGGAAAGCTCACTCACCATCAGCAGAAACCTTTCTGCTTGTCATTCAATGTTGAGAAGACTTTTTTTTTGTAGTCCAGGTACATGATGGTAAAGCCCATAAGCACATTTTTACTTTGTGAATGGACAGAATAATGTAATTTAATACCATTTGGAGAATTCTCATTCTTTTAACCCATGGTAGAAAGGAACATCAGTGAAATGCAAGAAGGCTGTCTCAATAGCATAAAAACGTAAATAGCATCTCTAAAGAATAGAGAGTGGAATAACTGAATTGGTAAGTATGGAATTTTGTTAAAGAAGAAACAAAGCTGGAAATAGCTTTGTTAAAGTTTCTGGCTTTTAACTTAATCAGAAGCTCCATTTTTTTCCAAAATAAATAGTCACTCTATTTGTTTTCCAACTTTTATATCTGTTCTTTCTTGTTCCATGTCTTCGCAGTCCTGGCATTTTATAGGTTTTATTGCAACAGAATTTAAAATGCAAAGGTTCTTTGCTTGATAAAAATAGCACATATCTATATTGTGAGATATTTTGTATCACATCACAGATCAGTACCTTCCTAGAGTGATTGTGAAGAGTTTGGGATAATTTGCTCTGCAGCAGAATAGTGTAAGTAGCAGCTACCAAAAAAAACCCTTAAGGAAGCAATGAAAAAGTCTTTTGGGGTTGTCCAGAAGTATATATAACTCCACATATACTGTGATGAATTAGACTGGAAGATGCTCAGGAAATTAAATATGACAACAGTTTTAACAACATTAAACTATGCTGCTTAAAACTGAACACTCTTTGCATTTAATCATTTATCATTTAAACGTCAATCATTTGCATGGTTGGAATGTGTTCAGTATTAAGTATCACTATTGCAGCTCTGTTGATCTAAAGTCTTACATAATTTAATGCTGAAATACTTATACTTGGATGATACAAATCAATGAAGTGCTGGTATCTAGTTTGGAAAAAGTAGGTAGTTATACAAGCTCTCAACAAATATTTGGGGTTTATTACAATAATCACAATACTGGTTTTGTAATTGGTTTATGTTTAAAGCTGGATTTTTCATGGTAACTGTGAAACTTGCTAAAGCTTCTTCAGGTATTTAGTGAAAGACTTGGTCTTCAGAGAACGTGAAGTTCCTTTCCTTGTATATCTGTCATTTAAAAAGAGAATACAATTAACACCAAACATTTATTTTCTTTTTTTTTAAGTAGAATGGAATGGATGGAATGTGTAACACAAGTTTCTTACTACTCTTGAAAAGTCTTTTGTCTTGTATAGTCCTAGGAAGAGAAGTGAATATAATGCAAAAATGTTTCATAAAAAAGCTGATTCATTCAAAAATGCTCCACAAAAACCCAAAGACAAAACTGTGTGTATACAGCCCTGGATTAATGTCTGGAAATAAAGTGAATCCAGCAAAATGCTACTTTCTGTCAAGGTGCATGTCTTCTTGGTTGTCTCTTAAAATGTTTCCTCTATAGAGTCAGGAATATCTTATAGTTTGTTCTTTTTTGCTTGTAATAGTTTGACAAGGTACTATATAAACTGTTAAAGATCCCTTTGTTTCATATTTTTCCATCTGGATTTAGTGCCTGAGCTATAAGCTTGTTATCACTTCTACTTGTGAAAGAGATGAAAAGCCCCTTCAGACCAAGTTCTTGATTTACTTATCATTCCTCCCCTTTTCTGCTTTAACATACTCAGACATTTCTTTAGACTGGCATAACAAAATATGATTATATTAATAGCTGGATTTTTGTCGTGTGATGTAGCTGTGTAGCAGCTTGACCCTGACGAGCAACCTAGTGCTCACCAGCCACTCACTCAACCCATCCCCGCAGCGGGATGAGAGGGAGAATCAGAAGAGCAAAACTGTGAAAAACTCGTGGGTCAAGACGAAGAGAGTTTAATAAGTGAAGAAAAAAACTGGAAAGAAAACCAAGTGATGTGGAAGGAATCACTCACCACCTCCCACCAGCAGACTGATGCCCAGCCAGTCTCCAAGCGACCAGAGCTTTGGAAAGACTGAACATGATGTTAGATAGCATGGAATATCCCTTTGGTCAGTTTGGGACAGCTGTCCCACCTGTGACGCGTCCCTCTTGCCCACCCCCAGCCTACTCACTGTAGGGGCAGAGTAAGAAACAGAGAAGGTATTTATCCTGTACAAGCACTGTTCAGCAATAGCCAAAACATTACCAACAGTTGTCAACACTGTTTTAGTCGCAAATGTAAAACACACCACCGTACAGACTGCTATGAGAAGAAGTATGGCCAGCAGGTCAAGGGAGTTGATTCTGTCCCTCTACTCCACTCTCGTGAGACCCGACCTGGAGTACTGTGTTCAGCTCCAGGGTGCCCAGCGTAAGACAGACATAGACCTGCTCAAGCAGGTCCAGAGGAGGGCCACAAAAGTGATCAGCGGGTTGGAGCACCTCTTGTATGAGGACAGGCTGAGAGACCTGGGGTTGTTTAGCCTGGAGAAGAGAAGGCTCCAGGGACACCTTATTGCAGCCTTCCAGGGGGCCTACAGGAAAGATGGGGAGAGACTCTTTATCAGGGAGTGCAGTCGTGATAGGATGAGTGGTAACAGTTTTAAACTGAAAGAGGGTAGATTTAGATTAGACATAAGGAAGAAATTTTTCATTATGAGGGTGGTGAGGCAGTGGAACAGATTGCCCAGAGAAGTTGTGGATGCCCCAACCCTGTAAGAGTTCAAGGCCAAATTGGACGGGGCTTTGAGCAACCTGGTCTAGTGGAAGGTGTCCCTGCCCACGGCAGGGGGTTTGGAACTAGATGACCTTTAAGGTCTCTTCCAAACCAAACCATTCTATGATTCTATGATTCTATGATTCTATGAGGAAAATTAACTCCATTCCAGCCAGGCCCAGCACAAGTTACTAGATCACCAGATGACTTTTAGGACAATTTGATAGACTTAAGTCCTACAGGCCTTATTCACCTTGTAGGACTTAGGTTTACCAACTTGTTCTAAAAGCCTTTCCCATAAGTCTAGCCCTTATTCCTCAGGCTACTTGTACTTTAAACACTCTTTTCCCCAGTGTTGGTGTGATTTGCTTAGTCTTCTACCATAGCTTGCTTCTTAAAAGTACACAATACATGTAAGGAGCAAGCTTGGCATAGAGTTTTTAAATATACTAATGTTTTTCCAATTAAGGAACAAACCCCAAGAATTTATAGACCATTAAAAACATATTTCTCAATTTAGTATACCTTTCTCCAGCTCCTCTTTCCCATAACAGTTATCTTTGTAGAAGGATGACTGGTTGTATTAAGATTAAGAGGGTTTTAATCTATCTCACCAGAGTCCTGGGCTCCCCTTTCTCCCCTTTCTCTCTATCAGCTTAAGCTACAACTCTTTATAGCATCCCACTGCTTCTGCCTGGTAAGTTTGTTCACATCATGACATCACAAACCTCTGCCTGGTGATTTTATTGCCAAAGCCACCTCTTTCTCATGCCTCATACAACTGTGATGCTTTTTTTTAAATCCCTCTCTTTTTTTATAGGAGCAAGTTTGTAGACTGGGATGTTGAATATAGGATGCGCTCTGTTGAATAACCCTCAATGATTAGGGCTGTATTACTGCTCTGTTAGATTTGCAGTTCCAACTGAAACTGAAAACACATCTGAGAAGCTGAAGTTTTTTATATATACCTACAGAGTCTCCCCAAAATAACACAGCAAACTTTCACACACAAATCAGCCTTTCTTTCATGGAATTTGTATTTTCTTTCCTTAATTAAAAGGCCTATACAACTATTTATAGTGCTTGATCCTCATTTACAAGGCTTCTTATAAATCTTAATGACAATGTATATGATGCTTAAACCTTTCTAAAATTCAGGCTGAAGAGCTCAACAAAATGCATGTATTTGAATAAGAATCAGATTTGGCATGTTTTAACTTTTGCAAGCTCTAAATAAAATTCCCTCTTTTTTTTCCAAGAAATGGTATTATTTGGCTCTGTTTCTATTCCTGTTATTTAACTTTGAGGTGTGTTTTATCCCTTTTTCCAGGTGTAGTCCTCTACAAATAAGATGCCCAGTAAGTAAAGCTAGAAAGATTTTGCATGAAAACATAAAAAATATAAAAGTGGTTTGGCTTAGTGGAGTGGAGAATGATATAAGTTCAAGTGGCTTTCAACTTTTTAGAGCTATAGCTTAGTTCTATATTTTTAATAGCGACAGCATGTTCATTTCATTGAATGATGACATCCTTTTGAAAAAGTGATAAGAAGAGTCATGGAACATTTGAGTAAGCACTGCTGATTTGTGGTTGCAGCTTTCGATGCCTGCAGTGACTGCCAAGCAGAATTACTGTATCTGCTGTTTATTACACTCCAATGATTGACCTATGTGAATCCTCCTTACCTTGAGCCCAACAAACTGCTGACTTAGTTCCAACTTCAAGTAAGTAAACCAGTGACTTTGGACCCAGCTCAACATTGTTAGTCAAACTTGCATCAAATACATTCCCCACTTCCATTATATCTGTCTCTTGAAAGCAACTGACTGGAACATAAAATAATTGTCTTTTCTTGCTTTCTCCGCAGATTGTCCAATCACTTTTTTTTCCCCACAATAGAACGATGATGGGGTAAATTTGCACACACTGACTCCAAAGCTATTTAAGAGCATTGAACAAAATACATTTTTGCCTGATGAACATTAATAAATAACATTTGAGATTTCACTGTTCATTTAAAATGGATTTTGAAATGACTGATGACTAATTAGAGCACATTATATTTTTTTTCAACTGCAAAGGCATCAATGTTTTCACTCCATGTGACTTGTAAAGAACTCTAATAGGGAAGAAAGAGCTGGAGAGAAGAAAAAAAAAAGGAAAAAAAAAAGAAGTGAAGGAAATAAAGCTTTTTAAAAAGATCTGAATTTCCTTGTATGACTGAGATCCATGCTAGGACTTTCGCAAGATCTACTAAACTTTGCTGGACCTGTTGTCATTTTCATACAATATATAATGAGACTATATGGTACATTACATAATGAATTTAGGATATAGGACATTGCAGTAGGAAAAACTATAGTTATCCAGGAAAAGTCATCAAATTGTAAGCAATGTAAAAGATTTGGAAACTGCAATTTTTTATTGGAAAGCTACTCTAATCTACTCTGAATTATCAATAAAAAATGAAGTTAAAAATTAGCTTCCTAAGAACTAACACACGTAGATTTGCAGGGCCATTGATGGATGTAAACTAGATGGACATATGGCTGCTGACCTTGTTTTAGAAAGGTGAAGCAGGAGGTTGACAAGATGATCTTAGGTGTTTAAAGAACGTGTGGACAAGGCATTGTGGGACATGGTTTAATGGGCATGGTGGTGTTAGTTGATGGTTGGACTTGATGATCTTACAGGTCTTTTCCAACCTTAGTGATTCTGTGATTCTGTGATCTCCCATGGTCCCATCCCCCCAGAATAATTTTGTGATTCTGTGGCTGACGGGATCTCAGTAAAGAGACAGGGGTACATGAGTCTGACATTTTGAACTGTTTTATTGAGAAACATGAAAAATAAATTGAAAGGAAACACTTAGAAATTAAAACACCAAAAGTGAAAGAAGAAAAATAGTAAGAGAAAAATCACAACATTTTAGTGTTCATACCATTTTAGTGATCATGTCTTATTTTTTGTGATGCATTGCTATTAGTGACCAAAATAATATGATCTCAGAAACTTCTCTTAGCATTAAAGTGTTTATCTATATATTACGGCAAATTCTTAGCAAAAAGCAGATGTTACCTAGAGCTTCATATATTTGTCTAAGGTATCAAATGATATTATCCTGAAAAGTTAAGCTTCTCCTCCCTTACACAAGGAGACTAATACAGTCATGACTATCAAATCTCCTAGGAAAGGACAGGCTCAAATATAATAGATTGCAAATCCCCTCCAAAACTCTTTTCATTTGGGAGAGCTACTTTCAACTCTGGAAATTAGTCCTGAGGGAAGCCTGGATAAAAACGGGTAGTATCATCTCTTCCACTTCTCAGTCTTTCAGTATGTGCTGCATTTTTACCTTATCTGCATTGTCTCTGATTTCCTTGAGGTATTTATTTGTTTGTTTGTTTATTTGTTTGTTTGTTAGTTATTGCTTATAATTTGCAATCTGGATATAGGTAAGAAGAATCCATGTCCTAGAAAGATTTTGAGGTAAATTTTTGGGAAGACAAACTTTGTAGTAATATTTTAAACTTTTCTCATTTGCATAATAGTCTCTATATTCACTTGGAATGTATTATGTCAGAAAAAGAGATAGAAAGGTTAATAAAAACTTACATTAAAAGTTACAGTAGGTGGAAACAAAACAAAATGAAGACTAGAAAGTTGCCGGGGGGGGGGGGGAGGGGGAAGAGAAAACTAGTAAGGGTTAATGTTGCTGATAAGTAAGTCCATGGCAGTTTAGGAACTTTTTTATTGTTACTGATTTTACGTAGAAGTCTTTCAAATGCTATAGTGATGGGGCAGAGAAAACCTGAGTGTTATCAAGAAAAAGGTGAGAAGGGTAACTGGAAAATAATAAACTTGGCTAAGACAGCTGGCAAAAACTAATAGAAGCTAATGAAAAGAATGGCAGACATTAAAAATAGAAACAGTTTGGGGGAATTTGAACGAGCAAAAGTGAGGAAGTAAAGTATAGAAGGAAAGGTACCCAGAAAAGAAAGCAAGCAGTAGATAAAGAAGATGATTTCATTAATTAGCATAACATTCTTCTTCCTTTGATTAAAAAGTGTAAGTATGTAAGTAATATAGCATAACATAATAACAAGACAATATAGATGCATATACAGAAAAAACTATCAGAGATATTTCCTTCTTATGGTAGAGTTTTGTTTGTTAGGAGGGGAACAGTTGAGAAAGAAAATTTAAATGTCACATTATGTTATTTGGTTAATTGAATCACATTTTGACCAGTATACAAAAGATCAAAGAAACTGATGTATTTGTGTAATAAAAAGAAATACAGGATCTTGGAATTTAATGTAGCTTCAAATTTTCATGATGTAAGTTTATATATACAGTACCAAGTTCATCTGTAAAAATATCTAAAACTGCTCAAGGAAGGTACTTAATGAAATAATTACTGTTTTTAAAAAGAATACCTCATGCCAATAAACTAAGGCAGTACTCAACAATTTACTACATTGACATTATACAAGCTGATACAAAACTTGAGATCCCCTAGAGGAATCTGCAGTTTTGAACTGATTTTAAAAACCACATTTGAAAAAATTGCAGATCACACTTGTTCCTATAAGATGTTTCTAAGAGTTTGATACTTCAAGACTTTTCTCTATAACAGAAATAGAATTATATTTTGGTTTCTGTCCATGCATTATATCATAAAACAAGCAAAGCAACACTATTTGAATTGTATATCCACAGAGTTAAATGCACCCTCTATTTAGTAAAACATTGACAAAAAGTTGCACAAGAACAGTCCTTCTAGCCCAGCATCCTGCTTCTGTAATAGGTAGCAAAAGGCAACTCTCCTTTTGCTGCTTTTAGTTGCCTGAGTGGGATAGTGACTGTCAGTCCCTACCTCTTTCCTAACAGATGAGAGAAAATCATTAGTTCAGCATGTTTTGTCTATTTTTAAAATATTTTCTCCATCATTACTATGAATGACAGGTTACATGACAGACTCCAATGCAGTATTACAATCACCTTCTTCATCTTCCCCTAGGATGCTACAAAGTGGTCCCAGAACCTCATGAGCACCTACGTGGAGAAAGATACTTTCACTGTCTGACTAAGAAAACATACAGTCATTGACCTTTTTATCCCTACTGCATAGATGAGGATGCTGGGTAGTCAAATACAAGGACAGCATTTTTGTGTCTTCCTTTTTAGCTTCACCAGCTTTTTCTTATTTTACTCCCTGTTCACAATGCCTTGATTTGCCTCCTCTTTCCTTATAACAAGCCAATGTGTAGGTGCAGGATCTTCTCCCAGATTTTGTATTTTCCCTCAGTCCCCTATACATATTATCTCTTGTTCTGTTATTGTCCCTTGCAATGCAGCTGCAAGTGGTATTTAATTTCTTTTACCCTTCTTGAATATTTGCTTCCTTTTTTCACTTGTATGAGTCTCTATTCCCTCCATTTTTATACAGAATACCTTCCTGTCTCTATTAACGGCTTCTACTTGAATGGGCAAGAAAACAAACAAACAAACAAACAAAAAAGAATCACACCCAAACAAAACATCATGTAGTTTTGCTATCTCCTTGAAATTCCTGGAGCACTAACTCTTTTTCCAAGACCAACAAGGTCATGAAGAGTGTGCCAAGTCATGAAGAGTGTGCCAAGTCACCTATAGCACCTCCCAGTTGGTGGACATCACCTGGTGAACATTAGTACAGAGGATGTCTAGAGCAGCTGTACTTCCATAGTAGCCTTATTACCCTGACAGCTGTGCTCTTCAGGAGTGGCTGATCAAGGATGGGATCACACTGAGAGGAAAACTGTTGGCCATGACCTCCTGGTGGGTATTTGGTGAGACTGCCACTTTGATGTGACACTCTCGTTACTACGACTGTCTGGAAATGAACAGCTGGAACAAGTCTCAGGTTTATATTTTAATACCTTCTGAGACTGCTTCCAGCATAAGTTTGACATCTTTCAGAGACAGTAGTTCTGCCTTGATGCCCTGATGAAGATGGGATGGTTTTCTTTAAGTGTGCTTCATGCTATGCCAGGTGCACTTGCTGTTCTTTTGAACATCTATTCTGATACCAATGATCTATCTTGGTCACTGTTTTAAACATGGTTGCAGACTTGCACTAGATGTAGTGAATTTACTTTGTCTATAGTATCATGTATTGCTTATTAATTCAAAATACAGAAATATTGCGAAAAGTTAGTAAAATGTGGCATTTGCCACTGAAATACACACACACACACAAAAGATGTATTACATCAGATTTGAAGGAAACCAAAGGACCACATCAAGGATTTAATATTTTCTTATGGATCCCTTTCCTCTGATTCCAGGACTAATCTCATTTTGCTGGCAGAAGTCTTCTGTCTGTGATTTTGCTTCCTCTTGAAACTCTCTTAATTTGCCTGAAAGCTGTAAGATTTGCTCACTTTCAGGTTACACTGTACACACATTCATGTCAACGCTTTGCTTCTCATAGCTTACTGTTCTTAGATCTTCCATCATGTCTTTTGCTTTGTTTCAGTCCTAACTCTCACAGCTCCAAAATATGGGACTTTGCTTGACAACGTGACGCCCATCTACAGGAAGGGCCGGAAGGAGGATCTGGGGAACTACAGGCCTGTCAGCCTGACCTCGGTGCCAGGGAAGATTATGGAGAGGTTCATCTTGAGGGAGCTCACAGGGCATGTGCAGGACAACCAAGGGATCAGGCCCAGCCAGCACGGTTTCATGAAAGGCAGGTCCTGCTTGACCAACTTGATCTCCTTCTATGACCAGGTAACCTCCCTAGTGGAAGAGGGAAAGGCTATGGATGTTGTCTACTTGGACTTTAGTAAAGCCTTCGACACTGTCTCCCCCAGTATTCTCCTGGAGAAGCTGGCAAATCGTGGCTCAGAAAGGTGCATTATTCACTGGGTAAAAAACTGGCTGGATGGCCGAGCCCAGAGTATCGTGGTGAATGGACTGAAATCCAGTTGACGGCCAGTCACAAGCAGAGTCTCCCAGGGCTCAGTTTTGGGGCCGGTCTTGTTTAATATCTTTATCGACGATCTGGATGAGGGGATAGAGTGCACCCTCAGCAAGTTTGCAGATGACACCAAGTTGGGCGGGAGTGTTGGTCTGCTTGAGGGTAGGAAGGCTCTGCAGAGGGATCTGGACAGGCTGGATCAATGAGACGAGGCCAATTGTATGATATTCAACAAGGCCAATGCCGGGTCCTGCACTGGGGTCATAACAACCCCATGCAATGCTACAGGCTTGGGGACGAGTGGCTGGAAAGTTCCCCCGCAGAAAAGGACCTGGTGGTGTTGACTGACAGCCGACTGAATATGAGCCAGCAGTGTGTGCCCAGGTAGCCAAGAAAGCCAATGGCGTCCTGGCCTGTATCAGAAATAGTGTGGCCAGCAGGAGTAGGGAGGTGATCATGCCCCTGTACTCGGCACTGGTGAGGCCGCACCTCAAATACTGTGTTCAGTTTTGGGCCCCTCACTACAAGAAGGACATTGAGGTGCTGGAACGTGTCCAGAGAAGGGTGACGAAGCTGGTGAGGGGTCTGGAGCACAAGTCTTATGAGGAGCAGCTGAGGGAACTGGGGTTGTTCAGTCTGGAGAAGAGGAGGCTGAGGGGAGATCTCATCGCTCTCTACAATTACCTGAAAGGGGGTTGCAGAGAGGTGGGTGTTGGCCTCTTCTCCCAAGTGATGAGTGACAGGACTAGAGGAAATGGCCTCAAGTTGCGCCAGGGGAGGTTCAGGCTGGATATTGGGGGAAATTTCTTTACTGAGAGAGTGGTGAGACACTGGAATAAACTGCCCAGGGAAGTGGTGGAGTCACCCTCCCTGGAGGTGTTCAAGGAACGTGTGGACGTGGCATTGTGGGACATGACTTAATGGGCATGGTGGTGTTAGTTGATGGTTGGACTTGATGATCTTACAGGTCTTTTTCAACCTTAGTGATTCTGTGTTTCTGTGATTCTGTGACTTCCTATAGATTTTGATATTCTGAAATACCACTCTAGGTCGTCTTTGGTTTTGGGTTTTTTTTACAAATAATTGGGGGTTTTATGCATATGTTTAGTCTGTAAACCCAGAAAAAACATGTTAATTTGGAGTTTATTAAGTGCAACTGGAAATTTAGCATTTAATTTCCATCTTACATATACAAAAACCACATACATACACACAGAGAAACATCACATCTCACTCTACTTAATAAAGTGGCTTTGCAAAGAAAAATCTGGCCAGCACTAATTTTTCACATATTCATTCTTGCCTCGAACTCATTCAATCACATTTAGTGTGGTATTTCCTCATGACAATATGATTTTGAAACAAAGAAATAAAGAAAAGCAATTTTTTTCTGCTTTTTAATTCTACTGGCAAAATCAAAGTACACAATAAGTACCGATGAAGAGCAGATTCTTTTGTAAGGGCAAAATGTTACCATAATGCTTTGCTGGATTTTTTTCTTATTGGACTGTTACTCAACAAGTTAGACCAGATGTATGGTAGGTCAGTTCAAACATCATAAAGGAAGCTGTTTATACTGGCAGTTTAAAAGCTGATCACTGTAGATGGATTGCTTCTGCGGTTGTAACAGTAAGATAAATAATAAAATACATATTCAAATTAAGAAAAAAAAAGTAGAGAAATCATTCCACTAACCCACAGAACTGAATTCCTTACCAATGAAGAGTAAAACTCTATTATTGTGAACAAACGAGCCATGAGACATCATCATTAACACGAAGATAAAATAAAACATTCAAGTTTTGATGAAAACAGGGGAGCGAATTTCCTTTTATAATGTGTGCTTGAATTAGAAATGTGCCAAAGATAAGGAAAGTGAGCAGTTAGATTCTCCCTTGAAGTGTTAAAACATACCTCCTACTCATTACAATGGGAACTAAAGCAGTTTTCATGCGATCAGAGCATCATGGGAAGTTTCCAACCTCCATGTGTGAGATTTTTAAAACATTCTCAAAAGACAAAACAGAATAATACAACAAAAGACTTTTAGAGTGAAGGAAATAAATGCATTTTTTCTTATATGCTATCTAGGGTACATGATCAGTATATATTATTATATGTGATCCAATATATATGATCCAAATCCACATTTCCAGAAACAAAGTTTTTGCATAATTGTTGTAATGACCAACCACATTGGACTTTCTAACTTCTCTGCTTTTTCTGTTGTGTTATCACAGTGATTTATCTATTACATTGGACTCCCAGGATGAAAGCAAGCTTTGTTTGTTATATGCTCCAACCAGTCATTGGAGGGAAGTGGGTATCTTAACTGCTATAGGTCTTAATGGCTCCTGGTTGTCCAGTACTATTTATCATCCATCCATCAGCTTCACAAATGCTTTCATGGCCAAACAGGCAGGATCTTAGTATAAATTGTGCAACTGCAAGCTTGCAAAAGCTGTGCTTCAGGGAACGATAAGAAATTGTCAGCAAATCAATGTATAATCCACAGATCATAATTATTCTACACTTAATTTGTCACCATCCAATACCAGGTCAGGAACAAAGCAATAACAGCAGCTTAATCTGAAAGAAGCAAATGGACAGGCAGGCATTCAGGGTTATGAGTGATTCACCACAAATAACCTTAGCAACAGACACAGGAGGGATAGAAGGGAGGGAGGAAGGAAGGAGGGAAGGAAAGAGATAAGAGAGGACGGAAAGATGGGAGGGAAAAAGGGAGGGAGGGAGGAAAGGAGGAAAAGAAAGATAAAGGGAGGAAGGGAGGGAGGGAGGAAGGAAGAAAGGAAGGAAGGAGAGGTAAGGAAAACTGTAATAACTGGGGACTTCATTGTTCCAAATGCTTAAAATTCAGGCTTCTTTCTTGAAGAACAAAACATGGAAGTATATGGTTTTTTCAATTAAATGGGGTGAGACTTTAAGTATTCTGACATGTTTGTGGAAAATGTCATTAACAAATGTCTTGCTTGGCCTGTTCTTGTCAGTCATTCAGCTAACACCCAACCAAAAATCTATTGTTATGGAGCTGGGCTGAACTAGATCTTTTTGTCAAGGTGAAAGAAGATTAAAGCTGCTTTTGCATAAATGTATTTTTTTTTTTCACAAATTGATACTTTATTGCTTCCCCAAACTCAACTGTATAGCATTACAGGATTTTGTCATACTGTGAAATGTGCCAATATTCCAAAAGATATAGATTGTATTCATACAGTAATAAGGAAACCTTCATTAGTATTCAGATGAGTTTTGTAATTAAAGTCAATATCCTTCTGTGAATGTCCAAATGATAAGTGCAATTATAAAGATTACATTAATTTTATGAACATCTGTACAAAATTCATAAAATCATTCCAATCCTGATATTTTGCCAGCTTCTTGCTTTTGAGAGTGATTAAAGGATCAAAATATGAAAAGACTTTCTTCTTTTGGTAAATATGTAAGTCTTTTAAAATACACCAAAGGGATGGGCATATAGCTCAGTTTGGAAATGTGCAAGCTGATCCAGATCTGCAAGTACTGAAACTGATCCCTTGAAGTATTCTTTGTGCTATGGAGTGCCATAATAATTTGTTATAGGAGATTATTGCTCTGTGCAACACAGACAAACATGGTAGACTGCACAAGTTAATTTCCACTCTTTGAATGAATCCTGCTTTCTTTAGATAGGTACTGAACTAACTTTTGAGACTATGAGAAAGAAAAAACCCAAAAGAATCCTTCTCTTACCACAGTCTGAGAATAGGGAAAAAGCTGAAGTGTGTTTAGTCCACAGAGTCAGTTACCTGGACTTGCAAAAACTGGAAGATTGGCAATTTATACAGCAAATCTTACTTTCTAGCCCCATTGTCTTGCTGCTGTCATTAGGAGTGTTTCCTTTTGTATGTACACTTGCTGAAACACCGGTGCTTGCTGCTGTTTCATAGACTCTGGAACATGAAGGGCCTCTGCATGAAAGGTATGACATGGGACATGGAAGAGAAGCCCATCCTGCTGTGGCAGGTGGAAGCCGGGGGAGATTCTTGAGGTAATCTCGGATGAAATTAGTCACCTATTTTTACACCATTAAATTCTCTGATTTGTTACATGTAGTCAGAATTTGGTCCTTTAACTTCAGCATGGCAGCTTAGATTGTTAGAAACAGGTCAACATGGATCTGTCTTACCTTACAAAAAACCTTGTAGGTCCTATAATTTATCTGTATGAGTTATCCTGTAGATATCAATGAGAGTTGAATATGAAGGCCTTAAAGCAAGCGGATTGTTACCAAGTGTGCATTTACTTATTTTGCTGTCTGCTTAAGTAAAACCGCAACAAAACATAAAACTAAAATCAAAATGTATGTTTCCTGAAAGAATGATTCTGTCACTCAGAAAGGGCTCAGAAAGAGCTCAGAAGAAACTGATATGGAAAAAGGTATGAAAGATCTTCCTTAGTCCTCAGAAATATTCTCCAAAAAGATGCTTTTTGAGAAGTCACTTTTCTGCTTTCCAAGAGTGTGCTTCAACAATGCTATCCCTCAAGCTAATTTACAGCAGCAATGCTTTCAATCACAATTATAAGGAACTGAATCTAAACAATTATTTTGGTTTGATTCTTTATTCAAATGACACAGTCACTGCCTTGAGTTATATAATATTATAACAAATGTATTGTAATATTTTAAACAACTTTGTTACATGTTAATACCTTTTTTCTATTTCACATCTTTTGTTTAATTTCTCTCTCTCTGAAGTAATAACATTGGCACAATAGAGTGTGTAATGGGCTCTGTCTATCATGAAACCTGTTAGTGCACAGATTTTAAACTAGAAGACAGTAATGGATCCTCTGAAGCTTTATAGTATCAGAAAGATTGCTGCATGTGCACATTAAATTCATGTGCTGAAAGGCCTTGTGATTTTATGTTGAATAATATCCCCATTCATATGCAGCAGCTGCTTTTCTTAACAAGATGGCTTTTGTACTTTTCCTACTAAAGACTCATATTTTAAATGCTGTCTTTGAGTTACAGGAGTACAGAAGATAATTTGAAACTGGTAATTTCTAATTTTGTTTCTGTTTAAACAGCTTACCAACTAGGAACTGCATTGGCTTTAAATTCCTGAAAGAAGCACAATTCTTCTACATCTAAAAAATTATTCAAGCTATGCCCAAATTAAAACAGATTTTAAGGCAACAGTAACAAAAATATCTGAGCTATGCAGTTTACAGCAGTTTTTCAGATGTACCCTACCTAATTCTTGCTGTAGTGCAGATGTTTAATGTTTACAAAACAAATAGGTACAAAACAAAACCCTGTACTCCTGACTGCAGTACATCCAAGCATCTGGTGGAATACATCAAACATTTAAGCATGCATAGCTATATCACACAATGTGATAGAAAAAAAAAAGGGGATAAGAACTCCATTCCTTTGAAAATACCTTTCTATATGGTATAATTCAATTGTCATTGAAGTAAATGATAAAGCTAGTACTGAATTTGATAGTACTTAGATTTCTCATATAACATATTTCGTTGACAATGTCACTTTAGAAATGTGGAAATGAAATTTCAGGATAAAATATTTCTGTTCTTCATGTTTGCAACCATGGAAATGACCGTAAATACAGAGGACACCTTATTAAAATACAGCTCTATGTAGCTAAACAGCACTTTTTTTTAAAAATGGAAAGATACATATCATCTATGATGGGTGTACATGCCCATCACACCAACTTTCTTGTTGTGTTCCCAGCATATGCCTGTACTTTCACAAACATAAGGACACTCCTGGAAAGTATCTCCAGCGTCACTCTACCCAGTAGTGACACGGGTGGTCTTAGATATCAGTCCTAACACATTAGCATCAGTTCCTGGGATATTCTGTGCCATTAAGAAATTAGAGGAGTATTCACAAATGTTAATTTTCATTCAGGATAACCAAACTTCCTAAGCTTATTTTATAATCCGTAGAGAGAAATTTACAAATAGTTATTATATTTATATCCACACAGCTGGGACTGTTAGCAGATTATTATGGGTTTTTTAATCAGAAGATACTACCCCCAGTATTATGACAGTCATTAATTTTTTTACTGCCCTGAAAACTACTAATTTATGCTGTTATCCCAAAATCTGTTACTGAACACAGAATCATCAGATAGAAATTGGGGTTTAATCTTCCCTTTCCCCACTAAATCTCTGTAAAAACACACTTTATCGTATTAATTTAGAAGCCAGAAAGGAATTTCATGCCACTAGAAGAATTCTACTTATATGAATGTCCCAGCTGCTGGCTATGCTAGCTTTAAGTCATGAATGTATCAACAGAGATGTGTAGCAAGAGATTAGAACATTATATTATGAATAAAAATTGGGCATGTGAAACAACTGCAAATCCTGATATTGGAAGGGAATGCAGCTCTGATCTGTACAGACGGTAAGAGTGATATAGCTACGCGGCCTCAATGCCAAGTTAATAGGGATCAGGACAGACTATTCATAACCCTCCTGAGAACATACATGTTTGACTATACTTACTGGGGAAAAATGTAAGAATAAAATCTTGACACTGGTAAAGCTGGTATTTATTAGGTCATGGAAACTGAAAAGACCACAGACTAAAGCTACATGTTCTTCTTGCTTAAGCAGAAGGCATAATGACCTCTCCAAAAAATGCTATTGCATCTTCAGGGAGCAGTAGTAGAGCTTTTGGGAAGTATCAGGACAAACTAAAACACAGCTTCAGATTCACAATAAATTCTCATTGCCTTCATGTATAGTGACAGTCATAGTACATCAAAGAAGCTGCATGTATGTCTTAGACTTTTTCTACACTGTACTATTTACACCAGAAATTCTTCATAAAGTACAAGTAAAGATTGCTGAATTGAAAGAATGGAGTTCAAATGGGTCCTTTAATGTGTACTGTTCTGTCTCAGTTTCCTATTTCTTGAGGCTAACATGAACAAAATAAGACTTTTTAGGTAAATCTGTAGAAAAACCCCACAATCTCTGCAAATGAAACATGGCTGATAAAAAAACACTCAGAAAATATAACTAGAACCTAGATCATACTATATTGTGTTGAAAGACAATGATACGTGAATACAAACAAAAAGAACAGTACTGTCTTTTCTACTCGCCTTAAATCAGTGGTGGTACTTAAAAAAAAAAAAAAAGGAAAGAAAAAGAAAAAAAGAAAAAAAGAAAGAAAAAGAGAAACCTCCAAAATTCCTATCAGAATAAAATGTTCTAGTTGGCATTTGCTTGAAGAAGATCTGACTATGGAATAACAGTTATTAAATTTTATTTTTGTTTGTTTAGGTTTACGTCTTGCAAGTTAGAAGTGTCTCTTGAAGAACAGATTTATACTCTCAATCTGAAAATATATCAACACATGTATGGGTGTAGGCACACATGAACCTATTCCCTTCATTGGGACTGATCATATAAAAAATAAAAAAAGAAAGAGACATGTCTAAGTCCTTGCATTCTAATAATCAAAATTAGTTACCTACAATAACTGATTGTTGCTTTTTCTTTAAAGACTTAATTATGCACTGAAGTAGTAATGAATAATATCCTATATTAGTAAGTATAAAGTAATGTTCTGTGAAGTTGGTTAAACACTGACAACTCATTCACAACCATTACTCACAGTTCTTGCTTTTCCTCATCCAAAAGATGTCTTTTTAAGATTCTGAAGGGAAAAACACAAGCATTTTCTTTTTCTACTTTTGAACATTTTATAGTAGATTGGCATTGATTTCACTGTGTAAGTGATCTCCTTGCACAAACTTGTGTGGTCCTTCAGAAAGTGCAAGTTACTCAAGCCAAAAGGTAAGTGGAAGCTTGAAGTCACAATATTTGCCAAAAGTGAAAGTTAGATTCTATGCTTGTAATATTTGCACTTCTAAAATGAATGCTTTGAAATTTCACTCTATCAATATAGATCCAAAATTTTATCAGTGGCCCGTCAACTTTACATAATCTAGAAGGAGAAGTAAGATACAATCATAACTTCAATAAGCATGATATTTTCAGCCCAGCAATAATAATACTCATAACAAATTGTCACCAACTATCCATAGAGAAAAACATACTTCACTCCAAACTTTGAAAATAACCTTTGAACCCAAATCTGACAATGAATATTTTATCAGCATGAAAAGATATTATGTAGGAGGTAGTTAAATATGGGTTAATAAAATGCAAGCATTTTTTGTAATTTTAAAAATGTTAAAGTTTAATTTTATGAAAATTGTCTCTTATTTGTGGCAAGAGCTGTGAGACTTAAGTTATAAGTGAATTACTAGTATGAAAATCAAGTTTGTTCTTTAGTTGCAATTGGGCTGTAATATGTATACAGACCCAGCGCTTTCACATCATTAATTCCTTGGATTGATAGATAAGCTAATGAACTGGCTTCAGACAATGGACTAGAAGGAAACTGGGTGATTGACTGGACTTTCACAACTAAGTATTTGACTGATTATTACAGGTGGGAATCTGGAATGGTTCTAGAAATTTCCTTCAAGGTAACTTTTGATATTCTAGTCCAGTTGATATTTCTTAATGTGTTGATTGACATCTTGTGCAGCATATCCCAAAGTGTCCTTGCTGCAGAGATGATCAGTTTATGCATAGATAAGACATATGTAAACGGTCAATTGAAGCTGTTCCTGCAGCAAAGATCTCATAAGAGTCTTTTGCATGTAGTTAAGATATTTAAGAAAAGTTTCACATGTAGTTACGTTGCACCAATACCAAAGAATTATGCATGTATGGTGGTGGACATGTAGGACCATGGCTAGCTAGATTACAAAAACTAAACAAAAACAGTGGTTAAAGCAAAACAGTGACTCGAATAATACCTGTCAATTCAGCTGAAGATGCCACTGGAAAGACCCTTGCAACAGAGATTCCCATCACCACCAAATGGCTACTAGCTATCCTTTAAGTAAGATTTAATTCCCTGTGTGAGTGTTAGTCTATACCAAGATCTCAATATTTTCCCCCAGCTTTAACAAACACTTTCTGTGAGTGGTTTCAGAGAAATTGATGATCTCAGAAGTGATAATTCCCACCTTTAAGCACGGAATATGACAAGTTGCCTAATATACTTTGGTATTGAACCCACACTATATAGTGGTGTTTGGTTGTGGTGCTTTGAAGGAACTCTATGCGTTCTCAAACTTTTGATTCTTTTCCAGAGGTTGCAAGGGACCTGCAGAGGTCATACAACCCTCTCTGATCATGACTGTTGTTTTCTTACATTCTGAATAGTAAAGTGTAAAGGAGGAAAAATTGATACCACATTTGCCATGTTGCCTCACATCCTTCTCTTTTGAATGGCTCTGCTGAACAATTAAGATAAGGAAGGCAGAGTTCATACGTACTTCTGACTGCCAGAGAGATAGATTTATTATGGAAAGCTCCTGAGAGACCAATTAGTATCACTAGGGTTGTCAAAATATGTGTACCATGAAGAATACAGGCAGCCCATCAACACACTGTGAAGGTAAGGTCACTGAATACAAGAACACTAGGGGACAAATTTAGTCAGAATGGAGTAAAAACTGAGCACTAATTAAGCGAATTGTAAAACACTCACAATGACAAAATACTGCCTAGTCTAGAACTGTATTTTCTAGGAAGATGAGTTATTTTTGTTAAAGAAGTACAACAGATAAACACTGGAAGGAAAAGGCTGGATTAAATATTATCCCAAGAAAGCTTGATTTTTCCTATCTGTGAGAGTGGCCATGGTTCAGAAATGAAGATGTTAATTTTTAACTCAGGTGATTCAATTAAGGCTTCCTTGTTTTATATTACAAAAGGAGACACTGTCAAATCTAGACATCTCCAACATTTAATCGTGATCCCTGGGGTTCACTGTTGTTCAGTCAATGCTGCTCAACTTTTAATTGTATTCATCAGTGTCCTAGGAATATAAACTAGGTAAGTGAGATTTGAGGTTGAGGGATGATAGAAAATTTCTAGACATAACCAATACTATGGAGGACAAAAAATTCTTGCAGGAAGAATTACATAATCTAGAAGATCGGGATGGTAGAAGTACTAATACAAAATGCAAAATCATATGCAGCTTATGATTTTGCCTTTGCCATTGCCTAAGTTATTGCAGAAGCAAAGGCATTGAAGCAGTGTCTGTACTGTGTTTAAGACCATGAAACAGTAGACAGTAAAGTCAACGGCGTTCTTTGACTAAACTTCACAAACCCATGATAACATCTGCAGGATATCTATGACTTGGGCAGCATGCTATACGAGGACAGATGAACTTAAGCTGCATACAGACTTTGTCTGACCATGCTCCAGGGTAAGATGTTTCTACCAGGGACTCCAAAACCAAGAGATCTAATTGAAAATGGCACACACATAGCTGATCGTGTATTACAAGCATGACCATAAGCTCATACTTCGATGTGTTCTTTCCAACCACACCTGGAAAAAAAAACAATAGCAAAAACAGGAATATAAGTGCACACATGCAGAGTATCTCTGATGGCAAATACAAATCCAACATTAAAGCTGACCAAGGTAGCTGACAACTGGCCAAAAAACAACCTTTGCAAACTTCTTGTATGGTTAAAAAGTTTGATATGTTTGACCTAAGTTTCTACTTACTGTGCTGTAGCTGTCATTCTTCTGTCTCTCAATTTAGAATAGAAATTTTTACCACATTGGAATGTTGTGCAAACAAATACATTAATGATTGATTTTTATTGTATTGTATTTTACTTTATTTTATTTTATTTTATTTTGGTAGTAGTGTATATATAAATGTCTTAGTAAATATATGGGTTTTTGTTTGTTTGTTGCCACTGTAAGGATATTAGATTTCAGCCATATAGCACCTAAACACTTAAAATCAAAACTGTGCATCACATCAGTGTGGTCTTCAGATGTGCATTTTTGTGCAAGGTACAGTTTTGCCACAACCTATGTCTTTTCAGAAGCAAAGTTCATTGAAGCAAAGTCAAGACAGAGTTCTAGGAGTAGAATACGCTGAGGCCAAGTCTGCATGGAAGTAAACATCCTCTCCTCAAATAATATAAACAAGCAAGTTACATCCTACTTCTGTTTGGACATAAAAAATTAACTTGTTTTCAAGTTTTATCTCTAGATCAACCTTAATGATATTGTTTTGAGGGCTTTTTTGAGAACATGTAGTGAGATATCTGGTGAAAATGGCTGTATTTCTGCAAAACTGAGATAATAATGTATCAATGACTTGTGGTTTGGTGTAATTTATTTGCCATACAATATAAAGAAATAAATTGCTAGATGGCTGTATAAATAAAATATAGTTGAGGGAAGGAACATGGTTTTTATAAAGGGAAGTCCTTCCTCGCAAGTCTTGGGCTTTCTAGAATGGGACACCAAGTATGTGAGTAAGGATAATCTGGTTGTCCTTGGTTTGCAAGCGGATTTTGGCAATGATGTTCTTCACCAAAGGCTTTTAAGAAAGCAACCAAGGCATAAGAATAATGGTAATTGGTTGCTTAAACACTTGATTAAAAAAAGCAGGATTTCAGTTAAATGGTCAGTTTTTGCAGTGGAAGGAGATTACCAGTCGAGTTCTGCAGCAAAGTGGGCTGCAATCTATATCGTTCAACATGTAGATGACATGAAACATGAAGTGAAAAGATTGCTGATGACAAGTAGGGATGACAGCTGATTTTGAACAACTGCAGAACGACTAAAGACTGAGTGGTTGGGGAATAGAATTATATCTAGACAAATATAAAGGGACATTTTCAAAAAACAATCTTAAATTAAAAATTAATATGATGGGTTCTGAAGTAACTGTTATCACTGAGAGTTGAAATCTTAGTGACATGAAACTGTCAACTCAGTATGCAATAGCAGTCAAAAAAGAAAGTAAATTTTCAAAATTATTAGGAAAGGAATGCTGAAAAAAAGGAAAATATTATGATGCAGTTTAGCATATCCTTCGTTTATTCATATCTTGAATATGGCCTGTAGTTCTGGCTCTGCATATCAAAAAATGTATAGGAGAACTGGAAGAAATTCAGAGAAATGTAATTATGACAATCAAAGGTCTGAAACCTCTTCCATTTAAGAAAAAATTGTGTAATATTCTTACCATAAAGTTGTCTTCAGTCTGGAAAAAAGACAATATAGGAGGATTATAACAGAGCTCTATAAAATCAGACATGGTAGGAAAAGAATACATAGGGATTAAATCTTCACTATTTCTACAAGTACAGGAACAAGGAGTGTTAAGTTGAAGGTAGTAGGAGCCTGGTTTATGAAAGAAAAAAGCAAATACTTCACACTACAGGTAGCTGAGCTGGGGAATTCTTAGCCTTGTGAGTGCAGAATTATGGGCTCAAAGATCTCAAAGACCAGAGTCTTCCCTAGGTATCCATTTATGACTACTTTTCTGACTAGTTGTCACCTTAGGCATAATTCTGTCCCTAACACAATTGAAGGGTCTTCCTGATGGGAGCAGCCATAAAGGCGATCTGGTTATAATGGGAAAAATACTGACAGCAAATGTCTCCTAAAACACTGACAGAAGATGCCTACCAGCCTGGGAACTGCTAGAGAGCTGCTAACCTGGGAACCTGGCCTGTGAACTAGAAGCATCCTTAAGAAATGCAGCTGGCATCTTTGAAGTGCAGCTGGGTACCTAAAAACCAGAGAAATCCTGAGATCCTGAGATACCACCATTAAGAGGAAATACAAGAAACTGCAACAGCAACTTACAGAATCATAGAATAGTTTTGGTTGGAAGGTACCTTTAAAGGTCATCTAGTCCAACCTCCCTTGCAATGAGGAACATCTTCAAGTAGATTAGGTTGCTCAGAGCCCCATCCAGCCTGACCTTGAATGTTTCCGGAGATGGGGCATCTACGACAGAATCACAGAATCACAGAATCACTAAGGTTGGAAAAGACCTGTAAGATCATCAAGTCCAACCATCAACCAAAAAAAACCACCATCATGCCCATTAAGCCATGTCCCACAATGCCTCGTCCACACGTTCCTTGAACACCTCCAGGGAGGGTGACTCCACCACTTCCCTGGGCAGGTTATTCCAGTGTCTTACCACTCTCTCAGTAAAGAAATTTCCCCCAATATCCAGCCTGAACCTCCCCTGGCGCAACTTGAGGCCATTTCCTCTTGTCCTGTCACTCATCACTTGGGAGAAGAGGCCAACACCCACCTCTCTACAACCCCCTTTCAGATAATTGTAGAGAGCGATGAGGTCTCCCCTCAGCCTCCTCTTCTCCAGGCTAAACAACCCCAGTTCCCTCAGATGCTCCTCATAAGACTTGTGCTCCAGACCCCTCACCACCTTCGTCGCCCTTCTCTGGATGCGCTCCAGCACCTCAATGTCCTTCTTGTAGTGAGGGGCCCAAAACTGAACACAGTATTTGAGGTGCGGCCTCACCAGTGCCGAGTACAGGGGCACGATCACTTCCCTACTCCTGCTGGCCACACTATTTGTGATACAGGCCAGGATGCCTTTGGCCTTCTTGGCCACCTGGGCACACTGCTGGCTCATCTTCAGCCGGCTGTTGACCAACACCCTCAGGTCCTTTTCTGCAGCGCAGCTTTCCAGCCACTCGTCCCCAAGCATATAGCATTGCATGGGGTTGTTGTGGCCAAAATGCAGGACCCGGCATTGGTCTTGTTGAAATTCATCCAATTGGCCTGGCCCCATCGATCCAGCCTGTCCAGATCCCTCTGCAGAGCCTTCCGACCCTCAGGCAGACCAACACTCCCACCCAACTTAGTGTCATCTGCAAACTTACTGAGGGTGCACTCGATCCCCTCATCCAGACCATCGACAAAGATATTAAAGAAGACCAGCCCCAAAACTGAGCCCTGGGGGACTCCGCTTGTGACCGGCCACCAACTGGATTTCACCCCATTCACCACAACTCTCTGGGCTCAGCTGTCCAGCCAGTTTTTTACCCAGTGATGAGTGCACCTGTCTAAGCCACAAGCCGCCCAGTTTCTCCAGGAGAATACTGTGGGAGACAGTGTCAAAGGCTTTACTAAAGTCCAGGTAGACAACATCCACAGCCTTTCCCTCATCCACTAGGCAGGTCACGTGGTCATAGAAGGAGATCAGGTTGGTCAAGCAGGACCTGCCCTTCATGAACCCGTGCTGGCTTGGCCTGGTCCCTTGGTTGTCCTGCGTGTGCCCTGTGAGCACCCTCAGGATGAACCTCTCCATAATCTTCCCTGGCACGGAGGTCAGGCTGACAGGCCTTTAGTTCCCTGGATACCACCTCTCTGTGCAACCTGTTTCAGTGTTTCACCACCCTCATTGTAAAAAATGTCTTTGTTATATCTAGTCTAAATCTACCCTTTTTTAGTTTAAAACCATTACCCCTTGTCCTATTGCAACAGGCCCTGCTAAGGAGTTAACATCGGGAAAGGTAAAAATAGTTTGGAAAAGGGGGAACACATCCTGAGAAAGTAAGAATCGACGACTGCTATTGGTTGTTCTAGCTGAAAGAACAGAACAACAGTGTGGAAAAATAAAAATTGGCCTGAGAGAATAGAAAACATCATCTATTGCCTGTCCCAAGTGAAAATGTAAATTAGCAACATCTATTGGCTGCTCCAGGTAGTAGTGTCCTACATCTCTTTATGCCTCTGTGATAGAAAATTGACTTGCTTTCTACCCAAAATGAAGGGACTCTCTCTTAAAGAACTCCCTCTGCACAAACTTTTCTATGAGATTTCCTAGACAGATTGGGCCCTCACCAGGGACACATGGCTGACTCAAGACTCCATGGACGCTGATCATCTTTGAAGTGAGACTTTGTCCATCATTGATTGGCCCCACTCCAGGGAGCCATTTTGAGGACCCGTTTCTGGGAGCGATTTTGAGGCCCCACTCCTGGGATTGGTTTGGTTAGCACTGTAACTGTACTACTTTGAATAATATGTATATAGGCATGCATATAAGTAGTTAATCATATTTGCTGATGGTTATCTTGTGGTAATTTGTAATACTGAAATATATACTTGGCTGCTGCTATTGATTGCTGCTACTACTGATTGCTGCTACTACTGATTGCAGTTACTATTGAAATATATATATACTTGCTTTTTTTTATTTATCAGAAGTATACTTGCTTTACTAATAGCAATTTGTAGCAAGCTGTAATAAAGAAGCTTAGGAAATAAAACCTCCATGTCCTTGTGTTTTAGGGAACCCTGCAAACCCACTGTTGTGATCCTTACGTACCCAGAGGTCAGGTACCTTTTCTAAGTCATGACACCTCCTAAAGGAGCAAATAGCCATGGAGACACCAAGTGATGATGGGGGACAGGGATTAGCAGTTTATTTATGGCCACTCTTCTTTTGCCTGAAATCCAGACATTTTGTAGACTTAACTGCAGACTAATTTATTTTTTCATCTATAACACAAATTATAATTGTTATAAATATATACAATTTTATCAAATCATTTACAGTACCGTTGTCTATCAGCAGCTGTGGTTCTGTACCATGTTTCTTCCTTGATCCAGTTTTTGTCTTTGCTTTGTGGTTCAGGTTAGGTTTCCCTGTTTTGATTCCTGCCATCAGCAAGAAGTTAGGCCAATATAATGATAGTCTCAACATCAGTGAAGTCAAATAGTCCAGTCTGATTTGTTGTTTTCAAGAAAAATGAGAGTGGAATAAAGACTCTTTTCAATCAGAGTGGGAAAAAAAATTAAGAACTGCTCTCACAGCTCAACTTTAAGATAAAGTTCAACATTTATTTAGTTACTTGCCCAGTACACATTACAATTTGCATATGTTCCTGTCTTTATAGTGATGGCTCTGAATAAAACAAATGAAGTAAGCTAGAAAGGAAAAAATTCTCATCTATCATTGTCAGATGATATATTAGATACTTTCAGCTTTATGCTGCTAAGTTAATTTTTAGTTGTCACAAATTTCTAGTATTGTTAAGAATCTTTATAAGAAGATTATAATAATTTTAAAGCTCATTGAAATCAGTAGAGGGTGTTCTATTGGCTTAAGTGAAATTTAGAATAGGCTTTTTGTGTTGATAAAAATATCAGTTCATTTTGCAAATGGAAACTTATTTTGACAAAATTGGTGGGGTTTTTTGTTTGGTTTGGTTTTTTTACTCTAGTCTGCAACTCTTATTTTTTATAAGAATTTTTTGCTCTCCATCTGACAATGAAAGTGTATTAATTACCTATGTTTTAGACATTAACTACTCTTTGATACCAAGGTGCAATCAGAAAGCGACATTTGAGCTGTTAATAAACTGAAATAGCTGGCCTGCTTTCATAGATCAACTATTTGCACTATGGTCCCTTTTAATTGTGTTTCTAAGTGGAGATCTATTGCTGTTCATCTGTTTTTTTTCCCCCTCACAAAATATGAAAAGAAGTGGCCACAAGTTAGTGAAGAAAAATTCCAAGACATGATGTCGGTATCTATTCAGACTTCCGTTCCCTGAAAATGAAGCACAAACTTAAAAGGTATCTCTCAGGTTTTGTTTTCTGGTTTAAGACAAACACTAAACAGTTAAAACCAAGTGAAGTTTCCCATTGAAAGAACATTCTGGCATTTCTATTTCTTGTAACTGCTAGAAATAACAGCTGGAGACTAGTACGTGGGGAAAGTAAATCTGGATTTGAAGTTAGACTGAGACGAACCCCAGTCAGCAGACTACAGAAAATATAGGTTATTTGTCTCAACTCACAGAGGGGAACAGAGGTCTGACTGATCTTGGTTATCAGCAGAAATATAAAGACTAGGTAAGGTGCTGTACAAGTAGAATCTCTTTCATATTGTATTTTGCCCAAATAAGTGAAAGAATCAATAATTATTGCTTAGTTTTAATGAACCTGCTCTTGAATTATTTCAGTCTTGTTTCTTAAAAGGAAATTCTCACAGTACGATACCTAGTGGGCTATGATTGAAGCCCTCCCCTAAGAAGAGCAAACAGGAGACTGCTGTCTTTGGGAAGTGAGTTCATAAGGCCTCAATAGCCAGCAATGATACCTCTGTCTGGATAGCCATGAGACCTGTTCCTCTGTCTGGATAGCCAAGAGACCTGTTCCATCTCCATTTTCACCACTATTTTCTATTTAGTGTCTTCTCAGTTATTTTGAATGATTTTGTTCAATTTTCTTGTAATCCCTTTTTACTCATGATCCTTCTTTCTCTTTTTTTTTTTTCATTGTTGTTTTGTGTATCTGTCATGATCATTTCTAGAAGCAGTACTTTGAAAAAAGAAAAACATGGTAATGCTGATTTATCTCAGGAGGTGAAAGTCCTGTTAACTTTTCAGATTCAGTAGCATTTAAGCAGTGATATAAATTTCTCCAGCAATACTGTTTTGTTCGTAATTCAAATTCAAGCCACCATTTACCTTTCCGAAAATTGGATGTGTGCAGTCACCCTGTCCACAAAGAATTTGTGTATATAACTGAGTGTCTTTGAAATTTTATGAAACCTAGTGCATCTGTATTCCTCAAAATGCAATCAAGTAAGATATTTTATGTTAGGTTATGTGATAAAAGCTCATCCACAAAAGAACACCGAGAGACAATGACAGATGAGGGAGCCCTGGTTACTTGCAGGCCCATCACAGGGGCTATCAGTCCATTTAAGGCTCAACTCCACAAACCCAGAAAAGGACAGGAGCCAAAAGAAAGGTGGAAAGTACAAATTGAGGACTGAGAGGAAGGGACACCCTGTCTGGACCCCTCCCAGGGATGGCCAAGGAGAGCCTCAGCCCCATTGTCCAGATGTAAAACAGATCAAGATGAATTACCGCTGCAGAACCTTTTCGCTTGAGGGGGATTGCTGCCTAGGGATATGGGACAAATTATGGGGTACAGGGGAAGAACATTTGGGGACTGCATGAGATTTATTATGGGATGTTTAGGAGAGGAACCAAAACCAGGAAAAGGAAGGGTTTTAGGTGATCTCTGAAGGAACAAGAGCAGGAGAGTAGAAGTATAAGGGGATAAAAATGGCTGGTCGCATGTAAAGAGTTTGCTTGCCATTATGCTTATCTGGCCGTGCCCTGTGCTCAATCAGCACAGTCTTTCCTTTCTTTTTATAAATTCCTTTCACAGAATCACAGAATCACAGAACGGCTGAGGTTGGAAGAGACCTTTGGAGGTCATCTGGTCCAAACCCCTGATCAATCAGGGCCAGTTACCCAGGACCATGTCCAGATGGCTTTTGAGTATCTCCAAGGATGGAGACACCACAACCTCCCTGGCCAATCTGTGCCAGTGCTCAGTAACCCTCACAGTGAAAAAGTGTTTCCTGATGTTCAGAGGGAACCTCCTGTGTTTCAGTTTGTGCCCATTGCCTCTTGTCCTGTCACTGGGCACCACTGAAAATAGCCTGGATCTGTCCTCTTTGCACCCTCCCTTCAGGTATTAATATATATTGATGAGATTCCATCCACCTCACTGTCTGCTCAGCCAGCCCATAATTCAACAGCTTCTCTATGAGAAACTCTCTTATGGGAGACAGTGTCAAAGATCTTACTGAGGTCCAGGTAGACAATATCTACTGGTCTCCCGTCATCTACCAGGCCAGTCATTTCATTGCATCAGTTTATCAAATTGGGCAAGCATGACTACCCCTTGATGAAGCCGTGTTGACTACTCTTGATGATTTTCCTGTTGTTCATGTGCCTGGATTAGCTGTTCCATCATCTTCCCAGGGATCAAGGTGAGGCTGACTGGCCTGGAGCTCCTTGGGTCCTCCTTTTTGCCCTTCTTGAAGATAGGAGTGGCATATGCTTTCCTCCAGTCCTCAGGCACCTCTGCCGTTCTCTTTGATTGTTCAAAGATTATTGAGAATGGCCTTGTCATGACATCAGTCAGCTCCCTCAGCACTTGTGGGTGCATCCCATCAGGGCCCATGGACTTTTATGTCTGTCCTGTTTGCTTAAATATTCCCTGACCTGATCCTCTTCCACCAAGGGTATAACTTCCCTACTCCAACATTTCCCCCCAGCCCCTGGGATTCCTGAAGACCAGTCTTGCTAGCAAAGACTGAGGCAAAGAATGCATTCAGTACTTCAGCCTTTTCCATGTCCTGTATCATCATGTCCCCAGCCCCATTTGGCAGCAGGCCCACATTTTCATTAGCCTTACTGTTGTCACCTATGTACTTGTAGAAGCCCTTCTTATCGTCTTTGACATCCCTTGCCAAATGCAATTCCAGATGGACTTTGGCTTTCTTCTTCCCTGCATACTCAGACATTGTCTCTATATTCCTCCCAGGTTATCTGTGCCTGTTTCCATCTTCTGTATACTTCCTTCCTCTGTTTCAGCTTGGTCAGAAGCTCCTCGCTCATCCACACAGGCCTCCTGGAATTTTTTCCTGACTTCCTGCCTGTTGGGATGGACTGCTTCTGAGCTTGAAGGAGATGATCCTTGAACACAAACCAACTTTCTTGGGCCCTCATTCCCTCCAGGGCCTTATCCCATGGGACCCTTTCAAGCAGACCCATGAAGAGGACGAAGTCTGGTCTTCTGAAGTCCACTATTTCTTGGTGTCTCTAAAGGTGACTTCATGATGGGGGGTCAGCTACTAGGGAGCAAGGAAGTTCCATCCAGCTCGGGGTGTGTGTGTACGTGTGTGTATGTCTGTGAGTGTATGAGAGGGTCTGTACCAGCAACTGGTGTGGGGCTGCAGCCTCAGGGGCTTGTATGTCCAGGTGCCAGGAGCTGGGAAGACTGGGGTCCAGGGGCAGCTACTGGGAAAACTGAATGTCTGGGCCCAGGTGCTGAAGCGACCCACATCTTACATATGTGCGTGTGTGTGTATATACATATATGTGTGTATATATATATATGTATTCTCACTAGTGGACCTATATGCTGCTTAGCCAAAGAGGGGAGCAGGATGAGGCCATTGGTGCTGTCTGTGTTCATGTGAGTGCCATGTGTGTCTATGATCCATGTGGCCGGCTGTGTGTATATGTACATACATGATATATATGTGTGCTCTGTGTGCATGTGCCTACTGGGAATACATTTTTAGCCTCATTACTAATTGAACCCGGTGGCAGGGAGCTGCAGCAGCCTCACTTCTCTCAGGTTGTCCAGTCCAGCTCAGTATTTTCCCATAACATGTTATAAATACAGAAGTCACATCCTGCAAACTATTAGGCACATGTGGCCTACAGTTAGATCAATAAATATGTTCCAACACCAAATTTTTTGCTAAAAATGCCACACCTGAAACTATGATTTAAAGAAAACTGAAATAAAATAAAATTATAACTATCATATCATGTTAAAATGCCCCATTTCAAGAATTTCGGATGTAATTTTTAAAAGGGACTTTCAACAAAAACTTTTTGATTTGTATATCTGTTATTAAATGTTTAAGTTGACAGTATTGGAGCAAAAGTTTCCACACAAATATAAAAAAAAAATTACCATCTCAGAACTAAGTGTTTTCAGAATTTTACCTGAGAACTTTTAATACCTTGCAGTTTAGGTAGAAAAAAATATATGACAAAGCAAACAAACAAAGAAGCAAACAAACAAAAAGATTTCTCCAGATGAAAAGAGGAAAGATTCTTAAACTGAATTCCAGGACTGAGATCTGTTACCTGGAGAGGATTTGGTAAATCCAGTGGACAATGATTGTGCTTCTTGGAAATCAAATGGCAGGCTAAACATACCAGCTTGATAAATACTAAGTTGAAATGAGTGAGGCACTTATTTTAGGCATGTTCAGTTATAGTACTAAAATTAGTTCGGGTTCTATATATGAAAACTGAAAAATATGAGGAAGGATTCTTATTATTGATTACTCTGTGGACATCAGGAACAATGTGTTTCATTGTGTCAACTCTTGATCCCCTTCACTGCAAAGCATTTGGGCTCCTGAAGAAAGCACCAGTGGTTGACACGTAGGACTTACATTGTACTAATATGTAGGCAGGAAGAATGAAGGAGTGATTATTTTAAACAACTGCAAAAAGAAAAGTTGAGTTTCTCGGGAAGCCTTGGAAGCAATTGAAGAGGAAAATTTAAACTTAAGTATACATGCTAGATGGGGCTAGAAATGTCAGTGAAGTTAATTTCCCAGAAGAAAATATATACGGTACATGTGGATGCCACTTATGCTGCTGGATACAAAGAGAAGATGAATCAATGGTCAATAGACAAACAAGAACCCTGACCTTTGATTGAGATAAATAATTTCAATGTGATTTTTAGGTTTGATTTCACTTTCCGTTACATCAGAAAATTGCCTTTGGGATTGATTCTCAGTTCAGATCTGTTAACTCTAGAGTTGAATGCAGGTTTTCATGAAAGATGGATGAGTTGTGTAACCTCTAATTTCTTTGTTATATCATACGTGTTCCACTTCAAAAAGTGTTGGAAAAATCTGGAGTTCTGGTTTTGTACAGGTCAGTTAGCATACTTGTAAAAGTCTGCTAATTTTAGCAGAATCGAACTGTGTTTGTTTCCTACAGCCTTGTGGTGTAATGTTTTAACTTTGGTCTATCCATACCTAAGTCTTTTGGAATTTGGTTGTGGATTTCCGGATTTCCTCAGCACATACTCATTTAATTCCATGTGTGCTCTGTGAACTTTTTAGTAATCCATAAATAGTATAAACACTGCAGGATGCTTGCGCCCTGTGGAAAGAGATCATCTGGCTTCCTCTTCCTCAGTTAGCTAATGCATCGCATAAGAAAGGTGTTACTTAGAGCTGGCAAATTTTGTTAATTTCCTTTAGTTTCAAAAGACTTCAGCAAGGTGCATGAACTAAAAGATTTTAATCCAGTGAATCATAATTTAGACAATAGATGACCAAACTGACAAGTTAAAACGGATAGACTTATGACTTAATCGTGATTGGTGTTAAAGGAATTTACACAAAAAATACAATGTCCTAGTGAAGCTGCTATATCAAGGAGGATATAAGACTAGGTGAAATAGTCATTTCAGCTAGAAATAACTTTATAAATATGAAAAATAATTTTACACTCTCGCCCCCGTGCAAAAAAAAAAAAAAAGCCAAAACCACCACCACACACACACAGAAATGGGAAGGACCCCACAATTACAGCGCTAAGGACCAACACTGATCTATGAAAAAACTTTTGGATAAGGCTGAGGGAGAAAGGGGTAAGGCAGAGAAAGAGATTTTTAGGGAGATTTTTAACGGCACTGAAATATTTCAGAGTCCGTTGACAGCTAAGAAACTGTAGTGAGTCTGGATGGAATGGAGTTAACTTTCTTCATAGCAGCCCATAGGTTGCTGTGTTTTGGATTTGTGACTAAAACAGTGTTGATAACACACCAATGTTTTACTTATTGCTGAACAGCACTTGCACAATGTCAAGGCCTTCTCTGTTTCTCACTCTGCCACCCCAGCAAGTAGGGTAGGGGTGGGCAGGAGTTTGGGAGGGGACACAGCCAGGACAACTGACTTGACCTGACCAAAGGGGTTTTCCATGTCACCTAACTGGAGGTTTGGTCTTCCAAAGGAGCCTTAACCTGCAGACTGACTAAGAATCTGTCTGCTGGTGGGAGGAGGTGTGTGACTGCTTTTGCACAGAGAACCCAGCTATGTATGGTTATTTACTCTAATGAAAAAGGGTGTAAGAGATGGAGGAGCAGAGCAACTTATCCTAACAATCTGGAAAAATAAGTACCTACTCACAAATCCAGATTCTGAGAATGCCACCTCAAGAGCTGGTTGATGTTATATTCTTTATAATTCCACGTTATTAGTGTAGTTGTCACACTGAGAGTTTCTGTAAGTTTATTCCTTGTCTGGTTGAAGAAAACATATTCTTTCTAAAATATATTTGAAAATCGTTCTGGTGATTTGATAAAACTATTAAAAATAAAATAAAATAAATTAGGAAATTATGTATCCTTTCCAGTTAGAAGAGAAGAGAAGAGAAGAGAAGAGAAGAGAAGAGAAGAGAAGAGAAGAGAAGAGAAGAGAAGAGAAGAGAAGAGAAAAGAGAATGTTTCAATTGGAAGGGACCTACAATGGTCATCTAGTCCAACTGCCTGACCACTGCAAGGCTGACCAAAAGTTAAAGCATGTTTTTAAGGGCATTGTCCAAATGCCTCTTGAACACTGACAGGCTTGGGGCATCGACCACCTCTCTAGGAAGCCTGTTCCAGTGTTTGACCACCCTCTCGGTAAAGAAATGCTTCCTAATGTCCAGTCTAAACCTTCCCTGGTGCAGCTTTCAACCATTCTTAAGTGTCCTATCACTAGATAACAGGGAGAAGAGATCAGCACCTACCTCTCCACTTCCCCTTCTCAGGAAGCTGTAGAGAGCAATGAGGTCACCCCCCAGTCTCCTTTTCTCCAAACTAGCCAAACCCAGAGTCGTCAGCTGCTCCTAATAGGCCATGCTTTCCATCCCTTTAACCAGCTTTGCTTCCCTCCTCTGGACGCATTCAAGTACCTTCACATCCTTCTTAAATTGTGGAGCCCAGAACTGCACACAGTATTCAAGGTGAGGCCACACCAACGCTGAATACAGCATTTTGACTGGCTGGTCATACTGTGTTTGATGCACCCCAGGATGCGGATTGCCCTCTTGGCTCCCAGGGCACACTGCTGACTCATATGGAGCCTGCTGTCAACCAGCACCCCCAGATCCTTTTCTGCAGGGCTGCTCTTCAGCCACTACTCTCCCAATTTATACTTGTGCTTGATGTTACTCCGTCCCAGGTGCAGAATCCAGCATTTGGACTTCTTAAATTTAATTCCATTAATCATAGCCCAATGCTCTAACTTATCTAGATCCCTCTGCAAGGCCTCCTGTCCCTCAAGAGAGTCAACACCTCCCAGTTTTGTATCATCAGCAAACTTGTTAATGCTGCATTCAACTCCTGCATCCAGATCGTTGATAAATATATTGAACAGCACTGGTCCTAGAATTGAATACTGCTGGTGACTGGTCACCAGCCAGATGTAGCCCCATTCAATACAATCCTTTGACCCCTCCTGGTCAGCCAGTTCTTCACCCAGCGCACCGTAAACCTCATCAGCCCACAGTAGGACAACTTGTCCAGAAGAATGCTGTGAGGGATGGTATCAAAAACCTTAGTTATCTCCTGCGCAGTTTCTAGTCAGGCCAAAGTTTATAAATCCCTCCCTTCTCCCAAGACACACAAGAAGACAGTGTTCAGAAACCCAGACCTGATAAAAGGATTATACAAGGATAAACGAATGGCTAATTTTCTGTTGTCATTACATTTATAATGAGTTTTGTAATACATAAACTTTATTTCAGAACACTATTTCCAAGAAGCTTTAAATAACCTCCTCTAGTAATTTTAAATGTGATTCCTGTGTCAAGAGACAGTTTCGCATTTCAAATTTCTTAAATAATCTGGTCTTCACCATTTTAAAATAAAATAGTAATTATATCTCCCAAATCTGTATCCCCCAGACTTACATGTGTGGAAGGCCTAGGTAACAGCAGTAGTATGGATTGAATTGAATTGAATAATACCAAGAGTGAATATTATTAAATGAATAAAACATTCAGTTATTCCAGTCTCAATCTGGAGCAGAAGAAAATATGGGGTGTGCATTTCTTCATCAAATTTTACTTATATCTCATTATGAAGAAAATAAAATTTTTTTACCATATACATCCTCAGCTCAGCTTATTAGACCATGAGTCAATATATTAGAAAAATCAGTGATTTTACACTCGTTGAGTGAAGATTCAAGAACAACTTTACATAAGACAGACTAAAACTTGCAGAGCAAAATCTTCACTGAAAAATTCTTCTAAGCCAAGAAATCCTGCAAACGACACAACCTAAGCCTTAAAAAAAATCAGATTTCTCTCAGACTCAGAACAGAAGATGAAAGATAAGCTCCTTTTCAAAACTTATTGCACTTTATTCCATTTTAAAAAGAATTTGAACTATTTTTTTGTTTAATGAATGAAAACTGTTATTTGCTAGTTCCTTGAAAATCACAAATCACACCTTAGCTGAAGTATAAATCTAAAGAGTTCATGGAGCTGTGAATATTTCTAAAATGAAGAAAGTTCTCTTTCGCTCTCTGCAATTTAGAAGCTCCACCAAAAAGAATCATTAAAAATTCTAGCCTTGTTACAAAATGTGGGAGAAAAATGATCCTTCTAGGGCCTGATTAGGTCCAGCACTTAATGTACATCTTGCAAAACTCCTCATTTTCACAGGCTCATCATCTAATTTAGCTCATAGAAGAGGATTGAATATCCTTTGCTATACTTCTGCACTTCTAATTATTTATATTATTAATCAGAAGACTATCACATTCAAATGATAATTCAAAAAATGTAAAGCTTTTTCTTCTATTTAATTTTGATTTTATAGTGTAGTTTCAGTTGTATTCTTCTACATTTCTTTAACTCTTATCACTGAAAGAAAATGACGGGGTTATGGATGTGCATGTGCTGGTGAATAACATTGTGTGCTGTCATTTTTCTGCTGTTGTTGCATTTGAATGAATTGGGGCAGGCCACTCTGTTTTATGAAAATAGGGTCATGCTGGACTGGAACTTAATGGAAGAATGGCTAAATAATTTATTGCTCATATAAAGACACTTTCAGGCCTCTGATGGCCCTCTGTACAAAACCAAGCTTTTGTTTCAAGGATTTCACCATCTAAAATAGTAGTGAATACAATGCTGAGAAAAAAAAAAGTTACTAAGAAGGAAGTGAACTGTTTTGACGCTTGGAGTGGAACATTAAATCTGTAATTGATCACACACACAGGATTTAAATTTGTTGTACCCTGGTTGAACATTAATGCCTAAGTCACTATTCTATTTCTCCTGTCTCCAACATGAAAGAAGCGGAGGACATGCAGGTAATATGTCACTCCAGAAACCAGAAATGAATGATGCAGGACAGGTACAGTTCCCCTCTTCTTTTCCAGACAAAGGCAATATATTGTACTAACAATCCCAGGATATGCAGTATTTGAAAACTTACAGAGATATGCCCTTTGTCATACCAGTATTCTTCATGATACTAACTTAATTGTTTCTTTAGGTTCTGCGGAAGGATAGGAACTAATGTGCATTAGATAAGTCAGTTCAATCTACTTTTTTACAAAGATCACACACAGCAAAACGGCCAACCTACCATTAGTACAGTTCTGTAACCAGCTACCTTTTCCATTCAATGGAAATAATCAACCACCCATTATCACTGGGTCACCTAATACTTACCTTCAGCAAGTATGTCTAAATTTGAGAAACTTTCATTCACATCTTATCTACTTTGCTGCACACCTCATTCACATGTATTGATATATTCTCACAAAGTGTTAACACTCAGCAAAGCACAGCAAACGCAAAATTAGGCAACCCCACAATGCTATTGAGATCATTAGAATAAAGGACATTGTTCACATGCATCTTCCACTAACTGATAGCCAGTTCAGATTAATTGTACGTGTTAGAGGCATTATTTTATTTTCATAATTATAAGATTCCCTCAGCTTCCTGTCCATTTAACTGATTAATGCAGACAGGTAGCTGGATCAGGATGCCCTCTGGTCCAGTATAACAAGTCTTTTTTTTCAATGCAACCTTTCTAAACATTCACTTGACAAACTTAAATGAGATTAGGAAAATCAAAATGAAGTCATAAAAGAGGAAGATTTTCCTCATTAATAGCTGGCCTAAGTACTTTATGAATCTTTATGTCACCCCAAAATCTACAGAAATTTTGGCAGTACAAAAGCAAGAAAACATATTTATTGGATTAGAGTATTCAAAGGTATAGTATACATTTTGAATAGAAAAGAAACATTAATTTTTCATCAACTATTGACTGGAAGAGACAATACTCCAATTTGTATTACCATAGTTCCAAAAGCCCTTTGTATTAACTCACGCAATTTCAAATCATTTAAGTCCAGAGAGATTTCTTTGTTTTATTTTATATGTCAGTAATTTAGAATCACTTACATCTTTTTTCTACTTCTGTCACAGAAAAATAATAAATTTAAAAACCAGTCAGTACAGAGATTTCTGTGGCCTTTCTGATTTAGTACTGAACCTCTGGCACAAGAGGGAATTTTATGATCGTTAGGATGAACTTTTGGTTTCAGTTATGATAATTCCCTGGGTTTAAAGAAATTGTCAGAATAGTGAGAACAATGATGCAGAGCCCTGTCTTTAAGTGATTTCAGCCAGCTTTCTAGAAAAAAGCAGAATCTAGAGGAAAATAAGGGTTAATTATGAGAATTTTTAAATAACAAGTATACTTTATACTTTTGGTATTTTCCATTATTCCACTGCCTTTTTTCGATATTTTAAATGTGACTCCTGAAAAAAGTCTGATGCCTTAAACCCTCTAAATAAATATTTGCTTGAATTAATATTTCTTTTCTAAAATTATTTTTCCACCAGTTACATATATTGGATGTTATATACATCCTTTTTTATATATATATGTATATATACACACGAGTTATATACATGTTCTGGCTGTCACAATTGAATATATTACATTATTATTATTTTTAAAATTAAACTTAAATTCTTCTATCTCAGTCTTTAAAGATAGTGTCGTGGTTTAATCCCAGCTGGCAACTAAGCACCACACGGCCACTTGCTCACTCCCCCCAGGTGGGATGGGGGAGAGAGTCGGAAGGGTAAAAGTGAGAAAACTCATGGGTTGAGGTAAAGACAGTTTAATAGGTAAAGCAAAAACCACGCAGGCAAGCAAAGCAAAGCAAGGAATTCATTCACTACTGCCCATTGGCAGGCAGGCATTCAGCCATCTCCAGGAAAGCAGGGCTCCATCACACTTAACGGTTACTTGGGAAGACAAACGCCATCACTCCGAATATCCCCCCCCTTCCTTCTTCTTCCCCCAGCTTTATATCCTGAGCATGATGCCATATGGTATGGAATATCCCTTTGGTCAGTTGAGGTCAGCTGTCCCGTTGTGTCCCATCCCATCTTTTTGCGCACCCCCAGCCTACTCGCTGGTGGGGCGGTGTGAGAAGCAGAAAAGGCCTTGACTGTGTGTAAGCACTGCTCAGCAGTAACTAAAACATCCCTGTCTTATCAACACAAATCCAAAACATAGCCCCATACTAGCTACTATGAAGAAAATTAACTCTACCCCAGGCAAAACCAGCACAGATATATTCTTAAATCCTCAGATAACTATCCAAATCAGTGATCAGGCTTCTAAGAAAAAGCTTATAATAACTTATGCAGAAACTCATGAGGACTCAAAAATTTACACTGGAAAGAAATTCAGGCTGACTTTAGGCACTGATTTCCAAATCTTTCAATTTTTAAACTTATCTTCCACCTCCCTTCTCCTCCACTCCTCCTGCCCTTGATCAGTCACTGTCTAACTGCGGAGGAAATTAAATTAACAATTGTTCAGACTGAATGGTGAGTGTTGCAAGACTTAAAATTTATAATGAAATTCTGGTCAAAATAAAGCATGTAGTGAGCTTTTATGGCTCCAAAGGGGAAGAAAGGTAGAGACAGGAGAATTATAAGCTTGAAGTTGGACTCTTAACATGTACTTAAATTTTGCATTAGGTATCTAATCTTTCTTTGAAAATGACGCTTTGTAAGTATTTGCAGTTTTTCAGATTATGACTTTTCAACCTAAGAGTTGTTTTCAAGGTTTTTGTGTTTTTATTCGTTTAGTTTTTCTTCATATTATATGGCATTTTCTTTCTCTCCAGCTATAAATCTTTATGGCTGCACAGTTCTCCAAAAGGATGGTTCAACACTGAATCTAGAAGTGCTGTTTTAAATGTATCAGTAACTCTATTTTAGTCAATGCATAAAAATCAGTCTGTTCTTAAATATTCTTCTCTAGATATTAGACTTAAATTTTTGCTTATACCTCTCTAACAAAGCTCAAATGATGTAATAATTACACTAGTAATAGAAATGATGAATAATAAATGTAAAGAAAAATAAATTCTGAAAATTTATGAGTTACTAAAAGTCACAATGACACCTTAAATTATTCATCAGATGAGAAATAAAGAAGTTAAAATTCTGTAATGTGTCTGAATAATTATAACAATGAATACATAGACGTCAATTGGATTGTAGTGTTTGTATCAGATGAAATTTTAATCTTTAAAGGTATGCCGCTAATGTTGCAGATTTAAGTAGTCACCCAGTAGCCCTGACTAGTTTAATTGAAGTCATGTAAGAGCAATTTGAAAGTGAATCTCATATTTACTCAGAGCCATCTTTCAAATGTGCCACTCTTCTGAATACATCAAAATAAATATCTTTGTCTTTTCATATATAATTTTCAAAGCTTTTGTTTACTCACAACAGGATCTACAGGTGACAGTTTATTTTTCAGATGCAAATTTTCCATGTGCTTAACAACCATGTCTGTATTTGCCAAGCAGCACATTTGTAATCCAACAGCTAGACATCCTAAATGCAGACCAGTAATTAATTGTACGTATATCAAATTGGCCTGATAATCACAGGTAGGATGATATAGATTGAGGTTCCACTGGAAATTCATATAATATCCTATTTTACATTTCTATCCCTTCTGTTTCTTTCTTTTTTCTTCTGTTAGTAAAAAGAAGTCAACCTCATAGTCTCAGCCAGTGTCCTTTCTTCTCAAGGTGATTTAGACTATAGTGTATAAAGATGTGCACTTTTGTTTCCTCTATTGGTAAAACTGCATACAAGATTTTCTACGCTCAGGACAAAAAATTTCCTTTACTAGCAAAATTTTACTTGGCAGTACAGTAAATGTTATCTTTGTGCAGTAATATTTGAAATAATATTGAATACCATCTGCTAAGAACATTTCTAAAATATGTTCGAGAAGTAGGCTTAATCATACATTTCCATGACTTAATTTTCAATACCCTAGTAAAGTTTTTCTACTCACTTTTGCTTTTCATTGCTAGATAATCTATCTAATGATCTTCAGGAAAAGCAGCTACCTAATTTATAGTGTTTTCTCAGTCTAATTATTAGCATCTTCTACTGAAAAGAGTTTCAGTGGTTGTTTGGGAGGCTAGCAGGAAGATTATTACTTTGAGAAACTGCACAATGGGATAAAAAGTTAAAAGTTTTTCCCTTGCATGTGAGCTGCCATAAGAATATTGGTGTAATGAACTGAAATGTAATTCAAAAAAAGTATATATCCCCTCAGCTTCCATTAAAAAAAAAATGTGGCTAGTTTTATCTTTATCTAAATGATTATCATTAAAATACAAAGACCCTTCAGGTTTTTTAGAACATACCTCACTTATATTAGTGCATATTTTCTAATCAAAGTAACATTTGGACTTACGTACATATTTTTAGAAGGACTGGTCACTAGACAACAATCTCTGGATGGACATTTTCTTTCTTATAGCAGTTCACTTGCAGAGGTGCAAGTATTAGCCCAATGTAAGAGCAAACTTACTTTCACTCATGTCCATTTGGAATTTCAACCCTGAGGGGATACCATGCTGTTTTCATGAATCTCCATGTTCATTTATCATTGCCTTTAAAAATTAACTGGAATATCAGATACTTTAGATTAGTGTATAGTAAAAATGCCTCCTGTCCATGAATGCCTGCTCACTGTTTTAAAATATGAACAAGGGCTATAGAGCTGTGAAATTACTTACAGGATTATGAGCAAGTTACCTGCAATCTTTTAACCCTAATGGAATGATCAAATTTCTCACACAGTTTTTAGCAATAAGAGTATATTTATTAGAGCTATAAGACAAAGCAGTAATACTCATCAACACAGCTGTCAAGAGCAGACTATGCTATTTTTTCCTGCCAGACTGGATACCATGGCAACACCTGGTTAGGAGAAGCTGAAGAAATATTTGAAGGTTTGCAATTGTTAAAGCCATTGGACTGTAACAGACATGTATTAATTGCAAGTGAATATGACAACACATACCAGATTTCTGAAAGGGAAGAAAACATCAGCATCATTCCAGACTAAGGAACTGAACAAGAGATGAATCAAATACTGTGATGTCTGACTTCAAACCTGGTGTCATGCTTGTGTACTCATCAGTTACAAGGTCTGGGGAAAAGGTGGAATTTTATTACTGTAGAAATATTTCCCAGAAGAACTTTAAAGAGATGGAAAAAAATCCATGCCTGACAGCCTAAAAGGGCAAAAATTATACATTTTAAAATATCTCTAAAAACATTTGAGAGTTCCAATCAAGTGCAATCACAGTGATTTTGTATGAAAAAAATTGTGGCAGCATGAAGGTTTCCTTGGATACTGCTGGCAAATTAGCTTCTAGAAAGAGACACTACTTAAACCTGGTATGTACTTTTAGGGGAGTTATGACAGAAAGCTATTTTTGTTTTGTCTATGCATACACAATCAGAAAAGATGTTAAATATACTCAAATGGACATCAAACATTTTAATACAGATTTTAAATTCTGTAACTTTTGTATATGCAGGCAGCAAACTATAATCTTCTTCAGACATGTAAGAATGCTTGCAGCTGCCTTTATTTCAGTATTTCAACGTGTAAATGTTTTCATGCATTATTGAAATGACAGTACACAGGAAACAGGTATCAGACAACAGTTTGACTGCTTTTTCAAGTCAAAGAAAACTGCTTTCAGCTCTTGGAGCAAGCTGTTTATACTATGCTATGCCTTCTGTTATATGACAAATGCCAGTTTTACTTCTGATTACATAATAAGCAATATGAACTAAATTAGTTAATCATGGTGCAGAGAACCTCTGAATGACCTCTATGCTTCTTAATTCCGCATTAAAAGGGAATGTGCCTGCTTGAATTAGGCATTGTGCAATAGGAGAGAAGGCGAATGGTACGGAGAGAAGGCGAATGGTACAGAGAGAAGGAAGCTAGGCTGGAATTTGAGAAACAGATATAGGTTCTGTCTTCTGCCATAGACTGCTTGTGGGAAACTGATAAATTCTCTAATGTTAAATCTGCCAGTGCCAAGTCCAAAGATTAAGCTCCTGGCCATCACAGCAGAATTCACAGCCCTGGGCTGCTTGGTATGTAGACAGAGAGAGGATCTGCAGAATTTCTTCCAAAATATCTGAGCAGTTGTTCAGAGGACCTGAACATAATTCCTGAGAATGACTGAAGACCACAGATTCAGTTTTAACTGAATTTTAAAGTACTGATGGAAAACACATGCTTTTGGTATTTTTTTATACCAGTCCAGCAGTTTTTCTGAGATATTATTTGAGATACTACTCTTACACATGAGACATTTTAAAAGGCAGTTACAGTTTTGAACTAAAACTGATTTGAGGGTTAGAGATGCCACATACAGGCCTCATGTATTTGAATAGCCTCTGCAATGGAATTGGATGGCCAGAATATTTCCACATATGAAGCATAAACCTCAAGTTTTCTGCTTGTTCAAAATGCACATTTAATACCAGATATTTTAGGCCAAGAAAGTTATCGCAAATTTTTATTTAAAACAGTATTTGATTGCAAACCTAAAGAGAAAAATAAGGCAGAAAGAAAAGTTCCAGATTATATTCAGTACTGAAACTTTCTCAGCGAAGTGTTAAGTGAGTCCATGCCCCTAACTTGGTTTTGTACCAAATATAATGATATGTGGATTTCTTCTCCTTCTTGTCCTTTGGAATGAACACCTCCTTTTAATGTCAATTCAGTTGACCAGTTTGATAAAATTAGAGACTCAGGGATTACTTAGCAGCAGCCAGATGCTGTTACTGATCCTATTCTGGGTCTGCTTCTTCAGAAATCTTTAACTGGGCATATAGAGACTCTGCAAGCAGTATACATACACTTTCAAAGTTAAAGCAATTGTTTCCTGGCTCAAGCAGAAAAAAGGCAGCTGGGGTTTAGCTGTCAGGCTAGGAGCCTGTGCACTCACCAGCCCTGAGGCAGCACCCAGAGTCATGGCTGGGCAGGCAGGATGGGTCAGCAGGGTCAGGGTCAGCCTCTGCACCCCAGGAGCAGACCCTCCAGTTTGCAGAGCTGCATTTGCTGCCAGCTCTGTTGACACCTATGGCTGACGCTCAGCCAGTGACTCCAGATGAGTCCTGCACCACACTGATCAGCTCAGTGAATGTCCCCATTTTTTTCTTATCTTTATTTTTCCTGTAGGATCTTATACCTACCTATGTTGTTTTTTCTTCTCTTAACCTCCTGAGCAGCTAATAGCCTTGTCTCAAAAACATCCCACCTCTTTCTGTAATTTTACCTCTTATCTTTCTGTAGCCTTCTCTCAGAGCGTTTTCAGCAGCCTGAGTAAGGTTACACAGCTGAGCCATATCAGAGCTGGGCCTGGATCCTGAGTACATAGACCACTAAAGCCCTTGCAGGGGTGGGAAGTTGGTTAGAGTTGTACACATTGCAGATTGATTTATTTGCAAAGGATCGGAATAATGTAAATCGCAATTACATCACATGAAATTGAGGCAAATAGAATTCAGATTCTTATCCCTGAATAGAATTAATTCATTAATCTTAAATGTCTGAGATATATGAAACTGCTTGCTAAATGAGTAGGCTTTATTTGTTTACGTGAGTAAGTAGGTATAGCAAAAAGCATTCCAAATATTTTACTTGCTGATGTTCTTAGAAAAAGCTCATTGTTGTATTCTACTAATGACAGATATAGTTGAGGATCAGATTTCACAGTTTCAGAGAAGATAATGGGAATAACTTTATCACTGACAAATGTAAAATGTTTAAATTGGTTTGAGAATGGAGTCCAACTTCTTTGTATTTTCATGTTATTCACACCTTATTGATGAGACAAAGTTTATATTCCAGTGCTGCCAACTTTCTGTATGCATAAAATCTAATAGGAATAATGTTTCAAATTGAAATAATTTTCAAAAAAGTAAACTAAGAACAGATATTTTAGAATGTATTGAAATTCTGTTGCATACCTTTATTTCGCATATGTAATCATTGAAACAAACCATTGAATTTATAAAAATGCAGTATGTCTAGTGCACAGAACTTTTTTTTATGATCTTCTAAAATTTTGTGACTCTTTCTAGGTTGTTTTTACAGGAAGAAGTAAAAACTTCTGATCAGCTCATATAATCAGACAAGCTTTCAAATAAACAAACCTGGAACTTGTCTGTTATTTCCAGCTCTACTGGTTGGTCTAATAAGAAACTAGAAATATTAACTTGCTATGCCAATTTAATTTTACTTATTCTATGAATAGTAACTCCTGGCTGCTTACTCATGCCTGTAATAAGCACTATTAAAAGATGTATGGCAAATGTTGAAGCAATTTTTAAAAAAGGCAAGGAAGACAATTCAGGGAGTTACAATCCAGTCTGCTTCACTTCAGTCCCTGCAAAACACATGGCTCAAGTCCTCTTGCTAACCATTCCTGGGCCTGTGAAAAAAAAGAAGAAAGTGATTAGGAGTAGCCAGATCGGGTTTACCAAGGGTAAGAGCAGCAGATATCATCTACCTTGACTACAGCAGGACTTTTGTCACAGTCTCCCACAGCATCCTTGTATCCAAAGTTTTGACATTACAATCAAGATGACACTAGATGGGAAATTGGTAGATGGAATACTAAATGGAATGAAACTGGCTGGATTGTCAGGCTCGAAGAATAGTGGTTAATTGTTCATACTTCACATGAAATTTGGTTACGAGTACAGTTCCTCTATCCTGCAGGGCAGCAAGGGTCTATCCTGTAACCTATCCTGCTTATTAGTGACATGGAGGAGAAGACAGAACATGTGCTCATCAAGGTTGCAGATGATGTCAGACTGGGCAGAGAGAGGGGTGCAGTTGACATGTCGGAGGGCAGAGGACCTTTCAGACGATCCTAAACTTGGTACAGAAATGGTCCAACAGGAACTTCATGTAATTCAACAGATGCAAAGTACTACAGGAGGAGCAGATTAACTGCTCTGCATCAGCATAGTCTAGGGACTGAATGGACCACAGGCAACTGATTAAGAGAAGTTATTACTCCCTTCTCTGCTCCCTCATTAGATGGTATCTGGAACACTGGGACCAGCTCTGGGCCACCCAGTACCAGAAAGATGCTGACAAACTTGAGAGAGTTCAGCATAGAGCCACGAAGATGGTCAGAGGATGGAGCACACAACCTGTGTGTGGAGAGACTGAAGGAACTGGGATTATTAGTGTGGAGATGAGAAAGCTTTGTGGGAGAGACTTAATAGGTATCTTCCAGTACCTGAGGAGGTTGCCACAAGAAGGCATAGTCAGACTTTTTACTGAAGTTGTACAGCATACAAACAAGACACAATTATCGACAGGTCATAAATTGAAATGGGAGTTTCCAACTGGATATAAAGAGAAAAAAAATAATTCATTGGTGGGATAATTAAGCACTGAAACAGGATACCCAGCGAGGTTGTGGAATGTTCCTCCTGGGAGGTTTTCAACACCCAGCTAGACAAAAGACTGAGAGACCTGATCTGAATTAAATTTAAACAGTACTTAGAGAATTTGACTAGAGACATCCTGGGGTCCCTTCCAACCTAAATAATCCTACAGTTCTGCGGAGATACTGCAATTCAATGAACAATAATAAATTGGAAACTTGACATATAAAGGAAATAAATACATATTCTATCTTTATAGCTCATTTAAGTTTATTACCTGTTCTGAAATGTAAAGTCAATTTTATTCTTATAGACATCAAAAAATCTTAGCAAAATTTTTAATATTTCTTCCCTTATTATATTATCTTCCTCTCTGTTGTCCCTAACATCTTCATTGCTTCCACTCAATCTATTTGAACCAGAACAGCTAGGTTCATTTTTACCATTTTTCAAACTGCCAAGCATGTATCTGTGAATTCTGCCACTAGTCCTTTTCCTTTTTATTATGTTCATGTTTGTTCCAGACACTTTCAGAACAAAATACAGCTTTTAACTAAAACTGCAAAAAGGTCAGATAACAACAGAAATGAAATAACAGCCTATGTCATCTTGTAGTATCGTAAAAATATACCCACCATATATACCTGGTAAGAATAATCGTCCCATCTCAACATCTAGCAAAAGGCAACAAGGAAAGACAAAGAGACAGAGTGCTTTGCCCTTACGGAAGAATCGTCTAACAGCTTTGTAAATTACATAACTGAGAGTAAAAGCTGGAAGGCCTTTGTGGCCCTATAAAACTACAAACAATATTTGCCAGATGGCTTTACAACACATTTTAATAAAAATGTGTATAAATGACTCTGGCAGCTCCTAACCAGCATATAAAAAGTCTCTGTACAATCTGCTTCCTCCACATTAGATTTTAAGCTGCCCCAGATTTAACTAATAAGTACTGCAGAAACTAAATCTACAAAAATATTCCTTAAAAAGGTGAATAGTTATATTTAATGATGACCTTAATAAGTAATGAAAACAAGTTAATAAAGTAATTTCTGATCAACTGTTTATACTTTTTAAAATATATTTCCACTTGGTTTGGGCTGGAGGATTGAAGAAAGTCTTCATCTCCCAAGAGTATCAAAATCTCATCTCAAATGTTTCTTGAGGTCCAAGCCAGATATTTTCTGATGAGTGGAATATACATACATACATATATATATATATATTTGTTATACTTTCTGTTACTAAATACCAACAAATTTCTGCCACCCAGAACTGCAATCTGTATGAAACAGATATCAGAATAGAAGCTACATACTAGAAAAAAAAAATGTATATTCATATTGATCTACTTTTTTTCTTAACAATACTTCTTGTCTATGCTGAATGAAGTGACCACATTCATGATCAAAGGAAAGAGACATTTTAGAGTGAAAACCATAAATCTGTTCCTGAGTACCTAAAACAAAATCTTGTCATTTTCTTTCTTAAATTACACAGATCAACCACAAAATAAAACAAACAGAAAGGCCAAGCAACTAGCAACAATAATCCAAACAAAGAAATCCACTCACTTTCAGTAGAATGATACTCTTTATAACTTTGATTTATAAATTTATAAAGTTATATACACTATAATATATATATTCACATATATAAACTTCTGTGGAAAAAAAGGACTTCTATCAATTGCTATGTCATTCATAATGTAGCTCAAGAATGACCAAGAAGGTATACCAACTAATCATTCCTCTAAGATAGTGAAAAATTAAAATAATTTTCATTTAGGGGGAAAAAAAAAAAAAACCAACACAAAAAAACCCCAAAATCAACAACAACAGTAAAATTAAAACAAACCCCCAAGTACTACCAATCAAATCTGGAGTTTTGCCCTGGATTAATTTTGATCATTAGGGTTTTGTTTTTTCATTTTTAATGTTCTATATAACGAAGAATCCCTTGTGCTGTCCAAATATGAGGAAGCTAATATAATTTCTTTCTTATTAATATCAAGGTGGTTTACTTAATATTAACCACTCTCTGAAGTGTTATTTGGGTCCCTGATATTTGGTGTGCTAACCTTCCCAAACAGAATACTTCAAAATACTGCTTTGTAGACTATTTATTATACTAATAATTATCTTTCACATCAAGTTTGTTTCTGGAAGCTGCAAGTTCAGTCAGACTCTCACTGAAGGCAATATTTCATTGTCTTTAAGTGTGTTAGCTCACAGTTAGTTAACTGAATAGTTTTTGTTAGGTTTTTGCAGATTCTTTCATGTAGCATTGAACCCATTGAATTGAAATATGTAGAAATATCCTCAAACATTTTGGAGACTTATTTGGAAATAAAGCTTCTTTTTATGAAACGTTAATCCAGCAGAAACTGTTAGAGTGGTGTTAAATTGAACCTTTTGGTAGTTGGGAAAGTAGTGCAGCCATCTTGCTGTCTGGGGGTGACCTTCTGTATTATTTTGCTCCCACTGGAAGAAGTTACCTTTTCAAAAAAGTTTGTTTGAAACCATTATTCAAGCCATTATGTTTATTTTTAGTATTATTATAATTTGTGGAACACCTTTATTATACAGTATAGTCAGCTATAATCTGTTAAGAAAGTTCTGCTTTTCCTTTCTTTTTTTTGTTTTTCCTTTCTCCCTTTCCTTTCCTTTCCTTTCCTTTCCTTTCCTTTCCTTTCCTTTCCTTTCCTTTCCTTTCCTTTCCTTTCCTTTCCTTTCCTTTCCTTTCCTTTCCTTTCCTTTCCTTTCCTTTCCTTTCCTTTCCTTTCCTTTCCTTTCCTTTCCTTTCCTTTCCTTTCCTTTCCTTCCCTTCCCTTCCCTTCCCTTCCCTTCCCTTCCCTTCCCTTCCCTTCCCTTCCCTTCCCTTCCCTTCCCTTCCCTTCCCTTCCCTTCCCTTCCCTTCCCTTCCCTTCCCTTCCCTTCCCTTCCCTTCCCTTCCCTTCCCCTTCCTTTCCCTTCCCTGCCTTGCCTTTCCCTTCCCTGCCTTGCCTTGCCTTGCCTTGCCCTTCCCTGCCTTTCCTTGCATTTCCTTGCCTTTCTGTTCCTTTCCTTGCCTCCTCTCCTCTCCTCTCCTCTCCTCTCCTCTCCTCTCCTCTCCTCTCCTCTCCTCTCCTCTCCTCTCCTCTCCTCTCCTCTCCTCTCCTCTCCTCTCCTCTCCTCTCCTCTCCTCTCCTCTCCTCTCCTCTCCTCTCCTCTCCTCTCCTCTCCTCTCCTCTCCTCTCTCCTCAGAACTTATAACTCAGGTACACACGTTCCAAAAAGCCACAACTGATGAATTGCTCTAAGCACCAAGGACATGTGACAAAAATATGATATTTGCTATGCTGATATGTTTTAAATTGTGTGATGGTTTAGAATCTTAATACAACAGAGTATTTTCATAAAAATAAGGAAGACATTTGGGACATGAAGGGCTGACTTTCACAATTTCTTAGCAATAAATAAGGACCACTCAAAAGCAATAACTCAGAAATGGTTTTAGGAAATAGTGGAAAAAAATAGTTACTAGTATAATGTGGTTCTGAAAAAATCAAATACAATTCTTATGGGTGTATATACATGATACAGACACATACACATACATACGTAATACACACAGATACATAATCTGATACAGGATATCAATCTGAATGCTACGGTCTAGTCCAGGATAAACTATTACAGTCAATTGATACTTCTTGCTGAGCAGGAAAAGAAAGGTGATTATTAAGTTGGAATATTGCAGTTGTGAGACCGATATTGCTGAGAGTGCATCTTACACATAGTGAATTTATTCCTCCATAGAGATGACACTAAAGATGAAAGGAGAAAACATGATAACAGTTGCAGTAAAAACATCCAATGACCTGGATGAAGGGATAGAGTGTGCCCTCAGCAAGTTTGCTGATGACACAAAACTGGGAGGAGTGGCGGGCACACCGGAAGGCTGCGCTGCCATTCAGCATGACCTGGACAGGCTGGAGAGTTGGGCAGGGAGGAACCTTAGGAAATGCAACAAAGGCAAGTGTAGGGTACTGCACCTGGGGCAGAATAACGCCATGCATCAGCACAGGTTAGGGGCTGACCTGCTGGAGAGTAGCTCTGTGGAAAAGGACCTGGGAGTCCTGGTGGAAAACAGGATGACCATGAGCCAGCAGTGTGCCCTTGTGGCCAAGAAGGCCAATGGCATCCTGGGGTGCATCAAGAAGAGTGTGGCTAGCAGGTCGAGGGAGGTTATCCTCCCCCTCTACTCTGCCCTGGTGAGGCCGCATCTGGAGTTCTGTGTCCAGTTCTGGGCTCCCCAGTTCAAGAAGGACAGGGAGCTGCTGGAGATGGTACAGCAAAGGGTTACGAAGGTGATTGGGGGACTGGAACATCTTTCTTATGAGGAAAGGCTGAGGGACTTGGCTCTTTTTAGTCTGGAGAAGAGAAGACTGAGGGGGGATCTTATTAATGCTTCTAAATACTTAAGGGGTGGGTGCCAGGAGGATGGGGCCAGTCTTTTTTCAGTGGTGCCCAGTGACAGAACGAGAGGTATGTGCTGGTTTTGGCTGGGGTAGAGATAATTTTCTTCATAGTAGCTAGTATGGGGCTGTGTTTTGGATTTGTGCTGGAAACAGTGTTGACAATACAGGGATGTTTCCGTTACTGCTGAGCAGTGCTTACACACAGTCAAGGCCTTTTCTGCTTCTCACACCGCCCCACCAGCGAGTAGGCTGGGGGTGCACAAGAAGATGGGAGGGGACACAATGGGACAGCTGACCCCAACTGACCAAAGGGATATTCCTATTCATATGGCATCATGCTCAGGATATAAAGCTGTGCGAAGAAGAAGGAAGGCGGGGGACATTCGGAGTGATGGCGTTTGTCTTCCCAAGTAACCGTTAAGTGTGATGGAGCCCTGCTTTCCTGGAGATGGCTGAATGCCTGCCTGCCAATGGGCAGTAGTGAATGAATTCCTTGCTTTGCTTTGCTTGCCTGCGTGGTTTTTGCTTTAACTATTAAACTGTCTTTACCTCAACCCATGAGTTTTCTCACTTTTACTCTTCCGATTCTCTCCCCCATCCCACCTGAGGGGAGTGAGCAAGCAGCTATGTGGTGCTTAGTTGCCAGCTGGGGTTAAACCACAACAAGGTAATGGACACAAACTTGGTCATAGGAAGTTCCATCTAAACATGAGGAGGAACTTCTTTACTTTGAGGGTGGCAGAGCACTGGACCAGGCTGCCCAGAGAAGCTGTGGAGTCTCCTTCTCTGGAGAAATTAAAAACTCGCCTGGACACATTCCTGTGCAGCCTGCTCTAGGTGAACCTGCTCTGGTGGGGAAGTTGGAGTAGATGATCTCCAGAGGTCCCTCCCAACCCCTATCATTCTGTGATTCTGTGATTCTGTGAAAAGGATTCTCAAAATTTTATTCAAGTAAATCACAATAATAGGAATAGAAAGAAGAAAGGAGAAGGAAGAAATGGAAGTAGAGGGCAAACCAAAAAAACAAAATAAAAGAGACGGAGAGGGATGGAAAGGAGTTTATTGTTGTTGGAAAAGAAACTTGCCTATTAAAGTTCATTTACTTTTAGTTGAATCTCTCAGTGAAGTTACTTAGGTCAGATCCTGGTCACTAATCTCTAGGAAAAACTTCATCCTTTTTAACACAGGTGTGATGTTGCACAACCAAAGCTTTACCTGTGTTTTACCTTACCTTATGAACACAGCAAAGACTTGTCAGAAAGGGAACATAGGACAATTCTTGTCAAATTCTGGCATGGCAATGTTTCCCTGGAATAGCTCACAGCATGGTTTTTAGAACAGCTAAAGGTTTTTACAACATTATGTCAGACTCAGTCAAATAGTAAGAATTTTAGCAATATGCTTCATGGCTGAAGTCCCATCCTTTTCTTCAGTGTCTGGTAATGCTGGATGGAGGAAAAATCTTGTTCATAACTCCCTCTGATATTTTTATTCTCTTAATTCCTGTCATAAAATAGATGCAATTTAGAAAGAAAAAGAGTATAAGCAAGCATTATTTGTCATTTATCATCCTGTATTATTATTTACATATAATCAAGATTCTCAAGCTCTATCCTCCCTTTACTTACAAAAGCTTCACTTTGAAGATCCCTTTCGTCAGTTTTAACACATGTATTCTTGTATATAGCTATCGTGTTTCCTGGTGATAGTGCCTATATAACCGTAACTTATTAGACAATATTACTATTCCCAATAAAGCTGTAATGTTTCTTTCCTATCCTGTGGGGAAAGAAATTAGGCCTAATTTTGAAATGACAATGTATGTCTTAACACCTCAATGTCTTCACTCAGGTTGTGCTCGCAAAATATCCTAAACCAATCTAATTGCTGTCAGTCTTGGTCCTGCTTTCTCGCTGACTTCAGTTTCCTTTTCCTGCCCTCTTTGAATGTGCTCTGGCTTTTCCTTGGTTCTTCCTTAAGGTATTTCAAAGTTATTTTTGCCACTTTGAATTGGAAAAAAGCTTAGCAAGACAAAAGACATGCAAAGATTTCTACTAACTTCATATACAGAAGCAGCTCAGCAAATAATCCAGTGAAGGACAAAGTTGTTTATATGAAGAAGATAATGGTGGGGACAAAGGCTGATTCTGTGTTATGATGCTGAATTGAATCACAGTCAAGAACAAGGTTAATGTAAAATTTCTCACAGCACAAATCGGGGTGCAGAATTTATTGTAACATTTATAATGAGTAAGATAATAACAGAGAGGAGACATTCCTGTAACATTTTTATAAGAACTATTTTAAAGAATATTTTTGCAGGGGATATGCACTTTCATTCTTCAGTATACATGTCAGCTTCTTAATGATTTGGACTTGGAAGACCATCTTATTTCTTAGCTTTTGATCACAGGAGTGCTTATTACTGTTTGATTTCTATTTTTACTGCTCCCTCCAAAGCAACGAGCAATGACCTTTGACAGAGTACTCATCTAATTGGACTGGCTATATGATCCATTACAACTGCCTCTGTTTCCTCATCCTATTCTCCCAATTCCCAATGCAGGTTTCTTAAATAGTGAGAAATAACCAAATACAACTATTAAAATATTAGAAGGCAGAGAAAAGTCCTTTTACTTTCCATTTTGTTTTCTCATATATGATCACATATATGACTATGAAATAAAAAAATTCACTTTAAATTTCTGAACACTTTTGCTTTGCACCTTCTGCAATATTTTCATAAGTTGCTGTCACTCATTTTTGTTTCAGTCAAACTTTATACTGAACTCAGAACAGAAGGAGGTCCCTTTTGTATATGGAAAACATTATAAGGGACTCATATTAGTTTCTAAACATAATATTCCAAGTGTGTAAGGTATTTCAGCAAGTCAGCTCCAAGTGTTATTTGTTAAATTAACTTTAAGGAAAAATAGTGAGTGGTTACCTGCTGCCTGGAGTTCTTCAGGTAGCACTTGCTATAGAAAAAACTAAACAGAGGTATTACATTTTTTCATTCAACAAATGCATTCCGTAGTAGATTCATCTATCGTGAAGTCAAAATGGTTTACAATGACCACATATTCTGATTTCTATGTGTTTCCTGACTTAAATTAGGTTTTCTTTGCAACAGAACAAATGTTTTCTGCATTTCAAACTACAAACAAATAAAAGACTTCCATCAGAGCTGAGGAGCCTTTAGAAATATTACATTCATAAACTGTTATATAACATTTATAAACTTAGTCATATCTCCTTTTGCAGTCCACAGAAAAGTGTTAGCAAATTCCTAGACTTTCAGTGGTCTGCTGACCATGGTTTTAATATTATTAGGCTACAATGTATAATTATAATTTTCTATATTAATCAATACTGTTCATTTCATTGATCCATTAATGAATTAAAATAAAATTAATGTTAATATTAAAATGTTGTTAAAATAAAACAGATGTCTTAACATTATTGAAATGCTGGCTGAAGTGAATAATAATTTAACTGACAAAACCTGGTATCTGTCCTAATAATGCAATGTGTTATGCACTTATGCCTATATGGCCCCAGATCCATCATGCCTTTTCAAAATTGTTTTTGACTTTTGGAACTCTACCAACATCTTAGGCTAAGCTCTTAAGAAGATATCAATAAACACAAGACAGAACTATTAGCTAGCGGGGGGGTGGGGGGCGGGCAGTGGTTTGGTTTGGTTTGGTTTTTTCAATAAATTGTTTAGCTTCTGGTTTTGAGTCACCTTGCCCATTACCAACACAATAAAAATTATGTTTATAAATATTACAAATTAATGGGAGGTGCAAAACACATCTCCTGACACTTTGAAGACTTGCCACATCCAGCTCAGTTTATCTTCCATAATGTTTCTTACTTTACATTTACAGACTTCAGAATGTATCAGTGAATTTTTGTGTTTTGGTTTCTTTTAAAGAAAGCTAAAACCTAAACTGACATGGAATTAGATCAGTGAGAAAGAGTTTGCATAGGTAAGAAGGATGATAAAAAACATGTGACACACCAGACCAATTTGGGGACTTTCAAGTCTCTGGCACACTCAGTCAGATACTAAACATAGGTTAAGGACAGATATAAGATAGGCCAGTGATTAGATGGAGTTTGGCCAGAAAAAAAATCATTAATCCAAGCAGAGAATTGCAAGTCTATTCAGCATTAATCTCTCTCTCCTCCTCCCACCCTATGATATCTCTCTCTCTCTCTCATGATCTCTTTCTTATGATCTCTGTCAGAATCCTTGAGTCAGACACCCATTTTTCTTCTGTGTGGCAGTCAGTCTAATCCCTTCTCTTCAGCATCAGCCATTTTCCTTGCTGGATGGTAGAATAAATCACTCAGTGGATGGATTTGTGCAGCTACATGTAAAGGTCTCCATAACTAGCCCTGAAGCAGCTGGAGCAAAGTTAGTGAGAAAAACGATTTGAGACATGAGAAAAGGGATCAGGGGAACATGAGGTTGAGCAGATTTGTCTTGAACTATAGGACAATAAAAAGGAGGAGGGAAATTAAGGGAAAAGATCCACAGACGAACATAAAAAAAAATACTTGGAGATGTGGAACAGGTAGGAGGAGGGTAAACAGAAAGCAGTCATGTTTAAAAGGAATTGTTTATAATGGACATGCCTAAATGGGTAGCTGGTAACAAGTAAAGTCTAATAAATAGAATTCATTTATGGCAATTCTAATATGTTATGTACTTTCAAACACAGTGGAATACACATTTTTACAAAAAAAAAAAAAAAACCAACACAGTAAAGACATCAGACGGTATCTTCTAGACAAAGACATGCTGTTTTATGATTACTTTTTCTTTATAGTGTGGATAGTATGTGTGTAGTTCTCAGAGAAATTCTGAATTTTCCGTTTTAAGTATGAAATTGTTTCTGGAAGAAGAGTAGAAAATAGCAAGACTGAATAACATCACCAGTAATTATTTAGAATACATTCATTCAAATTCTGTCTTAAAACTTTACCAAAAGGGTCTGAAACATCAACCTATAATTCTAGTACATTTGCCAGGGGGGAACAGCAATCACCACATGCTCTTGGAGAGATAGCAGTTTACCAAACCTTTTAAATGTATACTTAGTCACATTCTAGTCAGTCAGAATACTTAAACAGCTAACATCATTCAAGTTACTGAGACTTAAAATGAAGCATGTGCATAAGTGCATTGGTTAATTGAGGCTATAGGACTAAATTAATTGCCTGGGAACCGCTATTCAGGGAATTGATTTGGTAGAATATTACTGCTTACTTTGAACTTCCATAACCTGATGCCCTCATGAGATACATTGTAATCCTCATTAGATAGATGAGAATATGTCTTTTACCCGACTAAACATCAAATACTTGATTGACCAAGATCATGTCATAAATTTGGAACTGTAACCTCAGAAAATCAAATCAACCCTACTCCAGATGTTAAACTTTGCATCTACTTGTTATGTATTCTCATGTGTAAATATAAGGAGTTTCTTGTGGATTTTGTCCTTTTAGATGAGAATACTACACTTACCATAAAGCAATATTCTATAAAATACAGAATCTTTACCTTGAACATGAGTTGTATGTATGAATTTTGCCTGAGCAACAACCCCAGCATAGAGGCTGGCTTCTCCAAACATGTATCTATATTACACGACATAGGGTAACAGACCTTTACTTATTAGACACTGTGGTGAGCTGACCCCAACCAGCAGCCAAACACCCACCCAGCCTGTCACACCCCTCTCCCATGGGAAGAGAAGAAAAATAGAAAGAAGGCAAAAAGGCTCATGGATAGAGATAATGACAGTTTAATAAGGAAAGCAAAGGCTGTGTGCACAAGCAAAGCAAAAAGAAGAATTCATTCATTACTTCCCATGAGCAGAGCAGATGTTTAGCCATTTCCAGGAAAGCAGGACCTCAGTACATCTAACAATTCCTTGGGAAGACAAACACCATAACTATGAACCTTCCTCCCACTCCTCCTTTCCCTGAGCTTCTATTGCTGAGCACAATGTTATATGGTATGGTTTTGTATGACCTGGGTCAGTTAGGGTCAGCTGTTTTGGCTATATGGCCTCCTAACCTCTTGCCAAATCCCTACTGTCTTGGAGGAGAAGAGATCAAAAAAGCCTTGACACTGTGCAAGCACTGTTCAGCAACAGCTAAAACATTGGTGTGTTATCAACACTTTTTTAGCTACAAATGCAAAGCACAGCACCATACAGGCTGCTTTGAAGAAAGTTAACTCCATCCCCCCCATACCCACTACAGACACAATGACCTTAATTCACGTGGTCCCACATGTTTATAAATGTAGTGATAAATGGATATATGCCCCCTATATGATTTGAAAACATGTAATTACATGCACAATACGTAAATACACAAAGAGATTATTAACGTCTTCTTGAAACTTATTTAAAAACATATAACCTGAAGGATCAGCCATACAGTTACCAACAATTGGTATATCGGAGCTGTATAAATTAATGTTTTAAGATCTGAAATGTTTGCTGGATGCTAAGTATAGAATAGGACTAACATAAAAGAAAACAAAAAACATAAAGCAAGTTTTTAAATGCTCAGATGTATTTTCATGCATCCAGATATATATAAAGTCTTACTTGTTCAGATGTATCACAATATTAATTTTCTGTACCTCATGCTCAAGGCATAAAAAGGTATTCAAGGACTGTTGAGAAGAGTTAGAGAATATAGCTGTATAGATACAAGAATTTTTTCCCAAGGAAAATACAGCTGGATTTCAATAGAAGTTTACTTTGTATTTTTTTCTGTATTCTTATAAATTTGAGATATTCTTTTACCAATTTTTCACAGTGTAATTTCTCTTTTCCTTTTAAATTTCAGTTTTATAATTTCTAGAATAGTCCTTACAAGTTCTAAAAATAAAAACTGAAGGAAATATTTAATCTTCATTTTTTTCTTTTATAAAAATATTTTTACCTTGAATTGTTTGCTTTATTTCTTTGTCTTTTTTGAAAAGTGAAAAAATTTAATTCACAGTATATGTAACTAACAGAAGATTCACTATTAGATTTAATAAAAAAGATGGAATTTTATTATCAAAGAGTCTTTGGTGTAATAGGCACAATATTGCAAAATGCAAATTATCGATTGGAGATATAATCAGTTATGATTGTATCTAGTGTGCCTTTGTATTTAAATAGAATTTAATATTCCCCTTATAACATGTATTCTGTTAGAATGGATTTTTTTCTTTTTCTTTCATAATTAACAAAAAGGGATGATAAATGAATGACTGCATTTCTTTGGAAATGGGTGTGTAATTTATTTAGAAATGTCTGTGGACTTATCTCTCAACACTCTGATAATAAATCTAACAGTATCTTGCAAATGTTTTGTATTTAACATAGTTACTTGCATCTCACTTCAAGAAGAACCTAATATTCTCCAGTCGCTACAGAGCATGAATATTAACAATCATTAAATTTGCAGTAATCATCTTTTAAAGAAAGCCATAGGAATTATTTGTAGACTATCCACAAATACTCACTTTTTAGTGTCAAGACTTACTCTTATAAATGCTTTCTGTCAGATAAGTTAATAACCAGTCTAATTACATGGAGTTGGGTAAACATTATTCAGTTTCTGCATTGAAAGACAGCACTTAGGAGATAGACACTGTGTTCGAACATGTTGAAAATTTGTATGTCTAACATTTATTCTGATCCAGTGTAAAATGCATGCAAGTCCCCAGACTAAGGATTTATACAAAACACAGAGTAAGAGACTGAGTAACAAGCCTAGGAGAAAAGGAAAGATTTCAGTAGGCCTTATTCTGGACTTTTCTCAAATATCAAGAGACAATGGTAATAAATGGAGGATGACAAGTCTCTTTCTGTTTTGTAAGCCTAGATCTTTCAATTTATTTGGCTGCAACAGGCCTTTATCAAACCAACCGAGTGGAATGTTCAGCTTGGTTTGCATAGTAGAATGGCTGATTTTCGGTTTTGACTTTCCATCTTTTCTAGCATGTCCTTGAAGCTTGACAACAATGTTCATTTCCCAGCTGACTTTCTACTCTGTTTCACTCTATTTTGTGGCTGTTACGATTTTCTTTTTTTTTTACCACAAAACAATTTTTTCTATCTGTCCACTGCTGCAGTTCACAGCAATAAGACTATATTTCTGATTAGGCAAATGTTTTCCAGATGATCACAAAGGTTTCTGTTTACAGATCCTTCCTTGAAAAAAGAGACTTTATTTCTGGTGTTCTTGTTTTGGTTTTGTTAATGTTAGTTGTACCAATTAATTGCAACTTTAGAAAACAAAACAACTGTCCACAACAAAATAGTGGCATCTAAAATTATCATTTAAAATTTTCATTTTAATCAAACACGATTTTTTTTTTCAAGAAACACAGAAAAAGGGAAAGTTTTTTATAACGTTCTCCTGAAGTTTTGTTCTGAATGATTATACGAGTTACCTTGACAATTATAAAAAGGGGGTCAATATTTTCCCCTGTCTTTTTTTTCTTTAGAAAATCAAATACTAAATCCATTTGCTGGGTTTTAAAATTTTGCAATGTCTTAAACATATATAGTTAGCAATAGTAGTGAGTCTTTCCACTGCTCTGTAGACTACTTCTAATCATTTGTTCTCTACTGTCAAACCTTAGTCTAATAAATATCTTCACTAAAATATATTAATCACAGATGTGATTATCAGCTTTTGTTTTGATTTTTTCAAGTAAACTATTTTAAGTAAAAAATGCCAGTGCATTGAAACAAAACCTATTTTCTGAAATGTATGTGTTTTGATAAAATTTATTTAGTTGGGGTTTTTTTTAATTTGATTTGGTATGATTTGTGCTTTGTTGAGCCTGGAGACTGGGGCAGGGTAGAGGCAGGCAGAAGCAAACAAAGAGCCTAATGATCCAGAGAATGTGTATGGAATATATGTGAGTTGATCCTTGATGTTTTGAATCAAATAAGGTAGGTTATAAGTGGTGCATTTTCATTCCTGATTTACTTCGGAAGGAGAAAAAACAAGCAAACAAACAAACAAATTTTGGGTCTGAATCTAGAACAAAAAAGCTGAAACCCCAGTCACGTATTCTTTTTTCCAGACAATTCAAGTAATTAACTAAAGGACTTCGGATAAAACAATGCAAATAAGGCATCATATTTTTCAACAAAAAATATCAAAAGAATGGGCAACAATGATTTTGAATGAATTGCAATAGATCTCACAGCTGGAGTAATTCAGCTAGTGAGTGTCATGGTTCATTCATTCTCTTGCTGTTCACCTGGCTAAGTTGGTAATATCAGAGGAGACAGACCTGTTTATTTTGCTGTCTGTGAATATTCTATGATTATGATCTGCCCTACTGTTTAATATCGATGAATGGTTAATCTCTTTCTGTTTGGTCAGAACTTAATGCACACATCAGTTATGTACACAACTCAGCAACTTTTGTGCTTTAGATCAGGAAGACCAAACAAGACAGTTTTGAAACAAGTATGAGAAACTTTCTTTCCAGATAGATTTGTAAATACTATGATGACCAGCAAGGGAGCAGTAGTTGAGACCTGAAACAAATGTGATAATAATTATTTCATGATTGTAATTAAAGCAAAGTTTCTTTGTATGAAATAAAAAATGGTGAATTCTTCTGCTTGAAGAAAATAGGGATTTGGAAAGTAATACACTGTGCAGTATAAGGCACACAGTATTGAGATGAGATCTGGAAATCACAGTCACATATTTATTAAAAAAAATTCCTTGAGCTGCAATGATAAGATGAGATAAAGAATCCATACAGTTTAATGTGACATATATAGGTAACCACTAAGCTAAGAAAGATAAATCACCATTCTAGGTGAAGTCATGGTAAAAAGAATCAAAACAATGTTCAGCAAAGGACAGTAGTGTAAGTAGCGACCACAAAATAGAATAAGTTTATAATGTTCCAATTACTGGAAACAGTGATCAAAATGAATATATCACAGGTGATGATATGATGTACAGTAATGCTAAAAATATTTTAAAAACACAAAATAGTGTCAGGTTCCTAAAATGATTGAAAGGGTCTGAAATTAGCAGCAATTCTGCCCCCTGGTTAAAGGGAAAAAAAAAGGTACAAAATCCCCATATCCCTATATTAAAAGCAAAATGCAACACAAGAGGTAGTGAAACATTTTAAATGTTTAATATTGATTCATCAGTTCTATAAGTGTGGCTCATGAACAATAAAATTAGTTGTTCACCATCACCATAATTTTCACCTATTTGAAGTGCTTACACCAGATTAAGAAATATGGTTTGTGAATATCCCATTTTTATAGAAACTTCAGTGTGACCTTTACAATTAGCAACATAACCAGTCTATTTGGACACAGCCTTCCTAAGAAGAGATGAAAATATATCTTGCAATTTCTTTGAAGATCCATCTGACAGGGCAAATACATTTCAGCCACTACCATATTGATAAGAATAATTTAATTGGGGCAATTTACAAAATTCCTTACTTTGGACATAAGGGCAAAGGCACAAAATGTAGGAGTTATTTCTTTCAGAGAAGAAAAATTAAGAACAGAAGAAAGGTTTCTGGCCTAAGGATGGCCACCAATATCATGAGCAGCGAGATCAGATAGAGATTACCTCTTAAGGCATCGCACAGATATTGTTTCTGAGTGATCCAAAATTTCTTACCTTAGAACAATGCTTTTGTGATTTAAATCTCTGCTAAATATAGGTTGAATCCATGTTATTCTGCCTTTCTAACTCTTTATACTGAAAGATTATTTGAGGAAAAGTAAAATGCTATATTGATGTGAGCTAAAAAGGAAATGGCTCCAAGCAATTTCAGTAGAAGAAAAAAAAAATTATTATTTTTTCTCTACAAGACTAGGGCTACTGCTAATGAAAAGTATATTTCATCTAGAAGCTGTTCTGACAATGTTCCTAACACAAACATTACCAGGAATTGTTATAAGTGCCTCAGATTTAAAAGAATTAGGTGTCCATAATGTCCAGGCATTCAGTTCATTCATATTGGTGCCCACTTTGAGAAGGCATTGACTTAGAATGAAATACACTCATAGGAATAATGGTTTTCCTTTACTCTGGAAAGTGGAAATGTTTTAAAGAATGTTGTTGTAATAAGATAAATTCAAATTCTTGGAGTAAATCCAGGAGTAAGATTTGAATTTTAGTTTTATGCAGACAAAAAAGTCCATTAAATTTTGTCTCCAAGTATGTGCAACAGAAACCTTTGCTGCAGGAAGAAAACCAGAATAATATCTAAAAATGTGGATTTTCTTGGTCTTGTGGGTATCCTAGTAGATGGGATTCATGATGTTTCCATAGAATACGAATGTATTGAAAAAAATTTCAGGAGTACTTGTAGAAGGGAGCGTACGGACTAATTCATGGTGATGTATATTGTTCGAACCTGATGGACAGGTGTGCAAGATAGGTTTTTTTTAAATAATTCATTATAATCTAGATTGGGAAGTAGTCAGTGGTCAAAGGGAAAAACATCAATAGCTGTTGTCAAAAATAATAATACTTATTTCACAGTTTCTGATAAACACCTATCAGATAATAATTTTGCTGTTGACCAATTATTTGCAGCAGCTATGATGCTGCAGGTAGAAATGAGAAAGGTTCTTGGGCCTTGCTAATTATGAGCTTTTTGGTTGGCATAGCAAAGATAGTGTTAGAATTTGAGAGGTGAAGGCATTTTCTTCTTTTATTAATTGTCTAATGAAGCAATATGAAGCCTTAAAGTGTACTGGTTTATGGGACGCAAAGTTATTTAAGTTAAGGAGCTTATTTCAGTTTGTGCAGAGGTTAGCGTAAGTTCTTCTGGCATAAAGGATTTTTTTACGATGGTTTTAAAGTTACTATGAATTTAATGTTATTAAGATAGAAATTATTGAAAGTGAAAATAATTGATTATTCCAATGAAATAGTGGTAACAACTACACTGATGAATGTTTTATCATACAAGTCTTAAAAACAAAACTTTTAAAATTCTTCTGGGAAAAAAGGTGGGATGTCTGAGAAATTTGTGTTTAGAAGTTTTCCCAACACTATTTTTTTAATATATATTAGGTTTTTAGTTTGCCAGGACAGAGACTGGGATTATAATTAAGAAAAAAATGCTAGTAAAAGAACACTACAAGAGAGTTTCGTTCTAGTCATAAAGGATGTTAGTGTTGCTTAATAATATTGCTTTAGTAATAAAGTGAGTTTTAATAATGTAAGTAAGATTTTCTAGGAAAAAAACCCACAACATAGCAATATGAAGAAATGTTAGTCTAATTTCACTCTAATCTGACAATCAGCAATAGTTTCTGATGTTCTAACAATCATAAAATGGTATAAAGATAATCTCTGTTATGGACATCAGAACTAGAGAACAATAAAATAGTCCTAAACAATTTGTGTCATTTATATTAGTGAATCTTGTTTTGTCACCTTTTCCTGAAAATAAGAAGGAATGTTGTAAATTATAAATTAATTGGATTGTGGTATTACTTGTAAAGTTTACGTTAAACCTCCAGATACTGTCGGGAAAAGCACAAAAATCTCACATGCTGATAGAATGCTAGGTAGTAGGTAAAAACTAGATTCTAATTATGATTTGAATATATTGCAATATACAGAGAGAAGAGTACAAGATAATTGCCAAAAACTTTTGAAAACTGAAGGAGAAACTGTTTCACTCCTGATTAAAAATGACCAAAATAATTTAAGCCAGATAGCAATAGCTATAAGCTAACTGAGGAACTATGCTAAATATGATCTTACTGTTGTTAACAAATTTCTCAAACTGTAGGGAACAAAAAGTAAAATAGAAATTAATGAACAATGAAAGAAGAGATCATGGGCTATTCATGGTCAAGCTCATAAAATTATAAATCTAAATGAATAATTAATTCAGAGTTATTTTCTTACTCTCGACATTCCTGAACTCTGGAATAATTTTGTGAACTTTTCAGTTTATTCTGTGATAAATTTGGGCTAACCTAAAAAACTTACTGGTTTATCACAGTTTATTTTGGAAAAGTTGTTTTACAGTTATTTTGATTTGTAGATACATGCGTTAAACGACTTCATAAAACCTGTATGCCCTCAGGATTTTGGGAAACAAAAAAAAAGTTTGATTTTCTTAATTGGTTTGTAAAAGAAAATACTTCCAGGAAAAAAAAAAAAAAATTAAAATCAGTCAAGTTAAAAAAACCTACCCGAGGAAACTGCATTATCAAGGTGCCTAAGTGGCATATGTGCCAGTTTTGAGTTGTCAGTACTCAAATGTGCTTGGCAGAATGTATGTTAAAATTTCCTAACTCAGATTCTTGTATTCAGCTCAAAAGAATTTCTTATTTGATTTAGCTTTGACAGATGAAAACATGGTGACTTCAGAATTAAAAGTTATGTGTGACTGACCACAACTGGTCTACATTTTTTATCTGTGTCGTGGTTTAACCCCAGCTGGCAACTAAGCACCACATAGCTGCTTGCTCACTCCCCCCAGGTGGGATGGGGGAGAGAATCGGAAGAGTAAAAGTGAGAAAACTCATGGGTTGAGATAAAGACAGTTTAATAGTTAAAGCAAAAGCTGCGCAGGCAAGAAAAGCAAAGCAAGGAATTAATTCACCACTTCCCATTGGCATGCAGGTGTTCAGCCATCTCCAGGAAAGCAGGGCTCCATCACGCGTAACGGTTACTTGGGAAGACAAACGCCATCACTCCGAATGTCCCCCCCTTCCTTCTTCTTCCCACAGCTTTATATGCTGAGCATGACGTCATATGGTATGGAATATCCCTTTGGTCAGTTGGGGTCAGCTGTCCCATTGTGTCCCCTCCCATCTTCTTGTGCACCCCCAGCCTACTCGCTGGTGGGGCGGTGTGAGAAGCAGAAAAGGCCTTGACTGTGTGTAAGCACTGCTCAGCAGTAACTAAAACATCCCTGTATTGTCAACACTGTTTCCAGCACAAATCCAAAACACAGCCCCATACTAGCTACTATGAAGAAAATTAACTCTATCCCAGCCAAAACCAGCACAATATGCAAACAGAATAACAAAATAGTCAGTGTGCTGTGCTGGTATTCCAAAAGGAACAGTTTTATAGAAGTTGAGGTAAATAGGATCAGAGACAAAATGTAAACAGAATGTCAACGCCAGCCAGGAATTAATTAAGCTACATCTCCACCATAGTGTTTACATACATATTAGCCAAGAGAATGTGGGGACTGTAACTCCCTCATTAGTAACAGTCCAAACATCACATATGCCCACTCAGTGGAGTTCATCTCACTTTAATGAATCATCTGAAATGTTGGGGTTTGAGCCCAAATTAGCCACCTGGCTCTTGAAGACAAAAAGAATCATCTTAGATAGGATTTCTCTGACTGATGTCTGCAACATGTTCATCAACATCACAGCTCACAGAGCTGGTCAGTTAGGTTATAACAATTGTCACTGAAAAGAAATAGGCCTTTACAATGTGTTTCATTTCATTTTAAAATACACATCAGCTGGTGAAGAGTCTAGAGAACAAGTCTCATGAGGAGCGGCTGAAGGAACTGGGGTTGTTTAGCCTGGAGACAAGGAGGCTCAGGGAAGACCTTGTCGCTCTCTACAGCTACCTGGAAGGAGGTTGCGGTGAGGTGGGTGTTGGTCTCTTTTCCCAAGTAACAAGAGATAGGACAAGAGAAAACAGCCTCAAGTTGCACCAGGGGAGGTTTAGATTGGATATTAGGAAAAATTTCTTCACTGAAAGGGTTGTCAGACATTGAAATAGGCTGCCCAGAGAAGTGGTTGAGTCACCATCCCTGGAGATATTTAAAAGATGTGTGGATGAGGTGCTTAGGGATATGGTTTAGTGGTGGACTTCGCAATGTTAGGTTAACAGTTGGACTCGATGATCTTAAGGGTCTTTTCCAACCTAAATAATTGTATGATTCTATGATCTAAAATAGTCAAGAGAAATATGCCATAATTGTTTCTCCTCTGACTGTGAAGGTAGTTGAGGGCAATTAATTTGCATGTAGATATTTGCGTTTTACATTCCTAAGGTCATGAGCTGAGAGACAGTATATTTGTTTTGAGAGATGTCTTCTATTAATTGAGTGTCAATGTCTATACAATTGTGTAGTTTGATATATTCACCTTGTAGCTGCACATGACCCTACAGCCACAACTTCACAGTACTTACAAGCCATCACAGAAGGATATAGTCTGAACGTTAAGTTTAAATAATAAGAAGATGCAGGCAAAGGAAGAAAAAGTAGAGCTTCAAATAATACAAGAAGGAAAAAGTAAGACTGTGGTGCCTGTCTATTGACTGATCAGAATCCCAGTGGTCTAAAACTGGAAGAAGAAATTTCTAAGGATTAGAAAGGGATTAGAGGAAGCAGATTCTGTAAAATATAATTCATAAGGTACTGGAGATGGAAGTATAGCTAAAGTGGGATTGGTTCCATGATAGTAAGTCTCAGCTGTGGTTTTCCAGGTATTGGTCACTGGAAATTCAGAAATTAATCTGAACATCTTTGCACATGTCAGCAGAGATGACTTGGTATGTTTTCTGTGAAGTACTTCCCTGAAGGGATTTGTTTAACCAAAATAACAGCCTCATCTCAGAGCACTGCAGAAGCTAAAAACAAAATATTCAAAGCATGTAACATGTTAGAACTTTGATAACCAACAAATCAAGAGGACTATGTGGCTCTTATAAACTGCTTCAGACACAGTATTGGCAGAGCTTTGGATAGAGCATCTGTGATAGTCAAGACCTAAACTATTAACAAGGCACGAGACATGCTGGCAATGGAAAATAAATTATGATGAGAGAATTTTGACTGCAGTAGGTCTGTGTTAGAACAGAACTTAAAACCGCTCTTGAAAAGCTATGCAATGGCAACACTCTCAGTGAGGAAAGTGTTCAGAAAACAGGGTAAATTTCACCTGGCTTAGCTACCTAAGTGTCCATCTGAGGCTACTCTCAGAGGCAGTAGAAAGAAATGGACTCTCCAGGCATGAGTCATCCAACCTATTTCAAATGTTGGCTTTAGGATGAGATGAATCAGCTTCTAAATGCACATTAATAATGAAGACTTGTTCAAATTAATCTTTTATAGAGTGTCTGTGAAAAGAAGAGTATAGGAACATTCCCTTAAGAATCCATGAGTAAGATACTTCTAAATATTAATAATAATTCTGCTGGTGTCTCAGGAAAGTGGTTGGCATTATTAAAATTATCCTAAAGAATTAAGAGGGCTGCATGAGCTTCTGAAAAGGGGGTACTTGCCCAGTATGGGAGATCTGTTGAGGAGGAAAAAAAGGAAACTTTTCTTAGGTAGAGGAAAGAGAACTGAGAAATGCTGAATCTAAAGGAATACCTCAGGGAAGCAAAATTTACCTGACTAAAATAGACACAAAAAGGGAAGGAATATTCTCATAAGATTGGGGTTGTGAAGATGTTATTCCCTGAACACAAAACCAAAACAAATGTAAGAAAATGCTTTTCCCACAGTATTCTAAAACAACAGCACTGCAGTTACGATAAGTTGTTCTGTGGTTTTTTTGTTAAATAGTTTAACTTTAGAGAATTTACTGATTTTATAAAAAGTCATACACAAATAAGTGTTTAATTATTACAGTTCAGATAAAATTAAATTTGATATCAATGAGTGTAAATCAGAAAATGGGAACTCTCCACAGTAAAATAGCAACTGCAAAAGAAATCCAGGCACCGATATTTACCTACTAATATAAGAAAACCATATAACTATGCCAATAATAATGCAGAAGAAGCAGAAATATACTCATGATCTCTCTTTGTATTTAGAAAAAGACAAGATGGTATAGTCACATCAGGTGATAGTGATGAAATACCTCCCACTCCCACAGTAACTCTGGAGGTTGTTAAGCAGCAACAACTAAAACTAGATATTTTTAAATCAGTCTTGCATTCAATAATTTTAAAAGAGCTGGCTGGAGAGCTCTCTACACAATTGACATTGATTTTTCAATAAGTCTTGGAACACTAGGGAAGCTCCAGAGGACTGGAAGAAAGATAATGGCTCAGTACTTCAAAGAGGCAAGCAGGATGAGCCATGTAATTATATGCCCATAACCTAGCTTCGATCCCAGGAATACACTGGAACATTTCATGCAGGGTTCAGAGACTAAAGGATTCAAAACACACAACATGGAAAATGTAAATCAATACTGATTCATTGAAAACAGAAGTTATCAAATTTCTACAGTTTTTCATTAGATTACATGGCTGGTATATGTCATACCTATGACACAATTCTTAGATGTATGTAAGTATTCTACTTCATATGACAAGACATTTTAGAAAAAAGAGACTGAAGTGACTTCCTGTGCTGCTGAAATCATTCATCAACTAATTTTTCATATATGAGTCCCAGAAACAGAGAAAAAGACATCTTAAAAGTAACTAAACTTTTGGCCTTTTCTCCTAGAAGGTCAACCTACAATAACACCAAACCTATTTAATTTCTTCCCAGAAAGTACTATGTTTTTATAATTATTTATACCTTTTTTATTTTGTTATTAATTTTATCCTGTGGATTTAATAGGCTTTGACTTGAATTTTTTCTTTTTTTGGTTTTGAATTAGTGTTTGGTAGGGCATACAATACTATTTTTCCAAAGTTGTCACCTCATTCACCAAGTTTTTCAGTCACTTTTCATACAATGGGCTCCCATTTTCATAGGCAGCTTTAGTGGCCTTTTTCTAATCACCTTCTATTCATCATTTATCTTCATACCATACATGAGTGACTAGATCTACACAAACATGGTGGTATGCATAATGTGTATCGTAGGCATATAAGAGCTACAAATTACCCTTTATATGAACTCGCACATATACCTTTTAATGTCAATCTATTACTCAACCTTTCAAGGTTATCCAAATCTTTCCATATGCTATTTAAATCTTCTGCATTAATAGCGTCTCAATTAACTGTAAATTAGAATATTTAATTAACAAACTCTTACTTTTTTTGAGCCAGTCACTAATATCAGTCTCCTTAAAATTATGAAAGACAAATTCTTAAGGAACTCCATACGCAAATTCCAGCAAGTCCCATAGTCCTTTTTCAGAACAATTTTGTTGCCATCTCTCCTTTAGCCAGTTACACAATTAACCGTTCTACATCTGATCTTCTTCAGCTTCACTAATAATTTCCCACGTGGTGCTAAACTAAAATGTTTTACTAAAATCTGAGTAGATTAGATATATCACAATTCTTTTGAATAAAGAAAGCTATCAGATTACTCTGGTAGAAACTACCTTTGGAAAAACTATTTAAAATTTTTTATCATGTCCTTATATCTTTAATTGCTGTTTTCTTTAAAATTGGCATTGTATGATATCTAGGTCAAGTGAATAATTTTTACTCCTCTTCTTCACATAAGTACAATATTTGCTACTTTTCCAGTGAAATAGTAAGCACCATGAACTGATATTTTTAATTGAAACCCTTTGTCACTTGGTTGATGACATCATACACAAGTTGATTCGATGTTCAGAGAGGGAGATGATACAGATATCCTAAATATTGTTCATTAAACTGTTAGGTTTCAGTACTAATTCCCCTGAGGTAAATTTTTTTCCTGCAAATTTATTCTCATTATCTGCTTTGCATTTGCTCCATTCTTACTGAAAACTGCAGCAAAATATTTATTTTATTCTGGGTCATATCTTAGCTATAATCTCTAGCTATATGTCAGCCTTTGTTTTCTTTTGTATCTAAAAACTTTTGAAATTTTGTTTATTTAAATTTACTTTGTACAGTTTAACTTGATTTATGTTTGTTACTCACTAATCACTAAGACAATTTTCTTTGATGATCAGCAATTTTTCCACTGTTTGTGGGATTTTTGAGTACCCCGAATTTACTGGTCATTTTTTCCTGTGAGATTTGTAGATCTTTTCTCAAGCTACTTCAGTACAAGTACTTATGTATTCCTTTAGGAAACAACATGAAAATTTTGACAACTTGAGTGATAAAAATTTTGGACACTCTCTGCTTTCAAATTCTTCTGACTAAATTGCTTCAATAAATGGTTTTGTTAGCTTTTCAGAGTATTCCTGTTTGATAGAAGCAACAAACAGTAACTATGATCTTGTTTTTAATTTAACGTTCCAGGAAAGAAAGTCAGAAATATCAGGGCTTTGCCATTGTTTTGTGAAATACAACGATGCAATAAAGTTCCTTATTGGCATTACTTCCAGCAGTACTATCTCTAGAACTATTTAAAAGATACTTTGTTCAGAAAACTCCACAGAGCTTCTGCTTCACATACCATCACAGGGAAAGCTATAATGTACTTCCTGACTCAGTAACAAGGTCTGTATTAAAAAAATTATTCAAAATTACAACAATGTCAAGCTGAGAGGACAGAAACATCACCAGTGTCCCAGATTCCTACATTTAAAAGCAATTTCTAAGTGAAATTCCTGAAAAATGCACTGTGCCACAAAGGAAAGGTGAAAAACAAACAAAAATATTCTTTACCGATAAGACTAAGGGACTATTACTCCCTAAGCCCCAAATTTTTCAGCCAAGGTAAACCCACCTCTGTCCTTCTTATCATTACCAGGAGCAGTAAAGTTATATACCAAAAGAGGAAAATATTCATTATGATCCTGTTGGTGATGAACAAATGCTATGAAACAGGGACTTAATATCAACATATTGCAAAGAAATAGAGGTAATACGTATCAGTCGTTACCATTATCATTACTGAGTTCTATTTTCAAATCAAACTCTTTGCTGAAGAAATTAAAACAATACAAAATCAAAATGCATATTATATAATTAATGGGGAATTATCATCAAGCAGCTCTGTTTTCAGAAACTTTCACTGACAAAATACACTTTTTATACCTAAATTATGTTAGCAATGACCTGGGAAAAAATACTTTTACCTGAAGTAGTGGAATTCTTAGTAAACTGAGTTTTACCAAGATCCTGTCATAGAATCAATTAGGTTGGAGAAGACCTTTAAGATCATCAAGTCCAACTGTTAACCTAACACTACCAAGTCCACCACTAAACCATGTCCCTAAGCGGCACATCTACATGTATTTGAAATACCTCCAGGGATGGTGACTCAACCACCACCCTGGGCAGCCTGTTCCAATGCTTGACAACGCTTTCAATGAAGAAATTTTCGCAATATCCAGCCTGAACCTCCCCTGGCGCAACTTGAGGCCATTTCCTCTTGTCCTGTCACTTATCACTTGGGAGAAGGGACCAACACCCACCTCTCTGCAACACCCTTTCAGGTAATTGTAGAGAGCAATAAGGTCTCCCCTCAGCCTCCTCTTCTGCAGACTTCACTCAGCCACTCCTCATAAGACCTGTGCTCCAGACCCCTCACCAGCTTCATCGCCCTTCTCTGGACACGCTCCAGCACCTCAATGCCCATCTCGTAGTGAGGGGCCCAAAACTGAACACAGTATTTGAGGTGCGGCCTCACCAGAATTGCCTACAAAAGTACAATCACTTCCCTGGTGCTGCTGGCCACACTATTTCTGATACAGGCCAGGATGCTGTTGGCCTTCCTGGCCACCTGCGCACACTGTCGGCTCATAACCAGCCGGCTTTCAATCAACACCCCCAGGTCCTTTTCTGCGGGCGAGTTTTCCAGCCACTCGTCCCCAAGCCTGTGGTGTTGCATGGGGTTGTTGTGACCAAAGTGTAGGACTCGGCACTTGCCCTTGTTGAACCACATACAATTGGCCTCAGCCTATTGATCCAGCCTGTCCAGGTCCCTCTGTAGAGTCTTCCTACCCTCAAGCAGTTCAACACTCCAGCCCAACTTGGTGTGGTCTGCAAACTTACTGAGGGTGCACTCGATGTCCTCATGCAGATCATTGATAAAGGTATTAAACAAGACCAGCCCCAATACTGAGCTCTGGGGAACACCACTTGTGACTGGCCACCAACTGGGTTTAACTCCATTCACCACAACTCTTTGGGTCTGGCCATCCAGCCAGTTTTTTACCCAGTGAAGTGCACTAGTCCAAGCCATGAGCAACCAGTTTCTCCAGGAGAATGCTGTAGGAAACAATGTCAAAGGTTTCAGTAAAGTCTAGGTAGACTATATCCACAGCCTTTCCCTCATCCATTAAGCGGGTCACCTTGTCACAGAAGGAGAACAGGTTATTCAAGCAGGACCTGCCTTTCATAAACCCATGCTGACTGGATCTGATCACCTGGTTGTTCGTGACGGCACTTAAGATGATCTGCTCCATAACCTTTCCCGGCACTGAAGTCAGGCTGACAGGTTCCTCCTTCCAGCCCTTCTTGTAGATGTGCATCACATTTGCTAACTTCTAGTCAACTGGGACCTTCCCGGTTAGCCAGGACTGCTGATAAATGATGGAAAGTGGCTTGGTGAGCACTTCTGCCAGCTCCTCAGTACCCTTGGGTGGATCCCATCTGCTCCCATAGCCTTGTGTGTGTCTAAGTGGTGTAGCAGGTTGCTAACCATTTCCCCTTGGATTGTGGGGGCTTCATTCTGCTCCCCGTTACTATCTACTATCACAGGGGGCTGGGTACCCGGAGAACAACTGGTCTTACAATTAAAGACTGAGGCAAAGAAAGCATTAAGTACTGCAGCCTTTTCCTCATCCTTTGTCACTATGTTTACCCCCATGTCCAGTAAAGGATGAAGATTCTCCTTAGCCATCCTTTTGTTGCTAATGTATTTATAGAAACATTTCTTATTGTCTTTTACGGCTGTCACCAGGTTAAGTTCTAGTTGGGCTTTGGCCCTTCTAATTTTCTCCCTGCAAAACCTCACGACATCCTTGTAGTCTTTCTGAGTTGCCTGCCCCTTCTTCCAAAGGTCATAAACTCTCTTTTTTTTCCTGAGTTCCATCCAAAGCTCTCTGTTCAGCCAGGCCGGTCTTCTTCCCCACTGGCTTTTCTTCCGGCACATGGGGACGGCCTTCTCCTGTACCTCTAAGACTTTCTTCTTGAAGAGTGTCCAGCCTTCCTGGACTCCTTTACCTTTCAGGACTGCCTCCCAAGGGACTCTGTCCACCAGGCTCCTAAACAGGCCGAAGTCAGCCCTCCAGAAGTTCAAGGTAGCAATTCTGCTGACCCCCCTCCTTACTTCTCTGAGAATTGAAAACTCTATCATTTCGTGATCTCTATGCCCAAGACAGCTTTCAACTGTCACATCTCCCACAAGTCCTCCTCTGTTCACAAACAACAGGTCCAGAGGGGCGCCTTCCCTAGTTGGCTCACTCACCAGCTGTGTCAGTAAGTTATCTTCCACACAGTCCAGGAACCTCCGAGACTGCTTCCTCTCCGCTGTCCTGTATTTCCAGCTGACATCAGGTAAGTTGAAGTACCCCAAAAGAACAACTGCTAGTGATCATGAGACTTCTCCCAGCTGCTTATAGAATATTTTGGCTGTCTCCTTGTCCTGTCTTTTCATAAAGACAATAAGGTTATATCCTAAAAAGACAGACGTACTTAAAAGTGTAGGGCACTCATCCCTTACTTGCTACTTTGCCCTGAAAACTTGGTGACTGTGGTGATCAGTTTGCTAAAGAAAAGACCCTGCTTCAATGTTGTAGTCAGAAAGGCTAAGCAAAGCTTAAAGAAACAAAAAAAGAAAGAAATATAGACTTTGTATTGCCTCCGTAGTTGACACTGGTGACACTGCTTGGTTTCCAGCAATTCACCCTTAGCTGCATTCCACTATTCACACTACCGTAATGCAGTATCCATTTTCAGTGTTCACTGAAAAAAAGAGTATCTGAAATACTTAAATTATTGGAAGGGGTTTCAACATGGAATCATGATAATTATTAAGGGAAAATAATTTCAATGTTGTGATGGTCATTCAATCTATTTAGTTTATTAAGAGAAGATTAAGAAATTATTACACACTGTATAAACTTCCTATATGGTGAGGAGAATTGTTAGATTTTCAGGTTAACAATAGAAATTATTAACAGCAAGATTATGTAGGCTTTAGATATAAAACATACTAAGTATTCCATGTGTAACTGATATATGTATACTTTGACACTGCAGTAAATGTAAAGTTTATTACATTTCATTAAGTATAAAAAGCTTGGAGCCTGACACCTGGAAATTAATGCTAACATAATTTAATTTAATTTAATAAGGTAACTGATTATTGAAATAATTTTTGCAGCCTAATAGTATTTTCCTGTATCTAATGAATTTTTAAAGATCAAGTTAGGATTTTTTGGGGTTGTGTTTAGGAATGACACTCCTAAAGTCCTCTTCCAGAGTTACATTTTCCTCAGTGACCAACTTTGATCAATATGGGTTTTGAAGGGCAAGATAACCCTTCGCAATAGAATTATCAGCACAGCTGATTGTTTACTTGTGCTTCGTCCAAGCTGTATAATTCTTCTACCATTCAGGAAAACTTGCAGATGAATAACTGAGGATGAAACTCAAATAATTCTAATATTGATCTGTTTTTAATCTTGCTGGGGATTGGCAACCCTCTGATCTTGTACCATTGATGGGTTTTGAATCTGATTACCAACTGATATTTACAGCATATCAATGATTCTTTTTTATTTATGAGCATACAGGAGTTGGTTGGGTTTTTTTGGTTTGTGGGGTTTTTTTGTATGTGGGTAAAAGTACTCTCTAGACAGACTAACTGTGGAAGAAAGAGTAGTACTTCCATTTGACTTGTAAAACACTGATCCATTGATAGATTTTATATTTGCCACAGCATCTATTTCTCAGTTTAGATTGCAGCCTCACTCTGGACAGAAAACTTTTAAGACCCAATCTGCTTGAGGATAATAGAATACATCCTGTCACCAGAAGAAACACAACTGACAAGCTAGAATTTTGTATACACATTTGGCTTCAGTCTTATGGTGTCTTACTTGAAATTTCCTGTGTTGCCAATTCCTTTCATTTTCTTAAAAAGGGTCCAATTCATTAAGATCCTGAGGATTCTTATCCTTTGTAATTAGAATTCAGCACTACTAGAAGGAATCTTACATGGGACTAGACAAACCCAATGCATTGTCTAAATATACAATCAGACAGCTATACAAACCAGGTGAATGGAAGAGTTCAATGTCCATATTCTGATTTTGACTGCATCCTTGTCTTTACTAATGTAGGTATTCCTCACAAACCGTTGCTTTCCAAACAGATCGGTGATATATACCATACACTGGGATAAACGATATCGTTATTTCAGTTGGAGTTATATTATATTCTGCAAGGATATAGCTGTCTCAACTATTGATGAGTCAATTTTATTGTTAAAGATGGCAAAAAATGACTTAGAGATTTTTGGTAATAAATATTATTATTATTTTATTGCTAATGTTATTATTTTAAGGGGAGCGTTTATTGTTCTTTTCATGCTGATTTCTTGGATCATTAAGTGGGCAATGTTCTGTTTTCATGGACAGTAAGTAAACCGATTTGACAATCAACTACCTTGTATATGAGAGTTACTTTATACGTATATTTGGCCAGACCAAACTAATCCTAGGATAGTCATTCTCATAAGCACAGAGTCTCTTCTATATTGACTGAAGTAGAGTACAGAAATACAGAAACTGATTAACCATCTTGGTTAGTCCGGGTCTGTGACCTGGAGTTCCAAAGAGATGATTGCAACCGAAAGACTAAGTATAATGCCATCTTGAAAAGCAATGCTGAAGACCAAAAGAGCAGGAACTCAGCATTTTCATTCCACTGATAGGCAAGGATAAGATTCAATCAACATTTTAAGACCTCCATTTACATGTTTGTGGGGACAGAACATGCCTAATATCCCTGGCAGTCAAAGAACTCAGTGGAGACTAAGGAAAATTTGGAATCTCATAAGACAGAGAGAAAGGATTAAGTTGCTTACCCACAGGTACCTCATCCCATTTAAAACATCTTAGTTTACTTCTATGCATATCTGCACAGGGACAGCAGATATGGTGCAGGACTTACAGGATATCTGCAGCCTCTGCAGCCTCTTAGAGTGGCAGCTGAAGGCCAGGTGAGATTTTCCACAGTGCCTCAACTACATTAGAAATCTCTTGTCAGGTGAATGCCCCAATAGAATCAGGCATGCAAATAGATCTCCATGGCCCAGTGACCGAAATGACGACCTTAAATCAGTTGCCCCCAGATAGGTGTCTTGTGCCATCTGAGCTCTCCTAGGATATCTAAAACATGTACATGGTACTGTTAGATATGACACCAGGCCAGTGGGAGGCCTGGAAAATGCTGAAGCAGTAGCTGGAGGCTTGGGCAGATAGATATCCTGGAAGATCTCATATGACAGTGATCATTTGAGTCCAACCTAGCAAGTGAGTTGTAGACAGCTGAATTGAAATGAATGTCTCCACAGGAGCATGCAGATACCCACATACAACACCTAAGCTTAGATATCTTCAGACTGATCTAAAACAGACATCCACTACCAATTACATCTTATTGTCTTATATTGCTTGTAAAACAGCAGCATAAATACAGCTTATAAAGAACCATGAGACCTGAGATTTCCCTAACAGCAGGATCCAACTTCACTTATTCTTGCAGGGGATTACTTTGTTTACCTCCTGTAAGAATCTGATACCGCATATGTGGTTTTCATCTAGAAAGTAGTTACCAGAGTCTTTTACGAATATCAAAAGCCCAGATCAATGTCCGAGATTTTACAAGCCTTTACAATTAAAGAACTTGGACTCTCAAATATAGCAATTCCCTGTCGATAGTAGTTTGATTCACTGTAGTAAGGTCTTTAAGTCAAACACATAATTTAGTTATCCTTAGAAAAATCTGAATAACAACATGATTAACCTTGATTGGTTTAGTTAATTCATTAAAAAAATTTCTGGAACTTGGTCATGAAATACAATAAAATTATTTAAAATAAAGCTGTTTTGCTGAACAAACAACCACAGGAGCAGAAACATCACAGAAGTAATTTATCTGAATTAATGTAAGAAACAAAATAGTTTGAGAATTTCTTCCTTAGGGAAACAGACTGAGAATAGAAATTATAAAAAAAGGAAGATACATTTTGCTTTCTGAACATTTTAGAGAATTGCAGCAAGTGTTCAAGGTAGAAGATATTAGAAAAGGCAAATTGTACATTCTGAAAGTAGTATTAAATTATTTTGTTACAGGTATTAGACTGTGTTTTATTATTGGTTACGGCATTATACAAGACAGTATACAATACCATTTCTAAATTTTAGTAGGAGGCTTTTTTATTATATTTGATCCTTATAAATAGCAGACAAAACACTCCTGTTTGTAAAGAACAGCCTAGCACATGTATTTCAGATATTTCTATTATTTACAGATATTTCTATTTATCTATTATTATTATTTCTAATAACAAAATAATTTTTATACTTCTACTCTGTTATTCTATTATATTCTATTATTCTATTTCTATTTCAATCATTTATATGTAATAATAGAAATAATAATACAATAATAAGTTAATAACAATAATACACAATATAATAATGAATATCAGCCATCTGTAAGGTCAAATGAATGAAGAAATAGGAAGAGCAAATACTCAGGTCTGAAGAGAAGAATATTCCAAGGGTGTTTTGAACTGCAGGGCATATTACAGTAATAGAGTTTCTTCTAATATCCTGTTTCTCCTTAAACATTACAAGAGCGATTCATCAAAAGAAAAACTTGAAATATCTGCTCTATGATGAATGCCAAGTTTTTAAACTTGGTGTAGAATTAAAAGTTTATAATGACAAATTGCATTATAAATGTTCAAAGGGTGGAATGTTTATGTTTAGAATATGCATAGATCTAAAAAAAAGGTGAAACTGCCATTTTTTAAAACGACGTGAAACCACCCTGTATAAAAAATTCGACTTCAAATAATTTTCAAGCCAATTTTTTTAAACCAGTTCTAATATTATTCCTATAACAAGAAATAAGCAATGCCTAGGCCGAGAGAGTTGAGATAATATAGGTTTTCAGTTTCCAGCAATCCTGATAATTGAAAATATTTTCCATGTCTTAGTTGATCTTCAGGCATTTGAAAGCATTTAATATTTACAGAATTTTGTTTGCAAAATGCTCTGCACTAATATCTGTTTGGACATTTTACTAAACAACCTCTTTCTGTGGTGTGGAAATAGAATTGCAAAACACACAAATTCAGGACACTATGGCAATGGACATTTCTGAAATGTCTTGAGAATGTATCAAAGCAAATTACTAGTTTGATGTGAACCTATGTCCTTTAAAATTTTTTTAAAACCTTTTTAAAGATCTGTAAAAATTGTCTTTAAAAATGCAGAAAATGTACACAAGATGACTTTATCATCATATATAAGCTCTGGTCAGGTCACTTTATTTGAAGGTTAGTCTGCAAAAAGGCATCACTGGAAATCCTTAAGATGCTAAATAAGATTTAATGAACTATAACTCACAGATGCAGATACATCCCCAGACATACTGTGTCAGTAATGCTATTAGTTCTTCAATTTGTCTAACTTCCTTCTAACTAACTCAAGAAAAAAAAACCCCATTATGCTATATGTTGTAAAATCAAAAAATCAACAAGGCTGTTATTGTAGGTAGGCAAAAGACAGGGCAGTAAATGGGAAAAATGTGGTCATGTAGCTCAATTTAGGCTGCTAACTTTAGCAAATCTAATACTGAGGTCAGGTCTATACTATGCAAATGACATCTGTATGCTGCAGATACTAAACCACCCCTCCCCCTGATTAATTTTTTAGTCATAAATTTTGCACATGCCCACACCGTTTAGCAATAGCAGCTGATTTTGTAAGATTTGCAACCAGATACTTTAGAATGTCTTGTCTTCTAAATAGCTGTAAGCATGTTTGAGAAAGCAGCCAGATAGCGGGAAAAAAGTCTTTACTGATGCTGTTAAAACATGACAAGAAATTATACACCTGGAAGTGAAGCGTGTGTCTTTCAGAATCTCAGATCATAGATATTGACTTTTACCTTTATGCTGATCAAAAAAGTTAATTAGTTATATAAATGGACACAGAACTGGAATTCAATTATTACTGCTTGTTCCTGTATTCTCTATTCTTTGTTTCTCTTGACTTCATTCCTTAAAATAGAGAGTAGTGGACATGTGTAAAGCTTTAATTAATGAAAGAAAATTGTTTGTAGCTTTAAAACAAGCATTTTTAGATGATAGGGGAAAACCTGCAACTCCTTGAATGGAGTTTCTGCAGCAGTTTGGTAACCAACCCATCTCAGCACCTTTACAAATTTCAGTCTGTTTACATCCTTTTCCAGCATTAGCAATAAGATTAAGCTGACATTTTACTTTACTTTAAAAACAATATTGAGCATTTTACTCATAAAAGCTGGCTTCAACTGTTAAGCATGTTTTACATACAACTATCAACGTGTTCTGAGAGTCAGTGGGTGGCCACTTAGCAATTTTAATCATCGGGTTATTAAGAAAACTTCCACATGTTCTTAATGAACACAGGAATTCAAGATTCCTCATCTCCTGAGGAAACAACAGGCCAGTTCAACAGTACACCTTTATTCTTGATTGGTAGTTAGCAACAATAGCAAATTTTTTTTTTTTTTTTTTTTTTTTTCCCTGGCATAAAGGTACGAATGGTTCTTCACTGGCAGCTATTCTTGAAACTTTATATATGACAAGCCAGTATAGTAGATGTAATTAACTACCCTTACTTCATGTGTGATGAAGACAATGAAAACCCCAGTTGCAGGAAGGCTGTCTTACAGACTTCTATGAGTCTGAAAGGTCATGTACTCGACAGATCTGGAGATGCACTGAAACGAAGCACAAGGGAGAGTGTTGTGCTTTGGATCTTACATGTGCACCTGTTGTATACTATTCTGTTTAAACACCCATGAGAAATAACTGGGAATATATAGCGTAAACTGTAATTAGCATAGGAGTGGATTTGCATCTCGGAGCATTACTGGGTAAGAGGACTGGTGCTGGAGTGAAAATGGTTGTGAAGCTATTGGGTATGAAATACAAAAATGAAAGTGAAAAAGAGAGCATTAAACGTTAATCAAATGTATTTGTAAAAATTACCATGTTACTGGCACATATTTTATTGAGATTTTTTAATTACTGAATTATTGCTTTGAAATTCTTCCTTATGTATTTATCTATTTATTTAGTAAGTCACAAATCACTCCATAATTTTGACAAAAAGAAGAGGAGAGTCCAGGAAGCCTAGTAGGTTATTAACTCTGGCACTGAAGCATTTTAGTAAAGGTAATATATAGTATATAGACCTCAATTTTGATCCTGCAGCAATGTTAGTCTCATAAACATGTCTGCTTCAATGAATTGACTCTTGTGCAAGAATAAAATAAAGTCTTCAGGAGTTTCCTTAGACAAATAAGATAAAATTAAGGTTTTTTTAAAAGTAAATCTCAGATGATACAAAAACATTAGGATATTGGTTCTCCATAGAGCAAGACAACCTCATGATGCCAAAAATCCACAAAATATTCATTTTCATTGGTATTAGACTGTCTGTTGACTTGAATCTGTCCTATTCAAAGGAAAAAAATAAAGAAAAAAACCCTAATATGATAATCCTAATTTTTAGCATAATTCCCAGGATAAACTATGACTAAAATTTCATTTCAAAGTGTTTTATCAAAAAGATCAGAAGAAACTATAACAAAAATGAAATTCTAGTTCACTTTTCCCACCTGAATATCTGATAAATTCAACATAAAGAAAAATGTGATTATACCAAAAACTCATTTTTTTAGTGAACAGATTGCATAACATAGTGCTTTATTCTTCTCATTGCATGAGACAGAAGAAATATAGTTTCACATTAAAATCAGCTTTTTCTGCAAATTTTTTTTTTTTTAATTCTAATATAGCATTTGGAAGTGTTATGACTGGAGATGGTCTAAATCTCAGCTATTAGAATCCAGTTATATAATTCTTTAAAGCAGTTAACAAGCACAAGACAAAGGCTCCAAAAGCTGAAACTAAATTTTATAGAATTGCTTATGGGATCCTTAGAATTCAAATCACTATTAAGGTTTCTTACTGTAGTTTGTAGGTTACAAGCTTTTAAGTGATCTGTAGTATAACAGTTTGTACACACCGGGTTTTATTTCCAACAGCTAGAAGTTTACTACTTTTGGGCTTGCTACTTTGCCATGTGGTCTCTCCTGAAGAGTCTTAAACTGTTACTTCCACTAGTGCTCAAATTAGTCTTGAGCAGGAGGAACAAGATTCAAGAGGGCTAATGCTGTTAAGCATAACTAGGATTAAGGTGAATTTGAGGTACCTCTTTCCAAAATTGCAACCTTCAAAACCCCTGCTCTGTTGTATCTTAACTACAGAACCCCTTCAACTTTTCAGACGCTTCCGTTTGAGATTCACATTTTCCAGGTGCACATGAAGTTCTTCTGTACATAATTAGAAATATTACAGTTTTGTCATGGCTCAATGACTTTCATGCTGAGTCCTTGTGAGGAAGCATCAGAGGCGGGAAACACAAACAGTTCAGTCCACTAGACATTCCGTTTCAATATTGCAATTAAAAATAGCTACCTAGAAATTTTTCGAAGTTACTTGTTCCGAACAGCAGAAAGCCAAGATGAAAACAGTAACTCAAAAATCTGAAAGCCAATCAATCCTTAGCTAACATGTCCTGACCTGTGGAAAAGTCACTGCACATAAATTTTCATACTGTTTCTGTCTGTAAGCAACACTTTGTAAGAATTACATTTCCAAATAATTGGATGCATAAATGCTTACCACAGTTATTACATTCGTAGTATTATTCTAATGTGTTTAATTTTCAGGCTATTTAAGAATATACATCCCCAGCCCTTAGAGGTACGAGAGCTGGGTCCATTTTTCTGCATGAAAGATAACCCACTGCAAGACTGCACTTTCACTAGATCTCAGAAATACTCATATCTGAGCACTAAATTCGTTGCAGGGATAAAAATTTCTATATATTTTAGTATATGAAACTGAAACAATTTTAATTATAAATCAGACTTGGAATCAAATGTAGAACAGTAACAAAAAGATCTGTCTTGCTTTAAAAAGTTAAACACCGAAGTGTTAGAACTAAAGTATTAAAACCAAATCAAGTCATATGTGGAATTTGAAATAAGGAACCAAAACCAAGTAAAAGTGGCTTATAAATTACAATAGTGGATATCCTGTGAAGGAAAAAAAAAATAAAAGAGCAAAGCAGCAGAAATATTGTAAATGGATTTTTAAATAGTTTGTTTCATTTAAATCCAATTATCCAGAACACATTTTTAAGTCCTTTTAACAACAAAATGCTTTTTATTTTTCCAAATCAAGGCACAGCACTGCCTCTGTTCCCTGAAAATATTAATTGCGGATGACACTAAGGAAGCTTCATAAAGTGTTGTAAAGAATGGCCTATCAGAATTGTTAAGGCATATAGTTTTTCACACTGACCAGTTAGAAGGATGCAGTCTCTCTACCCATCTGTTTGCTTTGGTTTCTGTTGTTGTTTTGGTTTAGCTTGTTTTTTGGTTTGTTTGGTTGGTTGCTTGGTTGCTTGTTTTTTTCCCTTGTGATTTATAATCTGGCATAATGACAGTAAGGTTTTAGGTGACAGATCTGTGTTCTACAATTCTTCCATGATGAGCAATTTTGGGTTCTCACCTTGAAATATTACAGAACAGAATTATTTATTTACTAGGTAGAATCAGCTCTGTGTTAGTAAGCACATTGGTCTTTTCAGACATACCCTGTTCTGAGTCTTCTCTCTGCCATTATCCCAGCCCTATGTAGGTAATTTCACTGTAGGGCCAGACAAATATTAAAATTTACCTCCAGAAAATAAAAGATAGTGAAAATGTACATGGGGGCAGTGAGAAAGTAGGATACCCAGCTGTTACTTTAACAACTCTGTTTTCAAGAAGAGCATGGACCATTTCTTGTAATTAATCTTTTTATAAATTTAAGCCTAATTCAACAAATAGCTTGATGGAAAAGAGGGGGGGGGGGAAGGAAATTCAGGAAAGTAAAAGGTTTTTATTTTGATATTTTCCCATTTTTTCCTGAAAAACGATATTTTCTTTTGAAAAAAAGGTAAATATAATTTGAAACATTTTCAAAAAGTTAAGATTCAAGGTTGGTATTTGGAAGATTCATTGCAGAAAGAGAAATTTGTCAATTTAAAAAAAAAAACATCTAAGGTTTTTCAATGTAAACATTAAGAAAGTCACATCACCTGCCCAGTTCCTTTAGGGGTCTAATTTCATTAAGTAGGAGTGAGTAAGTATTTTATAAAATTATAAGTCACTGTCAGTTTCGAAAAAAGTGCATGACCCTTTCTTTTTGAGTCATCAGGAAATTTAGAGTCAAATGCTCCTTATTTCTCAAGTAATGGAGACACAACCAAGATACAGCATCCCTGTTGTACTGATGAGCATGAGATTGGGAGGCAGTCTGTGGCAAAGGATTTTTGTAAAAGTTAAGCATTTAAGAGGAAGTGGTCATGGTTTGCAAAATTGTCCTATTTCAGAGTAGATTTCAGCTTGAGTAAACACTTAAAAGTTAAATGCTTCTCTGAATTAAAATAATTTCAGTATTTACTACTGTATGTAAATCTCAGCTCAAAGGGAAAGTAAAGAATAGCAGATGACCGTGACAGTTAGAAAACACCTGTTATTAAATAAAAGTTTTGAAACCTGATCACTGCTTAAGTGTGGCCAGCTGAGAATATTGTGACATGTTTCTGCTTATGGTTAATCTTAAATATTAGCCCTTTACTTAAATCCTTTACTTAAAGCTGCTATGGTACAAGTACTAGATGATTTACTTTTAACTTCCTAGGAATCTACCCTGTCACTTTAATGTCAGAATAGACTCTTTACAAACAAGGATAAACCTTTATTTGATGTTTACTTGCTTAGTTCCTTTTTATCTTGGGCTTTTACATGGCAGATTTTGCAGTCAATAAGTATTTTTGGCAAGACAGACATATGTAGTAATTTGGTTTCTTAATGTATGTTGTTTTACTTTGCTCATGCATAAAATGCTAAAACAGATGTTATTATTTTGCAATCATAATGAAAAGTAAGGCACTGAAATCACCTACATTAAAACTTAAGATTTTTAAATTATTACATATCTTTTCCTACAATTTCCTTTCACCTTTTAAATCTACCTGTGCTTTGTACTATTACTGCAAGTCTATGAAACTATATAGTCTAACTTTCAAATTAAAGCAAGGTCTGGAGAGCAAGAAAGGAATAGTGAATATTATATCTTTAAATCATCTCTCAGAGCTATTCCTAAAATAGATCAGCTTGTGTATCAACTGTTAATTTTGATTGCATCTAATTTTGTCATCTGGTAACAACCTGCCAATGTATTTATGTTTTACATTTCTGTGAGCACGTTGATTTGGTTCTCTCAGAGTACCCAATTTCCATACAAAGTTAATGGAAAGAAGTGACTTTGGAAGCTTCCAGAGGACTATGTTCTCCACTAAACTAAAGTATTTATGTAGACTCCACAGGAAGATTTTCAAAGGCACCTGTCTCTCTCTGTCTATGGAAAGGGCAAGATGGTGATGCAGGTGAAGGCAACCTAAAAGGTGTATACATGCTAGGAGATGAAACCAGGTGAGCCAGACCCTGTCCCGTCCACAAAATGCTTCTCCATATGTTGCCCCATTTATAAGTTCTGCTATAACATTTGCCAGACAAGGTATAACAGAATGTCCATGAGATCTGGGTGACTAATATCAGTTATTCAAAGTATTGATCATCCCCAAAAGGCAGACAGCCTCTCCATTTTTGATGATTGGGTTATCAAGGTACTTTCAGTTACCTTCTTACTACAGTATCTTACCCTGTTCTTTGTGGAACAACCTAACGATATATAGTCAACTCAAGCAAAACAGAGAGCTTACCCTTTTTTAATAGATATATAATGTGAAGTGGCGTTATACGTAAATCTGCAATCTTTTTAAGTATCAAGAACTATAAACCCAAGGCAGACATTTATCCTAGTAAGAATAAGTTTTTACATAAATAATTTGCATTTAGATTTTTATTTAAAGCAAAAAGAAAATCAGAAACTGAATATTATTGAATATTACTATGAGATTCAACAAGGCTAAGTGCCGGGTCCTGCACCTGGGTCATAACAACCTCACACAATGCTATAGGCTTGGGGAAGAGTGGCTGGAAAGCTGCCCCGCAGAAAAGGACCTGGGGGTGTTGGTTGACAGCCAGCTGAATATGAGCCGGCAGTGTGTGCCCAGGTAGCCAAGAAGGCCAACAGCATCCTGGCTTGTATCAGAAACAGCATGGCCAGCAGGAGCAGGGAGATGATAGTACCCCTGTATTCGGTGCTGGTGATGCCGCACCTCAAATACTGTGTTCAGTTTTGGGCCTCTCACTACAAGAAGGACATTGAGGTGCTGGAGCATGTCCAGAGAAGGGCAACAAAGCTGGTGACAAGTCTGGAGCACAAGTCTTATGAGGAGCAGCTGAGGGAACTTTGCTTGTTCAGTCTGGAGAAGAGGAGGCTGAGGGGAGACCTTATTGCTTTCTACAATTACCTGAAAGGGGGTTGCAGAGAGGTGCGTGTTGGTCTTTTGTCCCAAGTGACTAGCGACAGGACAAGAGGAAATGGTCTCAAGTTGCACCAGGGGAAGTTCAGGCTGGATATTAGGAAAAATTTCTTTACTGAGAGAGTGGTGAAACACTGGAACAGGCTGCCCAGGGAGGTGGTGGAGTCACCATCCCTGGAGGTATTTCAAAGACATGTAGATGTGGTGCTTAGGTACATGGTTTAGTGGTGGACTTGGTAGTGTTAAGTTAACGGTCAGGCTCCATGATCTTAAGGATCTTTTCCAACCTAATTGATTCTATGATTCTATTAAATTTCTTTCACAACCAAAATGTTCCCTTCATCATAATTTTCAGTATTTCTGGTGTAGTTATACTACTGGGGTGTGCTATAGCTATCGTTACCTGCATGCCTTGAAATAAAAATAAGTGAAATTTCAATCATGCAGGATATCATACTTCCCTGTACTACCGAAGGGCCAGGTATCTAATACATACATAACAGCTATTAATATCTCACTAAACTTGTGTAGTAGAATGTGATGATCTCTAGACCCTAGACCCTCACAGGTAGCTTCTAACCCTGCCAAAAGATGTCTGCCACAGTTTCTGTTAGTGACCTGACCAAAAATAGGTCATGGTTTCCTGGACTGTGCCCCCAATTTTCTTCTTCGTGGACATCATGGGCTGGTCTTTTTCTGTCTCTCACTTTCATTACAGAATTGCTTAGAAATGTTTGGGTTCTTTAATTTTAAACACATCCAGTGAAGTCTCTGAGTTACAGTCATAGCTATCCGTTGTATGTTTCCTACATAATTTATAAGCTCAAGAAGTCCCTTTCTAACTGCAGGTCTTTACTTCAACATAAATTACAATGAAAAAAAATAGGTAGGATTGTTTCTCTCAATATAATCAAATTACCAGTGAAATTAATGGACTGTCAATTCCTCACTATTCTTATTAGAGAAGTCTGTTTTATTTTTGTTTTTGCTTTTTTACTTTCAAGAAAAAAATAATCTTCTTGTTAAAGTTTTAACTAATTTGATTTAAATTTATTTTTCTTCCTTTTTAATAAAAAATAATGAAGGGTTGTGAAAAAATCTAAGGCAACAATAACACTGCTTATTGCAGTATTTAGAATAGAAAAATATCAAAACAAAACACAAGAGAACACAATCTGTGATTTGACAAAAAGCCATTGAAGGATGTGGTAATTAGGCTGCCCAGGGAGATGGTCGAGTCACCCTCACTGGAGGTGTTCAAGGAACATGTGGACGTGGCATTGCGGGACATGGTTTAGTGGGCATGGTGGTGTTGGGTTGATGGTTGGACTTGATGATCTTACAGCTCTTTTCCAACCTTAATGATTCTGTGATTCTGTGATTCTGTGAACTAATGTAAAGCACTTTCACAATTTCTCTAATGTTTCTTTTCTTGCTTACTGATTAAAAAGGGGTGGACAATATAACTGGGCTTTATCTTGTAGTTTAAATGATATTAAAAGAAGATCTACAGAACAGAAACTCATTTACTTTTACCAAGACATGGAGACATTAGGGGAAAACACAACATCAGTTAATTCATTTGCTTTACTGAAGACTAGTTGTTAGAATACGTACTTTAGGATTTGAACATAGGGCTTTCTCTTCTGCTGCCTACTGACTTCCCTGATAACTTTTCACAGAAAGAAAGTGTTTTGAGACATAGGTAATCAGAATGAGCTTTGAAAACAAGGACTGATTGTCAGTGCCTTATATTTTGCTATTTTAAGAGGCTGGTTTACTCTTTCATAAAATCCACATAAACCAAATGACTTCAAATGTCTTATATTCTTTCACTGTGTCATCGTCTTATAAAGTGATTTGAGGAGTCACTTATTTACATCTTCCTTGCCTTTTCTGCATTACACTAGACTCAGACATGTAAGATGATTTTTTTTTCCACACTCCTTTATATACTTGCAGCTGGCATTCTAAAGAATAGAAAGTAGGAAGCTGAGCCTATAGAAAGACATTTATATGATGCATCTCAAAAGAAAAATGATCATGTTTGGAGAGAGGGAAGGATAGATGATTATTTTTTGTTTGTTTTCATGAGTGCTCCACATTAGTTTTTCATGAGTAAATAGTGAAAAATAATGTCCAGGATGGCATCCCTGGCACATGAAGTTCTTGGTTGGCTAACATGCACAATAGAAACAGAACCACTCTGTCCTATAGTGCCTGAACAGCCTTTATCATCAAAGCAGTCAAAGCTCGCTATTTGATAAGAAGGTGAAATTTAAATAGTAGGCTGGATGGTGTGGAACTGGAAAGAGTACAAAATAGCTGCTACACAGGAATTTTCTCCGATCTGCATCTCTTAGGATGCAGACGGAATCCCATCACCTGTACGAGTTCTCAAAAGGCATGTTCCAGGATAAATACAGTGTATTCAATTAATTTTTATGTTCTAGGAAGGAATCGTGGCAGCCATTACACGTAAAAACAAGTACATAGATGAAAACGCACAGCTGACAATTCTGTAAAGTCAAAAAGAATGAATCATCTTTTGAGTACTATGGAACTGCTAAGTCATCATAAAGCCAAGTTTGCTTTCTTTCAAATGAGTGTCTCATTTTACTAGACATAAGAATCAAGGCCAATGAGGCTTTACATGAGCAAATTCAGAATACTCAATACTTCAGACAATACTGCATAATTTGCTGTCAGTCTATAGGCTGGGACTATAATGCATAATACATCTGAGTAATTTAGAATGATGAAGACATTTTTCAAAATCATTGTCTGTTTTCAAATGAGCCATCGACAGAAAAAGGCCTATACGCTACTACTATAGCTGAGAATAATTCAATCAGCTTTCACAATAATGTCAGTTCCCTGATTCTGCAGTTTTAGAAAAAGAACCATTCCTCTTAAATCCTCTATCAATACATACTCATGCAAAATATTGATCCTTCTAGTTGAACGACACCCTGCAGACTTAAAGCAATTTCACTGAGTGGATGGCTAAGGATAGAGAAAGCTGCTGAAAAGTATCTGCAACTTACACTACAAAGAATCACAGAATCACAGAATCACAGAATCACTAAAGTTGGAAAAGACCTGTAAGATCACCAAGTCCAACCATCAACCAAACACCACCATGCCCACTAAACCATGTCCCACAATGCCTTGTCCACACGTTCCTTGAACACCTCCAGGGAGGGTGACTCCACCACCTCCCTGGGCAGCCTGTTCCAGTGTTTCACCACTCTCTCAGTAAAGAAATTTTTCCTAATATCCAGCCTGAACCTCCCCTGGTGCAACTTGAGACCATTTCCTCTTGTCCTGTCGCTAGTCACTTGGGACAAAAGACCAACACGCACCTCTCTGCAACCCCCTTTCAGGTAATTGTAGAAAGCAATGAGGTCTCTCCTCAGCCTCCTCTTCTCCAGACTGAACAACTCCAGTTCCCTCAGCTGCTCCTCATAAGACTTGTGCTCCAGACTCGTCACCAGCTTCGTTGCCCTTCTCTGGACATGTTCCAGCACCTCCATGTCCTTCTTGTAGTGAGAGGCCCAAAACTGAACACAGTATTTGAGGTGCGGCATCACCAGCACCGAATACAGGGGTACGATCATCTCCCTGCTCCTGCTGGCCATGCTGTTTCTGATACAAGCCAGGATGCTGTTGGCCTTCTTGGCTACCTGGGCACACACTGCCGGCTCATATTCAGCTGGCTGTCAGTCAACACCCCCAGGTCCATTTCTGCAGCGCAGCTTTCCAGCCACTCGTCCCCAAGCCTGTGGTGTTGCATGGGGTTGTTGTGACCCAAGCGTAGAACCCGGCACTTGGCCTTGTTGAACCTCATACAATTGGCCTCGGCCTATCGATCCAGCCTGTCCAGATCCCTCTGTAGAGCGTTCCAACCCTCAAACAGATCAACATTCCTGCCCAACTTGGTGTGGTCTGCAAACTTGCTGAGGGAGCACTCAATCCCCTCATCCAGATCGTCGATAAAGATATTAAACAAGACTGGTCCCACAACTGGGCCCTGGGGGACTCCAATTGTGACCAGCCGCCAACTGGATTTGACTCCATTCACCACGACTCTCTGGGCTCAGCCGTCCAGCCAGTTTTTTACCCAGTGAAGAGTGCACCTGTCTAAGCCACGAGTCGCCAGCTTCTCCAGGAGAATACTGTGGGGAGACAGTGTCGAAGGCTTTACTAAAGTCCAGGTAGACAACATCCACAGCCTTTCCCTCACCCACTAGGCGGGTCACCTGGTCATAGAAGGAGATCAGGTTGGTCAAGCAGGACCTGCCTTTCATGAACCTGTGAAATTTAAGGTAGCTACAGATTTAAACACACATAGTAGGATTTGAAGAAGTGGAGTAAAACCAGTATGATTAGTAAGTGTATCTCTCTATTAAATTCAGTATTGCTGTCACTGGTGACAGGCAACAGGCTTTACACTATCTTTTCACAGTTTTGAGACTACATGGACATTTCTTCTAACTAACTTGTTTAGCCAGAACGGCAGATGTCTAATGAGTAGGTGTCTATCGCCAAGTTTATTTTAATTTGCTTAACTTTTTACAATTTTGTTCCTTGCATGTTTTTCTGTACCCCATTTGTCCAACAATACCCTAAGGCCATTCCACAAGGGAAGAGAAGCCACGAGCCAAGGTGATCACAGGACAGTGACTGCACCAGCCACACAGGGGCAGTGATCATGACAGGTTCTCTCAACCATCTGGTGACAACTGAACAAAGCAAGTTAACAAGCCAAGTCCAGGATCCCTCCAGGAAGCCCAATGACAATGTCCAGATGAGCAGATGACAACACACGTACAGCAGGAATGAACTTAAATGGAGTTTGTGGGATGTGGGCAGAGGGTGTCAGTGAAAGTCCCAGATAAGGGCAGTTGGGGGAATTAAAGCTTGTTGATGCATTTGCAGCCCATACTTTTATAATAATAGATATATGAATATATAGCCATCTTACTGAGATTATATATTTATGAATTGATATATTTATACAGTGAGAGAGTTAGCATCATTGTAAATTAAAGGACAATAACCATTCACTGTGTTTTGGTTGAAGTGTGTAAAAATTTCAACTAAAATGGCAATGAATTCCCCGCTCCACATACAGGGTGTGCTCCCCTTTATGTCCATAACAAAATTTTGAGTATCATACAAACAGGTCAGTGTTTCAGCACAAACCCCTTTCTTTTCATCATTCTCCTCCCTTCTCTTTCCATTATTCCCCACAACAGTTAACATAATCTTAGACACATGCACACATCATTGTGTTCCTATAAGTATTTTTCTTCTAAACCACATTGAATATGTATGTAGCAGTTAAGACTTTTCTCCAAAAATGGAACTGAGCTGGAGTAGAGAGATGGGGACAGGGAGTGTTAGCTCTCGGCGTATGCCAAATATGTAATGGGTTTGGTTGGGATGGACATAATTTGGTACTGTGTTTTAGATTTGTAACCAAAACAGTATTGATAAGCCATCAATGTTTTGACCACTGCTGAACAGTGCTTACACAGCATCAAGGTTTTCTCTGTTTCTCACTCTGCTACACCAGTGAGTACACTGGAGGTGGGCAAGAGGTTGGGACAGGATGCAGGCAAGACAGCTGACCTGAAATGACTAAAGTGATATTCCACACCATGTAGCAACATCTTCAGCTATAAAACTGGGTGGGAATTTTTTCAAAGTAGCCATTGTTCAGAGACTGACTGGGCATCATTCTGCTCATGGTGGGTTATTGCTTTTGCAACACTTGTTTCTTTTTCTTTTTTTTCTTTTGTTTTTCCTTCACTTATTAAACCCTGTTTATCTCAAGTCATGAGGTTTTTTTCTTGCTTTGTGCCCTTCCAATTCTTTCCGCCATCCCACTGGAGGGAGGAGGGAGGGAGAGACCAGATGGGGTCTTACCTACCAGACCTTGAGCTAGAAACAATAGTAGGCTCAGCTGGCTGGGAGAAAGACATAGGACCTGAAAGAATTATTGTGATAAAGTTTAGAAGAAGTAAAAAGGAGTTACATGAGTTCAAATCCTGGAGAGGAAAAATATAACTACATGAAAAAGATAGGCTGAGGCAAGAATTAGAAGCCTGGAAAGAGGAAACTGGCATGAGATAGGAAACAAAAGGTTGAAGGATCAGTTATAGTTCAGAAGAGGAAAAAAAATCAAAAATAGAGATAAGGGCAAGGAGGAATGAGAAATGGGCAGGTTTGTTACCAGCAGTAAAACCTGCCAGTCTGTGCTAAGAAAGGATCACTGAAATCCATTCTTCAGCTCTGAGGAGAAAGTTGTGAAAAGTTGGCAAGATTTTCACAGTTAATCTTCCCTCTCCAGTTTCCCTTCCTTGAGTCAATAGCTACTTCTCTTCCTATGACTTCATATACTAGGTCATGTAGTACAGACCTATGCAATGCATCTGACCATCTTGATGAACGATGAATTTAAAGAAGATGGGAAGTCCATAGTTTCGTTTGTGGTTAAACGTGAGACCTTTGTAAGAAGGGGATTCTGAAGATTTTAAAGTTGAGCACTTAAAGGTCTCTAAGGCATTAATTCAACAACCTTGTATATAAACACTATCAATATGCAGTTTAATGATGCAATCATTATTTTTTGCCATATAGCCTGTATCAGTCTATGGGATAGGACTGCATTAGGTATCAGTGAGGGTTATGTAGGTTCTTCCTTATACAATTATTCCTACAAGCTCAAAATGTCTGTATCTTCACAAAGTACGTGCATGGACTCTTCAAAACTACTACCATTTAATTCACACAATTTGTTCATATTTAGAAACCAGTATTGAGGCTGTCTAATCATTTAATACCGCACTGGTGTCCTGGTTTCAGCTGGTATAGAGTTAATTTTCTTCCTAGTAGCTGGTATATACTGTGTTTTGGATTTAGGATGAGAATAATATTGATAATACATGGATATTTTCATTATTGCTGAGCAGCACTTACACAGAGTCAAGGTCTTTTCTGCTTCTCACACCACCCCACCAGCGAGTAGACTGGGGGTGCACAAGATGTTGGGAGGGGACACAGCAGGGACAGCTGACCCCAGTTGACCAAAGGGATATTCCGTACCATATGACGTCATGCTCAGCATATAAAGCTGTGGGAAGAAGAAGGAAGGGAGGGATGTTCAGACTGATGGTGTTTGTCTTCCCAAGTAACCATGAAGGTTACCAATAGCTCCATCATTATACAAGCAAAGTATTCCCCTGTTCAGAGCAGTTCTTTGGTGGTCAGTATTTGTGACCAAATGCAAACACCTCTGCACTTTCTATGAGCTTCAAACAGGTTAGATTCCGGTAGGCAATAAAATATGAGCATTTCTGAATGATACTGACTTTGCAGACAGGGGCAAACATAAAATTCCAGAATTAAGACACCTTCATTAGATTATAACTTTGGTTAACATTTGTGCAAATGAGTGGTTTAGGCCGCTTAAAGAATTACGGTCCAGGAGAGCTCAAAAAGTCTCGCTTGGAACTGCTGTTTATAGGTTCACAAGATGATTGGCTTTAGTCATTAATAGAATGATGGAATTTCAGTAACCATGGTGTCATTCCACTTGGGTTATGATCCAGATAAGGAATGTCCCAGGGTTGTCAGGGAATGACAGGGAATGATTCTCACTCTTGTTACCCACCTCAGCCAGGTAACAGGAGTGCTGGGTACAGTCAGTGCTGTTCCCTGCCTTAGCCATACAAGATCTGCTGGTACAGTCAAGGGACGCTTAACCACCCAACTCGTTACATAAAGGCCAGGGTCTAGCTGGAATTTCTGAGATCATAGAGCAGTGTAGGGGAGAGGGGGAAATAATGCACCATCACAATATTGTCTGTAAACAACTTAATTTTAAAAAGGTAGTCTACATGTACTCATTCCAAGCAGTAGCCTTTTGAAAGAAAGACCAGTATTTGTAGGAAAAATAAAATTGTAGTAACTTTCAGGTATTTGCACTGAGATTAATTTCTCTTTGGGAAATTCCCTACAGGTATTCTAATCCTATTCCTATTAAGAAACCTGTAACTGTATAAGGAGAGAGGTTGTATGTCAGACTCCATGCATGTATGAAAGAACACATGTATGTGTGCTGTTGCCCTGCATACAATTTATTTCTGTATAATTCTATTTGTACTTGCATGTACAATTAGGTATGTGTATATGTATACATATCTACAAAATGCATGTCTGTCTGCAAAAAGTATGCACAGAATTTATACATATCTACAAAAACATATATAGGCAGGCTTTTAATTTCTATTACACCATTTGTACTTAAAAGACAGAATCAGAAAGGAAAAATTCTCTGTTCCCATTTTTGTCAGAGTTTTATGGAATATTCTGGAAATATGTATTATAAAATATTGCTTTACCATGTAGGCTAAAGGGAAAAAGAAGGAAGAGGATAGCATCCATTAAAAGTTAATAACATTCCAAATTCAATTTTTAAAAAAGATGAAACCACTGGAATTCTACCAGAATAGAATAAGTCCAATGCTAGAAAAATCTGACACTTCTGTAACTCAAACTTAGCCAAGATTTACAAATTAAATATTTGGGAAATATTTGCTGTAAAACTTAGACTGAATATATTATGTTTGTTTCCATAGACAATAATATGTATAATAAAGTTCTCAGGAGGACAGACTAGGAGTCATGAAAATGCCAACTAATCTACCACATCAACTCAGATGACTATTCCTTCATCACCCCTTATAAGCTTAATTAAAACAACAGCAATAAAAACCCCAGGGATTGGTTTAACAAAACTGAAAAGAGAAACGAGTCTTGACTGTATGCATTTCTGAGGGTTATATACTTTATTGTAAGCAAATGAGAGAACCTGACATCACAGAATGTACAAATGTATTCATTTACACCACAACTGAGCTCAGACTGCATGCTTTTAATCACAAGATCATAATAAGACTTGGTGTACAGTACTTGCTCCCCTAATTCTATTAGATGTGATATAAACTGGCAATTATTATTTGTATAGGGAAACCATTACTGAATGTAGTTAGTCATCAGAAACAATACTGAATCAATTAATCAAATAGCAATTTAATTTCATGGTTCTATGGAAATTAGGAAAATAGTTTTAACTTGCTTAAAAGAAACATTTATTTATATATTTATATAAAATTGGTATCATTTCAGATTCAGAAACAGAGAGAGAAGTGGCACATTCTGTGTTTCAGTATATATGCTAAGTATACAGCAGAAAAACTCTATCTAAAGAGTTACAAAACAGCTAGACCAGTTATTGTCATTTAACCCCTGTGCCACGTTAAAAGGAATGCAGTTTCAAAATTTGTCTGTCAGCATCCCAGGACTTTCACTGATTCATTTATCAGAGCCCCAGCAAAAGGACTTGCACTGAGCAGATGCACAAAAATTGAAATGAGTTATTTTATTGAAAGTGACAGATTTGAGATTGCCGTTGATAAATTCACTAACTACAATAGTGGTACTAATTGAGGTTAATATTGCTAGCAAACTTGATAGTAATACAAGAGCCCAGGGATAACTGTCACCCAGAGGAGGAGAGGCACAGCGCTTACCCAAAGAGGCGTCTCTGCCTGGGGTGGAGGAAGAGAATGCAGCCCATCGACTGGTCCGTCAGGTATCGAGGTTCTTCTCTCCCGCTTTAACAATAATTTTCTCCATCTTTTATCCCCCAAAACTACAAGGTTCCCCCCTCATATGTGATGTGTAGCATGATTTGGGTGGAGAGACGAGTGCTATAGTCATATATGTTTAGCATGATCTCTATAATCTTCATTAGCATATGCAGGGGTGTGAGTTGTAATATGCATTTCACCAGTAATGAGGCAAAGGTCAGTTACCGGACACGAAGCCTTTCGAAGAAACAAAGAACCCCTCAGATTCCTGTTATTTTACTGTCTTTGCTGACCACAAGCAGGGCTGTCCTGCCTCCACAGGGCCCCCTCCTTATCTGCACCCTGTGTTAGCCAGACCAGTCTCTACTCCCCCAGGTCGCACAAGAGATGGAAAGAGCAGTCTTAACAGTTCTTGGTGCACAGAAATCCCACCTCATCATTATCAAATTCCACACCCTGCCAGCAACTAAGCACCACAGAGCCGCTCCCTCACTCCCCCCGCCCCAGTGCAATGGGGGAGAGAATCAAATATTTCATGCTCCATTCTAATACAAGTTAACCCATAACTTGCAATTGCTCTAACTGTGCTCACATCTTATGCTTTATAGACCAAAATGTATATTTGGATGCTGACTGTCATGCTCTGCACCCTAACTTGTCACTGGAGTCTCTACTATTTGTAACTTATTAATCAAAAGGACTCTAATCAATATGATGCAATGTACCTGAATCAAGGATTTGAAATGGAAAACATCAGCTTTGTTCTTGGAAAGCAGTTCTTACATTTCTCAGCTGAAACTTTTGCACTGAACTATGTAAATCGTCATTCGCTTAAAACCACCAAAGTGTTTATTTCTTTGATAACCTTACTCATAAGCCAAACAGTTTTACTACTGTAGAATATTAAATGCCTGTATCTGTAGGTGGAAAGGGGTAGTGTATGGCACTAATTATCCACACAAACTTGTGTCAAAACTTTTTCTGTCTGTGCAGGTGGTATACCTTATAAGTTCTTCTTTCTCCTCTAATAATAGTTTCCTTGGCTGTGATTTTAAGAAACCCCTTCTATTAAACCCTTCAGTTGAGACAGCTTGACACAATATGTCACAGAGGAATATATCAACCTGAAGAACATAAAACGCATTTTGAAAGCTGTTACTTGAAATCCTGGATTGTATGCCTGTTGTGGCTGTCATTTTCTTTAAGTCTGCTAGTTGAAGACAATTGTCCAATGCTTTTAAATTCAGATTTTGCACTGTATTGTACACCCCTACCAGCAGTGACTGCATTCTCCTGTTCTGCTTGTTAAGATTACTTTTATTCCTAAAATGCAGAAATCTTTTCACAATATGCTCACTGGCAATCTGACCTGGCAGGAAACTCTTTCATTTAAGTGCTTAATGCTCAATCTTTCTATTTTTGCTGCTTTATTGCCAGCTTTTTTTCTTCCTTTCCTTTTTTCTTTAAAAAATTGAAAAATATTGTACAAGTATAGTGTGCTTTTTACATCAATGTCTATCAATATAGGCATGTATCAGAAATTACCTAAGTAATTTTAATTTGTAAGGAAAATCAGACACGGAGTCTGTTTACATTTTAGACTGACCATGGAAAAAAAGATATTTCCTTGTCTTTGCAATTGGTATTGTTGATGGAATGATTCAACAAAAAATTATCACTCTGAATCTATTTGAAAAGAAATCTGCTGCTGCATCCAATATTTTTCCTCTTAAAAAATCTGAATCAGAATTCAATTAAAGATAGTTTTTAAGTGAATCAGCCCGTGATAACAAAAACATTTCATAGTTTCATAGTTGTGGTGGGTTAACCATGGCTGGGTGCCAGGTGCCCACCAAAGCCACTCTATCATTCCCCTTCCTCAGCTGGACAGGGGAAAGAAAATATAATGAAAGGTTCATGGGTTGAGATAAGGACAAGGAGATCACTCACCATTACCATCATGGGCAAAACAGACTTGACTTGGGGAAATTAGTTTAATTTATTACCAATCAAAATCAGAGTAGGATAATGAGAAAATAAAACCAAATCTTAAAAATACTTTCCCCCCACCCCTCCCTTCTTCCCGGGCTCAACTTCACTCCTGATTTTCTCTACCTCCTCCCCCTGCATGGCACAGGGGGATGGGAAATGGGGGTTGTGGCCAGTTCATCACATGTTGTTTCTGCAGCTCCTTCTTCCTCACACTCTTTCCCTGCTCCAGCGTGGGGTTCATCCCACGGGAAACAGTTCTCCATGAACTTCTCCGACATGAATCCTTCCCATGGGCTGCAATTCTTCAGAAATTCCTTCAGCATGGGTCCCTTCCACAGGGGTACTCCATCAGGAACAGACTGGTCCAGCGTGGGTCCTGCCAGCAAACCTGCTCCAGTGTGGGGTCCTCTCTCCATGGGTCCACAGGTCCTGCCAGGAGCTTGCTTCAGCTTGGGCTTCCCATGGGGTCACAGCCTCCTTCAGGCATCCACCTGCTCTAGCATGGGGTCCTCCATGGGCTGTAGGGGAATATCTGCTCCACCATGGACCTCCATGGGCTGCAGGGGCACAGCCTGCCTCACCATGGTCTTCACCAGGGGCTGCAGGGGAATCTCTGCTCAGGCACCTGGAGCACCTCCTCCCCCTCCTTCCTCACACTGACCTTGGTGTCTGCAAAGTTGTCTTTCTCACATATTCTCACTCCTCTTTTCTCTGGCTGCCGTTGCACAGTTATTTTTTCCTACTTCTTAAATATGTTATCACAGAGGCGCTACCCCTGTCACTGACTGGCTCGGCCTTGGCCAGTAGTGGGTCGGTCTTGGAGCCGGCTGGCATTGGCTCTGTTGGACACGGGGGAAGCTTCTAGCAGCTTCTCACAGAAGCCACCCCTGTAGCCCCCCTGCTACCAAAACCTTGCCACACAAACCCAATACAATAGTGTGTGAAATATTTCGCAAAAATCAGCGTTGTAATAAAAAGATACATATTTTGTTGCAAAGGCTTTCCTTAATAAAATAATTGGACACTTTCCAGTGTTAATATCACAGTGGGTTCTCATAGACATAAACAGGAGCATAGGATACTTCATAGCATGTAAGATACTTTACAGGATGTGCTCAGTATCTTATAAGTCTGTCTTATTAGAATGAGAAATCAGCTAGAATTATTCAAGTTAAAAATCTCATTATATGATTTTCTGAAGAGAGAGGTACAAATACAAGGAATATGACCAAGCTGGAGAGAGGATATAGAAAAAGTAAGACACTTTTTGGTTCTTGAAACATAGGCAGGAACATGAAATGGCCCTATTTTTCCTCAGTTGGACAAGTTAATTTTGTCAATTAAAAAATACATTATCATCATATATGTTAGTACAGATACTACAGAATACTTTTCTGACTGCTGAACAAGTTATGTTCCTGATCTCTGTCCCTCTCTCTGTACAGACACATCTTCCAGGCATCATGGGTTTTTTCTTTCTTTAATTACTCTGTATTTAAATACCCTGTTCTTAAGGGCTCTGTACCTAAGTCTACCAATCAGACTTAGGAACCTTAGATTAATCCACAAAATTAGCGACACAGAAAGCCTTATCTTTGACTGGTCTTTTTGTGCCATAATTGTACTAGAAGGTGGATTGTAAACATTTCTTTAACGTGTCCCAGCTTTATACTTTATGAGGCTTTCATGTCTGCAATGAAACTATTTCAGCTATTTTCAGAAAAGAATTAAGACACTTCCAGATCAAATGATGAACATCCTAAGAGGCTCAAATACCTAGATCAGACAATTTCAGAACAGTGCATGATTATATCTGGAAAATGAAAGAAAATAGTTTTCAAGACAGTAGAAAAAACAAACAAACAGTCATTATCTACAAAGTGGAACAAAAGAGAAGACAGATAATGATAAAATAGTAAATTTACCTAATTTCCTGGAAAATTATTGGAATAAATATTTAAAGTACTAATAAGCATCCAAATGAAAACAAGGAAATGAGAAAAACATATAATTAATTCTGTTGACTTTATACCTTGTGATATTTTTGAAATCAAGGAAAAGAAATGGGTACTGCATAGAATTTCAAGCTGGTGATACAAACCTGGGTGTAAAATGGAATCCAGACAATAGCTACCAGTGCTTCAATTTTAGGCTTGCACTTCTTCATTGGGTGCCTTAAATGTCTGTCTGACTCAAACAGAATTTAGTTTTTTCACTAATGATTTTTAAGTGCAGTAGTTGTATGTGTCGATACCAGTAGGATGGGAGGGGAGCTTTAATATTGTGAAGAATCCTATTTTGGAGAATTTACTTAAGAAAAGTGTGTTAATACTAAAAAGTCAAGCGTGGAAAATACTTGGAAAGGAATAATAAATTGTACCTATGCAGGTTAGGCAGGTAGTATTGCTAGCTACCAACGTTTTAGAACAGGATCTTGATGTTATATTTCTGAATATACTTGAATGGTGCCATGTTACAGAAATAATAAATATGCTATCACGTTGCAACACTGTCTAAACTCCAACAGTCAGATTCAATTCATCTATTCTTAAATGTCTACAATAACAGCATCTACTTCTGTAAAAGTAATCCTAGACTCCTTTAGTCATTGTAGGCTTCTTCAGAAGATGTCCAAGACAGATGACAGGTTTCTGAAGATAATTGCCTCTGATCAGCTTGGAGTCACATAACTGAATTTTAGATACCATGTTTTTCCTTCTGCCTGTCTTCAGGTGTGAAACAATTCTTCTACTCTGTTTGTTGTTTGTATGACATTTGTTTGGTATTAAATTCAAGCAGAAAGTCCGAAAGACAGAAATGAGCATTAAGAAAGGTCTAGAAAACATAACCTAAAGTAAAGATTGAAATGATCAGAACCATTTGCTCTATAGAAGAGGAGAAAATTATAATAGATAGCATTTACAAACACAAGAAGCTACTTTAAGAGAAGGAGAATAAACCATTTTCAACATGGAGAGGTGGATCAGACAAGAAGTATTGGATTTAAATTGAAAAACAATATACAAGAAAGAAAACTTGAATTCACAAGAATAATACAATATGGGAACAGACAGGTGGGGAAATGGTAGAATCTGCAGAATAATGAATTAACAAAAAACAGATGAGTTAATGCCTGCCAAAAATAACATGGACTGTATTTGGGAATGCAGGTAGACTAAGCATCTTTTTTAGATGCCATGCAGTCTTTTTTTTCAAGATTTCCAAAACTGCAATTACTACCCAGTGCTGCTATGGAGAATGATAGTGATACCTGTGTTCTGTCTTTATTCTTGAAGGGACAACTCTCAGTAGCCTGTTAAATGAACTTCTGTTACCAGACAATGCATATGACATATAGCATATGACAATGTCTGTGGAGCCAGCAAAACCAGTAGGAGAGACTCTTCAAATTGCTTAAGGTGTTTTTGACTGATATGACAAAATAATAAGGACTGAGCTAAATAATTGAAAAGGTAAACATGATTTCTTGTTGAAAACATATTTTGTATTGCTATAGACAGGTCTAAACAGTATAAGGAGATGATACATGAAGTTTTATATGCAAAAGATAATTGCCCAAAATAGCAATACAGTACTTATTTGTGATTTTCTTTACTGAAAGAAAATCACAGCTAGTGAAGTAGAAATAAGAAAGCTACAAAAAGAGTTTTGAAAACATTACTTTCTTACATAGTAAGTTCAGCAAGCAGCAAATGAGGTCAAAAGGGCCAAATAATTGCAAATGAGGCTACTGCTGTAAGATAAACAAGGTTAAAGTTGGAAAGCACATAGGATACCATTATTATAATGTCATTAGGTTTGAAATGCTGATCGGGTTCTGTAGAGAGGTCAGCAAACACAAAGATATTGCACTGTAAGAAAAGCTGACTTGGAGGAAATGTGAAACAAGTTGAATAAAAATGGCCAAAATTCAATAATTCATGAAAAATCAAGAGTGGAAAAGGGAGAATCTATTCTTGGTAGGTCACATTAGGAAAAAAAAAAAAAGAAGAAAAAAGCCATGTAAGCATAAATAAATGCATAAAGTTAAAAGAGCAGTGAAAACAATGTGGTCAAACCACGAGGTTTAAGTCCCTGTGTGACTGAGACCTGCGTAAGAGAGAAAGAAATCACAGAACATTTAAAGGAGTTTTAGAGGCTTTAATGAGAGTGAACAAAATTAGACAGAGAAATTACAAAAGTAAACTTCAGGATATATTTAGAAGAATTCTCAAGTATTCTTTAAACAGCCACGAACAAATTGTAGTTTCATTGAAATCACTGTAAATCCAGAATAAAGTTGCTGAAGTCAATATGCTTAGTCCAGATTTACACCAAGTAATAGAAGAAAAAAGCTGGTCCTGTCCGTTAGGTACAACCAATTATCATTTTAATTAGGGCCAGAGGGATATGAAAACTCACTTTCTATGAAGCTCTCACTGATCAACTATCCTTTATAATTGCCATTACTGATTTATCTGCGTAATAGGAAGAGAAGAAAAAAAAAAAAAACAAAAAAAGCCCCCACAATTTTGTAGTGGAATTGTTCATTTATATCTTGCCTTTATCTGTTCATGGTTTGGGGTTTTTTTTTTAGTTCTTTATTTTATTTTAATCTGTCTTGGAAAGGAAGAGAGAATGAGTCACTCTTTATGGCAGATAACATACATGATGCTGACTTCAATCCCATGCTTCCATTGGAAGTATCCACTATTTATCTCATAGGTGGTTTTTTTTTTGCTGTCTTGGTATATTTCTAGCACCCATAGACTGAGATTTATGGCCTTTATATTGTAGAGCTAAGGGTGTGCTAAAATATATAATCACAGGAGAAAAATAAACAAGACTGAGCTTCGAACAATAAATGTTAAAAATCTTAAGTGACAAGCATATGGCTGACTCAGCCCCTCATCCTTCAATGTTGCTAAGGTACGGTCAATGAGGACCCTATATGAGAACTGTGGGGATATTGATATAATGCTGCAAAACACAAGAGGAAAAAAAAAAGTTCTTTGATTTTTCAAGGCTGTCACAGAAGCTCGCGGCACCTGAAAGGAAGAAATGGCTGTTGGTTTCTTAAAATAACTTTTCATCTTACACTTCTTACACTTGTAATTTTGCTGTTCCCTTGTATCACTCAGCCTGATTGACCCCAAGACTTTCACTGATAATCTATATCAATATCCACTAGAATGGAAGTTGCTATATAAACAAAAGATATGATGATTATTGCATATTTCATCATCCAAGGGAGGAAAAAAAGAGAAAATGAAAAGGAAATACTACAGAAATCTTGCAGTTGATCCTAAAACATTTGAATGTAGATTTTCCTTCAGTAAAAAAAAAACTAGAACAGTTGTCACACCAACAGCTAAGAAAATCTACTGCTGATTATAGAGTATGGTTTTGTTTTCTGCACTGATATTTCCATTAGCAGGAGAAGAAAGGTTATGGGTCATGTCCTTCATCAGTATGGTTCATCCCTGCTGTGCTCTCAGGTGTGTAGGCAGCATTAACTTTTATTTTGATGAACCCACTTTTATTTGCTATTCCAGATGGTATCAACTTGCCTGATGACTTCAGCTGTAATAAAAATGTAAGAGCTACTCAAGAGACTACAGATATGTCTCTGGACATTTGGAAATGTCATGCAGAAGACACCTTGACTGTATGTGTATGTATGTATGTATATAAATGTAGACAAGCATTGCCTACTTTTTTGTGTGATTATTTCTTTCTCTAGCATCTTTTGATATCAACTCTAGCTGATTCAAAGAGTGTGCATTTGAATATATTGATAATGGAGATCTCTATCACAAAGGTAGATTTCTCATTGGTTATTTTAACTTCTTTTTAAAGACTAGAGAAATGTCCTCCTACTGATAGGGACTATACAATTATTTTGACATAAATTATTAACCAAAGTTTGGTAGCCAGCCTTTCTTAGGAAGAATAGTTATTTACAAAGAATATCCAAACTCTTGTTTTCCAATGATACAAATCACTGAACAAAAGAATATTCCCTTTTTACTAGCCATTTTATTTAGCAGTCAGCTCAGAAAGACCGCTGGGCAGTGCCTGAGTCACCATGTGCAGCACTGCCTTGTATTTGGAGCTGCTCTGGTTCTTCTTCTCCATCTCCCAAAGCGACAAAAACCTCCCCAGAAACTACTGCAAGAAACATCATCCACTTTGGTGCCTTGCGGTGCAATGGAGACAAAAAGGAGGCCCAGGCCTTGCAGAGCAATAGGGTTGACAAGGAGGCCTTGTGATTACCTTGCTGTGTAAAACAATGTATTCACTTATCACAGCTGTGTTAAATAGCCTGGTACTGTATGGGGTGTCCATGCCCAGGTACTGGCAGTGGGGGGTTGCAGGGCAGCCTTTGTGAGGAGAGGCTGGTGCTGCCCTGTGCTGGACACCGCCAGTTACACACAGCTCGAGCAGATGCACCACAGAACACCGCTGAGCCCAGCAGACAAGATGGTGCCGCCTCTGGGAAAACACATTTAAGAAGGGAGAGAAAGCACCATCAGAGGAGGGGGGAAGGAGGGCCTCTCCTTCTGAGGAGAGTGTGGCTGAGACAGGGACCCAGCCCCAGCAACAGTACTTCCTTTTCCCAAAGGAAACACTGGAAGCGGACATCAACGGGACCCTGTCAGCAATAAACTCCCAGGGAAAGGAGGATCAAGCGGGGGACGTTCGTGGTTATTGCATCTGTCTTCCCAAGCAACAGTTACTCATGCTGAGGCATGGATTCCCAGGACACCTGCCTGCTGATGGGAAGTAGTGAATGAATTTCTCTTTTTGCTGTGCTTTTATTGCTGAGCACAGCGACATATAAAGTGGACTACTCCTTTGGTCAGATCCTGTCAACTGCCCTGGCTGTGTCCCCTCCCAGCTTCTTGCCCACCCCCAGCCTACTCGCTGGAGACGAGGGGAAGAATGAGAAACAGAAAAGACCTTGGCGCTGTGCAAGCATTGTTCAGCAATAGCGAAAACTTTGTTGTGCAATCAATGCTATTTTGGTCAGAAATTTAAACCACGGCATCATACAGGCTCCTATGAAGAAAGTTAACCCCATCCCAGCCAGACCCAGTACAGGTGCTTGTTCCTTTCTCCATTGGTCAAAGGGACTAAGCAGATCACTCTCAATGTGATGGTTTCCCCTATATTACAAACATAAAATGGCATTCACATAAAATGACTCCCCTTTGGATTTCACTTTCAATTGTCAACATTTTTTCAAACTATTTAAAGAAGTAAGGTCAATGTGTAAAGTAAGAAATTATTATAGTATACCAAGACTGAACATTTTGGTGGCTTAGCAATATTACTAGCATTACAAACTCAGTTATTACTAAAACATTTATGACAGGAAAATGCAAATTTCTAGTTCACTAAGATCTGAACAATTTTTAGACTTTTTTTTTCTTCTTATTTTTCTTAATCATCTGGACATTAAGATAGTGTCATTCTCCAACACAACTGTAGTGGACTTCATAGAGAGAGATACAAAAAGACAAAGCTATCAACTAACTTTTTTAAAATGAGAAACTAATAAACTGGGCTCATATGGAGAACCATGCAAAGCTGAAGAGGTCACAATATGTTTCTGTCTCTCTGGGCTGCACTGTTGCATGTTCAAGTTGTTTTTCAGAGTATCAGTCTGATTCTCTGTTTTTCATGTTTGAACAAGGCACAGTCTTGTGCTGTTGCCAACAGGTTTACAAGGATACACATTTAGAAAGTTTTCAGCACTGTGACTTAATATAGTCAGTATGACGTAATTTCTATTTTGCCCATAAAACAAAGACAGTGGCAAATAATGAAATGGCCAGGATACAAAGAAACACAGAGCTTTGGATTGTCATTTCATTCTACTCTGGAGGATGTTCATCCACTCCCACTCTGTCAGATGATAAGTGGCAAAAACCTGGACTGCAACTTGGTCACGGATTCCCTGATATATAGCAAATTCCAGAATTCAGTTCAGCAACTCCAATACTCAGAGTTCACTATACTCAGAGATTGCAGCTATAAATATGAACAACTGAAGGTACTTTGTATATTGATTGTGTGTCAGTCAAGGAAATATAATGAATAGTTGCATCAGAGATCTAGCTGTCTTACCAATCTATAGTGCTACTAATATAGTGGCATAATCCAGAACAGTGATATCTGACATTAGCATTTTAACCTTTCAAAGGCTAAATTGTCAAACAACAAGTGCACCTGTTGAAGAAATGCTTATCACAGCATTATGCAGTCTGTCATTTCTTTGAATTTGACATTCTTAAATCTCTAGAGAGTACTCAGAGACCAGAAGCACCAGAGCTAATGATTAAAGATTGGTTAAGCAATAAACCCCAGTAAAGTAATATTTTCAGTACTATGTTTACACTCAGTGCAATTTAAGAAGTTGAAGTTGGTTAAAAGTAGAAGCAGTTTAGGACAGCCTCTCTTCTGTCTCAGAATCTGGACATTCTATTCTATGTATTGTTTGTTTTCTTTAAATTTTGCTTATTTTATTCTTGTTTCATTAACCCGTTCTTTTTACTCAGAATTGCTTTCATTTTCCTTGGGTGCTAATTGCTTTGTTCTTAGCTAACGAGTTCCCTAAGAACATACAAAGCCAGTGAATTTATAAAGTGAGACATCAGAAAATTACACAAATTGCTACTTCAGATTTTTAAAGGGAATATCAGATAATAGTAAAAGAAGGTCAGGTTGAAAACTTTTAAAATAATTATGACTAGAAAATATTTATTTTCAGTCTTAATCTTCTTTAGGATGCTTATTTTCTTCATTTCTTTGTCTTCACTTGCTTGTTGATTTCTCTTCTCCACCTTACTTTTTACACTTAGTTTATTTTCTTCTTTTGCCATCTGTTTGTTGTTGCTTCTTTAAAAAGTATTTTATCACCCAAGAAGCTCAAGCATTATAATGCCTTGGCCAGCTATAATACAAGTTTCAACATATTTTGTGCCAACTGCTCTCTACTTACAGAACACCAATTAACAGAGAAGTCTATGCTGCTTGTCTCATTCTTTTAAGGGTAGCCATACTATGACCCTCAGCAAGAAAATTATGATTATGAGCATATGGTGAAAGAATTTAAGAACTTACTTATTTCAAAGTCTTCTTTATTACAGCTATTATTAGGTCCTGTTGGATGGTCAAGCAATAAATCATTTGACCATGTAGAATTCATAGTCCTGTAATTGATCTTTTCATGTGTTTTCAGATAAAACTGCATAATACTTTCGAACTAAAGGTAAATGAGTAGATAAATTACTAATGTCCTTGAGGGAGCATAGCTGGAGAAAATTGCATTCAGGTAATATAACTTACCATCTTTTCCACCTTTCCACTTTTTCTTTGCATTGCCTATAAGGGTAAAAGAAAAAGAAACACACTTTATGGAATGAAAATTTTAAAGAATTACTGTGGGTTAGACTATTTTCTATATCTATCCACTTCACACCAGAGAAAAAAAAATAGCTTATTATTTTATGTTCATATTTCAGAGACATGACAATACAGTGCACGGAAGAGGTGTACCTCAGAGAATAAGATCTAAATTAGGTTTTTGCTTATTTCGTTGATTCGCCTAGATGAGTATTTTTAGCAAAGCATTGCCCCCTGGACTTCAGTGTCCAGCACAATAAATTGATAGCACTTTCTGACCTCTGTGCACATTTAGATATCTATATATGCAGAGTGTTATATGAATACTAAATACTGAAACAAATTTTTGGTTTGGCACAGTATCATGGAGGATGATTCTTTTATTCTATCTGAAACAATTAATATATTTGTAACGTGAGACCTGGAAGAATAATTCTTCAAAATATTGTCAGTGGAGGTGATGGTGTACTCTGTAAGGTACTTCATTTCTTTACCCATCCAAGTTGTGAACAAACTGTAGAAACAATATAACTATGGAAGAGGTTGAAAGGAGTCCCCACTCAAGTATATGTACATAAATGAAGCCTGGGAAACAGACGGAATAGGCAACGATCATCTAATCCAACTGCCTGACCACTTCAGGGCTCTTCAGGAAAGATGAGCAGGGAAGACAAGTAGGGAATGTTCCCTCTATGTGAAGCAGCAGCTTGAACATAATGAACTGTTGTGTGGGGTGTATGAGAGGCTGGGTAAGAGCTCGTGGGTCAGGATCAGACAAGATGCCAGTAAAGGAATTCAGGAAAGCTGGCAGGTCTTTCAGGACAGCATCATTCAAGTGTACAAACAGTTCATCCCAGTACTTAGGAAGATGAGAAGACATATCAGGAGGCTGGCTTGGCTAAGGTGGAACAGAGTGTGTTTATGTACATACACTTGAGGTGGGCTTCCTTTCAACTTCTTTTATCAGTTTATTGTTGGTTTGGGTTTCTTATTATAGATTTGGCAAGGGTAACCTGGATTTGTTACAGTGTAGCTTCATTTTTTCAGCACTGACACCAGCAGTGTTGAAACCAATGTAGTTCCTCATCCCTCTCTTCAAAGAGAATAAAAGAGACACTCAGAGCTTAGTCTGTTAAAGCAAGAAATGGTACATTTTTATAGATTCCTTAACGTTAGAAAACAGTAGGGGAAGAGAGAAAGCAATACATTAGAGCTCTAATTTGTATGGTTAAATACAATATCTTTATGACTCAGATTTCTCTGATTTTATCCTGTTAGACAAATCTTTTGCAAGGAAAACACTTATTTCTTGACAGCCTGATTAAGTTCTATAGTCATATCATTTTGTGTTACACTGCACATGCACTAATAATTGCTTAACCTTTCTACACCAGGAACCCAAGTAATTTCCAGAATCAAAAGTTAATTGGAGAGCTAAAGTGGGATTTTTTTCTAATCAAATGCTGACCATCAAAAGGAAGAAAGCAAAAGCAAGTTTCCACTTAAAACAACGTAGTTTAGGTATCTAATGCAGAAGAAAGCAATCTATCATGTTAAAAGTACTTCAAATCTTCCCTGCACATATACAATATTTCTATGTAGCTGCTCCAGAGCTTTCAAATACTACTACAGCAATTAATTCCATCTGAACTTACTATAACTTGAAGAATTTTTATTAAAATGCATATTAGTTATAAATATCACAGAAGACCAGGTTGGATGAATATATTATTATTTGTGCCACTTTGTTGGCATGCATGGATGCATGAGTTTGCTTTCATTCTTGTAGGGACTGGTCAGAAACATCAGGATCGCTGCCTGATTCTCTACATGACTTCATTACTTAACAGTTTGGAGTATCTTGTGATAATTTGAATATGAACTTCACGGTAAACCTTGAGGAGTGCTACCTGGCTCATTTTTTTTATATTTAGCATCATATCAAGAAGCTAAAAAGGACAAATTAACAGAACAAAATTACAGGAGGAACTGTCCACTGTACAGTTATTGCAAACTCCAGGTTACAGAATTATTCTAAAAGTATATTTTAGTGACTAACTGCTAAATAGAAAAGCCATAGCTGTGACTGTGGGCTGCAGGTCTTAGCTATTGTTAAACCACATCAAACTTGATATATATGAATCTGAGCTTAACGACAGGAACAGAAGTTTTACTCTTTACCCTCTCTCTACCAAACAAGTAAAACTTTTAGCCATATTAAGCCAAGCAAGCACTGAAATAGAAGGGATTCTGGTTTCTTGCTACCCCCTTAAAAGTTCCCAAATCAGGTCTCAGTTTCCTGAGGACAGGCATCATCCCATTGCATTAGACACCTTAGTCCTGACCTCCACAACACCAGTTGCCTTGTACTAAGGAACAAGTGAGAACCTATCAACTTTCTTGCTCCCTTTTTCTGTTTTATTTCCAGTATAAGAAAATTGTTCTCAGCTAAAGTCCCCACTGGAGTTAAGCCTGGAGAAGAGGAGGCTAAGGGGAGACCTTATCGCTCTCTACAACTACCTGAAAGGGGATTGCAGAGAGGTGGGTGTTGGTCTCTTCTCCCAAGTGACAAGTGATAGGACAAGAAGAAAAAGCCTCAAGTTGCACCAGTGGAGGTTTAGATTGGATATTAGGAAAAACTTCTTCACTGAAAGGGTTGTCAGACATTGGAACAGGATGCCCAGGGGGTGGTTGAGTCACCATCCCTGGAGGCATTTAAAAGACATGTGGATGAGGTGCTTAAGGACATGGTTTAGTGGTGGACTTGGTAGTGTTAGGTTAACAGTTGGACTTGATGATCTTAAAGACATTTTCCAACCTAAACAATTCTATGATTCTAAGCAGAACACACTTATGTGCTACTCTGGATAAATGTATTTTCCTACTGTTTTCTTCTTCTTCTGAGACTACACATTATATTCATTACATGCCTACCCTTCTGCAAACAGTTCAGGGTTAACATTGTTCAATTCTGAATCTGAAAAAATGCTTTACCCGAGGGAGAAAGAGCAATAGACCCAGAATTCACTCTTGTTTATCCCACTGGTTCTCAGTTTTCCAAAAACGTAATCTTTTCTTTTTTTTCCCAGAAGATTAAAAATTTCAGAGAAGTTATAGTAAAACTAACATAATATGAGGAATATGGGATCATAGAAATGAAATATGATGTAGCGAAGTATACACTCTGCTACTCACTAAGCTTTTGTTGCTGCATCCATCAGTTCCTATTAAAATACCCTGATAGTAAAGTCATCTATTTAAAATGTAACTTTATAAAACATTTTCTGAAGCAGTTCTACAACTGGTGTAAATCAAGGTAGCTCCACTCATTTAAGCTGAAGTTCTAGATATACATTTGTAAAGGTGACTACTCTAGCTAAGTCTCTATGAATATTTTAAAATATAGAGTATGCTGTGATTTTATATAAGTAGAAAGCATATGCAAGACAAATATATTTTCAGTAGCAGGCTTGAACTCTCCAGAGTACAAAGAAACAAAAAAGAAAATGGGAAGACAATTTAAATGCTTACAGATGCTTAATTGGTGCCATCAGTTATCCAATGGTCTCATGGTGAATCTGCTTCTATTTTTAATTTCAAGTTTAAGCAGGGATTTTATGACCAGCTTATCCTTGCTAATATAGTATTGCACACCAGTTCATGTGAGATGATCTCATTTTCGTAACAGTTAAAATAGTTCATGATTGAGAACCCTAAATCTATAGATATCGATCAAAATCAGAGTGGTATGCTAAATTAAAAATACTGTAAGTTGTGTTCTACAAAGCTTAGACTTTAAAATGACAGTTTGCACTCAGCATTTTATTTTATTTGAAATTCTATTGTTTTAGCACTGTTACTTTGCTCAAGAAAGCCAAGGGTTGTACCTTTATATATCTTTATATTTAATCTTCAGATGTTGTTATCTTTCACCTCTCCAAGGTCATAAATTCATCTGATGTATTGCTCATTCATTAAATACCTGCCATTACTTCAACTGGGAATCAAATAAACCCTTAAAGGATTTTTTCCTCTCATCAGAATATGCTGAATCTTTAAATTTATTGATGAATTGATGAAAAAATGCTGAAATATGCAAAAAAAAATTTGGAAAGTTTTATTGAAAATATTTTTCAGTGCGTGACTCTGGTTCTCTTCACAAAAGCTGCTAAAATATACTTGTGAGAAATCTTGTAAATTTATACTTAAGCGGGTGTTTGCATATAAAGCTCTATCAGGATCAGACAAATCTGATTATCTCTTTTCAGCACACTACATCCTTTTGTTTGATTCAGAGGCAGGTGACATTTATCAATTCATTTAGGAAAACGATGTCTGAAAAAATGTTACATCATCAAATGTGTAACATTTCATAATTCATAACGGTTATCATTAGCTCAATTTGGGCATAGGTGTGTATCAAATATGTCTAGCATAGAACAAAAGTTTGTAATACATATTGCACAGTATTCTGGCATTTTTAAAAGGCTTTGCTAAGTTTTATAAATTTGTGGACCACATGTATACATTTCCCAGAAGAATGGATGAACATTTGCATGCTTTTTCTCATTTATTTAACAGAATGTTTTGAAGAATCTGGAAAATGTAAGGATAAGTTAATGAAAATGGTTTCCAGAAAGAAGTATGCAGAAGTACTGTAAATTTAAGTATTCACTAGTCATTATTAAAAGAGGGTAAAAAAAAAAAGGTAGTGCTTCTATTACAACAAAAATTTTATTGTTGCAACTGTGAATAGTAAATGTTATTGATTTGTTATTGGATTGGTTCCACACTGACAAAAATATTTTCTTTTGGCTTTTCTCAGAGTTTAGTTGTAGTTTAGGATTATTTAGTGTCTATGACATCTTATGTCTGATTCCAGAAATGTTTATTGTTCCTGCCATAATTTCATGATCAGTAGGTTCTAAACTATTCAGATTTACTTTGTTTTTTGCTAAGGATTTACCTTCACTGAAGACCTGAGTTATGTTTAACCTCTTCAGTGGATTTTTCGAGTAGGATCCTAATGCCTCCTGAATGTGAAAAACCGGTTTATTACACAGGTGTCAATCACAGCTAAAAACCCTACAACAACCCATAGGATTAACTTCTACTGAATACAACTTGTGCTTTCATTCTTACATGAACAGATGTCACTGTCATGTAGCAATAATTGAGATAAACCCACCATGCATGTGCTACCCCACAGCAGCCTAAAAAAAAAGATGTTTCTTAGCTAGAAAGAAGAAGTCAGAAACCACCCACGGGTCCATCAGTCTCAGCACATACAAACCCAGTTTCTGCTAGGATCAATAATACTTGGCAATAGATTTCTGGAAACATTCTGTCCATACTGTATGAATATCCTCCTATCTAAACATAATCTTTTCACATTATGTCTAAATAGCAGTCTGTCAAGGAAAATACAGGTATTTCACTTCAGATGAGAGAAATACTATATTGAATTAAGCATGCAATGTCCACTAACTCTGAAAGCCATATATAAATGTATTCACTTCTTTTAGTTTCTGCTGAAATAACTAGTTATAGATGCAGCTCTTGTCTTGGTATTGTCCATGTGTCTGAATTACTGCAACGCATATGGCATCTGAAGACCTCTTGAAAAATTCATGGAATGATTGTATGCTTCTTGCTTTTTAGGGAGAACAGTGACTTATGACACTTTCACCATTATCTGCAGTCATTTGCCTTTTCATTGCAAGATTAAGTCAAAGTGTTAACCTTAATATAGAAACTCATTAAAAGTTCTGGATGTCTCCTGTAATTTCAAAACAGCTGCAATCAGCTGAAAGTCACAAAAATCATCAACATCCATCAACTATTTCCTGTATTCCTACTGCTTGTTCCAAGTCATGATTCAGTTGCAGTTAAATCATTACTTGTCCATGTTTGGAAGTTTTACAAAGAAATATCACGTAAACATTTTCAGGTTTCTTTGTGCTCTGTCATAAAAAAGTACGAAATTCAGATATGATTATGTTTAGCAAAGATATGGTGTTAGGACAGAACTCACAAACAAGTTAGAAGATACATTATTTAAAGTGTACAAATCTGTGTGTCTAAAAATCAGTCATTCTTCACAGTCTTTCCACAACATACTATTAAGATCGACAGGAAACAAAAGTAACTGGAGTAACTCTACTGACATGTCTGAAGCAATGAAATAGGGATGACTGGGAGACACAAGATTGGAACAAGAAAGTAATCACAGGATAAGGAAATACAAACAGTTAGCATGGCTAAGTAATACAACATTATGTGACTCAGAACTTTAATTAGTCAACAGAATAACCCAGCTACCACCCCTGTATAAGGGATACAGATTTTTATCAAAATCTTAATGAAACTATGAAACCATGAAACCATGAAACCGATAGTGCCATTTAGATCACTCAGTTTTACTAGCTCAGTGGAAAATATTGAAGAAAGCAATGTTTTCTGCTAATTGTTTTTTCACTTAAATGCAGATAGAATTTTTCACAGATAATTTTGACTTTTCATAGAAAAAGTGAAAGTAATTTGCTTTTTGAGTTCATGTCTGTATACTAAAATTGCAGTGGGTTCTTCCAGAAAGTGTCACATTCAGCAAAATGTTGTTTTTTTTTTTTTTTTAAACAGCATTTTTTGGGGGAAAAAACCCCACAAAGCAATGTGTTAAACTAAATATGGGTTTTCAGAAAACTCTATATTGCTTATGATACTGATATATTCACCCCAAGAGAAATACAAAAACCTCATTTAATTAATTTTTTTTTTTTTTAAATTACTTGCCAAAATATATTTAATTTTTCAAAAGCAGTGATTCAGGTTATGGCTATAAATACTATTAAATTTTACTATATTTATCTATGGGATGTGTATTAAATCATTTATTCATCTCAAATTAACAACATATACTTTAAAATAGCTAAGAAAGAAATAGATACTATATGCAGCCATAACAAAAAATGTGTGCTAAAATCATGATATATATTGAAGTGCCAAAAGGGACTGAAAAGTATGGAAATAAAAGAAGCAAAACCAAAAGCTATATTTTTTCTTTAATTTTCCAGTTTTGAAAAGTCTAGAATCTAGATCCTGAAGTTTGTTTCTTTTTTTAAATCACTGTGATTTATTTGTAGACTATGTGTGTGTTTAATCATTGTAATGATATTTTTCATTTCTACAATCAGACTATATTAATATGCTTCACTGTGCTCTTCTTAAATAGTAGATTTTATTATCTTTGAGGCTTCAGTGTGGGTTTAAGATTTCCAGCAACAAGACTTTAATTCAGCTTTGACTTTTACCTTACAAAGTCACGAATAACAAGACAATCAGGATATTAATACGTTGCATACTCCTTTCAGAGCTGCCAGTGCATATGCAAAGTTCACTGCAATGAAAAGCAAAATGAATCAGACCTTAAGAAGTAGATCCTGTGACACCCTTGTGAAGTAGCATTATATTAGGTAAAACAAAAACTATTCACTCCTTCCAGGCTCATCCTGGAAAGTGGCCAGAGAAAATCTTTCCGTTAGAGGTTACCTGGTCAACTCCTTTGTATCTACATCAGGGATGCCCCTGTTGTGCTTTTCTCTTGCTGGAATACATTATGTATAACAAGTTGTTATTCTAAGGACCAACATTTTCTTTTGGTTTAACCACCATTTTATTTTTTTCCAATTGTTAATTTCATTTCTTGAAGGTAAGTAGACTCTGTCATAGGGTATATACGTTGTCTTTGAGTCTTCAATTTGTGGAAATAATTCTTGTCTGATGTCTTATATATCCCTTCGTATTTTTCATCTCACTCTGGCTTCCTGATTCACACAAGACACGACAACAAGAAAATAAGACATTAGGTTAGAAGTGGCCAGTAAATTCCTGAGGAAGGGGAGGTTGTTTTAGTCGTGACAGAAGAGTGAAATAAAAAATATGTAATGTTACATTCGTTAAATAAGCATAGTACTACAAACGAATGAGAACACAAAGAATTGCAAGACACCACAAACTTTATTTTTACTCGGAAATCTTACTGGGAACTGGACAATTAGGAAACTGTATTTCTATATCTACATGAAAGCTTTAGGAGTAGATGCAAAAGCAGGGAATTTAGAAAGAGCTATTTAATTGCACACAGTGGAAAAGAGGACTCTAGAAATTTGTTGCACATAACAATGCTCCCACTTTGAGGGTTTTTTTAGTACACTTATTAAATTGAACACTCAAAGTGGGAAGGTGAACATAGAGACATCCAGAAGAAAAAAGAGCTTATTCTGACATTACTGTGAGGTCCTAGGAGTGTGTCTCAGAGTCTTGAAGTTGCTATGGTCTTCCTTTCCATAAGATCTCACAAGAATCCTTTGCAGACTCAGATGCTGAGTCTGAATCTCTGAAGACTGTGTAGTTCATTAAAAGAGGATCATAACCAAAGAAAACACACTTCACAGGTTAACTATTTGGTCATATATGCAAAGAGAAGTGGCTTTTTATCAAGGACATACAAAGACAGCACCTCTTTGCAATGTCTGGAGCTCTCTCTTTTAAAACCCTTTTTATTGCAATGACAAAAAGGGCAAAGTTGCTAAGTCAGAATAGTTAAGGAGTCAAATGAACTATACATCCTCAGATACATAGAAATCTGTCTTTGAAATAATGTCAGCTGGAGAAGCATTTAAAAAAATAACAGTAATATATTTTTAACCTGGAAACCCATCACAGAATCAGAGAATTGCTGAGATTGGAAAGGACCTCTGAAGATTGTGTAGTCCAACCCCCTTCTCAAAGCAGGGTTAGCTAAAGCAGGTTTTTCAGGGCTGTGGCCAGTTGTGTTTTGAGTATCTCCAGGGATGGAAACTCCACAGAGTCTCTGGGCAACCTGTTTCAGAGTTTGATCACTTTTACAGTAAAAAATATTTTTCTTACGTTCAAGTGGAATTTCCTGTATTTCTGTTTGTGCCCATTGCATCTTGTCATTGGCTACCTCTGAGAAGGGTCTGACTCCATCTCCTTTACTCCCTCCCACCATGTATTTATACACATTGATAAGATCCCCCCCGAGCCTTCACTTCTCCAGACTGAGCAGACCTAGCTCTCAGCCTATTCTCATATGCAGATACTGCAAGCCCTTAACCATCTTTGTGTTTTTTCTCTGCACTCGCTCAAGTATGTCCCTCTCTCTCTAGGAAGCCCAGACCTGACCCAGCACTCCAGATGTGTCTCACCAGTGCTGAGCAGAGAAGAAGGATCACCTCCCTTAACCTGCTGGCAACACTCTGCTTAATGCCCCCAAGGGTGCTGTTGGCCGCCTTTGGTGCAAGGGCACATTATTGGCTCATGCTCAACTTGATGTCCACTGAGACCCCCAGGTCTTCTCCTGCAAAGCTGCTTTCCAGCCAGAAGATGAATGTTTTCTTCACACATAAACCAAGGTGGTACATTTTTGCCTAGTCCCCTCTGACAACAACTACTTAAAATTATAACACACCAATAACCACCGTAACGTGATAGAACACTTTAAAAAGGAAGAAATAATGACTATTTAGATTCTATTCCGGTGAACCATCTGCCAATCAAGCAGATGGTCTAGGAGTCTTGGGTTAAAATATATGAACGCTGACAATGACACGATAAAGCCAATAAAACTAAAACCAGATTGAGAAATAACTATAGGCTACTATGTTTGTCACAAAAGCAAAAGAAAGGAAAAAAGGATCTGCTCATGTTAAAATGTTAGATGTCAAAGTTCAGAGGATAGTATTTCTCAAACATCTCACAAAAATTTTCTGCTGGGTTATAACATAATAACTCAATTACAGGAATGTGATTATAGTATCATATATATTACTAATAAAGAAACGTTGGCATATTTTACAGACCTGCTGGAGCAAATTATTGAACACAAAATCAATCATTGATGAAAAAGTAGTAATGCCTTTGATCTTTACACATAGTAACACTTTGTTAAACTTACAGAAAAAAAGATGAGAGAAATTCTGTGTGTCAGGTCTTTACACAAAATTGTTTAAGAGGATTGGCTGTGAGGATGTTGGAGGGGAGGGAAGCAAACCCCATATTGCAGGCATCTTAAGTTGTGAAAAACCTTATTCATAAAACCAGACTTTGCTGGGCAATACAAAACAGTAAATGCATAAGTGCCCATAAGAGCCATGTTCATTCAGTCAGAAGGCTAAAATGAGGAAGGTGTTATTACAGTGTAATAACTGCCAGCTGTTATTCAGTGTAGGAACAGAGTCTTATAAGGGCTATAAGGATTGTAAGGTCTGTTACAGTTTCATGAGATTCCTGAAATATTTTATTGCAAGTGAGCTACAGCTATTTTAAGGGAGAGGGGAGTATGGTTGTTGTGTTTTCACTCCAGCAAATTCTAGTATTTACTATTTCAGAAGAGCAAATACTTTTCACTATTTTTAAAACATTATTCATTCTGGCAGGCAACCCAACACATTCTTCCAGTCCTAAATGAGAGGAGTGGCACTCCCAAGCATGGAATAACTATATCCCTTTGAAAGAAGAAAAATGGAGTAGTTTTGTGAGATCTTGGAAACTGAAACTCTTTCTCTTGAACAATTTGATGCAATGACTAGATAACTGAAAGAGCCATTCCAAAAATAAAATCAATTTTCTACAAAATGGCTATATAAAGTGGAGATATCAGACTAGTTCTCTGGGATCAGAGTAACATATCTCTGGCACACACAGAGCATTGCCTTGCATTGTCTGTAGGCAGAATATGAAGACTCGCCTTTCGGTCTTTACATAAATGCTGCTGCAACCCACATACTTCAGACTAAAGTAATCACAAGGATATAGAAGAAATACTATTCCTGACTGGAGAAGATGTTATCTTGTTTTCTTCCATAAGATCCAGAAGGCAGAGAAACAATGCAAATCTCAAAATCCCTGAGAGGCAAGGCCAGAACTACTACAGTATATTGAGACACAGAAGGAAGAAACTGCATGGAATATAGCATACCTAGGAACACTAGTGTTAGAGCTGCCGGTAACCTGATAATATGCTTTCAAGGGAATATTGGAAGAATATTTTAACGACATCACAATAAATTAATATTAGAAATACAATCGCTTGCTTGCTTTCTTGTTATAAATCCTTCCTATGGGAGTGATAATTGTTGGGCTAATGGTGTAGTGAGCTCTGATTGCAGCAGCCATTGCTGTATGGTACCTAACATATGTACAATGAAAGTCTCCATGAAACAACTCAGTGTTAGGAAGAGGTATATAAAACATCTTTGAATGAAACAGTGCACCCAGTAGCTCTATCAACCAAATGAGAGGGCTATTCTGAGAATATATGCAATATATGTTTTTGTGGATAGAGAAACCATTCAGATAAAAATTCAATTATCCTATTGATTCAGCACCTTTTTAAAAAAATCATCTTTTGAATGGTCTTATGGATTTAAAACAGTTATTTGAAAATTCTATTACAGATTAGTTTCATGAGAAGCAAATAAAAAGTAGAGAAAAGGAAAATAAACATATTGACAATATTTTTGTTGGATTGTGTCAGATGTACTATGATGATCCAACAAAATTTTTGCATTGAAGAGGTTATAACCACTCAGCAGCAACACCTGAGATTATAACTTCACATAGGTTATCATGTCATCAGTCACTTTTAAAATGATAAGGACATCTATTTATTTTTTAGCAATCAACATTTCTTTACAAATACAAGGATAAACATGTGTCACTAGAGTTCTGACAAATTCTAGCATTCCTCATATTTAAATATTTATTTCCTCATTTTTAAATAAAGAAGGAAATTGTTGAATAAACTTCCATTTTTACCTGTTGCAAGTATAATCAGCACTTCCTTTTTTTAAATTTTCTCATGTAATCAGCATTTTCAAAAACATTTTCTTCATTATTCAAGACTTTTGTCGCATGAAAAGAGCACATAATAGGCTAACCTCAGCTAGGAAATTAACCATCAGTATCTAGAAAATAAATGCAATTTTTTCTAACATTTGAAAAAATAGAATAACCAGTCAATCTAGTTATGGCTCAACTGTCCAACATTTGAAGGTTCCTTATCCTTATCTTTACTTTTTAAAGACTTTCTTGATAAAGGCTTTTTTTATATAATTTCCAGCATTTAACTACAGCATATGGGGGCAGATCTTCGTAGCAGGCATTGGCTAAGTTCAGTTGCTGCATGACAGTATTGCAATAGCACATTCAGTTTGAGCTGTTAGACCTAAAGCAATATTTACGGAGAAGTTATACTTTTTAATTTTTCTTTTTTAGATTAATACTTTATATATTTAAAATTAACATTAATTATGATACTGGTGTGCGTATGAGTAGAAATCATACAAAAGTGTAATTCTTAGTTAGTCTTTTTCTTGCTTTAGTGAGGGTGTAAATGGATATTAAAAGGAACTGCTACTGCTCAAAGGCAATTCTAATACAACACACCAACGAAAATATCAAGAAGTCATGAATATCTGTTAACACTTCTCGTTACATCTTTAGCCACACACGGTGCCCATGCATTGTATGGACAAGAATATAGTCAGCAACTCTTGTTATTTTTTAATCATTTGCACAGTAATTCTCAATTATTCCAAGCTGAAACAAACTGGAACCCCACTGATTGAAAAGCTGGACATGTCGTGGAGTTTAAAGATACAGCCACCCAAAAGAGAAAATTGGATTTATGCTCACACACTTCACTCAGAAGAATGCAAATCACTACTTGGCATAAAGAAATCAGTGTTAAACATAAGAAAGGCAAAAAGGAAAAGATTTAGTTTGCTCTTTCAGGTAAGTCAACAGTGGTGAACAAAAAAGTTGAGGTATCCGTATGCTACCACTAAATAATATTTCAAACTATACATTGCTCTTTTTTTAGTGTTTGAAATCCTGATTTTAGTTGCTATATTTTCCCTGTCCTTCCATTGATGATGAGGGTAAACAATCATTCTGACAGGGGTTTGTCCCAAGTGTCTGGAGTTTTTCACTAGGGAACCACCATCAAATGGCATAGTTGCATGTGACATAACTATATTAATGTGATTAAGGAAGAGAAAAGGATCTGTTTATAGAGGTTTTCTTCCATTCAGATTAATTTGGGGCACATACTACAGAATCTCTGAGTTTAAACAAAGCTGTTCGGAAAACTTGGTAGGACCTTTGAATCATAACAAATTTTGAAGCAGCGATAATAATTTTCTGGGACATACACCCTTCATTGTTAACTGTTGGACTCAGCTTTTCAGGGAGAGACAGGCAAAATGGTGAATATTCATTAATTTCCTCCAAATATAAAAGTGACATTTTCACAGCCAGAATATTTTCAAAATAATAAAGTTCTCCCAGTAAAACTGCCTTTAGTGACCGCTGAAATTGTGTTGTGGGAATAAGACAGAACTAACAAGAAAATATCTCTTTTCTCTTGATAACAACAGTCTAATTCAAGGGTATGTCTCTTCTGTTAATTAAACCAAGATATGCAAGTTACTTGTTGCTGGAAGTGGTGAACAGAGAATATGCTTCATAACGCTGGGGTAAAAAAGGTGTAAGCAGAGTACAAGCCTCAGTGTGCACTGTCTACAACGAAGGCAGGCTCTACATTAGGAGCACAAGACAAAACAGTTTGGCAAATAACCTCTGTAGGAAGTCACCTGCAGTTGGAGGTTGCCTGTTATTAGCTCAGAGTGCTGCAACATCAAGGCTGAGCGGAAAGGCACCCTGACCTATGGTAAATGTAGTCATTTTATGTTAAACAAAAATTCCCAAACACTGTCTCTTGCTTTTTGGATGTGTGTTTGAAGCTCAAGAGTAGAATAAGGTTAAGCAATTCTCATAGGCTTTGAAAGACATGAAAGAATGAAGCCTTAAAATTTTGTTTGAGATATGTGAATTGAATTGTGGGTATGATACAGAAGGTTTTATTCCTCTAAATCAGTTACCTGATTTAACTTAGTTACCATTATATGTCAATTAGAAAGATGAATGAAAACATGGTATTTTTCCAGAGGTAGGTCATTTTTATAGCAAGTTTGTTTTCATTAGTAATCACATATAAAAGTAAAGAATAACAATAACAATAACAATAACAATAACAATAACAATAACAATATAATGTAATTATCTATCCTAAAAATTTTCTACCTATACTATAAATTATCTATCTGATAGACAATTACAACACATGCTAATGAAAATTTTAAATTAATTGTAAAAATTTTAAATTACAGTAGGCAATAAGAATCCTTTCCAAAGTTGTTAACTAAATGAGTCAGAAAATGGGTGAGAAAAATATTACGGACAAAAGAAATAGTTTCTGTGAGACTGATTTTTGTGATTCTTTCCCTGAACAGCTATTTATTATAACTTGGTCTCCCTTTTCTTCCAGTCATATTTAAAGAACCATGAGGTAAGCAATGAGTAGTTTATGAAAGTCAATCACTTTGATTCTAAAGGTAAAAGAATATTAACTTTATCTCTTGATTTCTCATGGAGTAATCCTATTATTGTCTTAATAGTTTTTATGTGATTATTCTGAACCAGTTCCAGTAAAAGTCACATGTCAGTTGGCTCAACCTAATTTCAAGCTTAATCAAATAGTCGACATTTATAATTATAAGACTCAGATTTCTACTGATAACAATTTTGAAAACTTAAGCACTTGAGAAAAATTAATCTATTTTCAATATCTGTTTTAATACTCTACAGCAAATTGCTATTTTCTAGAATAGAGGAAAAAGAAGTTACATATCTTGTGTATGTGGAAAAAAATGTGGGCATTATTTCTATGTAAAGCTCTAGTTTTGGGATGTTTCTGACTTAATTTCTGTGCAGCTTCCTTTCAATAATATCACCTTTGCTGTCCTTCTGAAAATGTACACAGATTCGGCAAAGAAGTAATCCTTTGGAAAATTGCAATGAATATATCCATTCAGGAGAGACTTCATAAATGTCAGAAATTATTATCTCTGAGTCTTACCTCAGAGAATTTTTCAAGGCTTGTATTTCAGACCAAAGTGTGCAAATATCTTCCCCAAAGAATAACGGAGCTGGGTTCTTCTGGAAAGCAATAATAGCTAATTGCATAATTAAAAGATGCATCTAGTGAATATATGCACACTGGAAATTAATTTCCTGATTTTTAAGGCATTTATGCACACCTTTAAAATATTCTCTTTAATATAGTTTTTCAATGTGTATTTCTAGAGCAACTCAATAGAAGAACTGTCTCTGGCTGCTAGCCAGTCTTTTCACTCACTTTATTTTGACTCAAAATACAGTCTGGCTATTTTTTTCAACTTACCTAAACAGACTGTTAGATTTTTAGATTTTTCTCCCTTCAGATGATTCAAACTGCTCATGATTACAATTCATGTTTTGTTCAGCCATGAGGGAGTATGACGCTGAACTTTGGTAAATTCACTACATCTTTCACCTCTGGTTGCATACATTTTATTAAATCCAGCTGAGTTTTTACTTTAGAATTTCCTTTAAAATGAAGAAGGAAAAAGACTGAAATTTCACCTTCCCATGTTTCATCAGTTTAAATTCTGCAAGAAAGTGATTTCCTAGCAGATTAAAATTTACTCTAAAAAATATTCAGGTGTAAATTGCAAAACACTTCATCATCTGGTGAACTTTGTAACAGCTCCTCTGAGTTTGAAGAGGTCAAAAAGAAGTAGAAATTTAGGCAAGCACTACTCCTTGACATTTTTTGCTAGGTGTTTCAGGAGTCCAACTGCTTATAAACATCCATTCCATATACAGCAACCCTCAGCACTCAACTCTGCACTGTGAATTGTGATCTGGCTTTAGCTGTAAAAGAGAGAGAGAGAGAAGGGAGGGAGGAAAGAGGGAGGAAAGAAGGGAAGGATGGAGGGAAGAAAAAAGGAAGAGAAAAAAGGAAAGGATAAAAAGAGGGAAGAAGAAAGAATAAAAAAGAAAAAGAGAAATGTTATGGCCTCACTATAAAAGGCTTGACAATGCTTTGGTCACTTACATTAACTCTGCACCTGAACAACAATAAAAAAAAATAAATTAACATCTTTCTCATCTTCCATCTTCCCCTACTAACCAAAACACTTTCACTATAACTCAATTTAGTCAGGGACTTCCTGTTGTAGGGTATTAGGCTTCAGACAAAGCACATATGAAATATTTCAAGCAGGTAGTTATCAAGCATTGCAAAATAGCAGTTAAGAACAATGCTGGGGAAAAAAAAATCCTATATAGAATTCTCATATTGGTAACTATTTAATTATCAGGACAGGAAAGCAGAGGAAAACCTGTTACTAAACACTTGATGAACTCACTCCCACTTAAGTTGCAGCTGAACACTCTCCCTTAAAGATCACAATAAGGGAGTTTTTTTCAAAAAAATATCTAGAATAAAAAATTTGAAATATTTTATTTATCTTTACCTCAAATTTTGAATGCAGATTTTCCCAGTAGGACACAATCTTACATGCAGACAGTACAATAAATTTGGGAGGTATGAGGGATTGGCATTTATTTTTTTTCTTAGCTTAAGCTTGTGCTTACACAAGCTCATGAAACAATGGTAAAGCTGTTATTTATAGCACTGAGGCTTTGGGGTTGAAGCATCCTAGAATAAGGATTCTTTTTGTTTGTTTGTTTTGTTCTAAAACAGAGCACACGGTAGGTGATAAATAATTTCTAAACGGCACTGAAGAGTATTTTTTTAGAAGAGAACTTTAAAGAAATATATGTCAGAAAACAAAACCAATCAGTGCCTTTTCATTAATCCACTTTTCAAGTGTGTGTCTAGGGTGCCCAGCACAGAAGATAGAGATAAATTACTTAAGGGCTTTTGATTAAGGAGTTTTGAGAAGGACATTAGAAAGCTGTAAATCCCCTAAGCTCATCTTATTTGCTTGCATAGCTGAGGAACTCTGGTGCATGTGGCTTTGTAAATATGTGTTTCTGAATTACACCAGGGATCCCTTACTTAAGTTCCAGATATTTAATCTGTCTAAATTTTCATTTCAGCCCTGGAGCTCTTCCAAATCTAATGCTAAAATCTGTATTATCTTATTGTTTTCATTTTACTTTTTTTTAAAAAAAAATGAAACCCCATATTCTTTGGTTAATTTTCCTGACTGAGAAAAAGATACAAATGTCTATTTATTTTCAGCTTTTGTATAGAACTTTAAAGAAGGCAAAATAGTTCTCTGTATCTGCAAGGGCAACTTTAAATCCTTATAAAATAAACAATCTACTTACTCTACAAAAATAACTTTGATCAGACCATTTGGCTTCCAAAGATGCTCTAGCTATAATAAAACTTGAGTATGGAATTATCACTGAGTAATATGTTGCTGTATAGGCAATGTTAGGTGACATGATTAATGTTGTCTCTGTGATATGGTGTGAGTATTTCCTAAAAAGTGCATTTTTAAAAATATAGCCTAGAGCTTTTGTATTTTGGGAGGCAGAAAACCAAACATTAGAAAAAAACACCCAGTTTCAGGGCCAAGGAACATTTTTATACTTTGCTTATCATTCACTGTAGCCTATCAACTGGGGTTAGTCGGAGGTTAAAACTTGGAGGTTTGTGACTTCAGTTCAAGCTGCCTGGAACCTCATGCTGGCAACATTAATCAGATAGATACACAAGTTTGACACAAAACGGAGATTTTTATTATAACAAGTAATAAAGACTATCTTAAAAATTTCATCCTGCGCACTCTCAGCACGTTACATAGCATACATACATACTTCAAGTGGTATGGATTTGGTTCACAGGACAAGATCTTAATTGTTCTTTAAAAATAGACAGCTTTCAGAGAGACTATGTTTTGCCCTTATAGTTCATTTTTAAACATACATCCTAACATTTTTTCTTTTCTCTTGGTAGTCTAATTAATGCTTAGGGTAATCCCTGTGACAAAATTGTTTTATTAAATAAAAGAAAAGGGACTGGTGTTTGCAAAGGTCTTGATTAGAAAACTAGTGAGTAAAAGTCAAATATACTGTACATAGTAATTGACTACGTTCAAATTTAAAAATCTATAACTACTAAAACTGACAATTAAATGAATGGAAAGAATAGAAAACATCCTGTTGCGTCTACATTCAGAGGTTTGATCAATGACACTGCTTTCCTAAAATCTGAGAAAAATGGTCAGGGTCTTAACTGATTATGGAGAGCATAGTTATAGATCCCAAAGACAAGAAAATCTTTTAAATATATATTTACATAGATTTTCAACATATATTTTTGGAGCATAGGTAACTTTGTCCCAATTTTTGAAACAGTTTTTTTGTTCTTTTTGGAAATTTATTTATTGACTCTGTGTGTTGATTTGTTCATGCTCATACTGTTTTAGGAAGCTAAGAATGCCTTGTGATTTAAAGGTTTGTTTACCAAAGGTTTGATACTTATTACTGTTAGGAGCTGATAAAGGATTGATCCTAATATGTGGTTCTGTCTCCAAGCCCCAGGAGGGGCTTGCACCTCGATGGCACAAGCCAAAGACTTCATGGCGATTTGAAGGTGTGACTTAAAAAAACCCCATAAAACTCCTTATTCTTAACCAAGTTTGAACATCAGTAAATTTGTGGATGAGTCCCAACTCATCTTAACGTTGAGCCTCTAGATTTATGTAGGTATGACAGAGGCTTAGATTGTTTGATTTAGGACTGAGAGATGTGATTTTATTTAATTTTAATTTTCATTTCTCAGCCACCATTAAGTATATTTATGTTTGACCTACAACAAGAACTGGGTGACTGACTGAGAGACAGTCAAGGTTTGGATTTGAGAACAAATGCATATTAATCATAGAAAAAGTTGGTAAACTTAGCTATATAAGATTAAAAATGGTTCTGCTGTGAAAGCAACAACACAAGGTATAATCTGCTGTATACCAAAACCCACCTACTGAACTGATGGTACAGTATGAGGAGTCCCTCACATGCATCATTCAGGGATTGTTGCTTCTGCTGTATCTAATAGTTTCACTAGATACAGGAAATGACAAATGCAATGTCTATTTATTCAGAGTTTGACTTTAGATTACAGGAACCAAAATAATATTTATAAGACTAGAGGAATTCTGTGCTTTTTTCTTATATAAAGCTCATGATAATTCTTACTAAATCCCCTGATAATCACATTTTCCCCTCATATTTCACATTCCATTCACATGGAATATAAAATTGAAAATCAGTTGTTTTATTGAATTTAGTTATGGAAAGAACCTGAGCCTTCTTATGAGAATTTTATTCTTTTTAATCACTGAAATTCATTTTCAGACACCTGAGGTTTTCTGTGATAAGATGACATCAACAGAAGACATTATAATTATGATCCTCAAACATGGAGTATTTGGTTATCAGTCAACATTTAAATGTATGATTTCTTTGTGTGTACATAAGAATACCTTGAATACTTCCTTGCAGCTAGTCAAAGGATTAGAGACATAATCCTTTTCCCCCATTCCATACTTCTCATATCTCAAGTTTGTAATAAAGATAACTGTGGTAACTTAAGGGGATAGATAACGCAACACGAACTGGTAGTCCAGTGAATAAATCTCAGTGAATAAATCTAAGGGGTAATATACACCTTTTTATTGGCATGTTAATAGAAAGACAAGCAAGGTATAGAATATGCAAGGCTCTGTGCCTGACCCTACCTACCACACACTTCTCAGGGTAACACTTAAGGATATCAGTATATCATTATATTAGAAACATATATAAATATTTGCTTGAGTAGTGGTTCATCCCATTGTGGAATTTGAATTCTCTGTATATTCAGATTCAGCCTTGAAAAAGATACTAATTTTTTTTTTTTTATATATGCAATGTTGAAAATGTCATCTATGTCTACTTAGGAGTGTATTTCAGAGCTACGATGCAATCAAGAGACAACTCCTCACTTATTGACACTTTAGCATTGCCATTGATCAGGACTGTGACTAAAAAAAATCTGCATTTAAAGTAATGCCTTGTAATTAAAATTAAGTAAATTTAAAGTTTAAGTATATTTAAAGTACCTCTTTTCCATTCCTTTCCCTTCCCCAGTGCCATCTGCACAGCATATACAAAGCTATCATAGCATTGCACTGATGAATGTATTCTTTGACCTTTTTTCTCCAGTAAAACAATACTGAAAAAGCACTCCTGTCCCATGTTCTGATTACCTTGTCCATTAAATATTTTTGTTTTCTACAACAGGCAAGCATTTTCTTACAAAATGTATTTTCTTGTCATATCTACTGCTCTCAGAATCTGTTTAGTAAATCCTTTTTGTCTTTAGAATATTATCACATTTTATTATGTCTCTACAATAGTTGGGTCAAAGATACAGAAAAAGGACAGAGAGATTAAAATGATTCAGTAACAAGCACAAGAACAAGAACATCTTGTGTCTGCTTAACTGAATGTTATTTGATATAACATGCTTCTATAGGAAAATGTTAGCTAGCCAAAGTATTTTTTTACATAGTCTTACCACTTTATTATATTCTGTTCTGTTTTGGGATGGAGTTTTGTTTATTTGTTTGATTGTATGTTTTCCCAATCCATGGTTATTTCAGTGAAACAGAATATTTTATTGCAAACACTTTGAGAGTCAACTTAAAAATATGATTTTTGGTTTAAAATCCAACTGCTCTTTTCTAAATAAAAATCCTATAAATTAGAAAAAAAAAGAAACACTGAAGACTCTGAATGTTGGAATATTTCAAAACTAGGAATATAGAAAGCTTAAAGTAATAATTGAAGATATAGTTAGAGGTATGAATATGACATCTAAAATCAAAATGAAATATTTCAATTAGCGAGAAACATTTTTCCCTAAAGCATTTATGACAAATTTGGAAAGAGTCAGTCTTAGGAAGAAGAGATGAGTTATGTTGTTTAACTTTGGTTTTGACTTACGAATTAATAAAACCTGATCTCTAGAACAAAATAAGATTTCACTTAGCATTATGTTTGCACTGTTTGTACAACTTTTCAGTGGAAAATAGTTTATTTTCTCTGGGTGGGGAGGAAAAGGTAGCAAATATGAGGAATAATTTAAATGGTGGTTTCAAGAGATCTTAAAGGACTTTTTCTTCTTTTGTTTAACATCATAGAAAAAAAACTTGTAATTGAATATTTTGCTCTAATAGCAGCATTAAGAGTATATTTCTTTTTAGAGCAAAAGTAACAGAAAGATCTGTATGTCCAATTTTTTATTAAAATCAAAATAATAACTCTATTGAACAGAGCTCGTCATGCATGAAAGGACATTTTGGAACATAAGGAGTGTTATAAACCAAACTGCTTTTCACACTGATGGTATTATTAAAGGTCCCTCTAGTAGTGTAATTTAATTTTACAATCTTTTCATTTGCATGCATTTAAATGTTTTTAACAGAACAAAACTTCTTCTTTGAAACAATATAAAGCAAAAAAAAAAAAAAATTGTTTTGATCTTCATTACCTCAAATAATAGTACTTTCTCACACAAATAATGACTCAAGTAATGTTAACATCTCAGCCAGATCTGTTTGGCATCAAAGATTGTCCCTAATAACTCGAGCTAAATAATTCATAAAAATTAGAAATGAATGAACACTCGGGATGACAACCTCATGTTTTGTTTGAGTTTCACAAAATTACTGCCTTGAATAATTTTAAATCTGTGCAACATACCTACTTCTACTGGTTAATTGTCATACATTTAGAAGTATATTGATTTGGGTCCTTTTTATAAAGGAGTCTGTAAGTAAAATTGAAAATGCATTCCTGTTTGCTGAAGGTTCAGTCTATGTATTTTGTAATGTGTATTTCCGTACATAGTCTTCCTGATATTGGTATAAATTACTTGTTCCATTACAGCTGGACTTCAGACTTATTCATTCCACTATAGTTGCTTTTATAAGGGTAACTAGTCATACTTTACATGTAACGATAATAATATCCATGATCTATATTTACTGATTTCTCTTTTCTTTTTTTTTTTTATAAATTCCCAAATGTCTTATCAAAGATATTCCATTAAGAAACAAGTTATGCTACAATGGCATGACATAAGGGGTTTGATTTAATCACTTTGTTTCTGAAAATACTTAATTTAATTTAGTTATACTGAGTAGTTTAGGGGATTAGTATTAGCTATACTTTCTACATTTCTGAATGTAAATGTCTCATATCACAGATAAATGAAAGCTAATGCTTGAATTTAATTTGATGACCTATCTGAAATACAAATTGTAATCTCTAGTAGAGATACTGATAGAGCTCCCTGTGGCAATTAAATGTTTCAGAATTTTTAAATTAATTTATTCTTACCACACACATTACCTAAGAACTCATAGGCATTGCTGGTGGAGAATTGAGGCATACAGTATCTAAAAAGAGCATTTGAAACCTAGACATGAAACTTGCATGCAGAGATTAAGAGGTAAATTTGTTTAGACTATTAACAGCAAGAGACTTAAGAAGCAGCCATCTACAGTGTCTTATCTGTTCCTGCCATTCTTTGTTGGCTCCATAGAAGCTCTATCTTCTTCTAACATGTATGAGGTTGAAGTTTTATATGTAGACCAACACTATGCACTTTATCCATTGCTGATACAATATCCATTGCTGTGGTGGGTTGACCTTGGCTGGATGCAAGGTGCCACCAAGCCAATCTGTCACTCCCTTCCTCAGCAGGATGGGGGTGGAGAAAACAAGATGGAAAAAAACCCAACCTTGTGGGTCAAGATAAAGGCAGTTTAATACAGCAAAAAGCAAACGCTGCACACAGAAGCAAAGGAAAACAAAAGATTTGTTCTCTACTTCCCATCAGCAGGTGACATCCAGCCACTTCCCAGGAAGCAGGTCTTCAGTACACGTAGCAGTTGCTCCGAAAGACAAATATCATAAATAAAGAATGCCCCTGCTTCCTCCTTCTTTCTCTTAGCTTTTATTGCTAAGCAGACATCATATGTTATGGAATATCCCTTTGGTCAGTTTGGGTCAGCTGTCCTGGCTATGTCCCCTCCCAAGATCTTGCCCACTCCCAGCCTACTTGTGAAGGGGGAATGTTGGAGAGACAGCCTTGATGCTGTGGAGCACTGCTCAGCAGTAGCCAAAACACTGGAATGTTATCAACACTTTTCTAGGTACCAACACAAAGCACAGCACTATGAGGGCTGCTATGGGGAAAATAAACTCCATCTCAGTCAGACCCAATACAAAGGGCAAATTAGGGAGAAAATACTAATTCTGTCTCTTCTTTATATTATCTATGCTTAGTCCCCTAAATGATTAGTCCAAAATCCCACAGGAGGTATGCAGGAGAAAATGTATTTAAATGTGGGTTTTTGAATTTCTAGACCTAATATCCTCATAGCATGGTTCAGAAATACTGTGATGTTACCATTTAGTGAAGCAGCACTAATTAGTACCTTTTGGAAATAGATACGACCATGACCAAAATGTTATGCATAAGATCTTGCATGTTATGCACTAATATGCTTACAAAACCCACAAAAACCTACGCCTTGTAAGACAGCTAAGATTTGGAACTTTTAATGGTAGCCTCAGATGCCCATTACTTTTAAAATATCAACCTGTTTATATGCATAAATATCAACTTTGACAAAGAATTTAGAACTAAAAAAAACCCACAAAAAAACCTCGGCCTAATTTATAAGTATAACAATATATAATCTTTAAAAGAAATAAGTCTTTATACTGGCAAGACTTATGTTCAGAAGCTTTTGAAGATGCACAACCAGACCTTTCTCCATTTAAAGACTATTAATGTGTCAGTTGTGAAATCCATTCACTACTGAAAATGTCAGTGCATCATTTCACTACTCAGAAGTAAAAGCTCTTTGTAAGACTTGCCTATTATACTGAGTATTATTCATTCCAAATAACAGGGCAAGTAGGCATTAAATTGTATTATCCAGTTCAAAGTAATTGTTACTGAGGAAATAAAAAGCCATAGGAACATAGGAATTGCAATAATGGATCAGACCAGTAGTTTATCTAACCAAATATCTTAACTTTGACAGAGACTAAGATAGTAAAAGATACTCCTTAGCAGATGATTATTGAACAATACTGGCTACAGGAGAAATTTAATAACTTTTTTTTAAAGTCTGGCATATACTTAAAGTTATTTATTACAATAAATTAAAAGAAAACCCAAAGCCTCTTTCTTTGTCTTTATCAAAAGAAATGTAAGTGGACTTTTAATAGCTTTTATATATATAGTCCTCATTATTATTTCATGTGTATATTATTCTAGCATGCAGAGATCATGTTTTAATGGTCTAATTTGTACTTTTCATCTTCTTTTGCAATACCTAGCAATCTATAACTGCTAAGCCTATTTCAGGTGCATTGTCAGGTGCTTCACGGTGTTACTTAAACTGAAAGAAAAACATTTTTCTCCTGGCATTTTCTAAGGTCCCAATACCAAACAGGAACATGATTTGAGCCACTGCTTCCTGGAAAACTAATCAGTTTTCCTCCTCGGTAAATACAGGACACAATACCCTAAGGGCTGGTACTGTCTATGGCACACAGTACAGAGACGAGAAAAAGCCAAGATAAGCTATGGACTCAGGAGCTGGGAAACAGCTCCTCTTACAGAAGGAACTGAAACAGCTCATATGTAGATATCTGACACACCTGTTACATGGTTTATTTCGTTTTTATGGAACGACCCCTGTTAAAATCTCTTATTAGTGAAGAACTCCATATGCTTTGAAAGCAATGTGCAAAAGGACACAGTTCAATCTTATGTGGTGCTCTTTTTTTATTGTAGAAAGCCCTTGCCCTTAGTTGTTTGCTGCTGTGATATGGGCAGTCATAAACACAGTGTGGTTAGAAAGCGAAAATTACTGAAGAGAAGAAAATGTCTGCTGAAAAATACTGACAGAGAAAATGCCTGCCAGCCTGAGAACTGTGAGCCTGGGAACTAGGCCTGTGAACCAGAAACATCCTTGAGAAGCGCAGCTGGCATCTTTGAAGTACAGCCAGGTACCTAGAAACTGGAGACATCTTGAGATACTATTCATAAGTGCAAAACCAAGAAACTGTAATGGTAACTTATCGTCTGGGAAAAGGTGAAAACATCCTCAAAAAGTAAGAACTGTTAACTGTCATTGGCTATTCTAACTGTAAAAACAGGAAAATCTGGAAAAATAAAAATTGGTGTGAAAGAACAGAAAAAAAATCATCATCTATTGGTGAAAAATAGAAATTAACAGCACCTATTGGCTGGTCAAAGTGGTGGTGTCCTACGCCCTCTTATGTGTATATATGATATAAAAATTACTTAATTTTTATCCAAAATGGAGCCTTTCTCTGAGAACTTCCCATGCTACACATACTTCCTAATTCCAGTTGTGCTTTTGGGACAGTGATAAAACCCTGCACAGCAGACAGCAGCATAAGAAGGGTTAATATTTTTTAAAACACTGTTTATAACGTTGTACAAAAGTACAACATATTGCAAACAATTTGCATTCACTTCAAGTTTGGTGCAGAACAGATCTTATGCAGAAGTTTGAACACATCTGATCTCTCTTAGTTTTGTAGTCATGTTAATGTTCAGAAAATTAAATTATATGAGATATTGCCTCAGTGACAGAATCATATTTGAAAAAGAAACAGACACAACCTAAAACCGATCTTTGTGACTTTAATTCTATTTCACATTAGACTTCTTAACGTGCTCATGCTGATGCATAGATTTAGACACTTCTTCAGAAAATGCATTTCTTTCATCTGTCCATAAAAAAATTTCCTGTCAGCAGAACTTCAGGATCTAGATAAAGTCAGACCAATTTTTTATTTATTTTTTTTAAATATTTTTGTTGAGGAAAGGAGTACCATGTTTAAAGCATGGTATAAAAGAAAATGGCACACTCTTTCTGTGCAGAAGGATATAGATAATATGAGTACTGTGTAAACTGTCTGAGAAAAAGGACAGGCTTATTTAATGTATGAAAAATGATTTGTACTTATGTAATTTACTATATACATAATAAATATTTCAATCTACCAGAATAATCACTGCTCTCAAAAATATATTCTGTGACAATAGTTGAATATGTTATACTTTGCTTTTCCTGCCTTCTTTGTTCTTTTAGCTATTAATATCTCACACACTTTCATATCCACTTTCTATATTTTAAAGTGTTAATTGTGTTAATCTGGGTCAGAGAATTAAAGAGAAGAATTGAATGTTTTTTAATAGCACCGTGAGATGCAGTATGGAAGGGAAGAAACTGCAGTTATACTTCTTTTGAACATTTGACACTAAAAGTGAATATCTGTGTTAGACCACTAAAAGACTTAGGCATTAGAATAATCGTCTGGCAGAAACCCAGCCTTTCAACGTACTCCAGGAGTATAGGAAATACATATGCAAGGCATGAGTAAAATTAGGGATCTAGAAAAGTCTCCCCCTCAGCTCAAAAAGAGTTAACACTTGATTCTGAGCTCCTTGCAAGTGTTTGCCTTCAGCTGGGATTCACAATCAAGGTGGTTTTCTTCCTGAATTTGATCAAAATGACAACAGAATAAGGAATACATTTTTGAATAGAAAATTTTGATGTAACTCTTCTGGCTCTTTCTCCTCTAGCTCCTTCAGAAGTGCTTCTAACTGGAACATGTCAAACATCCTGCAAAATGTCAAAGAGATCAGAGACATAATTTTGACAATAATAATGACAGAACCCACAAAATTATCTTTTGTTAATCCTGAGAATGAGACTTTCTCAAATACAGGGTGAAAATCTGTAAAGGCATGATTGCTATCCTATAATCATTTAAATGAAAAATTGGAAAAATAAGGGTAGTTCATTGGGTGTTTGATTTTTTTTTCAGAAAAATGCAAGAATGAGCAGATTAAGTGTAGCAATAATTACCCTTGAATGATGACTAACTCTCCAGAAAATGAGTTTGTGTATGCAAGAGTAAATGTACATCAGTTTCAATGGAAAATTTGTGGCCAAAATGTACTGTACCAAAAAGCTTTAAATATGAAAAGAACATTCTTAGTAAAAGTTACATGGAAGGAGATTCCAAAAGACTAAGCAATAACAAGGAAACTGGGACATTGTGCTTCTAATCATGTTTCTTTTTTTTTTTAAATACAACAGGGAGAAGAAGGTAAAAAAAAAGTCAAGTTCAAAAGTAAACCAGAAAGTGCAACAGCTGTAAAAGAAAATACACACAGACTGTGTATGAAACATAGACTTTTGTATGAGGTTCAACAAGGCCAAGTGCCAGGTCCTGCACTTGGGTTGCAACAACCCCATGCAACGCTACAGGCTTGGGGATGAGTGGCTGGAAAGCTCCCCGGCAGAAAAGGACCTGGGGGTGTTGATCGACAGCTGGCTGAATATGAGCCAGCAGTGTGCCCAGGTGGCCAAGAAGGCCAAAGGCATCCTGGCCTGTATCAGAAATAGTGTGGCCAGCAGGAGTAGGGAAATGATTGCACCCCTGTACTCAGCGCTGATGAGGCCACACCTCGAATACTGTGTTCGGTTTTGGGCCCCTCACTACAAGAAGGACATGGAGGTGCTGGAGCGTGTCCAGAGAAGGGCGATGAAGCTGGTGAGGGGTCTGGAGCACAAGTCTTATGAGGAGCAGCTGAGGGAACTGGGGTTGTTCAGTCTGGAGCAGAGGAGGCTGAGGGGAGACCTTATCACCCTCTACAATTCCCTGAAAGGGGGTTGCAGAGAGGTGGGTGTTGGTCCCTTCTCCCAAGTGACTAGTGACAGGACAAAAGAAAACGGCCTCAAGTTGCACCAGGGGAGGTTCAGGCTGGATATTAGGAAAAAGTTCTTTACTGAGAGCGTAGTGAAACATTGGAACAGGCTGCCCAGGGACGTGGTAGAGTCACCCTCTCTGGAGGTATTCAAGGAGCGTGTGGACGTGGCATTGTGGGAGATGGTTTAATGGGCATGGTGGTATTGGCTGATGGTTGGACTTGATGATCTTACAGGTCTTTTCCAACCGTAGTGATTCTGTGCTTCTGTGATTCTGTGATTGTGAATGAGGGAAAGTGAAGGGGAAATCAAAAAGCTGTGGATTTTGCACCCTTGTTATTAATTTTTCTGTCAAAGGTTTTAAGATGGAAGTAGTATCTAAAAAGGCTCCTCAAACCAAAATATTTCTGTTAGTTCTCCATCTCAACTATTATTTCACATGTTCTGTCACTGAAGTGGTCCAATATAAAAAGAAATACTTGGAATTCAGGGACGATCACTACTCTGAATTCGATAGAATTTTTACCTTTTACATCAGTGGGATAGACTCATGGGCCATAGTTATGATAACTGCTGTTTTGAAGCATGTATAAACAAATATTGATCAATCTAAATATTAATAAAGGTTTTTTGTAATATTGTTAGTCTTTTTCTCATACCTGATGGAGATATTTCTCGTGCAACATTTTTACAAAACTTCTGACCATTTTTACTCAAACTGCATTTTTGTACTATTATGCTTTTTGACTACACTTTATCACTTGGTTAACTGTGAATGGCATGTCACTCATTACAATAAATGTTGTTGCTTGCGGTAGCACATATTAAAAACATAACAATAAAACTGTGCCTCTCTACCTATAATTTCATTTATATTCATTGTAGTTTTTATGGCACTACCTAGTACATCTCACTTTGCTTCTTTATAGATCAATTGGATATTTTTAAAAATCAGCTTTAATTTGTTATAGATTCCACAACAGTTCAGGAAGGTCTTGCTGGTGTTCAGTAGGTTTAGGTTTCTGCTTCTAGAAATAGTTGATTAAGGATTTAGCAGAGGAAGAGTTAAAATAAACATTAAAAAACATTCAGGATAAAAACTTTCTTATTGTCTGTACATTTCAATTGGGGGGGGCAGGGGTGGACGGCAAGGAAATAATTGGAAAAAATCAATATGAAAATAAATAGTGCGAATCACAGATGGAAAACAAAAAGATTGGGATGTAAGGGCATTCTCACATGAGGAACATGGAAAAGAGAGGTATTTTTCTTAGTAAGGAAATGCAAGAAAGGCATATGTGTACCATATGCCTTATATAATAATAAATACTGCAGAAAAAGTAGCTGGGGATTCTATTCTCCCTCTGAGAGTCTCCCTAATACTGCATAAATAATGGAACAATGAATAAAATTAAATTACTTCCAAACAGATGCAAGGAACCACTTTTACCATATCAGGAATAATTTTACTTCAGAACTGATTTCTTAAAGAATACTTCTGATGCCACAAATTCAGTAAGTTGGAAAAAAGAGATTGCCTTATATATGGATGCCTGTGGTAAATAGAATGACAACCCTTAATGCTAAAATCAATTTTTGGAAAACAGTTTAGACTTATTCTTTCAGTCTTATACTAATCTCTAAATACAAAGTTCAAGAGGTGTCCATGTGCTGAAACAGATTACTGCATATCCACCTAGTGTCAGATTTTCACCTTGACCTGAAAATGTGGGTACTAGCTTTTGTCAGTCACCAGTCTAGATGTATTCAGCTTTCCTCTAATTCGGGGATTACTATTAAGTGGTTTCTACTAGTTCACCTGCAGCTTTTCATGAACTATGTGTTCTGTTTTGTTAAAAGAGCACAACTGAGCATCAGGATTGAAGGTGTGCTGTGCTGTTTGCCTTGTCCTGGCCCCTGCATTCTGCATGGAGCAGAGGGAGGGGGGAGCATTCCTGGCCTAAAGGCAGATGAGTATGTTCATCTGGAGAAAAAGTTTATAGTAAGTATTAGGTGGGAAAGTAAAAATGGGAAACAATGATATACTAAGGGTCCTAAAGTACAGGAAAGTTTGAGAGACTTGTGAGAAAGTATAACTTCAGAAATTATGGAAAAAGACTTTCCTAGAAACCTGGAAAGGCCTGAAAAGAGTTTGTTACAACTAAGCAAGTTATTGAAAGTTGTTGAATTGATCAGTCCTGGAGGAAAAGACCAACGCTACAAAAGTGTTGTGTTTGTTCTGTCTAGCCTGCTCACTTTTAAAAGTTACGCACAGATCAAGTTCAGTCTCTGAGGGTTTTGGGTCCCATCACATCTTTCTTTGTACTTTTTTTTTTTTTTGTTCTCATAAGGTGTACACTTTCTGTGATAGTCACAAAAAAAAAAAAAAAAAGAAAAAAGGAAAAGTAAATAGAACACTAAAATTAGAATATCTTACTGACTACCCTTCACAAGGTTTTAGTTTTAAAATCAAATTCTTTACTTATCTGAACTAGTCTCCTTGTTCACAAGATGGTACCCTTCTTACATTTAATTAACTTAATATTAACTTGCTCTTCTCACTTTTCTCACACTTACAACAAAGAGTTACTTTTTGTTTGTTGATTTAAAATGTCACAAGAATTGGAATTTTCCATTTTAGTCTCTTGCTTCTACCATCATCAAAATAGTTAAGGTTATGTTTTTCTTAGCCTGACTAAGCAAAAGAACTACTCCTGAATGACATATAAATGTGCAATGAATCAGCTAAAAGAATTACTGCGAAATAAATGCTATCACATTCTTTATAGAACTGAATTGGAAAGTTCGAATTTTTCCACCTTCCTTGCTGCAGCGTTACCAACCTTCATCACTTTCAGCAGCATCCCACGACCAACCCTTAAGCGGTATTTACTAATTCCCAAACACTCAGCATCAAAGAAAAGTTACAGATGTAATTCTAAATAGCCTTGACACTCTTGCTTGGTGTCTGAATAGCTGAAATAAGCAGGCACATTGCCAAATATTTCTCCAGAGTAGTTATTTCCCTTTCAGCTATATAATTTTAATTTACATGGAAATCATCAATACTTTAAAGTAGTACTTGTCCATCAAGCTTGTTTATTTCCTATCTCCCTAATGTGCTGTAATAGAAATCTAAGTCATTGATTGGTTGAACAAATGTAATTGACTCGAAAAAATGTTGTTCAGATTGAGTGTCTCCAGTTCCTCTGCACTGACCGAAGTCCAGCCATTGGAGGCAGACCCATGTCAGGCATAAATATATTCCACTGAACAGTACTACACCGATTTCACATTATACTCTACTGAGTAGCATAGACTGAGCTGGGTGCAATTATATGTCACAGATGCTTTTTTATTCATTTGGATATGCATGGGATTGTAAACATGTATAGATTTGAATATAAGATACCAGTGTTCAGAAACATGCAGAATCTATTCAAGGTACATTACTGAGACTAATGTGTCAAGTATCCAACAGTTTTAAAGTGCCAGAATTGTACTGTAATTTATTGCTCTTGCCCTTCTGTGCCTTTCTCACTTTTCTGTTCTTCATTTAGATAGTAGATACAGGATTAAACTGATGAAATTTCCCTGAACTAGTCATTCAACACTCCCTTTGTAGTTAACAGAGAGAAATAAGCACCTTGGGGCATAGTTCCTTTCACCCTAAAGTGGAGATCCATGATAGATCAGATTAATTGCTCTTTAAAAGTCTCTGTCTTTCTCCATCAACAGTAGAGCATGAGCCTATGCTGACAAGCACCGATGTCTGCATTATAGACATCTAAAGTTAGCTTATTGAGTTTCTGTCTTGAATGCCTTCAGGAAGATGCTGAGCATTTTCAGCTCCAACTGAATCTGCAGAAGCCAAGGAGCTCAGCACCTCCTGAGAGGGCGAATTAGATTCCAGCTTAAAAAAACATATTTAGACATATTTTTCAATGTCTTTCTGCCTTTATCTTGAGGTAATTAAAACAAAAGAATGTGGATTCTGCAAAGGAGAATGATGACTTCTTTTTTTGTAGTGGTGCTGCAAGTGTCAGCATGGTAGTTGTCATGGTCCAAAACACAGCTCTATACTAGCTACTATGAAGAAAATTAACTCTATCCCAGCCAAAACCAGCACAGTAGTAACAGGAAAAAAGAAAAGCAGAAAAAAAGTGCACACTGTTCTCATGAACAAGAAGGTCTTTAACTAAAGCCCTGTTGATTTTCTCTCTTCTGTCATAGTTATGGAAGATGTGCTCACGCTTATAAAATGTGTAGTACGTAAATCTTACAACTTGCTTCAAAATACATGATGTAGGTCCATTCATGTAAAACTGGAAGTTCTCATATCTCAGACATTTTCTTTTTTTTTCTAGTTCATATTTTAGGTTACAGAAGGCCAGTCTTTGTGAATTCCAACCTTCACCAGGAGCAAGCACTGAATAGGTGGCATCTGTTTCAAATGTCTCATTTCTGGTTTCCTTACATCAATATTTCAGGACTTTTTTTTTTTAAAGGTGACAAATTTTAAAGTCCTTTTATTATTTTTTATTAATAAAGAACAGGCAGTATGATAAATTAATGTTTAAATATTAAAAACATCTTTGAAAAGGTGCAAGATTTTTGTAACCATATATTTTAGGGAATAAGGCTAATATATATTAACTCTGCCATGTTTCTATCAGATGTTGCTGTTCTACAGAGTATCATCTGTAGATGATACTCTGTAGATGTTAAGTATCTGTAGATGTTAAGTATCATACTTAACAGGATAAACACAGGACACATTGATGCAAGGAAAACAATATCTGAACATTCTGTAGCTGTTTATTCCAAATTTTTAAACACAAGGTTGTCTCATTCAGGAAATCTCTTCTAGCACTTCACTATTCTATGAATTCTCAGTTTAATTTACCTATACAATCCATATTCATATAGCATACAGTATAAATCTAGTTGATACTTTTGTTGAAGCTGCAAGGAGTATGCAGCTCAGACTACAATTGTTCATTCATTATATTAAAATCTTGGAGGGAAAGATAAACTGTTCTAGGAAGAAATTAATATACAAACTTCCACAAGTGCCAGAGTGTATCTTCTGTAATAATTAAATGGAAATACTACATAAAATATTAATAAGAGTCACAGACATGAACACCTGCTTGGATGGTTTCTTCTCCCAGCTCTAATAATGTCATCCTGCTGTGCAGGCAGGGTTCATTTTACTGAAAGGCTTGCTTACGTGTACCAGAGGCAGCAACTGGAGCTGTGAATGTTGGATTATCAGATTTTTTATTTCAGAACTGGTGCCTGAAAATTTTAAATGTTTAATTTTAAAACAAAATGTTTTAAATTCTCAAAGACTATACTATTTAACATTGCAGGAATTAACCCAGTCTAACCTAAATCTGTATTAGAGCAATCACCCTCATCCAAAAACTTCCATAAGCTTTCTGATATGGCTATGCAGAGTTTTAGTACTCCCAGGAGTGTAGTAATGATCCAGTAACCCATAATTAAAGAGATTTGCTTCCACTCCCTGATCATCTCAATGTTTTTATATGAGCTTAGGAAGGCCATATTAATGAACACAGACATAAAACCCATGAATTTAAAACATGGTTGGGTTTTTTTTTTCTAGCCTCTGAAGTTAGTAAATATGTATATATATGCAAAAGTCTTTGAGCTTAGATATTACAGGATAGACAGGTTCTCCAAGGATTTTAGACACAGTAAAATTCATTAGCTATTGTAAGTCATGTATTTCCCTTTTTGTAGACAACACTTGAAAAATAGTAGAAGGGTACTATGCCTCTGTCTCTATGGTATCAATTGTCAGATGATGACAAAATGATTTGCAAATAATTTATACTGGTGAGAACACAATTTGCAAGAAAATAAACAAAAAGTAATTATTCTCTGAGTAAGATATGATTAACTATAGAGCTAGTCAGAGAATGGGAAAACATTAATGTATAATTCACTCACCAAAAATATTAGAATTTATGGCCAAAATTATTTACAGAGAACAATAAAACCAGATCTAACTGTAATAATTTTAAGACACTAATTCTATTGCTGTATTTTTCAACTAGATTGTTTAATAAAAACTGTAATTTCTTGATACCAGTCCCACCTGTTTTAGCTTTATTCTTCAAGATCAAGTTCTGAGCAAAGCAGTGGGAAAAATCGCATTAAAAACTGACTTCAGTACGTTTGCCTGGATGTAAAAACTTGCCTTCCCATCAAACCCTGTTGTTGCTCCTGACCAAACCCATTCAGCCAAATATCACTGAAGAACATATAAGCTTTCAGCAGGCGTAGGTGGACGCGGGCTCTGCTCTTTTCTGCTACTTCTGTGCACCTGATAAAAGTGGTGACTAAGGACAGCTCACAATGTCATACAAAATTAGAAAAGCTTTCAGATCTAAACAAATATGCAAATAAAAAATAGTATGGGCATCAGAATAGTTCTTAAGGATACTATTAATAATACTAATACTTATTTTCCATACCAGTGTGACTACCAGGTCACTTTACAAATTTTGGTGGTATTCCCATTCTATAGCATAGAGAAGTAGGGAACTTCTCTCATCTACTTACAAGGCTCAATTTGAAATTATGGGAAATGATAAAGAAAATGAATCCTGGAAACAAGAAAGTGGCTCATTTAGTGAAAATTGTTAGTTTAGAAGTCAGGTTGGGAGAATAGGTAGCTGGCTTTGTCAGCAATTACGTTGTTGACAAAGCCAGCTGCCTGTTTTCCCAAATTGTTTTGTGATTGTTGTACTTTATTTTCTTCTGTCTGCAGAGTTAGACCTGTTGTTGCAGCATGTCTTCCAGTGTTCAGTGGATCTATGCCAAGACTGATTTGCTATAGGTCAACTTCACTGACTTTAAAAACAAAGCTTGGGAGATGGATTTCTAATTCCTCATCCAATCACATATATGTAAAAGCTTATTCCCACATGTTACAAGTGTGACAATGTGACAGGTTCTGAATGGGGATAAGTGAAAGAAGTCTACATGCTCTTATAATTCGACGACATAACCAGACTTGAAAAATTAATGTTGTGGAAATGGAGCTCCATTATTATTTCTTTTAACAAAACTGAAGTTTGTTAATAGTTTTCTGATAACCTAGAGAAGTAGGGAACTTATCTCATTTACTTACAAGATTCAATTTGAAATTAATTCCATGGAACACCCCAAGGGTGTTTAGATTTTTGCAGAAAAGGAGTTCCACCCATTCTCACTGTATCAGGTCTTCAAACTGCATTGCATAATTAACAGTCCATGAAATGCATCTCCCAAAAAAGTTAGATACCTGCCTTTGCAGTGGATAGAGTAAAGAACACAAACAAATCTGAAATGAGACTGTTTCACTGCCTTCAATAAATCAAAGACATTTAGTTATTATTTTGTATATACCCTTTTTTGTTGGTATAGATGTTAATATAGTCAGTTAGTGAGAGAAAATGTAAAAAACCCAACAAAAAACAAAACCAAAACCCAACCTTTTATCAGTGTTACCTTTCATACCCCTGCTTGTAAAACTGAATTGTGCACAAGTGTGGAACAACTGGGTAGAAAGATCTGACGGTTCTTATATATATAACATTTCTCGGTCTTTCTGACAAATATCTTTTAAAAAAAAATATTCATGTGCTTTGCAAAAAAACAACCCTATTTTATGCTGCAACACAAGCTTAAAAATCTTGTTTCAAAATGCGTACCAAACATAAAAGATGCAAACAAAAATCTCTATCTAGTATGTAAAAAAATAAAATATCACTGAAAATAGAAATAGAAACTAAACTCATTTGACATAGAGGAAAAAAGGACCTCTAAAGTCTTACACAGTCTCCAATTAACCACAGATGCCATTTTCATAGTAAATTAGGTAAGTTCTATAATGGTAGCCTGATATAGCATGTACCTCTAATAAAGTATCTTCTATTTAGAAAACAAATCTTGACATCTTATGCCATTGAGAGTGTTATGGGGAAAACAGAAGAGAACACAGTCAGATGTGGTGATTTTCAAGCATAAGAGTTAGTAAAAATAAAAGATTGGAATTAACATACCACTGCATTTATTAAAAGTACTCCTGCTTAATTAGATTTTGGATAGAGGCAAAGTTATTTGGATTGTAGTATTCATATTCTTAATACATGGAGATGAAAAGAAAGAAAAGACTTACTTCCATACCACTGTTTTTAATTATAACAAAATTCTGGTAGCACGTCTTAAAAAAAATGGTCAAAGTACCTTTCACACTAGAAAAGAAATAGAAAAAAAATCAGGATATAGCAATCTAGTCCAAATACGAAGTATTTGTTATCTGCTTGTAAAAGCCATACTGACATTTACAGCATCTTCCTTACACATTTCTGCAAATAAGACCAAAATTCTACATGCAAAAATTTTGACGTTACTTGATTTAAGTTTATTTTTATAAGGTATTTTTTGCACCTGTACCTTATGCTTTAAAGAGAAGTAGAACTGAAATAACACAGTGACTGCACACAGACTGCACATCATTTCAGTCAAGATTCACTCCTACATTATGAATATCTTCAAGGAATAAGTTCTACATGTCTAATAACATGTCTCTACTGTAACCCACAAGGTTTAAATTTGTATTCTCAATTTCTTATTTTACACCCGAGAATCTTCGATATCTCTAATAGTCACCAGAAAGATTTTTTTCTTCCCTTGACTCTGTAAGTGCAACCTTCCCTTGTGCCATACAGCTAAGCTGTGGACCCAGTCTATTAAAGTTTTGATGAAAAGGAAGATGTGCTGAGAAACACAGAATAGTGATATCTAGCTGTGATATCTAGATATCTAGCTCTGAATATCCAGTGATATCTAGAACATACAAATGTTCAGTACACTACTGGGTGGATAAAAAAATCACACTTTACATATGTCCAGTTAAGTAAAGTGGAAAAGCAACTGTTATTTCTGACACCCAAAAAACCCATATATCTAGCAATAAAAGAAAAAACTAAGCCTAATCTACTTCCACTAAAGGTACACCTGAAAGCTCTCTTTCCTTCATCCAGCTGACTACCTGTTTCTTTCCTCGGAATAGAGAAGTCAGCATTTCGGGCCTTTTGATGATCTCCTTTTTTGACAGAATACGTCAACTATTATGGCCAAACTGCCCTTTGTAAGATATCTGGACTGTCCAGACCACTTCAGTTTTTCACTTGGAAATGTGCTCTATTTTCTCCTTAAGTACAAGACACTCATGTCACCTTCTTAATTAGAATAAAGGTTGTTTTCCTTCTGTGGATGGCACCATAGATGCTCAGTTAAGAGGCATTTTCTGTGTTTACCTATCTAGTAAACAACCCTTTGCTGCAGTAAGTTGAAAAATTCTCCTTCTTCCCTTAGGGACTGCTTGGCCTGCTCCCATAAGGAATGTCTTTAACTAGACTTTACATGCTATATACATCTTTTCCATTCATACTTGCTTCAAACGTATAAACAAACTAACTGTTTATAACTTGTTATTGACTCTTGTTCGAAACCAGACATAAAGTAATCAACCAATTGGAGTGACAAGGGTTGAATTATTTAGCCACAGCCTCCTCTTCTTTTGTGTATCAGAACTGTGACATTTATAGAAGGCCTATTAAGCTTATGTAAATTTTCACAGAAGATTCATTGCCTTGAAAGCCTCAGGTTTACACACACCTATCCAATGCAGTAATAATCAAACTAACCGATAGTTACAAAATGCTTTTTCTGGATAATTGGAATTTCATTTACCTTCCAATTAAAACCAGACAGGAACATCTTTCCATTTTCTACCACTCTGAATATTTCACCACAGTTAACTGATCATTTCAAATCAAAACATAAGTTTAAATACTTCAATTATGTAGAAGTGTGAAATGACTCAGAATTATTCCCTTGAAAAAGGCACTGCAGAGTACTGAGGTCTGTAAGGATGTCTGAATGCTGAAACAAAATCTGAGTGGACAAACTTAAATTTTGGCATCAGTGGCTCAAGCAAGCATTAAAAAAATAATCTTTACTCAGAACAATCCCTACCGGTAGAGCTGGCACTATTCTCTTAAGCAACAGCATCCTAGGATCAATTCTTCAGTCACATAGGTTAATGCATCTGAAAGGAAATTCCTCCAAAGCCATCACTGTTTCTATTAGGCATTCATCCAAGAATTATTTTTCTCATTCAGCAGTAAAAACAGTAATGTATTCCTCCCTCTCCTAGGGTGTTTAATCATGGATTTTACCATGTATAGCAAATCAGATTTCTTTTTCTGCCTAACCCTGTAAGATGATGCTTAGCATTAGAAAGTGACTGTGTTCTTTCCATCGATTTAAAATAATAACTAAAAATAAAAGAACCAAACCACACAACACTTATCAACCTACTCTGCAAGCAGATACCCACCTGCATTGTTAATAACATAGAAATAATCAGTGTAGATCCTGAACTGGGCATGCATTTAAACAAAATTTCCCTCAGGTTTCTAGAAGCCTTTGAAATAATATTCCTCTACATATGACTGTACCTAATCGGTACACTTATTATGGATAAATGACCTTATAAGCCTCTACCTACTTTTTTTTACTAAAATCTGTTCATGGATCTTCACTGAATAAGAGCAAGCTGCAAGCAACTAGAAGTTAAGCAAGTAATTTTCATTGTGTTGGCCATTTTTAAAGAAGTTTCTCTTAGGCTATCTGAGTCTAAGGTTAGCATGAGCTTGCCTACATAAATAACAAATTTCCTTAAAAAGTGCCGTAATGTTTCTAGAAATACGTATGATTGGTATTTCTCAAAAATATCTGAAGGAGTTTGATGAAAAGACCAGTTTTCTCCAGGCTTCATCTTGAGCAAGTCTTTGCACAAAATTATATAGCACCTTCACATAATGTCTTGTCCATCTGTCACTTTCTTATTAATATAAGCATTTGTTATTTATAGCAATGACTACATTTTTAATTGGTTATGTCCTAGTTGCATGTTGTTTGTTCATTATGTGACAAAAGGTTCATCCCCACAAACACAAAGGCACATAGAGGCATGATGATCATCTGGGGAACCCCAACAACCTAATTAGAGGAACAAACCTCAACCTTGCCCCTCCCAGGGCATCCCAGGGGGATGTCAGCCCCATGGACTGGGTGAGACCCATCACAGTAAGCCAGCAGGAGCAGTTCTTCAGGCCACCTTACAGACTGAGGAGGTCCCTGCATTAGGATGAGGCCTGTTGTGGAATACAGAGAAAGAGCATTTTGTGACTGTACAAGACTTATGATGGGATGTTTAGCGGAGGAACCAAAGGTGGGGAAAAGGAGAGATCATGGAGTTTTGGGGGGGAATAAACAAAAGCATAAGGGGATATAAGGGGTCAGCTGCATGTAAAAAGGGGCCTGCCAGTTCACTTGTCTGGCCATGCCCTGCACCTAATCAGCACAGTCTGTTCTGTCTTCTTGTAAAATTCCATTTTTAACTATTTTCCTGAATATGGGGCATGGATCCAGGGTCAGATAGTGGATAGATTGTTTAAGGCCAGCTATTGGAGGGATCTACATTTTACGTATTCATATATTTCCCATTAATGGACCTTCATCCTGAACAGCCAGAGAAGAGGACAGGATTAGGCCATTTGTGCCATCTGTGTTTGTCTAAGTGTTTCTGTCTGTTAACTTGTGTGGCTGAGCATGGAAATATGTGTTTATAGCATATGTGCTTATGTAAGTCTATTGGGAATACATGTTCAGCCTCGCTACTGGATGGATCTGGGAACACGGATGTGGCAGCCTCGCCTCTGCCAGGTTTCCAGATTCATCAGCCTCTAACATTGCTGAGTGGAGTCTATTCAAATCCAAAGCACAGCAGATAATGGATTGTTACCATGTTATTTAATATTTGGAGTTTTCTTTGCTTATTTGTTTGTTTGTTTGTTTCTATGACACTGTTCCTTGCCGACAGTATCAATGGCAGAACCTATTCTACCTCTGCATCCAACTTTTTAGGGTAATTCTTAAAGACAAGTGAGATCATAAAACCAAGAGATAAACTACACATTACAAATGTTGAAACAGAATTTATAGCAAGAAATATAACACATTTTCAGACATTAGGACAATGGGGAAAAATATTTTTTTTCCTTCCTGTGACTAGTTGGGGAGGGTGGTTAGCCTTAGCAAACAGTCAAACTCCCAACCAACTGCTCACTTACCCACACTCCTCACCAGAACAGGAAGAGAAAATAGGATGAGAAAGCTTGTGGCTTAAGATAAAGACAGGGAGATTGGTTACCATTTACTGTCATGGACAAAAGAGACTCCTCTTGGGGAAAATTAATTTAATTTATTGTCATTTAAAGGAAATTCAGGAAGTGAGAAACAAAGACAAACACTAAAATAATATATTTCCTTCTCCTTCTCCTTCTCCCAAGCTCTCTTCACTCCTTCACTCCATACCGCTCTAACCTCCCCCCAGCAGCACAGGAGGAATGGAGGGGTTATAGTAAGTACATAACAGTTTCTCTCTGCCACTCCTTCCCTTTCATACTTTTCCCCTTCCCTGGCACAGGCTCTCTCCCACGGGCTGAAGTCCTTCAGGAAATACCCATCTGCTCTGGCATGGGGGGCTCCACAGGCTTCAGTGAATGTCTGGTCTGGCACCTGCAGCACCTCCTCCTCCTTCTCCTCCTCCTCTTCCGACCTGGGTGTTGCCACTGCCGTCTCTCACTCCTTTGTGTTTCCTCTTCCTCTCTCTCTGTGGTGGTTTCTGCCCTTTCTCAAATATAATTTCACAGAGGTGCCACCAGCTGAGTTGATAGTCTCAGCTCTTGTGTGAGGTGGCTCCATTGAGGAGATGGCACAGGGCAGCCCCTGGCCTTTTTTTCACAGAAGCCACCCCTAAAGGCACTCCAACCCAACCCCCACCCCCCACCCCTAACAGCAAACACTTACCACAGACACTAATACAGGTAAAGTGCTCAGACAGTTTTACTCTGTGATCTTTGCTGGTTTTAAATAATCTTTTATGCCTCTGCTACTTTATATCTGACCTAGGTGAAATAAAGAAAGAAATGCTGGCTGTATGACTGGTAAACGGTAACCTATCACAAATGAAGGAAAAAAAAAAAAAAGATAACATTTTACAATGGCATTTCTGCATCTATTTCATTTTCTGGCACTTGTATGCATTTGGATGGAGGTCCATGTCTTGTCTCGTGGAATCATACTTGTGGTGTTGAAATCATTATTTAAACATAGCTTCAGGTTGCAATGAAATTGCCTTTAAAGGTTTAAGCTAATACATTTTACCTCACAGCTAAAGGTAAAACCATGCATATAATTATTCAGAGGAGCTCCATGATCATGTACTTTCTTACCAACTACTATTATTGATCATGTTTAACATAGAATATTAAGATAAATGCAGATATTTTTAAAGAAATCAAAATTATTATGTGAATTTCCAGCTTCATCCATCCACTAACTTCTACCTGTCGTCTTCTGCCTTTATGGTTCAAAGTGAAAATCATTCAGATGCCATTCAGAATAAGACAACAGAAAATATCTGTTTTAGGTTATACCCATTTCACTTCCTATATAACCATTTATAACCATTTCAGAATCCGAGCATGAATATGATAAATGCAGAGATGAACTAGAAAACAGAGGTAATATTAGCCTCAGGAGGCTGCAGATATCTGTGGTCACAGAACATCAACTAATTGAACTGCCCTGTATATTTTAGATCAGTAGTGCATTTTAGACTAGTAATTGCATTTAAGATCTGTACTTCTGTGACATTATTATGGGAAGCACTGCTGATTAAATGTCATTGCACAGCTGAAGAACCAAATTATGCCATTAGACATTCCATCCTGTTTTAAAAAATGATACTGTCTGTTTAGCATGACAACTACCTTTAACAAGATATCCAAAAAGGGCTTCCTAAAACTCACAGTGCATACAGGAGCTCTGTTACTTATTCTAGGCATTCCATGTCTTTATTTCACCATCTGGTATATCATGACTGAGCTTAATAAGAAATTTTGCAGCTTGCTAAGTCCTATAATTCTAAGAGGTTTATATAAAGATTAACTTTTAAAATAAGCAATATGGAAAGCAAAGCGACAGAATTTGATGAAGGAAGGGAGGAGGAAGTGACTACACTTACTGCTTTTCATCTGATGTCCTAGTACCAAGTTACCATGAACAGAGAGGAAAGTCCTACCTGAAAAGAGTTCAACAAAAGTCAGGTGATTTTACTGTAAACTGAGATAGCCGATGGACATTGTTCTTTATCTTATGATCTCTCTCGACTTCTGTGTAAGAGAAAAAACAGTAATTTTATCCATTATAAATTATGTCTATGAAGATCTCAGTAACAGGAAATGTATGAACTGTTAAATAAAGAAGGGTCAGCAAAAGAAGTGCACTGGGAGTCAACCTCAGTGCTTACTTGTTAGCTTACTCCAGTTATCTCTGGGATTTCTCCACCCAGCTCCCTCTGAAACAAAACTCTAAAGAGCAAGCTAGCCCTGTGCAGCGTAGGTGTGAACAAGTCAGGGCCATTTTGCCTCAGTGCCAGAGAACAGTTTCTGGTCCTTTTTTATTTGGCTGTATAAAAACATTCTAAAATGTCAGCTTGCTAGCTTAGCTGAGAGACTGAAACAGAAAAGGAAAACCTAAATAATCTTTTTTATTTACAGATCTCTTCTTATAATTAAGAAGAGTCTGTGTGATGTAAGTGATACTGTATTCTCTCTGTTCTGGGAGCACATGAAGTTAGACTACTGAAGTGCCACTTGTGTAGGTTTAGGAGTACTCATGAATCAGAGGAGGATGCTTCCACTAAGCAGCCATGGTCTGGTTATAGCCTGGTATACCATGATTATGGAAAGGAGGCAGGCAATTCAGATTTAATGGATGTCACCATGTTAAAACAACTGCAGATTTGTTCTGTTCAATTGATCAAACCAGTAAAAGATACGTGGTTTTCTCCTGTCTTTCTTCCCCCAGAGTTTTGAAATTTTACTTGTGAACCTAATAGGCCAAAGGACACAAGACTTCATTTTTTTTCTGAATGAGTTCTGCTAGAATTAAGTGTATGATGAATACTCTAGGAAGTTCCCTTGTCAATCCTGAGAAAGCCCCATATTTGAATGTCATAATTCATTATATTGAACTTTACACTAAGAGCAAGAAAGAAGCCAAAATCATTACTGCTGTGAATCTATAGAAAGCATGTCTGTGGAGAGAGACAATACCAAGAACAGGATGTTGACCCCATGCTCGTCAGGGAGTCCACAGCTAAAAGCAAAATCAGCAGTGAATCCAAACAAGAGACTGCTTATTAAAAAGGGCAGGAGAAAATACTGACACCCATATGCCATTACTGAAAAATTCATTCAAGAGCTTAAATGTGTCCTGCAGCTCCCAAAGCTTTTCCTGTGAGAAGTCACAGCAGCATGCCAACACACTGAGCAGAAAGGAGTGAGTGCATTACATATGGTCAGAAACCAGACAAATTAAAGTGAAAATTCAAGAGAGCACAGCAGGATGCACTCGCCAAATTGCTCAGGGACTAAATAGTTATTTTAAGCAATGCTGAATGGTTCCAGCATTTGGCAGGTGGATTTGTTGTGGCACATCTGCTTTTTGTTAACAAAACTGTGTTTGCAAAAGCATCCAGAGGGACTTCGTGGCCATATATCATAAAACCATATTGGTTTATAGATCTTGATACAGCTTCAGGAGATGATACTTTTAAAGGCAATGGACAGAGTGGTCCACTTATATGGGATTTTCAAGTGAAGACAGAACTTCAGTGCAAGTTTTACCATCGACAATACTTACAGCACACAAACCTCAGGAAATTAGGGTTTAATAATGTAATATACTTTAAGTTTACTTTGGTTCTGTGCCTGGCTGAATCAAATACTCTGTGTCCTTTCACAGAGAGATAAAATTCTCTCTCACTAGAAAATCTTGGCTTATCTTCAAATACAAAAAATAAGTGCCATTTAAGAGTATCTTTGATTCAATAGCCCGTCATTTCAAAAATTTCAATGTCACAGAAATGTTGAAAAAAATATGTCTTGTTGAAACCTTCCCCCCTGCCTTTTTCCAAAACTGTGAGTGAGGACATGTCATAACAAATAAATCTTGAACTTGGTCATAAGAACCAATGGTTCTTAGCCTAATTTGTCCTTGAGAAAAAGACCGAGACTTAGGATATCTTTGCCCAGGTAAAAGATCTAACAATGAACATTGTGTTCTACATAGTTCCACTTTCTTCCAAATGCAATATGGCTGCTATTAGACAAAGTAGAAAAGTTTCAGCAGGAGTCATTCATTATGTTCCCTACACAATAATTAAAAGCCCACTGAGGATTTGTATAGGGTGGAAGAAGGAGGCTTGAGTACTGTAAGGCAGAGAAGAAAACTAGACTCAGATCATTATGTCATGGTAAATGCCATAAAATACTGACCATATCATAACCACTAGCTGAGCTTTGATTAAAAAATAAAAGCAGTTTTATCTTCATGACATTTGAAAGAAAAAGTACTTGAGGAGCAAAAACAGATGATGTCCAGGTTTGTGACTTCCAAGTGGAGCTAAACATTTAAATATGCCTAATTCTTGGACAAAGTTGGGACTGAAGACTCACTGGGTAGGATTCAGTTCAACATTAGAATATTTACATTTATGTGTGTACAATCAGAGGTCAATATGTATGCTGTCTAAGCTCTTATTTAGTCAGTAAAGATCAAGTCAATAGGCCTGACTGAAACAGTCAGGCTTAGCAAAGAAGGTATCCAGTCATACCCTCAACACTTCAGCTAGGTTAGGTAGCTCTCCAATTAGCCCAACACTTGTGAATCCAGAACTGAGGCATTCAGTTCTTCCTTTCAATTGCATAAAGACTTATAGTGACCTATTGTAGGATATTGTAACACTTCATTCCTTTTGTGCATTTAATCTTAAATGACCTTATTGAAAACGTGGAGGTAATAGAGGTAAAGTACAGACTTCACAAAGTAAGAATACGTCTAGTGTTCAAACTCTCTTTTCAAAGAAATATACAATATTATACTGTATATTTAAAGTTCTTTCTGAAGCCTGAGATAGTAAAAACAGAGAAGACTCATCTAATCTAAGATATGGCATAATGATCCTTCCTCACCGTTAGTTTCCTGTTTGGTGATTAAATACAGAGGCAGCTAAAGTGGTGACTTAAGATCCCAGCCATGCCTACTCCATTCTTCAGCTGTTAGCAACAAATGACATAGGAACTTCAAAATGTGTAATGTCTCTTCCTCCCTTCTCCTTATGCTTCTTCTAGGATGAAGGTAAGCTCAAAACTGTGAGGTTTAAGGAAGTAAAGTACACAAATGCCAGCACTTTTATACTACGTTATCAGGATAGGATTCATGCCCGACTCAGAGGGAAGTTGTTGATCAGCAGACAAGCACCACTGAATTCATAGACTAATGGATTTTAAGGCCAGAGGGGAGTCCAGCCTGAGCTCTTGCATATCACAGGCTATGATGTGATTTGCAATTGATGTCATATATCTTGACTTCTGTAAGGCTTTTGTCATGGTCCCACACAACATCCTTATTGTTAAATTGAAGAGATAGGGATTTGATGGATGGGCTATTCAATAAATAAAGAATTTGTTGGATGGCCACATCCAAAGAGTTCCAGTCAATGGTTCAATGTCCAAATGGAGATCAGTAACAAGTGGTGTCCTTCAAGGGTCCATATTGGGACCAGTACTGTTCAATATCTTTATTAATGACATAGGCAGTGGGATTGAGTGTACTCTCAGCAGATTTGTAGATGACAGCAAGCTGAGTGGTGCAGTTGATATGCTTGAGGGAAGGGATGCCATCCAGAGGGACCTTGACACGCTTGAAAAGTGAGCCCATATGAACCTCATGAAGTTCAACAAGGCCAAGTGCAAGGTCCTGCACCTGGGTTGGGGCAACCCCCGCTATCAGTACAGGCTGGGGGATGAAGGGTTTGAGATCAACCATGCAGAGGATTTAGAGATATTGATATGAGCTGGCAACATGTGCTTGCAGCCCAGAAAGCCAACTGTATCCTGGGCTGCATAAAAAGAAGTGGGGTCAGCAGGTCGGGAGAGGTGACTCTCCCCCTCTACCCCACTCTCATGAGACCCCACACAGGGTACTGCATCCGGCTTGAGGGTCCCCAGTACAAGAAAGACATGAACCTGTTAGAGGTGGTCCAGAGGAGGGCTAAAAAAATGGTCAGAGTGCTGGAACACCTCTCCTCTGAAGAAAGGCTGAGAGAGTTCAGGTTGTTTAGCCTGGAGAAGAGAAGGCTCTGGGGACACCTTATTGTAGCCTTTCAATATATAAAGGGGGCTTATAAGAAAGACTGAGAGACTTTTTACCAGAGCCTGTAGTGATAGGACAAGAAGTAATGGTTTTAAACTACAAGTGGCAGGTTTATATTAGATGTAGGGAAGAAATTCTTTACTCTGTGGGTGGTGAGACACAGGAACAGGTTTCCCAGAGAAATTGTGCATGTCCCATCATTGGAAGTGTTCAAGGTCAGGTTGGATGGGGCTTTGAGCAACCTGATCTAGTGGAAGGTGTCCGAAAATCTTTAAAGGTCCCTTCCAAGCCAAACCACTCTGATTCTATGATTCTATGATTCTATCGAATCTACTGGTATTTGCTTACCTGTTACATGGATTTGAACAGCAAAGAGAGATGATCAGGATTTTGAAGAAAGATAAACATGTGTGTAAAGTGGAAGTTGGAACACTAAGGCTGCCTAGAAAAGCTTTAATTTGAGGAAAGGTACGTTTTAATGGATTAAGGCTGCGATTAGTCTTTTAGCCATTCATACCCTTCAAATAAGCGTCTATTTGAGCCCTTAGTGTCGTTTTTCTTGTTTGTTTGGGAGTGGTTATTGTCTGCATCCTGAGGAGGCTGGTTGTAGTCCTGACTAGCTATGGGCCCTGCCGAGCCGAGCCCACCTGTGGGCCCACGTCCCAGCCTGGTCTCAGTCTATCCCCATCCACAGGAAGGTGCCTGATGCTCAGGGCTGGTTTTTTCTCCCTGCTCCTGGCTGAAGCAGTGGCACAAGTCCTGGCTGCCGGGCCCTGCCCTGATGGACCCCAAGTGCCCAGTTCAGGGAGCTGCGGCCCCTCAGAGAGCCTGGCCCCCAGGCTTTACGCTTTACGCAGCACCCTGATAGTTATTCTCACTTCAACAGGAAAATGTAATAACTTTTTCACTAGTAATTTTATTTTTTTTATAAAATAAACTATTTTTAAAGTGGATGTAATCCTGGGATACTTCATTCACTTTTAATAGTCAATGTGAAAGTGGTGGAATGATCTTGGTTAGAGAAAAAAATTTTTACAGATCTATTATTCACTGTCTGAAATCTCTTCCTAAAAATAAATTTTTACAAAATAGATTTTACAGATCTACTTTGATGTACTTGAGGAAGAAATTCAAAGACCAAAGTTTTTACCATTATAAAGAAGCTATTGTAATATCCATGAGGCTCTTGTGACTATTGTCTGTTTCCGGAAGTATCTCCTATTACTTTAGGAAACGCATTTATTCACTTATAGTACAAGATGGATGGTCTAACATTAGCTAATTTTTGCCTTAGAATTTTACTGCAGCTTTTGGAAATAATATCTTTTTTTTTTTTCTGAGTGTCTTTATGTTTCTTTGGGTTTCTTTTTTGGGAAATAATTGCTATTAGTTCTTTGTAAAGGATAACTTCTGTATAAGATCTCTAAGATTTTGAGTTGTTTGGTTTTGGGTAGCGCTCTTTTTTTTTTTTTTTTTTTTTTTTTAATAGAGCTGTTAGGTCCTGCCCACCAAAATTATTTTAGATGGGTATGTTTTTGCTTTCAAGCATTGACATGTGGAATATTATTGCCCTCCTTTCTCCCAGTGAATTCCTAACTAATGCTGCTGCTTTGATATCAGAATGTAGCACTACCATTACTCTTTAAAAGAAATTGTGATCTCACAATTTTCTGTCTTTTCTGATCTCTGCATGCTACACTTATTCTTCCCAATTGGTAATGAAATGATACTGTCAGGCATAATTAGAACAAATTTACTTATAAAATGTCAGATTGAATTTTATTATTTCTGTTGTTTCTCAATTTTCTGTACTTCACATTTGGGAAAGTAAGTAATGTCTGTAGTCCCAGTACACAGTTTAATGGATAACTAAGCATAATGTGCTAGCTAGATTTAGAAAAGGGAAAAAATGTGCTTTTTGAAAACTGTGGAGACAGAAACATAGTCTGTGTTACTAACTGAGGCAAAATTTGTCTTGCCTATTTGTAGCAATTTTCTAAGCATTCTTCAGAATTATTTTTTAGTTGCAGACAAAGTAAAAAGCATCTCCACATTTAATGAGCAGCAATCAAGAAAAAGTGTTTGGAAAATAGATTTTACTTCAAATTTCTAGGGATGCAAAACCAAATATTCAAACTAACTTAACATTTTACTTTTAAATTAGTAAATTTTGAGGAATAACAGTTACTCAGTTTAAACTTTTCTTTATTAAATTGATACATGGTACTTTTATACTTACAGGATTCATGTCACAAGCTGGACTGCAATACACAGCAAAAATGTGCTTTGCACAGGAAAATAGGCAGATATAACTCAAAGTCTCAGGAGGAGTAGATATGCTCAGTAATCAGATAGTATATTTTAAGGAGTCATTTTTCCTGACTATAAGGAAATTTTAAAATTAGTCAAAAAAACCATCATCTACTAATTGTCCAGTTAGGCTTGGACTAAACTGAAGACACAGGACAATGAAAAAATTTAGAAAGGAAGAAGACAAGGCTTTCAGTTACACAACCAACCGCCCACCTTTCTTGAGGTGACATCTGCTATCTGGCCTGCAGGCTTTTTATCAATAGGCATTTCCACACTTGAGGATGACACTAGATCAGTGTTCCTCATGTTTTAGGAATAACACATAATTTGATTTTTTGGATAAATTGGATAAAGCCAGTACCCTTCATAGGGAAGATCTTCTAACATTAAGTAAATTTTTAATATTCTGGGATATGTTGTCCTAACTTTTCTATTAAAAACAGGCTATAAGCCTGAATTGCAGTACCACTTCTTTGTCAGATCTCCTTTATCTGATCTGTGAATCTCTTAAGAAAACAATTTATCATGAAACTGTGCACTAGTCATCCACAAGCTACATCAGTAGAACAATAAAATAAGAGTATTATCATTATGTGTCACAGAGAGTTGGCTAGCAAATACATGAACAGATGACTATAGACTACTATGATAAATGAAAGTCACTTTGGAAAACATATAGAGAGCAGTAGTAGAATAGTTTAAGAATATCCATCAAAAGTTGTTTCGAGTTAGAAATACCTATCTGAAAAAAACCTACATGACAATTTAGATGATTATACTTTCCCTCTACATTGGTCTGCACCTCTCCTTCTGTAGGATCTATGAAGATTTGCTTTCTAATGGAGACACCTCAATGAAGTGTCTAAAATTGGGCAGTAAGCATAATTATTTGTGAATTAACTTAGAATTTATCAAAAGAGATCTTTCCATTGACTTTATCTGACTTTATCTAGGTCCAGTCAGACAACAAACTCTATTATCATTATATATATAAAAATATATAATATATTTCTCTTTATAATATAGAAGCTACAGGAATGTTCACTTAAATGTTCCTTAAGTCAAAACCCCAAGTTATTAGTTTCTAAATTAAACATCTACTTTTGTATAAGAAGCCACCGAACTCCTACAGCTGCAGAGCTATACTGAATGAACCATATGTTCGTCTTACATAATCACTGTAACACTCGGATCCTATTCTTGTGAAAGGAGTTGGTTATTACAAGGACACATATATAAGTAACAACAGCAGTGAGGCCTGCCTCTTCCCATCATGGCACTCTTCGTGGTGATAATTAAGTAGACTCTGTGCAGTCTTGAGTATTACGCCATCAGACCAAAGTGGTGCCAGAAACATCATCAACACCTCACTTTTTTTACCATATCTTAACTTTTACAATAGCTTAGATTTAAAAAATAAAATTTCCAACTCATACGTATAAAACCTGTGACTCCTTGTGTTTTGTTGGGGTTTTTTCTATATATGCCTATAATTCAATAGGCAAGTGTGACTATATAAGCATGTACACTATGCATGTATACATAAAGACAAAATGTTTATTCACAGTGGTTATCACAGTAATTGAATATCATCGAGTTTTGGAAGGTATTGAAAACACATTAAAATTTGTTGATGAATGGCTTTTGGGCTAGAAGTTTTATTGTCTTGGGTGTGAAATATATAATGCTGCCCTTTGCCGTATTGTTAGTCTTCATTGGCCAACCTGAAGCATATAAGAAGCAGACTATTTTTTTCTCTATCCCATGGCCATAAATAAAGCGATCTTCTTTTTCATAATTTATAAAGGCTGACTGATTCCAGCTTCTGTTTCAACAATCTCAGTAAATTTTTCTTGTGATGTCACTTGCTGTTGCATACATCATAAGACTCAGCAGCTATGACCATTGCTCTTAGGAGCAGTTTGATGTGTGACCATGAACGTAGATCACTCATGGATTTATCTCCATATCCCATCCTGACCTCATAGATAGCCTGTGTGAAGTTTGACCAAGGATTCCTGGCGTTGCTGTCACATTAAAATAAAATCTTAAGCACGTTTTCTTTCTATATGTATATATATACATGTTAATCTATATATATATTAAATGTGTATTAAATATATTAAATTTTTACTATATTTATATAGAGTAAATAGTGTTTGTGTATATGTGTGTGTGTATAAATAAAAGAAAGCATACTGTCAAAGAATGAAAGAGGACTGAAAGAAACAGAGAGATGTGAAATCTCAGTATCATCTTATGGACATCTGTGGTCACCTGTGAACTTTAAGGGAAGGGGTTCTTTCATAGCTGTAGACCCACAGAGGAAATGTCAAGAACTATGAAAGTTACAAAATGTCTGATACATGTCATGCTGATAACATATGTGCAGTCATTGACACCAACAAATCCAGGCCACTTTAGGCTCGAAAACAGGTGAAAGTGTTGCAAGGTACTGTGGATGCGTATGCCCTGAATCTGCTCTCCGACACATTAGGTGTAGGCCTGTATAATGATCAATTAATGGGATGAAGAGATACTGCAGAACCTCTTGAGCTGCTGTCCTTTAGTGTTCCAGTTCTTTATTACTGCTTTCTAACATGTCTTATGGAAGTGTCCTGGGAAAGTAAATAGCTTCAGAAAAGACTTTTGGCCACTAGTTTTGATCCGAGCAATGCAAAAGCCCAAGAACGCATCTCCAAAGTTAAGAACAGGAAGTTGGAAACAGGAATTTCATTATTGTGACCTATGTGTTCATTTATGCCTGTAAACTTATCTGAGAAAAACTTCAGTACACTACAGAATACCACCAAAAAAAAGCAACTTTTCTTCTCTTTGTTGGTAAAAATTAGTTAATGATATTACAAATGTCTATTCATCTGAGGTAAAGACACAGGTAGTTCTCAAGTGTTACTTTTGTTCTGTTTTATTTTGTTTTGTTGTCTCCCCACCCCCTCACCCCAACCCACCCCACCCCCCACCAGGAATGAGTATGTTTCAACTTTTATAGAGGAAAAGCAAAGTTTCATGGCACTTCATTCAATAACTTCTTTGTGACAGAAATTTGATTTAATGAGCAAATGTCTCTGTGCACTTCTGTCTTGATTAAAGACAGTGAATTGTTTTCTAAGTAAGCTGCCTGAAATTCCCATAAATGCTAAACAACTCAAACCATTAAAAGTATGTCATTTATAAAATATGACTGGAAAATGTTGCAAATTATTTACACATACCATTTTGTGCTTTGACTTTTCTATTCCAATGAGCAAGCTGTGAATTCTAAAAATACAATCTGCTTTGTTTAAAACATATAGCTGGTTTTCTTGGAGTTTTCTGATTAGAGGTAGCTTCTACAGATTTGAAGACTCTGTCAAATATTTGAGAGTCAACTACCTGTGACGATGATAAAACATAAATTAAGTGGAGGAAATTCAAGTATAAAATGTTAGCCTTAGAATGAATGTAATGTCAAAGGGGGTCACAATTTCCTCTGAATGGGGCTGAGAATGCATGAGGATATAGTCTCAGAAGAGTTAGAAAATCTTTCAGAGAAGAGAGACCAGAGGGTGGAATGAAAAAAAGATGTAGGTAGTAAAAGCTGAGTAAGTAAAATGATAGGAAAAGGTTATATATTTTCTTAAAAGGTTAAACAATGGAAACAAAAACAGGTTTAGGAACTGGAGAATGGGGGCAGTCAAGTAGATGGAAAGGAGCAAACAAAACCCCATAGGCATTTTGTAAGAGCAGCTGTAAACTCCAGGTATTTCCAAGATTATACCCAAGAGAATAGCAAATACTGATTTTTCAACACTGAATAGCACATTGTATCAGATCTGGGCAGATTCCCATTGACATTTTGAAACAGCAGTGGCAAGTTTTATGAGTGGAAAAGTTTTCATATTCTTGGGTCCCTGAATAACTGATGTCTCATCTACAGATTGTGCAGAGTACAAGCCAGTTGCTCAAGCAGCCCTCTCATGAGGTGATAAGGGGAAATAGAGAAATATTGGGTACAGAAACTGAAAAAATAACAGCTGAGGAACATTTAGACAGGTTTATTAATTTTTTGATGTATTAAATAGGAGTTGGCGTTCTATGTTGCTGTTAAACTCTTATTAACTGCCATTCTATTCTGTTTCTAGGTGAGATTTTTACTTTTTTGGGTTTTCCAATTAGCTGATTGAATAAATGATCAAATGACTAAATCTTTTCTCCTTGAATTTGGATCACCTCCCTAGGAACATTTGCACATGAATTCATAGCTTCCCCTACCATTTCATTGTTGGAATCCAAGCATGCAAAAATGTGTAAAAATGTGTTTTGGAAAAAAAGCGGTTTTAAAGTTGTCTAAAAACTGATTCCATTTACATGTGACTACTGGGAACCATTTTTGTTTCCTTCTATGTTACTTTACAAATATTTTTTTCTTCACAAATATGGAGAAACAAATTCTGGATGTGTTATTGGGAAAAAAAAATATTCAACAAGCTTTTACTGTTCAACAGAACCACTTGTATTATACGTTTAAACTTTGCAGCAATAGAGGATCATGGATCTGTGTGTTTATACAAGTCCTACAGGTCCTTTTCTAATAATAATGTGTATGTACACATATAAGCATATGCATATGGGTGCACATGGATGAATTTATCTGTTTATTTATTCATATGTATTATGGTATTTGTTTTTTAGTTGTTCATAGTATTTAAGTTCCTAAACAGCTGAACTTGGATGTGACTGTGAAAAACATATCCATTATTCTATGGGTAAATTATGCTTGGTAATAAGTATAATCAGCAAACAAGATGCTGCAAATGATAAACATTTTTCTTGTTCCCTTCTCACAGCACATGATTTAGCACACCCATTGCCATTAATCTGTTGTTCTGATCTCTATTTCAGTTCTTGCACAACAGCCTCCTTAATATTTCAGCTACTGATCATCACAAACATCATTCTGCTCTGCAAGCGACTCTCACTGAATTCAGTTATTTAATAAAGTTTCTGTTTAAATGATGCTATTTTATTTTGAGCAAGATATCATGCTCACAAAACTTTTAAAAAAAACCCCACTGATATATGTTCTTTCTTGAAAATTAGTAATCTTTCACAGACCTTTTTATGAAGTTAATGTTTGACTATATATATTCAGCATATCATTCATTGCTTCAAAACGAGCACTATTAATTCTAATAATTATAGAACAAACAAAACCGGAACCAAAAGATGAAACCTTCTGCACAAGCAGATCTCTGGCACAGCATCAATAACTAGTTTCTGACCTTCATATCGTTTTTGTCTGCACATATACTGTGCAGGCAGAGACATCTTGATGCATCTTTATGCAAGTCAATATGGTACTGAAATTATAGTTTTCTGTACCTAGCACTACACTGGCCACTTGAGAGGCATGCAGATGCTTCTTAGTAGTTACCATTACTTCCATTTATGTCATGTCCTTTTCACTTTCATAGTTTCTCAGTATATATTTGTCCTGCTTAAGCATGTTGTGCATGTGCAAGTGTTAAAAAATTAGTATAAGGGTGATGGAGGACAACTGGTTTCTTTTGTACTGACTGGCTTTCAGTGCAGACCTTCAGTTATTACGACAACCTTCAATTAATGAAAGTGTCATCAAAGCCATATTTCTCCACTACTTTATTCAGTTTTCTCCATTAAACATCAATAAATATCCCTTTCTCAACCAGTGACACAGTTATTACTATAAACTATATTAACAGTATTAAATTAAAAATATTGTTACAATCTCCAATAAGAAAATCCTTCCTAAAACCTCATTATAAATTAACATTTTTTTAAAGTTCATTCTGAATGCAAGCGGTTGATAATTTACTAATAATCTACATTGATTAATAAATTGGACTACAACAATTAAAATGGATTTTACTTGTGAAAATGGTACCAATATTATCACTTTCTTGTATAGAAAAAATGTATATTAGTTTGTTCAATTAATTATTTATGACAGATAATATTAAAATAATTAGCTGTATATAAGGTAGAGATTTCTACAGGGCATCTAATCTTTTTTTCTCAACTGGGACTTTCTTCTCACACATAAAACATAGAAATTTATTTTCTCACATTTGTTAATTAATTAAGAGAAGATAGAAAATGTATGATTACAGCATCTCTTGTTGCGAAACTGAAAGGCAAAACTACGAATCTATAATGCATGTATCTCCAGGCTTAAGGTTGAGACCTTACACAAATATAATACCTTTCAGAAGTCTACAAAATAGCTCATTACTGACCATTGGCACCTGCGTTAACTACTTCCTGGGACAGAAAGAATGAGGTGCATAAATTTATTAACCTATGATGTGATGACTACCTTACAGCTTTAATACCTCCTTCACCGGATCTCAGCTTGGAATCATGTAAAAAGTAGTACATTCAGAAAAGAAAAGAAGTGGTGGCTCATTCTCTACTGTCACTCAATACATCTTTCTTTTGAATGTGAACTTTGGTAATGAGGTTAAAAATTATAGTATCTTCATAAAATAATAAGATTCAACCTAACTGGTGTGCTAATGGTGTAACCTTTAAAAGAAGATTTTGAAAGAACTGAATCATATGAATATGTAATCCCATAAAATAGATTATCAGACTTTTGCTTGTATTTATTTCATGAGAAATTAGCAAAGATAAACAGAAACTAATGCAATTAAAATAAGAAAGTGCCACAATAATTTTACAAATACAATTTTCTTTCACTCACTAGCATTTTCAAACTGCTACAGGGTGAATACATGTTTTGGAAGACTTCAGGAAATCATATCTCATGGATTACATTGACTGAAACTCTAAGTATACTGTATATGTTTAGGACACATTTTTATCTTGCATTTTTCATTTCATTAGGTTTGTTTTAAACATTATGAACATTCATCCACTAAAAGACACAGTTAAATAACATTAATAGCCTAAATTAAATGAGAAAACAAGAAAATTAGGACTTGGCAGTACCAAAGCTTTGAGCAAATCTAGTTCCTAAGTTTCTCCACTACACCCAATAGATGGATGAACCTTTGGAATAAGATCAAACTTTAAAAAATGTGGTCTATGCTGATGGTAGGGAGCCAAAGTTTCTATGTCAGAAGAGTATTGTTATATTTGTGTGTTCTTTCTCTAGAAAGAATAAGGACAATTAAAAAAAACCCAAACCACAAATAAACAAGCCACCCCCCAAATAAACAAACAAAAAAAACCCAGATTAGAAATACTTGCAAGTCGATTATCCCCAAAGGTTTCCAATCATATGAAATGTGATTGAAATGTTCCCTTTTTTCAGTTTTGACCTTTTAAGTTTTTTTAGTTCGTTTGGAACAGGTTGTCCAGAGAAGTGTAGTCTCCATCCCTGAAAGCTTTTAAGACCTGCTTGAATAAAGCTCCGAGCAAACCTGATCTGATCTCAGAGTTGACCCTGCTTTGAGTAGGAGGTTGGTTTACAGACTTCCTGAGGTCTCTTCCAACCTGAATTATCCTGTGGTTTTATGATCCTTTCTTGTGAAGTTCTAAACATAAATTCATTTCAAACAGGAAACAGAAGTTTTTATATTGGATGTCAAAATAATGAGATCTTCCAACACTTCAATGATTCTGTCATCAAAGTCCTAAATTAGATTTCTCAAAAAACACCCTAAATTTTTATTTACAGGAAAATAAACAATTGGAAGTCACTAGACTACCTTAAGTGATATTGAACCCTGACCACTTTTCATTTTGACTACTTGCATTTTGCCCCAAGTGGTTTGTAAAATCTTGGCTGCTAGTTTAGAATTAAAATTCAGGTAGTTTCTGTTCTATACAGTTACTGCTTAGACTCAAATAGAAACCCAAAACTTCACAAAGGTTGTCAGCCTCAGGGACCAGCAAATAACAAACACACAGTGTTATTTTGTTTTATTTTTCTTACTCACTAGCTCAAGAGCTCTTTCTGGCTTTATGACCAGAACAAATTATTTCTTGATTACTAAATTCACCTGTCTTCAGTAGTTTTTCTTCGGGACTCATTGCTCGTTTTCCAATAAATGAATGAGCTTTAGCCATTTTTCATTATACACACTCTTGAAGTAGGAACAAAACAAAAATTCAATTTTCAGAATGAATAAAACACAGGAAAAATACAGTAATAGTATTCCAAAAATAGTAATTATCAAAGCTACTGTCGTGGTTTAAGCCCAGCCGGCAACTAAGCACCACACAGCCACTCGCTCACTCGCTCTCTGCCCCAGCGGGATGGGGGAGAGAATTGGAAAAGTAAAAGTGAGAAAGCTGGTGGGTTGAGATAAGAACAGTTTAATAAGTGAAATGAAATAAAATAAAGTAATAATAATAATGATAATAGTAATAAAAATTGTAATGAAAATAAAAATAACAACAACAACAACAACAACAACAAAGAAAGGCAAGTGATGCAAATGAAAACAATTGCTTACCACCCTTCAACAGATGACCAGCCCAAGCAGCGGCCCCCCAGACAGCTTTCCCCCTATTTTATATACTGAGCATGACATCATATGGTATGGAGTATCCCTTTGGTCAGCTGGGTTCAGCTGTCCCAGCTGTGTCCCCTCCCAACTTTTTGTGTACCCCCAGCCTACTCGCTGGTGGGGCGGTGTGAGGAGCAGAAAAAGCCTTGACTGTGTGTAAGCACTGCTCAGCAGTAACTAAAACATCCCTGTGTACCAACACTGTTTCCAGCACAAATCCAAAACACAGCCCCATACTAGCTACTATGAAGAAAATTAACTCTCCCAGCCAAAACCAGCACAGCTACCCAATTCTTTTCACTTTTCTATTTGTACCATCCTGAAGAACAAGGGTGTCAAGCTTTGCTTTTTTATGCTACTATTGCAAAATCAAGAACGGATTGTGCCTAATTGGTAGATCTTTTCTTAGGCCTTAATTTCTAAAGACAGTTCCAGTTAAAAATATTACAAACAAACAAAAAAATAGCAGGAAATATGCTATCTGTGAACTTTGTTAATCAGGAGGAAAGTAAAGATTGACTGACAGTCATCATGCAATGGAGCCCTGTGAAAAAAAACCAAACAGCTCCTAAATATTCTTTCTATAGTTATTAGAATAAGTTGTAAGTTATTTATACGCAAACTGCGTGATATGGGCCTCATTGAAAATATTGTTGTGCTCAAGTGATTCTGTATTATAACACCTGTCTGTCTGACCATCATACTTCCAGAGATAATTTACATGTGCAGTCTTATATGTTTCCTTTGTTCTGCAATGACCCCTGCATAGTACAACTGCAATATAATCCTTTCTTATTCCATATTACACTACACATCAGCATCTGCCTTCTTCAAAAAGATCTGGGGAAAAAATAATTTGACTCCAAATCAGTTCTCACAAGGTAATTCCATTGATTAGAGAAATAATTTAGTTTGGTCCATATTACTTGGTTACAATTTTAAGTTATGGATAAGGTGAGGAACACTATGGTCTAATGCCCTCATGACTTGCATACAGGGGTTTTTGTAGTTAAGATGCTGCACATATTTGAATAAATCACCCAGGACTTAAAACCATTTTTTTTCCATCTGAAAACCAAACCCATATTCCTTTCCCAAGGAAAATGCAAGAATTAACATTTGCAGTGAGATTCTTGTATATCAGATCCTATTTTACTAAGAAATGGCAAGTGTACCATTGATTTTTTTAAAGTATTTCATGTTTCTTTGCACAATTTTAGAATCAAGACTTATTTTTATTCCAGATCAAAGATAAATGAAAATCTCTGGTGTGCTGTAGATGTAAAATGTACAGAATTTAAACATGTGCAGTGAAACCGTCAGAAAATAGAATCTTCCCTCCCAACAATTCTGTATTATTCTAATACACATTCCAGTTCATAACCGGTTGAGGCTTTGGTAATACACTTTGGAAGTATTTTCAGGTTGTAAGTAATGTAGGGCTGATAATATCAGACTCTAATAAATAAACCAATGACATTTTTAGTGCATGTTCCAGTGGTACAAAGAGCTACCATTAGATAATAAATACCTCTGGTTTTATTGTAAAGCTGGGAGCTACTTCATCATTGTAACATGTACTAAATAGAACTTTTATTTCTATTATGCCAAATAAATGAAGTGAAGACACAAGGAAGTGTTTTAAATGAAATGTATTATAGGGATAATGTACACAGAAGATTAAATGAGAAAATCAGAATGGTATTTTCATGTGAAGTCAATTCATTCAGAAACAAAGTAGACACTTGAGAGACACTGACTGTATAAAACTCAAAAGTATTTTCTGTGTCCTAGGATGTAATGTCTCCCCTTCCTTCCCAAGGAAAACAAATGAACAAAACCCTCTGTTAAGACACTGTACGAATTTACTAGAGTACCCTAAATAATCTAATGCCACTCACAACAAAGCAGTTGATGCAGCTGTGTCTGTCACAACTGCCATTAACTTTGACAGGATTTCTATACACAGATTGCTCACTGCGTTGAGGCTCTAATGTTGGTAAATGACAGCTTGCTGATTTTAATGAGGTATTTTTCTAATTATATATTTTTTCTTGTTTTTTCCATGTTTCCCAATCCTGTTTCTCCATTTTCTTTTGCAGTACTAGTTTCTATGGAAACTGCAATGACAAGTACATGAATGGAGTTTAATGATGTCAACTAGTGCTGCCTGAAAGCTATTTATGTAATATAGATGAAAATGTATGTTATTATATGTGCAATATTTTTCTTTGTTAGATAACATCAATGCCTGGATCTTTGGCTTAACATAAATGATGCTCTGTAAATCCAGTCTACAAAATTCCATATATTACATGTCCATAAACTGCAGCTATCTGTTACTGTAGAATGAAAGCCCATGTGCTGGGAAACACCTTAATACTACATTGTGCTGCAGCTGCTGCAGAAACAGCTTTGCAGCACTCTTTCTCTTCTGACATGTTTCCTCCCTGTAGCTTCATTTTTCCCTTATTGAGCTTTTCAGATATTAAAAAAGTAGGTATCTCTCTGAAATATTTTATGCTCCTTCAGTCTTTAGGAAGATAAAAGTCCTCCATCCTGAACAACTGTAGATGCTTTTTGACCTACAGAGAGGATAAGTTTCTGTATTTCTTTCTATTTTTGATGGAAGCAGAACAATTTTATTCAGGTCTTCTAATGGGGAATTTGAATTCTTTCATTCTTCCTTGCATTATTCACTGCAACAGACATCAGAATAACAATTCTCTACCTCAAAACCTGATGCTCTGGATCAAATATTAAGCCATACATCAGTTATCAAATGTTGACAAACAATTTGCTGTCATTTTCCTTTAGGATCAACATACTATTGGAATAACAGACATATTTAACACTTCTGAGAACTCTTCTGCTCTGAAGGTCTGCAAACCAGGTCCTCGCACACATGAGCATGTCATCCTGTCATTGTTGCTGGATGGCACTTCAGCTGAATGGTAGCATAGCCAACTGCAAAAGTGAGGTAATTTAACTGTTTGAGTACTCAGTTAATGACTGCTTGGAAGATAGGACAAAGCTTCGTTGCTTATACTGCCAGTATGTCACTGGCAGCATTCAAATCTACAAAGAGGGAAGCACGACAGCAGGCTCCTGCCTGCTGAGTTCTGCCTTGCCACATTGCAGCTCCAAACCTATATCTCACCTACAGTAGTTACTTTTTCTTTTCTTGTGCTTCCCATTCTGAAAATGTGTCCTCCCTCCCTTGTTGTGCAGATGTACATATTAAATATTTTGCCTGCTATCAAGATTACAAAGCAATCAGGATTTCTCTGATGTCATCTGCATTTACTGTGAAACAATCCACAAATTTTGCAAGTTACATTTTCATATTCTCTGCAGCTCACTGGTGAAAATGTTAAATAGTATCTCTGTCAAACCTACCATGAAAAATATTCATTCAACAATTATACCTGTTGGTTCTGGTCTTCTTAAGAGTTCCAAATTATTGTGTTCTTACTCCATTTAATATGTATATAATTGTATGGTGGACTAGGTTAAAGACCTTGCAGCAGTCTGAGTAATTTCACATATGGACAGCTACCTTGGCCAGTCAAGTTTCTACTCCTGACATATAATCATATGAAATTTGTGTTCCAAGACTTCTTCTACATAAGATCAAATCAACTAACATAGATGCCAATACTTTATTTCTTTTAAATTAATTTGATTGGCCATTGATTTGGCTAAAAGTGATTTGAATCTCACCAGCCTTGATTACCCAGGTAATTTTGTTCTTCTAGAAGATTTTAACATATATTTTTTGGCAAACATTACAAGACTTATTAAAAATTACCATCAACAGGCTTGAAACTGCAATATCCAGGTCTTTTATGTCGGATACCAGTGAAGGAAACCCACTTCTATTTATTTTAGTAGGTGGTGTCTCAGCTCCTCCTCATATCCTAATGAAATGGAAAGATTTTGTCAGTGTTATATTTTACAAACACATGTACTCAGTTTTTTTCCAATACAAACTTTAAATGCTGGTCCATAGTTCTGTCTTTACTGCTTCATAAACTGTTAACACCTGTTCCTAATAGTGTGTCAATGTCATTATCAACACAATTTGAAAGGCAAAGTAATAATCCAGGAGAGTATTAGATAGTAACTAAGAGTAGGTTTCATTCCTGGATCTGCCAGAGCTCCAATTCAGTCATCAGTTCACCTCAGGCTTAATGGAGAGCTACTGTTTTTAAGGAATTTATCTGTGCAGACTCATTTAGAGGAGGAAGGCTGAGAGAGATCAGGCTTTCTGAATCATGATCTGAGGTTAGAGAAAATGGTGTTGATTAAAGAAATTCAAGTTGCACCATTTTTAGGGTCATAAATTACTATCTTGTTTTGTGCATCTTAGCCACAGGGTTTTGTTCTACCTTTTAGCCTTGCATGTTAAGAGGTAGAATGATGTCGAAAATTTGGATTAACGAAAGGAGAGAACTGAGAGAACGATTCACCGACACAGACATTTTGTTGTTCTATTAAACAGCTGAAAATAAGGAGGAGGTGCGTACTTCCAAGTGCTTTTAAATTTCCTTGCTTTGTTTCTTGAGGTAGTCAGGATACTGAGGAGTGACAAAAATCTTAACCCATCACTATCTAAGATAAATGCAAATCACAGCTTCTTCTAGAAAGTTCACTTTTTATCTAGGTATGTGTGAAGCATTGTGCAAAATATGTACAAAAATATTAAAACCAATGAAAAGTTAAATAAAATTAAAATTAAAAACTGAATAAAATTAAAAGCTAAATAACTAAGAGCAATGGTAAATAAGAAGAAAAAACTTTGAGGCTTTATTTATTTATTTTTATGGTGCACTACAGATATAGCAACCATATTACAATGAAATTGTTAAAGTGCTATTTAGAATTTGCTATTAATTTAGATATTTTGGAATTTACTTCTTCAGGGTTTCTAGCCTTCTGGACATATTAGATCTGTTTTCCATTTGTTTTTAAATGGCAATAGTCCAGTTTCACATTTGTTATCAAAAACATTTTCTCATAACCCCCCAAATCCTTAGTTATTTTTTATCTTTGAAAAAATACACAGGAAAAAAAAAAAAAGGAAAAACAAAACCAACAGGAGAGAGATAAAAAACCATGGGGAATAGAAGAAGAGATCTCATGGTTTGCTATGTCTAGGAAACCTGTGTTAGAAGACTCCACTGATCTAGTAGCAGAAGTTTTGTTTTAATTTCAGCCATAAATACTTCTGCCCATTTTGTATGAATTTTTTTCTTATCCCAACTTTAGCCCTTTAGTTTAAATGTTTGTTTTCTTGTCTTGTTTCTCCTCATATATTTAATGGGAACAACCATATTCCTTCCTAATCTTTGTTTTGCCAAATTAACTGAGTCAAGAACTTTTATTATCTTTTTTATATGAGTTGGAATAGATTCTCTAATAATCTTAAAAGACTGACTTTGCGTTTGCTTGTATGGGCCATGTTTACTGCGCAATTTATGTTCATGGGCAATAAATATGGACCCTACCAAAATACATTCTGCTATGGAGGGAAAAGTCTTTCCGAAAGTTAAATTTCTATTCAAAATTTCCAAAAGTATGTTTCTAGGTTTCTTTTAAACGTTTTTTCACCCAGATTAGCTTATTCCAAGTCATTCTTAAAATTATTAATACTATACTTGATTTGCCCTTAAGGTTGTGGATACTCCAGCACAGGGACACTTTGTAAAAATAGTTGAGATGTCTATTGAGACTTAGTTCATCTTTTCTTGGGATAAATAGATGATGTGCTCTCTCAATATCTGCATACCTATGTACCTAACTACCTTCCCACTTAATGCCTGTTCTTTTCTCTGTTAATCTGCATCTCCAATATTTCTTGGAGTTCTTTATTCCTAGGTTAATAAAGATACAATTTTAAATATATAACCATTGTTACAATGAAAACAAAATATATACATATGTATAACGAGTGTATTCCATAGTTCAGTATTCCCAGAGTGATGTAACTGAGAATATGCCCTTTCCTGACGATGCATTTTAAACTGCCTTTATCTTGTTACTTTGCATAATTCTGTATGCTAAGATATATGCACAGAGAGAAAAAATTCTGAGAGCTAAATATATTTTATGTTTACTTCTCAAAACTCTATCTTAGGCTCACATTTGTTTTTACATTAAAGACTCTTAATCAACATACATTATGGCAAAAGTTCACAACCTCCTTTTCTCCTTAAAAAATTTCTTTTATTCTTTTTCATTTGGGAAGGGATTCTATTTGGTCACTCAATCACTGGAAAATGAGAGTTTTTTAAAGACAAATGTTTTACAGAAAGAATATGAAATAAAATTGTAATAATATGAAATAAAATTGTTCTTCACATATTTTTTCCTAATTATATGATAGGAAATTAATTATAAAATTATTTTCTAATTGATTGATTAATTAGCTATGAAATAATTTCAAGAATAACAAGAAAAACGTGTACCTGTGTATTTTTCCTTATTATATGAATTCTTTAGAATTATATATGTAGAATGAGACAAAGACATCTGATAAGATTAAAACAGAATGATTGTAGAAGACTAGTACATATGAAAATTAAATTTGTCTAATAAATGCTGACTATCTAATAAAGAAAGCTCTTCTTGAGACTTCAGTCTGAGATTAAGTGTTACGCAAAGTGCAGCAAAAAATAGCACAACATTATGTTGAAAGTGGCCACTGTTTACTAGGGAGCAAATGTTCTATTAGAGGCACGGTAAATACACAAATACAAGATCAAAGGTTTTGGGGGTTTTTTACAGAATCAAAATGTGGAGGTGTTGTCAAACAACAATTATCTCCCCTCATCTTGTGGACGAGTGAAATAACATCTAAATCTACAAAAGGGTCTGATTAAAAGAGATGTTGACTGAACACAGTCCTCCCTGCTGAAAACAGCATAAGAAGAAACTTTGAAAGTTCTAGCACCTTATTAGGGGAATCAACTCAAATTGCATTCACTTTGGATGATTTCTTAGACAAGATTTCAAAACAATCTTACAAGAGACTTTTGTACTTGAACTACTGTTTTGGTCGTCTTCTTATTAGGAGAAAAAGCAGATCAATAAGTATATAACAGCAGTGCAGCAAAAAGATACAAAATAAGACTCAAAGAACTTTTGAAATGCTGAAATTGACTTGCTCAAAAGCACTGTGATATTCAGTGGTTGATTGCTAAGGCTTTGCAAAAAGTACAATGTGTGGTTTCATATCCCTTATGATCAACAAGAAAAAAGTTGTCTATACCCTTAGACAAAATCACCATAACATGGCAAGTGAAAGTTAACTTGCAGATGCTTCTCAAAAAAAAAAAAAAAAAAAAAAAAAAAAATTGGCTTCTGGAATAATGTATCACAAATGCAGAACAATTTATTGCTTTTCCTTTGTGTATAACATGACTAATTTATCCAGGAAAAAAGACCACAGATCTTTGGATGAACATAAGTGAGTACAATCTTGTCTTCTAGTACTGTATATTGTATTGCAACATAAGAGGAAAATCAGAACCTACAGCTCATTACTGCAAGAAATTACTCTTACATTTAGAGGATGCATCCTACATACAGGAGCAAACAACTACAAGAGACATCCTCAGTCAAGTCCATACCTTGCAAAAGCTGGCATCCATACAACGGATGTTTAATTCTTACTGGCCTACAGTCCATGTTGCACTGCTTGTAGGGCACAATGCATTTCACAACATGCCACAGCAGGAGACTTACAGAAACTGAGAAAAACATGGGTCAAAATAACTGTCATTAGCTGGCATTTTCAAAGGCTCCAGGTGTGGGTTTCTTACAGAGATGAGGGGGGTTATGGTTTCCTATTAACACCACTGTAGTGTGTGCTCTCACAGCACAGGAGGCAGCTCTGCCACTGGTAAGAATTCTTCCTGTCTCAGAAACATACCAAAAGTCTGAGACCCAAATCTGAATAACATTTCCATATCCACGATAAAAACTCAGAGGTAGGTGAAAAACAAACAAAACCCAAGTGTAACAGTCATCTTGTTCTACTTGTGAAAGATCATGTGACGGTTCTTCACCCCGCAGGGCAATTATCTGGCATCTAAACATAACATAGTATATGGAACAGACATATTGCACATCAAGACTCCCCAAGTCATTGCACTCTGCAATGACATACCTAGGAGGATAAAAGGCTTTCAGGGGAAATGTTACATATCGCTATTAATACATCAGCTACCTCTGAGAGAGAGAGAGATATATATAAAATTCTCTCTCTCTATATAGCTCGCTCTCTATATATATAGCTCTCTCTATATATAGCTGTGATGCGTCTTTTTATAGTGGCAGATGGATTCAGGGGTGAATTTCTATAGCTAGGAAAGGAAGTGTCCATTGCTGTTTTCTGTGGGTTAACTGCCTGCAGCTGAAAAGAGGGACAATGGGGATTGGGATTTGACTGGATCCCATAGATTTTAGCAGGACTGTATTAAGACAGTTTGCTCTGTCTTCCCCACCAGATATTCAGGGCTGATCAGCTTGTAAAACATATTTTACTGTTCTAAATTTGAAAACCAGATATTGGCAAGTCAGATTAGAGGAGGAATCATCTGAACTGTACACTTCAGTACACCCTGGGGCAGATATATATTTTTGCATTTGCCTTTTGAAATAAGTGAAGACTTGAAACTCATGGTGCATCAAAAAAAAAAAAAAAAAATCAGTGAAACATTTGGAGATATTGAGGGTGTCCATGTAATCGCTAATGACGTGCCAGTACCAATGTCAATTTAGGCAGAATACCATGAGATACTAAGAAAGCTTATGTCAAGAGCCTAAGTAGAAAATATCACTTTCAAGTCTATTGATGCAGTTTATAGTAAAGAAAATGTGTATAAAAAGGAGGCACCCTCATGAAAGAAAGAAAATCAGCTGACAGAAATGTTTGAATTACCAACCAATGGATACCATGGGCATCACACACAAACACACAGGGTACTGAGGCTGTTGGACTCACAGATTAATTATGAAGTATATCAGCTATATGAAAATTTCTACATGAGAATGTAGTTACTCGAAGATTAGATGAACGTGACAAGGTCCTAAATCAGTAGAGTGCTCCGTGACTCTCCATTACTCTACTTCTATGATCCCCACAAGCCAGTTGCAATTCAAGCAGATGTGTTGTATTTCCAGGTGTTTATCAATGTAACAGACGCAAGTATTAGCTCTGCTTCATAAACATCATGAGTTCTGATATAAAAAAAAAAAATATTGCTCAGATTATGAAGAAACTACTGATAACTGCTCTCATAAGAAATGTTGTTATTAGTTAATTATAAGCAGATTTGGATCACAAGTTGCTCAGAGACACTTTCTCTCAACATCTCAAAAGTTGCTTCCAAAACATGATTCAGATGTCAAACAGGTATATTTATTGTGGACAAATAAAAAAATGCACTACAAGATAATACTACAGAATCAACCTATAAAAAGACAGCAGATGTGTATTCACTCTACACTTAGTAAAATTTTTAAAACAAACTGAAGGACACATGAAAGGATCCTGTAATGTAAAACTGTATCGGTGATCTCAGCAGGGAATAAAACATGGATGACTATGCAAGCTATAGCAACAGTGTAACAGCTTGAATTTTGAAAGTTATCATTTCATTACAACGTGACAAGATGATTTCTAACAGATATAGGTACACGGTATTATATAATTTTCATGGGACATGTCATAGTACTTACAGAATGAAAGCTCCAGCCAGGAAAATAGTATATTGGCTAGGTATGATTTTGCATACAGTAGAGTTTAGATGTTCATACATCAGGAACAAGGGCCAAATTTGAATGCATATTTCAAAACATGCATGAGGTTTGATTTCCATCGCATAAGGAGGTTATTTCAGGGTGAAACAGAAAAGACCATGCCATCTTAAAGCAACAGAGTCAAGTTAGGATCAAATAAAGGTTTGCGATTCTTTTTGGCTTGGGGAGGTTTAGAGGCAGAAGACAGGACATAAATTGGGATATAAAAGAAGAATGATTGTAGCCAGTTACGATGACTTCTAAAGGATAAGCACTTCTAAAAACACATAAGCTCTTCTCATTTTTATGCCACCATGTTATCTAAATTCCTTCTAGTGATATAGTTAGCAGCCTGAGCAGCATCTGTGATTCTCTCTCTATTTTTCTGAACTCCAGAGTAAAAAGTGCACATGGATTTATTATTTTTTTAATAAATATTACATTTTTATTTATTCGAGCTGTGCTCCCTGTTTGCATTTGTGCATAGCAGCTGGAAATACACATGGTTCTAATGCTTGGCTTGTGTGCAGGACCTGTTTCCCTAGTGCTCCCTTGGGTGTAAAGATTCATGGCAAAAGCATGGTGATTGCACCATCCAGCAGACTGTGATATATTGGACGGATCTGAAGATTCATACTACAGGAGAGATAAATATTGTTCAACTTGCTTCTGAAAGCAGAAATTGACACAGTTTACTGTGGCCTGATACTACCTCCAATTACGAGGTCTCTCACATAAGCAGCTGATATAAGACAACAGCTTATGGTATATAGAAAATCAGCAGGTAAACACTTCAAAACAATGAATAATTATACAAATAATGCCATTTGTTCAAGACTAGGAATATGTCAACATTATATTCTAAGTTCATTCTTTTAAGTTCAGTCTAAATGGAGACAGTTTTTCAAGGCAACAGACTTCACAAGCTAAAGGCTGGCACACTTTCCCATCTCATTCATCTGTTTCTTTCTTAAGGGTTTTCTTGGCATAGATGGTACTTCTTCTCCTCATTGTCTTCTCTGTAAATACTGCAAGATAGTTCAGTTCCTCTGAATATTATAGAATTACTGGTTGGTGGCAAATATTTTCATTCTGGTCCACCTCTTTTTTAAAATTATATTCTATCACAGAATTAGGTTGCATTTTCAAATTATGCTATTGCAAATCCCTAATGATGTTGACTGCATAAAATTGTTTTATCATATTTCAGCTCCATAAAGAAAAAGACTACCGATTTTTTTTAAAAAAGCACAGACTTATTTCAGTGTTAATTTTTTTTAACAAGCCAACTTTGAAGATGTAGATGAAGTCTGAGATCTTTTAATAAGTCGGAGTCAAAATGACTACAAAGAATTAGCTTCCAATGAAGAAATAACTAGACGGACTTGACTGTAGTTAAAATTTATCACAATAAGAAATGTAACAAAGTTCAAGAATTACTTTTTTCAAATTAGAATGTTAAAAAATTAAATAGTATTATACTTTATTATTGAAATAACTGTAATAATAAACCTGTTAGAAAAAAAGTATTACTTTAGATTACTAGTAAGAGGGAGAGTGTTTTTTCCTACTGTTTCTTTTTTTAAGTAAAATTTTTAAAGAAAAAAAAAGATTACATTTAATATTTAGTTATTCCCCTAAGAAATTTAATATATTAAAAGTTACACAATACTTTGAAAAGTTACTTAGTATTAAAAAAGAATCTAAGTCTGCATAGCCTTGTGGTAACACACTGAAAGAAATTAAATGATGCTGTGGTAAATTCAGTATTTTGGTAAATGAACATATATAGATGAATCTTTAATTAACTGTCTAATATCTACTCTCAAAATTATTAAGTAAACATGTTTTTAATTCATTTAAAATATCTCACATTTTATTCTTTTCTGATTTTCACACCCCATTATGGCAGGGAAATTGGTATGAAAACTTAGGCTGAGGCCCAATAATTGTTTTGACCTATGGCATTTCTGAAGAGTACAGATATACAGCATTGTGGTGGGTTACCTTTGACTGCCGGATGCCCACCAAGCCAGTCTCTCACTCCCCCTTCTCATCAGGGCAGAAGAAGAAAATAAGGTGAAAAGACTCATAGATAAAGCTAGGGTGATCACTCACCAATTACCATCACAGGCAAAACAGACTTGACTGGGGGAAAATGAATTTAGCTTATTGCCAATTAAATATAGAGTAGAATAGTGAGAAACAAAGACAAAAATAAAAATATCTTTCCCCCACCCCTCCCCTTCTTCCCAGGGTCAACTTCACTCCTTTCTTCCTAACCCTTCTATCTCCTCCCTGCCCGGAGCAGTGCAGGGGAATGAGGAATGGAGATTGCAGTCAGTTCATAACATTTTGTCTCAGCTGCTCCTTCCTCCTCCTCACTTTTCCCCTGCTCCAGCGTGGGATCCCTCCCACAGGATATAGTCTTTCACAAACTGCTCCAATGTGGATCCTTCCCATGTGTTGGAGCTCTCCATGAACTGCTAGAGCATGGCTCCTTTCCACGGGGTACAGTCCTTCAGAAAGACACTGCTCCAGTGGAGGTTCCCCACAAGCCGTAGTTTCTGCCAGAAAACCTGCTCCTGCATGGGCTCCTCTCCACAGGCCAAGGCTCCTGCCAGTAGCCTGCTGCAGCACAGGCTCTTCATGGGGTGCAGCTTCCCTCAGGACATATCCACCTGCCCCGGTGTGGGGTCCTCTGCGGGCTGCAGAGTAGCTATCTGCTCTGATGTGGTCCTCCATGGGCTGCAGGGAAATGTGTGCTTTGGCACCTGGAGCTCTGTTTATCTTTCCTCCTTCACCAACCTCGGCATCTGCAGGGCTGTTTTTCTCACATTTTCTTGCTCCTCTCTCACAGCTGCTGCACAGTGTTTTTTACCCTTCCCTAAATAAGTTATCACAAAGGCACCACCAGCATTGCTGATGGGCTCAGCTTGGTCAACAGTGGTTCTGTTTTAGAGCCTGCTGGAACTGGCTCTGTCCAACATGGCGGCAGCTCCTGGTGTCTTCTCACAGAACCCACCCCTTCATCCCTCCCTGCTACCAAAACCTTGTCACGTAAACCCAATACAAATGTTTTTAATTATTATCTGAATCACTAAATATCTGCTTAAATTATCTTACAGTAACATACAGGCCTGTTCTGTTGTATATCACTGTTGGAACACTGGGACAGGAGAGCTGTTAGCAACAAGACTAACTTCTGAAGCATATCTCATGTAAACAAATTACATTGACAAACAAAAATAAAATAAAACAAAATAAAAATAGCTCACCACTTTCCTGTGTATTACATCTCTTGGGTTCCTCCTGCATAATACCAGAGGCAGTATCTTTTCAAAAGATGGAAAATCACAACGTAACATGTCTTGTAAGATCTCTGAAATATAAAACATTTTTTTTCCTACATGACCATTATTGGAAGCTTCTCCTGTTTAAGTACTAGACCACTAAATTCAACTGGAGAATTCATAGGTGTAAGATTGGTTGATCTTCGTCCTAGGAAATTGAAGAAGCAGAAGATATATTTTCCAAATATCCTAATTTCTTCCTAATTTCCCTTCAAACCAAATATATCCCTACACACAATAGAATACAGTGAAAGGGAAATCAATTAAAAGAAAACAATGTTCAAGACTAGCAGGCATCCTCTCCATCGGCACAACAGATTACTCTCTGAGAGACTCAGAGGCATTTGTAAAGTTGCCAACACCATTGCCAGTCAAGTCTGCCAAAGAAGAAGCCACAGATGCAGAAGTAGTTTCCTTAGCTTGTCATTTTGGGTACTCTGAATCTAATGCATAATCTGGCATAATCAACAGAACATTAGGATATACTTTTTTACAAGACTATTACAACAAAGTGTGACAGGGTTTTGATTAATATAGGTTGTTTTCAAAAGGTATGTTAAATATACCTATTTACCTAATACATATATACCTAAATTTGCCATCTAAAGGCAGAACTATTTTAAAAAATGGAAAGGCTGTTTGAGAATGCACATGTTTGTGCCTGGCACTGTATGATTCCAGGCAAGTCAGCTGTTGTGCTTAATATGACTAGGGCCTCCTCACAGGCAAGTCAGTAGCATCAGGATTATAGTGGCAACTCGGATAAAATGTCTGTTGCCTGTGTCTGAGTATGCTCACTATCACACTTCTGAATATCTCAAATCATCTTTGTATTTACCACAATCTTAGAAGAAAATGTTATAAAGCACATTTTACAGAGAACTTGAAGTGTAGACTTACTGCATCACATAGGACATCTGTGCCATGCCTGCAATAGTACTTCAAGCTGAGCAGAGTACTCCAATTAGGGATTAATTTATTAATTTAGTGAACAAATTACAGAACCATATCTCTTTGGCTGAACTAACATGTTGCTCCAGAAATGCAAGGAAGAAAAGTCTTAACTTTCCCCTCCTCCAAGAAACATATCTTTAGATACTTTTTTTCCTTTGTAAAACCCTTATTAATCTTACTGAAATGGCAAAGAAATTCTTGCAGAGATGCTGGACTACTTAATTTAGATATAGAATCATTGATTTTAAGATCTATTATATGCCCTGAAAAGCAATAAACTTAATCATAAACTACGGATGTTGAATGTTTGTACTCATAATTTACACCATGAGTGAACCTACAGTATAGGCAAGTTTTCACTTTGTGATAAAGTATCTGACATAGTAGTGGTCTTAGTTTTCTGAACCCATTCTGAGCCCTGTTGGTATACGAAAAATAATTCAGAAAATGGTAACAGAAAATAAGGAGGCTTTCAGAAAAAAACAAGTGTTGGAAAAATCTACAAATACTTTAAAAGGGAATTAGAATAAGTACATAAGTATGCAGGAGAAAGGCAAGGCAATGAAATGCGCTATGACTGTGCTTTTCCTGGATGACAGGCTTGAGTTTTCTCTGAAAGGGGTTTGCTACTTTTATCTGAATACTAAGATTTCTCCTTTGTCTGCTTTTCAATTTGTTTGGTTCTTCTCTTAGTTCACATTTTCATTTTTTCATATAAGTTTCTAAAACTAAATGAGAAACAAATCACCAGATATTCTTTTTGGGGGTAAGACAGCTGAGTGTTTGAGTTAGAAAATGCAGAAAAAACATCCTCTTTTTTTCACAATCCATGATTAAATACAATTTATATAATCATAAATAAGCTGTTTCAACTGAAAAGAATAAATTTATTGAGAAACCGACAGTTGTTGTGGACTTTATTACCTCAGTAATCTTTTTCTCCAAAACATAAATCACATGAAGATATGTTAGAATCAAAGCCAATCTATCAAGCTGTTAAAAGAAATAAGGAAAGGAAACCTTAGACATAATTCACAATTGTGCTATTCTAGTTTTATACTAATGGAACTCCACAGGCTTTTTTGCTTGTGGACGTTATGAAACAAGCTTAATTTATTAGCTATTCCAGTAGACAAAGCATCATAAAGTGCAATCACTAGCAGTTTCCCAGAACAGCCATTCCCTGGAACACATAAGAACATAATGTGGTAAAAGGCTTGAATAGCAACTTGCTCAGCTTCTGTGTCAAAAAGGCAATGCATAGCCACAAACTCCAGCACAATGTTCAAAAAGGTTTCCCTGTGTATTACTTTTATCAACATTAAACCAAACATGAGATGGAAATCCGACTTACTGATCTTTTTTTTCCTCATTTTTATTATTCAGAAAAAGTCGTAGTCTTCGTAACAAAGTTTGGAGCACATCAGAATTATTGTTAGGGGTATTGCTTGTATGTGAAACGACCAAGCCATTGTGCCTACCAAGATACTTGCATCCAATCCCAGATTGATTCTTTCCTGACATACACAGGTGTTGTACCACCAGCTAACTTCAGCACAGCTCCTTCTGAGTTACTTCAGTTTAGCCAAAAGAGAATGATACTCTGTTGCTGGAAGATGTAAACTCCAGTACTTAATCCCCTGGACACGCAACTCATGAAAATGCATATTTTTCAAAGGTTCTGAAATGCATGTATATGTTAAGAGTTTTATTTGTGATGTGCTCATTCTCAGCTGTCACCAGCGTCAGCTTTCAGCCAGGTAAACTGCAAGTATCTATGAACAAAACTAATGAAACTCTCCTTGACCTGCTAGAAGAAACCTGCACTCCTATTTTTTATTTCTTTAAGTTAAATATAAATTTTATACATACTCATTTCCACTGTTTTTCATCAAAGAGTGAATTCAGGGTATTGCTATAAAAAATTACTCAGTGGGTAACTTCATTGTAAATTAACCAAAGTGATGTATTAATTATGTCAAAGGTATTGATTAGACAATATAGTTTGGTTTAAAGATATGAAAATATGAAACATCTCAGTCTTACTGGAGCTGCAAAACTGATTCCATGTGCAAACACAAATTTAAGCCACACGTTTTAAGTTTGTTCTAACACTTCTAATACATTTTTATGGATACAAGAACCTCACAGTTCAGAAGTTGTAACGAGCATAATAGAGATGGTTTCTTCACCATTAACTCTTCCTTTTTTTCCTTTTTCCTTTTTTTTTTTCTTCTCACTTTGGAAATGACATATCATGGATAAATTCCAAAACCAAGAACATTTTAACACAGCCTTGCCTGCGTTATTTGGAAAGATTTTACCTTCAATGCTTCAGATCTCAAATGTACTTCTGCATATGTTTGACATTTAAAATTAAATCTGTGGTTTGCATAATTGTTAACTCCTTTTTGAAAGATAAATTTATTCATGATCCCTTTTTCTAGACTCTCAGTTGTGTCATTCACAAGATAGGAAACAATCTTGTGCATTTGGATTGAATGACCTTCAGCCAGCTACTGCATTTTTGACCTGTCTGACCTGAATAGCTCTTTGGAGTTCCCTGGTGGAAGTAAGTCTTTGCTACACACTCCCTGACATAAGAATATGTGGTGGGTTGACCTTGGACACTAGGTGCCCACCAAGCAGCTCTATCAGTCCCCCTCCTCAATAGGACAGGGGGAGAAAATATGATTAAAAAGTTCATGGGTCGAGATGAGGACAGGGAGATCACTTACCAATTACCATCATAGGCAAACAAGACTCACCTTGGGTAAATTAACAAAATTTGTTACCAATTAAAAAGAGTAGGGTAGTGAGAAATAAGAACAAATCTAACCTTCCCACCAAGCCTCCCTTCTTTACAGAGTCAACTTCACTCCTAACTTCTCTTACCTCCTCACATCCGAGCAGTGCAGGGTCATGGGGAATGGGGGTTGCCATCAGTTCATAACACTTTGTCTCTGCTGCTCCTTCCTCCTCACGCTCTTCCCCTGCTCCAGCATGGGGTCTGTCCCCATGAGATACAGTCCTTCTTGACCTTCTCTAATGTGGGTCCCCCACAGGGTCACAGGTACTGCCAGAAAACCTGCTCCTATTTGGGCTTTCCACAGGGTCACACTTTGTTCAGGACACTTCCGCTTGCTCCAACTTGGGATCCTCCATGGGCTACAGGATGAATATCTGCTCCACTGTAGACCTCCACGGGCTGCAGGAGGACAATCTCCACCACCGTGGTCTTTGCCTTGGGCTGCGGGGGAATCTCTGCTCCAGTGCCTGGAGCATCTTCTCCCTTTCCTTTTTCACTGACCTTGGTGCCTGCATAGTTGTTTCTTTCACATGTTCTTACTCCTCTCTCCCAGCTGCTGTTATGAAGAGGTTTTTACCCCATCTTAAATATGATAGCACAGAGGCACTACCAACATTGTTGATGGGCTCAGCTTTGGCCAGCAGCAAGTCTGTCTTGGAGCCTGCTGGAACTGGCTCTGTCTGACATGGGGGCAACTTCTGGAATCTTCTCACAGAAGCTACCCCTGCAGCCCCCCCGATACCAAAGCCTTGCTACATAAACCCAATACAGAATATTAATCTGTAGGTAGTCTTGTGCTGAAATGCAACCTCATAGGATCATTCTGGATTTAATTGTTTCTTAAGGACACACATCATGGTACTCAAAGACATTCCCTTTGTCTTTCCCTTAAATTCTTCTCAACTTTGTAACATATTTACTCAATATTAAAACTGACACACACCTCCCACTAACCACCCTGACTGTTCACAGCACAACAAATTTTACACCAAGGAGGGGAAAAAACACTCCACTAGAGATATACAAGATGTTATTTTAGTCATTGAGGCAGAATCCAAATCTTTCTGGGAGCAAAACTTCATACAAGTTCAAGTTCAAACTTTAGCATTTCTTTTGGAAGAAAACAAATAAGAACAAATCTTTCATTGGGTAGCAGATTATCAGCTGTAACACCACTCTTTTATGAAATTATGTTTCAGAGAAAGACTTCCATAGTTCCTCCATACCTCAAATTGCTGTGGGGTAATTTGACAAGCGATTTCCAAACTGTCAAAACTTTTAACAGGAGTACTGTGGGAGCAGATGCAGTCATAAAGCTTTGTAGGAAATTTAAGTATTTTAAGTAACTGAGTATCTGTAGGCAGGTGTTTTACAAGGATTCCATGCAGTTAAGTGAGTATTGAAAATGCCAAAAGTCTACCAGTTAGACACTGAATAATAAGAACATTTTGATTCCAAAAATATATATACTACTTTAAGGTAGTGGATTTTCTTTAAATTTTTTATAAGATTTTAATTGCTTTATTTTGCTATAGGCTTGTGTAATCATACCATTTATCCCCAATGACTTTCTGGTTTAGTTGTTCTATTTAGATAACAAAGAAAAAACCTTATTTTTATTTGAAGTGTCAAAAGTGTAAAAACCACAGTGGAGCTTGAATTTTTGGACTGTGATTGAGACTGTACTATCGATGACAATTCAAACTTGAAGTTACATGAGGAACAGTAATTGCATTCATAGGGAAAGAGAAGGGTTGAATTGTTGGAGAAAAGAGACAAATACGAGAAGTATGAATAAGAGAGGAATAAAATGAATAGGTTTTGCTTTGGAGAGAGTTTTTTCTCTCTTTCTTTTCCCTCTGAAAATCATAAATGCTTTTCTTTATGCTATAGCTGATTTCTGTGGGATTTTCTATTCCAATGCCTCAACAAAATCAAAAGAAAAGAATACTGGTCATATACAACGGCAGCTCTTAATTTGGAGATATTGGAGCCAATTCCCTCCAGAAATTTATAACTCTCTACAATCTTTGTGTATCTCTTTTCCTGCTATGCTAACTATAGACCACACAGGTACTAGGCGTAGGCACACCAGGCAGTGTACTCTGCCTGTGCAACGGGGAGTCCTCTCTAGGGATTTTCACAAACTCAAAGGTGTTAGAGACCGCAGACATATTTCATGAACGTTGCTGAAATCTCAGCCTCATTTGGAGAGTATGAGACTGAACTGAGGCAATTCTTTAACTGTAAATCCATAATCTTTTCTTTTAAATTTGTTGATCTTAATGTCCTTAAAAAATTATCTGAATTATTAAAATTGGGGGGGGGGGGAATTACTGCTATTATTTCTAGCAATGAAGTAATAGTGGCTTTTTGCCCTTTATAATCTAGTTAGTATAATTTGTTTTCATTTGTAAAATAAAAGCATATCTACAGTTTCTCTTAGAAAAGATGGTTAAAAACATTAGTCACAGAAAACAGAGAGGGTACCATTCCCATGACTTGCAATATTTCCCAGACAGTACAACAACTGTATCGCAGACTTAATGTACATCTTGCTGGGATTTTACTTCGTCATATATATATCAGAAGATATGTGTGAGTGTTGGAAGGAGGGTCCACTTCTGCAGTACCAAGGAGTACATAAATTCGTCTGGCAGTCCATTGAATCACTCACTTTTACCTCTTTGTTCTCATGCAATTTCATTAAATGTAATACTTTTGCCTTCTTTTTCTTCTTCTCTGAATAAATAGTAGGTAAACTGGTTGCTTTTTAAATGGATGCTAACTATTACTCCTGTTTAATTGCTAGCAGATAAACTGACGATAATGGTTTACAAGTATCTGCTTCATTGACTCCATACTTCTTTTTTCTTTTAATTATAGGAAGTAAATTAGATACTTGAAAGTAACATAATCTTCACCTAATAAATCTAAGTAACATAATCCCAACCCAATAAAGAAAAGTGCCTTCCAATGTTGCAGTTGTTTATAAAATCTAATAATCTTTTCCTTTATGACATGCCTAAATGGTCATTGTAGGTTAAAAGCTACATCTTTGATATAATCTCAGAGACCAACTTTTGGAGATAAAGTACGTCACTGATCTGCAAATCTTGGAACTGATGGGGAATTTTAAATGAACCATTTTACTTTTAATGATGCTGATCTTAGCATTTTGTTACTATGGGAAGTTACAATTTTCAATTTTATATTTAAGATTATGTTAAAAATTACAATCCAGCATAATAAATATGCTAAATTTATAATGAAATATTGTATTTACCTAAAACATGTATTTTAACTTTTCTGTTTGAAATAATAAATTCCTTATCTTCTTCAAGTTAGACACATGGAATCAACTGGCGTACTGTGTTCATTTTTGGGCTCTCCAGTACAAGAAAGATGTAGACTTACTGGAGCAAGTGCAGGGTCACGAAAATGACTAAGGAATTGGAGCATCTTTTATATGAAGAAAGGCTGAGAGAGCTGGGACTCTTCAGTCTGGAAAAGAGAAGGCTCAGGAAGGATCTTACTACAATGTATTAACACCTGATGGGTGGGAATGACAATGAAGGAGACAGACTCTTTGTATTGACAGGACCAGGAGCAATGGACACAAACTAAAAGACGTGAAGTTCCATCTGAACGTGAGAAAACAGATTTTATTGTGAGGATGGTCAAACACTGGCACAGGTAGACCAAAGACTTTGTGGAATCTCCATCTTCAAAGATATTAAAAATCTGACTCAAGACGGTCCTGAGCGACCTATTCTAGGTGACCCTGCTTGGGTTGGGGAATTGGATATGATCTCAAACTGTTCCTTCCAAATGAAATGATTCTGTCATTCTGTGAAACAACAATTTACTAACTGAAGTCAATTACCTTCTGGATCACATCAATCAGTTTTACTCTTTACAGTCTGAAAGATATCCTGTCCCCATATAACAGGGATAATTTTTTTTAAAAACAGAAATAAAAATATCTTTATAATAGCTTTTTGATTTTATTATATTTATTTAAACATTTAATGTTCATATTGACTACAAACTCCAGAACTGTCAAGTCACAAATCTCATGTTCTCAAAAATGTGTACACAAAAGATATAAAGTTATGTTAATAAAATACAAAAAGCTTCAGCATAGATAACATGATAAACCCAAGAAAACTGATCACTGAACTTAGTGAGTTCAGTCAAATCTTTAAGCCTAACAAGCTTTTTTTTGCTCAGACAAGTCTTTGACATGGTCACAGCTTTTTATTTTGAAGCTGTACTGAGGAAAGAGACCAGAAACCTAAGGGGAAAAAAGCAAAATTGGTTTTATTTTGCTTAAAGGTTTCATCAAAACTCAGCTATAAGTACAATAATTTATTTTCAAATAGGTAGCTCTGTTCTTCATGGAGACATTTTCAAAATTGAGTCTTTGGCAGCATCTCCATCACAGCAGCAGAAAATTATGATGCTAGGGACAATCCAATTCTGAAAACACCTGTTTCCAAATAAAAAAAGCTTTTCTTGATCATCAAGCAGGTATTGTCCCCACATTTTTGCCATCTGTGTATAACCATACCTACACTAACTTCCTCCCTTGAAAAAAAAGTGAAGCTTTAGCATTTTGGAAGTAATCAGAGACTTGTTTCTTTTGAATGCAATCTCCAACATGGAAATAAGGATGGTTAAGACATGAAACAGTCTTTTGAACTGTGTTTGCATCCTAATCCACCTCTTTGTGTACATGCATATCCAACAGGAACTTAGTGTCAGATGGGGAAGGAGGGAAGCATCATGAAAGGGTATAATTTTCACGTCCATTTACAACTTTTTTTTTTTTAATCACACTTAGCAGCTTCTTATTTGAAGAATGAGTGGTAGTCAAAGAAATTAAGGAGATCAGAAATAGGTAATTAATAAGGGTATTTTAATATAATTTCCTATTAAATAGGAGAAATTTGCGTTCAGGTTTTATTTTGTGGATGGAGACACTGCACTGAGTATTACAGTCTTGCCTTCAAAACTTCATGCTCAGAAGCAGATTGTGCTATCCAGAGAAAGTGTTCTAGCTGGCTCCTGAAGGCAGAAATAAATACTGTAGGAAGAAAACTAAAAAATGAAATTAATAATCTTTGCATCATAGCAAAACAAAACAAAACCAAAGTATGCAAATTGGGGTTTATTTAACAATTGTCCATTCTTTATCTGCAGACCAGAATACTGTGGAATTGTAATAGGAGAAAGCAAAGCAGAGCAGAGAAAGGAAAGCAGAGCAGAGGAAGGAAAGCAGAGCAGAGCAAAGCAACACAGAGCAAAGCAGAGTGACAAAGCAAAAAGCAAAGTAAATTGAGGGAAGTGAAAGTGTTGTCACAAATCTGGGTTCTTCACCCAGTGTGCAAAAAGCCAATCACTACACACAGAGTCAAGATATCCAGTTTATTACAAATCTGCACAGATAGGGGTGCCAGGCATGTAATACAGCCAGCACACCTCCTTGTCTTAATCGCATGGCTTAGATCACACAATTAATTAGCATACTTCATAATGATTGGTTGTAAAAATTGCTGACTCTATGTTAACATAAAATATTTGTGCATGCTCTAACTCATTTACATATAATATACATAAAAGTGGGCTAGGATTTTCCTATTCTAATTAGCTAGGTTCACCTCAGGATACTATTTTGGCCCTCTATTTTATTTTCCTAGAGTTCGTCCTTGTGTTGAACTTTATTGTTGACTAGCGGAGACAGCCTCAATCTTTAAATGTCTAATACCAGGCATGTATTTACATTCTTTCCACTTCTTTTGTCCTTGTGTTCCAGCATATTCTATAACAAAAGCAGAGGAGAGGAAGAGGAGCGGAAGAGGAGAGGAAGAGGAGCGGAAGAGGACCAGTATTAAAAATCAAAATCTATCACTTGTCTCAACCACACCTAGTTTTTCACAAATAGATAGGCAATTCTAGTTTAAAATAACAGAATTGAAGGACAATAATACTATTACCTTTCAAGGACATCAAGAATGTGAAGAAGTACATACCTGCCTCTTAAGCTAAGGAGAAGTCCCTGAGGGTATGAGGATTTGCAAACTCTCTGATAATGCTTTTCTAAGCCTCTGAGATGTTTATGAATATTAAGGTAACTTCTGGACAAATTTATAAGTTTGAAATGGATACTTAAACACAGTTGAACCACCACACATACCAAAGAGGTAGTGACAGTTACCCCAATTCCTGTGGGTATGTTCTGGAAAAGGTAACCACACAGTATGTTGTACACAAGACAGGGCTCAGGGTATTGTTTAGGGCAGCAGTGTTCCAGAAACACATATGAAGAGTGAGCAGTTTCACGGTTAGAATGTCAACACATTTATATGCTATCTTAGTATGATTCTGTACTATAGTGATCTAATTGTATGAGGATTAACCTGTTGAGGCAAATCCCGGACCAGTAAATTGCTAATGAACTTCTGAGCACTTATTAGTATAATATGTGTTAAGCAGGTGATGATTGACAACTACAGGAAGAAAGATTTGCTGTAATGATTCTACGATAAATGCCCTTTTTAAGACAAGTGCAGAAGTAAAAAAAAAAAAAAAACCTCAGACCAAAAAAAAACCACAAAACCCCCCCAACCACCCCCACACACACACACTTCTTAGTTATGGCATTCATTAAAACCATGAAAGAAATCAGAAATTTCTTGAAGAGTGAAGATTGTTTAGAAAAATCTATTGAAGATAATGTGTTAACATTGCCTTTATTTCAAAGGGCAGTAGTCAGTAAATAATAAAAACAGTGAATATTGTCGACACCATTGTAAAGATAAAGGAAAACTGAGGGGAGAAGTTTTGAAAGGCTCCTTAATACTGTTGTATCAGGTGAAGGAGTTTTGGGTTTTTTTACCTGGGAAAACAGTGTACTGACTAGAATTTAAATAATTCCTGGGAGAGACCACTCTCTTCTGTCATTATATCACAGAAATGGAGAGACTCCATTGTGGCATCCAACTTCTGCATCAGGTTCAATATTCAAACAAAAAACCCCAGATTTTTAAATTAAGAGGCAGGTCTCAGAATAGTGTTAAATTCCAAGAAGTTGAAAAACAGCGCTCTGTGCTGGAAGAGAGGAGAAGCACTTGGAGAGCTTCATATAAATGCCAAATACCTTTACCATACATCACTTCATTTGCAACACTGTTGCTTATCTATGTACTCCATGAAAGGGACAGGCAAGTAGGTAGATGACTTCTGTAGAGGAAAACAGAATGATTGAACAAAAATGTTATCATCAATCTGATAGAAACATAGAAATCAAAGAGACACATAAGAAAGCCTCAATAAAATCAGATCTCTCTCTACCAGGCAGTAGGTGGTCACAGCCTCTAAACAAACTACGCAAGCTAAACTTTATAAGTGCTCCTGCCCACCACCCTGACAGAAGCCCAAAGGGGAACAGATCCATTTGATCAACCAGAAATGTTTAACTCTGAGATGGGGTAAAAACTCAAGACAGAATAAAAGATAAGGAACATTATGTGAACAGTCAATGAAGTTAAACACTAATTCTAAGATAACTGACAACAGATGTTATCTCAGAAATAACTTGGAGATATCCTGGAACTGAAACATGAAAGACAGGAAAGAGTTTGGTTAAATACAACCTCAGCTATTACCAATCTAGTGAGTATTTGGTCTCCAAATTTTACCAATGTTACTGAAGCAAAAGGAATAACCACCTACATACACATTAATCTTCATTTAAATAATTTTACTATCCTGCCTTCACTGTGAAAATTACCCACACAAAAAATAACTTGTCTTTTACTTTGGGGGGTGGGGGTTGAGGGGGTGTCAGCTTTCCTTAGTACTGTTGTAGAACTTGAAATTGCCAATCCGTCTTTGCCATTTGACTGGCTTTTGCTGTGGTGAGTTTATGAAAAGAATCAGTATCTAATTCTGGCAAGCTGTGTAATTTCATGGCAGGTGGCTTTGGTACTCCTGGATCTATTTTCTGAATTCTATGCAGCTGAGGTGTCAATTTTCTTACTTGGAGGGGGAGAAGGGGGGCAACACTTTTAATATGTGATTCTTGATTATAATTGAAATTTGTACCCAGGAAAGGAGGAAAAGAAAACTTTGCACTGAAGCATTTTTTACGGAAGAAGATAGACAATCATCTACCAGGAGTAGCATAAACATAGCTGATCCTGATCCTGTGGCAATGGGGTGCTACCTGGAGGTCTCTTCCAAACCTGTTTTCAGTGATTCTGGGAAGATCTCCAGAATAAATTGATCAACTGCTGCCTCAGAAAATATCTGAGGACTAAGCACAGGGTCTGCTACAATTTGAAGAATGGATTACTCAGCAAGGAAAGCTATGTTTCAGAGGTCAGATAATGTACTTATAAGAAATGGCAGAATTCAAGCTGAGTTTGAAAATCTATCATAACACACTGAATCTGTAACCAGAGAACAAAAAATGTACATGTGGGCTTGCTGTCCAGAAAGGCTAAGATCAAAATATTCAGAAAAGATATTACTTTTTTGTTCTAAAAAAAAAAAAAAAAACAAAAAAAAACCAAACCAAAAAACAAAACAAAACAAAAAAAACCCACCAAAACACCAAAATGTGAGGCAGGATATGGGAAAAAAGGGAAAAGCCAATAAGAAGGCTACTTTAACAGTGGAAATGTTTTTATCAAATGTGGAGGAAGAAAAAAAGGCATGTGCCTAAAACAGACAGACCACATAATCTCTATGCCAGATCTGTTACCAGATGTTATTTCTGTATCTTTACCTCTCTGTGGATGTTGTACATACTGATATGATTAATGCTTTGATTCTTAGTAAACTTAGTGGTAAGAAAATGCAAAATAACAACAGTTTATTGGTTTACTGGTTCAACTAATGGCACTTTAACAACTGACATTAAGTTTATGCCAAGACTGTCAACTGTTGGTAGCAACAATTATGTCTGAATAGAGAATACAAGACAGGGGGTAGTCTTTGCTCAGAACTAGAGGAGATGATCTTTCCCTAGGACTATTGATAATAACAGGAAGTATTAGCTTTCCCAAACATCCCTCTGAGGAAAAAGCCAGAGCTCATAGAAAATAGATTCTGAGGGATTCTAGTCTAGATTGTTCTCTTGGATTTCAGTGAAAGTAAATAAATTAGGGACATAGTTCTAAATAAAACATTTTCCCTTGGAAATTTCTTCTCATCTTCAGCATAGTTTTTCCAAAAAGAAAGGTGGAATGAATCCTCTCAGTAGGATTTTATTTTTCCCTTGGCCCCATTCCCAATGTTTTAAGCATTTTTAAAAATTTATTCCTTTTAACCTGCTAATTATATAGCTTCAGAACTAATAATATCACTTTATTTTGGCAACCACATCTGTCATTTGTAGTTGATAATATTTCACATAAATTATTGAGGTATAGTGTACTTCTTACCCGCTTTAACTTCAGGAAGAATTTAATATGCGGGATGTTTCATGAGAATGTTTTAGATACCAGAACAAGTGAGCTGATTCCAAGAATAGATCTGAAAAGAAATTTTCAGCAGCAGTAGTAAAAATGTACTATTTATTGTGTATATTATAGTACATATGCAATATTATGTTTTCTATGCTGCATGTTTTATTATGAAAAACAGTTAAACAATGGATTAGTTCTATAAAGCCATAGTATAGTAAAATTATGCCACTGCAGACCCTTCAAAATATACATTAATTTTTTTCTAATGTTTGTTTAGCATTTAAGTGCTAACTCCAAGTAACCATTATTAACTAATGGCTTTGGCAATGATTCACTTGAAAATATCCATGATTTTGTTCGGAAAAATCCAATGAGCAGAGGAGATTTTTCTGTTTCTTAATAGTCAGTCAAATGTGTTTAACTGGGACTGAGCTAGGAAGACTATTTTTTCTGATCACATTATTTTACCCCATTTTACCCCAAGTCTTTATTTTAATTTTTGAATGTGTTCAGGAATGCAAATTACAATACATCTTGAAAGCTATTTGTATTAGAACAACTGTGTAGATGTTTGGTTTAATACTTTGAAAAATGGAAGGGTGCAGGAGGTTGTATTATGTTTCAGGAGCTAGATGAACAGTTTATGGCAAACAATATTTTATAAATACATTAATAAAAACATCAACATTTTGGCTAAAAAGTTGTTCCTGTTTTAAAGGAATAATTTTGAAACCATTTCTATTTTACTTTATATACGTGTATTATATAAGCTCCTCCAAAAATTTGCCAGCTTCCATTTCTGTAACCTGACCGGATCATTAAAAGGTTTTAAATTGCAAGTGTATAGAATGGTAAATGTTCAGTAATAGTTTGTAATTAATTATAAACATAGATTAGCAGTTTAGGTGTAAATATAAGAATTAAACATTCAAACTTATAAGCATTTTCAAGACCATATTAAAAATAAACAGTCTGAACTCATTACGTGAACACACTAAAGACATAAAATGAAATGTAGATGAAAGAGGCAATGACATTATCTTCTCCTGTTGAACTTGTTTAAATCGCATGAAACGGTGAGACATCCAGTACACATTTGCATGAGGTAGGAAAAGTATGTCAGGGAGAGGGAGAGGCAAAATGTGAATAAACATCTCTTCAATCCAGTAACAAGGGAAAACCTGGATTCTTGTCTTTTATCCAGTAAATTTACCACATACAGATTTCCTTTTGGGAATACAAAGGTTTGTGATCTTTCCTACTGTTTGGAGTCACATATAAACTCTGGGTCAAGTGACACGATGGCACCTCCCCATAACCCTCCTCTCAATTTACATTGCAGCTGTCCACAGCCCTGTTCGTATATCATATATTTAACAGTCATGAGATTAAATGTTCATCTAATGACAGGAATGACACATGGATAACAAGTCTTGCCACCCCCTGTGTGAGCTCCACAACTCCTGGGCTGCTCCTAACGATAAGAATTAATACTTTTCTTACCTACTCTTCCTTGGCTGGATTAGCTTTTATTTATTTCATACAAAGCAGAATAAGCTCAACAGAAAAGAGTAAGAAATCTTCTTTCAACTACTCATAACCTGGTAATTACAGGAATTTCTGGAACAGGTACATTTGGATCCTCTCAGGCCACAATCTGCCTCATACAGTATGTCTATTAATAGCAGTTTAAGAAAAATATTGTCTCTTCCTAAAGTGAAGAATGGGCAAACTGAATAGCTCTATTCACTGTTTCTTGCTTTGACCAGACTTCCAGAACTCAATTGATCTCCCAAATAACAGGGTTTAGGTTACATTTGAGATGTTCCAAATACATCATACTGTCTCCATCTGCTTCAGAAGGGACTCCCACCTATGAGCTTTTGGCATATGAGGTTCCTTGCCAGACATCAATAGATACCAAAAGATAGACTTCCAATTATAACAATTAATTATGATCGCTTTACCTATAAAGAACAAAGGACTATGATAAAAGAAACCAAATATCTTGCATCTCTTTTTTCAGTTACAACTGCTTCTGTATTACTGTCCATAAAGGGTTTCTAGCAGCCATCTCATTGTACGAGTGAGTCTTCCTTGATGTGGGCTTTCTTCTCCAGGTAAGTTAAAACTAAAAATATTATTGTAAAAGTCAGTATACAATTGTGTCCCAATATTTCATAGTTTGGTAAATTAATTTTATGGAGAACATAGTGATATTTGTGAAATTTATCAGAGATCAGTCTAAGCATTTAGGAAGCAGGGTGTTGTGGTTTAACCCCAGCCGGCAACTAAGCACCACACAGCCGCTTGCTCACTCCCCCCCTGCTCCAGTCAGATGGGAGAGAGAATCGGAAAAGTAAAAGTGAGAAAGCTCATGGGTTGAGATAAGAACAGTTTAATAAAGGAAATAAAATAAAATAAAATAAAATAAAATAAAATAAAATAAAATAAAATAAAATAAAAAAATAACATTAATAACAATGCCACCAATAACAATAATAATAATGATTATGATTGTGATTATGATTATGATTATGATTATGATGTAATTAAAATGAAAATGTCAAAATAAAAGAAATCAAACCCAAGGAAAACAAGTGATGCAAATGAAAACAATTGCTCACCACCCTCCAACCGATGACCAGCCTGTCCCCGAGCAGCAGTCTCCTGGCCAGCTTTCCCCCTAGTTTATAAGCTGAGCGTGACTCATATGCTATGGAATATCCCTTTGGTCAGTTGGGGTCAGCTGTCCCAGCTGTGTCCCCTCCCAACTTCTTGTGCCACCCCCAGCCTACTCGCTGGTGGGGCGGTGTGAGGAGCAGAAAAGGCCTTGACTCTGTGTAAGCACTGCTCAGCAGTAACTAAAACATCCCTGCTTTATCAACACTGTTTCCAGCACAAATCCAAAACACAGCCCCATACCAGCCACTATGAAGAAAATTTACTCTATCCCAGCCAAAACCAGTACACAGGGGAAGAGTTTCTTACCAAAATGAGTGCTCTGCTAAATCTTACGAAACTCAGGGAAACATTTAATTCAGGTATTTCAAATGGATATGCAAGAACCCATCTTAAGGCATGCAATTAATGTTGAAAACCTTCAATTCCTAAGTAAATAACACTGTCATCTCTCTCTGTTTACCCAATCCTCCTCTCCTGGAATATGAAATCTAAGTATGCAGGAAAACCTTTTAATAAATCATAAAAACATTTCAATATCCTTTAATTCATTGTATAAAAATAAATTATAAAATATCTTTTATATTATTAGTTAGTGCTTGAAAAAATGGCATTTCACACTGGTAATAAGGGTCTGAAGTAGATGGTTGATTCTTTTGAAGTTATTTTGGGGATTATTTTTCAGCTGCCCAGTTGCTTGCTGAAAAGAATGGACTTAGGAGGCAGACTAATAGAAGTGCTTCATGGAAAGTTCAGTTGAGTGTTGCTATCAGCGAGAAGTTGCTTGCTTAATATAGTGCCATTTTATATTATTCTCTTGTAATAGCTAGCAAAGAGAGGCACACCTCTTTTAGGTCTCTACTGTTTTCAATATCAGCTGCATTAATCTTTTCATTTTCTCAGCATAGATTTCTGTAACATCCTTAGCTTATGAAATAAACTTATTGTCCTTACCTTACAGATATGAAATCCGTTTATAGACAAGTAATAGAATTGTTGGGGTTTTTTTTTCCTCTAGTTTGGTAGACATAATGCCTTTGGTTTTGTGACAGGAAAGCCACAGAAGTGTTTTTGAAAACAGACTTCTGGTTTTTCACTCTTCTTTTGACTTTCTGAGATGTCCTGTTAGTTTCTATTATGTTTGATAGGCATTGAATTTCTATTTTAAGTGATTTTAAACACCCTGAAAGTCTTTGGTACATTTTGGACTTGAAAAAAATGTTAAATAGTTTCTTTAAAAGGTAATGTCTCAGTGGTCTTTAAAAAAAGAGATCCATCTTTCTGTGTCTGCCAAGTTGATTAAATCCTGCAGGGTATATAACCACTGCTATCCACATTGTTAATGGCAGAAGTCTATAATTAAACTATTTGTTTGTATTAATTACAAAACCTCACATAAGTGAGGGTACTTACTGATAGGAATGGTTTTCCACAGACAAGATGATTAAGTTCCACATACAAGGCAACTATGTAGCTACTTTACCTTTTCACATACCCTTTTGGCCTTTACTTCAGCTAAACAGATTACGGGTGATTTCAAAACTGTTCAAGCCACCATAAATTAACTGAAACTTTTGTTTTGTGCTTCCAGTTGTCAATAGATAGTTTGGTTTGGGTTGGGTTTTGTCTGTGTGTGTGTGTATGTGTGTGTGTTAGCTGCTGAAGTGCCTTTTTTTCAGAAGTGAGAATTTTACTATAGAATGCTTTTAGATGAAGGACCCAACCACTTCATTTACACTTCAATTGCATTTTTATCACCATTCCCTTCATGCCCAGTATATTTGCTCTTTTAACATACACAGTGTCTGGTCTATATCGTATGCAACCCAATGAATTTCACGGTCTTTTTGAAGAAATTTAGTGGAAGAGATTCAATTTTTTAATGTGGTGACTACATACAGACCAGCTCTCTGACACCTACAGTAGAGACATTGAATTGTCACCCTGCAGACATTCATTCTTCTTGCCAATTTAATATCATTTTTCCCCCAGAATCTCACTTAAGTGTATTCAAAAGAAGTTCTTCCTTTGGATGACCAAAGTTCATTTTATCAACTTGGACTGCATCAAATCACTTCGAAATAGGCAATTTAAACACTGAAGACAGCAAATAATCATTACTGGTGATGTCAGCTGGAATATGAGATCTGGGTAGCATATTATTTCTGTGTTTTTGAGATAAATAAATACTAAGACCAAAGTTTTCATTACTTCTTGAAAAATTGTCCAAGACAACTGCAGATAGTAGATAGTATTCTTACACTTTCTAAGAATCGGGACACCTTTAAAAGATTAATATTTTGTATAATGTGGGTTTTGTATAAAATTTCATCTATATAAAGTGCTAACTCATGAAAGAAACTGAGAAACTTAGAAGTTTGCTCATTTTTTATAATAAGATGGCCCTTACACTCATGATCTTTTCTGTGCCATTGATTTACAGATTACAAGTAAAGGGAAGTAAAACAACTGGCACAAAAGCATAATGCAGGAACCAAGATATACACGCTATTTTGTTTGAGCATTTTTTTTGAGTGAAGGGCCTATATAGCCAGCAAAGAAATGGCAATAATACACAAAAAAGCAAAATACTTCAAACCTTGCCCCTTGATTAAATCTCAGTTTAATCTCTGCATTAATATATATTAAAGCTGTACTAGTTTAAGGGTCTCTTTCAGTTCTGTAACTAAATAATATGTATCATAAGTGGTAAATGGGTAGTGTCAACTCTGAATTCTGGAGATTACATTTATTTCAGCACTCTAAACTGGATCCTCAGGGGAGGCTACATTAGAAAAAAATGTATACTGAATGTTTTTCTAATCCTTTGCCTGAAGATTTTGTACTTAATTGTTTAAATTAACCTGACTTCCAAATAAGGTCTATGTTATCTAGAAGTCCTGCTCTTCAAGTTATGTCTTATTACTTTCCCTGTGGGGTATGCACACTTCTGTTGTTAGATGTTCATGTTCTGGGACAATATTAACAGGTGTTTTTTTCTATAACTATTTGGCAGTGTGCCCTTAAACAGCCTTATTCAGGAATCAAGTCAGAAAGCATATTATTGCTTACAAATCTGTTAAGCTTTGGCAATGTAAAATCAGTTGTCATACTGGTAGCACTAAATCATGTTTCAGGTCATCCTTGTCCATCTGTATATAAGAGAATGTTCCTTTACTTCCTTCCAAAAGAAAGTCCAAATGAATTTTGGGTAAGAGCTTTGGTATATTTTGCCTTATCTTCACCTTTAGCATAACTCCTATCATCCAAGAGGCTACTCTAGTTTCTGACAGATGGTTCAAGTCCACAAGAACTATTGCTCATTAGGGATATTGAGAATATAGTCTATTCCAGACATTTTCATTTTCTGCAGACACTGAGGGTACAAAAGCCAATAATAATTAATCTATAGTTCCTTGACAGATCCCTCACTCTGTGAGAATTCTCACCACAGGATTTATGAGAGATTTCAGTTTTTCATCCACTGCCTGAACAGACAGAAATGACCAGAATATGTCAGAGAATCTAACCATAAGCACTGATTGTAGCCCCTTGCCTTTTTCTATTTAGTACCTTCAGCAAACAGACTGGAAATGCTTGATATCACCATACTGAACAACCAGGTTAGCTTAAAGCTTGGCAACTGATTATGTAGAAGTAATACATAAATTAAACTATTCTTCATTTAATTATGTAATTTAAACTATTCTTCCTTTAATGAAAGGAGCATAATCATGGATCTCTTGTCTTTAAGTAGTAGGGTTAAAAATAAGTATACTCACTTTGTCACATTTGTGTAATAAATTTAACGGTTACTTTCTGATTATTTTTTACTTTATATTAGAATATACCACCCACAACAGTATATTTTAATCTTTACTGAAAAAATACAATTGCATGCATATCAGCAATGTAGTTATAAAAAAAAAAAAAAGAAAAATCCTAACAATAGCTGGACATCTTTGAATGAATAGAATAGAATAGAATAGAATAGAATAGAATAGAATGGAATCGAATGGAATGGAATGGAATGGAATGGAATGGAATCGAATCGAATCGAATCGAATCGAATAGAATAGAATAGAATAGAATAGAATAGAATAGAATACTTCAGTTGGAAGGGATGTACAACAATCATCTAGTCCAATTGCCTGACAAATTCAGGGCTGACCAAAAGTTAAAGCATGTTTTTAAGGGCATTGTCCAAATGCCTCTTGAACACTGACAGGCTTGGGACATTGATCACCTCTCTAGGAAGCCTTTTTCAGTGTTTGACTACCCTCTCAGTAAAGAAATGCTTCCTAATGTCCAGTCTAAACCTTCCCTGGTGCAGCTTTCAACCATTCTTAAGCGTCCTGTTACTAGATAACAGGGAAAAGAGATCAGCACCTCCTTCTCCACTTCCCCTCGTCAGGAAGCTGTAGAGAGCAATGAAGTCGCCCCTCAGCCTCCTTTTCTCCAAACTACATAATCAATGTCATCACTGTAACTAACTGTCTATGAAGGCAATCGTTCTGCGGTTACTTGGCAGTACACATTAAAAAAAATCAAAATTTGGGGTAGGATTAATCCCTCCTACCTTTAGCCATCTAAAAGTTTTCTGTCCAGACTACAGCAATTGTTTAGGCTATGTCTATAGTCAAAAGAGAAAAAAAGCACCTTGAGAAAGAGAGCTGTCTCCAAGGATAAGCAACTTTCTTAAACTGCCTATCTCTCTCCACTGACTACAGAGGAACTCTAAACAACACAAGAGAAACTTGAGGTGTGATTTAGTTGCTCATACACAGGTGACTAGGAACAACTTCTATATTTCCTATGGTGTCTAATACATCTACGTCCAATGCTGACACACAGATTTCTGAAGCGTCAGCTGGAAGCTGTGAAAAGTGCCCAAAGGCATCTAAACAGCACTAGATGACCTATTTACAAGTAATTGAATTATACCCTTCCACTCTTACTAGTAATGTCACCAAAACAACAAAGCTCCTGAATGGGACTTTTGCATCCAAACAGAGTCGAGGAGCAAAGCAGAAATTGCTCAAGAAACCAAAAATATTGTTTGAATAACTATCCTTAGTTTGCTTGGACCTTTCACCTCCTCTTCCCTCCTTTCTTCTCCACTCTTCTCCTTTCCTGCTTAATCTCTTGGTGTGTCATAAAAGGAATTAGTTTAAATTCACATGTATATTCCAAGCAAACTGCTCAGAGGACCTGGTACTTAGCTCTGGTTAATCCAGACAATTTCCACAGCACAGTAGTGTCTCTACTTTGATTTATGAAGTTCTGTAGGCACTCTTGCTTGGCAGAACAAGCCCAGTTTCATGAGTTAGGTGTCTACCCCATGCCTCCTATACCTAGGCTTTGTTGTGATTCAGATTTGATCATAAAAGTGTGTCAGAGAAACCAGATCTTTCAAACGTGGTGTGCAGATAAAGCAGAAGTCTTTTTCACCCATTAAAAAACATGTTAAGTAAGGCATAATTACTATTTCCATATATTTATCCCAGACACAAGTTTATTAAAGTGGAATAATTAGCAAGATTGTAGAAACATTTTGTAACACTGTACTGGTTTTCGTTGGGATAGAGTTAATTTTCTTCATAGTAGCTTGTATGGGGCTGTGTTTTGGACTTGTGATGAAAACGGTGTTGATAAAACAGGGATGTTTTAGTTATTGCTGAGCAGTGCTTACACAGAGTCAAGGCCTTTTCTGCTTCTCACACCACCCCACCAGCGAGTAGGCTGGGGGTGCACAAGAAGTTGGGAGGGGACACAACCAGGACAGCTGACCCAAACTGACCAAAGGGATATCCCATACCACATGACATCATGCTCAGCAATAAAAGCTGGGTGAAAGAAGGAGGAAGCGGGGACACTTGGAGTTATGGTATTTGTCTTCCCAAGTAACGGTTACATGTGATGGAGCCCTGCTTTCCTGGAGATGGCTGAACACCTGCCCGCTGATGGGAAGTGGTGTATGAGTTCCTTGTTTTGCTTTGCTTGCATGCGCAGCTTTTGCTTTGCCTATTAAACTGTCTTTATCTCAACCCATGAGTTTTCTCACTGTTACCCTTCCATTTCTCTCCTCCATCCCGCTGTGTGGGGAGTGAGCAAGCGGCTGTGTGGTGCTTAGCTGCCTACCAGGGTTAAACCATGAAAAACACTTATAACAGCATAATCAGAAACAGTATATATTTTGTAACACAACTGAGCATAAATATTTAATTAATCTGTAATCACAAAGGGACAAATTTGGGATAGTTGTGCAAATGGTGTACAGGTCAACTTGCAAGTGGTAATATCTGCAAGATAAGATACAAAGGATAAAGAATAGGTAGGAAAGATGTCTGTAGAAACCAGATTCATCCTGCAGATTAATCAGGAAAGTTGTCTAGTGAAACCAGGTCTACTTCTGGTCCTAAAAATAGGATGAGCTGTATCACAGCAGATAAAATCACATTTTTTCTTCTGGGGAGTAGGGAGAGGAACATAAAACACAAAGGATGAACAAGGAAAAATGGGGAAGAAAGAAGCTGCCCATATCAAAGAGCTCTGAATTCACCTCAAACCTGTGTGACTAGGACCATCAAGGGCCATTAATACCACATATATGTCATTTGTTCAATGATATATATTCCAAGCTAATGTAGGATAAACTTATTAAGAACTAATCATTTGAATACGTAATGATAATGGCTGATAATGATCCAGACTGACAATATGTATTGTTAATGACTTGTCAATCCAGTAAAGTCTCATTTTGAAGAATGAAAATAGAATGATTTAAAAGTCTTTTAAAGACACCAGTTCAGTCAACACAGAACCCTCTAACCCCCTGACTTCCATATAGGTACATTCAGTGCAATAGGTGTGAAGACTGCTAAACCATTCAGAAAATATGTAACAAATATATACATACCTCTTCTTCATGAAAATGACAGCTGACAGTACAGGCATGCCTTGTCGTTTTTACAGTAGCCCAGTTATGTGACAAAGGTTTTCATTATACATAGAATTTTTATTAAATATAATCTTGAAATAAATATGCAGCATCTAGAGGGTGTTTCCATCACTAAGCTCATTTCTTGCCGAAGTCAATTCGCTATTCAAGTGACTATTGTCCAAAAAGAGAGATTTGACATTCACAGAATTTCTATTATCAAGCTTCGAACAAATTCCTTGCTGTTTCAAAGGAACTTCTGCCCTCCAAACACTATTAACTACTAAATGTTACCTCTTTAATATATTATAAGAATATACACGACTAGAACTAGTAGTCTCTACAAGACCAAGGTCTCACAGTAGTAGAAGCAAAACTAGATCATTTTTGTCATTATGAATGTTTAATAGGCACAACAGTACTCCTTTGTATAATGTAACCAAGAATGTAGAAGGGTCTAACAAACAAAACAGAGTCAATAAAAACAAACATCACTTCTGTAGGCATTGGAAGCATTGGTTTAGATAGCTCTTCATCCAGGTAGAAAAACAGAAAGGAAGGAGGAAATAATCATCATAAAAGAAGAAAAAGGACTCCTCTCATACATAGCGTTCTATTTTTCAATTGGACAGTAGGGAATTATAGATCTAACATGCCTGATATGACAACTATCCATTAGGTGCTTTCCCAGGTTTGGGTGACAGGGTGATGGTACTCTGCTTGGATGAGTTGCTCAAATCTTTTTCATCTTTCAGAATTGACACTGGATTATCTCTTAAACCAGTTAGCCTAGCTCATGGCTGGAGGCAGGGGTCAGGACAAGGAAAGGAAAAGCAAGACATCAAGGACTTGACTAAGAAAGCAATGAGTTCACCACCCACTATGTAGAGTAATTATAGATGGTATGGGACATAATGTCTCTATTGGCTATGGGGTAACAAATGGCTGTTATTTTTGGATGTCAAGGAGTGAAAAAAAGAATCCCAAAACACCCCAGATTGTCTGGGACAAGATAAACTCCATGTTTATCATTAATGAGCCAGATGTTCACAGGACAAATTTCATAGTGCATCACTGTAATATTGCTGGAGAAACCTGATTTTACCACCTGACTAGTCTCACCAAGCACCCCCAACATCCACCCGTGAGACCAGGAGCTCCATTTAACTGCCGGCCTGGACTTCCAGTACTTGCATGAGCTGTTTTGGAGGGTGTCTAAGCCTGTTTCCTGGATGGACCTTGGATCTATGTTCCAACCTTGTCACCCAGTCTTGTCTCTGCCACCATTTCCTGCTGTTCCTGACTGGTCTCCTTGGATGGACTCCCGTCTTGATGACTTTGACTTGTGTGGGATTGTCAATGGGTCATTGTGATCAACTGACTCTGTTTGCAGTGTTCAGATCCTTTGTGACTGAATCTTGGTCAGTGAGGGCACTGTTTGCACTGTGCCTCAGCTTTTAGATTGTCCCCACTTGTGAAGCAGTCCTGTTCTTGCTTATCCCTGACAATCAGTGAAACCAGAAACACTATAGCTAGATGATAAAATCAGAAAGCAACTTGTTGGAGATACAATTGTTACCAAATCCATTGTTACTTCAAAATCATTACTAATCACTGTGCCTGCATTGTCACTTCTCCTGTATGTCTGAAAAAGTATTTTATTTTGCAGCAAAATACAGCAACCAGTAGAGGAATGAAGTTAAAGACCAAAATATAGGGCTACTGCACAGCTCCCATCAACTTTTCTTCCAGACCTAGGTAAAAACTGGACAGAAGGAGTCTGCTGTCAAGCAAGTAGAGGTAGTGGGTCTGAATAAAGAAGGGTGAGGAATGGAGTAATTCAGTCAAAGTTGATGTTGAATCTGGTTGCTTCTGCACAGATACGAAAACTGGTCATTTGCTAATTTGCATGGATTTGCATACTAATGAAGACATAAAGGAGGAATATAAAATATATTTCAGGGCTTAACTGTTTTCTATTTTGAATTCTTTCAAGCAATGAATTTCAACCGTTTAGAAGTAGGTTGTCAGATTGCCAGTCAAATTGGGAAATCACTGATTTCTTGTGAGATACTAAAGCCTTGATTGTTTTGTGCATGGGGTCTGGTAACTCAGCATTGTGCTATCCAATCCGATGAATCCACATGGGTTGCCGTGAGGGCCAGACATTTCTGGGCTGATTTAAATACATATACCCACAGAAACCTTTAGGCTTTATAAGGAGTCCTGCAGGCATCACAACAGTTTGTGTTTGTCAGCTGACAGAGTCTTAGAAATAACATTCAGAGACTTCATTCTCCCACATTTGAGAAGGAAAAAGCAGCACTGGCATTCTTTTCATGCTTTTTCTATGGACTGCTGGACAGACAGAAAGTATATTGAGGAAGCTCCCAAAAGCCTCAGTTCCTGGAACTGAGTTCTCCAGAAAGAGTTCACCGCTGTGTTCACCACAGGCAAAGGGAAAAGTAAATCTGCATTGTTCAAGGTGCGAGGTTGTCTTTCATTCTTCTCAGCAGCTGAAATTAACTGCTGTCTCAAGGAAGAAAAGAGATTAGAGAGAACAGCCGATTGGATGAAGATTGCTCTCTATAGAAATATTTCTCATGGACTTGTTAAGCAGACATGACATTATACATCTGTAAGTCTATCTGGATTCATGTTAGATGTTAAAGTGGCAGGGGTATTTGCTTGAACAGAGGAAAGAAATATTTAGTGCAGTAAATAAATTACAAAACATAAATTCTGGTTTGTCCCACCTTGATTTCTGCTAGGAAAGAGTCCTGCTTTTCAGTCAGAGAAGTAATCCACCAACCTCTGCGCTATCAACAAAAAAGTAGGTCTCCAGCCTCTGTGTCATGCCTTTGCTAAAATATCTGCCTGAAGTTGTTTGTGTGAGACATGAATTGTATTTCACCTCTTTGTATGTGTTACTCAACACAGCTTCTTGCAAACAAACCTACTTTTTCCTTTTCTTGCCCTGATGAGTAATTAGCAATGCAGTGGGCTGTAATGGAAAGAATGATGGATAAGGAATGGCCTTGTAACCCTATGTTATATGAAGCATGAATAAAGATAAAGTATTTTTCAGAATTATTTTTCACATCATTCAATTAAAATGAAAATGTTTCAGTTTTCCACTTCCAGTTATCTCAGTTGTGTTCTGGGAGAGGCATTCCTCAGCTGTCATGATGGAGAAAGCTGGTAGAAGATTCTCTCTGTAAATTCAGCTTCTATTTTACAAAATATTAATTTCTCACATCCTCCTTTCTTTGTCATCCTTTGCCCTCTTACTTCTCTATCGTTATTCTTCTCCACATAGACTTTTTCCCTTTCTGTCAGGAAAATTGAATGCTTATCTTTTGGGAGTCAAGCTCTATATTAGAAAAGCTTACTTACAGTATGTCTCTCACACAAGCATTCAATTAAGAATTAATAATGGAGCTTCTATCTTAATTAAATATTAAATGGTTTTAAAAATACTTATTTAGCTTAATAAAGATGCAGAGATAAATTCAAGTCATTGTCTAATCTGAAGCTGCAAAACCTGTAAATTATGCTGTACTAAATACATTAGAGTTTTAAGAAAATACTCATTATTTTCCCAGTTGAAGTTGTATCAAGACTAATCTGAGGTTAAACCACAAAGACCTTACCTTAGTTAAAGAATCTCATCAGCACAAGCAAAACTTAAGAATTATCTGATACACCCAAAATATCTATATACACTAATAATCATCAGTTTATTTGTAATATGTATATATACATACGCACATAGAATTATTTAAATCAAATTATTTGGTAGTCTATTCTTCAGGGAAAGATTATTAAGTAAGAAAACAGGAAATATTTTATCTCTTGTCCTGGTTTACACTGAGTTAATATGTGCACTAGAGTTCCAGTAGAATTGAATGTCAAATCCTCAATTTTAGTAGTGATAACACTCTGGAAAAGATATAAACGGCTACTCATACTGCGGAATAAGGTTTCAAGATTACATCACTTTCTAGGGAATATGACAAGTGATACAGTCATTAATTCAGAACAACATAACTAAATACATTTAGAAGACTGACAAACAAGGAAGGCTTTGTCACAGTAATTATTGTCACAACGCAATGTTGCTACTCCAGCTGCAAATCAAACACATGGCTTTTCTTTCTGCTTGAACCTACATATAAACTATGTGAAAATACAACACAAATTTCTTCTTAGAGTCAGAGTACAAAAGGCAGAAGTCTTGTATTGACTTCATAAGGCATTCAGCATGAAAAAATGGGTAGAAAGAGGGCCCAATAGCCCTGGCAATCATTGCAAAACATTTTTATTACCTGCTATACATGATTCAAAGGAAAGCACAACCATCATTATTCAAATATATATTTAGATTAATCTTAACATTCGGGTTAACTAGAATCAAATCAAGGGTTGAAAAAAGAAGCTGACATAGGATGTTAAAAGTTAAAAGCATCTTAAATCCCTACAGAAGTCATTTGGGAACAAAAGTCTTTTCCTATTTAAAGAGTGTACGTTAGTCAGCATCATTTATATTTTACGTTAGGGCTGTAATAGTATAAAGGAGACTTTCACATGTTTTTTCAATAACCTAGATTTCCTTTGAAATATTTACTTTTATTTGTCCTTTTTGCCTCCACATGTCACCCAAATAATTTAATATTTTTTTGTTGATAAGATTGTAAGAATTAATACTTATTGGCAAATGTGTCTCTTAAACGTAACTGATGACATTTAAAATTATGCCAAGGAATAAATCATTTAGCTTTTCCATCTCACTAGAGACTATGCTTTATACACACATTTTGTAATATAAATCTTTTATCACATTGACATCAATAGAGAAGATGTAGCCCCTGCTGGATGGTTAAATAGAAACTTTAAGTATGTCATGAAACTCTTTTATGTCTTCCAAGTTGCAGATCTCCTTACCCTGCATTTATAAGTGTAAAGTGTCATCTTAACCTTCTATAATCCTACGGAGATTTAGATATATTCTATTTGTTAATTTTTTTTAAGTGACTCTGTTTAAAACACAGAGGAGTTTTTGAGTACAGTTCAGTGACACCATTGAATATAAAGATCATATTTAAAATAAGCATATTTAAATAATTTTATACTGTAGCTTTTGGCATATAGCATTTTTCAATCTTCTTGACCTTAAGACAATTTGACAACCTCTATCCTACCTATTTAGGTTTCCACTGAGTAAGCAAAAACCTCTGCCATGTGCCCATGAAAAACCTGGAAGATACCTTTGTCTTAAATTAAATTTCAAATTACTGTCAGTGCCACTCACTGAGAATGCATATGCAGAATTTCAGGCTGCAGGGGAACATGTGTTCTTTCAGAATTGTTCTCTATCATAATTATTCTGAAGTGAACAATTAAATCTAACAATCTGGAAAACCATTCTACAAGAACAGGTGGGTAAGCTGTCTGATCAAAGTAAGAAATCATTGAATACGGAAAAAAAGTGTCTATTCAAGGCCATAAACAGACCCACAGATTTTTGAGAGGTAATTTACAGTCTCATTTTATTTGCTGTCCCTCGATATTCTCAAAATAAAGTTTACAGAAAACAGAAGTCTTATCAAAGGCATTAATTTGGACCAGATGTCATTTTGAAAGCCCTTAACAGTTTTGAAGGCAGAGGAAAAAAGAGGACAAAAAGAATTACAATTCAAAACGGGTACTGAGCAAAAGAATAAGATATGTTTAAAGCAATAGAAACCTGACAAGAAACAGGATGCAGTATTTTAAAGTTTGAGAATTACCAGTTCATTTCATTGCAAGAATATAACAAGATGATGATGCTCAGTGACAATGGTCCTGACAGATTTCCTTTTGTACCACCTTCCAGCATCAGGGATGTTTGCAGTGTCACATCTTAAGACACTGCAAAAGTGGTGGTGGTAGTGTTGTTTTTTTAATTAAATCACTAATCTAAGAAAGGAGCATACTAATTTACATGTGGCCCATGAGTGAGGCTCCAGTACGGGATAAGCACATCAAGTTGATTATCACATAACAAGACAACTTCTGTCAATGTGAAGAAGAAGGAATAACTGTGTCAGTACGCAGCTATGGAGTGAGTTTTCCTGCAAGGTACCTCTAAGTTCAGGCCCATTAACAGTAAAACGCTGCATTCTTCCTGGCCTTCCTGTGGGTAACAAGCTTGGCAACTGCATTTGGAAGACAGGCTGCAGCACTTGCCAACGCATAAAATATGGAAAGCCCATGTCATGGGACATACATTTTATAGGTTAGGCCAGCAGGTTCACAGGTTTACAATCAGCTAGCTCATACAGAGCCACCTGAACCACAAATAACTGAAAACAAATTGAAAGGGAGTGGTAACTGACAGGAGTAGGGCTTGGAAAAAAGAAATCTGAAAATAAAACTGGCTGAAAATATTTTTTCCAGGTAATGCTTTCCTTGGAAAATGTAATTCATTAAAATAGAAAAGCTTCATAAAAGTGTATTGTTTTATTTCTTTTTAAGGAAAAAGTGTCAAAACATACTGTTGTCACTTTTACGTTTCATTTCAATGTTAAATAAATTTGCTTCAATGAGATTGGGACTTTATTTCTATTTAGTTTAAATCTATATTTCAGACTATATTTGACATCATAGAATATTGCGGATACGTAAGATATCTATATTAACTATAGTGTTTCAGAGTAATTGAAGCAATGTTTTTTTGTAAGATAAAAATTACTATTGAAATGAGATGATTTGACATTGTTAATACTGTAGAGTCAAGTAGCATCAAATAAATATTTTGGAATTTGTACTTTATGGGATTGAAATTCGAGTCTGTCATTCTAGTTGTGAGAAATAGACCCACAAATACCAAAACATTAGAATTACAGCGAAATTATAATCTAACTTTTTTCAAAAGGCTGAAGACAAATAGGGAAAAAAACAATGGAAGATATTTCACTTTTCCATGCTTAGAGTAGCAATGCCTTCTGTATTGGGGTGTATTGAACTGCCTTTGTGATCCTGAAGAAAAATTTTAGAATAAAAGGGAAGGTCACCAGAGTTTATGACAGACAGGCAGAACATTGCTGTTGGGGGCACTTGATTCAGATGTATATGGGGACCTTCTTCATAGATAGGAGTTAAAAAGCCATTTTTTTCAAAGTGATGTTTTTATCCTCAGAATCTGATGAGGAATTGTATCCTGCAAGAGTTTATTAATTAGCTTAGGTTTTGAATAGAAGGTTTCATGACCAATTACAAACAAACACTATTCAGTTTACACTTGGGAATGAATTAAGTGTAAGTTTTTGGAGAAAAAGGTAAAACCAGCTTTTCAGCAAGACTAGGTAAGCCACGTACAATGCCATTTGACGCAGGGTATATAGTCTGCTATACTTAAAACTGTTTATTCAGACATAAGCTGGCTATCTCCACCTTCATTGTGACATGCAAGCACCTCGTGCTAAATTTAAAATTTTGGAAAGTCAGGTCATAACTATTACAGTAGAAATTGATGGTTGGACTTGATGATCTTACAGGTCTTTTCCAAACTTAATGATTCTGTGACTCTGTGATAACTTCATAGTTACGTTATCAGTAAATTAAATATTAAAGGAAAATAACTAACATTGTGTTTATCATTCAGTCAGTAAGATGACAGAAAAATAAGAAACTAAATTCTTGTTGGATAACAAAAAGAATCCTCATTATCTTAGTGGCAGGAAATGGATCTTCAGAACTTCCTAGCCAAGGCATATATCTAGGCATAATGGTCAGATGTACATTGTCTGTCCTCTTTCTGGAGTACTTAGCTTGATGAAGACCTAAAATCTAGACTTTCCTGAGAAATATTTTAAACACTACAGTTTAATGAAAAAAATATGGCCATTCATGTTTTGAGATTAACTAAGTGCTGCCAATATATGAGTTTAGGCCAAGTGGGTCCCAATACTCAGAACAGTTTTTCAGTATTCCAAGATACAAGTATCATGGTAGTAAATCTTCTAGACACATACACTGGCAAAGTTTAAGGTATCTAGAAGAGTTTTGCAGAAGGAGTAGAAACACGGCTTCCCGTAACTGGGGCAATCTTCAGTAACTGAATTGCTGAACCAGATTTATGTTTGATCTTATCGGTAGTCGTTATTGCAGAATGTCTTTCTAGTAACACTCTACGAAGACAGAATGCCTCTTTTTCAGTATATGGGATATAATGAAAAACAAACTGTTAGAGCTTTGGGGAAATCAGGCTGTGGAATTTGGATAATGAGGTGTAACCAAGAACTGTTAAGACTGCCCTTGCTATCTCTTGTGCAACCCAGGGGAGTGGAGACTGGTCTGGCTAACACAGGGTGCAGATAAGGAGGGGGCCCTGTGGAGGCAGGACAGCCCTGCTTGTGGTCAGCAAAGACAGTAAAATAACAGGAATCTGAGGGGTTCTTTGTTTCTTCGAAAGGCTTCGTGTCCGGTAACTGACCTTTGCCTCATTACTGGTGAAATGCATATTACAACTCACACCCCTGCATATGCTAATGAAGATTATAGAGATTATGCTAAACATACATGACTATAGCACTCGTCTCTCCACCCAAATCATGCTACACGTTGCATATGAGGGGGGAACCTCGCAGTTTTGGGGGATAAAAGATGGAGAAAATGATTCTTAAAGTGGGAGAGAAGAACCTCCATACCTGACGGACCAGTCGACGGGCTGCATTCTCTTCCTCCACCCCAGGCAGGGACGCCTCTCTGGGTAAGCGCTGCGCCTCTCCCCCTCTGGGTGACAGTTATCCCTGGGTTCTTGTATTACTATCAAGTTTGCTAGCAATATTAACCTCAATTAGTACCACTATTGTAGTTAGTGAATTTATCAACGGCAATCTCGAATCTGTTTCTGTCGCTTTCAATAAAATAACTAATTTCAATTTTTGTGCATCTGCTCAGTGCAAGTCCTTTTGCTGGGGCTCTGATAAATGAATCAGTGAAAGTCCTGGGACTCTGACAGACTAATTTCAAAACTGCATTCCTTTTAACACGACACAGGCACAGAAGTTTTGATAGTCTTGGGTGACAACAGATGAAGTCAAACCATGCCTAGATGCCTCTTCTTCTGAGGATTTAGCTAGTGAAGAAGACTTAAATAGATATATCCAAGTCTGTATGTCATGATGGGATGCAACGCACTGATCTTCAAGCTACCACTAACTCAGGCTGTCATTTCCACATGGTACAGTGCCATATCATACAGAAATTCTAGCTTAGGTATGGAAGCAGTATGGGTGGATCTGCAGCATCCATAGAATGCTGGAAAGCAATTCTTAGTAGCTAGAATATTAATGCAACTATGCTCTTTGCTGAAGCACTCTTTGCCAGGGACAGCTTGGGTTACTTTTCACAGCACTTCTCTGTAGACACATTCTACATCATTTAGATGTCCTGGAAATGGTACCTTTAGCCTTGTAGCTTTGTGTAGGAGTGAATAATTTATGTGTGAGCTGTTTATGTTTGAATGTTTCAGTGGGAACACTTCTGTGTTACAAAATAAGGTTCACTAATTCAATTATAGAGCTCTGAAAACAGTAGGACTGGTTTCTCTATTCACAGTAAGAATGCCAAGATGCCTGCGGATAGGTAGGTATGTCTGTCAGTGATCACAGCACCCACTGTGAAGAAATGTGCTTCAGAAAAAACATTTCAGATTTTGAAAGTCAACAGAGCTTAACAGCAAGATACAGACTATATGCTCTAGGCAACTATCTTTGGCATTGCAACACCTAAAAATCAAGCACCTTGCTCTTCCTGGGCAATACAAACCACCTTCTTTAATTACGTTGGCCTATCTATTTAGTCAATGGCAACATATTAGGTTCCTCTAAGAAGCAATTTCAAATAGCTGAGTTGCCTGGACTTTCAAATGACTGCACACAGAACCTAAACTCTTTGACAGGAGAGCTCAAGCAGGAAGCTGTCTGCTCGGGGGGATATGCTGAGTCCTAGAGCACAGTCCTGGAGCTAAAGAACATGGGCCAGCCTGCACAGACTCTGCTTCAGATTGCTGCATCCTTGACTAAGATCAGGCAACAAATTCTCTTTAATAAAGTGCACAAAGAGTTTGAGGCAGTGGTCCTCTTCTGTGCAAAAGCCTAGTTGACTACACAAAAACACAGAAGAAAAGAGTTAGGTTCCTCAGTGTGCTGCTTTTGGCTGGGGTAGAGGTAACTTTCTTCATAGCAACTAGTATGGGGTTGTGTTTTGGATTTGTGCTGGAAACAGTGTTGATAAAGCAGGGATGTTTTAGTTACTGCTGAGCAGTGCTTACACAGAGTCAAGGCCTTTTCTGCTCCTCACACCGCCCCACCAGCGAGTAGGCTGGGGGTGCACAAGGAGTTGGGAGGGGACACAGCCGGGACAGCTGACCCCAACTGACCAAAGGGATATTCCATACCATATGACGTCATGCTCAGCATATAAAGCTGGGGAAAGAAGAAGGAAGGGGGGGACATTCGGAGTAATGGCGTTTGTCTTCCCAAGTAACCGTTATGCATGATGGAGCCCTGCTTTCCTGGAGATGGCTGAACACCTGCCTGCCGATGGGAAGTGGTGAATGAATTCCTTGTTTTGCTTTGCTTGCATGTGCGGCTTTTGCTTTACCTATTAAACTGTCTTTATCTCAACCCACAAGCTTTCTCACTTTTACTCTTCCGATTCTCTCCCCCATCCCACCTGGGGGGAGTGAGCGAGCAGCTGTGTGGTGCTTGGTTGCCAGCTGGGGTTAAACCACGACACTCAGCATCAAATCTCGTCTCCCATTTGCAAGCATTTGAGCATTACTGTTCAAGCAGCAGGCATGGCACAAAAGGCAGACAATGGAGTGCATATTTCTCCTCCATATTTTTCCTCCTCCTCCCACATCTTGAATCTGATATTGTGTAATGAGGAATGCAAGTGCCATGGGGCTAGGAAAGCAGTAAGCAAAGGTGAAGAGAAGGCTAAAGACTGGTGGTCTGCAGTCTGAAGGCTCCATTCTGCTGAGGAAAAGCAGAACTTAGTTTTGCTCACAACACTGCTTATGCATTTTTCATCAGAGTCATTGGACAAAAAGCAGAAATAATCTGAAGGAGCAGAAAGTGGTTTTGAATGGAGGTGGACATGGGTGCTGTGCTTTATACATAAATCAATGGTGTCTGTGTTTGTTAGACATGCTCAAAGAACCCTTGACAGTTGGGGTCCCTCTGGGATTCAGGCTGAGTTTCAACACCTTCCTTTCATAGATTTCAACCACACAAAAGCTTTGCTGTCCATGGTGTAAGTGCTTGCAGGGTGAGCCAGTGAAAGGAACATACTTTAGGAATCAGTTTTGAAACCCCATCTTTTCCATTGCACCTAAGTTCAACTCAGATGTCTAGCAGGTAGTCTGAAGGCTGTTAAATCTTATAATTCCTTTTGTTAAAGTGTTACTCCATGCTTTTCCATAAAACAATGTCTAAACAGGTTATGGAGAAAAAAAAAATCACTTTGTGCACATTTCCTGCATATATTTGCATGCTGGGCGCACCCTGTGCATTGGTATCAAGACGAAGGTTGCACTTCATTCATGATTTCTTTGAAAGAGCAGAGTTACAGAGTTACTTTGTGCTCAGGAGCTCAGGGATTAACGTCTGGCTGGCTGAGGCGCAGACGCACCCTCTGGACCCTTTGTAGCAAACTGCAGCTACATTAGGGCTGGACAGATTTTTGTTGAATGGGGTGGCAGTTTGTACAAGGATGGCAGTCCAATGAGGGCTGGTATCCTGCTCCATCAGCTGCAAAAGCCCTCTGAGAACAATGTGAGCTGAAATAAAAGCTGGTATTTTGCATTGCACCAAGACCAGTAGTCACATTTTGTTATGTGGCAACTCTTCCATCCTTCACTGAGACAAAGTATCTTCTTGCATCCTTCATGTTTGTATTGATTCTCTCAGCCTATGAGGGCAAATGCTGGATACATCATTGTGTTACAGCTTGCATATCATCTTTGGCAGTTAGAGGGCTCTTTGGTTCACATCATACTTTCTTCTTTTTGTTGCAAGAAACCTGACCAGACCCACTATTAGCACATCAACAAGTAGACAGGTGTAAGCTTTTACCCACACAACCAATAAACTTCTTCATGCTGCAGCCTTTACTATGTAGCAGAACTCTAATACTGCCTCATAAGAAACGGAAAAAAAAAATAGTCTGACATCTGTCACCATGAGTGTCAGCAGCCATCAGCTCCCTAAACACTTGACCTCAAATAGGACAGATTGGAGTACATATATGGCACACTGTCCCCTTGTAAAGTGTTTCCTGAGCTATGTTACACAACCCAATACTTTCCAGAGACTTTATAGAGACTGCGCTACTCCTGATTAAGGGTACATTTTATAACATATACACATCCAGGCAGACATAAGCTTATGCAGTTACAGATGAGGGGAGTTTGCTCAGACCTACCACCAACCTTTCTGGGATCACATATTACGTGTGTGAGCAAGGCAGAGTTCCACAGTAGTTGGCAGGTAGTCTGTGTAGTTTTTATTGTTTTAATACAGCAAGTAGAGGCAAGTTTTTATTTTCTAGGTGAAGAGGGTCAGATTAAGCACATTTATGTAAGTACCACTACTACAGTACATACAGTTTAGTCTGGAAGAGCTTACAGTGTGGATGTAACAGATCACAGAGATCCAGCTAGTGCCAAACCAAGCTGATAAATCTAGCAAGCATCATGGCACCAGCTTGGGTCCTGAAGCAGTAGGTGTCTATTTTATAATGCTGCATCAAACTGAAACCCCATCTTTCACAAAGTATTTTGCCAGGAAAGCAAAGCTAGCTCACAAGGATATTGAAACTTATTACAGTTAACCTGCCATTTCCATAACTCATCACAAATATGCAAATGTGATCTGTAAAGACAGAGCAATAAGAAAGATGTTCTCTCAAGTGAAAGACTGGTCTTGTTATACCTTTACAGACTAGTGGAAACTTTCTTTATTCTCCCTGCAGGCAAATTCATATATAGTCTGTATGTAAATTAAGGGAGAAATTAAGTACACAAGGTTTTATTCCATTACCTTCCATCTTTTGGACCAATATGCACATCTTCAAAGTGTGATCTATGAAGAAGATAGTCTGTTATATCTTCATTTCTCTCTTCTACTAGTCTGTAGAGGGAGAAAACATTACACGTGGCAAAGGAAAGACCAGAATCAGCCCCAAAATGTTTAATATGGGTTTGCTTCTTTTGTTTGTGAATAATTTTAAAAACAAATAATCTGTATGACTCACAGCAATAAGCAGCTATTCACAAGATTTCAGCATTTCAAAGTTCAGATAAAAAGGATATGTTTTTAAATGTGTCTGAACTTAACTCTCCTTCCCTTTTTGGTATGCAGTAGGTCATTCACATGTTAATCAGCTGTCTACTTTCCAAAATTTTGATGCTGCTACCAAATGCAACTTTTTTGATGAAGACTAACTGTCTGCAGATGTTGCATTCAGTATAGCCAAGGATTAGCTTGGTGACATTGTATTAGAAACTATTAGCCTAAAAATAGAGTTGTTTCATGACACAACATCAGTTGTAAATTTGTTGGTTCATCTGTAAGCCAACTGGTTATTGCAGCACACAATGTAAATTTAGTCTTTATTTTGATTGACAAGGCTCCTCAAATGTGTCATTAACCTGTTCATGGACACTCCAGTCTCTCAGTCTTTCCCAAGGAGATGCAAGTTATTTAAAGGGATCTGTCCACTTAGGACAGATACTCAAAACCAGGAGCTCTTTTTTTCATTTTTTATTCACGTTTACTGAAATCTGAAATTGAGTAAATAGAAAGCAGACAACTGGCTTGCAAAAAACTGAGTGTCTTTTCATCTTCACTAAAAAAAAAAAAAAACCAAACCAAACCACAAAAAACCCAAAAAAAACCCAAAAAAACCAAAAACAACAACAAAAAAAACCAAAAACAAACCAAAAAAACACCCCTAAGCATTTTTCATGATCGAATGTTTGGTTAAGTTGCACCAGAGGATGTTTAGATTGGGTATTAGGAAAAATTCCTTTACTGAGAGAGTGGTCAAACATTGCAACAGGCTGCCCAGGGAGGTGGCGGAGTCCCCATCACTGGTGGTGTTCAAAAAAAGTGTAGACATGGCACTTCGGGACATGGTTTGGTGAGCACGGTGGTGTTGGGTTGATGGTTGGACTTGATGATCTTACAGGTCTTTTCCAACCTTAATGATTCTGTGATTCTGTTATTTCTTACTGTCTTGTTTTTATTCACATCCATTTATTTGAGTATTATTCAAGAAAATGAATAATGTGAAAACAAAAGTTATTTTAGCAATACAACCTGTTTTACAAGGGAATCTGTGTTTGTGGGCTTTGTAGTCAAATTTTGCCAACTTGGGAAGGCTGGAGTTTTTTACTAAATTTCTAACTGAAACCTGTGGTTTCCAAGTTTTTATTTTCTAGTGGGGAAATAAAAATAAAATTATTTTGCAACATCTCCTTACCACCAGCAAAGTATGAGGTCAAATTATATCTATTTGGCTTAGGGAAAGAAAGACCTTATCCAGTTGCATTGTTCAGCAGGATACCATTGGCATGAGTTGAAAAACTTTTACAGTTCAATGAAAAGCATTCCTTCAATAAGAAGGTCTGAACCCTCTACCCCTCAAATATTTGCAATGGCTCTGATAATGTTAACAGCATTTCCAGCAGTTTTCTTAACAGTGTTAACTGCAGAGTGATCTCTGTGAGGAAGTCCCCAAACACCGCTGCAGTTAAGAAACACGTGTACAAACACAACATGACTGCTAAGCCAGCTGCCCAGCAGCTAAGAGAAATTCATCTTGCCTGGATTTCCCTTAAAGCTGAATTTCATTGTTCAGTTTCACAGAAGCTTACAACACATGAAGGAAAAGATCGGTGCCATCTCTCCGGCATATGCTAAACAGAAAAGGTTTTTCTTGTGATATACAAAAAACCTTTTTTTCAGAAGTTTTATCCTTAACAGTAGATCTTTAAAAATTTCTGGACTATGTGATATGTCTTCAAAAATGTAGTTTTAAAATCTCTCTGTGACAGGGACTTTTTAAGAACTTTATTCAACACAGAGAAGAAACTAGTAGAATGTGGGGAAAAAAAAAAAACAACAAAACAAGGCAGTTGAAAGAAAACAAATAAGATAAATACAGAAGAATTCTTTTTTTCCCATCAACTATTCCTTAAGACAACTCTCTTTGCCAAAATACTGATTTAGTAATAAAATATGGGTTAAACTGATTCCAGCAACTAGTTAACAGAAATTTTTTAGGAAAGTAGGATTTTAGAGACCAAATGGAATTGTATCTTCTATTCAGAGGTGTTTTGGTTTTGGATTTTTTTTTTTTTTTCTGTCAGGTTTTTTATTCCTCATAGTTGTATCTGATGATGGATGTTCAGAAAAAAACCTGCAAAGCAATTTTTTCTCTTCTTTGCTAACAATAAGCCGTTTTAGCACTTTTCATTTTTTCTATTTAAAATATCCAGAAAGAATGATGATATGGCTATGGAAAAATTGGGGAGAAGAAGTAAGTTAGTACTGAACACACTAAGTAGGATCCAGTTAGCTAAATCTCACCAAAAATTTCACAAAACTCCCTGGATAAAGTTAAATACAAGTTAGAGACCTTAGTTTCTGGGTATGTACTGAAGTGGCTATGTTGAAGAAAGTACGGGAGAGAGGAAGACCAGTTCCGCTTTTGCAAGTCTTCAGAAATGCCTGACTTTTTCCAGACATTTTGAGGAATCTTCCACAAAGTTAAGTTGCATTTTCATCCCTCTGATCAAGGTACTTGAATTTCACAGTGGCTCCTAAAATAAACTAATTGGTGCTTCAAAATAGATTTTACATATAGACTCAGTTCATACAGTTACATGTTATCTCTACTTGTCACATCATATAAATATGAATATAATTGATATACTTTAATATAACACAATCTGATCTGTTTGAGTTTGTGTATTTAACCACAAATATTACTTATCCAGTTATTTGTTTCAAGTCCCATATGCCATGATTGAGTTGTAGCATGTTACTTATAAAAGTATTAAGTCTTGAGTTGACTACTTCAAGTAATGTAGATTCTTCCACTGTAGAGAATTAAGAGTTTTCTTTTAAATAATTTTAAAACAAACTGATTGGAACAGTTTTAACCTGCCCTCACTTTCTTGTTGGGACAGTTTGCAGAACCTTAGTTTGTGTTACAAAAAACCCAAACTATTTTGTAGGGTATCTATTATTACTATTTTACAAAGAGCTTAAAGAGTATAAACCTATTTATAAAGCATAGCTCTCTGTTAGCACAACTGAGCAAGGTACTGAGCAATCTAACTTATAACCAGAAATGCACTTAAGCACATTTAATTTCAGTTCCTATAGTGGCTTTCCTGGCTGGAGCTCTAACTGTTCAGCAACTTGCTTGATTCAATTTTAAAAGAATTCACTAGCCAAATGCTTTCTGTTACACCAAGAAATAGCATGACAATTAGTCGATAATGATGAGAATAGTAAGAAGGATTATAGTCATAATGTGGTTGCACATTTTAGTTTATGTGTTGTTCTAATATTTTAGAAGTGGATATTGACTCCCTTATGCTGTTATCCCAAAGCAGTCGTTTTTTTGACAGAGATTCACATTTTAAGGTCAAATTTAAAATGTAGGGGTTAAATCTGGTCTTATTCTGGAACAAAGGCTCTGTGGACCAATGCAGAGATTTTTATGCATGTGAGGAATACAAAAATGTAGCTAGAGATGTCATGAACAAGCAGATGGAGAAAAAAAAATCAACATTCAAGACAGAACAAAAAGTGCTAAGAGAAAAAAGACTGCTTTCAAAATAATGGCAGTTCCCTGTTCTTCCCCTGCCTCCCTCCCTCCCCAATCTCAAAAGACAGGTCATTTTCTGGGTGCCCAAACAGTGACTGCTTTTTTAGGTGCTAATAGGCAAAAGTAGCAGGGACATTGCCTGACTCTGTGGACTGACTATAAAGTGGCTTAGACAAGTCATTGATCCCTATATATTTTATTCTTTAGATAGGTTTCACATATGTCCACGCGAACAACTTTTCCACTGGATTTATTTTAGGGGAGTATAAACAGGAAACTTGGGTAAGTTGGGCAGTGTCTTAATTTAGTTCAAGTTGCCGTAGTTTGCAGGTGAAACTATTCTGTAAAGATAAAGGATTCTGTAAAGTGTGAGTTAAAACAGAACTTTGAAAGTATATTTAAAAAAAAAAAGGGACATGGCTGGGGTTATAGGATACAAACATCTGGGCGAGTCATTGTAAGTACTCTTTTAGTTAATGACAGAATTAGGTAACTTGCCCAATAGCATGCAATTCTTGTCAACTGAAGATAAATATCTAAAATAGATCAGTTAACTTGCATGTTAGAAGTCCCTATTTCTCTTCATTTACAAAAAGGAGAGTCCAGGATAATTAATTTTGATGTACAAAATTAAAGCTCAATTTTGTTGTATAAGTATGCTTATCTAGTCCCATTAAAATGCGGAAGGATATCCAAGACATCTGCACAGTGTTGACAGATATGACATAGGACCTGGAAGAAACACAATGTAAGAGAAAAATTCAGTCCTTAAATTTAAGTGTCACAATGTAAACCTCTACCTATGAGCTATTTTTCTAAACTCTCATTATAATCAATGGGGTCAGCTGACTAAAAGTTGATCAAATAGATCTTAAGTGTCACGAATGTACTAGCCATTACTACAATTTACCTTTAGGGTGAACTGAATGCATGCATCTGGAACAGAAGCGACCCTTGGCTGGGATTCCTTTGCCTGGACTAGACTAGGGGTCAGGCTGACCCCATTTAGGATGGACTTCACCCCACAATTGTGTTTTGTCACTTAGCTTGCTTTTTCTTCTGATTTTGCAAATCTGCCAACAGGTACACCCATGTAAGTCACACATAACTTCCTTGCAGAAGTGGGTGTCTACTGCTGTAACTGACAGAAAAATATAATGAACTTTCTGAACTCAGATTAAGTTCTATGGATGATTGGAAGTACTAATTTTCAGAACATTTAATGGCCAACTTCCATTTTTCAGAAATGTAAATAGTTTTGCTTGCCTAGACTGTAAATTATTTGGACACAAACTGACTAGAAATCGCTAGCAGGAGTTGTCATTACAGCTTCACACATTTCTGCTTATTTGGAGGTAGTATCTGCATGCTTGGGTCCAGTGCATTGCTCAGATGCCTTCTTTCCCTTTAGTTTCCCATAGGAGTTTAAGAAGTTACTTCTGACAATTACAACATCTGGAATGTGATTTAGTTGCCCAAGCCTTGGCATCCAGTGCTATTTGAGATTCTCTGGGATATTCAGAATGCTTGCACAGGTCTGGCAGATACAACAAAAGAACAGAGCTTATGATACAAGAAATCCATTTTCTTCTGGAATGGCAGCTGGAAAACACAGACACACACACACAAAAAAGCTAAAATTAAGCGCAGACACATATCTCACATACAGAGTTTTACATTGTATCACTTTATATGTAATTTGGGAATCACTCCCAATTTTTCTTTCTTTCTTCCCCCTCCCCCCCATTACACTGCCAAAGAAAAGTCATTCTTCTTTTGTCTGGGAGATATATTGGCTGTTGACATTTCTAAAATAAGACAACACTTATTTCAGCACTTCAGGCTGTGTACTATAATGTGCCTGATCTTCATACCATATAAACTTACTTCTTACCCTCTGACAACTTTAATTTTACACTGGTGTTTCATCATGCATTACTTAAAAAGAGATAATTTCTCTGGCAGCAATGTACTAGCACTACATAAGAATGACTGCAACAGCCACTGGCCAACAATCTAATGAAACAATACAAGGATAAAAAGCACAAGGAAACTGAAGTGAGAGTGCCAATTCTTGTCTTATTGGTATGTTTTCACAGAAAGCAGCAGAATTACTTCAGAATTATATAATGGCTAGTGGACATATGACTAGTCCTGTATATCTTGAAATATTAATCTCTCATTTCTAAACTATTCAGTTTTTGTTTTTTTTTTTTTATTGCTAGGGCAAATGGTAAAAGAAACTCACTGAGGACATAGCCATAGCTGCTACTGGGAGTTGCTAATGCTGAGCCAAAATCATGCAAGAAGAATAGAGCACAAACAAACAATTGTTTTTGCCTGGCACTTTTAAATCCTATTTTGTGTTCCTGTCACCAGCTCAAAACTATACATGCCACTTAATTGATTTTATTTAGCACACACATAGTAACTACATTTGGTGTTTAAATCATATAAACCATCTAGCACAGAAAAACAGTGATAATGGTAGCTATTGTGATATGTTTTTGGAGTCTATCCAAACCACTAAAAAGAGTCAGCTGTTACTAACATACAGACATCTGAAGTTTATTTGTAGATGAGTGAGTGAGATGCTTTGCCCAAACCAGCAGTTGGAGGCACAAGCCATCACTCTATCCTCCTAGCCACTTCTGTGCCCTCAGAAACTTACCCAGCTGTGGCCTCTGATACTCAGTCTCTCCAGGCAACCTGGATGCTTCCTGTTTTCTATTGATTCATCACTTCCTCAAGGACAGCAAATTCTAATTTTGCCCGTTTCATGCCATTTTTCACTCCTGTATTCCAGAACCAGATGGCTTTAATAGCAAAACAACAGATTTATTTCATAAACTTAAGGTCAGTCCTATAATTACATTTGTCAAAGCAGACTAGAGAATATATATACATATATAGAAATGCAGCACTAATTTAAATGTAACAGGTTTTCTTCCTAGCTGGTATGGTACTTTTCACCTAAACTTTCTTCAGTGTCACAGCTTCATCCTGCAGAATCCTGTACTGCATTTTTAATAAAATAGATATTTTAGAAAAATATCTGGTCCCGATCTATAGGCATCCCATAACACAGCTGAGAAAAATCAGTAATATATAGTAAAATCACAATACAAAGATAGAGAGATGTTCAATCCCCTTCAACAAAATAAGATCCAGCACACTTAAACCATTCCTCATTTTGAAAGATTTCTCAGCTGTAGCCTTACATAGTTACAAGAACAGGGTCTTAGGTCATGTAGTCTTTTTAGCTTGATAAAAAGTCACAGATGGCACCAGTTTTGGTCAACTTGTGTCAGCTGATAAAACTTCAGCACTGTTGTGAGTCTGAGGACTAACGAATTCCATTGGAAATCACTAATCAGTAATTCATCTGCAAACCACCACAAAAAATTATCCCCTTAGTCAGTCACCACAAGATGACAGGTGAAATCCAAGCATCTAGCTGCCAGCACTGCATTTCAAATCCATTCTTAACTCACCAAGTGCTATGCCACTTTCAAGTTGTACAGATGTTTCTTCTGCCTGTGGAAGCGTTTGAGTACTCAGACTCCATCAGAAAATTATTTCTATGTCCTAATGGGTTTTGTGATGCTCACATCTGCCTGACCACCCTTTGTTTTAGAGACTGCCAGAGCTGATATCACTCTGCTGGCAAATCAAGAGCTATATTGTGTTTTCCTGTAAATAATACTTTGCCTTGCTACCTGGAGAAGGAAAAGTCAAACATTACAGGCTAACATTTTGTCTCATACCCTTTACTGTAGGAATTAAGTCTGAACTCCGGTTTTGGTGTCCTCATAATGTATCAAATTTTATCATAGTGTACCACATAATATGCAACAGTTTGTTTTAAAGGCTTCATTATTCCAAAAATACTTTTTGTATCTAGCCCCTATTAGGGGCTACTGTTCTGTAAGACTTTTAAACATGTTTTACAAACTTTACAGTTTGTTACACCATTTCTTTATGCTTGGTGAAACTCCATGCTTTGTGTCAAATAAGCTAAAGCAGATCTTTTCCTCTTGACTTGCCCCTTCATCTCTTCATGTTTATCTGTCTAGATTATAGTTCTTCAGGCAGAAACTCTGTATTTTTTATATTCTGTAAAGTGATTAGCATGCCTTCCTTGCTGGATAAAACATATTCAGAGCTTATACAATATTATACCAAAAGGTGTTTCTTTTTTTTAACAACCTTCTTGAAATAACACTCACCTCCCAAGACGTCAAAGAAATAATCAGTCTTCTTTAAAAAGATGAAAGGAGCAATTCTAGTACTAGTTTATATGGACTTGTTTTCAGTGATCAAAAATAAATATAGGAGCTACACAACAAAACTTGAGTGAGAGCCAGTTCTAAAACTTACTGAGTAATATTAGCTGATCTTTTTTCATTTGTAGCAGTTGTGACCAGTTCTGAGCTTTTCAAGTAGATTTGTTTTTTCAAAAGATGACTTTGCAGGGATGAAAATGGAAGTGTTTTTACTCAGTTATGTCACAAGGTAGTCATTACTTTATTGTCACCTTTTGGTTCCTGAGTAGTGCTAAAAAATCTTGTTCAACCCTAGTTCTTTAGCTTAAAGTTCTCATACCTTAAGCAACAACGTAATCACGGAATTCTTTTCCATGGATGCTTCTTTCTACTCAGAGCTGAGACCACAATATTATTTATTATTTGTAGTTCAATAGCATATATCAAATGATCAGTAGGTGAGTATGAGGTTAATGTAAGATTGTGACAGGACAAAAGAGAAGTGCTGAAAAGTCCCAGCTGATGGAAACCTGAGAAGCAGAGAGCGGACAAGATACAGTTCCTCTGAGTAATTTCCAATGCTTTAATAACTATATGCAGAAAAAAATGCATTTCCCATTTACTTCAGAAACCAAAGAAAAGTTTATCATTGATTGAAATAGGCTTTGATGAGTTTTTAATCTATATAATTTGGGTTGTAATTTCTTGGTCAGCTCCATGCAGCATATTGAACTGGATCAGAAGTACAGTAAAATGAAAAAGACTGAGGAAAGCAATTTGTGCCCTGTTCTTTTCTCTGCTCCAAGAAAGAAGTTTCTCTGCTTGCATGCAAGGATGGACACAGGGACATAAAATCCATATATATGTGTAGGTACAGATTTAGAAACAGGTATATATTTGACTGCACTAGTCATACATCCATTGAAATATAGCTTGCACAGTTACTGTCACACTGGTGACAGGTAATCAAGCAAAAATAACTTAGGTCCTATCTTTTCTTTTTCTTGAAAAGATATACTATTTCAGTAATGCTTCTTCTCTGAGAGAATTGTCATTGGTAAGGAAGACCTTTTTAGAGAATTCAGGGGTATTTTACGTACACCTCATTTCCTTGCACAATGAGGCAGAACTATGATGAAAAGTTTTAGTGGGAAGTTATAGCAGAAGTCTTATGAGATCTCCTTGGGCTGTCTTCTCCTCTATCATTGACTGGAAAATAACATTTTTCTGCATATTGCTTTCTTGTATATTTGTATCTGAAGACATTTTTAGAGTAGCTTTCAACACAGCACTTCTTTCCAGACTTATACTTTGAGATGCTTACCACTGATGCTTTTCACTAGTTTACTGTAAAGAATAATATTCCAATATGATAGCTGGAAGGAGAATTTCCATTTTGAAAATATGGAAACAAACCAGAAATTCCTGCTAAAGCACCATTTCTACAAGCAGTCTTAGTGATAGAGTGAGGGCAAGATCAGTGTCAAATGACAGCAAGAAACAGTGAGCAGATGTGAGTAGCACAATTATCTGTACTTTTCTCTCATTATCTTTTTCCAGATGAATAGCAGCTGGACAGCATGATGAAACTGTAACATTTCTTCTGACTGGAGAGCTACAGTATAAAAAGATATTCTGTGGGTAAGCTGGCAGAAAGCTGAAGTGTTGCAAAGGCTGCTTCTGTGACCATGCAGATGATCAGATGATTCTGTGATTCCAGGAAAGTTCTTAGCTTTCAGACTGAGATTGGTTTAAAAGAGAAAAGAGTACTGGAAAGGGACTGAATGTTTCTTGCTTTGACTACCATAAATAATTCTAGCTAGAAGTTAGCTTTTGTGTATTTCCACATAAATAAAGACCATAGTTCAAAGGTAGAAGTGTTTATGCTTTCACTCTCTTTACTTTTAAAATAGTGCTTGTACAAAGAGAGATCTGCCTTTTTCCCTATAGGGCTAATGAGCTGTCATTTGTTCAAAACGTGTAGTAAACTGGGTAGAAGAATAATAGTTATAACTCTATTAATTTGGCTTGCCACTTCTTAGTATTGAATCCTATTTAATCTACCTCTGCAAATAGTTGGCCCAAATGACATATGCCCAGATGAAAGAGGATAGTCTACTAGAAAGAGTCTCCTGGGTCACAGAGTCTACACTTCCTCTGTTACAAGTACTAATTGTGTCATATTCCTTTCTTAAATGTGTTGAGATCCCTTTTTAGTTCCATTGGAATGCAATTAGAAAATCTATTGCTTTGGTAACTAGGAATCTTCCTGTAATTTCCAACCAGTTTATTTTGATTCAGCATTGCACAAACTATGCTCCTTAGCTGCAATATCTTGTTTCCTTCCCTGGCATTTATGCTCTTTACAGATACAAAAATCACCTCTCACCCTTTATTTTACTAAGCGTTTTACTTATTTTTCTTTTGAGGGTCTCTGTTCCCTTCATAAACTCAGCTGTCCTTCTCCGTAACTACTCAGTGTCTCCTTAGTTTCTTTAAATTAAGTCAAGAGTGTCCTGTATAATAAAACTAGTGCTTACCTCTCTGATAAATATCCCTTCTGATACATCCCAGGATGTGCATTTGCTTTCTCAAGCCCTTGTCACATCATCATCATACTGAGTTTGAAGTAGCAGATGTAACCACCGAGTGACATGGCTCACCAGTCCATAAGCATTATTTTTCAGCCATAGATCTGATGACAAGAGACTGGTGGTATCATTCTGGACATGCAGGTCTTCTGCCTTGAACCATTTCATTTGAACTTCGAAGTCTCCCAGTACAAGGGAGGCCAGAACTTCTGTCAAGAAGTTTTCTTCCTGCAAATCTGTGACATTATCTAATGTTGGGGTTTTTTGGGGGGTTGGGGTTTTTTTTTTCAGCTATTCACACGGACTACTTTATTTCAGTGTGATTTAATGTAATTATACATTTCAATTTTATTAAGCAGAATTTTCTTGAAATTAATGTTTTGGAAATGAAAATAAAGCCTGACTAAAAGTAGCTGAGTTTTCTATTTTCCCTCCCACTTTTCTCTTGATAATTCATAAACTACCACAACACCTATGTTTTAGAAACTTTCCTATCAAACAATATTGCTCACTATCAAGTCTTACTGAACTAAACAACTCAGTCATCTGTCCTTCACTAGTAATTATGATAGGTCACAGGTATACAAAATAAAGCCTACAGTATGCAAATGAATATAGGAGAATGCATTTGTTTATATTACATTATTCTTCATACAGAAGTTCAGAAAGTTCTGTCTAACCAGAAAACTAAAATTTGTGCATAAACCTATTTTGCCCATTAAATACATCTAAAATTCAAGGTATACATTCTAGAGTCATCTTCTGGACAGAACTTTTTTTTCCTAAATGAGGGCTTTGCCTAGCAAAGGCAAAGGTTAAACTCCCAATCATTATGTAAGTTCAGAGCCCTTAGTGTTTGTATGTGTCCCTCAAAGTTATTGGCGGCTACAGGCAACAGACTAAAGAATTCCAAGTCCTTATGATACAGAAGTGGGTGGCAGCTTTATATACTAACATGAGAAATAGTTGAATGTTGGAAAAAATATACCCTTATAAAATTATCATTAGCATACTTAAATACATTTGCTTTGAATATACTTTCTGTTCACTGTCTATAACTGAAGAAGACAACAGTTATAGTGAAAGTTCTGTTAATTGTAACTGTAGGAAGAAAAAGTAAATGGAATAATTTTGTCTTTTTGTCATTGGAGAATGACACAGCAAATAATAACTATGCATTAAATCAAACTCTAAGTAATTTATGGTTCTGAATGTATTCTATTTCTGATCTTTTACTAGCTTAAACTAACTTACCATCACCATTTTCCCCATATCATTTTTGCTGCAAGGTCAGAGAGCACTTTTAGGCTCCTAACTGCTTCATGACTTAAAAAGTAAGTTCAGTTTAATATTTTAATGAATGATCAGGAACTGAAATATAATCTGCTTGCACACCTCAGTGTCCATCTTTTCATAAAAAGATCCTGCTGTCAGGAATTGCCTTCATATTCGACTTATACACAATCGAGTGCACCGTCAGTGCTCAGCAGCCCAGATGGAGCAGCAGGAAGCATTGTGTAAAACATCTCACAGCAGATTACATTATTCTCTACATGGAGAACTGAGCAATCTGTCATGCCCCTTTAAGGTTTTTACTTAGCAGCACTGTTGGCTACTGCTTAACAGTGGCAGAAACCTTATTCCACCTAATCTTTGGACAGAGGTTGCCAGCTGTGAGCATATTTACAGCAGCAGAGGGGATACGATTTTAGGGAGTCCTTTTGCATGCTTTCAGAAACAGGCTCTCTCTTTATTACTTCCTTTCTTAACTGTGTTTGGGGATCTAGCTCCAAATACATTATTCATAAAATGGTTTATGTGTGTGTGTTAAATCAAATGAAAAGCTTCCCAGGAGAGGAAAGTGTCCTAATAATGTACACTTATTATGGGAAAGGACACTGTTAAGGAAAAGTTACCATATCTACATCTTTTTAACATTAATCTGAGTAGCTCAATACAAACTGGAAGGTTGAGAAAAGTCAAGAGAAAAAATAGATTACTTCTTTGGAAGTCTAATAATTTTTTTTGGCTGGGTACCTTTGCAGCTCAGCTTTATGAAAGCTCCAGGTTTTCTTTCTATTGCAACTGCAATCAGAAAGGTATATTTATTAACAGTTTTTCAGATGCCAAATGTATTATTGGTGTTTATTGCTACATACGTAATGAAAGAGTACTAATCCACCTAAAAAACATGGTTCATAGTCTGCACAAATAGTTGAAAACTCCCTCTTCTGTTTATTTCAGGTTTGCTGAATAACCTCAAATGAAACACACACACTACTTACATGTACTAAAACTATTTAAAATAAACCAATAAACTGTATTTTGCGAGATTATGAAGAGGTTTGCTGTTGACAACACTTTAACAAGAAAGATCTTTGGACTATTGAAATTAATGGGATTGAGCCAGTAATTTTTGGATCCATCCCTGACTTGCTAGTTCACAATGGAACTCACAGTCCACAGTTCGTTTTGCAGCTAGTATAATGACTTAGGGAGCACACACAATTTATTGAGAAATTTTCTGTGTACATATATTTGAGTTGTCAATGTTACCCCAATCATATATTTTGCAAATATTAAATATGTTAAGCTGAACAGACTTTAATCAGTCAGATTTGAAAAATACCAGACCTTTTTGGTATGATTTTTTCTGAGTTGGATGATTTCTTACAATTTTTATTTGAATGTTAATAGAACTATTATGGAATGAAAGTCGTTATTTTTAAAATATGTCAAAAATACATTTTTATATAATTGTTTTGACTAGAAAAAAATTGTGAATGAAAAATACAATAATCCATATGATGCAAGGCATAAAATACAGTCCTTGCAAGCCCAGCTTTGAGCCTCCGTACTTTAGGAAGCAGAAAAGACCATTAGCACAAGAGGTAAATAAGCTTTTTTAGACATTCATTTCTTCTGTAGGCATGAGTCAGATATCCAAGATATACTACTTTTATAAGTACAGATATATTAGAAAACAAAGAGTCATCATCTCCAATTCAAGACACATGTAAGTTCTCCTCCATCTTGCTACCTGTGTGTGTCACAGTGATACTCTCTTTTAGAAACATATTAGCAGTATTAGTTCCACTCTACAGAACAGGACCAAAGATAGAAACATGAAACTGGTAGTTTAAAATCTGAGGGAGTCTGCAGTAGAAAACAGAATTTAATCCAAATTGCTACCATGGAGGGTTAGTACAGTAGCCACTGGGCAAGCTTTCCTCTCTAGAAGCTCTTGCCTTACAATTTCAGTAACTTCCTCTTGCCTGAATCACTACCCACTTTTAAAGTCTTCCAGCTTGTCTTTCGAAGCACAGATTTAGCAAGGAATGAAAGAAAGTAAACGTACAGGGATAAAGGGACTTCAGAGCCTCTTTCAGACAGTGTGATAGCATATCTGTTGCAGCTCTGCAGCTGCTGCAGTCTGCCTCGCCCCCTCAGTTGTGTTAAGGTGGCATGCATACCTGTTTTCCAGACTCCCAAGCTTATCACAGCTCCTTCTTTCAGGAACTGAAGCTTTTCAGAGAGCCAAATTTGTCCTTAAAAGTTCTGTGCTGACTTTGCTTTCTTGTCTCACAATGGCTGGAGCTTTTTTGTGTGCATCTGTGAGTGTGTGTGAACTTTCTGCCTGTAAAGAAAAAGGAAAGTAGTAAGAGCAAGAACATGGAAAATTAAACTTCTGGTAGCAGTAAAGCAAAAGGAGGAAGTATACTAAATGAAGATAGTTACGAGAATACTTTTGCAATGTTCAGGAAGTAAAACTCGAGTCCCTTTCAACCAGATCATATGTGTTATTAAAATAATATCTACCTGTTCCTTTCAAGAGATACCTAACATATACTTAATGGGACACTTTTTACCTGTTGCAAAGCTGAAAGTCCAGACAAGGAGCTCTCCTGAAGGTCCTCCCTATTTACTGGACAAAAAGTCTGGTGCTATACTTGCATGTTTATGTTCTGTTTTCTACTTCTTGGTACCGTGGTCTTCCTTCTGCTGCTTTTGGTAGAAAAGAAATAAATGCTTGTTCTTGTTACAAATGCATGGCACTGTATTTCAAAGGACAAACCAACATTAGGCTCGCATGCTATATTAGTAAGGGCAAGGATAAGTATGCTTAAAGAGATACTGTCTATTAGCCTGAAGTGAATTACCATGGAGATGCTGGATTTCAGCCCAGAGATAAAAAGCAGCTAAGATACCTCTTCAGCTACACTGATTAATTATGCATGTATAAGTCTTACTACTAATTGTGTGGGTTTGTTCATTTGGTAAAATTGGGAAGTTACAACAATTTATTCTTTTGGTAGTAAATAAATAAGTGAATATTTAATCCCGAGTCTGCTGGGTGAACACTCTCTCTCTCTCTCAGAAGACAGAAACTCTCTGTGACTAAAACCAGAGCTATGGATTCTGGCCATCACCTGGCATGAATATATTCCACCTAACACAGCATTACAGGCTTTGGTCATTTGCTTTCAAGCAGAAATAATGCAGAAAGACCACTGATGGTATTTTCAAAATTGTTTATCAGTTCCTGAGGAAAACTTTTTTTGAGTTTTTGAGCACATATTAGCTCTCTTGCATCTCTGAGGTATCTAAGGCAATGATCTCCACCCTCAAGTTATATTTCAATTTATTGGCTTATGATTTAATTTGATGCCTTCTGCTGTTTTTATAATGATAATCAGTGAATTATTTTTGTTCACCTACTCTATGTTAATCCATAATTTACATTGCATTTGCATTGCCAGCACAGCTATAGAATTTTTTCCTTGAGCTGTTTGTAAAGTGGTTGTTGATTTTCAGTGATGATCAAACAACAAAGTTGTCCAGATTGCTTTAAACTTCTAATACAAATGTAAGAAGTACATTAGGGCTTGACCTAGGGTTTTGATCAAACTTGAGCATGCAAGGTAATCTTTGGGATAGGATCCCCAACCTTGTATTCAAAACTGTTATTTAAGGCAGAGATTTATCTATGTACATCTCAGAGAGGACTTTGGGACTTGCTTACTTTGAAAGTGTGAATGTTTGGACATTTATAGCTATTCCTTTTCCAGTAGAGCAGGTAGTTTGGTAGCAAGTTTGGTAGAATACATTCTAGAATTATGATAAAATAGAATGAACATAAGGAAGACAACATCCGCATGCTTCCATGTCTCTACAAGTGCCTAGCATCACCAGAATACTTAGATTTATCTTCTTCATTAGTCCCTCACATATTTTTTTCCCTTGTTCACTTGCACAACATATGGGAGAGGGTTGCATTTATTCTTGATTGCATAATCATGATAATTAGTCCCTCGCCTCATCGACCAAGAGGCTGTACAAATAACCTCCAATTTGCTAAGCACAAAATGGATGATCTCAGAATTGTTCTTTATTGAAATGGTATTCTGTCATTATCATCTTTCATTATTAAGTTATCATTTGCTTGTTGCAAATCCTGAGCTGTTCCAAGGCCCGATGTTCAAGAACAAGTAGTATTGGTTCTGAAGAGCTGTACTATACAATGGCACAGTGTAGTAGCAATTAATTCAGGGCAGTAAGATCAATAGTTTGGTTAGTGCTGAAACCCCTCTATGTACACTGTACATTGTTTCAGTGTTCTATCTCAGACAAGTTTTATCCTGCCCCCATGGACCAATGGTCCTCTCCATGTGTCTGATTTGAAGCTGTCCAGAGGACTAAACATGTTTTATTTGGGTGGGAGCACATTTGTTGTCCACCTGATGCAGACATTCTGGTTCAGTTTCCTCTGTAAGGTATCTTGTTTACACTCTCTGAAACCATTCTGCAAACCAAACCAATTTGCAAGGGATTTGCTTCAGAATTATGTTACTAAATCAAAACCCAGATGTAAATACAGCCACAAGCTTCCAGGTCATGCTACAAATAATATTATACACCATACTGCTATACCAGCATTACTTGGTGAAAATACTACTTCTCAACTATAAATTGTGGAATAAGCCACACCACTGAAACACTGTATATGTTCAAAAACCTTCAGGAACAGAGACAGACATAGACTTTATTTTGTTTAGAAATATTAAAGGAAATCGGTATAAACTGGCTCTATTATGGTATAGTTCTCTAAGTCTACAAAGATTTTTAATCCCTCCTTTCTGCTAACATTCATTTTGCCTTCATCATCACATTGTACACATGGTAAACTTCAATTCTCAAACAGCTGGATAGAAACACTGTCTCCATGAAAAGCAGTCTAGAAAAAATATATTAAATCATGAATTAGGCAGCATTTTTAATGAATCAGGAACAAAGAAAAACTCAGTATTGTCCTCACACCGTACACTAAACAAACAACATACCTTCAAAAGAAATAATGGCATGAACCTTTAATCACCAAATGGTTCACACACAACATACATTAACATTCAAAGCTGAGACGGATTATAAAATAAGATAAATAGTAACACCACCTACAGTGGTGAAAGTTCAGCAAGGTTCCAGATAAATGGAGAAAACGAACAAGAGAAAGCCTTACAAAGAAATCAAAAGAGAAGATCATGATGTAAAAGCTACGCTAAAAAGTGCAATTGCAACCTTTTCCCACTAGAGGAAGATAAGTCTTAGTACTCCTTTCTAAAGCACTCTGCAAATGCACCGGCTAGAGAAAAGATACCAAAGTAATGTTTATCCGTCCATATTTGGGTATGTCTTTTGACATGTTTTCAGGACTCCTTATGTACTGACTAATACTCTATACATATGGGAAAAAGGCAAAACTAGTTATCCAGTAGCGAAGTTGAGCAAAAAGCAAAAGACAGCATGTTTAAGTTGAGCACTGAATTGCTCTATCGTTTGTACCAAGATTAAATGAGGTCTTATGCAATAGCAGTCTCCTTCCCATTATAGACTCCATTTCCTTATGATGTAGGTGTGTACTATCATACATGAAGTCACTGTCAACTATGACTTGCTTATTGGGGAATGGGAGAACCTGTGGTTCTACTTCCTTTGAAAGTACTCATCTACAAATATCACTAACTACTACAGTTAAAAAAAAAAAAAAGTGTTTTGTATGCAGTAAATCACTCCTCTTGGAAGTTTCTGCATATTCCCACTAGCATTCTGCTGGGGAAACAGAAAATAAAGGAATCCTTGCAAATAATTAAATATCATTAATTAATTATGAGGAAGGCATGGTAATGTACCTCCAGAGTGCATTGCATATCTTGCTAATTTTGCTATACTCTCTTTATACTTTGTACTCAAGCCTGGATTCTCTAACAATTTTAATTGAATCAACGGAAGATGATTAAATGCCTTAGAAAATCTGGGTTTACTAATTTTTCTGAAGAAAAAGTCTCAATATTTATGTGCAGAAAAAAGTGGTATTTACTACCACTTATCACCATTTGCCCCTTCCTGTAAGAAGCCTGTAAGGGTGCCCCCATGAATTCCCATACCATGCAAGGTATATTTTTGATCACTCTCTTCAAATGCACTGTTCTTACGAAAGATTTTCATTGAGCTTCAAAGCTAATCTCCAGCAAGATGGAAGAACAACATTAATTTACTTTGTCCACAGATTTGTATAATTAGTGGTTCCAAAGCTTCATACACCTAATCCGTGGATTCCTAGAGTGATACAACTAGCCTTTGTGTCTGCATTTTGTGAATAAATTTCTTCTTTACAATCTTTCAGGTGGCAAGCCTAATTCACCCAGCTGGGAAAACCATTCAGTAACATCTTTACCTGAAAAATGTGGGGAAAAAAAGAACTCAAGTGGCATAGTACACAGAAATTAAGATTTCTGTTAATAGTCTTAATAGATTGCACTGAAGTTCATTTCAGAGGAACCCTGACTCCAAGTAGTATTCATACCGAGCAGCTGGAGGATAGGGCATGACAAAGACATGAATTCTGGGTTGCTGTGTGAATTGCTACAAGATCTTGGTTGATTTGGCAATCTGATAACAGAAGAATACACAGAAGAAAGCCTTAAGCCAAACCATAGTCAGATGTAGTTATAAAGTAAATTACATTTCCTTTTTTTCTGTCTTCAGAGTGAACAAACCCAAATGCTTTGTACTAATACTCTTGGAGCGAGTGGCTTCTGAAGGTGCAAACAGTTCTAACACAGTAGCTTAGTAGAACTGATGCTAGAATGGTAAAAACTAAGCTAACATCAAACAGACAAGGCACTTAAAAGAGCACTTTTTTTTTTCCCTCAATAATAACAGAAGCATGAATTGTATGCCAGCAATGTAAAGAAGCACTTCCAGTCAAGTATGAAAAAAAAACCGAAAAAGAGTGGCTTTTAAGAGAGGGAGAACTAACTTGCTGTATCTTCAGATTTAACTATCTATTTCAAATTATCAAGTTATTTCTTAGTTTTGCATTTTAATATAATAAACTCTTTTTCCTTATGTCTTGAAATTTCACAGAAACTTCAATGAGGTGATAAATGTATTCCCAAAAGAGCAGTGGTCCAAAACAGAAGGCACTGGTCAGTATAAAAGTGACACCAATGTACGGTCAGAAACCCTTAAGACAATTTTTGCATCAGGATTAAATTTCTTGGCAATCTCAGACCAGACAGAGACCTTCAAATTAACTTTACACACATTCCCAAACAGATTATAGGCTTCTTCAATCATTACTGAAGCTTAATTAGTATCCAGATTAAATTTCAAGGTGAAGTTTGGGTCCCTTTCTAAAACAGAGTAATTTTCATTGTCAGTTCTTTTTAAACTTTTGAGTACTTTAAAAAACAGTTATACCTTTCTTGTGTTATCAAATATCCTTCCTTTCAATGAGTAAAGTTAGTGCAAAAAAAGAATTAACAATATCTCCTCAAAGTCTCCAAATCTCCTTTTTCATGCTTATGTATTTGCAGAGCAAAAACTGAGGTCCAAAAAGGCTCTGGTTTAAAATGTTCTGTTAAGAAAAATGCAGAATATATTATCACAATTTTTTCCTTCATTAGAGGTTCAGTTTTTCCAGTAAGTTTATATTAATCCTTCCAATGTTACACGAACAAAAAGAGAAAAAAATATGACTAATGGAGCAGCATTTCTTCCAGTAACTCCTACGAATTTCAAAGCACTACATGCTTATAGATCTAGCTAATTAGGCACTCAGAGACAATGCTACAGCAAATTTCAGTGTGCAAAGAAACAAATATGTGAACTGAAACATATTTGCCTCTGTTCATCTATTTGTCTTGTTTTGCTTTTCTCCTTCTTCTACCCCTCTGACAAGCTGCTCTTTTTCGTTTTGTTTTTCATGCTGGACTGGAAGTGCCTACTCCAAGTTGCTACCGCACTAGCCACATTTCTGTTATTACTGACAAAATGTAAGGTCTTTTTACTGCCTTGTCTGTTTGGTCATAGCTTAACTTTTACCAGTCTAGTATCACTTCAACTAAGCTGCTATGTTAGAACTGCCTCCACGTTCAGAAGCTGCTATATCCAGAGTATTAGTCAAATACAGAGTATTTGGGTTTTTCCACATAACGCTTTTGCAACTTCTACCTATTTTTTAGCAGTGACAATATCTCTGCTAGGTAAAAGAACTATAAAGGTTTAGTTGGGTTTCTGAGAATTCCCAGCCTCCTTCTGTCTAGTGAGTTTTGCAGAGGAGTTCTGTTTTTTCTCTGTATCACTGCTACTTCCATATGTGAGAAAATTCTTCCTTTTAGAGAATCATTTATGACAACTTCAAGAGTTCCCCAATTTAAGGTAAGGGAGTAAGCAAGAAAAAAACAAGTTTTTATACATTTACATTTATATTTCCTACTACCAACAGTGCAGTTCTAATAAGTTAATTTGATACTGCATATACTATTATCATATAAGTAGCTTCTCTTGGACTGCCGTGCAGTTTGGCCACTGCCTGAAAAGGTCTGGCCCATGGCAAGAAGTCTCATCATCAACATTTGTAAAATAAATGTTTCAAAATGGTGTGTCCTGAAAATGCACATGAATGAAGAGGTTATAGAAAAGAAATAGTCAGTTAAAAATCATGATGTATACTATCTTTCTTCCAGAGTTTTATGATCACATTGCACTCACAGTTCAAGATACAGTTTTGGAGAACTGCTTCTAAACGGCAATCAAGAACTAGGTCATTGTATTGGGTTTACATGGCAAGGTTTTAGTAGTGAGGAGGACCACAGGGGTAGCTTTTGTGAGAAGACACCAGGAGCTGCCTCCATGTCAGACAGAGCCAGTTTAAGCTGGCTCCAAGACTGCTGGCCAAAGCTGAGCCCATCAGCAATGCTGGCAGCGCCTCTGTGATAATCGTAGAAACATAGAATCATAAAATGGATTGGGATGGAAAGGTCCTCTAAAGATCATCAGGTCCAATCCCCTGCCATGGGAAGGGACATCTTTCATTAGATCAGGTTGCTCAAAGGCCCACCCAAACTGACCTGTTCCAGCATCTCACCACTCTCATAGTAAAGAATGTCTTCCTTATGTCCAAGCTGAACCCACCCACTTGTGTTCAAAAGACATGTAGACATGGCATTGTGGGACATGGTTTAGTGGGCATGGTGGTGTTGGGTTGATGGTTGGACTTGGTGATCTTACAGGTCTTTTCCAACCTTAATGATTCTGTGATTCTGTGATACCCTCTTTCACTTTAAAAGCATTACCCCCTTGTCCTGTCACTACAGGCCCTGGTAAAAAGTCTCTCTCCATCTTTCTTCTAAGTCCCTTTTATGTAATGAAAGGCTGAAGTAAGATCTCCCTTGATCCTTCTCTTCTCCAGACTGAACAACCCCAACTCTGTCAGCTTTTCTTCAGAGAAGTGTTTCAGCCCTCTGATCATTTTCATGGCTGTCCTTTGGACTTGCTCTGACAGGTCTATGTCTTTCTTGTACCGGTGACCCCAGAGCTGGACACAATACTCCAGGTGGGGTCTCACAAGCACAGAGTAGAGGGGGAGAATCACCTCCCTCAACCTGCTGGCCATACTTCTTTTTATGCAGCCCAGGGTATGACTGGCTTTCTAGGCTGCAAGTGCGCACTGCCAGCTCATGTCCAATTTTTCATTCACCAGTATCCCCAAGTCCTTCTCCACAGGGCTGCTCTCAATCCATTCACCCATTCATCATTCATATTTAGGAAAGGGTAAAAAGTGTCAGTGAAGGAGGAAGGGGAGGAGGTGCTCCAGGCACCAGAGCAGAGATTCCCCTGCGTCCTGTGGAGAAGACCATGGTGACAGAGGTTGTCCCCCTGCAGCCTGTGGAAGACCACACTGCAGCAGATATCCACCCTGCAGCCCATGGAGGACCCCATGATGGAGCAGGCTGCTGACAGGAACCACAGCCCGTGGAGAAGACCCCCCACAGGACCAGGTTTTCTGGAAAGACCCATGGCCCTTGGGGGACCCAGGCTAGAGCAGTCTGTTCCTGAACGACCGTACACACGGAAAGAACTCATGCTGGAGCAGCTCTTGAAGAACTGCAGGCCGTGGAAAGGGCCCATGTTGGAGAAGTTAATGAAGGACTGTATCCCATGGGCGGAAAGCTACGCACAAGCAGAGGAACAGCATGAGCAGGCAGGAGCAGCACATATGGACTAATCACAACCCCCATTCCTCATCTCCCCTGTGCTGCTCCGTAGGGAGGAGGTTAAAGAGTCAGGAGTGAAGTACAGCCTGGGAAGAAAAGGGGTGGAGGGAAGGTGGGTTTAGTTTTGGTTTTATTTCTCACTATTGTACTCTGTTATTAAGTTGCAATAAATAATATTTTTCCCAGGTTGAGTCTGTTTTGCCCATGCCATGGTGAGCAATATCCCTGTCCTTATCTTGACCCACGAGCTTTTCCATCGTATTTTCTGTCCTTCTGAGGAGAGGGGTAGAGCAGCCTCGTGGGCACTTGGCAGACAGACAAGGTCAACCACAGCCATCCACACCCTATTTGCAAAGTTATTTTAATTAACAAAGTTAATTGGAACATGATAATTTTACTATAAGGAATAACCTTTACACTTTCTTCTCTTTAAAAACTCTCTTTTCCCCTTGGATTTTAGAGGAAATTAAATTTTTTTGTTTGCATCCAATATCTAAAAATTAGCATTATTTATCTTAGTATTTTTGCTAATTAAAATTCTAAACACCTGCCTGTTCTTTTTATTTCAATTTTGCACATTACCTGCATAGGTTTAAAATGTGTTAACTCTCTAATATCCTTACATACAATTCTGTCACTTAAATAAATAAAAATGTGACATCTATAATTTCTGAAATGCAATTTGTGATTAGATTTAAATTTTAAAAAGTAAATTAGGTTGAGATACAGGTGATTCTTAAAGTACATATAAATATTTTCATTTGATTATAGAAAGTAATTATGTTGACAAGCAATATGTTTGAAAGTGAAAGTGGGGTTATGAAAAATTAATGTAATCATTGAACTGCTTGATAGCTCTTGAAAATGTGATAATAAAATAAGTCAAGGAGATGTCACTTTGCAGAGTAGAAAAAACACGGTTTGGACAAAAGTAAACATTCTAAGAAAATCAAATAAAGTTATGGAAAAGAAAATGCTGTCATACTCAAATACAGGCTTTAAACATTTATTTCTGACAGCCATATCACATAAAATTCCCATACTTCTATGCCTGGAATATTTTACCAAAATAAAATTGCTGCAAGGTGATTAATTGGAAATATCCATTCACTTAAAAAAGGCCTTTAATGCTTCCTAAATGCATGTTCTGTCATGAACCTGGGCTTTCCTAAGTGATCTAGCCATTCAAGTTCTTCACTCATTCTTAGAAGTCAAGTTTCCAGAACTTAGTTTAAAAAAATTTTTGGAACCTCAGACTAGACCAAATAATGGGGTATCATGCCCATGAAAAACAGTAACCCTATGATATACCCCTGTAAAAAATATAACAACAGCTATTTGGACCCAGTAGAAGAATACTAGCCATAGAACTAGGTGTTCAGGTTCTCTATAGAGTGCAAGAGAAGAATTAAACGTCTCTAAATGGTACTACAAGAAGTATGGCGATGCACTTAGCCAACAGGAGGTGCTAAGCACACAGATTTTTAATTATAACATTTCCTTACACTGGGATTTAACGTGTGGGTCAATGCTCAGGTAGGTGTATTCTTCTGCTTCTGGTCTTTGGCACTCAAAAGAATTTGGGTAGACTGTAAATGCTGTGTCCAAAACTATAATTCAAAAAAATACTGCTTAGTTATTACTTAAGGTTGAAACAAAGGTCTGCCTGATGTCTGCAATAACATATTTCTGCATGCCCAATACTGATTAACCTGAAAGCCTAGCTCCTGCTTATGGTCCATTGATAACCACGTGGAAGATTTCAGAAAGGTTCAGACCATACTGGCAGGATTGCTCCCTACAATAATGCACTTTCTTTTCAGTGGGCACTTTCTTTTTTCTGTCTCATCAGTCAAAGGTGATGATGTTATCACACACCACAGTCATTCAGAAAGTGAAAGTCATAAGATCTGTGCTATGCCCAGGCTATAAAGCCGTATCTTGCACACCCCAGGAGAATGTGTAAGTAGAGAGAAGAGCCAAGTACACTGTTCCTGTTCAAGCAGACATACTAGATGGAGAGGTCAGGGAGAGGAGGAAAAGAGACAAAGATCTAATAGCTGAGCAGTTAGGGCAGTTGTGTTCTTTCTGCACTCATGATTGCGTACTTTTAATCCAATTATTTAGATTAAAGCATATAAACAGTGAGAGTAAAGGGACTGAAATACAGTCCTTGTCTCTCTAGGCAAACTCTGAGTGCTAAAGAAGGATTATCCTGCTCATGTTTTGTACACCTTCTGAAGCAGTTCCTTTTGTATTAGCTTTACAAAGCAAAACTAGAAAGGGTACATCTTCATGGCTATATTTAGGAAAGCAATCAGGAGCTTTGATTAAGAACCAGCTCTTCAGTTCTGAAGCCTAGGATAATTAATTGGTTTCTGTTTAACATCAGGCACCCCAGACTACAAAGGAAGAGTACCACATTTGCTTATAATAAACCATGCCAGCACTGAGGAAGGCTGGGACAGCCAGCAAGTAGTCCAGTGGTTTGGGCCAGTCTGCAAAGCTGTCTTCCCTGCCGCCTGGGTATGCTGATTGATTGGGGCTGATAAACCCAGGGGAAATGAAAGGTAAAGGAGGAGCTAAAAAATCTGTGCTGTTTTTCGAGGCCTCACTGGATCAAAGGTAGTGCAGTACAAGCAATATGAGATTGTCTGACCCTCAAATATGTGGCTATGTTTACCAAATGCATGACAACTGTTTACCCTTGTATCATGTCATTGTCCATGATAGAAAAAGAATGGCTTTTCTGATAGTGAGCCAAAACTTTTCATGGAGGTCAAGATTTGAAGATAGCGGAAGAGTGAAAAATGGCAAAAGAAGACAGTTACGCTATCAGAGCACAGACTACAGTCCCAGTGTTGTTATAGAGAAAATTAGGGTTTTTTTTTGTTGTAAATTGAAAACATCCATATCATATGACATATATTTTAAACATGTATGTGGTTATGCACTTTGAAAGCAAATCTAAATCTTTACGTATGACAGTGTTTTTATTATTTTATGTCTTAGTGTATGTATTATTTAATTGACTAGAGACAGTCAGTGACTGTTCAGGTTGCATCTTACATGCAAAAAAATATGTAATGCTACCTCTAGCTGAACTATACTGATCAGCCTTTTATTACTGAGTCTTTTTTTGGCTGAGTAATTGCAAAATGACAAGAATATGTGCATATTCTAGAGGACTGACAGCAAACAGAACATAGGGATACTTGGTCTGTAAAATGAAAGAAAATAAATAAGAAGCAAAGGGCAGAGTGGAGCTTGTTAGACATGGATGACAAAGAGAATTAACTCTAAATCATTTGAAGAAAATGTAATTAGATTGTAGGTATAGAAAGAGCAAACTTTGATCTTTCAAAGGTTAAATGACAAAGCTACTGTCGTTCAGTCCATGCAGTCACATAATGACTAATCTTTGGAAAGTGGAATATAGGAAAAATGTATGTAATTCAGAATAAGAAACAGAGAATAAATAAATTCTATATTAGTTATGAATGTTAGGGAATAGTATTTCTAAAAAGAGTTTATTCACTCCATTTTAAATGTGACTGAATGTTGGTTACGACTTTGATATCTCAGAAAAATGTTGTAGTCAGTACAAACGGATGAGAACAGGAAAAAAAAAGTAAAATAAAAATGTTCATTTAACTAATGCAAATAAAATATAGGAAATAAAAAATATTTTTTTAAAATAAGTAGATATAAAACAGAGTCTGATACATAATACGAAGGATGCAGTAGCAATCAGTATAATTAAAAGCATATTATTAAGCGAGTTCAACAATAGCAACAGAATTCTATGAACTGATATTCTTGTCACTTTGTAATATATGGACTTACAAATTACAAATTCCCTGTTCTGCTACAAGACACAGGATTACTACTTTCTTATTACTTACTCTTTGTTCCTACTGCTTGTTTTGCAAAGTCAGGTTAACCTTTTTGTTGTTGGCTTTGTTGTATTTTTAGTGAAAGTGGAATTAACAAAAAAGATGTAAAATTAAAAAATAGGGTATTGAAATACTGTATCAAAGGTATAATCAGCTGGGAGCTGGAGCTGACCAAATTCAACTCATTCTTGGATATCATAATATTTTCATGTTTCCTGTTTTATGTGAGGTGATTGAATGTTTTCTATGCTACTTACTTGGGTTCTTAGGCTATATTTGGGGTCTTTGCAGAATCAGATTTTTAATTGAGCTGTGACTGTGGTAACCTTATCATAAATTCATTAGCATGCCAATAATAATATTTAGCAGTTTTCCTTCCTGAGAGTTCAAACCACTTAGTTAAGAGGGTAATCATCACTAGTGTTATTTTAAATGTGGGTTAAATACAGCATAAAAAGTTGAAGTGGCACACTGAAAGTCAGAGTCAGCAGTAGAGCTGTAAATAAAATCTGGGTACACTAAACCTCAATTAAACCATAAATACTGGTTCAGAATGCCTCCCAGGGCACACTATACCATTTTATTACAGGATTGTATTCTTTTTAGAAGTTTGCCTTTGAAAATAGAATTGACTTATCACTGGACTAATTAGAGATGAAGCTAATAGCTGAATATAATGACTGTTCCAAGAAGTGACACTGACCCAAACTAAAGCTAAACACAGATACAATTCTGCATTGATGGCTGCTGATTTCTTTGCTCCTTTTTATGTTGCATATCAAGTAATGATATAGGAAAATATATCCATACTGCTGAATAAAATTTTGCTGGTATCTAAGGAAAATGATTCCTTGTACCTAAGGAATGTAAATTCTATTTCCATCTCTGCCACAAATGTCCTGTGTGATTTAGAACCACCTTTCAGCCTCACTGAGACACAGTTGTCCTGTAGGTAAAAACTTCTTAATGTCTCTGAGACAGAAATAGAATTGCCAAAAATGTTTTTGATCAATGATTTAAAGGTTCTATGATATTTTTCTCAAAAGCAGTACTTGTTTCGCTTAAACAGAAATGTTACATCAATGTTATGCTATCTGCCTACACATATTTTGTGTTGTATAGAGATCTTGCACCTGCTTTTCATTGTTTTGGTGTGGTTAATAGAAACAGACATTAATAATATAGTTCTGTCAAGCATTATTAGGAAATATTTTTATTATGTGATTAACAAACTTCAAACTGTGCATATGCATTAGAATTTATAGTAGATTTGTACGGTAACGAGTGTTGCTAACGTACCATGAATATCTGAATATCATTAATGAAATTATAGCAAAGGTCTCAGTCTCTTTATCAACTGTAATTAACTAACTTGTCTATTTTATATAATTCTTAATTTTTCTTCATAATAGCTAAAAAAAATACAGGGGATCTTGCTTTCTAATACAAATAACTATGTCCATAATTAGTAACCTACATGTACAAGACTGTATTTCTTGTCTCAGAAATAAAAATCAGAGGAATAATCCGTAACCCAACTAAATTTAACGATACCTCACAGAAAAATGAAAAAAGAGAGACTGAGCAATGAAAAAGAACACAATCATGCAGAATTACAACAATGAAGAAAAATAATCCAGAAAGATAAAACATCATCTGTTTAGGCAGTCTCTAATCCCTGAAGATTTGTAAGGCATTTTCTCCGTCAAAAGGTTATCTGAAAATTTTTCACTACATAGCTCCTTTCTCTACAGCAAATTGACCAATGGTATAATTTGGTACAGCAGTTCTCAATTCTAAATGTAAAAATAACAAAGTTTTATTATTTCTTTGCCAGGTGAGTATATGTACTAATGACTATATTAATTCAGGTTTTTTCAGGCTACACTTTTTTAGGTTAAAATTGACTTCTAAGAGGCTTCTGAATGAAAGCAAGGAAAGACTTAGAAAAGTATCTTCGAAGGACTATTATATATTCAATGACAAGTATGGTTAAAGAACAGCTTAGTTTAGCAAATTTTGCCCTTGTATATTTACCAATGTTGAGGATGCTGGATAACCAATTGGATGCAATGTTGAAGCTTTACAGCTCTAGGCCATATTTTTGACAGGCTGCTAATTAGCTTAGAACTAATTAGAACTAATAAAAAGCAACACTCCAAACACTTTGTGGTTTATTTCATTTTTATAGGGAAGGCTACAAGTTTAGGGTAACCATTTGTTCTCAGGCCTAAAGAAAAAGCCAAACAAATATTCAAGGTTACTGGAGCTTTTTAAAGGGATACAGCCCACCAGTGAGGAGCGTGCTTCTTTCTCTTCCTAGCAAACCCAGCACATATTGTATTAAAAGGTTCAAAAGATTACTAGCCCTTACTTTGCTGACTATTCTTGTAAAAAACTTCTGGGTAAAATTCACTTGTGATCATTTATGTGCATACAGTCAATATAACAACAAACAATAAAAGGTTTTATAGCTGGCTAAATCTTATTAATATGCCTAACATTAATACAACAAATGATAGGCAGTTTTTACTGCTTCCAAGCTGAACACATAAAGAATACAACCAAACAAACTGCAAATATATTTTGTGTCTTTAAATTTATGGTGGCTGTTGAAAGCACTAATGAAATTTGATCTTTGTTAAGAGAGATGAAGAAAAGGGGAGAGGACTAGCTCCTTATCAGATAATTTTCTATCCTGTGAATTGTAAGGTAGACTTTGTTTTAATTAGTGAACTGAAGTAGTCTTCATCATTTTTACAGTACCCTGAAAGGTGATAACTAGAAATATAGATTCTGTATGATTACACTGCATTTTATATACTGCCAGTGTGAACAGGCAGCTTCAAGAGTCAAAAGCTCTCTTGCATTTCAACTGCAGGCTTTGGGATATAAATGTAAATTTTCCAAATACTAGTAGTGGATGTTTTGTTAGGCAATAAAAATTGCTGCACACAGTGAATCATGAACAGAAACACAGTCCATAACCCTAACATGATAATCTCAATCAGGGACCTTCAGGTTTCTTCCCACTTGCCTCTAGCCATCATCTAGGAGAAGCCATAAGGAAGCTGATGAATCTGAAGGTATGCTTTTTAGCCAAGGAATAAGAGTCAGCACCTGTGTGACAGTCAAACATATTCTTCAGCAACAGAAGAAATTTTTTGTGGGGGATTTTTTTCCCACATCTTTTAAAGCACTTTTCGTCACTTTGATGAGCAACTTTAGGAGGGGTCAATGAGTAATGCTGGGCCTCAATTTTCCCCTTTCCTTGGTTCAAATCTTCTGGCATACCTTCAGTTTGAATAAACATTTTTCATATATCCACTAAACCTTTCCAAAAAGCTTTAAGAGAATATTCAGTCACAGAAAAGAAAAGTGCAGGGTTCCATGCAATCGTTTTGTTTGATCCATCCTTGCTGGAATATTAAAAGCTGCAAATGGTAATATGCACAATAGGTGTTTGTACTGATTTTGAAAACTAGCTGGTACTTTTCCAAATTAGAAAAAGTGCATAGAGTAATTGGAATAAAAGCTGATTAATTTCTTTTTTCAAAAATAATGTCCGGCTGACCTACAGGTTTCCAGGAAAACATTGGGAACTAGCCTTTACACTAGGTCTTTGGAGTCATAGCCAACTGCATGAGGCTGAGTACTACTGAAGCAAGTATCTGCTTCCCAGTGGCAACTATGCACAGTAGAAGACTGAACCCACTAAGCTAGACCTTAGCCTAGTCCCAAGTAAATTCAGTGACAACTTTAAAAACATGCTATGTATTTTCTTCAGGTGTAACCATTAAAGGAATTTTCAAGGAAATGAATTACGTGGGCTTAAAGACAATAGGAACAAGAAAATTTGAGATAGAAGAAAAAAACAAAATGCAGTTACTGCTTTGAAAGGCACTTTTAAATGATCCCCATTGCAAAAATGTTTTTGTTCTCATATTCCATTAAAAACCCCTTTATTTTCACAAAAACTTCACTCTCTTTGAAATGGACATTCTTCAAGGCAGAAGTAGTAGATTTTACTGGTTACGACTATGACTGGGAGCAGACTCATACTCTTCATAAAATCACTTAGTAATTCATCGTGGTCTCACATTGCACAAAAAACCTAGTTACAGTAGATCATAGAGCAAGTTTGATAGGTTACAAAGAAAGCCATCAAATAATATCTGGATTTTATAAGCTATTTCATTTAGAGAGGTGAGGAAAGAAAAAAAAAAAAGAAAAAAAAAAAAGAAAAAAAGGCTTATGTCCAAACAAAGAAATTAAGTTTTCACAGAACAGAACAATGTATCAATTCAAGCCTACCCTGAAAACATAGCTAGTTCATGGGCAAAAAAAAGATATTATTTCATTATATTAGTGGCTGACAAATAGGAAAAAATATCCTGTCTTAATATAAAACTTTAGAAAGAAAACACAAGCAACTGCTGAACTTTATTGAGTATTTTGATACCTGATACCTTTATCTTCTTTAAGCTGATTTAGATTTCAGTGAACTAGAAAATAAGAAGATAGTTCACACTAAACCAAGGGAACATTGCTGATTAAAGAATTCTAAATTGTGTCTGAGCTTGCTAATCAACCAAAAAGAACTTTTTAAAAACTTCAGTTTAGAGGGGAATGATTGCTCATTATCACAGGAAGATACTATTTTTCCTCTGTTCAGAGTGCCTTAGGTTTGGGAGCTGTTCAGTCTGCATATACTGAAGAAAGGTGACCATAATATGAAGTAAACTCTATCATTTGGAGGCAATCAGTGAGACTGTATGGACTTGCTGACAGCTTGCTGTGACACATACTTTCTCCTTACCTATCCTCAGTAAGGTTGATTAGCGATTCTTTCAATTTCCCTAGCCTACAAAGCATCAGACCTCTACCTTACAAAGCATCAGACCTCTACCTTAGATGCACCAGGTAACACATAAATAACTCCTGTTTGTCCTTAACATTTCCTAACCTGTCAAATGCCAGGGATCACTGATCATACTGGAAGTCCGCCATGGAATGGAACAAGGTGTTTAAAACAAGTCATTTCTTTTCATTACACTGACCTCTACAGATGGCCTCATATCTTCATTAGCAGTTCAGACAAGGTAGAAAACTGGTTTTCCTTTGGAGGAGAAAATAATCATCTTACACCCTCTCAGCAACAGTATAAAATTCAGTCTGACAGCTTATCGTTAGATCTGCAAAATGGAAATAGACCCCAAAATATTAGGCACCGTGGCATCATTTGCCCAATCCAGAGTCCAGAATGGTTCCCAAATGTGCCTATGTCTTTTTTTTTTTTTGTAGTTAAACGCTGCTGAAATCTTTTTTTCAAAGATAATGCTTAACCCTTCCTATGAAATAATTATTTTCGAACATTCTTTTCTAATGTAAGTAGTAGTCCCATGATACATAAAATGTCAGCTGTCCCCATGGTAATGTTTGAAAGCCAGGACTCCATCACAAAGTGTAATACAGAGCAAGATTTTCTTCTTCTGGCCTCATTAACTGTAGAATGGATTCAAGGCAGGGATAGAGATTTTCCTTTTTGTCCAGGTGTTTCAGAAAATGTAAGAGATGGGATTTGAACACTCTTGCAAAAGAGTGAGTGGGCTTTGGGTCTTCCACTTCCTAGGTGAATTCTGCAACCACTGTGCTTTTGTATAAAAATGGGAATCTGATTTTTTTAAAAAAATGTAGAGCATCAGGGGCTTGGGGCAAACTGGGAGAAAAAAATCAGTGTGAACTCCCTGAATACTATGATTTGGATGAGTGATAATATGCATATTTATATACATATTTAAAAGCATAGGATGAAAAGTCTTTAAAATATAATATTCTTTTTTTCTTCTTACTTTTTCACCAGCCATCACATTAAAAGACTGACCTACTAGCCAACATTCTGACAAAGAGGGCGATACCCCATAACTACCCATAAGTCGTACACACCTTTTGATGACAAAAATGTATCCATCTTCCTTCCAAAACCAGATAATGCCTAAATGCATATTTTCTTGAAGTTAAGCAATGTATTCAGACAAAAGACTTGGTTCTCTCATTATGTGCCATGATAAAACAGTATCTTGTAAGACTGTATTAGCCAAATTTTTAATTAAAAAAGTGAATGTTCTAAAAATTCTCCTTTCTTCTCACTTTGTTTTACCAAAATAGAAAGAGAACTCCAGAAAAGAAAAAAACAAGCAAACACTCCCTCCCCTCCTACAAAATGCATCAACAGATCTATGCTCAGTGAAATGTGTGTTCCAGCATGACATAATCATGGTTCTCACTATTGCCTTGTAACCACTGTGAAAGAACCACAAGGAAATTATGCCCCCAGTGTAGAAGTGTTTTTCTCCATAATAAAAAATATTAGTTGAGCAATTATTTGCAAATATGAAATAGGGTTATAAAATAAATCAGGTGATAAAAAGGAGAACCACATTTTCAGCTGGTAGAAATTAGCATAGTTCCACTGGATACAAAGGAACCTATTTATATTAGCTGAAGATTTAGCTATTATTTGATATTCAGGGAGCTCAGTGATGAAAGAGCTGTAAGGCAAACAATGAAACAGATGAGAGAAAGGGAGAAGTAAGGAATGAGAAGGCAAGCAGAATATATATTAATTCTGATCGTGCACATCATCTGTCCCTCCAGAAGCTCCAGTAAGCACAGAGGTGCCACACTTCCATTGGAAACACCTAGCATACTTACTGAGAACTCACTCCGTCTCATTATCGTCCATCCTGAGGCTTGTCTGCCTCTCTCATTCCAAGTCATATAGTGGAACAATTATCTAAGCATGTAACTGCACCAGAATCTGAGTCTTGCTTTGGGCCCTGTTGGCTGCTACAGTTCAAACCACAGTAATTAAGGTAAACACAGGAGAAGAAAAAGGGTTTGGGATAAGCCTGAATTCTCTGAGTTTCTGCTTTATCGTGCCTGGATTTTTTATGCAAACTAGTCTTCTGAAAGAACAATATTTGCTAGCCCACAGAAAAATGCATGCAGCACCCTTCTTGTTAAAAACATTATATATTTGTAAGATAATTATAAGAAAATACTTAAAATGTTGCAAATACTGATACAAAAGGATCTCATTCAAAAGCCATCGGTATGCTTTACAGTGCATTTCTTTCCATTTACTGCAGTGAGCCACTACAGTAGGCCTTAACACACTATGGGAAATTTGGGCTTGTCTACCTACGTCAAGTGCAGGTAGTCATGTCAGCTCTGCCCACAGCTGGAGCTGGCAGATGAGGCTTATTAGCACATCCCAGCTGCACATTAATGTTCCTGAATGCAGCTCTGAATGGAGGTAGTTTATTTCCATTTTATCATCAGTACTGATGTAAGGCAAGTATGCTACTCTCTATGCCTGTGCCTATTATGTATTCCAGTGATCATTCTGTGCATGCCTGAGTCCCACATAACCCAGTCACGATGTTTCTACCTCAGTTTAACACTCCAGGAAGCATATTCCTTAGTATAAATGACTTGGTTTAGATTGGGAATGCACAGCTGATAATTCTGTCACACATCTGTTATTTCTATGGACAAATGTACTTTACTTTTCAAACTTTTTTCTTTAGGGTTTATATGTCCATATGTTTGAGAAATTAAGATATATGATCAAATCTTATTTAAACAAATTAAAGCTTATTATCTTCAAGTTAGTTATTAAGTGGAGATGTGGTCGTACCTGGTATTACATGCTGCTGGGGAGTAAAAGTCACTTCTGTGAGCTAATGCCACTAGCAACTTCCAGTTTTTGTGTACAAATATCACTACTTCAGATGCAGTAGGGCTTAGTTAATACAAACCAGGATGTTCATGTGTTCTGGGGAACACATAGCTAAACTGCCAAAATCAGTTGTGTAGTGGAACAAAACGTATTTGCACTCGATAGTTTGCTTTTGACCACAAGAACATGTTTAGCTGACAAAGTCCTACTGTCCATGGTGGTTCTTCTCTTAATGGAAATCATAGCAGAATCACACATACATACATCATACAGAATCAGACTGCAGCTATACTTCAGTGATTATCTATATATATACTTCTATGATTCTAGCTATTTCCATCATGGAAACAGTCTGCTCACAGATGTAAAATTGAGAATGGCAGATAAGTGTTTAGGACAAGATCAGAGACTGCCACACACCTAAAGTGCTAGGTGTACTTATGTTTAATGTCCTTTTCTCAGCCTGTTGCTGGTATTATAAAGAACCTTCTTCAGCATTACTTCTCATTTCAAATCACCTCCCTGTAGCTCCTTCCCTAGCAGCCTCACCCATTCAAACATGCTTTCCAGAGACATTATTAAAGTCAAAATCATAAAGCGGAACTGAATAAAAGAAACTGAAAATAAAATTTTAAAGTGATTTCTGAAGAGTTTTATTTTTGTTCACTTACCTATTCTTTAGCTTAAACTTTTCTGTTTCCACAGGCTGTGTGGGTGTACCTAAATTTTTAAAACAAATCCTATATAGTTTTTAGGCCACCATGTCAACAGCTTAAAATCAAACAACCCTGATTTTTTGAATCTGCTGTCAGGGCCCTGAGTGCACCAAAAGGCTCTGCAACCCCTCTCACTGCCCCCACTCTGCACTCTAGGTGTTTAGCTAGCTCTCAGGTGGGTTGAAATTCAAGTTTCACATAGTGCTTGGATCAGACTGCTGTGAGCTTCACCATGTTGAAGCTCCAGCTTTCACCCTTGATCATTGCCTGATCTACATAAGCCTGTGCCGACACCTACGTGTGTGCCTAGCCAGGTACCCTGCTGATCCTCACCTGCTGGCTTGACCTTGGATCTGCATCATCACTGCAGACTTTCCTGGCCATCTCTGGACTGTTGCTGACCCTGGTTACCATCACTGGACCTGCGCTTCTTCCCTTGTTAGTATGCCATTGAATGGCAACTTTGTCTTGCCCTGCCAGCTCTGCTGTCACCCTCAGCTCCTGGCCCCCCTTCCCTTTCTTGCTTTTGCTGCTCCCTGACAGCAAATATATGGACAAAACATTTGAAATCTGAGGTGGTTTTAGCTACCTATTTAGAAAAAGTAGAGCATTACTTTAGGTTCCTTTTGAAAATAAAACCCAACAAACTGAAAAACTCATCCAATAAGATCATGGATTCAGAACCTCAGACATGCAAAAGATAAATCATAAGTTATTTTAGTTCCAGTCAAAAGTGCCAGATGGCAATTCACCTTTTGACTGACTGACCACTGTAATTTGTGCACATGAACTGACCACTATCAATAGTACACATGAATAATGGTGATTTTAGCTCTTTAAACTGGAACACACAGAAAGATAATGAAAGTACCTTACTATTTCTTAGGAATGCATCTCGTAATAATGATTTGTAAATCTGAAAGGCACTGGGTTATCCAACAGATTATGCAGATATAATTTGCTCCACCAAAAATTAATATCCATTGTTCATGCCCACCATTTCAGTCTTCTTTTTAGAAGAAACAAAAAAGGTGCATACCACAAAAATGTTCTAGGCTATGAAAAAACGGTAATTTTGGTGTCCAGTACACTAGTGTCTATGCCAGTGGTACTCACCAAACTCAAGTGGTACTCAGTGGTACCCATGCAAACACCAGAAGAAATGAAAACATTTCATGCATCTCATCCTCTCTACATAAAACTGCTAATGATCTTTCCATTGCAGAGTTCTGTACTGGAGAGATTGCTAGTAAGAATGTGGACTCTCCGAAGAACAGCATGGCAAGATAATATAATAACAAACAAGAAAAAGTATGAAATAATTTTTTCATTCTATAAGGACTTTTAATCAAAGAGTCTCAAAGAACTACTTATGCCTCTCAATACCTCTGTGTAGGAGGAAGAAGCTATATGATCCTGTCAGTAAGGACAGAAATATTCATTGTCTTAACTAAGATTAATTTACTGTATTTGGTGTATGATTTTTTACCCTTGATAGTGGAACAATGGCCTATTGTTCATATAGCAAAAAAATTATCTCATTTAGTAAAAAAATAAAATATAAACACTTTTTAAATAAATCCGAGGAAACTATTCACATGAACTCCAGATCTAGAATTACAGACTCAAAGGCTTTTAGGATATTTGTATTTGTATTTAAACTTCTGAGTGTTTTGAGTCTTGAAGTTCATGTATCCCTAGCAGAGACAGAAGGCTTCTTATATATACCTTTATTAAGTGTGAAAGATTTTACATCAGCAGTGAAGCAGGAATGATATATTTATGTTCGCACTGAATTTAAGAAAGGGGACAGGTGAACAAAAATGCTTCTTTTAAATATTCTACTCTTTCAAAACTGTAGAAATAAAACCTGGGGTAAAAATAGTGTGAACATTTCATGATTACATTATTCTGATTTTGTGCAACCACAGAAAATAAATGAATCCTTCCCTTAAGAAGTCCTTCAAATGACTGTCCAAGGCAGTTTGTTTTCTGGAATTCAGATAAGTTTTGAAGCTTAATATTCATCACCTTTTCAGAGTTCTGCCACTATCATTTTGTTCGCCTATTAATTCATAGTTCTTTTACTGTCAGCAACTCAATACATATTTAAAACTGGACTCCTATTTTTCCAGGTGGTATTTTTATAGAAGTAATTTAAGAAAAAAAAAAAAAAAGAAAAAAACCCCACCACACAACACTTGTTAGAGGAACAGGAAAAAGACCCATTAATGAAATGGGAAGGCTTGTTTTGATCGCCTGTCTTTGTATCCACTTCACCATGAATGAGAATCTTCTCATGGAATCATATTTGAACTGCTAAAATACTGATCACTACTTTTCACTAAAATAAGCAGAATTTTTTATACCCTTCTTCCCCCCTAAAACTAATGGAGGAAAATGAAAGAAATTCTTTGACATTTTGAAAGAAAATTATGTTGCAATTTGTTTAAACTGCATAGTCTGTTAAAGCTTTCCCTTTTTTCTGAGCATTTAAAGCAGGTGCAAGTATTTATGTGTTGCAATGACTGCCCTATAGCTTTTACTGAGCTTTAATAATATTTTTTTCAATATAGTTTTTGTTGAGGCATTATTATTTAAAGAGCATTTTAAAGTAAATGTAGTAGATCGAATTATGAAAGACCAAGGCATAGGTTAAATCTGCTCTTAAAAAAGAACAAGATACACACTGGGAATTACAGACTTTTTCTATATACATTTTTGATACATTTTGCTTTTAACACCTTGCACACTAAAAACATTTAGCTAGAAAGGCTTTTTAAGTTGCTTTCTTCTCTCTGATTTAGAACACATACCTCAGATAGTACATGAACTCAATTGCTCATATTATCATAGAATGAATCAATGTCTATGTTTATGACATGGGAAGAGTTCTTTTGTTGTATAACATATATATCTATGTACTTAAATGTAATGAAATTTTCCAGCAACACTCTGTCTTTAACTGTGAAGGCATTAACGTCTTTAAGAACAGAACTGCTGGATATGTTATTCTGCTACCCTGAACTTGCCTGTAAGTACATTATATATTATGAAATCTGTGAGTGATGTAACATATCTCTTCAAATTAAAGACTTTTACTCAGTATAGCCAATAAAACAGAATATGTCTGCCAATTTCTCCATTAAAATCTTGTTGATAGCTTTTACTTAAATTACATCAAACTTCAAATTTTCCATAATGATTCAAAAAGCATGGCTATGCATAGAAATAGAAATGATCAGTTAAATATGAGTTTGAACTGACACCATGGCTGAATTGTGAAGATCACTGTACTATTCCAAAAAAATCAGTATTCTTTTTGAATCTTCGAACCTCAATTTCCAAATTAGTTGCAACATTTGCTGTAATCCTGATCAGAATTCTAAGTGGTGTTGCTTCCAGAGAACACAGAAACTTAAACTTTAACTTAACTTAGCATTTAAAAAGTTTTAACTTAAGCATACAAGAACAGATGCTGTGTTCATTTTGTTTTGTCCTATTGTGCCTGTAAGAAACCATAGTTATGAAGATGCATAAGATGGCTTTCATTTTCTGGAAGATTAAGCCTGCCAGGAGCCACCAGACAAAACTTTTTAGTTTCCTTTATTTCTGTACATATATGAGTTTACTTGGTTTTGGGAGGGAGGAGGCAGGAGTGTTACCTTTTGTCTATAAAAAACATCCCACTGGAATTCTTAGTAAAAGTCATCTTTGTGTCAAGGACATGGCATTTTAAAAACAGCTTTTTGTTCTGAAGCTCAGGAAAGTTCAGATTAACTTGATATTAAAAAATAATCACCATTTCAAAATGGAATTTGTAGCATTAAGATGAGAGGTCTATTCCCTTCACACTGTCCTTTAATCAGAAATAGTCCCTAGAATTTTGAAGGTCATGACACTTGCCAGTTTTAGCAGCATGAGTGATGTGAATTACTTGAAATATAAATGCAAACTGACCTGATCAGCAGATCAGGAGAGCTTGTAATCTATAGTTAAACTGACAGTGAGACAGGCTAGAGAACATTTAATAACATTACAAACAGACATTGGTAGATCCAATTAACAATGGATTAAAATACAGAGATTTTCACTTCTGAATATTACTAAGAAACAGTATTATATGGTCATGCCATTTTTAACTAAAGCAGTTAGAGAACTTTTTAATAGGAGAAACTTTGAAAAAAAGTGTGTTTTCCTGGGGAGGGGGGGAAGGTTCCATTTTATAAGGGCTTTAAAAGTGTAACCTAGAAAACTTGCCTAAAATTAAGGGCCTGCAGGCATAATCATTTCAGCTGACTTGATTTAGCATCAGTGCAGTTACATCCCAGCTTTTGAAAAAGACATTTGCTAGAAAACCAATCATCCAAGATTACCAGGCAATTAAAAGTATGCTAGGATATGCCTTTATGGCTTAAGTCAAGAAAAAATCCATACAAAATGGAAATGTGGGTAAAAGAAAAGATGAAGTCAAGGATCAACAAACAGTCTAGGATACACTGGAGAGTAATAGTCAAAGTAAAAGAGACTTGTACTTGAAATTGTTCAGAAAAACAGTGACTTACCTTCAAAATAAGTAAAGGAGAAGTAGAAAGGTTATATCCTGTATCCCAAAACACAGAAATGGCAAGCAGATGAAATCTAGTCTGAATATAGAAATCTGGCTGAGAATCTGTGCAAAACTGTCTCACAGCTATTAATATTAGAAAATTATAAACACTTCTAAATCAATAAGGCATGAATGCAAGAGTGCACAGAGCTAGAAGTTGAAGAGTCCTTCAAGCAAGATTAATTTGCAACCTAAAAAATAAGAGAGGATGTTCAAGCATAAGACAATAATTTTAATATATATATTTGAAAAACAGCTAAATGCCAGACTTCGTACCTTCTTTCTAGCTCTGAATGAGTGAAGGTTTAGCCTACTAGTCCGTCATGTAGTATGAACTGGTAGCATGGAGTAAATACCCAGAATGAAGGTCAGGGATGCTTTTTCTTTGGAGGAATACTATTGACAACATAACATAGAAAAATACTACTGTTCTCCACAATTTAACATTGACAAATACAGTATACTTTTTTATGCTTTACTGCCAATAAAGGATCATCTTGTTTCAAATTTACGGTACACTTCATTGCCAAGATATTTTTCCTAATATTCAGACTATGCTTTCTCCTAAGATACTTCTTACACATGGGTTTCTTTCTGTTGTTCTGTTTGAATTTTTTATCTTTTTTGCTATCTCTAAGCTGATGACTAGCTTAGGAAGGTACAAAAGAACAAAAAGATAGATCTGATGTATTCAAAATAATGAAACCCTCAGGATTTTGTATTAAAGTTATTTACAATGATTCTGAAACTGTCTCCCCAACAAAAAAAGAAAAAAAGAAAGATATTAACAGTTATGGAAGGAAAGTTATGAAGGAAATCAAAATACTGAAGATACAGAAAATCTAGAAAACTATCATTGGGAGTATGGTAAGTAAAGAAACTCACGTAAGAATTTATTTTTGCTTAAGGACAGGAAGTCTACAGAACTATGAGAAAAGTTACTTACATTTTACAAAAAATCAATACTTCTAAATGCCCTAAGATTGAATTGTGGAATTCACCAAACGCCAAAACTAAATTTGCAGAGGCGATCAGCTCCTTTGCAGGCGCGTGCTGCAGTGGAGCAGGGGATTGTGGCATACTGGGGATTTCCAGAGCCAGGGAAACCCCAGGGGAGCGCAGACCCCAGGAGCCAGCAGCTCTCATGAGAGCAGCTGACGAGATGTGGGTGGGTCCAGGAGTAATGGTGGCCACCCCCCACCCCCACAAAAGGCAGCCCCAGGGAGCACTAGTGACCAGGAGCACTGAAAACAGCACGGCACGGCACTTTGCGCTGCACTTTGCACAGAGAGGGCGCCTCTTGGAAGGAGGGGCATTCCGCTGGCTGAGCAGGAGACTTGAAGTACAAATAACCCAGCAACCAGGCACCCTTCTGTGACCATCCGCACAGGTCAAGGGCACTCGTCCTACCTGACCCTCAAGGCAGAATGGTGGCCGGTCGTCTGAGAGCAAAGGCTGCAGCTCTGGCTGGGGGTTCTGCACCAGCTACCCCAGCAGTGACTGATGCCTCCACCCAGACGAAGCTGCTGAAGGGAGAGGCTAGAGTGCAGACCTCAGACTGCAGGAGGTACCTAGACCTTTCTCCTGGGGCAGGGACAGGTGGCAGACCTGCCTGCAAAAGGTGTGCCCAGGTGGAGGACCTCCTGCAGCAGGTGGCTGAGCTCCAGGAGGCAGTGAGAAGGCTGTCTAACATCAGGGAGGCTGAGAAGAATTTAGATAGCTGGTTCCAAGCGCAGTCTGCAGTGGACCCACGGCCAAACAGCCAAAAAGTCCCCCACCGGCACACACAGAAGGGGTGAGGGGACAATAATGCAGAAGAATGAACAGTTGCAAGGGCAAGGACCGGCAGGAGGAAGAGACTTCCCCCAAAGCCTGAAGTGCCCTTGCAGAAATGCTTCACCACTCTGCACCCTGAAGAGGAAAGTCCCATCACACCAGGAAAGATGCTGGAGCTGAGTAAGGCATCCCGGTCTGCTCCCCATATAAAAACCAGCGCAACTAAGAAAAGGTGATGGGTGATAGTAGTAGGTGACTCTCTTCTGAGAGGTACGGAGGCACCCATTTGCCGACCTGATGCGTTCTTTAGAGAGGTGTGCTACTTACTGGGGGCTCGTATCAGGGATGTCACCAAGAGACTACCAAGCCTCGTACAAACCACTGACTGTTGTTTCATGTGGGCACCAGTCGTACAGCCAGGAGCAGTTTGAGGAGTATCAAGAAGGATTACAGAGCCCTGGGGGCAGTGGTAAAGGTCTCTGGAGAGTAGGTAGTTTTTTCATCAATCCCCCCCAGTCAAAGGGAAGGGGTTTGAAAGGGCCAGTCGAACTTGGCGAATCAACAAATGGTTACAAGACCTGGTGCCTGTGACAGTGTGCTCCCCTCCTCTTCCTGACCTGACCTTTTCCCATAACCCTACTCAAGCAATAACCACCAGTGGTGGTCATGATGGATGCATCTGGTCATGACGCATTCGGCTCAGAGTGGATTTGGGGGAAGCAGATAACAACACAATAGCCAAGGGCTAATTTATGGCAACGCATCCACCTAACCACAGTGTTGGTTCTGTCCAACTCAAGCCAGATTTGGAAGAAACTAAAATTTGTAGTCAGTATGTAAATATGACTATGAGTCAATCATCTTACCCCATAAATAGTAAGCAGCTCAAGAGCCCTTTGAGCTCTCCTGCACAGCAGCGGGCTGCATGCCAGGATTTCCCCTTGAGTAGGGACACCTCTCAAGGTTACTCCTCGAGGTTGAGAGATTCCTTGCCACAACAGATTCTTGGCATGTGACTAATAGCATGCTGAAACTTTGAAACCTTAGCTAAGTGATATAAGGTTGATTGCGCATATATAATCCTTTAGACATAAACCATTGCCCAAGTCTGGGACTAAGTCTGGATCTAGCTGCACCTAGACTCCTCTCTGAAAAGGAGTTTAGAAAGCAAGGTGGTCCTTTCTGAACATCACAACTCAACGGGGGGTCTCCCTGACAATTTGTCTCACCCTGTTCTCTATGCAGTAAATAGTCCAAGTGTACCTTGCCATTGAATCTTGTTAAACCACTGTCGCATTTACTATCAAATTTTGTTAACTCACTATTTTATATCAATAAAATGTATTGTTGCTTCTCTCTTACTAGTGAAGTGCATCTGTGACAGTGCCACAGCCAGGTGTTCAGCTACTTAGACTGTGGAACTCGTTTTGAGAAACCTTGTCTACTGGGGGCTGATGGGGTCCATCTGCCAGTCATAGGCTTGCCAAGCTGGTGAAGAGGGCTTTAAACTAAAGTTGGTGGGGGAGGGGAACCTCAATCCATCCCACTCCTACCAGTTTAATGCCAGTGCCAGCAATAGATGCCCAGAGCCTGGAGAAGGATCACAGGTCATTAGGAGAGCACCAGAAGAGGAGCACAAAGGAATTCCAGCCACTCCAGCCAGTAAGTCAGCCTCATCGGGGCCCAACGTAAATGCCTCTATACAAATGCACATAGCATAGGGAAAAAACAAGTGGAGTTAAAGACATGTGCATGCTTGCAGGGCTATGATCTTCTTGGCATCACGGAGACATGGTGGGATTACTTCTATTACTAGAGTGTTGGAATGGAAGGACACAGGCTCTTTAGGAAGGACAGGCAGGGGAGACAAGGAGGGGGTATCACCCTCTATGTCAATGACCAGCTGGAGTGCATGGAGCTCTGCCCAGGGATGGATGAGGAGCCAACCGAGAGCTTATGGGTCAGTATTAAAGGGAGGGCAGGGACAGGTGACATTATAGTGGGGGTCTGCTACAGGCCACCTGACCAGGAAGACCAAGCGGATGAGGCCCTCCATAGACAAATAGGAGCAGCCTCACATTCACAAGCCCTGGTCCTCATGGGGGACTTCAACCACCCCAATATCTGTTGGAGGGACAACACAGCAGATCGTAAGCAATCTGGGAGGTTCTTGGAATGCATTGATGATAACTTCCTTCTCCAAGTGATAGAGGAGCCAATGAGAAGGGTTGCTATACTGGACCTTGTTCTCAACAAAAAGGAGGGGCTGGTGGGGAATGTGAAGCTCAAGGGAGGCTTTGGCTGCAGTGACCATGATATGGTGGAGTTTAAGATCCTTAGGACACCAAGGGGGGGGACAGCAAGCTCACTACCCTGGACTTCAGGAGAGCAGACTGGCTTCTTCAGGTGTCTGCTTGGTAGAGTACCATGGGATAAAGCCCTGGAGGGAAGAGGAGCCCAAGAATGCTGGATAGTAGTGAAGGATCACCTCCTCCAAGCTGAGGAACGATGTATCCCAACAAAGAGGAAGTCAGGCAAAAATGCCAGGAGGCCTACAAGGATGAACAAGGAGCTCCTGGATGAGCTCAAACACAAAAAGGAAGTCTACAGAGGGTGGAAGCAGACAGGTAGCCCAGGAGGAATACAGAGAAATTGTCCACACAGCCAGAGATCAGGTTAGGAAAGCTAAAGCCCTGGTAGAATTAAATCTGGCCAGGGATGTCAAGGGCAACAAGAAAAGCTTCTATAGGTACATCGGTGATAAAAGGAAGACTAGGGAAAATGTGGGCCCTCTCCGGAAGGAAACGTGAGACCTGGTTACCCAGGATACGGAGAAGGCTGAGGTACTCAGTGACTTTTTTGCCTCAGTCTTTACTGGCAAGTGCTCAAGCCACACCACCCAAGTCGCAGAAGGCAAAGGCAGGGACTGGGAGAATGAAGAACAGCCCACTGTAGGAGAAGATCAGGTTCAAGACCATCTACGGAACCTGATGGTGCACAAGTTCATAGGACCTGATGAGATGCATCCGCAGGTCCTGAGGGAACTGGCGGATGAAGTTGCTAAGCCACTGTCCACCATATTTGAGAAGACATGGCAGTCCAGTGAACTTCCCATTGACTGGAAAAGAGGAAATATAACCCCCATTTTAAAAAGGGAAAAAAGGAAAACCTGGGGAGCTACAGGCCTGTCAGTCTTGCCTCTGTGCCCGGCAAGATCATGGAGCAGGTCCTCCTGGAAACTATGCTAAGACACATGAAAAACAAGGAGGTGAATGATGCCAGCCAACATGGCTTCACGAAGGGCAAATTGTGCCTGACAAAATTGGTGGCCTTCTATGACGGGTTTACAGCATTGGTGGATAGGGGAAGAGTGATTAATGTCATCTACCTGGACTTGTGCAAAGCATTTGACACTGTCCCACATGACATCCTTGCCTCTAAATTGGAGAGACATGGATTTGATGGATGGACCACTCAGTGGATAAGGAATTGGCTGGATGGTCACACTCAAAGAGTTGCAGTCAACAGCTCAATGTCCAGGTGGAGACCAGTGATGAGTGGTGTTCCTCAGGGATTGGTACTGGGACTGGTGCTTTTTCACATCTGTGTCGGCAACAGGGACAGTGGGATTGAGTGCACCCTCAGCAAGTTTGCCAATGACACCAAACTCTGTGGTGCAGTCGACACACTGGAGGGAAGGGATGCCATCCAGAGGGACCTTGACAGGCTTGAGAGGTGGGCCTGTGCGAACCTCATGAAGTTCAACAAGGCCAAGTGCAAGGTCCTGCACATGGGTCGGGGCAAACCCAAGCACAAATACAGACTGGGCAGAGAATGGAATGAGAGCAGCCCTGAGGAGGACTTGGGGGTATTGGTTGACGAGAAGCTCAACGTGACCCGGCAATGTGCGCTTGCAGCCCAGAAAGCCAACTGTATCCTGGGCTGCATCAAAAGAAGTGTGACCAGCAGGTCGAGAGAGGTGATTCTTCTCCTCTACTCCACTGTCATGAGAACCCACCTGGAGTAGTGCGTGCAGTTCTGGGGCTTCCAACATAAGGACACGGACCTATTGAAGGGAGTCCATAGGGCCACGAAGATGATCAGAGGGCTGGAGCACCTCTCCTGTGAAGACAGGCTGAGACAGTTGGGGTTGTTCAGCCTGGAGAAGAGAAGGCTCCAGGGAGACCTTATTGAAGCCTTTCAGTACCTGAAGGGAGCCTACAAGAAAGCTGGAGAGGGACTTTTTACAAGGGCATGTAGTGATGGGAGAGCGGGTAATGGCTTTAAGCTGAAAGAGGGTAGATTTAGATTAGATATTAGGAAGAAATCCTTCACTGTGAGGGTGGTGAGGCACTGGAACAAGTTGCCCAGAGAAGTTGTGGATGCCCCATCCCTGGAAGTGTTTACGGCCAGGTTGGATGGGGCTTGCACAACGTCATCTAGTGGAAGGTGTCCCTGCCCATGGCAGGGGAGTTGAAACTAAATGATATTTAAGGACCCTTCCAACCCAAACCATTCTATGATTCTAAAACTAAATAAAACTATTAACCAAAGCTAGGAGGATTATGGAAGATGGGTCCTTGAATACCTTAAGAAGCCACTCAGCTCCTTATTGCACTAAAAAACTTGAAAAAGGACAACAAATGCAATTTATTTAAGTTGTTTCCCTGAATGTCTGTTGATTATTGCTGACTACGGAAAAACAGAGGTTTCAGTACTAGGATTATCTTTAAACTGTTATAACGATTTGATTCTTTAGTGCTTACATTGTTTAATGTATACTAGCAGATCATGTTTTAATGATCTTTATTCTATAAGACAAAGTTAAAAGTTTTTCATGAGTTTTACTGGACACCCAAGTTGAAATTTGGAAATTTTTTTTCCAATTTAAGACATTTATACAGATAATCAGTAATTTTCAGTAGTTTTCCCTTTTTTTCTTTTTTTGTAGTGGAATGAACTAATGTTTTTTTTTTCTAGTAGAGCCATATTTTAACTTTCCATCACTCCATAAGGACTGGAGGAATAAGAATTAACTGATCTTTGGCTTTGCCTCACTTCTTCATTTATGTGCCTACTGCAATGCAAAATAGCAAAATAATATTTATCTGTCTTTCAACCTTTACAAGAATTCAGAAATAAAGGCAAATGTAAATTGGAAAATTTAGTTTATTATCTAGGGAATTTAATTGCATAATGAGATCACTCGTCTGAACTTACCATCCAGAACATGGATTCAACTTCGGAAGGTATTCATCTTGATGGAGTTTTTTTATGCAATTTTAGTTTACATATTTAAATTTAGCAGTAAAATAATTACCTTTAAGAGTTATGCACTGTCGACAAACAGCAGAATATGCTATTTTGCAGCAAAGTAACTATAATGATTTATTCTGGTCTAGATTTAGCTTAAAACAGCAATTAGTTCTGAAAGTGAGATGTGAGAGTATCAACTTTGTTTGTTTCATTCTTCAGATTGGGAAGGGGTATTCTGGAGGCCACAGATTAAGTCACTTCAAAAGCTGAGTAGCCAGCTTTCTTCAGCATTTCCTTAAAAGTTACCTGTGTCATCCTACCCTATGCAGGTTCTCTGGCTAATTTTAAAGAAATTTGAACACCTTCTTCAGGAGAGCTCGGTGATGTGAGTAACGTGGATCATGTATGCTTCTCTTTCTTTCATTCATCTCCCTAGAGAAGAAGTGTGGCTGTCATAAGACATATCCCAGTTGGATGAGCTAGGTTTTTTCTGTTGCATTTTAAGCGTGCACACTACTATTGAAATGTACTAAATGTTAAGTAACATCATATAAATGTGACATACAATAAAACCAAAACGTCAGGTTTGAAAGCCACACATCTTAGGCTAGCCCGCCTACTTTGTCAAAGGAAATACTAACACCAAAGACTGCAGTCTTTCCTTAGTACGGGGACCTCCTGTTACAAGCCAGTAGCAACAGTGAAGGTAAATGAACAGGATTCTTGTCCCATTTTATAACCTTAGCAAGCAGTGCAAATAAAATAAAAAAAATAGTAGTAAATTAAATTTTAAACATAGATTGTAAGAGAACAAGTTTTTGTAACTATTTTAGTCCTTGGTTAAGAAATTCATAGTTGTTAGTGGTTACTTACAATGATTTTTATATTATCTGGTTGTCTATTCATCAATTCAGAACTGATAAAAGTGCAAATTAATTGTATCGGAACAGTCATACCCTCTCTAAAAGATGGAGAGGGGCATAGTAAAATAAAAATAAATCAGTAAGTAAATAAAGGCAAGGCCAAAAGGCAAACTGCTAAAAATAAATCTGTTGAATGCACAAATGTGAAGAAGATATTTGCATTATTCATTGTGAGACAAAATATCGAAAGGATAAAGGTACCAAAAGCATTAAATGAATTTTGACAACGGTAAGCTATATGTCAGGGCTAACCAAAATGCAGACAACTAGCAGCAGGATTTAAAACTCCCAGTCAGAGGAAATGTTCCATGGCTCTAGAGAGATAAATAGTTGAATCAGGTTACATATTACTGCTGATTTACACAGATGACCGAGACAGAGAGACTGGCTACAAAGCTCTTAAGTTTGTTCATGGTAGAATAAAGTAACCAGTGAGCTGAACTCTGAAAAAATTGGATTGCTAATACATAAGAGATTAATCCTGGGAATTTACACTGTACAGTAAGAGTTTATTATTTCAGTTTAATAGCCTACTTCTCTGAATATTCCAGACAACATGAAATAATAGGAAGACTTTAAAAAATCGATCACTGTTTTAAACTACATACCCAGCTGTATGGACAGAATGGAGGTATAGGTAGCTTAAGATAAGAAAAAAAAACCAAAAAAAACCCCCACTAAATAAATAAAATTACGCTTGCTATATTAATTTTCTGTATTTCTTCTAGTAAGCCAAATCTCAAACAATTTAACTACTCCTTTCTTTATATTAACTGAAATAGTTCAAGATATGTAAGTAAGATATGATTTCCAGAATTTTCTCAGAACTGTATTGTTTGGAGTCAGTTTTGTATCCCAATTCTATAACACAGCCAAAGTACTAAAGGAAATTTACCATATAACAACATTTTCTGGAAGGCACTCAGATACTATAACAAATGTTAGCACCTTTGATTCATACTCAGGAGCTCAAATAGGTATAACAATTACAGGGCACATACCACATTGAAATTTGTAAATGGTTTAACTGTATGAAAGGTGAGAGTGAAAAGCAATTTTGCTTTTGACACATTAAAAGTCAAATATTTTTCCATCACTGGAAAAAAAGACGTAGGTGAAAAAACCACCCCAAACCTGATAGAACTAAAAACTACAGAAAAAAGTCTTGTGCAGCAGTTACATAAACAACTTTAATTCTCCCTTTCCTGAATAATGTGATCAATAAAAATGGAAGATCAATGAAAATAACTGTCTCTTGAGAGTGTGAGCTGCAGATGATATCCCTTACATTTTACTTAAGGAGGGTGTCATTAATATAATATAAATGTCATTATATGGTAAATTAATACCTTCAGCTGATCAGAAGCAAAAAGACAGTTGAAAAGTACTTTTTAATGCCTCATATTCTGGTGAAAATACAGCCCAGTCAGATCAACAAATCTGTAATTGGCAGGAGACATTAATATTTACTGATACAGACTCTCAGATACATTGGTAAACTTTGAAATCATCTTCGTCTGGCATTTAGACACCGTGACACTATTTGAAACCTAAGAGAAATGAGATTATAAAGTAAATTGTACTTATACATCTTACCATTTTTTTTTTTAACTTGAATCATGAAATTTAAAGCTACAAAGGAAATATATCTAAACATTGAGCTTGGGCATATTACAGAACTCTTAATAGTAGCTGTTTATGCACAAAGCCTGCAGTGGTTTTGAGGAGAGGAGAGGAGAGGAGAGGAGAGGAGAGGAGAGGAGAGGAGAGGAGAGGAGAGGAGAGGAGAGGAGAGGAGAGGAGAGGAGAGGAGAGGAGAGGAGAGGAGAGGAGAGGAGAGGAGAGGAGAGGAGAGGAGGGGAGGGGAGGGGAGGGGAGGGGAGGGGAGGGGAGGGGAGGGGAGGGGAGAGAATGGTATGTTTGAGGCTCTTCTGCATTATTTTGATAATCTGGAATATTAGAGTTTTAAAAATTATATTAACAATATGGTTCTTCCTTTAGTATAGATTATTCTCTTTTGTCCAGGGCAAGATTTTAAGTATAGTTTACCTATTACAAAAAATAAGTTCCCAGTAGTCCTTTAGCTTTACTTTGATATCATTCTTTAGATCAAAATCAATGGCTTAATAACCTACAAAAGATGATGAAAAATAAAAGAAAAAATAACAACCTATCTGTAGTATGTACAAAGTTTGAATTCACCTACAAACTACCAATAAAGAAAAAATCATATAGAAATTAAGCGAAAGAGAGAACTAATCTTGAGCTTACTTAATTTAGATTCAATTTCTCACCAAGACAGCCTAGCAGCTTCTTGGATTGTCTGTATAAAGGTATCTTCTTCCTCCCAGCAGTTGTCTGAATAGCCGAAAACCCCTATGAGGAAAAGTAGCTGAAGACGGAAGGCTTTGGTGATTGTTGGTAAAATACCTTTTTCAGCCCTCTCATTCAGGGGGGCAGGCTGCAGCGGATGCCTACCCACCATCCCTCAGGTTACTCTTCCACGTTATCTTGACCTTGAGACTCACAACCAGCACATCCCTGGTTATGACCTCTGTAGTAGCACACTTATACATGATACAAAAAGTCACTGAACAAAACATGTCTGATATTTGCTGCACTTACGAATCAAATTAAGTTTTCAACTAAGTGAATAATTTTATGAAGGAAGAAAGGCTGACACAGCAAAATTCATATACAGTAGAAGCATAAAATCCTTAGAAATGTGAGAAGAGAATGACAGAATTCTCTGTAGCTTGCTGTAAAGTAAAGACAAACCTGCAATTTATACTGAATATTTTGGGGGCAGGGGGGGTGGTGGTAAAAAAAAAAAAAAAAGCTTCTTAATTCCCTTTAAAAAATAACAACAGAAAACCCCCTCAGGTCTCTTCCTGTAAGGACATCAGAAGGAAACCTACCCTGTCTGGAATGGCAGGAATCTTTTTTCAAGAGATACATCTCACAGGGTTAGCTGTTTCAGCAGCACCTAGAAAAAATGTACAAGCATTGACATTGCTTAATCTGAAGTCCATTAGGGAAAGAAATAATAGAATGTGTCTCTCTTCAGTAACTAATGAATATATAAATTGCAGAGCACACAAGTAAATACCTTGGGGAAAGCCCTTCTCTCCACGTTGAATGTTTTCTTAAATCAGAAGTGCCTTGATTTAGTATTATTTTTTAACAGATAAATGTATTTTGCTGTTTAAAACACCATTTGCATGTAGTTTATTTTAATAGTAATAAAGTTTTGACCTTCTTTGCAAAACACTTTGAAATCTGTTAATGAAAAACACTATAGGAAAACCACGTGTTAGTATCATTAGTATTGTATGTGCAATTTAAACGACAGGAGTTCACAGTGAATTATACATGGTAATACACTAACAATAAGAAGTGGAAAAATAAGGAACATTTTGCAGGGACTTCTACTCCACCTCTATGGAGATTTATTAGGGGAGAGGAGAAGGGGAACGGAAATAAGTAAGCAACTCCTGGTGGTTCTTTCACACTAGTTAAGAAACTAACAGCATTCTTAGGGAATTATTCAGCTGCATGTAAGATTAATCAATAATATAAAGTATGTAAATTAAGTAAGCATTATGGCTTACAAGTCACTTGTAGTTAGTTCATGTGAACATACTTCCGTTGCAGCCATTCTGGAAAATATCTAAAGAAAAAGAGCATTACAAATACCCACTGATCAGGCAAGCTTTCAGTTAAGCAAGACGGAATCAGCACAAGAGTGCAATTTATAATCATCAAACTTATAGAAAAAGGAAAAAAAGTGGGAATTTATATAAGGAGTACCTCTTTTTTTTATTTCATTAACACAATTTATTTATGTGAAATAATAGGTGTGCCTTCTAATGCTTGAGATGAGATTCTTATTGTATTTGTCTGAGAAGTGTTAATCAATGTGTTTGACTCAGTGACAATAAGCCCCTACTCTTATAAGACTTAGGTTGTAAAACCAGTATAAACAATGATGGAATAGTCTGCAATTAACCAAAGTGAAAGGCAATAGGAAGTACAGTAATTTTCTCTGTTCAGAAATCTAATAGTGGGAAAAAGAGTATGGCAAGGTATTAGAGAGGTTCCTAAGACAGGAAATAGCTGGATGAGTAATTTGAAGTTAGTAAATCCTTTGGCCAAGGCAATTTAATGTTGCCAAGTGTTAGTAACAAGCCTCAGGCTTTAAAAACAATAATTAAACATACCATGTCTCAGGATTTGCCAAGCTTTGTCTGGACTTGTTTGATCTCAAGCATGTTTTAGCTTGATTTTACATGTATTCCCAAATTATTTAAGAAAAATCTGCAGTGGTGTCAACTGTTTTATGATGAGATGACTATTGCCTAGGTTGTGCTAGCTGTTACGGCAGAATGGTCAGGCCACTTGTTTGTGATGTGATTTTGAGCTTTTTAAAGGCATGTTATTACCTAACTTGCTGCTACCTTAAATTTTACTTATTTCTTTTGCAACTGCATGGCACATATTCTAAAATAAAGCATATTATATTAAAAAAAAAAAAAAGGACTAACAAGCCTACATAATCTTATTGTAAGTAAACCACATGGGCTAAAGGTGAATAAAGTGTGTAACTCATGAGCAAACACAGGGTTGAGAGGTATAACAATAACCCTGAACAATAACCCTCAAGACCGAGGAGGAAGAAACTCCCACTGTCAACATTGTGCTTGTCCCAGGAAAGAACTAGGGATGCTGACAACTTGCCATAACAACATGTAAGTAGGGTGGGCATTACACCAGACAAAGCAATATAGGCTAGAAAGTCAGTATATAACAATTTTAATTGTATTATTAAGAGGAGTTAGCAATAATTAGGTGAACTGGACTGTAAGTATTAAATTACCCCTTTAAACTGGACTTAAAAAATAACTCTCTATTTTGTTTAATCTGCTAGAACACTCACTACACTAATAGTAAATTGTCTTCCATCATTTCTTGCACATAATAAAAATGTGCAAGTAACAAAAGCTTTGAAAATGCCCCACGGCTTGAGTGATTAAGGATCTCAGTAAGAAAATATGATCAAAAAACACAAGAAATGCAGTGGGGTAGATAATGATCTATCTAACTCACTTTTCTATCTTTGATAATGGCAATAGAAGGTGCTGTTTAGGGATAGTACATGAGTCTGGCCATTATCTGCGGTCTATTGTTCCTCGTAGTCTCCAAGCACCCCCAGTCACTGGAAAAAGAATTTTTAGAAGATATACCCTTGCCTGCTCCCTGAACTATTTGGTTATGGACCTACTGTCCATGAATTTGTGTAAACTCTCTGATATTACCTGTCTTCAAAACCCTCTGTGGCAACTGAGTCCAAAAGTTCAGTCTGCTGTGTAAAAAAATACTTTAAAAAGCAGTGTCTTACTATTCCCAGTGAGTGATCCCTAGTTTTATTATTATGGAATTCTAAGAACAGAAGACGACCTGTGGAATCCAGTGCAAAAGAAAGGATTTAAGCAATATGAAGGATCTGCCTGTGGTGGGTTTACCTTGGCTAGCTACCAGGTGTCTACTTAGCCGCTCTCTCACTCCCCCGCCTCAAAAGGGGGAGAAAATACAATGGAAAAGCTCATGGGTTGCAGTAAGAACAGGGAGATCACTCACCAATTACCATGACGGGCAAAACAGACTTGACTAGGCAAAATTATTTTAATTTATTGCCAATTATTAATAAAGTATGATAGCAATAAATAAAAACAAAACTAAAAACACTCCCCTCCTCATCCCAGGGTCAAATTCACTTGCAAATATTCTATCTCCTCCCCCCTGCCTGAACAGTGGAGGGAGATGGAGAAGGGGGGTTGCAGTCAGTTCATAACATTTTGTCTCTGCCACTCCTACCTCCTCGCACTGTTCCCTTGCTCCAGCATGGGGTCCCTCCCACACGAGACAGTGTTTCACAAACTTCTCCAACATAGGTCCTTCCCATAGGCTGCAGTTCTCCAAGAACTGCTCCAGCATGGGTCCTTTCCACAGGGTCCTTCAGGAATGGTCTGCTCCATTGTGGGTCCCCCACAGGCAACAGGTCCTGCCAGAAAACTTGTTCCTGCATGAGCTCCTCTCCACAGGGTCCTTCAGGAATGGTCTGCTCCAGTGTGGGTCCCCCACAGGCAACAGGTCCTGCCAGAAAACTTCTTCCTGCATGATCTCCTCTCCACAGAGTCACAGGTCCTTCCAGGAGCCTGTTCTGGTGTAGGGTCTCCACAGGCTGCAGCTTCCTTCAGGGCATATCCCCCTGCTCTGGCGTGGGGTCCTCCATGGTTTGCAGTGTGGATACTGCTCCACCGTGGTCCTCCATGGGCTGCAGGGGAACCTCTGCTCTGGCACCTGGAGCAACTCCTCCCCCTCCTTCCTCACTGACATAAGTATCTGCAGGGTTGTTTCTCTCACGTTTTCTCACTCCTCTCTCTCAACTGTTGTTGTGCAGCATTTTTTACCCTTTCTTAAATACGCTATCACGCAGGTGCCACCAGCATTGTTGATGGGCTCAGCTTTAGCCAGCGGTGGGTCCATTTTGAAGCCAGATGAAATTGGCTCTCTCTGACATGTGGGCAGCTCCTGGTGTCTTCTCACAGTATCCACCCCTTCAGCCCCCACGCTACCAAAACCTTGCCATGAAAACCCGATACACTGCTGAAGTAAATTTATGAAACACCTGACAGGAGAAAGGATCAGCTTGAAAATAGAAATCAGACTTTTGAAGATAGTTGTGAATGACAACCTCATAGAGGTGTGAAAGCTGGACTTTAAGGTAGTGATTCAGAAAAGCAGCTTTACCTAAAAATAGTGAGAATACAGAAGGCAATTATCACTTAATCCATAGCTATCTGTACAGAGAGATTATTGAATTATTTGAATTATTTTATGTTAATTTTATCCAAAGAAACATCACAGTCAATTTGGTTTTAGATTCTATGGAATATGCTTTACCCATTAGTTGTTCCAATACCTTTGTGTAACTGTCCTTTTTAGTATTCTCCATGAAATTCCATAAATTCCAAATGGAGTCCATTTAGGATTAAATTTGTTTATCCCAAATCCCTTTCACTGTTTTTCTATGAGAAATACATCATTTTAGTTACCATTAAATTAGAGTTTAGTTTAGTTTAGTTACCATTAAATTCACCTCTCAGAAAGTAGGATGACATGAAAAACACATTATGAAAAAAACCCTGCATGTAAAATGGAAAAATTTGCAATGAAAAATGAAAAAAAAAAAAAAGAAGAAACTAGAATTTCTGCCCTGGACCTGGCCTGGACAGGTTTGAATACTGCAAAGAAAATGAAAGGAAAAAAAAGGATGCTGTGTTTTATTTTACTGGGGGGGGGGGGGGGGAGGCGGAACATGTAAATTATTTCAGCTAATGTCTCCAAGGAATTGGTCTAGATAGAATTTGATTTACAAAGGAGGGGCATCTTAGATTTTCTACGCATGGTAGATTTTCTATATAAGAAGTGTAACGTCAAGATAATTACAACTGATATTAGATTAGATTTTAATTTTGCACTGTCATCGTAAGAATCATTTTGACAGCCAAGAAGAAAAGGAGCAGAAATTAAGATCTCGGATAAACACAAGTAGAAAAGGTCAGATGTCTAAATGCAAGATGTTCAAATGCAAAGGTGACTTTTATAAAATCATCACATCCCTGATGTAATCATGGAGAAACATAGCATTGTTTATCTGTTTTAGCCTTACGTTAGTTTTGTTTTTATGGAAGATTTGGGGTGCAAGGCAATTGAGTAGTAACAGTATGAAGATATGAACACAATAGGTTGACCCAAGATACAACAGAGGATTTAGTGAGTATGAAACTAATTAGTAAGCAAAGAAAGAAAGTAAAGAAGCAGAAGAATATATAAAGAGAAATGTTATGTAAGATAAGAGGAACGAAATAGGATGTTTGACTTGAAAGACAAATGTGTGCAAATAACAGCAAACAAGTAAGAATGATGGAGAAATATCTCAAAGTTACACAACATTCAGGAAATAGTAATTACAGAATCACAGAGTCACAGAATCACTATGGTTGGAAAAGACCTGTAAGATCATCAAGTCCAACCATCAACCCAACACCACCATGCCCACTAAACCATGTCCCACAATGCCATGTCCACACATTCCTTGAATACCTCCACTGAGGATGACTCCACAACTTCCCTGGGCAGCTTATTCCAATGTTTCACCACTCTCTCAGTAAAGAAATTTTTCCTAATATCCAGCCTGAACCTCCCCTGGCACAACTTGAGGCGACTTCTTCTTGTCCTGTCACTAGTCACTTGGGAGAAGAGACCAACACCCACCTATCTGCAACCCCCTTTCAGGTAATTGTAGAGAGCAATAAGGTCTCCCCTCAGCCTCCTCTTCTGCAGACTCAACAACCCCAGCTCCCTCAGCCACTCCTCATAAGACTTGTGCTTCAGAATTAAATGTGTCCTGGAGAAGTATTACACAGTAAAATGAAAGAAAGAAAATGACAGAGGGAAAAATTTTGATTTTTTTTCCTTTTAGGAAAGAAATATTGCGTATGAACGGTAATGTAGGTGAGAAACCCACAACAAAGACAAGGTAAAACTATTGAATAGTATTTACAAGGAACAGGTATTCAGTAAATCTGTGAAAGCAACAGTTATATCAACCTGTAACAAAAAGACAAGAATGAGCACAAGACATACGAAGGAATTTGTCTGTTTCATATTCCAAGAAAGCTCTTCATGGAGTTTTTAACAGACTAGAAGGAATAAAGTGGAGCTTGCAGAGCAATAGGCCAGATATGTATCTGCAGTGCTAAACCAGGAAAGCAACAGATTTAGAATTAAAATCAATTTGAACAAGACAAATGCGGGGTGGGGGGCAGAGAGTCAAGGAAGGAAGCAAATATTGATAGGAAAAAACCCAAGAACTAGAAGGGAGAGGAATATTTTGGAGGATTCATTTAAGAAAAAAAAAGATTATGAAGCTGACGGAAGATTCACTCACTACTGTTGCATCTGCTCAATCTGGATATTTGATAACTATCAATATCAAAAGTTATTTGCTAAAAATTAAAGCCAACATAGCAAAGACAACAGTCATGATGAACATGGCAAACTACTTGTTGCAGGAGTATATGGAACTGAAATTCACTGAAGGGACAATGAACAAACAAAACTGAATTAAAGTGAACAAGCAACACAAAATAAGACCTTATCAGATTTTAAGAATGTAGCTGTCATAGTTTGGTTGTGTATCAAGTATAATGCTATAACAGATACCTGATGATAGGTATCCGAGTGCTCAGAGGAGAATAGTTAAGTGCTACATAGGCATGATGAACTAAAAGATGGAACAAAAAGATTTATAGAAGAAAGGAATGATGGAAATCACATACAACTAAGACCAGAGGAATTGAACTCTTCAGTGTAATAAGATGACTTTATTACACTGATGTTGACCTAATTTCTTTGACTAAAAAATATATATATATATAGTGACTGTACTGTTTTTTACTCAGGAAATCAGTGACTAACTTTGTGCTATTGATTCCAAATTTTCTCTGTTGAAAATTTGTATGTTCTGCATGTGTGGCTTATTGACTATGTCTATCAAGCCAAAAGCGTGAATCATGGACCAAGGACCCATTATTCTAGGCACTGTATTTACACATAGTAAAAATGTCAAACCTAGCAAGGCCATAAAATCTCTTTTTCTTATTTCCTCCATTTTGGTCCCTCTTGTCTTTCCCATCCTTTTCCCTAATGTGAATTGTCCTGTTATTTGTCTAGCGTGAATTTGGAAACCCAGTAGCATTTGTGTATTATTAGCCTGATACCCCGCACTTATATGTGTAAACAAACATATTCAAAGTTCACAGTTGCAGTTTCCTGCTCCAGACTTTATATCTTTCTGTAAGATTTTTTATACTATGAGATTAAAATGGCTTCTCTATCACAGGAACAGAGAAGATCCTGTTTAACTAGCCTAACCATATATACCTGAATGATCGAGTAAAGTCAGTCCCAAACCACAATCTAATCCAGATTGACAGCCAGTTTAGCACTTACCTCAATCAGGAAAGTTAGCAACATAAATAAATTACTGAATTCAGTCTCAGGTAAATCAACAGAGAATCTACCTCTAAAATAACACAGTTAAAAGGAGAATATGAATTAACTACATCAAATAACAGTTCTCAGACATTTAGATGCAATTTTTGTCCTAATGACTGTATGTTCCGTTTCAAGGCAAAGACATTTCCTCCTCTTCTGTCTCAGCAGATTACCTTCCTTAGCCCAATGCTGCAGGATAAGACATAAATCAGACTCATTTTGAAAACATAACTGGAAACTCTATGTTAACTATTACTTGTTTTTCACACAAATTACAAGCCTTTGAGTTTAGTTTGTTCTTGATTTTATTTTCATCAAATTTATTTATGGTGTCTGTTCATTCTTTAGCTATGAAAAAACTGTGGTAAGGCTGGAGCCAAAGCCAGATGTGTAGTTGAAATACACTCTAAACAATTTCCATCTGTATGATTTCTTCGATGTGTGATTCCACTGCACTACATATCTTGGCATGCTCGTCAATCTGCCCCTGTTTGAAGTTAACATTCCCTTAGGAGAAGGAAAATATCATTATGTAAATTGCCTGAGTGAGCTGTTCTGTCTCAGTGTTTTCACAAACAGTCAATCTGTGAGTACTAATGCTAGGAATCAGAACAGAATCCTTTTTTAAGAGTTAAAAAAAAAGTCTGAGATGCGATGAGATGATTAGGTCAAGTAAGCAGAAATGTAGTGTGCGTTTTAAAGCAACATATCATATTTTCATGGCACATTATCTTACTTATTTAGTATCATTAGATTTCTCACAGTTGCAAGCGATCACAATCTGGTGAATAAGCTCCTCTAAATGGTTCATATATCCCATTCAACTATTTATAATTGTTAAGCCTGTGTAAAAGAACATTTTAAAAGTTGAGAAGTCAAGTAAAGAAAAATTAATCTGAAAGTTAAAATTGCCTTATAACCTTGCTTCAAAGCCCTTCTATATATGTTTTCTGATGTTGCCATATTTTTGTCTACTCTCTTGCTTCATTTGGTAAAAAAATAAACATTGTTAACTTCCACCAGATAGTTAATATTTTATATTTTGGTTTTGTTTTAACTTTATTGTTCAAAGTATAGCTTTAGGGTCTATTTACTGGACTTTATTTAAATGCTGTTCTGATTACAGATTATCAATTATCTCCCAGGTTGTTCTGGACTATTCTAAGCAGTAGAGTATCTGAATTTTTAAAAATATATTTGGGAGGTGAGGGAGCAGTATAATTTCATTTTATAGCTGGAGAGCCAAAACAGAGGAAGATTAAGATTGAAAGACTGCTACATTTTGGGCAGGAGCAGCTGGAACCTCTTATGCCTAAGTAGTTTTCATTATGTAGCACTTGATATGTTCAAGGCACATGCCTCTTTGTTTTTAATTGCTGTTGTGAATATACAGCATCTTCAGCAAATTGTTTTGAAAGATCTCATATTCGATAATTCATAAAAATGATTGACCATTTTCAAAGAGTTTTGTTAGGTTACTTGCTTCATATCTCATAAAGTCTCAAGCAAATCAAATAAGAATTTGTCCTAATTAGCTTTTAGAATACTAAATCAGTAGAGTATCCTTCTATCTGATGAGGACTCTACTTTAGTCCTTGCATACTTCCCAGATTCTGAAGAAAGTAATGTAGCAATGACAACCTTCATCACTACACAATCTTTCTTGCTGTGTCTGCATCTGTCCTATGCAATGAAGTAAATGCAAAAATATTATTCCACTTGCAAATAACAGTTTCATCATTGTATTAACATTCAAGGTAGCATATAATCTGTCAAAGTTTGGCTTTGCAATATGTTATCAACTGCTTTTAATGTGGTTTCAAAGTTTAGATTTTTTTTTTTTTTAATAAAAAGTTTTATAAAGACACCTCTCTGTTATGGCTGTTGCCAAATGAACTGGTTAACAACAGTAATATGTTGTTATATACTACGTGAATAGCATTTAAGCATTTTGCCATTCTGTTTCTCACCTATTGCTGACAGAAACCACAAAACTCAAAAATCTTCTAGTGGGTGAGAGATGAACAGAATCTTCTGCATATTCCCCTACTATAAATCAGGATCAGTTCTCAAATCTCTCTAATCCAATTCCAAGCCTTGTTTTATTTTGCTTATTCCCTCACCTTCAAATCCTATTCCCAATTTCCTTGAGCAGTGAGTAAAAATATCCACCTTTTGTTTCTATCTTCAAATTCAAAACCTTTCTCAGTTACCACCTTGCCTCACCCTCTAAGCCCAACACCATTATTGCTACCAAATCTCTTCAACTCTTGTCCAAGAAGTATATAATAAGTACATTTTCCCCTTCGGATCCTTTTCTAGACTGCCTTACCTCTGTCTTGATTTATTTTTTTTCTGAAGATTAACCTTCCATTTTGCCTGGTTCTGTGTGATCTTCTAGTTAGCCATTATTCTCCACCACAATTCTCCTATATTGTCAAAAATACCTTTTCACAGTGTTACATTTTTAGCCCTAGTCCCAATATCTAAATCCATCCTCTACCCAAATTAATCCAACTCTCTCATGTTTCTTACTCCAATTCCCTCTTGTCACACTTCTGTTTGCATATATTCCTAACAAGCTTTCCCCACATTGCCGAAGGGCATCCAGACGCAAATTCTGCAATCTCTGCAGCTACTACTTGACATTCACAATACCAGTACTCATCTCCCCTATCCTTCTTCTAGGCCTCATTCCCTGTCTTAATCCCTCTAGAAAATCCTAGAAAAATGTGTAGAGTTCTGTAATTTGGGAAGATAAAACTGTCATGTGGAATAAGACAGCTGTCATGAATTGAAGTCTGAATTTGTTTTACTAAAGATAAAACCTTTGTGATTTTTTGTTTGTTTCTTCCCAAATAATAGTAAATAAATTAAAAAAATATTATGGAGAGATAAAAAATATTCATTAATTTATGTCAAATTCAGGTAATAAAAAGTAATTGGATTTTTATTTTTATACATTTTGTTTAACTATTTATTTCAAAAATCCCTTTCTTTTAGAATTTTAAAAAATCCTTCTAATTATTTTTTTAGGATTTTTTTAATAACCTCTTTTAAAAAATACTGAATGTGGGTAAAACAATTTTAAAATATACGGCACATTTCAAGGCACCTAGTTCAATCCCAATAATTTTTGGGTTTATGTTTATCTTACAAAAAAGGCTGAAAAATTTTAAGTGTTCAAATGAAATCCAATTTTTATATCATTATTTCACTGGTGATCAGAAAGATTACCTTAAAAGTACCTTTTTCCTGTCCCTGCTAAGAGTTTTTGGAATGTGCAAGACAAAACTTAGAAGTTCAAAGAGGAAAACCAATATAATGGTATGCTAAATGACTCACCTGAAAGACTTGGGTGATTAGCACAGATTAAGCTAACATTCTCCATTTCTTATATTGGTGTCCAGCTCAGTCAGGACAAAGAACAGCCTTGAAACAAAAAAACGTGTTTGCAAAAAAACCAGAATGAGGTTGAATTGAATGGTCATCTTCAGAAAAAAATTCTGCCCAAATTTCTCATTTTAATCTACAGCCTTAGTAGTCTGCTGTTAGCTGTGTCCGTTTGCAAAAAGACTGATCTCTGTGTCAGAAAAAAGAAGTTATATACACACACAAGATACAGAAGCTTAGCTATATCTGTATAAACTTACATTAATGTTTAAAATGTAGTGACTTGATGGAGAGAATAAAAAAACTCAAATCTATATAACAATTTATATAGTCATCTGTAAGAATTGAGCTGCATGTGGTATCAGTAACATAAAGTGTTCCATTTATTAAACCGATATGCTTGAAAGCAGCCAAATATCAATCAAAACACTTCTATCTGATCCAGTAAAACACACATTGTAAATTCTATGCATATTCATTAGCTTAAATATTTGTGTTGTTCACTAAATCACAGTTGAATGTTATTTTTTCACTCTATCTGCATTATGTTCAACAGAAATACAATATTAAAAATACATAATACTGAATTTATAAATACAAAAAATCAAGAAAAAATTAATTTCCCAACTCTCTGGAGTGGCAGACAGTCATGTTAAGAAGAATGTGACTGTTTTGCTACGTTCAAAAGAGCTTATATACATGTCATACCAGCAAACTGCCCAGTGTTTTGCAGAAGCAGAGAACAAATTCAAAAATTTTGTTACAATAACACAAAAAAGCTGAATATCAAAAATGTTTTTGAAATACATTATAGAAACAAATTTTGTGATAATGACAAATTCCACACAGTCACTATTTCAGAAGGAAACTAGGTGAGAAATAGTCCATGCCTCAGAGCACTGAAGCAACAGGGACAGATGATGCAATTTTATTAAGTTTAGAAAATATACCTTTTTCTACCAATATGAGTATTTTTATTTTTATTGCTTCTTTGTTCTTTCTCCCTAACATAGTTTATGATTACCTGTAGTAAGGTGTCAGAGCTTGCAAGCATTTTAAAATGTACAATACAACATACCCTGAGCTAGAATTTTTCTTTTTCTTAAAGTTTCATTTGTAACAAAGCAGAAAAAAGATGAAGAAAGAAAGGAAGGTCTGTTATTTCACAGATAGTTTATGGTACAATTTATGTAGTAAAACTCCAAGATGGAAAATAATACACAATATGGAAATTATATAGCATCTTTAATACAGCTTTCTGCAATAACTAGCTATTTGTTTTACTTTATTCTGCTCGGCTAGAGTAGAATATGTTCCACTAGTAATATAAATACAAAGCATGTACTGCAGGAGATATTGCAACTGAAAGGTTGGATGTAAGTGCTAATACGGTTGTGTTAACAAACACAATTTTGTGCAAAAGTGTATTGATATTTTAATGTGAAAATGAAAAAGAAACTTACTAATATGACAAGACTTTTATATCTGATATTTTACTTTTCCATGTTGACAATTTTTCTGCTGTTACAGTCATCTCTCAACTCCTGATTACATGATAACTCTCTATTACTATGTGTTTCAAAGTGTGAAGGCATCCTTTAGGTTAAAACACTGATTTGTCCTGTATTTCCATTTTCAGTTTAGCTGGGGATATGCTTCTTCATTGAATCAGCAGAAATACTTCTTGGATTTCATAGAAAGCCTACAGCAAAATTTCAGGTTTCAATAAACAACAATTTGGAATGGGCTTCCGTCTATACCCAAGTAGTTTGTTGGCATTTCACTCATTACTTCAGCATCTCTAGATTCAGAATATTCCCTCATTTATTCCCACAGCAGTATATAGCTCTGTTGTTTTTCAGAATATTTAACTCTCTACATCCCATACTATGTCTCAGAATAACCTCTGCCACATTGTTTTATTTATAAAGTCTCATCTTACTATCAATTTACTATCAATTGTAATTGGTATGCACTTAGAAAAACAAACACTGGTGATGATGTTGTTTGTTATTAGCAAAGGAAATATGACACAATTTGACTACTGTAACTGTTGCTAATAGTTGGTAACCACTGCCAAATGTTGACTTTCCAATGGCAGCAGATACGGTACTTACTCCATGGAGTGAAAGATAGTGAGCATGAAAAAACTATAGTTCTTGTTCATTATGGTTTCACATCATTAAAGAATGACAGATAGTTTATCCCCTGCCAATATTAATTTCTTTCATGTAGCTCAAACTGTGATTTCTGGAACCAGAAATCCTAGGACTCTTTTTAAAGTCACACCTAGTTGCTAAATGCATGGCTATGAAAAGAGCATTGATTTTTTTCCAAGGGTGAGCTTAAAAGATTTAACAGCAGTACTGTATATACACTATGTCATGTGGGTCTTTTTTTTATTTGCGGTTATTTTTGTGCTCAAGGCAAAGAAATATTTATTAGAACCCACATGAGGGCCCTATGGAAACAATCAAGGAAGGCTTTTAATGAGCTAAGAACACAATTTTCATTGCAAGATATGGCAGAGGGTCTCTGCAGACATAGTAAGCAAGAAAGGTGTATGCACAAAGAAAACCGGAAGTCTTTTGGCCTTCAGGAGGGATTTTCTTTAAGACAGTGACGAAAGTATATTTTCTCTTTTTTTTTTCCTTGTCTGAGTAATTAGGAATGGGTGAATGGCTGAGAAATATCCATTGTAAAAAATTGATTAATGAAGGTAATTATAAGTTACCATAATCATTTGCATATACTTTTTTTTCCTGAAGAACGGTTTGCCATTGACTGAAGTATATGAGTTCTGCAGTAATGGCTGAATGCTGGTATCATTTTTCCTGTTGAGTAACAAATTTGAAATCTTGCAAAAAGGGAAATAGAAGTGTATGTATGAATCCTCATGCACACAGAATACAATTTCTAGCTATCAGCACTTTTTAAAATAGACCTAACAGTACTTTCAGAAAAATAGAAATAAAGCCATAGAAAAGAAAGCAGGCCATAGTCACCACTCATGTTTTGCTTCATAGGGCCTCTCAGTGGTTGAATCTCCCTAGACAAAGGGATCATTTATTAATGTGGCATTTCAGATTGGATCTAAATGAAAAAACATAAAGACACATGAATTAATTCATGTATTATAAGCAGTAAAGCAATCCTAGCAGAGCATCTGTGTGGTTTACTATGCATGTGGATGGGCATGGAATGGATGGTGCTATACTGATATATTCCTAATAACATTAGTCTCAAAATTAATACAAAAATCTTTAAAAAAACCCATAGTGAACATCTGCTGTAAATGTCACCACAGCATCTGTGTGGGAAAATAATTCTGATAAAATACAGGTAATTACTCCTAACATTCACAGAAAGATTACATTAGAAGGGCGAGTTTCTAGATGAGTCAGAGCCAGCCAAGAAGTAACTAGCACATATCCTCATGCAAACAGATAGCCCGGCAGGAGAGGATTTTAACAGAATAAGCTATTTTCAGCTTCTTTGAAGTCTCTTTATTGGCAGAGGAGAGTGAAACCAAAAAAGGAAGCAGTACAACTTAGCTAAGAAGGCAACATGGTTAGATTAACCATGACAAGTAATGGTAAAATAATTTAGTATTTTAAGGCTTCAGGTGGGTTCAGGTTTTTAAAGATTTTTTGACAATCAATGAGCTGACTCAAAACATCATATTTTGTCTTTTTTAAATGAACTTAGCTTTTTCAAATCCCCTCTAATAGACATCTTGGCTGTGTTGCTTTTTATATAGCATAAATGTTATTAGAGTAGTTTAATCAATTTTATGCCAAAACTTATCTAGGCTTTACTAATGCTTTCAACTGGAGTATAGAATGTTATTTGTTCTCTCCGAGCCTGGGTACAAAGAATTAGAATGACGGCATACAATTTCATACTTACAGCTCAGTCTTTTAATCAGCTATATTTCAGAGCTGGACAAGAAAAAAAGATTTTTTGCTGTTTTAAAACATCACAAATGCATATGAAGATAATTACTTGCACAGCTAATAGACTGTTTTAGTATCTTCTCTGTGGAGTGCTTTCTTGTTAACTTACCCAGTACAGTCCTGTCAAAGTTTAATGCTTCAGATGCAGCATATAATTTTAACCTAATGCACAGCACTGTTAATATTTCAAACATTATGGTATGTGCGCTGAGACAGAAATGTGTAGTTCGTTTAATAAGCCATCTAAAATGACTTGGATCTCTGAAATTATTTGGAGATTTAAGGCAAAATGTGGGTTTTATGTGTGTTTTGTTTTTTTGTTTTGGGTGGGGTTTTTTCCCTTTTTTTTGTAATTACGCACAGGTGAGCCAATTCAGCAATACCCATCTTGGCTGAGGAAGATGTATGGTTACCCAACCAGTAATCAGTGTTAAAATGGAAGGTTTTGAGATATGGCTTTCTCTCCTTTATGCTTAGTAAAACAGCCATTTTATTAGATGTTGATCTTAACTTCCAACATGATGACCTCTGATCATGACGCTGACTTGCCGTAAAAGCACAGAGTCTGGTCACAGAAAGCAATCAGTTGCATGATTATGATTCTGAATATCCACTCCAAATCTTGCTCTTTATCAGGAATTCTCTGCCTTTACACACAAGCTGTAATCTGCATTGTCTTTACCCCTAAAGGACTGTACCTATAGAAAAAAACTAGGCTAACAGACATACTGCGTATCAAGAAAGTATTTAACAACCTAAGTACTTATACCTCACTAGAGCATTAATTTGTTGTCCCAAACTCGTATCTTATAGATGGATAGACAAGCTGTAATGGATGTTTTTCACATACGAGATATAAAATAAGAATTTCAACAGAACGAAAAATTTCTTCCCAGTTAGCTGTTATCTCTCCCTTTCTTGCTTTGCAGCTGATTATGCAGATACAAGGAAAGAATGCAGCATGATGCCTACAAGTGTCCTAGAGTAGTATCCCTGACAGCTGTTAGTTTTCTCTTTCTCTGAGGTGCAGTCTCTTGTACTGATTGATGTACAGACAAGCACGTCAAAATCTAACACATACATGGGCTAGATTCATTATGTTTTCCACCTTTTGGTTCTTGTCAGTTTGATCTGTACTGTAGGGACCATACAAGCCACTTATCATTCTTGTTGCCAAAGGGCATCTGTGCTGTTCATTTGCTCAGCCTTGCAGAGATAAACGCAGCTTGCTGCAATTAATAAGATAGCTGTTCTCTGGACACAATTTGTAGAAATAAATTTAAGTTATGTCACAGTGTGCTCATGGATATGTATGGGTAGTAATATAGATCTAATACACAAGACATTTCTTCTCAGACAACTGACATAATCGGTATGGTAAAGATTATCTTTTCAGCCAGATTCCTCTGAACATATTTTGGAATCAGTTACAGACAGACACAAGAGAAAATATGTATTTCACACAGGTTTTCAACATTTGTTTTTGTTCTCCAACTGAGAATGAAACAAAATATTTCAAAATGCACTATGATAATGTTTCTTGCCCTGTGTTCCATGGAAGCAACCTATGAAACCATTGCAATGTATTTATTTTTTTTAAAACATGTATTTGACCATATATTCCCTGTCATGTGGAAGATAAAAAATGGAATGGAAAAGGGTGATAACAGCTTACTACTGTGAACTCACAAATCTCAGGCTTTTAAGAAAAATTAAAATAAACACCATTGAGGCTATACTGTGCACAATGGCACAAATCCAGCACTGGATTTGGTGTGAGGGTGGGGATGGGGCATGGTTTTTGTTTGTTTGGGGTTTTTTTCCAAACCAGCTAGGTGATACTTGTGAATTTTGGTTTAAGTGTTCCATGGGCTATAAAAAGACTGAAAAACACCACTTCAGTATTTTAAATATTGCCTCAATTTAAATATTTCTTCTTCAGTCTTCACAGTTTATATTTTATATTGTACAGTGATAAGTTGTTTTGAGGGGAAACATGACATATTTAATTCAGGAAACACTGAAACAGAACATTAAGGAAATGCCTAACCACTTACCTTGTCTTCTCTGAAACAATTTTTGTATAAAATCTCCATGGTGTCAGAGGTACTTTACTTTCTTTGCACTGATCTCTAATATTATCCATACAATAAGGGCTGAACACAGAGGAAACTACTACACATTTTCAAGGAATCAGTTGTGCTTCAAAAGAAGCATGTTAGTAAAATATAACACTAATTTCAGTACAACTTCATTTTACTATCACCTTAAAAACACACGCTTCAGAGAAGTTTATCCTACAGTCTTTATATAGATAACTCACAAGAAAGCTTTCCACAACAACTGGTATTTAGAACTGAAATTCTCCAGTGAGGCAATAATATGGACCAGAGGAGATCTGTTGAGAGTGACAAAAAATAACTGAAGTATTACGCAGGACATGTGTTAGTAACCAACAACCAAAAAACATTTTCCAGTAACAACGGAGTCCAGGTCCCCATTATAAGAACAGATAAGTCCCAGCTGCACAGAATTTCAGGATACCAATGTATCAAAGTACATATAGCCAACCAACCAAACAAAAAACCCAAACCTAACTGGTTGGCAGCCTTGCAAAGAAGATTAAAAAATAAAGGGAATGCCTGTTTATTCACCTTCCTGAGCTGGAGACAGCTGGAAGGAAGAAAGAAGAGTCCTCAACAGCAAACACCTCTCTGGCTAAGAAAGCTTTCCTGAAAGAGGACCAAGAGGATTCCTGAAAGGGAAAAGGAGTGTGCCTGGGATGAACAGGGGTTCTGGCTGAGGGCTTATGGAGTGCTGTTCCACAAAACAGATGATCAGGATAAATGCTTTTGTGCTTGACTGGTACAACCCTGAGAATTAAAAACATCTTCTTTCCTGCAGAAGGGAGTTCAACTCTTTTACCTCATCAGGCATTTATATACACTATTTTAAAAACGTAACTTACTTTTTTTGACCAAGAAAGATTTTTTAAAACCTTTTTATGACTTTGAGACTTAAGTCATTGACATTATTTAAATGCAAATTTTATATGTGCAGTGTGATCACTGAAGCTTGGTTTTCTTCCAAGTTATCCCACTGGGCCATAACATATGCTTTAAGACCAGTTACGTTTAGACGGTTTTGGGATATGTATAATCACACTGAATAATTCCAATTCTATTTGTTTCCCTTGGAGGTTTCTCAAATACTTTGATGCATTCTACTTCTCTGTCTTTCCATTCCTCATCAAAGTCACAATGAATTCCCGTTAGAGGCATTATAAGAATATATCCTCAGGGTTATTATTTATTCTTAGGCAGACTGACTAAAATTCAGTTTTATCCTTCTCCTATCCCACTATTATTCAGTGGGCATTTAGAAACACTAAGTCTCATTGGCTTAGATTCAAAGAGAATTTAGGAGCTAAAGCATCCCAATACCTAACTTTTAAGCACTGGTCCCAAGGATGGAATCATAACATTAAGCTCCCTATATGATTCATTAGAGAAGTTAGGCATCTTAAAGTAGGATGCACAAAAATGTACATGCTAAGGAGGGATCTATGTACAATGCATTTAATTCCTTTTTCTCCATTTTGAGAAGTTACAGTCTATGACTCTCACTTGTCCTGTCCCAGCAGGACGGTTCTATATCTCCCTTGTTCTGGATGCCAGGATGAACATATCAGATACGTATTGAAAATGTTCTCACTCTACACAGAGTAACAAATATCACTCAGCCAGAAGGAGTAGTCTGCTAGATTTTAATCTTGTGACAAAAGCCTACAAGAAAGGTGTGAGAAAGCCTGAAAGCTGTATTTTCCAAGATTTACCTCAGCATTTCACAGGCTTTCATTTGGCACACAGATACTTTGGTTATGTTTATGCTGGTAAACAGAATGGACTAGGACTAACATTGCTACAACTAAACTGTCATCCATCCCTCAGATGGAAGACCTCATCCATACTGCTTGGCAGGAATACCCTTAGCTCTCCTCAAAAACTTTATTCTTTGCTCTTCTCCAGACTACTTTGCACAGCCTGGGAAGGTGTTAGCTGTCATGAAGCAAAAGTTTCAGGGTGTATGTTAATGGTTAAACAGTCATTATGTACTCAATTCCATGCCCTGGTCACTTAGTTTACTAGTACAAATATGATCTTTATGGGATAGGATGAAAATGCAAGACGTCCTGATTCTCAGGGGAAAGCATTCCTATTACGCAACTGGGAAGAAGAGTTGCCTCTTATTTTCACCCTAGCCTGGCGAGTTTATTCCCCTAGAATTAGGGGCAGGTGGGAGGCAGGGAGGACACCATGCACTTTTATCCAGGAAATAGATGTGAGGTTGTTTTCTTCTAGAGAATAAAAAAACAAACAAATAACCAAAACAACCCAGCTTTCTCACATTTTAGATTAACAGTCTAATATAAAAGGGAAATTTCAAAACAAGTTTGAATAAAAGCCTTGATGAGAAATAATCTGAGAAATATTGAGTTTATGAATCTTAATGAGGCATGGGCAAGAGGAGAGAATCAAGCTATCCAGTTAAAACTGATGGATTTTTGACCATATTCAAAGGAGGAAGGTCAGTGCAGCAGATGAGGCTTTCAGGATCACAGTTTTGAGCTAATATGTCTTTCATAGTGATCATAATTTTATATTGGTTAATATATTCCATAACTTCATATTAGTATATCAAGGTCTATCTTCCCTATTTCAGTCTGATCTGCACTTTAATCACATCTGAGGATTCCTTCTGATGTATGAACACATCCAAGTACGAGAAGGAGGAATGTGCATACATCTTGTGCTCTGATGCCATGATGTACTTGGGGTGTCCAGGAACCATCAGAGAGAGTCACACAAATAAATAATAAGAGTCACAAACTGGACAGTCTCTGGTTGTCTTGTAACCTGAAATACTCTGGTTTGTAAGGCAGCTGCGCCTTTCAGGCACAAGCAGGGAAAAGGAACCATTGGATGCTGTGAAAAAAAGTTATATTGACAGTATTCTAAACAGCCACACAGTGCATGCTCTGTTTAGGGAACATACACACATACATATACAAAAAAAGGAAACGTAACACAAAGACTGCTGAAAGCTGCTGGTCAAAAACTGAAATACTATGTGCATTGTAAAAACCCTGACTTAACATTTACAAAAAACACTGCGATTGGAGTAAAATGCTAATGGAAACATGCATGTAATTCATATTTATGACCTTAGTGAGAACTGGCTCTATTAACTTGAGTACAGATGGTCAGATATTTCCCAGGGAAATATTTTCATTAAAAAATGTTTCACTGAGCCTGAATGCTTTGTTTGACTCATCTCAGGTTTGACTACATTTTGCCAAATCAAAGGCAAATCCTCCAGTCCTGCCAGGCTGCTTCAGAGCAATCAATTTACTGCTGCCAAGTTTGGCAGGTCTGGGACAGATCTACCAGACTGCTTCCAGAACAGGAAACATGAAAGCTTTGCTTGTCAAAAGCTGGGGCAGGTTCACATAACTGATTTGTTCTGGGTCAGTCTACATGATGGATCTGCCCTAGAGTCACTGACCCTGGAAGCGGTTGGCTATGGTGTTCCCAGTTCTGGAACGAATTGTCTGGTAACCGACAAATTACCGAGATCCTGTGGCTTGAGAGTCTATACAGCGGGGCTGATGGTCTTACTAAAGCCTCCAGTCTGAGAGTCTGGGAGCCACAATGCAGCAAAGCTCTGAGGGGCTTAAATGATCTCTCAGAGATCGCAAGCTCTATGCAACAAAGCCAGGACCTAAAGCCCTTACAGGCTTCTCCATTCCGCCTTTTACGCTGATCTGCATGATGGGGCATCCTGAAGACACATAGCTCCAGAGCTGCTCGACAATGATACTGTCAATTCCTCCAGCCAATGTTATCTAGTGTCTTAGGCTCAGATGCAGTACTTCAGAAATTTTTCTTTTATGGAAAACTATATGTATATATACGTTTACATATACATACATACATATGTGTATATATACACACACACAAACATACACACACACACATATGTGTACATATAAAAAATATGTATATGCATGTGTGTTTGAATTTAATTCCAGGAATCAAGTCAGTTCCAGGGATCAAATGACAAGAAACCATTAAAAGGATAATCTCCACAAAATGACACATTTAGGGAAGTAGTTAATGAATGTAGTAAAAGCCACCAAGTAGTCTGTCTTACATGGCAATAGACACACTGCAATACGAAGGACTCCTTTATTTGTAAGAAAAATAATGATACAAAAGTAAAGAAAGCAATCTAGAATAATAAGCACTTACTTCCATTGTTCTTCTCAGCTACGTGAGTTTGAGAGGCCCATTCTCTATTTTTTAAATAACTTTGATTACTTCTTTTTTTCTTCTCAAACTATTTCATTCTTGCAATCAAAACTCTAATCAAATTTTAAAGGATTGATCCTCTGGTTTTTTGGTCACTTATCTCTCTTTAACCTCTTGCCAGGGTACTACTTAATTTTCTAATTTAGCTTAATCAGAATGAAACCAGCTATCAACTGTAAAAGAGTTAAGGAAAACAGTCCAGCATTTCATTTCCATGTCTTAGAATGTTAAGCCATAGTGTGACACTGTTTTACTATATTTTCAGCTTCAATGTTAACATGCAATATCACCCAATAACAACAACAGAAAAGTATTATAGCTTGACAAACTGATTTCTCAAGGTTTGCTTCCACATTTGGAATGTGATTTTTATCTGACCCATTCAATCAGCTCCAGCTCAAAGTGAGGAAAGAGGTATTGTTAGGTTTCTAAGTGTATTCACTATACTTTCTGCCTCTTTTATTCCTTTTTTTTTTCTTTTTCCAATGATTTTTTTTTTCTTTTTCCAAAGATTTTCCTTTTTAAAACTTTAAGAAGTGTGGGGCATTAGTCCTAAGAATTGAGTGGTTCTATTTTGAGTGTCCAACATAAGGTATCTGAAGAAAGACAACTTAAAATAAAAATTATAAATAAAATAAAGTAAAAAACAAACAAACAAAAAAAACCAAACAAAAAAAAAACCCAAAAAACCTGCTGGCTGCTTGTGTTCTGTTAATTGATGTCCTCTAAGGAGTCTTGAACTGGGAAATCTGAAATAATTTGTTTAAATCTGAATTTCTGAGGTGTTTTCAGGCTCTTTATTCCAAGACGTCTATTGTATTTGTGAAAAATATACAGATCTAGTTACTTACAAGTTTTGCGGATGGATAATACAAGACCATACAAGATTAATTAAGTAATATCCAGCAACTCAGCAAGTCAGTGGCAAGCCAAAGAAACTGAAAACCCTTTATTTGATCTAGATATAAGATGACTCTTTGGGAAACAGCAAAAAGACAGTATCCTCAATGAGCTTTTTAGAAGGATTAGTCTCAAGAAAATATTACGTAATGCTAATATAAAGGGCAAAGTGCTGTAGGGAAAACAAGACTGAAAAATAAAGTAGAGAAGGTATTCCTCTGGGCTTGTGGGCTAGGGAAGAAAGGCTGCCAAAGTTTGCCTATAAATGATAAAAATTCATTGGTTGAACTCATGTGAGGTGGTGGGATACCTTCAAAACAATAGCTAGGGATAAAAAAACCATCTTGACTGGTATGGAATTTCTTGCTTTAGGTAGAGAGGACATCATGAAAATGATTTATTTCCCATTTAAAAATAATGGTGGTGGAAAGAGTAGGGAGAAAAGAGGAATCTTCTGAAAAGCTTGGCAGAGGTAGTTTAGCTCTGCATTGTAATCTTTTGCCTTCTCTTAGATTAATTTGATAAATGAGCTATTAAAAAATTATGAAAAGAAGTGAATTAGTGACCTTAAACTGGTACTATCTGCGTGAAAAATATCCATATTACTAAAGTGCTTCAGACATAATGGTGAAAGTAATCTCTAGACTATTATAAGTATTCATACATGCTATTACTATCCTATCTGTATGTCACAGTGTCATGTGCACCAAGATGGGATTGTGAAAATACACAAATGGCTTAGCTGATCTCATCTGGACTCGTGAAAGAAAAGTTCAGATAGGTCTGACCTGCAGTAACAGATTGCAAAATCCAAGAGATTGAGCCTACATATCAACAACTACATATAACTGTAGTTTCAGATCTGAAGTTGGAGCCAATAAATCTAAAATAAAAAAGTATCAGAAAGTTAATAGCTTCTATACTTTGCTCAATAAACTTTCCTTCCATAAATTCTTGCCTCAGTGGTGAAAATAATAGTTGGTTTTGATCTAATGTCAGTTCAGGAGACAGGTGCCAGCCAAACAACACAGAGGATTTTACTGTTTTCATTTTAGGAAAACTGAAGGAAGATCACATGCTGGGCAGGAGAGCATGAAGATTGTTTGATAAGATTCCATTAAAGTGAGCTGACAGCAAGGTTAGAAGTGAACTGGGAAAACCTCACCTGGGTAATATCTAGGAAAGAAACAATCAGTTTGACATTTTCCAGGTTAAAGATTTCACATTATCAAAATGGAAGTCAAGTGTTCCTTTTTAAAGGCAGCACAGCCAATACTGGGATCACTCTAACTCATTTTGGACTGAAGAAATAATTTTCTTCCTATGGTGAACATGACAGATGAAGAGTTCTAAAATTGCACTAAATATTGTAAGAAATATTGCTGTAAGTGCACTGTATCTTGCCTTGCTGTATTACGATACTCAAAGACTGATTTAAGTGTTAAGCTAACTCCATTTCTGATTTTTTTTATTTTAAATATTCTGTCATATCCTCATTAACATCTCATTACTAAGCAGTTAGCTAAGGAAAAGGACAAAGAAGGAAAAAGAAAATTAGATGCAACACTATAGGGCATATTTTCACCTTGATGAGCAAAAGTAACTCATTAGGGGTTACTGAAAGTCATACACATGCTTTGGACGAATAATGCCCTCAAGGTATTTTGAAATTATTAAAATGTTACAGCAACAATATTGATTTTTTTATGTAAAAGAGTAATTTACTAATTCCAGATAGGAATACATGTAGGGAAAAACATGTATACAGACAAGAGAAAAATAATTAAGCACTTCCAGAATTGCTTCTTTTTTTCAGTGACAGTGGGAGAGAGGAAATGTGAGAATAAAATAACACTGTAATTTAAAAGTTAAAATGGTTAAATGCATACATAAATTATTAATAGTTTCTTCACTACTATACAGGGACTTCTGAATAGTTTCTCATATTCCTTTTTGGAGGGGAAGAGGAGATGATTTTGAGAGAAGTATCTGAGAACTGACTGAATCCCAAATGAAATGCATATGTGATCTGAACAGGTACAAACTGAATCCTCTGGAAATGAAGCAGTACTGCATTAAGGGTTCAATCACTACAGGTGCAGCCTCCATTAACCATGTGTGTGCTTCAGTGCTCTGCTGGAACAGAGAAAGAATGTGCAGTGCTTAGCAGGATCAGCCCCAAACTCCCACCACACACACATACATGATCAAGTTATTTCCTCTACATTTGTATTTTCATTGACTTAGTTTTGGGTTATGAAATTGTTTCTAGTTGGCTAGTCACACGCTGACTCAAACACTAAACATGCCTTCAAAACCAGAAAAGCACTGTCATCAAAATGGCTTCTGTATCAGAAAATACAAAGAAGCTCTGTTTCCCACTCACTACCACTAGCTTAGCCGTAAAAACCGAAATTACCCTTGTCAGCTTAAATTCGTGAAGAGAATAAGTCCCTGAACAGCAATCCGAAACATACATTTGGACTTTGGTGAGCTGCATTTTTATTCCCACATACTGCCCTCTGAAATCTGGTCTGTTTGTGCAGGGGTGTTCTCAACTCCAAATTACCAGTGCAAGAACTTTCAGAACTGACATCTATAGAGAAAATAGCATGGCCTTTTCTGACCTATGAAACATTCCTGAAAGAATGGGTGAATGACCATCAGGTACACTCTGTTGAGTTGCAATGTCTTGTTAATATACATCTGTTTTCTTTCTGGACTATATTATTCTTGAGCAGCCACAGGAATGCCCTACCATTTATTTAGCAGTTTTCTCCTGTTTGTTTTGCTAGTACAACCATGGCCACAATGCATTTGTAGTAAATGCTGCCTGTTTCAGAGATTTCGTCTTGAAGACTTAAGTGTCTGAGATCAACTGGGAGAGCTCTTCAGCAGAAGCAGTGTCTGATTTAAGGATCCAGTTATGTTTTATTCTTCTTAATCTGTGAAAATATTAATGGTCATCACACAGAAGTGTATAATGGCACCAAAAGCAAAGGCTGCAGAGACAACTTTTTGGGTATCAAAAGTGACAAGCTGGCAGCCCTGGATTCCCTCTGTGATCAGAAAGGAGGAGAATCTCTAGCTGCATTTGAAGTAGTAACATTTTGATGCCCAGTCACATATTTGGATGTTACTTTTTTGCCAAAGCCGTGCCGTTAGTACAGCTGCCCTACCACAGAGAGATGTCTCGGGACATTAAAGTATCAGTGTGCAAGAACATGATGATGAAACTAAGCCAGTATTTTTTATTAATTGAATTTTTAATTATACAAAAGGATCTACAAGTGACTATACTAATTACAGTGAACTGAGGAAAATACAAAAGCCAAAATGGAATCATTGTTATAAAGTATAATATTTTATAATTTAATGTTCTATTATTTTAGACAAGTCAAATAAAAACAATGCAAAGTGGGCAATGGGAATAGAATAAGCCACTGGGAACACAGAGTAAATTTGTAGGTCAAACAGAGAAATGCCGTTCTGAGCCAGGAAACCATCACTGTCAAACAATGACATTACTATCTCGGACACTGTTTCAATAGGCCTAACAACAAAACGCCCCCTGCAGATTGCAATTCTGAGTTCACCTCATTAGTCAAACAAATAAATACTATGCAATTTGATGGCGGAATAATTCCATACCTTCAAGAACAATCTTTTATGGACTTTGATGTTGTAAAACGTTATAAATTAGTGCTGGGTGCTGCTGGAAGAGGTCCTAGTTCAATCTCCTTGCTTAAAGAAAGAAACAATCGTACTTAAACCAAATTAAGTCTCACTTTAAATCAAGTTTCATAAATGGGAAATACATGTTTGACCAGTCATTTTCCTTTAGTAACCATTTTGATACCCACAAAACCGCAGCATTTTTATGAATCTACAAAGAAAATCTTTGTAGGCAAATAATTTTCTTCGCTAACATGACTAAAGAAGCCACTAATGCTGTCCACAGGAATTATGCAATTGACTGTGTATAAAATCACAGTAGTGAGAGTAGTGACGTCTAGAAGTAACGGGCTTGAAATAAGCTAGTTTGGGTGCTAGCTGCAGTTTAACAGAGTTTAATGTGTGCTTTTTAATGTGATAAGCTCTGTGTTGTCAAGCCTGTATGCTTACAAATAAACTTCAGCTCAGTAGTCTCTAGTTTTCTTGGATGCTTCTGTAGCCACTTTGCATCACAATTAGTTTGCACAGTGGGGCAGACTCAGGGCAGTGAAAGGGCTTACGAGGAATCAATGCTCAAATATGGTTTTCCTCACAGTTCTGTAACATGTAGGAGGAGTCTGAATCCAGGCTGGGTAACATGTCATTAAATAATTTATTTGCACACATCAATAGCTATTTCAGTATGCAGATTCTTACAAAATATGTGAAAAAGAATTCTACAAGTAACGTGTTCCCAAGAAAGCACATGGTCTTAGGCTCCTGCCTGTACTCTTACTTCAGTAAGGTTGAAATCTACTCTTCAGGTAAAGATAGTTCACAGATCCTTTTCTACTTCTTTCCCTGGGTGAGTGGACTGGAATCCAATGCAAAAATAATCTCTGTCTTTCATGGCTTTCCTGTTTTATATAAAGTTTCTGTTCATTATTAATGGTGGCTTAGAGAATATTTACATATTCTCTGTTTCCAGACTATATTTATTCTCCATTATTTTTCCCATGCTGAATATGATATGTAACAATGAAAGCCAAAATCAGGAAGAAGGATTTTTTTTTTTTTTTTTTTTTATTAGGAGATCTAAAGGAGAGGTCCATTATATTTAGATGATGTAGTTACTATTTTTATGACAAGCATAAGGTCATAAATATCAGGTCATTAGTTTGAAAACTTTAGCATCAGCTCAATGCTAGTTCTTAGCCTGAGTATTTTTTTTTTCTGTTTTTATTCTAAGGCATATTGACAATTTGTGGCATGCACACAATAAGCAAAGGAAAACATAAAAAGAGCTGTCTTTGTAAAGCATCTTGTTTTGAGAAAAGGGAATTCAATCATCTTTTTTGGAAATGGAAATGTGAACAGAACTTAAAGCCTTCAAAAAGGCACAGTCTAAAATTATAATGCTTAGCATTGGGGAGTATGTTAGAATATTACTCCTGCTATGCCAGTTGGCATGCAAGACTTCCACTTAGCAGTAAAGAATGTTGATAATGTGCCTCAAGTGTTTCTAAATTCCAATTAAATACTTCCTCATTTTGTGTGTGCGCTGGGACCATTCTTTCATGGCTTGAATAGATCAAACTATGTTACTGGGGCTGTTGTGCCCATCTTGATGCACAGACAAGAATAACAGTAGGATAATTTTAGAGTTTTTTTGGCTCAGGGTTTTTTTGGCTTGGTAGTTTTACTTTGTTAAAGAACTTAGCAGTTGAAAAAATGTATGTATTAATGGAAACAAGAATTACAATGTCAGGACAGGTTAACAACTATTCATGCCTAGAATGCTCCACACTGACTGGTGTGGGATACATAAGAAATAGAAGTAAAGCCACCAAATGTATGCCACCTATGGCATACAATTATTTTTTTTATCTGTTTACTAATAATTTGAAATCCTTGTTTTGCCATTAGAAATCAAATTTTCCTGCATATTCATATCTCAGCTTTCTTAAAACTGAAAATATTCATTTTCTCTATTTTGAGCTGATTTAAAGCTGTGATTTTCAGAACATATTGAGAACTTCCCACTCAGTGTTACTCCTTTTGAGTACAGAAAAAGAGAGACATCCAAAATGACTACTTATCTCTGAAAACCTAGGAAATAAATCTCTACTATTTCCCTGAGTGTTCTTTAGCCATTTGCTTTTGAAATAGTTCATACCTATTAATAACAAATCATATCACATCAGTTAATTCAATAGACAAACACTAATCATAGAATCATGGAATCATTTAGGTCAGAAAAGACCTTTAAGATCATCAAGTCCAACCGTTAACCTAACCCTGCTGAGTCCACCACTAAACCATGTTCCTAACCACCTCATCCACACTTCTTTTAAATACCTCCAGGTATTAATAGTAATAATCTATTTAAATGCCTCCTGCATCCTGCACCTAAACTGGACTGCTGCAGTTTGTCTGTGAGAAGGTGTCAGCTCAGAAAAGGCTAGAAACCCTTATTGTGCCGTTTTGTTGTTGAGTCATGAGGAGACAGAATTTTCTTTAGTCCTCTGTTCTCCCTCCTCTCTGAGTGTATATAAAATGGAACGGCAGACTCTGGCAGTAGGAAAGTAATTTCCCTTTCTGTTTATGCAGTATGTAACATTTTGTCTTAACATAAATTAGCACAAAGCCTCATCCTTAAAAGCAGCATCTTCATTCAGCTTTATAAGTGCTTTCTAGGACTTTTCAGCAGAGGGAGACACTGTGAAAAATTGATCTTGCTTTATTTCTTTCCAGTTTGGCTTGAAGGTCGATGTAGATGTTTTGTCTCATTTGACTAATGTGGAGTCCGTTTGAACAGCCCAAGGGCAGAAGTTTAACTCATAATCAAATGCTGAGATCACATTTTCTCTCTAAAACACAGGAGGTGGGGAGAAATATGAACAACAACAAAAAAAACCCAGCCAAAAAAAGAATTGCGCATAACTAAGGAAAAAAGGTAGGAATGTGACACAAATGTTACTGGACTGTACAGAAAATAACTCTAAAGGAAATAAAAATACTTTAGAAGATAAAAAATTATTTTAGGACCATCAATACTTAAGGTTAGGCAATTTTTTTCTTTTTTTTTTTTTCTTCCTCTGACTAATATATTTGTATGTGACTTTAACAGGTCAGTCTGAAATTTTGCAAGTAGATTGTCTGTTTGATACAGAAATTTTTGGAGAGTTTCAGGAAAAGAAGTCCAACAGAGGAACATGAAAAACTAGTAGTTATATTCTCAAAAGTTGTTTTCATTGTTTATTCGTTTGTTTGTTTAATCTTTACTATTCATATACTTAGAGATGAAACAGTTCATGGGTAGCTGTGGTGCCAACCACTGCAAGTAAGATCTGGTACCATCATTGCTCTGCATACCAGTTCCCAAAGGGCACAGAGAAATACAGGGAATCAGTGCAGTGGCATCAGAAAATCCCTTGAAAATCTCTCCGAACTAGGAACAGAACACAGTAAAGTAAGAAGAGTGGGAACCATCACATGATGATAAGGAGAGAAAGAACGTAAAAGAGACAGACCAATAATCAAGGGCAGAAAATGTGATCCACATGTATCTCCATATATATTTATGCTGTGCATATAATGTGGCAGGGGACAGAGAAAGCATATGACACTGTGAGGATTTAGGCACATCCCACCCATAGGATAAAATTAAATGCTTGAATCCTCAATAAGACATCAGAAAAATTTGCAAAACCAGTGAAGTGGCTCTTTGCAAGCCTCTACAAGGAAATCATCTTCCAGTGCCATTCTCTACTTAATCTTGTTCCAAAGAGTTTGATAATCTATTAATATCATCATTTGCTCACTCAAGCTCAAGGCAAAGTTATCTACTGTCTCTAAATGTCACCATCATGTGTCTGCATTTTCTACTGGCTTCTATAGAATTAACATTTTCTGTTTACTTTGTCAAAACCCTAGGAAATTACACTTCCAGCACATCACCATTATTAAAGTTAAAATTCAAGTTCTAAAGAGCAATTACAAGATTAACTTACATATGTAACCCTTATTTTCTACGCTGTTATATATGGAATTGTATTCTTAAATGTGTGATCACATGATTACATGTTTGCATGTAATTTCATGACTATAAGCTATTTTTCCCAGTGATTTCTGTCTCATTCTGTTCACAAAGCTGATATTGATTAATTAATAAACATTTGCTTATACTTTGCTGCTTCTCATTTTTTCAGTGCTTTAGTAAAATATTCTGATTTTGCAGAATATTGTACATGCAATTGTTTAGTTTACTGGACTATTTTTTAATTTTCCTCCGTGTCAGCAGACCACCTTAAAACCAAATCTTCCTCACTGCCATCTAACCATTTGTTCTAAAATTATAATTTCACTCCATTCTAGTAACCTTCTGTATAATTAGACACTGGCTTCTAAGTTGGATTGAAGCAACAACCTCCAGCACTATAAGAAAAACTTAGAAGATAGAACACAGTATCATAGCTGTCTGAAAACATCCTGCAAGAAAACTAAGTTTCCTCACATATGCACCAGAAACCACACTATATATCGTAAGACTATACTCTAGGAAGCTTCATTGATTTTATTTTTTTTTTATAAATATGGAAATCCATAGATTTTTCTTATTTATTAGACATAACACCTATCACTACAATAAAAAAGAATTTTCTGTACTAATCCTGATGTTCACTCATGTCCAATATCAGAAGCTCTCTCCATAAAGACTAGAATTATCTGTCTGACTATTTTAACTTTTTTTCTCTGCAGTAATTAGTTAGCCATTTGAACATAAGTAGGAAAAAGGAAATGTTTTTTGTTGTTACTTTAAATAAATCCCATAGCCATTTATTTTCCAGGGGGTCTGTAGCCAAAAAAACTGAAGTTCATTTGAAAGCTAAAGCTTTACAAGATAACCTTCAGTGGGGAGTGGTGCCTTTTATTGTCCTATAGGAAATCTGTTTTGATTTCACAGAATGATAAGCCTTTGAAAACTGTGGACTGAAAATACACAGTAGACTTTTTGTTAAGCTCTTTAAGTGCCCAACCAGGAAAGGATTCACTGCACATGAATAAGAGCTAAATTAGCTGTGTATTGTAAAGTCTTATTAAATGCAAGGTTGTAAGTCCTTGGCAGAGCTTGGGTCCCAACAAAGGTTTTCTGCACACTTTGTCAGGTACTCCAGAGAGATCACCATTCTGATGTGCTATAAGATCTTTTCAGCATTCTTTGGTTGATCTGAGCTTTAAGCCATATCTTCCAGCAAATCTGAAAAATAGTTATGTTTTTTTGTTGGAGGAGGCTAATTTATTTGTTTTTCCTTTCAGGCATCTTTCTTAAAGAGGGAATGTGTTTCACAGGAAGAAAGGACTTAGAAGCAGCTGTACCGGATTCTTTAGCTCAGGATTGTATTATGACTTCTGAATATATGACAGTCACCCACAAGTGCAAAGAAGAACAAACATATTTGTGTTTTAATTCTATATGTATAGGAAAAGACAGGTGCTGTTACTGTATAAAAGGCAAGATACAAGAGGTGAATGAAATAATTAAACAAGCAGGTAACAGTGGACTCTGAAATAATCTCATAAAAAAAGTACTCTCTGTAGTCTTATGCATGCATGTTCCTTTAGATTCTATAACAGAATAATGAACACCACTGCAAGTCTTTTAAATGTTGATGATATTTTACAAGAAGGCTGTAAAGGAAATATGCATATTCTGAAATATCTTATGCAGGATACGTTCCCTGTCATTGCTTTCATAAGAATCACGTTCAATGTATAATTATTATTGTTAAAATATAGAAACACATTAATAAATCTCACACTAAAATAAAGAACATGACATAATGAATATTCAATGAAATAGTAAAATACTATGATGGAATTATTATTATGGAGTCATAAGAATATGAAAATGAAGAGAATATCCTTACCCTGAGTGGCATGCAATCTGCTCACGGATTGTTTTGACTCTGTCCTCCAGACCCATATGCAACTAGGTTTTCATATCTCTGCTGCTAGTACTGAAAAGATATTCTAGACCTTTTATATTCTGGAAACAGATTTTTCTAATTTCCAGACTAATTAATTCTTGGTGACTTGACAAACATTTCTTCTCATGTCAACCTTACCTTTCAAATTTAATGGTACTTTTTTCCCATTTTTTCAATACCTAAATGAATTTATTTAAAAAGTTATATTCTCTTTTGGCTGTTTTTGTGACTAGCTAACCTGTATAAGCTTTTCTATGGCATAGAGATTGAAGCTAACTTTACAATAGTCAGCTCAGGTGCTGTTAGCAGCCTAGCAATAGCCACACTGAGATGACCGTTGCCTCCTTTGCTCTGTTTCTAAAAAAGAAAACCTATATTTACACTGATTTTTCTCTTTAGATGCCAGAGATGAGAAATCTGTGAGGAATATGTGAGAGAGATGTTTTGTCTCTTTCCAGGTCAAACTTTTTTGTTTGCATTAGACTGTTAAAGAAGATCTTTGAAGAAACTCCAGCTTTACTCATTCCTTGGGATCTCTTTTAAGCATTAACTTAACATTTCATAATATAAGAAGTATGCACAAAGATGACTGTGTACTTGTATATGTGTCTACAAAACTGGGGAATTATTTCCCAAAGTTTAGAAAATTACCTATTAGACAAGGTTTTCTCTCTTTAGGAATCATGGACACTTAATATGGAGGAACTGAACTGGAGTACCCTTCTCTTTTCATTTAAACTGATCAAATTGTTTTCAGGAGATTAAAAAATCAGTCATTGTTCACCTAGGTTGACATAATGACTTTGATGGGAAAGGCTCTTACTTCATTGTCAATTGCATATGAAGCACAAATAAACTTTCAAATATATTATTTGATTTGGTTTCATGAAAATAAATTAAATAACAATGATCACTTACATAGACATAGAAGAACCAGATTGAGCCAATGTTTATGATTTATTATTAGCAATAATAGAAAAGTACAGTTTTACACCTACTTTATTTTTGCACATGTGCATCCCTTTGCATATATGCATTGCGTGTGAATACCCCGAATGTACTCTACATTGATAGGTAAAGTTGCCTAGTTTCCAATATATTTAGGTCCACAAACAAGTAAATATAACAATAGTCAGAGTGAATTCCACACTGAAGTGATGAAGTTAGTCAGGCTTAGCAAAATTTGTATGGATAAGATTTTTTCTTTCCTCTGGGCAGCAGACAATTTGCACAATTTTAGGTTGTTACCAGTAAGATCAATTTTCTATGGCATTATCAACTTCATTTTCTGTTGTTCATGGCGAACTGCAACTTACACCAAATTATGTTTTAAATAATGCCATATCAGTCTTTCCTTTGAACTAGATGGCATTGGCTTGAGAGGAGCTTTTAATTCCACTAGAGCCATGTGCTTGGAACAAAAGTAATGTGGCAGATCCACTGAAACTTGTGAATGAATTATTGCTGGAACATAGAATACCTGATTTTTGCACTTTAACATCAATCTTTTGGCAGCATAGCTGCTGCAGATGAAAAAAGTGGGTCTCAGCTTTTATTCTTATTCATGTGTTGACCTTAAATTACCCCTTTTCCCAGATGGCCAGTCATCTCTCAGTTCTGAAATGCTAACTGGCACCATTATGCTTGTCATACTATTGCAAACCTGTTCTTAAATTATGTACCATAAGAAATGTTTTATTACTATATGACAAAAAAATAAAAAATTAAAAAATTAAAGAACAGAGAGATTCTCTGCTTGACAAAGAGAGGAAAAGGAACATAAAAGATTATTACCCTAGAGCTTTTCAGATATTGTTCTCTATTTGTTTTATTTAGACTTACTCAAATGAAATCAACTCTACTTTCATAGTGAAACAAGGCTATCACATTCTTCTGAGAACAATTCATCAATCATTGTATCAAAATTGAGAGGCTGACAGAAAAACTACTTTCCTCCCAAACATATGCTTGGGCAATTTTGGCCTCATGGTTGAACATAAACTCTCTAAAATGCTTTGGAGAGGAAAAAGTCCTACCACAATGCAGAAAATGGTATGGTGAACACATTATGCCAAAGGGCTTGACAACAGAAGAAAGTGTTTGCCTTCAGCAATATCACTATATTCTTCTACAGTTTAGCTACAGTTTAGCTAAGAAGCTTTTTCCTCTCACACAGAGGTAGCAAAATAGTTTGAAGTGGAAAGGACTTCCTTTGCAGTATACAGTATATATTACAACTTGGGGTTGAACTCCTTTTCTGAAAAGTATACGCTACCTGATTATGGTCTAAGTAACAGATACAATGTCAGCTTCTTTTTATGGTGAGCATTTTTTTGTTTGTTTGTTTGTTTTTTAATTTTCTGCATTTGTGAAAGTTCCTGCACACACACATCTTTTTCATTTCAACTGTCCAATTGCTAAGTGGTTTAGACTTTTTAAGAGGGGAGGATAAAGCAATTTATAATATTTTCCTTTGATACATACAACACTTAAGTATTCATGCACACACACACATACAGATACAGAGTTTTCTTTTTGTTTACATATTATTCTTAATTCTTTTCTTTAAAATTTTCCTTCACTTTGCTTTCTTCTTGGTTTCAGGATTCACTTCCTCTTTTAATGTACAATTGGAAAGCTTATACATCACCTTCTAGAATTCTACTATTCTTTCCCTCCATTCTTTCTTCAGCCTACTTTTTCATCTCTATTCATACCCAAATTAATTCCCTGTTTACTCCTTTAAAAGAAAGGTTTTGTTGCCTGAGCATTTTTCCTCACCCAGTACATCTTTTCCCCCCTATTTGCCACTGGTTTATCAGATTCAGTCTGTTTGATCTCATTCAATTCACTAGAGAGTTTCCTTCTCTTGCCTAATTTATCAGCTCAGCATTCTCACCTCAAATATATTTATTACACTAAGATGCTTCTCTCGGTCTATCAGTTCTACACTGAGTCTTCCCTGTGTTCTCTTCAGTTTTGAATTCTCTTTCCTAATCTATTTTTTCCATTTCTTATTCTTTAACAGCAAACTTGCTTTATTCCAAATCTTCCTAACCCAATCAAAATAGTTATTCTCATATCTAACCTATGCAGCTATTGATGTCTTTCCTTCATTGATTACCATATTTTCTTGGTTTCCATTCCATCAAATGAAATATTAGATATTCTTTCCTCTTGCAACATGTATGGCGCACAGCTCTGCTGATTGTTTTTCTTAACTGAATGTATATTATTTTTTACCTAAAGATTCATTTTTAACTTCTAAATGTTTCCAGCTTCTCAGGAAAAGAAGACAAGATTGTTGTCTTAGTAGTCCATGCAAGTTGTAACCTTTCCAGGCAGACTGACCCAAGCAAGACTTAGAGTCAAGATTTCTATCAACAAATTCTCACATCAGAATCTGCCATATAGCAATTTTTTTTTCTTATTCAAGCTGTATCAGGACATTTTCTTTGCGTTTGTTACACTACATTCTTTTCTGATAAGATTCCCAAAGGAAATTAAAGAAGGAACAACAGATAAAGTAAAACAACCAATATCTGGAGTTTTCAGAGTTGCCTACTAAACAATGCAACTGAATGTCTGTTTAAAAAGTGTTGAATATAATCATCTCAGTGACCTAGTTCATGACAGAGAATAAAGATGACACTTCCCACAAGCCTGGTATCTATTCTCCTATATTTCCTTCATAGTAGGATATGTTTCAAACTGTTTGTGCCTGTAAAGACTTCGCAGGAAGCTCCTATCATTTATGTGATTTTAGAGTGAAATTTTCATTTATGTGATTTTAGAGTGAAATTTTCAAGTGTGTCATTAAGCTGTAAACTTTAAACAGGATCCTCAGGTTTAATTCAAGCCACTATCCCTGTTTCATTGCCCATGTCTCAACATCTTCCACTTTTGTCCACAATCAGAAGTCTACAAAGGAATAGAATAATTCTGATTGTTAGTCCAGATTAGGAAGTGCAGGGAAGATAATTATTAAAGCATTAGTAATGATTGATGCATAGAGAAAGGGAATACTCTATTTCCAAAGAGAGGTTAAGAAGCAATAGATATGAATTGATTATTGAAATTTTTTCAGATTACAGAAATCCAAAAAAATGTTCTTTATTCAGAAAGAGTAAGGGAGTTCTCAGATTATCAAAGGAGTTTTTGGAACTTCTATCACCAGAGATTTTAAGGTCAGGTTAGACAAATATCTGTTAGGAATGGTTTAAGAATATTAGATGGTTTAAAAGCATATCATGGACTAGAGGAAATGTATTTCCTCTGGACCTAATTTTTAGCAGGCAGCTGAGGTCTATAAACTGCAAAAGAAAGATAAAGACTCATGTAGAAATACTAAATATAGTTCTGTTTCCTAATACTTCCACAGTAAGGATAAAACATTTTATTACTACAAAAATGTGTTAATAGCCCATATAAAATCTGTTGTTTTCAGCTCTTCCTCTAGCTTGTTAACTTCAGATTATATGACTGCATATTAATGGAAATACTGTTACTGAAAAAGTAATTGCTTAACATTTTTCTCAGAGTGTAGTTTCAGTAAAAAATTATCACAGTTCATTTTTTCCCAATTTAAAACTTACCAAGGAAAGAGAAGTTCAAATGCTAGAGCATTCTAGCATTCATCTTAATTCATAGTAAGTCACACAGCTTCTCCCATATTTTTTTCTTCTTTTCTATTTCTTCCCATCCTGTAGAAGTGGGGAGTGATAAAACAGCCCAAATGTGATAAAAGAAGCAAAGCAATATTTTTGTTGAAATTGTTACCCTCATTGTTAAAATTCTCAGGGGAATTATCTTCATTTTACTATGATGTCTGTTATTAATATTCTGCACTTTAACATTGCATATGCAACCAAATATTGCACGTGTAACCTGCTACTTTAGTGTTTACAGTGAGAATGAACTGAACTTGGCTGAATATTACGCATTTACCCTTTGGAGACCTGTCTTTTTCCTACTACTTCCAATCACTCTTTCTTGAAAGAGTGAGCGTGAAGCAATACATAAAAGAAAAAACAAATACAGTTTTCCTGGTATATGTAACAGATAAATATGCACAATATGATTTTACTACCAAAGTCAAAAGCAATTCTCTACAGAATTTGGTCTCATGTTAAGTTTGGTTACAAACTGTTAATTAAGGCAAACATGAAAATCAGCAAAGTGTTAGCAATGTTTCAAAATACACGGTCTATGAAAGATTCTTCACAGTCAGAAAGGTCTTACAAGAATTTCACAGAAATACCATATGTCCAGACATTAAAACAAGGTCATTTAGTTCCTGATTGAGACTTCAGGATTACGCGCTGCAGTCCATCTCCTGAAGTTTGCCTGAAGCACAGCCTCAAACAAGGGTGAAGCAACCAGAGCTTCCTCAACAAAATCACACAGAAATATTGTGATTTCATCAGCTGGCTGAGTAAAGATAGGTATCTCACGTATTAAAATGCAGTTGTAGCCAAAAAGGAAAGTAAACTTAAACATGCCTTAGGTGGTGTTTAAGGTAAGGGTGGCCCTGCTGTATTAATATGTTCTAGTGATATGCCTGGATTATGCTTACTTTCTATTCTGGTATGTCTAGTTTGCAAGAAAAACATCACTAATAATAAAGCAGCATATGTAAATATATTAATTATTAATTATTAACAACAGCCTTGTATTGTCTCAGCCTGTTTCACTTGAAGTCATATGTACTTCAAAATGTGCATAATACTACAAACTACAGGCAAGACTAACCATTCTACCCTTGCATTGTGTACAGTGCTGTGTGTACTACATAAAATCAAATGCAGCCGCCAAAGATGGGTCACCAGCTTAAAACACATGCCTAGCTGATTCAAGTGGACTGACATCTGACAAGGCAGATATGTCCAAAACTTTTGAAATAGCCATGGTTACAATACCATGCCAATATTTCTGAGGCAAATAAAGTATAAAATGTTCTTCCTTTACTTTGTAGAAGAAAAGTCTGTAGAACTGTGTTGCCATTGTCAGTGAAGAAGATGTAAGGAGTATAATCTGACATATATTAATATGATTCATTCCACTTCATATGCAAAAAAAAGCCAGTTTACATGACTTAGGACAGTCAATTTAATAAGAGAGATCTTGAGGGTGGATGCATTAAAAAAAATATGGATACAAGAAGTGTAGCTCAGTCAGTCAGATTGGGACTCACAATGCCTATCTTGCAGGCTTTTGCATCTCAGCTACTTATCATTTATATAGCTGTTAGAAGGAACTAGGCAACCCTAGGACAAGTTTTAGATTTCTGGTTTAGGAAGAGTTATATATTGCTTCATTGTTTTTATCACTGGCACCATAATTGAGAGAAATATTTTTAAAAATCGATTAATACCACTTCTGGTTAATATTGAAATAATTTGAAATACTCTAAAATTGAAATACTCTTAAATTATTAAATTATACTTCTATTTTAATTCCTCTGAAACCTTGCTTGCAAAAAACCCCAAAGCAATAAATGCTGAAAAAGTTTAACCAAGAAAAAAAGCTAATTTGAAACCCACAAAAATACACTCTATAACTAATAAGAGGTAAAGTGCAAATTTGAAAAAAAAACGAAGCTATGCTTTAAATCAGGTCCATTGTCCTTTCAATCAGTCATCCACTCTAATGGTCTGGTGCATCTTCCTAGGAAAAAAATTAAAATGCAGTCAAACTCATTATTCTGCGAAACTTTGCATATTCACTTAACTTTATGCCCTTTGAACACTTCAGCTAAATTCACCAGGACTGCTTACAAAGCATAAAGTTAATCTCTGGTGCAAGTCTTTACAGTATCAAGGCCAACATCTGCAACCCTGAGCATTCACATTCTCTTAAGCTGATTCTGTTTCCTCTGCTTCTCCTCCATCCTGCCAGTGGATGTTTAGAGTATCATGCTGTTTTTTGCTGCAAGCTGGAAAAGACACTTGAGAACAAAATGTTCTTCCTTGGGATTTCCCAGGGGGCAAAGACACTAAATTACACATACGTTCAGTTTCTGTTTACACAATCAATGAAAATACCCACCACAAATCATGTGACTAACACTGGATGCAATTGACTTTAAAATTAATTCCTTTTCACAGTTTCACTTGAGTCAGAAGGGAAATAACACCATTCAAAATATATTAAGTGCTTTCTTCCATCTAATGTTGTTCTGATCCTTAAGATGTATATGTTTTCAGACACAGTCTGGTAACTTTCTTTTTCTTTTTAGCCTTTAAAGTGGCTGTCAGCCACTTAAACCTCAGCAATTTTTGTGAACAAGAAATTAACTTCTTTTACTATATCCAGCCCCTCTAAAAAAATCTCAGTGTGGTACATATAAGGCTTTTGTTTCAATATAATTACCAAACATATTGACCAACATGTGTAGTTGGATGAAAAATTACTATTTTGAAAACGACTAAGCAAATAGAAAGAGGTAATTTTAACAAAGGACTGATTATTATTATTGGCTGTTTTCAAATTTCAAGCACATTCAGTATAAATTGTACAAATCCAGAAGCCTTTGAAGGTTCAGAATTACTCAAGTATTTACACAATCAATAACACCAACCTCATTCATAAGCTTTTACTAAACAGCTTACAAATTACTCTAGTGATGCTAACAGGTCTACCCTGTGTTTCTCCTGTTCTAAAAATGGACTCTTCAGTATTGTCTTGTTTCTTTTTGTTCTATCTTTCTATACTTTCACTTTTTAATACCTCCTATTTTGTCTGTGCACTGTCTAATCCATAATTTATCTACAGATAAGAGAACAGAACCAAAGTTAAATTCTTAAATTACAATATTTCTCTCTTTTTATTATCTTCACATATAATGGGTTCCCATGCTGTCTTTGAAAACCATTTAATGCTTCTATGAAAGTATAGAATCAGAGAGTTATAGAATGGATTTGGTTGGAAGAGACCTTTAAAGATCACCCAGTCCACCCCCCCTGAAATGAGCAGGGATATCTTCAACTAGATCAGGTTGCTCAGAGCCCCATCCAACCTGACCTTGAATGTTTCCAGGGATGGGGCATCTACCACCTCTCTGGGTAACCTGTTCCAGTGTTTCATCACCCTCATCATAAAAAAAAAATTCTTCCTTATATCAAGTTTGGATGCATGCTCTTTTAGTTTAAAATCATTGCCTCTTGTCCTATGGCTACAAAAAAAGCCTATTAAAAAGTCTGTCTCCAACCTTTTAATGAAAATTTGGAGGTGTTTCAGCTAAAAAAATCTTGTGCAGACCTTTTAAATAATGAAATCAGTATTTGGGCAGTGATAATCTCTATGCTATTCAACAGATCTGCACAGAACAATAAATATAGAAGAAAAAACCTCCAAAAATTCTTTTTATTCTATAAATTCAATAAAACTGTGATGTCTTTAATTAGTTTACTTCTGCAGACCTTCTCTTGAGATATGACTGAAACCCACTACCATATTGCTCTGGGAATGTGGCAGAATAAAATTTTCATGTAAGGCTTTTTTCCCCATTTTCCTTGTGTAAATTGGATCCTGGGTTGACATCTGTTGAGCTCTTTTCCACTGATTCACAGTGTTCGATATACTGGGAGGCTACATACTGCCATTTTGAAGTTAGCACAATTAATTAAACTACCATCACCACTTAACACTCACCATCTCCTCCAAATTCCTCTTTCCTCTGCTTTTCTCCTTGTGCAAAGAATGATAAGCAAGATAAGGATTAAAGGTGAAATGGTAAAGTACTGTTGTAGTTTTCCTTTTTTTTTTGTTTGCTTGTTTGGCTTTTTCTAACTCTGCACACAGGGCAGGATTTTGCTTCTACTCTTTTGTCACTGTTCTTCAATCCACCTGGAATCACAGCAAGTCTGGTATTTCTGAGGCAGAGCTCCCTTCCTCTTTCCAAACTCTTACCACTAATATATCACAGAATAACAATCTCCCTTCATGAGTAGAGACTCAATCCTCCCTGATTCCAGTCCTGAGGAACCTCTTTTTCTGTTTTTTCCCCTGACTGAGGCTGTTCTTCGCTCTGAACTTGCAAAGTCCTGTGTATATCTAGATTTATTCACTCAGATCACGACACACAATGCAAATTCATGTAATTGGCCAGTAAAAATCTCTACTTTCCTCTGTCCTCCTCTCTACATTCAACAATATGAATGCAGGCCATCTTAATTGTTGCTCCTTTTACAAGTCCCTTAAGAGGCAGGTAAAAGCTTGAGACATTGGGAACCCAAGAGTGTGCTCGTGTGATATGAAGAGCTCATTTTTTAAAGTTAGCTTTTTCTGGAAATGAATGTTCAAAGTCACAATATATCAAAGACTGTTTAGCTCATCACTTTGACCATCTTCAATCAAATTACTTCTTCTATAAATGAATGAACCATCACCACTGAACAAATCAGTTTATTATACTGTCATTATTGAGCAAAATTATCTGCAAAAACACTGCAGTAGAGTTTCACAATAGTTCTTTGGACAACACTTTAGTAGCACTCTGAAAGGAAAGATCTATTTATTCTAATACAGCTGTTTGCTTCCTGTCATTTAAATAGTCTGTGGACTAAGATAATGCTTCAATCTCAAAAAATTAATTAGTCAATTTAAAATCAATCTATCATAGCTTTTTACAGTGCTAACAACAGTGGTATGACTGTTACTTTGTAGAACGTTTTTACAGATATATTTGATGAATTGTTAGGCCCGAACTCAGGAAATAGCTCACACTTTATTTAATTTGTGGAATGGATATGCATCAATAATCTGTGTCTAAATGTAGAGTATTGGCACCCAAGTTTTTTGCTGAGACGCTGAGAAACAAACATTTGAAATGGATCTGCCAGCACCTTTCCATAAATTAAGTACCCTGAAATCTCAAAAAATTTTGAATCTCAAAAATTAGGTTTTATTAAAACACAACCAAAAATGAGTCTTTTACATAGGAAAAAAAACCAGAGTCAAACAAACAAAAAACACCCAAACCCAGCCTCTAAGAGAGACAGAGTGGGATTAGAAACCAATGACTCGGATAAGAGTACAAGAGTAGCACCTCCCTGCTTCATGTGTCCTTGCTGTATAGATATTTTTTTCCCCAAACTTCCTCTCAGATAAAACTTTCCAGATTGTCTGGCTTGCAACAAATTCTGTAAAGTCCTCCTTGAGCCTTAGGAAAAGTTTCTTTCTTTCTATAAGTTTCAAGGCCTGCTGTGTCTTCTACGAGCTCATTTCAGCAAAGCCCCCAACTCCACCCTAAGTCTTCACTATTCTGACAACTCATTTTCCTAGACTGAAGAAGTGCCTGTCCCACTGCACTCTGCAAAAATCCCCCAGCTGAGGATGTTCATTCCTCAAATGCAGTCTCTTGTCTCCTAAACAGCTCTGCCTGACCTGGTATGCAACAACAGCAAAGCAAATACAGATTCTTCATCGCTGCTGTTTAGCCTCACCCTAGGAGGATCATAACTGAATAACGCACAAAAACTATCTATCACACTCACCAAAACGAAAATTTTTCTATCTGTATATAATTGGGTGAAAGAAGTTTGGAAATAATGGTTTAAAACTGCAAAACTTTGCCCTACTACTACACTGTGGTGCTGTGTATCAATAAATCAGCTTAGGTACGAGGACCAGGCTAGGTTAAGTAACATTCAATTTTATCAGGGCTTGCTTAGAATTGTCTCTACAACACATTAATGTATGGAACATTGATGTATTCCAAATCATATTCTGCATTATTCATCACTCCCTCATGCTTGCTAGTACTGCCAGAGCAGAAAGAAGTGTGTGTTTTAAATGAAATTAAAAGAAAAAAAAAACAGTAAACATAAAGCTTGCATGAAAATTAGATGAATTTGCTTCTCTTGCTCTACATACTAGTTGTAATTATAATTTCACACTGTTTGTTTATGTGCAGAAGCAATGCCTGTTGGATCATATTAACTTGCATGTAGAAGTGTGAGCAATCAAATCCTATTAATTTCAAAGAGGATTCTCAAAGGGGAATCTTCTGTTGATGCAAATTAATGAAACCTTTTTTGACAACACTAACAAAAATAAATGGTATTAAGACCAAAATTTGTAAGCATAATGAAACAGAAGGGAAAAGAGATGGTAGCATAGCTGTTACTGTTTAAAGGCCTTTGCCTTCATCAACTGTTTTCAACCGCAAATTAGATTAAAATTATATTAGTCCTCTACCCCAAATTACAGGAGCAACACATATTGTTCCACTGCAGAGCAGAAGGAAACAATCTGATAGCCAGAACAGCACCCAAGCCTGTTTACCAGAAGCTTCATCTACACATCCTTGAACCAAGCCTTCCTTCAACACCTGTTTTGTCATGCATTTAACTTCTTCGAGAGATTCAGTTCTGTAAATATAACCATAAGGAAATAAAAACATAGCACTATATTGACAGAGCTGAAGCAAAGCATGTTCTGATGATTCTGACTTGCTAAGTGTACTTGTTTTGGCTGGGATAGAGTTAATTTTCTTCACGGTAGCTTGTATGGTGCTATGTTATGGCTTCATGACCAAAACAGTGTTGTTAACACAGGGATGTTTTAGTTATTGCTGAACAGTGCTAGCACAGCATCAGCGCCTTTTCTGCTTCTCACACTGCCCTGCTAGCGAGTCGGCTGGGGGTGCACAAGAAACTAGGGGGTTACACAGCCGGGTCAGCTAACCCAAACTGACCAAAGGGATATCCCATAACATATGACATCACGCTCAGCAATAAAAGCTGCGGGGAAGAAGGAGGAACGGGGACGTTCAGAGTTATGGCGCTTGTCTTCCCAAATAACCATTACATGTGATGGAGCCCTGCTTTCCTGGAGATGGCTGGAACACCTGCCTGCCCATGGGTAGTAGTGAATTAATCCCTTGTTTTGCTTTGCTTGCCTGCGTGGCTTTGCTTTACCTATTAAACTGTCTTTATCTCAACCCACAAGTTTTCTCACTTTTACCCGTCTGATTCTCTTCTTGATCCCACTGAGGGGGAATGAGCGAGCGCCTGTGTGGTGCTTAGCTGCTGACTGGGGTTAACCCACAACACTAAGTAATGCAGTCCATAAGGCATCCTGGAATCAATTTCTACTTCATACATGATGATTAAAATACAAAGAAAGCTAAGGAGTATTTATTCTTCTTCAGTGGATGGAATTAGATTCTGATCTTGAGTGAATCCTTGCTTCTGATATCAGTGGTACTGCAAAAACGCTACAGAACAGAACTGCTCCCACACTCAGGGATGCAGGTATTGAATGTCCCCATGAAAACAACACTAGGACCACTGGCTGAGGCTGACCATGTGCTAGGCTGTAATAAAGAAAATAAGGCAGATGGACCATACTGAGAAATCTATTTACATTTTTGGTGTCAAAAGCTCGTGAGAAGTTCATGCATACACTGTTGTACTCTTACAAGCAGTTACATATTATAAAAATAACTTAGTTGTATTTGGAGAGTGTGAGCATTAAAAACATACATCAGACTGTTCGTATCACTAAATTTCCTGGAATGGCAACAATTTCAGGTTTTAAAACATTGTAAGTAATAATAATAAAGAAAAAATGGCAAGCAATACCCAAAGATCATTCCACCACTGCTAGAGGTCACTATCAAATCATATTATAATTCCACCCGTTCTAGAGGTCACTATCAAATCGTATTATAATGTACTTCAAATGCAAAAGAACTTTATTCTTCACATAAGCATCTACAGTATATCTAAGCGTTCTTTTCCCTACTGAAATTTGGTACAAGGAGGATGAAATACAGGCCACACTCCAGTTGCAGTGATAGACTGATTGTTTATGAAAGTAAAGGAAATAGTAACGAGCAACACAGGCCAATGCTTCTCAATAACTAGTAGCTCAAATGTTGAAAGTTCTTGTCCAAATATTGTTCTGAGAATAGTCCTTCTTGACAAGATAGATGAGCCACCTTTTCACTTAAAAGTTCAAATGTCAATTATCTAGGCTCTCTATCAAAATTTTCACAAATTGGACTAGACAGCTTGAGTGATTTGGTTCCTAATGGACTGCAGTATCAGCACAGAAGATGCAGAAGACTTGCATGGGATTCACAGTTTTTATTTTAAACCAAAAGACATCATTGTGATTATGTGATCTGGCCTACTACACAAAAAAAGACCATAAGATTTCTTGCAATTTGCTTCACTCCAATGGCTAGAGTTTTAAAAAGCTTAATTTTTAGAGAAACACAATTCCCTGAGTAAAATTTAGTCATCAAAAATTTTCTGTAACTATTGAGAATTGATGACTTATCACCCTTGCTAGCACATATTACCAGTAGGCCTATATGGTTAGCTTTAATTTCCAGCCTTTGAAAACTGTTATATTTTTTATTTTATGGACAAGCCAGACTTCTGTTTTCTTCACAAACTGGGATAAAATCATTCCCTAATCTACCTGCCTGGTTAGGCATTACTTTTCAAACACAAGATGCTGTGATGGAATTTTCACACTTGCTTCCAAAGCTGTTGTCGTGACAGATTTGTGTCCAACAGCCATCTATAGCTCCACTGGCACAGCATCTCACCTGGAGCACTCCTGGGAACAATGTCTGTGACCAGAGGATCACTGCTGATCTCCCTAATTGCATGGGCAACCGTGGTCACTTCTTTGGGACTTTCTGTTCAAAACTTGAATGTATCAGGCTAGAAAAGTTGTGCTGCAAAAGCATCCAACTTAGATGAATTTCTAGAAATTAAAGGACGTGTCTATAATTCAGTAACATAAATAGCACTTTCAGACAAATCTCTTCCTCATTTTTCATATTACATCTGACTCAATTTTTAAAAGATACCTCAAAATCTCTTCAGGATTTCAGGATTTCTTTCCTGTGTTCTGGGTTTTCTTGTGTGTTTTGGTGTAGTTTATTTTTCCCAGATGAAAAATTACGATTTCTAATTTTGAGATACAACTTGTCAAGTGATAAATAACTTCTCTTTTCTCTTGCTTTCAGGTGGCTGAATAAATACCTCGGCTGCAAATCAAGGTCTCAAGAATCTTTCCGGAAAAAAATCTTCACCACTGTCAAAGTCGTTCTCTTGTTCTGTTTAAAAATACCTACTCAATAATTTATGATTTTTTTAAATGACTGCCTCATCCAGAGAAAGACAGTTTGGTATTCTTCTTTTGTTTAGTACACGACATTTAAGACAAAGATACAGTAGAAACAATATAAGTGTTTAAATTTATGGTCAACTGCAGTTTACTTAGTTTTCCACATTCATACAGGTGCTTAAGTAATGTGATCAAATCCTTCTAGTGATGAGTCACAACTTCTTCAAAATTTCCTTCTAGAATGCCAAGTTATGTCCATACGGCCTATATCCTCTATTCATAACTGTGTGACATTACTTCCTATTTTACAATGGAATGCATACTGTTTGCTCACACATTACCAGATCCTGGCTGATTCAGTACCTTTTAAGCTACAAAAGTATGATTGGGGGGGTGGGGCCAGTAGCATATATGGTGATTGCTGTTCCAACTCTTCTCATTTCTTAGCAAGACCTCTAGCCCTGAGGTATAAGGAATTTACCAAAGAAAGCCCAAACAACCCCAAACAACCTTTTGTTTTGCACATCTCATAGTTCTTTGATTAATTCAGTTCTTGGCAATTCTGTGTTAAATGAATATTTACTTTTTTGTCTTTCCTCACGCTCTTGGTTAGTTGGCTCTTGGTTAGTCCAGCTCCTAGAAGATGACTTCTTGTTTCTACTGAAATTGAAGATATTTAAACTGATCAGCCTTTTTTCTCTAGAAAAAAGTCTAATGGCTTAATGTTCCACAAAATAAAAAAATAAAAAAAAACAAGTTCCTCCTCCTTAGTCTATAACTTTTCTGATTATTGGCAGCCAGTTCCACGTTTCCTTGAATCTGGGATTAGGATGCTTTCTGAATCTATTCAAGTGTTCCTCTCTAGAGCTGGCTCCCCTTTCAATAGTTTATTTAAATAAAACTGACTTAAAGCTGTCAAAATCCTCTGTCATTATCAGAGCAGATGATGTCAAAGACTTCCTGGTTCACCAGGGATTTTCAGTGTTCGCTGAATGTACCAAATCAATATCCGCTCCTGTCAAATGAACATCACTCATAACTAATTTCACATTGAAACAAATTAAAGATTATATTCTGTGGTTGGAACATTGGTGCAGTGACAGATTTGTTTAGGATGATTTCACAGGCATAAAATGATTTTTTTTTAAAATAATTATTTAATAATGGGATTTGTTTGTATGTCTATCATACATTTAAAATAAAACATCCTTCATTCCCTAAGCATCAGTACTGAAATTCAGCTTCCAAAGAACATATTCAGCAACCACACAGTGCACTAGGAATTTCTCCAGAGACTCCTAAGACAGAAAATAATGATGTTATAATTTATAAACTCTTCCTGTCCATCTACACATTCAAATGTTACATAGTAGACTAGACAACTGACTTGAAATAAAATAATAATCAGAAGGCTCTATGCCACTTCCCCAAAATGAGCAATCTCTTTTCAGTATATTAGCTTTTTGTAATGAAAACTATTATCAGTTTGAAAACTGTATGTCAAATTTATCTGACCAAATATGAATTTCTACACATCTACCACTAAGCGAGAAAACTTAAGCTGCTTTTATGACCACGGGAGAGAAAGTGCCAGTTTCAAGCTGTGATTAATGTTATCCTAAAGTAAATATTTAAAACCTTACAGATGAATACCTTAGAAATGCCTTCTTTTCCTCCACTGGCATGGGCGACAGCTATGTTGTAAACATTTGAACTGCTGTGAAGTGAAGTCCCCTACACTCTCCTGGAAGATTTTTTAATTTTTTTTCATTTTTTAATGATTTCAGGAGTTAGTTAGACTTATTTTTGGAAGCAAGAGATCCTGTGCAGGACTTGGTCTTTGAAGATTCACCTTACACAATGAATTCAGAATCTCAGTAACTGCAGGTGTCTTTCAGAAGGGAAGATAAATGAAACTGCATTGTTTGATTAAGTCAAATATAAATTTCAGGAAGACGGTACCATTTAGTAAAGTGACACTTCTTTAAAAAATGGTTTTCAGCTAAGGCATCCAAGTATCACATACCTAAATCATCAAAACACCACGTGAAACTGAGCAATTAAAGGAAATCAGTTGGATCTTTATTTTTTCATAGATAGGAATGGAATACAGATTATTCTGCTCTTGGGACCCTAAATGGAAGACATTCTATAGATGATGATTGTATATGGTCATTCCTAGTTTGTCTTAAGCCCAACGATTGCAGAACTATTTTACAAAAAGACAAACATCTTCAGCAGGAAGGGCTAAGAAAAACTTACTACAAAACATCTGATAGCTCTTTCAAAAGTTTTAGAAGTACCACATGAAAAATTGGGAAGACATATAAAAGTCTTTATCCCTTGTCAGGCTTCTGATTTTGGCTGTACTCCCATCTTAGATGACCATGTACCTCTAGGGTGTAAGATATGGAACCTGGAAGATGACCATCAATAATGCGTCCTTTGCTTCTGGGAATGTACACCAAATTCTATAGAAAGGTAGTACTTAGTTTGATATTTCTTATTTCATTTTACTAAAAACCAAAATCACAGAATCACCTATCACTGAGATTGCATAGGACCTCTGGAGATCGCATAGTCCAATGCCCTGCTCAAGCAGGGTCAACTACAAAAGGTTGCCTAGGACATTATCCAGTTGGATATTGAATATCTCTAAGGATAGAGACTCCACAACCTCTCTAAGCAAATGGTTTCAACTATCCTAACAGTGAAAACTATCCTAACAGTGAAAAAGGATTATCTTACATTTAAGCAGAATTTCTTGTATTTCAGTTTGTGGCCAATGACTCTTGTTCATTCAGTGAATATCACTTAGAAAAGCCTGCCTCCATCTTCTTTGGTCTCCCCCATCAGGTACTTACATACATTGCTCAGATGTGCCTGAGCCTTCTCTTTTCCAGGCTGAACAACCCCAGCTCTCTCAGCCTTGCGTTGTATGACAGATACTCTAAGCCCTTATTTGGCCTTTTGGTGGGCTTACTTCAGGATGTCTGTGTCTCACTTGTACTCAGGAGCCCAGAACCAGACATAGTGATCCAGATGTGGTCTTGGATGAAACATTTCAGACTAAATGAAATGCTTAGTTAAATCAGGAATTACTATTTATATACCATTCCTCAGTACTGTCACTGAGCCTAGAAACAATTATTGACATTGTGTTTTTAAGGAAACACTGTAACCACTAAATTCATTAGGAGAAGTTAATATCCTATGACAAATAACTGCGACTCAAAAGTAAAGATCAGTCATACCCCAGCACTCCTGTCTTGCGCAGTCTTATTAGAGTCAATAAACTCAACACTCAAAACTTCACCTTTGGTACTTCCTTCATATCAGTATGCAAGCAACCCTATGATTTAAGATAATTTGAAAAACATACTCCCTTTTGTGGCGTGTATAATATGGGATACTGTATTATCCTGTTTTGGGTTGTTGTTTGAGAGCTTAGGAAACATAGCTTTATTTTCTACCTGTCAAATACTATTTCAGTTGTCTGAGGCTTGCAATATCTGGTAACTTAAAATATGTTCTTTTATGTAGTCTACAGACAGGTGTTCAAGGAATGTGTGGACGTGGCATTGTGGGACATGGTTTAGTGGGCATGGTGGTGTTGGGTTGATGGTTGGACTTGATGACAAAATGCATCCGGTCCTAAGGATCCTCTTCACAATGGTGCAGAAATGGTTCTACCTCCAAGAAAAGCCATTAGCACATCACATGGCAGATATTCATGGTCTTGGGTAGCAGACATTTCCGAGATGTAAAGATGCCCTTTATTGCAAGAAGGCCAGTGACACTTTTTATATAGTCTGAAAAACTGCTATATTTAAAGACATATCTGGAAGTTAGCATTAGATGACAAGTTAAGGGAAGGAAAATATGTGGTTTACCAAACCAAACAGTGTTAATGTTTAGTTGTTATGCTTACAATCTACAAATATTGGAAAAAAATGGAGGTTTATCATTGCAGCTCCAAGCTACAGGTCTTATACAAAGGACAATTTTTAAGGCTATATTTAACTATTAATTTTGGTTTAAAACTATGCAGTTTTCTGTACTTCCAATTTAACACGCCAGTATTTGTTTATCACTGTAGGGCATCACGGACAGCTGCAAAGTGAAGATTCAACTGGATGTTGGCAGACTTGCACAGAAATGTAATGTTGCTCTGGGTTACAGCTACAGTCTAATTTTGGCTGGTGAGTAAACACACTTGAGCTTGGTTGTTTGTTCTTTGATCATTATTGGTTGAAGGTGTTCAAGGAACGTGTGGACGAGGCATTGTGGGATATGGTCTAATGGGCATGGTGGTGTTAGTTGATGGCTTAATGATCTTACAGGTCTTTTCCAACCTTAGTGATTCTGTGATCTTTTAAATAATAATGATATGAAACCTTTCTTTGTCATATGCCTTCTTCTATATTTGTATTTTACCTTTCATCCTACAGTAGGTTTTTTTTGTCTAGTTGTGAAACTATCATGTATACTTTGCCTTTTGCATTTATTGAAGGCCATCTTCCAAAATTTTTTCCTCAGAAAGATAGTTGCCAGGTCTCATAGTGTCTATCATGTTGCCCTGATCTTTTGTGCTAGGTACAAGCCAGAAAATTTCAAGTGTGTTTCTGCTTTGCTACACTAGTAGTTTATGAACAATGCTTCCAGTCATTTACTCGTGTTTGAGATCTACAGATCATGAGCAGCAACAGGACTAGAAAAGAGATCCAGTGCAGAATAAGCACAGCAGCAAAAACCCCCAAAAGATTAATGATTTTGCAACTTCAAGTTTTATATCTTATTGATCCAAGACACAAATGATTTTTATATCATAAATGATGCAAGGACAATGAGTGTATGAGTCTATGGAAAATAGTAAATATAGTGATTCTGTTTAATACAGCTGAATTTTGTCATCTTGCTCATGATGAGAACTTTGTTACATGAACAGACATTCTGATACACATCATGTACTACACAATTTACAAAAACTGATTCAAAAATTTGATTAAAGCTTGAGTAGACTCAGTTCATCAGCTAAGACAGTAGTTCTGTAGATGTTAAGAGGCCAAATTTCTAATTTGTACTTATTGTCTTCATAAAGGAAGTTAAAATAGTTCCATTTACTTTGAGGAAAAAAATTTTTAGAAAGGATACATCTTACAATCATAACAGATCCAGTCAAAACAGGAGTTTGGGACTTCATAAATATTGGCATTGTGGAATTTAATTTTATTTAAAATACAGCTGTTTAAAGGATAGTACAATAGCCTTATTTGTGAAAAAAGATCAGAGTTTGTTTAAGTAAACAAAAAGGGCCCAGTTTCCCTATGCATTTCCACATTCCTCCTGTCTGGAGATCATGTGATGAATTTTTAAATTATTTCATTGGCAGCTATCCTTTTGTTCACTGTTGATCCATACTTTGTTAGTTGAAACCCATCGCCTTATTGCCTGTGTTAAAACAATTATTTAATCCTTGCAAAAAATAATATTTTCTTTCATCTTTTTTTCTATTCCGGATAAAAACAATGTTCCGAAGGAATGAAACTGAGTCCAGGTTGGACTCGATGATCTTACAGGTCTTTTCCAACCGTACTGATTCTGTGATTCTGTGATTAGATGTGTGTCATTTTTTTATAAGACAGAAAGCATATACCTACATTCCTGAGTATTGGAGAGTTTGAAGAAAAACTAGAATTTATAATTATCTACATGCATTTTTCTCTGAGTTCTTGCAGCTATGTTCTGTTCAGCGATAAAATGTATGGTACTACCTGTTGTAAGCTGCAGCATAAACATTTTCCAGAGTAATTTCAATAATTCATGGAAACATGTAACATTTGTTTGTTGTCTTAGAGCAAATTATAGCCTCTGAGACACCAGAACAGTGACAAACATATGGTCCATCTACCTAATATAATATTTTAGGCAAATGGCCATCCTAGACTTCTCTGATTTTTATGTGCATCAGCAGAGAAGTGTCTGGAGTTTTGTGTTTCCCATCTAAATTAAGTTTCTGCCTCCTTCCCTTCCCTTCCCTTCCCTTCCCTTCCCTTCCGCTTCCCTTCCCTTCCCTTCCCTTCCCTTCCCTTCCCTTCCCTTCCCTTCCCTTCCCTTCCCTTCCCTTCCCTTCCCTTCCCTTCCCTTCGCTTCCCTTCCTTCCCTTCCTTCCCTTCCTTTCCCTTCCCTTCCTTTCCCTTCCCTTCCTTTCCCTTCCTTCTTTCCTTTCCTTTCCTTTCCTTTCCTTTCCTTTCCTTTCCTTTCCTTTCTTTCCTTTCCTTTCCTTTCCTTTCCTTTCCTTTCCTTTCCTTTCCTTTCCTTTCCTTTCCTTTCCTTTCCTTTCCTTTCCTTTCCTTTCTTTCCTTTCCTTTCCCTTCCTTTCCTTCCTTTCCCTTCCTTTCCCTTCCTTTCCCTTCCTTTCCCTTCCTTTCCTTCCTTTCCTTCCTTTCCCTTTCCTTTCCTTTCCTTTCCTTTCCTTTCCTTTCCTTTCCTTTCCTTTCTTTCCTTTCCTTTCCTTTCCTTTCCTTTCCTTTCCTTTCCTTTCCTTTCCTTTCCTTTCCTTTCCTTTCCTTTCCTTTCCTTTCCTTTCCTTTCCTTCCTTTCCTTTCCTTTCCCTTCCTTCCCTTCCTTTCCCTTCCTTTCCCTTCCTTTTCCTTTCCTTTCCTTCTTTCCTTTCCTTTCCTTTCCTTTCCTTTCCTTTCCTTTCCTTTCCTTTCTTTCCTTTCCTTTCCTTTCCTTTCTTTCCTTTCCTTTCCTTTCCTTTCCTTTCCTTTCCTTTCCTTTCCTTTCCTTCCTTTCCTTTCCTTTCCTTTCCTTTCCTTTCCTTCTTCCTTTCCTTTCCTTTCCTTTCTTTCCTTTCCTTTCCTTTCTTTCCTTTCTTTTCCTTTCCCCTTTCCTTTCCTTTCCTTTCCTTTCCTTTCCTTTCCCTTTCCTTTCCTTTCCTTTCCTTTCCTCTCCTCTCCTCTCCTCTCCTCTCCTCTCCTCTCCTCTCCTCTCCTCTCCTCTCCTCTCCTCTCCTCTTTGGTATTACCAAAGAAAATGCTTGCCTACTGCAATATAAAATTAAATACCCACTTTTATTAATAAGTGAATATCAATTAATAAAACACATAGTATACTGGTGCAAAATACTATGTCTTCATTTCACTTTCCTTCTTTTATGTCATGCTGGGCTGGTTTTCAGCTGATTTATCATTGCAGCTTGGTTTTGTGTCATCTGAGGAAGAGATTTTGGCTAGAATCCATCAGTTGGCTTCTCCCTTGACAATATATGAGATTAAAAGGTGAAGGCGAACCTGTGCTATGTATGACTGACTGATCCATGTTTCTGACCCTCTGTCCTTAGATTTATACTAATAAATTAAATGTGGCTAGGTCTGCTTTCCAATGTTAAGGACAACTGGCATGCAATGCCATGGACTCATCCATACATTAATCTCTCTAACCTCTTAGGCAGGATGTCCTCGTTGAAACTGTTTATTGTTCCATGCCAATTCCTGCACTTTGCCTGTGACCACTCTAAAAGTTTATCAATAAATGCAATTTGACAACATAGACAACTAGATTCAGATGCCTGGGTATGTCCTGACCTTGTTTATTTCAGTAGGAATAGCCTAGTATGAAACTTACATATGTATTCTTATTATGTAAGAATAATTTAGAGAAATATTGAGCTTCAAAAATTCATACGTGAAATAGAGTAAGCCTAAAAATCAGGAAAGATTATTTTTTAACTCAGTGATCTTCAAATTAGGATACTTAGTCTTTCCTCAGACAGACTCCTAGTTCAACAACCTCCTCCTAAATATAACACAAAACGTTGCAGTGGTCTAGTACTGTTGGGATGTCACCACTTCAGCCATGGTGGATCTGGTTTCCCTGTAGAAAACCTTTGTAAGCAGAGCTCACTTTCTGGTGCCTTCTTTCAGTTCAATATACTTAACTTCTCTCTACAGCAAGCCTTATGTTTGTTTGCCATCCTCACAGAAATGTGTAATACTCATATGGTGAGGATAGCTCCTCCAGAAGCACACACACACCCTTTTTTTTCCCTGATAATCTTGAAAAATAGGAGAGGAAATTATTTTTATTTTCAGTGAATCAGACTGAATGCATATCTGATATGTGTCTCTAATTCAACACTGTGAAACATAGACTTTTCCTCTGCTATGTGTTCCATTTACCACCACAGGAACCAACTATCGAATTACACTAAATATGCACCGCTTCTGGAGAAGTTTTATTAGCAGAATTTAAGCAAACAAAAGCAATTTATACTCCATTGGGATGTGCCTATGCAGTTAACCCTAATGAGAGAGGAAACATTATTTTAAAATTTGTCCTTTAAACCATTCTGTGTAAAATCCAAGTTATGAAGTTGTTCATCCCTATGGACATCATATGAACAAATTCCCCACATGGCATTTTACCACTAATTTTCATCTCCTTGAACTAAACACAAACAATCTGACAACTGGTTTATGCAAATATGTTCTGAACTTCTTTGAAGTAGCTATTTTTAAAGGAAGATATCATCTCTGCTTGGGGCTGAGCACTGAAATGATTTATATTTGTTTCAATAATAAAAAAATGCTAGAAGTTATTTTCTACATGGCTTGCTCCATTAGATACATTTATTCTGACAGGAAGTGCTGAAATGCTAGCAATAAAGTGCTGGAATTACACATTTGAGTTTAACATCAAAATTCAGCAGAAAATTCCAAGTAAGATAAGGCTTGTATCTTTGAACTAAACTGGGAGACATGTATTATTTAAACAGCCATACATTCAAACACAGCTTGTCCAAGTCAAAAGCTGTTCTCTGAAGGGTCGTATGGAGAAGGAGATGGTATGGAAAGAATAGCTGAAACCATATGAACAAATTCCATAACCTTGGTTTAGGGGAGAAAATTAACTGAAAAGAGAAAAGGTTAAAACGAAGTTTTAACAGGGAGGCATTGGCATGGTTTTAGCATGGAAGTAGTTTACAAGGCATCTGAAAAACCACCCTGGTTTAGATACTATTAGTTTATTCATGGAATAGTTGGAAAAAACCTGACAAGCTTCTGAATATGCAAGGACCTTTTCTAATTTCATAGCTTGTCTTGATCTATGTACTTGATCTAATACCATCAGCCCAATGGGATGGCAGAAACCTCCTGAAGTTCAAAAAAGGGTAGGGCGACGTTCTACACCTGGGGAAGAACAACCCCATGCACCAGTATATTCTGAGGTCTGACTGGCTGGAAAACAGCTTTGCAGAAAAAGATCTGGGGGCCCTAATGGACACCAAGTTGAAGAGCCAGCAATGTGCCCTTGTGGCAAAGGCAGCTAATGGAAACCTGGGCTGCATCAGTTGGAGTGTTGACAGCAGGTTGAGGGAGATGAACCTTCCCTTCTACTCAGCACTGGTGAGGCCACATCTGGAGTTCTGTGTCCGGTCCTTGGTTCTTGAGTACAAGAGAGATATGGGCATAGTGCAGAGACTCCAGCAAAGGACCATGAAGATGATGAAGGGACTGGAGCACCTCTCCTATGAGGAAAGGCTGAGAGACCTGGGACTGTTCAGCCTAGAGAAGAGATGGCTCAGGGGGGATCTTATCAATGCACATAAATACCTGAAGGGAGGGTGCAAAGAAGATGGAGCCATGCTCTTTCCACGGGTGCTCAGTGACAGGACAAGAGGCAATGGGCAAACTGAAACACAGGAGGTTCTATCAGGAAAACACTTTTTTACTGTGCGGGTGACTGAGCACTGGCACAGGTTGCCCAGAGATTTTCTGGAGTCTCTATCCTTGGAGCTATTCAGAAGGTGTCTGGACATGGTCCTGGGCAAGTGACTCTGGGTGACCCTGCTTAATCCAGGGGGTTGGACAAGACGACCTCCAGATATGTCTTCCAACCTCAATCATTCTGTGATCTAAAAATGGTTTTGTTTATCTACTTTCTTATGTCCTTAGATCCTGGTTAACACACCAAAAAAGTTATTTCATTACCTGTACCTTTGATATGTCCTGTCATAAAAAATTCAGAATTTATTTATTTATTCATCTGCAACAAAAAATTGCTATGAAAAATATATGGTATCTGACTTACTTACAAACACAGCAAAGCCACATTTTCTATGTCTTAGAGTGGACATAGATAATTTCAAAGAGACCGGCTACAACTAAGAAGCTGGTAAGGAACTAGACGGAGGTGCACAGAGACGGGTTTAACCCATATCTTTACTAAAGCTTACCTGTAGGACTTTGTAAAATTTGGGCGAATTACCTGTGTCTTATCAATAAGGAGTTATATATATTTGGCTTCTTTTTCAGATACTTATAATTTCATTTATTATTTTTTTGGGAGCAAGAATTAATTCTCACTATAATATTTAATATAATCATTTATTATAGTATTTAATATAATGATTTTTACTGTCATACTGGAAATGTTGATAGAAGACATTAAGGAGAGTTGAAGGAATTTTGGTTTTTTGCTAATTTTTAAGACTAGGACTAGTTAAAGCTCATTACTGTAGAAAATATGCCTAAAATAAGATACTATGGATTTTCTCAGATCAAATTATCATTGGCTAATATGTGATTTTGATTTCAGGATTACCACATACTTTTTTTTGTCAGTGGCTTTTTGCCATTTAACTCTCAGTATCTCAACTGCTGAAAGTGTGGTCAACAGTGTGATGAAATAAAAGTCATCATCATCATCAAGGTATGATATATTTGTTATCTATTAGCATTCGGTGATAATTGGAGTAGTATTTTAACAATTGAGAAATTATCCAACACTCAAAATCAAAAGCTGGGCTGAGTCAAAAAGGAAAGTACTTTTTTTCTTTCATGTTTTAAAGTGGAACAGCTACATAGTAAAAAAATGTGTGCTTCAGGTTGTACATTGAATTCACTGATGAAGGGTCTTCTCTTTGGTTGTTTGTTTTGGAGTTGTTTGGTTTTTGGGGTTTTTTTTAATTAAGAACAACATTCTCAGCTATTAAAAACATATCAACCTGAAAAAATAAAGCTTTAAAAATCTGAAGAAATAGGATGGGGAAGAAAGCTAATCTTCTTTTCAGGTGAACTGAGCCATACAAAACTAACCATCAGTCAGTATTTCATGAGAATGATGGCTGAGAAAATACCTGTGAGTAGAATTAGTCAGAATTTTTTCCAAAGTATAGATCATCACCAAAATTTGCTTACTCTCCAAAAATCTAAATAGCTTTCAAAATGCAAATGAACTTGCTTAGTTTCCTGCCACATTGCCAACACAGTCCCTCAGCAGCCAGAATGATCAGATCACTAAGAATATCTGGAATCTGTATTCCCCTCATTCCATGAAACTTATTTTGGAAAATCTTTCTATACAGAACTTTGACAATCTATTTAACTAAAGCAATTTCCAGCTTTCTGAATTATCATCCCTCTGAAATATTCTGCCTGCCTACTGTTTCCTTCTTCACTGTTCTCAGGGAAGTAGGGTAGTTGTTTTGTCTCATTTTTCCCTTACATATTTTGGCTGCACTGCCGTCTATTTTTGCATGCAATGGTGCCTGCTGAGCAATTCAAATATTCAGCACAGTGTCTTTAAAATGACAAGAGGTGAAGAATGCAGGAAATCTGACTTGAAAGGCATTTTTTTGCCTCATGCTAGTCTAAAACACACATGTATTTACCTCCAACTGAAGCTACTAGATTTTCTCAGGCAAATAAAATGGTAAGTTTCCCAAACAGAAAGATCATGTATATTTATGTAAATCTACCTGATTTACTTAAAACAACAAAGAAATAGCAAATTATAATTATTCGTGAAAAAGGCAGAGAAAATACTGGAGTTAATTTTATCATTGTAGAATGTCTACAGTTCCAAATTATTTTATTCAGAGCTGAACAAGCAAGCAAACAAACAAACAAACTAAAAACAGAGAGCATACCTTAAAAGTACAAAACCAAAGAGTCATAAAAATGTAATAGTCATGGACTAAAATTCAAAAGTGTCAAAGAAAATTTTGATACTCTCTTAAATCTTCTGACTGTCTGTAATTTTTCTTCTTTCTGTGGGGTGTTCCTGTCCTGAACTGTAATACCATGACATAATCGGTCCTAGAAGAAGGAGTAACCAAACTCATATGCAGCTAATTTATCATGATTGTCACTCTGGCTGTACTAGTTCTGATACTTGCTCCTTTAGAGCCACCTCAGCATGTCTATGTGGTTCTGCCATTCAGCTATTCAGCTGTACTGTAAGAATTTTTGTTCAACTTACTGTGCACCATCTGGAAAAATTATCTCAAAATATAAATCTAATGACAGCTGCCATCCTTCTCTATTGCTGAGAGGTGGTGGAGTCAGTTGCAGGGATGGATTGAAGACAAGCTATAAGACCAGACTGAAGAACATGAAGAGTTCCGCTATACTGGATGTCTCCTTGCTCGTATTTGACATACATCTTGTCTCTATCTCTGTGCAGTCACAACATATGTTTGAGTTAGCTGTAGTCATGATGATACCATATTCCCTAATTCTGAACATAGTCTCCGCATAGGGTGGAACCAGCAAGCTTGAATGAAGACCAGTATCTTTTTTCACAGGTATACTTCTCTTTATCAACTAGTTATGGGGCAAGAACTGATGGTATTCTGTGGTTGTATTACACAGATCAAAAAAGTAATTGTAATGGTCCTTTCTGGCTTTTACATCCAGGAGAATAATCTGTGCTGTAAGCTCAAGCTCTCATTTTAGTTGATTTTAAAGTAAATATTATTCTTAATGTTTCATATTATGTATTGCAAATTCCAAGAAGCTGGTGAAACTATAAGATACTTATGTTAGCAAATTCATATCCTTTTCATATATGCCATAAATTTCTTCAAATTACTGATTTTTTAATACTTGTGAGAGTCAGTTAAACATATTTTACATTCAGAAAAAAAAAAAACAGCTCTCTGTACTAATACACAGTGACTATTATATTAAAATCTATTTTATACAGATGCACATGCACATAAACACACAGAGAGTTACATTAAAGAGTGACAAGATGAATATTCATTTCCCATCCTTACCCTACAAATCTGTATTTTTATCAGGTCTTAGAGATGACAGGATGCAATACTGCAATTGGGTTATTTCTTTTTCTTAGTCTATATTTCAGATTCATAGTCACTCTTAAAAAGATTTGTCCAAAATCTTCTGAGTCAGTAGCAGAATAAGAAATGGATCTAAACAATCTTTGTTTCCTTTTTTCATTTCTAATCATTTAGACATCATTTGTACTCCTGCTACGAGTCCTAGAGTCTACCTCAGCATTATCTAGTATTATTAGTGATTATATTGGTCACAATAACATGGGTTGGTCAATTTATTTTTTTTTCCTGTAGGCAATCATGTTTCATAACAGCCAGGGATATGCCTGGGCTATAAAGAGATGGGAATACAAATTGCACAAGATGGAGATGTCACAGTGCAGATGTAAAACTTCCCTCTGTGTTGCACAATGTCTGATATATGGCACACACTGTAACAGTATGATAATTACTTACAGTATGTCTGAACTGTGAATAGGTTGCACCTCTTCAATGTGAAAGTTTCCTGGAAAAAGAAGAAGGTTTATCTGTCACAGTTATGGATGAGCAAGTCAAAGAAACAAGTAAAAAACATATCAGATGTTTTCACAAGTTCTTGATTAAGTGAACAAGCATGTCATAAAGCAGGCAGAGTTATTGTTCTACACATTCCCTTCCAGACTTCTGAACTCTCTCGCACCCTCCTGGTGATGTGGAGGGGTGCATGACTATCATTTAGATTCATATGATAATGTCTTATGTCATCTTGTCACTGAGGAGGCAATGTTATGACACAGTAAATGGCCAACCTCCTTACCAGCTAACTGCATGTTAGGGCTACTAGTCCTCTTTGGCATGTGGTGTCATGGAGTGCAGCATAAGCCAAGGCATATACTGAAGACAGGCGAAATGACAAACTAGCTTTGGAGCAGAATGACACTTGTCTTCTCCAACCAACAGATTTAATGAAGTTAGTAAGTAACCAGAGACATCAAAACATATTGTGACGGAGAGAAAGACTTCACTGTCAGGTTCAAATTAACGATTTATTTGAACTTCACTCACAGGTCCAATACACCACTGTTGCAGGTTCTTTTATGGATACAATGGAGGAATGCACTATTGCAATTAAATACACAATTCACAAGCATGCTAGATAGTAATACCTTACAAAAAAGAGTGCACTAATCACGATCTTAAAGCATGCCAAATACCATATGTATGTTTCTTAATCACTTACCCTCTCTCTCAGGTAAGGCCTCTCAATCCCTGGGAAGTTACCTTGTACAGCATCCTGGACAAGGGGGAAAGAATCTCCTACAGGCCAGCTGTATCCTTGGAAAAGCGACTCTCCCCATTTTTCTGCCCAAACCTTACGGTTTTTATTCCCTGATTTGATGGGTGGGGGCAGGCTTATGCACGAATGTATATCTCTGGTGCCTTGATGGCTTGGCTCCTTAGTCTGTATGGTAATTTAGTGATGTCTAGCACACAAAGTTACTGAATAGTGGTGGAATGGTACTCAGGGCATTTTGTTTCTTAAGGGATCATTCAGGCTCCATTTGGGTTTCAGCAGTGTTCAGACAACCCCGGGCTGAGCAGTTTCCGCAGCTCCCCCCAGGTCATCTCTGCATAGATAAGGATTTGTCAAGGTGAGACAAAGCTGAGTCGAATCACAACTCCCTGCATCTCGCCTTGGTGCTTCGAAACAGGTTTAGCCGGGTGATCCCATACACATATGCTATGCTTTACAGCCTATTCTCAGTACAGGAGCACAAAAAAAGTAATTTCTTAGACACAGTATTTTTCAGCCAACAAAAATAATTTTAAAATGCCTGGGCAGGCTTAAAATGATAGGAAGTTAGCCTGTCAGTAAACATTGTATATTGGTGGGTGCTTCTTAATTTTTTTTTTTTGTAGAGCAGACTGTTCTATTAAGCATTGTTAATCATATACGCTCTCTTCACATTTCTTTAAGCACAGCATTGAACTACCTCTTTAAAAACTGTATTCCAGCAGAGGTCCCAAACACCTATCTTCTAGGAAACAAAAAAAGAAAAATTAAAAGGGGGGCCTTGGCTTGAGCATGGCTGCATCCTGAGAAGCTGAATACAGGAGCTGGCAAAACAACTTTTTCTTCTGGAGGAACATGAGACTTGTATACCTCCTTACAAAACCTACCAATCTACTAGCAACTCATTCTAGGCACATATTTACAGCTGTGATCCATGCTGGGATGCTGTCACAAAGAGTATTCCTCTCCTTTTTTTTTTTTTGTTTTCTGCAGAGCTGATGATTTTTGAATGCAGAAAAGTGTTTGTCATAGGAGTCATAGAAATAATAGTTTCACCACAATGGACCAGTGCATACGTTAGCAAATGTGAAGCCCATCTTCAAGAAAGGATGGAAGGAGGATCTGGTGAACTACAGGCCTGTCCCTCAGTGCCAGGGAAGGTTGTAGAGCAAATCATCTTGAGTGCCATCATGTGGCATGTACATGACAACCAGGCAATCAGGCCCAGTCAGCATGGGTTTATGAAAGGCAGGTCCTGCTTAACTAACCTGATCTCCTTCTGTGACAAGGTGACCTGCTTAGTGGATGAAGGAAAGGCTGTGGATGTAGTCTACCTAGACTTTAATAAAGCCTTTGACACCAATTCTCACAGCATCCTCCTGGAGAAACTGACTGCTTGGACTGGTGCACTCTTTGCTGGGTAGAAAACTGGCTGCATGGCCAGGCCCAAAGGGTTGTGGTGAATTGAGTTAAACCCAGTTGACGGCCGGTCACAAGCGGTGTTCCCCAAGGCTCGGTACTGGGGCTGGTCTTGTTTAATATCTTTATCAATGATCTGGATGAGGAGATCGAGTGCACACTCAGTCAGTTTGCAGACGACACCAAGTTGGGCTGGAATGTTGATCTACTTGAGGGTAGGAAGGCTCTGGAGAGAGATCTGGACAGGCTGGATTGATGGGCCCAGGCCAATTGGATGAGGTTCAACAAGGCCAAGTGCCGGGTCCTGCACTTTGGCCACAACAACCCCAGGCAACACTACAGGCTTGGGGACGAGTGGCTGGAAAGCTGCCCTGCAGAAAAGGACCTGGGGGTGTTGATCGACAGCTGGCTGAATATGAGCCAACAGTGTGCCCAGGTAGCCAAGAAGGCCAATGGCATCCTGGCTTATATCAGAAACAGTGTGGCCAGCAGGAGTAGGGAAGTGATGGTGCCCCTGTACTCGGCGCTGGTGAGGCCGCACCTTGAATCCTGTGTTCAGTTTTGGGCCCCTCACTACAAGAAAGACATTGGGGTGCTGGAGCACGTCCAGGGAAGGACCACGAAGCTGGTAAAGGGTCTGGAGCACAAGTCTTATGAAAAGTAGTTGAGACAACTGGGGTTGTTTAGCCTGGAGAAGAGGAGGCTGAGGGGAGACCTCATCGCTCTCTACAACTACCTGAAGGGGGGTTGTAGAGAGGTGGGTGTTGGTCTCTTCTCCCAAGTGACTAGCGGCACGACAAGAGGAAATGGCCTCAAGTTGCACCAGGGGAGGTTTAGATTGGATATTAGGAAAAACTTTTTCATTGAAAGGCTTGTCAGACATTGGAACAGGCTGCCCAGGGGGGTGGTTGAGTCACCATCCCTGGAAGTATTTAAAAGACTGTGGATGAGGTGCTTAGGTACATGGTTTAGTGGTGGACTTCACAGTGTTAGGTTTACGGTTGGACTTGATGATCTTAAAGGTCTTTTTCAACCTAAACAATTCTATGATTCTGATTCTGCTCTTTTTACCACCAGTGAGTTTTCAAACTGTAGGCCAGTCATGTATTGATGGACCAGTTATTTCACTCCTATATATCAGCTGAAGAAACAAACAGAAAAAAAGTCACAGGCAATTGCAAAAGCAGCTTCAGTCCTAAAGTCTTTTAAGTCTGCAGTACATTTATTCATCGTACATCATATACTGTTAAAGTGATTTAATGGCTACTAAACTTTGTGAAAGGATGTTTCTTGATGGAATATTGGCAGCACCTGCAAGAGGAAGCAGCTGTCTCAGAATTTCATGTCTTTAAACCTAGTATACATTTTAGAAATGAAATAAGGGAATGAACATACACTTCAGGCTGGATACTATCAGCTTTTGAAAATTTTGATAGACAAAAACAATGGATGAGATATTCTCATGAAACTTGCTTTCCAGCTGCCTGCAAAAATTTCTCCTGCAAGCGAAGAGTAACGCATCTTTTTTTAGATATGAAATGTAGTTTTATACCCATGTTATTCATGAATAGCAGTCAATAAAACAAATCTTTGACCAGTCAGCCTGGTAACCTATAAAACTATTGTTTCTCTTCAGTGATTTATTCTGGCCATTATTACATTTTGATTGGATGTTACTTAGAAAATCTCTTTCTAGAAAAATAGATATAGAAAGTGAGACATGCCACAGAACTGAGGTAAAACAAAAAAAAATATTAGCAACTGTGTTGTGAAAGAGACTTTACAGAAATAAATAGCCTCCCACAGCCTCTTTGTGTCAGTTGTGGTAATTTGTCAGCAGCACGGGAAGCATTTATACTTCACATTTCTATTTTAAGGTAAAATTAATGATTTGATAATAGTTCTGCTAGTTGTTTTGAATAGGACACCAAGAAAAACAAAGTACAGTATAGCAATGATTTTAAGCTCTGAAGAGGTATAAAACTATCATTCTTAGAAAAAATATTTCCTTTTTCCACATTTTTCATAAAATCATTTGTCTTTATCAACAATGACAGTTGAAGCAAGCAAAATTTTAAACTGAACATTCACGAGTGAATATCCTAAAAACAGGCAGAAAAAGTATTTGATAAACTTTAATTAGGAAGGTTGGAACACTATCCTCTCAGGATTTAACCAATTTGAATTCTCCAAAGCTTGAAATAGCAATGTCTGATTTTCCTACCAAAACTGGTAAGATTCAAAAGTTCTCTGTTCAAAACTAAAACCCGAAGAATTCTTATTATTCTGGGTTTGCACTCAGAAGGACACTAGGAAAGTCACACAGGCCATATTTGAAATTGCATGTGCTATTTGGATATTACTGGATGAGCAGACAGGGGTAAAATTTTGAATTAGCTTAGTCTCCAGAGAGTAGACAAAGTCATAAATTACCTGTGCTGTATTTAAAAGCAAGCTTCACAACTGCTCCCCCTCTAGATGTTGAACAAAATGGCTCTGGAACAGGACAATTGAAAATGAGAATCAAAATGTGGTGGAATTATCAGTGTTGCAAGTTCTAGAAGTTTAACAGGAAATAAGTGCAATGTTTTACCATTTTCTTATTATCAATTTCATGACCTTTCAGAGAACTAATAAAAGACAGAGAGGCAAACAGTTATTTAAAATATTTATAAAGACATTAACAACAAATAAAATAATCCAATAAAATGGATTTTTGTGTCTTCTTTTAGAAGAACAGATTTCTTATTCTAAATACTAAACTTAAAGCACAATAACAGACTTGTGCTGAAATTTTTAAATTAATAAATCTCTCAAACAGTTTTCCCTAGAAAGAGAATTTATAAGGGTGAAAACTATGGATTGCTCAATGGGACACATTATTGGATGCTAGCTTTATGTGAACTAATGAACTGTTTTATCTCAATATTAAATGGATGACTCCTCAGTACTATAATTACCAATAATGACAAAAGCACATAATTTAACTGCTCATTTAAAAAAAACATCCTATTAATATGAGAAAATTATTTAATGGATGAAATGGCCTTAATCAACTTTAGCTTGAGAAGTCTATATATCATTTATTAATATGTTTGATAAGGTTCTTCATATCTTATCTGTAATAGTTTACTGGGCCAGAATATTTTAAAAGGTTTTATTCTGCTTTAAGAAAATTTATTTTCTTTTAATTTTTTACACAATTCTATTTTCTTCACTGTGCTAGGTAGAATGTCAAGATTAATGAAAGAAGGGGGATTACAGACTTCGTAAGTGCTTTTCTGCCAAGCTATCTCTCTGTCTTATGTTTCTTGCTATTTCAGCGTAGAAAAGTATGTTGGTCTGTTTACTTGTGTATATATCAGCTCTCCTGGACAAACAAACCATCAAAGAGAAAACCTTATATACAAAATGAGATGAAATCTGGTAACTATGAAAAGGAAAACTGTATCAACCTCTGTCTTTGAAAACATAAAAACATTCTGCTGCTCCATGAAAGTACTAAAGATTGACCTCTGGCATTCCTATAGTTTTCTGTCTGATCACTATTTAAATTCAGGGCAGATATATAATCTCTATCACCTTCTTCTGTGGAAAAGACTTTTATTCACATATACACTTGAAATGGTTGACATATTATAGGGAGGAGACAAAACTGCTTTCTCCCTACCTACTCTCCCCTGTGCATTTTCACAGGAGTAAGACTTTTGGTCCTCCCCATTGTGCGGTTTGCTGGTTTTGGGAAATACAGAGGAGCTTCAGTGCTGCATTGAGCTGCTCTCTGCTCCATAGAAAGGGCAAGCTATGGCTGTGTTTTTTAATGTGCATAAAGAACTCTATACTGGTGAGAGATACTGATAGCAGTTAACCTGCCTTCAAAGGGACAACAAATACAAGTTCATTGTTAATTTCATTTTTAAGTATCTCATCTATTAAAAAATAGGTATGAAACAAATTATTCCAGATATCTATTTACTGTGTAAAGAAGAGATCTGGATGGTGAGACGAAGTAATGAATGCAGGAGTAGTAATGAAGGCTGTTCCTTGAGGTTTAAATCATTATGAAGTGAGGAATCTGTCATTTGGAAACGTAATAGTGTATGTTCATTGTGAAGCTTTGTGTAGTATAGGGAGCCTATATTTAGTCAACACAGTTAAAATGTAAGGAAGAATTTTTCTTTCTCATTGTGACAGAGATATCGTAATGCTGTTCCAACGGGAAAGAGAAAAAAAAAAAGCTTTGAAACCTAGCAAAATAATATTTGTCTTGACAAATAGATAATGTCATTATGATTCACGAGTTTAGGAATAATAGCATAAATGGGAGAATACAGAGCAGCACACAGGCAACACTGGGTGGGAAAGAATAGGAAGCCCTCCACACACGTCTGGATTTCCATATCTAGCTTTGCTACTGGGTAGCTCAGCGCCTGCCCAGGCAGCTCTTGGCAAGTCATTTCACCTCCCTGTTTGTCACTTTCTCACCTGTAAAGTAGGGAAGTTGAGCTGATGAGATCCTGCGGTAGAGCAGTGGCTTTGTGTCTGAACAGGAAAGTTAAGTTCTTAAAAACATTAAACAAATAATAATAAAAAAATAGAGATGACTTGTGTATGTGGAGAGACTGAGTTAAGGAAGTTACGGGATTGAGCTAGAGATCCTTTCTAAACTGGAAAATTCCTGGAACTGAAATAAAGATGACCACATCGACTGAAAACAATGAAATATATCTTGTATTTTGGGAAGCAGTTAACATAAGTCCTGCACTAATACAAGTGAGTTTTCAAAAAAGCTCCAGGAGCTGAGCTCCTAATTTTCAAATATGCTTTAACACAAATTCCTTTGAAGGACTGAAATAATGAATTAAAAAGCACCTTTCAAAATCAAACAAGTGAAATGGGAAAGTGCTAATACAGTTATTGTTTTATTCCTATTTTTCTTTTTAATAAAGCCAGTAGTGCCAAGAGCTATTCTTATTAATGAAGTCCAGAGGTTTGGACTACCTGCTGCTATCAAAAAGAGTTCATCAGCAAAGGCAGGTAATGATTTCCTTTATCATAAAAGTAACAAAAAAAAAAGCTTAACTTTTTTTCGGAGTAGATTTTTCCAACATTTTCAACAATTGTCAACATTTTCCAAAGTTTCCATTACCAATTTATTTTTTTGTTCTCTGTAATCACCATTATGCAACTTCCAATAATTTGGTCTGTATAAATTAATGAAAAGCAACATGATGAAATACATACTGTTTTTCTCAAGTCACTTGCTCAGTAGTACACCATGAATCAGTCAACATGGCTACAGAATAGACAAGTTTCTAATGCACTGAATCAAACCCAAAATTTCATACTTATTTTACACTTCTAATTTACTGAAGTAATTTACATGTACAAGTGGGATCAAACTTAAGGCCTTTCTTTTCAAAATGCCCAGAAAATGTCACCTGCATAAGTAGAGACAGTCAATGGAGAAAATGAGAATTTCCACCCTCTTTTGAAAGTGAGCATAGATTTCCTCACTAAATTATATTAGTTCTTTTGCATCAGATGTACATGAAATTATTAGCACATTTTACGCAGAGGAAAAATGCACTTGTCTGAAAGACAGAAAAGTTACTTTAAACACAAGTCAAATATCTAATCAAAAATACAAAATTTCTAACTGAATAGTGAATTGCTGTTAAGGACTCAGCTTTACAGACACTTACTTGAAATTCTAAAACAGTTCATTGTAATAACCCACTACATTGTCAATGTGGACAGGATGTTGAAACTGAGAGTAAGTGTATTATTTGTGAGTAAATTTTTGGTATAAGGTACTTCTCAGGCTGAATACATATTTCTCAGAATTCGTCATTTTTTTGTTTTTTAAGCAAGCCTATTAATGACAACTACATATGTCAGGCAACATATGTCTTACACATGTCTTTTCAACAGCTGATGAGATATGGGTTGGTTCTTTTTCATTGCTTTGACTGGTTCTGACTGGATATTTTAATGATTGGAAAGGCTTTTTTAATAACTTGGTTTAGAACTTAAAAACTCTTAAATGTTGGAAAGAAAGCATTAGTACCCTTTCTTGAGATGAAAAAGGCTTATCATTGATTGTGCTGCATATTTTCAGTCTGCTGAGCTACACAACATTAAAGTTCTTGATGCACTGAATCATGAACAGTGAACTAGTAAGAGTAGAAATGTCCTTTCAATGATTTCTTTTAAAATGTACACAAGATTAGCAACACACGTGTTGCAAGAAAATGTATAGTGTACCTAAATAACACAAAAATTAATATCAAGTGAAAACTAATCTGAAAAACTCGGGAATACTGGGTTGTTAATCTAAAATCCACAGATTTCATATGGATGTCTAATATGTGCAGATTTTACCTGAAAGAGAGAACACAGAAAAATGCTTTATAGATTATTAAAAAATGATTATGCTCAATTTGCAAATATTTTTCTTTAAACAAATAAAAAATTTGTAGGAATTGTAAAAATTTGTATTTATCTAAATACATTTTGAAATTAAAAAGTAATCTTAATTTGAAAAGTTTTTTTTCAAAAGTATCAAACATTTCTGTTTGAAGTACTTGAAAATAAAAATTTTCCAGAAGACAGTGTTCAAATACTGCCATCCTTTTAATCTAACTATGGCAACATCCAGTAGCAACCATTTAAATCAGCATATACTAAATATTGTTACACATCGTCACAGGTACTTTCTATTCGAAGCCCGTAAGGACATTGAGGCAATACAAGGTTGTGGCTAAATGACTTTTACAGCTATACCTGTACATTCCCAGACCCTAGAATACTTCTACATTATCTGTCTGTATTAACCTTAGTAGTGTAATGACTCCTAGGAAATTTATAAATCTCTGACCTCTGCAAGTTTGATCTCACTTTTTGTACACATTTGTAATATATAAGGTCTCAGCATGGCTGTTGGTGGTGCTGGGAAAAGAAGCTTTGTTAGTTAATCTACAGGTTTTACATCTTGACAATATTTTCATTGCTTTCAGCTCCTGAAAGGCCATGTCATGAGATTATTGAGGACCTGTTGCAGAAAATTGCCTTAAAGCTCTAATAAAAGCTGGGGAACTGGAATTTGCTGTTATTATGGTATATAGAGAAAGTGTTAACTGACAGTACAAAGTGAAACTGTCATGGTTCTCACAATTAGAGCTGTAGTTCTTGAATGTAATTTTAGGATAACAACTTTGGTATTAAAGTTAGTGGTTCAGTCATTTGTGGGAGTTAGTAATATTTATGTTAAAATGCCTAAAAAACCTCTTTGATAGAAATTAAGGTTATTCAGCTACAAAACCAGATTATTATGCCTACCAGCTCTTTGTTTTAAGGATCAGGGGAGAAAAAATGGAACTGAAACAATTATATTTTGCAATAACCAAAAATTTCTTGGTGCACTATCTTCATGATGTAGACTAAGCCTAAGGCAAAGAAGAGGCAATCTTATTTTTCAGCACCAAATTTACTTCAGTGATACTAGAACATGTCAGGTATTAAGATATTCCCTGGAGTTGTAACTTGTATTATATCTTAGCTTTCCAACGTTATAATTTAAGACAGGCAGAATCAGTAAAGTGGCTATGCAGTAACTCAGATGTCTGATCCATGAAGAATCTGAAGAACCTACCTTAGAAATACAGCTGGCATTGAAAAATCTAAAGTGACTATGCTTACTCATCCCTGTGTGAAATGCTTCCATCAAACTAATCTGGGTAAGATTTGTTTTTTTGTTTTTTGCTTTATTTCCAATTTATATGGGAAAGATAATTTTAAGGAGAAAAATATTGATATGAATTAAGCTTAAAATTTTTTTTTTAAATGTTGCTTCAAAATATTTTCTCAAACTCTTGAATCTTGAAGACTCTTGTACTGTATAAGAACAATTCTGTCTTTTCCCCAGTCCTGCCCCAGCAGGAAAAAGTACTTCCCACACTGAGTATGAATGCAAAAGCATCAGTGACATCAAAGTGGACTCCATTAGATTCCTAAATTCACAATATCAAGAGCAAAAAAACAGTGTGTCTACAGATGGTATTATTTAGTCTTAAATGTTTAAGCACATTTTAAAAAATCCAAGAAAGTCAACAGAATCCATTACACATTTATACTGTCTTTTGTTGCCTCTGTTTTCACTTCATGCATTTATGTAATTTTAATATTGTAAATTTTTTTGAATGGCACAATGTTTACATTTACCTGAAAAGGACAGAGTACTCAATGAGACCTTAGACGCTGAGACCTGAGACATTATTGCAGAATAATTTTACCTACTGAACAGCTACTGTCCAACTTTCATGGATGCCTTATTGTAATATAAATATATTACAGTCAAACAGTCAGAGCTTAAAATGAGGTTTTGTGGGTTTTTTTAAAGGTTGGACCAGATGATCTTTTGAGGTCCCTTCCAACCTGGGTTGTTCTATATTTCTAGGAATCTATGTTTTTTTACAAAGTTGTAAGCTTCATTATAGCAGAAAACAAGCAATAAAACTAGTGTACAGACATAAACCAAATACTATTCATCATAAAACAAAAATAATAAAGGATGGGGAGAGGGGAGGACTGTATTTGGGGAACACTTAAATAATGAAGCATGTGAGCTGGCAGAAAGTCTGAGGATTATGGAAAAAATGCACTCAACTGAAAAGGTGACTGAGCCAACCATCTTGAATAAAAGCCTCTCCAGCCTAGAATAAGCAATACCATCAGCTGCAGAGACAGCTGTTTGCCCGCCTTCCCAACTGGAAAAAAAACTTGCTTATAAGTGGTCTAATAAATTATTAGCATGCCTGTTAGAGGCTCGAGGCTGGAAGTGCAAATGCAGCAACAAGTTACTTCTACATTCTAGCTTTTACAGGGTTTTACCTGAATCAAAATCAAAATTTATTCACAGCTTTCAGCTATTTCTCATGGAAATGGGAAGAAAAAAACAAGGACAAGGCAGTCCTTTTTCAACGGGCTTTAGAGGCTCTGTTTCCTCTATGTGACAGATTCCACTACTTCCAAAGTTGTTCTTTGGCTTATATATAAGGAGCATTTCCCACAATAGTGCAAAATGTCAAAACCAAAAAGTGAGTAAAAAAGAATAAATTTGTGTTCTGTACCACTCCAGTTTTAAAACAAATAGATCTCTCTCATTATACCTCTAGACTACTTTAGAGAAGTAACTGAAATCCCTTAAAAACAGTACCTGTATATTAGATCTAACACAATTAATTTCTGACTCCAGTCTGAGGTGTTCCAACGTTAAATAATAATGGTATGAGATGTTTCTGAGGACAGCCATGATTATTTGTCCAAAAAAAAAAAATAATTATTACTTTATTTTAAAAACTTTATCAGTTCTAGAAATAAATTACAAGTAATTCTAGGCTCTATTCTGCTTGGCATTGGTACCCTTGGAAGCACATTCCATGTGCTCAAGGTTCTTTCTCAATAGAGATAGCGATATGTTTTTAGATGTGTTTCTGCGCTAGAAGATGCAGTCAGTTTCAGGCCATAACAGCTGAATTTTGGCCATGAAAGCTAAAAAAATATTTTGGCCAATGAATCATGATCATTCAGAGAAGAAATTTAAAACATATGCTTATATTCAAAACTCACTTCATAACACATTTCGTAGTTTTATTGTCACTTTTGCTCTGTATGTCTCTTCTCTAGCTAGACAGCCAGCTCAAAAAACCTGGGTTTAGTTCTACTATTGCAAAGCATGTAGCACAATTGGATTGTGCTCTTGAGCTGGATCGCTGAATGCCAGCATTATATGGTATAAATAACATTCTATTAAGCCTGGAGGCGAGCTAGACCTTTTCTAGAATTGACTAAAGGCAACCGGTTGTATTGTGATCAGTGAAACTAACCACAAAGTTACAAAGGCATACAACAGCCACTTAAACATAACAGAATTACTAGCCAAGTTGGAAAATATTGTAATCTTCTCCAGTGCAAGGAGGTAGTGGCTTCTGGCATATTGCTTATTCCCTTCCGTATCTCTAACCTCTGCTCTGTCTTCTACATTGTCCTTTCCCCTCTTTCCATACTTTGCACTCTGTTCTTATTACCTTACCTTGCACTATTTGCTCTCTATTTTACGTATGCTGAGTCTTCTTTCTTCTCACATTTGCTTTTGTCTCCCTAAATGCACCTTTACATTATGATGGAACCCCTATTTGCCCTTAAGTATCTGGAGAAGAGATGCTGCTTTACTGGTGTACTATTCAGTCACTGTATTTAAACAAGACCAAAAAAAAGGGTGAAAGAAACTTAGAATCTGGAACTGTAAAGCCTACTGTTTTCTATTGGGTTTGCAAGCCTTTTTGAGATAGATGGTGCTTGCAGATAAGCAGTTAAAATTGCTTTGCAAGACTTTGGTACCTGAAATCCTAGGTTATGTTAGGTACCTCAAACCTCAAGCCTTCTACCAAAAATTTAAATTGAAGCCCCACTGTTCAAAAATATTGTCCAGCTGAATAGGGCAGGAGTAATACAAGTGTGGAAAAAAAATGAATATACCCCCTCTGCTTCTCTCCCCTAGAATTCTGGCTACAAGTGAAAAAAAAAAGTTCTTATCCTCTCCGCTTCCCTGCCAGTTCTTCCTGGCTATTACATAAAAAATATTAGATTTTGTTGCCCAGTCTTACTTTTTATGAAAAGCTCTTTAGTTAGCTCTTTCTGTTGCCTATGGCTTTTCCTAGCATCAGAGTTCAATTTATCTAATTCTTTCAGTACTGTGAAACTCATAATCCACATTATGTGCATAACTTGATTTTTTTCAAAAAAGAAATAGATTTGGAAATGTTACTTTCATTTCATATTTGGAAAAGGCTAGTCACAACAGCATGTTAAGGTTAAAGAAAGGACAACATCCTGTGAGAATTTTGATGTTTTAGGTTCTGGGCACCATCAGTAAAAAGAAATGAGCCATTATTCAGTCTGTTGTTTTCAGTCACTGTGACAAACTATGGATAAAACTGGCTAGCTTTTAGCCAGCTGCAAATTAGGAAAGCCGTGAACAACAGCAGAGACAATGGACAGATTTGTCAGCACAGTGAGAAAGACGGTACTCCAGGCATGATCCATATTTCTTTGCAATCCTAAGAGAAAGGTCATGTTGTACGAAAGCCAAGGCAAATATTGTCCATAGAGCTCACAACTCTTTGTCTGAAGCCTTCATTTTGGAAACTTCTGTTATTTTTCAAAATATGTATTTCCATATGTATATTACTGTCTATGACAGAGCTATTCTATAGACAGTCCCATCTAAAATGTTTTCAGTATTATAAACTCCTGAGTTAACATTTTCAGCACAAATAACCATCTTGTGTTTGACATTAGAATTTATTCTGGCTATTCAAAACATACTTTGCTTTAGAATATTAACAAGCACAGAGTGGCAGATTTTATTTTATAGTAGTTTCAAAAAGAATTATTTTGTTCTATAGCAAGACATGGATGATGAAGGACAAATTATGTTATTACCTCAACTGAATATAGAAAAATAGAGGTGTTAATATGTCTGGTATTGTTAGTGACAGGAAAGACAAGTGGAAATGGACAATAAGAAAAGGGAGAAAAATACCACTCAAATGTACTATATCATTTGATGAAGGAAAACGTTAAAGGAATTCTTGCTGTCCGTTCCTTCAAAAACTTCCTGCTTCACAACATAGAGCGAATTCTGAAGATGTTCTCCATGTCCAATGGAGAGGCTTGTCTTCACCAAAAACACTTTAATTTTGATCACATATTTAAATCCATTCATCAAAGAACTTGTATACTTACTGAAGGAATCAGATTAACTTCCTTTGCACTTACACAGGATTTAAAAAACAAAAAACTTTCATCATTAAGTAGGTTACTGAATAAGGATTCTCATGTGGATCTTCGCAAAATGTGTCTTTAAATATGGAGGCTGGCTTTTTGTATTTATTTAAGTAGAAAATAGGAATTTATGCTTTCTTATCACAAGAAAACAGTTTTGTTTCATTTTTGGAGATGTAGCAAAACAGAACTCAATCAAATAAAAGAGGGCACACCTGACTGGCTGGCTATACAAGCCTAATCCAGTAACATTCAGACAAAAGTTATACATCATAAAAAAATGCTTAATCATAAAAATTTCAGAAATCATTGAGACTTTTACTCCATATTATTGCAAATTATATTCTTCTGCATTGTTTCACTGTAATTCTATGGTATTATTAGCTTATTTTTCATGTAGTAAGGTGAATGAAATACCTCAAAATGCTGAGTTTTGTTTTAGTTGAAAAAAATTTTTTCCTCCTTTGAAATGAGCCATTTAATCAATTCCTGAAATCAATCACTCAATCCATAGTCGATAAATCACTGGGAATTTTAATTAAAGAAATAATCTATGGTCATGTACCTTTTCAAATTAGCAGTTAAATTACAAGGAGACAAATATTTTAGATATACAAATTTCATATATGCATATGAGTTTCAAACTCAACCAAAAAAATTGTCACATCTATCAGAACCTTGGCAGGTGTGAAGTACCACAGAGTGCTCTGAAAATATACTCTAACAAAAAAAGGATAATACGTACCTTTTCAGAAACAGAGTTTAAGAGTATATTTTGGCAAAGTGGTATTCTTTGAACTGTCATCTTGCTCTTCTTGTTTGCTGTTATTAGAGCTTTAGCTTCTATTTGATTATTAGTTAGTGAGTATTTGAGTCTGGATACCTACTAAGTAGTATTTTATCTTGGATGATACAGTTGAGAATCTACCTGAAAAGCAAAGTTTTCATGAAAGACATAGAATCCAGTCTTTGAAATTCATTGTGATCAGTTAGTACTGAAACTATCTTTGTTCTCTTTTAGTAAGTCAATAACTTTTGTGCTGATTTAGAGGAAGGTTTACCCGGGTTTGATCAAACAGCTTTAAGAACTTAAAACCACTCAAATGGGAAAAGATGGTACCTAAAAATACAGATTACTACTTCAACTACAGTTGACTTGTTTTTTTCAAAAGTTATGAGCAGTGGTTGCTGTGACAATCTAGAATTCCCTGGTACCTGTGAGGTAGGCCCAATTCTAAGGTAGTTAAATGTTTATCAAGGAGGAACTATTTTGGAAACACTTGGTCTAAATATTGAGTCATGGCCATCCGGATAATGCTAGGTACAGAAATAAAAATTTCCAATTTCAAAATCTCACTGCTCTCTTCTGTTTTACCACTAGTGTATATTTTAGAGGCTCATTAATCTCAGTCAGAACTATACTGCATAATTTCAGTCATTTTCTCTAGTCATTTATTTATATGGGTAACTGGAGCAAAACCAAAATATTCCCTTTAAAGTCACTGCACTGGTCTCCTCCATTAGTCCTCTGTCATTATAGGTACATAGTGTGTGTACTACTGTGCAGTTTCAGAGTGATTGAATATCTGATAATTTATTATTTTCAAAATATTTAACTCAGTATGACTTCAGAGTCTACACATACATTTATTAAAAAAAATGCTATTGTTGAACTTTCCATATTGAGAGAAATTTGATTCAGAGATTATTTGGCCTTTAACAATATAATGCCAGCTTGTCACTTGCTTTATAAATCTTTTTTCTTTAAGTTTTTTGAGTCTTTTCAGTAAATTTAATGAAATGGTAAAAACACTAGTGTTTAAGTACTTATTCCCCAAAAGATCATGAAGGTTTTGCATTTTATTTTGTCAGGGTACATGTAATTCTAGTATTACTGTATAATAATTGCACAATATACACTGACCCAATTAATGTAACAATTCCATCCAGTTCTCTCTCAAACTGACGAGTACTCTCATTAAGCTTAGTGATATATACAGCAAATCCTAGGTCTAGCAGAATCCGACCCATTCTTTTTATGTCAAGAATTTATGTCTTTGATTTTGCATGTCATGTCCGAACTCAAAGGAGTAATACTGTCCACTACTATTTAAGTTTTCCACAAAAATACCTTTCAAATTATCACTGGCATATTGTTAAAAATCAACTACTAATAAATAAATGGCATCTTCTGTTAAATAATACAGTTTCTTACACAGAAGAACAATATTGGGAATATTGTTTTTGTGTCAGCGTTTTTCTCTAAGGTGAATAGAAATAAGTCAGCTAGCACTAAGTAGTTTGACACCTGTATGCTCTCACCAACAAATACTTATGGAACTCCATATAAAAAGTGTGAAAAGTCCTAAACTGTACACATATGCTGAGCTGTTTCTACTTTTTTGTCAGGTATTCTGAGTAATATTCCAAGTTCTAAAGGCTACAATAACAACATTGAGGGAAAGAGTGTTGGTAATTTAGGCAATATATCATTCAATTGTTTGTATAGGGACATGTGTGTATGTGTGCATATATGGGTGGCTAAACCTAAAATAAAAAAACAACAAAAGATTCTTTGGGGCAAAAGGGTAGCTAAAAGCAAATGTGCTTCTGAGGATTTCCCTCTAAAGGCAATATCTGCTCATTTTGAAATCTAAAATCCTCTTATCATTTCAGTGACAACCAGTTCCACAAATACATGTAAGAGCATGACTACACTTTTAAATGCTTTATAACAGGACAACTCCTGTGGATATGGCATAAATATTAAATACATTATCACTAGTGTAAATTGATCCTTTCCTGCAGTGTCAAGGATGTATAAATTTTTGTCCCAAATTGTGCTTCTTGCTGCCCTCAATATGGCTTAGATTAATCTGAAAGAGTGATGAAAGAATAGCTATTTATGAAACTAATTTGATACTATGATTTTGATGCAATTGATTTACTTCCCCTGATACAATCTTCATATATTAATGCTTACAAAGCCATACATAGACAGAACAAATATAATTTTGTTTTTTCAAATGTTTACTGACATGTTTAACATTAAAAATAGAATTAGCCATGTGTATAGAATTAAATGCATGCATATGTGTTTATAGAATCATCTTTCAAGTTTTTTATCTCCAGGGCTGAAATCTTCCTCTTTGACATTTCTGTGATGAGGGTCATTTTTATATGTATCTACCTGTTGAGATTCTGCATTTAGAAACTGAAGCATATTTAGGACCAAAGCGAATGCTTTCATTTACTTCAGAGGGCTTCTATTCAGCCCCTAAGTTCCACAGAATTTTTCTGAAGTGATCTAGTCAATCTGAGTGACATAGGCACTTACTTAAATCTCCTTCTGAATTTTTTAATGATTGATTAGAAACTAATTGGAAGATTTCAGCTGGAGTCAGTTTTCAATGATATGTTATTTAATTTATTTGCATAAAAAAAGATTCTACTTTATTTTTCTCTGCTTTCTCAAAAGTTTTCAGTTTTCAATGTCACTGGACATTCACAGAAGGTGCATGTTTGAACTTCTGGAGTTATATGGATGAGCAAGCTTCTCAAGAAGACCTCAGAAACAGTATTCCCCATCCTCAGTCTTCTAACTCATAGTCTAACTTTTTGTAACCTTCAGTAGTTCCTGACATGCTTGCCTGACAAATCCCTTATTTGGATTTGTTATGGTTGTATTGTAATTTTCCACCCTTAGTACACTGGTTTAGGTTTGGAGTTTTTTCTTTTCTCTTTCAATAAAAATTTTAAAAATTTTGATTGAATAAGAGCAAAGTTGAATCTCCTCTAAAGTCTTATCCACTTTGTTTCTCTTGAGAAATAATATTTAGTACTGATAAAAATTCTTTGCAGAATGTTTTGTCTTAAAAGGAAAAGAAAGTTTTACTGAGAGTTCTACTTCTGTGGCTTTTTATATTCTGCAACATTTGAGCTTGCCATTCTTTACACTTGTCACAGTTCTTTCATTTGTATTTAGATAAAACTTACAGAAATAGTGACTAAATATTTTTGGTGGTTTTGCTGTTCTTTTAGAACTTTTTTTCTTCCTGCAATGTTGAGTTAACAGCCAGAAATGAACTTAAATTACTTTCTTGTAGGTGGAACTGAAAGGCATTAAGTGCCAGAAAGATCACAGTTGCAAAAATAAGTGAATACTAGGTTTGATTTGCATTAAGTGGGAGCTTTTGATGCAAATGGTGTATACAAACCAGGAAGGCTGCTTTTCTTTGACCTCAAACAGGTTTAGGCATGCTGACTATTCAGAACACAAGATATTTGTAAATGAACAACCTCTATAATTTTTTGTATCGAATTACAGTAAAATTATCCATTCTTTGTGGAGTGATCAGTAACAAGCTTAAATCAGAACACAAAATATGATTTAGATCCATATGTACCTACAGATACTTTCTAGCAGGAAGCATCATTTAATACTGGAATAGGTCATGTAGAAAAGCTGTGAACAAGCTAGCACTGCTATGTGTGTGTGTGCGCGCACGCATGTGTGTGTGTGTGAACATGTTACATAAGTTCTAGAATAAACATCTCTGGGTCTACTTGATTCACATCTGGATTAGAAGGTGAAATAAGTGAACTAAGAGGACCTTATGCATCTTTTACTCCTAGTGATTTTATGCAAACACCTCATTAGTCACTGCATTTCAGAGCTCCTAAATATTTCTTTTAACAAAGCTTTGAATTTGTATTTTTAGCAATTTGTTCCCATGTTTCCTTTTTTTTCCTGACTCAAGAGACAGATAGTCAAATATTTTGCAAAGCTGTGCATAGTTAAAATCAAACAGAAACAACACTCCGGAAGCTCCTAAAGGCCGCGGAAGATGAAGATGATAAATTTATGATTGTAAAGAGAAAATGGTATACTCTTTGAAAAACAAGACTTTTATGTCCAGTAAACACCAGCCACCAAAATGCTGTGACACTTTCATGGAAGTGTAAAAGGAAAATGTTTATGTTACATGCCAGCTACCTAGAAAATACTACACAGCTCTTGTGCATGTCTTCATTTCTACACCAAATAGGAATATAGCTGATGGAAATAGATGTATTTTTAAAAATGCAAACATTTCTTCAGGGCCTATGGAATTTTGATCTAACAAAAGATAACTCCCCTGCTTTTTTTATAGCCTTAGGATGTCACATCATTACTACTACTGCAGTATTAATTATTTGCCCTCTGAAAAGGTTATTGCATGTATATCCAACCACAGATAGCCAAAAAACTGCTATATTCATAGACATTCAATATCAGATGATTCTGAAATAATACTTCCTTAAAATTTTTACATCTCTTGCATAATCAAAGTCTATAAGAAAACCCAGTGAACAGATCTTGTACATATATTTATTTCACAGCTATGAAGACATTTGCACCTATGGAATATACACAGTAGTCTTATGCAAGAATTGTAAAATTTCACAAGAAAGTAAAGATTGCACAAGAAGGCAATTTTTTCAAGAATTGCAAACAAATACCATTGTGACTACATCAAAATACACTCATTACTAGAGAAGTAATGTAGGATATAATATTAAGCACGATAAGAATTCTTAGAAAATAATCATTCAAAGTAAAAAGACACTAATAGCGATATCAGTATCATCATCAATACCAATACCAATACTAATACTATAATACTAATACTATGACTAATACTACTAATCTGAAATTTAGTTGTCTAAGTTAATGACTGTATTGCACAAATCAAAATAATTTCAGTAACAATGGAAATGGTAAACAACTAAAGTGTCCTTTCTATTCTAGCAATATGTCTTCCTTAAAATAAATAATAGAAAAGTAAAGCCAGAGTACTCACGATCTGAATTATTATTGCTTTTCTTTTAGCTTTTAGAACTGTATTAGGCATCTAGCCATAGTAAAGAATAATAAAAGGATACCACATAATCTCTTGAAAGTATTGTGTGTTAGAACCCCCATAATAAAATATATCTCCAACATAACTACACAACAGCATAAACATTTCAAATAACAGCTTGGGCTTGGCTACCGTGTTTCGCTTTGTTCCGATGTCTGACTTGCTGTGTTATAATTTTTGTGACCCTAAATCCATTAAAAAGATTTTCCTGGCATCCTACATCCCACTGACTTTTAGTGAAGCTTCAGCTACCAAGAGTTATGTTAATAAAAGTACATAGACACCTAGACAGACAAATCCAACAGCTACACAACTCTTATTGTTCAGCTTTACCTTAACTCTATGCAAATATACAATACCACATATATTCATACTCTCACTACCTCATATCTTCAACCAAAGCAGCACTATAAAACTTGGGACTAATATTATTTTGCTTATAGGGCTAGATATTTGACAGGTATTTTCAAAAACATTTGTCCAAGCCTGCCTCATCTTTTTCTGAGCTACATTATCCAGTGAAAGTACCTCTTCATTAGGGCCTTAACATGAAATGTGGAGGACTTGTGTTTGAAGCAGTCCCCTACAGAACTAAAGCAGAACTTTTCCCTTGACCTCTCCTATTTCTGTCATTCATCCTGCCTCATCAGACAACTAGCATTCTGCAGTGAGACTCAGTAAGCAGGGCATTCAGTATGGTTCTGGCTACTATTCTTGTTGTGGCTTGAACTGAAGAATTTCAACATGGTAGTCTGAGAGAAACTCAGCCTCAAGCTGCCTATAGTCTCATGGCTATAGGACAACTCAAGTCAAAGCCTTAGCTTACCTCAGTGAGAAGAGGCATGTGAACTTTAGCCTTCCACATCCTGTATTGCTTCTTTGAATAAGGGAAAAGCAAGGAAGGGAGCTGACTCTGCAGTCTGTGTTTTTTTTCTTTTTGTAAAAATATCCATGTTAAGACCATGACTAAAAGAACAGTCTACGATAGATGTAAGTTAGGAGTATCCACAGTTTTTCAGATTTTACTCTAAGCCTGACAGGGTTTCAAGATTTAGATGGTTGTATTACAACACTAACTTGCATGCCCACACCAAAGTGATTAGTATTGTATAATACAAAACTAGACATCAGTTTAATTATCCAATTATTCTCCAAAGCTCTTTGTTTACTGGTAAACTAAACATGTGATGTAACAGGTCTCTGACACTAAGGCCAACCATCACAGAAAGCTCTTACCCATTAAAGCAAGATAGCCCATCCAAATCACCTTGCGCCAGGACCTCTTCTCACTCCTGAGCAAAGACCAGGATTTCTGAGGGGATAATGTTAACAGCCCACCCAAAACACTACTAGGAGCCAGGGAACTTTATATTCTAGTGTGTCCAAAAATCACTTGCTTAACTTGCTAGTATGAACACAGCCAAAGGGTTTAATTTTAACACCACTAGCTTGGAAATCTGGAAATAAAATCTCTATCCATAAAGCCTACAGTAGACTCTACTAAAAAAAGGAATAAAATTCCTCAAGGGCTTTAAGTGTTAACTGTTTAATCAAGATGCCTATAAATAAATTCACAACCTTGTGCAATATTTAGTTTAAACGTTTTTTTTTCACTATGTTGAGCAGCAGCATAATTCTTAGCTCTGGAGAGGTCAGTCAACAAGCAACTACCAGGTTTCTTCAAAAAAGTATTGGTCACCTATTTGGTATAAAAGCTATCAAACACACCTGGTGATAGGTGTTGAAATGTTGTGTTAAACTCTTCTCCAGTACCAGAATTCCCAATGTTCTTGAGCAGTTACTGTATCTGATAATATTACACTTGTTCACAAGACTGTGAACAACATGGAACTCCTTAAAATCTAAAATAGTATTTTATGTAGAAGTCTCAAATATTTAGGTGAAATATGAAGATACAACCAACTCAGTGGTCTAAAAAGTTTGGAAAAGATATTTAGGTCCAGAATTCAGTTAATTTAGTTCACTCAGATGCATTTCTACAGCTCATGGCAGAGCTGTCTTTCATGTAAACTGAAATGTAGTGCCTTGATATAAGATGATTTGTTGGACCTCAGAATGTTACATTATCGATATCTTAAAGTGCTGACTTTCGCAAGAGGAAAACACATATTAATCAAGACATCCATATAGGTGTGATGAATGTCTCAATACACTTTATTTCATTTGTTTTGGGGTTTTTTTTATATAATCTGTTATTATCTTTCAGAGCTCCATAGAAAAGAGAATTAGAATAGTTCCAAAAATAATACAATTTATCATCTCAGTACAATTCTTCAGCAATACTGAACTTTTTTTTTTTAAACTCTTGCACACAAAGCTGGAAAAATTAACTTTTTAAATGAACTTTACTCCTTTTTTCTTTTAAGTGCTAAGTATCATCTTGTCTTTCTTCTTTCTGCATGTGTTGCATTTTCCTACTTTGTCATTTACCATGTCTGTTCAATTAACTTGAAAATAGATTTTTTTTTTTTTGCTTTTTATCTCTGTTCATCAGCATGGCACATGGGTGCTATGAGGTATCATACGCTCTCATCATGCATCAGTAAGAAAAGTGAAGGGTCACTAAGTATGAGAGACACCTGCTGATCAGCTATTGTTATTTGCAGTGTAGGCAGCTTTGTGTCAACCAGTAAGCCTAGGCTCCCTCTAAAGCCCTAGTACTTCTATGGAAAAATTGGTTTCAGAAGAGTACAGGGTGACTAGTTCAGGAGTGGCTATCAATAGTGCTGTCATGTAATGTTAGTTGAAAATTAATCCCTCCTAACAAAATATATTGCATCAGTAGCACTGTTGATCTTGTGAGATAATACTTCATCAGCAAAGTTTCACTGTTGAATAAGGGTGAAGTCCTTTCCAAGTAAATTAAATCATGTCCCAATGAATAAGCAAAAAACATCCATATATCAGCATAAAAATGAATAAGAAAAAAATGGAAATAGAAATAATCTACATGCACTAGGAAAGAGAAGAAAATCCTTTGGTCCCAGAGGAAGCACCGAAGAGATCATGAGCCCATCATACCATAAGGGGTACATATAAAACAGATTATAGGCACTTAATGCGAATGTCCCACTGGAAAAATCTGAATTTAACACACTCTTTAACTTACTGAATTCTGTTTCTAAATCTCTGGTTTAAAAATCTAGGAGAGAGGAGAAACTCTTAATCCCTGAATATGGGATAGTCCAGAGAGCACAAATAGTGCAACTTGAAGGCAACACCCTTCAGCCTCTGTCTCATCCCCTTTTCACTCAGCTGAAGCTCTACAGGGGAAAAAAAAGTCAAGATTCTTTGGTCAAATGAAAAAGAAAGAACAAGATAAAGGATGATTATGTAGTCTTGTGTCTGGGTGCTGAGAAATTCAGGACTTGTACCATCCCTTGGGAAGGTTCCTGATGTAAAAAAATACTGCTTTAAAAATAGCCTTGAAAGCACTGAAATCAGCTCTTTACCAGCTGCGTGAAACCCTTCTGATTTGAATGCCTAGAAATCCTTGGAACAGTAGCACAGGCTACTGCAATGGTTTTTGCAACATAATAGCAATTATTCACTTGGGTGTTCATATTCAGATAAGATGATGGAGTTCTATATATCTAAGGCAAATCAAATATTCAATACTCTCAAGTTTGGTTCAATGTCTGCCCTATCTATTATTCTTTCTGAAGCAATTTGCCAGTGTTTAAACAGTTTCCTGTACTTCCGTTAACATACTGTATGCATCTTTCTTACTGCTGGTCATTTTTTCATCTCCCTGTTCATCTACATCAGCTATTAAAAAAAAAAAAAAAAAAGAACAGAATAATACCTAATACCCACCACTCACTATATTTATTGCTAGGTAGCATGCATAATCTCTGTGCCTAAGAAATTTATCTCTAAACACTTTAAATTTCTCTCCATTACTCAAAATCATTCAATTTCACCCATCATTTCCTGCATACTTCCAAAATTTGTTCTGCTGAAATTCATTGTCCTTAGGTCTCACTTCAGTCCTAGCTATAAACTAGAAAAGATTGCATTACAATCTTCATAGTTACCTTTTCTCCTTATACTGTGCAACATTAGTCTACTCATATTTACAGAACTACCGATTAATTTGTTTCTTCAACTTAGTATGTTGCAGCTTATATTTAGGAATATTTCAATATTTTGTCTCATTATGCCTTTTTATTAGCCTTGTAATGTTTGATTTTCTCTTCTCTTTTCTCATGGGTAATAGAAAAGTACTTTTATTTAATGTAGTATTAGAAAGATATTATTCAGTCAATGTTTCTGATGACTGTAGACCTTCAATTATGTTACATGTGCAGGGAAAAACACTCACATAGGTGACAGATAATTTTGATTGTGTCAAAATTATATATTAAGTTTCTAAACATGACCAGCTCTTTGTTCCAGCATTAACACAAATTAACATGTTACAGTGCCTGGAATGTGAGTTTTTTCTTACTGGAAAAATGTGTAGACCCTCCTAAAATGTATCACAGGCTAAATTGCAATACTAAGATTTGGACTTTTTTTTGTTTCATGCTTCAGACATTTTTCAGAACATCTCAAAGCATGGGTGCAAATGTATGAAATAAAAATGGTAATTTCTTTTCATCTGCAAGATAGTGCTTGCAGATACTTTGATTTCTGTAAACCTTCTGTAAAAAAAGAATGTAGTTCTGACCATAGGTAAAAAGAGACTTTTGCAAATAGACTTTCCTTTCCCTTGCCTCCTGCTAGACCTCACTGCTGCTTCTCGTCTAACTGGAGAGCAGTCACAGATGAGAATCAAGGTCACAGACTGACCACAGATGGGGATTCTCCCACCTCTATCACCAGAATGCTCACAGAGCTCATATAGCCCCAGGCAGCATTTCTACAGAACAGGATTACCTTAGTTATTCTTGTGCCAGAAAACAGCTGGAGTTATGGTGGAAACAGAGCCCTTCTCTGCCTAGCCACCACCTCAGGAACACAGTGGCTTTGGGAGGGACATGCTCCATGGAGGGATGGGCTTTGTGACCACCAACTGGAACAAAGTAGGAAGGTCTATACCGTCTGCTAGTGATTTTTAGTATAGGACAACATGATTAGCCACACAAACACAGTTATTATGAAGAAAGCTACTAAGAGTCCACCTTTCATTCTGTTCTATGCTTCAGAAGAATACATTTTCTCTAGAAAAAATTATTCATAAAAATATTTCTATTGTTTAGTGTGCCCTTACTGAAAGCAGCTGTATTTCAACGCTTAGAGGAAACCGTCTTTCTACAACAGCTAGCTAACCAATAGTAGGAGCTATTTCTGTGCCTTGTTTCTGCTACAGCAAGAGTTAAAATATATCTTTTATGTTTACCTTTCTCTGCTGCCTCATTGAGAATTACAGGCACTGAAGCAAAACGCAGTGCTCCCAATTGGGTCATTGGACCCAATGCTTGATCCTGAGAGAGAAAGCGTACAGCTCCCAAGAACCAAATCTTGTAATTAACTCTTTGCTACAGATAACAACAGTTTTCACTGTTTCTTACAACACATCAAATGTTCAAATATTAACATTTTTTAATTATCTTGTTGCATTTATATTATAAAAAAGTACATGGAAAGACAGAGAGGTGTTGGTAGGTTAGCACTGCAAGCCTGTATGGAGAAGCTGCAGAAGCACAAGCAGAAAAAGGTGGGGGTTTATGGTATAGTCACTGTTGGCAGTCTGTAAACACTTACTCATCCTCACAGAGGATGTATCTTAGAACAACCTAGACTACCACACTCATTGTGTTATATGCTATTCAGTCTGTCTGCTTTTATTTCCACACCTTTTCTTTATTTCAAATTGAAGGGAAATTAGAACAAAGAGCATTTCACAGTGTGTCACATCCTTGTTCTTTCTTGTTTAACACATTGCAGCTTTAAACCCGTAATTAACCAGGCTGAAGTTTTACAGTTTCTTGGGTTCAGTGGGGTGTGTATGTCATATAAAGCCACTGACTTGTTCATGGTATCAAGGAAACAAAACCTCACAAGACTCCAGCCTGCCTCGTAGCACCGTCCAACTTATTTCGTGTGTATGTCTGATTTTTCAGAATGTCCAAGTTCAGCCATTAGCTGTGACATTTACTCCCTTACTTTCCTGATGATCTGGAACTTTGTCAGCAAATAACCTTCACACAAGGGAGCCTTTAAACAGTACCTCCACAAACAAAGTCACAAGAGCAGGTTGCTGTTATTTTTGTTGCAGTTTTCTCAGCTTGCCTCTGTTAACAGTGAATGATAATAACATGCTTTTTGTGTAGCTACCTAAAAGGCTGTTCTCTGGGTTATGGTAATTGTTTCAGTGAAGTCCGCAAAAGACATAATTGAATGTAATGGAATAATTAGAAAATGGCTCCTGCAAATACCTAGGGTCGAAACGCACTTGAGTTTATATGCTGCACACAAAGGTAAATAAAACCTTTTAGCAAACTGGTGTCTTGCTCTGACTGTTTAGTTATTCTTCCAACAGTACTTTTACATACACTGGAATATTGAGCTAGGCATAAAGAATTCGGCAAGTTCTGTCACGTCTTCCTTGTCTAAGGCTCGGGTGACAATGATAGGCAGTGAAAATGGAAGGGAGGATGCAGGAAGGAAAAATGTCATGTCTGTTATATATTCTCTAAGAGACCTAGCAGGGGTTTGGGTTCTGTAAACAACATAAATAATTAATCCCAAAGCTCTTTAAATCGTTGTTGCCAATTTAATTTTCAATTTACACCTTCACTAACATAGTTTATATTTAAGTTTACTGGAGTGTTGACAGGGTTTCCATAGTCTAAAGGATATTTTTTAAGCTCTAATAATCTCAAACTCTCACCAAGCTCGTATTTCCTCTTCTTTCCCTGTTAAACTGCCTGTAGGTTGATTCAGTGCTATAACTGCAATCTTTTATATTAGACCCTGTAAACCCAGTTTCTCAGACCAAGACAGAGCACAGGCTCTTCACTTCTGAGAGTCCCCTTTGTCAGGGACCCTCCAGGCTTTTTTACAAAGCTCAGCTTGCAAATTCCAAGACTAAAAGATTGGCAAAGTTAACCCACTTGCTCTCTTGTATTTGCATAAAAGAACATTTAGGACTAAGAAAACTAGGAAAATAAATTAAGTGTTTTGCTCCAGCTTTAAACGTGAACACAAGTCATTTGTGTTGTATTTATTCAGCTTCTGTTAAGTTACATTTGTCAGGGAGATAGATGATTAAGGTTAGACTGTCACTGTCCTACCTTGGATGAACAGGAGAGCAAGGGGGAAATCAGAATCACTTAAGAGAGCAAAGAAGACAATATATTTTACCCTTCCATTCTGTGAAGAAGCAATGAGAACAAGTGAAGGGAGGAACTTCTGTGTGCTGGTTACAGTAGCTGGCTTGCAGAGGCAGCAATAAACTACTCCGTATAAAAGAGTGAGATAATTCTCGCCAGTCTGGAAGAAGAGGTAAGAAGGGCAAGATTATGTCCAGAATTTAGCTGGCCATGTGTTCATGCAATACAGTCACTGCTATACAGTGTTTATTCTGGAAGCTTACAAACCAACATAAAGTGAATTATCAGAGACAGTACTAATCTAGTTTTCTTTTGTTCTTTTTTTTCCTCTTCTGTATTCTTATAGATCTGGATGCTGAATTTCCTTATGCTACTAAAATGTTCTTCACTGCAATTTTGCTACAGTTGGCAGCTGTCTGCATTACAGTGCAGCATCATTCCCCAAGACAAGGTATCTATTCTGCAGCTTTGGCGGCATGTTTTCATTAGCCTTTGCATGTCTCTTCGGAACTGTACAAGCTTCATAGAAGAAAACAGTGTCTTCTCAGAACAAACATCATGGACACAATTGCCAACCCTTCCTTTTTAAAAGGAATATACCACAAATATTTCAGAGAACTAAAAATGTCAAGGGCAAGGTCAACCATGGATGATTTGTGCTTACAAAATGCCAAGAGTATAATATGCAAAATATTGTCTTCATAACAGTATGCAGATTATGTTGTTAAAGGATAAAAACGAAAACAAAAGAAGTTTTCAGTCTTAAGGGTCATCCTTAGGATAGTCTACAGTTAAAATGACAGAAGATTAAAAACTGGGTTGAGAAATACTCTCCATTTTGAATAAACTGTAAAAAAGAGCTTTCTTGATCTTTGCTGTTTTATATTTGGGGAATGAGGGTCAAGAATAGATTTTTAAGTGCTCTTCAAATCATTCAGGTCAGTGTTTAAATGCTTTCAGCATGTTTTCCTGTGGTAATTCTCTCACAAAGAGCAGTGTTATCCACCATGATCCAAGCTAAACCAGAACTCCCCATGTTGCAATCCCCTACCCAACATCAGCTTCCTCTGCTGTTTGAGATCAACCCTCTGAAAAGTTCCGCAGGACCATTGATTAGGAAGACCATGTATTCAGCAGCTGAAATTCTTAAAGAAGAGGATCCATTATATCTGTTCCTGTCTTGCTGAGCAGAATGAAAATGTATGTCTACATATTTTAACATTTAGGTGTGAGTCAGTCTCCTCTAAAAATACCAGATTCAGTTCAGTGCTTTGATTGCCCTGCCACTCAAATGGGCAGAGTTTTAGAGAGTAAGTATGAAAATAGCACCAAGCCATTTCTATTTACTAATGGCCCTTTGATCATGTAATAACTCCTCCTGCAGGAAATCCCTTGATGGCACGTTTTCTCTACTTATTACCTTCCCCAGACAATACTTACACAGAATTGAGTTAACAAAATGAAGACAAAGACAGATTATTAGACACTGATTCTTCTTTTCACTCTCGTTTTCTAACTCCCTCCCTGCACAGCAGCTATGCAAATCTCTCTTCACAGTACCAAATAAATGTTCCGTGAATGTAATGTTCTTCACAGTAGAGGAAGCACAAGCAGCCCAGGCTAAAGAGGAAAAGCTACAGATGACACAATGCAGCTTGCAAACGGATATCAAGACATGCAGAAGAGTACACCATACAGAATTATACTGGGATCACAGATTCTCCTGTGTTAAAAAAAAAAAAAAAAAGAAAAAGGAGGGGGAGCGGAGAAAAAAAGAAAACAGAACAAAGAAAAAAAAGAGAAAAGACAAAAAGAAAAAGAAAGAAGAAAAGAAAGAGGAAAAGAAGAAAGACAGGTGAGGAGGGACTCAAGGCTTGTCAATCTTCTCTGCATATTATTTCTGTAGGTCATGTGCATAGTCTCATTAACCTCTGTCTACCCCTCTGTTTCCATTCTAAGGTGAAGCTCCTGTATATTTCCTAACTAGAGAGGTAATAAGAAAACCGCATGAAGATCCAGATGCACCTTCAGGTCCTTCCCTTACAAGCTCAGTTGGGCAGAGACTCTGGCTGCTTCTGTAGCAGAGATGTTCCATGCCCTGGCAGCCACAAAAGACAACTTTGGCTCACTTCCCAAATGCAGAGCTTATGCAGAAGTCTATCTGCAGACTGTCTCTAGTCCATGGTCTATCTAGACCTCTGTGAAAAAGGGGCAACAGAGCTCTTTTTTCCACTCCAGAATACATACAGCAGGGCTAAAAAAGACCTAATATCCTTTTGGGAGATGGGGATGCTCAGCAACTTGAATAAAAAGGGATCATGTTCTTGCATCTTCGTTACAGACAAACTGTGTTTAGCACAAAGCTTGATTTATGAAACAGGAGCCTTGAGATGATAAGGGATTAAATCAGACTTTGGTGTAAGCTGAATCAACATCAGGGTTTATGTAATGGAAAACTACATGATTGATCCTACCATCATGCAGATTTGGGTGGAGTGAACACAACTTTGGTCAGGGTATGACACACCTACAGTGCAAGCAGAATTGGTTTGGCTGATTATGTGTTTCTTGGAGATTTCTCCATGTCACTGAACAGAGCCACTTATTACCAGAGTTTAAATCTGATTATCGTTGGTTTCATTTTTTCTGTGCACGGAAACGGAACTACAGGTAACAGTCCCACCTTCTCATATGGACAACTGCAAAGTGATTTTCACTTTGTTTCTATTGCAGAAAGTGGCACTATTTTGTCTCCTTTTTACAGAAATGAGACATGGATCTTTCTTTCTGTCTGGAAAACATAGTATCATTATGTGTTAACTAAGATATACCTTCTGAAAAACTAAGGCTATCCGTATTAACATACAGGAGTGTTCTTCAAGCTAGGAGAATAATAGCAGGCAAAACAGCAAAAACTTGAAAGAGACACCTGGTCTGTATTGAAGAAAAATAAGTATTGCTACATTTCTGTCCCAAAGAGAGTCTGGATAGCAGAATCTGAAAATACTGAGGAAGAACAGGTATGAAATAAAAGTGAGCTTTCCACAGTTCATAGTTCTCTCTTACAGTGTGAGCTGGTTTTGGCTGGGATGATAGAGTTTTTCTTCATCCCATACTATTTTCTTCATAGTAGCTGGTATGGGGCTATGTTTTGGATTTGTACTGGAAACAGTGTTGATAACACAGGGATGTTTTCGTTATTGCTGAGCAGTACTTATACAGAGTCAAGGCCTTTTCTGCTTCTCACACCACCTCCCCAGCGAGTAGGCTGGGGGTGCACAAGAAGTTGGGAGGGGACACAGCCGGGACAGCTGACCCCAGCTCACCAAGAGCATATTCTATACCATATGATGTCATGCCCTGCATATAAAGCTGAGGGAAGAAGAAGGAAGGGAGGGACATTTGGAGTGATGGCATTTGTCTTCCCAAGTAACTGTTACACATGATGGAGCCCTGCTTTCATGGAGAAGGCTGAACACCTGCCTGCCAATGGGCAGTAGTGAATGAATCCCTTACTTTGCTTTGCTTGCATGCACACCTTTTGCTTTCCCTATTAAACTGTCTTTACCTCAACCCACAGGTTTTCTCACTTTTACCTTTCCAATTCTCTCCCCAGTCTTGCTGTGGGGTGAGTGAGCGTGTGGCTGTGTGGTGCTTAGTTGCCAGCTGGGGTTAAACCACGATACAGTGATAAAGTAAGGAAGAAGAATAAATACCAGGGAAAAGGAGAGATAAAATGCAATAAAAAATAAAACATGATGTGAAAAACTGTGCCTCCAAGCACTTTAACAACACACTTGTTTGGGCACTGTAGAGACTTTCTTTTTTCTTTTCCTCAGGAATGTTTATTATTTGTACTTGTGGATATCCATGTTCCACTACACAAAAAATGAATTAAATTACGAATAGCTGATGATTGCTTTGGAAAACAGCATTATGTTTAAGATGATCCAGAAGAGGAAAATTCTGATTCAAAGCCATTCCACAGCGGTGATGCTTTCAGTGTCTTTTTCTGTCCCAAACCCAAGTACATGTGGTGGGTTTCCCTGTGTTCTGCTGCAGTCTCCTCACTCCATTTGCAGCACTCCAGCTGCAAACAAGTCAGAGAGAGGACTGAGTCCTCACACTGAGTAGAGCTGAAAACTAGGACTTAGGTGGCTTGAACACCTGATATCCACGCAGGCAGGGAAAGCAAGCAGAGCAACTCTGGGTGCTCATTAGCAGAGGTTCGGGGGGGTCATCTGCGGCAGGACCCCCCTTCCCAAAACAGCTGTGCATAGGAGGGCTGACCAGCATCCAAGCCAAACAGACACCCCAGCCTACAATGCCAGGGCCAGGCCTCCTGTTACTAAAGTTGTGCTAGAACTGACACAACCAAGCATCATTTTCCAGTTCCTTTTAAGTGGAGAACTGTGCTCTTGTAATATTTCTGTTTCAACTTGGGAGGAAAAAGGATTTTTACATAAGGGGAGACTAGATTGCTATCATTGCCTACAGCAGTTGGTTGTAGCTCATGAAGCAAATTTAATGCTTCTCATGAGCTGGAAACTTGTCTTCCCTCCCTTTCATTCTCAATTAGTTTTCTGCAGGAACAGAGATCCTTCTCATCATATGGCCACAAAAAAAAAGATGTATGATGGCCCAAAGGAGGGACTGTGGTTAAAAGACTAGAAAATGGAGAAAGAACAGAATGTCTCCTTTTGGCAGCAACCTGGATTTATGCTGCATTCAAATGGCCGTGTAACCACAATCCACCCACATTAAGTAAGGATTTAGGAGACTGCAGACACAGACCTTCTATCTAAGTTTAGGCAACTCACTTTTCATTGTGTCACTTATTCCATTCTGTAAATTGGAAAGCAATACTCTTTGAGGTCATTATGAGGATGTAAATATTAATACCTGTTAGGAAATCAAAGATGGTAATAAAGATCCCCACTGGAAATATATACTAAGGAAAACTATTACAAGGGAAGTTAAACCAAAAATTTTGTTTACAGGCATTGAGGAACACGAAAAAAATATATGCATCTCCAACGAATGGAGATACAAATATATGAGTAAATTTAATCCAGAAGGTATTTCAACAGTCTCCAGGATGAAAAAAGGACATTGGTTACATCTTTGAAAAGTTAAAAAAAAAAATCCATAATTTTGAACAATTATTTCAGAATTATAACAAAAATTATACCTAATTTAGTAATCTGAAAGCCTTTAAAGAAACTGACACACTGCAAGGATTTCGTAATTAAGTTAGCAGACAAAAATGAAGTCAACTGTAATTATGAATCATCTAGATTATTGAAAAGAAAATTTAAGAGAATTAAATGATAAAATCTCTTATCAGGCACTTGCTGGTTATCTGACAGGTTTAAAGAGAGATTAATACAAGTTTAGAAATAGGTTAAAGATTGCTAATGAGAAGGTACACTCTTCGCTGGGTTAAAAACTGGCTGGATGGCCGAGCCCAGAAAGTTGTGGTAAATGGGGTGAAATCCAGTTGGCGGCCGGTCACAAGCGGAGTCCCCCAGGGCCCAGTTGTGGGACCGGTCTTGTTTAATATCTTTATCGACAATCTGGATCAGGGGATAGAGTGCTCCCTCAGCAAGTTTGCAGACGACACCAAGTTGGGAGGGAGTGTTGATCTGCTTGAGGGTCGGAAGGCTCTGCAGAGGGATCTGGACAGGCTGGATGGATGGGCCCAGGCCAATTGGATGAGGTTCAACAAGGCCAAGTGCCGGGTTCTACACTTTGGCCACAACAACCCCAGGCAACGCTACAGGCTTGGGGACGAGTGGCTGGAAAGCTCCCCCACAGAAAAGGACCTGGGGGTGTTGATTGACAGCCGGCTGAATATGAGCCAGCAGTGTGCCCAGGTGGCCAAGAAGACCAATGGCATCCTGGCCTGTATCAGAAATAATGTGTCCAGCAGGAGTAGGGAAGTGATGGTGCCCCTGTACTCGGCGCTGGTGAGGTCCCACCTCGAATACTGTGTTCAGTTTTGGGCCCCTCACTACAAGAAGGGCATTGAGGTGCTGGAGCGTGTCCAGAGAAGGGCGACAAAGCTGGTGAGGGGTCTGGAGCACAAGTCTTATGAGGAGCGGCTGAGGGAACTGGAGTTATTTAATCTGGAGAAGAGGAGGCTGAGGGGAGACCTTATTGCTCTCTACAACTACCTGAAAGGGGGTTGCAGAGAGGTGGGTGTTGGTCTTTTTTCCCAAGTGACTAGTGACAGGACAAGAGGAAATGGCCTCAAGTTGCACCAGGGGAGGTTCAGGCTGGATATTAGGAAAAAGTTCTTTACAGAGAGTGGTAACACAGTGGAATAGACTGCCCAGGGAGCTAGTGGAGTCACCCTCCCTGGAGGTATTCAAGGAACGTGTGGATGTGGCATTGTGGGACGTGGCTTGATGGGCATGGTGCTGTGTAGTGTGGGTGGGGGTTTTTTTTGTGTGTGGTGGTTTTCGTGTGTGAGTGGGGGTTTTTTTGTGTGGTGTGTGGGGTTTTTTTGTTTTGTTTTGTTTTGTAATGGTTGGACTTGATGATCTTGCACGTCTTTTCCAACCTTAGTGATTCTGTGATTCTGTGATTCTGTAAAAAAAAAGTTTCACTCAAGAATAGGCAATCTTATCTGTCTTTTTATACACTGAATTTTAGCAATTGTCTTAACGCCGACTCCTCAATGGATTAATCAATATTTATATTATGCCATATTTATAATTTTTTGATCCATCTCCAGACATGTTTTAAAATAAATAAATTTTAAGCTATATTTGCTTATCCTATTTATCTTCACAAAGCTATTTGTCATTTTACAAAGAGACAGCAAAATTGTAAAATGGATCTGCCTAGGAGGCCAAGAAAGTAGGTTTCATGTAGCAGTCAGTACATCAATATATACAGTTCATGAAAAAACCCCTCCATATCATATATGAGTAAGGCTTGAGCAACATAGGCAAGTGTAGACTAAAACATATCAATTCTTGTAATCTACCAGTCCAAATATGCTGTAAATATTCCAATTAATTTCATTTATGCTGGGCAAGGTGTTAGGTAAGTGGCATGATTATAGCATATTCACTCACCTTCATAATGAGTTTGCATGAAAAATGGCTCACCAGGGACAGCATCTATTTTAAAAATTAATCTGTGCCACCAATGGGGTGCTTAACTCACTGGGCTCAGGATCAATTATCTAGTTCTCATAACCTTTTCCTAACAAGTGAGATACATAAACCTGGTAAAAATCAAAGTCTGTAGAATTTAGGATATTCAAGCAAAGCTCACACTGTTCAATTTTTAGTGTCAAAGATGTCAATATTAATTATAATGCATTAAGAGCCCAACATCCTAATAAACAGATGGAAAATTCGGTCATTCAATTATATCCTAGAACCAGACTCCTTGTAGTTCATCTACCATGTACTCATCTACGGATTGCTTGTTACAGAGGCCATACTTCATTGTATCTTCCGTTTAAAGTATCATGGCACCTTGTAGTGTTTTTTTCAGAGCAACAGTTTAAGAATAGCTAATTGATTTATAATATAAGGAAATCCTGGTAGGCCTGTTGGCTAGGTGTGTAGATAAACCAAAGTCCCAGCATCTCTGTAGTCATATCACGTTAATTTTTTTGTGTAAATAGCAAAAGACATAACAGATGTACTGCTGATGTGGAGCATGAATGAACTTGGTCTTGTCAAAACAATGCTAGTAGTACAGATTTTTGATATTACAGATATTACAAACACATTATGAAGAGTTGAACAACTGGCATCCTGGAAGTGGGTCCTTAACTCAAGTTAATGTGATGTCATCACATAAACTTCTTGGACCGGAATATCCTGGAGGCAAGATAGATACCATTCTGAGAAACCACTTACCTTTTTGTCTTATTGCTATTACGTAATGTTTGCATTTTGTTAGAATTCCATTTTTGCAGGCACTCTACATGAGCACAAAAGTTAAAACCAAAAACAAAAAAAAGAAATCCAGTTACCAGTACAAAATCAAAAAGGTAGAGAAAAGGCAGTGAAATTACAAGAAAAATTAAGGAGTTGTTATCATGAAACTCAGCCTGCTAATATCAGGTATCACAGGTTCACAAGTGGAATAAGTGGTTCACTGTCTTGTAGAAACTAAAATGATCCCTACGTTTCATAGGTAATTTCTGGAATTCGATGTTAGACTAGGGATTCCTATAACATGAACCCATGTACAGCAGGAATAAAGAAAAGGAAAAAGAAAATAAAAGTCTAGCAATCTGAATATAATACCCATCACCAGAAAAGAAAGATTTGAGATGAAACATGGATGACTGATAATTTCAATAGCCTGGTTATAATTGTGTTATTTTGATTCTAAGGGCCATAAGTTGTCTCCCTCAGGCTAGGTTCTGGCCAAAGATCATCTGTCTGGTAGAACACTGTACTGATCTTAAAATATATAGAGACAAGCAAGAGCAAGTAGCTAGTAGTAGATTTCAGGTATTTTGGGAACCATTAACTGAAAGAAAGAAAAAGATAAAATGAAAAAGCCTAATAAGCTATATCAAACAGAACTACAAATATAGCTGTACTTCAACCATGCTTCTTGGACACTTTTTTCTTAATCTAGGACTGATTCAGATAATGGAAGCTATTTCAACTTCTTATAGTAGTTTGAAAGCTACATATGTGCTTCTGCAGTTACCAAGTTCATATGAATCTGTGATTTAAAATCTTACTATCTGAGAGCTTACTGAGTCACAGGATAGTATTCTGGTCTAGAAAAAACTGCTGGATCTCATGAGCCTTGAACACAAATAGCTTTTTTTCTTCTTTTTTTTCATGTCAGGCGACTTTGCTTCAAAACTTTTGGAGAGAAAGATGAAAACATGCCCATCAATAAGGTAAGCTGAAAATGGCTATCCACTTTGAAGCAACTAAAGAGTCTGAAATGTTTCAAAACAGAACTGTGCACCAGCTGCTTTCAGTCACCATGCTGCTCACTCTAAAGTAGTGAATGTTGTCCACCACGTTTGCAGAGATGATATTTTCTTAGGTTTTTTACACCTAATCGGATAAGTCACAAAAATTTGAAATCCAGTTGGATAGATACTTAGTTGTGGTTCTCTTGGTAATGTTCAGAAATTACTCAGCAGCAAAAGATCTGTAAAAAAAAAGGTACTTTTTGTTATTTTCTAAGCAGACACCAAGATGTTTTTTGACTATTGAATAAGAGTTCCAAGTGAATGAAGATGAAAGGATATTGCAAATGAACATGGAAGGATATTTATGGCCTGATGGAAAGTTCATAATTTGTCTTGCACGTTGCAAATTGTAAGTAGATTATGTCTTCAAGACAACTGGAAGAAGCTTCATGTTTGCAAACCCTTCAAGTCCTCATGGGGACTTGAAGCACCTTGATATCTGCTGAAGAGACAACACAGCAGGGCACAATCAGTCCAGGAGATTTCTACAGTGTTTTGATGATAATGTTCTGACATGGGTGATGGAGGAGCCAAGAGAAGATGTTCTCTGCTGGATCTCATCCTTATAAACATGGAATAATAAGGGTGAGGGATAGCATTGTCTGCAGGTGATGGATTTCAGGATTCTGAGGGAAGAGGATCAGGACAAAAAGTAGGATCATAATCCTGGATTTCAGGAGAGCAGAATTTGGCCTTTGGCCTTCCAAGACCTGCTTGGAAGAATCCCAGGGAAAGCAGTCATGGCATACAGGGACAGAGTTACAAATGCCAAAGCCCACCTGGATTGAATCCGGCAAGCATTGTGAAAGGCAACAAGAAGGGTTTCTACAGATATATCAACAGCAAAAGGAAGACTAGGGAGGATGGCTGCAGAATGAGGGTGGAGGCCTGGTGACAAAGGAGATGGAGAAGGCCAGGTACTCAATATCTTCTTCATTTTGGGTCTTTATGGGTAAGACTGGCCTTCAGAAAAACCAGGTCCCTGATACCAGTGGAAAAGTCTAGAGCAAGGAAGACTTACCCTTGGTGGACATGGACCACGTTAAGGAACATTTAAACAAACTGGACATATATAAATTGATGAGACTTGATGAGATGCGCCTGCAAAGGCTGAGGGAGCTGACTGATGTCATCATGAGGTCACTTTTGATAACATTTGAAAGCTCGTGGTGGTTCGCAGAGATGCCTGAGGACTGGAAGAAAGCAAATATTACTCCTACCTTCACGAAGGGCAATGAGGAGGATGTGGAGAGCTACAGGCTTACCAGCCTCATCTCCATCCCTGGGAAGCTGATGGAGCAAATCCTTCTGGAAACAATTTCCAAACATAAGGACAAGAAGGTGACTGGAAGTAGTTAGCATGGATTTGCAAAGGGGAAATCATGTCTAACCAACCTGATAGCCTCCTATAATGAGACGACTGGCTTTGTAGATGAGGGAAGAACAGTGGATGTTGTTTATTTTTACTTCAGCAAGGTTCTCAGCATTATCCCCCATAACAACATCACAGACAAACTGATGAAGTTTGGACTGGGTCAGTGAACAGTAAGGTAGATCAAAAACTGGCTCAACTGTCATGGTCAAAGGGTTGTAATCAGTGGCAGAAAGTCCAGCCACAGGCCAGTAACTAGTAATGTACCCAAAGGGTCGATACTGTGTCTCATACTGTTTAACATCTTCATTAATGACCTTTATGATGGGACAGAGTGCATCCTCAGCAAGTATGTACAATATACAAATGAGTCGTTGATAAAGCAGATGTTTGTGCTGCCATTCAGAGGGAGGTCAACAGGCTGGAGAGATGGGACAACAGGAACTTCATGAAGTTGAACAAAGGGAAATGACAAGTCCTGAATCTAGGGAAGAATAACTCCATGCACCAGCCCAGGCTGGGGGCCAACCAACTAGAAAGCAGCTTTGCAGAGAAGGACCTGAGGGTCCTGGTGGACAACAAACTGAACGTGAGCCAGCAATATGCCTTGCCGCTAAGAAGAGCAACAGAACCCTCGGTTGCATTAGGAAGACCATTGCCAGCAGGGCAAGGAAGGTGATATTTCCCCTCTACTCAGCACTGGTGAGGCACATCTAGAGTGCTGAGTCCAGTTCTGGGCTCCCCAGTACAAGAGAGACAAGGGCATAACAAAGTGACTATGGCCTGCAGTGAAGGGTCACAAAGATGATTAAGGGATTGAGCATCTGTCATACAGGGAGAGGCTGAGACACTTGGGACTCCTCAGCCTGGAGAAGGAAAGGCTCAGCAGAATCTGACAGGGGGAAGATGGAACCAGACTCTCAGTGTCCAGTGAGATGATAAGCTGTGAGCACAAACTGAAATGCAAGAAATTACCTTTAAATGTGAGGAAAAAAAATCTTTTTCACTGTAAGTAGAATTGAACACTGGAAACAGAGAGGTTGTGGAGTCTCCATCCTTGGAAATATTCAAAACCTGACTGGACGAAATCCTGGGCAATCTTCTCTAGTTGACCCTGCTTTGAACAGGGACATTGGACTCGACAGTCTCCAGAAGGCCATTCCATCTGGAGAAGTCACTGGACTCAGCAATCTGAAACCTCAATGATTCTGTGATTTTGTGAGTCTATGATTCTACAAGACATGCCTCTATGATAAGCCCACAAGTAATTTTTACTTAACACAAATGAGCATTTTTAACATAGACATTAATGCATAGAATGGCTTGGCAGATGTACATATCAGAAATTTCTATTTATCTACCTGAGTCTAAATGGCCCAGCCAGTTAGCATGGTTAAAGTATAAAGAGAATGATATGGTTACCATCACTACATTAGGTTGTTTGCCACTCCCTGGGCTTAAAAGCCAGCAGTGTACTTGTGGGAGACTGGCAAGAGACAACTCTTGGCATAAATCCATCATAAGGTTTGAACTTGTGTCTTCAAAATCAAATTGCTACGAACTTGGTCTGTGGTAGATGATGTAGCCCAAGGAACATTAACAACAGCTCAAACCTTTACCAATCTTCAATATTTTCATATAATTTTTCAGGCAAGTTTAATGTAGGACTAAGTCTCTTATTTCCTCCAAGAAAAACTACAGTCATGGCAAAGAAGGAACTCTAAGATTTTTTCATTATTTTTAGCTCATGCTAAATTTCCTAAGTAGCTGGAAAAACTATGCATACATTGTATGACAGGGAAAGAAATACATTCTCTTGGTTATGAAAATTCCTGAAAGACATATCTACGTATAATTTCCAGTGTACACTTCAACATTAAGAAAAAAAAGGTTCATCATTACAGAGTGGCATTCTTTGAAGAAGAAAACGGTAAAAGAGAAAACTGATATGTTTGTCCTCAAGATCAGATGCATCAATTGTTTCCTTTCATTTATCTACAGTTAGCATTTTTCTCAAATTCCCACAATTCTGTTGTTCCAGCAGTCATAGAAAGCTAGTGTTGTTGGATAGGAACAAGAGGATGTATTTCTTTAGTTTTCATTAGAATGCTCATTCATAGAAAATTTCTAATGATGTCCATAAAATAATTAATAAAATAGGATTGACATAGATATTGGCAATGAGAGGCTTGTTGATCTAAGTGGGCAGATACAATGAAGGAAGGCAAGGTGCCTGGTGTTCAACCTAACAAATTGCTTAATCATAGTTTTTCCAAGCTTAAACCACTGAAAAGTTCTCTTTCAAAAAGCTCATAATGAGTATAACCCTTCTTTTTATGTGTTAACACACTTTTTCCATTTTTAATGTACCTGATATCATATTATAACCTTTACAGAATCTATGTGAACATGATGTTCTATATTCCTATACCCGACGATGTAGGGAAATTTCCAGTAAGATAAGTTGGTATGGTAGCTCATTTGGGTTGGTTTTATTATTTTTATTTTTTTTAATTCTGTTGCTGTAGTGATTAGGATTTCAGGCAGTGAGCTAAAACAATATATTACTAGACTGGCAGTCAATCAGATCACTATCACTTCAAACATCATTTAAGAAGATCTACTTTTTTTATTATTTATATAGCTCCATAGTTCATGGCGCTACATAGAACAAATCAAAGACAGATTCCCTGCCCCCTAAGAGCTTACAGTCTAGGCAAGTACAAGAACAACAGGAGGTGATAACACAGGCGGGGGACAGAAAGGGGTAGTAAATGAAGAGAAGGACAATTAGATTACAGTCACATGAAAAGCTAGTGTGTTTATCTTGGTGGATACAAACTGGGGAGATGAGGTGCTTGAGTAACTTTATTTTTAATTAGAACTATTTTTTATAGGAAAGCCAGAAGAAAAGGGTTTTGAAAATAAATTTGAAAGTGTCAGAGGTGCTTGTAGGAAGGAAAAGAGGCAAGACTGGAAGGGAACAGGACACTAACATATTTGAGATTGGAAAGCAATGATCTTGGATGTCAGACGAGTCAACCTCAGTGACCCTTTCTTTTCCTGCACATCTTTGAAAATATGACAAAAAGTACAATTGCTCCTGTACACTTAAATGCAGGCTGGTATCTTATTTTGCCTTTAAAATTGTATCAATACACATTTGGGGATGTATTGGAAAAAATCTTGATTCCTCCGAAGTAGGAGTTTTGACACTGCTTTCAAAGTAGTCAGAATTTTGATCATCGTATTTTGTGATCATTGATATATTTGGAGACTCTAATGTATTTGAATAATAAAGTGAAGTTGTGTCTACAGTACTTTAAATATTTTTCTAATATTCTTAATATAATAATAATAAAAAAATTATTTTAGAGCATTACTTTTTACCTCTTTGTATGCTATTATCTCTGCTCATGACCCAATTTCCCTGAAAACATTTAGATTTTGTAGAATATCAGGGAATTTCTCCTACTTCTATTTGAGGCTTTGGATTTTGGTGAGGTTTTTTTCTTCATAAATTATGTCTTTTCCGTTCTGAAATATTAACTAGTTAGTGTAGTAGGGCTAAACAGTGTTATTTTTCGTTTTTTGGAAGACTCTATGGATGAAACCAGGAAGAATTATTGCACAGAGCCTCAAGTAATAGAAACATGAAAGAACAGGTTCTTTCAAACCTATACTGAATTCTTCAAATGAAAATTGATAGAAACTTCAGAAAGTAATATCTCATACAAAAACTGCCAGATACTCCCTTGATATGTTTGTATTTGTGTATAGAGGAATGCTATTAAATGGCCTGCTGATGTCTACAATGGGCCAAATCCTCATTTACTGTAAAGCACCACGTACCTCTTGATTTCAGCCAACTATTTGGCCCAGAATTTTCACTACCAGTCCTTCACAAATGACATTTCTCAGAAAGATAAAGGGGCTTTTTTTGTCATTTATTCTGTAATATCCATTTAGTTATTTATTGCTATATAACCATGCTGAGGCAACCTGAAGATCCAGATTGAGATCTTGAGAATCCTTGAAGATTACAGACTTCTATGTTCCTTGGAACAGATACATTAAAAAAAAAAAAAAGTCCCGTTCAGTTTTTACCTCCCATTTTCATCCACCGGCTAGCACCGTATAACTGACTGACTTACAACTGCTTTAAAAGTTTTCTCTAGAGTGACATTCAAGGTCAGTCAGAGAAGCACCCATCATCCTGTCCTGGGAAATCAACAGACTAATTGAGCTATTATATGAAACCACGTAAAGCAGTTATATACAGATTCTGAATCTTCATGGGCCAGATACTCACTTGATTTTAGCAGGTGTAGTTCCATCGACTTTAATGACACTATAGAAATTTATATTACCTGAGCATTTGGGACTAAGCCATTCAGAGGCCTTTCAAAATGAGGAAGTTTTCTTCAGAACTGAGGATTTCCTTCATAATAGTGAAGGGAAAATGAACCGTTGAGCTTTTTGGAGTACAAAACTACCAGCAGTGTTTTCTACTGCTTTGGTGGTCAACTCTTTATTAGTAATTTTTCCTTAAATGTCTTAATTTTTGTGAAAAATACAGAAATATTTACTAATGTACAACAAAGTAACAGTATGAACTAGTGTATAATTTTTTTAAAAAGCCATTATCCTACTATGAATCTGTGGAGCCAGGCATTTCTAGTCTCAATCTTAAATACAAATCTCCAGTTACTTTGCATATTTCCCTTAATAATGGAAGGCTGAAATTCTCACTGAAATCTTAATTAAGCCACATTACTTCTGCGTTAGGATTCTTGTTCCTTGGGGGATTTTGACTGAAAAAAATATGTGGGACATATTCTGCAAGCACTTATTTTGGCTCACATAAAGCTTAATGAGAATTAGTCATGTGCATCAAGGTGAGAATGGAACGCCTGCTTATTTCAACAACCTTAATGGAGAAAAGAAAGGTTTGTTTGAATATAATACAGCATTTTATTACATGATTTTACAAATTTTATTGTAAATCATCAATCAAATGCAATAGCCAATTATTTTTTCCATTCCAAACCATCAGAATTAGGAGTTTTCATTGTGTTGTATGACTGTTACTTTCTTTTCCTTTGTATTTTAAAGAATTAACTTAAACTTAAATATGTATTACGTAAGTATATTCATTTTTAAAATCTGTACTGAAGGTGTTTTTATCTTGTTTATACTTCAGACAAAGATAACCTGTTCTTTGTTATCACATAAATTGGGATGAAAAACTCACAAATATAAGAGAATTTGCTTTCACAGTCCCTATTCACAATGGAAATGGCCAGCTCAGTCTCTATGAAGATATATGAGAACTGTAGTAGACACAAACCTCCTCTTTCCCCCCAGATTTCATGTTATAATTTCTATAATTTGGATGGTATATCTTATACTCCTGTGCTAGAAAGATGTTGATAAGTTTAAATTAAACCCTAGTAAACAAATGATCTCATTACTCACCAATGACTGATTATCTATGATAAGTTTTTTTTTAAATTAGCTAAATGAATTATTTTCCATCTAAAGACCATATTCATAATCTTTTTGGGCTGACATAACATTCCTACATAGCCCATCCTATACATTTTTTTGTTGAGATACAAATAAATTTACAGTAGATGGAGGTGCAAGAGTCAGCATCTGTAGGGCAGTATTTCAAAATACTACGTCTGGGAACTCACCAAAGGCAGAACATATAAATTAGCTCTGAAGCAGCTAAGAGCCAGATCCTGCAAAAACTTATCACAATGTGCTGCACCGGCTTCTTTCAGAAATCCCAGCAAACCCCCTGGCCACGAATTTATTGGCAAGAATCGGCAGGATAGGGCACTAAGCTGAAGCTAAGTACCAGTACTGACACAAAGTACTGTACATATGTTGCTCAAATAACACAGCAAAAATAAAACAACTAAAACTGACATATTTTAATGCTTTTTTTTTAATTTTGTGCATTTGATTCAAACAGCAAACTGAGTGCACTTTAACTGTTATCACAATGTGGTCAAGAGGTCTGTGTCTTTTCCCATTTACACACAATTGTTCATGACAGCATGTTATCAGCCTAGTGGAAACCAGGGGTGTAGCATGGTAAGCAGTGGTGGTAGTGCACCTATTTTTTATATTATCTAACTTGAAAATATGTCTCTTCTAAGATTCCTTTTTCTCGATAAAAATAGTTTTCACCAAACGTTGGTGGTGCACACGCACTACCATTCATGCTTGGCATCACACCCCCGACAGAAACACAAGTTCTTATTTTGTTGATAAAAAGTATTACAAAAATTTCCATACAAAAACTATTTTCATAGAAATCTTGCATTTCCACAAATAAACCTGAACATTTTTTTTTTGAAAAAAAAAACTGCTCAAGAATTTTGTTCATTTAGTACTGTGACTGTATTGAAAAATGCAGTCCTCCTTAAAGTTCTCCACATTCACTTCTTTAAGGTGACCCATCCCACTTCCAATATTAGCGAGAATTGCACAGGCTCCATTGAGTTCAATTAGTAGCAGGAACAAGGGTTTCAAAACCCATTCAGGCTAAAATGCAAGCCCTCTATGTGTGAAATACACTGTTTCCCACCCCCCTCCCTCTTTTCACAATTAAAGAAAAAAGTAATTGCTTATATCTAAAGGTTGTAAGATACATTCCTTTGTACTAAGGAAACTTTCATTCATCTAAAAATTAGGTCAAAATTATGGATTTTTTTTGTTGGTTTTTTAGATCAAAGTTCCAGCCCAGGTAAATTTAAGTTACTGATTTTTTTTTTTAAATTATTATTTATTTACTTAGTTCAGTGACACAGACAGTCCAAAAAGCAGGTGAGCTTCCTCATATTTATCCTTCTATTCATGGGATTCATGTTTCTTCACTTTAACATATCTCCCATCCAGGAAGCTCATATCGCCTGTCCAGATGGTAGTTTCAGTCTACCAGCAGTTACTAACTCTTCTATGCTTGGGAGTTCAGAAGAACATATGGTTTCTTGTTCCACTACAGTTCTGAGATACTACTTTTACTAGACTCCTTCTGTGGTTAGTATCGTCTTGGACATTTATTCTCCATCTCCTGGCAACCGTTGAACTTCAAAAGGAACCTGTAATTTCTCACTGAGACTGCATTTGAAACTAGCCACAAAACTCACATGGAACATTCATTCATTCAGAATGGTGGAAACCCATGACGAACAGTGTAACCCCGCATAACTTGGTTGATCCATGATGCTTGTGATTCGAGTCTGGCCATTGCAACTGCTGAGATCACAGAGTCTCTAGTTCATAGACACAGCGGCATGAGGTAACTCATTTTATTTTGCACAGGTTGCATATTTCCACAGGAAACATTCTCGCAAGATTGTTTGGAAAAAAGACGACAGTTTGTGCTTGGGGTATTTGGCTTCCCAGCTCTATGCCATGGTTTCTTTACCTGGCAACCTTCTGTCGTTAAATGTGTGCATGTTGATAACTTCTTCTGTTTTCACAATAACCGGGGCCTGTGGCTTGTGTTTTAATCGACGCTGACACTTCAGAGACATCCTTAGCTCCTCTACCATGGCACTACAGAAGGACCTCTACAGAGGGAAATAGAGGAAGAAGAAAAAAAATCTGTAAGAAATGTCTAGCTGCAATGTCTAGAAGCAGATTCACTCTATTGGCACAGTCTTGTCAGTCCTGTCAGTTTGCTTTGTCCCAGCCTGGAGCTCATAACAAATGGCTGTCTTTTAAATATGCATCACATAATAATTAAAATGACTTATCAAGCTGTGATGACTCAGTGAAAAAATCACCTTGTCTCTACAATTATTTATCTGGCAGCTACTGACTATGGATGCATATGATACATAAAAATATTTCAAACAGATGTTCTGTTAACATAGTTTACCCTTACAGGATAGCATCTGATGTTCTGTTAACAGAGTTTAGCCTTACAGGATAGCATCTGAATGTAACGTGTATATCAGGTATTCAGTAAAATCTCCTTGCCCATATCTCAAAACAATACATTTCATTTCTATGTGATTTAAGTAGCTGGTCCTCAACAAAACAACAAGCCTTAGGGTAGGATGTTTACCTAAATTAATGTTTAAATACTGTTAAAATGCAGACCCCTTACTGAAAACCAATATCTGCTCCATTATTTTTAAGATCTTCTGTATCTAAACACTTCTTCCACTACTGACTATCAATTATGGAGTATATATTTGCAAAAAATACTCAGTTTCATCAATCTTTATGAAGAGCATATTGTCAAAAACACAGTTTATTAACAAGTTTACATCAAAAGCTAGCTCCTTAAAGCTGTTTTTCCATTTTACAGTGCAAGAAACTTGAAAAGTAAAATAGAATTTCCCTTACTCCCTCAGTTTGACTGAATTCTCAACTGCTAATAGCGTGCTGAGCAATTAGCCTCTCCTCAGTGTGAGAACTAGAGTATGGGTGAAATATGGAAAGAAAAGGAGTCTCAGTTTTGGGGTCTGTGAATTAGCCACTTTTATCGTATACTTTAACTTAAATGTTTTCCAGCTAATGGAGAAATGCATTAACTAAATAACACATCCCAGAGCCTGAGATGTTATGACAAGCCTCTGACAATTGCTCTCACCCAAAGCAAATCTGAAGTATAATCCAGCCCTTTGCATTTTGCTCTCTTAATAACTAATCTCCCATCCAGGGAGAGGATCTGGAAAAAGAAAAAAATAAAAAAAGACAGAGCACCTGGAGTTACTGTAAACATCTCTTGATCATTGTTTGATTTTGTGTGATTAGTGGTAGCTCATCAGTCAATTGTCTAATTTATCTCCCAAATTAAGAACTCTGCTTTATTTGTAAACTGTTACATCTCCATTATTCATACAAACCTGGAGTTTGGAGATTAGATCCAGAAAATATTTAAGCACCTCAGCCTACCTAGGTCTTTGGGAGCCTAAGTTGAAACCATGTTTATCAAAATCTGCATTCAGTTTCCAACCTCCAGGGCTGAAGGCACTCTGAGCAGTAAGGCCCTCTGTTTTCCTCATTAAACTTTATAGATTTGTCGTTTGGCCATAGTTAGTAGAAATTCTGCTAAAGACATTGGTGCTTGGCTTTCCCGGATCCCATCCAAATTCACACTCAAGTTCTCCATGTATAAGGTCATCAATTCAGTGTGCTCTCAAAGGACTTAACAAATCAAGTTCCTCAAAAAAAGTGGCAACTGCTAAAGAAGGACACATGGAAGACATTACAACTTTCTTCTGTGCAGCCATTCATCAGCTGGAGCAGTAGAGCTCAATGTGACACGCATTTGAGAGTGTCAATTCAACAGTGTGTTCTGCTGGAGGAGATTTAAGATTCAGAGTCTCAGCAAAGGGCTGTAACCTACAGGCATTAGACCATTTCAAGGTAAAAACACTTGCAGTTTCCACCTACTGATCCTGTTCCACTTTGCACAGAAGCAGTTAACAGAGGCAGAGCAGGAGAGAGGGAGAGAGGGAGAGCGTGGGCTGTTCTGTAGATTAGGGATTATAGCACACAGTGGCAGAGGAAAGGCTTCAGTGGTAGTTCCTGTTTCAGTGACGACTTCAATATGTTTATGTAAAATTCTGTTTAGTGCAAAAGAGTGCAAACATGAGTTGTCTCAGTCATGGGTTAGAATAGAACCTGAATCCCCAAATCCTGATCAGATGTGCTCTTCTCTAATCCTTTTCATGAATAAGGGAATAGGCAGGTGGGAAGAAAAGAGTAATCTTACTCTGCCTGTGATACAACACAGCCAGGATTTCAAACATTCCTTTCTCCTGCTGAGTTGGAAATAAAGGTGTGACACCTACTCAACTTATGATAGAAAGTGTTTAGCCACCTACAGCTAAGAAAAGTTTAAGTTGTGAACCCAAAGGAGAGGAAGGTATATCTCTCTGGTGCAGAGTCAAGCACAAGTCCTTCAGAGGCCAAAGGTCAGGACAAAATTCATCATTTCTGGCTGGCTACATGGAGTGACTTCTGCAATGGACACTCATTAGCAATTCCTTTTAAAAATGTTCTGGTGCACTGGGTTGATGTCCAAGACAGAACTTATGGCTTTCATTGTGTGAATGAGGTGGCTAAAATTTCTAATTGAATGGTCTGATCTATAATATATCACATCTTCATACATAAGGTATCTTTGCTCAGCATTGTGTACAAAGCAGGAAACTATACCTCCTTATCCAGCCATACTTTGAGAGAAAATATTCAATTCTTTTAGACTTTCTCTTTTTTTAAGAAAGTGCTGTCGCTTAATGTCAGAACTGCAGTTATGATTATAAATCTGAAATTTTGAAAGGGCAAGATTTAATTTAATATTCCCTAATGGCTTACAGACTAAATTGCAGGCTTGCAGTTCTTGGCATTTTCACTACATGGGGAACCTAGCACATAACTTGGGAATTTCATGGGGAATCCATTAAGAAGTAAATGCTGCAACTCTCAGCATTACGCCATCTCCAGCCATTATATGGGTCTCATCTCTGGAATCAAAGACCTAACTGAAACATTCTGAGGAACAAAATCCTTCTAAATTTAAAAATGGTGCATTAGCACTTAACACTTTCAAGATTGTGTCCCTTGTCTTTTTTTGACAAAACATCTAACAGGAGTGCCATCTAACAGAGTAAATCCTTTTCAAGATGCATCAAGCCACCAAAATCTTTTACTAAAATCTGCACACGCTTACCAAAGGGTATAGAATTTTAGGTAATATCAGTAGGAACGGAATTACAATCATTAGCCAAGAGGTAAGAAGATACATGCACTTGATGCCAATATTCTGAAATATCCTGAAAATGAGATCTCAAGAAACTTGCTAACACATTTTATCTGAGAATTTTAACTGGATCTGAAAACGCATTAAATGAGAAATGTCGTCAAGACTGACAGTCTTAAAAAGACAGTTAACACATTTTTGAGATGGTTACTTTATCTAGAAAATTCTTCTATTCTGTGTTTTCAAATTATTTTGTATAAATTAAGTTCATGGGAACTTATCTGCATATATTGTATTAAAAATATAAATTATTTAATTTACCAAATTTTTTTATGTATGCTATGTATTTTAATATATCAGATGTCTGAAAAGAGTAAACAGTATTAGATCCCAGACAGTAACATTGTTTTGGTAACTGAGCAGTGAATAAGAGAAATATTACATCTCTTTTTTTTCCTTTTAAATTTCACTCACTCATGTATTTTAAAAAAAGATTTTTAATTCAAGGCTATGTAAAAGTTCATGACCTGGATCCTTATTCTTCTTGGGGTTCTACCTGAGAAATATAAGGAATAGTTTTCCCACATATTGCAAAATCATGATCAAAAAAGGTTTACAAAGGAATACTTTATGTTTGACCATTTTTTAAATAGAAAATCTTTTCTTGTCTCATTCCAATTCCGATCTGTGTACAGTCTCCATTTTCCATACAGTTAAACTTTGTGTTCTTTCACTGTTAGGATATAACTTTTGGAATAGTAAGACATGAAAAAAAGAAGCAGCTCTAGAATACTTTTTTGTCACAGATAAATGACATTTTCAGATATGTCTTTAGAAAATATTATCCAGTGTCTCAATCCTCATTTCAGCTGACTATTCAGATTGTTAGGGAAAAACAGTGAAATGTTTAGGGAACTTACAGGCTATATTTCAAAACTGTTGTCCATCATGAAATTGAGCACTTTTAGTAAATATTACAAGACTCTCCGCTTAATTCAAAGAAAATAACTTTTTGCCCCCGACTTACCTTCCACACTGCAGGCCTGCTACAAGAACATTAGTTATTATTGATTTTTCACCAACCCTTACAAAATCACAAGTTGAATGTTATCAGAAAGTAAATGCTGCCTTCAAGTCCTCTTAGATCTAATCAAATAGTAGAAGAGTTGAAAGAAGGCATAGGGTTCTCTAAACACTAGTGCAGTTAAGTGCAACTGTTTTGTTGCAGCAAAACAATCACTATAAAACATTAGAAAAAAGAGCTGCAATTCTAAGTGGGGAGTTCAAGTGTACAAAAGAAAATTTTAATCAGAGCTGTAGTTCTTAGCCTTTTAACACAAAGCAATTTTGAAAAAGGTCATCTCCTTAAGAAGAGTAAAGAATTGACTTTCATTTGCCACAGCTGACAGCTCACAAGTCATGTAGAATCGAGACAATAATTTTGTGAAGTGTTACCACTGTTTACAATCTATTTAGACAGCTTGTGTATGGCTTTACTGCCTGAGAAAAAAACATATCTTTGCATGTATGTATTAATATGAAAGCCAGACAATATTTAAACCATTTTCATTATATTGCTTTATAGGGATTTAGAAAGGTAATTAGAAATCATATTAGCATTTGTTAGACACATACTTATGAGACTATCACCATAGATTTTGCTTTTAACAGCCTAAAAAGAGTAACAGGAAGACAGGAATGGCATGCTTGCACCGCTCTTAACATTCTGATTTAAGTGAATAATATTCAATGTGTTTTAAATATAAAAATCTCCAATCGCTTGCTGTTTCATATTTTTTTCCCTCTTTCATGCAGTTAATATAAAGTTGACTGTCACCATTCAATAAAAAGCTTTAAGATTTACTCAGAAGTTCATTACTTCCAATCTTGTGTGCCAAATATTATTTGAAGCCTTGTTTAATTTTCTTAAAACAGTTACAGCAGTAATCCTGCATTGTCTTGTTATGCTATGGGTCAGTGTTCCAGCATCTAGTGGGATCAATCAAACTGTTTTTCATCTTCTTGAAGTTATCTGAGAATGAATGCACAGCGCTACCCTGACCCTCCCTCCTAATCAGTTTCTGCTTCCATACGCCACTCCTCCAGGGATTTTGAATGTGTATATGGAAAATCTGTCAGTCTTAAACTCCCTAGACAGAAACACGAATCCTAGCAAAATTTTGATTTAGGATCACAAAGAGATGAAAAATTAATGGAATGAAAATAACGTCAGAAAAAGAGAAATCATATTTCATTGTAGTTGAAGCATTACTATTTCAAAATAAGTTAAAGTGTACTTGTAATGATCAGATTTTTAAGTTGCTTAGTTATGTAACTAGTCTTAGACATGATTGTTGATCAAAGGTTATACACATTTATACGTATATACATATATATACTTAATATGGTTACATTAAAAATATTTTGCCACAGACTTTTCGGATGTAGTACATTTCTAGTCCATAGCAATTATAATGCATAAGTACACTGCAGACTAAGTTCACATCGATTAGTTGAAAATATCGCCAATAATATATTCTCAATTTCAGGCTAGCAATTTTTGGGTTTTTTGGTAGAAGTAGAACAAGCAGACATTTTAGGAAGTTATTATCAGGCCAAAATGTATGGGAGATTTCATTGCCTACTCAAATACAGACAATAATACCAAGCAAAATGAAAATTATAAATCCATAAATTAAGCTTTGCTTTCACCATAGTATCTACAAAGTCAAGACCAGTAGAGTTGTCCCTGACAGTTTGGTGAAGCACTAGGTGCTTCACCCTGTAACTGAATTGAATGCTCATTGTTTCAAGTTTTCTAGCTATTTTATGAAAATTATCCACAAGAATCTGATGGAACTGACCCTTCCTGTAACAAAACAACCCTGAAATAATCTTCCATGGGCTGAAGTGCTCACTGAGTTTTAGAGTTATAAGACGAACTTAGATGACATACATACAGGACCTCATTGCAGGACACTTCTTGCATAGATTGTTAGTGTCTCCCAGTGGGACAGTAAGATACCAGCTTGTCTTAAATGATCTGTTCAATGAATTATCAATTGGTATGCAAAAAACCACTTCAGTCACTCTCAAATTCTAAATTTTTTTCTTGACAAAACAAAACGCACTCTGGTGGATGAAATAGACTTCTGGTAAAGCAACTATGATTTAATTTAAAGTCTTCTGAAACTATTTAACCTGGTTTCCAGTCTGAGTGCAGCCTGACAGCTACATTAGTTCCTGTGGCTGATGGGGAACTCCTATCAGTGCAGAAAGTTTTTTCAAAGGCAGCTGTGTTTAGCTCTGCCAGCAGCCTTTCTGGCCATTGCACTGACCATGATGTTTTTCTGACTCACCTGTGGACCTAGGCTGGGGCAGATGGGATTGCACTTGTGTGGTTCCACTCTTTCCTCTCAGAGAAATCCCAGAGGATGGCATAGGGCAATTGCTCATCAGCCCCGAGGGCTCTCTCTCATGCAGGATTCCACAAGGTTTCATCCTGTCATCTCTCCTTTCAACATGTATATGAGGCCACTGAGGAGATAATGAAATAATTTGGGCTGTGGTGTCATGGGCACGCAGATGAGACACAGTCCTACTCTCATCAGACCAGGATGGCACAGTCATTTTGCGCTTCCAGTACCTGGCTGAAATAGAGGGTATAGCTAAATCCCAGGGAGATGGGATTGCTATGTTGGACAAGTAAAGGGAAGCATTCAGAAGATATCTACACTTATTATTCAGTTCCACCTCTTGTGAAAGAGGCTTACAGTCTCAGATTTCTCTAGGTTCCTAAGTTTGGTTCTCGGATTTCAAATTGGATCAGTGGTGGTAAGTATACTTTGTCACTTGTGTTTCAGTCAGTGGCAACAATTTCTGCTGGTGTGAAGCTTGCCACACCAGTCCAGGTCTTCTTCCAGAACATATTATTGCAGTAGAGTAATTGTCCCTGGACAATGGCTACAAATGACTGCCAGGCATTTAATAAGTGCTGACAACAATTCATAGTACTTCAGCCATGTAGCTGCCACTGAGCAAATACATAACAGAATATATGGCACTGCCTATCTGATTTAGAATGATATCCAATGCAACATTTTAATGGTTCTGTATGTTGCGATCACAGCTGTGCAGGGTGTTTCTCTGCCCTTCAGCAGAGATGATCCTGATTGCACTGAAATCAGCCACCTGAGATCTTACTCTCTCAGCCACTGGATGTGAAAGTTCATTCACCTGTCAAATCATTTTTGATCCTAGATCTAAATTCATTCTTTGTTTGTCCAAGGAAGGTCAGGTTTGTTGAACTTCAGACATGGTGAAAGGAAGCAATGATGATATGTAATTAATCTTTGGAGTATGAAACTATCTGGATTAAAATATGTAACACCATATAGTTTAATTTGAAAATAAATAGTCCATTTTACAGAGACATTTTAGAAAACAAATACAACCTCTCTTACCTGAGTTTAGCTGTCTCTAAACAGCTTTTTTAAAACTTTGCTGAGCTAAATTCCACTGTATATTATTCACTGTAAAAATTTATATTAGTTTTATAGTTCAGTGTGCTAGCATAAGCTTAACATAAAATTTGGCATGGCCTCAAATCATATTGAACAGGGAGACACTATTAGTATTAATTTAATGCCAACAGTTTCTACTGTTTTGGAAACACTATCTATTATAGTCATATTACACTACATAATATCAAAATGGTTAGCATCCGTTTCTCTATAATTACATGATTTCATCTGGCAGTCTAGTATATTTTCTCAATCTAAAAGGCAGCTGGGTGTGCTTGTTGCTTCTTTGCTGGCTTATACAAAAGTCAAAGTAATCTAAATCAGATGAACTAAACTGTGTTTGCTACTACACTTAGCTATAGTATAGCTGATTAATTCAAAATGCAAAGATGAATATTTATATATTAAAATATTTGTATACCTGACATGTTAAAGCAATATTTAGGGGAAGACAATGAAAAATTATTAGAAAGACATGAATGTTCTATAATTTGACATTTTTTTCCTTGAGAATGAAGAAAATGTTTTTTTTCAGAGGAGCCAATAATTATATAATGTGAATGTTTCTCCTTTCTACTGATGAGTGAAAGTGAACTACACTTGCTATAAAATAAATGACATGTACGGGTTTCCAAAAATTTTTCATACAACTTTAAATTCTTATCAAACATAAGATATTCCACAACTCAGACCTGTAATTTAAGCCCTGATCTTCAAGTGAATATCTACGGAGCAATAGTGAGCCTCCTGAAATCATATTCCTACATTTGTACCTGTGCAATGGTCAGCTTTACATACATTTCTAATCTTTGTGTTCTTTGTTTCTTGAATGATACAAATTAAGATATTAAAAATACCTCAGAAGCAAGGTCCATTACCAAATAGATATTGGTTGAGATGCAATCAAAAATCAAAAAAAGAGATCTTGGTTTTAATGTTTTATTGTTTGCAAATGATTTTTAAAATGCCACAGTCAGTCAAATTGCTTTTTTCCACTTTTTCCATTTTTGTCTTTTTATATCTTTTTTTTCTGTGAAAGGTGGGGGGGGTTGTCGGTTTGATTTTTTTATTTTGGGTTTTGGTTTGTTCTGTTGATTTTTCTAACAGTTCCTTTCATTAGAAAATATCCTCTAATTTGTACTTAGGTGGTTTCCAAGAGGGCATTTAATTATAATTAATACCTCAACTTCAAGTAATTTTTTCACTTACACATACACAAATTAGCCATACAAGTCTATACATCCACATACAGTGCTCAAAGGAGTACAGGATGATAGAAGTTCCAAATTTTCCAACTGCATATCTGCAGAATGCAATGAGCTAAAGTTGGAAGAACATTTCCTTTTATGAGCTGTCACAGCTGCTGCTGCTTTTCCCAGCCAACATTAAAAATTCTGAGGTTACTCCATTATAAAATGTGACATGACAATACAAACTACATCACTGACTGTACGTTGTATAAAAGTTACTTGGGATATAAATCCCAAAGCTTTTACTTTGATTTACCAAGAATGCCTACATTCTTTTGTTTACTATAGCCTGAGGAACAGCCTTTTCAACTTTAAAATCTTTTGAACTTGCCTCCCCCTGGAAAGGAAAAAAAAAAATATCACTAGGCTGGGATTTACTTTGGGGTTGTTCCAAAACTATTATAAACTACTGTCCCAAATATCAAAGGCTTTTGGTATTAAACTATTAGGATTATTCTCTGAATTCCAATAACACTGACATAACTGCATTTTTTGAGAAAATAATGAAAAATACTTTAATGAAAACTAATTCAGTAAAATTTGGAAAGAAACCCAAACCATAAAATACTCTGGTAAAGTAAGAAAGGATCCTAAAAACATTTTCATTTTTCATATGACGTTATTGTAGTAATTTTGTTTTGCATTGTTTTTAAGATAACAGTTAAACATGGAAATACTGACTTTCTACATATCCTGCTGACAAAGAAGCATCCACAATATTTCAGTACTTATTAACTTCTTCCTTTAAGACTATTTCGTATAGGATAAGCTACATATATGCACTTTGCTCACCTCAATTCTAAAAAGAAGCACTCTAAGACATAACAAATTAAATTTATCCTGGTGCAAACAGATTGTAGAAAGACTTTGGCAAACAAACTCATGTTATCGTTTACACTAACTTCATGTAAACAAATCAAGAACAGTTAAACCGTATTTGAGAGCACAATCAGGACATGGTGTCAACTGTATATGGTTACAGCACAACAGCTTTTTCAGCCTAGCAGCCCTTGGCCCCTCCTAGCCTCTTGGGAAGGGTGTGGGTCCACTACATTAATAAAACCAGGTTTCAAGATAACTTCTCAAGCCAATGCCAGCTTGTCCAAGGAAACCATGACCAGGATAGGTACACGGACAACCATTTGCAAGGGTGACAACAAGCAATATTCTATACATTCTTCACACTGCCTTCAGCAATACTGTGAATTTCATCCTAAAGTTTTCAGCAGTGCACACGTAGTTTCTACCACACAGCTGACATTTATGCTAATATCTAATCACTGTGTGAAGGTGATATCAAAATGGAAGTAATCTCAGCGAAGAGTTAAAAAAAAAAAAGGAAGGAAAGGTCAATAAATTCTCAAACTGAGAATCATCAATATATTATGTTAAATATTAATGGTCTTCAAGGTCAATGTTTTCCGTCACCCTTATGATAATAATATGAGCTGTACAAAACTAAATGTATGAAATGGACATAAACCCATAACACATTGAAGCACAGCAATAAAAAAAAAAGGACATAGTAATTGTTTTAAATGGCTTCTGTTTCTAACATTGCTTATTCACTGCCCTCTGAGTGCCTGTTAAAATCAGGGAACAGGTCATTCACCAGCAAAAGCAATTATAAAATGTAAATGACTGAGCATTTATTGTCAAGATTGACTAGATATAAAAGATCTGCTTCATAACATGTTTCCAAGCAGATGACGTAGTTAGATGTTTGTATTGTAAAAAATAGGAAAGAATACAAGCATTTAGCATTTTTTAGAAAGGTTGCAATTAAAAAATAGGTGAGCACTGTGACATAAATTCTATTAAAAAGTAACAATTAAATTTCCCTCTGAGAAATTAGGAGGCACCATCTTGTGGTTACTCTGCAGGAATGCAGTCAGGGCAGCCTCCAACCTGCCATCTCTTCCTACCCCTTCCCAATGTGTCAACTGGAATGTCAAAATTCTGCCATAGACAAGGACAATGCTTTGTCATTTCCAATACACCCTCTGAAAAAAAAATCAGTGAGACTATGTACTAGGTAGGACTAGAGGAGTTATTTAGCCCAAAATACACCCCAGGTTATCACATTACTCAAATGTGTGTTTGAGGTAGACTGTAAATTCAGAATTATTGGCAATTGTAGCAAAACCACACTTAATTTCTAATAAGTTTAAGATCAAATACTACCATAACCTAAAGTCCCTGCAGCTCAGTAAAGCTGCATGGATTTTTGAGCCAGCTAAGATCAGAAACTTCTATTCCTGTTATCCTTACATTATCAAAACCAAAACATGGTCTGTGCATTTTTGCAGAAGGTGTTTGAAATTTTTGTTAACAATTTATTCTGGGCAAGAGTCAACCAGTTTATTTTGTGCCATCTTCAAAGACATAGTTAGTCTTATATACAGGTCACAGTTCAGCATTGAGAATTTCTTGTTCAATAGAATCTGCATTTGTAAGTAAACCACTGTTTTGTATGTAACACATGTGTATATTCACAGCTACTTATGTCTACTTTGGGTCCAGTCCTGCTAACTGCTCATTCTTTGCACCTTGTGAGATAGACTATCCAGACTGATCTTTCTCAACTCAATTGTGTAGCTAAACAGTGAATTATTTACCATGGAAAGTTCAATTGTTTTTTGTCTTCCTGGGGAAATGTATGTAAAATATAAACCAGTATCAATTTGGTTATTGTTTTTATTGCCTTTATAATAAATTGTAAATAAATAACTATTTCAGAGAGGCTAATTTAACTGATGTTTAGGTTATGATTTGATTATACAATTCCAGAAATACTTTGTTGGTGTTATCGTTTCAGTACACTCTAAGATTTAATCTAGTATTTTGTATTATAGGAAGTCTATGACCAGATCTCCTCTAGTGAAACAAGCAGTTAAAGTACTCTGACATGTGTCTCATTTCACATTTTTTGAAGTGCTTAACCGTTCAAAATTAATGAAATGTACATCTGCTATTTTTTCACAAGCAGACCTAGTTCTGACCTGCTGATGGCTCAACGAGTTTTGAATGGCTGTAAATGATAGCAGAATTGAATCCATATATTGTTCTTTTCACATCCATCAGATCTGGATCTTCTAGAAAATACTTTGTAAATTAGGACACTCATTTTTCAAACAAACCAGCCATAGTAAGTGTCAGTGACTGACAGTCTAACTGTGATAACATCCAGACTTATCTTTGCTTTTGAAAGGTGTCAATGAAAGAGGAATTTATCCATGTCTAGAAAGTGTTGTGGTGGCATGCATTCATTTTTTTCCCAGAAAGACTACAGCTAGTGTCACATGTTTCCTTTGGACTTTTGAGCACATCAGGAGCATGGATATTTTGAACCACTTTGGTTACAAGATGCAACAGGTTTTTAGCAAATAACACAATTTTCTCTACTGCTTTTCTGAGCTCTATTCCTTTCTAGATTTCACTCCTCTAAGTAGGTTCAGACCAGCCAATGTCTCTGTTTACGTCTGAACTCCAGGAGGGGGTTGACATTGAAAATGCTAAAAAACTGTATCTAGATTATATATTTTAAATCTGCATTGCCTCCCCACTGGAAATGCAACTGTATATTTTTTATACTTCAAAAAGCAGACACACATGTTAATATGCCCATTTATATTTCAAGGATACTCCATGTATTCAGCAGCTGAAGGTGTCTGATTTCTTTTGTTTCTTTGGTTGTTAAAAATGACCTCTGATCTTCTTTGTCTCCAAATGTTGACAAGCAGAATACAAATGCCAGAATGATACTTTGATTCTAAAGGGATGAAACTAAATGTTACCAAAAATAGGTGCCTGCTCTATCTCTGTGGGATAGCCAAGGCAGCATTACTTGCATGGTTTACTCATCCCAGCAGAGGAGATGTAGAGACTGGAGACAGATGATTACTGCTTATCTCCCCTTTGACTGCTGCTACTCCCTCTTCTAGGCACAGGGTATCTATCTGCTACATTTGAAAAGGATGGAAGAAGACATTCACTGAAGGTCTGTGGGTGCTGGGAGAAAAGCGGGTGACGGGGTGCTGGGGTAGGCCATGTGTAGGGATGCTGGCATCATTTTCCTGTTAATTTAATTCCATAAGTAAAGTTCAGCTGAAATTTTGCTGGTCTCCTGACATCATGGTATGTGGGTGTTGTGGGGAGGGGAGGGAAGGGAAGAGATTGGCAGCAAGGAGGGAAGGGAAGAGAGAGACCTGACTCTTTCAACTGCTTCAGATTCAGTCCTAACTTTTAAAAATATCTCAGTACTTGATAGTATGACGAGACATTTCTGGTACAAGTACTGTTAAAAGGTCAGATACCTCCAGTTGTTGCTATCTCTATCCAACACTAACAAACAAAAATAAAAAAGAAGCAAATAAAAAACCCGAACACAAAACCATAGGCCTTAGAGAAACAAATTTAAAAGTTTCTCACTGCTTCCTCACACAACTTCCAACATGCTGTTATTGTCATGTGAGATATGCATTCACACCCTGCAAAATACTGAACTCATGTTATGGGATTATTATCAAAACAGTCTGAGTTTTCTAAGTGTCTGTTTGTTAAAAATCCAGAAAAGCTAAACCAAATTATACTGATGTCCATATGAAATCTATATCCACCTTAGGAATGGTTAAAAATTATTGAGACTTACATGGGTTACTTAAAGTAACTGGTATCTTTCTCCTCACAAATTCATTTCAGAAACATAACATTCCAATAGCATGTTAACAGAAAGGAATCAGCCTGTAGTATCATAAAGCAGAGGATCTAAATGGTCCTTTAACAACATAATAAAATGTGCCCATGTTCAAACTGTGTTTAGGACCTTGTAACCCCACACTGCATTTGTGGGTATTAGAAAAAAAACCCCTTTAACAATTTATAGCAGGATACTTACATACCAAAAAATTGCCTCAAAAGAAGTGAAAACAAATTGTAAATTTTCTAATAATTCAAGTTACAAAAATTCGCCAGTAGCATCTGGAAAAATACCAATATAAATATAGCTGTTGGATTTACTACTGATTTTATTAAATTAAATTTCTAAATAGAAATATAGAAATTGCCATAGGTCACAAGCTCCTCAAAAGGAGAAGAAGAAAAAAAGAAAAAGACCTAGTAAAATCCAACAATTTCTCTGAATTTTTAAAATTCAGAATTTCTCATAGCAATAAAATATATAGATAGAGTTTAGGTTTAAACATGGTCACAATTATATAGAAAGCTTTATTTATTTATTATGCAAAAATTATAATTCCAACTAAGAACGTCACAAGATATGACTAGTGTTGGCACATTTACAGCATTGTGGTTGTATAAATTGCAAGTACAGAACAGACTAACACTAGAATTTTCAAAACTGAGTCACTTTGAAATTACAGGACATCATATCAATAGTAAACGCATCAAAAAAACCCATGCTGATGTGATCTTTTCCAGATGCTACCAGGACAACTTTGCAAGTATAAACTTCTGTAAAGAACATTTCTATAGAGACATTTTTAGATTTTGACTTTGAGCTACAGACAGTTTGTCTTTTGAAAATCAGAATTATCTGTAGAAGATTAATTTGTTTCCCATTACAGTTTCGGATTTCTTCTTCATCCATAAAATTAACTGCAGTGAACTTCCAGGAGTAAAAAGCTGTCTTTTTTCAGGCTTGAATAAGAGGAGAAATAGTCACTTGTCCTGAAATCTGGCTACAATTAAACACATTGAAGACAAATTAAAAGCTGTAAATGTAAAACTTTGGGTACTTTGCTGTGTTCCTTTGTTATACAAGTACTATACAATAACAAATAGTATGCATCACCTACATTTCACTACCAAATGCTTAAAGTATTATTTAAATAGACCATAAATAGAAAATAAAATAGGAAAAGACAATATTTACCTTTTCCAACTGGGCATTTTTTTTTGATTTGTACAAAAACTCCCCCACTGCCACAAAGACAGAAAGCACCAATCCTGCTGCCAGCACGATGAAGATTCCTCCAATATTTTGAACTCCCAAAGCACTGGCCTCTTTACTTTCTTCCTCTGGGCAGCCATTGCCTCTCCACCATTTCTCTTTCATCATGTGGAGTTTGCCCTCCTCTTGCAGCTGAAGAATTGCTATAGTGATCTTGTCTCTGTATGGAGAACCTAAAGAGACCACAGGGAACATATATTGCATGGGGTACATTTTAAGGAAAGTTAGTTATTCCTGGTAAGAATAAAATGTAAGATAATGTCACAGGAAAAACTATATCCTCTACAAACATAACATTTATCGAAAAGCCATTTACATATTACCACAGTCACACTAGTCACATAAATAAAAACCCACATGCGCATACACATATAATATATATGCATAAATCTTGATCCAGATGGTGTTGGCTGTAAGCCAGACAACTTGATGCAACAAGTCCTACCACACTTAGTCCCATGGTCTCAAACATCTTCATGCTCAACTATTATATCCAGCCAGATAGTATTCATCTTTCAATATCCATCAGGCTTTTAATTATGCTGCAGTAGATTTAGTCTAATACACATAAATCTACATGCTGTTGCTTCATAGCTTGTTTACGCTAAAGTTAATCCAAGGTCTGATATGTAACGAACACTTGATACTATTACTTCATTAAAAGAAGAAACAACAATTTATACTTCAGGACATAGCCACAAAATCTCAATTAGATAGATTGTCAGGCACTTAAGATACCTTCCAAGCACACACTTATTTATTAACAGTACCAGGTAGATTCAGAAAGATAAGGTTAAGTGTGTTTGGGTAACAGGAATGTAAATTTTCATATTTTAATGTGTTTCTTTCTCATAATTCAGCATTTTAAAATGACATTATAATTTTGCAGCTTTTGAACATTTCAATATTTCAAGGGACAGTTCAAAGGGTGGTGTCATATCTTTGTATGTCATCTGCTCTCTTTTTCTTTACATAGTGAGTAAGGACTTTTCAATGAGTATTGTAAAATCTATATTAACTAATGAATAATGCCAATGGAGAAAGCTTTTCTTGCCTGAGTACTAGAGAGTAAATCACATCAGTTAGAAGTGTTTTCTATGTGAAGAATTGTGTAATGTTTAAGGAGAGAACAAAGCCATATTTTTTCTTCTCCTCCTTCAAAAAAAGGAACAAAAAACTTCATTACAGTCGTTAAGAAATCCCAAGAAAAAAAAAGAATAGATGAAAAGGCATGGCATCCCCTCTTTTATGTGATAGGAATGCAATTCTACAAAGAATACCTCCTCTTTTTCTTTCTGTCATAATAATGCTACTTACTAGCTATAATTTTTACAGTGTTTCCTTTGGCTGAGTAATAAAATGCATTTTCATTAACCTGATACCTTTTTAAGAAAAAATCCTTAGCATTCTTTAGAGGGATGCTGCCCATTTGACTATTTCATGTACTGCTATCGGCTGTGAAGGAGCTGAAGGAATGCATGGACAAGATATTTTATACTATTTACACTATTGGAAAACATATTTTTTGGAATTTCTTTCAATTTTTTTTTTTTTTTCCTTCAGTTTCTTCTTACATATCTCGAGCTTACCATGAGAATAAAGCCAATAGCAAAGGGTTGCTGTGCCAGCATGGAAGTAAAACATAGAAAGGACTATTAATTGCAAATACTCTGGGTTTTCCTTTATTCCAGAATAAAAGGTGGGAAAAGCTGGCCTCAATTTAAGTTGCAAGAACTTGTGCTTTATTATCTATGCTTAGAAAAGAATGATGTTCTGTTCTAGGAGCTAAACTATTTACACAGGACTATACCAGAAGCAGAAAGAAAGGAAACCAAACTCTTTTCTACTGTCTTGTGCATGCAGGGGCCTAAGTCACACCATTTCAGACCATCTTGATTATGCTGAAACTCTGCAAAACCCTGTACTTGACACATTTCTTCAGTCAAATGGAAGAAGGAAATTGATTAGTCCACTAGAGCCTGGGGAAGTGTAGTGCATACTATACTCTTTTGGGATATTTTTGGTGTTACACTGCCTATAAATACTTAATAACAACAACTTAAATAACATTAGATTCTGATAAATAATTTTGGACCTAGTTTAAGCCATCTTCTGACCTGACAGGCTGCTTTCTAATTAAACTGATTTGCATTTCATTTTCACACTTTCTGTTGGTCTAAATATAGGCAGTACCAACTATTCTTCATGTATTATTTATACATTCTAGGGACCAGATTTGTACACATAGAGTTCTAGTCCATTTGAAGGCCTTAAAAAATGAATTAGTTGAAGAATTCATAGGTAGAAACCATGCAGCATGGGCTAATCCTATCTACAATTAATTAAGTTTATGAGGATTGAGTTAGAAGCATGCAGTTAACAGTGATTCAGTTCAATGGCATTTGTATCACTTACTGTTGGTGATTTGCAAAATTTTGCACAAATAGTTGTGGAGTGAACAGATTACAGGGCATTTCTAATGCAATACTTGTATTTGTTATACCTTATTACCTTGTCTTAAAAATAGTAATCTCACAAGTAAAGATCAATGTGGGATGACCAGCATTGCATACTGCTGCTGTGAAATTAAGCATATAAATTTTATACCCATGAAAAAGATAGCATTCAATGCTGTAGTTCTATTCTATTTCTGAATGACTTATAATGTTCTAAATTCATTGATTCATATTTTGCAACAAATAATGAGTACATCTAATAATCTGATATTCGAAAACAAGTTATTTTTAATGGTGTTTATACTGATACAAATAGTTATTAAGAGAACAAAAGAAGCATAGCAATGATATTATTTCCTAAGGTTTTATTTGCTCCTAGGTTTTTTTCTGATACAGGCTGGATTGCAAGTCCCAGCAATGGAAAATCCACCCAGAAGCACCTGAAGTGGCTAAAAGTATTATGGTCCGATCTGTGGATGATAAAGTCAGCATACAAAAAGAAGAGAAAATAAATAGAGAATATGGATAGGGCTTCCAGATTACACTCTGGATGTTAAAAATATTTTCCTTGCAGAAATGAAAAATTTCATCAAGTAAATGTAAAAGATTTTTGACATTTATTGGTAATTTTCCCTGTCACTCCTGTCACATGACTGTTAGATGAATCAAGCCATTCCGTGAGATGTTGCAAGAAGGCCATGTCCTGTTTTTTACATTTTTTAAAATCAGAAGTATTTCATTTAAGAGAATTTACTGTTCAAGAGAAAAAAATAAAATAAACCCAGAAACTTTAAGAATTCCAGACAATGTATATGAATGCATTTGCAAAATAAATACACTATGAATAAGACTAAAGTAATACAGCAGAAGCTTTATTCTGCCATGTGGAAAAAAGTGAACTTCACATCTCAACCTTCAATAAAAAGATAAGCAGTTGAAAAAAATCTTACCAGTCTGTGCATGGGGGGAAGACTGGGAGGGGACAGGCACAGAGATATTTAAAACTGCATCCCACAGTCAGGGAAAGAGAGTATGTAAGTATATAATCTTCCGTTGAGTGCAGAGAAAGGGAGAAGTCCAGTGAAGAAATATCTGACTTTTTCTTCCCTCTCTTTTCCTGATTCCTACTGCTTTTGTTTCTCTATCAACTGATGAGCTATTCCCAGGACAAGCTGGGACTGGAGGGCTTACAGAATGTAATCTATGCAATATTTGCTGATCCCACTGTAGGTGCTCTTTGCAGGAATGAGAATTTCTGCCAGAAGAATTTTAAGACTTTCTGTTATAGATTATAGAGACCTTAGTGCCTTCCTACGATCAACAAACTCAATAAGGGATGTAATAATTTCTATTTGCAGTTACCTGCTTATGAAAATTTAAAATAAAAATGAAAATTTGCATCAAATTCTATTGTCTAAAGCATCTGTACAAAACTAAGATAACAAAGTCTCAGAAATACTGCAGAAGTTATACATAGATAAGTTTTCTGCCCTGAAGTCTCAGTATATAAAGATTTATGCACATAACGATATGTTTAGTCATAAATTATGAACACATAAGCTTTATATATTGAGACCACTGTATACAGACTAGTATGCTGCTGATTTGGCTGGTCTTGAAAATGCTTCCTACTAGATTACAATTTAGTAAAATCTGCTTTGTTATTCTTTGTCTGTTTTACTCATTCTATCAAATACAAAAGGAGTTGGAGCATACATAACACATCTCTTAAAATACCTCCAGGGATGGTGACTCAACCACCCCCCTGGCAGCCTGTACCAGTGCTTGATAACCCTTTTGATGAAGAAATTTTTCCTAATATCCAATCTAAACCTCCCCTGGTGCAACTTTAGGCCATTTCTTCTTGTCCTATTGCTTGTTACTTGGGAAAAGAGACCAACCCCTCCTCTCTACAACCTCCTTTCAGGTAGTTGTAGAGAGCGATAAGGTCTCCCCTCAGTGTTCTTTTCTCCAGACTGAACAACCCCAGTTCTCTCAGCCACTCCTCATAAGACTTGTGTTGCAGACCCTTCACCAGGTTCGTTGCCCTTCTCTGGACACACTCCAGCACCTCAATATCTTTCTTGTAGGGAGGGGCCCAAAACTGAAAACAGTGTTTGAGGTGCGAATACTTGAAAGAAGAGGGATTCTGACAGTTCCGATTCCCTGGCTCCAATTTCGAAATCACCTCATTTTTACATAAGAAAAGATCACTGAGGACTCTTTTCAGGTAATGGAGTAATGCTATTGCCATGGCTGGGGATCTGATAGAGTAAAATTCTTTGCAATCATAGGAAGTGTGCAACACCCCATAGATCAGATTTGATCAGATCCCCCCTGAGCTGCCTTCTGTTCTTCAGGTTGAACAGTCCCAGCTCTGACAGCCTCTCCTGTAACCTTCAGAAAGGCTGTGGTCAGTTTGCTTTCAGTTATTATATGTGCCTCAGAAGAAAGTTAAACTACAGGACATCGGGTGGAGGGTGATAGTTATTCAGTGAGCCTGGGCTGCTGGGCAATGAGGTCCCATTTCTAACAGGCATTGAAAAAGGAGCACTTAGCCAGGAAATGCAAGACAGACAAAATAAATAGCTGATGCTGCAGCTTCTTCAGATCAAGAATGCCTAAAACCATGCAAACACCATGTGCTGGGATGTAACACACTAGCTTGTTTCTAATTAGGGGTGACATACCAGGAAAGAGACATTTTACATTTGTAGGTGGGTCTTTGACAATGCAATACATGCATAACATCAACACTGAAGTTTTAATAATGTCTTTGCTTCAGTTACACCTGTTCAGTAAATTCCTACTAAAAACCACTTCTCTAAGGCAGAGTCTGCTTGCAACAGCTACTGGACATTAAGTGTTTTGGAAATTCTTTACCTTTATAAAGCTCAGTCTCTTAACATGCCTCTCAGATAGTGCTTCAATATGCTCATACTTCTGAGGTAACTATAAAAAACAGTTCTTTCATCAAATATGGCAGCTACACATACTTACATTTCAGCAAAAATAAATTAACTGCTCAAGCAGTTGAAATTCTCAAATTAGTTTCAATACGTGGTTTGACCTGCATAAAAATAAATAATTTGCACCTATTTTTGTTCATTATGTTCAACTAATGAAGACAAATGTATTAATTTGTTTTAGTTACAGAAGAATTGAAGCTCAGCACTTTTATGCATGTATAAGCGATTAATATTACAGTTCAAATTATATGAAGGATTATAGATTAAGTGCAGGCAAGCAGAAGAGAAAGGCCTCCTGTGTTGGTACATGGTTTCTTATTTATTCCTATAGAAACAGATCTGTTTAAATGTCTTATCTCCAAGGACTGGTTAAAAATGCTAGTATTATGTATGTCATTTGTATGGTCTGACAGTAATAAGTAGCTTCAAAAGAACTAGGGTGTCTTAACAATAAAACCGAATTATAGCTTAGAAATTATTTATTATTATTATTATTTTTTGTAGTGCTTTAGATTTTGAAAACTATAGACAGGGGACAATATTTATACTTTCAGTATTGAAGTTCAGAGTGCAAAAATTACAGTTTTCATTACACCTATTATGTGAAGTTACCCAAGAATATGTGATATATCTACATAAACACCTATGCACATCTTCTAAGTAGACAGAGTGCTGGTCTGCAAGGTGGAAATTTTTCTCCAGGAGCAGTAGTTTACAACAGGTAATAGACAAGGATAGCTCAGATATCCTCAGTGACCCACACAATATAAACAAAAACAGCTGCAGAGTCTGAAATCTCAACAATGATTAAATTGAAAGCCAGTGCTGACTGTTGGGTACTTTACAGAGGAGAACCAGGAATATATAATTTACCTGTTATTCCTTTCAGTTTTGGAACTGCCTGCTTCTTGAAAGGTTCCCGCATCATTCATACCTGTGGCTTTGTTGGTTTTACATAAATATATTTAAACATAGATATGTAAAAAGTATAGACCTTCTGTTTACCAGTCAGTGTCAGACACAACTGAGTTACTGCAAGAGTAGAAGCAAAGCAAGATCTCACTAACTATATCTGTGGAGCCTAGGATGTTCTTGTTCTTTTTCTTGTATTTCTTCAAATAAGTCAACATATGGTTCAAATTTTAGAAAACTGTGCAATATTTAAGAGAAGTAATGGAAACATTTAAAAAAAAACCTGCCTTGTTTCTCCTGGGAAAAAAGACTAAAATTATGTTTACCGCATTGATCACTGACTGCCAAATGTACAAATTCATTGAAAGGAACATGCCAGTCATGCTTAGTGCCAGCCATTGGGCTCAATGTTATTGTTTTCTAGTCTTGCCTGAGATTTAAGGAAAGTTTTTAAAACACGTCTCTTCAAAACATGTCACCTTTTCTGTTTGGTGGAGGTGTGAAAAAAGAATTATGTTAGGACATAGAAAGCAGCCCTAGCTACAGTAAGTGCTTAACTTCAGAGAGTAAGGAATGTTGATAAACTCCAGTTAATTTTGAAAGGATCCTACGGACCTTTTCTTTTATAAAAAAGGTATTTAATACATGCTAGTGTTTTCATTTCTTATGGCCCTCTTGCTACCATAATGTTCTTTGATTCTTAGCCTAGACCTCCAGGAGAAAAGACAAAAAGAAGAAAAAACTGAAGAAGCACCAATGTGAAGGGGGATGAAAACTGTACTGTTCAAGTTCTGCAAAGTTTGATCAGGAATGAATGTGAGGCATGGAAAAAAAAAAGTTTTTTAAATATGGAAAACTCACTTTGACAGCTCCCCCCCGCCCCACAACTACTCACTTCTGTTAAATTACAACTATTTTATTTCTGCCACTGAGAGACACATTGCAGCTTTTTGCAACTATTACAAAACAGGGAAGAATCTCAGGATTGTCTTCAGACTCAGTCTAACAGCTGGCTGTGCAGAAATCCCATTTCCTCTTCCACATCCCAGTTTGTTTGCTATCACTGCTTTCTTCATACTAGGACTAGTGCTTATCCAGACTCATTAGCAGCTATGCAATTAAACACGAAGTAAATTAATTTTATGAAAAAAGATGAACAGTATTCTGCCAGTTTAGGTCACTAAACCAGCTCATACAGCTGTCAGTTTTTTCAAAATGCAGCAGCCCTATGTCAGTTTAAAAACACAGTGAAACTTCAGCCTTATTTTCTTATTCAGGTATGTTATAGACAAAAATGTTATGTCTGGGGTTTTTTTGTTCTGGGTTTTTTGGTTTTGGGTTTTTTTTAAACAAGTGATCTCGTTGCTGGAATCCAATCAATAAATCTTTACTAGCATGTTGGTTCTAATAGAAGTAAATTAAAAATAGAGGAACAGACTGAAAATCTGTGTGTATTTGTGCACCTGTGTAGGAACAGCAAAGAGCACCACATAGAATGGAAGCATCAAGCATACTAAACACTCTTGTCAAATACTTCTTTAGGGAAAAAAGTCTGTCTTTTCCTGCAAATCTGTCCCCATAAAGCAGTTGGAAGGGCAAGAGAGAACTTCATCTTCTAACCAAGACGATGAAAACTCTATCAGAACTGGACATTGGAAAGAATTGAAATAATGTGATTGGCCTGATGACATTCCCTACACTAAAACATATTGGCAATACTGAAGTAAGGTGTAGGTACTCAGCGATTAAAATAAAACATTCTAAACCAAACCTTGCAGGGAGTCTTATAATCTTCTCTAAGAATAAAAGCAAAAAAAGAGAAAGAGAAAAAATAATTAGAGAAAAAGGAAAAGGGAAAAAAAAAAGAAAAAAGAAAGAGAAAGAGAAAAGGAAAATAAAAAGAAAAAAGAAAAAAGAAAAAATAAAAAGAAAAAAGAAAAATAAAAAGAAAAAGAAAAAGAAAAAGAAAAAGAAAAAGAAAAAGAAAAAGAAAAAGAAAAAGAAAAAGAAAAAGAAAAAGAAAAAGAAAAAGAAAAAGAAAAAGAAAAAGAAAGAAAAAGAAAAAGAAAAGAAAAGAAAAAAGAAAAAAGAAAAGACAAAGACAAAAGAAAAAGGAAAAGAAAAAGAAAAGAAAAAGAAAAAATAGAAAAAGAAAAGGAAAAGGAAAAGGAAAAGAAAGAAAAAAGAAAAAAGAAAAAGAAAAAGAGAAAGAAAAAGAAAAAGAAAAAGAAAAAGAAAAAGAAAAAGAAAAAGAAAAAGAAAAAGAAAAAGAAAAAGAAAAAGAAAAAGAAAAAAAAGAAAAAGAAAAAGAGAAAGAAAAAGAAAAAGAAAAGAGAAAGAAAAAGAAAAAGAAAAAGAAAAAGAAAAAGAAAAAGAAAAAGAAAAAGAAAAAGAAAGAAAAAGAAAAAAAGAAAAAAGAAAAGACAAAGACAAAAGAAAAAGGAAAAGAAAAAGAAAAAATAGGAAAAAAGGAAAAGGAAAAGGAAAAGGAAAAGGAAAAGGAAAAGGAAACAAGGAAAAGGAAAAGGAAAAGGAAAAGAAAGAAAAAAGAAAAAAGGAAAAGAAAAAGAAAAAAAGAAAAAGAAAAAGAAAAAGAAAAAGAAGAAGAAAAAGAAAAAGAAAAAGAAAAAGAAAAAGAAAAAGAGAACTGCATAAACAATGGCATCCAAGTACTAGAATAGAACAGAACAGAACACAATAGAATAGAGTATTTCAGTTGGAAAGGACCCACAACAATCACCTAGTCCAACTGCCTGACCTCTTCAAGGCTGACCAAAAGTTAAAGCATGTTATTAAGGGCATTGTCCAAATGCATCTTAAACACTGACAGGCTTGGGGCATCATCCACCTCTCTAGGAAGCCTGTTCCAGTGTTTGACCACCCTCTCGGTAAAGAAATGCTTCCTAATGTTGTCTGAACCTCCCCTGACACAGCTTTGAGCCATTCCCTCACATCCTATCACTGGATACCAGGGAGAAGAGACCAGCAGCTCCCTCTCCACTTCCCCTCCCCAGGAAGCTGTAGAGAGCAATGAGATCACTCCTCAGCCTCCTTTTCCCCAAACTATCCAAACCCAGTGCCCTCAGGCACTCCTCACAGGCCATGCCTTCTACTCCTTTCACCAGCTTTGTTGCCCTCCCCTGGACACATTCAAGTACCTTAACATCCTTCTTAAATTGTGGGGCACAGAATTCATCATTATGATACTCATCTGTATCATGATCCTGCTCCCTTCAGAAGAATCTACAACTGCAGGATAACCATACAACATTCTTATTCAGTCAGAGCTTAAACAATAGACTGCCCCATACTTTGGTGGGAGCTATAAAGTCTGACTATGGACAACTGTACCTTCAATTCTGAGATTTTTAAGTAATTTCTGGAAAACAAAGGCTTTCTATTCATACTTTATTCTCTGTTAAATTGGACTTCATTTTACCACAGTTATAGGTAGCACCTAGCGTAGGAAAAATTTCTAGCACCTCTATGTTCTAAATATGTAATAACATAATAAATTTCTTTACTAGAAAACATACAGGGCATTTGTTTAAAATATTAATTTGGATCTAGTACATGTTCTAAGTGTAGAAACTGCTTAACAAAAAAGTTAATTCAGATACGTAGCTGTAGAATTCGAGGCTTTGGTCTTTTAAAAGTTAGGCAAAACACAGGAGGCAACATCTTACACATCTGTATGATGATGAAGTGTTATTCTTACACTACAAGGTGTTTACCTCAATTCTATTTACTTTTTATCTTACAAACAAGCTCCAAAAGTAAACAAATTTTTAGATGATTACAAAACCAGGCTGCAAATCTCTGTCAGAAAAGCAGCAACACAGGAGGCTGAATGAATTCTAAGAGAGTTAAGGCTATTTTGAGATCCTCTTCATAATATCATTTTTCACTTTCTATTGCATATTTAGAAAATAAGTAATTTATTTATTCGTATTTTTACTACATTAAGTTTTAATCTTTGAAATTACAAGCATCTATTAAAAACTTTTGTTCTTAAGTAATTTGTATTCCCCACTGTGCCTTCATTTAAAATTTTGTATATTTGGAAACACACACTTAAATAAAAATGGCAGGTAATGAAATCTTTTGTAAAATACCTGCATTAAGAACACTGTCAGGTCAGTTGCAAACTTTCAATATCATAAAATAAAAAATTTTACTGTGAATGTGTTTTTGAGGTCACTCCCAAGAGACAGACTAGGTAATATAAATCAGCTGAACCCACACAGTGTTATTGGATACAACATAATAATTAAGTATTATACATTTGCTGATTAAACTGTTTAAATTCTATTTGAACCCAGCAGCCTATCACTGGGGTAGGAAGAACACTATTGTATTGCATTTATTAATGGCTTAGATGAATATAAATAATTCATGAAGTCATATTCCTAACGATGATACCTGAAACCCTTTTTTTCTGCAGTGAAATCTTTAATTTAAATGAGTGGAGTGTGAAATACTCTTTCTAGATTCTATGTCTGGTGGAATTCTATGAATACTACTGTCTTCAAAATGTGCTTACTCCAAACAACATTTTAATTACATGCTACACAGCTGACTGAAATTTAAAAAAAAAAAAAAAGTCAACCCCACTTTTGGGTCTGATTTGCCAAAAATAAAAAAAAAAAAAGATGAACTACATTGTGCAAAAGTATATAAATAAATTTCTTTGTTCAAGTGATCTGCACATGACATTAGTTGGCCAAATAGACCCTTTGGAAGTCATAGGTGAGTGGGCAAAATTTTGAGAATCTTTAAGAACAATGTACTGTGAAAAATATATTTTTCCTCCAAGAGATAAAAATGTTTGTAAACAAAGACATTTTATTTTATAGTTCATTAGAATTTACAGAAAAGAGAACTTCACTAAAAGTGGCACCTGTGAATCAATAGAACATGAGAGCCTTGAAGTTTTGTTTCATCCTTTGCGCTTAAGTGAGCACACTGATATCTGGGTCCTGCAGCCAATACATCTCTGTTGGAAGGCCGTTTATTTTATTCATATACTTTTATTTTTTGACATGGCAGGTATAACTTGTTTGTATCACAATAGCTGCCAGCTTTCTATTGTGGATATATAAATATACACTGTGCAGATATATTGCACACAAAGTTATTGCAGCTTCGTATAATGGGCAGTTCTGTAAGACTTAGTTCGGCAATGAAATATTAGTAGCTTTATCTACTTGGTATGTTGACCCCAAAATGCATGGTTTAATTTCATTGATATCCTGAGAGTTGTATTTTACCCCCATGTAGAGTGAAGAGTCTCTATATAGTTGGAGGAGTGCACATTTCTTTTTTTAACAATTTTTAAGTTATCAATTAAATATTAAAGATCTGAGCCTCAAACCTTTTCCAGCTTTTTTCAGGGCATCTTGATAGTACATCAGTGTGGAAAGATCAGGGATACAAACGGTTATATGATGTAGTAGGAAAAGTCATAGTTTGATCACAGCAAGGGAGAAGTAAGTCAAAAAACAAGTAAAAGTGAAGAGAGACATCTAACAGATTCACCTCACCACGTTTTGCCACTGAGATATTATTGATGTTAATAGCACAATTTATTTTCTTGTAAAAACTTCACAGAAGAATGGATAATACGTGTTTTACCTTTTTCTCAAACTGGTTTTTACCTCACCATTGTCAGATATCATAGGAACATCACTGCTATACAGCTAAAGCCCCCTCTTAATCAAATTCTGTAAGTTTTCCACAGCTCAACAATCATAGAGAAACAGTAGAGAAATTACTAGCTCTCCTTTCTTATATGTGCCATACCTCTCAAACACCACTTTCTATGTTGTATTTCTTAAGAGTTAGAAGAAATATATGCAAACTTTTAGGATTACTTACACCTACAATTTTTCATTTTCAAAATGTCAAAGGTGTTGCTTTGCATGTGTCTCCACACACAGAGTTTGTCTGGCATATACAGGATAGTCCTGAGTTGCCACATAACTGCAGGTCATCTGAAAGGTGCGTGCTCAGTAGATCTGCTCATATGGAATGGGTTTGACATATGCACTTGTCAGCCATTTATATACTCCAAGTTCAACATAGAAGCAACTGGCAATTCAGTAGAAAATCTGCCCAAGCCAGATGGAAAGTAGCTTGCTGTGTAACACACTGAAGAGAAACAGGAATTTGGAAAAGAAATAAGAACCTGAAACCACTCCAGAAATGTGAAGATTTGCTTTTTTCCAAGCGATGATTTCTAATGTTTCTTCCAATTGGAGAGCAAAAAGTAAAAAAAAGTGAAAAGTAGCTTTGCAGACCATTAAGGCCTTAATATAGAGTACGTAGAAGCTAAATTTCTAACCTTTCATGTGGTTCACTTCATATTAACAAAGATGTTAATAAATACTCATTATGGAAAATAACATTTGTTCACATAATATTACTGAGTTTTACACTATGTTGACCATAGTAAAGTCATATTAACTGTGTTTCAGTAGGGCATGAAATGTATATTGCTGGATAGACCAGGTTTTCTTGAAAAAAAGTTACAATTTATGTTTGATAAGAAGACCATAAGCATGTGGAAGTATCATAAACATTTAGGAATCCTTTGCAATTGTAAATTTATCCCAACTGGGATTTATTCAAGAGCAAACAAATTTTAAATACCTTTATCATGCATGATGAAGAATGGGACATTTAAAACTACTGGAGGTGATAAGGAATACTTAAGAGGGTCTATGACTAAAAGCACAAGTTATTCCGCATACTCAAAGGGTTTGTTCTCTCTCTCCACCCTACCCCCCTTCATTCCTTTGCTTTCTGTGTCTTTTCTCTCTTTCTCTTTCTTCCTCCCTCCCTCCTTTCCTTCCTCCCTCCCTTGAATATCAACCTTGGATGGTGAGGTGTATGCCCACACAAAGCCGAATTCCGACCACTAAAAGAAATATATTCCTGATAGATATCTGTACATGATACATATTAGAATCATAGAATCATGTAATTGTTTAGGTCCAACCGTTAACCTAACACTGCTAAGTCCACCACTAAACGATGTCCCTAAACGCCTCATCCACATGTCTTTTAAAAACCTCCAGGGATGGTGACTCAACCACCCCCCTGGACAACATGTTCCAATGCTTGACAACCCTTTTAGTAAAGAAATTTTTCCTAATATCCAGTCTAAACCTCCCCTGGTGCAACTTGAGGACATTTCCTCTTGTCCTATCACTTCTCACTTGGGAGAAGAGACCAGCACCCACCTCTCTACAATGTCTTTCAGGTAGTTTTAGACAGCGATAAGGTCTCCCCTGAACCTCCTCTTCTCCAAGCTAAATAACCCCAGCTGTCTCAACCGCTCCTCATAAGGCTTGTTCTCCAGAGCCTTTTCCAGCTTTGTCACCCTTCTCTGGACATGCTCCAGCACCTCAGTGTCTTTCTTGTAGTGAGGAGCCCAAAACTGAACACAGTATTCGAGGTGCGGCCTCACCAGTGCCGAGTACAGGGGGACAATCACTTCCCTAGTCCTGCTGGCCACACTGTTTATATATTCATATATTTATTATTAGAAATAAACTATACAGCATACTTCAAGTTTTATGCATGTTAACAAAAGTTTTCCTATCTACCAGATTCACTGATGAAGAATACAGGACTGGCAAAGTAGTGCCTCCTAATAGGACATGCCAGAATAAAGCCAATACAAACCCCTGGCATGTGGCACTTCATACTGGGAGGAAAAAAATGCAAATGTGCTCTAGCAAAAGAAGTGTTACACTCTTGGTAAATAAAGTTGCAAAGATGGAAAATAAAACAAAACAAACACACCCCCAGTTACAAATAAGTTCTCCCTTATCTGCTCCAAAGTATCAGTTGCTGTCAAACTTCTCATCCCAGGCCTGTTCTCCTCTTCTCTCTTCATTATAAATAAAGTTTTTCTAGCCTAGCACCAGAAGTGGCTGACTGAAAATGAATTCAAGTATATACAAGACTGTTACCTTAATTTATAAACATGTATCATGAAAATCATTCATTGTATGTATAACTTATCAAATTCACTATCTCTAGTTTATTTTTCAGTGCTGCAGGTGTCATATGTGACATATTAAATAAAGCTAACAGCAAAGATACCATACAGAATACTACCTTGCACCTATTCCAAACTTCAGTGTATTTTGTTGATTTTAAAGGTGTACACTGACCCTACTTTTTGCCAAAAGTACATAATTTCCAATTTCCTTCATGAAGCCTACATTTTAGCAATCTAAACTTTGTTTACTTCACTAATGCATTTAGAAGGATTAAAATAATCATGTAAACTCAGATTTTGCTTCTTCAGTGTGCTTGGAAGGAGTTGATGCCTATCTGCTGTTTTTTTCTCCTTATCTTGTGCAACTGTCTTTCTCTGAATTTAAAACTTTCACATTGTGAGCAGAGAGCTTTTGCTATAGTACTCTAAGCTGGTGCTATATTTGGGTGGTTGCATTTTTCCAAGTGATTATCCTACCATAAACTACTCTGATAGCATATTTTGACTGATAGCATATTTTTCTGTTAGGAAAGCTTGTAGCTCTTCTGCTTGTAGCTAACAGACTCAGGCAAATTACGTTCTCACTGTTATTCTATTAGCCTTCAAAAGGAACAAGATTTGTTGCACCTACTTCCTTTGATGCTGTTCTCCAAAAGTAACCATATCCATTCTACTGTATTCAACATAAGGCCTGTAACAACTGTATTCTACAAATTTAATCTTACGTGCAAATACTTCTGCAACTTCCAGCCACTATTCCAAGAGATAAACTGGATAGTTCTGTAAATTTGGGGAGATGACATCTATATCTTTCAGATAATGTGCCTCTAATAGAAATAGTTCTGTATTGTTCTGCTCAGAGATGTGTTGCTTCCCAGACAGTCACAAGCAGTAACTTGTGGTTTACTTGTGAAACCATTACACTGTAGTTTTCCAAGCATGTGACAAGTTTCTTTTAGGATTATTGACTCTGGAAAGATATTACTTAATTGCATGTCTATAAACTTCTTCCATGATCATTAAATAATGATGAAATCTACTTCTGTAGATTCAACCATGTCATAAGTTCTTTTAAAGACTTCGGAATTATTTTTCCTGTAGAAATGAGATTAGCTATAATGCATCAGTTTATTTTGTATTATCCACTGCTTTGTAAGATTTTTTAGCTTCAATAAAGCAACATATTTAACAAAAACTATTCTGACAGGCACTATGGATATGCTTCTTCATATGGTTTCCTTTCAAATGTATGGGTGAACTATGCATTATTTCACCAGAGGCTATCCAATCTCTTTCCCCTGAGACTGTGCAGTTAATACACAGGATACAAAATTTTTATAAATGTTATTTCTCCGGATAGCATTTTATAGATACTGCCCAAACACAGGATTAATCTCTAATTCTTAGGTGTTCTGGGAAAGCTCCAGATGCTGTTTTATTGTTCCTTCATAGCTTTTGTGAAAACATTACTTTACATCTCACTTTAGGTTCTATTTCCTTTTATGAAGGCCTCATCCATTTTTCAGATCTTACTTCAACTTTTTTTGCCAAGTTTTGCCAAGTTTTACCTCCTTTGGTGATCTCTGTTTCCTGCAGGTATGTCCTTGATTTGTTTCGTCTTGGTTCAAGACAATTGCCAGTTCACAGATCCCCTTGTACAACACTATAATTTCACTTGACACATAATTTGTTATTACTTGGAATCTTGCAGATGAATAAGAGCTGAATAATGTATTTGATATGATTCGAAGTTAATGAAGAAATAGTGCATGCATAGTGCCTGTTGTCCCCAAAAAAGGGAGGGCTTTATCATTGCTTTTCATCTGTTTTCTCTTGTGTTTATGCTGCTTCTTTGATTTACACATGATCAAAATCACTTACAAAGTAGCCTGGTCTCTCTGATTTTTATCACTTAGGCACTTCCATGGGCACTTCAACGTCTGGGGCATGCTTCAGATGCTTTACAAATGTGCACACAGCTTATTCAAGGATTTTAAACTATCACTAAGATTCAATTTTGCCCACACTAAACCTAAATGGAAGGTGGTTTTCACCCTCAAAATAACAAAAGGTTTATATATCAGAAAACATGCGATGCCAAAAAGAGAAGCGGGACTGAAGTCCACTCACTTCTGGTACTTTCATGTCTATATTCAGCAATATAAGAAGCCACAATAGAACAGGGTGAAAAAATGGTATATGGATTAAAACTAGATTCCTAACAACTAACTGTTCAAAGACAGAATGAACAGAATCATAGTTTCCGGGGGAGATGTCCATTTTATAGCAAATTACTGAAGTAATGAAAATTACAAAGATGGTATTAAAGTTGCAGTAATTATCTACAACATATCGGGAAACCTATATTTGATAATACTAGATACCTCTTTATGCAAGATATTCCAGTAAAGTTTATTTCTTAACCTTTCTTACCATCTGCTTGATTTAAAGTACTAGACACAACTTTCCCCACACAATGGTTTAGTGTATACTATTAACACAGATAAAATCAGTACCAAATGTAAGACTTATTTGAGAAAAACATGAAACATATTCACATCAATCACAAAATGATAAATTCTTCTTAAAAATAAAGTTAGAATAAATATAGTCCTTGCAAAGAAGTCAGCAGAATGATCTTACAATATTAAGTAGGATCATGGTGCACAGATCCTTTGTGTCACACCATTTTCTATTCCCATCTATTCTGAAATCTAAAGCCAGATCCTCAGCTCATGTCCTTCAAAAATCACTGAAGTCAACGGGAATTCAGCACCCCAGTGCTTGCTGAATCCCATCCTGTGGATTCTAGCAAACTAATGTCTGCAGCTGGCTTCTAATCTTGCAACCAAAGTTTTGTACCTAGTCAAGAACACCTGACCTGGAAAATATTTACAGGATTGAAATTGCTCTGCAAAACCATATTCCACAAGGTTAATTCAGTATTTCTTTTTTTTTGTGGGTTATACACAGTATGTTATGGAATCTTTCCTCCTCTTTTAAGAATCTCGGTGATTAGCCCTCTCAATATAGAAGCATTATCTCTGTTTGCTAATGTAAGTCTTGTACTACTAGCACCTCATTCTCTAAAGAGAGACATCAACATTTTCAAACATTTTTTTTATAAAACAAAGTGCTGTGAAAAGTACTTTTTGTTGTTGTTGTTGAACATATGGAAGACACCATGTAAAAGAAACATATCATATGAACATGTCCATTTTTTTAAAAAGTAACCATTTTTTTCTGTTTAGAAAATTCAATAAAACCCATAAATGTTGATAAAACATGTAATATTTTCCCCAGGTGGGAAAAAGAGAACAAGAAAAAATGTTAGCAACATAGAGAAAACAACAGTGTATTGAAGCTTTTTCTATGCTACTGCAACAACTAAGATTAATGAACAGAGAACAAATGGTTGACATATCACCTACCCATGGGAGTTCCAACGCCGTAACCTTTTGAGTCTATCAGGCCTCCAATCTGTGTTAGGTTACAGTTCCGTTGTGTGACAAACTCAATGGTTGTCGACTCCATTAAAAATGCATAATCAGAGGTAAGCACACGCTGAATACCTTCCTCATTACTTTTGACAAGCACTGACTGCCTCCTGCTGCTCATGAAGGCCCACATCTTGTCGTAAGTGGAGATTTTGGATTTCTGAAAGACAAATATATGCAACATGAATAATAATAATACGCTTATAAGGGTAAAGCAAATTCTCAGTTTGCACATTGCTCTCCTATCGTATTTTCCTATGTGTCAGGTTTTACCAAGGCATTCTTCTAAGGGTGCCTGTACCTTTCATCTCATCTGTACCTCTCATCTTGCCTACATAAAACAAAACAGTTGGACACATTCTCCAGAAAATGCACAGTATCTGTTGTTTATCTGTTTTTTATTGTTTATATGATTTTATATAGGATGAAGGGCTACAAGTATTTGAAGTCAGTGGAAAACTATTAAGTATTTCACTATAGCCAAGTTCATCAACAATGTTGGTGTGTTATAGGAGAATCTGTGGATTCTGGCACACTTGAAATTTTCACTCTTATTTCAATCACTTAGCTACTCCTGAGCAATTCTGAAAACCTAATGCACAGTGTAGCAACCTGAAGTAATCAAAGCACTTACAGATGGCAGTATATGGTGAAAACAGTTGTGAGGGAGAGGGCAGCAAATATTTTATCCATGGTACACTGCAAAAATACTTGGAGAAAGATTTTAGGTAAGATATAGTATCACATCCTAGTCACACTAATACTAGCCTGCCATTCAGAAATTGACCACTAAAAGTCCTAAAAATGAGTATGTGTTTTCTGCTTTAATATTCCCAGAATGCAAAGAACTGTTGTGATGGGAAGAGAGAGACAGTAGTTTGGGACAAAGAAGATGGTAGTTTGGCACAAAGCGATGCTGTGCAACTATACAGGAGTCACTTCCTTTCTTTCACCTCAGCTTCTTTAAAAAAGATACTACTTTTCCTCATGTTTGTAAAACACAGTGCTTAAGAGATCATAAACACTGAATAAACTGAAGGTATTAGAAGTACTGAACATTTTATATTACATTTGCCCCATCTGTTTAATAAAGTTTCAAACTCAAGATGTATCAGAAAATGTTCAGTAATGTTAAATCTTGTCTAGTGAATAAAATGTAGAAATACAACATGAGAACTAGTGTAATCAGACTTTTTAGGAGTCTTTCAGCTTTTAATGTCAGCCTTAAACATAACTCTGCCGTCAGTTCTGGTGGAGATACTAAACAAAGATTGACACTACAAACCTTTCTGAAGTTCAGCTGATTGGCAGCCATAAATTCTGCCCCAGAGGAGAATTTGTAGTGTATGTGGAATAAAAAGAACATTTATTTAGAAAAAAGATTACTTTGTCCCCTTGCTGAGCTACAATCCAAGAATTATTTCACTCTGCCTGGGGACTTAGCAAATCAAGCATTTGAACTAACTCTAGTGTCAATGCTAACAAAACTGAAGACTTGAACAGATTGTTACTGTACTGAACATAGTCTGTGGCTGATCGCAAAAGATTTTAGTAACAATGAGAGGGGAAATAATTTTTCTTCGGAATATACTGTGAATGCATAGAATAGAGAAGACCAAACAGATATGGTGTCTCCTCATAGGGTTTCTTTTGAAGATCAAATAATTCTTGCAGGCATTTAATATTGCACTTTAGTATAACATACTTTAAGCAATGCACATCAGCTCTGTAGGAATCTAAATTACTATGTAATACGGAAAGGATGGAAAATTAATGCTTTTCAGTATTTGTAAAATTTTACCAAGAACCTGTATTTAATTCTTCTGACATACAATCTTTACCCTGCTACACAAAACAAACATTTTAGCCACTATGAATAATCTGAGCAATATAAAAAATTGGCAGAGAAACCCATTTTAGTAAACTGTTAGATACACATTGCTGACGCATGTTGAGGAAAAAAAAAGAAAAAGCCAAATGAGCTATAATAGAAAATAAAGCAAGAACGAACTGTAATAAATATGCATTTCTACATTTCAGTTGAAAAAAAAAAAATTCCATGATGAAAACATGTTATCAAGGGGAATGGTTGCTCTCTACCAAAACATTAGAGCATGTGAAAAAATACAATACCCTTTAAAGGACAGAGTGCTCCTACTGCAATGACTGATTTAATCAGCTAGGATGAAGCCATAGCTACTATTGAAAAAGAAGGAACAAAGGTCACAAATAAAATCAGAGAAAGCTCCTGCATAGGATAGCTCGCTTACTGGAATAATTAAAACCAAAAAATGTAAAAACGTCTACATATGATTAGTGAGATTGTAGAAGATAGCACAAAGCCTAGAACGTCAGTGCATATGGTTCATGACTGTGAAGCTAGCAAGGGTGATAGAAAGTGCACGGTGATCTCTCAGTTTTCTCATATAGGCAGAACGCTACAATGTATTTGCACTGCTTTCTTCCACCCCTAAAAGCTAAAAGTCAGAACTGAAATGATGCCAAGAAAAACAGCCCATCTACTTTCACCCCTAAATTCTACCTAGCGTTTAGAAATTCTTATCAAAAAAAGTGTATAGTACATGTTATGGGATTTGTTTTATGCAGAACAGAGAATGTTTTATCTGAAAATAAAAAAACATTTGATTCAGGAAAATACAACCACAAATGGTTTTTCTCTGTGTTTGGCAAACTATTCAGCAGACTCACCTGACTAAAATCAAGAAGCCAGAACAATCAAAAGCATCAGGATTCCATTTGACATTGAACTAAAGAGAATGACAACTCCAATATGTACATATTGCTTCTTGTGGTTATGACTGTGTCATTCATATGGATAGAAGCAGATGCTGCAATTTACATTATGTTTCCATATTCTTTCACTGTGTGCAAATCAATCTGGTTAATCAACTTATATACTCCATCAATTAAGTATACTATTTTTTCTGGGTTAGTTCACCATATTGTTTCATCTAACTGAAAATCACTGTGGAAATCCAACCTAACTTGAAATCAACTGGAAATGATGTCTGTATAAGATAACTTGTGGTGACATGATTTATCATGCTTGTGTTCCCTCAGTAATGCTGAAGACAATGCAGAGTAGTAAGAAAGCCGCCTACGTTTTGCAACTTTTGAATTTCACTGGAATAAAAAAAGAGAACTAACTAACAGGAAAGATGGAAAAGAAAAGGTTAAGCAAATCAAGAAACTCACCTACATGGTGCATAAAATGGTAGCTCTCACAATGACATTCAGAGGATAGTCAGTGACATACTCAGCGTTCATAAATTAAAGATCATTGGAAGATAACTGTGCATGTCAAGGATCACAAAAGGAAGCATGGCAAAGGCTCTAAGTTAGTCTAATGATATGTACAAATGTGAGGCTGGAAACAGAAAGAATCATCGTTAGTAATTTATTACTTACTGCTCTATCCTGAAGCACTCGCTAGGAAAGACAAATATCTGAGCAGTCAGACTCTGGACCACAAGGTTAGAAAAATATCAGGATGTTGAATGAATGCCAGAATAAACAAGGATCAAAGGACAGGGAAGCAGACCTCATAATACAAGACAAGATTGGATAAATGCACAGCAAAAGTGTGCCAGCCAAATTCTGACATTTTTCTACAAAGGCAAAATTACAGATCCGTTAATGGAGATTTTTATTTAATGATAGCATCCAAATTCTTTCCTGGCTTCTAAAAGCATTTGATTGTCACAGACAATGCCTCAGCTTTGCTTTCACCTATGCAATATTTAAAATCAAAAGAGGCTGTAGTAACAAAAGAAAAATTAAAGGTGATTAAGATTAAATTCTGAGAAAAAAATAAGTTAAAAAAAGTCAGAAGCCCAGTTCTTAAATATTTTATAAAAGCACTCTCCACCACATAAGAATTAAACCATGACAATCTTTATGTAAAAAAAAACAAACCACAGACTCCCAATCCTACTACACTATTTTCCATCTATGACACTGCCTATAACAGCTATGTAACTTTTGTTTTCCTGAGCACTGCATTCTTAGTGGGCACAGGCCACTTTTCTTAAAGTTGCTTGGTTCATGAATTTTTTTAAGGCCAAAGAAACAATTATGCAAATTTATTCTGACCTTCTGTAATACACAGACTATGAAAAGTCACTTCTGAATTACTTCACCAAGCTCATCACTTATGTGTTTGCACTGACAAAAAGAGTGACATATGAAAAGTGCAGTCATAAAGACCCATCTATATGAGCCTTAGTAAGGTTCCCAATACAGTGTCTTATGACATCCTTGATGACAAGGTGGTAGGATATGGACTAGACAGATGGAACACCTACAGGTGGAGAACTGGCTGAGATGTTGATCTTGAAAGGTGGTAGTTAATAGCTCAGGGCCAGATTGGCATCTTGTCATGAGTGGAGTGCTTCAGGGGTCAGTCCTAGACCTGATACTATTCAATATCTTTATAAACAGTTTGGAAAATGGTATTGAAAGCACCTTCACCAAGTTGGTGGATGACACCAAACAGGGAGGAGAGGTAGATACACTGGAAGAAAGAGCTACCATGCAGAGAGACCTCAGGAGGCTTGAAAATTAGTATAAAAGGAATTGCATGAGGTTTAACAAAAATAAATGCAAAGCCTATCCTGGGAGAAAGTAATCACAAGCATCAGTACTGGCTGGGAACTCAGTGGCAGAAGTGTATCTTGGCTGAAAAGGACTTATGGATCCATAAGGACAGCAAGCTGCACATAAGTAAGTAGCCCATCCTTGCAGCAGGAAAGCAAACTGCAGCATGTGTCAGCAAGACTATAGCCAACAGAACAAGGGATGTGATTAATCTACAATACTTGGCACTTGTCAAGCCACACAAGGAATACTGTGTCCAGTCTTGGTCCTCCAAGTTCAAGAGAGATGTTAAGGTGATCAGAGGGTTGGAGAACTTAACTTACAAAGAATGATATATGGAGATGGGGTTGTTCAACCTGGAGAATGGAAGGCTTACACAGAATCTAATCACGTTCTTCCATTATCTAAAGAGAAGGTTAGAGAGAAGTTTAAGGTAGTCTCTCATTAGGATGCATGGTGACAGGATAAGAGGCAATGGCCCAAGCTACTGAAGGGAAATTCTGTGTGGATATAAGAAAAAAATTCTTCATCATGAGAACAACTAAGCATTGGAACAGGTAGCCCACACAAGTAGTGGAATCAGCTCAGTGGAAATATTAGAGACAGCTTAACACAGGCCTGAATAAGCTAATCTAAGGACTTGCTTTCAAATAGGAAAGCAGACCTCCTCCATCCAGAGAAAGGAAACTCTAGAGGTCCCTTCCAACTCTGAGTTTTCATTGATTTCTATGATTCTTTACCAGTATGAAGTTATGTACAGTAATAAGTGTTTCTAGAGACTCTTCAAATTTTGACATTGAGCAATTTCAAGAAAACAAAACAAAACATATGATTTCCTGTTTGGGAAAAAAAACCAAATGAACAAACAAAACAAACCCCCAAAATATTGTGAACTTATGTAATTTATACATCAAGCCAAAGGCAAGCCCATTATTAGCCAGGGAAATGTGTGTTTTCCTGGGTTTTTCGCCCTTCAGTCCTTTGAAACTCAAGTAGACTCATCCCAATTGTTTCATACATGGCCCCTTGGAAATCCTGAATACCAGTATGGAAATCCAAGCTGAACTGTCCATATAATAAATTTATTTTATTCATTCCTTATTCATTTTGGTAAGTTTGATGTTTTGTTTTGACACATGCCCTAAGTCTACATAGCTGTGAAATAAGCTAGAAAATGCATTTCTGATGTTCTTAGTAACGGCAAAAGCACTAACATATCTCAAGAATTTTTTCTAAACATAAGAAGGCTAGATGTCAGATTTAGGTGAAGCAAACATTGTAGATGATCCTTTTATGGCTACAACTGTTCTTACACATACTGTCTCCAGTATTTTAGGCCACAGAGGATTAGTACCATTAATAAATAAAGTTAATTAATTGAATACATTTCAAATCATAGTATGACAAGCTTAAAGCTGAAAGAACAAACTAACAGCCCAAGGTAAAGAACGTTTTAGGAATTCTGTAATTGTCCTCAAGCATTATAAATACAGGGAAATTCAAAGATAAGGCTATCTGAAAGAATTTGAACACTTGCCTGATCGCTTTCCTGAACTGTCACCAAATGGAAATTTGTAAAGGCTGATTGCTACTGTTGAAATATCTATCAATGACTGATGATGCCTTTGTTCTGTTGTGCATTTTTTGTACTTCTTGTTTCTGTGATTTATACCTGTGTACACTGATCCACCTCTCCCACTTCTTAATATGAATCTGAATTCTTTGGAATAAGTGCTGTTTTCTCCAAACTGCTCAATGTTTCTAAAATGGACAGTGATGGGTTCCTGAACCATTACTGGGACTTCTGAGCTAAACAGCAATATATGCAAATAATGATAAATATGAGAATCAGCTACAGGAATCAGAATGGAAGATATCAGATTTTATTAATTTTTTAGCTTTACACAATATCACTACATGTCCTGTTTCCAGATTATTTTTTTAAATAATCCATTTAAATTTGTTTTAATGACTGAAATAATTTCTAGTTTCCAGTAAGCCTTAGCTAATTGTACACTCCAAAAGTAAGTGCTGTTTTCTAAGGCAGCAGAAGCAGTCCATTTACTGATTTTGACATAGCTGAGCACATTATGTGTAAAACACAATTTGGTCTTAATTGCATATCTGCACCTGATGCCTCCATAATATAATATGATGCCATAGACATTTCAAACTTTGCATTCACATATGTGTAATGCATAGTTTTGAATCATTGCTGTAGGCTAAGCCATAGCTGTTACAGAGCATCGTGCTAATGACTAGCACCTTAAGTATACTGAAAATTTTATACATTCCCCCACCTGTGCTGGACAGCAGACCAGACTTAAATCAGCTTAGCTGTTCTCTATCACTCAATAGACAGACTGTGTTAATTCAAGTGAACTTCTGAGTATCATCTGATTTTCTGACCAGATTACCACCTAGTTATAAAAATTACCTTTGTAGCACTGTATTTTCTTTATTGTCTCCTAGAACTATGAGACTGGCTTTTTCTCAGTTGTCAAACAAAACTGAAAAAGACACTCTCCTTTTTATCAGACTCATCTCATTGACTCTGACCTCAGGGCATTTATTTTCTTTTTTTCCCCCCTTTTTTTTTTCTTTTTTCCCCCTATTTGTTCGGAAGTGCTGAGGCTTGAAAACCCCTAAGTGAACCAGCCGATTTAGATTTTGGTGTGTCAGCATAAAAACAATAAAACCAATGCATACAAGCGTTCTCTCCTCCATAACGACAGTTTTCATGGTCCATAGAGCACAAATGAAAAAAGGTAGGAAAGGTGTTCCTGCCAAGAATAGAGCTGCAAAGAATGAAAAATGCAGTGCTCAGAGAAAGACATTTTTACTCTTGCCCCAATTGTGCTGATTTTTGTTCAAAAAATGAAAGATTTTGAGCAAACATTAAATATTTAAAGTAATTTATGGTTTAAAAAACCCAAACCTTAATGCTATTGAAATAAGTTTTCACTACCAGCTTTGACCTGGAAATAAGTAAGGATTTTATAGTTCCAAAATCACTAATGGATTTCAGAAAACTTCCTTGCCTTTTATACCAGAACGATTTATAGTCCTCTACTGAATTATAACTAATCTCAGAATGGGTTTTTTTTTGTAAAATACTGTGGAAGATGACAAGTGTGATATTTCCCACACTTTTGTAGATTTCTTCCTTTTTAAGTAGGAATAAGACATTAAGCAAATATAATCTGTTTTTAAAGCAGATTCTATATTCTGCATGTTCTGTAAAGAAAAATCCACTTCTGCTTGCTCTGCCTCTTCTCAGATACAAACTGCAGTACAAAACTCCACACTTCATTTACACTGTATCTGGAAGCAACCTCCTTTTCCGAAAGCAGTGAGTGCATAGTTTCATCACTGAACTGAGCATAAAGTTCAGAAATACTACTTTAAATATTTACCTCTAATAGTGTAAGAATTTGTCACAATGCCATGATTTTAGCAATTGTATTCTCACAGCATCTACACTGTCATGGAAGATGTTTATGCAATGTTCAAAGCAAAATTAATACGCACTATGCCCAAAACACTCTGTTGCTGTTGTGATTTGAAAGAAACTCATCAGGCAGCATTAAAAATCAAACTCATAGCATTCAAGATCCTTTGAATGAGGAGAAGGGAAAGAAAGCCTACTAACTATTATTTGCTGATTTGTTGCCCAAAACATTTAGGAGTAAATATTGTTTATAACAATAATAATTATTGTTTATAATAATATTTCAAAAACTTAACCATTAAAAAACTTAACCATTGTCGCTTTTTTTCTTTTGGCACCTGTCAAGCAGGAGCATTAGCCTTAGTCATTGCCTGTAATGACAGTTATCAAAATCAGTCTAGTGGCACAGACAGATTGGTGGGTGTTTTCCCCCAATAAATTTCACCATGAGTTCTGTGGCCAGACCTGACAAACTCTGAACATCCAAAATAGCCAATAATTTCAAGTATTTCTTTAAAAAATAGCTCATGTAAAATATTTGCCAGCTATAGATTAGCATAAGTCACCACTGAGGTATTCTGCAGTGGGATTTGGATTTAGCATTCAGTACTTTTTTATTATAGTAAGTAAATTGCCAACAACACTGGACCATATGTGCTAGCTAAGAACAGCTGAGTCTTTCTCTGTACTCGTCTGACCTTGGTCACTAGAAAATTGGAGTTAATTCAGGCAAACAGGATGGATGCCATATGTGGTTCATATCAAAGGTGTAGAAGAGTGGTAGGATACTGATCAGAAGAACTGTTTGTTAGCAAATCTGTCAGGTCTTGGAATAATTCTGGCGTTTTTATCTTGAAACACCTGTACTCTCCTAAACAACATATTTGAGAAGATAAGCAACATAACACTTAAGGAGCTGCTTTCCTCCAGCAATGGAGAGGTTAAAAAAAAAAGTTAAAAGATCTGGGAAGAAATGCTACGGTAAAAGACACAGGAACTTTGCAGCCAAACTGGTTGCTGAAGAATACATCATGAAGAATTAATCTACATGCATAGATGAGTTTACGTGTGTTAGATTAGCGATCTGCACAGAAAATATGAGCAATAGCAGAGTTATAAGATGCAGTTTTGAGTATTTTTTTAGCAGTGGTACATAGATTCCCTACCCAACTTTTCAGGAGATGGGGAAAATTGCAGTACTGACAAAATTGTATAACATGACAAAAGTTAGAGTAAGATACAATTTATGTATTTATTTGCATACTGCAGTTTGGACATCTGTAATAGGTGAGTATAGGCAGTGTAAAAGCAGCTGGTAACGTAGTTTAACAGAGAAAGGGATATAATATAGCTTCTGAAGACTGAGGAAGTGCTAGAAAGGCTCTGCTTTATTTATAATTTGGAACAGCCAGAACAGCAAGTGTATGACAGAACAGAAGGGAAAGGATTCTCCTTCCAGCATTGATAACTAGTGTATTCCATTTTTTTTCGGAGGGAAGTGCTCAAAATTAGTGGGAATAAAGTAATTAGGAATTTCCAAGGAAGGAAAAAGGAAGAAAAGTTCATCACCAGTTTACCAGTTTGACCATTCGGTGACTTCAATCAATCATGTTAGCCTTTTCTGTTAAATGATACATCAAAACTTAGCCAAAGACAATTCTAAGATTTCTCAGGCTAATTCTGTGCCAACTACTTATTTTATTATTGCTTATTACAATGGTCTTATTAGATAACTGAACTGTGCAGAACCATTCTTGAAAAAAAAAAAAGAAAAATATAATTTTGAGTAGCATTATTGTGTGTGTTTTTCTGAAACTACTGAATCCAAAATCCCAATGTTTTATATCTTTTTGCAGAGGAAAAGCAAAAGTAAAATCAATGAAAAATTCATGCACTATATTTCCACTACCCTATCTCAACCGCAGAAACTTATGCTGTTCAAAATCTACTTACAAAAACATACAGTTTGCAGTTTCAGTAAAACCTTGGCTACTATATCTTCTTTAGGAATAGGTTAGATTGAACTTTAAATTGCAAAAGTAAATTTAATTTGAGCACATTTGACATTGGCTGTAGGAACAGATACTTGTTTCTGTGACAACAGTGAGGTGGTCTATCAGGTCTGCACTGGCAAGTGTCCGTCACATGGTATGGCCTGAGCATTGCAGCTTGAAAATTATGGATGTTCTGTTCCTATTAGTTGCCCTGAATTCTTGGAAAGATCAAGGTGAAAAGTACTGTAACCTCTTCTTTCTTTGCATTTTCAGAATTTTCTCTGTGCACCTATGATGCAAACATAAGTCCAAGTGTAGACTTATTAAATGTCATCTTTAATGACAGAAATCAAAGTTAAAATGATACTAACATCAAGCCATATCACCCAGAACAAGGAAATAAGAAGCTAGGCTGATGTGATCTTCCCTCGATTCTCACCTGTTTGGTTTTTTTGCTACATGAGCAAATACGGCAGGTACATATCCCACCTGAGAGACAATGTGAAACTTCAGTGAGAAACTAAACACAGTGAATTCAGAGATCATTTAAGTCTCTCAGTAGTATATGGATCAAATTTCTACAATTCAAACTTCCATTACAAAGCTAGTACACTACTCTGATGTTTATTATTGACACTAATATTGTACAAATTAGAGAAGAGGAAGAGAAGGATAAAAGTGATAAGCACTTGCCTTACTTCCCCCAAAAGTTGAAAGTTCTTCAAAGCCTATTAAATATTTGAGATAAACAAAAAATTCTGATTTCTGTCTTACAGAAAATCTTGGTATTTCAGCAATTGCAGACACACGAAATTGCAACGAAAAATAGAATAAGAAACTGTGAAATCAATTTTCAAAAAAGCATTACATAATAATGTATTAGGAACAAAGGAGACAGAATGACAGGGAAAAAATAGGAGAGACCAAAATTTCATATTGATTTAACTTGGCAGAAAAATGAAGACAATAATAAAGATCAAAACCTAACCATGGAAAATTTTTATTTAGCAAAAAATTATTTTTTTATAGAGAATTCCTGAGGTGGCATAAAAATTCTCTGTGATACTCAGCAAAATACTCAGTGAGCTCCAGAAATGCCTTAATGATATTTAAGCTTTCTAACTAAAAATTTCAACTAATTCCAGCAATAGAAGATTGATATTATTGACTAAAATATTAATTTACATTTATGTATTAATAATTACACATGGTAAAAGCAATTACACTTTACTATCTATGAATTTTTGGGGCTGCACAGAATTTTATATCAATGATGCAATGCTTCAAACATAGCTTGAAATAATTACTCTGTGGACTGTGACATTTGAGTTCTGAAATACAGTCAAGAGGAGGAATAGACACTTGACATTGTATATGGACATGCTCTAATGGATCTCCATGTGCCATCATAGAAATCCTGTATGGGTTGGTATGTGATATCATAACTCCTAGAAAATTTATTATGTTAATGATTGCATGGTATTATCAGAACTGCCAAGGATTCTAGACATTTCCTCCATGGAACTGCTGGGTGTAGCTGTGCATCATACTGCAGATTCTGTGCTTCCCCTGTCAAGATATAAGTTGATCAATTGGACATTAGAAAGAAATTCTGTCATTTATCCAGTAAAAAGCTAAACGGAAACAAAATTTCTGATGAAGTTTGAGCATCCATTAAGCTAAATTTAGCTAAATTTATATCAATATCTTTGCTAACTTTCTTATCAAAACAAGCCAACCTTTTCTGGATGCTACCAAATTATTCTGCTGAGCAGTTTCAAATAATAACAACTGGGACTATAGTGTTTGACTTTATTCCCTATTTTCCTGTTCTAATTAAACTATTTGTGAAAAGTCAGAAAATTCCATTCTAGGGACTTATATGGAAACTATGAACAACTATTTTAGAAACCTTCAATGAATAATAACTAAATACGTGATAAGTTACTACAATAAAAGTTAATATCATTAGCTATGACTGACTTCACGTCCTGTTGTTCATATGTATCACATAGGACTGAAAACAATGGCAACAAAAATAAAGTGAAGGCAGGCACAGAAAATTAATACAATTTATTCTACATTTTTTACCACACTGCTTATCTTTCTCTAGTTTCCATGTAGTTTGACAAAAATAAACAGTTGCACTGATAGTGCTTGTGATTGTATTTTGGCACATGGTACTGATGCCACTGTCAATGCATTATTGTGGTTATATTGTTTCAGGTGATCCTTCACTACTCACAGATAGGATTGCAGAGGTCACCTATGAGTTTGAAAGCCATTGTTTTAGGAAATGTGTTGTACCAACACCGCAAACCTGATTTCTCTGCATATTCCAAGAAAAAAAGCAGCCAAAGCAGTGGCAGTACAAGCAGCTTCCAACATGACAAAGTGGATGAAACTTTTTGGAGAAGTAAGGGAATAGTTCCATCTCTATTTTGAATATTGGTCATTTGCTGAGGTTGCTTAAAATGGTGGCAATTAACATAATATATTTTTCTAATGAGGACCTGGGTCAGCAGTTGGACTGATGCACCACCAGTTCACTTTACAATAATCAGCTACAGATAGGTGATAAAATCATTATCTGTCAGCAATAAAATTAATAAAGAAAATTAATCTGCTTTAAGGTGCATACCTCCATAAACACCTTTTAACTTTAGTCATAAGACCCTAATCAACTATTATTGTTTCATCCTAGCAATAGTTAGCTTCAGTAGTGTGCATCAACACTATGCATTCAAAGTCATTTCTCAAATGGGGACAAGTACTATAATTTCATTAATTTGCATTTATATTCTTATAATTTGATTCTGGTTTATGTTTATCTGACAAAGTTGCACTGAACCTTCCAGGAAGGTGCCAATTTACTGAAGATCTCTGGGAAGTGTATATTCATGTTCATCATGACAGATGTGATAGCATCTGTCAAGTAGCACACTCTGTCCATTCAGATCATGGCAGCATTTGCTGTAATTCTAGGACTGGGGTTTTTTCTAGGAAATATATTCTATATCTAACTTTATCCTATGAGAATGGATTATAACCAGATATTGCAGTATCCCTGACAGTTTTTTTTTCCCTTTAAATCCAAAGAGCTAACTCTGAAATGATTAAGTCTAAAGAAACAGCAAACAAAAATAATTATATACAAGCCACAGTCCCATAATCATAGCATTTTCTTTGCATTATAATTAGTCTCCATTGAATTTCTCATTTTGAGTAAAATGCAAGAATAAAGAAAATCCCAGTAACTTGCTAATTTGCTCTTCTTACTCCAGGGTTGCATAATCATACAGCATGATTCTTCTAGTTTTGCCTGCTATTAACTATTACCCTAATGGGACTTGTATTTCTTTCACTATTAGGCTCAGAAAAAAGTTGAGCAACCTATAAGCCTGACCCTTAAAACAATTGTCTAGCTTGAGTTAAAGAGGTCTAAAAATTCTAAATGGCTCATCTTCCATTCCAGAAGGAACATTGCTGATGCTGAAGCTAGTAAGGGAAGGGAGAAGCAGCTCGTTATTAATTGTGTTGTTAATGCAATCAGTGCCCTCTTCATGAATTCTCTTTTGTAGATTTCTTCCAAGCAAGGCCCAATTAAGATACATTAATTCAAATGCACATAGAACATGCGAGTAAATTAAAACTCTGGAGGATAGTTCCTATTCTGTGAGAGGATGGCACATATACCATTGTCCCAATCACAGAATCACAGAATTGTTGAGATTGGAAGGAAACTCTGGAGATCACCTAGCCCAAAATCCTGCTCCAAGCAAAGTCTAGTAGAGCAGGTTGCCCAGGATATTGTCCAGGGTTGGAATATCTCCAAGGATAGAGACTCCACAGTCCCCCTGGGCAACCTGTTCCAGTGCTTCACCCTCACAATAAAAACACAGGTTTTTCTTATGTTTAAATGGAATTTCTCATATTTCAATTCATGCCCATTGTCTCTTCTTCTTTCACTGGGTACCACCAAGAAGAGTCTGGCTCCATCTTCTTTACACCCTCTCATCAAGTATTTACAAATATCAACCAATGCCCCATGCCCCCAACCTTTCTTCCAGGCTAAGCCAACCCAGATGTCTCAGCCCCTCTTATAATGACAGATACTCCAATCCTTTAATGTACTTTGTTGCCTTTTGTTAGACTTCCTCCAATACGACACTCTCTCTCTTGTACTGGGGAGCCCAGAACTGGAAGCAGCATTCAAATGTGTCTCACCAGTGCTTAATAGAGGGCAAAGATCACCTTCCTTGACATGCTGGCAATTTTCTGCCTAATGCCGTCCACCTGGTCAGCCTTCCAACCTGGACCAGTACATGGGGTTACGCCTTCTCAGGTGCAGGTTTTTGGCATTTTCCTTTGTTGACCTGCATGAAGATCCTGCCTGCCAATTTCACCAGCCTGTTGAGGTTCCTCTGAATGGCAGCACAACCATCTCGTCTATCAACTACTCCTCTCAGTTTTGTATCATCTGTAAACTTGCTGAGGGACCACTCTGTCCTACCATCCAGGTCATGAATGAATCTGTATGGGACCCAATATTGACCCTGGGGGCATACTGTGTGTGACTGATCTCCAGCCAGACTTCAAGCTGTTCATAACAACACTTTGAGCCTGGCAGTTCAACCAGTTTTCAGTCCACCTCACTCTCCACATATCTGGTCCATACTAGACTAGATAGACACCCTTCACCAAGGATATAGAAGAACAATTTCTTGTCCTTTCTTTGTATAGATCTCTCCTCTAAAGTCCAGTAAAGGCATTTAAAATAGCCTAGAGGAAAAGTCTGGGGTTTAGTCTGGAGAAGAGGAGGCCGAGGGGAGACCTTATCGCTCTTTACAATTACCTGAAAGGGAGTTGCAGAGAGGTGGGTGTTGGTCTCTTCTCCCATGTAACTAGTGATAGAACGAGAGGAAATGGCCTCAGGTTGCACCAGGGGAGGTTTAGAATGAATATTAGGAAAAATTTCTTTACTGAGAGACTGGCCAAACATTGGAACAGGCTGCCCAGGGAGCTGGTGGAGTCACCATCACTGGAGGTGTTCAAAAAACATGTAGACGTTGCACTTCAGGACATGGTTTAGTGGGCATGGTGGTGTTGGGTTGATAGTTGGACTTGATGATCCTACAGGTCTTTTCCAACCTTAATGATTCTGTGATTCTGTGATTCTGTCTCTTTATACTACTTATCACACTGCTTTTGAGATAAAGTGGATTTCTGTTACACTGAAAAGACATCTCATTTATATACCTATTTTGCCTACAACTTCAAGTACAAAAAGTAAACATTCATCTCCATTTATCTCTACCACTGCACTGTTTTGCTTGCTAGGTTTAATGACTTGGTTTAAGACTCTATTCTTTCTTATTTCATTTCCAACTTCTCTACTGTTTACAGATGTTAGATTGATAACATTTGGAGAAGACAAAACAGTATCCCTGCTGTCCCCAACATAGGAGTAAAAGTCAGTCATTGAAAAACTTTCTTTTTTACTATAGAAAAGTTAGTAAAATCAGTCTTAGGAAACTCAGTTTCTTTGTTCAAAACCAAGTTTTCATAATTCTGTTTGATCTTTCTCTAGAATTTTCCTTAGCTCTCTTCCTATTTATTAAAAAAAAAAAAAATTGTTTTATCTCGATATTCCAGTCTTGAGTGCTTGTCTTAAAAAGCTTTACTGAGAATTCACTGAAACTTGCCCACTGTGCCCTAGCAATCTGAATCTGATTTTGTGACCTTTATGTCTCACTTTAAAAATTCCAATCTGTTTTAAATTACTAGCTTAGTTGTTTTTTTTTTCTATTTGCCTGCACCAAAATACTCCTTGTTCACCTCAGCTGTTTTGATCCTCACTCACGTATAGTATGATTAATGCCTAAAGTAGAGATGTGTTAAGCATTTGCTTTGACCAGCTTATTTCTCCACTTTTTTTTTTATTTTCTTTGAGTCTTTTTTGATATGTATGAATTGACTTCACACTGGAAGCTGACAACGGGCTTATGGCAATCTTATTTTCTCCCCCTTTAAAACAGACTTTATCTAAGCAATACCAAATACCATAGCTGCAGTGCAGTACCTTTTCTTCCGGATTGCAGGGCAACCTATTTACTTGAAGTATCAAATGATGGAGAAGCTCATGTATAAATTTTCTTCTCTTTGTAATCAACCTTTTGACCGCCTTGAAGACAATGATTAAGCTATGTCTTAATGTCTATACAGCTTTCCTAGACCGATTTACAAATTATGTTAGTCTGCTTCTTTGATTTTATCATCCATTAATACAAATATGCAATGCTGAGAGAAATAAGAAAGCTAGCAAATCACACATCAATGGATATAAAATACACCAGCTCACTGAAAACATCTTATTTTTTTAAAACATTTTTAAAATATCCTGCAAGCTATAATTAATTTTTATTTAGTTCTCCCAGTTCTAATAATCACTCAGAAACTGATATTAAAGCTATTGTCCTTTTAATACTTGTGTCTAAATAGATTAATTTATACTTGGTTTTGAAGTCTCAGGACTTTCATTTTCTGAGAGAAAATTAATATTTCAGATATTTGCAGGAAATTTTGTCCCTTTAAAATTACCATCTAAAACAAATGGAAGACCTACATATTATATATTTCAAACATTAATTTTGTAGATATTGCAGCCATTATATAAAATTGGTATAGATATTGTTGTTTCAAAAAGGAAATGTCTATAGGTATTCTATATCTGTGAGGAGCTGTATGTGGAGGACAATATTATTTTCCAACTGCAAAATATCAAAAACTTACATCTAGGTCACAAATCCTTAACAGAGCTCCAGCCTGAGATGGCTAGTTTGGAAAGAGTGCAAACAATGGTCACAAATAAACATCAGTGAGAAATAAAAGATACATTTTTTGTGAACACTCCAACATAAATATTATGGACCCTCTGACATGATACTTGCACAGGCAAAAATTCTGCTAGTCTTTCTGGATCATGTTTAGGGTGCTTGATTGAATGGCATCAACTATATTTCTATTTTCTGCTAATTGTTTCAGTAATTCATTGACACACTTATTCAATAAAGAAAATCATTGGTATTAGCAAATCATGTCCAGCAGTCCATGCCTTCAATTCTTAACTTTATGGTGCAAATTGGCTAAAACTAAAAATAGCAAATTGGCCATTATAGTGGATTGATAAAACAGCTCTCATTCACTTATAGAATCATAGAATGGTTTGGATTGGAAGGGACCTTTCAAAGAACATCTAGTTCAACCCCCCCTGCCAGAGGCAGGGACATCTTTCACCAGATCAGGTTGCTCAAAACCCCATCCAACCTAACCTTGAACACTTCCAGTGATGGGGCATCCACAGCTTCTCTGCGAAACCTGTTCCACTGTATCACCACCCTCATTGTAAAAAATTTCTTCCTAGTGTCCAGTGGAAAAAGGCCCTGGTAAAATGTCTCTCTCTGTTTTTCTTATAAGCCCTCTTTAAGTATTGAAAGGCTGCAGTAAGTTCTCCCTGGAGACTTTTCTTCTCCAAGCTAAATAACCCCAACTCTCTCAGCCTTTCTTCAGAGGTGAGGTGTTTCAGCCCACTGATCATTTTTTTGGCCCTCCTCTGAACTCACACTAAAAGATCGATGTCTTTCGTGTACTGTGGCTGAAAAGGTATCACCAGAAACAAGACATAGTCAGGCACTCAGAAAATGAAACAAGCTGAAAGAAGGCTTAGAACTCCTGGAAAATAATTGTGTTTATGGAAACAAAAGTTTGTGACCATTCTTTACTCACTGATACCCTCTTCTAAGCAATATAAGAAATTATGTTATCTTGACAATCAGAGAAGAGACTACGCTGAAGTAGTAGTATCTATCTGCCTAGGTATGTCTAGATTTGGAAGAAGGCATTTTTTCTTAAAGAATCGGCTACCACATTTTCTCTGAAGCATCCTTAGTGTTCATAACCCCAAATGAAGAACACTTTCTAAATTATCAACTTGAAGCCTTCAGCCTGGATAGGACTCAACAGAATATTTTTTTTTCCTGAAAAGTTTTTGAATTATTAATGTTCTTAGAGAAAAATCAACCTCGTCAACTTTTCTGTTCCAAAAAAACTGAACTGAAAAACATATTAGCCTTCTAAAGATTTCCTATTGTTATTTTTAATTTTTGTTTGATTTGGAAGGTGAGATGTAGCTCAAGAATTTATTTCTTAAAATAAATTTAGGCTTTAATTATTTAAGCCAAGGTTAAAAAAAAAGGGAATGCCATGAAGCTGTACCTGTGAAATGTTCCAATTAACCTGAATGGAATATTTTGTTTGGTTTGCATTTTCTCCCAAATAGTCTATCCATGACAATTAAGATTTTGCCTCTATCATAAATCCAGGGTGAAGAAAGTGTTTTGGTATTTAAAATACTTCTTCAGGGCAAGAAAATCAGATTAAAGTGACAACCAATATGCTGTTGTCATATAGCCCCTAAAATCCTTTCTAATGATCCACAACAAAGCTTTTATTCTTTTCTTTAAAATACATTACTTAGGAACATTCATGTAAAGGGGTACTTGACATTCAGATCCACTGTTTCTTCTCATTAAAGAAGAGGTAAACTCTAGAAACCGTTTTAAATAGAGCATAAAAAAACCCCCTCATTGAATATGGAGATTATCTTTAACAATTTTTCTTTATGGCTGCATTCTTTTCTTCATTGCAATACTCCTACTAGTTCAAATTCCCAAATCAGCCAAACCTTAGTCCTTAGGAACAGAATATCTCTCCATAAATCTTTGTATACAGATATTGATACATCCCTCTGTGTTTTTATGTGTGTGTATATATATAAGTATGTATGTATCTGTGTGTTTTTATTTTTATAATCTGTTTCTCACAGATCCTAGATTAAGAACTGAATTTAAGTAGACTAAATGATTAGTCTTCACAGATATAACCCTTTCTATGTAGCAGCTTCTCTTGAGCTTCCTGTATTTTCTGGAAGAGATAAGAAAAGAGTTAGGCATTTTGGATCTAGAAGAGCATCATAAAACTTGCAGTAGAAGATATCGCAGCCTTGCAATGCAATTCTAAAGATTTGCTGGATACTAACTCCAGTGAATCTGTACAATATTGGAGCTTATATTCAATGATTCTCAGAAATATGTGATGTCACAGAATCACAGAATCACTACGGTTGGAAAAGACCTGTAAGATCATCAAGTCCAAACATCAACTAACACCACCATGCCCACTAAACCATGCCCCACAATGCCTTGTCCACACGCTCCTTGAACACCTCCAGGGAAGGTGACTCCACCACTTCCCTGGGCAGCCTGTTCCAGTGTTTCACCACTCTCTCAGTAAAGAATTTTTTCCTAATATCCAGCCTGAACCTCCCCTGGCGCAACTTGAGGCCGTTTCCTCTTGTCCTGTCACTACTCACTTGGGAAAAAAGACCAACACCCACCTCTCTGCAACCCCCTTTCAGGTAGTTGAAGAAAGCGATAAGGTCTCCCCTCAGCCTCCTCTTCTCCAGATTAAATAACTCCAGTTCCCTCAGCCGCTCCTCATAAGACTTGTGCTCCAGACCCCTCACCAGCTTCATCGTCCTTCTCTGGACACGCTCCAGCACCTCAATGCCCTTCTTGTAGTGAGGGGCCCAAAACTGAACACAGGATTTGAGGTGGGGCCTCACCAGCGCCGAGTACAAAGGTACAATCACTTCCCTACTCCTGCTGGCCACACTGTTTCTGATGCAAGGCAGGATGCCATTGGCCTTCTTGGCCACCTGGGCACACTGCTGGCTCATATTCAGCCGGCTGTCGATCAACACCCCCAGGTCCTTTTCTGTGGGGGAGCTTTCCAGCCACTCGTCCCCAAGCCTGTAGCGTTGCCTGGGGTTGTTGTGACCCAAGTGCAGGACCCGGCACTTGGCCTTGTTGAACCCCATACAATTGGCCTCGGCCCATCCATCCAGCCTGTCCAGATCCCTCTGAAGAGCCTTCCGACCCTCGAGCAGATCAACACTCCCGCCCAACTTGGTGTCATCTGCTATATCCAACTAGCCAAATCACCTTCTTTGTGTCCATTTACATTTCTGTCTGTTTCATCTTGAAGGTATCCAGAAATCAGTATCTCCTTATACATCTGCAATGATCTGCAAGAAGGACATCATCTGGGAGGGTTGAAACTGTCTCCTTTGGAAACTCTTTGGAAGTAAACTATTCATTATCTTTTAAAATACATTACCTGTGGCTAGAAAGCAGAGGTCACTGAATAGATCAAGATACAATCTGTTCTGAGAAAGAATACTGACATAGCACAATTTGTTGTTCAGGTAAAGGAAGAGAATTAGAACTTTTTTCTTTATTCTAATTTAACACAATGAGGTAAGTGGAGAAAAGGGAGAGCCAGAAAGAAATATGGTGAGCCTCCACAGCAGCAAGCACTCATGACCAATTTACTCCCCTTAGAGTAAAGAGGAGTCTCTATGAGAGACCCGCTCCCCACACCTGATAGGAGGAAATTGATTAAAAGTCTCCACTGTGTGTGTATATATATATATACACACATATATATTGCGGATATTTTTGACAAAAAAGCCAAACAAACGAACAACTTGTTAGAGACAAAGGCATTCCTGGACATGACTACTCCTTCTGACAAAAGTTAGGCTGAAACAAACCTTTCCATGAAGGCTTTTGCTTTTGACAAATTGGCATTGTTTGACTAAATGATCTACAATGCCAAAGCCTCATTTCTCATTTCATTCCTAGGTTTCAGACCAAAGGACTAGCTTCATTTCATCTTGTGTTAGGTGTTTAAAAGTCAGGCATCTAAACTAAACCTGGTGTTGAGTTTCCTTATATTGTCAATGGAGAAAAACAGGAACCACATCCATGAAGGTAATTAATTCTTCCTGTCTTTAGCATTGGTCTATGTACCCCTTGTGTCTTTAGTCCCTTCAAATGTTCCTCTCTCTCTCCATTAATTATAAAAGGAGCATGAATACCTGGTTTCAATCAGATGCAGAAGTTTTGAACTGCTACACTAAACTGAAATGGGATTCACGTCATTTTTTGCCATCATGAACTCTAAATTTCATGGTATTTTAAAACTCAGAAAGGTGCAACGGCTCACAGGGCTTTAACCTTGACATTTTTTACATTCTTGATGAAGCTTAAGTGCCTGTGTCAATGCTTATAAATAATGTATAAATATTCAGAGAATGTCATAAAATTCATTTGGTTATAAAAGTAAGGGTACACAGGTGAAGCTCTCACTTGCACATTCAATTTGAGCCTTACCCTAACAAAAAAGAAATTCTCTTTGCTTACCTGCCTGTGTTCATAAACATCTTTCCAGTTGCCTGCAACTCTCAATGTAAAATATCAGCATCACTATTTTTGTCAGGATTTTCAAGACAGGTTGAATGAAAAGCAGAGAGACATCAAGACAGAACCAAAACACTAATCTTGAGATACTAAGAATTTCAATAGAGCTATTTCATTTAAGACCAGATGAGGGTAAGAACCTACAAACTTGTACCTGTATTACTAGAATTTGGATTCTTGAGAAATGTCAAATGACTTTATTTATACTATTCTAAGACTGACATTCTCAAAATAGTTGTTGTTATTAAGTAAATAATTTTCTTTGCCATACTCACTTTGGTGGTTTCCAAATCACAGTAAAGGGGAGTGCATGAGAAAGGGAAGTAGTAACTATTGCTGCTCTCTGAAGAGAGAATCTCTTATTACACTTATTATTAGTGCTGTGCAACTTTGTTGCTTGCAACAGTAGCTGTTAGCAGAAAAGAGTATCTAGATATTCTTTATTTGTTCTTAACAAAAAAGTATATATGGTCGACATCTAATGATTACCTGAAAAAGAGCAGACACCTACTGTACAGTGTCACGTTGAGTAGCTAAGAAAGGGAGTTATAGTAAGAAATAAGCTGGGCATGTCTGTTTGCTAGTACCAAGCTTTCTGGAGCAATAGATGAAAGAGGAAAGAGGCAGTTCAGTGATTTGATAGAACAAATAATCAAGAAGATGCACTTTAAACAGTTTCCAAGGTAACTGGTTCTGAGGCTGGCATCTATAAATATGGGTACAAACAGGTTTCCAACTCTGAGACAGAAGACAACCAATGCAAAATAAATAATTAAAAGAGAGGATAGTTGAATGAAAGAACAAGAAAAATAATGCTTAATGAAAAATATTAGTAGAAGAAATGTATCCAAAAAAAATTACTGCATATTAGTGGTTTCAGAAAAAAAAATGCTTTCACTTCCATTACATACAACTGGGTAAAAGATAAGTGTATGGTTTCACATTAAAAATGACTTTTTCACAAATACATCTATTATTTATTAATGTAGCATTTGTTAATATTTATTGCTTAAACTTTGTCCTGGTTAAGTATCAGTAAATTGAGAAGAAATATTTGTGCAAAATTTCAGATTTTCTTTAACATAGTCATAATTAGTACCTAATAGATTTAGACCACAGATGATTGGATACTACTGCAGGCTTTAATATAAAGAACATTTGAATATTTAGCATAGCAATTGTTATCAAACACATTCAAACAACAATGCCTTTCTCAAACAGCCAGTACCTAAACAGCACTGGTAGTGTGCTTTGTTTAAAAACTAATGTTGCTTTTTAACATTTTAAAGTTACAATAATTAGTTACAGAAAAGTTTCTAGTCATTTAGTTTAAGGGGTTAACAGGTCATTCTGAAGAATTAAAGTATGTGTCTCACATACATGACTATTTTAGAAGCATCTATATTTACAAACAGATCTGCCTCATTTAAAGCCTTAATTCTTTCCTACTGCTTTACTTGTTCAAGAATCCTAATGTTAAAGCACAACTTTTGTATATAATATTCATACAGGAATACATAGATACAATTCTTAGACAGGTTTGTACCCTGTCTGGGGGTTCCTAGCCTGAATGACATAAGACAGACATCTTCAAAGATGAACAGCTTGTTCTTTAGTCATAAAGTAACATGTCAGACAAATACATCAGACCCTATCCTCTACAGGCTCAATGCAGATAAATAAGCAACTGTGTAATATGCATGCAGTTTATCTCCTGCAGCATGTGTATTAACATCTGATACTAGCTAGTGAGGTGCAGTATAGACATACATTACCAAAGCTTTAGAGAATTCTGAATGAACAAAACAAAACTTATGCAGCACATTCTGTCAGTATTCAGGCCCTATTCATAACAATGTAAAAACCCACAAATACAAGTTTCGACTTTGAAGCTTTGCTTATAATCTTCCAGTAACTCAAACACAGGCAAATCTGGTGAAGGCTACTGGAGCTCCAGCCAGCATTTACTTGGAGCAGAAGAGACTCCATGAAACTCCATGAGTTGGGGTATTAGCTTGGAGAAGAAAAGGCTCCAGGGAGACCTTATTGCAGCCTTTCAATATTTAAAGGGGGCTTATAAGAAAAACAGAGGGAGACATTTTACCAGGGCCTGTAGTAACAGGACAAGGGGGAACAGTTTTAAGCTGAAAGAGGGTAGATTTACATTGGACACAAGGAAGAAATTTTTTACGATAAGAGTGGTAAGACAGTGGAACAGGTTTCCTGGAGAAGTTGGGGATGCCCCAACATTGGAAGTGTTCAAGGTCAGGTTGGATGGGACTTTGAGCAACCTGATCTAGTGAAAGATGTCCCTGACCCTGGCAGGGAGGTTGAACTAGATATTCTTAGAATGTTCCTTCCAATCCAAACCATTCTATGATTCTATGAAACTCCTGTATGAGGTTATGAGGCATGTTACAGATAATTAAATGTGGTATTTGCCTGTTAATTTCGTTTATATTCATCAGTAGGGTCCCTATATATGGATGAACACATGCATTTTATTCTATAAGATACCACAAAAGAGACTTGAATCATTCTGAAAGACGCAGAGACTTTATAGAGTGCAAGAGAACTGTTTCTGTGTCCCAGTCTCTGACATGTAGGAGATGAAATATGTTTATACAATCTTATTAGGACTTCTAAAATGGTATCTTTTAAGAATACATTTTAATTTCTATATAGTCACAGATATAACAAACTGTGAGTCTGCATATGCTTTCCAATTATTTATGTACTCTCAATATTACTACTATACCCATTCTTAGCTGTAGTCAAAAGGAGGCTGTAGCTGTCACATATGGTGACACCAGTTCCTGGCACAAGGCTCTAATGCAACAGAGAATAGGTTTCAAAACCGGATAAAAAGTAATAAAAATGTGAGTGTGCAGAAGTCCTATATACTCAAAGGCCTCTAGTTTACCAGGACATTTCAGTTTGAAAGTAGTATTATATTTGCAATGGCCTGAAAAACATCGACAAAGAAAGAATAAAATTGTCTACAAGAAGAGTGCTTGAAGCAAAATTACATGACTTTGTAAGTAAATTGGATGTGTATTTGTGTGCACATTCAATTCATATATATACACACACATATATATACACATGCGCGCGCACACACACACTCTGCTTAGGCTATCTAATATTGCTATAAGTGCAAGAGATCAAGTGAATAGCATTGTTGATATAGGATGTCAATCTAGAAAACTACATTTTGTCTGGGCTATGAATTCATCAGAGAAATATTCCCCTAAATTATGAATATTATTATTGATCCTTTATTTTAAAAAACGCTTTTCCAAAGGCTGCATTAGCCTTTCCCTTATGATTTGCCTGAAATAAAGCGTGCTCGTTGTGGGCCAATACCTACTTCAGCCCCAGTACTTTTGATGTCACAGCAAAAGGATTTTTCACAAACATAGTAAAAAGAATGACCAAAAACCACCAGTCACATTGTCATGTAAAACAAGCAACTTTGAGCCAAAACAGGTTTGACAAACTTCCCAAAAAGATAGATGCAGAGTTGGCTCAAAAGACTCAAGTTATTAAGGAGAATTTTGTGCATGTGTGTGTTAGCAACATGAACATAACATCTGCATGCACGTTCATGAAACTAAAAGCAACTTGAAATATTCATGTTTTTTGGTCATTTAAAGATTTGACTTTCAAGAGTGACAGTTCTCTATATTTTTCTGCTGCAGTTAGCAGAATTTAGGGGAAGAAATAGAAGGAAAGGAAAAGGAGAAGAAATCAGTTTTGAAATGTGAATCTCCTTCTGGAGACTTCTGATTTTACACCAAATGCTGTTGCTAACTGCAGTTGCAAACAATGTAACAAATCAGCTTATGATTAATAAATTATTAGGAAAACGCAGGTTGTGGAAGAAAAACAAGTGAAACACGTGTTTTTGCCTAGATTTAGTACGCAAAGAATAAAATTGATTCTCTTTTCTGTGTCCTGAAAAAAAAATCAGCCTCGAAGGCAGTTTAGCCAGCCCAGGCCAAAGATACTTGCTACAGCACCCCAGGTTATTTGTTCCAAACAACAGGATAAACTTTGCCCCATAAAACCAAATTTGACCCTTTAAAGAGACATGGCATAAGGCTGACAGTAGCATCAAAGTACTTCACAAGCTGCTGGAATCTGGCTGCCTAAACTCCTTCTAGTGTATGAGGTACTGCAGTGATGAAGGTCAGTAAAAGCGTGTTAGAAAATAATAAAAGCAACGATCTATGGAGAAATGAAAGCTGAATCAGAAGAAATAATGTAGTATTACAAAATTCTCCTGGAAGTTCGTCTTTATTTCATGTTCACAAACAACAATTAAGATGGTATATTTAAGTGTATCACAAAATTACTCAAATAAGCCAGGAGACTTTTCTCACCTCGAAAAACTGAAATTTATCTGTTTAATGCCAATATCACCTATGAGCATTTCAGATTTTTGTTGAAGATTAATCTTTAACAAGGGTTTATTACATAAGTTTTACGTTTCTCTTTTCTGTTTGTTTTGGGTAACAGATTTTTTTGTTTGTTATTATTGTTAAGATGCATTTTAAACTTTCAGGGTATACCTGTTCAAAGTGAAGGTGGAGGAATGGAATTTCCTGTTGTTGTAGGAGTAAAGACAATGCACAAAAGAAAAGAAAAAGGCAAAGGCAAAAGCAAATAAGTAACTCTCTGATTATTCAACAGTATACTTCCATGAGAATTTCTTACACATCTCCTTTTTATGTTCAAAAATAGTAAAGCATAGTAGGCAAGACTTGTCACCTCAAGATGGTTTGAGCATGGAGGTAACAGTTTGCAAAAAGTGCAGGAGCCCAAGTTTTTTGGTGCCTGAGTATCTAATACATAGAGAAGCACTCAGATATTTAGGTATTTTCATAGGTAGATTTTGCACTAATGTGCATAGCTCCTCCTAATATGTTTATAAGAGAATGTTAGATACATACTATAACATACAGGATGTATTTAGTTCATTATTAATGTCTTCCTACTGAAATCAAGGTAGCAAGGGCCTGTGTGAAGAAAGCTATTGTGTTCTGCTAAACCCAATCAAAAAATAAGCAAGCGTTAACATGTAGAGGGAAGAACAAACAGGAAATCAGAGTTTAGGCTGGATCAATTCCATTCTAGGACAAGGAATCTAAGATAGAATATAAACATATATTGTTTATTGTTATAATACATAGTCGTCTTAATGTTTAAAGGGGACAGACAACCGTTTGGAAGCTGGTATGGAAAGCCTACAACTAAAAATTCTTAGAAGTCTTGCTCTGATACGCATCAGGAAGAACAGAAGTAGCCAAATTCATATGTGATCCTTTTCAAAATGCTTAATTCTTACAATTAACAGCATCATATTTCCATCATGTTTTTGTGTACTCTTGTGTGAGCCCAGAGAGCTTAATTCCATGATGTTGTTGCTACTACTGCTCACAAAAAGTAACATATCAAGGAAAATCTGATTCCCAGCAGGGGGTGATTAATTAAAAACATCAGAATACATCAGAGGGAAATAAATTGAGTGCATAAATGTGTGTGTTTGGCCTTTTTTATTATTATTGACTCTATCCCTCTCTTTTCTCCCCTCTTTCTCAGTCTCTAAGATTTACAAAGGAAATAAAGATGAAATATACCAATTTAACCAGCTTTCAGCTTGATAAGTTCATCAGCATGAACTTAATGGAATGAATGGAAATGAATTTTAGAAGTTTCTTCAAGCAAGGGTTTTTGTCACTGCACATTTTCTGTCACTGCATGGCTTGAATTTTGGAAAAAAACCTGATGGATCTTTGATATATTATTTCTATAAGTGTGAAACCTGTGAAAGATGCCACACTTAGAACCTACAAAATAAAACCCTTTAGTCTTTCAGAGAAAGTATGTACAACAGTTTCAAACTTCAGAGGACTCCACCACCCACACTTTTCATTCTGAAATAAACAGTCTTAAAAACGAAGTAAACAATCTTAACCTCTGTTTCATTTTGATACGAGCTCCTCTTTAAAGACAGCTATGAGACTCACATAGTCCTGACTGTTGCATCAGCTCTTGCATGGTGAAATTATAACCATTGTGCAGGGCATCCTGAGGATTTTCCTGCTTACTTCTCTCTATAGCTATCAGACAATAACGCTCCTATTACTCCTGCTTTAGTGTTTATTAGAGGGTGATTGGGGGTGGGGGGCAGGAAGAGACACAGAGATAAGTATAAGAAATACACTTGAAATGCTAAACACAGGCAGCTGTCAAAAAGCCTGTAAAAGCCATAGTAATTTGTCTGCAATACAGGGCCAACCACAGATAACATATATAAACAAAGTAAATGAACCCCACAACAATGAGAAAACAAAGCTCACATATTAAAAACAAAACAACTATTCACAATTAATTTAGGGAGAGACAAACTTAATCTAACTAGATATCAATTAGCTAATGATAGGTCAAACACTGCTGACAGAAGGCTTTATCATCAAGACTTCTTCCCATATTATGAATAGCAGCTCTAGTGGCAGGAGCAGCAAGGGAGCAAGAAAGCTTCAGAGTGAAGACATGCTTTGCAGGCTACCCCTTTCCCAGCCTCCTTCTGCCAGACACTGCCAGACTGCTTTAATGGTATGAGATACAGAGTGTAGAGAGATAATAAGCTGAAAGTGACCAATTTTCTAAGGGAAAAAATGAGACGGGGCTGAGCACCTAACAGCTGCCAATCAGAATTAAATGATACTATGAGGATACTTACCTGACAGTTGATGAATGACAGTATAGCAGGTCTGTACTACTCTTCAATCTACACTTTTGTATGAAAATGGCATTTTAAAAAAAAGAAAAAAAAAAAAAAGGGGGTTCCAAAATATAAATATAGGAAGATGTATATCTGCCATGTTCGAATTCCCTCTCATAACACATGAAAATGGGTAATGAAATACACATTTATTCATACTCCTTATGAAGACTCCCTTTCTTCTAAACACCTGTATTATTTCATAGAATTATTTTAAGAGAATGATCTGATGGGGTTTTCACACTCTCATTCATGCCAAACTTACTACTGCAATTTAATAAGTTCCTAAAAAGCATCAAATGTTTTTATGTTGGGTTTGCTTTCTTTTTTCTCCCCCAGTGAAACTGGCAAAAAAATCTTGACTGGAGACAAATAGCGTACACTATTAACTTGGGAGTCAGGTAAATTCCAGGACCTCAGCAGCAATAAATGCTCTCATGATCCATCTTAAAACAACTTTTTCATCTCTACTGGAATTAGAGTAATTTCTGATGGCAATCTACCATACGATTTATTTTTTCTTTGTCACATAATCCTGTACTATTTTTAATTTCCATAGCAATCCTCAAAGTTAGCCTATTGTGAGGAGGTAATGGATTTTCATGTGAAAGACTTTACACTGTACTGAGGAATAAAGAAATTTTGTGGAGACATAAGTGAGAAGACAAGCTATGATATCAGCATTGCAATCTCTTTATGATAACATTTCTAGGATTTGTTAAGGTGGGTTTCTACTGTGGTAGGATTCCATTTTAATTGCCTAATTTAATTTTACAGTAGTCTCAAATAATATATTTCCATAAGTACGTTCATATCTTTTTTTTTTCTCTCTTTCCTGTAAGTTAGTCTCATGTGATTTCTATTAAAGTGATGCAGAAAATAAAGGTATTGTGAACTGTTGTCCTGATGACACAAATTAAGTGTGAAAACAACAACAAACATGGCTATGGTCCTTGAATTTAAAAATGCTGCTATTATTTCACATTATCTTTTTTTTTTAATTTAACCCACCTGCTTGTAAACCAGAAAATTAAATGACCCATCACAGTATGGAGGAAAAACTGTAAACTCTCCTCAGTTCACAGAGAGTAGTCAGGGGGAAGAAATGACATGTTTTGTTCCTGGGATTGCTATAAAGTATTAGATGACCTTCTAGGTATGACAGAGCACACAGTACTAGCCTCTCAACCTCAAGGGCAGATGCATATTTTTATTTCATACTGGCTGTGAGAATTGGAGAAAATTCCTGACTTAGAATTCTCCAATGAAAGCTTCCTTGCATCCTTCAGCCTTTTCTCCTCCGACACATGTAGGAAAAAGAGTAGGAATCCAGCTCATCTCTCTTTGGCATAAGACATTGCTTCCTTCACAGATAATTCAGAAAGAAAGATACTGACCCTTTGTTTAGAAGGAAAAATGTGGGAAAGGGAGGTCAGAGAAGACAATGCAAATAAAACCTCTCACAGTCTTTGCTGAGAAGGGTCCTCAGATAGAGAAAGAAAATAATGCTAAATTAAACCTTTCATTTCCAAAGTACTAAACAATTACAAACCATTCCTAACATCATCCACTGAAGTATGTAAATATCATCTCCTTTCTTTTAATACAGAAACCGAAGTAAAAAGAGGTATTAAGTGGCCTGAATTTGTAATAAAGTCACTTGATAAACAGAGATCGAACTCAGGAGTTTTGGACTCCAGCCTTGGACTCAGGCCTGAAGGTGTGATAGGTCTAACAAACAGAAGAAAAAAAAGGGTAAGCTCCTGTAATGGCTGATACAGTTTTCACATCATTAGCAGAGCCCACCTAGGTAGCAAAAACAAATAACGGATTGCTGATAGAGGAGCGATTATATACATGCTAACTCACAGTCATGGGTTCAGAATAAAACCACCTTCTCCTGAGCAACCCTTTTCACATCCTGTTAGTAAAGAGCTACACTGGGAATCAGGTAATAACGACTGTTACCTACAGTATGACTTCCATTCACCATTCCCCTCTCGCTTGTCAGAAGGCAGGAAGGGTGAACTGAAGCCAAGGGAGCCTAAACCTTTTATATCCTCTTACCATAGGGTAAGTCCAAAAACCAGCATGCCACCAGCTGCATATGTATAAAAGTTACAGGACTTTTTAAAAAATCTATCTCTATATGGATATATTTTTTCTCAGTGAAATCCACAAATAACTTCATAACAGAATACTTAATGAAGTATATAATAAACAGCTTACATATTCAAAGTCTGATTATTAGTAGGCTGTGATTGCAGGCTAAAAGGTAAAGATACAGTTAAATATACAGTATATGGTGGTGCTTTTCACTTTAAGCTTCACTCATTATAGGTACTTTTGCTGCAATGTACATAGCTTTTTTACTTAACATGTTTTCTAACTCAATACATCATTTAACAGTACAGATGGGCAAACCCCTTCTGTTAGAACCAAAACTCTCCAAGCAAGATATGTGGGAAAAGGCAGGTCTAACCTCTAACATCATGAAATTAGCTTGATAGGGTCTATTCGACCGGGTGTGTGAACAGTTGGAGCAAGCTGACAGCAGGGATGAAACGAGACTGCATTCCTGGAGCCCTTTACAAGGCCACAGTCAGGGCTGGCTGCAGAATAATGACTGGAGGAGTTTCTGTGCACCATTTCCAGAATAAAGGCAGCAGGTGAGCAATGTACAAAGCTTGACCTTAGCTGCCAAACTGTCCAGCTCTCTTCCATGTCAGGAATTATCCTACTCCCTTTGCCAAGTCCTCAATGGAGGCACAATCTGTCTGATCCTTCATAATTTTTCCAGACCTTACCTTCACTGACAATTAGCCTCAAGCTTTTACTCAACTACCAAATTTTCCTGGGTTTTTGCATCTGAAAATGGAGACCTGCAAGCCTACCGAGTCTTTCATACACTTGTTTCTACTATCCCTGAAACATCAGCAAAAACAGTGACTACACTGATAAGCATGTCTACTACAAAACAAAAAGTGGACTCAGGTGATTTGCAGACAGTTTGGAGGACTGTTGCTCTAAAGCAGCGATCTTCCAACCAGCAAAAATATTTCTGAATGTAACATGAAATACTTCTGTAATCCAACTGAATCTGAAGACTTAATCTGGTCCGATTTCTTGTTAATCACTCCCTTTATAGTATCTTCCTGTCTCTGCTTCCTGATTCCTCTTATTTTGGCAATGTAGTTACTAAACATAATGATGGTACTTCTATCTCAAGAAGGATATGAGCTACAAATCCCTGCCAGTTCAGACGAGTATCACTGTGCATGCCATGTTCACATATTTCACTCTAGACTCACTACTGTCATAAACAAGATACTGAGCATATTTCACCCTAGACTGACTACTGTCACAAACAAGATACTGAGGTAAATGATTCAGTGGTGGCCATGATTATATTCTAGCCACTTGCTGCGATTTACTTAAATTAGAGGTATCTATATTGGAGAATTTTTGCTTGTTCTAATGTCACAACTACAAAGGTATAGAACATATTCCTAGGTTTGTATTATTTTAAGCTCATCAGACAGACATTTTAATACCTTTCTAGGACAAAGTTGTAAGGCTTATATGTTTTAGAAACCAAGTCTAAAGAGTCAATATAATTAGACTCTCCTAGATTTTATTTAGCTAGAAATAACCCTAAACTATCACCAATACATGTTCTCCTAAGTAATGAGAAGATCATCATAAACAGAAAGAAATTTATAGTGTGTCCAAAAAACATGAAGTCATTAACGTTGGTCTACAGTGTTGGAGAATGAATTTGCAATTGGTGTACCATGATGGCAATAGCAACCACAAGCCAAATTCTTAACTTCCATATGGTCACTCAGCATGGCTGGAGTACTGGAGTGCTCAGGCAATTTCTTGCTAACAAAGCACTGCTGGGAGCCATAACCAACCAGCTGTCATAATTTAGACTGTGTTTGGCATAGGATCAGCCCCAGGGACAGAAAGCCACTATTATTCCTTTGTGTAACTTTGTTGTGAGCCTACAGAACTCATCTTTGTCATAAACAACAACCAAAGAAAAGCCCATACATGCATTAAAACCAATGCCTCACACACTCATTGGAAGTAGTTGATTTTTATGAAACATTTAAGAAAAAAAATACTTCAACATACTTATCTTTTGCATGTTTTTTCCCTTACAGAGCAGCTCAATTGATCTATACAGTGACACATCATAGTTACTGAAAATCACAGTTTTCTCAGAAATCACAAGGGAACCAGGTAAATTCCAAAGCCTCAGAGGCTTAAAAAACTGTGGGTAGAAATTAGGCTGAGGGAAATAAATGTACTTTGTTTGGGGTTTTTTAAAGTCTTTTTTTTTTTTTTTTTTAATCTAAAACACTGAAGTCTATATATTTGTATTTGACAGTATGTTAATTTGCAACTGGTCTTGTTAATCCTTGTAACTCAGCTGTGTTGTCAGCCACATACAGATTAAGAATCTGTTCTACTCTGGAGTTTACTGTGACCCCTACAAATACTTGCTAATGTGTGTGCTTTCCACAGAGAGGCAAAAGGCTCCCTTGCTTGATTAGTTTATTCTGCACAAAGAAAGTAATCTGAACAAGGTTGCTATGCCTGCTGGGATACAGACTTTGGAGACATCCCAAAGAATGCACAGACATCTAACTGTATCTGAACAGGCATATAACTAGTGATAATCTCCCATATGTCATGATGATAACCTCAGGCAGGGAGAGAGAAAGAGACTGCACTAAACATTATATGTTTCTCTACAGTAAGATCTGGGGAAAGTTAAGCTCTTTTCCCTTAAAGCAGTCCCTTCATAATTAGCTTTTAATTATATCATCTATCTTCATTTATGGTCTTTTAAATGTATATTTATTATTATCTTATCCGACAGTTAGCCTTTTTTAGCAAATGACCTTCATCTTCAAAATATTCTTTATGCACAGATCATACTATGTTACAGGAAACAGCTATAAAAACAGAAATTTAAGATGCATGAGAAAACAGGCAGTTGCTTGATAATCATTTACTTTGTAACAGTGAATAGGAAGTAGTACAGCCTGTAATTCTATGATTCGTGTATCTGGCTTTGTAATAAGCCATTGCTACAATTTTTATTGGCATTTCCATTTTGTCATTAAATGTCACTAATGATAGGGATTATTCAGCTCGTATTTCTGGGACCATATTTACAAGAAAGCTAATGAATGGCAGTGAGAAATACTGCAACCATAAGGAAGAGACAACTAACATTCTAGTGCTCAGAAAACACACTCTACTGATTAACACCATCCTTCAGCATCCTGGATGTCTGAACAAATGCAACACCAACAGAGAGGTAACAAGACAGGTGTAGTCATTAAGACTGTTGATGTCTTTTAATATCACATATGTGAAATGTAAAATCAAGCTTTGGGGTGTAAAAGGAATTCTTCATCCCTGAAGTATAAATGACAAGCCAAGAAAGATGCAACCATGAATGGAAGTGCTATATGTGCTATATATGTCCTATATTGTACAAAGAGACAACAGTTCCAAAAAAACCTTAAGGAAGCACTGTTTTGTTACTAGCATTAAAATGTGTTCACAAGCCATTGACCATGGAAGTGACAGCTGCTTGACTAGGATTACTTCATTAGAAGAGTTAAGCAAAAATATTTTAGCTACATTGTAAAACTAAATGTTAAGACCTCAGAACAGGCTTCCTTCAGACCTTAGCCTCGGTTTTAATTGATTGGATTGATCAGAAAAAATGCTCCCTGAGAAAGCAACTGTCCAGAAACAATCTCTCTGGGACAGGTCAGATTAATTTCTACCAACAGTGTTTTTTCTCTCACTTCATTTCCTTTTAGGGAAACACTTGATGGAGGCAATAATCAGCTCCAGCTGGGAGGCTTCTTAATTTTTTTGTTTGTTTATTTTAACTAACTGGGTACTTCTACTACATGGCGATATGAGCACTTCAGCTTCATCACAGTAATATGCAAAATGTAATAAGTCACAGCAACAAGAAAAATTACTGCTTTGTATTTTAATATATACATTTTTAATCACCTTTTCTTGGACCTTTTGTTTTTTGGTTTGCATGTTTACTTTCAGTAAATAGAAGATTAAAAATGATGAACAGAAAACATACTGTATATTTTACAGATATTAAGGCAGGGTAATTAGACTCTGCAGATGTGCTATAGCAATTATTGAACATGAATACTCAAGTAATTACTATGTTAAATACCTTATTCAAATAGGCACAGTACAAATTAAAGCTACCCCAGTTTGTCTGAAATCCATAGCTTGCTCTGAAGTGGCAGTTTTATCTTTTTTTCCTTTCTCTTTTTGCTTTCTTTTTTAACAAATAATATTCATGCTCATTGTTCTAAGTAGAATGGCCTCAGTTTTCTGCCTCTTTGTACCTTTGACATCATACCAAGAAGGAAAGGGGGTATATCTACTCAAGCTACTAAACAGAAACAAATAGACTAAATTAAAACAGACTAACTAGAAACAAAATTTATGTTTAACCCAGTACGAACAGGATGCAGAAACAAGTGGTATAGAGTGTTTTTCCATCCTGAATGTATCCCATTGACTAAAGACAGAAAACTTACACTCTGCCTGACTAAACTGAGTAACAAAGGGTTGTTTGGAATGAAACACACACACATTCTAGTGGAGCAAACCCTGAAATTTCAGGTGTGTAAAATGCCTTCTTTCCCTTCTCTTATCTTAGAATGTTAGTCTATTAATCTGTTTGCTTTTCTATTCATAATAATCCATAAAAATGGGTTATCTTAAATGGTATGGACTGAAAGAGTTCTCCCCTCTGAATATCTCAACATTAAAAAATTCAGACATTCCTTCTAAAGTATTTTCTACAAACTGAGTCACCAGCTAAAACCAAGCTATAACACCACTGCTGTCGCTGTAGGGGTAAGAGAAGATGCAGTCATCGTCTTTCCAGACCAGTCCCTGGATGAATGTTAGGCCCCCAAAGGGACTTAAAAGTAGGCATTTAGCTGTTCAGAATAGCCAAATGTAGTCATTTCTGCATAACATCAGAAGCAAACTGTCTTAGGAAACTAAGGAAATTGCTGACTGCAGGGACAGGTGGCAACTGAGGATTTAAATGTTGTACTTTGACTAAAGCAGCAATTAGTTACCTAAACTATTTGTGGAACAGATGGCATCTTAGGAGAAGAAATGATGGAGACATAATTTCATTTGAGTAATTTTAGATTGGCAGATTTGGGAGGAGTACCATAAAAAATTAATGCAATACTAATTCTCTGTAATCAATATATCAGCACTACAGTTTATCTTAAAATAAGAATACTGTGTAATAAATTCAGGATTACTTCCTTACGCACTTTTTATTATAAGAAAACCATGTTTGGTTCTGGTTAGTACTTGGACAGTATATTTAAAAACAGAGAGTAGTAAGTCATAGTATTGTTTTAACGATACTAGTAGACTGAGTTGGTAACCAGCAAAACTAAAGATACAGTTTTGGTCAACTAGAAGAGAGCAAAAGAAAGAGGACCTGGAATATCTGTATTCTTAAAAGAACATGGGTGAGGTATCCAACTGGCATATACCTCAAAAGGGTAAAAGAGCATTTATAAACTTTCCAAATTTCAGAAAGTATGTACACAATGCTAGAATGAAAATAACACTGAAAATGAAATAAAAATACATTTAGGGAAAAAATCACACTATTTGCTTTAGACCTTTAAAAGTTACTCACCTATTCTAAGCTAAGATATTCATAGAGACTCACTTTATATTCAACAGAAAAGGAAAAAGAGGTTCTCTCCAGAGAACAATTCTGCCAACTATCCCAATCCTACAGTAACTACAGAAGTGAACTAAAAGACTTGGTCAGGTTGCATGACTAGCTTCTGTCCTCTGAAGCTAGGCAAGACAAATGACATAGTTCAGTACAGAAAGACGAGTGATTTCAGATAAATTCATTTGGAGGAATCTGATGATAATGCCTACTAAACTGATGAGATTTGTCTACTCAAATAATTTTTTCTGTTGGAAACTGCTTTTCTGCATATATAAAAAAATATTGGGAGAAATTTCAATTGCAAGGACAAGATACTTTCACTAGACAGCAGGTCTGGAACAGGTTGAGGAAATTAGGGACCCTGAGCACTCTCGCTGTCCATACACTTCCCATATTGCAGAGACTTCATATGAGATCAGGAAATAAAGAGACAAGTGGGGAGAGGAAAGACTTCCACCTTCCACTTCTACCTGACCTTCTGGAAGATTCTTCTCAATTTTATCCTGTGGGAAAATATTGCATTGGGCCTGAACAGATTTTTATGGGGCCCTCTGCCACCCCGCCATCCTCTTCATTCAGAAAGGAGAGAATAAAAATAAATTTTACTTTATTTTTCATCTTAAGGCAGTCTTTTTTTTTTGCTGCATAAATATGAATTTTAGATATTGTCAACCATTCCCAAGGGCTGGAATGAAATGAAGTCACTTGAGAGCTAAAGAATGGCATGTTGTAGGACATCATGAGCCATATGTTATTTGTCTTGGATAATTCCTACTAAATCAGGATCTAAAGGAGAATAATAAGTAGCCATTCTGTGGTCTGGAAGCAAAGGAAGGATCAGACTAGGCTATGAGAGAGTTGCTGGGAAGTCAGAGCACATGTCAAGCTAAGCATCATTGTATCATAAAATTCATGTCATAAAATTAATTCAAATAATTTCTTTAAACTATGGCTTTAATGGCTTTAAACCATAATGAAAGAACTTAAAACAAGAGGACCATAAGACTAATGACAGAGGACTCAACATAAGCGACTAAAGGGCTTAGGGTTAGGTCTAGTTGTATTTAACAACCTCATTATTGTGCAGAAATGACACAAAGGAATCACAGAGATTAGAAATACAATGAGGAAAAAACATTGTATGTAGTTTCACAGTACCCAATTTAAAAAGAAACTTTCCGAGGAATAAAAAAACCCACTCCTCAACCTCAGGCTTGGAACCTAATAATCACAAAGATGTGTTCTCCCTTTCTGAACTTTAAAAGGGATTGTACTGTTCTGATCTAGGGCCACCTAATAAGCACTTACTTCATTGCTATCGGTGATAAATATCAGTGCTAGGCAGATGGAAAGATACAAAATAGATGTTACATCTTTACAATAATATCCAACGACAGAGGAGTCCTGCTGTTGGAGCAGAATCAACATTAAAGACCTGTTGTGGTAGTTTCACCAGCTGTGATTTAAAAGTGATAGGCTTGTATTTTTACAAGCTTATATCATCAGCTGTAGCCATGTGCTAAAAAAACCTGAGGAAATACTAAATGATAAAGATGTTAGGAAAGTAATAATAATTTTGTTTATGTCAAATTATCTGAGAGCACTTAAAAACAGTGCTATTATTAATATTTACATGTCCTGCTTATTTTAAATTTCTGATAAGAGTAACTCCTCCATAAAAATGTTTTGCAGGAAGAAATCTGATAAACATAAATGCTGCATACCCGGATGTGAGAATTTTCTTCTTTATTGTCTGAAAAAGGTAACTGGACCTGACAAATCAATTTTTAAGTTTAAGAAGCAAAACGAAATAGGACACGCATAAAATATATTGTACTATAGCATGTGTGTGTTTCTACAATTAAATCTTCCTAGTTTCAAGAGAATTTTTCAAGAAGCCAGGTTCTAGTATGGTGTAACTACACTTGTTTTTCAAGAATAAAAAGCAAAGAAATCAGCTGAGACAGTTAAGTCTGAAAATAGCTTTTCAAACAAATTTAATAATTTTTGTTTCAACACTACATATTACCTTTAGAGTATAAAACTTCAAGAAGAAACATTTACTTTTAAATAATTAAACATGTTTGGAAAGAACCACTATAGCCTATCAAATAAAACTATACTGCTATAAATATAGCATTAGAAAAGAAAAGCAGCCAGAAAATTGAAGCATCTAAGGAGGATGATGCTAACCACAGCAAGTAAAGAGATGGGATAGTTCCCTTTTCACTTGAAACCGCCTATTTTTACTATAATGCATAACAGGTAACTCTTGCCTCAAAGATCATATTATTAAAAATACAATTGGTTTTCATTAATCTCATCCTCCCCTTTTCGAGAAAATTTTTAAATCAGCTCTGCAACCTCATAAATGCAGGGAAATTCCTCCCTTAATTTGAAAGCCATTAAACTTCAGTGGGGACAGGTCATCCCTTGACATTAGCACATCTTTAAATAAAAGCTAAGATGTATACATATGACTGAAGCAGAAAGTTTTCAAGAAATTTGAAATCTTCAGATAATTTAACCTGGTTAGAAGGGATAAGCTCAAAGGATAAGGAACTCAAAGCTTTAAAACAGTGATCATACCTTGTTTTAGGGAATTATTTCTGTGAACTGCAGTCAGCATGGAAGAGTAATTTTTGCTCAGAAATAAACTCTGCCTCAAATTAAAAACAAAACAAAAAAAAAAAAACAACCACCCAAAAATACCAAACCAAAAAGGTAATAGGAAGAGAAGAGAAAGTAAGGTAGATTTGTTAAAAGAAAGGAATATTCTCTGACAGAATGTAATTTTGTTTCTAATTTATGTTTTTATTCTTTGTTATTTTAGCCAACTGCAACATTTAGAAAATCCTACAGCTTGGTTCCTTTGGGTTTTGTGGTGTTTTAAGACAGAAAATAGACTTTGTGAACATAAATGTGCATGTTCTAAGTTAGGTTCAACAGGCTAGTTCCATGTATTATGAACTTCAAAACTAAGATCCAAATTCCAGATTTTCTGGTCACAGTTTGGTTTAATTAAGATACTGATTAAATGGTTACAGGTTCAGGGTGCCACACAACAGTTAAGTGTTAATCTTAATTTACTTCATGTCTTTTCTCTTTTTTTCTGGTTTGGGTGTTATTGGTTTTTTTGGGCAGGGTTTTTTGTTGGTTGTTTTGGGTTTTTTGGTTTGCTTTTTGTGGTTTGGGTTTTTTTTTTTTTGTACAGCTGTTTGTTTCTGTACAGCTCTCTCTTTAATGAAACAGCTCTATCCTTTGTGTATACTGAGCATGTGCAAACTTCATTGCATTAATACAAAGCTGAGGAAATAACCAGAAGAGCTGGAGGCAAGCAAGCTGTTAAGACCCCAGACGGCTCATGCAGGGAAAAAACTTTCCATGACAGGAAGATGTTTGGACATGTGCAAGCTGAATAAGTTTTTTTACTGCAGAAAATGGTAACCAGATCATCACACTAACATGTGGGATTATACTGTAAAGGGAAAATCTTGTCACCACATGAAAATTAAATCACTGATGCTTCAGAGCATCTACTTCCTCTTATCATCTCATCATGTGAATAGCAGGGATTCCATTCAGGACTTTGTGCCTTTTATGAATTACAGCACATCATAGCTAATTTCACCCAGATTTTAACCATTTGAAATGCACTATGGCTTTAATGTTCACATTAATACAGTGCCTAGGATATTGGAGACAAACAAATGTTAAGACAGTAAAAAACAATCAAACAAAAAAACCACAACGGGAGCCATTATCACTAATACCATAGTTAGCCCGTAATTGAGTTGCAAGTCTCTGAAGTTAACATAGGAATGAGCATGGTATAATTGTCTGGTAAACAGATGAGAGAACAAGATACTATTTTCATGAGAAAGTGCATTGGTGTATGATATTTTATTTCTGACAGTACAGTAGAACTACAATAATTTTATATATAGGTAGAATTTAAAACACAATTACTCTAATTTAAAAATTCATTTTTCAGAATGTCTCAAAAAAACAAACTGACCCGAAGCAATCAAGACCAGAAGACAGAGCTGAATTTTATCAATCCAAAAGGAGTGGTATGGTTCACTAGTTGCCACAAAGGAGCTAGGGGAAGGAAGTTAGCTCAGCAGACATTCTAGCATTATTCTATGCCTCCTAAGTATACATTAACATATAAAAGAATCTATATGTTCCTTGAGATCTTTCAAATCCCAGTTGCTATTATCTCCTTGCTTCAGTAAAACAGAGTGAATTTAATAATATCCCATACTTATTAATGGCATGTATTTGATGGCACCAGGATCAGCACTGCTGTGTTCGTTCTGTATATTTCTGCTTCAATAATCTGTGAACATCCTGCAGCAAATTTTCATGTATTTTCTGTTGACCAATTTAGCAGAAAACATTCTGGCAAAGCAGATCTCTGAATGTATTAGTTTAAGTGAAAATTCAGAGGAAAGAGTGTTTAGTAACTGTATATAGAAGGCTACAATTGCAAATTAATGATCTGATCTAATACCCATCTATTTAGCTGGAAACTTTCAGCACAATTCATTGGGACTTAGTTGTATAGGGATAGAAAGTTCAGGGCTGAAAAAAAAAAGACAGTGATAAAACCACTGTCCTTAGTAAAGCGTACAAAATTTCACCTGATACAATCGTCTTGATAATGCATGGGATTACAAAAAAAAATTTCTTAGATTTAGGATTATGATAAAAAGTTATTCTACACTAACTACAGAATCAGATTCTTCTGGTAAACATTTTTCTTCATGGCACCTGGTTGAATCCATGTGTTAAGTTTCATGCAACTGAGCTTTGAAGTAGCTCTATTCCTAGTCTTTTACTGCATCACTATAATGTAGTTCCTGGGGAAAAGAAGTTTAACTTAATTCTTTTGACTTTATTGTTTTGGTAATCAATTAAAATGCTCATTGTTTTCAGAAAAATGTCAGGAGACCTACAGTGAAAAATAATACAGTTTGTATAGTTTAATTAGCTAAATTGCAATATTTAATAAACAAGACACCTACCTGTAGTGACAATCAAATATTGTCACTAATCTTGGTCTATAGGGATTTTCCTTTTCTTCTCTTTTTTATGATAGCTTGCAAAGTGCTAATTTTAATGGGATTTATGCAAACACAGTTAAAGACTGTGCTCCATACTACACGTATTCACACCAGATTTTCCCACTCTGAAAACTACAATACTCAGTGCTTTTTATAAAAGAGATATAATAAGTGAACTAAAAATATACAAGGGGGGTCATTACAATTCTAAAGCAATCTTGATTAAAGGAACAGATTTTAGACCAGATGAATAGCTGTCAGAGTACTCACTTACAGGTCATCTCACTTACAGGTAAACTTGACCCTGAATCTCAGTGTGCACAGGAGATATGGTTGGCTGAAAGGGTGTGTCATTGCTTCTGAGCAAGTACAGAAGCATTGTAATACAGCAATAGAAAAAAAGGTTAGTCCGTGTCCACTCATATTAGACTAAGAAGGCTGAAGATTTCAGCCTCCAGTGCTTAAAGGTTTTCATAATTTCAAGAACCTGATATTTAACCTTTTCATTGTAATTAAATAAGGTTATTTTCTCCATTACTAAAAGAGATTTACTACCTAAAATAAGACCCTAATAAAGTCCAGGTTGTAAAAGACTTTGCATGTTAGATACAGCTCTAAATCTCATTGCTATTTCTGTTTTGCTTGCTTTGAGAAATTGTTGTTCAAAAGCAACACAAATGCAAAGAGAAAGAGATTATTTAACAGATTTTTATGACGCTTCTGGTTATTTTTATTGAGGTACAAAATATTTGGTCTTGGGCTACTGCATGACAGGAATGCCTCAGCTTCACTTTAAAGCCAAAGGCAAAATAACTTCCTCTTGTCGCCAAATGTATCTGTAAGCACTGAAGGCAGAAGCAACTTGCTTGTAAACATCATTACACAGCATTCTAAGATGAAAGAGAAATATTGACAGATACCATGTGATGTTCATTTAAGCTCTTAATGTTAAAACCCTCAGTTCTGCCCCTTGTGAACTTTGAAGGCGCAGGAAGCTGAAGCACTGCAGAGTACTCAGCAAATCAAATTCCATTCTGGCACTAAATGTCTAAACTGCCAGTGAAACCTTTGATTCAGTGTGTGCTTTATTGCATTTATTTGGTTATTAGTGTGAACAGAGCTCAAGGACCAGGGACAATTCATTTTCAATCCATGTTGGAATTCAGTGAAAAAGATAATTAGTGCTGACTCCTCCTCCACATTGTCAATAAATATAATTTGCTGTAAGTGTTAATTGAGCAGACTAGGGACAGAACATCCAATAAGCAGTATTTTAATTTAAAGATCAGTGAGGTGAGAAAATTGCTTCAATGTTTTATAAGAAACATGTATCTACCCCTGTAACTAGAGGTATTCTTAGAGAAAGATATATGATTAAGGAGTTGGGCTTTGTTTTAAGGCAAAAAACCCCCATGTTCAGTCTCACACACACAAAATCTCTAATTCACCTTCTTGAAAATAAAGTATCTCACAAGTTTGCAAAGTGAATGAACAAAATCATCCGTCAGTGAATATTTCCCTCCAGCTATTCTATCCCCACTAACACCTGCTCCTTTTTATATCTTGCTCAGAAAAGCATTCAATTGCTATCAGCAACTGTAAGCTCTCATACTGACAAATACTATCTATGTATGATCCACTGACTTGCCAGCTCAACATCACTCTGTTTACTGACTCTTCAGTTTTGCCATTCCCTGTAGGACAATCTCTCTAAAGAGCATCCATTTGATTGATGTACTGAAACTCAGGTTTTCTGCAGCAGTTTCTGTGTGGACAAACATTGAAAAGTTTCTTACACTGTTCAGAAAAAGAAACAAACATAAATATCCAAACTAGCCCCAAAACAAGGAACTTTCTGAACAAATGTCTTTAAATATTTATGCTCTAGAGGAATGATAACATGTTGTTTGTTTCCTATGAACATGCTCCAAAAGCAGCATTTACACTCATCTACAACACAGCGATCACCCAGGGAGGCAATTCGTGTCCCAGAGTCATTGCACTGGAACTGCTTTCTTCAGAGAGAGAAGAAATTGCGACATTCCAGTTTAATAAAATCCAGATCACTTAGTGTAATTCCCCAGATGGATATCTATCTAACTTTTTAATTGTTGTTAAAGTGACTCTTTCAGAGTTGGAGTCATGAAAGCCATCATATTCTAATTTTCTGAAAGCTTGATAGAACCAATATTCTTAGTATAGATGAAGTATAATGAAGTACTTTCTTTCCCATAGGAAAGTCTTCCACTCATCTTCTTTGATGCCAACTAACCTTCACATCTGCTATTTCCCCATTGATTGCTACAACTTGGCACTTTTGTAGAGTGTCTGATGAGGCAATTCTATTCAATGACACCACTTCCTCTTCAACAAAAGGAATGCAGTAAAATAGCAGTGTGTTTTCTATACCTTCAGGGGAAACGCTGTGTGCAAATTATGCAAACAAACATGTAGTCATCATTTATATGTGTGTATGTGGAGGAGAATAACATTTGTTCCTTTTATACTGAACCATTGCCTATGCAAAATTATGCAAAGTAGATCTGGTTTTGAATTTTTTAAGCAAATGAGGAGTCATTCTGGGTCCCACTTAAGAAATCCATCTCAAAATACATGGTGTTCACTATGGAAATAAGCTTGAAATTAGTCATCACTTAAAATATGATCCAAACATATATTTACAAATCAGTAATGCACATTAGAGAATATCAGAACAAAGAGTATGTTTGTTTTGCTCTCCTTGAATACAAAGACATCAAAGATTCTTTTTTCAAGTAAAATGAAATAATTTCTTCTTGACACATATTATGTTAATGAAATAGTTCATTTGAAATTAAAATGGTAAGTAATATCAATTATCTAACAGTCCTTATTTATAATGCTGTGGGAAACACGAGCATGACCAAAAGAAAAGCATTACATGTCTAAATTAAAGATCAAATATAACATTTTAGTTTCAAACAGACCGAAACTATTAAACCACTGGTGTTTTATTTGCATTTTACTTTGGTTTTCTCTAGTCCAAGCCTCTAGATGTGTAACATTTAACTGATTTTCCTTTTTTTTGGGGGGGGTGAAACTTCAGATTCTTTAAGCTTTAATGGCCACACTTTGTTCTGTGCACAGTCTTACTTGGAATTAGCTCTTTTTTTTCCTTCTTTTTTTTTTCCTTGTATGTCTTTAAGCCTAGATTCACAAAGGTATTGAAACACCTAATACCTACTGAAATCAATGGGAACTTATTTATGAAAGAAGCATAGAAAGAAGAAAGAAGAAATAAGGATATAGTTCCCTATTAGGATTTTCAGTTTGTAATAATATTTTAACAGATTACTCCCACAGCAATTGATTTGCTTTAAGTTGAACCACTACATCTAAGAAAAAAACCCGAAATTTATTTGGGAGCACGACAGAAAAGAAAAAAGTATTCACCTCTTCAGCCAACTTTTCTACTAAAGAGTAGAATCAGACATAATTCATTCTTCTACTGACAATATTTTAGCAAAGCTGCTAAAGAGTCTCACTAACTTATATACAAATCAAGACTATGATTCACCTGTTACAGTTAACAAAATAGGGCCAGGACAGAGGCCCATAACTGTCCATACCATCTGTTAGCATGGGGCCTGGAACAGTTTTGGCCTGTCCTAAGGAATAACTTCCCAAATGATACCTGCGCTCCACCACCAGATAATAGCTCAGGAGATGTCAAGTACCTACCAAAGACTGTTCCTAACAGGGTGTTTGTGTATGATCACCTGATTTTGATGGAAAAGAGAGTTTAGCCCAGTGACCTTGACTTTAAAAATGGTTCTGGCCTGTTTTATTTACTACTAAAAATATAGCTTGAAACTGTACAAGACAGAGACTTATAACGCATTTGGAACAATACACTTGAAACATTATATAAATATTTCTGTACATATTTTACATTACTCTTGAATAAATATTTCTTTATAAATTTTACTTTAGTCTCTAAACAATTCACTTCAAAATTCTTACTTCAAAATTTTGGGTCAGAAATCATGATTTTTTAACAATAATTTTTAAGACAGCTTTCTAACACTGGAACAGGATTCCTAAAGAGGAGGTCGATGCCCCATGCCTGTCAGTGTTTAAAAGACATTTGGACAATACCCTCAATAATTCGCTTTAACTTTTGGTCAGCCCTGAAGTGGTCAGGAAGTTGGACTAGATGATCGTTGTAGGTCCCTTCTAACTGAAATATTGTATTGTATTGTATTCTATTCTATTCTATTCTATTCTATTCTATTCTATTCTACTCTAGCTTTTATAATTTTCCCTCTGTTTCACCTTCTAACCAAGAAGCCTAAACGTACAGAAAAATAAAATTTGCAAAAGAGAATTAATGATTCAGAATCTGTTAGAGGGTATAGTTTGTTCTGGATGTGGGCAAATTTTATTTTTTCTGTAAACAAGTTTGTTAGTTTTGCTGTGCCAGCCTACTAATCTGCCATATGTATGCAGAAGCCCAAACATGTGAATAGAACTTGACTATACAATTAAAAAAACAGGAATCAATAACTGCAGTGTTGTCATCTTCAGGCTTAAAGGTGATTCCATGTTCTAAAAATTTACTATGCCAATTCTTTTGTTTACTTATTCTTGCTATTCTTTTTTAATCCAGGAAAAACAAACAAACAAACAAATAAACAACTTTAAACAACGGTCCCTTTCCTCTAAATGCATTAAGAGTTGCTCTAACAGTTGTAAATTAAACCATATCATAATTTTGGAACTCCAAATACTATCTTAGAGGATGACAATACAAAAATGTTTGGAGCTGGAAGTTGTTTGAGAAATGGTAATCGGTATATAACCTCAGATTTTTCGTAATTTCCTGATTAACAACTACTGAGCTATAATCATTTAGTTAACTCAATTTGCTGAACTGTACCCTTCAATTTAAAGTTTTCACGAAAATTCTGGCATAGAATGTGTCAAGATAACCACATACTGCTGACAAAATGTGCAAACAATGCAAACACATTACTGGTGCAGACATCAAAAGCCTGCACCTGTCACCCTAATTTAATAAAAAAAATTAATTGGACTCATAGATGTTAAAAAATTAGAAGCTAGACAGCAGATGACACAGCAACATCTGCCCTACTGGTGGAGGATAAATGTACTCAACTTCTAATATGATCAAGCATATAGAGTCACATGAACAAAGAAAAATGGTGGATTGTGTTTATTGTTTGTTATTTTTACTTTTGTTTTTGAAAGACAGGCTTTTGCAATCACCAGCTAACTTTTAGGAACACACATTGTGACCAGTTCAATCTTTTTAAATACGATCCTTACAAACACAGACCAGAATTTGGGCCAAAGTCCAACTCAGACTGTAAGCCAAAATGTGAATTTTTTCTATGATTTGAAAGAGATTTTTCTCTTTGTTTTTTGTGTTCATTTCAGTGCCAACATGTAAGAAAAGAAACTTCATAGCCTTTAAACAAATAATCTAAAATAAGACAAATATCCCCACAGTGCTGGTTAAGTCAGTCAGTTTTATTATGGAATTAGAATTATTTGTATTCTTCCTTGTAAAATTAATTAATTTGCATACATAGATATTTTTTAATCACAGCCTCTCCCTACAGTCATACTGCATTTTATACATATATGAAAGTTGCCTAGTGCTTAGTGACCAGAAATTTTATAAGATGCTTCTTACATACTTGTAGCCACCTACACATTAAGCATCTGGACCAAGGTACTAATCTAAGCTTCTGCATAGTCAATGGTAAAAGTTCTGTAACTCTGGAAAACACTGTCCTTCTAGGACAGTAACATAACGTAGTATGGAAGAACTGCTTTCTGGTGCCTTTCAATTTCTTTCCAGTGCCAGTAAAAGGCAACTAGATGATTACTTGAGAGGAGAGCAAATATCTACATTTTGGAGTGAGGAGAAATCGCCCTATGTGTTTCAAAAAATACATCTTTCCCAGATGTAGTTTTAAATCATCCAGGGGGGTCTGTTTTCCGGCTCTGAAACAAAAACACAGGATCATATCATGTCTTCTTATTAAATTCTCTCAATAAACAACTGAGATTCTTTCTTTACCAATCCACCAATTTACCAGTCTATTGCTAGTACAGTCCTACTCTACACATTTTGAGAAACTTCAGGTATACAGCCTATTCTTGATTTTACTAATTATCATTTCAGGGATGCCACACTTCGTTTTACAATTCTTATATCTATAAAAGAATAATAAATTACCTTTGCTACACATATTACCTATGAAGTGAAACTAGCTACATTTACAGTTGATAAAATTATTAAAATAGGGTTTGTGTAATGCAATACAGTGTAAGAAAAGACAATACTAAAAATCTGAATGACAAATACATAGTAATAGGAGGCTTTTAACAAGTTGATTCCATCACTAATGTCAACAAATGTAAAAATAACAAAAAACATCTCAAATCACACGATATTACATCTGTAACATTTGTAGGTTCTAGTGGTTTTGATGTTAGATTTATTCCACTAAAAGTTAGGGATTCAACTTATCAAAGTAATTCTATATTTCTGAAGGGAAAATTGTAGACCTGAAGATTAAGATGAAGAGTCTTAAGGTTTTTTGGAAGTCTTAAGAAATCTATTTGGAGTATTTAGAAATCAAGTTCTATCTTGGAAATAAATCCAGAAATCCATTATCAGCTGAATAAGAATGTAAAAAATAATGGTCTCAATACTGCTTATGAGATGAGCCTTATAGTTTCCTGACAATCCTCCTTTCATCTTTGATGATCTGAATTGAAAAGACAGCCACTGAGACAGCCAAATCTTCTCCATTATGAAAAGGCTATACAAAAAATATTCTCCTTAATTTCAGAAAGGCGATTTCTTATATGAGGCACCTGTGACTGGAAGAGGAAGCTATAACTGAAATTTCAGTGTTTCCTCTGCTAACTTCTGATTTTATGGGTAGCCAGACCCCTGACTAGAATACCATTGTTGGATTGCACATCTATATTGAACTATGCTCAGCATCTCTGTACTTCAGGGAACAAAAGCTGCATCAGAAATACTAGGTGTAGCCATAAACTAAATTAAGGACCAAACTGTTGGTTTTGTTCAATCCAAGTAAAATCATCAGCAATTCAACCTGAATAAAAATACACTTGAACTATAACCACTTGGATAGGCTTAGATAGAAATTCTAGCATCAAAGAAACTACTCTCAGAGCTTCTTTGCCAGATAAAATAAAAGGGTGAAAGAAGAGCTAGACAGCCTTCCCAACAAATCACAGCAAATGTTTGGTGCTAGTCTTCCTTCTTCACAAAAAGTGCTTTTAGGGATGCATCTTCCTTTTTCAGAAAGTGCAAATGTAGGAAAGAGTACAGGAAACTTCTATCAGACATGTCATATAGAAGCTTCTTAAGAGTTTTGGAAGATTCCTTGTAAGTCAAGGAAGGTAAGTGTCTCTTATATCAAAAAATAAAAAATGAAAGACAGAGAAACAGAAAGACAGTGAGAGCAACAGAAAGAAGAACAGAACAGTTTCTATCTTACCATCTATCTTGTGCAACACTGGCCTTCTGTTGCACAAGAAAGAAAGAGTTCTTCAAAGACAGACCAAAAAAGTCAAGTCTTCAAAGGCCTCCAGGATATTTGCTGTATTTTAAGGGTAAGCTGTTCTCAAGTGCAAGGATAGACTACTAAAATACAAATATTTTGAAGCAAGTGATACTACATCCTTTGTTAATTTTCACAGTGCCTAGTTTCTAACTAGAATTAATAGTTTACTAATAGTATGTATTAATATAATAAAAGCTCTCATACTCCCCTCAAATCACAATCAATCACAACAGAATTCACATAACAACACGGATTTTGGTTGCCAATTACATTTTAAAATCTATTATGAGAACTTAAGTCAAATTCAGCATAAAAGATCATATTATTTATGATCATCACCATTATTAAGAGTGGCTGCCTCAGCTTTTAAGATGTGAAAAAATAAAACCCCGTAATTTCCTATACAATAAATTTATGAGTAAATGGAAAGATCACATGCCGTATCTGAACAAATAAAAAATAACGAGAAATATATAGCTTATCTTTGGTCCCATGTGTTCATGGGCAGAAAATCCTCTGGTCAGTAGGCTACTCTGATCATAAAGAACTGGCTGCTCATGGCTTGGAGAGGTGTATTCTTTGCTGGGTAAAAAAACTGGCTGGCTGGCCAGACGCAGAGTTGTGATGAATGGAGTAAAATCCAGTGAGTAGCTGGTCACAAGTGGTTGTTCCTCAGGGCTCAGTATGGGGGCCAGTTCTTTATCCAAATATCTTTATCAATGATCTGGATGAGAGGATTGAGTGGTCCCTCAGTAAGTTTGCAGACGACACCAAGTTGGGCTGGAGTATTGATCTGCTCGAGGGTCAGAAGGCTCTTCAGAGGGATCTGGACAGGCTGGATCGATGGGCTGAGGCCAACTGTATGAGGTTCAACAAGGCCAAGTGCCGGGTCCTGCACTTGGGTCACAACAGCCCCAGGCAACGCTACAGGCTTGGGGACGAGTGGCTGGAAAGCTCCCCCACAGAAAAGGACCTGGGGGTGTTGATCGACACCCGGCTGAATATGAGCCAGCAGTGTGCCCAGGTGGCCAAGAAGGCCAATGGCATCCTGCCTTGCATCAGAAACAGTGTGGCCAGCAGGAGTAGGGAAGTGATTGTACCTTTGTACTCGGCGCTGGTGAGGCCGCACCTCGAATACTGTGTTCAGTTTTGGGCCCCTCACTACAAGAAGGACACTGAGGTGCTGGAGCGTGTCCAGAGAAGGACGATGAAGCTGGTGAGGGGTCTGGAGCACAAGTCTTATGAGGAGTGGCTGAGGAAACTGGGGTTGTTTAGCCTGGAGAAAAGAACACTGAGAGGAGACCTTATCGCTCTCTACAGCTACCTGAAAGGAGGTTGTAGAGAGGTGAGGGTCGGTCTCTTTTCCAAAGTAACAAGTGATAGGATGAGAAGGAATGGCCTCAAGTTGTGCCAGGGGAGGTTTAGATTGGATATTAGGAAAAATTTCTTCACTGAAAGGGTTGTTAGGCATTGGAACAGGCTACCCAGGGAAGTGGTTGAGTCACCATCCCTGGAGGTATTTCAAAGACAGACATGTATATGTGGTGGTTAGGGACATGGTTTAGGGTGGACTTGGTAGTGTTAGGTTAACAGTTGTATTCAATGATCTTAAAGGTCTGTTCCAACCTAAATGATTCTATGGTTCTATGATTCTATGCATGGTTTAGTACATTTTTTGTATAAATCAGTAATCTATATAGTGCAGATTAAGGATCTTGAATACAAGTTCATTTGATGCATGGATACTGAAAAATGCTTAAAAGGCATCCATATCCAATAAAGCTTATGTAATTATTACCATAGGTGTATTGTAAAAGGGACGGTTTAACCAATCTTGACAAGCATTCTGTTTGGAGCAATGAATAACTCTGGAGAAGAAATTCCTCAGTATAATAAGACTTTATGTAGTGTCCAGGGTAATTCCGGCACTGGAAATGTTTCTCTACACAAAGCAATGCTAATGCATTTGGACAACACCTCAGTAGTATCATATATAAACTGACAAGGTGGAACCAAGAGTTCACCTCTGCTAATGAATGGAGTCTTTCAGGCTGCTTCAGTGGGCAGGAAGTCAACACTGAAGGTTGCTCATATGGCAGGATCTCACACAAAACTGGCTAAACTGAGAGACGGTTCACTCTGGAGAATTGTTTCTGAATCACATTCCCAGGATGAGTCATAGATCAAATCTGCAAACTTTACATGGTTACTTGGTAATAGATCTATTTGTTTTGAAGAGCAAGACAATTTTTTTTTTCAGACTCTGATAGTTAAAAACATTCTCAGATGTACTCTCAATTTCCTAAACAAACCCTAACTCTAAAATCTGTCTTTCATACAGAATGCTGTCTGCAGTTGAAGCACTCTCTATGATCATGTTCAGTTCCCTTTCTCACCTTGCTCATGATCTAAAGACAGACATAAAGAGAAAAAAGCTGAAAAGAGAAGAGAACAGGAAAGTGTTCTTGCCCTGCCTCCTGTCAGAAAGCAGCAGGAGAAGGAGAGAAAAGTGAAAAGGCTAGAGAGCAATTAGGTTATGCATTTCTGAGGAATAAGCCTTGCAACCAAACCTATAGTCAGAATCCAGAGTTCAGTCATTCTTTTACAACTGATCCTGTCAGCAGTGCTGTTGCAGGCCCTGCAGAGGCCAGAAAGTGAAGTGCATCAGGTGAGAGAAAGGAAACAAAATGGCTTACCAGTTAAGACAAAACCTACAATAGTTTGTAAGGACAACATACATTCTGGAGGTATGAGCAATTACATTGCTGTTGATTTTCTCAGCCTCACACCTCCAAATGCCTAGGCAACAGAACTCACTTCCCAAAGGGTGTGGATTCCCAGTGGCTTTCACATTTAGGAGGGTGATATAAGATCACCCTGCCATGGAAAGAGACACCCTCTGCTCCCTGCGCATCAGTTCTAGCACTCTGGCAGCCAGAGCAGCTTTCGTCACAAGTGAAAAGTAAACATGCAATAACAAAAAAAGATTAATTTTCAGTTGGCTCAGAAAGCTGGACTGACTCTTGCCACAGCCCTGCAATATGTAAAGCCAACAGAGCTTGAGGTTGAAGGCAGGAGAAGAGGTTGGACTACTCAGTTAGACTGGCTTAAGTTGATCCTAAAACACAGCAAGAAAGCTATTGAGAGGTATGACCAGAACAATTTGCAGTGATTAGTAGTGATTAAACTCCATCTGACTTCAAAGGAAAAAGCCCCTATTTTTCTTGTCTTCAGTGGCATCACCATATAATCTCCAAAAAAAAAAAGGTCAGAATGGGTTTCTTTTAACTACAAAATGATTTTTCAAATATCTAGATTATAACATTTCTCTGAATCAGCTACATTTGGTAGAAATTCTTCAGTTTTGCTGGTAAAAAAACTTGACACAATTTAGGACTCAAAGCGTGGTCTGCATAGTATTTGTATATCATCAGGCTTGACTTTCTATGGACAAATGTACACTTAATTAGTAATTTTTTTTCCCCTCTGGGCTCTAATTTCTTATATCCTGTATTTCTATCCAAGTGGCAATTTGATCTTGCTATATTTTACAACACCTTGTACACTGAGAAAGACTAGCTTTATTCAGACAAACTCCATCATGTACCTACAGTATGGATCATTAATGCATGTGCACTAATTAATGCATATTGTTGTTGGATGCAATTTTGAAAAACAACACAAATATCAGCTTCTTGCTGGTATGTTCCTTTTAGTTCTATATTACATTCACACTGAGAAATACTTATGGAACAGGAAAGACAGATAGGACCATAGGTTACATAGTTTATCCCACCTGAGAGTTCTGTGGGAAGATCAGCATAAAACTTTTTTCCCTATGAATATTTGGGGTAAGGCAGAAACAGATGTTGAGCTGTGGAAAATATTAATTGATCCAAAGACAGAGAAAATTTTTCCTAATGCCAACTTTTATTTTTGATGTCTCTCTTCCTTTCAAACTAACTAGTGGCGACCTAATTCATATGTTAACTGTTTAATTCAATATTTTAATTATTGTGAGTGACTAATCTTGTTTTCACTGGAAAGTTATGCATATTTCTTTGAGAGGACCCAAAAAAACATTTGTATATGTTTCATTGGTTTCTAAGAGCTGTAGCTGGAGACAGGTGTCAATGATAAATATGAATTCTGTGATTTTGGAGCATAATATTAATGAATACCAATGTTATCCAGCAGCTTATTAAAAGTGCTTACTATCTGGATATATGGCATAACGCAGTATAAATCTTTGCAGAAATGAAAAGTTGACTAGGCCTTGTGCTCATCTTTTTCAGCCCATAATGTAGGAACAGGGGAAGAGGGTGTAAGAAATGAGGAATGGAGAATGGCAAACGGGAAGGGAAAAAGCATGGGCATGGACAAAGGCAAGGGTGGAAAGGTAGTGGATTTCTGCCACATTCCACCTATTTTTACAGAATCACAGAATCACAGAATCAGTACGGTTGGAAAAGACCTGTAAGATCATCAAGTCCAACCTTAAAAAAAAAAAAAAAAAAAAAAAAGCAAAAAAAACCCAAACACAACACCAAAAAAACCCACCAAAAAAAAAAAAAAAACAAACAAAAAAAAAAACAAACCACAAAACCCACGCCACACAACAACAATAACAAGCCACAACCCACCCAACACCACACAGCACCATGTCCATCAAGCTACATCCCACAATGCCACATCCACACGCTCCTTGAATACCTCCAGGGAGGGTGACTCTACCACCTCCCTGGGCAGCCTGTTCCAATGTTTCACCACTCTCTCAGTAAAGAACTTTTTCCTAATGTCTAGCCTGAACCTCCCCTGTCGCAACTTGAGGCCATGTCCTCTAGTCCTGTCACTAGTCACTTGGGAGAAGAGACCAACACCCACCTCTCTGCAACCCCCTTTCAGGTAGTTGTAGAGAGCGATAAGGTCTCCCCTCAGCCTCCTCTTCTCCAGGCTAAACAACCCCAGCTCCCTCAGCCGCTCCTCATAAGACTTGTGTTCCAGACCCCTCACCAGCTTCGTCGCCCTTCTCTGGACACGCTCCAGCACCTCAATGTCCTTCTTGTAGTGAGGGGCCCAAAACTGAACACAGTATTCGAGGTGCGGCCTCACCAGAGCCGAGTACAGAGGCACGATCACCTCCCTGCTCCTGCTGGCCACACCATTTCTGATACAAGCCAGGATGCCGTTGGCCTTCTTGGCCACCTGGGCACACTGCTGGCTCATATTCAGTCGGCTGTCAATCAACACCCCCAGGTCCTTTTCTGCAGGGGAACTTTCCAGCCACTCATCCCCAAGCCTGTAGCGTTGCCTGGGGTTGTTGTGGCCGAAGTGCAGAACCCGGCACTTGGCCTTATTGAACTTCATCCGGTTGGCCTCAGCCCATCAATCCAGCCTGTCCAGATCCCTCTGCAGAGCCTTCCTACCCTCAAGCAGATCAACACTCCCTCCCAACTTGGTGTCGTCTGCAAACTTGCTGAGGGAGCACTCTATCCCCTCATCCAGATCATCAATGAAGACATTAAACAAGACCGGTCCCAAAACTGAGCCCTGGGGGACTCCGCTTGTGACCGGCCGCCAGCTGGATTTCACCCCATTCACCACAACTCTCTGGGCTCGGCCATCCAGCCAGTTTTTTACCCAGCGAAGAGTGTACCTGTCTAAACCATGAGCCGCCAGCTTCTCTAGGAGAATACTGTGGGGAACAGTGTCAAAGGCTTTGCTGAAGTCCAGGTAGACAACATCAACAGCCTTCCCCTCATCCACTAGGCGGGTCACCTGGTCATAGAAGGAGATCAGGTTGGTCAAGCAGGACCTGCCTTTCATGAACCCGTGCTGGCTTGGCCTGATCCCTTGGGTATCCTGCACGTGTCCCGTGAGCGCCCTCAAGATGAGCCTCTCCATAACCTTCCCCGGCACCGAGGTCAGGCTGACAGGCCTGTAGTTCCCCGGATCCTCCTTCCGACCCTTCTTGTAGATGGGCGTCATGTTGGCAAGCCTCCAGTCATCCGGGACCTCCCCCGTTGACCAGGACTGTTGATAAATGATGGAGAGCGGCTTGGCAAGCTCCTCCGCCAGCTCCCTCAGCACCCTTGGGTGGATGCCATCAGGCCCCATAGACTTATGAGTGTCCAGGTGGCATAGCAGGTCGTTAACTGCTTCCTCCTGGATCATGGGGAGCCTATTTTGCCCTCCATCCCTGTCATCCAGCTCAGGGGGACGGATACCTTGAGGATACCCGGTGTGGCTGTTAAAGACTGAGGCAAAGAAGGCATTAAGTACCTCAGCCTTTTCCTCATCCTTCGTGACAATGTTCCCCGCCGCATCCAGTAGAGGATGGAGATCCTCCTTGGCCCTCTTTTTGTTGTTAATGTATTTATAGAAGCTTTTTTTGTTGTCCCTCACGACCGTGGCCAGGTTGAGCTCTAGCTGGGCTTTCGCCTTCCTAATTCCCTCCCTGCATGACCTAACGAGGTCCTTGTATTCTTCTTCACTTGCCTGCCCCTTTTTCCAGAGGTGGTAAGTTCTCTTTTTTTCCCCAAGCCTCAGCATAAGCTCCTTGTTCAGCCAGGCCGGCCGTCTTCCCCGCCGGCTCTTCTTATGGCACATGGGCACTGCCTGCTCCTGCGCCTTCAAGATTTCCTTCTTGAAGAGGGTCCAGCCTTCCTGGGCCCCTTTGCCCTTCAGGACCGTCTCCCAAGGGACCCTCCCGACCAGTGTCCTGAACAGGGCAAAGTCTGCCCTCCGGAAGTCCATGGTAATGGTATTGCTCACCCGCCTCCTTACTTGGCTAAATATTGAAAACTCTATCATATCATGGTCGCTAAGCCCCAGACGGCCTCCGACCTTCACTTCACCCACCAGACCCTCTCTGTTCGTAAACAGCAGGTCAAGCAGGGCACCTTCCCTTGTAGGCTCACTTACTAGCTGCGTCAGGAAGTTATCTTCGACACACTCGAGGAACCTCCGGGACTGTTTCCTCTTAGCTGTGTTGTACTTCCAGCAGACATCCGATAAGTTGAAGTCCCCCACAAGAACAAGGGCTTGCGACTGCGAGACTTCTGCCAGTCGCTTGAAGAACACTTCATCAGCTTCTACGCCCTGGTCGGGTGGTCTATAACAGACCCCCAGCAGGATATCCGGCTTGTTGGCCTTCCCCCTCATCCTTGCCCATAAGCATTCAACCCCGTCATGAGAATCATCGAGCTCTATACAATCAAAGCACTCCTTGACGTACAGAGCCACCCCACCGCCTCTCCTTCCTTGCCTGTCTCTCCTGAAGAGCTTATAGCCCTCCATCGCAGCACTCCAGCCATGCGAGTCGTCCCACCATGTTTCTGTGATGGCGACCACGTCATAGCTGCCCCGCCGCACGATGGCTTCCAGCTCCTCCTGTTTGCCGCCCATGCTGCGTGCATTGGAGTAGATGCACTTGAGCTGGGCTATCGGTCTTGCCCCCGGCAATGGCATGCCACCCCTAGGCTCACCTCTGGGTAGCCTGGCTTCATCCCCTTCCCCCTTCGAGTCTAGTTTAAAGCCCTCCTGATGAGGTTTGCCAACTTACGGGCAAGGATTCTTTTCCCCCTTGGGGACAGCTGGACACCGTCTGCACTCAGCAGGCCCAGTGCCACGGAGACCACCCCATGGTCAAAGAATCCAAAATTCCTCTGGTGGCACCAGTCTCTGAGCCACACGTTGACCATGTTTGCTTTCTTATTCCTTTCAGTGTTCCTCCCCGCCACTGAAGGGATTGCAGAAAACACCACCTGCGCACCCGATCCGTCAATCAGTCTCCCCAGCGCCTTAAAGTCCTTCTTCATCCCTTTCACGCTTCTTTGCTCTATCTCCTCGCTGCCAACCTGCAAAACTACCAGCGGGTAGTAATCGGTGGGCCGTACCAGACTGGGGAGTTTCCTCATGACCTCCCTCACCCGGGCCCCAGGGAGGCAGCAGACCTCCCTGTGGGTCGGGTCAGGCCGGCATATTGGGCCCTCCGTTCCCCTCAGGAGGGAATCACCTACAACAACCACCCTCCTTTTTGCCTTGGTAGAGGTGGTTGTGATGCGTGGGGCAGGCTGTCTCGCCCTAGGCAGCCCCGCAGATGGACTTTCGTCCACGTCCTCGTTAGCCTGGCCCTCAAGTTCCAGAGCCCCATATCTGTTATGTAGGGGCAGCTGAGAAGGTGAGGGTGAGGGAGGCCGGGAGGGGATTCGCCTGCGGCCCCGAGCAGGGACCTTTTTCCATTCCCCTTCGCCTCCTAGGTCCCCTCCTTCTGCCTGGTGGCAAGAGGGTAAGGGAGCCTCTGCTTCTCGTGGAGCCTCCGTCCTCTGCCTTTGCCTCAGGGACGGTAGGGCATGGCTCCACCAGTCTATCTCCCTCTCGCACTCCCTGATACTCCTCAGCCTCTCCACCTCCTCCTTCAGCTCTGCCACCAGGCTGAGCAGATCGTTCACCTGGTCGCACCGCACGCAGGCGTTGTCTCTCTGGTCCTCCGGCGCCAGCAACAGGCTCAGGCACTCCTGGCAGCCGGAGACCTGGACAGCCTGGACAGCCTGGACAGTTTCATGCCTCAGCACTGAGAGGCAACAGGCAGCCAAACATATACTCTTATTTACTGCAGGAACAGTAATGGCTCTGACAACATCAGAGAAGGGCAAAGAGTCAAGACAGCATAAAACCATTTCAGTCACTTTGTCCCAGTACCTAGAGAATCGCTTGGAATGAGACCCTTATGTGAATTAGTTCTGCTTTCTTCCCTCAGATTCAAAAAAAGGAGAGTTCACCTCAAAGAACTTAATGCTACCAAATTTATCTGAATTTCTTGTTTTTAGAATTCAAATGTACTGCTGCTTTTGTTATAGTCTGTGTTAATGCATCATCTAACCTACCTACCTCTACCTAGCTTCTTTGATCTTTTAAAGAAATAAGTAGAACTCAGTGAGGCAGAGCTATTTTGAGGTCTCTGGACGAAGCCTGTATCTCATTGTCACAGACTCCATCATTGTAGATTCAGTTCTTATAAGTGTGTGGAGCGACCACAGACCTTGCTTTACAGGTTTGCAACTGTGCCTGCTTTTTTTCTACATTCAAAGAAGTAGTGGTTAACTGCATAGGTGTTCCTGCAGAAGGAATAATTATGGGAAAAGAGAAATAACGCATTTCAACTGTATGGGTTTCTAGCAGGTAGACCCAAACCATGATGATGATGATCAAAAAGAATTAAAAAAAAAAAATCACATGGTATTTATATTCAATTCCCTTTTTAGTCAAAAGTGCCACATGTGTTTTTATGCATAAGAACAAGTCTGTATTTGTTACATTCAAATGCAACATATCTATAAAGTGAAATAATTTTAAAGCAAACTGAACATATATCTGTGGTGTCTGCTACCAATTACTTTTTAAGCATTATCCAGGTCACAGCACATGGAAACTGGGACTCAAAAAATTGTTTACCATTAGTCACTGTCAGTCAGTGGATATCTGAGAGGCTCAGAATTGGTGTTTCTTTCATCTTTGAGTTGCAACAATTCCACCAAAAAAATGATACGCACTGCTAAACTTCATAATGTTTTATTTGCAGCATTCAACTAAAGTTTCTATGTGCATATATGCCCATGTGCTTGCATATGCATACTTATTTGCTAAACAGATAAATGTCATTTGCCTATTCCAATGTTCAAACCCAGGTTTGAAAAACCCACTGAAGTTATACTGACTTTATGCACACCAATGCCAACATCACTCACAACAAATGAATAGCATTCATACCTTTATTCTTGCTGCTTTTTTTCACTTACGTCAGGTGATCTGTCACTTGTACTCCAGTTACAAGCAGTGGGAAAATTCCCCTACAACTCCTTCTTTCAGCCTTAAGAGACTATTTCTGAGGTTTTGCAAGGTATAGGTAGAGCTTCATACTATTTCCTTTAACAATAGGCTGAGAATTTGGAAAAGGAAGATAGATACTAAGTGCTGAATTGTTGCCCACCCCCCCACCCCCCCACCCCAAATTTCCTAAGGGCGGTGGTAACAAAATGGCTAGGGTAAAAAGTGGTGGTGGGGGGGGAACTGAAAAGGTTCAGCAGCATGGATCTTCGTGGAGAAAAAGCAGTGCAGGAAGAAATGGAGGAATTGTAGAAAAGTAGAGCTGGAGTATAAAAATGTGTCCTGAAGAAGAAAAGAAAAAAACTGGCAAATGTAAATGATAAATAGAATAGTCTATCAGATAATTCTAAGGTGTGTGAGTCAGCTTTCCTGAATTAGTCCCCTATCTGCCTTTCACCAAGTGGTCTTGAAAAAGATGCATTCTCTTTTAGTGCTTCAGCTTCCTTATGAGCAAAATAAGGATATAAATTATATGATTCTCACAGAGAGCTGAGAAGACCTTTAATTCATGATACAGAAGTAATGACACCAATCTACTGCTATTTGAGAATGAAAAATTACGTTGTTTTTTACTATTTGGTATACAAATGCCTAGTAAACAAAACTGAGAAAAGTTCCATTGTGCATGGTACTGTACAAAAACATAGAAAGAAAAGATTTCTGACATTGAAAGGTACAGATATGAAAAATTATGAGAAAAACAAAGGTACAGAGCAACTTAACAAAATAAACATCTTAAAATTGTAGACCACATATAAGCGTATGGGCTGTAGTAGTTTCTTTGTGTGTGAGGACGGAGAACTGTGGTACAAATAGAATCAGAGTGGACTTAACATTGTTCTTCTCAATTTCAGAACTGTCATTCAGCAAGAAAACAGGCACTGGGATTTTAAGAAACATAGACTGCGAGACCACAGAAATCAGAGGCAATAAAAAATCTGAGCTTTTTTATCCAAGAACAGCTAGTGTGAGATAAGTACCTTTCATAAAAATAATAAATGCTTTTTATTTTATTCCTTACAGGAAGGAAGACAGGCTTCTGAAACTTGAAAATGGTCAATAGTAACAAAAGCAGTCAAGAGAAAGGAAGAGAAGTTCATAACTAAGAAAAACTCCATGATTTGAGAAACACCAAAACATGTATCAGCAGTGGAAACTACAAACCTAGCAGCAGATACGGCTTAGAATTTACTTTCACATTTCTTTCCTTCTAATTCTTGGATAATACTAAGGTTTTCTTTGTTGTTGCCAATGAAATGGCCCACCAGACCCACCAGGCATATAACAGACTTGTAAAACTACTTTCTGTTCCATGCTCAGAGTAGATAAGTAGATCTTAAAAGGAGAGAGAATTGAAAATTTCCCCCACTTTCTGGCTTCTAAAAGATGTTGTAACGTCATGTTTCTCAGAGCAGAAGGAGGCATATGAAGATCTGGAAGACCTAATAAACCTCCGGAGACAACACTCCTTTTTCACTGAAGCTATTTCACAGGTATGTTTGACTCACAAGGCTAACAGCATTTTCATCATACATCCCCTGTGCTCTCCAAGATTTTAACTTTAGCAGGTTTTAATCTAGCAGTTAGTTTGTTTGTCTGATTCTCATTTAGATTCTCCTTCAAAAAATGTTCTTCTTTCGTATTAGCACCACACAGCTTTGGCCAGGTTCCAAAGTTTTTTTAAGAAAGAATTCAATGGACTGCTATGTAGATAACTTATGCAGAATTCACTGTCAATCTCATGGGCAGCTACCAAGCCTCACTGTGAATGGAACTAATAACTATTACCAAGATATGATAATTTCATTTAACATTAGGAAACCATCTGGTGTCTTCATTTCTTGTTGTAGCATAATGCCACTGTTTTACTTCATCCACTCTCATTAAAACAAGACAAAGTGGCTAAGGAAAAACATACACAGAGATGATAAATTTATCCTCGTAATCATCTTTGTGCAACCTCCCCTGGAAGTCATACTCTCATAGAGTTTTGAGGTAGGAGGGGATTACTAAAATCTAATCTGAACTCCTGTATAATGAAGGCTACCTATTTCATTGAGTAGCCTCTAAATCAAAAGTGTAACATGTTTGGTCTATGCTGTATCTATTTTCCTCACAATGGCTGCATGTGATGGATTAATCCAGCCCACCCCTAGATATGTTGTACCAGTGGTTAATTACTCTCACTCTTAAAAATGTGCACCTTATTTCTAGTCTGAATTTGCCTAACTTCAGCTTTGAAACATTGGATCTCATTATGCCTTTTTCTGCTAGATTAAACAGTCATCTGCTGTCGAAAGTCTTATTCCCATTAAGACACTTACAGACCATGATCAAGTCACCTCTTAACCTTCTCTTCAGCAGATTAAACAGACAAATCTTCCTTAGCCTCTAACTGCAATGCTTATTTCCAGACCTATGGTCATGCTTTCACCTTTAATGAATTCTTTCCAATTTTAAACATATTTTCAAAGTTTGGTCACCAGAGTAGGACACAATAGTTCATTAATAGTTTCCCTAATGCCATATAAAAAGTGTGTATATATCAGAGAATATAATATATACCATTTTAAACCCTCCTTCAGCTTACTGATAAAAGAGAAAGTATTCTGAAAAGAATTTAAAATGTGACTATTTATCCTGGTTTTTTACACACAATGCAAAAAGCATATGCAACTCTTCAGTCTTTTCCATACTACCTATACTTTTGCATACTATATATGTCCAGTGTCACTTCTGTCACTTAAGTGACAGTTTTTGTCTCCTTTATCAGTTTCCTATTCTTAAGTGCATTTTATTTTATTATTTAGTCATAGTATCTATGAGCTGTTCAACTCTAGTAGTACTTTTTAGGGTCATTCCACTTATAGTCTTATTTTTAAATATTTTCTTGCATTTTCATTTTCTTCATGTAAGGAAATTACATTTCTGAAGCAATTTGCTTATACAAAATAGAGGTATATTTTGAAAACACACAGATACAGGTATAATCTGTTGACTAGAACTATAGTATCCTGTTTTCTGATAACTCAACATCATTAGGTAAAAATACCTAATTTTATCAGAAAGTTTACTCTAACAGATAAACTGTATACAAATGTTTTGTTTTATCTTTCATGAAATATATATTTAATTAGATTGTATTCCTTACACAGTTAGCTCTAGTGAATAGCTTTTACATCAAGCAAACTCTAATTTCCACCTGGAACTTGCTTCAGACACTGAATAAATCAAATGAGATTATATAGTTCCCATTTACTTTTCTTTAAGAGCATGATTTTCACTTATTGCTGAACTACAAGAACAGTTGCAGCTACTTCTAATGATTAAGTTTAGGTCCATTTCATTAAATAATACCAATTAATTTACATACTACTAGATAAGATAGCAAGCATCAGAAAAATATTTGTAATCATTTGGTTGCTAGCTGGAACAGAAGTTCTTAACTATCAGTGCATTTTCATGTCACAAAACACTTGCTAACCATGATCTATTCCCACATTAAGCCCAGAAAATATGTTTGTTCAACAGAATAAACCTTAATTTGACCTAAAATGTATCAGCTGAATAAAGAAATCCTGTGTTTTCTTCTGATTTCTCTTTTTCATTCATAGTGAAGAAGGAGAATTCGTTAATGTACTAAGAGCGATACCAAATTATGTGATCTGACACCATAACTCTGTTGTGTATAACTCTAGGTTATTTCAACTGCGATCAAAAATCTTCTATGCAGGATGTGCAATTGCTGTTTCATTAGAAGTAAGTTGTCTCTAGTTCTTGGATACAATATACTAAATAAACACAAAATATATCTAGATAAATAGAAACAGAAGAAGAAAGAGAGCAGAAAGAAAGAATTGTGCAGAAAAGTGAGCATTATATTACATGCAGAGGGGAAAAACATCCAGAAAAAGAGAAATAGTCTCTGTGCACTTAAAAAACCCACAGATTATGCACGTACAAAAAAGGAAAAAAGTGAATAAGAGAAAAATAAGGGTAGGAAGAAGGAAAGCTAAAAGTTAAGAAGATGCAGAGAAAAGTGCTTCTGGCAACCAGAAGGAAAGACACTGCTAATTTAAACTTGCTTCCTAATATTTTAGAGTCCACAGTTCGAATCTGACAAGTTCAAATATTTCTGCCAAACAAAAATGAAATTAAAGCTCTGTAGTGTTTTCTGGTAACTCAATAAATACCTTGTGTCATCTCTTTATGTCCTGAGACTTAAATCATTTTGACTCTTTTAAAAACCTCAGTCTTTAAACTGTCAATGTTGTTTCTTTTAACTGCTTCACATATTTCCTGACATCAAGAGACCTTTAATTCATTAGCTACTTCTATTAACTTCATCAGCTCCTTCTCCAACAAGTATTCTGGGGAAAACACTCAGAAACTTCCCAATGTACATTGTAATTTAAGAAGCCTAAAACATTCTGAGATACTGAAGTTGAATTAATTTTTGTTTCCAAGCAGAAGCTGAAAGCCCTATAATTATTTTTTAGAATTAAAACTATGTGTCCACTTGAATTGGCTCTAAGGGCATAATACTAAATAGTGACTATTTAGCCTTGACATCTAAACAAATTTTGTACTCTCTGAATCTGATGAGAGGAACTGAGCACACATTCTTCAATTTCTGCACCAGTTTACAAGTTACCTTGGACCTCAGTTTGTCTAATTTCAAATGCCAATGTCACAGTCACCACAAAGCCTTAGGTGACAGCATAAGAACTCATAAAAAGAGAATATACAAGCTAAAAGTCTTCAAAATGTAACAAAGATCACACAAATATTGTTAAACACCTCTCTCTTTGGAAGATCCAAGACACCGCTGTGCTATCAAACAGAAGGAGTTATAGAACAAACCATCTTCTCTCCCTTCATGGATACTTCTCACTAATTTAAGCCCAATTAAATGCTTGACGAAACTAGAAAAGAAAGATTTCTCTCTAATCCAGCAGCATATTTCACTATATTTCAAATTGAATGGTCTTGATAACAGGTTAAAATGAATAGAAAAACTGTAAAAAACTGAGTTTTTTATATAGACCCCAAATTTCATTCAAAAGTTTCTCATAAATATGAAGTCCAAAAGGTTTTTCTCAGTCCAGTCACTAATATCCTTAGTGTAGTCCAGTTGCTTGAACAAAGACTACAATTAAGTATAATGATATTGAACTGATACTGTAACGCCTAATCCAGCAAAAATCATTCTTGTACACAGCTACAGGAGATCTGTCTGAGCAAAGTGTTCAGGTTTCTTCACCTATTCCACCGCTATAAATTCAATTATTTAAGTGAAAATCAAAGAAATTGCCTTTTTATTTTCCATGAGAGATTTTGCTTTTGCTTCCTTTGCTATCTGGAAAATCCTCAAAAAAGTGATTTTCAGTTGCTTTTGACAGCAGTGGGAACCATATCCATTGCTCCTCAGCAAGGTGCACAAGCTTTGTCCCCACAATCGGGATATAGGATCTTTTCAAACAAAATATAAAGCTTACCTTGAAGAAAGTCATGGTTGCTCCATCTTCAACTGCCCCATACTCTATCTTTGTCTGCTTGGCCAAATCATCAGCAGAATCAATAGGGGATTCCATACGTTCCACTGTCAGAAAGGCGGCTAGGTTAGCAGTGTACGAGGAAATGATGATAAGTGTGAAAAACCACCAAATGCCTCCCACTATCCTGGTGGAGAGGGCTTTGGGCATGAGCTCAGAACCTAACGAAAACCAGGGGAGAAAGGTGAAACCAATGCACAGAAAACAATTAATAAGTGTTCAGCACTTTTTGCCACAGTGGGGAGATGGAATCACTGTGCAAAAAAATCTTTAAGCTATAGGCTTACATGTACTGCTTGTACAAACACACACAACTGAAATGAAAAATAAGAACCAATTACACTTATAAAGACAAATTTTTTGGAGCTGTGGGAATCAAAACATAGTAATGGGAGACTCAATGATCAGTGCCTTTTAAAAATTTATAAATATATATATAAAACAATGTGAAGAAAGCAGTTCCTTGAACTGGCTTTCCAGAAAAAATCTTAGCGGGACTGAACCTCTAAGTTAATACTAATACTGAAACACTTCTACAGTTCTTTATCTTCAAGGCACTAAATAAACATTATGTAAGTATTTTGTAAAAACTTGCTTGAGTAAATAAAAATAAGCTATTGATGAAAGGAGCATATATGAAATAAAGTATTTCATATCTGAAATCTATTGTAAATATGCTTTTGACGTTTGCCATTTGTATTGCTGTAAAGGGTTGTTTATTGACTGCTTAGATAAAAAAAAATAACATCTCCCATCTCTATAGTTAGCCCCACAATTTCAGATAAACATGGGTGGCTATGCCACACTTAATTTGGTAGAGCAGCAATGAAAATATTAGACCGCTATGCATAAACTAGATAAAGATAGATTATAATGCATTGCTGGAGTTGCCTGCTCATGGCACTAAAGAATGGAGGGGGCAACAGACACTGTATAGTAATTTGCATAATTATTAATGCTAATTTAGAGTCTACTGAGACAAATTGAAGCACATAAACTCCTCTTGTGCCTTATTACTAAAAATAGGAAAAAATAAAATTCAGTGTAATTTACAACCACAAATATTTATTATAAATGAGCACGTATAGATTTTTTTCCATAACATTATAATTGAATGGAATGTAATTTCTAGTGATGTCAAATAATCAATTTCAAGCTTCATTGTAAGAACTTTATGCAAAATCTTTTAGAAGTATCCGGAAACTTGTTTTCAGAGAAACAATTTTACCATATCCGCTATACCATCATACCAAAACAATCACTTTTTGTTAATTGGTCACTATGCTTGGTTTTAAATCTCCTGGGTAAAATGGAATGAAGGCAAGATGGACTATTTTATTACCGTTAAATTTTAGTGTTCATATTGAATTGTTTAAGGAACTGGTCCAGCAAGGTAACACATCTTCATATAAATGAAAGATTATGCCAAACTTCCAATGTCGATGCCAAAGAAAAAACAGAAAGGGTGCGGGGGAGGGGGAGGAAAGGAAGAAAACCAAAGAAAAGGAAAAAAGAAGTGGTATCATAACTGGACTATCATATTCAAAAACAGCCCATCTTACCCTGCAGTTCATCTTACCCTTGCTGTTTCAAACAAAAAAAGCTGACAGACTTGGACATGACAGCCAACTCCAGCGCCAGACTCTGCCTAGAATTCTGCAAGGAAAAAAGTAGAAAAGTACCTTTCTGATGTAGTTGCTCCTAGGCCCTGTTAGTCAGACACTTAGAGACCATAACACTAACAGATTTCCCAATAAGCCCACCATCATCAACTCTTTTTAATTGCTCTCGTTTCATTTAAAAAGCAACACCAGTAAAGTCAGATAGGACTGGGAAAAAAAGAAGAGTGGAAACATTTGCCACAGTTGCCCCAATTACCACAAGTTCATACCTTACCAAGGACCAAAACCGAGTGCCGCCTAGGCCCGTGAAACAGAGCCTGGTTAGGGGCTGACTGTCATGTACCCAAGGTAACGTCATGTCCAGCACTATATCCCACAGTTTCCTGGGAGCGAGGGGTGTCAGCAAGACATGTATGAGTTCCCTCTATCATGTATCCTCCAGCACTAAGCAAATGTTTTGTAAAGAAGCAGCACTTAATAAGTTAATGTGAGTATGGCCCAAGCACTATTGTATTGTTTCTAATGGAAAGTTACTGCTGTTAGGTGATAACTTCCATGCTTGTGTAAAAGCCTACTTTTAGATGACTTCAGGCACTTGAGAAATTTTTTTTTAAAGCAATTATCAAAATCAAGACTGATACTTCATCCTTAGAATGGTGCCTTGGAAAGTTTATTAAAAGATGCATTGAGTCAAAGCCAAAACAATATAAGGCAAGGACAGAGGGTCAGCCTTAATTCTGAAAAATTAGTTTTCCTTCATGGAAAACTATTTTCCTCCCAAGAGGTCTTTTAAAATGAATGTCTCTTTTTTCCTGTTTTGATTGTCAAGAAATGTTTAGATGCTAGGGACTAAAAAACCTTTTTTGCAAAAAGATGATGCAAAAACCTAAATTGTTTTTTTCCCTCCTCCAGAAATATGAAGAACCATACAGCCACGTAAGAAATAAAACGCAGCATTCATAGTGATTCTGACAATCCTGAGAACTGTGAATGGAATCCAAAATATCTTGTTTCATTCAGTATCCATTTTTTGGTAGCTCCTTTGAAAGCAACCATTATCTTACAACACATGTAGTTAGGAGTTGTGCTTGGACTATATAATTTCTTGAAATGTATATTAGTAATGTAGTTGATACTAAACACTTACCAAAATATAGCTGTATTTTTATTTCTGATTTGGAATCTTGATTCCTTTTTACCCATTACTTCATGTTTTTCTGAGCATAGTACACTTTTCACAGAGAGCTTAGAGACTTTTTAAGTCTACAGACCTGATACATGACAGAACATTTATTACAGTTACAGCAGAGCTTCATGAATTCATCTGATGACTTAAAATCAGGATTTATTTATAGTTGGTGTACCTATAATGGGAAGTTTTAAAAATGATTGCTCAGGTATATCCATCAAGCAACTATACCAACATGCACTAGCTCCTGCCAACATTTTCTATGAATTTTTTGTGATATGCATTGGTTATTTTTCCAGAAAGAAAAGCCATTCCTTTTGGTGGTTCTTCAACAGAACTAACAATCTTTCTTATTACGCTATACTGCCCAGTGAAATGTCAGAACAAAAAGCTGAATCTGTGTTATTCAAATGTGTCTGAAATTATGGGACTCTGCTCAAATCCTTAAGGAAAAGGGTAATAAAATGGTGATATATTTTTATTCATATATATCTTTGGTATACTTTAAAAATAAAAGGAATATGGTAAGAAAAATTATAGATTTTAAAGAATGTATTTTAGCTTAAGCATTTTACAAAGACAGTACTAGTTAAAATTGGTTGTTGGTTATACTCTGAGCAATAGGACTATAACTGCCTTTTTTATTGACAGCAATGACATCAGGTTTTCAGTGCACGCATTGTATATTATAGACTGTTTATTTAAATCTCTAAGAATGGCCATTCTGATTTTAAAAAATATAAAATGTGGCTGGAAAAAGTTAAATCTCCTATATTTACCATTTTATTTTACAGGTACTAACTACTAGATAAAATGTGTCTGTTATTGAAAGATTTCTAGATCAAAATCAAACAAATGAGAGACATTTATATCATACTGTTGCCTGACAAAGATGTACTCTTTTTTAGGTTGCTTAAATGAAGGTTTGTTAGGTAATGGACAGATTAGCTCTTTTACTTATGCAGTAATGTACGTGATTCTGTTTAGGAAAGAAATGACATAGTTATGCTGTACTTCAAATTTTTTTAAATTTTATCTGTCTTCAGACTTATTCCTAAGGTGGAGTTTGAGAATGCCTGGATACATAAACATAAAAAAGCTGGTTTATGGTTACATGCACAGAGGCACCCATGCAAGTGACTTGCACCAGAGAGCTGTTACCCCCAGCAAAAAGTGGGACATGGTGCCCAAGAGAAAGAGCAGACTGAATCGTATACCTTGCTGCATGAGAGCTCCAACTCCAAACCAGAAACTATTTAGCAAGGTAAAATTGTTTTCCACCACGTCTGAGTCAGGGTTGCAAGGGTGTGGGTTATACCACTCATAGGGACTAAACCTGTGGTAATTGACAGAAAAAAGAACAGATTTAAAATGCGGCCAGCAGAAAGTCTATCCAGCAAATCTGCTGCAAAAGAAAAAGAAAAACAAGAAAGGTTATAAAGAAAATAGTGATTGGACGTTTTTACAGTATGACTGCGTTATACTTAACAACAATTTTAAAAGATAAAACAATACTGAAGATTTACATTCTTAACTATTGCTGATAATAATAAAGTTGTATAGAGATTTCCTCTGAAAGGTTCTGAGTGCCACCTGTAAACATTTATAAAGCATTTATTCTTCTATTAGCATCAATGGAATTGCGGGCACTTGGTGCCATTTAGGATTAGGTCCTTATAACCATTGTGTCAGTATTTTGCATCTTGAAAGAAAATACAATATGCATTAAATCACAGTAATTAACCAGAAAAAAAAAATACACATTAAGGCAAAATTTTTTTCTCAGTAAAATTACAAATAATGAATGTAATAGAAAATAAATAGTTGGGGGTAAAAGTGACATCATTAATCAACAAATGAGGGGACTAAACTGTATAATTCACAGAAAACAATATTATAGCAAATTAAAAGAATTGCATCCTGTCCTGTGAGGTGCACAGTAGCATCCCTGGAAAGCCTTTCCAAAAGAAGTTGGGGACACTCACAAGCACCTTGCAGGGTCAGGCTCTGAGAAAAGAAAAAAAAGAGAAAAAGAAAAAGAAAAAGACAGTGAAATTAATTATCTCAAAAATAGGTAGAACAAAGATAGTAGAATGATGCCTGAATCTGGCAATAGATTACAAGCAGATTACATATAATCAATCTATTTTAGCTCAGGACTTGGACATTACCGTGGATTATGAGGAGTTCATATCTAAATATTATTTTATCAAGTATAGCTAAAACAAGCAAACATGTCTAGGTAAATTATTCTTTGTTACAATTCCATTCAGAAACAAAGATTTGCAATTCTTTCTCTTCCTCATTATACCTCTGTACAGCTTTAAAATTTAATTCCAATGTGCAAGATTATTCTAATCAATTAAGAGATTTAATCATCGTGCCTGGCCTTAGAGACACACTGTGATAGGGACTTTTATGCTTAAATCTTGTCTTTAAATATTTTATATTGAATACGAGTGCATGTGCATAACATATTTGAGCAAAAACCTGAAAATCACTGCAACACAGTAGAATGTAACCAGCACAATAATTAATAATAGTACTGAGTTTAATTACTAAATCAATATTAATGTATTTTCCTAATTTCTCAAATCATTAAAGCCACTCTGTTAGAAATCCTGGGATAGGCATCCTTTATGAAAGAATTTTTTTTAATCTATCATATAATCAAAGCTATCTGAATAATGCATCTGTCACTTCAGAAAATGCTATTTTCTTCACAATAATATTTCAAACACATTAAAATTCAGAAAATCAAATGTTCCACTTTTATGCTTTTAATGTAATGTTAAAACATCTCCGGTCTTAAAAGTCTGTACTTGACAAAGAAATGTTTTATTTGGTTCTCCAAAGTAATACTGACATGCTGTTCAAAAAAATTGATTGGGTTCTAATTAAACATTGTGACCTGAATTCTTCTATTACTTTGTAGTAAAACTAGATCAGAAGTTTACCATCTCATTGAAAAGATAAGTATCTTTCACATCATTTTGTCATCAAACCATCAAAACTTGGAAACCAAGCACCCAGTGAAACTGAAGCAGATTTTTATATTCTTTTACTGAGACATATTTGAAGATGAAATTGGAAAATATCTTGTTCTTCTGAGGACAATGTTTGCTAGATAAAGCAAAAATATTTTAGAGATTCAAAATAAATACCAATCTGCAAATGTTATTTTTAGTGGCTGCAATTTTACTGGACAATTTAAAATATAAATTGACAACTTTACTTTTTTTCTGATATCTTACCGGGTTTAATTATTTTGATATGAGGAGAAGAAAAATGGCCCATATTTACAAAGAAAAGAAGAAACATCCTGACACAGGAGCTGGCTTTAGGAAAAAAAAAAACACTGCAGTCTTATTCCTAGACTCAGTGTACGACAAAGTCACATCCTATAGTTTTAGAATTCTCTATTTTTTATTCTTCAGTCCACAATATAGGATATAAATTGTCTTTTTTTTACAGATACTTAGGAGTGTTTAATACATAACAAAAAATAAGAGAAAAGGAAGTAAGGAAAATAAAATTGATCTATTATGGATAAATGTTGTCCCACTTTATTTTAATGTCTACTATTAGATTGTCTGATGTAAGAATCTTATACTGCAGATCCTTTAATTAATTTTTTGTACGTACTATATATGTGTACAAATTTTATGCTGTTTAACCCATTGCAATAAATATTTGCAAATCATAGAATTACAGAATAAATTCAGGTTCACTCAGGTCATATAATCCAGCATCCTGCTCAGAGTAATGTCAGCCACTAATTCAGAACAGGAGGGTGTCCAGTCAGGTCTCAAAAACCTCCAAAGACAAAAATTCCACAACTTCTCTCGGCGACATGTTCCTGTGTTTAATTATCCTAATAATGATTTTTTTTCTTTATATCATGCTGTAACCTCCCTTGTTTCAAAATATAAAGCACTACACAGCTTTGGAAAGAGCCCAACTCCATCTTTTTTAATCAGCTCCTCTTATTAGAAAGTGCCTCGTAGGAAAACTCCTCCCACCTGATGCTAAAAAAAGCCCAGCTCCTCCAGCCTCTCTTCACAAGTCTTGTGCCCCAGATCCCAAGCCGCTTGGTGACCCTTGCTCAAGTTTATTCAAGTATTGGGGGGCCCAGAACTGCTCACAATATTTAAATGTGGTCTAATAAATGCTATTATGGGAATAATCACTTTCCTTGATTAACTGACTACGCTCCTACCAACGTAAATGCAGAACACTAGCTCAATCAAGAACACAAGCGTAAAACAAAAAGGAAACTTCAGTACTCAAATGAGCTGATGCAATTTTGAAGGTTGATCTCCCTAATAGTTAATAACAGGTTCTCTTCCCATTTACCCATCTCTATTAGTGTTTATTCTAACATTTAAGATACAGTTTCTTTGCTTAATCTTGAACACCTTCAGGTGTTCGAAATAGCTGAAAAAAGACTTTAAATGAGCTTACAAAACCTGTGTTCCTCTTCTCTTCTTTGCTGCTACCAACTGAAAAGTTAGAATTACTCTTCCAAAACTATTGGCTAGTACAAGTAATGTTTAGAAATTAGCAAACTTAGCAGTCCACAGGAAAGGGAAGATTTGTGTCAAATATAATCCTACTTTAGGGACATTCTATGATATTGGAAATTAAAATTAGTATGCCCAATGAGCAGACAGAAGACCTACTTCAGAATTGCATCATTTCATTTGCAAATTATTTGAGACAGACTATAATTTATTTAAGCTCCGTATTCATACAGTGTTTCGAATAATGAATCCTTGATCTTACAGGCCTGCTAACTAAAAATAATAGTGAATATTTAAAAAACAAGAACAGTTTTTTTGAAAAATCTGCTCAGATAATCCTCTAATCAGATACTGGATTTTTCAGTGCAGCCTCTGAGTGTATGGGAAGAACAGAAATGATCATAAACAATGTCTGATGAGAGGGAATATCATATTATGTTTGGCATAGCTACATAGTTATGGTCATGAACGAACAATGTAAATGAAGACTGCCTATACTTCATACTATGCTATCTGGTTGTGGAACCTCTCAGTGCTCTTTGTGCGCAATGCACAGAAAGGAGACCAACTTTAGCAAAGCCACTTTTCTATAATCTATGGAAGATGGTATGCAGGGGCAGAAAGTGGAAAACATGTCATGATTCTAGCCTTTGAGATCCTAGGAAGTTCAGTTCAATACAAAACTCTGCTAGTCTTCTAAGGCAAGATCTATATTGACAGCATCAACTAAGAGGTCCCTTCTCAGGCATAAAATTTCCAGTTGTCTACACTAAGAATGCTTGCTTTTAGACTCAATAGCAGTCCATCTTGAGCCTGTTTGGCTTAAGGACCTGCTATGGTATCAACTATATTCTACTGCTAGCATCTCAGCCTCCCTTTTTATTTAGGAGCTTGTTTTTGCACACTCTGGACGCAGGAAGTCCTCTTGCCATGATGATACAAGATTCCGTTCCTTAATTCTTGACCTACAGGCACCCATTTCTCCTCTCTGGTGTTCATAGTTTGAGACAAACTTAGGAAGAGACACATGACTAATTCTGGATAAACTAGAGCAGCTTCTACATATTTGGTCAGTAAGTAAAGATACAGTCTTAACAGAGAGCCACAGGGCTCAGTCTACATGACCTTAAATGTGATTGTAGGTACACAGTTTTGTGCTCACAAACTATACTCAGTGCAGTACACTCTGTCACACACTGACTGCTGCTTTCAGTTGCTTTCATAAAAGATGTGGTCTAGCGTGTTCTATACAAATCAACTCAATTCAAAGCTGCTGAGAATTTTGTTTTAAAAGCAAATTAATAGACATGCTTAGTACAGACTTTAATATCTGGAGTTAAAGACATTTTTAATTTAAGCTCTATTTTCTGGAGAGCAATACAACTTATTAAAAAGAGAAGAGAACACAAAAAGTGTAATTTAGAGTGAAGAGCAAATGGATTAGTGGAGTAATATTTGCAATTGTATTTCATTATATTAACACATGGCTGTCTAGGAGTATTACACAGAACTGAATTTATACCATTTGGGAACATACAGTTAGTTCTGGGATAAAGAATGATTGGCCGCATTACTAATATTTACACACCATTTCAGTTTTCTGTGTTGTTTTCAGATATTTGCAAAATAGTTGTGTACTGTCATTAAATCATATGCAGCATGTTACCTGTTAAATTCCTACACACAGCTTTCACCAAAAATCTAAAACAGTCTCCCTTTTTTAGGTAAGAGGTGCAGGGATTTCTTTTTTTTTTTTTTTTTTTTTTTTGCCTGAGGATCAAAAAAGCAAAACACGTGGGATCTTTAAATCACAGGTTGATACTGAATATTTAACTAAAAATCCATAACAGTGATCTGTTACCATTATAATGCCTGGAGTTTGATTCTTGTTTAAAAATCCATACTGACATAACATTTCATCCTTATCTCAGCCATGATACTGTCTTCCTTTCTGTCCCAAATAAGAGTCACATAATGAGTATGAAAAGGCTAAGAAAAATCTATATTCTACAGGACAGTTTGAAATTACAATACAAAAATTAAATGCAGTAAATTGAATTCTTGGTCTGATGCAGTCAGACAGAATATTCATGGAATTTTGAGTAATTTCAGGCAGGGGAAGGGAATACTGATTATAAAGAAGTACAGTGCAAGTATGACTTAAAGGACTAATGAGATTCTTACTGGTAGCTGTGTTTATTTTATTTAAATTACATTCTTTTCAACAATATTACAACCAGACAATGCTGCTACTGTGTTTTTGAAAATGAACATGTAAATCAATTAGGAGAAAAGGGTGCTATAAAAATATTATCTAGAGCATGACATATAAACCAACATACCCTGCATAGCTCAACAATATATGCCACAGACACAGATAGCACACATTTACAGTGTGCATATTATTCTAGCATTATTTCAAACCTGCCAAATTAGCTGAGATACTTTTCATTGATTCCCTCACTTTTCTTTGGATAAGGACTATGAAGAAATGTAAAGGAAACATGATTAACCACTTATATGCACACAGATACGTCTCTTGCACTATCAGACCAAGAAGTGGGCAGACATCAGCTTTCACTGCAAAACCCTTAGCACGAAGATTTCACAAGCCGTAAGGCTTCATCTAATGAGCACAATTTGAAAAATGAAAAGAGTTTTACCCCATCTTCTTCATGAACTGCTGAGCATACTGATTCAATACTGGATATTGTTGAACACAACAAAGCATTAAGGCGTTCATGTGAGATACTCTTAGCTCTAGCAAATTACACATTCTCCCATTCACCAGAGCAATGATGAAGAATGATTCTTCTAGACCTTGTTTTTCAGGGCTCCTGTACAGGACTACACCCTCAACCCAGATCTTACTGCATAAGAACTGACAGTCAGATAAATTATAATATTTTATAACTTCTTCAATAATATCCAGGATATGAGATGGATGCTTTATTATAATTTATTGCACTACTCAAAAATAAATCATATTTCTTCTTCCTTTTATTAAAGCCTGCATTTCTTTTTTCTAAATTATGCTTTTTAGAAAAATCAAGATTTTTATTTGGCTGCTTGGATGTCAGACCCAACACATTACCTTGCCTTTTCTGATGATTGCTGGGCTGTGAACAGAGTCTGTTATTGCCAACACCCCTGCCCTACTCAGATACCCTTGTCACTGCAGTAATTGCCCTGCCTGCACTGTGGTAATCTTCCACATCATCTTCTCTCATGGAGCCACTCTGCTTTTGCTGCTCCCTGACAAGAACTTCTTTTATATACAAAAACCCCCCATCTAAAATAATTGCATTGAATCACCATCACCTCTCCATTGCCTATAAATGGAACTTAATGTGACTGACTTTTTAGATATCTAAAAGACAAACGTTAAGGTTTCTAAGATCTAGATAAGGTTTCATAGATCTATATGCTAGAAATAAGAGTCAAACATATATATATAATCTCATTTTTGCAGCACTAGTCCATTTCTTATTGCTTAATTTATTAAATATACTGATTTCAGTCCTTAAATAATTTTTTAACTTCCAGAACATTAGTCCATCCATTTCTTGAACAGAAGAAATGTGGATAGAGTTAAATGCTAAATGACAGTCAAAACTCTGAAGAAAACTTATTTAAAATTAGTATCTTTTAATATATGTGAACTTCACATTGATTGTATATTTCTCCCCCAATCAATGTATCCCGAGTTCTGCTAAACATACTGATGTCTTTAAAAACAAATATTCTTGGACCAAACAGTTCTTAGATATCTCAGGTAAGGTATTGTAGGGGAGATGTCCAAAGAGTTGCTCCATGGTTAGTTTTAAGCCAATTTTGACGAAGATTTTTATTAACAAACTGGAAGAAAGTATAAGCAACACACTAATTAAAACACAAAGGGCAGTACTTTGGGGGATGTTATGAACACTAAGGAGGGCAAAGGACTACAAAGAGCTTAGAAATATCAGATTAATAGTTTAGAACAGAAAGTGAGGTTGATCTGAACTGCACAATGTTACCCAGCGATATAGAATAAAGGCAGTATTATTGCAGATGAACACAGAAGACAGTGCTATGCATAGCAGAACAGGCAAAAAGTTAAAATGATAGGGGAAGAAAGCCTAGGTGTGGGTAGAACCAACTCAGAAGTTTTCTACAGTTTACCTGCAAGCTAGGCCCAGATATCCCATTAGAAATAGAAGAAAGAAAGATAACACTTCCCCACTGAAGATTCCCTGAATGTAAAGGGAATCTGGGTGGGCAATGAGTCAGACTAGCTGATTTCTAGAGCAGCCTTGGTAAGGGGAGGAACATTAGCAAGGACACAATGCATGCTTGTGGTGTTCTGACAATCCCTAAACAGTGGAGTGTTGCTCAGGAGTATTAAGCAGCTAGTACCTCTTGTCTGATGCAAATTCTACCAAGGCCAGAGAGTCAACATAGGTTGTTTAAAACTGGCTTTACACTTAAAGAGTCACAACCTGTCCTAACTTCTGTATCTGAAGCACAACTCAGAGAAACAGCGTATTTGTTGTGTTAGAAAACATTTTGCCCCTTTTTTGGTGACACAAGTAAACTCATATATCCAATATGATTTTCCCCCTTTGTATGATTTGCTCTTTAGTGCTCTTAACATACTTGAGAATCTTTAATTCTTCATTTGTATTCCTTTATTCCTATATCTAGATAGTCATAAACACTTGGGTGTTACTTCCAAGAATGGGTTATTCTCAATACTATTTATTAGAGCTTTTATTTGCATTTTCCTTCTAAACAGCCTACATCAAGCTGTTTTATATAACATTCTTACTTATTTACCAGAGACCATTACTATTATTTACCCAAATATGGGTTTTTCTGAGTACATTGATAAAATGGGAGAAATAGAAAAATGACTAGTTTGGAAATTTCTTATCTCCATTTCTAGAAAGACCTTTGAATATCCAGGCAATCAGTAAATTCTTTTCTCAGCCTGAGTTTAAAAATCAGAGTTGAGGATTCAAAACAATTAAAAAAAAGATTTCTACAATACAAACTGAACTGAAGTGGTTCTAATTCCACTGTTATTTGAAAATAAGAATGAGACCAGAAGGAGGCGGGGAAAGGAAGAATGGCTGAAGCCAAAGTTATCTCAGCAGGGAAAGTGGAGATGTGGAGCTCACAGTCTATACATTCCTGAATCTCCTTAGATATCCCTGTCTTTGATGGGCCAGAATTGGAAAGTTTCTGTGTAGCCACAGATATTGTGATACAGTTTCACTGACTGGCTGGCTATTACTCTATCACCTTTTCTAGGTGCTTGCTCACTCTCTTTCTCTCTCTTTCTTCTTCTACCTTTTTTTCTGTATTTATATTTGATGTCTGGTACTACCAGCAGTGGGGTAATGGAAGAAGAAAAACACATGCTCTGTCTTGCTAAGCCAATATTAATTTCAGCATCTACAGCTCTACAGTGCAGTCAAAGAAAAACAGCAAAAGAGCATCCAAAGCCCATATTACTGTCCAACAGCCAAACCCCTCTGAACTGTTTAACTCCCTGGCCCCATGTCTGGCCTAAACACTTCTGGTGACTTAATCTTATTCTGCCTTCAGGAGCACGCTGGATTTGCACATCCTTTCCTCATGATTTCCAAGCTCATCTTGAAGGGTGACTGTCCCAGGACTGCAACCATACAACAAAAAACATTTAGGACCAGGGGCCTGAGCTTCCTCAGCAGATGCATAGTATGTACCTCTGATTAGGTACATACTAGTCCAGAGATGCATAGTATGTACTTCTGATTCACAGTGCTGAGCCTTCTATTGAGTCCTGTGCCTAATAGAAGAGAAAACCTTTTCAAACATATGTAGTGACTAAAACAGCAAGCCAAGAGACTTTTGAATTCCAGGCCCTCCTCAGGTTGAGCAGTTTTGAACTCACTGTTTCTAATGTCCAGGAGGGCACCTCTCTCATAGGTGAAAACCTATGATGGAAGTCCACATACTGAACTTTGGCCAGTAGACATACAAAAGTTGGGTAAGGACAATGGAAAAGAAAAAAAGAAGAAAAAAAAAGAATATGTGTATTGGTTATACATGGCAAGGATTTAGTACCTGGGCTGGAAGGGGGTTGCATATGTGGGCTCTGTGAGAAGGGGCCAGGGGCTGCCCTGTGCTGGACATGGCTGGTTCCAGCTGACTCCAGCAGACACACCACAGGACACAGCTGAGCCCCTCAGGCAAGATGGTAGCACCTCTGGGAAAGTGTATTTAAGAAAGGGCAAAAAATGCCAAGCAGAAAGAGAAGAGAAGGGAGAAAAAAGTGAGAAACAGCAGAAGGAACACCAAGGTGAGAGAAGGAGGAGAGGAGGAGGTGCTCCAGGCACCAGAGCAGAGATTCCCCTGCAGCCTGTGGAGAGAACCACAGTGGAGCAGACTTTTTTCCTGAAGGACTGCAGCCCATGACAAAACCCATGCTGGAGCAGAGGAAAAGTGTGAAGGGGAAGGAGCGAGAAAGAAATCACTATGTACTGACCACAAACTGCCCCCATCCTCTCTTCACTGCTCAGGGGTGGGTAGAGGAATCTGGAATGAAGGAGTGAAGTTAAGCTTGGGAAAGGGAGGAGGAAAGGTGTTGTCTCAGTGTTTATCTTTGTTTCTCACCTTCAGAATCTATTTTAGCCCATGACAGTAACTGGTAAGCAATCTCCCTGCCTTTATCTTGACCCATGAGCTTTCATCCTATTTTCTCCCCTTGTCCTGCTGCAGAGGAATGTCTGGGTGGGCATTTGGCCCTTAGCCAAGGTTAACACCCCACAACATAGAATTGGTTTGCTTTCTCTAATGAGAGTCCTCCCATGGCAGGTAAGATCTGAGTTCTGGTCAACAGCTTGAGCACCTACCCTCACACAACACAAAGGACCTTCCCATGTTCCATCCACGAACTACAATAAGTTTGAAATGCTTGCTAAGATAGCTGTTCTGGAACCATTCAGCAGAGCTATATTTAGATACCCAGCAAAAGAGAAAGTCTAAAATGTAAGTGCCTCCACATAGATGACACGAGACTAGTCATCATCTGAATGTCTTTCAATGGCTTGAAGGTCACATAGAAAAACGAAAGAGCCTGTACACAAATACAGGCTATTATTTTATATACAGAATTGTTTCCCTTCATCACCTCTTTCACTTTTGCTAAACCTCATACACATTTCTCCCTCTTCTCTTTCCGCTGCCTCTTCAACTACTTCTAGAATATTTCTAGAAGCTTTAGAAATGTTATATACCAACGAAACAGTAATACTATCAAGATATGCATGGAATGAACCTAAGTAACCATGTAATCTTCTTAGTGTGACCCTCGTCAGCTCCCATCCTCCCCCACTACTTGTTGTGCTCACTTGTTCTGTCATGTCTAAAATTAGACTTGTATGCTTCTCCAGGCAGAAATCATGTCTTATTTGCTTTGTGAAGTCTGCAGCATATTTTAAACTGTGCTATTTAGTCTTGGGTGAGAAAAATCTTCCTCAGTCGACAATACTTTTCAAGTTTTCAGAGAAATCTTAATCTGTATAAGAAAATACAGTCTTTCAAGTCGAGAGCCACAAACTATTGTGTTTGTGGGAGTGTACTTGAGAGATGTATTGCTATAAACTTGCTTATGCTTTTAACTCTTCTGTAGACAACCACTTTTGCCCACAGTCAGAGAGAAAGTACTTAGATAAATTAATTAAATCGCTATTGGGTCCTTGGTATTTACCAGGGACTGGAAGAAGTCCAAACTCAAGTTCTTGTTTTTCTTCGGTCAGTAACTGACATAAACAGGATAAAAACTTTTACTCACTTTTGAGGGGCACCTGTTTCTCCTTCTACTGTCTTCTCTCATTTTGACTAGAAATTCTCTTAGCAATATGAAAATTTCAGAAAAACCATTACATTTTCTAGAAATGTTTTGCTATGGCACATTTCCCACTAAAAAATTACATCACTGATGATCCCTGGACAGCTCTGGTCAATAAATTATAAATTATGTCATGAATAATAATACACTTGAAGATAGTTAATATATAGGTAATTACTCTTTCTAAGTCCAAATCAAACCTTATCATCAGCTTATGATTACAGTATGAAGACAGCCATAAAAAGGAGAAAAAATTATAGCAGGAGGGTGTTTTCAGAAACAGCAGCTTTTTGGATTTGGAATGAGACATTTTGGTCTCTGTGTTCCCTTTAAACATACTTGCTTCAGACCTTAACTCAAGGCTCTAGGTTTTACTGTTGCTTGAAGTGCTTGAAATTTCCTTTGTTGTTTAATAGCCCTGTTGTACATTATGTAATAGAACTTCAGCTTCCCATCAATATTTAGTTAGGGCACTGTAAGATTATACAATTGTTATCATCTGCCTTATCCACTGCTTATAAAACTTTCTTAAACTAGACAGAACACTGTAAGATTATACAATTGTTATCATCTGCCTTATCCACTGCTTATAAAACTTAAACTAGACAGAACACCACTCCTTGCTTGGTTCACATCATTACAATAAATGCAAAAGAATCTCTAAAGTTCATGGTTTGTAAAGAAAGAACTCTTATTTACTTTTTGCCTAAAAGACAGGAGATATGCTCCTGGATCACAGTATGTTTTTATTTATCAATACCAACTCTTAACAAAAATATTAATGATCACCCTAAACTATGCCTGCAGTACTTGAGTTTTCCTTAGAGTTCTTCCTTCCAAGTATTGACTAGAACATGTGATATCTTCTGATTTAAACATCTTCGACAGATTTGCAGGCCCAAAGTTATATTACGCAAAAAAATTATTTCAAATTTCCTAAGGGTTCATATTTGACAGGTGATTGACTTGCTTATCTTCAGAGCTTATAAATTAATTTTATATATTTTATAGGGTTCCCATTTCCTGGGCTCAGTAGCACTGTGTTGAATCATTGCTACGGGATTTGGTACATTAAGTAATTGCTGAAACATTTTAAAACAGTGCTCACCAGAGGGAGAAAAACTGTATGGGTCTCTTGCCTTCTCAGAGGAAAAGAAAGCATTACACAGCGTCCTGTGTGTATCTATAAAGACCAGACTCAAATTTATGGAAGATGAATTCAAAGAAAGTGTGGTAATAGGTTCATTTGACACTAAGAAATAAAGCTTGGCCTCCTCTGTTTGGGGGTGAGAGAGACTACTGGATATTTTAGTATTTTTAGTAGAAAAAGAAACTAATCTGTTTAAATGTGAAATATGGACAGTAGTAAAAAGAAATCAGTCTTTTATATAACAGCATGATTAAACCATAAAGCTAATCATGTATTATTCTGTTTGTGACTTGAATATGTATAAAGGATAATGCTTTAATTACAAGCCTGATCTCAAGAGGAGTGAGGGGATAAGGCAGTGTAGCAATGGACATGCTCCTGCATCATATGCCTAAAAATATGGACCAAATGAAGTGCTCCTAATGCAGGAGTTAATATATCTTTCTGTTTGTTTTGGTTTTTTTTTTCTCCTTTAATTCTTTGGAATTTGGCACCAGAAATAAAATTCCAAGGATGCTGTGTTCTGGTATGAAGTGTTCTAAAATCTCATATTTATAATTATTTTAATTAAAATAGGCAGCAGCCAGAAAATTGTCATCTTCTGTGCTAGGATTTTACTCTAATCTCACAGTTTGCCAATGCTGTTTGTATATTACAACACTTAATTACTTCAGTGCTGCTTTTATGGGTTAATTTTCTAATTTTCAAATGAATTTACTGACAATAATGTCAAAATTATAATGAACAATCTGTCAGTAGAAGCTGTATTCTCGAAAAGACCTTCATTTTTTTAATAACTTATTTTAAAGCTGATGGGTTTCTTCACGGGTTCTTTCAGGAAAATTATTCTAATAACTCTAAGTGCATCTGAGTAACTGCACTAAAAAACACTGAGGATATATTCCTGTCTTTCATACAGTGTGAGGAACTTCTGCAGAACTGTAAGAAATAATCACAATTACTGATTTTTTTTTTTGTTTCTGAGATACTGCAAGATGCTGCTGTCCTAACGGTAATGCTTAAAAGTACAGATGGTATAGACATTCTTAAAAACTGTAGTTCAAACTCTCCAGCTGATACCCTTCCACAAAATAAGAATCAATCACATCAGAACTGTACGGATCATCCCTTTCTGCTAGTTTGCTTTGGAAAAGCATAATTATCTTTAATAAAATTATTATTATTTTGAGGACCAAGGGAAAAATCACAAAAGTGTACCATAACACTTAAAGACAGAAAATCCACTCCCCTGTAAACACTAGTGGTTCTTACTTATTTCCTTGCCCATCTCACAGACACAAAATTAGGATTTGATTAGCATGGATTCTACATCTGTTAAACTATGTGCTATGTACTATTGAAATATGTAGACTTTGCATGCTCCTGAGTGATCACACATAGTGATTAAAATAGCAACCTTGTCAAGTGTGGATAAACCCGAAGTTTACACAGGCGAACATCCCGAGTTGAATCCTGGAAAGGTAATATGTCTTTAGTGATCATTATAAAACACAACCAATCTTTGCCAAGATAATCTTTCTTTTACACTTGCAAAGAGAAAATTGCATGAATTAGGAAAAGAAACTACCCCAAAGGTATGATTTCTTCAACTGTGATGGCACAGACTACAAAAAAAAGAGGGTGTTGTATTTTCTATCTATGTTTTAATTGCTACTGCTTACAATATCACTCTGTATCCCCAGACAAACTCAGTAAATGATTTACTGAGCTGTAGTGCTCCAATTGTTTGGGCATAAATGGATATTGCTTTTTAGTATATTGTAAAGCAAGAAAACAGTTGAAAATATTTTGCATTCTCAGTGCCATATCTCATGGAAATACTAAACAAATTATCAACATTTTAAAAAATTAGATATTCAATATGAAACCGGAAATTATGAGTACAACTGAAGATCAGTTCTGACTGCAGCTGAATGAACTGCAACTAGTTAGGTTAGCTGACAAAATAACTAGCAGGTTTTAGTCCACTTTGAATACAGAAAGAATATTAACAGGAAAGACTAACCCCTGGAAGCCAATGTCTCTGCGAGTCTTACATTCAAGAAATTATAAGGATACTGTTGTATGTTTAAAGGGATCAAAAGCTTGTTCTGGATTAGAACAGCTGTAGAGATAAGTCTGCAGTTTTGCTGCAGGCTACAGAAATTTAGACAATGATATATACGTTGCACCAGCATAAAAAAAGCCAAACACATGGTGAAACGAAGAATTCATTTGAAAAAGAGAGAGAATGATCAAGGGAAAACAAAATTTTGAATATAGACTCTAGCAACGGCTGTCAGCAGAGACAAGAAAGGAAAAGGTCACAGCGGATCTGGAATACAGTGTTGTATCCCTAACTCATTTATCTGACACAAAATTTGATCAAAGGAGGTGAAGAGGATAATTCAAATGAATTCAGTCTTCATTCTATCTTTAAAAGTAGCATCTTTCTAACAGTGACCAGTCTTATATCTGATTCACTTCATATTGATGTAAAAAAAGTGTATCCATTCTGTCATAGAAATGAAACCAATACTAAAAGCAGAAATAGTTAAGAGTAGCAGTATTCAATTAATTTTCTAGTTGAACCTTGCAAGGGAAGAGAAGACTGAAAGAGTAGAAGGAATTAACTGTTTGTTCCAGGACTGTCTTCTGATTATTTGTAAATTGTGCTGGGGAAAAAAAAAAAAAGAGTATACATTTTACACATAAATGTTTACACATAATATAGTCAGCTCAGTTAGCAGGCAAACGTACTAGGGAATGTCTAGAAGGGGTATGCTACAGACCTGAAGGCTGCAACAGAGCTCTACATGCTTCCTGACCCACTGGGGTTCTGAGATTCAAATAGAGGAAGCATTAGACCTGTCTGATGGACAGACAATAACTTAATAAATGCTTATAGAATCCAGAAAAGGTACCATCAAGTACTCTGTATCTTCCTGCTACCACCTCTATATAAAAAGCCAACTTTTCATCTTAAGTTTTTTTATGTGTTAATGAACTGATTTCACTTATGGTAGCACACCCATTTACAGAAGCCTATTGTTATCCCCATCAGAGGGCTGAAGTGAGCACTGATTTGCAATGAATCAAGGCTCACCTTTATAATAATGCATTATATAAACAGTCACTCCTGCCTGGTACCTATCAGTGAAATAAAAGTCCTGTTAACAGCCATCTTAGTTTGGCTGATTAGAATTTATCCTTGGACAGCCCTGGAAGTATTCTGTAAACAGGAAAACATAAACAATACTGTGCTGAAAATATTAGTAGACATGTCTTAACATTATTGAATGTAAGAACACCACCTCTCTCTAGTTGGAGAATGTTACTCTTTTTGGTGTTGACTATTAGGAATTTTGGGGGTGATCCTCATCTGACATAAACCAGGAAGTTTATAGTAGGCAGGTCCATGATGGCAACCCCATTTGATATCGATTAGTTTTGAAAACTTTATCGAGCAAAACTCTTCTCCATTCATTGTTTCCTCTACACTGACTAAACTATTATAACGCAGTCAAAAGATAGGCCTATAACTTTCAGGAATTCCTTCAAAAAAAAGAAGAATTTTCCACTGTCTCATTGTAAACTTAGTTTTAGTAAACAGATGGAGAAAGTTTGTAGAGACAGACCTCTTCATCAGGTCACATTCATCAAAGGAAATCCATGATGGCTAGAAAACGAAAATGTCACACCTATCTTCAACAAAGGGCAGGAAGGAAGATCCAGGGAATTACAGACCAGAAAACCCCATCTCAGTCTCTGGGAAGATTATGGGAAAAGTCCTCCTGGAAGCCACTACCAGATAGAAAAAGGACAAGGTATTTCAGAAGAGCCAGAGGAAACTTACCAAGGACAAATTGTACCTAACCAAGTTTACTTTCAGTGATAAGAAGACTAGTTCTGTGGATGAAAGGAGAACAGCAGATGTTATCTTGATTTTAGTCGCTGTTTATCAGTTTATGATCCTATAGCATCTCTATTGCCAAATCAGGAAGGTAATGCCCAGATATCAGCGGACTGCAAGGTGGAGAAAAAATTGGCTGGACTTCTGGGCTTGAAGAAGAGCCAATAATCAACAATATTTCTCATTGGGTTGATACAAGAGCCGAAGCTGTTTAATATCTTCATCAGCAACCTGGATAGTGGAATGGAATGGAATGTACCTCAGCAACTTTCTGGGTAATGCCAAACCAGGAGAAGACAGGTTGATGCACTGGAGAGCAGGACTTCTATTCAGAGGGAATTTGGCAAGATGGAAAAACAGTCTGACCAAAACCTCATGAGGTTTAACAAAGGCAGATGAAAAGTCCTGCAGTTTGGAAGCAGAGACACCATGCACAGTACAGGTGGGTACTGACTGGCTGTAAGGAGGCTTTGCAGAAAAGGACCTGGATGTCCTGGTGGACAGGCTAAGCATAAGTGTCCTAAAAGCAATAAATGTTAACCAGATGCCAGTCTGTACTAGCAAAAGTACATCCAGAAGGTCAAGAGAAGTGACTGTTACTGCCTATTGGGCAATCATGAGGCTACATCTGGAGTACTGTGTCCAGTTCTGGAGTCCAGCAGAGATCATCAAGATGGTCAGAGAACTAGAGTACATGATGTAGAAGATGACACTGAGAGAGCTGGGTTTCAGCCTGCAGAAATAAAAAGAGCAGAAGATCTAGTTGCTGTTTTCAGCTACCTGAAGGGTATATGGAATCAGATTCTTCCTGGAGATGCACAGAGAAAGGATAAAGGCAGAAAAAGAAATTCTGTCTGGACATAAGAGTTTTTCACAGTAAGACTGCTTAAGCACTGGAACACATTACGGGGAATTTGTGCGATCTCCATCCTTGGAGATGTCCAAAACTTGATTTGGGCATGGCTCTTCGAGATGTTCAAAGTTCTCCCTGCTTTCATTGTTGGGGATTGGAGCAGATGACAACAAGAGGTCTTTTCCAACCCAGTTTATTCTATAATTCTATCATATTCTCTAGGAGACATGTATTTACACAAGAGGACAAGACTGAGGTGAGCAGCCTTTGCTAAGGCCAACTGCTCAAGTGGGGTTTAAGATTGCTATGTAACCTGCCCAAAGCAGTTAATATGCGTGTTGCCCTTGGGGACATGGATGTAGGAAATATGGATTATATGCAAGTTTGTCTTCAAGCATGAGCTTCAACTGTGGGCTATGCAATGGAACAGACATAGCCAAGGAGACTGGAGGAGCCTGGCCTCTCTGATGTGTTTGACCCATAAAGTATTAAAAGATTGACAGCTCTCATCTTCCAGGAGCTTAATATGAGATATTTTCTAAGGACCAGGCAATATTTTTGTGTTTTTAATACAGGATGGTTATGCATCTTAAGGCAGGCATCTCAGAAATCAGGAACATAAAATTATTAATTATTGTATAGAAATATATATTGTTTAGTATACAAAAATATATAGGATTATGTATTATTTAGCATATGGAAAAATATTATTATAAGAAGTTAAATATATTAAGAAAAATATTTTTGCATGTTTATACATGAGAAACTAATTTTTTTGTATTAGAGGGAAAAATACAGCTTATTGTTCATTCACTCAGACAATTACTGCTACTATTCAGCCAGGTAGAAACTAATCTCTCAGGAGCACTGTTCTGCTTTTGAACAAAAACAGGTCATGTGGGAGATAAATAAAATATTTATGATTGAAGCACTCCTACTCTTTAATGTCTGTGATAACAAAGTTAACAAATATGGTCACAGTAGTATTAGGCCCATTCACAGACTGTCCAATAAGCTAAATATATCTGTTGGTAATTTAAGTGAAAGAAGCCCTTTCTTCCTCTATAGTACATTTCAAAGCATTTCCAGCATCAACCTTGAATGTCCACTAAATGCACAGTCCCAAAGCAGAAATTATTTTCCACTTACAACAATTCCTTCGTCTTTTTTTTTTTTTTTTTTTTTTTTACTTTGGATTCTGTTTATTTTCAGCAGCATCCTTTCTGGAATTTAGAATAGTAAAGAAAAAACTAGGAAGGAAAATTGTGAAATACATAAAATATAGTATAGATCAAACCTGTATGGGCAAGCTGGCATAGAGTTTTGTTTCTCTGTCATCTGATATAACTTTCCACTAACAAACAACCACTTTTGTACTAAGAATTTTGAAGGAAGATAATGATTGTGTAGAAGGTAAGCAAATAATTAAGTACAGTACCTAAATCTACACTGCAGCACACAGATACTAAAGTTACCTTTCACAGCCCAAGTTAGCTTTTAGTCAGGCTAAATGCCCTGTGTTGCAAGCATGCATTGCAAGCAGTCTACAAATTGCTAAGCATTCTGATAGGCTCCCTTTTCATGTTTTTTTGAGCAGTGTTATGAGAAGTATACTTGGCCAATATACCCCAATACTAATTCAGTTGTTTTTTGTTTATCCAACTGCACAGTGACTTTGCCTGCAATTTATTTTAACGAGAAAAAAAACCCTGTTAAAAACAAGGTGCTATGCATGACATTATTAAGAATACAGACCCACAATCAAACATAATTAAGTGATCATTTCTTAATTCCAGGCAGGTCACCACCATCATCTGGGTATTCTCCTTTTGTCTGTCCCATTGATTGTAAGGTCAAATTCATCAGTTTAAACTATCTTCACTGAACCTAATACATATTATCTTGCCACAAGGATAACCTAAGAATATTCATTGTTACACTAGTATTGGCTGCAGAGGGTAATTTAAGAAAAAAAAGGAAAAAAAAAAAAGGTGTAATTGTATGCCTTTATCTCTACTAGGGACTAGAACGCATGACATGAATTTTGCCATTAATATCAGCAGTTCTTTTAGCTTTTCACGAGGCTAAATTTTCAGACGGTGGTATTTTTATGGTCTGCCTTTAATAGTTTGGGAGAGTAACTCTTCTCACTGTGAGCACGCAATGCTCTGCACCTTGAGTGGTCAAGTGTGTACATACAAAATATGTAAGCCGTTGATATAGCTCCTATACACATGAATGCAAATCATTAAAGATATTCCATAAAAATATTTTGTCTGAATCTGGGTTCAATAAAAGTGTGCCTTAGCAAGAAATATGTAAGTGTTCTCTAAATCCCTCAGAGACTTCAAGAAAAAATATGAAAGAGGGGTACCCTTCTTTCTTTCCTATATTTTCTTTACAACTCTCTGTAAGCATAAAATTTTAGTTGCTTCGTTCCATCCATTATATTTCAAAAAAAACATGAAACATTTTCATTGTATTAGAATAGCCTAAATTCACCAAGTTTATCACTTGTTTCAAGCAACAATCATGAACTAAAACAAGATAGGTTTCTTGTATCTTTTGCTGATTTAACTTTCCATCTATATTCATCTCTAAAATAAGGGAAGTATTTCTCATAAGAAGGAACTGGTTGGTGACCAAAGAAGCAAGTCAGCTGGTTTACAACAGGAACTATCTTTTTGTTTATATTGTACTTGCTTGCAAATAATTCCTGCTGGGCTCCAGGCTATAGGGTGCTGTAAACTAATTACTACATGCAAAGAGATTTTGCCTGTCATATATGGCTGCAGGGAAGCATATTATTATTCACCACTCTACTGAGGGGAAAAAAGATGACTACAGTTGATACCTGTTCTACTTTATTTCTTCAAAACAATGTTGGTTATTTTTTTACCCACGTTGTAATCTTCTAAAGGAGCTAGTACTATAGCTTTGCTTTTAAAAGAGATGGTTTGGTTTGGTTTGGGTTTTTTATAGTGTGTACTAAACAATCCTGAGAAACACAAAACAAATCTGAGTATTCTCATGATGTTAGAAATCATTTTACAATTATATGACTATCATCTTATATCAACAATCTCTCCAACACTGCTTAAGCATTCTTTCATTCCTTCCATCCTGTTATAATATAAAAAAGTTACAATAACTATGGTCAGTTTCTATACTAATTAAACTGATATCAACACACTCCACTGAGACTTAATTGCAAATCAGGTGTTTTTTCTATAATTACAAACTTGATAATATAGCAAACTGCTTCAGAAAAATAAAATGGTATTATCTTTCTAATGCTTACAGAATCCTTTTAAACACTCCGATTGTTTAAAAGATAGGCCCAGCTGAGACATAAATGGCATGACTGCAGTAAGTATTATTATTTTATTGTAGCAGTGAGCATAGATTTATTTTGGGCAGCGGATTTAGCTATAATGGGACTATTCAGTAATTCTGACAAGAAAAAAATTCAGCCGTTCTTGTATTGCATACCTTCATATATCAGGTTACAGTCCTGCATTCCAAAAAACAATCTAATCCTCTTCAAAACAAATAACTATAACTAAATAATGATTATTTAATTAATAATTTACATGCCATTATTAAGAATCACTCATTTTATAATTAATGTGGAGGCTAAATGCACTTTATACCCTGAACATTAATGGCTGAACAGAATGGTAGCAGTTACTTGCACTTGTATTTCATCAGACTTTATTAAGATACCATTTACATATATAAAGTACTACTTTATGTAAAAACACAAGGATGGATTTTGAGGGTAATTTACCAAACACTTGGAAGCTAATGGAAGATACTGGGTCCATGAAGTTTAATATAATTTGAACTATATGTTTTAAAACAAAAAGTGTGTTTGAGTATAGAGTGACAATATTTTGCACCAAAGAATGTTTTCACGGAATTATATTATTTGGGGATAAAATTATTCAAGTTTGCTACTCCTGATCTGAGCAATTTGTTGCTTTCCAGTCATATTTAGAGATATTTTAGCTAGTTCCACCAAGTCAAAAGCTTGACTCTTTCCCTAACATTAATGAAGTTTCTCCCTAGTAGTCTACTTTGAGCAATCTTTCACCAACTTAAGCTTTTAAAATTCTCTAGTCTATTTCATTTTCACAGACTTCTCCTTCTTTTTTTTTTAATCAACAAAGTGACAAAACACTCCATGATGGGTTATAATTCTAAATGTATTTCTAAGAGTGTAGACAGACAAGACCATATGGCTTAAGTGAACATTTGAACTGCTAAGCTGAATCTCCAGTTATTTTCAGCTTCATTCATCACTAATCATCTCCCAATGGTTTGAGCAAATGATTTTAAGAGATGACACTAAAGAAACCTTCAAAGTCAATGCATTGTAACTACTGTTAGGAAAAGAAATACTAAGAAGAATTGGATGGCTCTGATGAACTGTAAAAATAAACATAAACTTATAAACTGTATGGCAAATTATTTACCTAAGAGGTTTATAGACAATATCATACTTTAGTGGGGAAATAAGAGAGAGGAAAGAGAGGGATATTTCCCTTTTACTGACACTTAAAAACAGGGGGACGGGAGTGAGGACACAGATCTTCACATCCACTTAAACTCTTACAGATGCATTTCAAAGGGTAAAACAATTCCTTAAACATATAAGGCACTTCTTTACAAAGAAACACAAGGACTGATTTTAAGGGTAATTTACCAAACACTTTGAGGTCCATGGAAGATAGCTGTGGTTTCTTCCACTGACCCTGGCTTAAATTACTCCTTGTATACTGTTTACCATGGGAACAGTAATAGTGGTAATCTTAATGCTGGTAAATGCTCCCAGACGATCATCGCTGTCCATGTGAACTGCAATGGTACCAAGAAAGCTGTAACTTGACCCTAGAACCTGCTCTGTCCCCCTTAGGTTTTAGATCAGCTGACGTGTGCAAAGAGTATCCAGCCTTACCTCCACTACAGCTGTGGGAATACCCACAACACTTGAGGGCCCAAGCAAAAGGCAGTTTCACCACCAATATTTAAAAAAGCCATCTGATAGTAGGATTTCAGGATATTTAAATACAAATCACACACACAGCCACCACCATGTATATACACATCCATACACATATGTGGATATAAATATGCAAATACATAATGTATATGAACAAAACTATTAACCATACTTAAACTTATGCTGGAATTGCATTTCAACTGCTATCTGGGCAAATGTGTTCCCTAAGTTGTTTCAGATTAATTACTCTTTGAACATAAAAAGCACAATTCTAATTCCATTCTGACAAAAGCAGTATATACTGTCTCAGTACACAGCCCCACTATATTTCAGCTGATAATTCATTTTCTACCAAATGATACGAACACAGTGAAAGTCATATTCAAAATTGAGTAGGAAAAACAATTAGCATAAAAAAATCCAAGTTATAATTATAATTAAGAATAGTTAACTTGAAGTAAACAGAAAGAAAACCTGAATTACTTTTTAAATAGACTGAGAAAAGAAAGATGCTTCAAGCAAAGGTCAGTTATCGAAGACTTTTATATTCTGTACCAAAACACTCTCAAACACAGTTCTGAAATTAAACTCTATACCTCAGTTTTATGTGCACTATGAAAACTGATCAAATTGCGAAGTTAAGTTCCAGAAATATACAAATATCCAGAATTCTGTATATCTAGAAAATATCAAAATTATTTTCTCTGGAATGAGGAGTACAGCACAGTAAAAGACTGCTTTTCTAGAAGTCTAAGTATTCAGTTTTGGCCCATATCTGACAACAATGGAATTTCTTTATATTTAAAATTATTTTACATATTTGAATGCAAATGCAAAGCATCTTCCACGATACCATTCTTCCTGTTATCAGTTCATCCGTTTCATTTCTGTTTCACATCACACTTCTAACTCAGGCAAGCAAGAGTCTGATCTCTTACTGTTTGCTTCTTTACTCTTTACCCCTTGCGTGAAGTGCAACTGAAAAGTGGCAAGAGGAAGGCCACTTGCTATTGTTAGGTGGCTCACTGGCGTGCTAGGTATAACTGTCAGAAATAGGAAAATGAGTTAGTAGCAGGTTGAACTGCCTGCTAGGATTCTATCATCAGCTGCATCAGAAGTTCCCTCCCTTTCTTCAGCCTGTAGTACTGCCTGTAAATAACTTTAAAAGTCATGGGGAAGATCTATCTCTTACTCATTGGAGACCTGTTCCTTATTTTTATTTTTTGGTTGTTAGAATTATTTCCCTTTGTCTAATCTCTAAATGTTATGAAATAAAGAAACTAACACTGGCCAAAAAGACTGCACTACTATCTAAATGGAAGTTGAACAACACTTGATGCTAAGACCATCAAAAGAACTGGAACTACAGCGGACAGTACACTTCATTTATGTGTTTTGTCCATTATGTAGTCTAGGCTATGTGCAAGAAAGAGTCTTTTCCTACTTGCTTGGAGATTTCTAATGTGGCAGAAGACAACACAGCCCCACTCAGTAAATGAAAGTTGGGATAAACCTACAGCAAAACACAAATACAAAGGCTGCGTTTATTTATGAAAGAAAGACTATTATTATTCTGAAAATTTATTTTTACCTATAAAAAGTATTTACTTTAATTATTGTTCTTGCTGTTGATGCTATTACTAAACTATAATTTCATAACACATATTTCTGAGGAAAGAATGGAGAAAAGCAGTGCAGGGCATCTGGAAAACTGGCTCTTACATTTCTGAGATTTGTGTAGATTGTAGCTTCACATCTGGTATGAGTCTAAGCATATCATAGCATTCACGCCTAGTCAGATTAAGCAGTGTTCGAGTTCTGCTGCACAATATATCCTTTTGAACAATTTTATTTTTTCTATGATTCCCTAAAGATTTTTTTGCGTCCTCTGGCAAGTTAGCTTAATCATACCTTTTCATATGTATATACTTCCAGGAAGTACATTAGACGAAAAAAATGTCACCTGTTTTATATCTGACAGATTCTGCCTTACACTGCCATCAGTTAAGCATTACTGAATCCTGATGAATTGCTTTGTAAAGGTTTTGGGGAACTGTGTTATGCAGGTTTGACACATTTTTCAATTAATGGCAATGTAGGCCACAAAACAATGGCAAAATGCAGAAATGAACTCAAACTCATACTCTATGACGTTAAGGAATGCATATTCATAAATGACTCTCTTGAGAAATTAACCATTTGGAAGCAATCTCTCGGAATTATGTGTAAAAATGATACTTGAGCAATTTATTAAACAGTTTAGTGAGGCTATCATTTTCAATGCTCTTAGTTAACTGCTTATTTTATTCTGAATAAGCTAAGACCTGAGCTCTCTATTAGCTTTCAACAGGAAAGCATGAGAAGTGCTAGGTAGCTGTAAACAAAAGATTAAAATGCATGGATGCATTACATGGGAGACTAAACGGATGCAATTATCACAGGATTATACAAAGATGAAGCATTCAAAATCACCACCTGTCCACTTGCTGAAGAAAAGCAAATGAGAGCTTTGTAAGTAGAAAACTGGGGTCTGTCATTCAATGAACATTTCTAACAAACGCTCGGGTTCAGTTTTAAGCCCTTTGGGATAATGGTCATGTTAAGTTCACCCATCCTTTTAAGTAAAAAAGTAGTGCATTTAATGATCAAATATTCCACATGAGTAGATAATTTTTTAAATATTCTAGAATCATAGAATTGTTTAGTTTCGAACAGACCTTTAAGATCGAGTCCAACTGTTAACCTAACACTGCTAAGTCCACCACTAAACCATGCCCCTAAGTGCCTCATCCACACATCTTTTAAATACCTCCAGGGATGGTGACTCAACCACCTCCCTGGGCAGCCTGTTCCAATGCTTGACAACCCTTTCAGTGAAGAAATTTTTCCTAATATCCAGTCTAAACCTCCCCTGACACAACTTGAGGCCATTTCCTCTTGTCCTGTCGCTAGTCACTTGGGAGAAGAGACCAACACCCACCTCTCTGCAACCTCCTTTCAGGTAATTGTAGAGAGCAATAAGGTCTCCCCTCAGCCTCCTCTTCTCCAGGCTAAACAACCCCAGTTCCCTCAGACGCTCCTCCTAAGACTTGTGTTCTAGACCCTCCACCAGCTTTGTTGCCCTTCTCTGGACATGCTCCAGCACCTCAATATCTTTCTTGTAGTGAGGGGCCCAAAACTGAACACAGTACTCGAGGTGTGACCTCACCAGTGCTGAGTACAGGGGGACAATCACTTCCCTGCTCCTGCTGGCCACACTATTTCTGATACAGGCCAGGATGCCATTGGCCTTCGTGGCCACCTGGGCACACTGCTGGCTCATATTCAGCCGGCTGTCAATCAACACCCCCAGGTCCTTTTCTGCAGGGCAGCTTCCCAGCCACTTGGCACCAAGCCTTTAGCGTTGCATGGGGTTGTTGTGACCCAAGTGTTGGACCCGGCACTTGGCCTTGTTGAACCTCATACAATTGGCCTTGGCCCACTGATCCAGCCTGTCCAGATCCCTCTGCAGAGCCTTCCGACCCTCAAGCAGATCAACACTCCCTCCCAACTTGGTGTCCTCTGCAAACTTACTGAGGGTGCGCTTGATCCTCTCATCCAGATCATCGATAAATATATTAAACAAGACCGGCCCCCATACTGAGCCCTGAGGAACAACCACTTGTGACCAGCCACCAACTGGATTTAATTCCATTCGTCACAACTCTCTGGGTCCGGCCATCCAGCCAGTATTTTACCCAGAGAAGAATATGCCCATCCACGCCATGAGCAACCAGTTTCTCCAGGAGAATGCTGTGGGAAACAGTGTCAAAGGTTTTACTAAAGTCTAGGTAGACTATATCCACGTCCTTTCCCTCGTCCACTAAGTGAGTCATTTTTGTCACAGAAGGAGATCAGGTTAGTCAAGCAGGACCTGCCTTTCATAAACCCATACTGACTGGGCCTGATTGCCTGGTTGTCATGTACATGCCACATGATGGCACTCAAGATGATCTGCTCTACAACCCTCCCTGGCACCATGGTCAGGCTGACAGGCCTGTAGTTCCCCGGATCCTCCTTCCAGCCCTTCTTGAAGATGGATGTCACATTTGCTAACCTCTAGTCCACTGGGACCTCCCCAGTTAGCCAGGACTGCTGATAAATGATGGAAAGTGGCTTGGTGAGCACTTCCACCAGCGCCCTCAATACCCTTGGGTGGATCCCATCCCGTCCCACAGACTTGTGGTGTCTAAGTGGTGTAGCAGGTTGCTAACCATTTCCCCTTGGATTGGGGGGGCTTCATTCTGCTCCCTGTCCCTGTCTTCCAGCTCAGGGGGCTGGGTACCTGGAGAAGAACTGGTCTTACAATTGAAGACTGAGGCAAAGAAAGCATTAAGTACCTCAGCCTTTTCCTCATCCTTTGTCACTATGTTTACCCCCATGTCCAGTAAAGGATGACGATTCTCCTTAGCCATCCTTTTGTTGCTAATGTATTTATAGAAACGTTTCTTATTGTCTTTTACGGCTGTCTCCAGGTTAAGTTCTAGTTGGGCTTTGGCCCTTCTAATTTTCTCCCTGCAAAACCTCATAACATCCTTGTATTCTTTCTGAGTTGCCTGCCCTTTCTTCCAAAGGTCATAAACTCTTTTTTTTCCTGAGTTCCTTCCAAAGCCCTCTGTTCAGCCAGGCCAGTCTTCTTCCCCGTCGGCTCGTCTTCTGGCACATGGGGATGGCCTTCTCCTGCACCTTTAAGACGTCCTTCTTGAAGAGTGTCCAACCTTCCTGGACTCCTTTACCTTTCAGGACTGCCTCCCAAGGGACTCTGTCCACCAGGCTCCTAAACAGGCCAAAGCCAGCCCTCCGGAAGTCCAAGGTAACAGTTGTGCTGACCTCCCTCCTTACTTCTCTGAGAATCAAAAACTCTCTCATTTCATCATCACTATGCCCAAGACAGCCTCCCACCATCACATCCCCCACAAGTCCTTCTCTGTTCACAATCAACAGGTCCAGTGGATTGCCTTCCCTAGTTGGCTCGCTCACCAGCTGTGTCAGGAAGTTATCTTCCACACACTCTAGGAACTTTCGAGATTGTGTCCTCTCTGCCATACTGTATTTCCAGCAGACAACAGGTAAGTTGAAGTCCCCCAGGAGAACAAGGGCTAGCGATTCTGAGACTTCTCCCAGCTGCTTATAGAACATTTCATCTGCCTCTTCATCCTGGCTGGGTGGTCTATAACAGACTCCCACCACGGTATCTGCCCTATTGGCCTTCCCACTGATTCTTACCCACAGATACTCAACCCTATGGTCACCATCGTTAACCTCTAGACAATCAAAACACTCCTTGACTTAGAGGGCTACCCCACCACCTCTCCTTCCTTGCCTGTCCCTTCTGAAGAGTTTGTAGCCATCCATTGCAGCACTCCAGTTGTGTGAGTCGTCCCACTAGGTTTCTGTGGTGGCCACTATATTGTAGTTTTCCTGCTGGACAATGGCTTCCAGCTCCTCCTGTTTGTTGCCCATGCTGTGTGCATTGGTATAGGTGCACTTTAGTTGGGCTATTGATCCTGCCATCTTTTTGGGAGGAGAAGTCCTACTTCCTATGCGACTGATCTCAGGTGCTTCCCTGATTTCTAGGACATCAACAACCCCTGTGTCTTTGCTGCTGCGTGGGTCACCATCCCCTACCTCCACTGAGATGGCAGTCCAAAGGTCTTTGCCAGCCCACTGTCCCTCAAACACTGGCGTGCCACCCCCAGGCTTATCTTCACCGAGACTGGTTTTATCCCTTTCCCCCTTCAAATCTAGTTTAAAGCTCTTTCAATGAGCCCTGCTAACTCCTGCATCAGGATCCTTCTCCCCCTCAGAGACAGGCATTCCCCGCCTGCCGCCAGCAGGCCTGGTGCCGTGTAGAGCGACCCGTGATCAAAGAATCCAAAATTCTGGCAGTGACACCAGTTCAGAGCCAGGTATTGATCAGCTGGCTGCTCTTCCTGTTTCTTCCCTCATTGTTCCCTGCCAAAGGAAGGATGGAGGAGAACATCACTTGTGCTCCCGATCCCCCAACCAGTCGTCCCAAGGCTCTGAAGTCTCTCTTGATTGCCCTCAAGAGAGGGCAATTCATTGCTGCCTACCTCAAGAATCAATAATGGATTATAATCTGAGGGCTGTACCAGGGTAGGAAGTTTTCTTGTCACACCTCCCAGGGAGGCAGCAGACTTCCCTAAGAAGTGGGTCCAATCTGCCTATCGGGCCTTCTGTTCCCCTCAGGAGCGAGTCCCCTATGACAATGACCCATCATTTTTTCTTTATGGAAGCCATTATATACATGTTTCTTTAGTATATAAGTTTAACAACTATTACTGTCAAACTGGCCCATACATAATAGTTACACACAAAATTAAAAAAATACTACTAAAAAAACCAGACAAGAAAGCCTAATATAAAAATCACTCATGGAACAAAGCAAATAAAATACTGTCTGCATCATGGAACTGTCCCATAAAAAAAAGTAGCATAGGAATACCTCCTTCTTGCAATGGGAAAAGGATAATTTTTGGAGGGAGGTGTGTGTTTGTTTGTTTTTTAGTTTTCAGAGCAGATTCTCTGTATTGTCTGGGTACCTATAGTTCCCTTAAGAGAAGTTTTTTTCTATTGACACAGCTTAGGCTCCAGAAAGAATATTCCTGCTTTCTGTACTTCATTATGAATTGTTACTGCAGCCACCAACAGACTGCAGAACTAATGTCAACTCAGTTGTAGGAGAAAGGAAACACCAGCAGGAATGCACTGGAGCATAGCAATTATTACTCTAAGTTCTCTCTGGGTGTCTCAGTTATACCCAAGTAAGAATTTCAATTACAATTTCTACAAACTTGAAGAGGCAAGGACTGCACATGTATACATTCTGAACATTCTGGTTTTATACTATTGGAATTGTTGGCACTGTTTTCTTCAATTCAACTACAGAAGTTGTAGAAATCATTAGCAATGATATTGTTATCACGCCAAACTCATTTTGCCCTCATTTTACTAGTTGTGTTCACAATGCCTAGTAGTTTTGTTCACAATGAAAAAAAAAAAAAAATTGCAGTGCAGTTCATGTAGCCGCTCCTAGTTAAGCAGAGAGCACATTCAGTAGCTTCGCTCTGGCCTTTGCTCTGTTTATTCAACTGGGGTGATATAATCTAAAGCTACTACAAATGGCAATGATTCTTTCCAGTTTTGAGAAGCAGAAAGAAAGTGAAAAGGGCCATAATTAATTCTATTATTAAGTCAAGCAGCAATCAATATCAGTAATGCATGATCACTAGACCCCTTGAGAAAACTGAAAAAACAAATCACTTCTAGTTCATGCTCTTAAGAATCCTGCTTAATCGTATCTTAACACTCATTCAGCTATAAAATTCCTCACAATCTTAGGCAATGCAAGATTTCTGTTTTCCTTTATTAATATCTGATAACATCAGTAAAATGAAGCAGCTCAAGAAATACTGCCTATTCCTTTCAACTTTGCCTGAGCAATTATTGTCTACCTACCTGAAAGAGAACTAGTTTTTCATATTTTACAATCAAACAAGATGAAGCTGGTAACTAGAGAAATATATGCTTTCAAATACTTGTTTAAATTTTTTTTAATTTTACTCTACACTTGAAAACTTCAAACAAAACATTTTCTTTTCACTATAAACAAGGAAGAACTGTTTAGAATTATAAAAAGGATTACTATATTGTCACAAACATTTCTCAAAAAATTCATCCTGACTTTTAGTTTTAGAGCATAGATTAACCACAAAAATGAAAACAGACAATAAGGAAGAGATAAAGGCTAAGGAGATTGATTATATTTCTTTCTTATTCATTTTCAGATGCAAAATAACCTTGCTTCAGAATTTTAAAGAAAAAGACCCAAAGTAAAAAAATTTCTGGTTTGGTTTGGATACATCACTTAAGAGCAGATTTTCCTGAACAAACTTTTTATGTAATGTACTTCCAATATACTGCACTTTCAGCCAAGTTCAACTACAATAACTTAAACAAGTCATATTCTCCCTGTAGAAATACACATGTAATTCAGTTTGGTTTATCCGTCAAAAAAAAAAAAAAAACCAACCAATTTTCATTAAGCAATAAATAGAGAATAAAATCATCAACTAAGAAGAAACTACCACTACTTTATGCATGCTTCTTTGATTAAGGACTGACAGAATGGACCCAAATCTTGCTGTAGCTCACTTGGATATAACACTACAATTCATCCATCCAAGTTTAAATTGCTTTGTATTATGAATGAATAATTTTGCCCTGCTATAAAGCAAGTTCTTACACATACATCCTTGATGGCAGAGTGGCTTTAAATTTGAGAATGAAGCAGGAAAAAGTTCATGCAAAAGAACAGTATTGTTTTCTGTAAATGAAGCAGTCATAACACATTAGGCAATTCAGCAAAAATATTTTCACCTGACCACAAACTCTCTTTTCTTGCTGTTCTTTAAAACAAAACCAAAAACCAGTGTTTCAACTATTGTACTGATCTTTTTTGACCTGAAAAAAAGATGTTTAAATTTTAATCAGCTGAAAAAAAAAAAAAATGCAAATAACTGAATGCTCCAATGGATTTTCTTGGATTAATTGGAAGAAAATGAAGGCAATATTATTGTAAGCATCAAACAACAAAGCCACATTTTGACTTTATGAAGTATTCTCAATCAAAGGAAAGGATGTCGCTAACAATTTAACTAAACATATTTGCTTTTGTGTCACCATTTAGTATAATGTAAGACTGCATGAGACATAGCAAATTCATATCTGGATTGCCCCTAGCAATATTTTAAATTTATAGGCACTAGCTTTTACTGAATCTACATAGTAAAAAATAATATATGGATAAATATATGCTTAATTTACACAAAATTACTAGTTATCATATAAAATATATACTATCACATTAACTTTTATGATTAGTTAGGTGCACCAATTATTTTATGTGCATTTTTATGCCTTTTTAAAACTGAATGTCAAAATTACATACAATAAATAAAAGTAGAATAATATTTGTTTGTGTGGTTTTAAATAACGACAGCACAGTAAACAGGTAGAGACACTTTTAAAGATACTTACGCACAAAGTTTTTCTGATCTTTGGACTTTAAAAAAAAAGTGACATTTATTACTATAGATAAAACTGCTCAAACATCAGCAGTTATTCAACATGTTTGGAAAAAAAATACCTTTACCTAAATTGAAAGTTACCTGTACCTCACTAAGAATCAAATTTTTGCTTTAATTTCCTTTTTTTTTTTAATTTTGGTATCTTCAATTGACAAATGCATTAACCAAAATGTTTATGAATCTTGAAATTTCTTTTTCACAAGAGTGAAAGCCTACCTGTTTACCTCTCTGTCTGTCATGATTTATAAAGTATTTTAATCAACAACAGTTTTCAGTCTCAACACATGCCATTTAACCTAATTGAACTGCTAGACATAAATTTGCAAACCAGGAATTATTAACAGGGAAGTAGGGAAAAACTTACCTAATTGTCACCTACTACAATAAAATAAATATTCAGGTGCATATTCTGAACCAACTTAGATGACAGTTGCAGCTTTTGTTTCATAATGGTCATGATGCCGGTAACATTCATAAAGGCCCAAATTCAAGGCCATATTTTTCACCATTGCTTCAAATACTAACTCAATAAACTCAGGAGAACGTTTTACCCTATATGTGTTCACCTCATTGAATTAACATTTTCTTCTACTTAGCTGCATTCCATGTTATCTTTGGTGTTTTATATGTTCAAATGGACCTTAGCTAATGTCTACAGAAGTTGATGGAAATATTTTCCATGATCTTCAGTGAACACTGTAAGAAACCTACAGTCTGCAGTAATATTTCCCAAATCTATGAATTAAACTGATGCACAAAGAATTTACACAACAGACAGTGTAAACAGGTTAATGAAATGCATAGAACATGAAATAAAGTGACATTACACAGCACTGTCTATGAGGTGGATTTATTATTTCACTAAAATTGTCATAATCAGTAGGAATGTTATTTTTAATGGAGCATAGTAAATATAAACACAAGAAATTCATGATGCCTAGTATTTTCCACACTGATGAATGATTATTTTTTTTCTCAACTCTACTGCTCTCTGGACTAGGGAAAACAGATAACGAAATTTTCTACAAGAACATATTCTGTTTCTGACTAGTATTAGTCCTAGCATTTCATACGAATCTGCAAAAAAATTGGAAGTTGAAAACTACAACAAAATTGAAAATTGCCCACACACTACAGGGAAAGTTTCTTTAAAATCTCCACGAGTTGCTTTACAAATGAAGCATTACCTCAGATGCACTTACATTTCTAATCATTATAGCTTTATTATAGAGCATTAGTTTTTTATTTTAGTCTGAGACAAGTTCCAGAGGTTAATTATCAATTTACAAACAAAAGAATTAAATTCTCTTTTCTGCTTTGTTATTTTCAATTTGGTTTAACATTCCTTCCTTTTCTGCATTCTGAAAAGGGGTATAGAGGAAAGTATGATTTATCTTCTCCACAAACTTCTCTCTTCCCTATAATTTCATCATTTCCCCTCGTATGGTCCTGTCCTCTAATCTGAACAGTTTTACTGTTTTAAAAAGGATTTTTTTAATATAGTAAAATTTGCATTGTTTTAGCCCAAGCTAAGAAATAATTGGATTTTTAATTGTAATAAAATTGCAAACATTTGAACTACAATAGTTATCTTTCTGTTATGTGGCAACAAAAAAATAAAATTATTGTGTATTACGAAAAGTTTTATTTCTAAAAAATGCCATACTCATGAATAACTAGCAAACACTTTGACATCCTGAAACCATGATACATCACTCTCATTTCTAAATAATAAAATGCATCTATTATTTCCTAATTTCTAAACTGCTTTAATATGAAAAAAGATTGCAAAACACATTGTTTATGTCTGTCCAGAGAAGTATCTATTATCTGCATTTTATTTAAATTTTTGTTTAATTAAGAATGAATCATTAAGTAACCCTAAAATGATAAGAAAAACAATACAATTTTCCTAAGCTTAATATATAAATTAATATATAAAATAATTTGCCTCCCTCCTACTATATTCATTGATCTGCTCCTACAGGTAGACTGTCAAATCTACTGAAGAGTCATTTTAGCATGGGTTCTCTTATATACCCCCCAAAACACACCTTCAAGAAGGATTTAATAAATCCTAGAAACCAAAGTTCTGATCTGGAACTCAGAAGTTATTATCAAAGAAAATCAGCAAATCTGTGTCTGCTGATAGAAGAATATTCAAAGAATATGCACAGTGTGCAATAGCAAAATGTTAGTAATATCTTAGTTCAACAGTTTGAAATAACACAGGGATATTTACCCATTCCTCTCCCACATTATTAAAAAAATAGGAGACTTTCATGCTTCAGGAAAAAATGTATATATTTTACACAAGAAATAACAAAAATATGTAAACTTTACGGATAAATATGATTCACCTAATTTTGTCTGGAGAATGTTAGTGCTTGTATTTCTGATGGTCTATAACCTAAAAACCCCTATACTATTACTGTCAGGTACTTCAACAGGTTTTGCAGTGTTCCTAAACTGAAACAAATTTTGGCAAGGGTGGGCTGAGTTCTCAGAAACTAGTTTACCAAAATACCTTTCAAGCTGACACATCTTCAAAGATTACATTTAGTCAGTCTTCCTACCTCAAGGAATCTCATCCTATGTAGAAGATAGGAGCTGCACAGGCATTGTGTTCCTTTGTCATTTAATTATTTTTTTAATAGAAACACATACCAGCCACTGTGTCTGTAAGATTACTTTTAAGTCTTAAACATTATGATATCATGTCCTATATTTGTCTATATCTCCAAATACATGTTATCAGGAAAATTGGTCAGCAAGTGCTCGACATAGTTTAATACAATACTGTGTAATACTGTATTGGCCTTTGCAAAGTTCCTTATACTTTTTTTTGCTGTTAAAGTTTTAGAGCTGAATGACTGGCATGTTTTCATTAATAAGGGACTCATATGCACTATTGATTTTAAGATCTTACTATCTTGGCCCAAACAATTTTTTTACAATGGTTATTCTATATCTATAGATAAGACAGTAAACTAATAATATACAACAGTGATACTCCATTCTACATTAGTAACATAAAGTAGTAAGTTAATCAGTGTAAGTAAGAAGGGGACGTGAGAAATTCAAATGCTCCCTCTTTTAAAAGTGAAGCACTTATTTGACTTCCTCAATACATTCAAGAGTTTGACACAAGTTTGAGGGAAGAAGTAGAGTACTGCAGAGGACCAACTAAAGGCTCATAATGAAGTGTGAAATCATATTTTGCAATGCAAAAATATATGGGCTTTTTAAAAAAAATGGGGAGAGCTCATTCTAAGGTTGTATAACAAATTTGGCATTTCTATTCAATACAGCCTTCTTGACAGCAGATTAGTTTAACATTGAGCATCACAGCAAAGGAGTTATCTAGCTTAGAGTGCATAATAATTCACTGTTGCCCTTCATCGTACATTAAATGTCACCCATCAGAATGACAGGAATAAAAAAATTATTACACTAGATTCACTACCTAATAGAATATCATTGAATGTGGTTTTTACATACAGAATAAACCATTAAAATATTTCCAAGAGCAAAATAATGTTTCTTTAAGTATTTAAAAATGTCAAAATAGAACGGCCTTTAAATAAAACCAGTAAATTTTGCAAAATTTAATTGTGGTAATATGGGGTCATGTGGAGTAATTTGGAGTATTTATTTATAGTGAGTATTTTTTGCACTTATATGGCACTTTGATACTAAAAAGAAAAAGTTTTGTCATCACAAATTAAGACCTGGAGAATTGTTGTTTTGTGTGTGGGTTTTTTCAAAATAAGAATCAAATCCTTTTCTTTTTTATTATCCGTACATTAAGGACATCACCAAAATCCACAGAGATGTCAAATGGAATTCTTCACCAAGTAAATTTTTTCCTGAGTAATTACAAGACTATGTGAGAACCTCTGTGCAATTCAGTATGTTTTTTAAACATATTTTATTTTTGAAATGTTACTATATTACTAAACAGGGTAATCACATGCTTAAAATTTAAGACAGCCTGGTAAAGCTTGAGGAACTGAGATCTTTGATCTGACATGAAATAAGTAAATAAGTAGATACCCTGACTTAAAAGAAAATCCATAGTTGGATTTACAAGGCACATAAGGTTGCCTTTTGCTGGCCTGTGACTCCTAAAGGCCTCCTGAAGGAATAGAATAGCTTTCAGATTTGGCACTTTAATACAGGTTTACCAAAATTCACCCAAAAACTAAGCTGGTTCTTTTTTAAGTAGTCATAAATTAATTGTTTATGAATTTGCTTATACGATGGAAAAGAAATAATTCTGTATTTAAAGTACTTGATTAAAGTCTTGTCAAAAATTTACTATAAATAGGAATCTAAGTAATTCTCCGAGCTTCTGTGGTTACATCTTTATCAGTAAGCAAAGGAAGGACTCAGGTTTCAGCAATGGCATGCAATCATCCATACAGTTTACTTGCTAACACATTCCCATTCACAGTTTTGGCCTATGCTACTTTCAAATAATGCCCAGATGTGGTCCAGAGAGACAGGAAGTGCTGGTAAGCACTGTGGGTGGGATAACCGGGGTGATGGAGCATTTAGTCATATGAAACATAAGCCACTCCATGTCACTTGTCCTCTGAACCAGAAAGCAAGCCCTGGACCCTAGCCTTTGAAATGTATATACATAGTCTTTGGGATCCACTGTGCTACTATCAAAATCAGTGAGAGTTTTCACATTGACTTCTACAGGAACATGACAGGACAATAATTTTTTGTCTTATTCAAGGTGACATTTGATACCAAAATGTTTCATCGTTTCTGATTATTCCATTATAATTCTCAACTGTACCAATTGATTGTACAAATATTTCAATTACTGCTAATGGAACACACAGGCTTTCTTCACGAAAGACCATGGTTAAAGGAATTCAAACACATGACTCATTTTAAGTTTGCATATAACTTCAACTGAACTACAAGGGTCTACTTGAGTACCTCGAGGTCTGTGTGAGCACAGGGACTCTGCTGAATTGCAGCTTCACATCCTGATGGAGGATAAATAGTTGAAGGGGTTTTTTTACTTCTGTAGTCTAGAAATCTTTCTCTCACCTTCAAATAAAAAACTGAAGCCTGGACATGAACTACCTATAAAACAATCAGTGGTTACTAATGGGATACCAGTGCTTCTTTCACTGATAGCACTGACAGTCAGGAACTCCCATCCTCACATGCTCGCCATCCCTGTGCCTCTTTCATAGCACTATCAATGAGCTGGAATTCACCCCTCCACATCTCCCATTTGATAAAACCTTGTCAGGGTACTGAGTATATCAGGTCTTCTCTCAGCTCAGGATTTCTTCCAGACTGTTTCCAAGAAATTGTGATTCTAGAAGTAGTATTTCAACAATGTAGGGACTAGATCCAAACTGCTTCTGGACATATGCAGTAAGTCATTCTTTTCTACAGAAATAGACTACGGATACTCCTTTCTCTCTTTTTCTCTGAGGAAAGACAATTATTCTAACTTTTTTGTTATCAAGGACCACTAACTTGACTTCATTCTGTATTTAACCCTGTCATTTGACTCAAATACACTGCTTCTAGGACAACATGGCCTACCTGAATCTAACCTATTATCTTCCCTCTGACCAGATTGTCAAAACAAATGTTTGCGACTTAAACAACATCAGAGAGATTCAGCTGCCTAAACGCCATTGTCTCAGAATTTTCAGATTTTGCAACATATTCAAGACATCTTTAGGGATGTGGTATATGTGATACAGGACATATGGGCAACTTGTATGTTTCTGTAAAGGCAGTTAGTGCATGCTCCTCTCCCATGTATATGCACAGCTTTCCATCAAGTTTCAATACTTACAAACACATCCCTTTCCACACAAATTAATCTGAAATGTAACTGTTAAGATTTTCTTCTTTAATTGTTCCTCATATCCACTGCTCTTCCCCAAGAGAAAGACAAACTTGGAAGTGATTTTAATGTCATTACCATAGGCTAACCTGTGCAGTTATTCCACCAGTGCCATTTGAATCTCATCCAGACTTCATGTGAGAAAAGCTTCAAAGCTAAAATCAATACCTGTCTTTCAAAATCCTCCTCAAAATTCACTTGCTTTGTAATGTAGACAGCAAACTGAAATGTGGTCCTGCCTAGGTAGCTGATGAACTATGACTGCTGAACCTGACTACTTAAGAATAGTACTCATTTTTCACATCATTTTCTTCACACCTCATAGAAATTTTCATCCTATTTAACTATTTAAACTGTTTAAATACTCCTTCTGAACTATGAACTCTTTAAAGCAAGCATTTGGTATTTGTTATGTAACAAGAAGGTATGACCCTTCTTGGCAATGCTCTCTGAAAGCTGTTCTGTGTTACAAGAAAGCCCAATTAAGCTTTCCATACCACCCAGAAATCTCCACTGCCTTCACTTGTGGAGCCATTTACATTCATGCATAGAGGCACAATACCATCATCTTCCTTGGTTTTGACATTTGCTTTTGCACAGGCACAAATGACTATGCAGTATGAAAGTCAGGATGATGAGGAAGGTGTTAAGAACATGAACAATCCCCATCAACATTTAAGCTGGAGGTAGAATTGGGCTTCTAGCAGCAACAGAACAGAAAGACATGAGGAGCCTCTGGTATCCATCTACCTAGCAACTTTATCTAATTACAGTTACATTTGAAGCAAGGTGAAAATTCCTTTCATTCCAGTAAATGAAGGGCATGCTGACCAGGATTTTGACATGATTAACTACTCACTCTCCTCATGCCCATTTAGAAGAAGGGAAGGGCAAGAAAGTAAGAGAGAGAAGTGTGTGGAGGATAAATATGACTAATTAAAAGCCTTTTTCAGATATTTTTGCAACTTAACATTAACTTTGCCATGCTCTGTGAGCACAACAAAGCAGTGCAATATACAAAATTCCGCTAACTACTTTCATTTTTCTTCTGGACAGGGCTCATTGGTTACATTGTGTCAGCCACAAAACCAGAGAATTTTCTAAAAGTGGTGGAATTCTTTCACAGGAACTTCTCTGAAACTGCATCACGCTATAAACCTTTCTAATTTTTATTCCAAAATATCTACCAAGAAAATTGCTCCAGAACATGAACTAATTACTGTAGTACCTGTTAGCTGAAAACTGTCTTCTATCACTGATGATGGTGCTCTGGTATAGAAACACTGTATCTCTACTTCTACAAAACAAATAAGTTAATAGCAAATAGGCATCCTATTCTGTGTAAATCTAAAGATATTTCTCATGGGAAAAGACAAGAACTTCTTTAAAGATCTGGGAGACTGGAAAGAAACTGTATAACTTTCTTCTGCTATCTACCACCTCACTATTTACCCCATGAAAAGTTTTCCTTGCAGCATTCCTGCTACACTAAGTTGAGGAAGGAAACTGAAATGGAAAGAGGCAGTAGCTCTGGGTGGTTTGCTATCTTTAGTCTGGTGAAATTATATGCATGATCCCATCAAGCTGAAGTAACATTGCCTTCATGGTTCTTACAACTAGAGGCTATCTGCTGTAAAGTCTTCAGGCAAGTCCTAATTGGCAAGTGTAGGTGCCACACATGTCTAATGGTCACGCAAAACAAACCGAAACATTACAATGAGAGCAAAGTGACAGAACAGGCCTATTTAATAAAAATTACTTATATTTAAACTCCTCTCTGACATGCTACAAGAATGATTAATGATGAACATTTTGAAATTTTAAAGGTTTATTATTTTCTAATAAAATCAATTTATCCCTTAGCTGATGTGGGATTTTTAACTACAATGCTGAAATTTTTCAATATTGTATAATTATTTCCCTGTAAGAATGATACCTTTGCTGTGAAAGACAGAACTTCTGATAATACTGTAATAAAAAAAAAGGCGCTCACCTTTGTACTTAAGTCCGAAAATGCATGATTAGGTTTACACTAAAGAAATTTCACCGTCATTAGAATTAACACAGTGTGATTTCCATAGATAAAACAGAAATGCTTGGAGGACACATTACTGATTTAGTTTCAGCATCAAAAACAATTACCATACTTCTTTTTTCAGACTGATTTCTGGTCAAGCCCTGTTAGTGCTTAAATGTCTCCTACTCTGTAATAAGTTAGAGACTGGAGACTTGCCTAAGCTAGGTAAACTTCCAGCTAGCAGCTAAATCAGAAAGATAAGCAGGAAACAAATAATTCTCATACTTCTGCCTACAGGAGCTTGTAGGGAACAATCTTACTTTTCTCCAGATATTGAATAACACTTAAAGTCAAGAAATATTCCCTATTTATTTCCTTATTTCTTTTAAAGATGTGCTTCTGGTTTGAAGTATAATGTTTAAACATGACCTGCGTCTAATATTTTCTTCCTCCAAAAAAGAAATTCTCTATCTTTCTAAGAGGTAAGGTTCTAGTAATTTATTTTGGTTTGGGGTTTTCTTTTTCTGTTTTGTTTTTCCTCCAATTTAGCTCTACTTACATATTTTCAGAATACAATGGATAATGATGATTGAGAGTCAGAGGAATTTAGGAAATTTGGTTTTAGCTAAATTTGCAGAAAATAAATTATTTCCAGCTCTGAAGTCAGAAAGTGACATTTAATGTAAATAAACCCTTATATTCTAACAGACATTTTATACAACTCCAAATAATCAGACATTTGACTATTCAGTTACAAATATCTAAAAGTAGCCTAAATTGTATCTGTATTATTATTACACAACAATACAAGGTCTGTTTTAGAGACTAAAAGAGTGAAATCCATAACATCCTTTCATTACCCAGGTTTTCCTATCCTTCAAGTAATCCTGAAACCTAAGAACTCAAAGGAGAACTCTGAAATACTATCCTACAGAAAGTGCTCTTCCTCTGAACATCTGTAGCTAGGATTTTCTACAAGGTTAATAACGATCATATCATATTGGCTTTGCTTTCAATAGTTTATGTCTCCCTCTTCTTTTAGATGATATAAAGAAATTTATTGCATATGGGTTCACATATTTAGCAAACAAATAATGCTCATTTTCATATGTTTGGCTCATTTAGAATAAAAACTGCCTTTCAATCCTTACAGCCATTTTTTATAGGTTTCTGGGCCCTCCACAAGCAAGGTAAATAGAAATCATGACTGCTAATGTTCCATATTCTATTCTATCACTATAACCCCTACATTTTTCTTGAGGAAACCTTTCACTGTTAAGTCAAGGTGTTCCAAGCAGGATGCATGTGTGAAATGACTTCAGTAAATAAAATGTCTCCTACCTCAGCTTTTCTGGTTTGATTTTTTTGGGGATAAAAAAACAGTTCAGTTGCTGGTTGAATTCATCTAATGATATATCAAGCAATCTGTAAATTCAGTCACAGATGCTAATGGAAAAGGAGTCAATCGGTTAACTTGCACACTTTCAAATTACTACTTGTATCCAATTATTAACAAAATCTTTTGACAGCACTGTGGTACCTTCTTGGATTCTTATTGACTCTATTCCCATTCCACTAGATTCTTGTGTTTTGTTCTTTAGGTTGGAGGACTATGAGGTTTTGCACATCTCATGAGAAAACTGCTGCTATGCATTATGGTGAAAGTTAAAATTTTCTTCTCCCCACTAATTCTATGCATGCCAGAGTAAAACACATGCAAAAAAACCCAAAATAAAGCAAATAAGCCTCCTTCCCCCTACCTCCAAAAACATAAGAGACACTGGTCTTTCTTAAAAGCATCATTTTAGCTTGAAAACACTCAGATTCATCTGTAGAGGAACATTTCTCTTCAGGCATGTTTAACATTATTCCATGCTATGATTTGCTAAATAAATATACAAAGTGCCAAGTCTAGACTTGCATCTTCTTTTCTTTTCTTGTCACACATTGGGGAAAAAAAATGTTTTGACAAAACAGAAAGAAATGACCCAATATCAGAAAAGAATGTTCAGCACTTTTTCTGGAGACTCAAATTTTTTTCAAGCAAACTACTTCATATAAGCAATCCAAAATTCTTCTCATGTACTGTATGTGCTGGTAATTAGCAAGGGCTGTTAAAAGTAAGAATGAATCACTGCATATGTTACCACAGTGTAAAGATCTTCCAGACTAAATGAAATTGTTCCTCAGACTGTTTTTTTACCTTTCTCAGCAAGGACTATGGTATTATTTACTAATGGATGGTAGCACAGTACATAGAGACTAACAAATCACTGTCTATGGTAGATATGAAACATTATTTTGTATGATGTTACAGAACACTTGACAAAACATTCTTCAGGTATTGACTCCCCTACAGAAGCTGTTTACCCAAGGCATTTGAAGACACTAAGTGAGGTAGATGAGATCTACCTTGCTTGTAGTTAAACCTAATTAAATAAAGACAATGCAAATTTCATAGGAGAAATGTCACTGTTTTGAGTGCTGAGATACTTTCAAAATCAAACTCCATAGTATGTATGCTTATAGTATTTTCAACTTGGTTATATATTGTGCAAAAAATCACAGAAAATTGGGCATGTAAACTGCAATATGAATATATGAGCTAGGATTGCATGTGTGTGAAAAGAAATGGCAATACACATGGTATAATACCTTCCAGTATCTCCCAGCTTGTTCTAAAGAAGAAGTGAATGCAAATGCAATTATTAAACTGTCATAGGTGGTTTGAAATGATTTAGAGAAACCGTGAATGGCAGATCTGTAGCAATGAACTATGTGAAACAGAATGAATCAAACAGAACAATTCTAGTCAGTCAAAACTCAAAATGGAAGAAGGCCAGAGAGTAAACTCATTATTTCAGAAGCTATTCACCAATGAAAACTCTAAAGATTTTATTAGTGAAGATGGTTTATCCAGCTGAATCCTCTCTAAGAGCTTTAGTGAACAGCCTTTGGATCCTGAGATACAAGACACTATTAAGATTCAAAAGGATATATAAGATCCTGACATATTTGGGCACTGAAATATTCAGTGTAACATGTAAATAAGAAACTGAGAACAAGAGAAATAGTATGAAAAATACCTCAACATGAGTTTTGATACAATTTTCCATAAACGCCTCTCAGACTCTATTAAAGATTGTGTTACAAACAACAAGTTTAAGTAAATGAGAATTAAGAGATTGAATTGCTGGTAGTAAGACTCAACAAACTCCTTAAGGATGAACAGAGTTATGATTCAGTTCAGACATTCAAAATACCTAGGTTCTTGGATAATTAGCGATGAATTGAAGAACCTTGTGATGGCTTTCAGAATAATGAGAAAAAAAATAACAGAAAGGATGGAGTTTTTAGGCCACCTTCAATTGTACACAGCATAAGGATACTACTATACTACTCATTTAAAAAAAAGAAGCCATTTTCTGATTAGGTTAATCAACCAAGTAACAAGAATTAACATAAAACATACTGATGGAGCAAGTGCTGCAAACAGATGCATATTACAAGGTGGTTTCCTTGTGGCAGAATTTACCAGACCTACTGCTTTGTTTCCTGAGAAGGCTCTACACACATCTTAACTCTGCAGAAGACAAAGTTTGGCTAGACCTCCACAAAAAAAAAAAAAAAAAAAAAAAAATCAATTTCTTGACAGAAGAATCCAGAATTGATCAGGTATGTTGAAGTGAGCATATTTTTCTTCTTTAAAGTGCATACAGAGATTTAGCCAATGAGGGGGTAATATATCTTCTATTGGACTGCTAAGGCAGGTGAGTTATGAGTTCTTCGGCCATCCTCAGTTAAAACATTACCGTTGTTTTGCTGGCAGTGGTTTCTTCTTATATTTGATGCATGGTAAGTAGTATCAGGGATGTCAGACTGATCTACCACCAATATAGCAAGGCCTCAGAGTACTGTTTTTTCCCCCTAAAATCTAAGGAGGTTATTTGTGCTAAAACCAGTAAAAGACAAGGACTTTTCTCTTACTGTAATCTCGAACAGTATTCTAATAGAGGCTATTATGTAGATACTGTGCTTGTATGTAGATTTGGAGACGTCTTGATATTCTTACCTCTCTTTGAAGAGTTGAAGGAGATAGATTGAGAGCATTCAGAAGTGATTCAAGAGAATCCTGAGGGGTTAGAATGAGGAATCCATACCAAGTTGTTTGTTTATATATCAGAGATTCTATAAACTGACACAGAACCCAGATAAATCTGTTGTGGAGGAGGTCAGAGACATCAACGCATCTTTCTGGGTGTTGAGATGCAAAGTGAGAGATTGCTGCTTAACTCACTGCTATACATGTCTTTCATATATCCTCATTCACAACATTTAGACTTTATAGCACAGATTGCGATCTGTGTCATAACTTCTCAAAATAATTACACAACTTAGATGATGACCTAAGAAAGCATTATAATTCCAGTATGTTTTACATTTTTGATATAGAAAAAAGATGGAACATAAGATCTGTGTGCTGACCACAGAAAATTAAACTTAAATACTATCAGATTATGCAGATTTATGGTAATATTAGCAGCATACAGCACAGCAAACTCCCATTCTGTTTAATCAACACATTTTGTGAAAAGTGATACCCAGAAATATCTAGGCATATTTGAAATATCATGTGCAAGTCTTCCTTACAACATCTCCAGTGACTGCTGTCCAGGTAAGATGATTGTACAATTTTGTTGCTATAACATATAACAAGATAGACTAAGTGAAAAACATGTGCTTAATAATTTGCTTATGAGTGCAAAAAATTAAGATGTAATTGAGGTATCTTCTTTATATTAACCTCAGTTATTGAAATTCTATTTAAATGATAGAAATATAAAATTAAAACTTTCCAGGTCTGATGTAAAGCAGAAGAAATTTAGTTCAGAAAGTGAGCTTTTTAGAACATTCTCACATAATACTAGGATTTCTTGGTACAGCTACACAAACATAATAAAAATAATATTATTATTAATAAAAAGCTAGAAAAGCCATTGAAAAGAGGGAAAGATTCTTGTCATGCAATCTGCCTGGTTCACTTGGCAAAAAAACCCAGTGTTCCAGAGGCTGGCACAGTTGCTCTCTGCTGACAATAAAGATGATCCCTAGCGTTAACAAGGATTTGCTTTTTAACCAGAAAAAGTATATGAAAAGAAGCAGACTATACAGAATCTTTTGGAAGCAATCAACTAAGGGTCATAAGCTGCAACTTGGTTTAACTGAAATAAAAATCTCTGACTTTGAAATAATTGTTATGGAACAGGTTTGGAAGGTGTGTAATTTTTGGCATGCTTTTATCCTTGTCTATTTACATTGTATTTTATAGTCAAGTGACAATATCCCCACTTGCATTACAACTGGAGGCAAAACTAAATTTTTGCATTACAACTGAGGCAAAATTATCTTAAAACTATTAGATAGCAGGAGAGGCAGATTTCAGGGTTGCCATCTGGATTGCCCTATTGGCTGATGAATCGATTCCTGAAAACACCTCATAACATATACTGTAGGTCTCTAGGGAGGCCTCAGGAGATAAGATTCTTGTAGGAAGAATGCTTGTTAAGAATAAAGGGCGAATATGCTAACTCCCTAATGAATAAATATCAACATAGTAATTTAGTAACCAGAGCTCCATAGTAACTGGAAAAGTAGTTCCCTCTTATTCTGCCATTAATTCCTTTCCATCAAGATAGTTTTCAAGTAGTTTGAAAATCAGTCAGACAAGCTCAAGGACAGAAATCAGCTGATCAAGAAATATGAAATAAAAATGAAGACTGATGAGATGTAAAAGGATATGCATGCACTCCAGAGAGAGATAATGCTCAGGCGTCTGTTCAAGTCTGAAGCAGCAGGCTATTCCTAAGCTTCTTCACAGAGAAAAGATTAAGATAAATGTGTGGAGACATTTTAGAAACTCTTGTCTTCTTTTATTATGTTTTATTCCAGCTGGTAAGAGGAAAATATAATTTGGTGATGAGGCAATGTTCATTGTGCTTTTATCACTGTTTACAAAGAAATGGAAAAATAGTTGATACTAAATGCTTTGACAGCTGAAACCAGTACAAGGGCTTGACTTATGAGAAGTAGGATAGCATAATTCCACTGAACGAAGGAAAAAGCAGGAAGTCCTAATATACAGAATGTGGTACAAGTAAAGGTGAATCAACCCCTTAAAAATGATAACCCATGATTCAATATTAGCAATTAGTGCAGTGAGCACAGTTTCATGTATATTTACACAATATTCACTGATACTCCAGACACTCAATATAAGAAGCATAAGAGCTCATTAGTGGACCATTTTATCCAGGGTAGTTTATCTGCTTCACAGCTGATCTGTAAAGTTGAAGCATCATGCTAAGGCAGGTTTATCTCTTCCAGTTATGAAGAAAGGTCACTTAAGAGTAAACTGCTTTATGTCAGACAGACATGTTCACCACAAACAGACCTAACTACACAGAGAAATACTTCAATAACTTGAAATCCAGTAAATTGAGTGGGAAGTGATTGGATAAAAATATTTAAGCAGTTTAGCCTCCAATCTGTGTTTCCAGAAAAGATTCTTGAACACATAGATGTTTAAATTCTTACATAAAAGACTCCAAAAAATATAATACAATCATGAGGAAAGCCAGCTGAAGATTAATTTCAAAAGTTATTAATTGGAAGACCTATGTAAATCAAACATATTTAGCATTTTTAAAAGTATGAAACTGATTTTCTTCATATTGCCTATGCAGAATGGGAAGTATCCTCCAGTTACCAACACATCAGATTTTGCAGAAACCAAAAATAGGGAACAGCTGTTTCACGTACACAGACTAATGGAAAAGAAGGGACAGTATGTGTCTATGAAGTTGGTACACAACACTGTAAGAAATCAGCATGTTTCTTAGAAATGAAACAATGGTTTGCACCAACAGACAGAAATGAAAAGAAATTCCACTAATGGAGTTTTTTCATTATACAGATCAGAAGATTTTGTGTACTTGACAGAACTCCAGAAAGGACTTGGCACACTTCACTCCAGTGTTACATTTTCCTTCTAATCACATGTAAACTGTGAATTTAACTGGGATTCTAAATCAAAGAAACAAGTAAAGGCAGAGGCAAAAAGGGAAGATATTGGAATTTGAATGCAACAAGACATCAGATGACACAAGACACTGCTAGCAGTGACACAAAGACACTGCTAGCTAGCATCAGAAACAGATCTATTACCGTTGCCACAAGGGAAAAAAATGCTGTATGACTTTCTCAGTTCACAGAAAAGTAATAGGCTTAGTGTCAAGCAGACTGGGTTTATCTATGAGTCATCAGCCTGTCCGACAAAGAAAAGAACTTTCAGAGACTAACCACCATAACTACTTAGATTCAACAATCACAACAAACAAGATTAAGAGGTTTTTATAGAGAGAGAGAAATCACAGCCTACTATAATTCCCCACAAAGAATGACAATTAAAGAAAACACTGTGTATAACACATATATTTTCATCCTATCCACAACGCAAAATCTGTAACACCCACATAAATAGATGACTCATCGTTTTGGGGGGGACTACAAGAGGAAAATGACATAGACAAGCCCTCCAGCTAACAAATAAATCTCTCTCCTAGCTTTTTGTCTTGTTGAGTATGTAAAGATTCCAGCTCTTTATATCTGGTTCTCAAATTGGAAGGAAAATCCAATGCTCTTTCAAATAAAGGAAAAGACTAAGAAAGATTTATATTACCTTTTTTCCCCCATGTATGCCTAATACGTTACTCTATGAAAGTCCTTTCAGCAATTCTTTCTCAAAGATTCTTGAACCTTTTACTAATTTCTTCATCTTTCCCTAAATAGGACCATACCAGTAATTAATGGGTGAAATCCAAGTACCAGAATGAACTGTACTTTCCGTTTTCAATGTACCAAACTCTTACATTCCAACACTGTCTGGAAGACATGGTAAAACAATAAAATCACGAAACATTTGACACAAAAATGGGAGGTTTAAATCTAAAAATAAATATTCTACACTGAATAATCTGATGAGCTGTAATTACAAAACATCATATCATAAATGGCATACTAAGTACTGCTCCGAACATAGATACAACTTATTATGAAACACATAGTAATTATTATGAAACACTGGTAGTTAAACACTCATTATGGAAGGATTGTTATGAAATAGAGATCTTCTTAATAAGACATTCTAGGTGGAACCTATTAATTTAGCAGTATACAGTCCAACAGTTTCACGACACCAGGACTGAAAACTACATCATCAGCTGGGCAATACCTAACATAACCTGTACTGAAAATACATAGTCAGGACTATGCTGGAAAATCCTCTTCACTATCACACTTCAGTTAGCAGTATCTCCCTTTACATGACAGATACATTTTGTGAATTATATTTGCAAAAGGCTCTTTTACTTTTAAATAATGTTCTTTTCTCTATTATTCAGCAGATTACATTTTTAACATAGACCTGTTTCCCTATATGAACTATAGTGTTAGAAAATGCTATCACATACTATTAAGTCATTCTGCATTATGAATAAAACCTGTAGATTGTCTTACATAATCCTACACCATTTATTTCTAAATGTGTTTATCAATATTTGATCATACAAGTTAAGAGGTATTGAACTTAGGCATAAAAAAGTTATTTTATACAACTCTACAAAAAATCAAACTCCTCTGCTCGGTATAAAAAGTATTTCATATTGCTTTACAACGAAGATAATAAGGAATTTATGGTGCTGGTCACAAAAACAGACAAGTGAAAAAAAGTTCAGCAATACTGGTCTACTGTGTGGTGCTTCTGTTTAAAACTAAACATTCTTTCCAGCTCTGCTAGTAAGATCAAGTGTCTGAGTAGCTTAATTAAAAAAAGGCTTAAAGAAAACGTATCTTTCCTACAAAATATCACAAGACACATTTTCAAAGCACAAGTAAGAACTCAGCCATACAACTCCCACTAACATTACTGGGAGCTGCCTGTCAAAAGCACTGTGCATCATGCTGAGAATGTCCTTCAGTGATAACAATAGGGTTAAAACTTTTGGACATACACATAAATATTTTACATCAGGTGTTTCACAAGATAACATTTGTGATTTATGATCAGCTGTGCTTTCAGAAATACCTGTATCACAGGAACACCTCAAAAATGAGTTTACTCTGGTTATACAGTCCATTAAAATCTACTGTTCTTTCAAGAAACTCTGAACATAAGTCTGGCTCTTTAAAGCAGACTTTTAAAGAAGGCACACAAATGAAGTTATTCATTACAGGGTAAGTTTCAGTGTTATCTATATTACTTCAATACCTCATGTACTTTATGTACAGGTGATCTTGCTAAATTACTTTTAGACCGGTTACTAAAAATATTACCTCCCCCCTTAATAGAGGAATGATACGTCTTCTCCAAAATGAAGTGGATAATATCAAAGAAAGATGGAGAACCCTGATATCAACTACAGTGTAATAGGAAAAGAAAAATATGAAGACTCTACTGTGTACCCCAGAATGAAATCATAAAAATCTTGGGGCTGAAGTCAGATTGCATTATCAAGTCAAACATACGCTTCTAAAAATCATTGCTATAGACAAAAAAAAAAAAATCTTATTAAAGGGATAAAATCCAATATAGTTTATATGTATTTGATTAAAAAAAATTTAAAAGTGACTACTAGGAGAAATCTGCAAAAAAGATTACATTTACACCCCTGGGAATCTCTAATTTACTGTTCTGAATATTTTTTTCCTGTGACAGCAAAGTCAAAGTTACAACAAGTAAGACTATGTTTCTGTGAGCAGCATCCTGGAGTCAGTCCCAATTACTTAACAATGAAAAGGTAAATATAATGGGAATTTCTGACAAAAGATTTTTTTCTGCTTGTCTGTGTTGAAGAAAACAGATAAAAAGGTGAGCCCTATATATCAAATCAATTTATAACTTAACAATTGTTTCACTGAGTTCCTTAACACCAAAAGCTCAAGTGAACATGCTTCCAAATACATTCCAATCTGGGACTTTAAAATATGTGAGTTATCTCAGGGGTTTTATCTAGCACACAATTAAAAACTAAATATTGTTACCCTACTTCTAAGATAATAATCTACACAAACTTGTTTTGTAACAGGTAGAGGCCCAACTTGGACATCGAGGATTAACATGGGCAGCTAAGTACTCAATTTGAGATTAAGCACCATAGCATCAAATGAAATCAGGCTAACAAAATAAAATATGTCACCCCCTGTCTTTCTAAACACAGCATGGCTGAGAAAAGACATTTCATAAACTTTCTGGTGTTTAAATTTGTAAATAAAAGGAGAAAGCTAGCTAGCATACTCAAGACTTAGCATAACAAACTGGAGACTTAGTATGGCAGTGGAGAAAATTAATAGTGAGAACCCTCATCATTAATTATTCTTCTGTACATCATGAAGTTAAAATATAAGAGTATGAAAGTAAGAAATTTTTTGTGACTTTTGACAATTATTAGTAAGAAAAAGATGATAACAATTGCCAAAAAAATCACAAAAGTTGACATGTTACCTGGCTATGACAAAGAGCACACAACTGACACCCAAGTAAGCCAGCAGAATATACATCCAGATATCAGGGGAGAGAGGATTCAGGAAGGAGAAGACGCCCGGGTTTGTACCATTGGGCTTGCGGTACAAAATACTTATTCCAAGAGTCATAAAGGGCTTGGAAAAGTCGATGACCTTCTCTCGAACATAGGTAATTGCCAATGGTGCAACTGCAAGGTCAGCTTTCTGTTAACAGAAATACAAAAAGAGAAATAGGCCGTAAGTCAGAAGAAACAGGTTGAAGCAGACAATCAGATTAAGCAAAACACAAACTTTACATGGAGAAGGTTTGTTCTTGTACTAGGTAGGCTGAAATTTAAAACTCTCTTCTCCCTATAAATAAGGAAACAGATTTATTCTACTTCCTGTTTGCTAAACAGATATAGCAGCATTCAGAGAAAATCAGAAGCGCTATTACAGAGATAGAAGCAAAGAAAAATATTGCATCTTGCAGAAAACATGAACATCCTTTATCACATCTTTTAAAACATTTTATAATGTACATATCAATGTATGTCTTCTCTTTGTTATTCCTTCACTGTGCTCTTTAGAAGCTAATACATCTGTGAAGCAGATGTGAATATGCTTGTACAAGTGTAACGAAAGGGCCAGGAAGCAGTTTTGCTTATTTTAGCATAAAAGTATCGGTACAAAATGAAGAACATTTTAAAATGGGAAGTGCTACACCTGAAAGGTTGCTACAGGGAGTAAGTTCTAACAAAGTACAACTGTCCTTAGTTTGCAGAAATCACTATGAAACTTGAAGATAACTGAGTATTAATCAATTGCAGCATTTAAAATAAAATCATACAATGGAATTATTTTTTCAATTTACATTTTGTTTTAGTTATTATGGCAATAATTCATAGGAGATTAGTAAATTATCTACACTATTTTTTATTCAAAACTTAATGGAAATAATACTGACAAGAAATCTACAGCATCTACTTTTTAATCTCAACAACTCTTGAAAGACTACTGTGCATGTGTATGTATGTGTACATGTGTGTGTGTGTACATGTGCACATATGAAAGAGGGAAGTTCAGACCAAGAAGTTATACAGTACAAAACTTGGCAAGTTGTAAACTAAGAATTCCTTGAAAACTATACATAAATATGGGTATGCAATGACAGAAATGATATAGCTACCATGAAATACTGTTGTTCAAGTAACATAGCTGCAAATAACACCATTTTCAGAATGCCTGTTCCAAACCAAGATCCAGAGATTTTATTCCTGATAAAATCATATAAATTCATATATTTATATCTTTTATTTTGCTCAGTTGGTATTGTGTATACTGTGTAACACTCAAAATCCCACACAATGTCATAGCATTTCAATGTTCCCTATTTTTTGTTGTCTCACCTTCCACAAAGTTCTACTATACTCTATTGTTGTTATGAGCATTTGTCATACCATTAGATCTACTCTAGTAAAGTACTTCTATCACAGAATCACAGAATCACTAAGGTTCGAAAAGACCTGTAAGATCATCAAGTCCAACCATTAAAAAAAACCCCAAAACAAACAAACAAACAAACAAAAAACCACCACACAAACAAACAAACTACACCACACACCACCATGCCCATCAAGCCACATCCCACAATGCCACATCCACACGCTCCTTGAATACCTCCAGGGAGGGTGACTCCACCACCTCCCTGGGCAGTCTATCCCAGTGTGTTACCACTCTCTCATTAAAGAAATTTTTCCTAATATCCAGTCTGAATCTCCCCTGGCACAACTTGAGGCCATTTCCTCTTGTCCTGTCGCTAGTCACTTGGGAGAAGAGACCAACACCCACCTCTCTGCAACCTCCTTTCAGGCGGTTGTAGAGAGCGATGAGGTCTCCCCTCAGCCTCCTCTTCTCCAGGCTAAACAACCCCAGTTCCCTCAGCTGCTCCTCGTAAGACTTGTGCTCCAGACCCCTCACCAGCTTCGTCGCCCTTCTCTGGACACGCTCCAGCACCTCAATGTCTTTCTTGTAGTGAGGGGACCAAAACTGAACACAGGATTCGAGGTGCAGCCTCACCAGCACTGAGTACAGGGGCACGATCACCTCCCTACTCCTGCTGGCCACACTATTTCTGATACAGGCCAGGATGCCGTTGGCCTTCTTGGCCACCTGGGCACACTGCTGGCTCATCTTCAGCCAGCTGTCAATCAACACCCCCAGGTCCTTTTCTGCAGGGCAGCTTTCCAGCCACTCGTCCCCAAGCCTGTAGCATTGCCTGGGGTTGCTGTGGCCAAAGTGCAGAACGCTGCACTTGGCACGTAACTTCTATGTTACAATGTGAAACTGTTGGCACTGTTCATTTAATTTAGTAAGGGTTTACTGGTCAAAAACGTGACATATGCTTCATTTCCATTGGTACTTGGAACTTATAGGTATTATTCAGACCAGCAAGGCTTTATTCCCCAGCAGCTGAGTTTTTATGGATTGCATATTATTGATGATATTCCAGCTGATGCAGAAAGAAAATGGTAAAGTAAGAAACTAAAACTAGTTTGGATTAAAAGTTATAGGTCAACATGTAGAAGTTTGAGAAACATAACAACTCAGGCTATTAGTTTGAGAGGCAACTAGCAGTCCTAACCCTAAGAGTCTGAATCCAACTCACTAGAGACTGTCAGAAGATGCAGCTGGCCAAAGATAGAGAAAATAGATCTTTTGGAAGGCTATTGGCAGTTGTGAATTTTGGTCCTAAAACATTAACAGAGCCTTAATGAATAACAAATCATTTCTTTTAAGAAATACTATAGGAAATCCAACCCTTGGTCACTAGATGAAGACAAAATGGTATGCAAGTGAATGTAGGTTGTAACTATCTCCAGTAGGGAAGTTGCAGATGAAATTAGAAAAATAAATCAGAAAAGAAATTAGAACAAGAAATAATGCATGGCTCTCATGACAGAACAGGACAATCAAATATCCCAATCTTGGAGGCACAGGTCCAAAATATAGGTCCATATCTTGAAATCTCAAGAGCTTTAGTAACTCTGTTTCAATATTCTTCAACTAGTGTATCACCATAAGAACAAAAATTAAACATCTCAACAAAAATAATATGCAGTCTTTACTAACTGAGGAAACAAAATGTGCTAAAATGACTGACATAAAAATGCAATACTGCCACATGTAACCACTTTTGCTAATTAGAGATATGTTATCTCCAAAATATTAAATTGTCTTGGCAATTGTTTCATTCTCAAATGGCACTACTTGAAAGTAAGAGAAATAAGGGGCCAAGTTTCCAAAAGTGCAGTGCCAGGGTCTCCTACACTCTTCTACAATGAAGAAATATGAATAAGAGAATACTCTTTAGTTAATTTCTTAGGATGAATTGGAGACAAATGGTGTAAAATTAGGATTTTATCAATCTACTTTTATCAACATTTACAAATGAGTACATCCTAAAATGGCTTTCTGATAAGTTCCATAACAAAAGAATATTTGTCTTACTTGGCAATGATGTATAATTCAATTTTTTAGAAGGAATGTATGTATGATTCTATTTTTTAAAGGAAAAAAAGATTTATCTATCTGAAAGAATAATCCTAATTAGCACTTACTCTTGACCTTAGAGTACTTGAGATGAAGGCCTTTTTATGACAGCATCCAAGGACTGGTGAGGATAAGCTAGTTGCTACAGAGAAAAATTCTGCACCAACCACATTACTTTTAACAGGACATTCTCAGTAGTACTTGATCTTCCACCTTCACCCTCCACCTTAAAGGGTAATGATATTTTCTCCTTTCATACTAGCATATGAACTCTCAGTATGGTCTGCTTTCTACATTACTGCAGAACTCTGTGAGCAGGGATTGCTAGACCTTCCCTTCTTTTTGTGCCATATGAGGACTGCACATACTCTCTTCACAGCCTTGTAAAAGTTTCCCTGTCTTGCTGCCATGTGCAGTTGTAGGATGTTCACTCACCAGCAAACAACTCAAGGTATACATGATTTATTTCTGCTAGAGAAGCCCTTAAGGCATGCTAAAATCCTCCTCCTTTGCTTCTTCATTTACATTTTACTTCCAAGCAGCTTGTTGACTGACTATTTTACATAAAGTAAAACTTAAAGAAAAAAGGGAGAACATTTTTTTCCATTGCATAGGGCTGAAATTTGGTACATAACCTTCAAGAAGACAAGCCTCAAAATTATACTGAATTCAATCTATGCATGCAGCTACAAATAACTTCAGTAAGAAATCTGAACATAAATGTTGAATGGTGCATGGGCCATAGCATGTATAGTAAGTTGGTATTTGCGGATATTGATATTTTGTATGTGAGAATTAACTCTATAAAATATAAGCCAGACAAACTGCTGCATTAATTTTTGGGGAAATTGAACTTTGAAAGCATTTAATAGCTTCTACTTATAACGTTGGGGAAAGGAAAAATAAACATTGATTGAATTTTCTTTTGATGACGCTTTTCTGAAAAACTTTTGTCTCACCTATTTTATTCAAAGGAATGAAAAGTTTAAATACAATTTAGACATAGCAACCATAAAATGGCTAATAGTTATTTTTAGTTAGACTCTGCAACTACAGAATATTCCGCCATAATAATGGAGTTATTTAGCCTATGTAAATGAAGTCTGCTCTTCAGCCTAAGACCCTAAGTCAATACATAAACTTCTTCAGCCACTTCATGTTTTTGGGATTGTTAACCTGAGAGCTGAATTTCGATTACATTTCCTTTGGAGAAAATGCATCCCTAAGCTAAACAGAGGAAGGCTATTGCCCAGCTTTAATTCTTTAAACCCATCAAATGGGCTCTTAATGCACAGAGAGCTTATGCATTATTCCTGTTTGCAGCAGTGCATTTGCCTGTCACTTATTTGAAAAACTAAGATCTGTAGTTTGCCTTCAAGCTTGTGATCTATCCTAAACTGGCTTGCTTATGCTGCTACATTACAGAAAAATTTACACCCTGTGAAAAGCTTTTGGTCTTGACACAAGATGTTCATTTCCTTTTGAAACCACTAGGAATTTATTAGGGCTTTACTGGCATTTTTATTTTAACTAGCCACTTACGTTATTTTGATATAAATAATTTTTCATGTTTTTCTACTACCTTTCATGGGATCATAGAACAATTCAGGTGGGAAGAGACATCAGGAGGTCTCTAGTCCAATCTCACGTTCAAAGCAGGGTCATCTACATGATCAGACCAGGTTGCTCTGCGTTTTACCCGTCAGTTTTGAAAACCTCCAAGGATGGAGACTACATAACCTCTCTGGATAACCTGTTCCACTGTTTGTCTGCCTACATAGTGAAAAAGTTTCTACAGACAAGCAGTGGAGCAGGTTACTTAGAGAGCTTATGCAATTTCCACACTTGGAGGTTTTCAATTTATGCCCATTGTCTTTTGTCTTCCTGCCAGGCACCACTGTGAAGAGCCCAGATGCATCTTCTTGATAACCTCCTTACAGGTCCTGGAAAGCTGCAACTAGAAGTTGTTACCTTTGCCAAATCTAAGCAACGTTCTATAAAGTCCAAAACAAGTCCAGACTAGATAGCTGAATTTAGATGTCACACCTTCTTAATTGTGGGATTCTGACTTGTATTATTTAAGATTGTTAACAAAATCAGATATAGCTGCAACTTTAGCAGTTGTTACTTTATTATGTTAATAAAGTAACATATGATGACAGTTTCAATAGGTACTGGCTCAAGTTACACATTTGTTTCTAACTGAGCTTCTCAGTACTTACTATTCAGCAACAAAAAGTTGTTGAAATACAAGCGGTTTACTCAGATTCATTTTACTGACACTCAATATTTCATAGCTGTTTTATTTCTTTAGACATCTTTATATCAGCATGGCTGATGCTTTTCTTGGCAAAGTCTTGAACGGCTGTGGTAACTAATGGTTGTGTCAACTACAAGCACTCAAGTCTTTAGAGGAGGGTCCTGATCTAGTAACCAACAAGATCATCACCCTAGAGATCTAGATCTCCAAAAAAAAAAGCAAAAGGTTCTGCAGAGGAAATTTGCCTGCTGTCAGCTACTGCAGAAACAACTTGCTACATTAATTCAACTAAACAAAAACATTTGGAATCCTTCCTATAATGGCTTTTAAATAGGATAGAGCATACCTTTTGATCAACCTAGCAGTGTCTAGACTTCCAGTATTGTTTTCTGTTTGCTCCTTTGTTATTTTCTGAATGTTTAGTCAAGGAAAAATACTAGTATTAAAACCATCAGGAACTCTGTAATTACTTGATCTACATTATTTCCTTCTATTCAAGGTTAGTAAACCTAGGAATTTTTCTAGTCCATTCTCATTTAGCTATGCCAGCATGGATTAGATTTAATAGCTGAATAGATATAATGTGAGTACCCGTTCAAAATAGCCACAAAGTTTCTATCTCTGAATTTATAGGACACTGTTTCACTACAGTGTTTTGCACCAATTTTGTTTTAATCAACAGTTACTCAAATTGTATGTAAGAGGACTAGAGACAGTGGACCACAAAACTACACTTAGCAGGAAGACGGATGACAATAAATTACAACAGTAAGAAAATCTCAGCCTTAATTCTTAACACTTCACTCCAGCAGGGTTTACCACAAAGGGCTCTTCTAATGGTTAGAAGAGAAAGATTCACATACCCACAGAAAGGGCAAACTGCCAAAGACAGTATTTATAAGACAGTGTAGCTATAGTGGCTCAGGGTTCAGGAAAGGGAGACTCCACCCCCTTAAAAAAAATAATAAATAAATATAAGAGTACTTTAATTAAAATGTTACCGTTGTTCTTTACATTTATCACACAGTCTTTTTCCAAAATTATGTGTTTGTACCAGAGATGGTTACTAAATATGAAAATTACTGGACATCTTGCTCCAGAGCAGCTTCCTGAAATAAAATACAGAGGTAACACTGATTCCTTGTTTGTAGCCAGCATTTTTATCATTATACTTTCCAGATTTACTGCAACTCTCTGGAAGTGTTTTTTTCCAGTTGTTAACCAGCTATGTCACCTAGACTTCCAGTTACTGCGCTCAGGAAAAAAAAAATCCCACACTTCTCAATTTTGATGTAAATTCTGTTCTCAAATATAGGGGGTTTTATCAAATTGTTTCAGTGAATTCATTCATCATGGAATCAGGTTTGACCTGTGTCAATTTTTACTTGCTCCCACTTTTCTGTATCACTTTGTCATGTGCAATTTTTCACAAGGGAATCAATAATTAATAACATTTTTGCATATCATTTGGATGGGAGTAGGTCATGGCAGGACATGCTACCTCTTATTGATTAACAGTTCACAACTGACAACTTTTTTAAAGCTATAATTTCATCAGCTTAATTAATTAATGGGATAAACCCCATTAAAATGGCCAAAGTCAAACTCCTGTACACTCATCTCTTCCAGGTGCATTTTGATGCAGCCATCACAAGGACTAGACTTTATTTTAAAAAGAATCCACACACTGAAATACTCAATGAACCATTAAATTCCAGTGCCTTAGACTTTAATTAAAATTGATCATTACTATAAACAATAACAAAAAATGGTCTTTTTAGAGAACTCCATCACATATGAAATATAGACAGAAGTGTTTTTATATTGCCTGTATTCTCAAAACATTACATATCATGCAATAGTTTACATACACCATAATTACAAACGAATGGTTAATACGGTACATTTTTTATTACTCAAAAATATTGTCACAAATCTAAGAAAGAAAAATGTTAGCAGTGTTTTTATGCACTAGATACTAATTTAGACCTGTTCTGCCTAGGGTATATGTAAGCTAATTCATTTGAAAAACTTCTTACATTTATTTAAATTCAGTAAAGCTTATCCAAGCTCTAGGCATTATTTAAACACTGAAGATACCTGGATAAACTTATTAACAATCAGCTTTAATGAAAATAAAATGCAAAACCTAAGGATGAAATCTGTGGTGGTTGAGTTAAAATGTTTCTGATATTTATAACATGAAGTCTACGAAACACTTAAAAATGTCATTACTGTTATAATTTATTCCTTGTATTATGTGAAGTTCTGCTTCATTCTGGAAGACAAGGATTAACAGAGGGGTACAAATACATAATGAATAAGAACACAAATATAACAAGAAAAAACATTGATCAGCATGACAGGCAGATGTAGACAAATTCCTAGCCTAACTACTGCCCAACTAGAAAGGGGATAGATAGTTAAGTAACAACCTTTATGCATGACACTATGATAATCAAAGTAGAAAGGCTATAAAAGTATTGGTCTATGTCAACCTGCACAAAAAGAAGTGGAGGACAGTAAATAAAATGAGCTCAGAAAAAGAAGCAAGGAAATGATTCTTCATATTAAGTATAATTAAACTGAAAAACTCCTTGCTTTCAGAACCTGTGGATGCCAAAGCTTTAAATGTTTTGAAATAATTTAAGAAAATTCAGTAATACTATTTTATATTAAAAAAATCCCCTATTTTATAATTCAGTAAGACCCTATCCACAACACACTGCTGATGGGGTAAATATCACTACGTTCTGCTCATCCTCATACAATTTTCTTGACATTTCTTGTCAAGGAGGAAATCTTGCTAAGAAGGAAGACAGCATATTGGGCAAAATAAGCTTTTACTATAAACAGCTATAAGGAGGGGAGTGGGGTGCATGTGCATGTAGGCACAGTTTTGTATTAATAGTTACGCCTCTTACCTACCATTAAACTTCGTATAAAATTAGAAAAGATACGCTGCAGCTTCATACAAGCGTGTATTTTGCATCCAATTAAGATTCAAATTTCAGTCATACCTTCTGTTATGTTTATTTTCAAAAAATAAATTTTGCATTAATTTTTACACTATAATCCATTAAAGTTTAGCTGAACTTCATGCATTAATTGGAGGGGACTACTGGCCATGCATGTCTACACAGAGAGGGGTGTGTTTGAGGTGAGACAGAGAGAGACAAGGCAGAGTTCTTTCTGGATCTCAGTAAGAAACGCCTGAAAACAAATGGCTTAATAAATTACCTGTTTTAATGAGATATAATAAAAAGAGCAATATAGATGCCGAATAAATCTCACATCCCTTCTGATGCAGGGAACCCTGCTTATGTGCAGAATTGGACAGATCCCAGATGGATCTTCCCCTGTCATGCTGTGCAGATCCTGTCTGTGGAGAGGCTTCTCCTTCCTCCCATGCCATGGTGCCTTTTTTTTTTGTGTAATGAACAGAATCATATATCTTCTGACAGGCTGGAGTGTTGTAACTGGCATAGCTACAAAGCTCCCAATGCAATGCATTACCATGAACAAGTTCTTCAGACAACTAGAAGAACCCTTATGTTCCCAGGTCCTTGTCATTATGGGGGACTTTACTACCCCAATATCTACTGGAAGGACAACACAGCAGGGCAGAAGCAATCCAGGAGGTTTCACAGAATCACAGAATCACTAAGGTTGGAAAAGACCTGTAGGATCATGAAGTCCAACCATCAACAAAAAAAAACCACCACCATGCCCATTGTGGGCATGTGTAGTGACGATAACTTCTGAACACAAATGATGAAGTAGCTGACAAGGGGAGATGCTCTGCTGAACCTCACAGTTACAAACAAGGATAAATGGGTCCGGGATATGAAGACTGGCAGGGGTCTTGCTTGCAGTGACCAAGGGATAGTGGAGTTCAGGATTCTGAAGGGAGGCAACATGGAAAAAAGCAGGATTATGATCCTGGACTTCACGAGAACAGACTTCGGCCTTTTCAGGGACCCACTTGGAGGAATCCCATGGGAGACGATCCTAGAGAGAGGAGTGGACCCGGAAAGCTGGTTGATTTTCAAGGATGAGGATTGACCTCCTCCAAGCTGAAAAATCATCTGTCCCCACGTTCAGGCAGTCAAGAACAGATGGCAGGAGGCCTGCATGAACAAGGAGCTCCTGACAAAACTTAGACGTAAGAAAGAATACCAGAGGTGGAAACAGGAACAGGTGACCCAGGAGGAATATAGCAACACTGTCCAGACATGCAAAGACAGGGTTAGGATAGCCAAAGCCCATCTGGAGTCAGCTCTGCTGAGGAACATCAAGAGCAAAAAGGGCTACTACAAGTACATCACCAACAAAAGGAAGACTAGAGAAAATGCAGAACTGCTGCTGAATGGGGCAGGGAACCTGGTGATAAAGGACATGGCGAAGAACGAGGTACTCAGTGCATGTTTCACCTCAGTCTTTACTGGTAAGAAGACTGGTCTTCAGAAATCCCAGGTCTTTGAGACTATGGGCCAAGTCTGGAGCAAGGAAGACTTAACCCTCAGTGGAGGAGGATCAGGTGAAGGAACATGTAAACAAACTGCACATACGCAAGTCCATGGGACCTGATGGGATGCACCCATGAGTGCTGAGGGAGCTGGCTGATGTCAGCCAGTCTCAATTATCTTTCAAAGGCTGTGGAAATCAGGAGAGGTTCCTGAGGACTGAAAGAAAACAAATGTCACTCCTGTCTTCAAGACAGGCCATTGAGAGTCAAATTAATTCCTGGGAAAGTGATGGAGCAAATCCTGAAAGACATACTAAGAACAAGAAGATAATTGAATGTTATCAGCGTGGATTTATAAAGGGGTGACCTTGTCTGACTAACCTGATAGCTTCCCAGAATTAAATGACTGGTTTTGGTGGATAAGTAGAGAGCACTGACTGTTGTTCATCTTGACTTTAGCAAGGTTCTCAACACTGTCTTCCATAACAACCTAAGAGGCAAACTGACAAAGTACAGACTAGATAAAAGGATGACGAGGTTAAATGAAAACTGACTGAGCTGTTGGACTGAAAGAGCTGTGATTAGTGACATGAAGTCGAGCTGGAGATTGGTCACTAGCGGTGTACTCCAGGGGTCAACACTAGCACCAATACTGTTTAACATATTCATTAATGAGCTGGATGAGGGGACAGAGTGCACCTTCAGCAAGTATGCACATTATACAAAACTGGGAGGTGTGGCTGATGGACCAGAAGTTTATGCTGCTATTTAGAAGGACCTCAACAGGCTGGAGAAATAGGCAGACTGGAACCTCATGAAGTTCAAATAAGGAAAATGCCAAATGCTGCACCAGTACTAAAGCTGGAAGCATGGTGACCAGCTGGGCTGCATTAGGCAGAAGCATTGCCAGCAGGTTGAGGGAGGTGATTCTTGACCTCTACTCAGCACTGGTGAGACATATCTGGAGTGATGGGTCCAGGTCTGGGCTCCCTGGTACAAGAGAGACAGGCACGTACGGGAATGAATCAAGCAAAGGGCTACAAAGACGATTAAGAGATTGGAGTACCTGCCATATGAGGAGATACTTGAGAGAGTTTAGCCTGGAGAAGAGAAGGCTTAGGGGAATCTGATGAATAAATACAAATAACTGAAGGGGGAGGGGGGAAGTAAAGAAGGTGGAGCGCCAGACCCTTCTCAGTGGTATCCAGTCAAAGAAGAGGTAATGGGCACAAACTGAAATGCAGGAAATTCCATTTAAACATAAAAAAAACCCCCTTTTTATTGTAGGAATGGTCAAACACTGGAGCAGGTTGCCCGGAGAGATTGTGGAGTCTCCATCCCTAGGGACAGTCAAAACCTGATGGGATATGGCCCTGGGTGACCTGCTCTAGTTGGCTATGCTTTGAGCAGGGATTTGGACTAGGTGATCTTTAGGGTCAGTTTCAACCTCAATAATTCTTTGATTCTGTAGTGTAAGTAATTTCTCCTTGCAATTTTCTGCACACACCTCTGTAAAAAAACTGCAATTTCATTTCTATTCTGGATGCAGACAAAGAATGTTTGCAACTGCTGAAACTAACTTTGGCATATAGTCTCCTAAAACGTTCTGTGATATTGTTGGTTTCCTGTTAAGCTACAAGTAGTTAAATAAATAGATAAAATAATTTTTTAAATTACAAAGACAACCAGAAATTGCTCAAATATTACAAGATTTTAAATACTAAAATATGGCATCTCTATAATTTCTCTTATTTCTATATTAGTTTACAGTGGGGAATTAAGAAAAAAAGGAAAATATTCTTGTCTGATGGTTGTATTACAGAACAATTTTCTTAAAGATACTTCAAACTGATTAATTTGAACATTTAAATATAGCAAATAATTCAACAGACGTTCTAGAGATAACATGATATCAACCTAGATACAGGACCATTAAGTCTAGAATTGAAATGTGCTATTTCTAAGTCTCACAAAGCATGGTTAGTACAATGGCACTCTGCTGGTGGCTGGTTCTAGCTTTCTGTTTCAGGCACACCTGAGTGACATCTAAAATCATGCTCTTGCTGTAATCTAAGCTGCTACTGCTCTTTCAGCAAAACTCTATCACCTTTATGGGGGTCTCTAATAGCAACAGGATTAGAATCACAGAATCATGGAATCATTTAGGTTGGAAAAGACCTTTAAGATCATCAAGTCCAACCTAACACTGCTTTTATGGCGGCTTTTCCTAACTGAGCCATCTTTTCTTTATTATTACACTGTAACAGTAACGTAAGTGTAGATCTTACACTAGCTTTGCTTTTACAATTTGGAATTATGAAATACTACAGTATTTCAGTATCTCTTTTGAGGGCCAGTAGGTTCATTTTCAAACTAACCTGAAAATCATAAGACATGGAAGTGACAGGGCTGAATGCTGCACATGACATTTTGAAAGAGCTCAATTATTTTTTTATCCAGGCAAACTAAGTTTAAAAACTAATAAAGATAATCAATTACCATGCATTTGAAGAATGACTTGAGGATTTGTATATAGCAATATTTTGATACATTTTTGACAAGACACTTATTCTAGAATAAGTGTAACATTCTTTATAATACAAATCCACATTAAAAAAAATCTAATAAAATACATCTACTTAAGTCTTCCATTTTTAAGGAAAAATGCATATTGCCTCAGACACAAAATGGTTTTCTAGTTAACAAACTATTTTCCATACTATAAATAAATATTTTACTTCCAACAGGTTACTGTATACACTTCTAAAGCAAAGCAAGAAGTAAAAAATCTTTCTTCAAGTGTAATACTTTCCATTTCTTTAAACTTGACTTTACAAACTTAAAATAAAACTTCTAACCATTTTTTAAATTACATGTTTTTTATATACAAAACATTGTCTCAGTATGTCACTTATTTATCCAATATCTTGAGTAAAAAAAAACTAACTAGTATCTATACTGTTTCACAGTTTCTACTGGCACTTTAAGAGTACCAATCCCCCACACATCCACACAAAAATATACATTCATTCTTTATAAGCACCTATATGCAGTCATTGGTATGCATATGTGCGTGTGTGTATATATATATTTGTTTCACACTAACATACATACTCAGGAAGAGAAGTTAGTCATCTTTGGAAGTTACCACACGTTACTGCTTATCAGGCCCTCAGAGGTCAGGAAGTAGAATAAAAATTGACTGTGCAAACCAATTGCAAGCTATTGTGACAAAGAAACACTCATTTGGTGTATTTTGGACTTAAGTAAGGCTGCACTGGCAGTTTCTTTTTTCTTTTTTTAACTCTGAATGTTTGACTTTGTATAATTTTCTTAAACAACTGAATTATCTTTGATACTGTAAGAATAACAGATACAGAATTAATACCTTTCAGTTACCCAAACAGTATGGGTTATATCGTGCTTTGGGCACCATTCCCAGGGACACATCTCCTGCCAGCACACCCTGAAACTGTTTTACTAAAATGCTGTTTTGCTGAAAGTTAACATACTCCAGGATTCCACAGGCCCTCCTTCCTACCTTCCATGATGAGCAAAAGACAAATTGCAGCATAGAGCTTTTAGTATCAGTAATGATATTAAGAATGCATTTGTTTGTGTTAATTGTGCTTCATTAATACACCTCTAGTTGATTTATCTAGATCCCCTACAAGTCTTTCAAAATCCTCTGTTACCATTTCCAAATGAAGAAAATCCAAGCAGAGGTTAAGCGGCAACATTTCTTATGAACATGTTCAGAGTCTGCCATGTTCAGAGTTATGAGTAGAATTTATGAATTCCTGATCTACCAAGCATGCAATCAAACTCCTTAATCATTACTTCTGGTAGGAAGTAAGATGTGAGTAGGCAGAGGGGAGGACTGAGGGAAGATGGGGAAAAGTGGTAGTGATCAACTTTCCCCGTACAGTTGAACTTATTTTCATCTTTGCAATGATCAAGTACTGTACACTGAAGTATAGATACTGTAGAAAAAGGCTGAATGAACAGATTCATGATAAGCTCTAAAAATAACTTGCTGAAGATTTGACATGAAAAACAGAATTGCAAATCACCTACTTAGAGGCAAAGCACATATTTGAATAGAAAAGTTGTTTCATCAATTTTCTCCAGGTAATTTAATTTCTATTAAATGGGGCCAACCCCAATGACCAACCTTTTCTGAACCAGAAGAGACAGAATAAAAATGTAGACACATGAATTTACCTAATAAAAGGGATAAGTCCCAATGGAAATTAACTCTGCAATTAGAGAATTCTAATTTTCACATATATTTCACTTCAGCAGACATATACATAGAAACAATAATCTCCGTGTTATTTTCTATCATTCTTCACTATCATTATAGCAACAAAAGTGATTGTAAAGATCAGATAACTGTATGAGGATATGAAAAATAACACTTTTATGAATACAGCCCTAGCCCTGGATCCAATCAGTTCCTAATCATTGCTGTAAGCATAGATGAGCTTGAGATAAAGAGTTATCTTTTGGAGTCTCATTTGAAAAACTTCATGCCACTGCCCTGATGGGCTATGATTCACTTCACTGGAAATGCAGTGAAACTGAATTACAACTATTCACTGTCCAGTTTTTATCTGTCACTGAAACTTAGTCATTTTATACAACCAAGTGCATTAGCCAGGCATGTCCAAATAGTTAACAATTATAAATGGGGATTATACTGGTTAGACTTAAAACATGTTCTGTGTTAATGCTTATATACTAATTCTTTCACCCAGCCTCAAAAATATTTGGTCCCTAATTCACACTTGATTTGGCCCAGTGCTGGCATTCTTTTCCCAGCAACTTCTCAATGAACATTTGAAATGATTCTCCATCATTTCCAGAAACTTGTGAACCTAAAAAAGAAAAGAAAAATAAATGGGGAATGGGGGGGTGGGGAGGCAAGTGGGCAAACATCCTATTTATGAATGTGGGCAGGTAGGCAAATGGTCAAAACAAGGAATAGAAATTACAAACTAACAGTTTTACACAGCAAACCATGCTATTTATCATGAGGGATCCTGGCTACTAAAGTCATTTAGTGTATTTCCTGAATTTCATCTATATTTTAAATAAAATCCTGAGTTATCTAGCAGAATGTTAAAAGACAGATTATGAATGTTGTTCCAAAAAGTAAGTTCGATTCTTTGGCAATTCACTGATAGGATTCGATAACACTGGTAGAATGAAAAAGAGAAAAAACAGAAATGGAAAAAGAAGAAAGGTTATTTTCACATAGCAACAGAAAAAGGATTTTGAAAGAAAAAGATTCATTAGTAGTCATTAAAAATGTGAAACTTAAAATTAGAAAACCATAATACCGTAACTGTAAGAAGTATTACTTAGGTATACATAGTTACATGAAAAGGAAGGCAATATTCACTTACCCCTAGTCTCAAGAAATTTCAGATAAACAGCACCCTGTGTGCAGATCATCAGAAAAATTCCACAGATCTCAGAGCACTTATTGAGAAGACTCTACTGTGAAAGTCTCCTACCACTTCTGGTGTCAAATAACTTGAGAATGTACTTAAAATTTTTCATCCAGTTTCTTTGGGAAACATAGGATGTGATCAGCTCAAAATATCATGTAGTAAATAACATTTATGTCTATTAAGAAAAAGTGTATGCATTATTATTATTCTCCATGTCTTACTGTAATATTAGAAATACTGCTGGGCCTTGCTTTACTAAATGCAGACTGTGTGGAAGTTCCTTGCTCTTTGGAAAATAATTGCTCACTCTCAACTGCTCTTTTGTTGAAAACTACATCTTCAGTCTGTACTGTACTTGAAATCAGTAACACACCCCTTGCCTGCAATTTATTAGGCAATTCATACATGCACTTCTGCTATGCTACTCACTGAATTAATACATATATTTTGCACACCTGACCTAAGCTTCTGGCTTAGGATTTCTTTGACATTTTAGATTACTGAGTTTTTTTATTTCCCTAGCATTTTTTCATGGCTTTCTGCAATACTTTCTGCTGCACTCAATCTGAAGTTTATTTCCTGCATAACATTTACTCTGAGTTAGGATCTGCTTGTACATTTTTCAATGGGAATATCATATACAGCCTTTATTAGAGAGTGACTAAGTAGACATGCAAATTAAGTGTCATCTGGTAAGTGAGTATAGAGACCAATGCTTGGCTGTTGCTTTGAAATAGTAGTAAAGCTGTATTTGCTAATTCTATGATCATGTAGAAGACCATCTCTTTGATCTTTCACCTTAAAGCAAACAAATAATAAGGAAGCGTAGATGCATAATATGGCAGTGAATTTGAGTGAATTACATTGATAAATTCAGACATGCAAGATAAGAATTTGCTGAGAGGTTCTGTAAGTCTATGAATATATTCAGTTTGCTTGAAGAGAAAAACAGAAGATCAAGCAATAAAAGAGACACAGTTAGTTGCTTGGCAGGGAGACACCTGCTGCTGCTTATTCAGCTTGGGACAAATGACATTGGAAATAAAAGGTCAGAGCACTTGAAGTTGTGGATTAATGAATTAGCAATTAGACTGAAAGGCACAAAAAGCAGAAGTGATATTTTCCGGCATATTACAAATTATCGTAATAAATTATCCTATAGACCCCAGGACAGATTTCACACAGAAATGCAATTCTACTGTAATGAGGAAAAGAAAGCATGCAAACAATAATAACTGGAAGATAATATTGATATTTAAAACAGTAAACATATACATAAAAAATATGTTACAGGCACTTAACAGTTAAAGAACTATGGATACTTTATCGTGACACAGAATAACTGGAAGGAGTTGGAATACCATTTTTAAATATTAAATAACGTGAATTAGTAGCTTTGTTTAAAGGGAGGGTTGTGCTGGAAAACTGCCAACATAACTTAACAAATGTAACTAATAATGATTACTGGAAATTCAGAGAAGAATGTTCCAGTGTACAACAGTAATGCTTAATCTGCAAGGTAAATAAATGCATACCAAGAAATAAAAATGCACTCAGAACAGATGGCCTTCAAATGGCTAAACAGATAAATCAGGAAAGAGAGAAATTATAAACAAAACATAAGACAGCTGAAAATACAAGCAGATAAGGATGAGAAAACTCAAATACAAACAGTAGCATTTTAAACGCATACAGAGAATACAGAAAAAAAAGAGAACTGTGCCTTCTTTTTTTTTAAAAGAGGGTAGGTAAAAATAAAATAAAATGTCAAGATACTAGAATATAACATAAAAAAACTTCAGCAGAAATCAGTAGGCATTCAGCTTACCATCTATCTATATTCACTAGAGATGCTGGTTTAGCAACTGCTATGCTATAACTGCAGACTTTCCAAAACTCTATGTGGTTTATGGAATGTTACCCCTCAAAACACCATCTTCCCAAAGGATCAGAGTTCAAATTTATGTTATATATAGAAAAAGTTTAGCATGGTTAAAATTTTCATCATGTGACACCTCAGATTCAGTTGCAGATGCTAGCTCAGACCTCAGATTTGAAAAAGATGTAACCAAGTCTCACATAGTCAAAAATGTAGCCTAAATTTTGCATTTACAGAGGAGCTTAGACTTTGTAAGTACTATACATTACGTATTAAATGACAATTTAAGTTCCATTTTTGTAATGCAAAACTGTTCAACGTAACCCATGTAAACTCATCCAAGGAAAGGAGTAATTATTATAAAAAGTGTGAAAGCTTTATAGGGGAACAGGACATAATGTAAAGAAATCTATAACAAGCAAAGAAGACTTGGAAACTCCAAAATCAAGATAGATTTATGGATTCTGCGGGTGAAAACCATTCAAAGACGTAAAATTTTACAGTTTCTGCTAAGCTGAGTATTCATCTTCCTCCCAATGATATTCATTCAAACTAAAACCCAACGAGTGGTTTGTGAATGGTCAGAATTTAGTATATTTTATTATATCTTGTATACTGACCTGAGATTTCTTCAGTGTATTAAGGACATAACATTAAAATATTTCTCTGGAATATAATTTATTTAAATGATGTTTTACCTAAAATGTTACAGTTTTCAAAACAAATTTTCTTTAGCCTTACTTCTAAATCTTTAAACCCTTCCTCTGAAGGAGGGCTGAACACTTTCCACCTTCATTTCAAAAATGTAGATGAGAAGTGTTAAGAACCAACATCAGCGGATTGCAAAGAAAGACTCTCAGACAATGGAAAAGTATTGTGAATCAAGCCTAGCGATGAACTCAAGGTTCTCAGAACAGCAACTGACCAGAATCCAGTACAAAACCACTCCACCTGCACAGGTTTAGAACGATGAGAACATGCTACTAACCGCCTGCACAGGAGAAGCACACAGTAATCCTTCATGGGATAAGCACACACTTATTACACAAACAATGGTAACTGATTAGCCTACCCATTAACACAGGTGATTTGATTAGTCTACACAACTGTATTGTAACATATATTAACCCTGCCTTCCTCAATATCAGGGTCCCCAAGCATTAGGCTGGGGCACTGCATGCACATTGCTTAAAAAAAAATCCTTTGCAATGCTATACTTTGTCTCTCTCCTTGGTCAGCGGTGGACTCCCAAGGCACAAGAGTGTGTTTCAGTCCCACCAGAAACAGAGGTGCACTAGTGCGTTTGAGTCCCACCAGAACTCCTGGTGCGTTAGTGGGTTTGAGCCCCACTGGAATTCCCTTGACATAAGCTTATAAGCCTGTTACATTATCTACTACACTCACATGATCACCCACTGCTTCCTACTATTCATTAAAGATCTGTGTAACACTTATCTTTGCCACTTTGAACAGCAGTACTTACATTCTCTCTCCTCTTTCTTACATATTTTAACCTGAATAGCCTGAATATTCCTTGTCACAAGAAATGAAAAATAACTTTTTGTCTGTGAATATAATTAGTGTTGATGAGTAATATTATGCATCATGTAAACTGTCCCATCAACAGAAATCCTGTATTTTCACACACACACACAAAAAAAAAAAAATTAGGACTTATTAAGCCTATTCTTGAATGTGAAACTGAAGTACATGCAAGTTGTTGGGTGTTTACTTCATTTTTATGATTAATAGACTAAAAATGCACAAAACCCATGATGTTTTATCTAAGAAACAAGATGATTAATTTAAACCAAGATTTGTAAGACAATTTATCCTATGCTATTAGCCTAATAAAGAAACATTTCATCAAACTATACAACCAGATGAAAGACAAGAGTTCTAGCCAGACAGCTTAAATGGTCTATTTAAAGGTACAGAAAAATCAGGAACACAAATAAAACCCCCTTGTTATGAAGGCACTGTTAGCAAAATTACTATTTTCTTTCTTTATGGATAAAGGTTCTCAGACAGCTGTTTTTCACAGTATAGTTTCTCATGGTAATCCTTATTTTTTCCAGCTCCTAATATAAACATGATAGGTGACAGGGTTAATGAAAACAAATAATTGGAAAATAGCATCATTCTGTGAGAAAACAGCTATGTTTACTTGCATAAACAAGAATCAGCATTTGGAGAAGTCTTAGTATACTTTATTGAGAGAGGAATTTATCTACTCACATTTACTGACAGTAATTAAAAAAAATAAGATGAACACTCAATGAATACTGTAGCAAATGCAGTACAAATATAATTTTGTAAAGACAGATTGTAAACTCACAATTGCTTCAAGCAAGACCTAAGTGTGAGCTAACACCAACAGGCAGATGCCTGGGCTCTTATTCCAGCCCCTTTTCTGAACTGGACTAGAGCTTGTGACGTGCTTTAAGGTATCCCCATGCCTCTAGTTGCTGTTCCATCAATGAAAGGGTCTCCCATAGGTCTTAGATCTGCCAGCATTATGTGGGTGTCTTGAACAGTTTAAGGAAGCTCAGGTGGCACCAGACACTTATGTGTGGGCTACTGACTTAATCCATAGCAGTTTAAACTCCCATCACAGTCAGTGAAGGTCTAATCAATACAGATGATGGCGTCTAAAGAGCAATTCAGCTGACCAAGTTCTAGAAAAGTGTTTTGCATTCCTGGATATGTCTACTGCATAAGACAAACCTTGGATAGCCAACCTGTCCTCAAATGTGCTGCTCTAGATTAGGACGAATGTCCTCTGTCACATCTACTGTCTTATGCAGATGTGCTTGAGATCATAGAGCATCTAACCTGAATTACTCCACTGGACACAGCTTTAGAAGAGAAATTAAATTTATCTCTTGGTTCTGGTATGATTGTTTTCACTAGGACTCTACTGCCTAAAACAGAAGCCTACAAAGCTAGTGCTCCAACAGGCACCTTTTACCAAAACATTCATTTAGGCATTTTAATCCTACACAGCCTCTCTCACAGACTGTCTTCCCCTCTGAGGTACAACATTCTAATCCATAGAATTGTACTCAAGATTAAATTGATGTTATGAGGCCTGATGTAAGATATCAAGTAGGTTCTAAAAATGCATCTGAAAAAAAGAGTTCATATCAAAATCCTCCATCCTCTTTGGGAACATCTGCAATTATTAGTACCTTGTTTATGTAACAACACTGAAAGTAAAGGTAGGCATTGTCAAAAATTACCTTTCACATCTATTACACGTGAGCTGACCTTGTTTCATAAAACTACCACATTGTTTACCCTCTCAAATCCCATGCTTTTCACAGATAAACCTCATTTTTTTAATGAGCCAAAATTTACAAGATTGCCAGAATGTTAATTATTGCAGCAAATAATTTGACATGCACAGAAGACAGTCATCAAAATTGTATCTGTTTAATATGTTAATGGACACAAGTCAAAGATACCACTTCTCTGAATAAAGAAAATCTGCCCAGGATTACCAGGGCTTTAGAATAATATTATTTATAGGAAACAAAAAAATGTATATTTAATGCACTCAATACACCTTCATTTTAAAGGAAGATAGAATAGGAATTTTTTTTTCCTTAATATTGATGATCACTTGCAAATTTCAATATATAATTTATGTGTAAAAAAAGTAAGTTCTCTTTTTTAAACTCTTTCACATATTGTATTTAGATTTTCTATAGCTAGTATACTTAAAGAAAGAAAAGTCCTTCAAAAACAAGAAATATAAAAAACCTCAAAAACTTATACACTTATAATAAAGCAAGCTTTACCACCTCAAGAATACAGAAACATATTTTTTTAAAGCCAAACTTTAAGAACTAAACTTTAAAGTGTTACCAAATAAAATACTGCAATTACATGCACCCAGTTCCCCCTTCTAAGAATGCAAATAAAGTATATTTGTGAAAAAACAGAAAAACAAAGCAAATTAAGCAGTGCTCTAAGTTTCTGTGTGTTTGGGGTTTTTTTGTTTTGTTTTGGGTTTTTTTTCACAAGTAAATGTATGTTGTTCTTTCACAAAAGATGCACACTCATTTTGCAGATGCTGGTGGAAAGATATCTGAAGTTGATTGTTTTTCAGACAAGAAAAGTTTTAACAATAGACTCAACAAATATTTTGCAGTGCTTGACATGTTATAATGTATTTTAATATACTGTGAGTAGTACCTGTTCTAAGGAGCTTAAAAATAATACTGCAAGTGTGGAGAACTAAGACAGAGACAATAGCATCAAAATCAAATTAATATTTTTTTCCTCTAACAAAAATCTTTTGCTTGTTTACTCAAGTAGAGAAAAATGAAAAATATGTGTATCATTGCCTGGTACCTCACCATTGACATGCTATAGTAACAGAGGAAGAATTATTCCTGAGATAGCTGATAAAAAACTTGTGTCCTAGAATTCTTTTATTTTATTGTAGTCAGAAAGTTCCATGACAACAACAACAAGTCTTTACCCAAGTCCTCAAAAGGAAAATCACTAAGACCCCAAACTGGCTGGAAATCAACATATGATCCTAAACTCAACATCTGATCCTAAAGTTCTAATTTGAGCATCACTTCTTTTATTTAAAATGTTGAATAGCTTTTGTTTCCCTTCCTCTACAGAGTACCAAAACCAGAACAACAAATTTCAAAGAGAAAATCACTTACCATTAATTGATTGAAAAATACCTGCCAAAAGAATTTCTAACGAAAAAAATGTTTTTTATAACAAGTTACAGTCAATAAATTCTTTTAACAGGGAAACAAAAAAAAATCTATTTTAGAATTCATTTCAAAGTCAAATTCTCTGTTCAAATGGGAACAATTGTTACTAAAAGTTTCTGCAGAACACAAAAATAAAATTTCAAGGAGTTTTAATGATACTTTTATGATCTGAAAAGGAATAGTGGTATGGAAATAAAGCAGTTACAACAGCACTGATCCAGCACAATAAGAGAAAAGCACCCATATAAAATGTTAGGTCAAACCAATGAAGAACATGGGGCTTAAGAAATGGATTCATGAACTTCTTAGAAGACAGGAACAGGGTCTCTGCTGCAGGCAAATGTACAAAAGAAAGGTCTGGCCTGAGAGCTATTTTGCTGTAGGGGCAAGAAAAAAAAAAAATGTTGATTTTTCAAGATTTATAGAAGACATGGCAAGATGTGAACACAGTCTCTATGGAAAGAGAAATAAAGAGGAAGACATCTAAAATTACTCCTTTACAGTCTTGAACTGGTATGAGAATATTGATGTTAGGAATAGTGACAAGAATGAAGGAATAAAAAAGACAAGTAAAAATAGTGAGATAAGTTTTGGTGATGTTCAACTGAATTTGACAGTAAGATAGCCAAGATGAACATTAAGAGAGGTCTGAGATGTAGGTGCAGATGGAGAAAGATAGATCAGGGAAAAAAGGTACATTTTTGTAGAGATATGAGTTAGAATCGCTTCTGCATTATGATATGCTCCCATCTATTTTTATTTTCTGATATATCATTATGGATCATGTGATTAATCTATACTATGAATTAATGGAAAATGTGTTGAAGATGGAGAAATAACCATTTCTGGATTTAAACTGATAATTTTACAGCTGTTAATGTGATTGGAAAAAATATTTTAAATGACTGATATAGGAGAACGTTCTAAACTTAATGCCTAAATAGTTTGAAATCTTTCTTGCAGATCCTAAGTAAGATCTTACAATACTAGTTCATTATTTTTCTGTCAGCACCAGTCTAACTTCTGATCAGCAGCGCACTCAAATGTTGTCGTATATAAAGGCATTCTCTGGAAAATCTTTTTTTGAATCTCCACTTGTCTCATGTTTCAGGCCTTTTTTTTTCCTAATGCTTACTCAGTTGATATATCTGTTTCAGCTATAACATCTATAATATCTTTAAAGAAATACAAAATGAATGACAGTTCACAGTCATAAATATTGGCCACAAAGGAAGAGACATAAACCACCGTACGAAAGTCCTGAATTTTCCAAATTCAGATAAGTAAGGCAAAACACATTTCTAAAGTCACTACTGATATTCTGCTTCTGGTTTACTAATTAAGTTGTCCTGTGAAACATTCTTATTGTTTGAACCTGATGATGATGACTAGCATAGCAGCCCTTAGCAAAAATCTAGGGAGTCTTTCAAAAAACAACTAAGTCATTCCAAGAAATACAGAAAGGAGGAGGTGATATAGCATTCTATTTGCTAAAAAAAAATTATTGTTAAATTAAGCTGTTATAATCCAGTACTCCTCTATGGAGAAATATCTTGAAAATTGACTAATAATAATGTTCAATAAGTAGTAGCATACAAGTAAGTACATTAATTTAGGAGCATCACTTGAAAAAAAAATCGGTAGGAGTTAAGTGTTATACATAGCTTTGAAAATGTTGACATCAGACCAGTGTTTTCACTAATACAATGAGGCAGATATGGTGCTCTAAAGAGCATTCACAGATCACAGGTTTTATTGTCCAGCATATATGTTGGTGCAAGAAGACAGAATGCTTGATCTTTCTTTCACCTGAAGAGTCTCTAACTCCCTGCTACTGTCAAATTTTCTGAGATATTGATTAATGAAAGAGGCATGGCTAAACTGTCCTGCATTGTATTGAAAATCTCAACTGTCAGACCTTTCGCATGAAAGTTACAAGGAGGAAGACTATCCTTGAGAAGAGAGAAGCTCCTTAGCCTTTCCTTATGAGGCTCCATATGGTAGGACTTGCTGTAAGTATGAAGGAAAGAGAGTCCAAACAACATGATGAAACTGCATTTGAAAAGGGGAGGAAGAGAAAAGAAAAACATAGAAGAAACTTAAATTCCATTACTCATATAGATTTTTCTTTGTCTCAAAAAGGAAGCAACCAAAAATCTATATAGTTTTTTATTGGAAGCTTTTTTCACTTCTACACAGTAATACAAAGAGCTTGGCTCTAGTCCTTCAAGAACATAAGGACCTTAAATTAGGAAGAAAAAAAAAAAAAAAGTTATTGGAGGAAGATGTCTCCAGAAGCATTTTAAGCTGATTATATAAATATCTGAAACTATTCTGTTATTGAGAGATTAAAAGGCCACTACTATTTTTATAAATATAAGCATTTTATACATAAGCATTTATAAGATATTGATTTTCAAAAATTCAAAAGATATACTGAAGTAAAACACAAAGCTATGTCTCAAGATAATTCAAATTAAGTAGTGCTTCCCAATTGCCCAACTGCGTAAGTCTTAACTTCCTCCAAGCTGAAAATCCTACTCTTCTCAGATACAAAGAAAAGCTCCCATTTAATACTCATACAATAAAAGAACAGTCATGATCTAAAAATTGGACCCTTTCCATAATTATTTATGAATCATAAGAGATCTTCAAGCCTTAAAATCCATTTGTAATGCATAAGCTTTGTGCTATAGAAGAATCATTCAAATAAAGAGCCAGGAAAAAAAATGTTAGTTTAATGGTATGCAACAATAACAAATTACTTCCCAGTGGATTTTTCGCTTTCATTTATACCTCTGGGAAAGTATAAAATAGTAATTTTTGCCTGGTTTAGAACCCAATGATAAGAATGTTTTGAAGTCATTTTGGAGCTGTAAAGTAGAATGTCTAACAGAAAAAAAACAAAATTATATATTTTTATTCTATCAGTATCTGCTACCTCTAGGGGAACCCAATCTACACACTCACACTATATATCTCATACAATATAATACAACTTTTAGCACCACAGAACGACCTGAAATCTCCAGAATTTATAATTCAGTTCAAAACCAATTCAATAAATCTACCCTTGAATAAAGTTCTTGAACCAAAGGCAGCAAGTTAGTATAAAGAATACTTCTTTATGAAAAATGCATCTGTAAAGGATAGAGATACTTGGATTTTAGCTCCCCCTACCCCAAATATCTAACACCCTTGTCTTAAATTAACCAGAGAGGAGGGTAAAATATTGAATGAAAAATTGTGGCAAAGAAATCTGACTGCTTAACTGGAGAAATTAAATTTAAAATGTTTTCATAGGGAAATCTCATCTATATTTGCTGTCCTAGTGAATATTTCTCTTCCATTTGCAGCTATAGAGACCACTGTCTTTTCCAACAAGGATTCATTATCGTTCAGTTGTCAAACGGAAAGAATCACTGAACTCATTTTTCAGTTTCAGTATTTATCATTTATTCAAAAGGAAACTAGTCATTGTTTGGAGACCAATATCAGAATGATGGCATATGTGAACACTGAGTAAAACAATCAAAGAAAGACGAAATGCAAGTAAACTACGGGAAAGGAGACTGAAAACACAGTGTGATGTGAAGGCTTCAGTCTCTGTTCACACTGTAGAATTTCAAGCCTGAGACTGACATGATATGCTAAGCTCAGTTCAGAGAGCATTATCTTCATTTCACTTACACAGCAATTATGTAAAACGACTAAGCACAGATTTAAACAGTTTGTTTAAAAAAATTAGATTCTATTTGGTACTTTTTATCTTTATATAAATTGTGCATCTTCCTTTCTACACACATAATATACAGAAATTATCCATTTTATTTATTCTTGAATTACAAATGCTACAAACTACCCTTGTAAAGATATATACTATAGCATCTTTTCTTTCTGAACTTAAGCAACTGACAGTTAAAATATAATAAGCCGATAAAAATACAATAAATTCTAAAAATATTTTTCAAATAGATGTAAGTACTATGGCAACTTTTAGAACCCTGTCTTTATTCTGTAGTCCATTTATTTTAATTAGAAACTCAGGTTGAAGAATGTAGACAGAATCTTTTCATCTTTCCCAGAGAAATAGTAATCGAGTTAATTACATTACTTTATACAAAACAAAACCTTTTTGACTCTTTAAAAATATTCTCTAAGGGAAAAGAAAGACTGAAAAGCTAAGCTAATGGTCCAAGTGAAGTACTAACCATATGGAAACACCAAATGTGGTAACTGGCTATCTTGAATTATTCTATAAATTCTTGTGCCTCAGTCCTGAGGTCTGAAGTGTAGCTTGCTAATAAAATGTACAAATAACATGCATGCAGATAAAGGGCACAGATGCATAAATAAGTTGCATGTATTCAAATAGATTACAAAATAAGAATAAATAAAAATGAAGAAAATTTTAAAGGAAAATGTTAACAATTAAGAAATTGACAGAGACTAGTAAAAGTTATGATCCATGTTAAGAAGTTAGACTACATCTTCCATGATGCACTAAGTACAGTATCTAAACTTTCTTGACTCCTAAGTAAATATCATTTCAAGAGCCAAAACAAAATTTAATCTAAGTTTAGTTATACGTTATCTATGGGAAAAAAGAACACATGTTCCATTCTGTATTATCAAGAGGAAAGGATTGGAAAAGCTCCTGCTCCACATACTTTACTGCTGCAACTTCTTCAAAAGCATTTTATTTCAAGATTATCTTAGTGAAAAGCTTAGGAGACCATACTAGTGTTTATTCAAGAAAACTTTAGGGCTGAATAATAAAAGCATTCCAAAATGTGATTTTTCTTTGCTTCTGAAGAATTATATAAGAAATACTTCGATAGTATCCACCCCATCATGGAAAATTAGTTCCAGATGATGATACTACCTAACAACCATCAGATCTAATAGCTATGCATGCCTATGCATTTATACATGTGTGAAAATATGCATGTAAAGAGACAGACAGAGAGTCTAGCTAAATATCTGTTTGCTTTCTATGTATGTGTACTAGGTGTAATACATACACACATTTAAAGATAATATAAATATAATACTCCCACGCATTCTTCTTAAAAGTGTGAAGCTAGACATAATCAACATCTGTTGCAACAGCGTTACCAGATTATTATTTACTAGAAAAGCACAAAGATAACAACCCTTCTAGTAAATATGAATATTTTGATTAGCACATGTTCTGCCCATCTGCTGAAATCTTAAAGCAAATTGAAACAAGATCAGTGAATATTTTTCAAGTTTTTCATGCAGTTTCCGCCATCATTAGGAGGTTTCACTTGAATTAGCTATAAAATAGTCTCCCCTTCTTCCTATTTTAAATGACAGTGAAGTGCAGAATATGTTTTATCTCGTTCTTTGGTCAAATGTCTCTATATCAAGCAATTCGCCCAAATAAATGCAAAAAGGGACAATGACATAATTTTCAAATTGACTAAAATGTTTCTAAGAAACTGAATTCAACTGGCATGACCAACCAGGAAAGCATGCTTTGAAGGACATGAAGTAATGCCTGCCTTACTCATTTACAAGTAATTGTAATGGTATTCGTTTTGACACACATTGCATTAATTTGCTGCTTCAGTATATGTTGATATTTTTGTCTTACTGCTTGCACTTTATTGTTAATGTTTCAAGAAAGATGTTCCTCTTCTTTGTGTATATCAAATAATTTCTGTGCTTAAACTACATACACAGAAATTTCTCTAAGACAAAGTCAGATCCACTATCAGAAGAGGCCTGACTTCTACTGATTAATGAAGATGTTTTGTCACAAAAAACCATATATTTGTTCTCATAAATAAATTCTGAATACTATCTATTCCACACTTTGACTTAGGCATATGCCACAGAAGAGCTAAACCAGTTTGGCAGAAACAAACACTGCCTATAGGCAAAACAGATGCAGAGTAGTCTTCATTTAACAAACAAATTCTACATTATAGAAACCGTTGATGTGAATCTACTTGCATTAGTTCTTTAAACATCTGCATTTTCCAAAACAGTGCTATTCAAATGGCATTATCATAAAATTCTTACAATTTGTATAGATAGAATTGACATCTAAATGGATAGCAGAAAGCTTCCAAAAGTTAACTTACATGATCAATTAGTTCACGAACCATTCCATTCCACTGTCCACTGGCATCTTCCTGGGCTCCGTATTTTCCATCCTCCACCAGTCTAATCTCATAGGAAAATCCAAGGATAGTAGACAGCTCCCTGAGGAGGTCAATGCAATAACCTTCGAATCGATCATTTCCGTACAAGGGTTTGTCAGACTTCTTGAACATAACATATGGCTCTTCCTGTAAAAATTAAAAAGACAGAATGGATAATGAGTGCCCCTACAACTTTCTTTTCTTTTTAACCTAAAGTAGTACACTGCCATGATACCACTCCCTGTACAAAGAAGTAAAATGAAAAGTCTCAATGTTTTGTTAGGTAAAGTATAGAAAACCCACAGGGGGAGGAAAAAATCAGTGAAATCACCTACTGTTCTGTTGCCTCAAGTTATAGGCTACCATTTATAAGACTGCAGCAAAACCAGAAAGAGTTAACTCAAAAAGCAAATTCTATGATATACATTCCATGAAAACTGAATTTATTTTCTTTAAACATTTATCTTCTTATATTTAATTTAAACAATGTGAATTTTTTCATGAATTGATGTGCAAACAGAACAGCAAACAAATTAAAATGATTGGCAGAATATTCATAATTATGGGAAGCAACAATATTTAGCAAAATATAGGATTTTTACATCTTTTTCTTCATATAGGATAACTTTCCTCAAATACAAAGCTGAAGGGAAAAAAAACCAAAAACCAAAAGGTAGAGTTTTCCACTAAAATATGGCACCAATATTCAAGTTGTATTTGATAGGTTAAATACACAACTCAGTCTTTGCTCATGTTTTAGATGGGCTTTTTTCATTTTTTACAATAATAAAAAAATAAGCACCAAGTAAGGTAAGACAAATGGTAGTAGATGCAATTACTGCACCAAATATAAGTCTCAATGAATAATGAGATAAACTTTTCACGGTAACTTAACAAAATTCATACAGCCCTAAATCTCCACATCAGCACTCAGTGGGGTTAAAGGCACTTCATTCTACAGGCATCTGACAGCTTTAATAAGGATTTGTCAGCATTCCTGATGTAAACATCTATCTTAAAGTGTCCCATGATTTAAGCATTATATCTGCATAAAAATGGAACTTCAACATATATGATTTTGCCCAAAATGCAAAGGAGAAAGCAGGGAGATCTCTTGCTCTTAAAAGAAGTGTATTCAGAATATATCTGTTCCCCTGTTGCCTCTTACACTTTTTTCCCTAAATAAAACCAACTAGTGAATCAAGACTCTGCTGAGATTCTATTTTTATATACTTCTATTGAAATTAATAAGTTTAAGGCCATATTTTAAAAAAATTACACAACTGATCTTCATACAATTAACAAGGAATGTAACATGAAATAAATTGTCCAGAGAAACTACTAGGATGGTTTGATAGAAACTTTTCAAAAAATTGAAAGGCAAACGACTTGAGGAGAGCTCTTCTAAATGTAGTACTGACAAGAACAAAGACCTGACTGAAAACATGAAAGTTGAAAGTAATTTAAATTACAAGGATCATTGAATAATTCTTGAGAAGCAGAGACAGTGACAGAACAAAAACTGTATGAAAAGAGTTTTAAATAAACTCAGACAATTGATATGAAATAGCTCACAGAAAACAACTGTAAGGAAAACAGTTCTCCAGGTGAAATGAGAATTCCTTAAAGAAAGTATACTACTGGCCAAGCAGAAGCTATGCTGAGACAAAACACAGAAAGTGTAAAAAAAAAAGCAACAAGACTCAAACATGAATTCTTCAATGAACTGAAACTCAGAAAAGGAAGTACGGAGGAAGTGAAATGTAACTCAGAATGTGAAGGACGAACAGAAAAGCAAACAAACAAACATAAAATTTATGCCAGGACAAATGCATAAATGCCAAGCAAAAAAATACAGTACAATTAGCAATCTATATTAAGGATAAAAAGTGACATTCTAGAAGCAAGGATAAAAGGAAATTCTAGGAACTAGTTCATCTGTTGCCCAGCAGGAAGAGAAAACCATGAAATGACATTACAAAGACAATCAAACAGTTTGATGATTTTCCTGTGCCTGACTTCTCTGAAAAGGCTATCAGATAATGTACAAAATTAATACAACACATGTAAAAGTGTTTAGACTAAAGTTGGGAAAGATAACTTCAGGGAGTCCTTGGACTTAAAGTATTTTCAGGAAGTTTGGACCTGATGAATTCACAGGAGAACTGGTTTTAGCAATTTCAGATCCATTAGGAATTACCTTTAAGAATTCGTGAAGGTTTCAAGGAGACTGTAAAAGGCTTATCTTTAAACTCTTCCCAGTCCAAAAAACTTCACAAATTGGAGAAAGGTGAGCTATGAAATGGTAGACTGATTAATGCCATTTTTAGAAAAAAAATATTTTTATCCTAAGCAAATTATAAAACTATTTATTTAATTTGTGGAAACTTAAAGCTAAGAGACTATGGAGAGGGGAAGAAGCTGAGAGAAGTCATCACGTCATGTTATGTGCAAAGTCATCCTGTTCTTCCTAAAACTATGAAGAAAATTTGACTGTCCAGAAATGTGCACTTCATTGAAAGAGATTCATTATCAGTCTGGAAAGTTATAACAAGTGGTATTCCTTTACAGGGTACAGTTAAATATTTCCACTTATTCTTGAACAGAAAAGATGCTAATTGGATGTGTACTCACTCTACAATGGGGCAGAATCAGAATTCAAAATTGTAAGTTTCAGAAAATAGAAGAGTATTTAAAAAAAAAAGTCATTCAAAAGGCTTTAATGAATATGTCCACATTTCAGATGAATAACAAATCGCAGAAATTCAGGGAGGCCAAGAAAACAGCTACCTGTGGCAACCGTTTATGATGTGAAAAGAACATTCACCATCCAGGAAGTGAAATCAGGACAACTGAAAATTGTCCATTTCAGATGTGAGGTTCTGTGTTTTTGGAATTTTCCAAAATGTCTGGAACTTCTCTATCAAAAGTAGTTAATTCAAATATATTATCCCATATTAAATTGGGATTAAATACTCAATAAAATTGTTTAGCTACACTTGAAATCCTAAAATTTATTTCTGAATATGCAAAAAACCCCATTTCAGGTGTAAAAAAGAAAGACATATGCTGAGCAACAGTATCCTTATGTATTTGTGCTCAGAAATATGCAGTACATTCTTCCAACTTTCAGGGTATACCTATATCATCAAAATATAAATTTAATCTGAAATCAAACACTGGTTTTGTTTCAACTGGTTATATTTCATATGGATAGCTTTTTCTCTGAAGGGAAAGTCTTCACACCACTAGTTACTTTTAAAATAGGATGGTTTGGAAGAAGAACAAAAGCAAACAACTAGAAACTTTAGTTTTTCACTGGAGATAAACTGCCAATATCTCTAGCACTCAGGACAACAGTGTAACAAGATAACCCTCTCCAGGTTTTTTTAAAGATTTGAGATATACTGCAAATAAATTGTCTTCAGTGCTAAGCACTCACATTGCACCTGAAGGAGATAGTCACATGAACCATTAGTAGTCTGAAATGGTCAGTTTGGCTAATTAACTCCATGAACTTGAGCTTGGGTTGTCTGGAGAATGCAATCACCCCTTCATGCATGGGTGGCTGTAAATATTCTGTCAATGTAATACAGGTGAGCAATTTGGAAAAATTTAGCACTACAGAGTTGAAAATCATTTTATTGCATATGCCATCAGGAGTATTCTCACTGGTTCTCTCAATAACATTACAGCACCATTATTGTTATGTCAGTTAGATTTCAACATGTGAGTATTAAAAACAGGTCTTCCAAGTATGAGCTGTCTTTATGATTTTCAGCAAATTTCTGCCAATTTAGCTGGCTTCTTCAAGCTCATCACATGCACATGGGATTTATTCAATGACCATAGAACAAGAATGTATACCATGTGTCACTAGAATACATTGAGTGTGTTTGGAAAACATCAGTGTATGTTATCATAACCATATTTTTAAAGGCTGTTGAAGAAAAAACAGGAAACTAACGAACTACTCACTGTATAGGCGGTCACTCAACTTGACCATGTATACCAGACTACTGCAGCTGCCCATGGCTGCTAACATGAGAGGAGCCATCTTTAAACTGTTTATTAGACCACTAGAAAAATGAGTGTTTGAGTGCCAGAGCAGAATTTATAGGTTATGCAGAATTTATATTCTGTAGTTCTGATATAAGTACCATCTTAATAACATTAAAGGGAAATACACCTTTAAAGCTGTGTATGGTCTTGTACCGTGTTGTAGAAGCTTGACTGCAGTCTGGAATGCAGTAAATCGCAATGTCTGCTTGTCAAGTGCAAAAAGTATAATGACTAGTTATAATTGTCAATCATTGTGCATTTTTACTTTTTTTCCTGCCCATGGAGACCTTCTGTAGAGTGCGAGTTGGATCTTGGAGAGGAAAGCTGCCTTTTAAAAACCACCAGGTCAAAGGAAATAAAAAATGGTATCAACACATTCACCAACAACTGTTCAGCCTAAAAGATAAGAAAATCCAAAATACTTGCAAAGAGATTTCTGAAGAACAGAGAAAATTAAAAAAATATTCTTGGAGCCATTTTTCTCTTTAAAAAATTTCTACATGAAGCAAGTATATAGCAGGATGGAATCTTCCCTTTCCAGAAATGTTATTCTATAACTTAGTAGTCTTCAAGTTCAGATGAATCTAATATCGCAATACTCTGCAGAACTCTCAAAGATTTAAGAGGAACATGAGGGGATAGGGTTTTATTCCTGGAGATCATTCTAGTCCAGTGAAAGAAGATAAATGAAAGACAGTCAATTCTAGTGACTCAAAAAGTGGTAAAATACAAAGTGATCTTGTTTCATTGAATGCAGGTTTATGCCTAGTTAAAAAGACATCTAATTTATGTGGCCTTGCATTGGGTTTATGTGCAAGGTTTTGGTAGCAGGGGTGGTTTCAGGGGTGGCTTCTGTGAGAAGCTCCCCTATGTCTGATAGAGCCAATGCCAGCCGGCTCCAAGACAGACCTGCCGCTAGCCAAGGCTGAACCAATCAGCAACTGTGGCAGCCCTTCTGCAGTAACATACATAAGAAGGGGAAAAACTGTGCAGCAGCAACCAGAGAAGAGAGGAGTGAGAATACGTGAGAGAAACAACTTTGCAGACACCAAGGTCAGTGAAGAAGGAGGGGGAGGAGGTGCTCCAGGCGCCGGAGCAGACATTTCCCTGCAGCTCGTGAAGAAGACCATGGTGAGGCAGGCTGTCCCCCTGTAGCCCACGGAGGTTAATGGTGGAACAGATATCTACCTGCAGCCCATGGAGGACCTCACACCAGAGGAGATGGATGCCTGAAGGAGGCTGTGACCCCATGGGAAGCCCGCACTGGAGCAGTCTCCTGGCAGGACCTGTGGACCCATGGAAAGAGGAGCCCACACTGGAGCAGGTTTGCTGGCAGGACTTGTGACCCCACAGGGGACCCACACCAGAGCAGTCTGTTCCTGAAGGACTGCACCCCATGGAAGGGACTCATGCTGGAGCAGTTCGTGAAGAACTGCAGCCCGTGGGAAGGACTCACGTTGCAGAACTTCAGGGAGAACTGTCTCCTGTGGGAGGGACCCCATGCTGGAGCTGGGGAAGAGTGTGAGGAGTCCTCCCCTTGAGGAGGAAGGAGCAGCAGAGATGTGTGATGAAGTGACTGCAACCCCCATTACCTGTCCCCTTGTGCCACTGTGGGGGGAGGAGGTAGAGAAAATCAGGAGCGAAGTTGAGCCCAGGAAGAAGGGAGGGGGGGGGGGGGAAGGTGTTTGTAAGATTTGGGTTTTATTTTCTCATTATACTACTCTGATTTGATTGATAATAAACTAAGTTCCCCAAGTCAAGTCTGTTTTGCCTGTGACGGTAATTGGTGAGTGATGTCCCTGTCCTTATCTCAACCCACGAGCCTTTCGTTATATTTTCTGTCTCCTGTCCAGCTGAGGAGGGGGAATGATAGAGTAGCTTTGGTGGGCACCCGGCATCCAGCAGGGTCAACCCACCACAGGCCTTTATCTCAGCACAAGGAAAATCAATTATCTGCAAAAGCAACTAACGAGTACCTAGTTGACTAGAAACAAATAAGTACTTGTTCAGTACAAAACATTGTGAGAATAAAATGAATCAGGTCTAGAAAGGGTGCAAGGTAGAAAAAATGTTTTATTAAAAACTTAATAATGATAATTTCCAGGATAAAAAAAAATTATTATAATTAGAATCATGATGATAAACCTAGCAGGAAAATACACATTCTCAGAAGAGTTAAATTTCTTGTTTCAACAATTAAGAAAAAAACAGGTTGGCTAAAATACTTGTATTTCTTGTTCGTATGTCATATATTAATTAAATGACTCTTGGTCAATGTTGTAAAGGATAAATTAGAGGATGAGACACCATTTATAAATACATGTCACTAAGTGGTACTACACAAGTCTATGTAACAGAAAGCAAATCAGACTTTTATAATCCTAACAGACACCAATCTGATTGAAATATATAGCAGACTGACACAGTCAATACTAAAATTATCTAAAATAAATAAAAAAATATTAAAATATAAATACCTAGCTCAAAGGTACTAAAAGCACTTTTCATATCAGATTCAACTGACAAATAAATAATTACAGAATTAAAAGTTAATGCTAATTTAAATAAAATTGTCATAACTTCATTACTTATTTCACATACAAACTGACAGAAGTCCAAACCTGCCTTGAAGTGAACATTTGCAAAATAATGGAGCATTTGATAACAAATGTAGAAAGGGATCAAAGAAAGATCTCACAATACGTAGAAATTAATCCTGTATCTTTCTTATCTTTTTAAGTAACGTTTGCCTGCAAAACCTAAGGTTCTTGAATTGGTGCCTCATAAAATTTTGCAGTGAAATTTACACACATTTAAATTCATTAAAACCTGGCTGGCCAAAATTTAATCCTAATCAAGTAATCCCTTCTGAAGAGCAAAGTGTTAAAACCTTTCTAGGTATCCACTCAATATATATTTGTGATTCTTTTCAGTGCACCTCATGTCTTTTTTTTTTCTAAACACTGACCCATTTTCTTACATTGACCTATAAGAAAAAAAAACCAAACAAACTGTTTTTTTCTGATAACACAAATATTGGGTGAACAGTAAGTAGCAAGGAGGAGATATTGTGCAGACAAAGATTTTGGTAAGATGCACTCAAGAAAATAGTGTATATTTTAACATTTTAAAGGAAAGCTTTGAGAAACAATAATGAAAATCATAGCTTTAAGACAGAAATTTACCCTGAGAACCCCTGTTGGAAGCAATTATTTACTTAATTTCATCAACAGGTAAGCTTGCTACAAAACTTTAAGATCCAAGTAGTCATTTAATGTCTCATAAGACTACAATATCTTCAGTGAAGATTGATACAGAAGAGCACCCCCCAAACCAGATAAGTACTAAATGTGGGAATGCAGATAAACTAGTAAATGCAAGTAAACATTTTTCTGAGAAAATTTACTGCATAGTACACTAACTAAAGCTACTGCAAATGAAGATGTGGTCACAAGGAAGAGTAAAACAGCAGGTAGATTAAAAATTATATCTGTAAATAGAAGATAAATCCTTGAAAAGTATTTATCGAGTAGTATAAAAAAATTACAAAAGTTCATTCAAGAATGATATGACCCCCAAGTGACAGATGACTGCTGTTTTCATACCAACTTTCTGTTTACATGTACTGTTGATGAATAAAGACATTTTGACTTATTGATAAGGTGATGTCCTCCTGGCTGCATGGTGAACTTTAATTACAGTGAATCTTTTCAGTGACAGTGAAGTTGAAATAATCAGAAGATGACAGTCATTTGTCATACACTGTCATCAGAAGGGGGTAGCACCCTTCTGGATGCAAAAAAGACATCAAGGAGTAGAGAGATTATATAAAGTCTTTATTCGATATAAATAGTTTTCTGAAGTCCAAAAATAAAAATTTGACAGATTTCAAAAAGAAACGAGAAGAAGGAGTCAAGTTTCAATTGTATTGTATTAAAGGCCAGATTAAATGATCAAAATGTTTTCTTCTGACTTTATGTGCTAAACCTCCATGAATGTAAACAATTGGTTTTCTCATAATAACTCTCTAAGTTGCATCATTTCTATGATACACAGCAAGTATACTATCTCCAAAGACTTTTTTCATTAGGATGTCAATATAAGTTTTTCCATTACACATTTTCCTATGTTCTGCTTGCAAAATTTATCTTTATTTATTTTTTAATGCATAAGTTGCATCACAAACTTAAAGCTTCCCTACACAATAAAAGATTATTGTCTTATGTTTCTACATGTTGAATTAATATTGTGGCTTTTCAGACTTGTTTTAGTGTTTAAAATGTAGAATTAACACTTCGATGAAAACCCATTTATTCTATACAAATGTGGGCATGGAAAAAATCTACTGATAGAATTCTTCATATTTGGTTGTCTTGATTTACATGTTTTCTTTTCAGACTTTGACAAGAAATACTTAATTGAATTATTCTTGTCAGCTGTACCATATTTCAACTACAAAGATATTACTAGAAATTACAACAATAAATTCTACATTTCAAATTATACTGAATTTAATTTTTATGGATAGTTATCAAACATATGGATTGTTCATTAATACTTTCAATGTGGACATATGCATTTTTTAAAGAATCTAGAACTTTTGTACTACTATCAGTATTGAAAAAAAGCAAAACAAAACAACAAAAAAAAGTGGAAGTCCTGATGATGAAAAGAGGAAAACGATCTTCAAAATTTGCCACTGTTAGAACAGGCAATTTTAATCATTAGCTTCTGTTCACCAAGGATACTGGAGTTAAAAGGCTGCCATATATAATTAACATTTATGTCAGATGTAAGGAATACACAACAGGCTTTCACAGTTGGCAGTCAAAATTCAAGCAGCAGAGATGAAACCATGCACTAGTTACAATCAACCAAAACAATATAATATATTAGACATCTCACTAGTCATTTGAGCCAGGATATTCTAATACAAGAAACTAAGGTCAGACACAATAAAACATGAAGGTCGCCTTCCTCTACTATCTATAATAGAAATTAATTATGAATATCCTTATTTGACATCTTTTAAGATGTTTTAAGATATTTTTAAGATATTTTTTTTAAGATATTTCCTGAAAGATTCCCTAGTATGACCTTTTGGGTCATAAAATGTGTAGTCATATCTATGCTTTGATACATCACAGCCTAACGAACTAAAGCCATAGTTGTTCTTTTTGCAGTTTCATTCCTCATTTTGTCAGGCTCCTAAAAAAAAATAGTTTTATCTATTCCCCCACAATTTACTCTTAACTTTGGCTAGACTTTAAATTAATTCAGCTGCATCCCAAGAACGTGTACTAAGCTTCCATTCCAGTAAAGCAAAACAATATGATGCCTATTTCAAGCAAAACCGCTTGACTCAATAAACCACAGAAGGTGAAATCATTAAACTGTTGTAACACACTGCAGACTGTATTAACCTATTTTTCAGCTGAACTGTATCATACTCTCCTCACGATACATGAAGAATATAAAAGACATTATTAGGTCTTACTGTAAAGGAAAGCAAAACATTGTTTTCTTATGATGTATCTTAAATTTTCAAAAGATTGTGGGGAAAAACAAAGAAAAAAAAATGCAAACCCAAGACAACCAACAAATACAGCAAGCATTTTCCTAGATTGATGGTCCTTGGTGTTCATAAGTGAAAATCCTGAAGTGGAGTTATAAACTGATTCTTGCCACTATGTAAAAGTATATTTTTATTACTAACATTTCAGTAGAAAGAAATTGAAACACTAGAGAATTATTTGAGAGAAGTTGTTTGGGATGATGTTGTAAACTTGGAACCCAAAAAAAGTACTTCTCAGTCATTATCCAGAGATATAAATACATGGCCATCCTACCTTTTGCTTGCACCCAGACAGGAGAAAAATAGCTTTATTGGCCTTTTTCTACTAAGTCAAACTTTAACTTGTGCTGATCCCACTGCACTCATTCATATACGACGACTCCCTTCAAACCTCATCATTTTTTTCTGATAAGTGTCACTTACTTCTATGTTTGAAATACAAACAAGCACTGTAGCCAAGCATATCTCTGGATACCCTGCAAATCTGAAGGCCCCAAAGGTTATTAGAAGCACACAGATATTATGCTGGATCTCAGGACAAGGGTGATTTTCAACTTAAACTCTTTTGCATTTTGAGCACCATAAACTACAAAGCAAGCTAATTTACCTTTCTCAGTGGAAAAATTCCTGCAATACATTAAAGCAGTTTGTTTTACATTTCTCTTACATCTTCAAGAAATCAGTCAGTTTACAGTCTGCACTGGTGGCTGAAGACAGATGAATGAACTTGAAGCAGGAGTGGAATGAAGTTCAGGAAGGAGAGGGTGCAGACTCTGGATGTTGAAGTGGGTATGAGAAGTCTGGAAGAGGCATTCAGGCACACACTGATCATGACAGGAAAGTATATAAAAAGGGGATAATAAAAGTACTAAAACTGGAAAGTAAGGAATTGTATATTCCTTTAGTTTCTGAAAAAATAACTCCCACATTTGAGCAAACTAAAAATAGAAAAACATCGTTTACAGCTTTCTGCTAGACAAAACCAGATTCAACTATTTCGTGACAGTACAAAAAATTCAAATAGATTTATGAGAGAGAAATAATTATTTAGGGCTATAACATCAGCAGGAACCAAATATTATTGAATTATTAATATCTCAAAATTTAGGTATTGCTTGAATCATTCCAGAATGATACAACAGTAATTATGAGAAAATGCCTGCCTCAGGTACCTTTCCTCAAAACAGACTATAAAAAAAGAAAATGAAAAAGTTTATGAATCTGCAATTCCGTGTACAAGAGATGAGTGACCCATCTTTATAAAGATAAAAAGTAGTTATTCTTTTTTTATATATTAATTTAAAATCTGGCCATTAAAAACTCATGCTTTAAATATCCTTTGGGTCCAAAAGAAAGGGAGAGAAAATATACAAAATGAAAAATGACACACCTAAAAATAATATAAAAGATGCTAAAACCTTGGGCTTTGCTTGATTCTATAACTTTATTTTGAAAAAAAGATGGCATTTATATGGCATCAGATTTCTACCCATTTGAAAAAGCAGCATTTATATAAAAAAATACAGTGTGTGGATATTATATTTTGAACTAAATAAAATTATTCGGAAAATCCATTATAATTATTCCTTCTTCTAAAATATTCAAATTTTTTTTTTTTCAGGGAAGTACGGTAAAAAAAGTAATTTCACATTTCAAAAGTGAAGTAACAAAAAACTGGTAAATTTGAGATTATCACACACCTTTCATAACTTTCACAAATTTCTTGAAAAAATTAAACTTGACAGCTGCGAGCTTTTCAGAGCTTTGATGTAAGCAGATACAGAAAAGCACATAAAAGCTATAAGGGAAAGGAAAGGAGCATCCATTTCAGCAGAACAGGACAAATGAACTTGTATGGCAAAATGTACAGGCTGGTATGCAATTTAGCATAAATAAACAAACAAAATGCACATACATCTATAAATATGAAAATTGAATTCCAAAGTTAAAAAGCTTCCAAAGTAAAAGTAGAATATGCACAAGAATAAAGATATTTAGATACTTATATCTAAAATCTACAGGGAAAAAAAAACAGAGTTCTGATAGCTGACATAACAAAGTCAATTTAGGCAAATCAAGTTATAAGAAAACCTTATTAAATGAACTTGGTTTTTTTAGAAGTAGAATATTCAGAATGTAGAATTTTAATTGTAGAAGAAATTCTGAAGTTCCAAGGCAGATAGTATTAAAATAAAATAAAGCAATAGTGTCAAAAAGATTAAGATATCCAAAGCTATGCTTATAAAAGATACAAACAGCCTATTATTATTATTATTATTATTATTATTACTATTATTATTATTATTATTAAAATGTTTCCCCCCACTAAAAAGCTGACCATTGCTCCATTGGACATGTTCAGCTAGTACTTTGGACTGCTGTGGAAGCAGAACTTGGAAACCAGACACGCTTCTGCACCAAAACTACATGCCAGTAGACTTCTGAGAAGTGATGAAGTCCTGGGAATCCTGACCCCTTTTCATAATAGAGCTACTGTACTGCTCATAAATCAAGGAATAATCTTTCAGACTGTTACCTATAGCATGTATTATGCAGAATTCAAAACAAAAAAGATCACGTAGTTCTGTCCTTACTTGCAGTAGATTAATCTATGAATTGTAATTTATTTATCATTTTGCCTATCAATATATTTTCATCTTCAGTAGTCTCAGCCACCACTGAAAAAGCAGGGTATGCTCACAGTTGTAAAGATCTTAATGATTAAAATATAAAGGAGGAAAAAAATATCATTCAGAATTTCAGAAGACAGAATTAAAAATAAAAGAAAGATTGGTATCTTTAAAAGTGAGCATTAAAGCAAACTACAGAGAAAACTGATCAAGACTCCATAGCTGATAGTATACCATAAACTATTGTAGAGAATTGTTAAAGTGAAAAAACAGCATAGAAAAATTACGTGAACAGCTTAAATGAGAGAATTGCCTTTTTTTAAAGCAGTATTCTCCAGAGTGCAAAAAGGAGAGAAAAGGAAGGTGATGAAGAAAAAAACCAGGTTTCTAGGAGCCGTAGTATTTTATATTATTCCCTTGCATTGCTGCAAAATGAATATTCAGTAATATGCTTTCTGTCCAACAGAAATGTATTTATTAAGCACAAAAAGATAGAGCTACAAAATTAAGCTAGTACCTGTGCTTTCTGCACCAGAAAAAATTTTGGTTCATTTCACTATTCTGAGTATTACTCTTACAATGTCTTCATAGCTGAAAAGAGTTATTGCAATTACCAAAACTTTCACTGAACAATAACTGAAGTATAAAAGGCAGTTACAAGCGAGCATCTCGTAACATCAATTTAAAGTCTTCATATTTCTTTTATTTAGATATGTGCAAAGAGGACAGATGCTTATAAAACACCACTAACAAAAAGTTATCCCTTTAGAGAAAGGGTATCCTTGATTACAGAAAGCAGCTGCTATCATAAATCTCAGGAATCTATTTTTGTGAGCTTTAACCAGTCTAACGTCAGTGATCATTGATAACGCTGCTCTTCACATCTGTGCAGCTCACCTTTTCTTGAGACTGTTATTTCAAACAAAATCATGCAAGTGTAAGTATCGCTATGCAAAATCAATATTATACATACAGTATATGAACTCAAACCTCATCAACAGATAGATGTTAAAACATAAATAAACTTGAAACACCCTAAGTTATTGAGTGTTTCTTATGCAATCTTGCAGGGATTGATCCTTGTCCCAGTATTGTTATCACTGATCTGGAATCAAGTATACAATGATTGTTAATGAAGTGTGCAGATGATACAAAGGCTGGTTGAGTACTGAGTAATGAAGGGAACAGGTCACTAATAGAGATAGGACTATAATCTGGAAAGAAGTAATTCTAGAAACCAGTTAGGAAAAATGTGAAACATAGTTACTTGTCAGTGGAATGCATCAGGAAAAATCTAGGCAGGATCTCTGGATACAACGTAACAGGAGTATAGGGGAGTCAACTGGAATTACTAAGAAATATTACTTGATAACGCAGTAGTTCTTATATATACAAAATCTGAAAACTTGTGAAGAGCAGTGGGAAGAAAAAAGACAGACTAATACTCTAGAAAACATGCTTTTACTTTAAGATACTATAAGAGGTTCATTTACATTTTATAAAAAAGAAACCCAAGAGATTGTATATTTATAAACTGTAATTAACTGTACAAGAGAAAGTTGTGGTAAAGCTGTGTTGGTCTTAGCATAACAAGAACTTACATCTGAAAGTGAGTCAGACATGTTCCAATTATATATCAGGAATGTATTTTTCAATTAGTGGAATAAATGAAACAAAGGATTTCAGAAGATTTTCTATAATTTGTAAATCTTGAAATAAAAACAGACCTTATAAGTAACCAAGAAGTTACCCACTGGATGAAATTACATGGCTTATGTTACGTAAAAGGTTAGAAGCACACTGGCATTTGTATCTATATACCTATGAAAATTCACTCTAGCTTGAAATGTCAAAATATATGTTGGTAAGTAAAAGCTTCTTATTAAAGAATAGAACTGTTGGGAACTGAATCTTTTTTTGATATTTGCAAATTCACAATAATGGTCGCAGCAGACAAACAGCAGACACACTTCTGGAAAGTTTTTCATTTGTGTTGAAATTAAAATTACTACTTCAAAATTATGTTGTGGAAATTAGTGAACATTTATTTTTACATAACTAAATATATGTAATTATAAGTAAAAAAAAAAACCCTCATTCATCACTGTGAATTTGTCAAAAATGGCAATGAAAAAGAAGTTACCTCTGATCTAGTTCAAATGATAGCTCAATTAATTTTCTGTATGATTAAAAATTTCAACTTAATAATCAAGTAATAATGATGATGAAAATAAATGTTAAATACTTCGTACTTTCCTTAGAGGTAATATCATGGTGTTAGATTAGCAAATTAAAGCAGTAAATTTTGCTGGCTAAAATCATCAGGCTCATAGCCGAAACACTTTTTTAAACGAACACCCTTTGTCCTCTCATATGGTGCTGAACTAAACAGCTTTGTGAAGGAACCAAACATTTTAATCTATAATAAGGAAAGTGAAATTACTAATCAACTGACATAACTCTAAAATTGGGATAATTTACTTACAATTTAGATGAGAGTAAATAACCATGACTAGCTTAACAACTGGAATTAATTCATGACACAGTACTTTCTAAGTAACTGCAACATATACTGCAGATTGTTCATTACTGTTGTAATTAGTATAACATACCCTATTAGCTTTCCTGTACACCTGTATTTCTGGAAATGCAAATATAATTGCTTACCAAGATGGTGGTAACAATTAAAGAGCGATTGGACAGAGAATCTGTGATGTTTGCTGGTTTTCCTTTCTGATTTTCTGTCATGTTAAGGCCACTCAATGGATCCCAAGTTCCAACCTACAAAACAGTAAGTTACTGTGTAAATTGTCCATTAGTTACTTTTCAGCATCTAGAAAAGAACGCTATAAGGAAAAACAGATTACTACAGGAAAAAAAAAAAAAAAGATGGTTAATCTTTAATAATAAACCTTGTTCCATTATTCTCTGTCATTACATTTAAAGTATGCTTGTTTAAAATATGACTCACAGTACCTCAAAGTGTGACATTAAGTGGAAAAATGATGCACAGAATGTCTAAAGCTACTCTGAATACTTAATTTTCCATTTAACTTTCATTCTTCAAGATAAACCACATCTGAAGGTAACTTAATAGTTAGGTGGAATTTCATCTGCAGAGCAGAAAGCATTGTCTCTACAGAAGGATTTACCATTTTCTGTGATGAGAGCGAACATCAGAGCAAAAAGATGTTTTTGGGGAAAATGTAATGGAGAAGACTGAAAGTAGGTTAAATGTAATAACTTAATTGATTTACAGATAAATGTTCAGTATGTAGCTCTTTTGACATTTTATACCTTGAATTCTTATTCCTGTGAAGTCAACAGGATTTTTATCTAAGCAAGGAGGTCCAGGGTTACGCTTTAAGGTTCAGGCCAAGGACAGTCTCACACACTAAGTAATAAGTAATGGGGCTTATGATTACATCATTTATCTGCAATTTCATCACTATACAACTAAAATGGGCAAGCAGTAAATACAACTATCCATTTTTAGACATCAGAATGTTTGTCTTAGTCCATTGTCTAAAAAAAAAAAAAAACAAACCAGAAATGTTTCTTGTTTATTTTTAGAAACACTTTTAAATATAGTTTCAAATACTGAGCAATATCTATAATATAAGGTAACGATATTTTAAAAATAAATCTAGGCAGTAATTAAAAAATTCTGTGAGGTTTGATTGTGAATATATATATAAGTATGAATAGATGTATACATAAACACACACAATATTCTTTTTTTAATCTTTCAAACTCATTCCTGAGAAACTGTTCATAGACCCTTAAGTGATTTGTTGCAGTATGGCTGCCAAGTAAGTTCAGGATGCAATCCAGTATGGGTTAAATAAAAAGTTTCATTTCTAAAATTGAGAATAAAGCAGAGCATGAATCAGTGGAAGCTGTAACAGAGAAAACACAAATTCCTCCTCTTTTTCTATGATTTTCTGTTCCACAGAAATCAGTATTTTATCTTTCTTCTTTGCATAACACTCAGTTCCAAGAAGTCACTCCTTTAAGTGGCTGTGATTCTTTAATTTGGGCCGCTCAGTACCTTGTAAACTGACAAAAGAATCATGAGGAGAAGAAAGGGGAACATATGTGTGTCTCAGAAATTCAACCGGAAAATAACATCTAACACATCATTTCAAAGTATTGAAACAAAAACTTACTACCAAAAAACTTTTCTTCATTTACTCTTAATACTATTTTATTTGGTGACTTGAAAGGTTTTCAGGAAACCCAAAATGTTCAGCCTTGCAGTTTGGCCACTGTTAAGAAACTGTAAAAGGATCAAGAACTTTTAGTTGCAATATTCTGTTATAGCAATCATAGTGTTTCCTTTACTTCAAAGAAAGACCAAACTAGAACAGAATAATAAGGAGTGATAAAGACTAGAACTTGAGCCTGTCCCTGCTGTTTCTTCATATAATTGAAGCTGGACTAATCTCCTCCATGAGATTCACCTTCAGGTACACAAGTAGCACGAAAATTTGTAAGGGAACGCCATCACCTTATTTGATCAATTTCAAATCCTAAATTCATTAAATCTTATACTCTATTCAAGTTCAAGGTCATAATTCAAATTATCTTGGCAAAAGCTAAGACATTGCTAATTAAAATACTTATTCCCTTACTTTTTAACATAGCCACAGCCACAAGCAAATGAATAATTATCAAATGTTAGAATTCGGGGTTTAGCTAACTACATCCATCTATATTTCTTATAACTATCAACAGCATTACTTTAAAAAGAAACTACTGTCTTGATAAATTATCAGATTATTTTTCTAAATGAGGTTAATTGTACTTGTATTGTTATTTTTGTGAATCAAAAATCTAAGAAATGGAACAAAATTTGGAAGTTCCAAATAAGACACTCTTTGCATTATCTTTATTAATGAGCTTGAACTCAACAACTTATGCCACAGACTGATATACTACTGATATGTATAGCTCCCAAATCACACAAACATCTTTTCAAAGCTGCTGCTTCTAGAGAAAACTGTGCATAAACAGTGCAGCAAATTAATTCTTTTCTATTTGCTTAAGCACAGTGTTTTAATTTTAAAGTAGTCTTTTGAAGAGAGTAGAATTGCTAATGTGTTTTCACTAGAAAAGTTTAAATGCCAAAAATGTAGAAAAAGCAAATCAAGGTACTCTACTACATATAACTGCAATTCAGATAACTTACAATTTACTTCTACTGCATTACATTTATTTCCAACAAACTTTCAAGTATTCCTAAAAAGCTAAACAAACTGCTATTCTAATATACACCTTAGAGAGAATGTTCACATAGTAAATACAGTCACAGGGAGGCTGTGAAGCCCTCAATCCCCTGTTCTTCCATTCAAGTCCCCTAAATGGCTGGACTATTCTGAAGTGAGCATGCCAATTTGAACATGTTAACAGCACTCATTATCCATAGCACAGGACCCAAACCAGGAGCTCCCATGAAGATGCTGTTGTGCTCCACAGTGAGACAAAGAATCTCTGTGAGACAAAGAATTAGCTTAGTCAAGAATCAGCTTATTCAAGTTGAAACAACTCCAACAAGAGCTACTAAAAAGACTCACAGAATCACAGAATCATTAAGGTTGGAACTTTTAAGATCATCAAGTCCAACCATCAACCCAACACCACCATGCCCACTAAACCATGTCCCGAAGTGCCACGTCCTAATACCCAGTATAAACCTCCCCTGGTGCAACTTGAGGCCATTTCCTCTCATTCTATCGCTAGTTACATGGGAGAAGCAACCAACACCCACCTCACTGCAACCTCCTTTCAGGTAATTGTAGAGAGTGATAAGGTCTCCCCCCTAAACCTCCTCTTCTCCAGACTAAACGACCCCAGCTCTCTTAGCCACTCCTGATAAGGCTTGTGCTCCAGACCCTTCACCAGCAATGGACACTCTCCAGCACCTCAATGTCTTTCTTGTAGTGAGGGGCCCAAAACTGAACACAATATTTGAGGTGCGGCCTCACCAGTGCCCAGTACAGGGGCACGATCACTTCCCTACTCCTGCTGGCCACACTATTTCTGATACAGGCCAGGATGCTGTTGGCCTTCTTGGCCACCTGGGCACACTGTTGGCTCGTATTCAGCCTGCTGTCAACCAGCACCCCCAGGTCCTTTTCCACTGGGCATCAAATATATAGAATATTCTGTAACATGGCAGTTGGGGTGCTCCTCAGGGACATGGGATACAGTTTCCTGGCTACACTTAAGTGATAACTAAAAACCTGCATCTAAGCTTCCATGTATTTAACTATTAGGTAACTATCAGGTTACTGCAGTCCTGCAGAAAGTTCGGACAGAAGCTTCCACACTTTTATTGCTGCTTTGCTTTGATAAACCACAATTCTCTATTTTTTCAGTTGGGATTATTTGTTGGTTTGTTTTTTTTTTTTTTTAATGAAACAGTTTCCAGAAAAAAATCCTCAAGTCATTTGCAGTCTCTTAATTAAGTTGCATCATCTGATCTAAGACAATGGTGGCAACACAATGTAACTTCATTATATAACTATATGCAACAAGTCCTAAACCTGTAATCCAAATGAAAAATACATGTTTGTGATACTATCAGACATCTTACTAACAGGAAATTAACAGCAAATTCATCTTTTTCCTTTCCTTGGAGATTATGACCCCTGAGACAGTCATTACTGAAAGGTAGATAAAGAGGAAAAACTAGGAAATATGTGCTTAAACTCTGATTGTAAAGTCATAATTTTCTCAGAATTCTGTGTTTATTAGAAAATTACCTGTGTCTATGAAGACACCATCCTTTTAGACTTCAGTAAGTGGAGTTTCTGGGACCGTTCTAGTGGAGTACTGCAATATGCTTGCCATTTTTGTATATTCTTCCCTAGACTTCTGCAACTGGCCACTTTCAGATACAGAATACTGGACTAGATGAATCTAGAGATTCTTTTCTCATGTACCACAAGAAAAGTTTGCCAGCCAGCTTTAGGCAGGTACACTCTGAGGTTTCCAAATGGTCAATCAATCCTATACCACTTAAACAAAACTCTTAAATAATCTTCACAGTATTTCCTACTCAGTAGTTCAATAGTACAATTTCAAAACTAAATCTCACCATAAATGTTCAAAAATAATCAATGTCATCACCAAAGAACAGAATTCAGTGAATAATGAAAACAAAGAAGTTTGGCCAATGTTCACACAAATGTAAAATTAACTTGATTCTTTTGGGTTCAAGTATTTTCCGCATTCAGTTTCCAAAAAAAGATCAGTACAATTGTGCTTATTTCCAAAAATATTAATTTAATTTCAAAGTAAAATGCAATTAGCACAATATGTGAAGGAATAATACTCTAGGAAAAAAGTACTTACCAAATAATAAAAACTAAGTAAAAATATCAGACCTTTTAATTCAGAATTAATAATAATTCAAATTCTGAATATTGAAAACTACACATGGTTATTATACACATTTTTAAAAAAAAAAAACTTTAATAGGTTCATATAGTATAATAATTAGAGATAATTATGATACATTCTTGGGCCTTTATCTAGGACAGAGAGTGCTGATTACAGTAATTCTTTGCATGAAATTTATATAGTTGACTCAGCAATCTAATAGGGATTTGAGAAAAAGAAAGCTATATTGGACTTCAGCTCAAAGTTATTAGTCTCTTCTGGAAATATTAGATGGATTTCTGTGACATTTAGCAATACATTTGGTACCAAAATAAGGACATAAACCTTCTCAAACCTTATCAAAATTCTACTCTTTTCAAGGTTATTGATTACTAACATAATCAATTTCTGAGTTGATCTATAAAGTTAAGCATAAATGTAATTTGAAAGGCATATTCAGACTTGGAAATTTTTATAGATTGTAGTATAAATTAAGCTTGTATACAAATAAAAAGTTCACAGGTGAATATTTAGACACATAGCTATGTAAATTTAACAGTATTATAAGATGTGGTAGCCGCCTCTTATCCCATTTATTTTCAAAGATACAGCACGATCCCAGTTTATCTCCTACAGCATGTCTGAAGTGCGTATTTCCTCTTTGCAACAAAAATGCAATTTGTCATATAGTAAAGGTCTGCTTCTAGTCATGCCAATAACAATTCAGCAACTTATTTATAAAGAAAAAAAAAAAAAAGAAGAAAATCAAATTTGTTGTCTCTTCTTAGTAACACCCAGACTTCCTTCAAAGCTGCTACTCTTACCAAGACCAATACAATATAGTTGTCGTTTAACCGTGGCCAGCAATTAAGCACCACACAGCCACTAGCTCACTCCCCACCCCACTGGGATGGGGGGGAGAATTGGAAGGGTAAAAGTGAGAATACTGATGGGTTGAGATAAAGACAGTTTAATAATTTGAAAAAAAAAAAATATTGTAAGGAGAGGAAAAAAACAACAAAGAAAGAGGAAAATAAAACCCAAGAAAAACAAGTGACACAGAAGACAATCATTGCCCACCACTGGACTGATGCCCAGCCAGTCCTTGAGCAACAGCAGCCCCCATCAACCTCCACCCCACAGGTTTATTGCTGAGCACAAAGTCATACGGTGTGGGATATTACTTTTGTCGACTGGGGTCAGCTGTCCCAGCTGTGTCCCCTCCCAACTTCTTGTGCACCCCCAGCCAACTCACTGGTGGGCCATCTGAGGAGCAGAAAAGGCCTTGACGCTGTGTAAGCATTGCTCAGCAATAACTGAAACATCAGCGTGTTATCAACACTATTTTTAGTACAAATCCAAAACATAGCCACTATGAAGAAATTTAACTCTATCCCAGCCAAAACCAGTACAATAATTCACCACCCTCCCAAAAAAGAAGCATTGTACACTCCTGAAACTTAAAATTTCTGAGTTTACATATACTCTAGAGTAGTTTACTGACCATCAGTCTTGTGAGAATTTATCCACAAAAAATCAGTACATTAAAGTAGCTTTCTTACTTTAGTATGTTTGAGAAAAAGAAATTTATCTTTATGAATAAGCAAGTATTCTTTGTTGCAGATTTCCTTCAAAAGTCTCCTAAGAAAAGTAACATTTTTTTGGCTCTCAGTCAACCAAAACTGTACATACTACTCACAGTGAAGTGCCACAAGCATTGTATTAGGAGTGATCATTGCCCTTCTGCAATGGTACCAAATGCACACCTATGCAGCCAAAATCAGAGCCATATTCAACCCTCGAAGAATTGACAAATGTGTCTACAGTTTACCATCTTTTCTTTATTATATTTTGTAGAGTAGTTAGTAATAGCGGTGATTACATCTAGAAAACAATTATTTATACTCCAGTGTGAGCAATATTATTTCTTCCTATTTCCCATGTATTTCCCATTTGGGAATGGCTTCATTTATTTTGCTTTCTTCAGAAATATTAATATGCTTGCCTTCTTTGCCAAATATCATGTTAATACCAATACTTCTGGCTTCCATAGATCTGTTATTTCACTTTCTTTTTTTCTCTAACTTTTACAAAACCCTCTGTTTATGCCACTTGTTGTTTTTTCCCAGATCATTAATAAAGATACTAAATAAAATAAAAACTTACATTGATATGCTGGACAATTAATTACAACTCATTTTGTGTCATTTATATTCATCCTGTGTGTAAGTTCCTTAGCAAGTTTTCAAGCCGGTTGTTAACATCTCTATTCAAGAAATGTGATCCTTCTTAAGTGACAAATTTTCATATCAAAAGTGGTATTAAATTCAGGTATTTGTTATCTCCCTTAAGTATAAAATAATTCTCCTCATGATGTAGCTTCAGTGTAAATACTGATTGATTGTAATTTACATGATAATTTGCTTATTATACTGGATTGCCACAGTTTGGGATTTTCACTGTGCTTAACCATAAGTAGTGTCAGTGTGTCCAGACTGACTGTCAGCAAATTTTGTTGTACATTACATTAGCAGCACTCCAATGATCTATTAATTTTGTCATTTTCATCTTACAAGAAGCTATCATTTTTGTCAGACATGAATTTTTATTAGGAAACACATAGTTCTTATTGATTGATGCTTGATTATCACCTCTCATTCAAGAGTTTCTTATGTAAAATCTGAGATCACACATGGCATCTTTTAAATCAATGAGTAACTTTTCTATTGTCACTGACTTCAGCAGTCATTGCACTTAAAATACATGATTCAGGTCATTTCCCGTTATACTAACCAGGCGATTTACCTAGGACTTTTTTTTACAAAATCTCAAAAAAATACGTCTTCTAGAAATACTTCACAATAACTCTTTTCTCTCCCCTCCATAAATATTTTTCGCCTCGAGATAACTCATTTTGTCACAAAAGCATTACATATTACAGCTGAAATTGTTGGGTTGAACTGTTGTCCTTCACATAAAATCATTCCCCCATATTTGGAAAGATGTTAAATGAAATAATAGCTATTAACAGTATGGCAACAGGACACACATAATATGGCACACATAATTCCTATCTCCCGATCTTCTCTCATCCCACAAAATGAATGAATGAATGAATAAATAAACCAAAACTGTTCAGGAATTCTAACTAGATAGACAGAGAGGCTTGACAAATGGTGGTTTGGGAAGAACATTGGGAACATAGAAGATAAGGACAAAGATGGGGAAAAGCTCCTGAAGAAAGAAGAAAACAGAGAGAAAGGGGATGGAAAGAGCAAAGAGATGAAGAGGAACAAGTGGACAGGGATTAGATGGAAAGGGAAATGGACAGGGAGGGGGGAAGGGAGAGAGGGGAAAGAGGAAAGGGAGGGAAGGAAAGAGTAGCAGAAAGCAGGAGGGAAAAAGTGTGATGCAGAGAGATAGAGTGCACATGTGAAGGGAGGGAGGTAGGGGACAGAGAGAAGGAAGAGGGATTCATCATAGCTTTAACAGAAGATAATATTGTGGAAAAAAACCCCCTTTGAGGCAGCTCTTTTAAATAAAAGGACTGGCTAGAACATACTCTCACTACTAGGAAGAGTCCTGCTCTAGAATTTAATGATTCACCCTGGATTCAAGAAGAATAGGGTTTGTATTCTTTCAGAAGAACCAAGTTTTCTTCAAAGAAAAGCATTTATTTGTCAGCATTGATTTCTCTTTCTCAGTAAAATACCCTATGCATTCCAAATATTTACTAAGCAATTCAGTCTAATGTGCATACACCTTAATTTTCCTTTTCCTACTCTCATATCACCACGCCCTACAGAAACTGCTTTTGCTCACAGGTATCTTTGAATCTGTGTAGCATTCCTCATCATTCTTTGCTAACACCTTCCTAAATCCTAAACTTTTCTGATACATGGTAACTAATTCTTACTGCTCTTCCCAAAGATTATCAGCACATTTTGGTGAAAAACTAACATTATTAACCCTTTATCACATGGTCAAAATGAGCCATGAAGGCAGTAAAAGTATCTTCCTTTTCTGTGAACTTCTGTATACAGTGCTGGTTGATTTTAAATATCCATATCCTTTTACAACTACTTCTGTCGTTGTCTCTTACATATCTTTCCTTATTACTGTCTCCCAAGTTCCTTTTTTCTATTATGTGTTTTAGAGTACTGTATTTCATGTTGAATTTTATTTTCTTCCCATATTTCTGATCTCTGTAGACCTTTTTATTTCTATATTTTCATTGGAGTACATCTCTCCTAATATATTGTCAACTGAGAACTAAATTAACATGGTTTTGTGTTTCTATTTTAATATTAATACTGATGGTGAAACAAAACCAGATCCAGGTGGAAGATGCTATTCCTTTTGCCCACTGCACACCTATTATGCAATATTTTACAACAATGTTCTCTCAGAAAATTTCCAGTCCACACAGAAAATTTTGTAACAAATCCAACTCTTTTTTAATAGCATTGTGAAGTAGTATCACATATGTCATTAAAAGACAAATATAATACACTGTCTGTATTTCTTTAATTACTTTGCATTTCTGCCTGAAAAGAAATTAAATACACTGTAAAGCTTTTATTTTCCAGAAAACCCATGTTGCTTGATGGTTCTCAAATGCCACCCAATATTCTTAAAGCCATCCTAGATTACAGAAACTTCCTTTCCTCATTTTCAACAGTTATCACTTCAGTGACTCTTCAGCCACCACTGACTTATTTCATTATTCCCATGTCATGAATTCTTCCATTTCTGTTTCCAGTAAGGAAGACAGATTGCATTGCACTGGTTCTACTCATACACAAAGCTAATTTGCTTTTCGAATCTAATCACTGCTATATACTTTTTTTTCCCCCTTAACTCTCCAGAGCTCCCTTCATGAAATACTTCATAGGAAGACTCTTTACTATCAGTGCATTGCTGAATGATTTAAAATATAGTTTAGTCCTTTAATCACAGGTTTGCCACTGGACATTTTCAAAAATGTTATTACCTATGTAAGTGTTTCAAAGCAAGCTCATGGCTTCTGAACTTTTTTAAAATCTTCTTAGTAAGAGAACAGTAATATTCCAAAACTACTATTGGGCAGAAAAGTTTTGGAGAAATATATTGTTTATGCTAGCTTCTCCATTCAATGATTTGTAGAAGAAAGGAAATGCAACTCCGCAGCATGGTGCCTTCCCTTAATTTCTCTTTTTATTTGTTGCTGCAATATTACCTTGGGGCAATAGCTAATGAAACTTTATGTGAACATGAAGGAAAACTTAGTGCTTACAGAACACTGCACACCACAGCTAAATACAAACTACAAGGCAGATGCAAATTGCAAAACCTTTGTCTGCTGATCACAATGTGAGACACTGCAGTGTCCTGCATTGTTTCTCCATGGCAGGGTAACTGGAGAAGAGAGGGAAGATGATCTGATTTCAGATAATCATGGTATCATGTAGACAGGCCAAATATCTGTACATGCTTCCCAAGGCCTTTAGTTCAAGTATAGACAATATTAGGCTACACAGAAAAGACACTTCTCAATCCTTTGGTCTTTCACTCCATCTCTGTACAAGAAAAATTCATGTCAGAAGACAGACAAACCTGTCAGGCTACCTATTCTTAATTTTTTAGTACCACTTACAGATAGAAACTTTGTATTCCAAGAAGAGAATCAAAGTTCCCTCTTAAAACACAGAAAATTGCCAAAATGAAGCTATTTTACTTCATTCTCTTTGAGGAAATTCTTCTTGAATTAGTAAAATGTAAAGAAAATACAAATACATATACCCACAGGTTCACACGTGATGATAGGCAATGGGATTGAAATCACAAATAAAACTAATCTCAATATAGATTGAAGACAAAGTATATTAGTGGATGATTCCAGGTCCAGCTGTTCATTCTTCCACAGTCCACTTGAATCCAGGACCGTGGTTAGAAGCAGACAGTTAAGAGGCCACTAACTGTCAGTCATCAAGATAACAGCTTTTACTGGAAGACTTTGAAACCAGATATCAAGTTGAGAACAGGTATATTGTTTTATGTAAGACATGAAATGTTTTTAAAAATGCTACTGTTTTTAGGGGGTGGGTTTTTTTTTTCTTTCCCATCACTTTGGAGGTAAATATCTTACACACCTTTTCAAGACCTTCTTCCTTGAGGCTGATAACATCTAAATCAAAATCTGTCCTTAAGCCATTGGTTTTGTTGAAAGTTATCCTGCCTGTGAGGCCTTCCCAGTGGGCCTATGGAGAAAGAAAAAACAATTTCTATAAATAAATACATCTTCCTTTTTTTTGCCCCCAAAGAAGAAATTTTACTTCTGCCGAGATGGGAACATTTATTATTCATTCTATCTAAATAATTTACCTTGTGGATGACTTTTTAAAAAAATATTTTTTATTCATTTTTTGCTAATTAAATCAACCTTTCTTCAGCCTTCACAGACAATTTTTTGAGCAACTTTCCATGTTAGCCAATAGACTCTTCTTATTAAATGAGATAAAAGGCTGTTTTGTTTTCATTCCTCCATCATTCATACACGCATTTCCCCTTCTGCTTCCCTACCTGACCTCCCCTCCCCCAAGCCTCAATCTCTTTCATTAACTCTGGATTTCATTTTTCTGTCAGGAAATTTCATTCAAATAAAGGCTTACTTTTGCAAGATGCTGAGTCCCCTGAAACCCACTGAGACAGCAAAAATTGAGGTCACTGAGCCAGTCTTCCAGAGCTGATGCCTTACTTTTAATAACGTGCAATATCCTCATTTTTTTATAATGTAAAGTCTACCTAGTTCTAAAACTATGCTAAAGTAGAGGAAGGAATGTGGAAAACAAAATTACCATCCTAAAAGGAACCAATATTAAAAACAGGATTATATTCCATTGCAAATAATTCTCTTTATCATAGTATTTTGCATATCTAGAATAAGAACTACTGTATTAGGAGTTACTTACAGTACAAGAGATTTGAATACTCTGCAGTGTTCAACTTTAGCACCTTAAATCTCCCAGCTTTACTTTATTTTAAATTGCTATCTATCAGTATCTAAACAGCATACTAGGAGACCAAGGCCACATATATTAATTCAGAATAGGAAAAAAAAAAAAAAAAAAAAAAGAAAAAGAAAATTAAAACCAGGGAGTAAACTTCATTTCTGGCCCCTTTAAACTTATGCCAATATTTAGTTGCTGAATTTTTCATAGTCAGACTATGATTTGGGGTTTCAGGAGTTTGGGTTTTTACGCAACAAATGTTCCAACCCCCACCACCTCCCCAATTATCTACAAACAAAAGTTTTATTTAGATTGCAGTTATTTCACCTTTTTATGTTTCTTTGTTCCAACTAATACCTCAGAAAAACCCACTTTCCCATAAAAATGCTGTCTTGCCTGCTAAACCCTTTACACATAACAAGCTGAGAGATTCCCATCTACTGAAAAAAAAAAGGCAGAATTCAAGTAGAGTGGGGAAAAAAAGAAAATGGGAGTTGGGAGAAAGGAAAGTAATGAAGCAGGGTACTTTATTAGTGACTTACCTCCTTAATGAGACTCATAAAGCGCGTTCCAAAGCGCCAAGGTTTGTGACGATTACACTGTAGTGAACTGACCGTCATCTGTGGGAACTGCTGGACAGCCACTGACACCACATGAACTGCATCATACATTAGTGCTGCATCCGTCTGAAATTAGAATGAAATCAGAACCATGAACACAAAACAAAAACGTGACAGCCCAGCAGCAAGAGAAGGAAACAAAAATTAGCACTGTTTCTTATGTTAAAGGGAGATAATTATCTGATTCTTTGTGTAGCACTGTAAAATGCAGCCTTATTGCCAAGTTCTACATAAGATGTGTCAGGATCTTCAGTCTCAGCTTTTCTCTTTTCAATGCTGAAATAAGGGCCCAAATACCAACTTTTCAGGATCACAGAACACTGGTATCTCTGATGACTCATGTTACTTTAAAAAAGCAGTGCATTAGGGGGGCTATATAAATCAGTATGCATGTTTGATTTAAGTCAGTTATCTCCATGAGTGAGGCGAAAGAAAAGAAAATATTAGCAAGGTAGCAAAAGCTTACCTATGAAGGAAAGTGCACAGGCTAAGGAAATAATGTTTTTCTGTTTTGAAATTACAGACTAGATACAGTACTAAAGTACTCAACCGATTCATTAATAAGTTTTTATTGGTATCAGTTTAAATCCCTAGGACAGATCTAACCAGTATCTTCTATAAATCAGAGGCAAATCAGAATTGCATTAAAATGCACATTCATTTTAATGGTTTTCATGTCCCACCCTAAATAAATAGGCTGGTTAGACCTGGTATGTGCTAACTAATGTTGTATTAGCAAAGGACAGAGACAGCCTCTCAGTACACACTGTCATGCTGTACAAGAAACTGACATTTCTGTCCTGTTCTATTTGATAAACAGAGGCAAGCCTTGGAACCAAAAGCAAGAGAGGACCTTAGATTCAGCTGGTGGAAATGAATGCTATGCCATCTGCTCAGTATACCTTAGAGGAAAAGGACCTATTTCCCCTTCTCATTCACATAATTAGTGAGCTGTGAAATTAGTTCTTTAATGGATAGGAAACCTGGAGATTATTGCACTTGTCACAATACAATACAATGCAATACAAAATGAGCTTATATAGCGCCTTTCATGCAAATGCATCCCAAGGCTCTTTACAATAAAACTAAACATAAAAATGCAAAAATGCTCTACCATTATAGCCCATAAGCTGCTGTTAAAGGGGAAAATATACGTTTACATTTAAATGGCTCTCCCAGGGAGAGATTTCAAAATCCAAACAGAAATAAATCCTAATTTTAGAATAGCCAGTATAATAGGTTTCAATGATCTCAGACAACACATAGTTTATGCAGGAGCTCCAAACCAGTCAGAAAATATTTTTGCTGCCAAATTGTTCATTATCTTCAAGGCATTAAAGTGCTTTTAAGGCAAGCTGATATTTGACAAGGAGGCAGCGAAACACCAAAAAGTTGGAATGACATGCTGAGTAAGCGTCATACAAAGCTTAATATTCTAGAAGCAGTACTTGGCAGTAGCTGGAGTCTAGACAACAGTTTTTTAAATAAACTAAGCAATAAGTACAGCATATTAATCTGGCTCAGAAATGCAATTTTTTTTTTAATAAGCTTTACTTCTGAAACTGTAGTCCTTGCACCAATGAAGGAAAATTGAAATTGCTGTGAGACTTTATCAAAAGCAGCCCATTAAGAAGCAATCAGAGGTTCAAAACCAGCATTAACTGATTAATTAGATATAAATTTGGACACAGAACTGATAAGACTCATCAGTAGGAATCAAATGGACATTATGCCAGATGCAGAGCAACATGGCTTTTTGTCTAATTCTATAAGCCACTGAGCTGGAAATCTGTAGGACTGACAGTCAACTCCAGCGGAAGCCCTAAAAAAGCCATTGCAGTTTTAGAATTAATCCAAATTCTGATAATATTCTTCATATTTGACTGACGAATATTGCTTCACTGGAAATAAATCTAAATCTGAATGTACTTCTTTTAAATGTACACAACATAAACTGATCACTGGCTAGAAGCTGAGTGCCCTGTTTGAGTTTTAGATGCTACAAGATGAAGCCCATATTCACATTGGATGAGATTCCACAATTCACCTTGTATAGGAAGATTAAAGTTAAATGTAGGCTTAAATGGTTGTACTAAATAAAGACGGATAGAACCATATACTCAAAAATATATTGGTTTAGTGATTCAATATTGCACTCATCTGACTGGGTGCAATCATTGATTTTACGGCAAGAGAAATAACACAAAACTCAGGAAAAGACATAAAGTGTATACTTGAATTTGCAGGTTGGGCTCTCCTCTTGGTTGGTCACTTTACGTTTCCTCTAAGAGACAGTAGGAATTGATAGCTGTTGGCCAAGCTCTCCACCCTTGGTTCATTAGGCTTGCTAAACTTTATGTCTCACTGCCCTTCCTCCATACCACTTTCTCTTCCTTAAATCACACTTTTGGAACTATGGTTTGTGGTACAGGAAGTGCAGGTTTCAGCAAGAGGCTGTTTGGGGACCAGGGGGGAAATGTCCCTAATTAAATTTTTAGAATTCTTTGTTTTATCTAAACAGAGATTAGCAGTCTGGAAGGTAGAAGAGGTAGAAACTTCAGGAGAAGCAATGCTTCTTGAATTTTAGATAGAAACCTGCTACAATGTTTCCATTCACTGAAGCACACATAATACAATAAAATAATCTTTTTGAAAAATGAGATTAGTACTGTTTAAGTCAACTTGTATAAACCTTTTAAGAATTATGTTGTATTTCACAAATATATCTTGGTACAGTTTCTGAACCATGGGTTGGTTTTTTGGTTTCAAAACCCTACTTAGTATTTATGATGACTTGCTTGGATACAGATAAACTCATCTAAAATACTGCTCATGATACTATCATTTCTATTTCTACAACTACAAAAGAAAAAAATTACTACAACTACAGAAGCTACAAAAATTTTTTATCAAATTAAAATAGAGATTGAGTTACATGATTAGGATGTCAGGTGACAGATGTCTGTGACCACAAGTCTGTTTTTCAGTTGACTCCATCAAGTAACAAGAAAGCTTTCAGAACTCAGAGGTAACAGCTTAATCAGAGACATGATTTTGGTCACACTATATCTCAAATAGAGAGAAAGTACCAATCTGTGTTGGATTTTTATCCCAAACTCAGTTGGATACTACACATTTCTTATCAATACTGTTCCGGCATTCCTTTACCTCCTATCTTACTGTGGGTGTTCTGTTTGCCTCTATTTTTTACATGTGTTTCTGTATAATAACTTTTGAGACTTGCTAAATTACTAGCTAAATATTGTTTAACAAATTGCATGCAAGTACTCTAATCTCACTGTGAAAGGGCCCTGGTGGAGCTAGACTCAGTATAAAGAAGGTAGAAAAAGAGTCCTTTCTATTATCAGAGAAAGAGTGTATTATTTTTCCCCAGGTCTCCTCAGAGTAAGAGGTGATCTTTTTCTTCTCCATCCCTAGCCGCACCCAAAGATGTGAAAGGCATGTGATAAGCTCTAAGATAAACGCTGTGATTTTTGTTACATGCTTGCTTGTCCTGGTTAATCAGTATTGTAGGGAGGGTTTGAGTTTTGGGGGCTTGGAGCTGGGGCAGGAGGTTGGCAGGGTAGTGTTTTTTACTGGTTTCTAACCTACATGGCAAAGCTGATGCAGAAGAAACCCACTATAGCCTGGGTTTCAGCCAAGAAATCTTCCCCGCGTAATGAACTGACAAACTGCTTCTCTGCCATGTTTTTCTGCCCTTCTTATGACATAAAGAAGGTATGATTTTTAGTGACCTTCAGCATGGTTGGTAGGTTAGACAAGCATCAGCTGAAAATCCTGAAACCAAATGGGCTATTTATGTATTACAGCGGCAACCTGAGATCTAAGTCTGTATCTTAAGACCTTCCAAAATAGTGAAAGAGAGAGCTGACACACAGAAAAAATCCAAGCAAGCCTAACAGAACAGAGGAATCATGGTCTTCATAACCATCTTCAGACTTACAGTACATAAGAGTTCATTGATGTCCTTTGATATCCGACTCAACCAATGTGCTAACTGCTTTTGGAGTACCTGTGCCTAATTAACTATTAAGGGTTAAAAAAAATTGCAGATTCCACATTTAATGATGTCGAATCATGACTTGTGTGTGCACCTTATTTACACCGCAATGTTTTTGTATGGCATTTCCATTTATGTCCATCCAACTATATGAGGATTTCATGTACCAATAAACCACTCCTCTCTGGTTCATACCTTAGTCCTCCAGAATTATCTCTAAACTGCAAAAATCACAGAATCACAGAATCACTAAGGTTGGAAAAGACCTGTAAGATCATCAAGTCCAACCTGGGAAAAAAAAAAAAAACCACCACACACAAAAAAAAAAAAACCACAACAAAAAAACAACACACCAAAAACCAACCCACCCAACACCACACAGCACCATGCCCATCAAGCTACATCCCACAATGCCACATCCACACACTCCTTGAATACCTCCAGGGAGGGTGACTCTACCACCTCCCTGGGCAGCCTATTCCAATGTTTCACTACTCTTTCAGTAAAGAACTTTTTCCTAATATCTAGCCTGAACCTCCCCTGGCGCAACTTGAGGCCATTTCCTCTAGTCCTGTCACTAGTCACTTGGGAGAAGAGACCAACACCCACCTCTCTGCAACCCCCTTTCAGGTAATTGTAGAGAGCGATGAGGTCTCCCCTCAGCCTCCTCTTCTCCAGGCTGAACAACCCCAGCTCCCTCAGCCGCTCCTCATAAGACTTGTGTTCCAGACCCCTCACCAGCTTCATCGCCCTTCTCTAGACACGCTCCAGCACCTCAATGTCCTTCTTGTAGTGAGGGGCCCAAAACTGAACACAGTATTCGAGGTGCGGCCTCACCAGCGCCGAGTACAGAGGCACGATCACCTCCCTGCTCCTGCTGGCCACACCATTTCTGATACAGGCCAGGATGCCATTGGCCTTCTTGGCCACCTGGGCACACTGGTGCCTCATATTCAGTCGGCTGTCAATCAACACCCCCAGGTCCTTTTCTGCAGCGCAGCTTTCCAGCCACTAGTCCCCAAGCCTGTAGCGTTGCCTGGGGTTGTTGTGGCCAAAGTGTGGAACCCGGCACTTGGCCTTACTGAACTTCATCCGTTTGGCCTCAGCCCATCGATCCAGCCTGTCCAGATCCCTCTGCAGAGCCTTCCGACCCTCAAACAGATCAACACTCCCTCCCAACTTGGTGTCGTCTGCAAACTTGCTGAGGGTGCTCTATCCCCTCATCCAGATCATCAATAAAGACATTAAACAAGACCGGCCCCAAAACTGAGCCCTGGGGGACTCCGCTTGTGACCGGCCGCCAGCTGGATTTCACCCCATTCACCACAACTCTCTGGGCTCGGCCATCCAGCCAGTTTTTTACCCAGTGAAGAGTGTACCTGTCTAAACCACGAGCCGCCAGCTTCTCCAGGAGAATACTGTGGGAGACAGTGTCAAAGGCTTTGCTGAAGTCCAGGTAGACAACATCCACAGCCTTCCCCTCATCCACTAGGCGGGTCACCTGGTCATAGAAGGAGATGAGGTTGGTCAAGCAGGACCTGCCTTTCATGAACCCGTGCTGGCTGGGTCTGATCCCTCGGTTATCCTGCACGTGTCCCGTGAGCGCCCTCAAGATGAGCCTCTCCATAACCTTCCCCGGCACCGAGGTCAGGCTGACAGGCCTGTAGTTCCCCGGATCCTCCTTCCGACCCTTCTTGTAGATGGGCGTCACGTTGGCAAGCCTCCAGTCATCCGGGACCTCCCCCGTTGACCAGGACTGTTGATAAATGATGGAGAGCGGCTTGGCAAGCTCCTCCGCCAGCTCCCTCAGCACCCTTGGGTGGATGCCATCAGGCCCCATAGACTTATGAGTGTCCAGGTGGCATAGCAGGTCGTTAACCGCTTCCTCCTGGATCATGGGGAGCCTATTTTGCTCTCCATCCCTGTCATCCAGCTCAGGGAGATGGATACCCTGAGGATACCTGGTGTGGCTGTTAAAGACTGAGGCAAAGGCGGCATTAAGTACCTCAGCCTTTTCCTCGTCCTTCATGACAATGTTCCCCGCCGCATCCAGTAGAGGATGGAGATCCTCCTTGGCTCTCTTTTTGTTGTTAATGTATTTATAGAAGCTTTTTTTGTTGTCCCTCACGACCGTGGCCAGGTTGAGCTCTAGCTGGGCTTTCGCCTTCCTAATTCCCTCTCTGCATGACCTAACGCGGTCCTTGTATTCTTCTTCACTTCCCTGCCCCTTTTTCCAGAGGTGGTAAGTTCTCTTTTTTCCCCCGAGCCTCAGCATAAGCTCCTTGTTCAGCCAGGCCGGCCGTCTTCCCCTCCGGCTCTTCTTACGGCACATGGGCACTGCCTGCTCCTGCGCCTTCAAGATTTCCTTCTTGAAGAAGGTCCAGCCTTCCTGGGCCCCTTTGCCCTTCAGGACCGTCTCCCAAGGGACCCTCTCAACCAGTGTCCTGAACAGGCCAAAGTCTGCCCTTCACAAGTCCATGGTAGCAGTTTTGCTGACCCCCCTCCTTACTTGGCTAAAAATTGAAAACTCTATCATTTCATGGTCGCTAAGCCAAAGACGGCCTCCGACCTTCACTTCTCCCACCAGACCCTCACTGTTTGTAAACAGCAGGTCAAGCAGGGCACCTTCCCTTGTAGGCTCGCTTACCAGCTGCGTGAGGAAGTTATCTTCCACACACTCAAGGAGCCTCTGGGACTGTTTCCTCTTAGCTGTGTTGTACTTCCAGCAGACATCCGGTAAGTTGAAGTCCCCCACAAGAGCAAGGGCTTGCGACTGTGAGACTTCTGCCAGTTGCTTGTAGAACGCTTCATCGGCCTCTACGCCCTGGTCGGGTGGTCTATAACAGACCCCCAGCAGGATATCCGGCTTGTTGGCCTTCCCCCTCATCCTTACCCATGAGCATTCAACCCCGTCATGACAATCATCGAGCTCTATATGATCAAAGCACTCCTTGACGTACAGAGCCACCCCACTGCCTCTCCTTCCTTGCCTATCCCTCCTGAAGAGCTTATAGCCCTCCATCGCAGCACTCCAGCCATGCGAGTCGTCCCACCATGTTTCTGTGATGGCGACCACGTCATAGCTGCCCCACTGCACGATGGCTTCTAGCTCCTCCTGTTTGCTGCCCATGCTGCGTGCATTGGAATAGATGCACTTGAGCTGGGCTATCGGTCTTGCCCCCGACAATGGCACGTTACCCCTAGGCTCATCTCTAGGTAGCCTGGCTTCATCCCCTTCCCCCTTCAAGTCTAGTTTAAAGCCCTCTTGATGAGGTTTGCCAACTTACGGGCAAGGATCCTTTTCCCCCTTGAGGACAGCTGAACACCGTCTGCACTCAGCAGGCCCGGTGCCACGGAGACCACCCCATGGTGAAAGAATCCAAAATTCCTCTGGTGGCACCAGTCTCTGAGCCACGCGTTAACCATGTTTGCTTTCTTATTCCTTTCAGTGTTCCTCCCCACCACTGAAGGGATTGCAGAAAACACCACCTGTGCTCCCGATCCCTCAACCAGTCTCCCCAGCACCTTAAAGTCCTTCTTGATCCCTTTCACGCTTCTTTGCTCGATCTCCTCGCTGCCAACCTGCAAAACTACCAGTGGGTAGTAATTGGTGGGCCGTACCAGACTAGGGAGTTTCCTCGTGACCTCTCTCACCCGGGCCCTAGGGAGGCAGCAGACTTCCCTGTGGGTTGGGTCAGGCTGGAATATTGGGCCCTCTCATCCCCTCAGGAGGGAATCGCCTACAATAATTACCCTCCTTTTTGTCTTGGTAGAGGTGGTTGTGATGCGTGGGGCAGACTGTCTCGCCCTAGGCAGCCCCGCAGATGGACTTTCATCCATGTCCTCGTTAGCCTGGCCCTCAAGTTCCAGAGCCCCATATCTGTTATGTAGGGGCAGCTGAGAAGGTGAGGGTGAGGGAGGCCGGGAGGGGATTCGCCTGCTGCCCCAAGCAGGGACCTTTTTCCATTCCCCTTCGCCTCCTAGGTCCCCTCCTTCTGCCTGGCGGCAAGAGGGTAAGGGGTCCTCTGCTTCTCGTGGAGCCTCCCTCTTGCTGCCCTTCCCTCAGGGACGGTAGGGCATGGCTCCACCAGTCTATCTCCCTCTCACACAATATGTGCTTTATTTTTAGAAAACATGGTTTTTATCACACAATCAAGTTTAACATTAATTGAAGATGAAGGATTGCTAGGCTAATTCTGTTTCTTCATGAGCTATATCAGAAATACTACACTTCTCAAACAGAAAAAATAGTATTTCAGGTTTTACTATAAATTGTAGTCCTTCATAATCTACAATTATTAAAAAAAGGAACTGTTGCATAGGCATGATCTGGAAGAACTTTCCATTACTCAAATACAGATGATTAAAAACAGCTTGAAAACAGGAAAAAACCCTCAGGTTTTCAATTAAATGTTAAATTAAACTAATACAATTGTTTTTCCCTTCAACTAAATTTATTACTAATAAAAGTCTACGAAGAAATACGGTCTTCTACTTAAAAGGTGTTCTGTGAAGTACTTGAAAAAAACCAAGAAATTTTCTACATTAAGTGACATATTAAATAATTCAATGGAAAAGAGAAGCTTAATACATTTACTTTTTGTTCTTTAGTATTTGATCCAGTGTGGATCCCAGACAAGAATGAGTTATTGCAATATTAGTGGTTTATTTTCCCTAGATCAGAAGATTCTTGTTATTTACAAATCTGTGACACACAAGATCTTATAATTGCCCTCTTTACTCTTCCAATTTTTTTCACTGACTGTGGGGAACTTTTTCGACAGAAAAGGAGTCTAAGAAGAGGGCCAAGTAAGAGTTTAAAAAAAAAAAAAAAAGGTTTAGTTAGCTAATTAAAATATCCCCCTAACAATATAAGGACTACCTTTATGAGGATTAGACTGCTTAACCATTTGCAAAATGCTTTTATGGTAAGTGTAAGATATTATTAAAGATGACATCCTTGCAAGTGTGATACATACTTGTTTACAGTGATCTGTATTTTGTGTTTGAACTTGACTTTTTTCATTCAAGTCACGTGCAGTAAAAGCAAATTAATATCTCTTTAATCCTGAAAGAAAGAAGGAAAAGGAAGGGGGAAAAAATGAAAGTTTTATGCCTGTAAAAGAAGGAAACAAAACTGTAAAAGAAGGAAACACAAAATGTGTCTCAGAATTAAATTCAGATACACTTGATTCAGATACTTCAAGATGGAACTTGAGACTTTCTAGCCAGTCTAACAAGACTGGATTTTCCACTATAAAAATTTAAATATTTGATTCAGAAAAGATGTTAAAATATATTTCTTCATCAAAGACAAGGCAAATGAGAAAAAAAATGCAACAGTGTAATATTCTACAACTCAGTTGACAGGCCCTGTCCTGTCACAAAGTGAAGACCTGAATCTGCATTTACCAGTCACTACTGTCATTAGTATCAGGTTACAAATACATCATAAATTAAATATATCTAGATTTTTAAGTAAAGACAAATATTTTGCTAAAATTCTTTTTTTTAAAACAGTTCTTTAACAAACAAAATGTTTCATGGAAAACAAAACTGAAGTAAAAAAACCAAAACGTGAAACGTAGTATTCTGGTTCTCTAGTCAGTTCTGTGTTAAACTGAATTGACTCACTAAAAATTTCAAGGGAGGACACTGTACAGTTCACTTAAAATACTGCATCACATGAGGCAAGCTTTTTCCATTGATTAGTGAAGTATGCATATACTTTTCTGATTTTTAGTTCTTATGCTATCTTTACCTGCATATTTTCTGAATAAGTACCACTACATTAAGCAGGATGGCTTGTATTTTTCATATGCAGCTCGTTATTCTCTTCAAGAACATCTCTGTCTTCCTGTCTCTAGTCAGTCAAATTTTACCCTTGTGAAATAAGTCCAAATACATTTAAAAAGCCAAACTGTTCAGAGGGGTTTGCCTAGTGTCTGATGGTCACTAATGTATTCTGAAAAATTTTGTGTGTTAATTAAAATGAGGCTTAAATTCTTTTCAAGTGTGACTTCATTAACTGCATCAAAAATGAAACTAAACTGAATGCAAATGCTTGCAAATGTATATCTGCATTTGTTTCCTAGGTGACCATGACAAAAGTATCCAGATAAATGCACAAAAGTGAAAGAACACTTTCCACTTCTTTTTTTTTTAACAAAGTCCTTGAAAATGCGTGAACATGTTAAAAGCAATTCATGTGGAGTCTTTAATGCATTCTGAAACTTATTTCATCATATAATATCATTTGTTACTGAATTTCCATTAGCTACACAGACAGCGATCTCAGATCATAGTATCTTCTGAAATAAACCTAGTTCAGACTGACTGTGGTCACTGGTTTAACAAAGCATTAACATGCTCATTTCACACTGCAACAAGATCCTCTCGCTGAGCTTGTATTTATAGTACCTGTCCTTGCGAGAGTTTAGAACATAATGAGAATGTTATGTTCCCATTTGCCAAAAGGTGTGTAAGAACACGAGGCGGGGCATGTTCCAGAAGGACTGAATTTTCCATTCGTCCTTATAAATTGTATTTTATTCCTTACACAACAGTAATGCCTTGGACAGAACATTGGTTGCAAAGTCAGTTTGTTGGTTTGTTTGTTTGTTTGTTTGTTCGTTTTTCAACTCCCAATATATCCAGACTATTTCTAATCAGTTTTATGAGGGACAGAGATGGCATGTACAATTAGGAGGGTAAGAACAACAGCTCTGTTTCTTTGATCTAACAGCCTGAGCGTAGTGGATACTGGAGGTACAATGAACAGGACGGTCTAGTCAAGTATTTTCCCTCCCCAGCATAACCTTTTTGTGGAGAAATAACATTACTTAGGACGCACTGCACAATTAGGATTTACAATGGCATACTTACACATTTCAAAGCCCTCAAAAATGTCCCATCATCAACCTCCTTAGCCTGCTAAGCAGTACTTCTCTTTTGATAATGACTTATTTTTCTCTCAGTTATCCTTACGGATAATTTAGCACAGAATACATAATTATTAATTACAAAACCTTGCATAAATAGCATATTACAGCAACAAATAAAACTTCCTTTTCTTGTTCTACCAAACTCCCCACCACCTGCCTTTCATTTTTTCCCATATTCGTCTTATTCTCTAGATTATTTCCATTGTGAGCACAGTGAACAGAAATAGGCCTCTGTGCAGGTTTTTTTATTATCATTATTTTCCTTTGAAGACTGACTTTATCATAGAAGCTAACTCCAATTCCTTTCTTTTAAACAACTCAGGAAAAATAGATAAGAACAAAGATACAAGAAAAGTTTGACAACACTCAGAAATCAGAGAGGGGTGACCACCTTCAGTGCAGAAGAGCACTCATTACTAACACTGCCTATTACTTTCCTTAAAAGCTGTCCTGTTTGACAGAAAATTACAAAGTTGCCTTTAAAAATTACTGGATGTGAACTACAGAAACTATGATAGTGTACATATAAAAATAAGGTAAGATTTACTTATAAAAATCTGCAGTTTCTTTACTATAGATCCTACTGTTGCCTGGTCAGAAAATTTTAAGGGCCAGATCTTGAATTATGTTAGGACAATGATCTTAAAGATCTTAACGCACAAACCAGAATAACTGGTAACATAAGAATTTTTTTCCCCCAAATTCTCATATAGTGTGGTGACAACAGTGCTAACATTACCCTACTTTAAGCTTGATTCACCACATATCCATGATCAGCTACCTTCAAAGTACAGGTAGTTTCAAATCTGCACTACAAAGTGATTTTCCAAGGAGGTCCAGAACAAGAGATTAAAATTGAAGAAAGTAATTTTTCTTTAACATTTTCAGGGCTAATGTTTAGCAAAGAATGGTTGGATAAGAAGATGAAAATAAAGCATCTAACTGTTCATGGCCTGTACAGTATTGTTTTAATGACTATAATCTGGAACATTTTCCCATTTTCAGAAATGATTTCTCAGAAAGGGTACTAGGAGATTTACAAAACTCCATGGATCTATCTACTGTTATTTTATTTGTGGCAATTACAGTCTATGGTTAATGGGACAGACATATATTCCATTGCTTCCATTCAGTGTCTGAAATGCAGTTCCTAAAAGTTTACATTATTTTCTGTTTCATATACACATATATATGAGAGATATTTTTCTATAATAAGTTATTATAATAATAAAACAAAGAATGATCATGTTTGGGAACTTCTACAAGGTTCCAGTCATATGCACAAGAAAAGGTAGAATAGGTTGAATTTACCACAACGATGAAACAGTCAGAAGTTTACATTGAACAGACACAAGAATAAAAGAGTTTATGTTTAATCACATAACAAAATATACATGAAGACAAATGAAACCTAAAGAACAGTCCAAAGGAAATATTCACATCACAAGTATGTTCAATAATATGAACTATTTGGGACCACACAGATCTGGAAGAGGCACAAGAATATAGTATCTTTCTCTGTATACATATATTCCAGAAAAATTTGAGTATCAAAGTAAATATAGATTTATGTTTACTCTTTACTACTCCTTTATGCACTATGAGATGAAACTAATTTTTTTTAAATACAGTTTTGCATTGCAGTAAAGTCATACAACATCTTACAGTATACTTGAAAAAAAGATAAAAGGGTAAATCACGCCACGCCATACTCATTTTACAACCGCAAACTGATTGTCATCATACCTGTCCTCACTCAAAAGTAAATAATAAGTATCATACACATACTGGCCTCCCCTTCTTTTTATTCTATGCAGTTATGGGTATACAGCTTGATGAAACACAGCTTTCAGTAATGAGGTTTAAACTTCATATTGTAAACTAGATTCAGGAGAAAAGGTCCTTTAGGACATACAGGAAGAATTAGGCAAGAGATTAGCTGTAAAAGCTAAATTGCCCCGTGCCATTCCATATCAAGAAACAGTTCTCTCTAATGAATGTGACCCAATACGTAAGGTGTATAGAAATACCAGGCAGCTCTGTGTTAAAGAAACTCTACAGTAAACCAATACAGCAAAACAGCTGGGCAGACAGACAAAAAGAAAAACTTTTCCAAGTTAACCTTATGTAAGAAAAGCAGGTATGTCTTATCTGTTCTTAAATATTTCCACCTGTATTGGAAAGTATAAAAGCAAATAAATGCTGATATACTATCTTAACCTACCTCAGGTTAAGAACGATTTCAAAGCAATAAGGGAACAAAAATGATTTATCAATCCAAAATATGACAAATCTAGCCAAGCTCACTAAAACTTTCTCTTGGGTATCCCATATCTCTATGGGATATGCACCCCATAGAAACTCGTATTACAGTTTGAACACAGTTTGGGCAGCAATAATGGAAGAAAAGTCCTTTCAGCAATTCATAATACAATGATATTAGTGTAGCATTAAGTAAGATAGCTGTGGGCACACTTGGACTCTGAGCAGTGTCTTCAAGGAGTTTGTCATATGAGGCTACAGGAATAAAAGTATTGGAAGAAATTAACTTTTAAAAATATTTTTTGGACAGTTGAATGATATGTTAACATTTATATAAGTAGGACATAAGCAGGTGATATAAGTCAACATACTATTTCACAGGGATGTAACAACTGTCTGCAAGAATAAAGCAGAATTAGGAATCCTTTAACGGGCAGAAGTATTAGAAAAGAGACAGAACGAATATCACTTCTGTAGCCTATGAAAACAAAGTCTGAGAACAACCATTGAGGGGAACAGAAACCAGGAAAGAAAGCAAAGCTAAAGAGCACAGAAGAACAAGCATGGATGCAAAAATGACAAAACAAAAAAAATCAATAGGAAGCATTTTATCTTACAGGCAGATAGAGGCTTAAGTTGTATTAGATTTAAAAATCTTTAACAATCATTAAAAGAACCACTGCATAAGACCACCAACAGAAGATATTTCCGTTAGATGATGCCTGACAAAGGTAGTAGCATGCACATAAATTCTAGAGACCCAACATACTACTGCTACTCACAGAAAGCTCTCCTACTAAAGGCAATTATAATGAGTGAATGACATTAAGAAGAAACGGCTTGCAAAACTAGTTTCTCCCCTCCTCGGGTAATAAAATCTATTGCCCCTGAAATCATTTCACTTAATTCTCACTTGCTAACACATCCCACAAAACCATTTTGCTGAGTGAGATTTAATAAATCTCTCAGCCTGGGATTAAATTTTACTGGTTTATGAACTGTTAAATTGCATTGTATGCTTATTAAAGCTGGTGTTTTCTTACTTCTTGACACATTCCCAGCTCCACTCTGGGGTACAATTAAGCAAACAGTAGAGATTTTCTTTTCACCCCCAAAAATGTATTCCAACCGGGAACAAAAGATGAGCATCGGCAAGCTGTAAAAAATGTTCATCTAAATTTCTTAAAAATCAAAGAATTTGTTAGCATAAATTCTTTTTTTAAAAAATACGGTAGTAATTCAGCTGAATAATCATCATATTAAGGCATAGCTGCTTAGATTATTTTTCAACATTTAGTTGCCTAGTGAATTTTAAACAGGTTGTTTGTTTAGACATGTATATGTGATTTTAAGTAGAGACAGAAGAGATGCAAATTATTTTCCTCACCATCAAAATACTTCTTTAAATATCCAAACAAAGCAAATTATTTATTTCTTATATTATTGAAAAATGTCTGAAGGCTAACAAACAATTATTTTTTTAAAACCTAATAAAAAGTAGAATTTTTTTTATAAGCCAGGTAATTTTTTTGGAAAAAGTGTAATTTTGTCTTACGCAGAAAGAGAAAGGAAAATATTTTCCTCTTTTGCCTCAGTGCCTCATAGTTTGATCTCCAGTTCTTAGAGAAATGGCAAAGTGGAACGTGAAACAATTACAAAGTTTGAGAAAATGTCAAGAGAACAAAAGAATAGGAAAAGCACTCCAAAGTATAGTGATGCTGTTGCCACATTTCTTGCCATTATATTGTTGTTACATAGGAAAGAATATGCTTTTTTTTAATTAACAGAATAAAAACATATTTCCCAGTATAAAAGTTTGAAGTGGTAGAACTTTTTTCATCTCACAAAACACTCTCACATTATCATGTAATTTGATAGAATATTTATGGTACTAAGAACCTCAAGGTAGCCACTTATTGCAGCTTGATTTTAACTTACTGGAGGTGAAATTTTCAGACAACTTGAAATTTTGCCAGTAATTAACACAGGAGATGTAGTTAGCAATTAGCTTTAACACAGGTTTTTCTGAAATAATAACAGCAGCAGTATTTGTCTCATCTGCTTGAGCTTTGATTCAGGATCTGAATTTCATTTTAGCAAATAAAGTGTTAAAGATTTAGAATACACACTGAAGTGCATAGGAAAATTTTGAATTCTGTTTTCTGACAAGGACACCTTTTCATTCTTGTGGAGCAAAAGCTTAAATCTTAAGTATGAGGGAAAATTTCAGTTAAGGGAATAAGTAGAAAGCATCTGAGAATATTTAGAAATGCATCTTTTTCTTCAATGTTTAAATTTGATTGGATGACACTCCGGTTTCAAAGCCAGTCTCTCTACACAAGGTTTGCTATTCTGATGTAAGGTTAAGCTGTGATTGATTTCCTGAACTTTCTGATCAACTTCTGATTCTCATTTATTTTTAAATTAACCATTTATTGGACAGGTTATCTGTCACTACCCTGTACAACTGTTCAGGATGATTTACTTCCTTCCAATCATAGAAAGAGGAAAAAGTTCACAATATAAATAATTCAGCCTATATGGTCATCTACATTTATCTAGAATAAACACCGTTAACTGTATGAAAAAAATAAAGGCCAAAAAAATAGTTCTATAATGTTATTTTTTAGAAATTTATTTTCTCCTGTTTTCTATTTTCTGGCTAACAAGACCACATAAAGTGTGATTTCATAAGACCCTGTAAATGTCCCATCATGTCACAAACTCTACTAATACAAGAAGCAAATGACTTTCAGTGTACTGCTTGCAATAGCAAATGCCTCCTGACTGCATATGCACTTGAAGAACTGTGCTTATAATATACAATTAGGAACAATATGTTATGATGTTATGTTTCTATATATCCTTAAAAACAAATTTAAAATTTCCAGGTGAAAGTTATTCTGAAGTACTTTCTCAACCTTTCTTCTGAACTTTAGAAATTATGGTATGTGCTATAATATTTTTTGTAATAAAAAACCCCATCACACTCTTTTATATACCTTAAGTACAGATAGCAAAAACCTAATTACTGGGAATAATGGGTCATTATTTGGTCTTTGGTAGTCTATTTCCTTTCATCTGTTCTCCAGCTCAAAAATCAATATGATTGCGATCACTGCAACACCATCAACCACATCCATAATAAAGAGCTGTCTGCTACTATTATATTAGCTCAGTATTCAAGACTTACCACACCACATGAAAAGTCCCTCTGCATGAGCAATTCATAAGTAATTACAGAAAGATCCTACTCAGCATACACACTGAACACTTTTGTACCCACATGCAGCAAGAAAGTACACCTGACAACACAAACAACTAGAGAGGCATAGAGCCAGAATAATCCAGAGATATCTGATAAAAAAATTGATAAAAATTTATCAGATATCCAGAAATATCTTATAAAAAGATTGAGAAAAAACGTATTCTAAAGAATGAATCCCTACATATTCTATTTTTGTATCCTGGAAAAGTTTCACAATGTTTGAGGATTTCAGAGCTTTCATATCTTCAAATTTTTAAATAAAATGACAAAAATAAATGTATACTGATGACTTTGAAATGCAGAGACAAAAGAGTTCTGAGTCTTCATAATAAATTACGTTCTCCTGCTTTCACCAAGCTCCATTTACATTCCTTCCCCCTTAGAAAAAACTAATGACACAGATTTTAATACCCTCAGCAAAAAATGTGATTACACATGCAGTTCATGTTTGCAAGAGAAAACAAATTGTTAAGCAGTGTAAAACATAACTAACCCATAAAAGAGTACATATTTGTTTCAAAACAGAATTCTGCTTTATGTCAATCTTCTATAATTTCTTTACTAAGTTATGTCCTATGGCTCTGTTTTAAATAAGTAAAATTGTTGCTTTTGGATTAACACATCCTTAAAATGTGTAATACCCAAAGGAAAAGGTATTAAAAGAGACAACTGGCCTGTGATTTAGAAAATCAATCTCTTGTTTAGATTCAGAAAATAGATTTTGTTGTTGGTGGTGTTTTTTCTTTTTTTTATGTTGGAAGCATATCAATTTTTAGATTGTTTTTTGCCATTTTTGTATAATATTTAATCAATTTGTATGTTACATGCAGGCCATGGCCTAGACAGATTACAGAAAAGCAAAGTGTAACATTACTTTCTTTTCTTTGCAATTGTGCCTCCACCAACTGCATTTCACTGTATAATTGCTTTTTGTGTCAATGAAGTTCTCCATTAATTAGGGTTTGCTTTCAGAATAAACTTTTTATCATGTTACGATGCCAGTTCTAATAATCGGATTCTCATAAATTGACTCCAGCTTCACCATCAGAGTAGACACAGAATTAAATACATTCAGACATATTTGCATTAGACACATTTTATTTTGATTAAAATCTGCCTACATTAAGTCAATTTATTCAATGATTAAAAAGCTGTGTGTTCTGGTTTGTGACACTACTTTTCCAGGTTATCTTCTAAAAATGCCCTCATAAAACCAGCCATCTTAGACTGCCTATTATGCCCACAAAAATTTACCTAATTTAAGTACAGCTTCAAATTGTGATGTTTCAGAAAAAGCTGAGTAACTTTTAATGGGAACCTCAATGGCTAATGCTGAGAGGTACCTTGACACTGAAAGCTTAACTGAAGTTTTAGGTACTTTGAAATCCTTAAATATCAAAAAACACGGAAGTTCAAAGTATAAAGAAAATAATGATAGATAAATGAAGTAAGGATAAAGAAAAATTATATGGGAGTTTTTTATGTATATGAAATTTTCAAAACTTAGAAGTCACTTGTAGTAATTCAGTGCTGGAAGAAATACAGGCTTACTAATAAGAAAAACTCAAAATAATTTTGCTATCATACTAGACATAGCTGCTGTTTTGGTCAATATAAGAACCAACCTCAATCTTCATAGTGATCAGATTTTTTTTGAATGTATATATGAATCTTGGTATGTCCAATAAAATTTGTAGCAATATATAAAATCCAAATTCACCTAGTGAGCCTTTCCCGAAATTTTGGAACTCTCTCTCTCTCTAAACATAGTTCACTTTCCAAAGGATATTTATATCATGAAGCCAACTGATAGTATATAATTATCACAATTACTAAACCAAAAATAGGAATTGAAAACTGAATACACTTCCAGTTTTTTCAATACACCATCAGGACACCATCCGTCAGGATAACAAATTTCTGCACTACATCTAAATCTACATTTAAAAAAAAAAATGTGTCCAAGCTGAGGCAGAAGTTTTAACAAATTTTTTTAATCTCTCTGACTAGTCTGATGAGGATTTATTTTTCCTGAAATGTACAAATACCTCTTAACTATGTTTTAGCAAGATTTAAAAACACGTTTTTCACACCATTCATCTTATTTTTAGAGATGTTAATCCCTTATATTTCAGGTGGTTCTCCATATATGAAATTACAGACTGCATAGGGAAGAAAGAAGGGAGGAGAGGAAGAAAATAGAGGAAATATACAAGTACATTCTACTTTAAACTCAGTAACACAAGGATTTCTAGTTTTCTCATTCATACTCACAGACAGCTCTACTAGCCAAATGGCCTTTGACAGATAAACTAGAAGGAAAAATAGATAGGCACAAATGTGATAAGCCTCATCAATTATCCCAGGTATTTAGGTTTTCTTTGACACTTCCGTAAAGTTTTTGAGTTCTAAGAGAGAACAGCAAGAGGATCATTCACATAATCCCTTTTCTATAAAGAGCATAAAAGTAAGAGTATTCATCTGCACCTGTAAGAAAATTTCACAGAATTCTATTCCTTCTTACATCTTCAAAGAAAGCTTGATAAAAAAATATTGTTAGCAGTTTAAAGTGTACAAGTTTGTAGTTTGCTGCTATCACTCAGCTCATTTCTGTGCATTCTGATCCTGAAGCTGTTTCTCAGTTTAGCTATCCCAGCACTACACAATGCATTATCCTTTAGAAGCATTCTCAATTGTACTAAGCCAGTCTTATATACCCTCCCTTGTCTAAATTAGCCCAAAGAAGCACCATATTAATCAGATTGTACTGAAAAAACAGAATGTAGGTATAGCAAAATTCAAAGCAATGTCAGGTTTCTTTACAAGGTAATAGGCACACTCCCTTAGTTTTTATTACCTCCTCATTGCTTCTTCCAAAGACTGCCAAATAGTGTGATAAGAGGGGGTTTATCAAGAGACAACTTAAAAATGGAAAACTAAATCTAATTATTATCAAAAGATGGATTTTGGTAAGAGTTTATGAAGACACTTTTATAATTTATGGCTCTATACTGTATGTTGATATTTTAAATAAATTATTTCCATGAGGTATTAAGTGTAACTGGTGCTTTGGGTAGCTATAAGGAAATAATTTGTTCTGTCTGTTATACATCGTAGAGCTTGCAGACATTTCTATGGGAAAATACCTACCTAACAAATAAAACACGCTCTACATGTTTTTGTAATACATGTAGATTTATATTTAAAAAAAAATAAGAAAAATATTTACAGAATCAGTGTTTACCATACAGAAAATAATGGCTGTAAGGATGCAAGCTTTACGTCTCTTGTGTACATACAAGTTTTAATTTATATAACCACAGAGTGTGTTTTCTACAGGATCCCACAGATACACATATGAAGTCCAGTACAGCTAGGACAGATCAAAATCCAGCTCCACGAGGATTACAGAAGTGCATTTGTATCAGATGCAGCAAAAAGCTTCTGACTTGTGAATGCAACATAAAATTCATTGATGTTCTCCACATAATTCCAAGCTTCTACTTTAACATAGGGAATACTTGCACTTTTCTAGGGAAAGGTTGGGGGGGGAAAAAAAAAAAAAATCGAATGCTGGAAACGTAATATTTCTGCCCTACTTCATCTACCCCAAAGTGGCTAATCTGATTTAGCTGAAATTTTCTCAAAATACTTATACCAAGAGATACAACTGCTCAGAAAATATTCAGCTGTGTGGCTACAGTGTGACAAAACTCTAAAAAATTGAAAGAAGGCTATTTGGAAGTGTCTCTTATTAATATAAAGAAATACACTAGTCCTGTCTCTAAAACTAAGTGGAAATTATTGTTGATCAGATGTGAAAAAATTACAGTAAAAATATATAGTATTTGTATGCCCCCCAGAAATTGAACAAACTCAAAATATAGTGCCATGAAATTAAAATCACAAAGGATCATATTTAACCTAGATGTCTAATGTTATGGTCTTAATGAAACTGACTATATTGCAAAGAACCCTGAACAGAAGTAAATTCAATCAGGTTAATAATTTATCGTCTTATTTTCTTCATCTATTATTTCCTAGACAAACTTTCATGGACAGTGGAATGATACTCATTCATAGAAGGAAAATTTTTTCTCCTGAAGTAGTTAATCCATGGTGTTAACTTTTGCCCTTGATGAAGAAATTTTCAGATATCACAGTGTGCAGGAAATGTCATGGTTGTTTAGCAAAAACCTTTCCTGAATGATCATAAATGGTTCGAGGCAGCAGGCAGCATACAAATGAGGTCTACAAGACAGTAGTTTCTTCATTTTAACGTGACTATCTATTTGATCTCATAAGGTTTGAGTAATCTACAGCTCAAAAGGTAGCTATTTCAATCTCTCAAATTTCTTAGCAGTTGATTTCTTTACAAATTCTTATCTAATATTTAATTAAAAATGGAACAAAAAATTATCCAGTTATAAAAAGTCACAAGAAGTCTTTAAGTTCCAAAAAGGTACAACTATTTGCAGATTCATCAGAAAGAAAAAGATAGAAAAGAATTACTTCTGCAGAGAATTATTTCTGTGTAAGCCCTTTATCTTGAAATATCTCAGAAGAACCAGTCTATCCATACAGTGTAGTAACTGAGGAATCTCACCTCACAGAGCTCTAGCTCACCACAAACATTGACACAGGAACAGCTAAGTTTGATGCCAGGGCCATTAGCAGTACAAGACTGCCAAAGCATAGGTAGGAAGCACTTGTTAAGCACTTCTCAATTCTCATCACTTCTTATTATGTTTTGAAAAGAACTACTTACTCTCTAGATGATGTGGAACTGTTTTCCTCTTGCAAGTGTCTTCCCACAAATAAGTTGATGTATAAGAGTCTGCTTCCATAAACAATTAGATAAATTAATGTGACTCAAAGGCAAATGCTTTCAACAGGCTTGTTTTGGTATTTTAAACAAGTATTAAACCTATATTATTTACTTCCCTTTCTGCCTACAGCATTTTCTGTGTCTCATTTTGGTTTAGTCTCTGACCAAAACAAAAGCAACACTTGTCCACTCATTTTCCTTTCATGAAGATTTGTTCTCACAATAATTTTGTAAGGCCCTATTACTCTGAAATGTCTACCACAGATTTTATTTTTGACCAGCAACAAGTTTTTGAAGTGACTCTCCTGATTGTTCCCACATACCAGTGTTCTGATTCACATCATGAAGCAGTCTTATAGTGCATGAACTAGGCTCTTTTAAGATAAAATTCACTGAAAGATATGATCTAGGGATGTAATTTATATGCTCCATCTGCTAATTGGCTTTGTCCAAAGGAACGGACTAGAGATAGTCTGAAGCAAAATAGCTGAAAATAGAATAGCGTGAAATAAGAATAATCAGGTTTTTGGCACCAACAGCTTTGCTTTATGGAGCTGCCCCCACTGCATCTCTTCATGAAGAAGAGGGGAGAAGCAGCATGTATATGCCATTTATTTATGGTAGATAATAGCTTTTTATAGTGGTCAATAGAGGGTTGTGTTGAAAGCCATTTGTCAGACTGCACACATGCACATAAACTGGAGATGGGAATGGTTGCCTTTGGCTCTAACTGTTAAAAAACAGTTATCAATCTTCATCTAAGTCTTCAAGGAGCTGCTCTTGGTGAGCAATCAATATTGCATTTGCCACAATAGCTCATTTAATTATTTTCATCCTAAATATCCTGTCAGCAGGGAGAAAGTCTTCCTGATTTTAATTAATTTTGAGATCATTGGTTCTTTGCCTTTTCCTTTCCTGTGGTTACACACACAGACACAAATGCACAGACACACACTTTTAGCCTGCAGGCTATGTAAGATGTATGACAAGTCCTTGGTGAAAACGCTGCATATTACTGAAGTATACCTAGATGACATGCAGCTTTACTTTTAAAATTTTAACCATCAACTGCTGCAAATGAGCCCCTGGCACCTAAGCATAGTTGGGCAAAACAGTAAATTGAAAACCGTGTTTGCTGAATAGTTTTCAATTAAAGAGTCCTTAAATCAATAGGCAGTAGGAGATCACAGCCACAAGCCTGTTATAAGTTACAGAGAAACACAAAGACAGAAAATAGAAGTCAGAGAACCAGAAAATAGTAGCGGAAATGATGAACTTACGTTACATTTTAAAAACAAATACAAATCTTGGATTGATGGGCATCATTAACACCCAAAATGAAAATGGAGTAGGCCCTACAGTGCCATGCCATATTTCCTCTATGTTAAATACTAGAAAGAAACAAGACACAATGCAAATCTTTCAGTAAGGAGACTTAAAAATTTGTAAAGGACAAGCTCTTAACAGAAGTGCAAGAGAAAAGGTTTAGTCTAGATACCCTAAGAGAATAATGCATCTTATACGTGAGAAACCTTGCTTCCCATTCTGGGAGAAAATTGTTAACCCTGTTCATCCCTGCATTGTAAATTGGTGATTTGACTGCTCTCAGGGTCCCCAGGAAGAGCCTGGGAATCAGGAAATGGAACTCAAACAGACACAAACCCAGTTTTTCTCTTAGAAGAACATTCATGTTTCTATCTAAAAAGAGATGCCAATGAGGTAAAAAAAGATTACTTTAAACCAAAAGAAAAAACAGAATTGCCACTTGTCCTGTGTATAGAGCTACCAGTATTAGAGATATTAATACATAAGGAAAGTGGCCTTTTAAGAAAGAGAAAATTTCCATTAACAAACACTCAAGAAAAAATGTGAATAGCTGCAAAATTGTATAATTGGTGCTTGAAAGATTTTCAATGATATGTATAACCTTGTAATCTGATTTGTGCCACTTCCACCTTTTCAGGAAAAGGAGAGGAAAAAAAAACCTGCAGTAAGTAAGTTGACAAGCACACTAATGAAAACCGATTAAAATCTACATATATTCTAGAGTGGTTTAAAAACCTCTTCAGTCATAGCTCCACTGCCAGAGATGACATTTTATTTGCAACTAATAATAAAGCAGCTATATATGATCATTTTCATTTAACATGACATGGAATAATCATGAAGTTACTTAGTTTTATAACAAGAATGTAAGTCCAGAAGATGACAGTGCATCAGAAGCAAGGCAAAAACCACACATTTCATTTTAATGCCACTGTACAAGGGATAGTGTTTGCTGGATCAACCAATGTCAGAAAAGATACAGTATTGCTGAGGGGAAATTAGAGAAATATTAAAGGGATACAGAATATCTCTCATTAGCCTGTTTCTAGTTGCAGGGCCATCTTGACAAGAGTGGCTGCTCTATCTAGAGCAGCCAGTTTTACATGTTTTCCATCAATGATCTTAGCTTAGACCTTGGACGGTATTTCCATGCGCACCTCTTCATCACAAAATGCTTTTCTCCACTATCTTCCCCTGGAAATGGTATAAATTGCCTCTAGAATGAAGCCAGTCATTACTTTATCTAACCAAATGCAACTTAAATACATTTAGTTTAAATTTCAGAAGCAAGTGAAGTCAATTACTTTTTCTTTACAAAGTAAACAAAATAAGCATTTAATATTATTTCAGTTTGTTAAAATCCAAACAAAATTATCAGATTGGAATACTGGTAAAATATCATCACTGGATTCTCCTTGGATAAACTATACCTGCCTAACTAGCTATATATTAAAATTCTGAGAAAGCCACAATCTCTGCCACAATTCACTAAGCATTGTATAAACACAACAGAAAGAATTTAGAAAGTAGACTTTTGCTTGAAAAATAAAAGGTGGGAAAAAGAAACTCAGGAAGCAATGTGGTACTTCAGAGACAAATACAGTTCCTCTAGCAGACATTCCTCAGGGAAATAAACAGCAGCAGCAAGGCCAAGTCAAGAAAGCTCTCTGAGACGCAAAGCAAGATTGTAAAGTACTCTACCACTTGCTCACATTCCTCTGGGAACTGTTATCCTGCTCAAACAAATCCAACTCACTAAAACTGACAGTTGTGCACTGCTCTTTTTTCTTAAAGGATTAACATTAGGCAAAAAGTATGAAGTGAAAGTATCTTTCAACAGGCAAACTAACTGAGACACTACCTAATCACTGCTGCTAAAGGACAGAGTATACGCTGAGACTCCAGTCTATTTTTATTGCCTATGACTAGCACAAGAGATCTGCTAAGAGAATGTTTTTTCAAGCTGTTTTACATTGTTAAAAAGAAGAGAGGAAAAGAAAACTGAACCACCAAGTTATCTTTAGAGAGTAAATATATGGAAAGACTAAACACCTCTTAAAATACACATTTCTAAAGATTTCAGAGCCATTTGGATGTCCATAATACACATGTGGCTTTGTGTATGAATATTTTCCAAATGTACTGCCTTTTAAACCATTTGATCCTGGTGAACTGTAGCTTTACAGAACTAAAGAAAACCCTGATTCATCACAAAAAAAGGAGTCTTAAAAAACATTTCAGATAGAATTCATTTACCTAACTTTAGCCTTCTAAAAACCACCACGAGAGCTATGAATTAAAACCAGTCATTCATTTGGTTATCCTGAGTTTAGAGTGAGCCTAGACATTTAGCTTACATTGCATATACCCTACTTTCAGAGTAAGACTATGTCGAAAAACTTCAAACACTTCAAACTTTAAAACCTAAGGTCTGAACGGAAACCATATTCTCTAACTTCCATGATACAAATCAGACTTCATTATATAATTACAATAAGCTCTAATCCACACAGTTAACTCCAAGGAAGCAAACTGTTTCATTGGATAATACTGTACTAATTTTAAAAGTTAGACAGGATGGTTCACAGCTGCAGTGATCCACAAATATGGATTTCTGCCTCTGTTAAGCAAATTGCTCTCTCGGTAAACAGCAGCAGGTCCTCCATTTCTAAAAGGGTTAAAAATACGTGTTGCTTCTTTTAGACGGTGATTTCAGATGTACAAAAAAAAAAAAAACAGATCAAAAAATACTCCAAAGATACTACTGTGAACAAGCAACAGCTGAACACAGTACTTGTTTTCTTAATCCTGTCCACTCTTTGCTGTGAGAGGTGGGAAAGGGAACAGGAGATGTCCCATTTGGCATTTATCTAAAGTACCTGGATATAAATAAAACATTTTAAGTTAATTGTAATAGACCAGGCAAAACAGAAACCACACTTGTGCTTATTACTGTAATTCAAGCAGTAGAAGCTAAACTAAAATTTTTTGCCTCAAACACTTTGTTTTCCCATTTACTTCAAGACTATACAAAACAAAAAGAAGATGCAGGACGTATGTTAAGAAATGTAGAAGCTAATTAGATTTCTAAAAAGGAAGATGCAAAGCCCATTGAGACATCCTACCTTCGCTTATAATAATTTTCATTTTTAATAGGAGTTAGATAGAAGGTAGTATTTCACAGCCTTAGCATGTACAATGCCTCATCAGCTGTAAACTCATTCATGTTCCTTGCACCCACCCAAAGTATGACAGCAAGAAGCTTTTTCACGCTTCCTAAATGTATTTTACTGTCCTGACCTCCCCTATTCTAGAGCCAGCAGTTCAGGTTGTCCCCATCCTGTCCTGTAATTCAAAGCACTGCACAACATTCTACTGAGAAATTTTAGAAATATTTGGAAATTAGCACCTGTATAGAGGCTTGTTTCATTTGACATTCTTTCACGTTTACTTAAGCACACCTCCCTAGACCTTTTCTAGAAGGGACTTGCCACTAGGATCACATAGAAACCTAAATGTGAGAGGTAACTGTCTCAGGAAGGGGATACAGTACAGAGTCAAGGATGCTAAAGATCTTTGGAGCAACTGATTGAGTAAGATGCAAAAAGGTAAAGTGCAAGAGAAAAAAATTTTTCTCAGAGGCCGGCGCAGAGAATGAGTCCATCATCTCTGCTTGCAGTGCAAATGTGCTTGTCTGTCCAAATATAAACATCTGGCAGTTCATACTTTGCAATGGAAAAAAGAGGGAAGAAAACATACTCAGCAACCCCCCCAGATTACGTCTACTAGCTGAAAGACTACCAAAACAGTTAACCACTGAGGATAAGAAAAACAGAGTCATATGTATAACGTATAGAAAAGGAAGGAACCCTATCAATAACACAATTTAAATGGGTCCCAGCTATGCTAAGCAGAAAGTGTGATATCAACACACACACACAAATGGACAATAAATAACCTATAGAGCTCAAAAAAAGAAGAAAGGACTCAAGGAGATTATCTTACTACTTTACTAGTAGCTTCTCAGGGTGAGGTCAATCGAGATGCTCATATACCTAAACTTGTTTTAGCTACAGGTACAAATAAAGTGGCAGAATAAATTATTTTCAGATTAAAGAAAAGTCAAACTGGATAACTACACAAACATGCAACACTTGTGAAATACAAATGCATACAATGTGGTTATATCTAGCTTATCAACTTCACGGATAAATAACACAGATATTAAGCACTGCAAAAAAGATAATAAATTAAGCCATTCAAGTTCTTCCGAAACAATTACATAGGAGAAATTTTGTAAATCCAGATTACAATGGAAAAAACTTGCACTTTTCTAATTAAATGCATAATCATGGATGAAGATCCATGTTAGCAACGCTAAATGGCTTCTGCTTTAATGAGCCATTTGAAATGAAATGGTTGCCTGCAATTAGACATCTGCAGTCCAAGGACAGCAAGCCAACTATGTAGTCTGGCTGCCAGAATTACAGTTGCATTCCTCAGCAGGACAATGAGGAGAATGGATAATTGTAATTATAACATATACATCCCTTAGTGTTCTGTGGCTGAAAGAGTGTGAACAAGTGCTCTTAATACATTTAATTGCTGGCTGCTACTAAAGGGTTGTCAAAAAGAGAACCATTTTTAAAGTGCCTTCCAATTCCATTAAACATCACAAACCAAGGTCACTAACTGTCCACCTGAGGACTAATCTCCAAGGAAACTGCCTCTTAGACCCTGCAAATATCTAGTCACACAGGCTTGGTGTTCAAAAAGTTGCAAGCTGATACAAAAGCAAATTGAAGAAATGGGAGACAACAGAGACATCATTCTAGAGGATTTAGTACCTGCTGTAACTTCTCTACTCGCATTCACTTTGTAAAATCTCCTTGCAAGATTTTTCCACTAAAATTTGAACAAAGATCCTAAATACTTTTTTAGATGTGAGTATGACTATCTCTTTCCTTACACACTTAACATATCTCAACATTTCATATATCAAAATGTTTCCATTCCCTCACAGGTATAAGAGAAAAAAGGAATCGAACTTTATCTATTCAAACTCAGTGCAGAAATCATTGCTACGTTCTCAGACAGAATCCTTCTCTCACCTGGCCAAATCATAAATAAAGAAAAATATGATTTAATTACCTTCAGATTTTAGCTTTCACTGTGATTTTACTATAAGTTGTTCTGTAACAAGCAGCTACCTCAGCTGTTCTTCTCTGTGAAAACTCACTGATTTTTTTAAATATAATTCATTAATGGTACTAACAAATTAAGTAACAGCATCATGAAGAAATAAGTAAGAATTCTTCCAAGCTTATAGACATGCTATCATCTTCAAGTTATTAGGTAAGATTTCTTTAATGTAATTGCTTTCCTCCATTTTTATTTTCATCAGTTCCTAGACAAAGTTGAAACTGAGATTTTACACTTCTTGAATTGAATAGATTCAATTATCTATAGACATGCCACTTGACTAATTCATTGATTCCTCTTAAATACTTCTCTCAAGCTGACCTAAGCAACTTGCTGAATTTCTAAAATTTTAGAAACCATAGGAAAAGATATTTATTGTAATACTCAATATCATTACAGTGAACCTTTAGGCACCCAGACCTCCGAATGGAATCCACATGTCATGCAACTCTGTATGCAATGCACAGAAACAGAGACATTTCAGACCATGATTTATCTTAACTATCACTCCAGTTCAGCTAGCCAGTAGCAACTGCTCAGAACAGAAAGAAATCCTACTCTTTTTTAAGAGTTAAACACCTGAGAAAGTGTGGAACCCCCACAACACAGGCATCTAAAGCCTGGAAACCTTTCCTCCTCAGAAGGCCTCAGCCACTCATTTGTAAAGAGACAGACAACTCATTCCTTTTGACAATTTTGCCTCCATTTACCCAGGATATAGAGAAAACTCACGTCCTCCTTTGACTGGCAGATGGGAGGCCTGGTGGAGTGTAACAGAGTAGGTAAAAAATTACTAGATGTCTAGGTGTGGATGAAAAAATTAAGTTATTAGACTCTAGCCTCCTAAAAACATAAAATCAAAGTTTGCTTTCCAAGTGTTGTCTAGGAACAGTTGAGATACAGTCATTCTACTCTTGTCTGAAAACAACTGTGTTCCATGTAGATGAACACAAATAAAAGCTAAAGCAACATAAGAGAAAAAGCATTTAGTATTACAAGATTCTGGACATAAATATTAACATTTTCCAGGTCTTGCAATTTCACCTTTTTCTTCCTTCAGTTGAGAGAAGAAAATATGAGGAGGACATCTACAGCTTTGCAGGTCAAAAGCTAACTGGGCTTAAAAATGCCAAATGTAAAACACCAAGCTGGGCATAAAACACTAGAAATACTGAACATTTGCATAATTATATGTTCTCCTTAAACTTACTGTTCAAAAATGCCACAATAATTTCTGTATATTGACCATTTATTACCTTCAGCACTCTTATTAATTTTCACCAGTTAAAATCTCTTGTCTTCATTTGAAGGTGCTTCAGTCATCACTATAAACCACCTGTGATTCTCCTGCTGTCTACACAAGCAATTATGGATGTTTACGCTCTATGCTGTCATACTTCCTTATTTGTATGCTCATATGAACCTCATGTTTCTTACCAAAACACAGCTTCAACCAATTCATAAGGACATGATGCAGCTAGTTCTTTTTAAAGCATAAAAAATAAAGCACCACTTACAGAAGCTATCCCTTTTCATCAACTTTCATTAACTGCTGGAATATCACTGACATATTGCTACAAAGCAACCAACAGTGTATTTCTACATAGTTGTTCTTCATTTCCTATTAAAAGTGCAAAGCAGCCAAGCAGAACTATATTTAATGACGAGTGGATATCTTCTTTGGACATTGTTTTCATAAGGGGTTATTCAGCATACAACAGTTATTTCTTGAATCTGCCCATGGAGTAGAAAAGTGCTGTAATTAGTAAAGAAATTCTTTTCTTGTACTGGCTCAAAGTGTAATAGTTACTTCTGAGCAAAGCAGAATAAGAAAAACAATATCCTCAAAAATTAAAAGCTAAACAGATAGTGTGTGATTTCTTTTTTATTTCCCAGCATTCATTAGTCCTAATCAGAATGGAACAGAGGAGAAAAATTAAAATTCCAATATCCGATTGCAGTTTTGTCTGTATAAAGCTTTCTACTTTCCTAACATTAATTAAATATATTTTTCACATCTCAGATGGAAAAAAATATTACTGTGAAGATGTTTTTAACATGCTTATATTATTTTTTTACTGAAGTTGCTAATAGAACAACCCCAGCAAAGACTGAAATTTTCCTTTATATATCTGCCAGACACACAGGGTTTAACTCTGTTTTTAACTGTTCTCAAATTATTGGATAAACTTTCCTGATTACATAGTAGTGGAATTTTTCGTATTTACATTGTTAGACAAAAGAATGGAATTTTTGCTCTTCTATGAATAGTACTTAGAATTTAAAATGTATTTACATCTGTACCAGACAGCTGTCTAAAAATGCACTGAAAAAGGTAAATCATTTAATCATACAGAACTCTGGTCCAACAGAGGGGGTTGTTATATCCTTTGCTGAAAAAAAGCAGACAATCCAAACATATGCCATAGGAATGCATGAAATTAAACATTTATCCTTTTGAAAAGGATACTGCCAGGTGCATAGCTTCAGCTATCTATTTAATTTTTCAAAGCTCAAATCTATGACCAAAACCTACCAGTCTATTAAAAAACCCCTCGTTCTAAGATTCTGTTAGATATCCATTTCACATTTAGACATAATTATTCATAGTTTTGAATAACAGCTTTGTGCACTGTCTTAAGGGGTGTTGTGTCTATAGGGGATAGCTGAATTCTATTAGTAATTTCTAATTTAATGTTTATAACAAACTAAACAAATGAAAATTCCACATATTAATAATACATATTCTACACTAAAAATCTATCTGTACTGTCATAAAACCACTAGCTATACCCTTTTCTTCTTGTTTTCCACCTCTCCCAGGTAAAATTATATTTAAATATTTTATTTAGGGCTGTGGCAAAAATAATTTTTAAAAATCTTCTGAAAACTCATAAATTAACTAGTGGTTCCATTTCACAGCCTGTAGCACAAATGAAAGACAATCACAGAGAGTTTTATAAACATCTACAAAGAAAATATAATTTCAAATTCAGAGGTTGTTGACATTGGCAGACTTGTGCCTAAACAACCAGGTAGATGCTTGGACCTTATACATAGCTATAAGCCACATGCTAGTATACAGTAACCAGAGTTATTATACAGAACCGATTTCAGAAAAAAAATCCTAAAAAACAGAACATGCAGGTCTAGTTTTGTCAAGTCTCAATATTTTATTATCGCAGTCTGGAAATCCACCATTCTTTTAGCTTGTTTGCTCAAGTTATTCTGCCAAATATCAATTCTGATTTTTAAAAGTATGTTCCTCAGAAATATAGGGTAAAAACTGAGAATACACATACAATTTAAGATTACAAAAATGGACCCAAAATTCTAATATACATTAAAAATATAAATTAATTTCTACGAATAATCATCATTGGGTTTCAAATTTTTATTAAAGCACATTTTAAGTTTTAAAATGTGTATGCTTCAAATTGGCGTTATTTTGCCAATTTGCCAACCTTTACTCCTCTCCTCTCTGATTTCAGCCATTGCCAGGTTCTTTAGGACAAAGTAAGTCATTACTTTAGTGATAAAATTATTGTGAGGTTATACATATACACTGTTCCTCTCTGAACATAACAAATCTGATCCTGCAAAGGCAGATTTCTTCAAATCATGGCATGCAGGAAAGCAGTCCAGTCCTATTCAAAGTCAGTTTCTGAAAATTCCAGTTTCAGATATATTTTTGAGACTGCATCTATAGATCACGTCTGTACAGTCATTTTTATACCACCTTTCTAGATCTCTGTGATTCAATTTTATATTCATCAATCACATACTGAAGGTGGTTACAAGTTCACAGCAAGCAAGGGAGTTGGATGGCACATGTTATGAATATCAAAGAAATTAGTTTCATAATCAATGGGGATTAAACTGTAAGTCAAATAAATCAAGGAGAAAAATACGCTAATTAATTTTTGTGTGTTTAGGCTCATGGGTGGTGGGCGGTATTTTCATTAACAAACAAAACCCAGATTTTAAAGCGAGGCATGGCCCTTCTGACCATTAACTGCTATATGAAATATCATAAATTAAGCAATAAACAGTAATAGAAGGTATGGAGTTTCTTTTTATGTACAGAAATGGTATTTAACTCTTATTTCTAAATGTTCTGAACTTTTAAATACATATCTCTAGTGGTTAACAGCCCATAAGAAACTAATTATTCCTCAATATTTGTAGCATAGATAAACAATTACAGCACCATTACTATCAGTTACAGCAAATTTGCCAAGGACTGAAACTATAGTTGGTATGTATGATAGTTATACATGCCATCTCTGAGTCAGTATTAGGACCATTTGCAAGACTGTGAGTGAACATATAAAGAAATACTAACACTGAACATCTGATAGCTGTTAGGAAATGCACAATACTATAAAAAGGATATTTTTGAGTCAGAAGAGACTAGAACAGATCTATGTACATGGAGGAATATTGAAAACACTAGCACGAATGCTTAACTGAGCCAATGATAGCTTGCATATATTCTGCTAAGGCTTTAGGTTTTAATTTTTGTTGTTGTTGTTGGGTTGGGTTTTTTTTTTGTTTTTTTTTTTTTTTTTAACTGGTTTGGTTTTTGTGGGGGGAAAAAGACAGTTTTACAGTATAAACATTTAACATCTAAGTAATCAATCTCTCTCTGCACTTCTAGCCCACTTCTCTCTTTCAACATACTATAATAGCAATGTTTAAGAAATAGCCATCAATGTACACAGTGGTAAAGTAAGTTTTAATGGCTTTGTATATAAACATTAAAAATATCTGGCATAACTTTTCAAAACACAAAAAAAGAAGAAAAAGGAGAAAATATGGATGAACACTCTTAGCCAGCTCTTATGTGATCAGCCATCGGGAGGTAGGCTGAAGAGTGAAAGGACAACAGCAGTGGAGGGGAATATGTTAGAAAAGGGGACTCCACATTTTTCCAGCTGTGATACTAGGATAGAGGTTTCACAAATATGAAAGTCCTAGATGAAAAGAGGAAAAGAAGAGAAGCCTGGCTGAATACCTCACTGAGGAAATGGCTGCCTCATCAGTCTTGACTTCCTGAGAATTCACACAGGAGAGATGCCCTAACTGTATTTAAAAAATTCAGGGACAGCTGTTACTGGCTCACACACCACTTAATCACTTAGGAGACACAAATCCATACAAAACAAGGCTTCCTTACCACTAGTGCTCAAGGTACTACTTATATTATTCTAACAATGGAATGAAAGTAGCCAGGTTCACACTACTGGCAGCAAAGAGTACATCCATTGTATTACTTCAGTGCCAACTCATAATGGCCTAAGTAGAACATAAGAAATACAGCAATTTTCTGTGTTATTTTTGGAATTCAGAAGCGCATTTACATATAGCCAGAAGTACAATGGTTCATAAAATCTAAAACTTGCTGTAGGGCAAAGAAAGTTCAGTTCATGCAAAATTCAAGCTGTGAATATATATAGTGACAAATACACACTAGTCAATGCTTTTTCCACTATGGGCAATTCTCTCTCTGAACTTCCACCAAGAATTATTTAAGCTCAATATGGTCATAAAAAAAATTCGCTTTCAGTATAATAAACATTTATAAATTATATGCTGTGTTTTCAGTTTCAGGATGGACAAGGTTATAAGGATTCTCTTCTGTTGGTATTTTAATTACAAAAAGAATATTCTTCCCCAAGATGATTAAAATACTTTCATATGCTTTTCCAAGTATTTTTAATACTGCATGATTCTCTTTTACCTAAAATATCACCAGTGAGAAGAAAATAATTCCTCAGTGAGAATGTATTTTAATGCTTCATTAACAAAAGTTCTCTCTCAGACTTCTTTGTCTGTTTGGGCCTTTATTCCTATTAGTATTATTATTAATAATACTTAGATATGGGTTTCCTGTGAGAATTTTTGCTCATTCAGACGAAAGGGAGTCACTGAGACATTAGCAACTTATTTCAATGACTGGTGATCCTGGTCCAAACTCAGATCATCTCTGGTGTTCTATTAACTTCCATGGGGATATCTACCGTGGCAGTCAGAACAATATTGCTAAGAGGGCAACACACTAGAGGAACTGCCTACAACAGAATTCTATCACTCCTAGCTGCCAATCGACCAGCAGAGAGTGTAAAGTTAACTCTCAGTCTGGTTTATTCCTTTATCTTCTCTTTATCTCATGAGAAACATCTGCTTTTTTTAACAATTCCCTCTTGTTTGTAGAGAACAGAAATCTGAAGAAAAGCCAAAGCAATTACTGGTAATATAAGCGTTTAAATCCAAAAACACAGTAAAATTCTCTCTCAGCTCTCCAAAGAGGAATAGTATATGTGCTATATCAGAATGGTTTTATCTTTAATACCTTTGCTTAAGTGTATGAAGGTAGGTTCATGCAATGCAGTACTAAGTGAATGCTTAGAACTTAAATCTTCCAGTGTTCTAGCCATTTTCTGAAATACCAGTGTGTAGAAAAGAGAACAGATCATCTCAGTTTCATGAGCATCATCTGATTTAAAAAAAAAAAATCAATAAACAAAGAGAAATCAAATCAGTAATCTCCCAAAAAGGAAGATACATTTTTCAAATAAAGCAGCTTAAATAGTAAATTCACTCTAGTTAATTCTTTATTTAGGGATTTTTCCTAAGTTTCATCAAGCCATTGTGAAAACACAGCTTTCACTTCTACATCCTGGATCCACACTGATGGGTATTTAATTGATATCCATTAGAGTTCCATGAATGATTGTTGCTGTATGGTCATTTAAGTACAAATTATTTTACTTCTCTGCACACTGTTTATATTTATCAGATAGACATATAAGTAGTTTATCTACAAATCAGATATCCCCAAATTATTCCAATTTCTCTAAAGTAAAATCACTAGCTTTCACAACAACCAAAAGCTAAGACTGTGGTCATAAAGCCAGCAGTAATGTAACTGAAGATTTACTTCTAGTAAGAAGTTTATTGGCTACTGAATATTTTTCTTTGTGAAAATAGTTCACCTCTACTACCTGCAGTGCTACAAGAAATCATTGAATCAACACTGTCAAAGAGCCAGATATTACTAGCTCAGCACAGACGATACTGCTCAAAAACCTACTCCAAGTATTCAAATCGCATTTTTTAACATAGGTATAGCTTGAAGAAAGATTTTTTACTTCTTGCTTTGCTTTAGAAGTGTATACAGTAACCTGTTGCTGGAAGTAAATTGTTTATTTATAGTATGGAAAATAGTTTGTTAACTAGAAAACCATTTTGTGTCTGAGGCAATATGCATTTTTCCTTAAAAACAGAAGACAAGTAGATGTATTTTATTAGATTTTTTTAATGTGGATTTGTACTGTAAAGAACGATACACTTATTCTAGAGTAAGTGTCTTGTCAAAAATGTATCAAAATTTTGCTATATACAAATCCTCAAGTCATTCTTCAAATGCATGGTAATTGATTATCTTTATTAGTTTTTAAACTTAGTTTGCCTGGATAAAAAAATAATTGAGCTCTTTCAAAATGTCATGTGCAGCATTCAGCCCTGTCACTTCCATGTCTTATGATTTTCAGGTTATTTTGAAAATGAACCTACTGGCCCTCAAAAGAGATACTGAAATACTGTAGTATTTCATAATTCTGAATTGTAAAAGCAAAGCTAGTGTAAGATCTACACTTAACATTACTGTTACAGTGTAATAATAAAGAAAAGATGGCTCAGTTAGGAAAAGCCACCATAGAAGCACAGAGTTACTGCTCTTCTCTGGCCTCAAGTTGCACCAGGGGAGGTTTAGATTGGATATTAGGAAAAATTTCTTCACCAAAAGGGTTGTCAAGCATTGGAACAGGCTGCCCAGAGAAATGGTGGAGTCACCATCCCTGGAGGTATTTACAAGAAGTGTAGAAGTGGTGCTTAGGGACATGCTTTAGTGGTGGACTTGGCAGCGTTAGGTTAATGGTTGGACTCGATGATCTTAAAGGTCCTTTCCAACCTAAATGATTCTATGATTCTATAACACAATTTGATTAGACTTTAGAATTTAGTATACCTGTGATTGTTTAATTTTTAGAAAGGAGATTTCTCACATCAGATTTTAAGACAACTGAATGGTTTAGACTGGCTATAAGGAAGAAATTCTTTACGGTGAGGGTGGTGAGACACTGGTACAGATTGCCCAGAGAAGCTGTGGATGCCCCATCATTGGAAGTGCTCAAGATCAGGTTGGACTGTGCTTTGAGCAACCTGATCTAGTGAGAGATGTCTCTGCCTATGGCAGCGGGGTTGGATTAGATGGTTTTGAACGTCCCTTCCTAATCATTTGATGATTCTATGATTCTATAGATTTATGTTTATTAAAGTCTCATGATGTACCTTTTTTGTTGCTCTAGATACAAGCCCTCCCTTGCTACACATATTTCTGAAAACTACAGATTCTTAATCATAATGTTCCCTACATTGTAAATCAAGGAAAATCATTCTGATTTTACAATAAAATTTCAGATAGCAATTCATGGGTAGGTTTCATAAAGAAACCAGGGCAGCAAGTTTAGCATGGTGTACAATGGATAGAGATAATCTATTCCAGTCACTCTGGACAACATCTACCTTTCCGTATTGTTTGATGCATGCAGATTGTTTATGTCTTTCCCTCCAAGCATCTTTTACTGAATGATAGAATGGAAAATTTTTGCAGAATAGCAGTTCCTAGTAAAGTAGGGCTTTTGTTCTTGTATTTGAGAGTAAAAACAGGAAAGCTATTTGTCTGGTCAGAAATATCAGCAGAAGAGTGAGGACAGTTAGCACTACAAAGAAAAACCTCTTCATCAGATTTTTTTTTTTCATTTTTGGAAATAATGTATCTGCTCACAGTACACTTTAAACACTAATAATTTTTACCAGGTGTCAGAAGCAACATTAATGCATTTATCCTTCTAAAAGCTTAATCATAAAGTTTTTTTGTGATTAATTAAGACCTTTATAGCAGAACCATATATTAGAACTATCCAGGAAATACTAAATGTTTGGAAACACAAATGGATACCAGAAGATACTGAAATGATACTGAAGACAGGGTGACATTTATGGATGGCAAAACTGAATAAAACAATTTCATGTATTATGCAATATCTATTCAGGCACACTAGTGAAAATCCAGCCGAAATCAGTAACTAAACCTGAACTGAAAAACATAATACTTTAATGAATTAAACCTTTTTCTAACAACAAAGAAGTACCTGCCCAAGTCATACCAAAACAGCTTGAACTTGATTATGGAATGAAAATAAAGACCATAGCCATCATGGTGGAGACAATGACTCTAGGAGGAAAGTCAATGGACTATTAAATAGGAAATCATCTGTTTTCAGATTTCACTTCACCACTATTACATTCCTCCAGTGAGCCATTATCTGGTAGAGAGGGCCTTAATTTTCTGGCAGAAAATTTCCATGTATTTAGCGTAGCTATTCATATCATAATGTGCAATCACCTCCTCATAAGAAATTCCAACTAAAATGTATGCTTTCCCAGCATGGTACCTCCATTAGTACATCCAACTGCCTAGTGAACTCAAAAGGCTTAATGTTATTCCATTACTGGCTGTTGAAGGTCTCATTATCTAATCTTGGCCTACCTGATGGCTCATACTTACTCAGAAAAAAATTTTTCTCCCCTAGTTTCTATTCCCACAGGGCACTACTCCACTGGAATAAGTCATAAACAGATATAGATAAATAATATTATCTTACTAGTTAGAGACCTCTAGGTCACATGAATTGTTGGACTAGTACTGAAGTGTATTTTTTTTCCTTTTTTTTTTTTTTTAAAAAAAAACAACCCTCAGATTCTTGCTGTTGTCTAGATAATGAGAAGACGACATACTGAAAGAGTAGCATCACAGTAAATTGGCCTGTGGAGATTTGGCTTACTAGCTTCTGCAGTGCAGCCTCTAGCTAATCTGAAAATGCTGTGGAACCTCATAAACATTTTTAGTACTTTACACAATTAGGATCTTATCAAAAGAAATGACAAAGAAAGCTTTGTCTACTTTTCTGACATACAGGACTGCTATATCTATTTAAAGAGTTTAAAACTCCTTCCTCCCTCTCTCCATCTCTGGCAAGCACTAAACTGTTTGAGTTTACAGAGTGCAACATGAGAAGAGATAATTTTGTCAAGTCTCTACAAAATATGCGTAGGTTGGTTTGGACAGATAAGGAGTGAGAGTCTTCACCAAATGTCATCAGGAAGAAAGCAGTGTAGAGTGCTATAGTTTCTGATATGGTTATTAACTTTGCTACCTAAGTCCAGTCCAACCAGATTAATTGTTAGAAAGTTCCTTCACGTGGTAAAATCTGCAAGAGTCCACAGCAATTAAAACAGAATACACTGCTGGAAAAATTGAGACAGTACTGACAACTGACATTCTGGGACCAGCCTTGAAAGCAGCAATTTTCTTGTGTTTTAGGGAAACACGAAACAACTGATCTTATTTACTTACAACTTCTACTGTATTGTTAATGCATTTTTAGCTAGTTTAACAAAATATGTCATCTTGGTGTGTATGTAGTCACTGATTCAAGATAGGGCACCAAAGTAATATAGTCCGTATTAAAGAATACATATCAGAGCTACAGGCAAGACAGATTAGAACTGCAAACACATCATCAAAAGTCAAAGAACAATATAATAAAAACCGGGGGGGGGTGGGGGTGGGGGTGGGGGGGAATGGGCGGGGGGCGATGGGCGACGACACGGACCTGTATGTGCAAAACCCACCTACATCAGAAAGGAATCATTTCACCTAAGTTCCGCCATTTAAAATTGGCCAGCCAATCATCTAGGCTTTCTATAGACACATCTTCAGTAGTACAGTCCATGCAGCTTTTTTAGGACAGATTTCTGCATTCGTCTTCTACTAACTGCAAAGGAAATACAGGCAATTACTAGACATCTGAACTTTACTCAGATTAAATTAGGAAACGTGAATTCCACACATACTGTTTAGGCATCTTCTTCATAAGGAGGTATGTACTACAGTTCACTCTGAAGCACAGGCAAAGGGTATTAAACTTGTTGTCTGGGCAGTTTATCTGCAAACATAAATAAATGAAGCCTAAGACATGGCCACCACCATGAAAGACTATGTCTGAATATGCCAAGCCACTGCTGGATGATTTAGCAGACCATTAGCCATTCCTGGAAAGCCTCTATGTGGTTTGCCGCCAAGCTTTCTGCAAAGTTGCCTGTTCAACAGCTGCATGGAAAGGAGACAGGCAGGTTAACCACCATGCCTATGACTGTACAGTGTAGACAAACTCAATTCATGATTCTCCTTACATTAAAACAGAGCAAATCAGCCAAGTTCAGAACAGAACATGGAATTACAAGGCTTCTCACTGTTTCTTTTTATGGTGTACTCCTCATTTTAAATATTGGACCCTTTTAAATTCTCAGTACTTTTAAAGTTTATTTGTCTGGTACATAATTATGTCTATGTGTCTGTAGAAATGAAATGATCAGCAACTTTGTCTATCTTACAAAGATGACCAACATGTCTTAAAAACGTCCAACAAAAGCACATTTTAGTGTCTTCCAGGAGAGATGTAACCATCACAATACCATTTCTTTTACTGAATTAATTCACTAAGTGTTTTGATATCAACCTTAGTCTGATAATATCATGATTGATGTATTCTAACACATCTTCTGTGGTTGTAGAAGCTTAAAAAATTCTATTTGAGACCACACTACATTTAATGAAGTTTTGTTGTAATCTGAAAAATTCAAATGCCTGTTAGGATTAAAATACAAGCAAATCAGGAAGTGATGCAGATGCTTCTCCCAAAACAGAAGGGTGATTTCTAGAAGAACTGATACTCCAGTTTACCAACTATATGATGCCTGTGTGATTAAGCTACAACTCTTCTTTAGGAATATGAGTACAACTTTCAATTTCATGGCTCTAACTGCTCTTGCTTTTGGAGAGGTCAAACAGTGCTCTACAGAGCTACTGGAGATTAATCTGTCAGAGGACAGCCACGAGTAGTTGTTGTATATAAATTAAAGATCATAAGATAATTCAAGTTGAAGGGACCTTAGGACTTCCTTAGTCCAACCCCTTGCTCAAAGTGATGTGACTTCTGAGGTCAGACCATGTTGCTCAGAACTTTATCAGGTCTTGAAAACCTGCAAGGATGGAAACTACACAACCTCTCTGAGCAATCTGTTCCACTGCTTTACTTTCCTCATGGTGAAAAAATTTCTCCTCATATCCAGTCCAAACCTCTCTTCTTTTAGTTTATGCTGTTGCTTTTACGCTCACACCACGCACTGCTGGGAATAGCTCGGCTCTGTCTTCTTGATAACCTCCTTGCAGATGTTGGGGGGTTGCTGTTAGGTCCTCACAAGGCCTTCTTTTCCCCAGGCTAGTTCCCTCAGCCTCTCCTCATAGTGCAAGTGCTCCCGTCCCTCAGCCCTGACAATTTTGGTGGCCCTCCGCTGAACCTGCTCCAGTTTATCAAGGTCTTTCTATACAAAGAAGTTACTGTATATGTTCTGTTCATGCTTCCGAATGTAACATTTGAAATGCTTCAATCTTCTGTTTGAGTCCTGAAGCATTTTGGTCAACGCCCTATTATCTCCAGGAAAAAGTAATTGCATTCTTTATTGGTTTTATGTGCTACTCCTTCCAACCATATAAGTCAAAGAAAACACAGCTTAGAGAAAGAGGGAGGACGACCACCGACCTAAATAACACTCTAAGAATCCATTTTTAAGGGGTTAAAGTCACATTAAGGAAGCCTAACTGACCACATCATACCATGATGTGCAATGGGTCGCTCCCAGTGATACTTCTATCACACACACACAAAAAATTTAAAAATGCTAATAGTAAAAAAAGAAAAACAAAACAAAACAAAACCAGTAACTTTTTACACTATTAGAAAGTCTTAAATGAAAACATTTTCAAAATTTTCCATACATCTTACTTGAACTGCACTCGGCTGAATCTTAATCACCCACCTGTAATAATGCAAACTTCTTCGAAAATTAGGTACTGCATTTCAAAATTATCACAACTTATGGAATACAAAGAAAACAATACTTCAGCAGTTCTGGAAAGTTGAACACATCTCTGCAAATGAAGAGATAGCAACACATCTTCTCAGGGAACAGCTCACTCTTTAGGAGCAAATCATTAGTAAATCTTGTGTTAGATCTGGTTGGCTAGTTGTTGCTAATTTATATTCCCAGAAAAGCCCTCCAGTATTCTTCTGTAACAACTATAATACCTAGTGTTCAGACAGTAAAGATTCTCTCCTGATAGTGCTTTACCTCCCACTGCTCTACTGATGGACTTTCTCCCTTGCTCTTACATGTAAATCAACAGAGGTCCCTGACATTCTGATTTTACCAACAACATTAAATAAACTTCATATAGATCATCTAAACGTTTTGATTCCCAAGATTATTCTGACCACAAGTAAAAGGAACATATGCTAGTATCCACAAGATAAAGAAAAGCAAACACTAATATATATAAAAATTTGAAAATCTGCTTGCAATTTTTACTCCTGGAATCCCCCCTCCCTTGCCTGATCTTTCATTCATCAATACATTTTTACTCAAGCATCATCCTTATGAGTTTCTTGATTCACAGCTTTTTGAAAGGAGTGTGATATTTGCCTCAGAGAACTGCTAGCAATGATGCAAAAGCTAACAAAACTCACTGATTTTCTACCAATTTATTTTTCCTGAATTTTATTATGCCCAAGCTAAACTTCAGTATATATACACTTTAATAAAGTGTTTCACATTTTACAGTTTCACTTTATTCCTCTTTCATTTTATATTTCCAAGTATATCCCATATGAGGTTTTTTTAGGAATGAACCTTAAATGATAATCTGATCTCATCAAATTCAGAGTAACTTCAATGAAATCGACAGGTACCTTTATCTTTAACCTAATACAGATGATTTCATTAAATGAACACACACACACTTTATCTGGGTGCAGATTTTTCTGTCTTTCTCCAGGCAAATTGTAATCACTAAACCCACTACAATGTCATTCAGTATTCTACAACCATGTCTAAAAGACAGAATCAGCACTGACTTCTTTTTACATTAATAGATTTAAAAACATGTCCTTATAAATGCTTATAAATGTTAATATTTGTTCATAACCAAAGTAAACCTGAGCTTTATGTTCAGCCTTGCAAAACTACATATAAAGCTCCTTATGTTGCAATTTATAAACAAAGCCAATAAAAATTTGCTTTATATGACACAGCTGTGCTTAAGACCTTATGACTTCATTTAAAGAGAACTTCTTTCAAGATCTTCACATTTAAACCCCTTTAAATCATTTAAAAACAATTTCCTAGCATTGCTGGTGTCTGATGCTAATCAATGACCTTTATCTAAGACAAGCATTTAGTCAATGTATAGGCCAAATGTGGAACAGTAAAGTCAAAGAGACCTAAGCATGTTCAATGCTAAAAGAAGCACAGAGACAATACTCTCTGATGCAACTTGATATAAATTTCAATAAAAGGTATATTTCTTTTTCTTTGTATATTTAGGTTTTTCATTTAGAATTCTGTCTCAGGACTAAACCAAACAAATGAAGATGGAGAACCCTACTTGTATTAACATTAGTAGAAGAATATTCAATTTTAAAGAAAAGGTTTGTGTTATTATTCTCCTTGTTAACTGCAAAACTGTGGCAAATCTAAGCATTTACTAATCAAAATCATTAAGCACATCTTTGCTTTGTATAAATATATGAAGACGTAACTGTGCCAAAGAACAAAGAACCCTTTCTAATTGCTGCTGACACTGATGACACTAAACTGGGTGATAGAGGGCATATCAGAAGGGAAAGCTGTCTTACAGAGAGACCTGGATAGGCTAGCAAGAACTGCATGCAGTTTAACAAAGACAAGTGCAAAGACGACATCACCAAAGAGCACAGTACAGACTAGGATCTGTGTGGCTGGGGAGCAGCCTTGCTGAAAGGACTTGGGGGTCCTGGTGGACAGCAAGCTGAGTATGAGTCATCTGTGAGCCACTGCAGCAACAAAGGAAAGTCGGATGCTGGGCTGCATCCACAGGGACATTACTAACAGAGATACAGATGTGATCATCCCGCTCTACTCAGCGCTTGTCAGGCCATACCTGTAGTACTCTGTCCCCACAATTCAAAAAAGACACAACACACTGGAGAGGGTCCAAAACACCACCACAAAGATGATCAAAGGGCTGGAAAACCTGACCTCTGAGGAAAGACTGAAGCAGCTAGGTCTTTTCTCCCTGGAGAAGAGAAGGCTCAGGGGGGACCTCATCACCGTACTCCAGTTCTTAAAGGGCAGCTACAAAGAGGACGGAGGCTCTCTTTTCGCAAGGAGCCACATGAGGCGGACAAAGGGCAATGGATACAAGGTACACTGGAAGAGGTTTTATCTCAATAAAGAAATTTTTTACAGTGAGAAGAATCACTGGAACAATCTCCCCAGGGACATAGTGGAGTTCTCATCACTGGAGGTTCTCAAGACAACTGGACATGGTGCAAGATAATCTTATCTTGGCTCCGTTTCCCACAAAAGGTTGGACAAGATGATCTTTCAAGGTGCCCTCCAACCTGGGCTGTTCTATGATGCTATGAAATCTACCACTGGCAAAAAGGTGTCTACAGGTATGCCAGTTTTCCCCAAGGAGTCCAGGACAGTCTAGTCAGGAAATTTTGTGGACATCACCTTCTAAATTAGTCTAGCAACTTCATGAAATAACTGGCCAGCAGTCCTCCAGCTGCTAGCTTTATGTTCCCTAGCTTCAATTCTAGATACAGTACTCCAAAACTACCTGCTCAGGAAGAACTCCTACTTCCAGCATTCATGTTAACATGAATCACACTGTGTGAAGCACCCTAGGGACTATGACAGAAATTATGAGCACTGTAACAAAAAAGGGGTGGTTTTTTCAGTCTCAAAATGAATAAATGAAAAAAAATAGTTTCTTTTCAGCAATCTTGCAGACAAGAGTATTACTTCAGATACAGAGTTATTTTTATTTGGAGTCTAACTACAATCTTACTCAAGCTTTGGAATTACATCAGAATAACTGTCCTGTATTTTAAGCAAATAGAAGGCTAAGAAATCCAAAATAGCCTAAGCTAATATTGTTTATCTTTTATGTAAACAACATTGAGAACAATCATATCATCAGGCATACACAATTTGCAAAGTGGTATTTTCTGAACTATGTCATTTGTCATTATAAGACTGAAAAAGGATTGCCCCTTGTGCTCGGAGGTACCTTGAAATTCTCAGTCTTCACTCAAAATAAGAGTGAACGAGTGTAACAAAGTAACTTACATAAAACCATTTTTTTTTTAACAAGTGACCTTTGAAGACCCATTTAAACAAATTATATACTTCATGTTAAGTGCCAAAGTAGTCCAGCTGACTTCAACAGGACTAACAACAAGCTTTGTATTGCTTTTTAAGCAAGAAAGCACACTGAATATTTTGTTGAACTGAGGCCTCAATCAACAGCTCAATAAACAGATTGAATAATGCATCCATTGCTATATATGACAAAAAAAGATAAAATTAGATTTTGCTTTTATAAACAGTATTGAGACAAATTACATGCACAGAATATCGTTTACAAAATAATACTTTCCTAGTGATATTTCACTACTAGGCTTGAATAAATGATTCTATAGTATCAAAATAAGGATTTTTTTAAAAGTTTAATATTTATTTCCAGGACATTACATAGCCTCTCATTATCTGAAGTAGGATACAGCCCTATCTCTGCTATTAACATACTATTCATATACTCAGGCCTTGGGAAGTGGGAGTGTGAAGAGTATAAAAACTGTAATATCCAAAATCTCTGTTTCACAGCCTCATGATACTTAATTCTTTTTAGTGCATTCAGTATGTTATTTTTTCACTTATTTCCTATGCTGAATGTGGCTTGGGACAGCAGAGCCCTCAGAAAGAAAAATATATAAATATATAATAATTAAAGCACATATTAATTTTGTTTCCAGCCTGACATAAAGGTATTCACACGCAGATTCAGGTTGATGCTTGAATTTTCTTACGCACTGTTTAATAGCTCTGTATGTGTGCTTGGGGCGACTGTATTCCCACTAGACTGTTTAAGGGGAAATATATTCACTGCTACAATTCTAGTTAGATACTTGATTAAGCAGCCTAAATGCAGGCATATAGCACCATTTGAAATATTCAAGGATACGCAAAATGGGCAGCCTTGACTTTGAACTTATAGGAGACCTGTGGTCTTCTGGAGGGGCAAGTGGAGGCCAGGCACAATATCCTGGGGTATCTGGAAAGCACTCAAATTGAGTCCATGATGTTCTGGACAGGAAATAGAGTTATCCCTTAGGAAAATGAAATTAAGCAGTAACTATGCATCTGATCTGGACGAAAGTCCCTGTGAAGTCTACATGTACTACATGAACCCATTTAAAATTAGAAATTAGTGTGCTGCAGCCTAAGGAGATAAGCAAAAAAAGATTTATAGGGAGAAGTAATATCTTTTATTAGACAAATCTATATACATCTGGAAATGGAAAAAAATAGAAAAACGTTCAATCACATACCCCTTCAGGTCTTTAGCAGAGAGGATGGTATGCCCAGAAGCTTGTTTACTTCTACCAGCTATGTCAACTGGTCTAGTAATTAGTAAGTATTAATTAGTAACAGAAAGAAATAACACATTCTTGTTTTTCATAAATCAGAAGTATATAATGAATGAAGGCAGACAGAGCTTACCAAGCTATGCCCAAATTAACCACCTGAATATTCAGAGACAAATATTTACATGTGATTTTCACTCTTTTTCACTCCATTACAGTATGTCGTATTTAATACGTCATAAAAAAAAAAAAAATCAACTCTTCAGTTCACCTGCATTACCATATCTAAGCCTAGCATGCATGTAGGAAACTAAAGGTTAGCCAAATTACACACATACACTGATTTCCAAAGGACCAGGATTTTACCCAGAACATACTTTTAAACCTCATTATTGAGTTGAGTACATACCAGCCCTAACAGGCAGTGCCACTGTGAAACTGATGAGCACACAATAAGAGATAAATTGATGGTCCCTTCTCTCCACAAACTGAATGATTTACATTGCTGCTTAACCTAGCATGGCTACACTGTCACCATTCCACATCCTACAACTGTAGCCATAATGATTGCTAGAGTTGTTCATTCCTGCAAATAAGTCTGCTGATTTCCAGCTTTAATTGATTATGCTGCTCCTAAAGACAACATTCTTTAATAACAGCAAAGGAACAGAATAAAAGTAATCTTGCTTTTGGTTCACTTTTCCTGAAAAGTTACAATAAATACAGTGTATAAATGAACTATTAAACCGAATTTCAGAATGCTTATCCTAAGAAAACTATCTGCTTTGACAGATTATGGTTACAGTCATCAGACTTTAAATTTCATACAGTGCAGACACTTGCATATTTCCTGAGTAAAGACACTTAAATTCCTATTTCAAAAAACAGGTTGCACAAGCTCTGCCGTTCCCTACTTGCTGTTCCCTCTATTACTTTGTAAAGATGTAGCAGGAGAGTTCTAACATGAAAGCATTATATAAATCTATGTTAATCTTACTATATTTATAAATATATGCATACATCCTCAGACCACATCTGGAAGAATTCTATGCAATCTTCCATAGGAGAGAAGCTGCAATTTCTGCTAAATGCTATACAACCCTTGGGCGTATCTTTCCTTCAGGATAGGATCAAAATTTCTGATAGATCCTGTCTCCTAAAATACCAAGAAAGACTACATACAGGAGTCAAATATTTAATAATGCAATTAATTCTCAAAATAGCTGACATATCATTGCAAAAACATCTTACAGCATGAAATCCTGCATAGTCCCTAAACTCATGAAGTTAACTGTGCCTAGGGGAGATTCCTAGCTTGTAATGCAGTAATAAGTAATTGTTTAGTATTTCCTTTGAAGTACACATTTGCTGTCACACTGTTTTACTAAACACATCTCATCAGCAAATCCAGAAAATTTCTTTTGCTAAAGGGATAATTATAAAGCTGTCTACATAACAAGCTATCCTCTTTGAAGCTCTAAATCAGAATCTGAGGCTGTATTTCTGTAATGAATACTTCTTTTAATTTTTATGGATCTCTTCATCCTCAGGAACCTTAACAGCACCTTTTTCTCATCAAATCTTTCTGTCCAGTCACAATGCCTGCTAGCAGTTACTAAATTATTATTTAACTAGCTATCTCAAATATAACTGTTATTTCCATATTGTTACTGTAGAGATAAGAAATTGCATTTTCACAAATATCCTTTTACTGTTAACAGAACTAAATGACTAATTTGTAACAAGCTATTCAACAAATCGGAAGTCTTATCTTCTATAAAATAACTTCATTGCTAAATTAAAGAGATTACCACTTCAAATCAAGAACATAAACAAGTATGAAATAATTTATTACTTTAAAAAAAAAATCAAAGCATACTCTAAGGAATTAGCAGGATGTAAAGCAGCTGTAGATTCTGTTATCACCGCTAGATAAGCACTTAAACTTCATTAAAGCACTAATTGAACAAGCTTAAAAATACCATACTTGCAATGAATGTATTCTTTTTTACCCCCAAGTAACTATAAAAGTCTATTTGCCTAAAGGAAAACAAATTTTAGAACTTTCTATCTCAGTGCAGAATTTGTACCTGGTGTAATAACCTCACTATCTATATCGGTTTGTACAGTCATTGAAAATCCTAACATCAAGGATAAATAAAGTAAGTCAAACTCCAGAAATGTGCTGAAAGAAAACCCTGGATGACACCATAATTTTTTTGCTTCCTTTGGGAGGAAAGGAAAGCGGTGAATTTTGGAGAACACTGCACAAGAAACTAAGAAGTTGAGGTAAAGAACAAAATCAGATTAAAAAATAAACTGAACTAAATATATAAAATACTAATGTTGCTAATAGCCTATATTTCCAGTTTTGCATCTCCCCGATTTCTTGAGTCAGTAATTAAGAGCTTAATTCTAACACTGTTTGGTCAAAATCTAATCTCTTCCTTTATCACTGCTGTATTTTTTTTTATTCACACTTTTTCTTGGCCCATGCCGCTCACCCAAACCTTGATTAAAATGGATCAGAGACAACTAGATTCAATTCTTGTGGGTTTTGGTTTTTTTTTTTTTTTAAAGCAGGGTATTGAACCTGGGAAATACATACTTGTCTTTCATAGCCATAGGAAAGTGCCCTCAATATTATTCATTTCCAATTACCTGACATGGGAGTTATTTATCTTTTTCATTAAAAACATCATTAAGCCTTGGTTATATCATGATAAAAAACTGAATCACTTTTTTTAATAATTCTAGATTTTTACATTTCAGATGGCTCTTAATCTACAAGTGCCATGGTTTCAATGCCTTCCCTTACCCTCTTAATCTCTTCCAATCTTGTTTATAATGGAAAAAAGTATACTTTCCAACCGTATTAGCTTAACTAAATTAGTTTAACATGATTAAAAAAGCTTTACCAAAAGTAAGCCAAAGGGCTCTGATGATTATCAGGCTCTTTCACGTGATTACAGCTGGCCATTTAACATGGCCTTCATGCATTGGTCCTATTCATTACAGGATTTTAGGGTTTTCCAAACAAATTGATTTAATGCAACTGAAAATACACCATTGTTGTCCATCCATACTCACCCTTCCACCATTCTTTTCTTTAGCAATTCTTTGTCTTACCATTGGATTCAGCAAAACTTCTGAGAATATTAAACTAACATAACCACAAAGCTAAGGTGAACATTCAGACAAACTAGAATTCACGGGACAGTCATAAGGTTTCAACATTGAGATGTCGCTTAGTGGAAGTTTTCTTACAATCAGAGGAAACAGAGAACTAACAAAGACTATAATATATAAATGTGTCCCCAAAGTGTTTAGATGTGCAAATATGGAGAGCTAATTAGGGGAAAATACTTACACACTTACAAATCCAACATTATTCTCTCTTTCATTTCCATTCTCAAATTCCAAAGCAATTATAATGTCAGCATTTTTACTGTATCCCTCAAAATGGCTAGTTTAAAAATGAATTTCCTAGATAGCTCTGTGGAATGAATGCATTTGTATATTCTTTTGATTAAGGACAACGTATGAAAGTATTAACATTTTTCCTGGTGATCTTTGCATCTTTTTACAATTATGTATTTAAAGAAAATATCCTTGGATCTATTCTCCTTATCCAAGGAAGTCTATACACCAGCTTTTAAAAATTTCAAATATTTATTTATAAAAACTCACCTCTCTTTTTTTTTGAATCAGATGAAAATCTCATACGCAGAAATGAACCATAAGCCCATCCTGGGTATGCAACAAATCTCTACATTTTTGCCCTCAGTATTTAATAGCACTCCAAATTTTTATTACAACTAGTTTTCACTTGCTGAGAAATATTATGTTTCATGGTGGAGAGCACATAAGCTTGAAAAGCACACTACATTCAGAAAAGAAAGGAGAAATTAAATAAGATAATTAAGAGTGGAAAGAGAAAGCGCACAACTAAATAATGCTCCGTTCTGCTAGGCAGGCTACAAAACGTATCAGACCCAAACTATGATTTTTCTGAGGAAACACTTTAATATTGACCTTAGCTATAGCATTCACCAAGTACCACAGTGGTCCCTGCACCTGCCATATACAGCTACTAAAGTGAACAGTAAAGAATAGAATTAATAGTCAGAATAGAAAAAAGTTCACTCTTTTCTACATTAGATGAAAGCAGATAGCTAAATTGGATGATAGGCAAAAGCAATTAGTAAGGAAAACTTTACATTAATGAAGCAGCAGAGCTTGTTAGGTCATCTTAATTATGCATGCTAAGTTCTGACTTGAGGCACAGAAAACTGTGGAAGATTAATAGTTGTAGAGTAAAAGAATTCTGAATTCATAACACTTTATACAGACCAGGCAAAGTACAGCACGAATCATGGTTGTCATATATAAATGCAGGAGTGCATTTATGCTCAGGGTTTGGTTATTTCGGTTTTTTTCTCTTTCTGTGTGCTACTTGTATAGACTCAAAAATACAAAGCATAACGAAGTAAAGTTTCTTGAAAATACTGTTACTCCTCTGTTTTCCAGAATATCTTTCTGTTAATACAGTACAGATCACGATACTGTTAGAATTTAACAAAAATATTCAGTTGCCATAATTAAGTATTTTTTCCATCTTGCACAAAAATCCAAAATTCAATTTTTTGCTCCAGGCTAAATCAGGATGAATCCTCGCAAATCTAAACTTTTACAAAATAAAAGCTAAATTTACATAAATTAAATTGTTTTATTTCATTCTTTTTTCAACTTACATTATATATTTGTTTTTCAAGAAGAAATCCTACTCTGGTTGAAAAACAGTGTGGTTTTTTTAATGCCAAGTCATTTTGCTCAAGTGGTTCCTAAGTAGCAACCACTTTCAAATTTCAGAATTTAGGATAAAGTTAGTGAAAAATAACAGTCATTAATAGATCATATATCAGAGAATTGTTTAAAGATCCTCAATCTAGTTAGAAATTGTTTAGTAACATCATAACACAAGGCTCCGTTTCAGACTAGTTTCAGTCTGTTTTGCAGTCTGCAATGTTGAAACACTTTCAAGGCAGATTGGTTCAACAGAACCATAGGTTTGCATACCTGAATCTATCATACATTTTGTATACAAAAAAAAGACATCCATTTTGGTGACATACAACTGCAAATACTTATCTTGGAGCAAATCTCAAAACTTCCAGTGATGCTATTCAACCTCTTTTGGTTTGAATGTTGTTCGTATATTATAATTAACTAGCCTCTGGGACAGAAATGTGCATGGAAAAAATATTCTGCAGATGTCTTCATTTTACTTTTATGCACCAGCTTCTATAACCCTGTAAAAGATGTCTAGACAACTAAACATTCTAGCAGAATGATTAAGCCATAAATAAACCCCTGGTAATCCAGTCTGGCAGCTGACCAAATCAACATCTAGTGCTTTTTACCTTAATGCTCAGTATATTTAAGCTTCTCACAGATGGAGCAAGTCCAAAAGCTAACGACCCACCCTGCCCACAGTCTAACTTTATAAATGTGCATTTTGAACTGCTAACAAGTGAAGTTAGTGGTGAGAAACTGGGAAATGCACGAATGAATGGACATTTACCAGCTAGGTTGTGACAGATTAGAGCCACTTTGGTTTTTACTTGGAAACATGTAACAAGCCAAAGAAAAAAAAGACGCTTTTATGTATTGCTGAATTAAGTCAGGAAGTGCAGTACCAAGTGAGAATTCATTACAAAAGTTTATTCTAGTCTGAAAGAGCCCCAGCTTTGGATTTAACATGGGCAAAGATTTTGTTCGTTATTTCAGTGAGACTTTTTCACACAACAGTAACAAGAAGAAACAAGGAGACAATGAGAAAAAGATAGAGAAATGTTACCTACAGTTAATTCTACTAGTAAGGAAGATAAAGTATTGCAATGGATTGGTCTTTGACTTTTCTTTTCTTCTGGTATTTTCTAAAGGCATGGTTTATTACCTGTGACAATTATCATTAACATATTCCTATACTTTTATTACAAGAAACAATGGCCATGGCATGTGCCAGTTCCATGTGATCTTTCCTTTTAAAAGCACTATATCTATCTTTCTATCTGTTTAGTAAGAAGATGGTGATACAAAAACAATGATCAAAGTAAATACAAGACTGCTGACGATACTCAGAAAAAAAAGACCTTTACAGATTTAAGAAATAAATATAATCTTTTAAGTAACTTAGTAAGCTATACCACATGTGCACATGCATTTCTGCACAAGTGTGAGACAGAGATAAAAAGATACAAATATAGTTGAATAGCCACACATTTAGATAGTTATCGATATAAGGATAAGCACCACTTTGATTATCCTCGGACCAATAAAGAGATATGAAAGAACCATCAAAAGTATAAATGTGAATCATGATAGAAAAGCCTCTTCAATAGAAGTAGACCACTGAGACTTCCTCAGGACTTCTATGTATCATATTAAAACTGTATTCACAGTTTTATTTCAAAGTCACCAATTAATTTAGACTTTAGTAGAAATCGTATCTATTTGATTATTATAAACATTTATACAAGCAAACCTTTTATCACAAGAAGTCTGTGTAAAGAAAACATGTACAGTCTGACACAACACGGCAAATTATTTCCAACATCTCCACAAATTTTCTGGAGTCACAGAAAGAACAAAGCCACTTGTGCTGCAGTTACTCTCCTGAATCATAGAATGGATTTAGATTCTTTGTTATTGTTCTGGTTTTGGCTGGGATAGAGTTAATTTTCTTCATAGTAGCTAGCATGGGGCTGTGTTTTGGATTTGTGCTGGAAACAGTGTTGATAAAGCAGGTATGTTTTAGTTACTGCTGAGCAGTGCTTACACAGAGTCAAGGCCTTTTCTGCTTCTCCCACAGCCCCGCCAGTGAGTAGGCTGGGGGTGCACAAAAAGTTGGGAGGAAACACAGCTGGGACAGCTGATCCCAACTGACCAAAGGGATATTCCATACCATATGACATCATGCTCAGCATGGGGAGGTTGTCAGTGGGGCCGCTGCTCGGGGACTGGCTGAGCGTTGGTCAGTTGGTGGTGGGCAATTGTTTTCATTTGCATCACTTGTCTTTCTTGGGTTTTATTTCTCTCTCTTTTTTATTTTCCTTTTCATTACAATTTATTATTATTATTTATTTTATTTCAATTATTAAACTTTTTATCTCAACCCACAAGTTTTCTCACTTTTACCTTTCCAATTCTCTTCCCCCATCCTGCTAGAGGAGCGAGTAAGTGAGTAGCTGTGTGGTGCTTAGTTGCCAGCTGGGGTTAAACCATGACAGTTATACAAATTAGTCAACATTTATTAAATAATAGAATGATTAAATATGGTAGCATTCATTAAATAGGTTAAATTTGTTTTTCCAAAGTCCGTACACAGATTCTTAAGAAACCCTAAAAGGAGAGTGAAATGTGATGGAGAATTTGTTTTTCACCACTAATCTCGGGTGTGCTAAAGCATCACCCTTTCCAGAGCTGTCCTGAGGAGCAGCCTAGAAACAAAGGAAAAATTATCCTAACTGAAGACAATAGGATCCACACTTCGAAATTTGACTTGGAGCATTCCAAAGAGATGAGATGAAATTTTATACCCACTTTTTATCACATTGGGACACTAAAGATCAGATAATTATGAGGAAAATTACGTACTAATTAGAGAGCTATATAAGCCTACAGAAAACAACTTAAAACAAGAATTAAGACTGGGAACTCTATGGATCATAAATAAGGAAATGCAATGTCACAGTTAAACGGATAGTTCTAACTCTGTCGTGATGGTTAAGTTGATTTACGTATGGTGGAAAAGTCAGAGGAAGAAGGACATAACACAAACACCACCAGAGCTTATAAACGTCGTGATCCATAACCGCCTGGTTTTATACCATTGGAAAACAGTTAGTCTTCACTGAGGTCTCTAAATGCTGAGAGATATACAAACCTCAGGTTTTTATTTGGCAAATTCTCGAGTTTCAGGTGTTTTAATACCTGATTAAATGGCATTTAGCTATGTCACTCAAGCTGAATGTGCTCTCATTAAGCAGGTTTATTGCTAATATTTTCCTGAATAAGCTGTAGTCATTATCAACCAGTGAAAATAAAAAAATTCCCAGTTCAGCCCATATCAGTTAGAGTATTCCATAACAGCAGTATCTGTGTAGAATCTTCAGTTCTTTAGTGCATTTCTGACTTTAAATACACATGAACAACACCTTCCAAAGACATTTCATGTAAAACTGACATCCTGTGAATGTTTTTTCTGTATCTAAGGGCCAAATTATAAAAGCTCTGTAAACACCTAACACTTGTCAAGATTATTAGGCCTTTAAATATCCTTTAAATTCTACCTGCATATCTTAGGTATCTAAAACCCAGGTAATCAAACCGCATTTAGATGCTTAATCAACATAAAGAATCCCCATAAAATATTCATCACAGTCTGTATGAATACTGGGTTCCACTTAGATTTACAAAGAGGGCTCTTAAGGGTCCAGAAGAGAAACCAGTGTGGTTTTCATGCACTTTATCCTTTTCTATCCTGAGGCAAAGTAATGATGTCAAGTATGGTCTTACACAATCATGTACTAGCAATAACAGGTTTCTGCCTCACACCAGAAGCTTTTCTGAGAATGGCACTTCCTTTATAGCACCACAAAAGATGAAAAACATGCAGCTGGCCCACAGACCTCTATTCCAATATTTATTATTTGATGATTTTATTGACCACGGCCCTATGTTCTGATAAAGAAACTGATGCTACTGGTCTTGGTAACTATCTGAAGGTTTGAGATCAATTGTATCTTTGATCAATGCATAAAATAAACAAGTACAATGAGTGAGACGAACTGCTACAAATTTTAAATTGAAAAAGGTAAAAATCAAGAATGAAAGTATTAATGCAAACAAGGAAGCATGAAACAATGACAATAATAAGCAGCAGCTATATGTAAAACAGATGCATACTTCACACATTTCTAAAATATTGGGGGGTTCCTGTGCTTATTTGGAATTACTTAAATAAATGAACCATGTAATTTTACAGATCCCATCATACAGTACTTTGAAAGTGCAGCACAAGAGAACTAGTAAATAAATTAAAAATGTTTCTAGTTATCATGTTCAAGACACTATATACAACAAGCAAATAGAAGAAAATGAGTATTTCTTTCTAAAAAGGGTAATTTTCTAAAAACAAGAGAAAAAGGAAATTAACTTTTTTAAATATTGATTGTCATTTAGTATCTAATGTCTAGAAAATTTTTAAATCTTATCAGTACAAAAAAATGTTCAAAAGATTAGCTATGTTATGTGGCTCAATTAACACAATCTAGGTAACTGATAGATAACAAAGATACTAATCCTCAAGAAACACAGTTTGCTATTTTTCAAATGGAACATGAAAAGGCTTCTAAAAAAAAATAAATCTAACGAGCAGTTGAACTCTGTCAGCAAAGATGTTACAAATCGCTCCAGGCCAAATCGGAAAATTAGATCTTTCAACAAATTTGAAAACTAAAGATGTCCTAATGTAGGATATATTTTAAAATAAATCCCTTCCTGACATTATTCCAGATTTAATTTCTGCTAATAAGCAGAAACTCACTGAAAACCTAGTAATGGAAGTTTATTTGCATGAACATAATTGTGATTTTCATGAATTGAAGTGAGGCCAGAGAATAATGGCAATGGAAGGGAAAAAAAAAAAAAGCAATCAGACTAATTAGCTATGTAGAGGCATAGAAACTGCAAAAGACAGTAAGAAGGTGTTATTTATAGTATTCATAAAATATATAAAAAAGAATTATGTAGAAACTAAATAGTACACATTATTAATGAATTAATCTTAAATGAATAAGACACAAAACACAGAGAAAGAGACAATTGTGTTTTAGCATGATTTTTGTCAGGATTTGACATGATCCCATAAAATATTTTCACCAAAATAGTAGGGAAATACGGACTAGATTAATTAGACATTTACAATGTGTCAGTATCATCTGGAAAAAAATACAGTATGTGTAATTTTGAAAGAAAGTTAATATGGCCATGTATTCAGCCTACAGAATATTAACAGAAACACCACAGTTTCTTTCTGATTCATGTTTACAGTAGTATTCAGTCTCACACCTCTAAACAATTTTAGTAACAGAAATAAAAAGTTAAAAGTTTTTTTTTAGTTTCACAAACATATACAAAAAAAGAAACTAAACACTGATATTCATACCGTCATAAATCCATCCAGCAAACCTGAATCAGGCTTAGGAGGTGCTTGCAATCGCTCCATAGACCACTTTTCAATGATAGATGACACCTGGGTATTTTCGGTGTTTAGAATTCTGAATCCAGTCATATTAACACCACTATACCGATAGGGTTCCACATCCAAGGCAAAAAGGTCCTGAAAAAAACGACCATCATATAAATTCTTTAATGCACTGCAATTACTATTTCAATTGTTAGACCATCTCCCCAGATGAGAGTACTGAAATTTGCAGGAGTAGCAGTGCTATATAGGCTAGGAAATGTGCTCTGTTTATCTGGGGCCCTGTGTCTGTGAGCAAGCAACTCAGCTGACCCTATAGTGGGAGTAACCTGATTCATAGAGGAAGAACAACTTCAACTGCCTTTTTTTAAAAAAAAAAAAAAAAAAGCCTTTTAGGAAATGCTAAGTCCAGCAACTGTATCCCCTACTAGTTAGGCTTAAATACTAGAGTAAGCGCAAATATTATTGGTTGCTAAAAGTAGTATTATTAATTGCTACTTCTTTGGCTTACTACAACACACTTCAAATCATGAAATAAACAGAACAAGGTTTTCCTTGCATCTGCACTCTCTATGAAACTTGAACAAGTTGATATCTAAACGACAAATTGGGGGAGAGAGGGCAAATGTACACAGCTTTAAATTTAACCAAAAATATTTTTCACAGCTATCAATCATACTTCCAAACATGGACATATCTTTGATTAGAAATTTATCTTTGCAAGAATAACCTTTGCCAATTAATGTATTTTCAATACGTATGTATGTGTGTGTGTATTTAGCCCCGAACACAAACAGAGGCAAATATAAACTAATAAAAAGAAGAAAATCAAATTTTAGATCAAGCAAGTAAACTCAAAATTATCCCAATCCTTCGACAGAATCCTTAGAAACAATATAGAACCAGTTCTTGACTTCAGGAAACTCAGGTCTAAGATCAGGTTTTGAACATGGGAAAAAAAATATAAAATAAAGTTGATGAAGAAAACAGTCATGACTCACTAGGCCTAGGTATGTGCATTATAAATGAACTTTCATTTGGTTTACTTTGTTTTTTTAAATAATTTTTTTAAGTGATGTAATCAAAATTATACATAAGACATGGCTGTCCTATAACATAATTTTAGTTTCATTCATTCATACTTAGTCGTTCACCTAATTTTTAATTTAATTTTTGCTGGCATTTTAATATATTATAAATTTCCATGAAATGGTAGTGTTAGGTGTAACACTTGCCTGAATCCATTTTGTTTACTGACTAGAGCTGAAGAAGATTAAATATTGTACTATGGAAAACCAGTATATAATTCATTACTCATTGTTAACATCACTAAGCCCACAAAAATATCAACCAGTTATCAATCACCACCCATTTCTAATTATAGCTAATAATTATTATACCATTTTCCATACTGAATACCTTAGATATGCCGGTGTCAAAATGCTTTTAAGTTATTAATTTACAAATAACGTAAGTCATGTCCTCTTTCTAAAGAAATAAAAATTTTTATTGCAAAGGAAACGTTGAACGTAACTCGAACTATGTTACACCTTTCCATTTAAAAATTCTCTCCATTTTTACTGTGAAAGAAGTCAGAACCTGAGATGTAATTATTTAATCCAAACACATTCATGTTTACACTGGAATAATAATAAATATACACAATATTATGCATATATTATAAATACACACAAGTCAGCATATTAATGAGCTACTGCATTAGACCCTGAATCAATCAAGAGGAGAATACACAGAAGAGTGCTGTAAACACTGTGACTGGAAAATTTATTTGACAGGACTTTCACCACGTCAGAAGCAATTAATATATCAAAACAACTAAATTCTGATGCAAGTTCCAAAGCTACACTGCAAAATCAAAATCTATCATCCATTTGTGCACACTAAATAATCCTTTGATAGCTCCAAGTCAATACAATACTTGTCTCTCCTAAAAAAAGCTAATGTTCTAATAAGGAAATAAGAATGACAGAAAATCCTGATTTTTAAACATAGCTTTAAGAATAAAAATTAAATGCCAATGGACAGCATACCACTCAAAGAAGCAATTTTCACCATTAGCAAAATGAAAATTTAAAAATAAAAAATCCCTGAAACATCTAGAATCCATTTTGATAGACTAGTGAGAGAAATTCTATTGCACGGAAGCCTAAATCAGTAAGTGATAGAACAACCTACCCTTCTAAATAAGACAGGTACTTGTCCAGGGTGTTTTGCCTTTATAGTTCTAATGCACTTCACAAATCATTTTGCTTTCTATTCAACAAGCTATTTCCATGCTAATACTTTCCATGAACTTCTGTTTTGTGATTCTGAGGTGAACTTTCCATCCTACCACAAAGGATTCATTTCCTGAAGAACTTGAACATGTATGTGACTTTAAACATAGGTCATTTCAAGCATGGCTTTACTAAGGCATATCTGTCTTATGCTTGAAATTACTTGTATTTTAAGAACTTTAATGAACTGCAATCTAAATACGCAAATTTGAACACAATGGAAAAGAGAGAAATGTGCACAACTGTGGTTTCTAGAGTACTATTTTACTAACTTTTAAACTGTTTCTTAGTTAGGTTGTGGTGAGCAACAAAAAAGGACTTCACATACATGTTTGTCATGTTTTGTAAGAGCATTCACATTTTAAATGTTCATTTATTGCAAGTGTTAAATCTGACGGTTCCAAGAATGATCAAATTCCTTCTTAGTCACTTTTACAATAGACACCAAATAATATTGCATAATTCATGTGCCTAAAAAGCTCATGCGGACTGTTAAATAAAATGCTGCTAATATTTACACCAAATTATTCAGGAATCATATGACAGTGAAGAATTACCTTGTAAAATGTTGGATTAAAAATACAGAATATAAGAGTAAGTTTAAAATATCATAATCTTCACATAAAAATAGTTAAAGAGAAAAAGGACAAAATTAGTAATATAAATAATCAATGATGAATTATATACTTAACCCTGCCTGAAAGTTAAAAACTGCAGTGCTACAGTCAGTTGCTTGTTCAGGTCTATCAGTTTCCAGGGCACATTGTTGAACAATAATTAAACCATCCTGATGAGTTTTCAATGAAAGTAAGAAAACTCAACAGAGAAAATATCTTGTACTCACATCCCATTCCAGAGAGACCTTTTTCACTTTGTCAAGTCATATAATTAAGGAAAGTAACATCTTTGTTAGATGTTATCAGTATGTTTTTATAAGCCACTTACCAGTGTGGTAAAGATATAGTGATAGTATTCTGTCATCATTCCCATAGCTAAAGCCTTAAAAAAAATAAACAAAAGATTAATGTTTCTGAGGACACATAATACATTTTTATCATACTTACATGGCAAATGAAAAGCTGCAAAAGAGCACTACTGGGATCAGACTACAGGGTTAGAATTATACTAAAATTAGGTCAAGCAAGTCATTTCCTAGCAGTTAGAGCAGATTACTGACTATTAAAGGAATTTATGAACCAGATCTTCTGATAAAAAGAATATTATTAGACTGTTTAGTGCAGTAAATGTGAAAGAGGCTTATAGTTTTACATACTAATGGATGCATTAAGTTGCCACACAAAATTTGAGTCGACAATATTTTTATTCATTATTGAACCCTTCCCTTAAAAGGAATAACCTAACAGGAAATATTTTTTTTATTTTTGATGAACATTACTATGCATTCAAAAGAAGGACCCAAGCTTGTATTATATGTGTGTACATTTTTCGAACCATGGAAGAAAATACTTGAGTGGTTTTGAACAGTGAGATACCTACTATTTCAGTAAAAATGAAGAACAAATATTCGTAGTATTACTCTATAAACTCAGATATCTAACAAGTACCTTCATCTGTCTTGCTAACTATGTAATACCAAATAGTTTTTGATCAACTGTGGATTTTAAAATGTTCATACTTTGCTCTCAACAGCATAGGAACAAATATTTGTAGATACAATTTTAAAGCAATACACTATGGATGTCTCATCACTCTTATTCATTAAAGGCATTTTCACCTGAAAAGCATGTATCTTCATGCTCTGCACAAAAGTTGCCTTAGACTAGTATGATTTATTCAATCATTTTAGTGGTTTTCACCTAATTTTAGCACTGTAAAAAAGCTACCCAAGTAAGCAATATTTTCTTCCTTTCCAGGAATTATCAACGGAATTCTTTGTCAAGTCACTACCAGTTAGACCTCCTTAAACACACTGAAGGTAACAATTATACAATTGTCGTAATACAATAATTCGTATACAAAATATTTATCAGAGTTCTGAAGGCTGTGGGAGCCTTTTTACTTGTGACATAGTCTGAAAAATGATGAAATGACTAGTCTATATGTTCTTTTCCAAAGAAAAGTTAAAAGCTAAAATGAATTTGAAATATCAGCTGCAGATCAGATTTTATAATATTTTCACAAGACTTTGACAAAAAATGCAACAACACTTTTCCAAAGGATGCCTATACCTGTGTATTTAGAATTCCACAGTAATATTTAGAACTACAGTATAGTGTGCCAATAACAATTTAAATTCTCTTAAACATAGGAAAACCATTATCTCACGAGAAATGTACTTCATTAGAAACTGTACAACTACAAACATTGTTAGCTTTTTTAAGAACTTTTTTTGTTGTTGTTTTTAAATAAAGCCAAGACACCTTCCTTTATATACGTAACACATTTGCAGTCACCTATATCTATCTGCTTATAATCAGGTCTTTCATAACCCACAGAATCTCTGCATAGAACATCCTACGCATGTTCCTGATTCTGCTACGTGCTGGTGTTGTCTCTTTTCCAAGTCTTCTTTCTCTCACTTTCCTCACTTCTCAGAAGACCTCACTCCTTTTTCCTCTTCAAAACATTGTCATTTTTCTGCTCTCATTATTCCAGTGCTTCCCTCACCTTTTAAATCATGTCTGCTTTCCCTGGTTGCCTGGTGATGTAGTTACCACTGAGATTTGCCTTAATTTAATTATGCTTGTCTGAATAATGGGATTCTTTTTTTCCTCTTCATGATGTATTTTTGGCCAGAAAACAGTAGTTGCCATTTCACTGGCCTCTCAAGCTACTTTTTCTTTATTTCCAGCTTGTTTTCTCTTCCACCAACTTCATTGTTAATGTTTCCAATGATCCTCCCAAGAAGAAACCCCTTGTCATGTCTCCCCAAGTTCATCCCTCCATTGCCAGAAAAAATTGGTTAATTAATAGTTCACAAATGAATATATAAAGATTTTTTTTTTCTTTTTCAGCAAAAACTTGTAAACACTATATTTGGAATGATATCACAAAATAATAAATACAATCTTAACATCCTTTGTGTCAATTTTGACAGCAAGAGCTCAAATTCACCTGCAGAACTACCAATTTTAGACCTATTTCAAGCATTGCAATATTGGAGCTGAATGGAAAGCTGTATACAGAAACTGTATAAAGATCTAAACACTCATAAAAGAGTTGTTCCTGTACCTTCCTTCTATAATCTTTAGGATGAGCAGAGTAGTTTGATAATGTTTACACAATGTTGTTTACTGTGAAAGAAAAGTCTCCTTTCACCTAAAAACTACTAGGTACAGTATAAATAGCATACCTTGATAGAGTTATTGTTAGTACTGCAGATTTGTATTGCCACCAACACATTTTCCATCTGCATTTTTAATATGTTAAAATAATGTACATTTAATGATTTGGGCTAAACTATTCAACTAACTAAGCTGGCTTATGCTTAGCAAAGAGCAAAAACCACCAGCAGAGGCTTAAAATTACTAGAAATTAATAAAAGCCTTTTAATCAATGAACAATAAAGCAAAGAAATTATAGTATACATCGATGCTTACTAGCAATTTTAATTGTACCCGCAACAATGCCTTAACTACCTTTAATGAGAGACATATTTTTCAAATCTTAAATACATTTTGTTTTCAATTTAAACCATACAGTCTGCTAGCAAACATAATATAAACATGAATTAAATTCACTAAAAAACGCACATTAGAAATACAGAATACTGGTTTGTTTTAGGTATTTTTCCTATCCTCCTTATTGCAAGTCATAGTTCAATAAAGAAACTATGGGGACAATGGGCTCTGAGCATAAAAAATTCCCAGTCTTTGGATCTAGTTCCTTAATCTAAAGGAGACACACAAAGGCATGTCTTTTATGCATATTTCAGGATGACAGTAAGCTTTTTTATGAGCCGCATCCTTTGTATGCTGCTATATCGCCACCTTCTCTTGGAAGTCATCATTAGAATCTGCTTCTGCAATATAAAGCCAGTTAAGTATTTGGGATCCTACCGTATCTCATCTATTCATCTTACTTGTACACAATAAAGCAAACGCTTTCAAAGCACCTACCCAACCATATTCAGGTGTTTTGCAGTTCTATTAGTAGTGCAAAGAGAACATGGCTTTAAAAGATATCTATTAGTTCTGTCCTCTCAGTGGAACACATTAATGTGGTCTGTTGGTAATATACTATCCAAATACCACTATCTGATTAAGAGTACACAATTTAGAGGTTTCAATTTAAAAAAAAAATCTTTGTTATATTAAATAACACTAAGCAAGCATTTAAAACCCTGGTTAAAGCATCAGTTCTCCAAAGTACCAATTCTTCATAGCTGAAAGACTGATACACCTTTTCCTCTGTACATGAACGAATTAATCTGTTTCTTTAAAAAAAACATAATGAAAGCAAGCAGCTACCGTTAGAGTCACCAATAAAATTATCTCTGAAATCCTTGGCTGATTTTCAGTTAGGCCTTAGTAAAACTGACATACAATTCCCCTGCTTGTTAAATGCCGTTAATCTGGATATTACTTTTATTTATTAGGGATGAAAAAGATGAGGCCATCTAAAGCAAAACGAGAATTACCTGTTTCAAGATGCCTGCTGCCATTTCATGGCTGCAGTCAAAGATTACATGGAATTCTTTGCCTCTTTTCATCTCCTTTAGCAATGGCTTTGCATCTTTCGTGTCAGCTGGTAACTGACGGATTTTTAGTCTCAGGTTGTATCGTGATGGAGCCTTGATGAGCTCTTGTAATCGAATAAGGCCTTAAAGAAAACAGAGGAGTCAAAAGAAAAGAAAATTATCAAAACAAGAACCTGAGCTGCTAGCTCACTATAAACATTCAAAGTTTCCTGAATTTTTCTCCCTTCTCAGTATGTTGCAACTGATACACAAAAATTTTATTTAAAAGAAAAAAAAAAAAGAAATAAAGTATCGGCACTCACAATAGTTTCTTATAACAAGACTTTCTTCTTCCTTAATATTAACAGACAGTAAGCAGCCTCAGGTAGGATTACCTTAAGACAGACAAATCTTCCTTTAGCATTATCATGCAACTATGACATTCCTCTTCAAAGAACGTATATAATTATTCTAATTCAATTAAAGCAATATCCCAGACTAATAGTTTGTAATCAGACTAGTCAGTCTCCTAACTAATCTATCAGGTTTACATACAAAGTTGTGAATCATTTCAGCACTGTAGAACACTCTCACATAATTCATGAGGGTTTTTTTTCCTTGATTGAACAGGTAACAAAACACATGTATGCAGCAGTAAAGAGGCTGAATAAATGACTCATGCCATTGCATTCATCTTCAATACTCCACAATTCCATTTTGAATTACATTACTTTTACTGTGGAATTAGATGCATTAACATTTTTCCAAAAATCTTATTGTTCACATCAGCATAACAGTGTGTGGTGTGGTTTACAGATCACCGATTGGTCTGTGACTAATATTAAATATTAAGTTGTTTAACTGTATTAAAATGACGAAGTAAAAACAGGTCTCCTATAAAGCAGTAGTTTATCTCTGTGTTAGGAAAAAACAGATGTATTCTGCCATGCTCACTTCCTTCTTGCATTGAAGCATGCTCCACTTAGTGGTAGTAACAAGGGTTAGTGTTCATCATTATGTTTGCAGTGCACATATATAATACACCCAACTGCCAGAAAAATGGAAGCTCTGCTTAAGATTTCAGTTACAGCAGGATCCAGGTGTAAATGAAGAATAGTGCTTCTAAAATCTGAAATAGCTCACTTGACTACATCAAAAATATTAATGGAGATGACTAATTATTATTTAGTTATCAACACAGGCAGCACTGTCGACTATCAAAAAACACTGGTATTCTATTTTATCTCTAAATAGTCTTCCTGGTTACAACTGGATGTCAAAGCTGTCTTGATTTCAGGAAATGATGCTGTCATAATGTAACATGAAACCACACTACAGTAAGAAATTGTGATAACCTCTGACAAAGGATTTAATACAGCTTTTTTTCAACATACATTTTTCTTTTAGTAACATAATGCTGAGAGATTTTAGTAACAGACTATTGCTATGATTTTTTGCTATGATGCTTTTAGATTGTAAAAAACTTAGATCTAACCATTTCCAGCAGAACTAGACCAGTAGAGAATATAACCAAACGATAAAACCAGTCTCCTCTATGTCCTCATTCCTCCTTTTTGACCCTGCAAAGGACCCACATTATTTTCTCAACAGTTTCTGCTGAAATTAGCTGGAGCAGGAATTATTGCTTACTATATAAAACCTTCCTAAATTAAGACTGCAGGTGTGGAGATCTGGCAGATGATCCCAGTAGACCTTTTCGGCCCAAAAGCAGAGTGGGGAAGGACAACCTTGCTATTTAGTCAATTTACGAATTTTTTCTTTACTCACAAGTCTATATCACAGACACAATATTGCATATTTCATTACAATTTCCCAGTAATACAGCATCACATACAAACATTCTCAACAACGTGTATATTGTTCAAACTGAGACAATTTTTACCTACAGCTAAATAATCTCTCAAATTTCCATGTTCTCAAAACATTTCTATAGGATCTTCATTAACAGCTAAAGTACTGCGAAGAACTAAATCCAGAAATTCAGTGTGGGCTGACATTTTCTGTACAAAATTATAATGTGAAAAATGTTAATGGCCTTTTGTACATAACAACATACCAAAATTTAAGGTCAGAGTAAAATGGTTTAACTCAAGAGGGGATAAAAAATAATTCCGTGTGTTCCAGATTATTTGTCATTGCTTGCTAAAAGAAGACAATTGGAAACTTTTGTCCAGTGTAAATAACTTGTAAATAATTTTGACTCCTATTACATTATATTTAGCAAGTCTAATTTTAGACTTGACCTGCTTTCTTTGCTTCATTTTGTTTTGCTTGTCCTGCTTTGAAAAGGAAATAAAAGCCACCATTAAAGAACCACAGAAACATCACTGTATTTACTGGCAACCTTTAGTAGAGGTGCTGAGGGCAAAATAGATGTGGAAACAAGTACTTTTTCATTACTAGACCTGGTCCCTGCTTGCTAAGACACAGAGAAGTGATAGCTAGGGTATACGTGCCTTCTGAGTAAATGGCAGATGTGAAAAGCAAGAAATCCTGGCTTTTGATGCTCACTAGTCAAATATGACTGAAAAGACAGACAGAAAGACAGTCTTTCTAAATAGCCACGTTAGTTCAAATCAGATAAATCCTTGCTGGCACAAATTCAACAGTTTCCAGCTTGCTAGGCTCTCACAGGAACAATTTTGGAAAACAAAATGCCTTCACTCGCTAGGGCTCCTGCCTTGCGCACAGAGCGCCCTGGAAACACCACTCTGTGGAGAGCACATGGCGTGGGGAGCTACCATGAAGCTGTGTCACGGGTGACAAATACTGCTACCACAGTCACCTTACAGCTCCTCACTGCAGAGAAACACCTCATAGAACAAAAAATCAGGTAGTGATGAGAATACCTCTCTCTGGTACTTTTATTTCTATGTCAGAGTGCCAGTGGGTAAAGTGCTGAGAAGCAGCATTTCCTCATTCAGGCATTAGTGGGAACTGAGTAAAGGCCTCCCAGACCTGGATCACACTTTGAAAGCAGGCTCTTGCAGATATAAATCAAAGGCTGAAAGTTTCCTTCCACCTAGCATTTGTGATGCAGTATTTGTGTTATATAAAGTGTGTGAAAAGCAGCCTAGTTTTCCTAGAAAATAAAAACCACCAAATGGATTCCCTGAGCAAAAATGGCATAATTAATCTGAAAAAAAACCAAACAAACAAAAAAACCCCACACAAAAAACCCCGAAAACCGCATTATCGTTACCTTCTTCTCTCCATTATGCCTGGATGAAGGCACTGGAGTTGAAATACGTTGGAGTTACCGCCTGTGCAAGGCACAAGGGGGTGCGTTGTGACCTGCCCAGCACCGGTCACAGCCGGTTCCAGACCGTGCTGGGCCAACCTAAACGGCAGTGAGAAAATCCCACCGGGCGCGGAAGGGAGGCAGTTCTGCTCAAAAGTATTGAAGAAAGACACGGGCTGCCACACAGGGCTGGAGACACCCTCTTCGAGGGAGGGAGCTCCTTGCCACAGCACAGCCCGGCTGAGGGGGAGGCAGGCTGTGGCCGTGGGTGCCTCACGGCCGGGGCAGGAACTCCCTGAGGGGGCTGCAGCCCAGAACGACAGGTAAAGCCGTTACACACAAAGCAGCAGAAACCGTTACACAAAACGGCCTGAACACGCAGCTCCCCCAGGCAGCTCCCAGGGTAAACATCGATGGAGTGCATGTAACCCACAGTGAAATACACACAGTGTTTTCTTTCTTCCGGGGGGGGGGGGGGGGGGGGAAGGTATGTATTTATGTAATTGCATCCTTTTTCTCACTAACAAAATGAGTGATCAGAAGCTTGTGTTTAAAAGTAATTAAGTAAAATCCCCTGACTCTGGATTGTTTTGCCTGCAGTGTTTTCCAACCATTTTGAGCAGTTTAATTTCCTCCTTCTTTTCTAGGTTAAATATTGAACAGTGGGTTATTATTTGTAATCAAAGAAAAAATTAAGCACTGCAAAAATATAACCTAAAAGAACAAGCTCCTGTATGTAAATTGCAGCACCTGGGTCTGGTTGTGGACAGTAACTGCTTCCCAACTCCTGGTTGTCACTGATCTTCTCTTCCCCACCACACCCTAATATCCTGGTTGTCAGAGGAAGAGTAGGTGCAATGGCCAAAAAAGCATCCAGGGGATCAAGACATCACACAGTTGAGAAGTAACCAGGCAATCCATGTACGCTATAAATAAATTCAGCCACTATCCTTAAAGTAACAATCTGTATTTAGAGTTCAGTTTTTCACAGCTATAAGACATCATACGTTTATGGCTTTTTGCAGTAAAACTGGTGCCTTCCAGTAAACAAAAATGACCTCTACCTTATTTTCACTTTTTCCTGATACTGTTATGGCCCATTTGGATAAGTGCGATTCCCTAGACTCAAGTAATACTGCTTCTTCCCACTGTGTCCAGTTTGTCTGTAGGACTCCATTTCTACCCTTTTACCCTTTGTGGATATAGCTAAGGGCCAAGGTAGTTTTAGGTTAAACAAGCATGGAGTATTTATACATTAATGCTAAGTTTCTGAGCTACTGTTAATCCCAAAGTAACTTCCGTTGCTGTTGTCTGACATTAGAGGAAATGGACAAGCTGGTTATTCAGAATTGCAGTAATGAGCTGTCATGCACTGAGAAATAAAGTGGATCAGCGAGGGACAGCTTCAAGAGGGCACGTATGTAGCTTATGTGTAGCTAATCAGAAAAAGAGGTACCAGAGCCTCCAATGGAGGGAGGAACATAATATGAGAACTACAAGGACAATGAAGCTAAGGAGAAAACGAGTCCTTTCTTCACCAGAATTTTGAGGAGATATTTGTCAACACAAAAGCACAGATTTCAGCCTAGAATATTTTTAAAACAACTGATTTATAATATAAAATGAAGTATAGCCCTCAGATGAAATGATGACCTCTTATTTTATTAGCATTACAGGATCCCAGTGTAATGAAAAAAAACCCCTACCATTTGTGTGAATGAGCTCCTAAAAAAAAAAAAACCCTATTTTATAACAGTATAGAAACAATAGCTGCATTTTGGGAATGTACTTCCTGCAGTTTCTTTCACCAGGGACACCTTTTTCCTGTCCCTTTAAACTCTCAATTCCTTCTTTTAGCAGCCACTGTGATAGAGTCTTACCTCTGAATGGCTGGGAAGAATGCGGTGTGAGTAACTCTTTTCAGAAGCTGCCATCAATTCATCTTTAAGGAGAACCCTGAAGGAGCAGTTTGTGAGCTCTCCAGCTGGCATCTTCCTCCAAAGAGATCAATCACATTACCTCCTCGACATGTTCAACTTCAACCAGTCCAGGAAGCAAGAGCCCCAAGTTTGTTTTAAAACCTGTGTCTCCAGCTCAGCAGTCTTGCAAGCCATTGCTATGCCACCTGGCCTGCTCATCAAACTATTTATCATTTCCGTTAATGCTGCCTTTGTGCTACACAGGAAGAATGCAAGCAAACGCGCTTTGCAATAGGCTAAACACATGAACCTTTTTCTGTACAAAAGAACACTAATGCTCTTTTAAAGGCTACTCGTATCTTCAGAATCTCAAAAACTTCAATAATAATAATATATTGCTTTGTAGAGCTACCAGAATAGTTTGTCTATTTTCAGCAAGTTGTTTCCTCTCGCACCTCTCTGTACCCTTCTCCTTCCCTGACAGCCCCCTGCCCAGTTTTTCTGGTTGTCTCAGAAAAATATCATTGTGTATTGGGCTTTGAAAGGGGTGTGGGTAGAAGGGTGGAGAATGCCCATTTATTGGGCATTGACAGAATGTTTCACATCAACCGGAACAGTTCATTGCTATGAAATGATTCACAGATACTGAACATCCTGAAGAGATTACCCATGAACTCTCAAGATTAGTTTTATCATCCTCATCCTCTACTTAACAAACACCTCTAGTGAAAGGATTAAAAAAAAAAGGGGGGGGGGGAAGAAATTGCACTTACTAGCAGGGCTACTTGAACAGTGGGCTGTTCTGTGTTCTTTGGATATAACAGCATAATACAGGAACACCATTAAGAGAAATGCAGAGAAAATAGAGATAAAGGGAAAAGACAGCTTGATGGACCTTTCTCATTTATTCATATTTAGCCCTTTTGCTACATTAAGATCATTTCACCCAATTCCGGCAGTGTAAAGCATCCTTAAAATTGTTGTTAGTTATATTTAAACACATTTAAATACAGTACCAATGGTGTGAAGTGTCTTTAATGGAGGAAGAGCTTTAGGATACGTAATCCAGAAAAATTTATCTTCTTACTGTCAACATAATACAGCTCCTTATTACAAGCTTTAGAGTCCAACATTTTAGCAGGATTTTTCAGTCTTGTAGTTGAAGCATTGGAGGGTAGTCAGAATACTACCTGTGTATGTGTGTATATGTATATATATTACAGATATTACTGCATTAGAGCTTTATGCCACTTGCAGCCTGCAATATTAAAAACACACTACAATTAGTGGAGGTGAGAGGAAGAAGAGTTCAAAGATATCCAGTATTATGTTGACTTAAATTATTTTTCTATTGTTAATCTTGATTCCTACCAGGAAAATGATAGCACTGTATCAGTAAAAAAAAGCAAAAGCATCTGGCAACTGACTTCAGTAGTAGTTTTGCCAAACCACTTTCTATTTAACAAACCCTTTGTCAAGAAATATAGCTGGTCTGTTTAGAATAACTTCAGCTGAAAATTTAAAAATTAGATTCATTAAGGCAAGCCAAGATACACTAGTCACCCATGACAATAATAGTATTTGCCAGAATAAACTCTGGAGGTTTATTTGGATGATAAAATTTCCCTCTGGAGGAAAAAGCGTAGGTGTATAGAGGCTCTATAATGTCAAGCTACCTGTAACTATGTACTTATCTCCTTATCAAAGCATACAGTAGTGACCTACTGCCCCCAACTCTTCTTCAGAGACACGGAAGAACTCCTGTTTATAAATCAGAACACCCTTAGACTATGTTGATGTGTTCTATCATATCTTGATGAATTAATTCCTAGCTTCACTCTCCCCATATGTGGCCTTTCAGCTATACAAACACACTTAAAGAAGGTACAGTGCTTCAAAACCAGCAATTTGTGTTGTTAGAAAAAATAATTTGATCATCAAGTTGAGGTTTTTTTGGGGGGGAGGGAGAAGGGTTGTTGTTTTGAGGAAATATATTTCTTTTGAGCATATCACTGAAATAAAGTTTTAGTCACGCTGAAAAGCCAGTTCTGGGTCACTGAGTATGAGAGGACAAATAAAAGTTACATTATTTCCAACTGAAAATGTTTTTCAAAAACTATCTCTTGGATGGTAGCCATGCCAGTAGTCAGAGAAAACTTTTCAGTTTAGGTAGCTAGTTCTCTCCTCGCATTTCTTTTTCTAAATCAGCATCTTCTCATAGTGCTTATTGTCCGGACTGGACTGAGACTAAATCTTCTGCTCCACACACAAAACTTCAACATAGAATAATGGTACTGATGCCAGCAATTCGTTTACTGACTTAATTGTCTGCTGAAACAAGATTTCTAGGGCTAAGGACTACGCCTCTCTCTAAACATCTCCATAACTGTGGCTATGATGCAGTCTCCCAACGTTCATCTTGCCCTCGTGCCAACATATTAAGGTGTGTGCTATTCTGTGCCACACACATCTGGACATTTATCAAGACAATCAGATAGTTTTGCATGAGCTCCAAAGCTCAATATTTAGAAGCATACAACAGAAATATTTTAGATGTTTATTTTAATTTTAAAGGCTTTAGAGTTTCCTTTATTAAACTAATTCAAAGATTAAGTCTGTATGGGAAGGAGGGACATACTTGAATTATCTTCGGTTCCAAAATTTGACCTGAGCTTTGAAGGTTCTGTGTTAGAGAGCTGATACCTGATTTGCCTTCACATCCACACTTTAGTATTCAGCTGCATGCTCAGGTATAGTAATTAGCGCCCTCTGGGCAGATTTGGAAGGAAAATCCAGTCCCCAAACTTCAGGTGATCCTTACTTTGTAAGTGGAAGGATGGACCTGACTCAAGACCTTTAACCTTTATCTCCAGCAGTCTTACCCATTTTTGGTCAATGTCAGCTGAACAAACAGAGACTACTTTTTTGGAGAGCCTAGGATCAACAGTGATCATACAAATGTTATGAGTGTATATCAAGAAGACTGAGGGGTCTTTTCTTTCACTCCTTGACCTGCACTTCCACAAAATGATGCTGATATAACCAGTGATGTACTTCAGGAGGACTTAGAGCACAGTAATACTAATACCTGGGAAAAATGCTCCTTTCTAAAACAAAAAAAGGCAGAACTATGTTTTTAACTAGACATGTGTGTGCATGTATGTATATGTATTTGAAACACAAATCTCATTATTATGAAAGATCTAAAAGTGTCTAGACTAAAGAAAAAAAAAAGCTTTCTTTTAGACTAAAAAAAATTCTGTTTTGAAACAATTACTCAGTACAGGAAAGCAGAAGTGTTTAAAATTGTATTCATAATTAATATTGAAGTTGAGATTACTAAAATGCCATATATAGGAGAGACTAGCCTTAGGGTTAAAAAACACTGAACAAGAAAACCAGGGATCCAGGTTTAACTCCACAGTCAGTCAGATTTCCATTCTGATACTGTGCATATCACTTAATTTTTCTGTGTCTTGGGTCTTAGCATCTGAATGTTAAATCCATTTTACTGCTGTTTCAGCATAACCAGCTGTAATTGAAGTGCAAGGCAATAATCAGCTTTATTGTTTTCTTTAAATATGCTAAGTGAACACGTCAGAGCATGGGTGCAAACGTCTTTTATAGTTAGTTTCAAATAACCAATCCCAATTCAGCCTATTTCCAGTAACAATTCTTTTCTAATAATGGCTTTTCAGCACTGCAGTGAAAAAAAACCCTCTACCCCATCCCACACAGTTCCACAAGAGGGAATCAATGTGCTGCTTAAGTTCAGAAAAGGCCTTCAGTTCATGGAAAGGTTTTGATCTTGATGATCACCATAACAAGATGAAAAAAAAAAGTTTTTTCATACCGCCTGAGTACTAATGACCTGCAGCTTACAGCAGCTAGGAAAAAAAACAAACAAAACAGAGAACTGTCCATTCCTTCCCTCACCTCTGCACCTAGTGTGTGAAAATATAAGGAAAAAATAATATAATTGAAGAAAATGTTGAAAATTAAGAAAACATTAAGCCTTTTATATTAGATTTGCCATGTTTTTCTAGCCTCCATCAACGTGTGACATTCCTTTATATATGTGGCTTTAATATGTATGCCTGATTTGAAATACTATTATTCGGTTTTCTGAACATGTTTTTTGAACATTTTCAGAAAGCTTTATCTTTAATTCAGTGTGATGATGGTGACAGCAATGACAATTAACAGTCCTGGGCATTTCAAAAGAATTCTTGTAATAGTGTGAAGTATGATCTCTCAAGTGGCTGACATCTATGAGCAGTACAGTTTAATGAGGGTGAAGAGGGAAAAAAGAGATCTACTACAGTCAAAGGACACAACAGCTTTTGTCAAAGCTGTCAGAATCAATGATAAAAGAAGCAGTGGAACAAGTTAGCAATTTCTAGCCATAACATAGAAGTATCACTATTGTATCAAACTATACAAAACTAAATAAAAAATAGTATCTACTAGAAATCGAAATGAACTTGGTTGGAAAAGAAACATAAATGAACATTGTAAACTGGAATTTACACTAGGTAAGCACATTTATTCTTGGAAACTAAAGCAGCTATGTTTTTGCTAAAAAAATTGGGAAGAGTGGAAGAGAAGAAAAATCTGGAATTGAATCTAAAATATATTAAGACGGGAATATTTGAGCTGAGACTGTTTAGAGCAATTCACAAACCAGTTGACATCTCAAGTGCATTTCACAGTGTTCCTCCAATCAGAGGACAAAATATGCAATACTGAAGTAGGAGTAAAAGCGTAGTTAATTTTTAATAAATCTGAGTTTAAATTTATGTCCCATGCAAGATATGATACTGATTATGTCTCCATTTTCCTGTTTTCATTTTTCACTTAAATAGTTTTCCCATCACATTTTTCTGTATTTGAAAATAATGAAAAAAAATTCCAGTCTTTATGATCAAAATAATTTTTTCTTTCATAAGTTCCCTAGCCAATTTTCTGTAAGATTTAAATTCTTAAGTTTATTCAAACCCACAATAGCAATAATTTCTGGAAATATTACCCCCACTTCTGTTCCTTAGGCTTATAGAAAAATGCTATGAAGTACCTTATGGATTTATTCTATTTTTATTTTAAACCTACAGTTTTCTTTTTATAATAACGTGTCTTGTTGCAGTAAGTCCAAATTCAATTCTTGGCCAAAATGGCGGGGGGCAGGGAGGGGTGTAAGGGGGAAGGGCTGTGGTACATGTTTTTCCTGCAAGATGGGCTGGACTCATGCATTCTGTTTAACTTGATGACATTTCCTTTTCTTTTGAAAAAAATAATTAAAATCTCTATAGATTTATTCTCAAAGAACAACTAGATGTCCATTTACCAAAAAGAATAACAGAATTTAGCTTCTTTCTCCTCAGACAGCTAGCTTAAGTAATTCTTAACTTCCAAACTGAAAAAAAAACCTAAAAAAGTTTGAAAGTGAAATTTTAACTTCACAACATCCTGCTTACCACTGGTATTTTCATATAGTACCAGTAAAATATTTCTGAACTTTACAGAACAAATGGTACAATAACTTTCTTAGAAAAGGAATACACCAAACTAACTAACCAGCTACATCCAAATATGGCAATTAGGTTTAGCACATAACTACTAATTGTATTTTCACTTGAAATTATTGTGCACAGCACTTGAAACACTCTGTACTTAAAAGATACTATGCAATATGTAATCAGCCTGGAAAATATTTCTTCATTCTCCAAAAATAGATCAAAATTATTAGTGCTATTAATTATTACAATTCTACCAAATCTGAGTTTATTAAGGAAGGCTTAAAAATCTATTGTCTTTAATAAGAAGATTCAATAATAATGTGGATGTTTTTACAGATGCTGCAACCTCTGTCTGACTTTGTGACTGAACAGATGTTGAACAGAACTGTGTGCCATTTCAGCTGATACGCATGGGAAGCCTCAAGTCTGCTTTTGTTCCCCATGGCAAATACAGCCCTTCTTTAGATATTAATTCCATTCATTCCATTAAATAACACAGAATAACTGATTATTAATTGATAAGGCACAAATTTGAAATTCACAAAAATATTTTCGTTTAACATGCTGTGCTAAGCTATCCCATCCCACAGATATCCCGTATCTGTGATATTTTTTATATACAAGTTTATTTGCAAACCAAACCTCATGAGGTGGACTTCCCACAGCCTTTCAAAGATACCTGTTATTTCATTCTAACCTAAATGTTCGTAGCTAAATAATTTCTGCTACAATTTTAAACGTGCCTCTAACTATGCCGTTTAACATAGAGGATAGTTTATTTGTTTCCTTTTGCAAGACCTTTTTGTCCACTTCCCCTAGACTAAACCAACACTTTTAGTCTCTCCTCCCAGGTCATATTTTCCTAAGCCTCTGATCTGAAGAGCCCTCATCTTTCTCGAGATCTGCTGCAAAGAGCAATGTAATACGGTGTGATGCCTTTCTTATGCAGATTAAAATGGAATTTGCTGGGAATTTCTTACACATGAAAGTCCAGGTCATACATCTGAGTATGTTATGCTTTCTTTCTCATAATGCCATTGTTAGCTTATCTATAATGACCACGTCTTACATTCTATAGATGACGGTTAAAATACTTTAACATAAATCATATTTTCTAGAGTATTGTAACTTCTGAGCTTATCACCTGCATGTGTAATTTGTATACTCTTCATACCAGAAAATGAATCTTCTAAGTATATCTTTTCAGTTTTGCAGTAAGCTCTAACCAATCTATTTAAGCCTTATTGCTCTTTTTTGCATCCATTTGACAACAGTTGCATAAGGAACCTATTTCTCTGATTTGCATATAAGAATGTCACCTTGAACAGTATGACTTTCTTAACTCAATATTTATCACATCTACTGCATTCTCCTTACCCACAAGGCTCATTGACTTGTCAAAGGAGGAAGTTTTACATTATTTGCTGTCGATACAGCAAACTTTACCATTACTCATCACTTTGAGACCTTTTAAGTGTTTACAAGTAAATAGTGTATTTTTCCAGCACTTTTCCAGGAATAGAAATTCAGCTGACTGGTCTATTAAAAAAAAAAAAAAAAAAAGGAAAAAAATACTCATACTACAACCTCACTTTATTCTACCTAATATTAAGCAGGTTCCAAGTTAGGAAAGTAGGTATTAGGAATAGGTGGATTATTTAGATGTTAAGTGAACGTAATGAACCAGGATAAATGTGCTTCAAAATTTGGACAAATATCTAAGTTGGGATAAATCTGAGCTTGTCTACCTTTTCCAGACTGCTAGAACTTCTTATCATCCATGAGTTCTCAAAAGGTAATTATTAACAGATCTAAGTTTACTTCATTTTAAAGTTTTTCAAAAGTCTCTTACTCAAGTGATTTGAAAACTTAGGTCCCTTCACAACTGTTGTTTTGTTTTATTCAATTTCAGTATTATTTAAGAAATCATCAACTGATCTGAATCTTCTTTGGTTTAGACTCCAACTAATTTTGTTGGTAGAAATTCCAGTTTTAAATGACATTCACTTTCTTGAATTCTATTCAGTATATTTTGCTGGTTTGTACTTCCCTAATAACAAACCATTATTTTCCATTTACAAGCATTGATTCACCAGCAGAAATATCACAAGAACATCTCATACATGGGCATTCAGTATTTTCAGTATTAAAAAAGTCAACATACATTATAACATCTTTCTAAGAATATTGTAAGAACTGTGTCCTTCTATACTCCTTTTCCCAGTAAACACCTAGTTTGAAATATTTGTTGATAATTAAAATCTTGCGTTCGGTTATTTTTGTTAGACGATTCTAAAAACAATGGGAAGAAAAAGCCTTGTCCACTTAATTTTCATGGTTTAGTGGTTTGTTTTGGATCTTGATCCACAGCAATGCAAATCACAATAACAATACTCCTTTGTGTTTTTATAATTACATTGTTGCTCCCAGCAGATGTCTCCTTCTGTATTGTGGACCAAGCACCCCAGATTATCTTTATGAAATCTCTCCCTATTTCTGCCTGTCATCTATTCCTGAACAAACTTTACCCTTCTATATCAAAATTTCAAACCTGAAATATATTCTACTGCATGCCAGCCGTGTCAGTTTGTAGATCACCAAGACTGAAGTCTTGTCTTCTAAACTCAGGTGAAATACACTGTTATTGTATCAGTTGTCAAACGTTCAAATACAGCATTCTCGACTCATTTCACTCCTTCTCTCTCATTCTGCTAAGAATAAACCTTAGTTATATAGATGTGTTTATAAAGGAGATCAGCTTTTCACATAAATTGAGATGTTGCTTAATTCATTTACAGAAAAACAGAGATGAACAGGCCTTTTCAGACCATCTCATTTTCTATCTTCCTTCTCAGTTGCCTGTTCTCTAAGGTTTCTTGAACACCTTTTCTTATTTTTGTAGTGCACTATTTCTCCTTAGAAATTTTCTCCCTAGCCAAGATATACTTTGAATCACTTACAAGCTTTTTTTCCTTAATGCTTTAGCAATGTTGCCTGCCTGGCATCACCCCACATCCATTTTACCCCTAAGATATTTAATTCCCCTTAGTGTGAAGTTATATTAACTGCAAAGGTGAGTATCCTTTTTTATTACTAGTATGGGGGAAAAAAGAAGGAAAAAAACCACACACACACACAACAAACCACAAGATGTAAGATATCTGGAAATAAGATATGTGAAATATAGTATAGAATAGTCCAGTGGGAAGGGACCTACAATGATCATCTCGTCCAACTGCCTGACCAATTCAGGACTGACCAAAAGTTAAAGCATGTTATTGAGGGCATTGTCCAAATGCCTCTTAAACACTGGCAGCCTTGGAAGCCTAGGCTAGGAAGCCTGTTCCAGTGTTTGACCACCCTCTCAGTAAAGAAATGCTTCAAAATGTCATGTCTGAACCTCTCCTGATGCAGTTTTGAGCCATTCCTATGTGTCCTATTACTGGATACAAGGGAGGAGAGACCAGCACCTCCCTCTCCACTTCCCCTCCTCAGGAAGCTGTAGAGAGCAATGAGGTCACCCCTCAAGCTGCTTTTCTCCAAACTAGACAAACTCAGTGTCCTCAGCTGCTCCTCATAGGGCATCATGCCTTCCATCCCTTTCACCAGCTTTGTTGCCCTACTCTGGACACATTCAAGTACCTTAACATTCTTTTTAAATTGTGGGGGCCAGAACTGCACACAATACTCAAAGTGAGGCTACAACAGTGCTAAATACAGCAGGAGTAAGATAATGTGAATTTTAGTACTGGTCCCAAGAAAGAAATTGTAGTTTTATTTACAAATCAATGCTACCTGTATATGACAGTAAAAATATTTAAAAAATAGCATCTTTCTTTTTCCTTCATTTGAATTAAAGTACAGGGTTCAATATTGAAGACCAACACAAAATATTTTTTGTTTCTGAAATCATTTTTTCCAACATTTACTTTGGCTTCTGTTAATAGACGCAACAGATTTTTGGTGTTTATACTCATTCACCGAAGACCAAAACAAATGTTAATTAAGAAAAAACCCAGAACCCTGTTTATATCAACTTGATCTGCATAAAGCATTGGTTGGCAATACAAGTGCCACTATAATTTGAAGGCCCCCGCATCTAACTGTTAATGTATTCTTTGTTTTGGAATTCTCTGAGATTCACAAATTTATTTAGAATTTATCTAGTCTGTTTTCTTTAGCACAGAGATTAGAATATGTACTTGAAATTAAGTTACTGTTTTGAGACCAAATGAAACCATTAGGACATGCAGCTGATGAACATACTGCCATTTTTCCACTTTTCTTTCTTAAAGACAATTGACTGTAGCAAATCTGTAAATCTGAAAGGACTTAATTAGTATCCAGGGACAGTTTAGTGACATTTAATTAAGAAAAAGACCATAAATTACTTTAAAGAAAAAAAACAAAACTAGCCAACCTCTTATTACATCCTGATAGGTTTTTTTCATGAGAAATTCTAGTTAAAAGGAATATACTTTTCCATTTAGAATGATCACAGGAAGCAATACTTATTTTCAGACTAGCAAGAAAAGTGTTCTAGAGCCTCATTCCAATTTTTTGTCTGTACAACAGATGGACCACATTATTAAAAAAAAAAGTCCTGAAAGCTAAAAATAAAGGGAGAAACTAAATCATAGAAGGAAACAGAATATAGCTATTATTTAACACAAAAAAAAAAAAGTCAGGTGCAGGAGTATTCAAACACAGATTCACAGAAAAAGGACTCGCACATATTTTTCTTCCCTGAAAGAACAGACTTATCTAGCTACTGTCACAATGCCTACTCCATAAAATACTACCAGGGCAGAAGGCTTTATTATAATATTAAAACCTTTGCCCATTCTATGTTCATTTTTATTTTCATTACCTTATCACCACTGTAACAGACTGCATCTCTTCCTACTGAGACAAGATAGAATTAACCTTTCTAGTTTATTCATCTACTTAACGCTGTTTGTAGAGTCTTGACTCTTCCTTATTATGCTATATTCAACCTGGTCTTTGCTCTCTCCAGTGTTATTGACCATATCCCTTTAGAAGCATCTCTGTCCCTATTTCAGAATGACACAAGCTCCATTTTCTCCTGTGCCAAGTTATCCTGCTTTCCTCATTAAAGGCTCCTGAAAACGTGAGGCAGGTCTAATAAGCACAGAACAACCCAGTATTCTGAGGTCCAGACTGATGTGAGGAGCAATAGCCAGACTCCATAGGTTAATCTTAATCTCCATTTTAACCATTTCTGCGTCATAAAGCTGGGGAGGTTTGGGGACAGGGTCTAGTTGCTACCCATAGTGCATGAAAAGCAACTTCTTTATGTCTTTTCTCAAATTAGTAGCAAGATGAAAAGCTATTCCTCCACAGAGGATACAGGGAGAACACTTCAATGAGGGAGACAACTCGGTAATGGCTGTTGTTTGTGGTAATCTTTTAGATGGGCAGTTGTTCATTATTGCAAAGAGAGCCTAGGATTCCAAATTTCTCTCTTATTTCAAACTGGGCTATAAACGTGGACTGACTTCCTCGGTACCATCTTCGTACCACACAATCCCAGATCAAATTGGATCCAGATCAAATACAAGTGGTGGCAGTTTATTTCGTACATCTCATCATATGGATGTTCTGAAGGCAGCTACACCAAGGATTGAAAGGCACACAAAAACACTATGGAAGAATGCATCTACACTTATGTAGAGTGCCTCATGTAGCAGGAAAATGCTCTGCTATCAAAGTCACATAACTGGCTTTTCTTTCTATAAAATAGGAGCATGGGGGATTGCATAATCAGACACAAGGGTGCTGTCAAGAGGCAGCTGAAGTGTGCATTTGAAGTATCAGTCTCCAGTGCATTCCTGGGAATGACACTAGACTTAATATTGGCTTTTATTGACTGCAGAGTGTCAAATAACCACACAGCTTTTTCCATTTGTGTTTACTCAAGAAGACATATCCCGTACTGAAGGAATGAAGAACATGGACACAGCTATTATCAGAATGCTTTGAAGTGGGTGAGGTATCTTTCCTTTATTAGAGAAGTAAACCTTTAACATTTCCTTAGAGAATTCATAAAACTGAACCCTAACAATTAAGATATAAAGACATTTTTAAAAATTAAAAATAAAATCATACCCTCCCTCAGAATGGACCTACAGTCTTCCAGGATTTTGGCATATGGGTGACTCCCCATAATTTATCTTGAGAAGAATCCAGGCATAGTTTATGGATGTTTTCTACCTTTTCTTCCTGTATATAATAAAAGTATAATCTCCTCTTGTATCCATGTTTATAAATTAATAATAGAAATACATGAAGGAAATTTGTCCCCCCACAAATATTAATTTTAATAATTAGAAAAAATATCATTGTAACTGCTATACCAACATATTATTGTCTTGACTAGGGTGTACTTTTGGGAGGTTTTCCATTCAGATAAAGGAAATCCAATCCATAACACTAAAATTATCATAAAATAAGACATGCATTATCATCCTAAAAAACTTTTCAGTAAAGGAAAGTAAAATGTGGGGTATTAAAAGAGAAACAAAGGAGAGGGAAATAAGAATGATATCCATCTCACATTAAGGAATCACTGACTAAATGGAAGAAACAGATATAAACAGTGATAAATATTTTGTCTTCATTGCCTTCATTTTAATAGATTTGAAATTAAGTCTTAAATGGCACAAGGAGTCTTACAACACAGTTTCTACTTACTAGCTGTATAATGTTCAGCTTCAGCCCTAGGTTCACAACGGAATATTTCCCTTAACCCGTGGCAGGAGATAACCTCTTCCTCAGCTGAAGTAACTACTTCCTTTCAAAAGGTTCCCCTTCCCCTGCCCCTTGCCTCAAAAAACACCAGTTTGCAGTTGAGCTCTAACAAGATTTAAACTCTACTTCTTTAAGATTGACAGTTTCTCATAGCTAAGAGTTGTTCCCATATGTACTTCAAAGGCAAGCAACGCTGTGGACTTCCCAGCAGTGCATCCTGCTTTTGAAGTCTTTGAATTATCCATAGGAGATGCTACTAACAAAGAGAAACTGACAGTCTTAAAAAAGTAGAATTTAAATTTATTTACAGCAAATGCCCAAAAAGAGAGAGGATTGCCTTTTAAAACCAATTCTTTTTTCTGTCTCTTCAGACAGCAACAGATTTCAAGAAAAAAAGATGTTGTAGATGGGATTACTGTTTATCAGCAGGAACAACCAGTATCTTAACATGAAAGGTCTAGCCACTCCAAAAAGAAATATAAATTTAAAGTGAATGTTTCCTGAAATAATTCTTTATGCTTTTTAAATAAATGAAATACCTGAATCTCCTTATTCATTGTTAAATTTATTTTAAAAGAGCTCATGTTCCTTTTTTTTCTTAAATGTTTACGGTAGTCACAGGTAGATCAAGTAGATCACAACATACACAAGAAAAACTTCTTTTCCATCTTCACTCCTTTATCTACTTACATCCTGACTTCAAAACATACTTTATGAAAAGATCAGGTCCAGCATGACTGTTAACAACATATCTCTTTCAGAAAACATGGAGTTTAAAGAGCCCATTAAACATGAAATATTTCTTTTGCTGTTTTTGTGTTGTGTTTTTTTTTTTTTTGTGGGAGGGGAGAAAATTGCTTGAAAATATTGAGCACAGCAGTTTCAAAGTGTTAAAACATATGACTTGTTTTAAAAGGTCACCTGTTTATTGCAAAAATAGTTAGTCTCCAAATGATTTAAATCAAAGTGAAATATTTCCAATTTCTGTAAACCCAAGTCTATAACTGTTTCATTGAACCACAAATTACTTTTTCAATCATCATTTGATTAAAATTTGAGGATTTTTTCCCTTCCTGTCCTATTTCAGAACAATAAAACAAACAAAAAAAAATCAAAAAACATTAATAAACAAGCTACATATTTCTTGCTCTAAGTCTGTAAAGCTAAACTTGAAATCAGAAGTTTGATTACCTGAGGCTTTTTGTGACATCAGCCAAGAAACTTTTAGGGAGATAGCCTCTTAATCACAGAATCACAGAATCACAGAATCACTAAGGTTGGAAAAGACCTGTAAGATCATCAAGTCCAACCTGGGGAAAAAAAAAAAAAAAACCAAAAAAACCCCCCCAAAAAACAAAACAAAACAAAAAACAAAAAAAAAACCAAACCACACAAAAAACCAAAACCCACCACACAACAACAACAAGCCACAACCCACCCAACACCACACAGCACCATGCCCATCAAGCTACATCCCACAATGCCACATCCACACGCTCCTTGAATATCTCCAGGGAGGGTGACTCTACCACCTCCCTGGGCAGCCTATTCCAATGTTTCACTACTCTCTCAGTAAAGAACTTTTTCCTAATATCTAGCCTGAACCTCCCCTGGCGCAACTTGAGGCCATGTCCTCTAGTCCTGTCACTAGTCACTTGGGAAAAAAGACCAACACCCACCTCTCTGCAACCCCCTTTCAGGTAGTTGTAGAGAGCGATAAGGTCTCCCCTCAGCCTCCTCTTCTCCAGGCTAAACAACCCCAGCTCCCTCAGCCGCTCCTCATAAGACTTGTGTTCCAGACCCCTCACCAGCTTCGTCGCCCTTCTCTGGACACGCTCCAGCACCTCAATGTCTTTCTTGTAGTGAGGGGCCCAAAACTGAACACAGTATTCGAGGTGCGGCCTCACCAGAGCCGAGTACAGAGGCATGATCACCTCCCTGCTCCTGCTGGCCACACCATTTCTGATACAAGCCAGGATGCCGTTGGCCTTCTTGGCCACCTGGGCACACTGCTGGCTCATATTCAGCCGGCTGTCAATCAACACCCCCAGGTCCTTTTCTGTGGGGGAGCTTTCCAGCCACTCGTCCCCAAGCCTGTAGCGTTGCCTGGGGTTGTTGTGGCCGAAGTGTAGAACCCGGCACTTGGCCTTATTGAACTTCATCCAGTTGGCCTCAGCCCATCGATCCAGCCTGTCCAGATCCCTCTGCAGAGCCTTCCGACCCTCAAGCAGATCAACACTCCCTCCCAACTTGGTGTCGTCAGCAAACTTGCTGAGGGAGCACTCTATCCCCTCATCCAGATCATCAATAAAGACATTAAACAAGACCGGTCCCAAAACTGAGCCCTGGGGGACTCCGCTTGTGACCGGCCGCCAGCTGGATTTCACCCCATTCACTACAACTCTCTGGGCTCGGCCATCCAGCCAGTTTTTTACTCAGCGAAGAGTGTACCTGTCTAAACCACGGGCCGCCAGCTTCTCTAGGAGAATACTGTGGGGAACAGTGTCAAAGGCTTTGCTGAAGTCCAGGTAGACAACATCAGGCAGACAACATCAACAGCCTTTCCCTCATCTACTAGGCGGGTCACCTGGTCATAGAAGGAGATCAGGTTGGTCAAGCAGGACCTGCCTTTCATGAACCCGTGCTGGCTTGGCCTGGCAACTTCACTGCCTTGCTTTTTTTTTTAAAAGGCATGAAGAAAAAAAAATTAGTTATAAATAATTTTATGCACTGCCATCTCTGTGCCCTTCTCACCTTTTGATAGCTATACACACATCTTGTTTGAACAGCATTCTGTCCTGCTGTAGCTGCTGTTTGTCCAGCAGAATTAGTCTTCACTACAGGTAGCATCACATGTAACACATATTGTTTCTTGATCTTATTTTTTTTATTTCAGATTTAGATAGATAGTAGCATTATGTAACAAGGTTATCAGCAGTCTTCCAGTTCATTGAACCATGAGAAGTGTTTGAGAAGTGTTTGAGAAGTGTTTGAGGCTCACCATGCTCTTTTCTTGCCAATGACAGCTCAACCAGCATGGAAGAAGTTAGCAACATTTCCAAGAAGATTAAATATATCTCATTTGGCTAAGTACCTTCCTTGCATCTTCCATTACATTCAGATTTTCCTCTTACAAAGGTCTTAGTTCTAACCACCACTAGATAGACCTTAAATCAAACAAGTTTTTAAAGCATTTTTCAAAGATGTCACTGTCAAGGCAAAACAGAAGGGCAAAACAAATTTTAGGGTGAGGTAAGGGAAAGGCAGCAAACCGGTGTATTTCTGCTGGAAAGTCAGACGTTCATTTTTAACTCATGTAACTCATCTGCAAAACAAGCCTCCAAACTTCCTTTTGTTTCAATTTCTAGCAGCTAAAAACAGGGCTCCTTCCACAATTCTCTCTGAAAAAGCAGATACTGAAATTCCAAACAAATAGGGCATCTGTTTTCTGACTTAACTAATACCAGAAGCAGCACTAGAATTTAGGTCTTCTATTTCACCAGGCATACTAGTACATCTTTCAAGCTACCATATTTTTCTTCAAAATTTAAGTTTTAAATAAAATCAAAAGACATAGCTGTTAGCAACTGTTAAAGACACTGCAGAAAATGCAGATAGAGGATGACTGATTTATTGACAGCTGTGAGTTCAAACACACAGAATTCAGCAACTGAAGCATACTTATGAGAATACTTATGCTAATAAATCCACATTAATTGTTATATACTACCTTACCAATAGAAATTCTTGTAACTTAGTTAAGATTTCTTAAATTAAGAAATATGAGTAGTGACACCGCTCCTCTCCTCTCTTTGTACATGTGAATATATCTGCACATAGTCTAATGCTTTAGCCTTACCAGTGCTGTCATCATAAACAACAGTAACCGTTTTCCACTTGAAGAACTGCACAAGGTCAAGGATGGCACGGCTGAGTGAAGAGAAATCTGGATAGAGGCTGACATAGAAGGAGTCCTTGTTGTCTGACACCTGATGTTTCCAGCGGGTCTGGATATGTGGAACACCCAAAGCGTTGCAGATGGATTGCACAGCATTAGCTGAGGAGCTATGGGATGGTCCGAAGATGGCAGCCACCCCAAGGGACAGCTGATCACAGGCTGAAGAGGAGACAGAAGTCTGTCAATGATGAGAGGAAAGAAGGCAGTGTGCCAGGTGTTGCATAATTCGTATTAAACAAAAGGCACTCCATGAAATACAACTTTATTGCTGACAGAGCTCCCTTCTTGTGTAACACTTTCACTTACAGATTTCAACTTCAGCATACATTTCTAAGCTTTCACTATGAGCAAATAAATAGCAACACTTAACATCGAAATAGCACTCAGCTATGTTTAATAAACGCTTCTATGTCAGTGGAAGTCACAAAGACCAGCAATTGTGTATCTTTTAGAAAGCAGTGACAAGAGAAGATAGTTATGTTCAGCTGCATCTTACATTTGGAAAAGGGCCATATGGGACAGTATTCTAACCTAGGCTGTTTAAGCATTAACTTCTTCCTCAGTCAGTCAACACTATTTCTGCTGAGATCCTAACTACTCAGAAATTCTATGTGTTAAGTGGATTTTAGTTAAGTATCAGCCAAATGATTAATTTCATTGAAATGGACATTTGAATGTCTGTATCTGAAAAGTAGGCATGTTGACTAGCAAAAATTAAGGGTCAATATTTTCCCTAAAAGAAAATCAAGTTGCTATCTGCTAATGGAAAAAAATCAGTATCTCTTCTTAAACACTGGAAATACTCAGTTTTGCTACACCTATATTAGTAGATAAAACTGGCCCTGAAAATCGCTGACAAGATACTGCTGCATTCAAGTGGCTTAGCTCTCCTCTTTCCAATATAGGGTGGCCCTACCTGTACTATGCATTACCAGTCTCTGGTCTGTGTTATCTCCCACAGTAGTCTCCAGTATTATCCTGTAGAATATTAGTTGGGGCATGCCAAAAAGAAGGCAGGAAAATTGGTCAATACTGCAGACTAGTGTTTCAGCCCATGCCCTGCTCCTGTTTAGATCACTACCATACACATAACCTTTATGAGTATGCAGTTCTGAAAAATCAAGAGATTCTGTCTTGTAAGAAAACATCCTATTTGGTAGAGAGAAGTAATGAGAAGCATCTCCCTAATCCAATCTACATGAGAGTATTTGTATGAGGTTTGATTAATTAATATTGTTACTCTACCACCAATGTTCCTGACAGCTGAGGAAACAAGCAGCAAAAACATATCTTGCTGTGTTCCTTTTCCCAGCAAGTAAAAATTAATTGTTTTATTGGGCACAACCTTTTCAACATGATGAAAATATTGCTAAGTCTTCCAAGTGCATTCCAGAAACTATGCTGGCACACTTCTTCATTACTTCAGAGCACCGGTGGTTTAAATGAGCTTGTCATATACACACAGGATCTCCATTGCATTTCTGAGCATAGGATCAGGGCCTAAATGACTAGCTTTATAAAAAAACATTTATGCTAATATTGCCCTTCCTAAGAGTAATCAACAAGCTTTATGCAAATGTCAGTAAATGGGATCACTAACAACATCAATAGCTACCAGATGGCTTTTCAATGGGCATTTTTTTTTCCTGTTTCTGAGATTTGAATAATGCAATGCTTTCACACGTGATTTAATATGGCACTGGCTCTATCAGATGCATACCAATTTTTCTAGTGCATTGAGGAATATTTTGTTTGCATTTACATTATTCTTCACTGAAACAGTATCTTGGAAATATCATCTTGCCTTCAGGTTGCTCTTTCATACAATACCTTTAAAAAAACATTAATATTTCATCTGTATTCAAAGTATGTGTTACTAAAAGGTCTGAACAGGCTATTTTTGACGCAGCGCCTGCCTGCTCACTAATCATGACATAATCATGAACCACAAAACGAGTCAAATACTTAAACCTCATTGTTAAAACTCTGCTTTGGAGCCATCATAATAAAATGAACCATTTTATGTTAACCTTTAGCCTTTGATTCTGAACTAAAGCACCTGTCAGCACAAACGTAGTTGGCTGTATTGTGAATTGATGAAGCAAAAAGCTATTAGCACTGGAAGATTACACAGATTTTGATACAGCCTGACCAGTTACAAATAAAGAGTTGCGTTCTCATCCAAGTTGTAAGTGGGAGCAATGAATATATACAATCTATTCAATATATCCAATCAATGGCATGTTGCCATTCTAACTTCAGCTATTATAATCTATGAAGATTTAGCAACATAATATTCTGGCTAGCTTTCACCCTCAAGCAAACTCCAAGTAAGGACTAAAAGTAGTTGTGCTGTCTCAGGAAAGGCTTAAAGAATTAAAGATCGCAGAACAAATTTCTCTGCTTTCTATATCCTCCCTCAAGAATGGAGAGAAACTGTCCCATTAAAATTCACAGGACAGCATGTGCTGGAGTTAGGAAACATTTGAATTTGGAAGATGAGGAGGAAAGGAGAAAGAAGGTGCCAGAATTAAGGATCAGCCCATTTATACACTGTTGGCCAAGATGGAAAGGAAAGAGTAGTCTTTTAGAACCTGCTTAAATCCATCATCCAAAATACCAGAATAACAACTCAAAAATACTTTGTTAAATGTGTTGTTTGCCTGTTTCTTCTTCCACACACTCTCCTCTGCAAAGAAACCATCTTGCTAGGCATAGGTTGACCTCTGATTCTTTCACCCTTCTTATTTTCTTGTTAAGGACAAAATTTATATGAAATTGGCTCTTCAATTTATAAAAAAAAGGTTTTAAAGAACATGTAATACAGAGCAAAATTAAGTTCTGCTGAGTTCTGACACCAAGCTTTGTATTTTCTCCTAGGGTATGGCAATGATACAGTACAACTTGCATCTATTGTCATAGACTTGAATGTAAAGCAATCTGAAAACTTCAATTTTTGTGAGAATCAAAGATTTGAAAATTTAGGAAAAGTGTTCAGAATTATTTTTAACTTTTAGTTTTTCTTTAAACAAATAATTTATAGTTAGGAGAAACCTGCTGAACTCAGGGCTAGACACTCATCTGATAGCAATATTCTTAAGCATACTAAATAATTAGGCCTATTTTTATGCCTCGTTGACAAAAGATGCACAAAACTACAACTACTTGTTCCCCTTTGAAGCCCCCACCTGATTAACTATATAAGACATTCATATGCTAAAGGTATTTCTGGAGGTATACTTAAAGTGATTGAATGTTTAAAATTTAATTGGAGCATTCTTCCTAGTTCACTAGAATTTGGGGGCACTTGGCATTTTCCAGGACAAAGTCTGAGATAGTGTTTTCTTACTCCAAAGAAGCTGGTCTCAAAAACACCCTAGTCACAAAGCTCAGAAAAATTTATTTCAGATTTTTAAATATTTAAAGAAATAGCTTTTAGACAGGGGCAGTGGGACCAAGGTGACAATGTAATTTTCAAGTAGTTACCATTACAGCTTTCAAGGGGTGGTCTTTAAAGCAGTTCTTTGATGTCAGCCACAAGCTTGTACAGTTTCACTGCATATGGCTTTATTGGACAGACATTTTTTCAGGTAGGTAAACCAAGTGACTCATAGCTTCTCATTAAAAAAAATTAAATATGCAAAAGGTTACCTTTTTTGGATGCTTCAAAACTGTCATAGAGATTTATCTTTTGGGTATCGTATGTTAACGTGGTGTTTGGCAGAAGAGTTCTGTTTCTGTTGATTGTGTTCACAGCAAATCTGAAGGCTAATTCTTCTGCTCCCATTGGACCAGATTCCACACACTCAAAAATGCCTCCTGGTAGTGGGAGAAAGAAGGAAGAAAAAAAACAAACCACTAGTAAGCCAAAATGGCATACAAGAACATCTTTAATCATCAGTTTGGGAAAAATCAGCCTGAAATTTTTAACTTAATAAACCTGATAGAGTGCAACTCATGAAATTATCTCATGATTTTGGTGAAGTTTGAGTCAAACCATAAATAACCCAGCAACAAATCAAACTTACCTTAAAGAAAACCTGTTTGTTTTTTTTCCATACAACATTCATTTTACTAATGTGAATAAAGAGAATGTGGTAATATAAACTAACCACACTATTTAGAAGCAATATAGGAGAGGGATGAAGAATATATAATTATTATTTACACAGTTAAACTTGAAATGATTACATTTACCTCTTCCAGATCGACCACCACCTATGTGTGTGGCAGTGGAGAGGGAGATTTCTGGATTCTTGTTTTCTACTCTTCTAGACTTATGATACAGCTATAATGAACTGGAAAGTTCACTGAAAATGCAACATATAAAGGAGCATGTAACTGGGATGCCCCAAACTGCCTCCAGAAATGAAGACGTATAGATATTTTAGCATGACTGTGTGTCTGAACTGATAAATACGTTGAGCAAAGGGTTCAAATTTTGCTCTTTTGCACTGAGCTGCATGTACGTGCTAACATCATTCTCAGCAAATATAGGAATCTAAGCAACTACAGCCTGCATAAGCTCTATCATGCAATGAAAGCATCCCTAAACAAAGCGTACTGCCAGAGGAGGACATGCCGCAAATGATAGGCAATTTCTAGAATGCTTCTGAGCCAGCCTTAATCTTACATGAAGCAAATAAGTTTGTGAAATTGTGCTGTGCTTCAGCTGTTCTTTTCTCATTAATGAGATACCATTGCCCATGAAATGTAAATTCATATATATACTTTGGGGTTACATCATTTATTCTTGAGTCTGGAAAAGCCAAGGATACAGTGACAATAAAAGTAATTTGAAGATATGTCCTTACTGTGGTGACATGGAATGCCTCAGAAAAACAATCAGCATCCATATGGTCTCTTCAGTCCTCATGCTAACAGCATCTGTCAATACTAATGGACAGTCAATGGCCATCACCTGAGGATCACTAATTACAAGCCAGGCATTGTATCTGTGCAAGAAACATTTATCATTCACCTTCTCCTAGCTTCTGCTTATTCATTTCCAAGGTAATGTTGCTACCTGTCTTTGAATTGCCTAAAAAAATTTATTCAACACTCTGCTACTTTCTCAGCAAGAAGCTCTCAGAATCTGAATGTACAGGCTTGAGTCAGACTGAACTTTGCAAACTACATTCAGTATTTTAAACAGTCTTGTTGAGCAGCCAGGTAGATAAAACATTTCTAAAGCAGAAAGAATGTGTATTTAGTTATCAACTCTTTCCCTTTCTGATACTATTAAATATGAAAAGGCTTTTCAGTTTTGCAAACCTCCTGCCTCTTCCAACCTGTTTCTCACTACAGGATGGAGGTGTTAACTTTTTACCTGCAGATGAGCCCTTAAATTCCTGGTGAGAGCCCTAGGGGCAGATGCTCAAATAAGATTAATTTAAAAGCACAAGCACTAACCACTGAGATAAGACGTGACTAATAATTATTTAACCATTAGTCATTTAAAACTGAGAATGAGGCACTGATGGGAGAGGCAGATGCTTGAGAAAAATTCAGATACCCAGGGAAATTATCCAAACTGATTAAGCATAGAATGCATATATAATCAGTAACCAATATTAACAATACTTCAGAAGCTAAAGCAAAAGAAACTTGGATAACATTCAGGTAAATATAGGTCTAGTACACGTTAAAACTGAAAAAAAATACCATGTTTATTTGCACAATGACGCATTATTAACATGAAAGGCAAGCTACTGCTTTTGAAATTAATGAAGTGGTCTGTTCAGGAAAACATAGTGACAATAAGATTTTGTGCTGCTTAAGACTTACAGCAAGCATCTAAACATTACAAATCAAACTGTGACATATAGGAGGATCCCATTTTGATTTGGGGAAAATATTTAAAAATTGCTGCAGAAAGCTAAAAATTAGTGAATAAATTATAAGTATAGGTATTAAGAGACAAGAAAAATAAAAAGATATTTCCATGAACATAATGAAAATTCAGATAGATTTTATAGGCTTTCCTAAGGCATCTGGAAAGCAGTTATTCAAATGTGTTTGAATAAAACAGTATCACACAAACAGTTATTAAAAAAAAAATTATATCCTAAGTTACAATGGATTCATAAAGGGAAATAAGCATTAGAATATCTCTTTCTTCTCCCTGAAAATTTTATATTGGAAGATTTCTTCTTTCATTTCAATGTGTCTGAAGCGCAATACAATCTTCCTTCTTTATTCCTGTATTTTTCATTCTGCTCATTTCTAAATTCTTGAGATGGGGAATTCCTTGTCAAAGATGCAGCCACTACTCTCAGCATAAGATAAAATAAAAATAAATACGGATTTTGACCTCTCAGATCTGGGTAATTCCTAATGGTAGTGCCAGTCCATCACATAGTCAGACAATTTTTGAAGATGACAAAGTCTCTATCTCCTGTGAGTGGCAACGACGTGAAATTTCCCACGTGCACCATTCAGTGGTTTCTTCCCTCACTCACATATTCTCTGTCCCTCTGATAAATGTATCCCCTGCAAAGCTGGCAGCATATAGTGTGTCTGCCTTAGGGGAAATTTCCATTCCTAAGGAAAACAGAGATAGAATAACCTGTTTCTGTTGTCCTATGATGAGGATTATTTTGCTAGGAGGAAGGAAAACATAGCTTCTGATTCCTGCTCCTGAATATTTTCACATTTTACACTAGCTAGACACTGGATTAAAAATAAGAACCCTAGAGGAATATAGATTAGACCATATATTTGCAGTTTCCTAGCAGTTTTCTGACCTGTAGGATGTCAAACTTCCACTAGGCTCCTTTCATTCCAGTTTTATTCTACTTCTGTATCTGTCTGCTCAAGCAGTGGGGGAGGAACATCCCATAATTAAATATTTTGGATGCTGGCAGGTGTAGGTTCTTCTTAACATTCACACTAAGAAGAGACTCAAATCAACAGGTTCTCAAAGTGTACCATGTCCTACTAATATGCAGAATGGCTGAAAATGCCAGGCTCCTCCATAATGAGTAACAGCTGTTAGCTTTGGCCAACCTAACACTACGCACAGGGCACCACCATTTTTTAACTAAATTTCTAAGCAGTTTAAATTGAACTCACACACTAAGCAGAGCAGGAGCTTAGGCAGACTGAATATCAGAATATAGTCACAAAACAACTCGTTATTCTCCAGACAAGAGCCATTTTAAGCATGCATGGAAGTCTATGCTTCAGATATTTTCAGGATGCTCAGCAAAAGCACATAAATGAGTTCAGACATTGACAGGAATGGGAAGTTTTAAAGGGTGCTTTCTCCATTGCTGCATAAGATGCAAGTAGAAACTTATTCGACAACTTTAAACTGCCTTGGCCTTACCTTTATGTTCCTATGTTTGTTACTGAATATGTAAATAATACCAAAAAATACTTTGAGTATTTTTAAAGAAAATGTTGTGTAAATCCACTGCCTTAATACTGGAAGACAAGCCAGAAATTACTCTGCATTTTTTTGTAAAATGGAAAGGAAATTAATAAAAAGGATTGGCTTTCCAATTCAGGTATACTCAATTATAAAGGCATATCGGTTTCCAGAAGCTGTTATAGCATACTGAGTCATGTTGTTCCCTCCCAAGCAGGCTGTTCTTCTCTACTGCTGTTGTACCTTGTATTCAGGATAGCCTTATTAATAATCAAATTCAGGAATGCACTGCATGCTCTCAGATAAGCAGACAGAAGAGTCATAAATCTTGCCACTGATATGTGGACAAGCAGCCAAGCCAATGCCTATCTCTGTCTAACAGCTTGAAAAATGCAGGTATTGGGGTTGGTCTTATTTTTAACACAGCTTATAGATCCATAGTAGGCAGAAACACCAGTTCTCATATACAACCAGCAGCACATCCTAGAAGAAATGGCTGAATTTTCACTGCTACTTCAAAACAGAGAGAGAAAACTTAAAAGGTGTAGTAAAATGTGTATTTAATGCTTAGCTTGCTTTAATGGTCTCATATATGACTTCTTCATTTACAATGGTAATGATATGGCAGTTCATCTCTGCCCTATAACAATAACAGTAGGGAATATGGCATCACGTAGCTACAGCTTAATCTGTAGCTCATGAAGTTTTATTGACTGTGTACAGTAGGTGACTGCTGTATAGATGAACACTTCAAGTTTTTACTGTCATGATAACCACTTAGCAAAAGCTCACTAGATTTTAGTAGTGATCAACACCTGAAGGATCACAGTGATGAAGAATGTTTAAAGACAGGCCAGTCCAAGCCAGATACTCAAGAGCAATTGTAAAACGATCTTTAAATACTATATCTTTCGCAGTGACATCCAGGATAATTCAGATCTCCTATTAATCTTGATATACTAGAACTGTTTTTACTGAACCTGAAATCCACTAGGATTTTTCATCACAGTTGTCATTATTGAAAAAAACATTTATATGACCAAGTTCTTTTACCATAACCAATAGGGAAAATACAGTCATCAGTGTGATACTGATGCAGTAACAGTTTCTTCAGAAACAGAAACCACTGGAAAAAATTGATAGTAATATTTTATTAAAAAGGACAATATGTAGTGTCTAAAATAGTGTGAGTAATGTAGGTGTCCTTATTATTTTCCAAGGAAAAAGAAAATCTGAAATCGTTTTTACAACAATTATACAAGTCAAAAAAAAATTTGTTCTGAAATTGTTCAAATGAAAAAGCCTGCATTTTCCACCAAAAAAAGTTGAAAAAGAATTGCCATTTTTAATTCACAAGCCATCCTGGTTTTCTCCAATTTTCAAATCATTTTCTCAAACACAAAATCCAGAGGGAAAAAAAAAGTCAGCTGGCTACGCATCTTGGCAAAAATTACAAAAAAAAAATTGGTCCTGCTCTTTACTACCTAATTTCACAAATGGGATAACTATTTGAATGTTTCAATTTTCCATTTCTATTCCACAAAAGGGTCATAAGTATTTTTCCCCCCAATAAACATTCCACTTTGGGGATCACTATCTTGTGTGTTTTGCATTGTTACCTCCATGTAATATGTGATAAAATCCAGCACAAAGTACAAAAGTGCTTAACTACACAAAATCACTAGATGAATGCAAGTGCCAAAACAAGTTATTTGTAAATCTCTCCTTCTCTTACATACGGAGAACTTTTGAAACAGATGCATGCCATAAAACCTCAGCTACTGCTACCGACTTTTTTTCTAATATCAAAACAACATGATAAAGATCTTCACACATACACACACTAGTTTTTAATACCTATAATTTTTAACATTATAGCCAAATTATCATTATCATGCACCAATCTGCACAGATTTACCAACAGCTGTAAAGAAGAAGCGCTTTGTTAATACATTATGAAAAATAACATTAGTCACATTGTGTCATGAGCACCATTTTTTTAATGATACAGTAACTTTTAAAATATAATAATGTAAACCCATGATATCTTAAGTAACATTAAAAAGGTCACTGAGAGCCTGGAAAAAATTTGCTTTTAAAAACAATTTGTCTTGCCCAGTAACATTTCTTCCCATCATTTTACTTTAAAAATATACGAGTATGTTTAAATTATACTAATAAATTTATATGGTTATATAGGAATGAAATTATTTTATTTCTTCTTCCTGACCTCAGATCAATACTTTGAATATAAGATAACTATGGTGCCCAGATCTAACCCTGATGTGACAAATAGAAATCTCTTTTTCTGACTGATTATTTCCCATTCAGAAAACATGAACTCTCAGACAGTCTGTTTAATTAACCTGGAAAGATGGGAGAAAGGAGTAACTGGTATCTGTGAACAAGGTCTCTGTGATAAAGAACTTTTCTAAAAAAGGTTTCAAGAGAGAATCAAGCAAGTCTATCAGGCATTATTGCATTAAAATATATGCTTATATCTGCTGTGTTCCAATTTTGAAATTGGCCATTTGGTAATCAGAGCCAATGATTATGTAAGGTGGTACTACATGTAGAGGGATAAAAAGTCAAAAGCATGTTACTGAGAGTTCAATGGATGCTAGTATACTGTCAACATTTCCAGAGATGTCAGCGATGGCTTTTTGGAAGCGTGAAGGGACTACAGTTCTCCATATACAGGCATAGCCAGAAGGCAGTGAAGAGGCTTATCGAAAAACCCAGCATCACTGATGTGGCAAAATTTCTTCTTTACAGCGTTTTCCATAAAACAGTGTAGTTTTTCTATATCGATTTAGAATATAGCAGTGTGAATCTGGACTACACATGTTTTTATTATTACTTTTCAAAATTATATTGAAAGCTTTCTGAATCTCACAACAGGAAAAAGTTTAAAAGGATCACTTGACATAGAAAACTCTGCTTATTTGACTTTGAAGTCCCTTTTATGTGGATAAGCCACTGTGGGAAAAGACAGTACACTTCAGCAGTATCCTTTATCCATAGCAAGTATTACATAGGGTTTGGAGGAGGGAAGGAGGACCTGGAATTTCTGGGGTTTATATTCATTGCCACTGATTTCCTGTGTGACCTTGGACAAGAAGCTTTTCTAAAAAATAAATATCTCATCCCAAAACAGATGTAACAAACACCTCAGCATTGCAATAGAGGCACAACTATTGGAAAATCAGTAACATATTTTGAAATGAGACATAATTTATGTTAAAGGCATTCATGGAATCAGTGTACGAAGACATGATCCCAGAATCCTGCAAATCTTGCACTATAAAACACACAAATATTACCTTCAACATCTAAGTTATCTTTTGATCTATAAGTTATCTTATGATCTACATATTCTATTATATGTAGTTGCATGAATCTTGCAACTTTAAGACATCTTTCTCCTAAAAGTATTTGAATTATCCACAGATTTAAGACAAATAAAACTATGTATTTTCTGATTGTTCAATACATAAGGGGCTAAATATCTAGTCAATGCTAGGTTTATCCTGTTAATTTAATGTTAAATTATATATCAAAACAGAAAGACTTTGTTTTGTTTTTCTTAAACGTGAGGAAATAATAAGGGATATTATGAGGAAATAATAAGCATGGATCTCATTTGAGCGAAAACTTCTTTAGCTTATAAAACTGGTGAGAAAGATTTTTAAAGGTAAGTACATACAAATGATAAGTATCTTTAAAATTGTATTTTAAATATAATTTGATGCATTCTAACATCTTCTTTAAGTTGGATGTGACAAATGCCACATGTCAGAATCTTACCTTTCATCAGCACAGTTCCAAATATGCTTTGAAAAGTCATAAATAAAATACTACTAAAAATATTAGAATGGAATATGCAGCACACTTATAAAACACTGCTTCTGATAGCATCTCTGTTTATGAATATTACTCCCTTAAGTCAGAATATCAACAGAGCATGACTAAAGATGACAGGCAAAATAAGAACACCTAAACACATTCATCTACAGTCTTAGAATGTACTATCCGTAAGATTTCTTCCCACTTTAAGGATATACATTAGCTTCCTCTGACATGCTAAGCAATTTATTACAGAATACACTTGATTATTTCCATGCAATTATCACATTCACATAATATTTACTCTCTCAGGACTAGCAGTAACAAAAGGAAACACAACACTGAATGAAATGTGACTACAAAAATCACATCAGGAGATTTTGCTAAAATGTGCTTTTCATTATTTTGACTAACAAAATGTTTTAAACTGTCTCAAAACAACACAATTTTGTTTCCTTCCCTTTTTTCTAAAGAGTCAGCCAACACCCAGGTAAAATGTTTTTCAGTCTCCATGAAGAAAACTTTTTTCTAGAAAACTTCTTTAAAGAAGATAATATGAAAACTTAAGTGCTTAGGTTTTACATAAATACTTTCACAAGGACTAATGCAGAAGTCTTACATCTGTTTATGGGCTACTTACTGGGCAGTTAATTATCTTCAAACTTTCCTGCTTATAGGTTTGAAGATACGCAAATCATAGACCATTTCATTTTATTTTAGAAAGAATCATAAATTATATTAGAACACTGACAAAAACAGTTCCCTAACCTCCTCTTACAGACCATAGCTAAAAGCTAACAATATTGCATTATGCCAGGATTTTTTCTTTCCATCACACTGAATGCTATTCATCCATCTTCTCAAACGTTGGTTTGTGTCTGGAATCACATTTAAGAAGTCCACAGACAATGAAGGAAATTTTATCTAGGTTTTCACTTACTTTTAAAATAAAGTATAAGTGACTCACTCATGAGAAATAAGTAGACATTAAAAAAGTAAATGTATTTTGAACTTAAATCCTACAATATTGTGCTACTTAATACTAATATGTCTACATGCAAAAGCTGGAGCAAAAGGAACTTTTTTCTTTTTTTTTTCTTTTTGGTTCAGTTTTTTTCAGTCAGGAACAAATGTAGGATTCAGAGTCAGATATTATTTTTGTAAATTTTCAAGTGGGGTTTAGAAAAGATGCACACCTAATTTCTCCAAAGAAATTCACAGAGTCTCTGGTTCAGCAGTTACCAGGAATCACTTGACAATTCCGTGGAAAGCTGAAAAGTTTCCCAGGAACTGTAGGCATCCAAGCATGTAGAGAAATACTGCAGTATATGAAGCTCACGCTAGGATCCCTTGAAATGTAAAGGGATCCCTTGAAATGTAAAGATGAAACAGAAAAGTGCCTAAATTTCACTGAAGTCAGAAGGCTCTTAATTGGTGGAAGCTCAAAGCACAGCTTACATGGAAAGACACCTTCAATGAAATATACTGTTTGTGATTATATGGTTATTAAAAATTTTCAAATAAACAACATGTTAAAATGCTTACCTATAAAGCAGAAAACAGATTCTATTATATACTGAACTCTAAGCCCATGTCTTTCACTGTTCAAACGATGCCCTAACCAGCAGGCAATATACTGATGTATATCATAATTTTCAACTTTGATTGAAGATAGGGTACCATATAGACAGGAATTTTCAGTCTGCAAGATCCGGAAAACAAGGGCAAGCCTGAAGTTATCATACAGCTCTATATATCTCTGCTAGGTATGCAATAGGAGCCAGCCCATGATTTCTAGATCATTTGTTTTTATCCAATTAATTTCTTGCAGAAAATGCTTGAATAGAAGACAAATTCAGGGTCAGAACTCAGGTTTTCTTCTTCAGTACTCTACAGTCCCAGCCTGTAGCTTCCAACCTGCTTTCTTATTTAACCCTATGCTTCCTTCCACAATACTAGTGCACCTCACTGGACTGGTGTTATATGGTCACTTCACCTTCTGCTTGCTCTTTCTGGTCAAGTAATTCCTAATGCATCTTCAGCATCAAATATCGGCATGTGTTAGCCAGAAGTACCTTCAGAGTCAACTCCCAGTATCCAGATAATTTGACTCACCCTGCTAAGACCCTGTATGGGATCATCTGGGTAAGCCAGTTTCGGAGCACAAAGGCGAGATGCAGGGAGTTGTGATTCAACTCAGCTTCGTTTCACCTTGACAGATCCTTATCTATGCAGAGATGACTTGGGGGAGCTGCGGAAACGGCTCAGCCTGGGGTTGCCTGAACCACCATGAAAAGAACCGAAACCCGAATGGAGCCGTGAATGATGCCTTAACAAACAAAATGCTCTGAGTACCATTCCACCACTATTCAGTAACTTTGTGTGCTAGACATCACTAAATTACCATACAGACTAAGGACCCATCAAGGCACCAGAGATAAACATTCGTGCATAATCCTGCCCCCACCAATAAAATCAGGGAATAAAAACCACAGGTTTGGGCAGAAAAGGGGGAAGTCTTTTTCCAAGGATACAGCTGGCCTGTAGGAGATTCTTTCCCCCTTGTCCAGGATGCTGTACAAGGTAACTTCCCAGGGATTAAGAGGCCTTACCAGAGAGAGAGGGTAAGTGATTAAGAAACATACGTATGGTATTTGGCATGCTTTAAGATCGTGATTAGTGCACTCTTTTAAGGTATTAATATCTAGTGCATTTGTGGTTTGTGTTAGTACATTCTGGAAATCACTTGTAGGTTGTAATAGTGTATTTAATTGCATTAGTGCATTCCTCCATTGTATCCATAAAACCCTGCAATAGTGGCATATTGGACCTGTGAGTGAAGTTCAGATAAATTGTTAATTTGAACCTTACAGTGAAGTCTCTTTCTCTCCGTCACAGACCCACCAGATAATTTAAAAGCAACAAAGCAAGCACTGCAGGATCTAGCAAATGAGAATCACATAATATGCATGATAATTTTTTTCTTAAAAAAACCAACCAAACAAAAAAAAACAAAAAATCCCCAACCACAAACCACTAAAAAAACCCCAAAACAACAGATTCTCACACTTAATGTCTATTTAAATCTTCAAAATAAATAACTTGCATTTCCTCTTTCCAAAAATACCAAGAAACAAAAACTTTATTGAAATTACTCACAATTAAATTTACAACAACACATCATAAAAGATTAATTTCTCTCTTAAAATAAACAGTAAGAGCACTCATTCTCATGGTTTTGGACATTAAAAAGAGGTTAATAAAAGTTTATTTGCAATCACAAAAGCACATAAAGACTAAAACTTAGATGCTGCAAATGGATATGCAAAAAATGCCTGACCTGAGCCCTGCTGAATGTCATGACCAATTAAAGTAAGTGAAATTTCAGCATCTGGATCCCTGAGCAGAATCTATTCCAGAAGTAAAATGTATAAACTATTATCACCAGCTTCAGGATGAATTTTTATTTTTAATGCTTAATATTTAAAAGTTCAGACGTTTGTAGATATTTAAGTGATTTAAGCAAGTTCAAAAACTGTGTTTTCCCATTTTTCTTCCTTCTCTCAAGATTTTCACACATAGAATCCTTCAGTAATCTGAAACAATTCTTATGAAGTGTATTATCTAAATTGAGGGGAAAAGAAAAAATACATAACTAGGCTTAATATACATATACACACGTATGTAACAGAAGAGATGCAAAGTATCTAATATCGTTCTGTGAATAAAATGAACTGTATGTACTCTTCACTGTCTGCAGAATAATCCCTCTCATAAACGGAATTATTTTTGTAATAGTTCTTAATAGTCATTCTTTGGGCTAATGAAATAGTGTTTAGGCTTCTATTGTGGAGAAAGGTGCTACAACTGTCTATTTAAAGGACCCATATTGCTATTATTTAGTGAAATACTTTTTCTTTCTACAGACATTTCAGACAAAAACAAGAATTGTGGTGGTTTTGCCGTGCATAGGCAAAGTAACCTCCAAAGAATCAACAAATATTTCTTTCTTAATGGAAACAAAGTAGAATTCTACAAGTGCTCCTCCGTGATCCCTGAGTAAGCAGAGGCAAGAACTGGTAAATCCACTTGTTTAGGAGGGACTGGAAACAGTGTGGGTTTGTTTTCTAAGGAGTCTATATATGAGATATGAAATTAAGGTTTCTTGTCCTGGATATGGCACTGTAAAGTGAGAAAAATGAAGTTTTTCTGTAATTTTTATATTTCAGGAAAATATTTTCAACTGTTAGTTTGCTACATGGTGTTTTACATTACTTCATAGCAATGCATTACAACCTCTTAACACTGCCATGTTACAGTGTGTTAACTCGAACAGTTTATTTCCATTTTATCTTTAAAGTTATTAAAAGATACGTTTTCTTCACTACTGCTTGGAGCATTTAATCACCTTTTCAAAGTGTTTCCTGACTGTATTACAATTAAACAGCTTGAAATCACTGCTATAGAAGTGCTGTGAAATAGAAGGAAAAGTTACAATAGTCATAAAAGAATTAAAAAACAAATTTCAAAATCAGACTGATGGAAAAGTTTTAAATGTGGTAAATAAACACTTCTTGCTGTTACATTTAATGATGTTTCACTTCACTAATCAAATGTTCAGTTTCCAAAAGTGTTTGAATTAGAGTCTTGCATAGAAATTAAGTAATCATGTTTTCATCTTAGTAACAATGTCACCAAAATCACTTTTTGCCAAAAATATTGCTACCCTTATAAACATATGGTATGTGCTGCTATAGTATTATGGTTTAAATACTTAAAAGCAATTTTCAAAAGATTAAGGTGGGTTATTGAATATTATTTGGAAAATCTTCGCATTCCTGTCCCTAATGTACCAGCTGCTTGGATTGCATAGAAATGGTATTTCTGTATTCTCTCAGTGATTCTTTTTTTGAGTCTTCGGCCATGGAAGAAAAAAAGAAAAAAGTGATGTACATGAGTACAGAAACAGGCAAATAGTACGAGCAAACAAGTAGTAGATGCAGCTGATAAAAATTCCAAGGAGCAAGAAAAAGGTGGATCTGTAGAGAGAGATTGTCAAGTGTTAATGTGGATAAAAGAGGAAGTGAAACAAAACTAAAAAAGCTTATCTTTGAAAGCAGATATTAGGGGCATCTGCTGCTAGACTGTGCAAATTTATTTTTAAAATTTTAGAAATATATTGGTTGAGATTCCTTGAGCTCACCTGTTTCATAAGTTACACCAATAGTGAAACATACCACGTCTTGTAATGTGATCTAAGATAAATTATGCAGCACAGCATAGCTTATACAAACACGACATTAGCAGAAGAAATTAAGACATTGCTCTCCAAAGAAATTAATGAAATGTACTATATCAACTCCAGAAATATCAAGAAATATAATTATATCATTGAAAGGTTCTTGAAAGCTTTTGCATGGTATTTCTCTTCTAAATATGACACAAAAGATGCACAAATTTTGCTACAGATTCATATTTCTGAATCCATTCAATTAATATCAGTAAAAAGCATGTTAATGCACATGAAAGTTGAGTGGTTCAGAAACCAATAATTTACGACAGATTCATGTGGAGAACAGATACTAGTGGGATCTTGAAGTAAACAAGCAAAAATATTTAATGAAGCACAAGAGGGTCTGATTCAGTATGATAGATATCAGAGATACTGTTTCACTTCTCCAGTGATAAACCAGCGGTGTTTAATTCACAGCCTGCAGAAATATTATTGGAGGGGTTGGGGGAAAGTGTCATACAAAAGCAGAAGGTAAAAACATTTGATCAGAAGCACAGAGATACTTGAATACACTCCTCTCTCATTTGCAGTACATTTGACTATAATTTGCTTTTCTTAATAATTACCCATTTTTTTCCATGAGAGGGAAGGTGTTTATATTCCTAATGACTGAAATGTGATCTAGATGTGCAAATGATACCTCCACAGTATATCCTTTCATTCTGTTTCGATCTATACCCCAGAATTAGCGCTAGATTTATCCAGAGTTTGAGTTTAGATTAATCTTCAATTATACGCAGATATTTTGTTTTATTAAGAGTCTAAATGCTAAGAAGTTATTAGCTAATACGATAATTAGGCTCTAAAAAGTTGTTCACTAATTTGATAATTAAGTTTTAATTACTGAATTAGAAGCCTCTTGGGAAAAATTGAAAAGTTGTTTTGGCAGGAAAGCAGGAGTTATGCATCCTACCTTATCTGAACCCTATTTATGGATTAAATATTAGCCGCTATCTTATATAAAGCAACTCTTTCTTTTTATTGTCTCTTCTATATATTTTTCTAGTATGTGGCCAAACTCTTTTTTCTACCAGTATGATCAGTTTTGCCCCATGCTGAGGCTTTTTTTTTTTTTTCAAAACACCTTCACAGAGGAGACAATTTTTTAGGAAGCAAAAAGATGTTCCATGAATAATAGGTGCCATATAAAATGTTTTCTCAGGGAATCTATATCTTACAACTGGATTTGTCAGTGTCTAACAAAAATAGTATCTTCACTGAAGGCCATTCTGCTTTAGGCAAATGAACAGGCTATCTAGCCACTCTGTTTCAGGTATTCAAGCAAGGAAGCATACTTAGCAAGGAGGTAGGACATTGACAGAATCATTCGAACTATTTCCATTAGGAAAACAGTCTAAATATCAGGAAAAAAACAGGGGAAAAAAGGTTCAAAACAGCAATTTGGAAAATAAATTCTACAGTAATGTTTAATATGGAAGCTCTACTTTCATGCCAATATGTTGCACATTGCACATAGTTTTAATTCTCTCGGAGTGAGGGGGAAGGGGGGGTGCAGGAATGACTGAAGCTAAAGATTAAGATATCCATAGGTGTGCTAGGAGCACAAGTTCCCGTTGTATTCAATGGATCTTGGAGAACAGTTCAGTTCACCTGAGCACAGTCATCTAGGACTGAATGCATGTGTCCATATATGGGCTATCTGACAAGGCTGAAGCTATCCCTCCTGGCCTCTGGTACAGAAAAGGAATGTGTCTTTCCCAGGTCTCACATCTTATCTAGACAGGTGGCTTTGAAACACAAATAGATCTCAAGTTTTATCAGTCCTTTTGTAGCTTATCAGCACAGCTTGCCCATTTCGTCTACTAACTTCCATTGACTAAAAGGGGAGTTTGAGTACTTGGCACACATATGTATCTGAACCTTGAACCAAATCCTGATCATTTCAAAAATGGATTAATAGATCTGGAAAAGGTAAAGAGAAAGGCAACAAATTATATAACGAATTTCACATAAGCATTGAATGAGAAAAGATAATTCAGCCTGGAAAAGAGGCAGCTTGGAGTAAAATAGAGTTCTGCAAAAACATATATGTTGTGCAAATGGTGGGTACAGTTTTCTCGTTCATTGTTTCTTCTCATACAAGAACTAGAGGGCCTTACTTGATGCTAGTTATAAAGTATTCAGTGCTAATTTTTAGTTTTTGCGGAGGTATGACTTAGGAAAACCAAACAAGAAAGAGACTGTGTAGTAGGCAGTGGATGTAGATTACCATCTCCTAAAATGGCTTAAAATCCAATAACGTTACAAGACAAAATAGGTCAAAGAAACATAACCCCTATGCATATGTCTTGCAATTTAGGCTGATCTTGCAACATGAAGAGCTATAGATTTACCTTCTGGAGCCAGGGAATTTTGCTTCTTTCTGATGATGTGAAGTTGTGATATCTGCAGTAGACAACTTTATGTAATACAGGTTTATCTAATAGTTGGTTTGTATGCTGAGAAAGAACATCTTTGAAACTGCTACCTGAATTCTCTCCATTTCATGTTTATGGTGGAAAGATGTATTTGTTCACCAGAAGTAGTAGTTTATCAAAAAAAATTAATATTTCTTAAGCACAGCTGACAAATAAAATCCTAATAAATTTGCCTTTAGTGACATACAATAGAATTGAAATATATTATTAGAATTTATCAGACAGAAAGGTCAGAGCCAATTATATTTAATACTTTGGTGGTGTTAAAACACAGTTACATTTTTACCAGTTTCTAGACCCCTAACACATTTCTTCTATATCAAAGAGAAATGCGATTGACCTTCTTTTTTTTTTCCATTTAGGCCTTTATATTAGTATGAGTTTTGCTGTGTTGTAGCATTAACTGTCTTTAAAAAAATATGGAAAAATTTGAATACATTTTTATATTTGAAAAAAGCAACAGATTATTTTAGGTTATACTATTAGATTTCAGTTTAGGAACAGAAGTGATCAAAGCCATGTTTTTAAACCAATTTAATGGTGTAAGCTTTGGGCAGTATTTAAGACCAAAAACCACTAGCTTTTTTGAGTACTTAAGACTTGTGCAACAGTTGGTCATTGACTGTCATCATTCAGAAATTACACTGACCTCAGAAAATAAGACTTTGTTACCTTCACATTTTGTGTGGCAAGGAGTAGCTTAAATTTAATGCAGATACTGAATATGATCGTTTTTATCTTTGAAAATAATAATTTTGCTTTTTCTAGTCTTTAAAGATTCACATCTGCCACTAGTAAAGCCTCAGTGACAATTCTGAGCCAGAGGGTTTGTTAAGTTGCACTGGTTTTAAAGATTGTTGTTGTTGTTTATTTTGTTTTTAATTACCTTGGGCTCACCAGCCCACCAATTTAAGGTTATTTGCAGTCATAGTTAATACTTTAATGTTGAGTTGTAAAGAGGAATTTTGAGGAGACACAAAGCAAGATGCAGTTGCCTGAAAACAGGTATCTACTGCCCTTTCAGATTGCCTGAGACTCTCTTAGGGTACAACCTGTAGAGGATGGCAGATATGGCAAAGGACTCATTGGAGTTGCAAGCACTTTGTAACAGTGGATGGAGGCAATATGTCTCGTAACACCTACATTATGGCAGCTGAATCCCATTCACTGGGTTAGATTCAATTTCACCTACTGTTAGTTTTCTATAAGGTGGAGGTCCCTTCTGAGTTTATTATTGTAAGCAGCCTTTATAGCCTTCCTTAAGATGCAATTAATTGTATCCTAAAAGTACTGTTTAAAAGAGGTCAGAAGATTTCCCCACTGCTCCTTGTTGAACACACAAGTCCAATCCTCCTTAATACTTTTACATAATCTGCAATGATTTCCTGCAGGTGAACCTCATTAACTGTTTTTCAGTAGAGAAAAATTAAAACCTTATTTCAGCAGCCCTTGTGAAGATGATACAAAAACCAGATGCATACAAAGTGGTATTAGAAAGTTTCAGGTACACTAACCTGCATCCACTTCAAAAAAAAAAAGTAAATTTTCTCTGGATTTGCCACCTTTCACTATTTCAGACAACTAAGACATTGATACTTGACAATGACTGCTCAAATAACTAACAAAAACCAAGTTATATAGAAGTGGTCACCTTCTGATCCAAGTAAACAGAATTTACTCCCTGAACTAGAAATTCATTTTCCTCAAGCCAGTATATACCCATTGATACATATACAAAATACAATTAGAGTCATTTATAGAAAAATAGTTGTCTGATGTTTTGGACCTACGTTGAAAAGATCTGTAAAGGTAGAGCTTGCCCACTAGAAATTATACAGGTGATACAGAATACACTTACGTGTACAAAATTCGTCCTACTAGAAGACAGTTGAAGTTAGTATGGTAGGTCCCACTATAGTGGAAAAGAAAGGCACATGCAGAGACTGATTCAAAATAGGTAGACTGAAAGGCTCTTGGCACATATCCTTTTTCTTCTTGCTCATTATAGAGTTTAGGTAAGATGAATTAAAGCTATTCCTTAGAGCCTCTTTCCTACTGGTTCTCCTCTGTGTGTATGTGTCTCCATGTGAGTGTGGGAGGCACCTGCACATGAGCTGGTAACAATATAAAGGTCCTACACCAAGAGCTTTCTGACACAGCACACTTGTATATTCATAATTAATTCCATGTTTACATTCCAGTGTGTTTATTTCTTATTCTTTACCAGCTGCCCTTTGTTACCATGTTGCTATTTAACAAAGATACATATATTTTTTCTTATATTACAGAATATTGTTTTAGTTGTTATTGGGGTTTAATTATTTAATGTTAACAGCATTTTGAAACAGAGTGCTGTCATAGCATAAAACACGTTTTGTCTTTTATGAGGGTCCTTTCTTATAACTGTTTTCCCCAATAATCAAAAATGAAAGATTCCATGCAGTGATTTTCCCAGGAATAGTATGTTGTAAAATGTGCTCACAAATTATAGCTTTCCACACCCAGTAAGTAGCAGGGATTTCTTTAGAAATGACACAGGTGGAAGCATATCACTCTACAGCAAAAAAAGCAAGATTAAGTTGTCATACATATAAAGATATCATGTAAATTAGATTTAAATAACATTGTCTTAAATTATTAGCCTATCATTGTTAGTGACCACTTTTGAGAAGAACACATTTTCTAGCCTTTCATATTGATTTATGTAAACCACTAGCCTCAGTGTCTTTATAATTCAATTCAAATCTGTAATGAGTCAGACCTGTGGAAAGGCCTGTTCAGAATGAACACTGACAACTTAGTTGAAATGCTGCTTATGTCATGGAAACAATGGAGTGTGACATTTTGTCTTTTACATCTGGCAACAAGTTGACCGGGAAAAAGTAAGAGTCATTTATTCTGTTTTTCAGAAAGGTAGCAATACGGATAGGAGAATTAAACATTTACTTTGGGGGAGTGCAAACTATTTCTTTACCATTTTCACACGTTTTCAGCTGTTTTCTAAATGTAGTTAGTACTTTGAATATTCATTTATTTTTAGCTTTTCCTGCATTGAAATCTATACATAGCCACCTCGAAAAGCTTTTGTGATATTTAAGATACCTCTTTAAAAACATTTTGCCTTCAGTTGAAGCCTAATCTCCCAAATGGGTCTTTCATTTTGCCTGTGTTGAAGGCAAACTCACCATCAGTCTGCTGATGGTGAGTGATTGCTTTTTAATCAGTCATCCCTTACTTTTTTTCCTCCACTTATTGAACTTCCTTTATCTCAACCCATGAGTTATTTTTCCTTGCTTTTGTTCTTCTAATTCTCTCCTCCATCCCTCTGGGGGTGTGGGGTCTGTCCACCACAATCCATGACTCTCTTCTCCTGCTGACTCTTTATTGGTGGCTGTTGTGAAGAATCTTTGAAGGGCTCTGTTTGCACATGCATGCATTTGTCCTTAAATTTAGCGACGTGGGGTTTGATTGCAACCCTGTATTTCAAGGTGATTGTTGCACATTACAAATACTTTTCTTGGTTACAAATGTATGGCATCTAGAACTGCTATGTTTGGTTCACAGATGAGAATATGCCGTACAATCCCTGTAGCTTTGTGTTATTTATTAAATAATATTTAATTAAATAAATAATCTCTGCTATTTAAACTATTGTATTTTATATTATTATTATAATAAGTTGTCCTAGTAAATACAGTGAATTGGAAAACTAAAATGTTTGATAGTCTGATAAAACAAATAAATTGAAGGTTAGATTTACCTGGCAAAAAGTATCTCTAAGTATCATTAGTGATGATCTTTCCTCCCTCATTTCCAACTTACTGGTTCCACAGTATTCCATTTGCTTTCTTTTAGCAGCTTATTTACTTCTCTGTTCACAGAATGACAGGGGTTGGAAGGGACCTCTGGAGGTCATCTAGTCCAACCTCCCCACCAGAGCAGGTTCACCTAGAGCAGACTGCACAGGAATGCGTCCAGGAGAGTTTTTAATTTCTCCAGAGAAGGAGACTCCAAAACCTCTCTGGGCAGCTTGTTGCAGTGCTCTACCACCCTCAAAGCCTCCTGGCACCTATCCCTTAAGTATTTAGAAGCATTAATAAGATCCCCTTGCCCTCAGTCTTCTCCAGACTAAAAAGACCCAAGTCCCTCAGCCTTTCCTCATAAGAAAGGTGTCCCAGTCCCCTAATCACCTTCGTAGCCCTTTGCTGTACCATCTCCAGCAGCTCCCTGTCCTTCTGGAACTGGGGAGCCCAGAACTAGACACAGTACTCCAGGTGCGGCCTCACCAGGGCAGAGTAGAGAGGGAGAATAACCTCCCTTGACCTGCTAGCCACACTCTTCTTGATGCACCCCAGGATGCCATTGGCCTTCTTGGCCACAAGGGCACATTGCTGGCTCATGGTCATCCTGTTGTCCACCAGGACTCCCAGGTCCCTTTCCACAGAGCTGGTCTCCAGCAGGTCAGCCCCTAACCTGTACTGATGCATGGGGTTATTCCGCCCCAGGTGCAGTACCCTACACTTGCCTTTGTTGAATTTTCTAAGGTTCCTCTCTGCCCAACTCTCCAGCCTGTCCAGGTCACGCTGAATGGCAGCGCAGCCTTCCGGTGTGCCCGCCACTCCTCCCAGTTTTGTGTCATCAGCAAACTTGCTGAGGGCGCACTATCCCTTCATCCAGGTCATTGATGAATATATTGAACAGGACTGGACCCCGTACTGACCCCTGGGGAACACCACTTGTTACAGACCTCCAACTAGACTCTCTGCCACTAATCACAACCCTCTGAGCTCTATCTATCAGCCAGTTTTCAGTCCACTCCACTGTCCATTCATCCAACACACAGTTCCTAAGCTTGCCTATGAGGATGATGTGGGAGGCGGTGTTGAAAGCCTTGCTGCAGTCAAGGTAGACAATATCCATTGCCCTCCCCTCATCTATCCAACCAGTCATGCCATTGTTAGAAGTCTCTCAGATTGGTCAGACAGGACTTCCCCTTGGTGAATCCTTGTTGACTACTTCCCTACTACTGTTCCCCATACATTGACATGCGTTACTTCAGTACGTTGCCAATATCCATCAATAGCTTTGTCAGTGTACCTGAAAAATTCTTTTAAGAACTGTTCATATGGTCCTAAAGCCTGGAAGATACTTGCTCAATCCTTTTGCCAGTGAACAGTTTCCATGGATATTGCTGATTAATTATTCTACAGTTCTGAAACCTCAAGTGGCTGAAAAATTTAGAAATTTAGAAAGCGAAAGAAGACAGAGCCAGAACTAGTCAAAATTTTATCAACTTTTCTTACTTTACTACTATAATTGTATTTGCAGGAGAGTATAAGAAAGTCTACATAGTCACAGACCAAATCAATTTCTGTTCAGCCAAACCTACAATTTTAATCAAAATAAAGATGAGAAGTGAAAGAGAGACTTTCTGGATAACACTGTTGCAGCAATATGATCTGAGCATTACTTTTGCCTTCATTCAGTAACTGATACACATCATGGTTGCCTCAACCCTTCTCCTGTGACTCCTACCTTGCCCTCTGCAGTCAGATCCCCTTTGTACAGGAGTACTGTATTCCATTCCAGAAACATTGTTTGCTCACATCATCAACCTGTAGATATGGCTTGTTATCAGGAATTGTTCCAGAGACAAGCTTAGAGCAGAATGAATTAATGCCCACCACGTGTGTACTACTAGAAATGTGCATTTGATAAAGCATTTCCCAAATAAGCATTTAAAAATTAATTCAGTTTTTCTGGTACATGAGCACTCTTGCCAGCCCAAGGGCCATTAACAAAGGGCAGTAAAAGGCAAACGTAATACCTGTCCTGAGAATCGCTGTTCGGTTCAATTCTATTAATTACTTGAGAGTGAGGGTAAAAGCACATTAATTACATTAACACAGCACCTGAACTGGAAGGTTCTGTAACTACTGAAAGCAGGAATAACACGCAATCAACAAAACAGATTCCATTAAACAAAACAGTGTGTGTAAGCTGGAGTGAAAGTAAAACAAAGCATTATTATCAAAGATACTTCATTTAAATCGTTAGAAGAACAACAAAAAAAAATATGTGAATATCATAAGCAGAAATGAAAACTAATGCTGCAGTGCAATATGTCAGAGTTGAAGCATCACGTCAAAGCCCACAGGGGTTATGGCTGTTAAGAAGAATCTACCCGAAGCAGTGTGCAAAACTAAATGCCTAAGAGGAGAGCAGAGGGTAGGGAGGAGAAAAATAAGCCCAGGAAGACTTGATGAAGAGCATCAAAATAAGAAACAGCCAGGAAAATCAAGAAGATCTGCAAAATTCGTGATTCTGCAAGCATAGCATTGTATTTTCAAAAACTCTCAGATCACATTCTTTTCACTCAAGTGCATGGGAATCTGTTCTCAGTTATGGATGAGGAAACTATTATGAGGGTTGGTTGGTCTGGTTGTGGGGTTTTGGTTTTTTTAAACTGTCTCATAATAGCCAATAGAATGATATGGCTCAGAACCACAAACAAAAGGTATTCTCTTCACACACATACATACAGCTTCATTCCTCTATGCCTCATTCAACTACTACACTTCCAAATTATAACCCCTTATTTCTCATGTCAATGAAATTAAGATGCTTGCAGCCTTTTATTAAACCCATCTGAATGCTTACCTCTAAAGGATAGTTAATGCTTCCAAATGAAACTCTGTTAACTGCTTGCCCCTGTTGGTGTCTGCTTAGCTCCCTCACTGCATTAAATCCCTGCCTCTCTGTCCCAGAACTCCCACCTCAAAACATCCACTCTATTTCATCTGTATCCCAAGCTTTCTCATTCTCTACTCTGCACTTACAGAATCCAGCAATACATTTTTCTAGGGCCAGAGGTGATAGTTGCAGGCTGTCCCGCAGCTGCAGAGCCAACCTGCATCAGAGGGTGGCTGGGAATAACCAACATCTCCACTTGAGGTCTTGTACCTGTTTGGCAGCCTGCGTGACTATCTTGTACCAAGGTAAGAACAGTATAGCAATAGTATCTATCATGCAGGCTGTTCAACAATGCCATTCACAATACCTTGTCATTTAGGAATAATTTATCATAAGCAGAAATGAAAACTAGTATCAACTTGGCAAGCAAGGTTTATCAGACTTCAGGAGCCCAAGCCAGAAAAAGACAGTCACTAATAAGATGAAGGGAGAAAAACTGAAACAGACAATTCAAAAGAGACTAACCAGACATCTTTAAAACTCTTACTCACAAGAACAGTCAATAAGGTCTACCTTGGCATTCCAAGTGACTTTCTGTGAAACCTCTTTCATGTATTTAATACTTCGTTAATCTAAGCTCCTAAAACACACATCAAGCATTAAAGAATGAGTTACTAATGGGAAGAGTAAGATACACACTGCGACAGCAAACTACAGTCCAAAAAGCAAAGATTTACCCCCTCTCCCCAGATTTCCTCATATTTTCCAGAAAAGGAGACAAATACTTGTTTCAGATAACAGTAAACCAGCTTTTAGAAATGCTACTTGTTCAGGTCTCATGTTTGCAAATAAATCAGCACCTCCTGCTCTCACTGACTTTCTCTTGTACGGTAGGACAGTCATTACCTTGGACGTTCTCAGTTTTTTGCTTGTTTTCTTAACAATCAGATCCATATTTTATTATCTCTTAAAAGAAAAATCCCAGAGTGTAATTCTGTAGTGACTTGGGCTAAAAGCTTTTAATAATAAAATAAAAATAATAATACTAAAAAGAATTTAATAATTAAAAAAAGGAAGAAATGAAAAAATCTTGGCATGCTACCATCTTAAAAAGCAGTTAGAAATCAACTTTGCTATTTCATTTTCTGGGAGCTTTGAATTTATATACAATGATAATCTGTGATTACTGACCTTCCCTCTCTGCTTATCCCAGTTTAATCCCTATAAAATCTCACCTTCTTTGAAAAGTACAGAAATTTTCTCATGCAGAAGAAGGCTTGTCTACCTGGACTTCAGTAAAGCCTTAGACACTGTCTCCCACAGCATTCTCCTGGAGAAGCTGGCGAATCGTGGTTTAGACAGGTGCACTCTTCACTGGGTAAAAAACTGGCTGGATGGCCGAGCCCAGAGAGTCGTGGTGAATGGGGTGAAATCCAGCTGGTGGCCGGTCACAAGCGGAGTCCCCCAGGGCTCAGTTTTGGGACCGGTCTTCCTTAATATCTTTATCGATGATCTAGATGAGGGGATCGAGTGGTCCCTCAGCAAGTTTGCAGATGACACCAAGTTGGGTGGGAGTGTTGATCTGCTGGAGGGTCAGAAGGCTCTGCAGAGGGATCTGGACAGGCTGGATGGATGGTCCGAGGCCAATTGTATGAGGTTCAATAAGGCCAAGTGCCGGGTCCTACACTTGGGTCACAACAACCCCATGCAACGCTACAGGCTTGGGGACGAGTGGCTGGAAAGCTGCCCTGCAGAAAAGGACCTGGGGGTGTTCGTCTACAGCCGGCTGAATATGAGCCAGCAGTGTGCCCAGGTGGCCAAGAAGGCCAACGGCATCCTGGCCTGTATCAGAAATAGTGTGGCTAGCAGGAGTAGGGAGGTGATCGTGCCCCTGTACTCAGCACTGGTGAGGCCGCACCTCGAATCCTGTGTTCAGTTTTGGGCCCCTCACTACAAGAAGGACATTGAGGTGCTGGAGTGTGTCCAGAGAAGGGCGACGAAGCTGGTGAGGGGTCTGGAGCACAAGTCTTATGAGGAGCAGCTGAGGGAACTGGGGTTGTTTAGCCTGGAGAAGAGGAGGCTGAGGGGAGACCTTATTGCTCTCTACAATTACCTGAAAGGGGTTTGCAGAGAGGTGGGTGTGGGCCTCTTCTCACAAGTGAGTAGTGACAGGACAAGAGGAAATGGCCTCAAGTTGTGCCAGGGGAGGTTCAGGCTGGATATTAGGAAAAATTTCTTTACTGAGAGAATGGTGAGACACTGGAATAAACTGCGCAGGGAAGTGGTGGTCACCCTCCCTGGAGGTGTTCAAGGAACATGTGGACGAGGCATTGTGGGACATGGTTTAATGGGCATCATGGTGTTGTTGGTTGATGGTTGGACTTGATGATCTTACAGGTCTTTTCCAACCTTAGTGATTCTGTGATTCTGTGAAAAGTGATGTTTCTATAAATGCAGACCTATGGCTCCATAATTAGGCTCACAAAATACTTTTGAATCAATGTTTGGACTGAAAGGAGGCTATCAAGAAATTAATAAGGAGGTGGTAATAGGTAGGAAAACCACCATTTATGAATGCTCCTTCTGTCAAATTTTCAAGCCCAAAACCAGGTTTAAGCCCAAACCCAGGTTTCATTTGCCCAGAGCAAAGACACAAAATAGCCTTATTACCTGGGTTTGCGCTGATTATAAAAATAAATAAAAAATAGCACTGATATTGCCTCTTTAGAAAGACAGCAGTTGATAGTACAGTAGAAATTACTGTGGTAAAAGTATTTTAAATGATACGTTACCAAACTAGAGGGTAGATAAATGCCAAAAGAGATTATACGAGAGGGCACATACTCTATGAAGTTTTCAAATACTTTTATTGTGTACAGAACCACTGACATTTAGTCCTCTAGTTGCTTAAATAAGTGATTAAGATGTTGAATTTTCCTCACTTCTATGTTAAAAAATTAAGTTGATGACTAGTTTGCATAGTCCACATCTTTCCAGCTTTCTCAACTATTCCAATGTTATTCTCATTGTGTTTTATTCTAGATTTATTTTTGTATCCATAAGAGATGAACATTGAAGCAGATATTAAGTTCCACTAAAGTGCCAAAGTATTTATTCTATATACATATATTACAATATTTGTTTTATGAATCTTATTTGGATCAACAGAAAATTTACCAAGAATTTTTTCATAACACTATCAGTTTGTCACAAAAAGTGCAGCATATCTTCCTCCTCTAGGAAGACAAATTGGTTAATGCCTTTGCAAACAATGGCTGTGTGCCATAAAAAGTGATTCCAGTTTCATAACCGAACAAGAGACTCCCTCAGTAGTTCATTACTTCCTTTATATTCTGGACTTTTTTTCCACAAAGGATATTGTTAACAATTTATTTTTTAAATTCACTTATATAATATCTAGGAATGAGAATGTGGTTTGGTGAGGGAAAATTTACAGTACAAAGCAAGCTGTTTATGCAAGATGATTGTGGTGGTGTCATATTGCTTTGGTCCATTGCCACTTTATTAATAATACATCTTTAGCATGTTTCTTATTGATTATACATTAGCAGCAGTGATATACTAAAAACAGCATCCTAAGGCAGGCGTCTGATGAGGCTTTTTAATAAATGGTAAGAATATTTCTCTGAACATACCATAACAGAGTGCTCAGTATATAGTGTTATTTAATTCCTCATTGTAACAACAGTTGACATTCTAGACTCAGACAGCATAGAATCATATAGAATAGTTTGGGTTGGAAGGGGCCTTTAAAGGTCATCTAGTCCAAGCCCCCTGCAATGAGCAGGGACATCTTCAACTAGATCAGGCTTTCAGAGCCCTGTCCAACCTAAGCTTGAATGCTTCTAGGGATGGGACATCTACCACCTCTCTGGGCAACCTGTTCCAGTGTTTCACTACCCTGAGGATGTTTCAGCTGCAGCAGTTAGAGGCTAGGTGTAAACACATTGCCATACAAATATTGTCATTGTTAGAGCCCCAGTATCAAACAACAAGAGAACTAATTACGTGTTTCCTCCCCCCCCCCCTTTTTAGACACTTGGGAAAACCGGAGTGCAACTGAGTCAGCCGAATACAAACATAAGTTATGAACTACAGTGGGGAATCTCTGCTTGGACAGGAGATTTTTTTTGTTGAAGACTACACAGTCATTAAACATAGTAGTTTTCAAGTACCACGGGAAAATACACAGCTTCAACCTAATCACAACTCCTACTACAGTTCAACAAGTTTAAGAAGAATGAAGGAGAGCAGAGAGTCCTATTTGATTTAAACCTAAGTGAAAAAGTTGATGCAAGAGCTTTCTTCTCAGTGTAGTAGCTAAAGGAAATAATAGCAACTTCCTAATGGCTGCAGAGAAACATTGAATTGTTGTTATTTTCCCTTTCTGATCAATGCTATCAAACAGCTGCTGCTCAAGGAAGCTTTCTTTCCCAAGGGTGCTGTTTTCTTTCTCAGCTAAATGGCAAATCTTCCCTGGAAAAAGTAACCACAGTGTAAGGCATAAGTCTGGTCTGTACACAGTGTCTTTCACCTTAGTCTTGTTGGGCCCTGTACAGGGGTGGGCAGGAGCACCTAAATCAGGCAAGTTTTTCTACCAAGATCGACAGGTCTCATGACCTCCCAACTTTCAGATTGTTTTCCTTTTTAGTGTGTTATACTTGCCAAGAGCTGTCCTCCCCCAGAGGGATGAAAGGGCTTGTGATGCTGCAGAGTCTCCTGGTGCCTTCTGCCTCCACATGTGGGACAGAACATCACACTGTCACTGCCTGTAGGCCATATTTCTGAAGACTTAAAAGGTGTTCCTGACTCAAAATGCTTCTTATAGGTAAATATAAAAATAACTTAAAAATAAACATGAATGGTTGTTACCTGGTTTTTAATGTTAATTAAATAAATGATGCAGTTAAATAATATTCTAATCATTAAAGGCAAGCTCACCATTCTTTAAGCAAAATAATAGTACAGCAAGTCTCCCCGCTAATGTTTTCATTACAGATGGGATGATCCTAAACAAAGGATCAGTGTCATTCAGTTGTATGTTACAGGTTCTAGGAAAGTAGAAAAAAAATATATCTCCGAGGACACTGTTACTTCCTACAAACCTCTTTAACTGCTAGAGTACATAAGCTGAGAGACAATACTGACAAAAGCATCATTCAGCTGGGGATTCAGATAACAATCATGTAAAAAGCTATCTTGTGTCAGATTAAAGATGTGTCTAGCCCAGTATCCTGTCCCCACAAATGGCCAATCATGATCACCCAGGAAGAAAGTATGCCAGGGAATGCATGCAGGGATAATTTTACCATTCTTACAGGTTTTCGTAAGTCTTTGGTGTGAACGGGAGGTTCAGTTTGCTGAACAAGAGGTTTCTTTGGGCAAATCCATAGAATAAAGACCCATTAGATGCAGTCACTGTTTGAATACACATGAACTTCTAGTACCTACAATGTTTTGTGGCAGGAATTTCCACTGAACCTGCTGTCTGTTAGAGTCATTTGATGTCTCATGGTTGTTGTATTGGAAGAAAGGGTGAACAGTCATTCTATATTCACCTTTATATTCACCTTCTCCACGCTACTCATTATTTTACAGTCCTCTAAGCCCATTCAGCTGTCTCTTTTTTGTAGGTTAAGAGAAGTGTCCTACTGAATTATTTCTTAAGTGGAAGCCATTGAGTATATTTAATCATTCTTTTCTGAAGATTTTCAGAACTAATATACTTCAGGTAGGTATTTAAACTATCAAAACTATATCTTTTAACTATAGAACTATAAAGATAGTTCAATCAGCCTTTTTGAGAAATGCATGCAACAGAAAAAAATAGGGTCACACATTAGACTTGTACAAAGGCACACAGATAAACATGCAGGTACCCATGGAGTGATGTCTATCTATTTCTTACCCTGCCTGTATGTTCCAAACATGACATTAAAAGTGCATTTACAGTAACATCAACCCTCTTGCTATTTTAACCCCTTCCACCTTTTCATTTCTCCTGTAATGAACAGAAATATTTTTCTGCCACTGCTGCTAAACCCACCATTCCAATACCTAACAGGCTCAGTGTATCTAAAGGCCATATCTGGCTTCAAGCCCCTCATGATATATTCTAAGAAAACAAGTACTGGAAAATTTAATAATTGTATTGGGTTTGCGTGGCAGTGTTTTGGTAGCGGGGGGGGGGGGGGGGGGGGGGGCAGGGCGGCGCTACAGGGGTGGCTTCTGTGAGAAGCTGCTAAAAACTTCCCCTATGTCTGATAGAGCCAATGCCAGCCGGCTCCAAGACGGACCTGCCACTGGCTAAGGCCGAGCTCATCAGCAACACTGGCAGCGCCTCTGTGATAACATATTTAAGAAGGGGGGGGGCAAACTGGGAAACGGCAGCCGGGGAAGAGAGGAGTGAGAATATGTGAGAGAAACAACTCTGCAGACACCAAAGTCAGTGAAGAAGGATGGGGAGGAGGTGCTCCAGGCGCCAGAGCAGAGATTCCCCTGCAGCCCGTGGTGAAGACCATGGTGAGGCAGGCTGTGCCCCTGCAGCCCATGGAGGTGCACGGTGGAGCAGATATCCGCCTGCAGCCCATGGAGGACCCCATGTTGGAGCAGGTGGATGCCTGAAGGAGGCTGTGATCCTGTGGGAAGCCCATGCTGGAGCAGGCTCCTGGCAGGACCTGTGGAGCCGTGGAAAGAGGAGCCCACGCTGGAGCAGGTTTGCTGGCAGGACTTGTGACCCCATGGGAGACCCATGCTGGAGCAGTCTGTTCCTGAAGGACTGCACCCCGTGGAAAGGACCCATGCTGGAGCAGTTCGTGAAGAACTGCAGCCCATGGGAAGAACCCACGTTGGAGAATTTCGTGGAGAACTGTCTCCCGTGGGAGGGACCCCACGCTGGAGCAGGGGAAGAGTGTGAGGAGGAAGGAGCGGCAGAAACAACGTGTGACAAACTGACTGCAACCCCCATTCCCCATCCCCCTGCGCCACTCGGGGGGAGGAGTTAGAGAAAATCGGGAGTGAAGTTGAGCCCGGGAAAGAAGTGGGGGGGGGTGGGGTGAAGGTGTTTTTAAGATTTGGGTTTATTTCTCATTATCCTACTCTGATTTTGATTGGTGATAAATTAAACTAATTTCCCCAAGTCAAGTCTGTTTTGCCCATGATGGTAATTGGTGAGTGATCTCCCTATGTCCTTGTCTCGACCTACGAGCCTTTTGTCATATTTTCTCTCTCCTGTCCAGCTGAGGAAAGGGAGTGAGTGAGCGGCTGTGTGGTGATTAGTTGCCGGTTGGGACTAAACCACGACAATAGATGTTCACAACAACAACAATAACAGAAGACTTCATAACTATACATAGTACAGAAAAATTCCACATATTTGCGTACTGAAGAACCACCAGATTGCTAATATGATTGTTCACCAGTTACCTCCCACTCTAAGGTCAGAGAATCCCAGATACCACAGACACCAATTACGTGCCTGTACAGTTTTAGGGCCTGCACCCTGTGATCATCCATTAGTTAATTCTCCTGAGTGACTACTAAGCCCAGCTACCGTTATCAGCTTGCTTCCTACAGATTCCTTTCCAAAGGAGAAAAGTAAAATAAATGTTTCAAAGCATCTCACTGGACCTTTGTGCAGTTGTGTTCATCAACAATAATGTATTGTTTTTTACTAATTAAACATTCCCATCTTCAGAATTTTCCTCTACTTAAATTCCTTTTATAATCCCCATTACTGCAGACTGAAGGCACTGTATTTTTGAAGAGTTTTTATCATATTTGCCTGTCACTTGGGGAGGGAGGGAAGTGTTTGTACACCCAAACAGAAACCATGACTCAAGAAAAGAAATTGCTGCTTGTAAAAGCCTCTGTAGAAACAATCCTGTTGCTATGTCAGCCATGCATGTAGGCTTGCTCTTTATTGATCTGGAAGTATTTATATAGATCATTTTCCTATGCAACTTATGCAGTGGCCTCAGACTCAGCAGCGTGTATTAATATAGAAAGACATTAAATTATAAGACTTGTAGCCTTATTCTTTATGTAAGAGTTGGAGACTGACTTTCAGGCACTTGGTCTGCATCTTTAACTAGAGGCAGGCTCTGCTTTTCATAGTCCTGCTATGTAGTGGAACTTAAGCAGTATTTAACTGCTAATAAACAATACAGCACTGAAGAAAGAGCACAAAACTAATTGGAAGAAAAAATGTTCCCGAAAGCTCTATTTTTAATTGTATTTGCATTATGCCCACCATTCAGGATGAGAGGAGGGGAAATCTGCTTCTGTGTTTTTTCCTCCTCCTCTTTAAGAGCATCATAGCTCCTAAACAGCCTAGAACAGCAAGCAATCTCCACAGTATGTGTTGAGACAGAATCACAATGTCTGCTGCAAATTCATTTCAATGACCTTTGGGCAGGACAGGGTGGACATTTGCACGAAGGGAAGATATAGGTGATCAAACGTGGCTTAAAATTAACAAGACAATCTGTGAGAGGCATAGCTGGTAATCACCACCTCTCATTTTGCATTGTTGCAAACATGTTCTTTATAATAAAAACAGTATCCTACATAAGTAATACAACCTCCATTCCTAAGAGAACACTAAACATGGAAAAAGAAAATAAGGTATGTAAAAAAGACATTTCAATATACAAAACTCAGAAAGCACACTATTCCATACATGCAGGGCTTAAGGCATCTATACATGGTGTTGGAGCATTGGTTTAGCATTGAGTCAAACATAAGTTTTACATTAAAATTTTAAAAAAAAAACCCACGTTATTCTTGGTGTTAACATCAAAATAATTTGTTCTAAATTCAGCAAAACATTGCCAGAATAATTGACTCATTTTTTGAAATCGTACTGATATACTACTGAGACTGTGATACCAAATGACGTTTGCTCAAAGATTGCTCACACACTTAGAGTTAAGTAGACAGTTAAGTGTCTTGCTGAATCACTAACAATAGTTCTTAGGCATATCTTGAAAAGCCGCTACAGAATTCCTTAAATGTTACCATCCCTTAAATTTTAGCCCATGATAATGTGGATTTACTTATCTAGAACCTACTAACAGCAGAATTAAAGAAATATATAATTAAATATAAACATCACCTAACAGATAGTTTACCTACAAGAAGGAGGTTTTCCTTTTGTATCTCTCATTCATGTAAAAGTGAAAATGGATTTCCAGCTTTAAAGATACAGTTCAGTAACTGTTGAATACACATGGCTTACACTGCTTAGGAATTCACTCAATGAACTTAAATGAAACATTTTTCTTCTATAGCCTGAAGCATTTGAATAAAAAAATGCTTTGTCAGTCATCTTGATCTTTAGACAAATACAAAAAATTCTGGAAAACCGTAGAATACTGTTTATGGGGTTTTTTCTAACCCATAGAATATCTTAAAACAATTAAGTTCTTGTAATAATTTTAAGATCCATGTACCAAGTAACAGAAATTACATGTATCTATTCACATTTAAACTACAGTCATTGAATGTAGATTTAAACTTTAGGGAATACTCTATTATTATTTATTTATACAGCTGAAAAACCCCAGTGAAATGATAATTATCACAAAGGTTACACATAGTCAAGATCAGTTAATTGTCCTTTAAATTTCATTTTATTGCTTAAGTACTTTTCATGTCTTTAGGATTTCCTGCATAAAATGACTGAAGTCTTTATTATGAATTCATGAGTTGCTTTACAGACTTTTACAGCTGGCTCACAGTGATCTGTATGAAGAGTTTAATACCATTTTTTTTTCTGCCCTGGAAAGAGAAAGTGTTTTGCCTGAGACAGAAGAAAGCCCAGCTATCCCAGAAATAGCATTGCTTATATAAACACATAACAGCTACAACCAACACAAATAGAGACAAATAAAATGTGCCCCTATCTAGATTTAAGCATGATACCATGATACCAAGATTAAAATTCTTAACACATTTTCTTATCTGTTTAAAAGCTAAAATACTCCTTCATAACTTGAATTGTCACTGTCAGCAGGAATTTGATTGGTCCTCTGGCAGAGTCACAAAGTGGAATAATGCTAAGGCTGAAGACCCTGATTTAGCAGGTAGTCAAAATTACCATTAGCACTACTGGGCTCTGTACAAGACAGCCATTTTCTATTAAAATAAATGGTGGGGGTTTTTTGTCTGACCACCGAAAATCAAATTGCCTGGGATGCGGGTTCCAAGTCCTGTTTGGTGCAAGAGGTTTCAGTTCCATATTTCTTGCCTTGCACGAGAACACTGTATCCTGGAAGATGATCTACGCTAGGAGTATGCACATGAGCAGTGTCCTCCTCCTCACTGTGACACAGCTTCTATAGGAGAATGGAATGAACATGGCCAAAGAGAGGTAGGAGAAAGCACAGATTTCTTAACCTATTAATTAGTTCATTCAGCTGAGAAGGATGAAGGGAATCTGACTGCTGGTCCCTGTTCCCAGAAAAGCTCGTGCAAACTTGCCTCACTTTCTAAAGGAATGACTTTGTACTGAATCTTAGTAGAGTTTCAGACTGTTGGATCTGATCTGACAAAAGCCCTTCAAGTCCATGTGTTAGAGGAGGCCAAATTCAAAAAACACCTCTGTGAAAGCTGATCACAGTTTTCATGATTGTTGGTTAACATGCTACTTTTTGTAAATATTAACTGTAGCACTTAATGCTTCTGATTACTGTTCACTTGATAAGGAAACGTTACATAATCCTTGATACTGGCCTATGAACTAGGTGTCTAAACCTATCTTAGTATCAGGTCTCCCTTTCCTCTTTCCTTTTCCTCACCTCACCTTTGTCCTGCATAACCCAAACATCTATCCAGAAGAGCAATGGAGGCGTGCATTCGTGAATCTGAAAACACTAACTTTGTTTGCTCCTGTCTGCTGCTACACTGATGAAAGTCAGGCCGATGATCACAGCAACAATCCAACCATAGCTTGTAAATCAAACCTGGTGAGCTGTGTGTGAGCAAGTCCAGTGTGAACAAAATACTGAGTCAGCACTAGCTTGGGGAAGTTGCCAGCCATTGTGCATTATTTCACAATAGAGATCTCCACATGTCCCATGACCAAACCCTTGCGATTCCACTTTTCAGTATATATTAAAGCCTTTTGTGAGCTTTAAGAAAAGAAAAGAGCTTGAGCATGGGCGGGTTTTTGCAGAGGTCCTGGAGGTATAAGCACAAGATAATAGGAGAGACTCCCAAAGGTATAAATAAAAACCACAAGTGGTTAGTTCCCGGACATAAGGAGTGCAACTGTGAGAGTTGGTAAAGCTGATTTTAGAGTTTAAGAAAAGAAGACAAAGAACATGTATCCAACATATGGACAACATCTTATGTATCATAAATACACAAAGGGGATAAATAAAAAAATAGTGCCAATGTGAACAGCAAAGAAAGGCAAAACAAGCAGGGACTGCCACAGCATTTTCTTCTCTTAAAGATGCTGCACCATATCAACACTGCTTCTTAAAATAATGAATTTGGTAAAAAAAGAGTGCTGCTTTTTGATTTACCTTGTATCCCATGGTGACTGGAGTCTCAGTCACGTACTGCAGAATGAGTTAAGTAAATTAGAATTCAGAAGTGCTGTGAGTCTGTGTGTTTTCTGCTACAACCTTCCCACACAACAAGGTGATTGATACTGCAGTACTGAGTCTAAGTCAGCTTGGGTGCAACAGAGTTCTCTCCACCCCCTCAAACCCCAGGTCAGTGTTGTATGGAGCAGATTTTGCTACACTTAGTATTTTTACTGAAGCTGAATCCATCCAAGTCCACTAGACATCCTTTACTCCAAAGACAAAATATCAGAAATTATTCTCAACTTAGTAAAGGCAGGAAGGAAAAATATAACTTTTTTTTTTAACAAGTATGAAAAAGCACAGAAAAAATGTGTAATAATACCTGGTTGTAATGATCTGTACATATGGAAAACCCTAGGCTTAACCATCTGCATATGTTTGGTGGCTTATCTGAAACTGAAATTCAGGCAAGAGTAAAGCACAAAACAACCACCTGACCATACAGAAAACATAGCAAAAAACCGAACAGGATACCCAAATTCATCTTATTCATTGCAGATTTAAGGATCTAATCTAGGTTCTTCCTGATAGATTTTGCAGTGCAAAGCAGCAGGAACCTGTTTCAGCTGCCTGGTTAACTTACCAGCTTAAGACAGTGTTCAGGATCACACAGGGCATCTATGGCAAAGTGGAAAACAACTGGGAAAGCACTGTCATTAGTCACTGCACCTGTGATTTCATCAGTGCAGTGCTGTGATGAAGCAAGCACGGAGACCTAACTGCATGCCAAAGCCCCTGAAGATGGTGAATTATAGTGTTCTTCTCACAAAGCCAGTTTCTCACAGCTGATTAAGTAATCACACAATTTTTGTTTGCTTGATCATCTGTGAAAATAGGAGGTTTCAAGACAATACAAGAATGTTAGGTTTCTGATGGGGCTGTTGTAAATCTCTGCTTTTAGTCTGGCCAACTATAAGCCACTTTTCCTGAAAACCTATTCTCATGTTTGCCTGCAGCAGCTCCAAAATGCAAATCTGCCAGTGAAGTAAGTCCCTTTAAAGACTGTGGAAGATGTATTCATTAAGAAAAGCTCAACCAACCTTTGCCTGTTAGCATATATAGTTATGCATCTTAAGGTGTCAAACGCAGTGCATGACCCCAACTTTTAAACTTGAAAGACATTAAATCAACATACATGACAGTATGTTTTACAGATGCTGAAGCTTCTTAAAGACAGAAACCAAAAAACAATTAGGGAAAACTGTATTTCTTGGCTAGAAGGCTAAAAAAAATTCAGGCAGCTCAGATTTAGTGCTTTGGTTTATGCCCAGTAATAAGTTTTCCTGTACATAATTAATATTAAAAAAAAACCTAAGATATTTTCAAAAGTCAGAAACTACCCCGCTGGGGGAGGGGGAACATAGCTCAAATACTTCTCTATCTAGTTTTTCAGTTAATATTAATGAACAACAGAAATACCAAACCCCGTGGAAAAAGTGCCGATTTGTTAAAAATTAAAGCGGAATTACTTCATATTTTGCATTGCAGTGCTGAAATAAAATTATTTTGGTTTAAGTGGCACTAGTTCTTAATGGCAAAACATCTCAACTAAGGTAATATTTGTTTCTTATCCTGCACCACACATACTGTGTAAACAGTGAAAAACCCTTTTGTCTCCCTGGCAACAAGTAATTCATCTACATATACAGTAGGAAATAAGTAACTGCTGATGAAATCATTGAGATGCAATCATTGACATGTGTGAAAATTTTACTCTACATAAAATGGTGATAGAGAAATCCATATTTTATCAATATATTTACACTACAATTGCATTGAGTGTCTGTGCCTAAGTGCTGGCAGCAGTGGGGCTTGCAGGGGCGGCCTCTGTGAGGAAGGGGGAAAAAAAACTGAGAGAAACAACCCTGTGAACACCAAGTTGAGAGCAGAAGGAGGGGAGGAGTGCTCCAGGTGCCAAAGCACAAATTCTCCTGCAGTCTGTGGAAGACCACGGTGGGCAGATGTCCACACGGCAGCCCGGGGAGGACCACATGCCAAAGTAGGTGGATAGTCCCTGAAATAACTGCAACCCATGGAGGACCCACACAGGAGCAGTTTGTAAAAGACTGTATCCTGTGGGAAGGACCCATACTGAAGCAAGGGAAAAGTGTGAAGAGGAAGGAGCAGCAGAGGAAAACTGCTATGGACTGGCCACAACCCCCATTCCCCATCCCCGAATGGAAAGAGTTTAAGTTCTTTCCATTGATTTTTCCCAGATCTGGGTTCAACACAGAACAAAGATCTAATTTTGATGAAGAATCTATGTTCCACATTTGTAAATTTAAAGCAAAGTTTATCTATTTGACTATAAGAAACTGAGTAATTAGTCTACCTTGGAAAGAATCTCAAAATGCAGGTGGTTGATTGGATCTTGTGTTTTTAAACTGCACATGTGGTTGGTCAGTGAAAGAATTTATGTATGTGGAACATGTGATTGAAAAGCTATTAGTCAACCAAGATGACATACTGCCACCTTTAATGACACTAAGTAACCTCTTACTTAATTTTTAATTGTAATCTTAATTGTTGACCATTAGTCCCAATACAGCTGAAGATACAATTTAACATGGAGAAGGATGGCAGCATATGATCCATAATGTGTTATAGAAACAAAAAACCCACAGTCTGGCAAAACATACTTAATCAAAGATATGAAGAAGAAGAACCAAGAAGACAGAGAAAAATACATAAGAATAATGGAATTGTCTAAGATCATTGATAATGCTAATGATGAATCCTGGACAGGTTGTATCAGGATGACAGACAATTTAAAAAACAGTTCTCTGGTTCCACCTCTCTCTCTCTCTCAGCAGGAGGTAAAGTAAAACTTTCAAAGTAAATGATTGATTTACAGATAAATCCATAGATGTAGGTTTTAAAACTTTATAAAAATAGACTCATTGATAATTGCCTGCTAACCTGTCAAAAATCTGTCTAGGGTTTCAGTGCTCCTGGTCACCCAAAGCTACTTTGCGATACTGCTGGCTGGTTTCTTTTTCAGCAAAAATAATCACATATGGGCAAGAATGGGATTATGCCTACAACTTGAAATGAATTTTCATTTTCATGTGATGCAAGCAGGAAGCTATATGCCTCTAATTTGACACATCCTGCATTGCTACAATGCTGATATAGTCTGGGTTTAAGCCTATTTCATGAATATTTCTTGTTTCTACTCAAGATTTATAGGTATCAAGAGTAAACACATCATCTATGGGGTTTTCTTCCTTTACTTTTAACAGACTTTAGTGTTGTATTTTGTTACTTCAATGCAATTTCTAGTTTACCATGCTGCAACATTAACTATTTTCTCTCAGCAAAATCTGCGTCATTTCTTCAACAGAGAAAATGCAGGTTATTACACTACAAGAGTGAAAGCATTTCAAATTCAGTCATGAGCAATACGTTAATGATGTAGTACAGAGCTCAGCAAAATAATGTCAACATTATCTGCAATCTGTACAGCAAAAATGAAATGTCAGCCAATTCCACCAAATGGCAAGTGGTTTTACTGTTCAAGGAGCTGGTTTATAAATCTGTTAGTTCAGTCAAAATGACATAAAATAGGAAATCAGAGACTTAGGAAGGGGAAGAAAGAAAAAAAAAAATCAATAGAGCTACTACTTTAACACTTCCTCTATGGTAAATTGTAGGATTTTGTAGGTGTTATTTTTTTCAGTAGTAAACTTGATCAACCTAATGGGTACAAAGGTAGAATGATCAATACAGTTTTAATGTTTAGAGAAAACTATTCTAAGAAAAACAGTTGTTTACTCTTTGTATAAATGCAACCTACTTCTATGCAAAATAAGCCCTGCAAGCATTTTTAAGGTCATGAGCCTTTTCCATAAAATCCATCTTTTATATTTAATAACAGTAGGAAGTATAAGCTGGACAGGCTTGTGCCTCATTCTGTCTATTTAGTGTGGGAGTTGCATAGGATTTGCCTCCTATAGCACAATAGTAAATATGACAGAGTTGTTTGGATAAACAGCAACATTCATGTATACAAGTGAATTCTCTCTCTCTAACAGATATTGCCCTAAAAATTACATAGACTAGCATCTGATATAATGATTCTCACCAGTTACTGCAGCATCAGTCATGTTAGTTGCAACTATTACTAGAAAGTGCGAACAATTTCCTTCAAAATCCCTAATGCAGTTCAAAAACATCAGATTTTCAAACTAGGCCACTGACCCTCTTTTTACAGTTTAGGTAAGAGGGTATAAATGATCAATCATTACACAAAACAGAATAGATGTCATTAGATAACATTCTTAATATTAATTTGAAGTAATGCACTTTGGTTAGCTAAGCTGGCAAACAGCTCAGGCTATAGATTCCAATAGGCAGCAGAATTATTTTTCACTGCACTATATAGATTCTGTGACCGATGCAGTTCTGAAAATCTCACCTAATAATGCCAGTTAATGAAATATATAAAATTATTACTTTTTAAAATAAATTGAGCCATTTTGTTGAACTGACAGAAAAGATTTTCTGAAAACATTCAATAGCATTTTCCTTATACAGCCAAGTCTCTTACTTACTGCAAACAAAACCAGTTTATAGTGTTGGAAATTTGTAATTTTAGAGTGTTTTGGTTTAGTGTTATTGCATCCTGAGAGAATGAATAAGCACAAACTCTACATGTTATGACCTTGCCAGTTTACTTCTTGGTGAAACTGAAGTGACTTGTCTTTGTAGTGTTCTCACAGTGGTGTTGGATGGCTCACACATTTTTCTATCTGAAGGTGGAAAAAATGTCCCTATTCAGCAGTTGAAATAAGGTTTCAGTCAGAAGTGTCTCTCCTTTAGAATTGACTTAAGGTCAAAATACAACATTTATAAAAATTAGTGAAAGATTGCCATAAAATACAACAGGGGAGAAAAAAAAAAAATCCTTACCCTACAGCACAACTATCCTAGTACAGCTGCAGCTAAACCACAACCTTCCTTAACACATGTTCTGTCATTCAGCTGCTACACCAGCAGCTATGAATTAACTCAGAGCCATGTTCATTTAGACCAGCTGAGAAACTGACTCAACTTTCTCCAGTGAGAGGTTGTCCATCTTCCACCAGACATTCCTTCAAAAGGAGGGAGAAACTGGATCACATCATGCCTTACTTGCCCAAGCCTAAAGTGTAGATTACCAAAAATTCTAATTTGTCTGCTAATTCTGGAGACACTTGCTTTTCAAGGATGAAGATTTTTTTAACCCCCAAGTACTTCTTGAGCTTGCCAGCTTGCCTCACACCTCTGGACTGTAAGGTTTCATATGAAACATTACATAAAGGACATGAACAGCCATTCTCAATGAACACCATTTGGCATTAAACCATTTGCCAAAGGAGGTGGATTAGTCCTTGAATTTTTAATCAGTAGCTTAATATTGCATAAGAGATGTAGACTTCAGTCCTCCATCCACCGGTGAAGACGGCAACTCCCATTTCCCTAATGTCAGCAGAGTGTCTTTATTACTGAGGGACAGGCTTTATTAAAATGAGGTCCCTGGTACTCAGGTGCAGGAAATACTCAAGTATTTTAGTTACTATCACCACTGTCCTTCTGCCTCTTTCTGGTTGCCCTTCCAGATATACTAGATTTTCTACACTGTACAGTTGTTATAAAAATCTCCCTGGGCATTGAAGCTTAGGTACCTATTTCAGAACTGTGAATTCTTGTTATCAGCAGGTATCTGAAAATTAGGCGCTATAATGTTCAGTACTGCGATGTTTCAATACTTTTATACTTAAGTCCTTTTATAGATCTATCCCTGAATCCATTCCATTACTAGATACCACACAGAGCTCTGAATTCACAGGGTTAAAGCTTAGGAAAGGAGAAAAACCTGACCAAAATCCCCTATTTCCCCAAGAATCCCAAAATACACAGTGGGAAAAAAACCCAGAAAAACCACAACAGATGTGAAGAAACTGATGTGCTGTTGAAAGTTAGAAGATGAGTACAGCACTCATTGGCTATTCAGAAAGCAATGATTAATCATCTATTTTAAAGTGAGCAGGGGTTCTGCTTAGTGCTAATGTATTTCCCAAGATCACTATCCAGACCTTCACAGTCATTGAGTAAATAGCAGCAGATGTTGAGCTATAAGACCACATCATTCAGCTAAGATTAGATATTTAATAAAAATAGACATGCTTGACAGAATCTTGCCCTTAGTTTACTAAAGCTATACTGAAAGTGTAGGAGGAAGTTGCTCTCAGAAGCACACTGTACCTTGTCTCTTCAAACCTAAAAAACAATATTCCCTTCTGTGATTACTATTGCAACTAGTTTGTGTCAGACAGACTCCACACCTCATCTACAAGTAGAAATTTTATCCAATAATGGCTAAAAAATTTGCCAGATAGAGTAAGTCCTTGAGAGCCACCTTCTGTTAGTGTTTGTGTAGACGTTATTTAAAAAGAAGCGGAAAAGTGTAAGTATTTTTAAAGGGGGGTGGAGGAGGTGTCAAAGTACATTTGCTTATAGGTTAGTTTGCTTTTATCATACCTTTTTATTATTTCCTTGCATGTAGTAATTGTAAAAACTTTGTTAACCCTTTCTTGGCTTTTTGTAAATTGTAGGTCTGCAGCCAAATGAAGTGTGGAAGTTGAGCGACTATAGTTTTCTTGGACTGACATGTTAGAATATTTAGTGACTGTCAGATTTTCCACACAATGAAAGATAAATCTATCAGCCAACAAATCCCCATAAAGCAATTAGAGAAGCAATTAATGAATGTTAGATCTTAGAGAACAAAACAATTGCCTTCATGGTGTGTAAGAAAGGGACTATTTAATTTTAACATTTCTCAAAATGTCATTCCAAAACCAGGATTTGTTTTTGTGACTGTACCTCATCTGTGAGATATGTCTAGGATTGTTGAAGTTAGTCATATTCATTGAATGGAACTGCTGCATTATTGTTAAATATTTCAACTTTTTAATCACATTTAAAACATAAGTATTTCAAGAGGTTTCTCAAGAATTTTTGTAGCTTCAGTAAAAAATGTACTTATTTTGACAGAAGGACTGTTGTACCCTTTTATAATAAGCACAACTGCCTTATAAACCCGTAGCTACAGCTATTTAAACCAAAATTCTTATTTTTGTTAATGTTATTTGGTGAAATTTATCAATTCTTTTATCTCCAAACTATATTTCAATATTAAATAGGTCATTTACAACCTAATTTTTAAAGATATTTTAAACTAGGTCATTTTTATAAGAATGTGTGCAAATTGTGATTTTCCCATGAAACTACCTAATTTTCTAAATGAAATGGAAAGTAGAATATCTAAATTATATCTTTATTACCAGTAATTTTATAGATGTTAAAAGTTTGAGCAATATAGTTTCTCTGTTTCATATCATTAATAGTTTTCACTACTTTAAAAAGGTGATTAATAAGTTTTTATACTTGAAAAGCAGAAAAAAAAGAGAATGATAAGTAGAGACAGGAGATTTTGATACTCGGAGCACAAGAAAATATCAACAAAAATTTTCATTCAGAAGAAAACATAGATCTTTGATCCTCTCAAAAATTCCAGTTATGGCTAATATTTTGTTCTGTTTTCCATAAAGTACAATATTTTCTGTCAGAGAAACCTCAAAGTATTTGTGAGATGGTAAAAACAACTGATATTTTCCAAAAGAAGTTGGGACACCACTTGGCTCCATCTTTCTGTGACCTTGTTTTCAAAATTTTTAGTACTTTCGTTCTGGAATCAGGTCAGTCTTTGAAAATTGAGATATATAAAATTACTAGTCACTTTTCAACACTTCAGTTGTCATTTAAAAATGTGCACATATACTGACTCTTTAAATTCCTGTATTTTTTCCATGATCTCCACTCATTTCCCCCCTAATGGAGGAAATTCAATAGGCAAGGAAAATACTTTGCTGAAGTATTTACTGTTACTACAATGGTTACTTTGGTAATAAAGACTCAGGCAACTGAGCTTTCAGTTATCAACTTATCTTTTTAGAAAAGGTCAAGATGACACCATTTTAACAGAGAATCCAGTGAGTAAGTAGAAAGCAAATCTACATAAAAACATCAGGCTGCTGCTTCTGCTTTGCTGCTTCACTGACAGGTAACGTGGCATACGAGAGTTTTAATTAGTTAGGCAATTAGTTATGAAGCTTTATTCTGAAAATTATAAACATGGTGAAGAATCAGATGCAAGAAAGGAGGACACAAATTAATTTGTCCATGGCTTTGTATGATTCACTATAGAGGTATGTATAATGTGGACATGTAGGATTTTTCTTCTACTTTAAGAAGGTTGTGTGGATTTTTTGCCAATGTGAATAATGTGAAACAAGCCCCAATAAGTGACAAACTAAAAGCATCAGTCAAGTACTCGAATTCCTAGGCCAAATAGTTATCACTTCTGTGATCTATGTCATGGGACCTCCACTTTTTATTGGTTGGAAAGTGATTTTCAGTCAAAAGTCATGTAATTTATGTTTTATTTGCATGATCACTCAAACCCCAGAAATTTTACTAAACTAGTGAAAGCAGACCCCATTGAGCCATGAATTTTAAGGACTTACTCCTACATTAGCTGTATTGTGAAAATACATATGTTTTAAGAGCTGACTCTAAAAACTTTGGTTCAGCTATACAGCAATTTTTCTTTTCCTTTGTAAAGACAAAATAGGGGCTGATTTAATATCCAGTTGAAGCCAATGGGGAGAAAATGTCTGATCTTCAGCAAATATTATTTTTAACCTTGTAGTAAGCATACTGTGTAGGGCCACATGATTAGGTGATCTTCTCAGAGACTAACATTCATATCAGAAGTTTAAACTCAGTGTTCCTCCATGAACAATGAAGAAAGAGGTTCTGTAAAGGGTTATTCAGAACAGGATTCTTTGGCCCAAAGGAGGAATCTATCCTTTACTCCCTTGGTGGACTATAATAAAAATGTAGGAAGTTTAGCCTCAGCATCAGTTCCAGCAAGCAAAACATAACACAAAATATTATTATAATTAAAGGTCTACCTTTGATTGTTTCTATATCTATCTCAGCTTAATTGTAGATGTCTGTGAGATAAAGTATGCTCAGTTTTTTATATTATATTTTTCCTTCACTGCTTCTGATACATATTCTTTTCATCAAACCCTTACTTTCAAAATTAATACAGAGAAGGAAAACCCACGGCTCTGAAAAATTTTCCATTTAAACAAATACTAATATAACTACAAATAGGTTTTAATTCAAATCAGCTACCTACACAGATGTAAGGCATTGCTCAAAAGAACAATTTTATTTAGACTACCACATACAAAATATGATTACACTTTAAAGAAAATCTATAACAATTATTATATATTTGACTGGCCACTATGCGTAAAAAAGTTAAAACCATGTGGTATAAGCCTGTTCAAATCCAAGAAAAAGAAAACGTATCAGTAATTGTTTTCTTTGCTTTTGTGCAACAATTATTTGCTTGGGAACAATTCTTTCACAACCTAGCAATGGTGATGAAGACCTCAAAAGAACAAGAGAGTCAAATGTGTAGTTTAACAAATTATAATACAGTAGAACTGATGCCCCACAAGTCTATATCAAATTCTATGTTGATATAATTAGTTTTTGTTAAAAATACTCTAGATGACTGTAAAAACATCTAGTATCATGTTTCACAGAGTACACAAAATCAGAGATAACAATTTTAACATATGCAAGTTTTAAATAGTTCTCAGATGCTAATTGTGTGCCCTTATTACCTATAACCACTTCAAAACCATTACCTTTTATAACAAATAGCCTGGTGGGGTTTAGTGTTCTTGGGGCCTCTGTCATTACCACAATCTAAATATTAATTCCGCTTTTTATTTTATGGTGTATCATACTAACAATAAGGCACAGATTTGTATAAACTCAGTGCTGGTAGATTTTATTTTCATTTTTACTTGTCTCACTCAAAGCAAAGACCACTTCCCTATCAAGACGAAAGCATAAAAGTCCATGTTTGCCCCTTTCATGACAACAGAGGTAAATCTTGTTTTCCTTTATTTCTGTCATCCTGGAAGAGAATTATTCTGTCCCTAAAAAGATTATACTAAACAATCTGAAAAATATTTCTACCAATGTTGTTAAAAAAATTGATATATTTTACTATCAGTTACTCATGACATTTTGGTGATGAAGAATTACCAAAATTTTTTGTCCAACGTTGACTTGCAGTTAGGCTTCAAGCCACCCTATAGGTAAAATATACATGGTTGCTTCTGTGCTTCAAGATTTAAATATTAACTTAGTTCTTTATATCAAACAGCATATTGTAAAGTTTACCAATACATTTTTTGTTGCAAACAGAAATGGAATAATTGGACACAAGAAAGCTGAAAGACAAAAAGAGCATGTTTCTAAGACAGCACAGACCACTCTTTTATCAGCATTTCTACTATCCACAGCAAATCAGCTTTCCAGAGTAATTTTATGAGGTACATAAATTGTGCATTATTGCTGTCAGGTGTAAGTACAGAAGGAATGCGCAACAAATTTTAGTCCTTTTACTAGGCACAGAGGAGATACTAGTAGGTAAATTTTGCATCCAGCCAGAGTAGTTGTCTTAAAATTAACACACTTGGGGGTGGAGGGCATATGTTGTGGATGGGTTTCGGTTGGGTTTTTTGTTGTTGCATTTTGGGAGGAGGGGCTAGTTGGTTGTTTTAAGTAGTGTCTGCTCTGCTTTTCAGGTACACCCAAATTTTCAGGTTCCGTTCATAACCAAGTTTTGATACAGTATGATTTTGAGTACCTTCACTTTAAAAGCCTATATTTAGGAGTTCCTATAATGTAGAAATAAAATACATTATTCCATCAGTTCAATGTAAATAAAATGATGGAAAGTCTGATCAGTGTTTGCTATGCTTGAATTGGAAAGTGTCACTTTGAGCCATCGTTGAACTGCTGTTACGGAAATCCAACACACAGTGATCTTTACAAGATCAAATAATCTCCAAGCATAATTTCCGTGTTCAGCTGAACATGTTTTCACAACCTCAAATACCACTATGAACCAGCTATCAGTACTTAAATTCTACTGGTTACTTGGAAATAAGAGAAGTCTTAGGAAGTGGCACAAAGAATTTTGCTTAGGAGATACAAGCCGTGGCAAATTAAAAGAAATATGTTCATACAAATAAATGTTGAGAGAAAGAGGAAATACATAAAAGAATGAGGTCAACAGACTGAGGAAGAAAAGTCTGCTGAGAAGCAGGCATTACAGCTGCAACTTTATAAAGTTTCAGTGTAAAAGTGTGATCAGATACCTATGATCATTTTGATTCAAACAGTAACAAACACTATGTCATAGACAATAATTCCCACAAAGTAACAAGTATTTAGGAACTATAGATACATGGAAATGCTTAAAAATCACCTGTAGTGGTTCACTGATAAGAGACGTTTCCAGCAGTGACAAAGTGGAGTCAAGACAACAGCTGTCTTCAAAAAATATGCACATCCATCATAGATACAATGAAATGATGATTTTCAACCAAAATTGAAGAGACAGGTATAACTGCAAGCTCTTGCACAAGTACTTAAGTTAGCCTTAAATTAATTTGGATTCCATTAGTGCAGTACTCATAGAGCTCAGACAACTCCCTAGAAACCTGAATGACTTAGATGACTAGTTTGCACTGATACTTGCATCCAAGTTTACAAGCTTGAAGTTGTTGTCACTGTTTTGACTGTGCTTATGCGTGACATGACAGCAGTGTAGTTAGAAGAAAACCAGGCAAAATGTGATAGCATCTATTAGATATGGAGCTCTCTTTTCACCAAATTAGAACTTAATTGTAAATAAACATACCAATGATTTCTACTGAGAAAAATAATTGTTCTTCTGGGCTTTTGCCTAGCAAAGCAACAAGCCAGGAAAGTTAACAAAACGTTTTCAGGAGTTTTTGTTTGTGATTTTTTGCTCTGGTTTTACCATCATGATAAAGAGCTTTTGGAAAACACAACCCACTTCTCTCATGTAATTCAACTGTCATCTGTTCACAACCAAGTCACATAAAATAGGTTCAGTTTGCAAGTAAAGGGCATTGTCCCTTACATTATACATTGACAAGCATCTGAAAAGCTGCCCCCCAAGTTAAATATGTCGTATTTTAGAGCTGTATAGAAATTAACAGTCATTTTCTTCATAAACATACCATTACTGAGCGTTGTTACTGATGCAAAACATAACAAAATAATTCAAAAATAGCAATATAATAATCCAAAATTTTTCTTTGTAAATACCAATAGAGAAACTCAATTATTCTAATAAAAAATATCAAGGTATGTGCATCCAGAATAAAATTTTATTTAATTTCAACATTTAGGAAAATTAAATAACTTTAAAATTGTATATGCAGAAATTCTATTAAAATTTATGTTTGTTTTTAAAAACAATAGCACTATTTCAAATAGAAGCTTGAAATAATAATTTGAGAAAGCAAAACCAGCAAAAATTCAAAAACTAATGCATAATAGTAACAAAGATTTTGGTATGTACCTGAATTTGATCGATTAAGACTAAAACAGATTGCATAACTTATTTTTCCTCATTGTTAAACTTAAAAAAAAAGATTTTAGAATGTAATCACACATAAGGTTTTTTGTTCATTTTGCCTTTTTGAGCACCTCTGCTGTTTAAGAAGGTAATGCATTCATTTTTGTAACAATGCTAAAAAATGTCTTTACAAACATTGTCATGAAACAGACCAATAAAGAACCACAAGATTATCAAGTTTACAACATTCACATCCATGCTAATCACTGTAAATTTTATAAACGCAAAGCCTCAAAAACCAAACTAACCATCAGCACACTACATGGGTTTTTTCCTATCTTCATTTCCTAAAAAGAGAGAAAGAGTACACACGAGAAGGGGCAAGAAACTATATATACTAACCAAAAATTACTGTTCAGCTCAAGCCTATTCAAATCATGCACAATCTCTTTTTGTAGATTCATCAGAAGGTTGAAGCTGGTCTTGCCAAGATTTTAGTTCCATTGCAAACATTCTCTTTTACTTACATAGGAACGCCAAAATCACAAAATTCGTGTCTACTTTAAGATCTTCAACAATCATATAAGATCTAATCAACAATCTTTCTCTTTCCTTACCACCTCTACAGACCACCATGCATTTCAAAAAGAACAGATACCTATAGCCCCATCTATGTAGAAGCAAGTGTTTTTCAGGCTACATAACTGAAAACATTTCCAGAGGAACAATATCAAGCAGCAGCTGGTCCCATCAACATGGCACTCAGTTAATAGACTGACAGCTGCTGAAAACAATCAAGGAAAAATTCAGAACTGCCCTTTGCAACAATCACATGCTAGGCAAAGGTGAATTTTACTGCCTGGACTAAGATTTTGACCTAGATCTGCCACAGATAACACTTTGCATCCATATAGCACCTGTCACCTTTCATCCCTAAGGTTTTCAGAGCACTTTTCAATAAGGCAGTAGTGCTGGAATAAGGAATCAGGAAGACATTTTAAGAAGTATTCTCCAGGTGGAACCTTTAACACTAACCAGACTAATTTTATTTTCAAAACTACTGGATAAGAGTTGGATAAAAACCCTCCAAGGAAAATTCTAAAAATAAAACAGCTACTGAAGTTTAATAAATCCATAATTACTCCTTCTAATAGTCAGCTGTATTTCATGTGAGGATATTTATTTTTAAAGGCTAATAGTTTAAAATCCCATTTTATTTCTAACAAAAGGTATAAAAGCGTAGCTGTGATGAGTTCACCTTTCACCTCTGAGTAAAAACTATGCTTTTCAGAGCTACATGCTTGGAATAACATGGGTCTTTACAAACCATCTTTGAATTATATAGGTTAGATCATAGGGGTCTCATCCACATATCAGTACATGTGCCATGTCTGTGGATGCTGGCAAAATTTGTGCATTCCAGCTTTGGCTGCAAGGTTCTTCCAAGGTAAAGAATATAACAGGCCTTGCACTCACTTGGGAGATGAAGTCTACAGTAACCCAAGCAGAGGCTGAATGAATATGCTCCCCTGTCCTTCCACAGCACTGAAGACATGCTGCGTTGACATTTCTCAACAGACAAGGCATCATTCAATGTTTTTAATCCCACAGAAACTTGTAGTACTCCCACCATAACTTGCCTAGCACTTGCTCTGTCACAGAGCTGTGCAGAAAGCATTCCCTTTTACAATGACAACTTCCTTATGAGAGGCAAATGGTGGTGAAGAAGTGTGAGCAAGAAGCTTGACGTGTGAGCTAGGTACCTTCCACCTTGGTCTGCAGTGGTCAACTACACCAGTATCTGCTGATATTTGGCCCTTCAAAATGTCTTCACAGAGCCAGACACCCCTGTATTTATCTCAAGGCCTGCAGCTCCTAGAGACCTGTGGACTCATTTAAAACACGCCCATGGCAAGTGTTGTTTTTCTCCTTGGAGTCAGATTAGAGGGTAGACCTAGTGTCAAGTGCTCACCAGCATCCAAAGAGACAGCACAGATCAGAGGGAAGTGGAGGGGAGAAACTGCTCCATGGCATGTAGTAAAGCATATCTTTTATCTTCCAAAAGTGAGTAAAAATTTGTATTAAAATTCTCTTAAATCAGGCAGAGGTCAGAAAATGACATGAAGACCAAAGGCAGATGTCCTTGCCGTTCAGTGATAACAATAACCGCATGGGCTTTAGCCTCATAAGAAGATTTGAGTTAACTTTGTCCCTGTACCATCAGCTTACAGAACCCTCAACCTCAACTACATCAACACCCTGTCCTTTCAGTCTGACCTCCACATAAAGACCTATGGCTGCCTGGTGTTCAGGCAGCTTATTTGTACCAAGCAACAAAAAAGCTCCTTGATAAAATAACAGCATACCAACCACTTCTCAAAAAACAACTCATCCAAAATAGTTGCTTTCCAACACTTAAGCTCTTGGACCCCGAAGTCTGGGTTTCTTCTGGGGTTGCTTCAGAAAGGCTGTTTTTCAGACACAGCTATGCAGAGTGCAATGGAAGCCTTCCCTAGACTCATTAATAATTACATCCAACACAGTTGGTCCTAGACCTGTTCTTAGGCTTAAAGCCCCTGCCTCCACAGAGCACGAGAACTTTTTTGACCGTTCCTGTTAACATTTCTGTTTGCATGCTTTTCCTCCTCGTGAAGGAGGAGACAGGCACAGACTATAGACATGGCCACATGCAAAAGCTTCCTATGCTGACAGCCTTGCATAATTTTTTTTTGTAGGGCAATGGGTGTATTTTACTAGCATGGCAGTAAAATACCCCACCCCACCTCCCCAAGTGTTTAGCCTTTAAACTTCTGAATCAGTGAAGTTACTTTCAGTTTACACAACTATGACTGAAGGACAGTTGTAGCCTCTAGTTATTTCTTTCACTTAGAGAGCCTTAAATCAGGCCTTTTGATATAAAAAGGGTCAATAAACATGACAAATCCTGAGAACTGCCTTCCATGGAAATAAGCAGGTGTAGCAGGTGTCCATCAGCTGTCAGGAGCTGATGTTGCATGTAGGACAAAAGGTATTCAATAGAAAAAGAGTCTTTGAAATGGAATTAAAGTCCACAAGGCACTTTACAATATAATTTCAGAATAATTGGTTGTACTGAAATACACTTGCAACCAGAACTAGAGCTTAAATCTCAAGCAATATTCTTGTACCTTGCTGAATCAAAACTGATCTTTTCTTTTTATCATATAAGCTACACCTGAAATTACAGGGAGAAGAGAGTGTAGTTTGGAGGCTTTTTGTTTGGTTTTCTAATAGTTTGGGTTTTGGCAATCAGATCCAATAGCAGACTTGCAGCTTCCTTATACAGTGAGCAAGAAGTTGTATAGCTTAGCAAAAAATGTTCTCTGAGCTTAATTTTAATGTTATGGTTTAGATAGTATTTTTTTTAATGAATCTTTCACATAGTGTATTTACTGACATTGAATAGACATCCAGCTGAACTGACAAAACCTAAGACAGGAATCAGTATCATGTAGTTTATTCTTAATGGATCTGGCATGCCATTCTATGGGAAGAGACCATTAGTGTCTGCTGGCATTGATTTAATTAATTACTAATCAGGAGCCATGCCAACTGCTTGGCACAAGTTAGGGTCAGAGCCAATTGTTTGTGGGCACATGCTTAATCATCTGCATGTCAACATTCATTTGCCCTCAGGTAGATGAGCAGGATGTCGGCTCCTTCATAGTTTATGAATGAAGAGCTAGATAGGTGAATATAATGGGAAACAAAGGATTTGGTTGCCAAATTCTTTTCCAATACTTGAAAATAATAGCTACTATAATAATCTCTCAAAACTTCATCAAGATCACAACTTCACTGGTTAGAGGGTGTATAAATATAAATAAATATTTCCTTTCAGTCTTCAGAGAGTGCCCTATTTTTAAGCGGAATCCAGCAGTTAAAAATTTGTGCAGGGTTACTTTGTTTCTGCCACTTATGCTACAAATAGGTCCAAGTTTATTTTATTTTGAACTCAGCATGCCAATTGCAGCTGGTTTCCCCTCCTACAGTGCCAGAACTGTGGCTTCCTCATCTTTATTCCTCTGGTCTTCTCTACCCAAGCAAAAAATGAAAGATGTTGCCTTTGCAAATTTCGTCACTTTTTCCTTGGTGTCACCAAAATAGTCCAATTAATAAAACATGTGGGCTTTTGGTGTCTCCTTATTGATTGATTTTGTCAAGTTTTCAAAGAGGAATGTGAAGGTAGGAAATTACATTTAATAAAAACTTCAAGTAATGTAGAAAAGGTAGAGACATGTAATGAGCATAAAAGCAAGAGATCCAAGCCAAATTCTATCTCTAATGAAGGTACTTTCTGCCTTTATAACACACAGAAGTGTTATTAAATGTTGCAGTACATTAACAGTGGTAGTTTTCTCACCAAATACAATTAAACAAGCACTTGCAGTAACATTTTGAAACTTTATTGTCAACATGTTTGTCTTTACAAGCAGGTACACTTTGATCTACACTATCATTCAATGTTAAGGTTGCAGATTAGTATTCCAGAGTTTTCCTTTCAGTATGTTTATTAATAAAAAACATTGGCTTACTTAAAAATCAGATTGAAGTACCCGGACCATAAGCGCCAATACTTAAATCTGGAATAACATATGCTATTGGGGCCATAGTTTACCATAGAAGTAAATAACAGGAAATATTAAATACGTGGATATTCACAAACTAGAACAAAAAACCCATTTGTTTTACATTAACAGTAGCTGGACACCCAGACCTGACATTTTTCCTAAGCAGCGCATGAAAATACTAGATAGATAGTTCATATACAAATCCTGCCTCAAAAAATCCAACATGTAATCCAGCAATTCTGCAACAAGATTAATTATAAAAATTCTCAGACTCCTATTAAAAAATAAGTGTCTGTGCTCAAGTAACCAGAAAAGAGCAAATTCAGATTTCAGCATGTGCTTGGGATTTAAGGCTGTGCTGAATGCTGTGGGTTTGGGTGGTGATTAGCAAGAAATCTGAGACAGACCTTATAACATAGAGTCTAAAACATAGCAATAAATTTGTTAACACATTATAGAAGAAAATGATCTGAGAATGAAGGGGTTCTAGATTTAATTCAGGCCAAAACCAAACACCTTTAGTCTCAATAAGTTCAGCACAACTGTCTTAAACACTTACCTTTAACTTTGCCAAAGCTTTAAACAGGGTGCCAGGGCTTCCTGGATGAGGAGATATAACAAACTAATGTCTGCTATGCTTGTTCCATACCATCTTTATGGTACCTTATGGTATGGAAGCATTCCAAGGTTACTTTTAGGAAGACTGAAATCTGCTTCCTGGGTTTGGGGAAGAGCACTATAACTATTTTTTCACATTATATTTGATGGACAAACATTGTTTAATATTAAATAATACTTCCTGTCTAACTAATGAAATGCTTTCCAAATGGCCTGGAACTGAAAATGCACATACGCACGTTGACACGAAAGACACTTTGCTTAGACAATAGTCATTGAATATTGTATGCAAATTCAAAATTTGCAAGGAAAAAAACCAGAAAAGTCAATGTTTGTTTCTATATAAATTAAGTTTAAAATATGAAGAAAATGTAATTTTCACCACAAAATGTAAGTAATAGTGTGATTTCTGGTAAACTTTCATTTCTCCCTTATGAACTGACTATATAAGTTAAGTTCAGGAGCTCATGATTTCTTTTTAAAGCAATACAGAAAAGAAACGACAAGTTGATAGATTTCTTCTTAAAAATTCTTTGTAAAAATTGTTCTTTTATACTTGATAAAATTCTGAATAGATTCTTGGCTATGGATAGTAGTAGAGAGAAACATTGTTTATGATCTGTTGTAGCAAAGACTGGGTGTAAGTAGAATTATTCTTTTTTCAGTACTATACCCTGAAGTGTCTTTCAAACCAGTTTTTCAATTGTAACAGTTTTTACGAGACTATTACACATAAGACTATAATATGAATGAAAATAGTTCATGCTGAAATGACAATCTGCAACTAAAGCCCTAAGAAGACAAAATGTATGTATATGAAATAGCTATTTAAGGACTCATTGATCAATTTTCTTCTTCTTTAGCTTTGAATTTTAAAGTTTGAATTTCCTAGCTCTTTCCCATTTTAATGTTTACCTGACACATTACCTTTCTGAAATTTGACTTGCAGGGATGTTGATAGGGTAAGAGAAGGAACATGATCATTATACTAAGTAAGTTGTATACATATTCTGCTAAGGCTGAAATTACTTAGCTTGTCATCTGTCATTGGACTTAGAGGAAAAAAAGTCTGGCCTGAGTAATAGTCAAGCATAAATAAGCATAGTACTCTGAGCAAGAGGAGATATTCAACTAAAGACAGTTTTAAGACCCTGTTATTTCTTTTTGATGTATTACAAACCCAGATGTAAAACTTTTCATACCAACTTTTGTTAGTATTGCAGACAACTAAAACCTGAAAGCAAGGAAACCTTTTAATTCTTGTTATAAAATAACTGCCTGTCTTCAACAGGAAATCAAAATTTATAAACACAGTTATAACCAGACATGTGATTGCAAAGGCTATTGTTACAGCCCAGCAATATGATTTTTAATAGTACACAATAGCATTGTACATACATCAGCTACTACTGGGTATAGCTTCCTGTAAGTGTCAACTTAAATAGCTTTGTTCTGAAATGTGGTGAGTGAAGTGCTCGTAATTCTTCCACTAACAGAGCTAGAAATAGGGTTCCCATTATTTTCTTGAATGCCTGGATGAATGTCGAATGGTGGCAGATAGCTTCTCATATGTATTTATGTGCAGCAGTGACATCCAGTGAACAGGTAATTTCAAAGCAGTTTTCTACCAGTGGGTTTGCATAAAAAAAAAAAAAAATTACACATTTTGTCAACATAAAGGTATTGGAATAAATTAGATATGGAATTAATGGTCTCAGAAAAGCATCTCACTAATTCACTACTTCGAATTCATATTTAGTTGATATGCTAAATATGTGGCTTCTGACTAACCTTGTGAAAGGCAACCATTAGCTTATTCCATAAAGATGCTATAATATTTAACATTTTTTATTTTGTATGTGTTTCTAAATAGTGGCAGAGCTTATCCTAGCCTACTGGTAAGTTGTAAGAACTAACAAGTAGACTTCTTGAGTCCAATTAGTTTTCTAGTCACTTGCTTGCTAGGTCATGAGCCGTTCGAAATATCTTATACTCATCAGACAATCACCAAGGGAAAAAGTCTACCCTTGAGTAGCTGAGGAATAACCTTTCCTGGCTGGGTGAATGGGACAAGAACAGGGAGATTGCATGTTGTCCCCATCTGTCAAAAGATTTGAATGTGGTTTAGAACTTCAAAGAGAGGACTACTCAACGCTCCATCTGGGAAGTGAGGAACTTCCCAGGAAGCAAAAGAAATTAAGTTATTTGAATAAAGTAAATATATGTGTTCCTGCTACACTACTGCTAAAGACATGGTTTTACAAGCCACTACTTACAGAAATAGTTTTCATTTCTGAGGGTAGTTTAACTGATGTCAAGGTGGTTTTGTCTCCAGCTAACATGTGCATTGAAGAACAATGGAAAAGATTTCTGATATAGAAAGAACATAACAAAAAACCTCATAACATTTTCTGTAGGTATGTATTTAGCTCAGCAATAGGGTTTTTTTGAGCCACAAGTACAAAAAATAGCAGCTGACACATTCTCCATTGTAAACTACCAAAAACTGTTGCTTTTTCTCCACAAAACTATGTTAGAGATGCACGTCTAATGTGCCTATCCACAAAAGTTATGAGAAATATGATTTAACTAAAAATGGATGGTTTGACTCCCATTCACCAGCTATTTTGTATTCTTCTACCTGAAACTACAGCACATCAGGAGACTCTTTTTGACTGCAATATACTCTCTGTAGTTCCTGGAGTAAAAAAATATACATAAAGTGCCTTAGATGAGTAGTCAATAGAGCTGTCTACTTTCATGTAGTTTTACATATTTTTCAGCTAAGTCAAAGACCCAAGTGCCATAACCAGCACTAGCAGACAACATACAGATGTATTAGTGTTACAAAAACTTGAAATTTATACAACTACTGTATTCATTTCCTTGATCTTGTGTACTCTTATCTAATTTCTGTTTAATAAATACTAATGTATTGTTCTCTGTAAGTAAAAAAAGTTACCTGATATACAGAAAACCTTCTACTGAAATACACAGCAATGAAAATAATTTACATAAAATGCTGTGGTATTTCAAATTCCTGCCAGTAGAATGGAAAACATCTTTTTCATTTAAGTTAAATCGTATAACAAGGGCCATATTACTCTGAAAAGCTAAAAAAAAATTATACTTGGTATTCAGGTTGCCCATCACAAAGTGTGGCAACATTAAAGGTAGGAAAAAATATTGCAGTCTAGACATCTGGAATATATTGCTTTCTAGGCTATTTAAATTCATGAATTACACCTGGCACAAATAGCATCTGAAATACTAAAGGAAAAAAATTCCTTGTCACAGACTCTTATGCCTACCTTTTCTTACCCCCCATGCTCCACTTTGTTAAATTTTGCCCTTTTTTTTTAATTTTTTAAGGAATAATATTCAGTTTGTAATCTAAGCAGGAGAAAATGAAGCGTTAAGGGAAATGCAGTTATATAAGGGTCTCACTGGACATTCTCAGTTGTAATTTAACCAGTTGTGCAACAAAAAGTTCAAAAATCTGTGATTTACCATATACTTCGGTTATCTTGGATCGTTGACACAATGGCTAGAATGGTATTCAGATGGATAAGACTCCCATTAAGTAAAAAGAGTTACAGATCACAGAAAAAGGTGAGATCAGTATTTGTAAAGGTACTTAAAAATGCATATCTGTATCATATTAACATTTGTGCACCTTGGTGTCAACTACATGCAATTTGATCATTAGACTATTACCACAATAACACTACAAGAAGTCAGTACATCGCTGTTGACTTATTGTTGCTCAGCTTTTAGAATGAAGAGGCAAAATGAGTACTCAGAATGTCATCTAGAGTTTTGTTTGTATTTTATACTCTCACAAAATCTTCCTTAAAAACTCTTCTTGAAGTGATTTGGTTACCAACTCACTCATGCAAAGTGAATGGCTGTAAACAAAGTTAATAATAAATTCCAGTGTATTGACTACAAGTTTCAGAAATGTCACAGTGATTTGTATTATGGATCACTATTTCGTATTATGAGAAAGCATGTTAGCAAAAGTTGTTGATGCCTAATGGTAGATTCCACCCTCCTCACAATGCTATAAAGCAGCATCAGTAATGATGCCAAAATGAGATCCTAATTTACAATGTCAAATAATCCTGCAAGGGTTTAGGAGGAATGTGAAAAGATACAGAAAAATAAATCTTAAGATAGCAGAAAAAGCAGGAGGAAAGAGTAGTGAAGATTAGAATCACATTTGTGCAAAGAATGGCTAATCTAGACACTAACTGTACTAATTGAAACTTGCCTGCACAACCTCATATGAAAAAGGGTAGGATACATGGAATACACAAAACGAAACTTCACACATTTTATGAAATGTGCAGAGAGAATAATTCCAACCTTGCAGGAAGCTAGAATGGATGACTGCCCTTCTCTCATGTTGTTCGGTTCTATTCAAGCCCGTTAATTGAAGCTTTTCCCTGAATGGTGAGGTTTTGATTCAAAGCTGGCTCAGGTGTATAACAGCATACCCACTAAGCAAAGATTGTTAGAATTTCCTAGTTTTAACCTACTTTCAGTATCAGAAAAAGATTCTTTTAACAAGGTTTTGTTAAAATAGCTAATCGTTATGTGTCTGGCCTTTTTTCCCAGTTTGCTATAGCATTTTCTTGTTCCATCTTGTCTTAGCAACTTCTGTTGTTACACACTAACAAACCCCAACTCATTCAAAAGCAAAATTCAGCATTCTACAATGAAGAATTCAGCTACAATCTTCAGTGTACTTGTAAGACATAATCTACCTTAACAAAATATTAGCTCTAAGTGAAATTCCAAAATCTAATGAAACCATCCTGAATTACCATAACAAGAAATAATAATGGATTTTTACTATTGCTGTAAGGTACAAACATGCGTTCCTATGGTAATGTCATGCAATCATTCTACAAGTAGATTGAAAATAAAAGTTGAGGGTTTGGGGTTTTTTTTACCCTTTTGAAACTCTTTACTAATTTGATAATCACTTTTCAGACAAAAAAGACTTTTTTTCTGGAAGAAAATTAAATCACATGAAAGTCCACATTTTTAAAGCTTACCCCTTTAAAAAAGACAGAACATACTCATATCAGTTTATTTACTACACTAGTGAAGTGATGTAAACAGAGTCATAGCTCAGAAAATGTGACCACTTTTTCCCTTCAATGCTTGTATTTTCCCACCTATCAAATGACAAATTGGTCTACTAAAAAAACTTCCAAAAACAATAAAAATTAATTTTATTCTCCTGAAGAAAAAATTCCTAATTCAGTATTCCTTTTTATATCCTTTTAAGATATTTTACACATTTAAGATATATTTAAAGTATTTCAACTCATCTTAAATAAAATTGAACCTACTGCTTGACAATACCAGTACTTCTTCATCCCTCATTGATGTTCATGCAAAATCAACACTTCAACAGGATGCAGAGTATTTCGAAAGCTGATCTTTATGAAGATCAAGATCTTTATGAACAGGATTCATCTCATCCAACTTTGGCCACCAGAAGTTTGACATCAAATCTCAACTAGATATCTACATTTTTTCTAAAAGTCAGAATACTACTTCCCCCACCTCCTATTTTAGAGAGGAGTCTCAAAATGAGCATCTCTTCAATGGCTTCTGAGGAAGCCTAGAAGTTTGTTTAGAGTTCATGGCAAGCTTTACCATGGTGAGAGCTAAGTAAAATAAAACTCATGCTGTGTTTCTGAATATCTGATAAATAACAACTGGTCTTAGAAACATACCTACTGTACCTATCCGTTCACTGTATTCCTTCTAACACACACACACACACTTTGAGTAAGCATAGTTCAGGAATGTCATAACCAGCAACAATTAAAAACCGAGGCAAGTTCTACCATAGTCATTTTGGTCATCCTCCTGTTTAACTAATTTAGGCAAGATTAGAAAGCAGCATATTAAAAGCCAAGATTACTGGCTCATTGTGAAAGTTTTACTGAAATTACTGCTGATTTTCTATTGAGATTTAAAGATCAAAAGTATAAAATAAGGCTTGAGACTGGCAATGCTTTCATGTATAAAACAATTTAGACTAAAAAGCCAAAACAGCGGTTGCTTCCTATTTAACAAGTGAATTGAAAACCAAACTACTTTCATCTGGCAGGCAGAGAAAAGAATGCAGAAAAACTAGCCTTATCCCTGAAGTAAGGGCCATCCACATTTCTATGATGTGGTTCCATGCTGCCGACACACTGAATGGTTTGGATGCATTTAAAAGAACAAAATCCAGATTTTTATAATGCAACTCCTTCAGCAAGAAGGAGAAGGGAGTGAACAGGGAAGCCTTCCCTGAAAAAGAAAAGTCAATATGATTTTTAGAAAAGAACAAAGAAGGCAGTTTGAAAGGAAATATGATGCTACCAATTTGATAATGTATCACATTGCTGAATTACATACTATGCTTAAAAATAAATAAAGCAGAGTAAGTTTTACTTGCTTACTGCAACTAAATCACTTACACATAGTTATGTCCATTTTGTGAGCTAAATGAGTACAATGAAACCCATTTTAAATCATAACCTAAGGGGCTGGCAAATGCCACTAGACTAACAGAGATGATCTTTAAATGCAAGTCAAATGAAGCTTGTACTAAAAACCTTAGAGGTTCTTTAAAATGTACTTCTCAGTTGTAGTCATACAAGTAGTCCTTAGTGATGTTTTTATTTCATATGGTATTTGCATACTTTGTATTTAAGCAGTGACATGCTCATAATACGGAGGTTGCTTCATAAAGGCAGTTGCAGCACCTCCCCCCTTTGCTCCCACCTTGTGAAGATAAAAATCTCCTACGTGTAAAAGCCTCCCATTCTGTTTCTTTTACTGTCATCTGTATATTTCAGTTTTGCACAGTGGGTACAAACATTTTATATCTATTTAGCCCATCTAGCTTCTCTAATATATTGCTTATGCAATGATTGTTCTTATGAATAAAATGCCACTTAACCTCAAATACACTCTATAAGCAAGTTTATCTGCTGAATACTTGTTATAGTAATTGTTTAATTAGCTCTCCTACACATCCTCTGAGGACACTCTTAATATACCAACCTTACAGAGGGTAGAAATATAGCAGGGAAGATCACTGACATGGCCAGAGTCATTGGAAACATCCTTACCAGACACATTAAAAATGAGCTGGCTTATGTCCTGTGCTTAGACCACATCATTCACTAATGAAAGTATGTCAAAAAAAAAAAAAAAAAAAAATTACATCCAGAGCATATGGTGCATCATAACAATTGTCTGCAGCAGTTCCTGAAAGCTGTTTGGAATAACAGTTGTTGCATGGAGTGGAGGCGGGGGGGAGGGTTGAAGGGGGCAACACAACAGATTTAATGATAGAGAATGAAAGCAACCCATTTTGCTTAAAGTTATTAATATTATCATCTTAGGTTTACATAATGCCTTTAACATGAAGGATGCTAAAGTATTTTACAAACAAAAGACCTGGCATAAGGCAAGGGACAGTAAAGTAATACTATAGACCTGTAGGGCAGTTACAGCTAACAAAATTACACAGCATGTTGCTTCTGGTCATATATGCTGTCAGACAAAGCCATACACAAACACTTAGGCAGTTCGAACAGTTTTGGGAGTAGTCACCTGAAAATCCTGCACATAAGCAGGCAGAAGCAAGATAGATGTGTTTTTCATGTCTGTCAGTTATTACATTTGGAACTAATGATGTGGACAGAAAGATTTAATTTGTCCTCCTATAACGGCTGCACTGGAAGGACTGAAAATCCACTAGTGACCCAGCTGGTTCTGCTGCCTGTGCAAACTTTTCCCCCAGATCTGGCCGAGTTCCCTACAGGATTTTCTTAGGAACCTGGGGCTTTCCTGAACTTTAAGTCCCAACAGAACTGTAGTGGCAGTAAGAAGAGGCTAAGACTTTGTACTTGGCTACATAGCCCTAACAACACACAAAGCTGGTTGCCTTTGTTTCTCAGTCAGTTCTTGTTTAGAGAACTATATTTGTTTTATCTATATAAATTTAAATGTGTATTAGTTCCCTGTATTTTTAAATTTTTCAGTAGATGTTTTATAGACTTTATAAAGTAAAGATTCAGTGCATAATATTAAAGGTAAGTGGTGAAGAACACTATATCCATTAGAGCATAACATCCAAAAAACACTGTTATTCAAACTAGACATTAGCCACACTGCTGTACTTAACCCTTTAACTGTCATAGCTCCCTTAATGATATACCAGCCTGAATGTCTGGGCATTATATTATTCTTCATCTAAAAGGTGCTGCTTCTGATCCTGTGCTAGAGCGCAGACTAAGTACTAACCAAGGAGGAAATAACAGTAGGTCAAAATGACTGAAATATTGTTTTCTAAATCTTTCATCTGAAATAATAACTAGGTCCAAGTAATTGCTGTTCTCATGATTTTATCATAGGCTTTCAATATCTGAATTTTTCTTCCAAATAAGGTCCTGGAGTCATGTGGCTATAAGAAAAATGGGGTTTTTCATTAACAGTGACAAGTTCCCAATTCTTTTGATGGTAAGGAAAAGCTTGCAGATGTGGCTACAAGGTTACTCTCCTAATACCAACAAGCAGTAACATACACTCAAACAGACCTTTTTTTCCCTTTTGAGGCTGTTGAAACTACGTCCTTGACCAGAGATAACAGATTCATTGCAGCTCAGAACTATCCATGTATCTTGTTCTTCCTTCATTCATATTAGCCAAATCTACTCAAAAGATACAAACAGTTACAAACAGCAGTGAGAAGACTAGTGATGCCTGGAGGGAGACAGGGAAGAGCAAGCAAAGTCTGTAGAGCCCACACTGTATGCTAAATAATTCAATACTGTACATAAGGGTCAAGTGTAATCCTCAAATCAGATACCAACTACATAGCACACAATTCTCTTCTAATCTCCAAGTCATAAAACTGGTTTCCAGTCACCTCCAGAACAAGTGCCACAGAAACTGAGTGGACTGACAGGTACTTCCTAAAGTGTTTGAATTCGAAGAAGAACCAGGAAGTTTTGGGTATTTCCTCCCTCTAAATTAAGCCTCTCTTAATCCAGCATTTGTCAAACCAATTCTTCAGTCAATTGTCATATGAAACAAACCATTGCTTGATGTCGTCTGGTGGTAGACATGGCATTCTTTTTTGATTATTGTCACAATAAGTCCTTTCAACAAATCTAACATTTTTGTAATTCAATATTGTAATAGATTCCATAATAGCCAACATCAAAATTATATTTTTGGGGTTTTTTTAAATAAAAAAAACCCCAACATATGAACATGACATAACTGTTTGAGTAACCCAGTACCCTTCCAGTTCCATGCTTCTACAAAATTCAAATCTGGGCTGTTTTACTAAATATCTATGTTAAGCACTGTGGAACCTGGTAGCACAGTACAGGCAAGGCTGCTGCAGCTCTATATCCCCACATCCAACCAGTTGTGAGGTGAGCATGTATGCGCGGTAGGCTCACAAGCACAGGTACACAATACACATACACAGCTGGCCACATAACATCACAGAAATGCTCAGCACTCACATGAATGCAAGCAGCACTAACAGCATCATTCTGCTGTCCTTTTTGGGGTGGATCAGGATGAAGGTCTGTTAGTGGGAAAACTGTATGTACATATGTAAGACATGGATCCCTCCAGCAGCTGGGGTCAGACAGTCTACGTGGTAGCTGACCTCTGGATCCCAGTCTCCGCAGTTACTGGCACCTGGACATATGAGCCCCTGAGGCTGCAGCCCCACTCCAGCTGCTGGTACAATGCCCTCATTCACACACACCCTAACACTAACGTTCTGCATCTCTCCAGTAACTGGGTTTAGATACACAATCCATCCAGCAGCTGGCCTTGGATCCTTGCTCTCCCCAGCGGCCTCCTGCACAGGAACACAGACACACAGGTCTCTCGGCCTCTCCAGCAGTTGGCCTTGATCCCCTGGCCCCTCCAGTAGGCAAATCCTCCTGTGCTCTCACATTCAGAGACACACCCTACTCACCCCCCTTGCTCTCAGGCACTTCACTTACTGACAGGCTAGTCCAGGTTGATCTTTGCTAACAATTGCACACTCACACACCTGCACAAACACATACACATCCCCCAACCTAGGAAAAGAGTTAGAAATGGAGTTTTAGAAGACAGGACAGACTGTGCTGATCAGGCACAGGGCACAGCCAAAGAAGGGTACTGACCAGCCTTCGTTCACACAAGTGGCCTCTTTTATCCCCTTATCCCTTTGATTTTTCCCAATGCATGGTCCTCCCCAAACCACCTTGATGCCTCCCCTTCCCCACCTTTGGTTCCTCCTCGAAACATCCCGTAAGTCTCACACAATCACAAAATTCTCTTTTCCTTTAGCCCATAATAAGTTCCATAGCGCTATGCAGTGACCTCCTCAGTCTGTAAGGTGACCCAGACAACTGCTTCCACTGACTTACAGTAGTGGGTCTCACCTAGCCCATGGGGCTGACGCCCTCCTGGGATGCCCGGGGAGGGGACTTGTTTCCCTGACAGGGATACTGCAGTTCCCCCACCTGCCATCGTGTCTCTGTGCACCCCTGTACTTGAGGGAGTGACAACTTTTCATGGGCTGATCACATTCCTGCGGTAGCCCAGAGAATAGCCAGAGAAGGGTCTTACTCAGGTTCCCCATCTGCCCTTGTGCCTCTGTGCTCCTTTGTATGTGGGTGAGAACAGCTTCTTTATTACATAGCCTAATGGTATGTAACTTTCCACATTATGAACACCAACCCTTAAAGATGAAAAATATGTCTAAAACCCTTTATATCTTTTATAGGATCTGTTTTATTATCAGCAAGAAAAAATTCTTTCACATCAATGGCTTAAATTAAAGGATGCCACATGGGCTCGAAGGTTTGCACAAACAGAACATCTTGCAGATTTGGGATTCAAATGGACTTATGTAAGTAACTGAAAAAGACTCATTTCTGCACAAATGTAATGCCATGGAAATTAGAATACAAAATTTGCTGGGCCAGTATAAGTTAGAGATATCAGTATTTTACTGTATAGTGCGAAGCCTCCAAACCTTTTGGCTGATTGTGCTCTTCTTCACCACCAATTCACTCTACTGGAATATTATAGTGTCTATGAATATTTACAATTGTAAGTAAAGAGACTTCTTTTCTTAGAGAGCATTTTTCTGAATGTCACTACCTTTGCAATACATGGGCATACCAGAAAATGAATTGTTTACTAATACAAAAAATATTAATTAGAAAACTTAATTACAAACATCAATAAGGAAAATTATCCGTTTCAAGTATGCAAAATCCATTATTGGTTATCTAAATTTGTCCTGAGTAATCTAATTCATAGGGGTCTAGTCTTCAGAAACAAGGACAATTCTCCATGAAGTCAGTGGAAGTTTTATTTTAACTTTTTAAGAGGATATTTAGTTTATCTAACAACTGCATGCATTTAATCCAATCACATTTATTAAAAATCAAATTAATGAGGTATGGAATTCAAGTTATCCAAGACTAGTAAGGACCCTCTGTGAACAAGCAATTGAAATCTAAGACCTTTCTGTTAGAAATCTGAATATTAATTACACATTGAGAATATCTGAGGCTATAACATCTAAAGGGAAATTCTGCATCTACTCCAGAATAAAGGGCTTCTGCTGGTGAAAAATAAGTTAAACAAAACATATTGGTGGAAAATAAATTAGAAAAAAATGTCACATTTACATAGTCCCTACTTTTATCTATGTTTGGCATTTTTATCCAGCAGTGTACATATGTCTATTTTTTACTCTCATTTTATCAGAAATAACAATTTTAGCCAAATTACTTTTCCAAGGCAGAAAAACTGTAGTGAATCGCATTTTTAAAATGTATTTATTCTCCTTAAAGCTGTTCCAATAATAATTTTGACCAATTAGCAGAGCAAAGAACTGGATGTCAGATACCCCAGGTTCCATTTCCCTCTCTGCCATTGACCTGTTTGAATTGCATCAGGTGCTTTGGTTCCTATCCTAGACTTCATTTTCCTATATGCCTCAAAGCAGATATAGCTTCTAATTGCATGACTGTCTAGCATAATGCTGCAAAGGCCTTAGCTGGGTCTGTAAGTCTAACTATACCAAAACCAAACATACAGGATAGTCTTGTCCTATGCACCAGATTCTAACATCAGAGAGTTGATATAATTTATCTATTTTATTATTCATGCTGTGCTCTGTTAAGCTTAAGTGAAGTTATTACATTCTCCTGAGTTATCAGGTCATACATCTATACACTCTACAGGAAACTGCTTCTCCCTCTTTATACCCACAAAGCACTGACGTGTGTTTCCTCATTATAGAGCTTCCAATACAATTAGTAGGCTGTTGCCTATGATACACTCAATTATATAACCTTTGAAATGTTTTGTTAAATGTTTTCATTGCAAAGGATTTTACTGTGTTCAGCAGAATACATCAGAAACTATTTCTCCAAGTACGAATGCATTTGGTTTTTCTTAGGCAACTCTGAAAATCTCTGGATGACAGTATTTACTCTATAGCTCCTAATATGCTATGTCCCACTATACAGTTCATTCTTTCACATCTGTTTTTTATTATTCCAGATAATCCTAGTTGTTAGATTGAGCTGTCCTTCAAATAGATTATATATTGGTTATTCTTTGCTGTAATGACTTTGTGATTTTTGGAGCCACAATTTTTGCTTTGACTCTTTGCCAGTACACAAATAGAAACCTGGTGAGTGGTAAACATGCATGTGTTTCTAAAATTTAGCACAGAAACAATTCCAATATCTCAAGATCAGGTGCTGTCCGTGTAGTATAAGGTAAGAACAGTAATGCACTAAAGTAAAAAAGTGTGTAACATTGAAAAGTCATAGCTAGTGAACACATTGATATCACTCTACAAAAGAAGCAAGTGTAAGAGAAATAGATTTCTCATCTAAGTTAAGCAACATGATTCCATGTAAAAGTTTGTACCCCTGGTAGGATCTTTTTCTTATGTAATTGCAACCTAAAGTATTCTTCTCTGAATACTGGCAATGTAATCCAGACTATAATCTAAATTATATCATAGACTGCCAGTATTGTGTATGGTGGGAGAATAATACATTAAGCAGCATTGCTTAATGAGAGAAGCTCACAAAAACCCAAAATCTCAGGCAAAAATGAACAGAAGGAAAACCCAACTAATTTTTCTCTTAGTAAGTCATAACCTCTCAGTGATGGATCTTATTTAGGTATTTGGACACCACTGCAGTCACTTAGACACTGGACTGCAATCTGAATCCTTTGGCACGTAAGCATCCTATAAATTGTTTGGGAGGTAGAGAGCACAAATGCATGAAGTGGGCTGAGTTAATAATTGGCTGCTGCCAAAGACAGTGGGAGTCCTGCTCCTCCCTGTATGTCTAACCTAGTCTTTTTAGCCAGGCTCCCATTGCTTCCAATGTATTTTTTCTGGCACTTGTTTGGTTCTTCAGTGAGGTCATTTAATTCACTAATTAGCAGAAAACCAACCAGATAAAAAACCTAAAACTGCTGGCTTGGCAAGTTGCATTGGCTCACTGGAAGCAGGGACAGACAAGGGCCAGGAGCAGCACAAGCGGGAGACAGGTTTGCAAAGCTGGGAACAGGAAGAAGAAGTCAGTCAACAGCATCAGGCTACTAAGCTACCAGGACGGATAGTCTCGTATGACCTAGTAGTAGCAAGTAAGTATTAAGTGATTGCTTTCCCTTAAAATACAGAACACCAGCTGCCCACTGTGCCAAACTCTTCCTACCTCAAAAGCACACTACAAAGCAGCCACAACACTGAGCAATTTCCTTGTGTTTGTATAGTTGTCTGACATAGTGGGAAAATAGAGAAAAGAAGCATAATCTTTTGAGATGTGACCCAGATGGGAGTGACAGCAGCAACCGGACCAATGGTAGAAGTATGGCTTCTATAAAACAGTCACTGGGTACAAGGCATAGAAGTTCTAATAGGAGACTTCTCAGGCTTTTTTTCTTTTCCCTATTTTTTCCTGTTTTTTAAAAAAACCTTTCCTTATGCCTGTTCATCTCTAATTAAGGCTGCATGCTGAACTGATTGCTTGAGTTACAAGTCTCTTTCTTAAATAGCTGCAGTCTATCTTTTCTGGTCAATAAATACTCTTCTCAACTCTTTTGCAGTTTTACTACAATACTGGTTTGCATTCTTCCTACATTTACCTAGCCAAACTAGGACAAATTGGTGTTATACCAGTAAAATTGAATATGGTTAAGTGATTTTAAGGTCAACATTCTATGTACTTATGCATGTATAAAAGAAGGATGTGGTATATATGCTGACATCTTTTGTGTATTCATTTATAAACATTCACACACACAAATCACTCTTCTTAAGAATCCCATTTCTTCATTGTTAGCTATGAAATAAACTCCTGTGTTGTAGATGGGCGTCACGTTGGCCCATCTACAAGAAGGGCCAGAAGGAGGATCCGGGGAACTACAGGCCTGTCAGCCTGACCTCGGTGCCAGGGAAGATTATGGAGAGGTTCATCTTGAGGGCGCTCACGGGACACGTGCAGGACAACCAAGGGATCAGGCCCAGCCAGCATGGGTTCATGAAAGGCAGGTCCTGCTTGACCAACCTCATCTCCTTCTATGACCAGGTGACCCGCCCAGTGGATGAGGGAAAGGCTGTTGACGTTGTCTACCTGGACTTCAGTAAAACCTTCGACACTGTCTCCCACAGCATTCTCCTGGAGAAGCTGGCGACTCGTGGCTTAGACAGGTGCACTCTTCACTGGGTAAAAAACTGGCTGGACGGCCGAGCCCAGAGAGTCGTGGTGAATGGGGTGAAATCCAGTTGGCGGCCGGTCACAAGCGGAGTCCCCAGGGCTCAGTTGTGGGACCGGTCTTCCTTAATGTCTTTATCGATGATCTAGATGAGGGGATCGAGTGCACCCTCAGCAAGTTTGCAGATGACACCAAGTTGGGAGGGAGTGTTGATCTGCTTGAGGGTCGGAAGGCTCTGCAGAGGGATCTGGACAGGCTGGATCGATGGGCCCAGGCCAATTGTATGAGGTTCAATAAGGCCAAGTGCCGGGTCCTGCACTTTGGCCACAACAACCCCATGCAACGCTACAGGCTTGGGGAGGAGTGGCTGGAAAGCTGCCCCGCAGAAAAGGACCTGGGGGTGTTCGTCTACAGCCGGCTGAATATGAGCCGACAGTGTGCCCAGGTGGCAAAGAAGGCCAATGGCATTCTGGCCTGTATCAGACATAATGTGGCCAGCAGGAGCAGGGAAGTGATTGTGCCCCTGTACTCAGCGCTGGTGAGGCCGCACCTCAAATATTGTGTTCAGTTTTGGGCCCCTCACTACAAGAAAGATATTGAGGTGCTGGAGGTTGTCCAGAGAAGGGCGACGAAGCTGGTGAGGGGTCTGGAGCACAAGTCTTATGAGGAGCGTCTGAGGGAACTGGGGTTGTTCAGCCTGGAGAAGAGGAGGCTGAGGGGAGACCTTATCGCTTTCTACAACTACCTGAAAGGGGGTTGCAGAGAGGTGGGTGTGGGCCTCTTCTCCCAAGTGACAAGTGACAGGACAAGAGGAAATGGCCTCAAGTTGCACCAGGGGACGTTCAGGCTGAATATTAGGAAAAATTTCTTTACTGAGAGAGTGGTGAAACACTGGAACAGGCTGCCCAGGGAAGTGGTGGAGTCACCCTCCCTGGAGGTATTCAAGGAACGTGTGGACAAGGCATTGTTGGACATGGTGTAATGGGCATGGTGGTGGTTTTTTTTTTCTTTTTTTTGGTTGATGGTTGGACTTGATGATCTTACAGGTCTTTTGCAACCTTAGTGATACTGTGATTCTGTGTTGGAAGGATACTATTGCATTTAGCTGTATGTCTTGAAAGCATAATCATCACTATCTGACTAATCTAGCAGCCTTCTACAATCGAGTAACTGCATCAGTGGACAAGGGAAGAGCTATGGATGGCACCTACCTAAACTTCTGTAAGGTCTTTGATACAGTCCCCCACAACATTCTTGCCACTAAATTGGAGAGATACGGGTTTGATGGATGAACTGTTAGACATATAAGGAACTGGCTAGATGACTGAGTCCAAAGAGTTACAGTGAAAGGTTGAACGTCCAAGTGAAAACCAGTAATGAGTGGTGTCCCTCAAGGGTCCGTACTGGGACCGATACTATTTAATATCTTCATCAGTGACAGTGGGATTGAGTGCACCCTCAGCAAGTTTGCAGATGACACCAAGCTGAGTGGTGTAATTGATTCACTAGAGGAAAGGGATGCCATCCAGAAGGATGTTGACAGGCTTGAAGAATGGGCCTGTGTGAATCTCATGAAGTTCAACAAGGCCAAGTGCAGGGTCCTGCACCTGGGCTGGGGCAATCCCTAATATCAGTACAGGCCAGGGGATGAATGGATTGAGAGCAGCCCTCCAGAGAATGACTTGGTGATACTGGTGGATGAAAAATTGGAATTGAGCTGGCAATGTGCACTTGCAGCCTAGAAAACCAACTGTATCCTGGGTTGCATAAAAGGAAGTGTGGCCAGCATGTCAAGGCACTTGATTCTGCCCCTCTACTCCACTCCGGTGAGACCCCACCCGGAGTACCACATCCAGCTGTACAGTCCCCAGTACCTGTTAGAGCAGGTTCAGAGGAGGGCCACAGAAATGGCCAGAGGGCTGGAACACCTCCACTCTGAAGAAAGGCTGAGAGCGCTGGGATTGTTCAGCCTGGAGAAGATAAGGCTCCAGGAAGACCTTATTGCAGCCTTTCAATATACAAAGGGGGCTTACAAGAAGGAGAGACTTTTTACCGGGGCCTATAGGGACAGGACAAGGGCCAACAGTTTTACACTGAAAAAGAGTAGGTTTAGTTTGGATATAAGGAAGAAATTTCTTACAATGGGGGTGGTGAGACACTGGAACAGATTGCCCAGAGAAGTTGTGGATCCCCCCATCCATGGAAGTGTTCAAGGTCAGGTTGGACAGAACTTTGAGCAACCTGATCTAGTGAAAGATATCCCTGTCCATGTCCGGGGGGCTTGGGCTAGATGATCTTCAAAGTTCCCTTCCAACCCAAACCATTCGATGGTTCTGTGATCCAAACATACCGTTGTACTATTACAAATCAGGGGGTCTGTAAGACATTCCTAAAGAACTATTGATAACCTGAACAGGCAAAAAGTTACCTTAGTACTGTATATGCCAAACATATATAATAGTATTAAAAATATATATATAAAACCTTGAGAGTAAAATGGATCAAGTTTTAGTAACTGGAGAGTATCTACTACGAGCTCCTTCCCTTAGCTAAACTGAGGTCATACATTTTTTTAATGTGTCTGAGCTTTGAAATTGACACTGCTGTTTTAAAGTTACTTTTGTTTCAGAATCTTTCACTGATTCCAAAATCAGCAAGCATATTAACTTACCATTCAAAGCAGCCTATTTCACTCTTTCTAAAAAAGGAAAGACAGCTAGATTTTGTAACATGTTCCATTTTCTCCTTTGACTGACCATTCAGTTCCCTACTCAGCAAACTTCTTTATACCAATTATCATAGACTCATACTTTCATCAAAAGACTCCAGTTTGAAACTTTAGCAAAACCTAACTATGATCTCCACAAAAAACTGCTCACCTTTATTCTCACAAAACCTTTGCTGAATTCCACTGAGAGATGGAGCTATGCTGTTAAAGAAATTACAGGAAAAAAAAAAAATTGACAAAGCAACAGAGAAGGCACATCCCTTTGCCTTAGATGTTAAAAAAAAAAAAAAAAGAAGACAGAGGTTCACAGGCTAGGCTATATAAGCATGGTTGAGCTAAATCTTAGCAGATGGACTGGATTTAACTGATTTTAATGACTCTGTGCCAGTTGATATCATGTGAAGGTCATTAAGTTTATCAGCAATCAGAATAGTATGGGAAAGGTGAAGCCACTTTGAATTTGAAATTTCACAAGCCAGTTGATTTACAGCTCTTGGAATATATATATATATACATATATGCATGAACTTTTTTTTTTCATTCCACAGAGATAAAAATATCCATCGTCAATCATTAATTAAAGAATGACTTAACTTCTTACATCAGTTTCTAGATTTATCCTGAAAGGCAATAACCTGGATCCATCTCTTATCCTTTGAGAATTAAAAGAATTCTACTTTACTACCATTTTTCCCCAAAGGTTGTCTTTATTTTCATTTTAGGCAGATGTAAGCAATAGAAATTGTTTTAAAATTCAGAACAAGATCTCTCTGTTCCCAGAATCCTCATCCTTCTGCTTTGGTCAAGTCTTAGGAAAGTTTACTTTGGCACCTGGAGTTAACATCACAATCCCCTAGAATAATAAAAACACTCAGTCCTTTTGCTCTTTCTCTGTTAAATCTGTCAGACTAATATCTTAACATTGCCAAATCAGCTATTTTCTGTATGAGATAACAAAAGTGATAAAAAAGTTTAGTTAACATATCACAGACTATAAAAAATATGAAACCAAATTAATAAATGCCAGCATAGTAACTTTTCTGTGCAATCCAAAGATCAACAGGATGGCATAGACTGGCACCTTGAAACAGTCTTTAACCTTGCTCCTTAAAAGTACCCCTACAGACCTATATTCTGAAATGTACAATTAATTGACAACCATGTACTAACGTAATGGAAACCCAGAACATCATTCTCAGGCTTTAGAGACGGATTCTGAATTTAGGATACATTTAATTAAAATACAAACAATCTACAGAGCTCTCACTATTAAATAGTGCACTGAATAATTTATCTGTCATGGACAGTATATTTTAGAACTAAATGTATATTGCTAAAATGGAGATTGCGGCTATTCCTCTTCCTCATTTCAATTGCTGCAGTAAATCTGAAAGAAATGAGAGGAAGTTAGCAGCAAGCAAAGATATAAAACTGCCCTACTAAAACAGAGGCTAAAAGCTAATGCTAGTGATTTCCCTGGTGTGAAACTAACAAGACAACAGGGATGGACCTCTACTACATACCACAAATAATTGAAAGTGATTTATTTTTAGATCAAAGCTGTATTTTTTTCCTGAACTACAGCTGTGGTTAGGCTTCACTGGACACTCTGTTATATTCTTGTACTTTTAGGACCTTTTTTTCATTTACACTGAAGCCTTGTTCAACCACTCTGGAAATATGGAGAAAATAGTAAAGTAGAGAAAAGTGCAGTTTTATCTGTTTTAAGGTCCCTATGCAGAGCAACAACAACATAAAGAGAATTTAGCGTAAATAAAACTCCTTAAAATCTTCACTTAGCTGCCAGAGAAGAAGGATTAAAAGGTATAGTCGTATTCCATTTCTAAAGGTGAATGCCTTGACCTGTCTGAAACTAGGTTCCCCTTCAGGGAACAAGCTTATTTAATGTCTGATTATATGCCGTGTTCTAACACTATGTTGTGTTAATTTCAATTCCTTGTAAACATGTAACTTTTAAATTTCAGAAAATCATTTCACTTAACAGTATATCATTAATATTCGTTTTTCTTTTAACTACTTTACATTAAGGTCAGAAATTGAGGTCACAGAGAGTAGGGCCGTACTTGAAGAAGGTGCATTCTTAACCTTCAATTTTAATCCATTTCAGAAGAACTTTGTGCCTTTCTAAATTATAGATCACTTTTTAAAAAATACAGAATATCTTTCAGAGTAATATATTTACATTTATGACTATTTTCTTTAGCATCCACACATTTTTTAGCACTGAATATATAACCCATGCTTGATTTTTAACTTGTAGCATTCAAGTTTGGACTCTCTTTTACTTCCAGGCACATTGCTGTTGAAGAGCTGATCATTAGTGTGATTCAGACCCATTTAGAAGAATTATACAGAATAAAAACTGCCTTCAAGAGTTCATAATAATTCCTTAGAATATAGTATTGAATTTATACTAGCATTTTCTACTATGTTATTTCACACAAAATTGTAGAGAGAGAAAAATATTGTAACTGTATATGTGCACATTTGAGTATCATATGATTTTTACAGAAACAGGTAAATATGTGGATTTTAAAGGCAAGCAGATGGTAGTACATCTTCCTGTCAACTGAGGATTTTAAGAAGTTCAAAATTATAAGAAAGAAAAAACAGATATATGTTCTATTTAAGACTAGTGGCTATGAAAGTGGATCTCTGATAATTCCATAAGTAGCTCAGGCTTGATCTCTTTAAACTATTACTGCTTTCTAGATCCCGGTCAGAAATTCATAAACACAGCTCATATAGGCATGTTCAAATACCAGATCCATAAATCAGTGTACTAACGTTAAAGTAATAGATCACTGAATATCTTCCCAACAAATAAAAGCCTACATTGATTTACAATGAATCTCATGGAAGACATATTCCCATTACAAGAGGCAAAACATATTCCTTTGGGTTTTGCTTGAAGGATGCAGGATTCTCAACTCATTCCAAGAGCTGAAAAGAAAGTAAGTACCAGGACAAAGAACCCATAGGACAGGTGTTTGCTTCAGGGAAGTCTGTCTCTTAAAACTTTTAATGACTGTGAAGTGGAGGGAGGCGGGTCTTGGCTATGAAAAGAATTCGTGTTTTAAATGGACTTCGGAAAGAAAATCACTGTGAAGGAAGGACGTCATTAAAGTAGTTTTAATGGATTGTATGGCCAGAAAACTGTAGGCCAAAGCTGAGCTGTAACCAGAAGTGTGTAGGTATGGTCACCATAACCGCATATTCTCCAACTACATGGCTACATTTTCTCTGTAAAAGATTACAGTCCCCTGTACGTGTCTCTTGTTCTTTACTGTATCTCTTTTAAGAAACTGAGAAACAGACACAGTTTTTGTTTATATTGAAAGAGCTACAATAATATTACCTCATTTTGCTAATTACAGGACAGTTATACTTTAAAAAATCAATTGGATAAAATTGATTGTTTCTTATTTTCTAAATCAGCCCCTTTCTTGTTTTTCAGAAATCTCTGCTCATTTAACTGGCAAAAAAATGAAGGAAAAAAAAAAAAAGAAACTTCTGCTAGCCTCACACAGCCCTAAAAAGGAAAAGATTCAAGATGATACCCAGCAACTACACTTATATAAATGTATTACAGACAGTAGAGCTGTAAGTGTTGCTGAGGCCACTGAGGATATAACTGAAAGCTTAATTTTACATTCACAACTTTTTTGCACTGATGACAGCACAAGAGAAAAACACAGCTTTTCAGACCTTAAATTGGATGGGCAGGAATAGTGGTTAAGATATTTATTTATAAAATTAATGTATTTCTTACAGAAGTGAAAGACACTCAATATAGAACCATACCATTTTTAGAGTCTTTTTTTAATACCAGAAGCACAAGCAGTGCTGTACAAATGTTAATATTTCTTTTTTTAGGATGAGACTCTACTCTAGTTTATTTCAGTGGATATGCATGTGGGATCAGAGAAGGTGGGCTGAAAAGGCCCAAAAAGGCTGAAAAGACCCTTAATAGCTTTACCCATACTCTTGAGTAAAAAATACATTATAGATCCCTCTTACATGCACAACTGGCAGCTGAAGCAAACCCATTTCTTCTCCAAACAGTTCAAAAGTGGTTCAAGCTGTAATTTCTATTTATTTATTTATTTATTAATGGGAGAAGAAGTTGCTATTTTGAAATGTTGTTGAACGTGAACTAGAACTAACTAAACTGGAATGACTTCAGCCACAGCTGAACAAAATGAAACAATATACTAGTTCATCTCCTAGGACATAACACTGTCATTCAGATATGGCTATGGCCACCCTTGGCACAGTTGGAAGAAATGTGAATAGGAGCAGAGACTAAATTGAGTCTACAGTCTGCTACTGGAATCATGCTAAATTGAGGAAGGATTTCATTGCATTGTAGGAGAGTGCTTTGTTGCTCCTGTGAGCAGCAGCATTGTGTGCCCCCAGGCTAGTGGTTGTTGCTGACTATAGCATACACACAAGCCAGGTAGCAAATTTGATTTACCATGCTTTCTCCGAGCATGATGCTGGGCTTCACTATTAGCCTGTTCTGCTGACAAATTTTGCTAGACTGACATCTAGACACTCATAAAATTGTAGCCCCCATTAGATGCTGCTGCTAGTGCAGAACACTGAATCTGGTTTCCATGGATGACTGAAATGTCAGTCTAATAGCTTCTAAAGTGTCACAAAATTGTTCTAAATGGGAAATGAGAGAAACGTTAACAATATAAACATGCATATTAGTGTCCTTAACTTCTTAATTGCCAAGTCTTCTAGGCTTGCTTTTTCGCTATTTTATTACATTCATGTGCCATAATATAATTGCTCTTATTTAGGTGTTGCTCATTGAAAAGTAACTTTCTATGGTGGTTTCATGCCATATCTTTCCTTTCTGTCTTAAGGGCAAGGGCCAGGAGTATCCCTACACATTGTGTATCACTTGAAACAGCTCAGTTTATCTACATTTTATGGTGCCATACTGGTATAAAGGAAGCCAAAGTCTGGGATATCTAAAAATCCCATCTGTACTTTTTGCACACAACCTGTCACCAGGTACATGACATTGCCACAGGAACAGACTGTATGTACATGATTAATTTCATACCTGACCCAGCTATACGCTAGGTACGGCATGCAGAGTCAGAGCTAAGGAAAGAATAGTATGCATCCATGCTCCTCTCTCTTACCTAACTCATGCCACAAAGTTAAAAGTCCTCTCCTAAAAATGAAGACATTTGGAAATAGCTTTAAAAATATGACAGAGGAAAATGAATGCATGCTTTTCCCTTTATTGTCTCTGCTGGGATTTATATTCCCCATATAATTAAAGGAGGAAGTGAACAGCATGAAAATGGAATCTTAACACCTATAAAAGCATCTCAGAAAAGAAAGAGGAAGGACGAGGAAAAAATGTTAGAAGGTTAAGAAATACTAAGAGTCAAGATGACAGCTGATGAAAGAGGCTATTTAGTTAGTAATGAACAGACTAAAAAGAGTGACTGAAGCACACTTGCTTAGAGACTGATCACTATATTAATCTGGGCAGGTATATGGCAGTTACATTTTTATTAATTTGTTTTCACTTGTCAAAATTGACTCTAAAGCAGTAAACTCCTTATTTAAAAAAAAAAAATAGCACCTAGAAGTAAACCATGAGGTCATCTGGAATATTTTGCTGAATATAGAGCTGAAGCAAATGAAATTGGCTTTACAGCAGCTGCAACATTAGGGCCATCAATAAAGAAATCAGCTACTCGCATTTGAGATAAAGGGCAACTTATGCTTACAATCACCCGATCCAAAAACTGCTGTGAGAGCAAAGCAAACATCCAGCTCATAAACCTATCTGTATAATTTTTTGGAAATGGTTAGAGGTCAGCATTGAAATTCTGAGTAGAGCCAAAACCACCAATGATTGAGGGAAGCAATTTAAGACATGGTGTCAGTTCTCATTGGCCAAACAGAAAATCACCCAGTATTTTTGAGTTCATGTTAGGATACGTGATATCAACAAACACAAATCTAGAATTTTGTAACAAGTGGAGTGGAAACAATCTATCACAACTTTGTTCTCTCCACAATATGTTTCTGCCATTATTATAAGTAACTTTTATCCTTTCTGCTGTCCCCAGACTGCTAATCATCAGCCTGGCTCTGTCCTCAGTCTATAGCTTTGGGATTTTTGTGCTTCAAGAAAGTAGAAACCAGTCAATGATGAGGGTTATTGTTATTTTTAATTCCTGGATTACTTGATTTTCCCAAGCATAAGAAGATAACTATTTGATTTTTAAAAAAATCAATATATAACAAATAAATACAGAACTAGTGATTTAATATACTTATTCAATTCAATATTGAATTCAATATTGAATGTACTTATATTCAATTCAAACAACCTTATCATGACCAGACAGTTTGTAAACTAAGGAAATTTGCAAATATAATCAAATGTAAATTTTGTTTTGCTGTTTTGAAAGGCTACAGGATTTTGAGTATAATTTTGAAAAGCAGATGTTTCCAAAGTTAAGTGAGTAAGAGAGCTCTTCAACTCCTCAGATGTTGTTGCATTTTTTAATCTCCTTTATTAGAGTACGAACACTCTGGTCATGAAAAGGCCATATTCGATCATTCATTCTACAGTCATTAATTATGTGTTTTATTTAGCACATGCACTCTGAATAAATAAGTGTAAGTGCTCTTTGTAACTCATGGAAGGTGTAGGTTTCTTTGTAATCTATTCTGGGAGAAAAATGTCATGATGTGTGTACATATATATATACACACACTTTATTTTGCTATAATTAAAAGGTTTTGATAGAAACTGCACATTTGTAAAAGACCTTTTTATCAAAATATTTCAGCACATACTTGTATGGATCAGATATTTTAAAATAACTGATAAAAATCAAAGCTGGTGTGAGTGCTGAGTCACTAAACTTAGGTATGAATTTGATCTATTGCCTTCATGCTTAGGGAGGGTTTTCTAAGTGCATACTATATATAGTCAGATATTCCCAAATATGAACAAAGCTAAAAATAGAAATGTACTCCATTAAACACTCATGACACTGTAAGAAAAAAGTATACATCTGCAATTAGAGCAGGTGATCTGAAAATCTGATAGCTTAACTGTATCCTGTGGTCTGATAGGTGTCAGAATCAATTACGATTTCTCCTATTAAGTTCCTTCTGAAAGTATCTAAAAATGAAAGACACTCTCTTTTGACTGCTGCTCATTTGAAATTGGCATTTTCATGTGGCAGATGGTGACCTTATCCCTGTGCTTTAGCAAAAATGATTTTTATTAAGCCTAAACAAGTGTGAGCAGTGCTAATTTCCTGCAGCAGGCAGAATTTGAATGAGAGCATATAATGATTGGAAGAGTCCTGCCTCACCATATGGAAAAATGTGCATTATGCCAACACAGTATATTACTAACAAGGCAGCTCCTTACAATTATATCCAATTTTCCATTTTATCAATAGTCTTGAAGAGCATATTTATTTTAAGACTTGTAGGAGCTGCTGAGGGCTGTTTGCAGCTAGTTCATATCCTAAAAGCTAAACATGTAATAACAGAATACATTGGAAGGACCACATCAATTGTAAATTGTGGTTTAAAACTATCAGATGAAGAGAAAAACTGCTGGTTTCTATCAAGACACAAAGACTTAATCCTTTGCTTGTTAGGAACATTGTTACTCTCAATAAAGAATACTTAAAAGTACAGACACTGTCTTGAAAGTGTAGGTTTGCTATCTACACTGCAAAGTTATTAGTAAATTTAATATTGTGGATAATGATCTTATTGCTGTTTCTAACTAACCAGTAAGAAAGTATAGAGAAAACAAGGCCAGGCTCTTCCTGGAGGTGCACAGTGACAGGACAAGAAGCAATAGACATAAGTTGTAACAAGTGAAATTCTGAGTAGATTCTGGGAAAAAAAGCTTCCTAGCGAGGTTCACAAGCCCTGGAATAGGTTTCCCAGAGAGGTTCTGAAATACCTGGAGATATTCAAAATTCAAATGGACAAGGCCCCAGTCCACCTGCTCAAATTTGGCCCTGCTTTGAGACGGAGGTTGGACCAAATGACCTCCAGACATCCCTTCCAATCTAAATTATTCTCTGCATCTCTAAGGGCAGGCACTGTCCTTTAAACATCATTAGTCTAGAAGCAAGACTAGAAGCAGCAAGGCTTTCCATGAAATAGCAGATTTCACTTTAGGGTTTCTGACTGAATCTAATCGGAACACCAATTAACCGATCCTAAGGAAGAAAGGCAATCATTAACGTTGTGAAAGTCTTCTGTCTTCTGAAGGTCTTCTGAAAGGTTTCCTTATGGATACAGTCCAGGACTTGTTTAATATCTTAGAATATATGATGGAAATGTAAATAGGATTACTAAAAATTAGGAATCCTAACAGTAATTAATTGAATCTATTAAAAAAGGAATCCTTTTCCTTACTTAAAGATCTAAATTTTCAAAACTTAAAACTGTGATTGTAAAGCTAATGTTGCAAGCAAATCATGAGTGTTTCCCGTCCACTGACTGTGAGGACATGAGCTTCTTAAAGAGGAAAGATAATACATCTCTCTCTCTTAATATGATAGGGAGAACAGAAGGAATAAGAGTCACTTGCACTAGAAGCTTGAACCATTTTGCCCATCCCCTTTACAATCAAATAGATTGCCAGTGTTGTTTTCAACTGTTTAGTAGTTTGTGAGAGAAAAAAATATTACAAACATACAAATGTTTATTTCTGCAGTAACTCCATGGTGGCTGCGACTTCTAGGTGAGACTGAGGCATCTACTGTTTGATGAGGAAGTCAAGAGCACTCTCGAGGGCACTGAAGAAACACACAGGCTGGGTAGAAAGCTAAAAGTCACCACCTGACTTTAAAATGTCAGTGAAGGTGAAATGAACATTCCTTCAGGGAAAACAAAGAAAGCAGCTGAAGGGGAAGATAGAGAGCAAAGCTGGCCAAAGCCACCCAAGGGACTGTTCCCCCTGTATGATAGTTATTATTATTTTGATATACCAAGACAGCCATATTATTTATGAACAGAAATGTTTCCTCTTTAAGAGTGAAAAATCTACTCCAGTCCTACTTCAGCTTCATTGTTGTAGTGCAGGTACCTGAATGAAAAAAAATATTTTTAGTGACACATTGTAGTGCAATGTGTCTCACATGACATTCGTCTCTAACTTCTTTCAGGGGAAAGTTTGTATGATAGTTTATCATAGTTTGATTTATTTGTTATTTACACTTCATTCAGAAGTGTAGATGTTGTCTGAATATTCCTGGATATTAAGAAATATAAAATCCACATTTTGCTTTAAGAAAGAGACACACCTGATATATGTGGTAAGTGAAAAAAGCAGGAATTTTTCATATGGTCATTCTAACACCTTGCCACACTACAGAGAATGAGGCTTCTTGTAACAGTCAGCTACTTCCCTTCTCTGGTCATTCCTCAGTTCATACTGAAGCCAGTTCTATCCTCCTGAGACTCCTTTTCCAGTGTTTAAATGTCAGTCTCCAGTTTATCTCAAACCTTTTCTGACTTCTTTTATACCAGTCTTAATGCCCATTGTGCAATTTATCTCTTCTTTGTATTAAAATATACATCCTTCTTCTCCATCTTGCTTGAAATAGCTGTTAGTTTATACAAAAAGGGCAGGGGAAAGAACATTACTGAGAGTACAAGAGACAGGCTTTGGTTGCTTACAGAAGTCGGTATTAGAGTCAAAGTCAACCCTTTCCCTATGAGTTTGTACCTTTGGTATCAGGACAGAACGTGTTTACTCTGTGAAAGAACTGCATATATTAGTCATTAATGATCTCAGAGAAACTTAATAATGCCCAAAAAGGGTAGCATTTTGGGAGATAATAGCTGCTAAAACAAAGGTGTTCCCACTGAGTAGTTTTGGGCTGTGATTTAGGGGTTTTTCCAAACTTTCATTCTGTAATCAAGGTTATACACATTTTCATGGAAGTGATAAAAGCAACGCCCTATGATAATTTCAGATTCCTGTTCAAAAGCATCAGACCACAAGATGCATGCAAGGAAGGGGGGTCACTATAAAACAGGATTAGAATATTACCTGTGCTCTCAAGCCTCATTGGCTGAATTGTCTAAACCACTCGTGGATTTACTTTTCAGAAAATGGTTTTCCAAGGGCAGCCATTCAGTACAGCAAATATCAACCCAAACGGCAAGCAATTTAAATACTCTTTTTTTTTCCCCTAATGTGGACTTAAAAATAAGCAAAAATACTATTTCTTTAGTTTGTGTTGTGATATTTTGGGTTTGTTTTTATGTGCACCAACTAGCCTCACACTGATGTTTGTCAGGGGAGAAGTTTGCATGATGAAAGAAGGAAAGGTCAGGAGTACACAGGAAAAAAGAGAACACTGAAAGACACACTTCTAAGTGTTTTTTTTAGCAATAAGCAAGTAAATAAATAAATAAAGGAGGAACAACCAGAGAGAGAAAATAAAAGGCTGACCCCTAAAAGATAATTTTAAAATGTTACTTGTAGTTAAGAAAAAATTAAGAGACACAAAAGAAAATACGTTTAAATAATAAAATATTCATTAAATTAACTCTTCAACCAAAGTATTAATATTTCATATTTTAACTGCTGGGACTCTTTATAGCCCCAATAAGATCCTTAAGTGCTTTTTTCTTAAAATCTCTTTGCCTTTTAAGGAAATTACTCACTGTGAGGGGTCTTTCAAGTTTGTTTAACTGTGGAGAATGCAGTAATTTAGTCTTTCAAAGTAGTATTGGATCTCTCGGTTACAGTACTCCTGGCTTAAACACGTATCACCTTGCAGATGCTTTGTTATCAGTCATGAGAAATAATGAAGGCTGATAAAGCTTTATTTCAAAAAGTCTTTTTTCTTCTCAATGCCTCAGAGAAGATCTTCCATTACAGAGCAATATAAGGGTCACTCCTTTTAGTTGTCTGAAAAGAACCAGCAGGCCACGTAATAAATCAGCCAACTTTTTGTGCATGCTGAAATAGAGGAGGCTATGTTCATAGTTAGCAGGACTACCTGCTAAATTTTATACAACCTGAGAAGTGTTCAGTTTTTCCTAGCAAAAAATGAAAAGTCAGGGGCTTTGTAAGTAGTGGGACCACTGAAATGTTAATCAGGGCATACTTACAGAATTATAGGCTTTTTTAAGAAAGCATAGTACACTTTCTTAGATGTTCTTTATGCAATCATCTTACTGCTAACTCATTATGATACAAAATCCTCAAAAATGGAGCTCACCAGAGAAAGAAACATTTGTCCACTGATGATACGTTACCGCTTTGTCTCAATGTACAGTTTTAACTATTAACCACAGACTAAAAAATTTAAATCTTCCTTCACATGTTTATGCAGAAGTTTGCATGTATTATTCCAAGTAATACCATGGTGCTGTTATATTTAAACTGTTATTAAGAACACAAGAGTTAAGAGCAGTTACATTATAGTTTTGTGGTAGGGTGACCCTGGCCAGCTGTCAGGCACACATCCAGCCACTCTCTCACTCCCCTTCCTTGACAGGGCAGGGGGAGAATATAAGATGCAAAAGCTCATGGGTCGAGATAAAGACAGAGAGAGGATTTACCAATTAACATCATGGACAAAACAGACTCTACTTGGGGAAAATTAATTTATTGCCAATTAAAATAGAGTCAGATGGTAAGAAACAAAGACAAATTGAAATTACATCTTCTCCACACACACCCTTCTTCCCAGGCTCAGCTTCACTCCTTCTTTCCCAACTCTCCTTCCTCCAGCCCACACCCCAAGCAGTGCAGGGGGATGGGCAGTGGGGGGATTGTGGTCAGTATGTAACAGCTCCTCTCTGCTGCTCCCTCCACCTCACACTTTTCCCCTGCTCCAGCATCAGTCCTCTCTGCAGGCTGCGGTCCTTCCGAATAAACCTGCTCCAGCATGGGCTACAGTTCCTTCAGGGAATATCACCTGGTTCTGGCATGGTCCTCTTCACAGGCTACAGGGAATAGCTGCTCCACAGACATCCTCTCCATGGGCTGCAGGGGAATCTCTGCTCCAGCACCTGGAGCACGGAGCACCTCCTCCATTCCTTCTTTGGTGTTGGTGTCATCAGGATTAAGTAGACACCACCGACTTTGCAGATGGGCTTGGCTGTGTCCTGTGGTGAGTCTGATGCTGAACTGGATGGAACCAGTTGTGTTCGGCATGGGGCAAGCCCCTGGCCTTTTTTCACAGAGGCCATCCCTGCACATCCTCGCACTGCCAACATCTTGCCACAGGTTTGAACACAAGTTTCAAAACACTGGTCTTGTTTTGTTGATTTACAGAACGAAGCTGAATGAACTGTTGATCGTCAAGCAAAAATAGGTAGATTTCAATGTAAGATTGAAGGGCAAGAAAGGAATTACACTGAAGGGAAGTCAAAACTAGTTTGGGGGAGAAATTACTTTGCTGTGTCTTATCTTGTGACATTTGTATTGCATTACCCAACTGCATTACTTTCCTATGTACTGAGCCTCTGTATGTAGAGAGAGACAACTACTACTTTGTGTTGCAATAAAGCTTGCAAGAGAGGTTGCATACAAATATGTTCCTTTAGTTCAGCTTTCTTTTCTTCCAAATTCCCTAATATATAAATAAAAGCATATTCTGACAAGTGTCCATTCTGCATGAGAAAATAGGAATAAACATCATAACATTCCCGGCAACCAGAAGCTCTTCTATTCCTGTCCTTCAGTGTCAAAATTTGATAAGCAGTGAAGGAAAATGGAATGTAACCCTTTTCCTTTTGAAAGATCATTCACTCAATTCTCTATATGAATAAGAAAGAAAAACAGGGCATAAACTGAAAGGAACTGTGCTTAAGCTGCCTGCATCTTCACAGCTGTCTTGACTTAGTCTTCATTCCCTTAATTTTTATACCAGTGATATTCCAACTATTTCAGCAGAAATATTTTTGATTTACATTATTGTCAATTATCATAAAATCCCTATATATTTAAAATTTCAAAAGCCTTACTTAGATAGCACAAAAGAAGTTGGTTGGAATTCAGTAACTTGATAACTTTTTTAAAAAAATTATCTTTACCAGTCATTCAATCAAGGATTCAAGGAAGTTCTCCCTTTAGATGGGATTCTTCTTGACCTTGGATATGAGATTATAATTTTCTCATTAAGCTCATTATCTGCACAATTAAGTAAAAAAAAGTCTGCATTCCTAGTATCTTCTTTATGCACATTGCCATAGCAGCATTGGTACTAGCTCCTGTTCAGCAGTTCGTGAGATGCTACAATTACAGTTGCCTGAATACAATGAAGAAATTCTAGAATGAAAGAACAGGTCAATGAGAGAGAATGATGCTGGAAAGGCTTTGATTTCTCTGAAAGTAAGTCAGGCAAATCTCAGTATGATTAAAACAGTTGGTTAATAGCTGAAATGTCATCTTAGGGAATCTGTGTAATATATTTTCTTAGGGTAACCCTTAAGTAGGTCAAAGACCTAAAGATTGCTGTAAGCAAAGAATGCTGTGTAAATACTCCAACAATTACAGAGAGACAGCTCTTCAGATAACAGTAAGAAAAGCCAAAACGGCAGGTTAGGGAGGGGAGCTAAAGGTGAAGCAATTGAATTATTTAAATGGTCCAACAACTGGCATCTACAGTTTTAATTTAGACTTTGTAAGGGAAAGTGAAATAGTTTAATATTGCAGCTGTTACACAGGTATTTCTTTGCAGTTTGGTGACTGATCACCAAGCTTGCTTTCCTGAAGCCAAAGGACCTAAGTGCTTTTCTCTAGATCTAAGCTGATAAATATTATGTCTAACATACCTAAGGGCACAAAAGGTCCTTTAAAAATGTCACTAGAACAAAGTGTATACTTGGAACTGATAATAGCAAAGAGAGGTTGAGCTGGTTTAGAAGTGCTGCAAGGGCAGTAAAAACAACCCACAGAAGCAATCTATGTTACTTCATCTGTAGATGACAAACTAGGTTTTGCCATCTTACAAAATTTGTCATGAGATTTTTTACTTTGTTTCTTTGTATAGAATTAAATAAAAACAAAACTGAGAACTACTGAAATACAAAGGAAGAAACCATGTTAATATAAAATTGAACCACTCGATCGATAGCAGGAGACAAATCCTCAGCAGCAGGAAATAAGTAGGAGAAGCATTTATTAAACATCAAATTCTGATCTTTAACAGAGTGGAAAAAGTAGGCAGATAATCAGTTTTATGAAACATGAAGTTTGCACAAATAACACAATGTGAAGCATGCCATAAATTATATAGCCATCTTTTCTAAAAGAGGATTTCCAAACTTTTGTTTTAATTGAATAAAATTTACTTCAATTTTTACGTGTCAGTTCTTATCTCTTCTGTCTCATATAAGGGATAGAAGTCCACATGCTGTATACGCACACAGAAAGGTTCAACAGACCACAGATGTTTGCTTTCAGGATTAAAATCAATTTCTCAGTCCAACAAGTAAAAATCGCCTGGAAATAGTCTGCATAAATATGTCCAGACCAGACCCCTTGTAGATATATTCTCAACATTATATGTCAGACTTTTTTGCATCACTCATCATACTTAAGGGCTAACATTCAAGTTAAAATGGAAATTAATATGATTTTTAACTATTCAAGTCCCTAATGTATAACATATCTCAAACTTTATCATTCTTTAAAATTAGCAGTCATGTCACTCTGAAAAGGGATTGTAGAACAAATTGTATAACGTTTTAAAATCACCATGCTGAAGGACTGCCAATCAACTAATTATAATTACATATTGTGCTTTTTAAAAAGAAACCCAAAATAGAAATCTGTCCTCATTCATACTCTAAAGTATGTCATTTTTTTAATCTGTAACTTCATGAATTTTGAACTGATGTACTGCCTTTTCTTGTATCTTGAATGTATAAGACCTAAGTTATATAAAGCAAAATAGAAAGACATGACATAAAATATATGTTCTATTAACAATACATACTGTGTGCATGTGAATAGCCTTCCACAGTTCTCCATACAAATAACCTTTGAATTCTCTTTAGTGCATACATTCACTGTAGGAAAGCTAAACTTTGTCTGTTAAGGTCAAGTACTGAATATTTAAGTGTAAACAAATAACTTTGGAGGTTTTGAAAAATAACACAACAAACAACACGTCCTTACTATATTTGTTTTTAAGCCATGGTCTCTTTCTGCATATAACAGGAAAAAAAAAATTTGAGAGGATAAATCCTCAACAATATTAAAATCTCTAAAGAAAAATATCTTCCCAAGGGGAAGAATATCAGAGAATAATAACCACTTCTATCTTGGGTTTAACCAGGTGAAAGTTGCCAAAGATAATCCATAAATATTTGTCCTCTTTGTCCCTCCAAAGGAATCCAATGCAGCTTATTAAACACCAAGGAGCTAAACCTACTTAAAAGTACCACATCCCAAATGGAAAACTGTTGGAGGTTTTGCAATTTTAAATATCAGAAAATTATTAAGATGCAGCACAAGGAACAATAAATTTTTAAAATACTCCACTGAACTCCAGAGGTATTGCAAAGAGAAAGTAATTGTCTTTAAACTGACCTTTGCCATCTATATTTCCAATACTGCCAGATGTATACAAGACTGAGCCACTTACCAGGTTTAGACCTCCTGACAGTTATTTCCATTGCATTACTGGGGCTACCACTATCACCATCAAGTCATATCTTGTTCTGGGAGTTGAGGCATATTGGAACTAGTATCTTACTCATGAATAGTCAACAAGATGCCAAGTGTGTGAATTCATATAACACAGATGGTGAAAATGCATGTCTTCATCCAAATCACATTTACTTTCCCTGTTATTAACATGTTATCCAGGTTGTAAAATAGAACTTTTCAAATGTTTTGTAATGTAGACAACAATTTTACAGAAGCAGTTGTTCCTCGTAATATTCCCAAGGTTACTGCATAGTTCAGGTCCTCTCGCTGTCATTGAAATGCAACATTTTCTAACTAGAGTTCTGTATTACTCAAAAGAGTGATTAGAGAATCACTTGGTTTCTCTTAAACTTCCAGATTAACACAGATGATAAATAGTAAAACAGATTACCATGATGTTGTGTCAGAACAGACTGTTTAAGCCCCTATTCAGGGGACAATCATACCCATCCAGAAGAGAGCTCTTCCCTCACAGAAACTGCTCAGAATCAGTAAGTCTTCTGCTTTGACTATTTCCAAAGGCTTCATCTAAGGTGAGAGGCCCAGATGCTCTAAAGAATGAATGACTTCTTCTGTGTAAGTGAGCATCTATGAGTCTGTTGGCCTATACACTGGAGAACACACTATTATTTTTTCTGGAGTTCTCCCTTCTGTGGAAAGGAGAAAAACCATGTGTCACTGTTATTATCCTAAACTATGAGGCTTCATTGACAACTACGGGGTAATTCAGCTGCCGCTCAAAACAGAAAAGGAAGGAAACTTTCTGCAGAGTTCCTTAGCGCCTAGTCAAGTCAGTTGTGCTGAGCAGCATATTTGGACTCTAAAAAGAATATAAGCTTTTACCTGAGGTATAATTCATAATGTCTCTAAAATATTTTGTAACACTTTAAATGACTGAGTGCTCTTACTCCTTATAATGTGTAACACCAAGAAAATAAAAAAGCATCTTCATGTGCTATTTGTCACCTCTGCATATGGAGCAAGAGAATGAATTTCAATGAATAGTACTGAAATCCAGATTCATTGCCAAGTTTCTGACTTTCTGACAGCACTTCTACTCAGCGCTTGACAATAAAAGTCACTCTGATAGGGGTAGTATCAACACAAAGAGTAACTTGGGACCAAGGATATACAAAGGTCCCCACATTCAAATTCAGGCTTTGTATCAGGATCACTTCACACTGACAGTTTTTGCCAGGAGGTTAGGAAGGGAAAAAAGATATACTAATGAACAGAAATTTCAGGGATATGAGAGTGGTATTTTCTGATAGAACATCTGTGTTATTGGGAACAAACCTGGAAGTGTATGCTGTCTGTGACAGTAAATGAAAGGTTAGCACAACTTGTGTTTGTTACTTATTTCAGCAAACCATTATTTCAATAGAGCCCTTCCAGACTCTGAGTCAATCCTTTTTTTCTGTAGGACTTCCCGCCCCAGTTCTCAGTTGCTGCCTGACCATGCAGGAAATCAAACTAAGAACGTTATCCAATTTTGCAGGTACCTGACTCTGCAATGTTCATTTTATTGATGTCCTCCTACCCTTTATATCCCTTTCTGTGTTATGCTTCCTTTTTAGCAAAGGGAAAAATGACATCAGAAATAAAATCAAGTGTCTTGATTCTTCTTTCCTTTAGATGCCTGTTACCTTATCACTATCCATCCATCAGCAGCCATTGCAGGTTACGTCTCCGTACCTCTTTCATCCACTTATTTTAGCATTTGCAGCAGGAATAGTTTTTTTACTCAGCCAATGATATTTTGGCATGTGACTAGCGTAATTATTTATGCAGCCTGGTATTCATTATTTGTATTTATGAACATCCCTACAGAACACTTACCAGGAAATAGTAAATTCATAATATTCACAGGCTGCTATCAGCAATTAGTGAACTGGGATTTTTTTTCCTAGGGTTTCAATGAAAATCTTTAAACCATTAAAATATCAACACAAGGTACAAAGCTGTAGACAATCGCACCTCAGTTTTCAAAGGATGTGCACCAAGATAAATTAAAATTATAGTAATTGTTGGTTAACTTTCTTCATGGCAACTAATATCATTACCATCTTGTTAAATTGAATACTGCATTTATGATATTTACTTTCTTTTATACTTAAAAATCAATCACCATAATCTAAAGACTAATTTTTATAATTGCTTGGTTGATGGCTAATAGGAGAACTCTTTAAGATTTACTTTTCCTTTGTGTATATCAGAAATTGAAATGGATTTTGGATTTACACATTCAATTTGCCAAATAGATACCCACATATTTTAGCAAGACTAATTACAAAATGTCTGTAATTTCTACATAGAAGACAAAACTGTCATTCTGTGGAACAAAAGGCTCTTTAAAGAATTCAGTAAAATCCTCACAATTCATATGACTTCAAAAGGCAATGAAACACTTAGTAGTGATTTCAGAAGGAATTTACAAAGAAATATTGATCCCTTTGTCTTTAAGTGACATGCATAACATATTGTGATTTCTGTTGGATATTTAACAGAAGTATACCATCACACTGTCACTTCTTCATTTCACAGTTTGCAGTGCCTGCTGTACCTGTTGCTTACTTGAGGATGTAGAAACATGAGAATGCTTCCTTAACAGAGTTTTCATTTGTTTTCTCATTAATTTAAATATACATGTAGTATTTTTTAATCAATACCTACATTTAAAACAGTAATCCTTACTCTCTACAATCACCACTTTTAGGTTTAAAAGCAAGTGCTAAATTCTGGAATAGGATTTTTTGTAGAGTGAAACACATTTCAGCTACTTCACATTAAGGAAAATCAGAAGAAAATACAGTTTCCTAAAGATGGTTTCAAAGTTCTGGCTAGATTCTCATGCTAGATGCAAGGTAGCACGAAGATAAAGCAATAGGAAGAACAAGATCTATTGAGTTTATATGCCAGATGCTTTAGAAGTCTCTTCCACAATAGAATCAAGTTTACAGAGAAAAAGGAGGTTTAAAGCACAGTGGGGAAAAAAAAGTATAGAATGCATTTTTAGGACCAAGAAGCCAATCAAATAAAAAGGAATGTATTTTTTTTTAATATCGAGCCAGAAAATATAAAAGGGAATCTACAGCTACTTAAGTGATCACAGCTCTGCCCTTCCTGGCCATGGGCCCCACCAAGAGCAGCCCGGCCATGGGCCCCACCAAGAGCAGCCCACCCATGGGCCCACATCCCGAACCACCCTCAGCCCATCCCCAGGGAGGTGCTCAATACCCAGGGATGGGGCTGCCCCTGGTGACCCCCAGCTTCCCTGCTCCTGGCTGGGGTGGTGGGATAGGCCCTGGCTGTCAGGTCCTGATGGACCTCGTGGGACCCCCACCACTGCAGCATCCCAACAGCAAAATGTGGAATAACATATTGGAACTGTTGAATTTGTATCAAAAGTGTTCAAGTGCTCACTGGTTTTTTGGACCAGACTTACCAAGTACATCATTTTCTCCCTTTTAAACCCAAGCACTGTCATGTTTCAGTTATCATCAAGTCAATTCATTGCACACAAAAATCCAGTGAAGTCCAAAATTTATTTTCATGTCAGCAATATCAAGACTAGATTGTGTATTTGAAAATGGCTCTGTCTGCTTAGCTTGTTTGGTTTAGTTTAGCATAGCTTAGCTTGGTTTAGCATGGCTTGGCTTAGCTTAGCTTACTTTATTTAGTTCGTGCTGCTTCTTAAACCAGGTGGTCCAAGCGATAAGTTTTCTTTGATCTCACTAAAGAAAAAATAGGGCTCCGGTTTCCTTAATATGTGCTAAACCACAGTTCTGTGCATGTCTTGTATCTTGTATCAGCTGGATTTACTGTGTATGGATAATCCACAGTTACAACACGCATACATCACTTTGGAAGCATCCAAAGGCCCATTTCTCTGTATATGTGGAAATCTCTGACAGTTGTCCAAAGTCCTCAAATTCTGCCTAGACAAGACTTCCAAAAAGGAAGTGTAGCTGGTGAAATGAAGGTATATTGTACCTCAAAGAAAGAAAGTAAATTCCAGGGAACTGATTTAGTTACTCTGTGCTGATGCATAAACTCCCTTGATTCCAATAAAATAAAAACTTAATTTGATCAGCACATTGTCTAGATACACTATATATCTTCAGGATTGATTTAGTGATTTTTTTAAATCCATTATACTTCACTTTATTGTAATTATTTGAGAGAAGAGAAAAGCTCTTTCAACTAGTTTATAAGACAAAGTTCAAATCTGTAGCAAACACATTTTACCAGCTACAACATGGATCCAACAGATTGAAAGATTAATACAGGCAATTCAAAAAGTTGTGAGGATTCACCTCTCAGAGGGAATCCTCATGAAGGTATAACAAACTACACATGTGACCTGAGGCTAAAAGTATCATTTCATACCAAAGCAGAGAGCAAGATAAGAACTCGAGCACAAGGAAAGAATGTGAATGCATCCACTGCAGATGCTCAAATTCTAGTCTCCTTTACACCCTCAAAACAGCATTAAAAGAAGTGGAATTACATGCAACATAACCAGTGGGAAAACCTGGCAAGGTGAATTTTATCTTATGTCAAGTTGCATAAAGAATAGATATTTAAGGAAATTAAAGAAAAACACACTGAGCCCACTGAAATTTATTTTTGTATGTCTAATCTCCCGCATTAGTATGATGTTCTGTGAGTGATTTCATAAGAACACAATATAAATGAAAATATTTTGCTTGGCACATCTGAGAATCAATTATTCCTCCTGGTATACTAGAAGAATTAGGAGCCTTTCTAAAAGCTAAAATAAGTTATTGCATCTCAAATAGCGTTATCAAAGACATGGGCATTGCTAGGAGATGTTTTCCACAGCAGATTTCACAGATCTAGGCTTCAAATCAGAACTCAACCTGCAGAAACTTCAACTCCAGATTGATAGCTGTTACGATATTATACACAAATAAATAACAATTATTATTACAACTTGTATTATTGTGGCCAGAAGGCCACAAAGCGCAGAATTGCACAAAAGTAATGAAGTTATGGTTTGTTTTCTTTGGACTAAAAAGTTTGTGAAAAAAATAGAACTGTACAAGCATGAAATATTGAAGAATCAGGAAGCAGTGATAGTAATGTTCTGAAAACAAAACAGAATAGAAAAAAATGAAGTACAGGGACTAGACAGAAATTTAAAAATGGGTGTATATTAAGATAAGTACAGAAGGCATTGGATATAAGACTAAACAAGTACTGAGAAATGTAATTGACTGAGAAGTCAGTTTACTAAACTTCTGTCTACTTAATTTAAATAAATAGATTTTCTAATGAAGCAGTAATATATAAAAAAAATTTTTGAAAGTGAACTTAAAATACATTCTGTTTGCAGAATAGAGTCAGCTGGTTAAGCAGGAAATATACCATCAAAAACTCACTGTGTATACCTGCCATTGCGTCCTTGTTTAAAGATCCACATGAATAATAGTTAGGCCAGGATGACTGCATCTTGTAACAGTTTCCTCTTAATTGCTGAATAATTTATGTGAAAGTACTGTAGCTGTCTTAATTAATCAAGAAAAATCCCCCTGTGAAATGCCTAATTCAAAGCAAGAAAAATTCCTATTCCAACATCTCACTACAACCAAGTTAAACTTAAACATGCTTTTTTTTCTTGACATCACACTGCATTTGCTTGTAAAATGAGTATACCATGTTATGAACAGCCCTGAACGCTGCATTCTGGGGTTTTTTTGAAGGACTGTTATACACAGACAGCACAGGTTTCAGGCTGAAAAATGATTAGAACCTACAGGCCTAGACACAGAAAACATTTCTTCCCCACCACACTCCAAGAGAGGTTTTATATAACTGCAGAAAGCAGACCGGAGAGCTGGAAATTCCAGCAGACTCTTACAATCTTTCAACAGCTCACTGCTGGTTTATAGTGACATAAAGAAGCATAAAGATACATTTTAAAAAAATAGGAAATACAGCTGTGTCTACACCAGTGTATGAAATTACTCTCTTGGTCTGTTCAGTGAGGGGGTCCAAGGCTGGAGCGCTCACTCCATTGAATCAATACAGCAAGGTTTCGAGAACATTTAAGTCACATATATCTGATTTATGATCAGCTTGAGGTACACTTGGACACACTTATTTTACCAGTCGTATAATACAGCCAGCAAAGACTCTTCCAGAATTTGACCTGACCTCAATGCATCTTGCATCATGAACACCTAATAAACCCACTTTATTGTCCTCTTCAGAAGACCTGCCTAACTCTTGCTATCATTCACAATATCATCTAGCAAAAAAATAGTATACCAAGCACCTGAAAGAGAGTCCAGGATTTAAACTGAGCCAAGACTATCAGTCTCCCTTGCTCCTCACCAGAGTTTTCAGCACCCTCTGCTCATTGTTATGTTGCCTTCTTGGCCCAGCTCAGGATATTCTGGGAAACCTAGTCAAGAGAAGAAAGCTTGAAGCTGCCTGGGTCTCAACTGGAAGTTCTACGAAAATAAATGTCTTTGTCATATTAGAAAAGTCACTGATTTATCCATGCCTCAGACCAACAACTTCTAGCCTTATACAGTCAAGAAGCCAGAAATGCACACTCTCCTTCCAGAACAGTTTCCAAATCAAGACAGAAAATCTGTCTCCCAGTGAGACTTTATGCAGCATGGATCACCCTGTGAACACTCTGATAACATGAGATGCTTCCCCCTCAATGCAGCAGCAACAGATTTGGGAGATGTTTGTAGGAGTATCCTCGACATTTTTCTTCTACCACAATGATAAAGATACCCCCACACAGGAGAAGAATAATACTGGACAAGCAATAACTGCTATGTTTTACCAGTGCTCATATAACAACAAAGCTCATCTCAAGTTTTCAGTTGCAGTTATGAAGGACTTGAGATACATTTCACATGAGGCCTATGTGCTGCCTTCTACCTCTACTTTCTACCTACTTCTGCCTTCCAAGTCTCCTCGGCTAATGCATCTGTCCTCTAGAAGTCCACACAAAAATAAAACATCTTACAGCCACAACCTTCTCAGGAAACACACACTGCGCTTTAAAATTCTAATTTGCTTAACTCTATTCAGTAATAAAGATAATACTTCATGTGTGATTGCTGAGTCTGAAGTTCCAAATGTGGTGAAATGTGATGAATATGCTAAAAATCAACGAGTCTGTGTTCTACCTCTTCCAAAGGGTTGTGAGGTCTTGCTGGCATTTGGGTAGTGGCTTTTACCAGTGCAACATCCTCAAGCAGGGAAGATATTACTGGGGAAATTCTCCTCCTGTTCTTTCTTTTTCCTTTTCTTGTAGGGACTATGTTGGTCTTCCACACTTGTTTGTCATCACCTTTGTGTCATTACCATACATGGAATATTTTCTATACATTGGTTATGTATTCCTTGTTCTCTCTGTCATTCCCATGACAATCATCTTTCTCAATTCCTAGAATTTTCTCTTGAAAATGAAATGGATGTCTCACAATGGAGAACTCACAAATTAATTTTATGCAGTTTATCCTCTCCAGTGTGGAGAAAAATCTTGAAGATTTATCTATGAAAATTATTAACTCAATAAACTGGAGTACTGCATGTGAAGAATGCTTAAAATATCAGAAAAATACTAGTGACATTGAGTGCTTCAGAGACCACTCACAGGGCATAGTCCAATTCAAGATCATCGACTGAAGGCAGCCCAAGAAAAAAAATGAAATTACATTTCTTGAATTTCCCAGATGGGAAAAAAATCCATTTGTCTTTTTCTATCAAAACACAGAGAGCACTTTTAAATAAAAAAGTGCAGAAGAGGTAAATACATTGCTGTGTATCTGCAAAAGTAGATACTGGGGTTAGAGGAAGAGAGAATAAAAAGCTGTGCCTGAAGAAAAGGTCAGATTCTACAGGAAATAAAAAGGCAGTATTTCCAAACGTTAGGATAATTACCTTCAACCCAAATACCTAGTGATTATTAAAAATCTTGATAGTGATAATTCACTGTCTGAAAACACTCTCTCCATCCCCACTTCAGGTTATGTAAAGCATATTTGGTGCTTCTCATAAGTGGAGATCCAAGCAGGCACTGCCCCAAAGAACTTTACTGAAAATAACGCACATTGCTGTCTGAAAGAAATCCAATACACCAAAAAAATCTGAAACCTTTTTCAAGAGCTTACATACCTACATTCATTGAGCTAGGTCTCTGCTTTGTGAGATACAAAGGCTATTTCTAACTAGCCCCACAGAAAATACATTTTAAATGCCTTGTGGTACAGACTTTCTTACCCTCTAACCTAATCCTTTTACCTACACCTAATAGAATGAAAGCTTGTTCTTTAATGGTGCTTTTGTGTACTACCACTATACAATCTTAAATAGTATCCATTCACTCATATTTATGTGTCAGTGTCACAGAAAGCCATAGCCAGATCTTTAACTCATTTGAAGCTGCCTTCTTTAATTTCTGTGCACTTGTTTGTTGTCCTGCCTCAAGTCTTTTTCTTTTTTCTTCACTTTCTTCTGAAAAAACAAAGTAAAAGAGAAAACTGAGACCAGATCTCTATCAACCATATAATAATTCTATTTTAGTAAGGGACATCAACTGAGAAAGCCTTCTGAAGATTTAGCTGGCCTTAAATAAGATTACATTCTTATACACTTATTTTGTTTTGGGTAGCCAGCAATTCTAACCAGCAGATGGGATTTGCCTTTCTTTGTTTAGTAGAAAATAAAAAATACACTGATAACAAGCTCTCCCTCACCCATCAGCTAGCTCTTTTTGTCAGAGGGCTGGAAAGGGATACACTAAAAAATAATATTTGTTACCCTTACTGAAATGAAGCAAAAAAAAGACCCAAAACATTAACCAGTACCTAAAATAATTTCTCTCTCTTCTGGGGCCAGGCTATCACGTATTTCATGACAATGATCGCCATCCACAGTGTTCTCATTCCTCTGCAGTTTCTCTTTCATTATTCTCACCTTTATTCTTGCCTAATATAAATGTGTAATCTTGGCTGTGGATTGCAACAAATACAGCCTAAAAAAATTACCAGTCATGAAGCTCACTTCCTTTTAAATACTTGAAGATTGAAGGAGTGTTTTATTACCTGAAAGGCTTACCAAAGTTCTTCTCTACCAAATAAAGAGATCCAACTAAATAAAAACACCATCCTGTGAGGGTCGAATGGCTGTTTCCCAAACCAGGACATAATTTCACGTGTTCCTTCTTCCTTAACATTCGCTTCAGCCAGAGAAAAATAACAATAAATATTCAATTAAAGGCATTTCACCTACGCCTTAGGCAAATACGAGCCAACAGGAGAGTTGTTGAAGGTTTTTCGGCAGAATGCAGAAACTGGGAGGAGTGGCGGGCACACCAGAAGGCTGTGCTGCCATTCAGCGTGACCTGGACAGGCGGGAGAGTTGGGCAGAGAGGAACCTTATGAAATTCCACAAAGGCAACTGTAGGGTACTGCACCTGCGGCGGAATAACGCCATGCATCAGTACAGGTTAGGGGCTGACCTGCTGGACAGCAGCTCTGTGGAAAGGGACCTGGGAGTCCTGGTGGAAAACGGGATGACCATGAGCCAGCAATGTGCCCTTGTGGCCAAGAAGGCCAATGGCATCCTGGGGTGCATCAAGAAGAGTGTGGCTAGCAGGTCGAGGGAGGTTATCCTCCCCCTCTACTCTGCCCTGGTGAGGCCGCATCTGGAGTTCTGTGTCCAGTTCTGGGCTGCCCAGTTCAAGAAGGACAGGGAACTGCTGGACAGGGTACAGCAAAGGGCTATGAGGATGATTAGGGGACTGGTACACCTCTCTTATGAGGAAAGGCTGAGGGACTTGGCTCTTTTTAGTCTGGAGAAGAGAAGACTGAGGGGGGATCTTATTAATGCTTCTAAATACTTAAGGGGTGGGTGCCAGGAGGATGGGGCCAGTCTTTTTTCAGTGGTGCCCAGTGACAGGATGAGAGGCAATGGGCACAAATTTGGTCATAGGAAGTTCTATCTAAACATGAGGAAGGACTTGACTTTGAGGGTGGCAGAGGATGGGAAGAAGCTGCCCAGAGAGGTTGTGGAGTCTCCTTCTCTGGAGAAATTAAAAACTTGCCTGGATGCATTCCTGTGCAATCTGCTCTAGGTGAACCTGCTCTGGTAGGGGGGTTGGACTAGATAATCTCCAGATGTCCCTTCCAACCCCTGTCATTCTGTGATTCTGCCATTTGATCTTCAGAGTTCTTTGGCTTCAAGCAGAATTTCATCTTGATTAACCCCTGGTTGTTACTTAGTGTCTTCAGACACTACTGACACAGCAAGAATTAAGGACAATCTATATTGGCGGGGGGGGAAGACAAATCAGGTGTATTTTCTAGGAAGAAATAGACAGGATTTCTTACTTCTACTCCATTCTTATGATCATAACTGGAAACAAATTAGAACTGAATTTTCAAAACAATCTAGAACTTTAATACAAATCAGGATTTCCCTTCTCTTCAGGCCTTGTGTTTTTTGGTTGGTTTTCCTTTTTCCAGATAATTCTCATTACCTAGACATGGGATATGAAATACTTTTTGCAGTTCTAATAAATACAGTGTTTTGAGATTACTCTACAGAGTCTAAAGTTCAAAATGGAGGAAGTATTTGTTTATTTATTGTTTGATTTTTTTAAGATAATTTTATTTTCAAGTTCTATAGCTTCCTGGCTCTGTGATACCTAAATATGAAGTACTCCTGAAATATTAGTAATGACAAAATGACAAAAACAGTAATGACAAAAACAGAAACTTAATTAAATTACATATTAACATATTAATATTCAGGCTGCAGAAGAATTAAGATCTGTGAACAAAAGTGATATGTTCTAGTTATTTCATTTCTAAAAATAAATATTTACTAATTAAACTTTGGTAAGTAAAAAAAAAAAATCCAGTGACTCTAAACTCTGTTGTCTTTCTTCTTGTTGTTTTTCTCTTTTGCCACCTCTGTGTCTCCACAGCTCAAGTAACAGCTTGTGCATAGCAGATTTTCCCTGTGGCCTGGAAAGCCTCAGGCAAGAATAGGTAGTCTCAGCCTGCCCAGTTCTTCTCTCTTCATTATGTACTGTGACTATTTGAATTTTGCATTGAAAGTGTTTGTATTGAAAATATTTTTCCCTCTGAACCAGCTATTTTAAAAACCTTGCTCGTCAGGTGACTTTGGGGGCATCTGATTTTGCTTCTTTTTATGACAAAGACTCTACTTCTGCTCCAGAAATGCACTTTCTTACTAATCTGTGTAGTTTACTTCAGCTTCTGGTAGGTTTACAGGCAAGACAAAAAATATGTGTTTAACGCCCGAAATAAATACATAAATAAATAGATAAGTATTGCTATACTAAAAAAAACAAGTGTTTTCTTGACTTCCGTCTTGTGCAAACTCCAATAATTTATACAGTGCCTTTCTTCATTCACTTTCTCTTTCTCACTACTCAAGGAACAATTCTATTTAGACATACTGTTTAACTCAAGTTTTAAAATGGATGTTTATTTTTAGATGACACTGCTAATGGTTTAAAAAGAAAATTGTAAATGTCAAATAGTCTGCTATTGTATCAACTAATACACATACGCTAGAACTTACAGTTGTGTAAGAAAGTTTTCTTAGCGTACATTTGTTGGTTTGCAAGAGTCAACTTCACCATTAGCAAAGGGTCTGTACAACTGACTCTAGTGCCAGCTCCACTTCTCCCTCTATACAGCTCTTCCAGCTGAAGCCGCAGTAGTCTGCAGGTAGGTATGTAACTGTTATCTCTTGTGTCATCTTCCTGAGTGGAGAGATGTGTCATCAGCAAATGAACATTTTTGTGGTATATTGTGAAGGACCATCCCAAATCATAGGCAGCTACATGATGGTTAAAGTACTGTGGTCAATATCCACACTTTTATCCATCTCTTTTATTAACTACATTTTTTTCTTCAGGGTAAAATTATCCTGTCATCTAGAAATCCCATCTTTCTTCTGGTTTTCTATCTCGTCATCAACATGAATCAGAACAGGTCACTGGAACACTCATGTGTTTACTGGGCAAATGAATGATTCTGCTATATTTGCATAACTTAAATATCACGACAAGGAGATATGACAAAGATTATTTAGACAGACAATTATGCATTTTTCTGCATAAAAGTTGTCAGCTGGTACAAATCCTTACTAGCCAGCTCCATATGACTGATAAATAGGCATCATGGGGTAAGATGTTTAAGTAGACATACAGTGGCTGCAGAAACACCAGAGGAAGAGGCCATCTTTCTGGAGTTGTATGTTGATCTAGGTTCAGCCCAACACTGCAGAATCAAAATAAGAGCTCCTTTGACCAGAAAAAAACCCCTGCAATCATCTTGTTTAGTACTAGGTTGGTTTTGGCTAAGGACAATAAATTGGGGTTTGTCAAACAGGGATACAAGGATATCTTACTCCATCAGGCTGTGCATCTCAGCAGTATTTGAGAAATAAGTCAAAAATCCAATTCTTTTCATTTTGATGGGTTGATAGTACACATATTCTACTCCTGTCTTGCTCTTCTTGCAAAAAGATATTAACCTCTTGCCTCAGAATTTATTTCTATCGTTATGCAAACACTAGTGGTTACATCGAGGTGTTAAATTGACATTAATTATAATTGATCAGGGATGGAATTCAGTATACACATTTTCACACAGGACTTTCCCAGAGAGGCACACAGGGTTATTATTCTATAACTGCCATATTCACACTAGTAGTGTTAAAATGCCAGTAGTAATTCTGGAGACTGATTTAACTTACAAGGCTATGACCTGGTTAGATGAATACCAATGAGGAAAGATTCAAATACTGTCAAAGCTGACTTTCTGAGTGCCTGCTGAATGTGCATTTTCCAAAGAGATTATTGACAATGTTGTAAAGCTAAGCTTGATTTCAAGAGTAATGTTTTTATTAATTTTGAAATAAATATTTTTATTTTATAAAATATTTATGTTATACAGATTAACTAAGCAAAAGAAAATCTGATGAAGCCAGATTGTCCACTGATTTTTCAATTCTAGACAAAATGGAAAGTTGTAAAAGCCATACAAGAAAATGTTGGACTGAGGAAGACTTAAGCAATCATCTCACAGAAATGCACTGTAATTTCTGCAGTTTTCCATGTGGCTTGAACATTCTAAGTTTGTACAAAATTGCTTTAAATTGGTTATGCTTTGCATGCTATTTTCCAATAAACAGTGTAAATTAAAAACACCAGAATAAAGCTGAACTGTTCAGTGAAAACAAAGAGAAAACAGAATTTTAGAGTTAACTTTTTTTAAAAAGCAACAACAAAATATAACTACAATATTAAGGAAGATGCAAGCTAATGTAGAGCTTGTATTGCTCAAAGACATAGATATGTGATTCTGATTGCAGTTTTTCTCAACTTTGAGATTGAGCAGATAAAACTTCTGGCTATAATTTAGGGAAATAAAGCTCTACAAAAGCAGAACTGTTTAGTGAATGCAAAAATTGTGCAGTGATTTTGACCTAAGTTTATCCCATCAATTTGAATGGAATCTTCTCTGAGTTATCCTAGATATCCCATTTAAATATATAAGATAGCACAGGATAAATCTTTGTTCCCTCTCTGAGTGGACTAAGCAGCTGATTGATGGTCTGATACATCTACCTAACCTTCTTACACTTCCTTATCTTGAAGCATACATTTTTTCTTAGCATACAATCACTCCAGTCCCTATTCTTTTAGCCAACAGCCTCTGAAGAGCAGAAAAACCCTGCAGATATTTCTTTCTTTTGTGTTGTTTCATTTCCTAAAATAGGTTAGTCTTTCAGCAGATGTGGACTGAAGGTTTAACATAGGTTATCTTGCAATTAATTGTATTCTAAAGCAGGAGCTGGAGTGTTGGGGGTACTTAAGTAAAATAGCTGTGTGTTGAAAAGACTTCATTTCTATGAGCGTTTTGAAGGTGAAAAATGAATTAGAAGAACTTAATTCAAAACTTCTTTTACCTACATGCTACATCCTTAATGAATATAAAGCAGGAAAACATACTACACTACAAAGACTCTCTCCTAGCTTTCATATACACTCAATTTACACATTTGAGAGTTCACATTTACGAAATCCTAGTAAGAAAGTCTGGTCACATTAAATGCCGCAGAAATATGTAAGCAAAAAGTAAGGATGAACACTTACCTATTCTTTCTTTTCTAGGAGAAGGAATTCTTCTCTTAGATTCAAAGTGTACTATAGATTTCTCCAGCTTTCTGAATAAAACCCAATCGTTTCTGCACATAATTAAACAATATTTTTACAGATAATAAAAAATCACCTGTAACTGTACCAAAGAGTAGAAAGTTTTGGAGAAAACTCACTTTGTCAGACAAATTACTGGCACTGCAATTTTTCTGCAAAAGGCAAAAAACCATAGGGTAATATTTTCTTAGCCCGTAGAGTATTTTTTCCCACCTTCACCTTGTTTTTACTTTCTTTTTCATAGATTCCAGTAAAAACCAGTCACTATCCAACCAATAGTAACATTTTCAGAAATTATATTAAAATTATTCAGAAATTAATCAAAAATTATATTTCTATTTTCAATGGAAATTTTCTATTTTAAATAGAAATGCTAGTCTTCTGTATCACAATCCAGCTTTTTCATACAACTTAATAAAAAGGAGCAGTTCTTAATTACCTAAATAGAGTAAAAGGGATCAAGCCCAGGCAGCACGGGTTCATGAAAGGCAGGTCCTGCTTGACCAATGTGATCGGCTTCTATGACCAGGTGACCCGCCCAGTGGGTGAGGGAAAGGCTGTGGATGTTGTCTACTTGGACTTTAGTAAAGCCTTCGACACTGTCTCCCACAGTATTCTCCTGGAGAAGCTGGCGGCTCGTGGTTTAGACAGGTGCACTCTTCGCTGGGTAAAAAACTGGCTGGACAGCCGAGCCCAGAGAGTTGTGGTGAATGGGGTGAAATCCAGCTGGCAGCCGGTCACAAGCGGAGTCCCCCAGGGCTCAGTTTTGGGACCGGTCTTGTTTAATATTTTTATCAATGATCTGGATGAGGGGATTGAGTGCTCCCTCAGCAAGTTTGCAGATGACACCAAGTTGGGAGGGAGTGTTGATCTGTTTAAGGGACGGGGGACTCTGTAGAGGGATCTGGACAGGCTGGATGGATGGGCCCAGGCCAATTGTATGGGGTTCAACAAGGCCAAGTGCCGGGTCCTGCACTTGGGTCACAACAACCCCATGCAACACTGCAGGCTTGGGGACGAGTGGCTGGAAAGCTGTCTGGCAGAAAAGGACCTGGGGGTGTTGGTTGACAGCCGGCTGAATATGAGCCAGCAGTGTGCTCAGGTGGCCATGAAGGCCAATGGCATCCTGGCCTGTATCAGAAACTGTGTGGCCAGCAGGAGCAGGGAGGTGATCGTGCCCCTTTACTCAGTGCTGGTGAGGCCACACCTCAAATCCTGTGTTCAGTTTTGGGCCCCTCACTACAAGAAGGACATTGAGGTGCTGGAGCGTGTCCAGAGAAGGGCGACGAAGCTGGTGAGGGGTCTGGAACACAAGTCTTATGAGGAGTGGCTGAGGGAACTGGGGTTGTTCAGCCTGGAGAAGAGGAGGCTGAGGGGAGACCTCATCACTCTCTACAATTACCTGAAAGGGGGTTGCAGTGAGGTGGGTGTTGGTCTTTTTTCCCAAGTGACTAGTGACAGGACAAGAGGAAATGGCCTCAGGTTGCGCCAGGGGAGGTTCAGGCTGGATATTAGGAAAATTTCTTTACTGAGAGAGTGGTGAAACACTGGAATAAGCTGCCCAGGGAAGTGGTGGAGTCACCCTCCCTGGAGGTGTTCAAGGAATGTGTGGACATGGCATTGTTGGACATGGTTTAGTGGGCATGGTGGTGTTGGCTGATGGTTGCACTTGGTGATCTTACAGGTCTTTTCCAACCATAGTGATTCTGTGATTCTGTGAAAATACAGTCAAACATGGGTACTCTCACTAAGCTATTGGAGCAGGCAAAGGAAAGGAAGGAAGAGGTTTTCTGTCTTGTTTTTTTTTTTTTTTAAATCAATGCCTTCTCACTGCTTAGCATTGCATAACAGTCATGTCAATACAGTTAATCCCAGCTCCTGAGAAAAGGTATTTCTGGCCTTCTTTTAAACCTCAGAGAACAAGAATCGTCCCATTGGTTTAAAATAGGATTATTTGCCTAGGACCTGAGCCTTCACACACTTTCACATGGAACTTGTAAACCATATTCTGTTTTGCAATTGCTCTTCTTTTACCTGTTCCAACTAACCGTACTCAAGAAAATGTGAACTTTGTGTGAATAACAGCATAGGACTGGACTTTAAGGAGAACCTCCTTCTTATGTATCAGACCCCACTCATATGCTTTTGCTAGTAAGAAATGTCAGTTTGGTTCATGCAAGTGATATACTTCAAATCAGCATCTTTCTAAGCTTACAATTTTAAATTATATTACTGTATGCTGAGTAGTGCAGTACATTTATATTCTTTTCCTACTACTCTTCACAAGAGATATGAAATACATACCTTTATTTACATATGGTTTTGGTTGTCAATGTATGATTATAGCTAAGTCTATGAATATGGACTCAGACAGACAAAAAAGCACTCTCTGACAAAAAAAAAAAAAAAAAGAAAAAACATTAAAAGCCCAAAAGACAGACCCAAGTCATACATGATGAGATCTGAGCAACAACTGTCCATAATACCAGCTGCCTATTGAAGAAAAAGAAATAGTGTCTAACATATCTCAAAATCCCACTGTTTTCCATGTTTTTTAATACTCTTTTTCTCTATTCAGGTTTTGTTATAACATATAATTGAAATTCAAAAAGATAACATTTCATTCTGGATAAAATATTAAATAACGGAGAAAAATACATAAAAAATATATACTTCCTATATTTTTGGGTACAACGTATGTGTACGTATAAACTAGGTTTCTACTGCAGATATCATTATATATTCAATTTTCTTTCTTTTTAACACTGCATGTTCACTGTGTCTGCAGTTTCTCCCTATTCTTAAAACAAGTGATACTCCAGTGCCATAAAGATCTGTGAAGATATTTATGGCATCAGTGGAAGACAATTTTTGTCAACATAGTCCCAGAACACCATATATTCAGATACCATCTTATTTCCCAGAGTTTAAAAAGAGGCATGTTTATATCCAGCTAAAGAATCCATTATTATTTCGTTTCTTGGAAAAAAAATAAGAAATGAACAGTGAAAACTGAAGACTCACTGCAGGGAGATAACGTGCTGCTGTTCACAGATCAAATGCAAATTCAAAGCACAAGTGCTCATCTTATTTTTACGTCACCAAATATAAAATAATCACAAGACATTTATATAACAGAGTAATATAATAATCCAATATTAAGGGTAGAATGATAAAATCCACCTTTTAATGGTATTGTACCTTTTTTGCAATATTTATTTATTTTAATTCTAAAAAGGCATGTTGCTATTGCCACACATCCTCCTTTCCAGAGCTAGAAAACCACATGAAATGCTCTGGAATTTTTCAGTTTGAATACCTGATATTCATTGATCGCCATACAATTCACACTTTGAAAGATCTTGTAGCAAGTTATTTTCTGTTTTGATCTACAAATAACATCACTGGTTCAAAAATCAAAGCTATTGATTAAACACAAGCACCCAAAATGGCCAAGTCAATTTAATATGTTGGATAATTAATCAGCCATATACATTTACACAGTATGAATCCACAGCATTTCCAGTTAACTTTCAAAGTGCCACTCAGGGTTGAGAAAATATTAACAAAGATAAATTAATTCTTTCACTGTCCATGCTAGCTAGGCCACATCTAGGAATAATACAAGAAATTCAGTCTCCACGTCTGTTACTATGGTAACAGTAAATTCCCTTCAAATATATAGAAACAGAGGACTGGAGGGGACCTCTAAAACCTTTTTCATCAAACACAAGAAACTTGTCACCAAAATATTGTCTATTTTTATTTGACTCTGCCTTAAATACAGTTTCATGTTTTACTCCCCTGTTCCTATGGAAGGTGAATCAAGAAACCCGGAGACAGACTCCTGACATTCTGAGATCAATTGTCTTCATATGTTAGCATTCTCCTTTTTCAGTACATAGGAAGAGAGATTATCTAAATCCTTACTACGAAATTATTTAAGTGTTTCAATTTTGTCTTCAATTTGTGGCAATTTTCATTTTCATACTTTATTCTGGTTTTGCCTCACGTTCTACCCTGTACTATGACCATCATTAACCTTATTGAACACTGAAGAAAACATTTAGGTTTTAGTATACACTGTTTAGCTCATCTTCACTAGAAAACAGCTCACATCACCTTTTTTTGTTTGGTTAGGTGTTTTTAACTTTATATTTTATTATTATTTATTTATAAAGCTAAGAATTCATTCTCTTTGCAAGGTCTAACTCATCTTAACTTTGGACAACTTTCGTTTTATCCTTATGCTTCCTCATTCTAGGAAGGTTCTCATTCCAGCTGACTACCCCAAGCCAGTTCTCTTTCTTTACCAAAGGTTGCCCTTTAAAATTGAGAACATTAGTTCTCTTGTTTAATCTTCAGCTTAAATGTCAGCCCTCTGTGAAGTTCCTGCCACTTCTAAAACAAAGTTTAGAGTAAAATCCTGTCCCGCTGGTTCAATGACTGGCAAAGAAACCTGCCAGCCTCTGTTTTTTTCATTATTGGTAATATAGGTATTGGTTATATAGAAGATAATAATTTTTATAATTAGAATTCCTGGCAATTCCTTTCTCTGTTTCATAACACAGGCCTCTTACCATGTCCGCATGTAATAGGGAAAACCTCAACCAAAATCATGATACCACTGCAATGTTCTGCATAATTTATCTTCCAAACTGATATCTTCAAACTAAATATCTCAACCAGTGATGTCATTCATGCACACTATATGGTGTTACACTTCTAAGGTGAAGGAGCTCTTCTTTTCCTTAAGGCTGCTGTTTTAAACTATGCTGGTACCTTATAAATATGCATATTAATCCATAGCAAAATGCCCACTTAAATCTAGTCAAAATTTGTGCAAAGGATTTACTTCAGGAGGTATCAAGCAAAAAACTGATACTTTTCACAAATCTATCCAAAAATCCAAGGTAAGCTGAACTCAGAGTAAAAACGTGTTCTGCTAGAGTGTCCCCTCAGTTTGGTGAAACTTATTTTAGTTCTGGCAATGTTAATTAATGTTGATGTTATATGAACAGCCTAATATTTTTTCTGACCCTTGCAATTGCCCATCAGCTTGTCCTGAGTATTATGAAACAGGAAGAAGGAATCAATTATTAATATATTTATAAAATCTTATAAGTTACTTGCCTTTGAAAATAAGTGTTTTCTTTTTCAAAAATAAGTGTAAATATTTAGAAATAAATATGCAATTTCTACCACATCAATGTACATTAAAACATGTATCTGCTACTCTACACCTTCTGTTTAAGGAACCAATGAAGTAATTTTAAATAGCTTGCCTCATATTTTTCCATATCCTTATGAAATTATTTAATATAAATATAACAATATTGCCCACGCTTTTTACCAAAGAGAAATTCAAACAATGAACTTTGAAGTATTTCTTTTATTCAACTGTGCAGTTACAATAAAGAAGAGAATGTTTTCCTCAAAATCATGCCACACTTTAAACTGTTGTTCTCTATTTCAGCCAGGTTTTAGAAAAAGAAAGGAAGAATGAGACAAAAATTAATTGGAACAATTGGCAATTGGATGGGAACAAAGATGTGGGAGAAGGCAAAGAACTCATTCGGTTACACAAAGTACAAGCTCCTAGAGGGAGATTCCTAATTGTAGAAATTCAACTAAAATAAGCAGAGCAGACTTTGAAACATCTGCTAATAAAATTACATTCTCTGCTGCACTTTGATGGATATTGTACTGCCCTCACTAACATTTTTGAAAAATATTGGAGGACAAAGGTATCTACTACATTGCCATTTGTGGAGGAATGGCTTAGTAACAAGGGACACGATCTGATTCCCATAAGCAGCCCAGTCTCTGATGAGAGGGAAGGCTCGGAGGAAACCGTTAACTGTCCTTGAAAGCCTGTTGTGATAAGAGACAGTGGAATGGTAAACAAGAAGAAGGAGCTACATCCACGAAGAGGAGAAGTGCTCCTGTGCGTGCACAAGAGCACTGTACCAATCACACTCGCCACCCTGGCGCGTGAACAGAGGCTGTAAGCCAATTATACAACTGTTGCGGACGCATGTTCTTGGCATCTGTCTATATATACTCTGTAAGCTTGAATAAAGGGGAGAACGACTATACTCATATTGAGATTTCATCGTTACTCCAGGTGGTTCTCCCACTCCAACAGCCATTTAAGACAGCAGGTGGTCTATATATCTATTTTCACATGAGTTAGGTCTGTTCTTGCAGCCCCCATATGAAAATTAAGAAAAACTAGTATATATTTCAGGGTCTGAAAACACAAATCTGCTTTGTCTCTCTGTAACAGAGTTATGGCAAGAAAGGAAAGTTGTACTAGTTTGCCAGTGACGTCATTGTGGTGCTTCCATTTTTAGTAATAATGTAAAGGAGCTTACAAAGTTCTATACCTCATCCTTTTCTTGTACATGGATTTCCTTATGGTTTGACATTTATAATCACATCACATATGTATAAGCAAACACACACAAATGCATCCTTATTCTGACATGCAATACCCTAATGAATCAAAGAAAAACCTCTCAGAAAAGTCAAATCAAAATAGTCACATCTAAACCAAACTACTCTCATTTTCTTTAAACCTGAGAATATAAATTTATTTTTTATCACAAATCAAGTGCTAGAAACAGGATTTTAATTTGTTTATAATTAACTGCATTTTTATTTGTATTGAAAATTTTAAATCCCTATGTGTCAATTTGGTAATAGCACTGGACCCCAATGTAGTCTTTCTGGTCATTCAGCTTCTGTGGTACCTCTGGCACCCCCAGCATCTCCCTAGCAGGTACACACACTACCCAGGCCCAAGAGACTAGATGTTCCAAGATGTTTTCAATCTAGCCTGACCGAAGAAGATAATTCAATTGAGATGAATGATGAATCCACAATGTTTCCGAAGGTCTGTTAGGCTTGGCAACATTGCTTGCTGCAGCTCAGCAGCATTTCTCATAAGCTTGTGGTCTACAAAACAGAGAAGTATAACTCTGGTTCTCTCTTATGGTATTCAGACCAAAACACAGACATATGAAAATGAGTGTTAGTAAAATAATACAGTGATAGCAAGCTACAAGAGTTACTATTCCAGTGAAAATAATTTGAGCTCTTGTCTGATATACAGTCCAAGTGGAATTAACATTTTTAAGGGGGCTAGAAAAGATTTTTGACAATTTGGCAATGCCAGGGAATTTGTTACCCAAAACCAAGCAAAAGTTTGCAACACCATCCCCTTCCTGCAGTTACTTCTCTCAAAGTTAATATTCACATTCAGTGATGCTTTTTTGTTTGTTTGTTTTAGCAACAGCTGCCTCATAATGCGTGAAATATTTCAGCATCAAACTTTTCTCATAATCTAAGAAAGTGCAATTAATTTTTTTAAAAATGACTTGCATTTCATTTCTGTGCAAGAAAGCATCATAACAAGCCAGCAACAAAAAAGTCCTAATCATTAGAGTATGCCTTCTCATTAGAGCAAAGTTTATGCTTAAATCTTTTCATCATAACAGTTTATATTCTGTAAAACTAAATACCATTTTCTATGATGTCCTTCATAAACATCAAATGCCATTTTGTTGTTATATCGATGATTTTTAAGGCAAAATCTCAACAGAGGATTGATTTGCTTCACACAGGAAGTTAATTTGGCTGACAGCAGATTTATTCCTGACTTATGAATGTAAGTAAAGAAATTAATATTCCATTATTTGTTGAGTGTTGTATAGATACAGCATGCTATAAACTACTTTTGCTGTTATTGTGCTAGTCACCTCAATGAAATCACTCAGTCTCACATACATCTCTTATTTAACTAGTTCTGAGATCCTTTCCCAGAAGAGATAACCCTGGGGCGTTGTTAGGTTTTTTTCCTGAGAAAGGAGTTTTTTAACTTACTATCAGTATTATTTTTTATTCATATTTTACTACATAACTGGAATGAAAAACATGCTTTCCCAAAAATATCTTCAGAATATCAAATACATAGGCAATATGATAACTTGGGTTCTCTCTAGACATACAATATAGAATTTCAGAGAAGTTGTCGTGTATTGCAGTCATCCCTATAATCTCAATTCAAACATCTATTCAGGATGTGTGAAACTGATCTATTATTTTGACACTCTTCAGTGCAACAAACCCCTTAAATAATAATATAGGATGTTTTATGTTACACAAAAAATTTTTTAGACCTTAACATAAGAAAAAATAATTATGCCTTCATTGCTTTATGCTTTTATGAGTGATTTCCTTCTCAAAGGTAATTATACTTGTCACCTCTGACTTTGGTTTGGGGGCTTTTTCCCTTGTGATTTTTTAGTAGCTGATTCTTCTATGGCTTATTTCTATAGTACTTCTTTGTAAAACAGGCTCATCCCAACAGCTGAAAACCCGCTAGCAAGTAACCAGAACACCCAGTCACTCAGAAGAATGGTCAGAGACATTGACTGAAAGCCATGGGGTTTTGAGACACAAGGAGAATGAGGATTAAAGAAATATGGCAAACACAATAAAAATAAGTCTTTTTAGTGTTTTCCACGGAAAAAAGAACTGTATCAATCACAAAATAGCCAATAATCTCAGAGTTTGTCTACTCTTTGTATGTCAAAAGCTGTTTGATATCCTGAATCTGCCTAAAGACTATTCCACATGCACTCTCAAATTATCAGTCTGTTCTAGAGTAGTAAATTTATTGATCAAGAACAATTTACATTTATATAATATAATTTTGACATATACGTGTAAGTTCTATATAACATTTTTCCTATCTAGTTGCAAATTACTTATATGCATCTTAAAACTGGTCTTTCTTTTGTGAGTACCTTTCACCCAGGCTTTGCTATTGATAAACTTCTGCATGGAAGAGAGGGTGCACAGTTAGCTATTCTAGTATGGGAAGAGTGTGCAGCCTCCAGTGCTTCTGACCAGTCTTGGCAACATTTACCTTGTCTGCACACGTGCACCTTGTCCTCCTATCATAATGGCATCTGTAGGCATTTGCACAAAATGAAGAGGCTTTATACTGACAAAGTAGGTAAGAATGACTGTGACAACAAAAAGTTAACATATTGGGATTCGTCAAGGTCTTTTTATGGTGTATATTTCATACACATCAGCCATATTGGTAGATAATATTGCCATGTATTTCAATATGTATTGGTGGGTATAGTCGTTATTAATATTAACATATTAAACACCTTGCAGCAAAATTGCATATGTAAGGCTTCATGTTTCTCATTGACTCTGCTGATTACAGCAGTGACAATGCATATATCAATTTCATAAAGTAGTTTGAAAAAGCTGCAAAACAATTGTTATTAAAACAAAGCAATTATAAAGTATCTTACTGTAAAAGCACTGGACATTAAGTTAACATGACTTCTATGTTGCTTTCTTTAGTTCAATAAAAACAACACCCTCACTTTTATTTTCCCTTCTAATACACAGATCTAGTAATTACCATACCCCAAGTCCAAATGCCTAAATTCTAGTCTTCACCCCACTCAGTTGTTATCTAATTCTATCATCTAATTCTTTAATACTTAAAGCCAGTAATGCCTATTTCTTCTTTTAACCTTTCCAACCTGCCAAAAGTTCTGCTTTTGTGCATGTTTGGAAGCACTTCAGGCTCAACAGCAGCACGAGAGCTCCGTACTCAAGTCAGGCTTAGACCTACTGAGCTGCAAAAATAGATGAGCAATTCCTTCATCTGTTTTGCCTGCAGTGCTTAATCTGATAGGTGCTGTTAGAGCATCCCTATTGGGTTTGGCTTCATACAAAATACCACAACAGCCGGAGGAAGAGATGGCTTCCCTAACTTTTTCCAGCGCTTAAAACACTCACCTACCTCAACCTTACAAGAATTTAAATCTGCGCTTTAAACCTGAAGCTGATTGTCTTAACCGTCAAATTATTGAAAATTCAAAGGTAATAGAATTGGGGAATTCTTTAATCCCTTCTGTTGAACCATATCTGTTTTACATAAGAGTGTTCAAGATTGAAAAGACCAGCGGACGAAGAAAGAGCAGTATATAACTTGACAGATTAGGAGGAGTCATGGGGCTCAGTCTTTTGCCTCAAGGATAATTATCCTTTTAACAGTCAAGGGATAAAAAAGTTATTTTATGTCCAGGACTCATCCAAGCAAGTCTGTTAACTGCTAAGCTAGGAAGTCATTTTCCCTCTTACAGTCTCTGCCTCAGTAAATCATTAATTATAGTACAAAAGCTAAGACAGCATCAGCAGTAGGTTTGCAGCGGATGTGGGTTTAAATCCCCTCATACATAAGCAAAAATTGACCTCAGAACTACAATATCCTGTATGAATGCATTAACCACTGAATAATTATATAAAAACTGGACATCTTCTCTACTAGTCTTCCAAATGTGATAAAAATGTTTTGTTTTGTTTTTCCTTTTTAAAGAAAGTTTGGTGGACTATTGTAAAAAAAGTTCTTGAAACATGAAGCCACTTCCTCATAGCTACAAACAACATCTAATCCCAGGACATGAGCTATTCCCCACTTTTCTGCTTATTTTTGGCAGTTCACTGTACTACATGTTGGTTTTTGTGGCTTCCTGTTGCTCCCCATGCACCCAATACAGATCCTGAGTACTTAACTCAGGCTGTGGACTCTCCTTTTCAGGTTGCAGTTCCTCAAATTTAGGTATGGGAAATAAAAGTCAAATAGTAACATGACTCTGATTAGGATAACCTGTCACAAAATCTGAACATGCTGGAAAGAACTGGTCAGTATTTCCCTTTTTTCTTATAAATGTTTGAAATAAACACATTTTGATGCTGTTTTAATTTCTTGCATGTATAGTCGGGACTTTATATTTTCTGTTTAATTGAAAATATTTACCAGTCTAGTTTGCATCTCACATTTATTACATTGGTCAAAAAAGGCCTTTGCTGCAGTGCTTAAGTTACTAAATGATGGCAAATTCTCCCGACACAGAACATGACTCAATTTCTTGCCATCACTTATGCTGGACGAAAATGACACAGATCAAGATATAAACTCATATAAAATAATGGAAGGAAATTATAAGGAAATACGAAGCTCACCTTTTAAATGCTGTTATAAATCTTCACAGGGCTATTCAAATACAAACAGAGCTCAGGGCAGCTATTTAACTGAGAGGTACCATTGTCTTTGTAGTAGGTTTGTGTTTCAAAGCATCTCCAGGCAAGTTGGTTCCAAGAGTCAATACTGGAAATCCTGCCAATTGCCTCAGCAGGCACCTTACAACCATGTGAATTTTTATTTGTTTCTGGAAGTGTCATATGTTTATCTGGCTGCTCAAACTGCTTATCAAAACTTAAGAGGCCCAGACCTGTGTGCAAAGATGTGACTGAAACTACATATTAAATCTGAGCATGCTATTGGTAGAGAAGAATAAAAATGAACTACCAATACAGACACACATGAAATATTTTCATTCACACCTTGTAAGTATATGGGTGTAAAACTATGAATCAAATTGTACTAAAAGATTTTCACACGCTTCTTTGTCATACCTGTCAGATTCAGGAAGCTCACATCTCAGTTTTGCTTTTGTTCAGGAAGCAGTGGCCGCTCAGTGTTGTGCAAGCTGTCTTTCAGCCTGATCTTTCACTTTCTTTATGTGAAAACAGGATTAGTGAGAACTGAGTAGTGGCCATCAGGTGGTTTTGCTATGTCTTACTTCAAATCTGTTACATTCGGCAGAAATTTTATGAGATTAACTTCCTTTCATTATCTGATGTTTGCTGCAAAACTCTTTTTCTCTTTGGAAGAATTCTTCCTTTTCCTGGCAGAAAAAGAACTACAGTGGAATGTGGAAATTACATGGTTTTATTCCAAGAAGAGGAAAAGGCGTGCAGAAATAGTCACCCGGAGAACTTTCTGGCTCCCTGTGTTCCATTGGTTTATTTTTGAGGGTGATGCTCCAGGAAGAGGAGTATTGGCAGCACAATGGCAGCGTTACACAAGTAGTATGTATCCTATCCTCCAAGAATGCTGCTTCTTCACAAATAAAAGTAGTGGCTGTGCATGTCTGCACGGTATATCTATTCCAGAAAGCCAGAGTGAACAAGTGGATCCTTTTCACACTATCAATGATATGGTGTTTACTGGAAATTAGCTGAACAAGAGAGAAAGGCTAAACTTGTGCATTAAATGCATATACACACACCACACACACACGTCATCCATTAGAAGTAATCACTTATCTAGTTTTTAGATGCCAGCAGTATGTGCGACTCCAGCCTTACATGCTGTTTAGAATTTCTATGCAGTTACCCAGAGAGGAAATTAAAGATTATATCTGAAAAGTAGTTTAAAAGATGAACATAATGTGAATGAAATGAAACATCCATTAAAGATGCTGGGCAAGTTTTACTCTGATTTACAGCAGTGCTGCTGTCATGCCTGCAATGACATTACAGTGGTATAATGAGGAGAGAAATATGACCCAGTGAAAAAGTACATTCATTTTGGAAGTAAAACACAAGTAAGGGTTAGATCCACACAGGGATTTCAGAGCCTAGCCTCAGGGTAAAATCCATGCCTAAAATCCCTGAGCAATTTAAGGAGCCCACTAGGTGATCAGGATTAGCAACCTAATGATTCCTAACAGGTAGCTGATGGGATGACACAAGATAAGGAAGGCCATGTCTAAAATAAGTAATAGACTGGGATATACCTGAAATTCTGCCCCTTCCTGAAGGACAAACACTTTCCTTCAGCCCTCAGTTACAAAACTTAGGAGAAACTGAAATCCATAAGCCTGATCCATCTCCTGGATTTATTTGCATTTTTTTCCTCTTGTGATCATGGCTATCTTTTATATAGTAATCTTGCAGAGACATAATTTATCTGAGGAGGCAGACAGGCAGGTTCAATACCTTCCTTATAGTAAGAGGGTTCAAAGCTTCAACTTCTAGCTGCCTTGGGAGCATATAACTGTCAGGCTAATATAGAGACCAGTAATAATGCAATGCAGTACTTAGATACGGGCATGGACAGATGATGAATACAAAAAAAAAAGGTAAGTTAAATGATAGATAGCGAGTTCTGAATACGGAAAGCGAACCACTGGAAAGAGTTGTGTCACAGGAGTGTTTTAAGGAAGACTCAAAGGAGAGCAATAAAGGAATTTTGCTGAAAATGAGGGGCAGGAAAGAGAGAAATCAAAATTCTCTATAGCTGGGTAGTGGAAGCTATCATGAGACGCTGATAAGAAGCGTATATGTAATGGGTAGGTAGGTATGTATGTATGTCTGTTCACATCTATACACAAACAGAGCTGAAAGTACAGAATCAAAATTTTGTCAAAAATCTAAAATAAGAGAACACTAAGATGCTGGAGAAATTAAAAGAGTGTTATGCCTTTATCTACACACATGTCCTTACACACACTTCAAGATGTTTATGTCACACCTTCTCCCTTCCCTAGACTGGACAATCTACCCTGAGGTGGCTGTCACTTAAAAGATACATCCACAGGGTAATGCTGGAACTGGACAGGGCTTGGAATGTAGCCCTCTCCCCTCACACACCCCCTGCCCCCTATTATATGCTTTAGCTTTTCAACTATCTTTTTCTGTATGAGATGGACAGACAGACTGGCAGACAGGTAGACAGATGCCTACATAGGCACACTGTAGAATAAACCCAGAGTTTTATAACTCTCAAAAAAAAATTTATTTTTGTTGGATTCTGTAGCAATATACTCCCTTAGACTGTAAGAAAATATGGCCTGTAATTGCTTTTGATGAGCAGCTGGAAGACAAACAACATATTTTGTCTCATAATTTCACAGTCCAACAACTAACAGTCCCTTACTAACTCTGTTCCCAGAACGAGTCTTCCACTTAGTCTGTTGCTCACATTTAGGCTCATCATAAGAAAATTAAAACAAGATTTAAGAATTAGTAGCCTGCAGTAACAACATTTAGTTAGGTAACACTCTCTTAAACTGCAGAAATATTTGGGATCCAGTTTAGATTATGAAGGACTTAGGATGAAACTGAAAGTATGAATCTAGATTGTTAGTTTTAAGTAACCTGATGTGATTATATAAAAATGTATTATTCATCTTTGGATGGATAGGGCCTGTAGTTTCTGGCCAATACTTTTGTTTTATTGATTAGTTAGCAGTAGATCAAACACTGATAGCTTGCGCTGTATTTAAATTTTTGAGATGATACCACATCGTTTTACAACTTGTTTCACTAAAGTGAATATCCACATTAAAATAAAAAGATAACACTCTTTATTTAACATCTAGCTTTTAGTTAACTTCAGCCTTAGTAGATAGTTGAATATTCATTGCTAATCTTCCACCAAATTCAACTGACCTTAACAGCAACTGTTATTCATGTCACTGTAGGACAGAACTGAAAAAAAAAATACATTTCTGCAAGATTATCATAGGCCAGTTTGTGAGCAGAGATGTTATTTTACTGAAGAAAAAGAAAAAAATGCATAAAGACAAATTAGTACCTGGCTTAAACAGGTTATTTCAAAGCTTTTTCATCAAAACCTTTTAAAATTCCTTGTTTTGCTTCTCTTGCAGGATGTATTTGTCCTCAGAATATAATATATATTCAAAGACATTTCTTTTTTGTTTTGCAACTTAAAAATACATTGACTTTTGAATTAGTGTATTATTGAATTTGATATTCAAAGTTCCCTGCAATGCATAAAAGTGCAATGCATAAAACAAATGTGTTTAACTGTTCAAAACAAATGTGCATTTTCCCTGCTTGCATGATTTTATCTCTTCAGAATATTTCTTTTCCCAAGACTGTTTCCAGTTAAAAAAAATTTTCTTTATCTCTATAAATAATGTAGTTGCATTATGCCACAAATTTCAAATGAATTAGCCTCTGAATGTATCATTGCTAATAAAACAATGAAACCATTCCCTATTAAACAAAGTTAACAGTGACTATCAATTTAGGCTATATGCCTGACAGTTCAAATACATTTTTGGCCATAAAACAGGTTTGCAAGTCTTAAATGGTTTCACATTTCTCTAAACCATACTAAGAGCATAACATGAATATTTTAAGCAGCTTAGCTTTGATTTAAATATATTTGCTCAGGATATGCTGGCAGCATCCCAAAATGCAGTATAATACCCTTAAAGCTGGCAATCCCAAACTCAATTTAAGAGAGCAGATAATATGGACTAGCAGTGTTAAAGCAAATAAAGTCAATTAACGGGGGTTTTTTTCTTAATTTGTTTTCTCTAGCTTGAAATTGCAAAGGATGGATAAAGCTGTGGGATTAATGAAGAAAGAAATTAATGGAAATGGAATATAAAACAAAAAAGGGAACAGAGAAGTCCAGGAGCTATTATTCATTACTGAACTCTTAATAAGTGGTTGCAGTTCTATAGAAATATTCATTTATTTAAAGTAGCCACAGTGTGGAAGGGAAACTCCACCACTGGAATCTTGTAGACATTCACCAGCATAAGAGAAGCAACATGCTAATTTGAAAGTGTTTACTTCCTCTGAAAAAGAAATAACGGAAAATATATACCTATTTATGGAAAATAATGTGTTTATTCTAAAAACCCTGACAAATTATCTGTTCCTGAGACTTCCCTCATTCATAAAGACTAATTCAATTCATTGTTAACTGAGTTAAGCAGGCTGCTCTATGTGCACATTAAGATGTTGGCACTTAGGTGTTCCAAGATCAAGATAAGAGGGAAACAGCCAAAAATAGTCACAGAATAGTAGCACATTCTGCAAATGAATACAAACATTTATATTATTTACTTCCTACTTGAAGGTATTTCATATTTTGCTGCCTACATTTCAGCCAGCTAAAGAGCAGAAAAAAGTTCTTTTCATGTAATGCTCTCTACACATACACTGGGAAAATTCATTAAAAAATACTGTTGAAAAATTTGCTAGTAACTTCCCAGCACTCACTGATCTTATGCTTTAAAAGTAAAATGTGGTTTTAAAATATCTATTATATTTTCCTTCATATCTAAAAAGTCAACAAAAGGAACTCTACCAGCAGACCATGTTGTATTTCCTAACAATTATATACCAGGGTTCACAAGAGGTTCATTCTAAAGAATATTTTAGCATATGTATACCCACATGTATACCTTTTTTTCTAGATCCATCTGTTTTGATTTGATATATATATGCTTCAAAATAACACTTATTTTATGAAACAGATACACTAAGTGAAATAGAGTCCACAATACTTGCTTTAAACAACACCGAGGGATTTTTAGAACCTATTTTATTAGTTGAATATACTCATAAATTTGGCATGGAAATTGCAGAATCTTTTCTGAGGTTGGAAATTGCATTAAGCTTCTAATCAATAATTGTAAAGTTAAGATATAAAGCAAAATTTTTAATAATATTGCTGTGAATATTTAACTTTGATATTATTGAAGACATTCATTACAGTCTTTTAGTCATTGAATGCCATAATGCTAAGCAGATAGATATCTAAACCATTCTCAAGTAACCAGATTTAAACCTCCTTGCAGAATTGCTTCATTTCACAGTTCATCTAGCCATGTAGGATACACTTTTCTAAGACAAGCCTATAAACATATAGGATCATCCTAGATTCACAAAAGCCTTGAACTTGGGTAAAAATCAAATATATGATTTTCAGAGTCTATTTGCCTTAAGCAGCGTTATACCATTATGTTATAAAGCCATAATTGTTTTAGGAATAGTGTGTGTCTATTCTGTACATACACTTCCAGGGAAGATTTATTTATAAACATGACTACAGGACTACATTATGGAAACATACCAATGGCCATTTGTATCAAATGTTCAGAACAAGGAATAGATAATTCAGAATTACCATCCCGAACACCTTTGCCCTAATAAACTGGATAAACAATTTTGAATTGGATATGCTATTTTTTTTCATAGGCTAGACCACCTGTAAAGGATATTCAAAAGCAGTTAAATCGGTTTTCAAAACCCTGTGAAATCATCCAGCCATTACTGAGACCGGAGAAGCTTGTAAATGAGCAGATCTGGTCACTTTAGCAGCCAGCAGAAATATGAATTACACCATGTCTAAGAAATGTAAAATCTTCATCTTTAAATTTTCTGTTGCAAAGTCCCTTATACCTACTTAAGAGTCACTGCAAAGTGTTGCCACTTCCTGTGAATAGGAACAAAAAGTGCTCGACTCCCTTAAAAATCAGGTCACATTATGCAACCTTTCCTGCTGCTTGATCAGACTCAAAAGACTCTTATTGACATCCCTGGAACTGTACAAAAGATTAACTGACCTATGGTGTTTAGTGAGCCTTGATTTAAGTAGGGAAAATCTAGTCCAAATTTAGGATTCTGGGACAGAATTATATTGTATGAGAGGAGAGTAACTAAAAGTCCATTTATTAAATAACTAACATGTTCTGGGCCAAATTCTGGATCAAGATTATTGCACAAGTATACACTAGATATAAATGTTATTACTTTAGCCAATGAGTTTTAATCTCTAAGTGTGTTTTTAAACTTCATATAAAATACGTATACAAATATGTGCAATATATACACAAATGCTTAACGCACTTGTGGTTTGATTAGTTACAAAATAATCTGAGATACAAAATACTGGCTGCTTATTTTTCCTTTAAAAATTTAAATACCCTAAATTAATGCAGAAATAGAAAAGCATAAGCAGGAATAAATACTGAGACTTCAGATTACATTGCAAATCCGCATTCCAACTTGTCGTGAACATTTCCTGACTCTTTAATACAAGGTGAGCAATTAATCCTTCAACATTTACATTCCTTAATGGATGTAAACTTTTCTGTTTACTGCTCTTTATCCAGTTATAAAATCCCCTGTGAGAAGACTGCCTGTCTTTGAGGTTATTTCAGCAACAGAACATGCAAAAATGTCAGGGAAAACTGATCTACTGGCAGTCAGAGTTTCAACACGCCAAGTCTGAGAGAAGAAAAGCTTTAATAACAAAGCAGTAGTAAAATCAACTACGTCATATGTACTGTTTGCTTCATCCAAATACCACATCGTTGATAAAACAAGGAAGGATTAATGTTAACTTCTTTGTGTCCTGTCCTCTCAGAATAACAGTAAAATGGTCTATGGTCCTCAGCATGGCTACACTGCCAAATGCATGTTCAAGCACAAACAGCAGCTGTGGAAAATGCATTCATTATTCTTGGGTTACTCCATCACGATCTGTCATGTTAAAACACTTTAGGATAATGACCTCAGTTACAGTGAAGCAGCAACATCTCTGCCTAAACCAGTTTTAAAAAAAAAAAACAAAAACAAAACAACAACAATTAAAACAAAACAAACCCAACAAAATTAGTGCACTCAGTTGGGTGCAGTTGTCCTTGTACCAAATCCCTGTGTGAACTCAGAATGTGGTCCTATTCTTCTTACCTCTACAGAAAGATAGGAAATACTTCTTTCATTTTAGGTTCACTACAATAACACAGACATAAAAACACTGCCTTCTGTGATTTCAAACATAAATAAATACTCTGTTAGTTCAATTCTCAATGCTTTCATCTGTGAGATGCTCTAATATGGAAATCAAATAGGAAGTATTCGTGAGCCATGTTAGCAAGTTACCTAGCTTGAAGCATGGTAGTGTTCTACTAAAACCAGGTGATACCTGGTTACAATATAGTTTTTTTCACTGATTCAAGGTCTTAATGTTTTATACATAAAATGCGTGTACAACAAACAATGACTTGATTTACAGGAAACCCATTTCTATTATGATTCCATATAAAAAAAGAAAACTTGTCTAAATACAAAACACACTTAAAATACATTCTAAAATGTCAAATTACTATATAAAGTTTTCATTGTGAGGATTTTGACTTTTAGGATGACAAATTTAACTAACAGTCCTGCAGGTTTTTATAAGAACAAAGTCTAATTAAGTGATAAGGTAACGGATATATGTCACAGAATCACAGAATCACAGAATCATTAAGGTTGGAAAAGACCTGTAAGATCATCAAGACCAACCATCAGCCAACACCACCATGCCCACTAAACCATGTCCTGCAATGCCTCGTCCACACGTTCCTTGAACACCTCCAGGGATGGTGACTCCACCACTTCCCTGGGCAGTTTATTCCATTGTCTCACCACTCTCTCAGTAAAGAATTTTTTCCTAATATCCAGCCTAAACCTCCCCTGGTGCAACTTGAGGCCATTTCCTCTTGTCCTGTCAGTGAAAAATACACAATGTTCTCCAGTTTCGCTGAAATATATTCATAAATGCATTGAGTTACTTTTCAAAACATTCTAAGTGTAACCTTCCATTGTGTTATAGATCATTAATTAGAAAGAGGAAGCAAAGGGGAAAAAAACGTGGGTGGGTATAGAGCCAAGACAGTTTATGACCACTTCAGGAAAAAAAAAAAAAAAGTACTTGAATCTAGAAGCGGCATTCCAGTTTATCTGTAGCTACATTTTTCTTACCAATCATCTTCCTACTAAGCATAAAGAATCCTATTAAAATTATTCAATTCAAAATAGAAGTTTTCCTAAGAATCAAACACATTTTTATTTATTTTTATTGTCTTAAATTACAATAAGAAACTGCTGATAAATCATTAGATTATATGATACTACTTTTCCATATCTGTTTCATGGCAGGATCAATGATTTCATGTGTTCACCATAACTGAAGGGATGATGGACAATTCTTTAGCCAGTAATTTCTGCATCATCTGTCACATCTCAAATGATGCACAATTTCATCATCAAATTACACATTTTTGGCTTTGCTAGAGCTTTCTAACCTAGGTCTGGAAATTTCTGTCTCTCAATTTTAAATTTGCTGAAACACTGTTAATATCGATTAGGTATATGAACCAGTCTGTAGGATTTAATGAAACCAGTGCTAAAGACCTTTGGCCTTCATGTGTGGTGTTCTTACACAACAACTCTGGAACTCTATTCTTTAATAGCTTCATATATGCATGAAAGAATGCCTAATTCTACCTGATTATCCCTTTTAGGACATCATTCTTCCACAGTGACAATATCCCCACAAGGAGCTCTTTAGCAACAGTTAGTATGTTAATAATTTACCATTCTACTTGACCTGAGGTACCTTTCAAATATTCCCTTAGAGACTAAGAAAAGACATTTCTGAACTATTAGAGTTATCAAAAATGAGCATTACAGTTTAGATTTCTATCATATCCAGAGACAGTGTAATTTATGGTTTCCTGGTAACGACAAATTACCATTCCTGTTCTAGAATTGTAAGAATTAAAGATTATTTGTGCAAACACTGAAGAAAAAGTTATTGTAACCAGATTGCAAAAAGAAAGCAGCAATATTTTTTATCAGAAAACAGGCACCTCATTCATATCGACAGATCCTTCAGAATGCTGACTCAAAACCAAGCTCACAGAATTTCACTTAATAAAGGAAATGTTATTACTTTGCTATGGATGTAAAAAAAAAAAAAAAAAAACCAAAAAAAAACCTAACATACAAAACAAAAAAGAACTGAAACCACAGATTCCAAGCTTACCCAAATTTGAAAGCCAAAAGTTTCAAAATTTCAAAATCCAAATATAAGGCCATTAAACAAAAACTACACAGTTACTACACAGACTTTCTTTTATAAAAACTGGTTTTATACACAGGCAAAAAAATGTTATTTATTGGCCTTTTGACCAGATCTAAAAAGGATGTATTGTGCACACTAATACGTGCACAGTAATGGGGCGGGAGCGGGGAGGGGGGGCAGCGGACAATATGTATCTACTATTTCCATAAGTAAAAAAAGCACCTGGAAATTTTTTTTTTTAATCTGTTGTTTCATATGGAATCTATGATCTATCATGACTACTGATAAAATGCGATTACAATGCTTTGCAAAGTACATGCAGGAATTTTATATTAGTACTGTTAGAAATTAAACTTTTTTTTTTATTATTAAGCAGGATTAGGGTGGATTTAAGAGAGTTTAGGAAAGTAACACAAAAGTGAGATACCCAGTTCTGAAACATAACCTTTCCACTTTTAATCCAAGAAGATACATCTGTAAAAAGTAACATAAAATCCAATTGCAGCACATGATTTACCAGCATTCTTTTTAAAAATTTAAAAAAAATAAATCCTTTTTCAGCAGTTATCAGCATCCTAAAAAAATAACTGCTCATAATCATTCGTAGATTCCTGAGAACTACTGGCTGTCATTCAGGTATGGTACTCACTTAAATCAGTGGTCTTTTTAAATTAATGTTTTATTTTAACATTACTGCAGTTCCTCTCTTATGTATTGTCTGGTCATTGCTACCATTTATCTGTTTTTTGGAGTAGTATTCAGTCAAACAAGCATGCTTATGGGAAATCCATTTCAAGAACAGCTAAATCAGGCAGATAATACAAGATTCTCGAGCAGGGCTTCTTGAGATTTGTAATGAATCATTTTATAATTGTGTCATTAACTTCATATACAGCTGCACTTGTCAATCTTCTTTTTATTTTGTTTAAAGGAAATATTTCTAGAAAACTGGCACATGAAGAATCTTGGCATATGGATGAAAACTCTTTGCACATGTAATGCTTGAGGTACACAAGCACGGTGTCCTGGATAAGGCATCAACATCTTCATTACTTTTCCCGTGAAGATACTGAAAGATTAAACCATACTGCTTTATTTTGTGGAACCAGTGAACCAATTGTCCTTCTGGGCTTTGGACTCTCAACAGTCACTGGGCAGCTGTAAGATCATTTTGAATAATAAACTTTCTCCCACAGAGGTAATGATGAAAGTGATCTATTGATCTCACAATGGCCAATAGTTCTTTTCTTGTGACATAGTAATGTTTCTCAGCAACAGAGTTTGATTATAGCATGAAACTATGCTCTCTAGTTTCTGTGCTCTTAAAAGTACTTTTCCAGTTTCTAGATCACTAATATCAGTGTCCAGAAGGAAAGAATTTTTCTTTTATAAATAAGATAAAATTACGCTTACTTCCAAGTTTCCAAGAAACTGTTTCACATTTTTACCCTGGCTGAACACATTCTTCTTTTGAGAGAAGTAATACAAGAAACTGACAAGTTGGATACAAGCTTGTGTAATTAGAAATACCATCATCCACATCTCTTCATTTCAATAGGCCATAAGCTCCACTGCTGGCACAAACCTCAGATAAGCAAAATTGTCCAGACTCTGTTTAGTATTTTACCTGGAGATCGCCAATGATAACGTCAGGTTTTTAAAGCAACTCTTTATTCTACATAAACGCTGAAATAACATTCTATAAAAGTTGTGATGTCTTCCTAGAGATGCTATATTTCAAAAAAGAAGATATATTGGCCACTACACTCACCAGTATTCTCATTGATATCTTTCTGCAAAAAGACAAATGAGCTATGTTTCCATGACCTTACTCCAGAACTACATTTCCACAATGTTTTCAGCTGCAGGGCTGAGTGCCCATCTTTGGCTGAGTACTGCTTTACAGAGCATTTATTTTTCCTTGTTCCACTTCTATTCTATATTCTTCCTTACCATATACCATTTAAAATTTACATCATATTTAACTTTTATTTTAAAATTCTCTTTTCCTCTACAGTATCTAAAGGTTTCCCGTTATTTCATCCACATATGAAGACTGTATTATTTGTTTCTTAACCTTCATTATCTTAATCTCCAGTAACAGCACAATAGCTCACTGACATCACTTTCTATATTCTCTGACCATGCATGTTATAGAGAACATCACAGAAGAATGGCCATAAAGTAGCATGAAAAAGAACCATTTTTCCAACACACACCACCCTGTATCCAACATAGTCCAATAGTCAAAATTTAAGGGAAAGAAAAAGAAAACAAGGGAAACATGGGAGAAATCAGAGTGAGAATTATTACGCTTTCCACAATTACTTACTTAGGGACTCACCGAGCCAGAAGTAGAAATAGTGTCCAGTGGAGACCTTTCTTCCTTAAATCTATGTATTTGCTGAGGAGGTGGAAACCAGAACATTCCCTGGCAATGAATTACATAATTTTCTTCTTTATTGTTTTAAACAACCTACCTGAAAACATACCAATTCCAATACTCTCTTATTAAAAAAAAGATTTCATTAGTCTACTTTCTCTGTTTTTCATTATTTTCCAGATTTCTAGAAATATTACCTTCAAATAAGAATATAGTTATAGCTTTATTAGTTCTTTTACTAATAATGCAATGCATAAAAAGAGGGTGATGCTTAAACTACCTCTAAAAGAGTTCTACCAACTGTCATTTGCATTTTAAAATTCTTAATAAAATTTCTTGTTATGAAAGACAGGATTACACCTACACTAATTCTGATAAAGTAAAAGCTAAAACACATGTCTTGAGTCATGTAAGCCCAGTTCAGGGAAAAAGTTATAGTTATGCCTGAAGCCCAGTACTTCAGGTATTTGCAGCACATTAAATTAAGACTTTTTTTTAAATGGAACTTAAGTCCATTTGGAAAGTTTTGTCTTACTTGCTTACTGTTTGTATTACTGACCACAGTGTTTGCATAAGACCCAAAAAAAAGTAAAATATTTGTTTAGTACTGAAAGAAATATCATTTTTTTTAAAAGATCATATATACTGCAAGCAAGATAATGCAACTAAAAAAAATAGGCTAGCACTTTTTATATATGTTTTTTAAATATTAATTCTAATTGTAAACTAACCTTTGTGTTCAAAAACTCTTGCCTGTGATGTAAGTCAACCTAAATTAGTTTCTTCTTAAAAATCTGAAGTGCTGTTGAAAGGCAACTAATTTCCAAATAATATCCAAAATTTAATTAAAAGAACTATTTATAAAACATGAGCTAAAGATATTTTAAAAAGCAAAAGCACTGTAATCCTCTGTGCTTCCAGCTCACTATCACTGCAAATATAAAGTATTGTACTTAGGATAGTGTGTTTCAGTACTTATAAGGCATCTGAAAATCTCAGTATACTCATGTCCTTTGCCAGCCCTGGTAGAAAATCCTTTTGTATAACAGCACAATAATCTTCACCAAATGCAAAATATTTCATTAACACCTAGACTAAACCCTTCCATTTTTCCTCTCAATTTGTCTAGCACAAACAGCTCAACTATCTTTAGGATGACACCAAAGCCAATATTTTCTGGCTTTCAGTGGTTTTATTTTCTGCTAAAAGTGGACAAAATAAACTTCCATGGATTACTTCAGCTTCAGAGTTAAATGAACTCTAAAACATAAGCTAATATTTAGTCACTTCCTTCAGCTTATTATTTTTAAAAATTATGGTTTAACAGGACAATTCATGGATGTAAAATCCCTTCTGGCTTTCCACCTATTAACCATATTTGTGAAGTTATCCATGTAGGTAAGCTTTTGTGGAAATTGTGCCTAATCAGACATGGAAGTAATGAAGACTCTTCTGTCTCCTGAGGAGTTGCCCTAATTGCTCAGCAAAGAACCATACGCTCATCCTCAGCATATCACGGCTCCTTACAATGGAGGCCCAGAAAATCTACCTAAAGGTTTGTTGCAGTGCTGTAGTTTTAGGCTATCCAGCTAAGAAGAAATTAAACTGTAGCAGAAATCGACTTCAATATGATCTACTGATTTACCGTACTGCTAGTGACACCCAGTAATATTGGCATAATTACCTCCTCTTAAAACGGTAGCAAAATTAAGTTGCTCTGGGTCTTCAACAGAGGCAGATCCACTCTCTAAATGAATATTTCCTTTACACTAAGAATATTGCTTCATGACAAATTGAGCTGACATGTTAACAAGTACCATTTCCACAAACTTAGCAGTTGGGGGAGGAGAGCGGGTGTGGAATGCATAAGAGTACATATATATCCATAGCTTCATTCACATAATTTAGTTTTTCTTTCTTAGGGTAGCAATTCTTTTTTTTTCTTTACGAATGTGCTTGACTTTGTGTGTTTTTTGCTGAATTTCATAGCTTCTTTCTTAAAATTTTTTTGTTTTCACGACCACTTTGAAAATATTCATGAAGATCACACCAAGTGAGAACAGATTCTGCCACCTTCACAGCTCTTTGCTATCCCATGCTCACACTACTTGTCAGGAAGCAGATGGATAGTCCTTACGAGTCCTTCTGTCAAAGACCACTGATGCACCCTCAGGCAATTCTCCTAGTTTATGTTAAAGACAACTCCAGCAAAGGAGACTTACTCCCACTTTTTTTTTTTTTTTTTTTTTTTTTTGCTTTTGGACCACCACTGCAGGAAAATATATGTGCACACATTCACACAGGCCTGTACTTGTAAGATGATTGCCACTTAGTTTCTTTCTTCAAGTCACAAACATACTGTGACACTCTCAAATGGCTGCCAAAAAAATAAGATAAGTAATAAAAGGACTTATCATCAGAAGTCCAATATGTTGTTAATATGGATAAGTGAAAATATTGCTGTTTGCTGCTGTAAGTATATAGCCAGAGTGACGTAGATGACAAAGAGCTTTTAATTTTCTGTCATTATAAACATCAGATGGTTTCTGATTAATAAGAAAACAGTAAATAGTGCAACCCCAAGCAGAAAGGATTTTTTTGAAATGGTCTGTGGTAACAGGGGAAAAAAAAGGCTTCCAAAAACATGTCTTGCAACTTCCTTACAAACTAGAAGAAACAGTCAGGAGAGTAAAGGAAATCAATGTGAACAAAGCTCTTGTGCCCACAAGACAGTTAGACACAACATTTTTATCCAACTCAAGCATTTTCCCATGAATGAAAAGAGTGGGAAATGTTCTGAAAAGCAACCCACACTGTTTACATGAGAATATGGTATAGTCTTACCTTAAGCTCCAACAAATGCAGTGTTTAATGAACATTAATGATCACAGAATGATACAAATGCATAGCTAGATTTGAAATCTCCAATGTCTAAACACAAAAGGTCACAAATGGGTAACACTGAAGATGTGACTAGCTAATGTTGACTTGATCTTTAAATGTGATTTTTCATTGTTTAGGTAGGTTTGAAAAGACATTAGGAAATCTGATTTAATGCATTTCTGGACACATTTTTCTTAGCCGTATCACAGTCACACAGTAAGTTTCTGCAGGCATATTGAATGTCGTGAATGATAGAGTCTGCCGAGATCTGAAGAGATAAGCCTTAATAACAGTCATATTTTATAGTCTTTCCTTCTCAAGGACATCCAAACAAATACATATAGTGGTGCTGAAAGGAAGTAACATGTATCTTTCACAAATTTCCATTTTCTTCTCTCAGCTGCTTACAGATAAGGCATGCACAGGGCTTACCACTTCCCCTGAACTGACCCCGTGTATGTTTCCTTCAAGGCTAAGAAAAGATCAAATGTGGGCAGAAATAGATTATTTAACTATGTTTCTGTGCTTTATGTAAACATTATACTTAATATCCAATAACAAGCAAAGGGATTTAACTGAGCAAATTCTTAGCTTACAAAAACAAAGCTATACTTCCTTTATGGTATTATTGGATCATTTTGCCAAGTACCATCTTTATGTTTGGTTTAAACCTAACAGAAACAAAAATCTTTCTTTTTGCACAGTTGTATATGGCCTTTGTAGATAAATGGTGGGGGTTTTTTTCATTAACCCCTCTCAATTCCTTTCTGTGTTTTTTGTTCATCACTGATGGCCTTTAATATGTCTGCATTATTGTTATTATTCTCAAACCACTTCCATGCTGCCTATCAATTTTTTTTCAAAAAAACTGAAGAGAATAGTATAGTCAGGGATATCTGGGGGCATGTCTAAGTAGTTCAGTGTCTAAAATAGACCAGCAACTCAAGGTATGAAGGCAAACACCAAAAAACTTTTAGCCAAACACTGGTCTGAAAACAGACTGACTCAAAAGCATGGTTCTTACAAATTAGCAAGGCACACTCCCTCAGTACTTAATATATATTCTTTTAAAAGGAAGAATTCTGCATTTGTCATCAAATTAGCTATGACCAGACACTGGCCTTACGTTTCCATTTTGCACAGTAATCTTTTCAAATACCAGCTTCAGGGAGTGAAATATCAAAAGTTCATTGTTATGTGGACTAGAAAGAACCATATATGGGTGCCATATAACACCAGAAAGACTAGATTTTTCTAAGGATGAATATATAAATATCTTTTTAAATTCATTATTATTAACTGGAAAAGGTAGCTGGTTTAGGGTTCTCTTTCAGTTTGAATGAAAAAATTATCTATACAAGTACAGGAATTTTTTGCAAGTATAGAAAGTCAAAAACTGTAAACGTTGTTGAACAGTAAAAATCAGATAAGCAATAATGTCACAAATTAGATTCCCTAAGGTTGAGTCCTGATACTCATCCTTGTTAAGTGGCACAAAACGAAGCAAGAATAATGAATTTTAATATAATACTTGAATGCATGCTGATAATTTCTTAAAGGTTCTGTATTAATTTTATGAACAACTTTCAGTTATTGAAATCCGTAGAATGTGTATAGCAAGGTGAACATACATGTTTCCAGTTAAAAAACACAAAACCAAAAATTGCTATGATGCAGCATTTTAAAAGAAAAATTAATTCCCCTGATTTAGAAGACTCTGAATGATTTTAATTTCCCTAATGTACCTTTTTACCTAATTCCTTAATGAATAAGTAACATGGAATTTCTTTTAAAGATTTCCTGCCTTGTACGATGAATGTTGCTGAATAATAATGAGGTTATTGCTTTAGAAAATACTTTTCTCCTACAGAATATGTAATCTTCACATTCCTTTTTTTGTTCACCTGTATGTCTACATAGTACAATGCTTCTGATCATGTTGCAGTGTTTGATCAGTGAAATAAGTTGTATTGCTACTACTGGACTGCAGCATCTGTAATCAATGGGTATACCCTTTCCAGCTTAAAAAAAACCACTAACTGAAATTATTCTCTATCATGTTCAATTTGTTTTAGAGCACATTGCTAAATATTGTTAATAACAATAAGTGAATGATACATTTAAGTGTAAAAAAGTGTAGTGCAATTTTAAAAGATATTTGGGGGGAAAAAAATCAAGGAGAGACAGATTCTGGAATGAGATCCTTAACTAATGTAAACCAGCATAGATCACTTGACTTGAAAAGCACTATGTCATTCAACGTAGCTACGGACCTAATCATACATCTTTGGAAGAATACTCTATCACCAACTCATCTACGCAATGACTATACTTAGGATAAACAGACAAATTTCCATGGACTTTAACATAATTACTTAGTTTTGGCATTAGAATGATCTAAAACATTCTTTTTCTAAACAGTGTCCTACAATGTACAACTCTGATTCTTATTTCATTTTGTACTAACATAAGCCACTGACCTGAATGGAAAGTTAGAAAGCATACTATGAGTTATCTTATTTCAATATTTGATCCATAAATTGTTGTTGTGAATAACTACATATAAGAAACTTTACCAAGTACACACGGATTTCATATCACATGTGTAAAAACAAAAAAACAACAAAACAAAACCAAAACACACTCGCCTAAATCAACTTAGCACTAAACTATCAAGGAAAGTATTTATCTGACAGTTGTATTTCTGTGATAGTTGGTATTGGCTGATGATTGAGCACTGACTCTGAAAATATAGGTAGGAATAGAAGATTTGATTGGTCTCCAAGTTAAATAACTACTTTCTTCAAGGGTTTACAATGTGAACTGTTGAGGCAGGACTTTAATTACTTTCTTACATGTTAAAAAAAAAAGGTAAAAGTCATAAATTTGACCATGGTGAGTGACGAGACTCAGATTTTCTTGTAAATGTTTCATGTTTATGAGTGTAATTATTTTTATTATGGACTGTTCAGTAAGTCATGTCCTAATTGTAAAACTTATAAATAACAGCATAAATATGAACTAATTGATACAGCTGATGTATGTTTAGTTCACGAGCTAATAGAAATAGCTGGTATATATTTAGCTCCTGGAGAAGAACAAAAGCCCAAATGGATGGCAGGTTCAATTATAAAGTAATCCTTAATAAAATTACCCAGATTGTTACCTACCAAGTGTGTATATGCACATAAATGAGCATTTTAATAAAAGTGTTTGAAATTCAGTATCAGTTACCTTATGACAAAAACCACTTTAAAGTAATAGCTGGTTTTGTATTCAGAGAGATGTGACACTTAATTTGAAATATTTTACTGGAGATACAGAAAGAGCTAATTGGGAAGATGGCATGCTCTTCCAAAGCTGAAGTAGTTCTGCATCTTTTGAAGCAAGCTTGATAAACTTTACTCAATAAACTTCCACAGAGTAAGTAATCAGTTAAATACATATGTTCACAAACAAGTCCTTATTTACAGAACTGATTATGATTACCTATTGTGAAAACAAGCACCACTCATTTGCTGGTGAGTTTTTAGCAGAATGAGTGAGCAGTTTCTGTTTCAGCATTTTTTGTGTTTTAACATCAGGAAGAAGCTGTTGAGCCATTAATATACTTATCTTTCCCTTTTAAATTCCTACCTGAGATTTTGAGTTCAGTATGTGGTAATAAAACTCAAAACCTGTAAAGAAAACAAAAATCCCTACTCAATCCACTTCCACTTCCTCCATATTGCTGATGCCATGAAAGGCACGGTTCATCTAGCCTAACTTTTGCCACGTAAGAGTTATCCAGTCTAAGCCAACTTTGTCTAATCCTTCTGCCTCCTTCAGTTGCCAAATACTGAAGAGGAGGCCTGACTTGGCTTGGATTGGAAGTTTAGTTTTCAGACTGAGATGAGGCCTTTCAAATTTTTTAATTTTTCATGCAGTTTCCCAGAAAGTTAGAAAAGCAAAGACTTTCCAAAAAGGACCAGAAAAGTAACATTCAAACATACATTCATTCTTCTTTTGGATAGGTAAGTAATCATTCTTCACAGAAAGGGTTGTCAGACATTGAAACAGGCTGCCCAGGGAGGTGGTTGAATCACCATCCCTGGAGGCATTTCAAAGACGTGTGGATGAGGCACTTACTTAGGAACATGGTTTAGTGGTGGACTTAGCAGTGTTAGGTTTACGGTTGGACTTGATCTTAAAGGTCTTTTCCAACCTAAACAATGATTTAGGTTGGAATCTATGATTCTATGATTTTCCATTTCATCTGTTAAAAAAATAAGGAAAAAGAGGAGGTGAGGGAAGGGGTCAAATGATTCAAGGTGCAAAAGTTAAAAAAAAAAAACCAGCATTGTTCTTTCAAAATTATTTTGCCCACCCATAAAATAATATTACTTTTTCCATTCATCTGTAAAAGTACAGCACGGATGATTTAGTACTTTAAGACTTAGCTACACAAGTTGAAATCAGATCGAGTGTTTATATAATTAGGAAACATCAGAGACACCCAGTAAAATATTAAAATAGAAGAAAAGAAGAGAAAAAAGCCATCATACATTGAATTAAAAAACTCATCAAGTCTCCTGAACAACAGTTCCTGACAGCATAGTAAGTAAGCTCTCCCTGGACTGTTCTTCTGTCAGAGGGTTACCGAGTCTAATACAAGAACTAGTGACTCTAACAATCAGGGGTTTTTTTTCATGCTGAAATGTTGACAGACATTTTCAACATAAATCCAGATAACCATTTCATTGAAAAATAAGTTTTTAAAGAGTTTATGTGTGGAAATAAAAATAAAATAAAATAAAATAAAATAAAATAAAATAAAATAAAATAAAATAAAATAAAATAAACGTTCAGCTAATGTGGATTAATGTATTTCCCCAAATATAAAGATGAAATTCTGTAGGAGTCATAAATGAGTTAACCTTCTGATGCGTTGATAACGAAACATTGTTATCTAAGGACAAACATTGTTATCTAAGGACAAACATTGTTATCTAAGGACTACAGTGTAGCTGTGCTTTTAACTACCCCTACTGTAGACAACAGTCACAATACTAGCAAAGAACCTGTTTTTATACACCCCAGGCAGAAGCACCTAGAAATGGAAACACTTTAAAAATGTATCATCTAAGAATGTGTTTTTCATTTGAAAGATACATCAAGCAAAGCTACCAAACACATTCCTAGGTGAGTTACTCTACTTTGGTAGCATTTTGGAAAGACTACACAAGAGTAATATTCAAGGAAATCTGAATCCAGGCTGATCCAAATAATTTGCAAATTTTAAGCCAAGTGTGTCTTTGCAGGAAATGTAAAAAAGGCAGTCTTGAGCACCACACCCATAGGTCACTTCTAATTTTCGCCCAAAGCAAAAAAGGCTTTGTGGTTTTAGTTTGTTAGGAGTTACCTTTTAATGAAATTAAGAATACATTTTTTGAACTTCTATTTACTGTTTTACAGAGTATTACAATACCATCTAGTGTATCCAGAGCTGGCTGAGCTCCAGTAATTGGAATAATAATCATTACATGTTTGTTCTGTACTCTTTGCATTACTGAAAGCTTTGGCTGTTTAAATTGAAGGCACTATATAAACTTAAAACTATTATTACTGTACAATAAAGAAGCCAAAAGACTCGGGGGGGGGGGGGAGGGGGTAGGTAAAGCACAAATTTATAAGTATTAATATGATAGTGGTCTTTGATTCTCCATATTCCAATTTCGATGTGACAGCATAATGGCATTATGTTATCATATTGTTTAATCTAATCTTCCAACATACATTACAGCATTACATTATAAAAAGCTTATTCGAGAAACATTAATTTGCCTTGCAGATTGAGGAGTATGGAAATAAGGCACCTTCTAGCTTCTCTTTTGCATTATTGACAGAACTTCTAGTAATTGTTCCTCTGGAAGAGATTAAAGAGGATGAAGGTTAACACTCAGAAACAGACAAGGTAAATATATTAAGTAGGGGACAAAGACCTGCTATTATTTGCAATATACTGACTGGGATATTTTTTTTCTAAATCGAGGGGATTTTCTCTTGTATAAAATTTTAAAAAAAATCTCTAATATTTGAGTTTAGAAAAATCTCTTTTTCTCTGGTTTCTTATCTCCGGTGACAGAAATAATTTCATTCAGCGACCACATTTAAACGGGAGGTATTACTTGAACTTTGCATCACTTCAAAAGACAAGTAGGAGTCAGTAAGAAGCAAGTTATACTTCTCAGCATCCAGTCTATCGGACAATAGTGTGAAAATCTTTTTACAAGGCTGTTGGTATTCCAAACACCGGGTGAAAGGATCTGAGGGTATTCCAGAAAGCCCACACGGATGAAAGCTTTCTTAACCTACATTAAATCTTGATAATGCAATAATGAGTCTTTTAAAAGGATAATTCTAATTCCCCTATCTAGTGCAATAAAGACTGTATACAGCTAATCTGCTTTGCCCTTTCAATTAAACTTGTCCAGGACGTTCTATGTAGTCAGCACCCTGAATGAGTCATTAAAATTCTCGTTCTGTAAGAGTTGTGTGCAGCGCACCGTTGTTTCTAAATTCCATTAAATCCAAATGGTCTTTATCACCCCATGACCACTGTGACTTCAATCAGCCAGTTTAATTACCTTACAAAATTGTCAGCAGAAGCAGCAAAGAAAAACAGGAAGGGCTGTGACGTTATCAAATTGAAATCTTCCTCTGTGCTGTTTAATCTAGACTAGTCAATAACAATGCTTCTCACCTCCTTGCTGCCTTCCCGAGGCTCTTAACCTTACTCTTCCTGCAAAGATTTCTGTTGTTGTTTATAAGACTGATTTTGAACTCCTCTCCGTGAGGATGTTAACACATACTGAAAGCTTCTTGTCCTTGGCAGTAAAATTTTCATTGGCTCTAAATGCTGCAACTACCAAGCCACGGGCCTCTGAGGGTGTTTATTTTGCAGATTTTCATCGCACTCTTGATCTGAAGGCAGACTGCCTTCCCCACTAAAACCATATACGTACATTTTCTCATTTCTCTCCTAAATACAGTCAGAAAGGTTACTTCATTCCGCTAAAAGAGGGTCAGTGCAAAATCCAAAGGAAAGGAAGTGCACATCCAGGAGAGCTAATGCAGGTCCAGTCTAGGAAAACTCTACATGATTACCCAGCAGGTATTTTTCACTTGAACTCTTGTCTCATACCCTTTTGCACAGAGTTAGCTCTCACTGCTGTTCCACGACTTGGCTGGTTTTAAATGCTACTATGTCAAAATGGTCACCTGGACCTCAGAAACGTGTGCTTCAACACCCAACTGCACAACTGTGCAACTGCACAAGCAGTGGACGCAATGAGATGGCCTCCTCTCTGGTTTTCATGCTCTAACTCGTAAAAACCATTCTATGGAGATAAACTCAGTCTGTTCGAGCCAAAGGAGCTCAGTTAAGATGTCGGATGAAACCCGTGCTAAATCTTCACGGAAGAAGTCTCCGGTATATAGTAATTCCCCTCTCCGTGTTCCCACAAAAGAGTTCAGAAATGAGGCTGCTTTTTCTTCAGTCCCAAAGATGACATGTTCATAAACAGCTTTGTTTTGCAGTTGTTAATAACAATAATAATAGAAGGGTACGGGGAAAGTGCTAGCGCAAAAGTTTGATGTGGGGTTTTTTTTTAGGGAAAAACAGAAAAAGTCAGTAGTAGGAAACGTTTCTGGTAAGAGTTCAAAACTCTCCCTTCCTTCCTCGAAAAGTGTTCCCATCTCTCTCTTGGCTTTCTCTCCCTTTTAAACTGGAAGACCCCCCCTCCTTCCTCCTGTGGTTCATTGTAACCCACAACATTCAGCTCCCTTCCCCATCTGCTTGAAGTCAGGCAACTCCAAAGCAACAAAAAGTCGAGACTACAGACACGAGCCTCCACTTTTCTTTACTCTTCGTTTTTTAATGTGCTGAAGAAAACAAAATCTCTCACGAAGTGGGGAAACGCTTATCAGGCCAGTGGCCCCCTGCGGCGGCGGTCTTTAGTCTTTCACCACTCTTTCAATGAGTTACCTGAGAGGGAATGAGAAAACGCAACGTCCAAACCGCTTTCACCTTCCAGTCCCAGGTCCCTCTTCACACCTTTGCTGTAGGAAAGACGAATTGCTCACGGCAGCAGAGACAAGGCCCGAAAGGGGCAATTTAAATAAAGGAGGGTATTTTAGAGTGCTACAGATTTCAAAGAGCTGACATTCATGCCCCGTGTAGGAATAGGTAAGAAAAGAGGGATTTAAAACAGCCCGGGCTCTTACTGCCTCGGGCAAGGAGAAGGGGCGGCTTTCTGGACCTACAGGTGAGCAGTTACTGATGGTTAACAGCTCTTAATGGCTTATTGACTCAGCCTTACCGGGCGAAGTGCTGGGGTGCTCCCAGGGCGGTAAAGGCAAAAGCGAGGGAGCCTACGAAAAGGTGGTGGGGCGGAGGCTGAGGCCGGCCCCGGGCCGCCCGCCGTGACCGGCGGTCGGGGGCGGCTCGGCTGGGCTGTGGGTCTGCAGAGCTCCCTGGGGTTTCTGGGGAGCCGCTGCCCTGGGTCTGCTCTCACACAGGAGCGCTGAATCGGGAAGCTGCGAAATGTGATCCCCGATAACGGAACGGATCTGCCGGCGGTCACGTATTTCGGCTTTTGTAGGGTGCCAAGTGATAAGGAAAAGGTTTCCATCACACTTAGCACAGCGGAGAGACAAATGCTAGGCTGCTTGCTGCTTTTCTCCCGCGTCAAGCTGGGACTTCTCCTTTTAGCCCCAGCACGGGTTTAGGACTGTTCCCGGCTGAAAGCCTCGAGTACCGTGAGCACAAACCTCAGCCTCAGCGCTCCCTGGGCTCGCTTATGGGAAGCTATTCAGAAAGGGCAAGGGAGGGAGCTTGGCCGCATGCCCGGTGAAGCAAGGTGCCATTTAGGAAGGGCGCCTGGCGTGATGCCCAAATACCACCTTGCCCTACGCCAGCAGCAGCAGCAAGCGGGCGTCCAGATGCCTGAGTGAGTGCTGCTGGGGAGGGAATTATGCCATCGCACCAGCCTCTCCCCGTGTTTGCTCCATTAGGCGCAGGCAAAAATAACCCCCGCGTTTGACAGATAACCCAGGCGGTTCGACTTCGCTGTGTGGTTGCTAAAAGGTAGCTTGAGAGCGAGAAAGAGAGAGAGAAAGGACATGCAGGCTAGTCCCAACAATGAAAGAAGCCGTGGGAAGGACAATGCGAATCCATGGTGCTTAATTTGCACAGGAGGAATGAGGGGGCTGGAGCTCTGGCAGGCTTCAAGCTCTCCCCTGTTGCCATAGCGCTGCTGGCTGAGGAAGAAGAGCGGGGGCTGGCAGGCTGCCTTCTGGAGGGAATCTCCTCAGCTCTCCCTTCTCCACGGGAAGGACTCCACGGGAAGGCACTGCATCCCGTCCTCCCGGTCGCAAGGACAACCCGAAGGGACAGATAGCACAGGAACCCGGAGGGGGCGACGGGGAATTCCCCTCTCAGGAATAACGAAAGCGTTTCCACCGCTCACTCCCTGCTCCTTCCCTCCTCCCCGCCATGCCCTACACAGGGGCAGAGATGTCAGCCTCTGGGGAAGGAGCGGGAGTTCTCTCTCGGTCAGGGACAGAGTCATTCCACGCCTGGACTAGGCTAAATCCAGACTCTTAAAACAGAGATGTGCAACAGGCCCGGCTGAGCAGGGCAAAAGTCTTCCTCGCTCTCTCTTTACGTCTAACATTTTCTATACTAAAATAAATTAACCAACCGCTCCCTACCTACTTCTAAGGCTCAGAGATAGGTTGGCGACAGTTCTTTTGAAAGACAAGAAAAAGCATGCCGTGATTCAGAAGCGGACTCATACTTCTACAAACAATGGAGTGAGCACGACCTGTTAACCAGTTGTGGGACCAGGAGGCACTTGGGAAGGGAAGTTAGGCTAAAAAATGCATGCATGCGCGACCATGTCAGTGGGCGCCGGAGTCCTTCTGCACCACCCTTCAGTCTCGGGATTATCTATTATTCTAGTCATTATCAAAACGCTGCTCTCCAGGGCTATGGAGAGCACTGGACTAACAATTCAGAGAGAATCTAATCTAAAGGAGGAAAGCTCACCTATTGCTAATGGTGTGGCCGGGAAGATGCTTGTTTACATAGGTACCCTTGAAAGTAATTCAGACTCCTAGAGTCCGACCCTCGGCACCGGTTACAAATCCCGGTTCGTGGAAGGACAGACAGCCGGACAGTGCCAGATTACAGGCAGCCCTAGCACTAATTTCACGGCCATGATTATGGATCAGAATGAATGCAAAATAAACCCCACAATGATATACGGACCCGTTTATCCATGTCCAAAGAAACAAGCATTCCTGAAGACGGTTGCTAAGAGCAACGTGCCTTAAGCACCACCTTTAGACCAGATGGAAGCAGAAAATAAGTACTACTAGGAATTCAGCACGCGAGATCAGTAACAGCCTGGTGACTTTTTAATCATTACCCACCTTCCCCTCCACATAAAAGTGTGTGCGGGAGGGAATTTAAACAAAATTAGATGCAAGCCAAAGCACTGCTCCTAGGCGAAGACAAGAACTTTCAGTGCCCCACGGAAATGGATGTAGCGGCCGCTACGGCTTATCGTGGCCCGCGCGAATGCGGGAAATCCGCGCTTCCTCCCTCCAACCATGCTGTCGGTAGGCACAGACGATGCCGCTTGTCTGGGGAAGCAACATTCGGCCTGCCCCCTCCGCCGCTCCCCGCTCGCCCGCGGTGCTCTGCTCTCCGCCCGCGGTGCCCGGGCGGCCGGGAGGGCGCGGGCGCGGGGCTCCCGCTGTGGCTTGCCCCGGAGGACTGCCCCGGGCCGCACAGCCCCCCTCGGACCTGCGGTTAACTTTCGTCTCCGTCCTGCCCTTCCTTACTGCGAAACTTCTACAGGGGATGCAGCGGCTGAAATTTCTCCCTGGCTTTCTTGCTTATACACGCGTACACACGCGCGCGTACACAGGCAGAGCTGTTAAGGTTAGTTTCATGGTCCAGCTGGGATAGTCTTTAAACTGTAAAACCGCTCTACTCTCCTTGAAATTTCATTCTGATCTATGACTTTTCTCTCTTTTTTCTTTCTTTTTTTTTTTTTTTGGGGGGGGGATAGAACTTTGCTCGCATAGAAAAGCTGTGGTTTTGAAACATATCACAAAGGCTCTTTCGCTACCACCGCTCAAGCATAAATCATCTCTTCTCTAACCCTAAACGCCACTGAAGTAGCAAGCAAGTAGGCAGACGGTTCCGGGGAAATCAGCCCAACGGTCTCAAATCACAGCGTCGCACCCACACGGGATCGGCTCGCGCGGAGCAGGGACGGGCGCCCGAAACTTAACAACTAGTTCACAGATTTTTAACCGGTCAAGCACCGTATTATCCATGCTTTCCACTAGTATGGAAACAAAAAACGTACATTACGAGGAAGCCACGCAAGCTGCGCAGAGCCTTAGGCAAACGCGTTTGCCAGTCATTTTTCTCTCTATTGTTATTATAATGATTATCATCATCGTGCCGTTACTACGGCTACAATGAGCTGCAGCGACAGAAAAAAACACGCAGCAATTCATCCCTCCGGATGCAAAATAAAGAGGGACTTCGGTGCCTGACTCCGGTAGCACGTCCCAGCTCTCCCCCAGCACCCCCTTCTGAATCAATCCTATGCATATCGCATTCAAGCTTAAATTCACAATGAAAAAAGTGTCGGGAAATCTTACCAAATCTTAATACATGTGTGGTTCCTTGAGAATATCCAATCCACAGTAAGCAAAGAAGGAGTCTAATGGTGCATCTGAAGACTGAATTAGTTACAATAGGGGAAATAATCTTCATGATGTTTCTACGCACACACGCGCTGCCTTACTTCCCCCTTCTAAGCCGTCAGGTTTCCCGGTAGGGTGAGAATGAGGGTACGTAAGCTGATGGCCCTCAGAAACGATCACGGCATGGTCACAGAGAGAGGAGAGAGTCTATGCTTCCCAAACCCATTAGCAATCCCTGCATGTTCTTCATTCACTGCGCCAAGGAGCAACCTTCAACTGCAAGGAATGGTGGGACATCCATGTTAGTCGGGGGAGAATCCTTGAGAAATCCAAACACACACAATGTCCAGCCGAGTAAACCTGGGAGGCAAGAAAGGAGGAAAATCAATAGGTAATCCAGCTCGAGAAATCGCTGAGGTGTCGCCCCATAGCGAGAGTCAATGAGCACCAGCCGTTTTACTGGCGAAGCTTTTGCCGTACTCCCATTCTACTGCACTGCTGCACAGCTCCTGACGCGAAGCCAAGATTAAGTGAGAGAAATTGAGATAGCTCTTCTCTTCTTAAGGCTGCCTGCCAGACAGCCTTCCCAATTTCTATTATGCAACAGATCTGATCGCCTAGCGTCGTCGGAGGAAAAAAACAGCTCGGGTTTATTTACATGCTTCTAATTGTTATTAGTATTTCAGTTATTCTGAACAATAGCTATAAGGGTCTGTAGCGGGGGGGGGGGGGGGGGGGGGGCTGTAGGGGAAATGGGATTCAGTTGTGTAAAAATCAATTCATGCATTTTAATAGCTGGCTGCCTGGGTCGAAATCACTTAGCTCTAGGGTTGTGAAAGAGAAGGCTGAAAATAAAGTTATGCAGGTTATCAGAGTAATGTTTAGGCTAAAAATAAAAATCATGTTATTTACATTCACTAGCTGTTGCTCATGTTAATGCACGAAATAGGGTAAATGCGATGGCTTGTATACTGACTGTCCTTAGAAACTTGCTCTGGACCCAGTGATTAAGAAGCATCAGACTGCTTTTGCAAGGAAAACAGGAATTGGCAGCACTAGAACAACCTTGTTGAATGCACAGACCAGTTTCACTCAACTTGCTTAAAATCGCAATGTTGCCTAAAAGACAGTAGCTTGGGATTTACTAGTTTATGTTTTGCACTTTATTCTGCCACTCTCTTATTTTGCGCTCTGCTTTCCTTTCACTCTACTATTATGGAAATATTGCTGTTCCTCCCTGTACTGAGAGATCTACGTAGTTTGTCATTTCACAATCCTCAGTGAGAACAATAGCACTTCCCACTTTGATAATGGGATACTGAGTTTGTATCTGCAAATGCAGCCACGGATTTTTGTCTTTTGGCCAGCTGTTCCAAAGATAAACTCATTCAGTGGACTACAGATTTTCCTTGGAAATACAATTTGTGTACAGAATTGTGCCTGTACCCATTAAAATACATTGAATTAGGACTGTCAGACTTTGCAATCTAAGTGAACCTACTTAAGCTTTATCACAAATATTAAAAGATAATTCCTAGATTCCCCACCAGGAAAATGAATTAATTTTATTCTACATTCTGCCTACAGACATCTTTTGTCTCCTTTATCTCCCTCTCCACCTTTTATTACTAAAGAAAATATCACTGAGAGACTTCCCCCACAGATACATACAGATGAACACAGAATAAACCTGACTTTACCGAAATAAATACTGATGATGCCAAGCTAATGAGAACACTCTGTGGAATCTATCAGAAGTAGAGCATGGCAGAGGTGAGTTACAGTTTATTCTTAAATAACATCTCTGTATTGTAGACATGTGAATAAGTAACAGCAGCATTTAAATTATAACCTGTAATGTTGGTGCTCTGTATCCCTAAGAGTGTTAGCAATTCACAGTAACTTTTTATCATTATGGCTTACTGATTTCCTCTGCATGCATTTACTTAAAACGCTGTAAAACGCTGACGAAAAGAAATGTACATTCTGCGAGGGGATTATTAAACATCATTGATTTTTTTTTCTTTAGGATGGAGGCATAACTGCAGTGTCAAAAATAAGTATCATGAATGTCTAGTTCTGCAGTCTAGCAGGGAATTCAATCAGGCGATTTGACTATTGGAGCACTTTAGAAAGAACACCTAGTGTTAAAACCAAGGATATCTAGCGACTCCTTCAGTTCACACTTAGAATATCTCCCAGTAAAAATGCAGAGGGATGCTTTTTCTTGTATTTTCTATTTCGTTTATTTTCTTCTACTCGTTCATATTTTGTCTTAGTCCAAGGAGAAATAAAACAGACCCACGTGAATACTGTGAACGTTCTTTGCCTCCCTCATCTTTCCCCTGCTGTTGCTAAAATAAAGGACATTAGGCATCTTTACTTTTTAAATTGTGAATGTTCATATGTAGCTTCCTGTCTAAACGGATTTTTCTTTAAATTTAATGTAGTTTTGGTAAGCAGTTTTGAAAATATAATATCATTGTTTTAGCACATGAGACAAGACATAAACTTTGGGCAAAGTGACTCCTGTTATCAGTCTGATTTTCTAAGGTGGCTTGAAAAAAAAATACAGCTACCTGTAAGCTAAGCCCAAAAGAGCTCCTAACGCACCGAGGCGTTTATAACTGGAATCATAAACCAACTTGGGATTAATTACATTTACTATTAAATATCCAGGAGCCCACACTGCAGCCCCCTGGTTACATGCCTAAAACTGAAGCCAAGTTTCGTTCCCCCTCGCTGCCATCCCGCCACGGCCGGCTGAGGCCTCAGCACCGCGGACAGCTCCCGGAGCGGCCCGGCGCGGCGGGAGGTGCGGGCGGCGCGGCTCCTTCAGCACCACGGAGAGCGCTGCCAGCCCGCCGCCGCGGCCACCGCGCCGACGCGACCAGCCACTTCAGGTGTCAAAACGCCTTCTTTTTCCCCTCCAGTCATTTCACAGCACGGAAAGGAAATTAAAACCTGTTATCGGCTTCTTTAAAGACACATGCTTGTTACACCCTCGATTATGTTAGCTGGCCAGCTATTTTATGATATTTTATGGGTTCAGAAGGCGTGCTGCTCTCCTTAGCTGCTGTCACACATTGCCTGAAGCTCTGTATTAGCATCCCTCCTCCCTTCTTTCAAACCCTAGCTCTCACCTTGAAGGAAAATCGTAGTTAATCCAGAATTATTTTCTCGAGAATACCAGTTCCTTATCAAAAAGTAAATCTTGCAAGACATCACATGGTTAGAACTTACTAAATATTTGGCCACTGAAGACCGCTTATAGACTATATAATTAACTAAAGTCTCAGACTTCACCACCCTAGACTCCTTTTCTGTTAATTGGACTTTAGCTTCATGTCTTCTTCGGGGAAGGGAGGGAAAAGGAAGGGTAGCCTTTAAAAAGATACTTTTGTCCACCCTCCACAATGATTTCAATATGAAAGCAAGTAAATGCTCTCAATGCCTTTAATATTTCTTTCCCTGTAAGACGTGCAGTTCAAGGTTGGAAATCCCTAATAAAATGTTCTACTGGAGAAGCTGGTCTTGTGTTTTGCGGGCTTGTCACCACTGTTACACAGTTCTTCTCAGATTAAAGTCTTTATGAAACTGCCCTCCACACTTCAGTGATCAGCAACTGGGAAATCTACAATTCCTCGGATACATGTTTTGATTTGTTTTACTTTTTGGTTATCTATCGTAGACATGGTAGTAACACACCTTTGATACACAAGGACGATTTTCAAGTGAAGCTGATATTAAAAAGAGTATTCCAGCTATAGGTGGGGAAAGAAGAATAGACAATCTAAGGCCTTTGAATCTTTTCTGCCTAATAAAAGCCTACTAAATTCTTTAGGCATGTTTCAGGTATAAATGGTGATCTTATGTACAAAATGTTTCATTTGGAAAGGGGATATATGTGAGTCTGATTAGCTTATTGTATCAGGTGCTTTTTCCTTCAGATCATATTTTTATGTGCTGTTATCATAATAAAAGTTAACCCAGTTCCAGCCAGCTGCCACCTACTGGGATGTATAGTTTTACCATATTACTTTAACAAGGAAATGGCTTTCATTTTCTGGCCATAGCTATGTCTCTAAAACCGATTATAAGCTTTTATATCACTTAATCTACTGTTTTATCCTCTCCCAACAACAACTGATATAAATTTAGTATACATATAACATATGGTCCCCAAAGCTTTGTTTCTCGGACATTTTTCGGCAAATCCTTGCAAACACTTGAGATTCACATGCCACCACAGTCCTCCTGCTGTTGCAATCTGGTGTGAGGAGAGCCATAGCTTACAGCAATACCTGACCAGTCTCCCCAGATCTCTAGAAACCAGTATTGCAGCTTTGCTGACAAAGCAGTAACACAGTCGTCCCTTTTTAAAGGTTTGCCAAAGTATTCAAATGAATGTTGATATTATAATCTAAAAACACACTGCGGCCCACTTGCACTTCACTCCCACCAGCTATAAAAACCCTAGGTTCTCCTCTGTCTGTTATTAGCTCAGTCCAAATTTACAACCAAGTTTCTGCTGCGCCGATGATTAATGACATTTTAAGATGGTAATTAATTTTTAGCTAGTGGAAAGAAGTGCATTCTAATTAACGAACTGAGTATGCAATAGACTTACTTGTTCAGGCACTTTTGGGTATCACAGCAATGCACTTTCCTGGCAGGTTTGAAACAGCAAGAACAAACATCTATGACATTATCTACAAATCAGCCTTTGGTCACATCAGTTTGCTTTGGGGTTGGGGAAGCTGTGAAAGATTTTGGGAGGAGAAGGAGGATGTTTAATGTTTTCCATGGTCTACTCCCCCGAAAGTTGCTAAGGAAAATGTGAAGAGAGGTTTTCATTATAATGTATTCACTCCTTTTCAGTGCGCACACGACTCACTGCAATCATGACTCCAGTCCGTAGGCAGGAATGTCTCTTGCTTTACACAGTGAGTGTCAGCGCCCTGGCTGGGTCAGCGATGGATGCTCTCCCAAAGAACGCTGAATTTCTTCGGAAATAAATGAAAGGACTGACGACAAACTGAAAGGGGGGCTGTCTGCGCCGTACCGTGGGGGCCGGGTAGGGGCAGGAGGAGACCTCACGGAAGTAGAGACTGTTATGCACCCACAACTCTAGCGAAGTTAGAGCCCATTTCTCACCTCCGCTTCCCCAGGAGAGCGGGGGGCACATCCTCAAGGCTGCTGGCTCGGCCGCCCTGAGCCCTGCCCGGGAGAAGCACTTTGGCTGTGGGGGGCAGTTCCAGGCTACCGCGGGAGCCGGGCGGGGGTCATCGGGGGGCTGCGCTGCCCTGGCTTCTCGCCTCCGCTTCCCACCCCTCCGCCCCCAGCGTGGGGACAGCGGCGGCTCTCTCGGTGCGGAGCAACGGGGGGAGGAAAAGAGAAAGGCGACAGGTTTGCCTACCCCACAGGAGGGACAGACCCGGGCGGCAGAAGCCGGCCAGCCCAGCAGAGCCCGGGTTCGCCAGCTCAGCGCCCGCCTTTGCCCGGAGACACCTGGCCAAGAGCCATCGTAGTGTACAGCTCTGGGCACAACGCGGCCACGGTGCACCGCCCGCCACCACCCTCCCCCGCCCCCCCACCCCGCAGCCCCTCACATGCAACCCCTCCGACCGTGGCGGCCAGCCGGAGACCCCGGGACATCCTCCTACCTTGAGCTGCGGGCGGGGAAGCGGGGAGGGAGAGGAAGGCGGAGGCGGGGGGAGGAAGGGCGGTGGCAGGACGCCGGGGACTGCCCGGGCTTCGGTGCAGCCGGCGTCCGGGCACCACTGACGGTGGCGGCAAGCGGCGGCCAAGCGAGGGAGGGAGGGAGGAAAGGAGGGAGGGAGGGAAGGAGGGATGAAGGGAGGGAGGGATGAAGGGAGGGAGGGATGAAGGGAGGGAAGAACGGAGGGAGATCCGCCTCCCGTTGAGAGCGCTGCACAGCGCCCTTTAAAGGAGAAGAAACCCGCTTCCTCCGCCGCCGCCGCTCCCGGCTCCCCGCCGCCGCCCCCGCCGCTACCCGCCCACCCTGCCGGCCACCAGCAGCCGCAGGGCTTCGCGGGCGGCCGGCGAAGCAGAAACGCTCCCTCTTCTCCTCCCCCGCCGTCGCCCGAGAGTCCCGAGCTCGCCGGGCGGCGAGTTTTCAGGGCGTTAAAAGTCCGAGCTGCTAATGGGGGTCCCCGAGCCCGTTTTGTAAACACGGAGGGCGTGGGGGGTTGGACCCTGCCACCTGCAAAACGGTGCTCAGCGACCCCTGCCCGTCCCCGTTTTGCCCCGTGGGTGCGGAGGTGAGCGGAGCACCCTTACCGCAGCCTGTGGGAGTGCTAGAAAAAGTGCGGCTGCTTCTCGACTCCTTCCTTATGCTGAAGCCCGCCCGTTCCCGCTCCTTCGCTGGACTAGCGGGGACTGAGCTCGGGCACTTTTTCTCCACCCCATCCAGGCTGGAAGGGGGTCTGGGAGGGGAGAAACCTCGTGCGAGGGCGAGCGCGCCCCGTGGGAGCCGCAATGTCCTCTGCCCCCCTCCCCGCCCGACTCGCTCCTAAGTGGCAACGCTGCGGGAGGGGGGCTCTGGTAATAGGGCCAAGGCCCTCCTAATGAGCTGAGGTGTGAAATCCGCGACACCCCCCCCCCCCCCCGCAGGATTGCCAATGCTTTCCTCTCTCGCCCAGCCGCGCCCGCCCCCGCCGCGCCACAGTTGTCTGCCTGTTCCCTCCTTCTCCCCATTTTCTTTGGCGGCTCGGACATGCCTTGAAGCGCTGCAGGATTTCCCCTGCGCCTTCCCCCCACCCCACAGCCTTCCCGAGGTCTGATCTCCGGGCAGACGTGCTGTGCAGTTTGACAGGGAAATCCCCGTCCCCTTGCCTTTCCCTCACGGAAAATTCCCGTTCCCGGTTCCGCGGGGGAGCGCTGCCCGCACCCCACAAAGGGTCCTCAGGCGTTGCCCCGCTTCATCCGCCCAAGCGATCAACTAGGGAGCCCTGGTTATCGGAGGCGGGGGGGCTCGAAGAGCGTCGAAGACGTGGGGCTAGGGCGGGTGGGGGTTGGTGGCTGAAAAGCTCCTACAATTAAGTAAACAGCAGAGTTGTTGTGCGAAGTAAATAAATAGTCAATGATCCCATTGTAGAGCCGAGCGCAGGCGGCACAGACCGCGACGGGCTCGCCGCGACTGGGCTCTGGCCGCTGTGACTTGCAGCTTAATCGGCCCCACAGCACATCCCTTAATTACTTGCAGCGCACTTCCATGGCCGACAGAAAATTCATTAGTCAGTTCATTTGCCTGAAGCTGTAATGGAGATAACTCTTGTAAAAAACAAACGCACTGCTAAAGCAAAGCGCTTCATGCCACCTTAGGAGGTAAAGGGAGGTGGGGAGGAGACGCTACGCCAGGAGTAAGCGGGTTGCTTGTGGGGCACCTGAGCGGGACAACGTCGCGGAAAGCTGAGCTCTGTGGGGTCCTGCAGGAGGGAAAGGAATCTCGGGGATCGCCACGGGAGTGGCCAAGTGATCTCCACGATCTCCGAGAAGGCGAGGCGGGTTAACGCTGCGGGCAGGCAAAGGGTGGGAAGCATGTGAGGTCGGGTGAGCAAACATCTGTGGAAGCAGTGACTCGGTGATTCCGTCCCTCTTCTTTTGTCACTGACTGCGTTTGCGCTGTTACTATCCAGAGTATTCTGACCAGAGCAAAAACACAGAACAAGGCAAACATAACAGCATGTGACTCAAACGTGTCTTTCTAAGATGAGAGACAGGAAGGCAGGGGAAGAAAAGGGATGTGGCATTTCAGTCCCCAGAACGGTTCTAATATTGCAGATAGATTGTGTAATACCCTCATGTAACCATTTCACCTCAACTACATTGATGCAGTCTTTTCCCTTGTTGCTTGGGTTACATTTCTATCCAGACGTGGAACTCTCAGTGCTTTCCTCAGCCAACAACAGTTTACACAGAATCATGTCCTCCCTCAGACAGGAAAGAGATTCCCAGTGTCACCAGTGCTGTTGTCAACACGTATCACTTGGGATATTTTGGGACTTTGCATATGTCTCATTATTACTCAAATGAAGAAAGTTGGAGCAGGAAAGTTGAAACAACAAGCCTAAGTGTTGTTCTGTTGTCATTGCAAGTCAGTGACATAATGGAAAGACACTCTGGGATTCTCTTTTCTCAGGCTTTGACTACTGCAGAACCCCATAATTTCAATACTGACAAAGTTTCTTGTTACGTTTCTTCCCAGTTACACTGTGGGAACTTTGAACTTTATCAGTATTGACCACCAGAAAGAAACATCTAAGCACAGGCCCAGATTGTTATTATTCAAAGTAAGGTGTACCAGAGAATATGTCACAAAAGGTCCTGGACTCTTACAAGAAAAAAACCACTTATTTGTTTCTTTTTTATTTTTGAATATTCTTATTGACATTTAAAACATTATCAAATAAGAATGTACATGTGTCATTTTTTCACCAGCTATTTAAAACAAGTTTTATAAGTGCCAGTTAGGAATTCATCCCATTAAAAAGTAAAAAAAAAATGCAAATATCTTTGTGAGAATGGTTTTGGGGTTTGTTTGGCTTTCCCAGCATTATTTCTAAATATATAGAATGAAATAATCTGGGTTTATCACATTCCCATCCCATTAGGTGCATTTACACCTCAAAGTTAGAAGTAATGTAAACTTGTAGCCTAATTCCTTTAAGCCTTCCAAAATGAAATTACCTAAGAATGACAAATAAATTCTTTCCCCACAGAAATCTATATCATGAGTACTTAGTACATTTGAGTATTTAATACTTTTTTTCTTTCCTGCTTTATCTTTCAATTTGGGTCAGCTATGATAATGTAAACAGATCTTTCAAAAGTTTCCACGGATTTTTTTGAAAATGCCAGATCTACAAAGACCCAAAACTGACCAAAATAATCTTGGGGATTAGGGATTCTGGATATTGAGGCTTAACAGCCCTAAAGAAATTCTGTCCAAATTAATGACCCAAATCTGAGTACTGACACTTGTTCAAGATGAGTGGTTCACATATTGTGCCCTGCCACAGAAAACACTAAAGGAAACTTTTGGACCTTCATATTGCAGACAAGTGAATATTTTGTTCTTCCTGCCAGCCATTGTTTTATTTTTTTATCCTCTTGCAGTTGTGAACAACACTGGGTAGTCTTTCAGGAAATCCGTGTGCTACTGCTATGGCATAAGGGCTTCTGGTACAGCTCATGGACAAAGAAAAAATTGTTGTCATCAGTTTGGCCAAGGAAAATCCTCCCAAGCTTTGGCTCTTCACAGTTGGTTGCAGCTTTTAATAATGATCTTGTATACTCATATTGATGGTCAAGCTGGCTGCATGTATCAAATCTTGACCCTTCAAACCGAAGAATGAATCAAAGCAGGATGGAATAAAACCAAAAAATCTCTTTGTCTAGAAGTAATAAATCCCTGTTCTTGTACTATCCACTTGAGGGAGACAATGAGCCATAGGTTACATCCATATGTCAGTTTGATGACTCATATACAAAATTGAACTTTTAATTGATGAGGGATTTCTAACCATTGTGTGTTATTGTTAATTTTAAAAGTACTGGCCTGTGTAACACAGCAGGCATGATGTTTCTCATAGCAATTAATCAATCTGTACATCTGACACTTTTCTTCTCTCTCCTTACCGTGTAGCAAGATGAGATCATCTAATGACTTTCACTGATAGGTCTTAGGCAGGAATGTCTAGAGTCTTTCCAGATGATATCCCATAACTCTAGAATTAATATGTCACATTTGAACAACCTAGCCTAATTCAAGACTGACATGTAGACTCACTTTATTGTTTAAGAGATACACCAAAATGTATTACATTACTGAGAGGCCTAAAATATAACACTACTAAGAGCCATAAAAGAATAAAAGCTTTCCCTGTGTCTGAACACCTTTGGATATTGAAGCCTGGCTTGGACATTTTATTTTATTTGATGCCAGTCACAATACAGTGTACAATATTCTCCAACAGACTGCCATATTTTGCAGTCTTCCCATGAAGGCTTTCATGGCTTAGCAGTCCTTATTGTTATAAAAGATTTTGATGTTTGCCTTAAAAAACTTTATGGCAATTGGCACTCATCGCTCTTCCTCTTACCTGCAGAGGACATAGAGATGAGTTTATTCCTCTCTCTAAAACCATCTTCTGAACATCTGAAGAAATATTATGCAGGAAGATAAATGTCACTCCTATCTTCAAGAAGGGCAAGAAAAAGAACCCAGGGACCTCCAGGCCAGTCAGCTTCACCTCAATCCCTGGGAAGGTGATGCAGCAGTTAATCCTGAAAACCGTTTCCAGGCACACGAAGGACAAGAAAATCATTAGGAGTAGTCAGCATGGATTCACCAAGGGGAAGTCATGTTTGACCAACTTGATAAACTTTCAAAATTAAGTAACTGGCTTGGTGGATGAGGGGAGAGCAGTGGATATTGCCTATCTCAACTTCAGTAAGGATTTTGACACTGTTTCCCATAAGATCCTCATAAAGAAGCTGTTGATGTATGGGCTGGATGAGCAGACAGCAAGGTGGGTTGAAAACTGTCTGAATGGCCGGGCCCAGAGGATGGTGATCAGTAGCATGAAGTCTAGTAGGCCAGTAACTAGCAGTGTACCCCAGGGGTCAATACTGCGTCCAGTCTTGTTGAACAAACGTCTTCATTAATGATGTGGATAATGGGGCAGAGTATACCCTCAGCAAGTTTGTTGATGACACCAAATTGGGGGGAGTGGCTGATACACCTGAGGATTGTGCTGACATCCAGAGGTACCTCGACAGTCTGGAGAAATGGCCTGACAGGAACCACTTGAAGTTCAACAAAGGCAAATGCAAAGTGCTGCAGCTGGGGAGGAACAACCCCATGTACTAATACAGGCTGGCGTCTGACTGGCTGTGAAGCAGCTTGGCAGAGAAAGACCCCGGGGTCCTGGTGGACACCAAGTTGAACAAGAGCTAGCAATGTGCCATTGTGGCAAAGTCGTCTGATGGTATCCTGGGATGCATTAGGAGAAGTGTTGCTAGCAGGTTGAGGGTGTTGATCTTTCCCCTCCACTTAGAACTGGTGAGACCACACCTGAAGTACTGTGTCCAGTTCTGGGCTCCCCAGTACGAGAGACACATGGAAAAACTGGAAAAAGTCCAAAGGGACATGATGAAGGGACTGGAGCATCTGCCATATGAGGAAAGGCTGAGAAAGCTGGAACTGGTTAGCCTGGAAAAGAGATGTCACAGGGGGGATCTTATCAATGTGTATAAATACCTGAAGGGAGGGTGCAAAGAAGATGGAGCCAGGCTGTTTTCAGTAGGGCCCAGTGACAGGACAAGAGGCAATGCGCACATACTTAAACACAGGAGGTTCCCTCGGAACATCAGCAAACACTTTTTTACTGTGAGGCTAACCAAGCACTGGCACAGGTTGCCCAGAGAGCGTGTGGAGTCTCTCACCTTGGAGGTATCAAAAAACTGTCTGGACATGGTCCTGGGCAACCAGCTCTAGGTGTCTCTGCTTGATTAGGGGGGGGTTGGACGAGATGACATCCAGAGGTCCCTCCCAGTCTCAACCATTCTGTGATTATCTTGTGTCCCCCCCAGTCTACTCTTCTCTAGACTAAGCATCTCATAGTTAAAACTGCTTTTGCCAGAGACTTTCTAATTGGTTCATATCACTGCATTACAGTGTGTAGAACTGTATATATTACAGAAAAGACCACAACCAAACTAGTGAGTGAAAGGAAAGACTATTTTTACTGTTTTCAGGTTCCCATCTTATTCAGAAATCCCAATATGATGTTTGACTCCTTCGCAACAGCATGATATTGTAGATTCATATTTACCTTGTCACAATAATGTCTAGGTGCTTTTCTGCTTAACTACCCCCTGATTAGCTGTTTCCTCACTTGCATTTGCTGAGCTACTCATTCTCTCCCAAGTGTAGAATCTTGTGCTTGTCCCTGTTGAATATCATTCTTATTTTTCCAGAACACTTTTTCAATTTGTTGAGACACATTCTAAACTCTGGGCCTAACCACCACCATTTCTGCAGTTTCTCCTATATTGTCTTCACCAAACATTTAAATGAGGCAGCCAAGTCATTAATACTTGCAATAGCAAATATGCAATAGCAGCATAGCACCACATAAAGAATTCTGGAGAAGTCTTTTTTTTTTTTCCTTACAGTTCAACAGCATACCAATAAAATTGTTCTGCACCTACTTTTACATTCTATTTTGCTTATGCAAATGCCATGTCTTGTCCAGGCTTATTCTTAGAAACTCTATAGTCTTGTTTATGAATACCAATATATTTTATCTAACGTCTTATCCTTGTGCTTTTTTCTTTGATCCCAATAGAATTTCCTCTCCCCTCTTTTAAAGAAAAAAGTATATGTAGGAATATGCATTCTATAGGTTTAATGAATTTGTATATGTCTAGCTTTTTATAAATCCTGTGCTAATTTAGACGCACGGAAGAAATATATTAATAGCTGGACCAAGAAAAACCTGTGGCAATAAATGAAGCTTTGAAAAAATGTAAAGATGGAACCTAAGTGGAGCCAATTACATGATTGGGACCTAGATTTGCATCTAGACTCAGAAGTAATCATCATGTGTACTGTGGTCGGTTGGCCGTGGCTGCATGCCAGGTGCCCACCAAAGCTGCTCTATCACTCCCCATCCTCAGCTGGACAGGGGAGAGAAAATATAACAAAAAGCTCATGGGCTGAGATAAGGACAGGGAGATCACTCATTATTACCATCATGGGCAAAACAGACTTGACATGGGGAAATCAGTTTAATTTATTATCAACCAAAATCAGAGTAGGATAATGAGAAATAAAACCAAATCTTAAAAAAAAAACCTTCACCCCACCCCTCCCTTCTTCCCTGGGCTCAACTTCACTCCTGATTTCCTCTCCTTCCTCTCCCCAAGCTGCACAGGGGGATGGGGAATGAGGGTTGCCATCAGTTCATCACACGTTGTTTCTGCCGCTCCTTCCTCCTCACACTCTTCCCCTACTCCAGTGTGGGGTCCCTCCCATGGGAGACAGTTCTTCACAAACTGTTCCAGAGTGGATCCTTTCCACAGGGTGCAGTCCTTCAGGAACAGACTGCTCCAGCGTGGGTGCCCCCAGGGTCACAAGTCCTGCCAGCAAACCTGTCCAGGATGGGTTCCTCTCTCCATGGGTCCACAGGTCCAGCCAGAAGCCTGCTCCAGCATGGGCTTGCCACAGGGTCGCAGCCTCCTTCAGGCATCCACCTGCTCCAGCATGGGGTCCTCCATGGGCTGCAGGTGGATATCTGCTCCACCTTGGACCTCCATGGGCTGCAGGGGCACAGCCTGCCTCACCGTGGTCTTCACCACGGTCTGCAGGGGAATGTCTACTCTGGCGCCTGGAGAACCTCCTCCTCCTCCTTCTTCACTGACCTTGGTGTCTCTGCAGAGTTGTTTCTCTCACATATTCTTACTCCTCTCTTCTCCGGCTGCAGTTGCGCAGTTGTTTTTCCCTTTTCTTAAATATGTTATCCCAGAGGCGCTACCACCGTCACTGATGGGCTCAGCCTTGGCCAGCAGCAGGTCTGTCTTGCAGCTGGCTGGCATTGGCTCTATCGGACACAGGGGAAGCTTCTAGCAGCTTCTCACAGATGCCACCCTTGTAGCCCCCCTGCTACCAAAACCTTGCCACGCAAACCCAATACAGGTACAAAATAAAATCATTTAAGAAAAACCCCAGTTAATTCTTACAAGCACAATGCTGAAATAACTATGAACAAAATTCCTGGTTTATGTCTTAAACAAGAGCTGGATACACCACCTTATAATACAGCCTTAAGCAGAACTCCAATCAATAATAAAAATAAGGTTTCAGTTTAATTAGTGGGCAGTGGAAGTTTCTCTAGTATGAGATAATGCCCAAGAGATAGGTAACTTTGAATTGTAAATATGGAAGAGGACATTCTAATAATGTGAAGAAACTTCAATTTTACTTTGCAACTGACTTATTATTCCAATAAGATTTAAACTTCAGTAATAACATAAGAATGAAATAGGTCTTTGATCATTGTGCTTTTTTCATGTCTCTCTTAGAATATACCATATAAAAGATCAATATCAATCATGCATCAACAAGCTGCAACAGTTTTTGTACAGCTATATAGCTAAATTGCCAGTGTACTTGACCCAAACTCTCCATACGTGTGGAACCTTGTGTGTTTTGATCACATTTACAATATTAAAAAAGAACTTTTTTTCCAAGTGTCTGAGTGATTTATTCACTGAGAATTTATAGAACTAATTTGCAGGGGGGAAGAACATAGCAGCAGAACTTATGTTATGTATTGTTTCAAATGCCTAAACCTGAAGTAATAATATAAATAAGAGTCATAGGTGATATTTTTGTCTTTAATATGCAGCTGAGAGTAGGCCTCTATCCTCAAATATGCAGCTGTTTAATGGCCATTTTATGCAGCCACTGTTGAATGAGACAGGTGCCATGGTGACAGGTGATGCAGAGAAGGCAGAGTTACTGAATGCCTTCTTTGCTTCAGTCTTTACTGCTCTCAGCCCCCAGGAGTCCCAGACTTTGGAGGTGACAGAAAAAGTCTGGAGGAAGGAAGACTTTCCCTTGGTTGAGGAGAATCAAGTTAGAGACCAGTTAAGTAAACTGGACATCCACAAGTCCATGGGTCCTGATGGGATGCACCCACGAGTGCTGAGGGAGCTGGCAGAAGTCATTGCCGGGCCACTCTCCATCATCTTTGAAAGGTCCTGGGGAACAGAAGTGCCTGAGGACTGGAGGAAAGCCAATGACACTCCGGTCTTCAAAAAGGGCTAGAAGGAAGACCCAGGAAACTATAGGCCAGTCAGCCTCACCTCCATCCCTGGAAAGATGATGGAACAGCTTGTTCTGGGCATCATGTCAAAGCATCTGGAAGAAAAGAAGGTTATCAGAAGTAGTCAACATGGATTCACCAAGGGGAAGTCATGTCTGACCAATCTGAGAGACTTCTAACAATGGCATGACTGGGTGGACAGATGAGGGGAGGGCAGTGGATGTTGTCTTCCTTGACTTCAGCAAGGCTTTCAACACCGCCTCTCACATCATCCTCATAGGCAAGCTTAGGAACTGTGGGTTGGATGAATGGACAGTGGGGTGGCTGGAAAACTGGCTGATAGATAGAGCTCAGAGGGTTGTGATCAGTGGCACAAAGTCTAGTCGGAGGTCTGTAACAAGTGGAGTTCCCCAGGGGTCAGTACGGGGTCCAGTCCTGTTCAATATATTCATCAATGACCTGGATGAAGGGATAGAGTGTGCCCTCAGCAAGTTTGCTGATGACACAAAACTGGGAGGAGTGGCGGGCACACCGGAAGGCTGTGCTGCCATTCAGCATGACCTGGACAGGCTGGAGAGTTGGGCAGGGAGGAACCTTAGGAAATGCAACAAAGGCAACTGTAGGGTACTGCACCTGGAGCGGAATAACCCCATGCATCAGCACAGGTTAGGGGCTGACCTGCTGGAGAGCAGCTCTGTGGAAAGGGACCTGGGAGTCCTGGTGGAAAACGGGATGACCATGAGCCAGCAGTGTGCCCTTGTGGCCAAGAAGGCCAATGGCACCCTGGGGTGCATCAAGAAGAGTGTGGCTAGCAGGTCGAGGGAGGTTATCCTCCCCCTCTACTCTGCCTTGGTGAGGCCACATCTGGAGTACTGTGTCTAGTTCTGGGCTCCCCAGTTCAAGAAGGACAGGGAGCTGCTGGAGAGGGTACAGCAAAGGGCTACGAAGGTGATTAGGGGACTGGGACACCTTTCTTATGAGGAAAGGCTGAGGGACTTGGCTCTTTTTAGTCTGGAGAAGAGAAGACTGAGGTGGGATCTTATTAATGCTTCTAAATACTTAAGGGGTGGGTGCCAGGAGGATGGGGCCAGTCTTTTTTCAGTGGTGCCCAGTGACAGGACGAGAGGTAACGGGCACAAATTTGGTCATAGGAAGTTCCATCTAGACATGAGGAGGGACTTCTTTACTTTGAGGGTAGTAGAGCACTGGAACAAGGTGCCCAGAGAGGTTGTGGAGTCTCCTCCTCTGGAGATACTCAAAACCTGTCTGGACACATACCTGTGCAGTCTGCTCTAGATGAACCTGCTGTGGTGGAGGGGGGTTGGACTAGATGATCTCCAGAGGTCCCTTCCAACCCCTATCATTATGTGATTCTGTGATTCAAACCAAGTAATCTATTATATAGTCTGTTGAATTATAATTAATCTCATACCTCTTCCTGGGATTTAGAAATCGACATGAATCCATTGTCAAGATTCAGATATATGGCACTACATATAACATTAATTGTGGTGACAGACACACAGTAGCTTAGCCCTCAGTACTAGCTACTCATTAGGGCAACTGTTAAAAGGTGCTCCATTGTCTTCAAATTCTCAGAACAGAAGAATTAAAGTTTACTAGTGTGTAGAGAATTGCAAGATCTGTGCAGTGTTCAAATCTCTTTGAGGTTTTGGAAAGTGAATTTAATCTAAAGCAAGCCTACGCTTCTAATCAACCTTGAAATTATTTTAGTTAGACTATATTAAGTGTATTTGGTCCATTTGAGGGTGGGGGGGCGGGGGCAAGGAAATTGCTCCACTACTCAAGCCTAAGAAGTTTATCAGTTATGGAAATAATTTCTAGTATGTGAAAATGCTCCCTGGGGCATATTCCTCTACAATATGCATTTTAAGTAGAAGTCACATATCCTGGCATTATATTATAAAACAGAATAATGACCTACTTTAGCAATGATAACCATAAGTGAAGTAATAGGGCCACAAATAATATGTAAAAATAAACACCTTAATTAAGTAATTAAAAGTCTTATTTATCCAATACTTTTCACATTTTAAGCATTCATAAGCACCTTTACTTCCTTAATTTCTTTGCTATCTCATTCATTTGCTGGGAAGAAGCAGCAAGTTTCACTTCAGTCTGAGTTTTTAGTAGAACAAAAGTCTTCGCTTCTGGGAGAACAGCTTAAGCACCATAGTCAGCATGATTCAAACATTTACTTAACTACCTTGTCAAATTAGGAACTGACTTAGAGAAACGATTTGAGGCTATGCAAGGACTCTCTCTCTCTGGAGAGTATGTTAGTACCCATATGCAGGCTGAGAAAAGATGATCACATTTCAGTGATGAAGACTGCTTAATATCCCAGGTTTGGACAGCCCTGAAAATCCTCTTGATAGCTTCATTTCAATATATTGTTGAAATCCATTGTCCAGGAAAATCTTCTAGAAGCGAAAGGGACAAAAGAGGGCTTATTTTTCATTATTTGAGATTGCTGAAACTGGAATTTTGAAGTCGTTGAGAGAAAAAAGGCTGTTGGACATACTATTCTGAGAGAAAGGGCAGGACAAGCAAGAGATGATGAAACCAGTGCTGTGAACAGCAGAACCTGAACCTGAAATTGAAACAGAAACTGAAAATCAGGAAGGATAAGAAAAACTAAAAAGTGTTCCTGAGTTGATAGGCCCCTTGCTGGGAGGAAGGGAGGAACTGAAGATAAGTATCAGAAAGGAAATAAAATACTTTAAACTTACTGAAATTGCTTGAAAGCTGAGAGAAGACTGTGTCGGGACAACTGCCAGAAGGAGTGAAGTCTTTCTGAAGATGAAAAGAACCACACAAGCTATTCTTGGATAATTTAGGAGAGTTTGATTCTCCTTAACACTATGTATAATGCAAAGCATCTTTATGAAAGCATTTTAAACTCACAGTCTGCAATCATTCTAATTAGTTAGCATTTTACTCCTAATTTGCCCTGTTTCTATGTCTATAAATGATGAACATTGAGGCCTTGAGAACACAGAGGATCAGACTTGCAGTCATTCTTTATCAAAACCAATGTCCAGTCTAAAGAGAAGCTGAGAAACTTTCTAGTCTCCTAGATTTACAGAAAAAAAAAAAAAAAAGCAGAGACCTCCCACTTGCAGTGTGTATTTTTTTCTCCTAACAGGTAAGAGGCACTAGTCTGGTATCTTTTGATACAAAAGAGAAGAGATACATCTCCTTTTCCAAATGTAGCTTTTCTTTTTAGAAGTCCTTCAGGAAGAACATCTAAATCAAATGAAAATTCTTTCCTCAACAGGATGAATTTGTAATGAACAGTGATAAGAAGGAGACAAGGACATCATATAAAGACTTAATTTGAAGTCAAATGCTTTGCTGTTTTTGTTTCTTCTTCCAGACTTGACCTGAATCCAAGAAGGGAGAACTGGAATTAATGATACTCCCATCTTTCATGTTTTATTAACAAGTCTTTTACCACTGGAAAACAACAACAACAACAAAAAAAAGACAGGGACAATTCTAAAAATTACTGAAGAGGGAATTGAGACAAAGCACAAAAAAATCAAGTGAAAGCTAGCTCTTACTAACAATAATTTCTTACACATGTGACTGCAACTTAAATAGCCGGAACACATACGAACAAACACAGTAACTTCTAGTTTTCCACTTTTAACCAGAGATGGGAACATTTCCACAAATGATAAGAACATTTTCATGTAACTCCCTACATTTTACAGTAGATAGCACTATGAGTCAGATGATTAAATAAAGTTCAGAACTTGGAGCAGCAGGTTTTTCCCCAGGTCTCACAGGCAAAAGAATGGAGCTAATAATTTCATACAGACTTCTCTATGGTAGGTAAAATATGTCTTGCAACAGTCTAACCAGTTGGTCTGTAACACTCAAAGGAGCAGAATAAACTTGGATTAAATCACTTAGATGATATCTGAAATCCGAGGCACCCGCATATCTGTAACTAATATGAGGACCTGCCCCATCAATTATCTAAAGAACCAATTGAGGTTGGTGTAACTTACTTACTTGTTTGTAAATAGACCTTGTAGGCAGTATTATCTACTATTTTGTGATAACTGCAGGTTTAAGAAACATGTATTTCAAAATTTTATTACTATTTTCCCCTTAAATTTTAGTTTAGGAAAACCATACATAAACCTCTACAAGGAAATAAGAATTTGAAGTACCTACAATTGTAGTCATTCAGAACCCAAAAATACTTTTAAGAAGAATTTCTTCACGTTCTAAATCACCTCTGTTGATATCATAACACTGAAAATGTTTTGCTACTACATTGTGAAAGAGCAGTGCTGACTCTTATTTGCTAAAACTTAGTCTTACTAATATTGCAATCTGTACAACATTGGCAAAGCTGGCTAAACCAGCGGAGTGTGTTTTTCCAAAACTGACCATTTCTAACCTTGGACTTTGAGCTGCAATTCTTTAGCTAGAGGCCTGCAAAATGGAAATCTCTTGTTATAGTCTATATATAATTCATGTCAACATAGTTCAAAACTGGAGTTTTTGCCTGCCATTTCCCATACAGTGTTCATCCTGTCCTTTTGTGCTTATCATGAAATAAATAAGCATCTATTCATAAATTACATAGGATATTAATAAATTAAATGGGAAACTTTCAACTCTTTAGAGCTTAAGTGGGTAGTCCTGTGCAATTTAACAAACAGAAAAATAATAGCAATGATATAGCAGAAGCTACAGTCTTCCCAAAGCAAAAAAAGATGATAGAGGTCTTGACTGATCTTATTCATAAACCCTCATTGGGCTCTGAATCTCTCCCAAACTATTTATCTTACTTATTAAAGAAAACAGCTTTTTATCAAGTGTTTAATCCTTAAACTCCTAGAAAAATGTCTTCTTGTTTTGTACTTCTGTCAGAAGATTACGGCCCAGCATTTACCAACAGTTGATTTTGAGCAGCGTAACCTAACTGCTAGCAGTCTTCACTTTGGCATAGAGACATGGTGTCATTTCCACTTCATTGGCAAAAACATTAAATTCAGTAGAAAAAGCTAAAATTAATTTTTTTTTTCCAAAATTTTTGCTTATTTGCAGATTACTTTTGGCTTAATTTTTCTGTCACACATTTGACTGTTCAGGTGTGTCCCCTTTTCCATAAGTGTGTGTTTGGCCTTTAAAATCTCAGTCCTTGGTTTTTAAATGTTAAAGATGCTGATTGTGAATAAATATTCCTAAGGGAACAGAGATAAAGCCACACTAAACTACTTCTGTGTCTCCTTCCAAATTTATCCCTAAATCTCAGGAGACAAACAGCTAATATATTAGTCCAGAAACAGTTTGATTAAATGAATGTTTCCTCTTATATTGCAAGATAATAATAAGGAAGTAATAAGAAATAAGTAATAAATTTTATTAACGTACCGGGGGCTGGGTTGTCATCAAAGATAGATGAATAAAAATTACCTGTTTTCCATAATGAGAGCTGTGAAAGTTTGTATTTGGTATGTGTGCTTGAAAATAAATGCCATCTGGAAGTGAATAGATTTCACTGACCCTGGCAGCCCAAGTGCAGGTAAGAGGTTAGAAGGAGACATTGTTCATTATACTTACTAATATTTCAAAAAGGTGCATATCCACCTTTATTCTGATTTGCATTTCTGTTGAGGTTCTAATATTCAATAAACTCTAAGAATTTTCAGCCACTTTGAGATTGGGATGAGAGAATAAATGCCAGGAGTTTGAACCAAGGAAAAATTCCTTACACCAATGATCATAGAATCAGAATCATAGAATCATTTAGGTTGGAAAAGACCTTTAAGATCATCAAGTCCAACTGTAAACCTAACATTGCCAAGTCCACTGCTAAACCATCTGCATAAGCACCACGTCAACATGTCTCTTGGCATAAGTACCAGTAATCCATCTCTTCTGGCCTCTATGACTAAATAGCTGAAAACTTCACCTGCTCTTTGAGAAACCTTTCTTCTAGCCATCTCACCTGTTTCATTTTTGAAAAAAATCTTGTTGGTCTACTGAGCTGACTACATCACTCTGCTTGATCAGTAACCTTATATAATGATGACTGCTACATGGACAGAACATTTAGTGATAATTGTACAGTTTAATTCAAAAGGCTAAAATGTAGCTCCTTAGTAATGATTTTACAAAGTTCTTGGTTTTACTTTTTTCCTGCTGGCATACAAACACAGTCAGACAGCAATAGGCAACCCATAAAACATTAAGTATTTTTTCTTATAACCAGTGAAGTAGAACATATAATAGGTTACCAGTCTCCTGAAGTCTTTTGTCAGAAAAGGTCTTACAGCTGAACAATGAGAGCATGTTTTGGTAGAGTTAAATCAGGAAAGGCTCCAGAAGTATATTATTATGTTTCATAGAAACATAGAATGTTGATACATCTGCAAAGTACAGGCGATTTCTGCTAATTCACCCCTCTTTTTAAATTAGAGATGATTTTTTAAAATGACTATGAAGCTAGGTTTAGATCAGAGGAGGGAATGGCAGGTTTGACAATCTTATCCAAAGTTTGTTGAAGGCAACAGGAAGACTTAAGTGTGAAAATAAAAACTGTACAAGAGAGAGAGGAAAGAGGGAGGAAGGAAGGGACGAAGATGTAGTATCAGTTTAGGGATGTTACAACTATCAGTCGGGTTCTATCAACACTTCTAGTCCTCGGTGTCTCTGGATTTGCCCTGAAATAAGGAGGCTGGTTTCTGACACAAAGTTTACTTACTTTCTGTGCAAAACAATATGCAGTTAGCAGGTGTTTCATAGATTCAGTCATGGGTTTATATACATAACGTTTTTTTTAATCATTAACTTTCTCAAAGTCTGCTTTTAGTTACATAAGGTGATGTCAGAATTCACTGAAGTAAGTTAAGGAGATTCAAGACGTTAAAATCTTAAAGAAGAATTCTGCCTCCTGGAGATTTTTTTCTTCTATTCCTTTTCCTTTTTCTTTTCCTTTTATTTTTCTTCATATTCTTATTTTTATTTTCAGAATAGTTAAGTACTATGTGCAGATTTAAAGGTTTAGAATTTATAAAATAGTGACTTTTCTATGAACTTTGATTTGGCGAAAGGGGTAACATCTAACCAAAAAACATGTACAACCTGAGCAGGTCATGGAACACAAATACCACTTTTTAGTTACCCATTTGAATCACATTTGATCAGAACTTAAAACAACAAACACAAATGTGAAGGTTTAAGTTTTAAGCATCCAAAGTTAAGCAGGATGAGTCCCATTTACATAGCCTTATCTCTCTTAAAAGGCTCATTAGTGCACCGATCTTCAGATATTTTAGCCATCAGTGTCTAAATCTCTTATTAAAATCCAAGCATATTACTATATTTCAAAGATTTGTAATTTGGTAATAGTTCAGTGATTTTCACAGCGACAATAACAGGCACATCACTATTACATTAACCATTGCACCCATGTTTCAAAGTGCAGAGGAAAAACAGTCTCATTCTTTCACAGTAGTTAAGCTTTTGTAAATCACTTTGAACTAAACTTCTGGAATAGGATTTCTCTGTCCAAATTTAGACATCAGCATCCAAAATAGTTGTCTAGACTCCTTTATAGTCAGTCACAAAGAGTAGGCTTTCTTACAGTGAGATGGATCTGACCCATTTACTTAACTACTGTAGGATGAGGCAACTGAAAATAGGTCTTCAAGTAAAGACCAACTGCAATAAATGTTTCTGCTTTTTTTAATTATTAAGTAACTGAGAGGTTTTAATTTTAAATTAAAATTTAAATCATGGAATGAGAGATAGTTTGTTTTGTTTTTCTGATTCTACATTTTATATTTAAATAAATGTATGTGCAAGCAATGTATGTATGTGTGTATAAGTGTATAAGATAGGACATCTTTACTTCCTTCATATTTTTAAAAGGACAGTGTAATATAGGAATTACATTCCAAATTGTATCCTGGAACAGGGTATAGAAAATACCACTTTTCATATGAGTGTCATCAGAATAATTCACTTCTGCACTATAGGTCATCTTATCTATTCCTTATTTTCTTGGTAGGGACTTACAAAGTTCTTTAGATCTATTTTATAAGCACTTATTCTAAGTTCTAAGTGCTTGTACAAGACAGTAAAATATACAGCCCTGAAAATTATTAATCCAGAATATAAATTCACCCAAGCTTCTCTGAATTTACCCCATCTCTCTATTTAACTACTATTTAACTACACATAAAATCTAGTCATCATAGAAGAATTTTCCCAAACCTAACATTGCATCCAATTTCAAAATGTCTGAGAAAAACACACTGGCCTTCTAGAATTTCCCCAGACTCCAAGTTACTGATGGTGTTAGGTCAAGGAAAAGGAGTGAGCGCCCATGCCAGGGGGCATGGATGTGCTAAGGATCTTAGCACAGGTAGTGCTAAGATCCTTAGAGATGCACAGGCTATGAATTTCAGCATTCTTAACTGTGATAATAGGATAGTATCATATATTGGTGAAAAGGATTTACTGGAGGAGAAAATCCTAAACTATTTAAACTTTCATGTTGACTTTACCCTGCAAAACAGGGCTAGCTAGCCCGAGGTGGAACTCAAGGCTGAATTCACTGCCTATTTGCTGAAAAGAGCACTCACCTGGTGCCGTGACATGAACATGCTGGGTGTCTGAATATGGTGTTTCATTAAATCCAGAATAAAACCTCCTCATTCTGATTGACTTAGAACATAATCCAGATCTGAAAGAGGGGATAGTTTGGTGTAGAGAATAAAGAAAATGGACTTCACATAAAGCATACCTTATCTTGGTTTTGCACTGCAAATGTCACTCTGTTACCAAGATTGAAATTGTGGAACATAACAAACTGGGAAATAACCACAATATGAAGAAAATACTCTTACTGCCTGAAGTTATTCTCAGTAAAATTTTGCACAAATTAAAGTTATGGTCAAGAAGACCTAGAAAAGACTTACAGAAGTTTAGGTCTCATTTGAAGTCAGTAAACTACTACATACTCTCCCACAAACCTTGCAAAATGATAAATTCTTGCTGAATTTAGAGTGCTCCAGGAGGAAAAAAGTTCTCTTTTCCCAAGGCTGGGACTTTAAGAGGTAAACTCAATTCAGCTAAAACAATTGAATATTAAATGAAAATTGCAACTTTACTCCTTGAAATAGTTGACTTATTTTTCTTTGAGTTTTGAACCTATAGTTCTTCCCTTAGCTAAAAGACTCTTGAAAGACTCTCATACCTCCAATATAAATGCATTAATTTGTTCAGATAAGGGCCTTTTGTTTAACTTTCATTTTATTTTATTAAAGACTTGGGACCAAATATTTATCTCGTGCAGTTGCATAGATCTTGCTGACAGAGTTACAGTGAACTAACATCTATTATAGAACTAACCTTGAGCCTTTTAAAGGAACAATGGAATTAATGTTTCTCTAGTACTATCACAACAGTTTTTTAGGTTGCTGCATCATATTTGTAAGAAACAAGAGCTGTCAAAATACAGATTGCAAACGAAGTTCCTTCCTTTTTAAGTGTATACATTCATATATGGTCCCTTCAATTAATACTCATAATATAATGAGCAAACTGGGTAGCCAACCCAGGTCACAACTAAAATGTTAAAAGTATGATTTAAACAAAAGAGTCATTCTGCTTTCAAAACTATCCTACTCTTAGATCACCACACTGTGAAGCATAGCTGGATAATACATTATACAACATAAAAAGCGTAAACTATCCTGAGGAATCTCAGCAATGCAACTGCTTTTTATTAAGATTACACTGGCAATTTAACCAAAAAGTATGTTCATAGGTCACAGGGATGGAAGAAAATTATTGTCATCCAGCTTTCTACGAGTACAGGATTAGTTCTTACTTTATGTTTGCTAACACATAGTTACAAGAAACAGCACCACATCATCTCAGCTCATTGACAAACTCTTTAGTCCATTAATGAAGGTGTTTAATGAGAAATTATCTAACAAGCCCTGTGGGAGGAATGTGGACATCACTCTTAATTCTATAGTGAGTTCCAGGTTCTGCTTTCTTTAGAATTTATTTTGTTGCTTGCAAGGATTCTTGGGGTTTTTTAATGACATTTGATTGATTGATTACAGAAATAACAGCTACAATAGCTTTATAAATGTAAACAGCTATATAGACTTCGGCTGAAATTTCTGTCAAACCTTCCTTCACAAAATAAATAATCTTAAAACCTGTAATGTCTAAGGACTATAATGCAAAGGGCTGTGCTGAAACCAGTTAATTTTGGGTTTTTTACAGATATTTTTCCTTTCAACAGGCAATAACACCTCGATGAATCTTTCAGATCTATTTTCTGTCAGAGGAGAAATCAGTGTCAGGGAATCTGATCTCCTATTGTTTCACTATATTCACTAAACCTTGAACAGAAATTATCATATGTAATTCAAAGTGTGACTGTATGTACAGAAGCTGTCTATATATGATACAAAGGGAATCTGCTTGACTGAAGTAATCGTCTTGCTGGACCTCTTTCTCTTTAAGTGTTTTAAAGCCATAACAATGAAGGGTCTCATCAGCTATTTGTGTTTGCACAACTGCTCAGGATTGCTTTGATGGTGCTTTAGAACTGACAAAGACTTTTTTAAGATGGATTCTCATGTTCAAAGAATAAGTGACAAGATCATGCTCAGGTTAAAACAATTGCTTCTTTGTTTCATAGTACTTTTTTTTTTTTTTTTTTCTTTTAAATGAGCCTTAGAACTTTGGAGACACCAGGGTAACTGCTCTGTGGCAATGCCACTCATAACCCAGAATCATTATTGGATTGAATTGCTACAGTCTCCATCCTGCTGTAGTATCTCAGCACTGGATGATATGTTACTATTTTTTATCATTTTCAAAAATATTTTGTTGTGGGGATTTCCCAAGCAACCCGGAATCTATACTGGATAATGAAACTGTAAGGACCTGGGAGGAAATTGGACAGAATACTGATGAATTCTGCTCTAGTAAAATTTTAATGGATGATATAAACAGCTGAACCTCAGAATGTCTGTGCTCACAGCTAAGCTGGTTTTTTTTTCTTAATTTTTTTAACTGAAACCACATTCTTGAATAACATTTGCAAACATGTTGTGAATCAATCTTTACACACATATAGAAATGTTTCATTACTGTGGTATATAAGGCTGGCTAAAGGATTGTTGTAATTTCTCTATAATAACAGTAAATAAAATTTGGAAAAGCTGTGGAATCCTTAATAAACATACAGATAAAAGACATTTTCAGCAAGCTTCAGGTGGACTTCAAGACTAGAACTGGAAGCCAAATCATTAGCAAATTAAAATCTCAGGAACTGTACTTCTAAACATTGCCATGAAGTAATTTAGAGATTGAAATATGTTGTCAAACCACAAGAGAACATCAGTATAAAAACAGGCACTGATCTACATTCATATTCTATCCTCAAATCATTTAAGTGAACACAGATGAGGTGAGAATACAGAAGAGATCAACAAAGTCTTCAATAATGCCAAGGAGGCATGAAAAAATCTAAATACCATATGAATATGAGACAAGAAATAGAAAACTGAAACAAAGGCAGGATAAAAAGAAAGCAAGCTGAAATTGCTATTCAGTAGAAAGACGTGAATTCAGTTTACTAAATTACAATACAGCTGAAATAAAATTAAAAAGAAAAAAAAGAGGAAGACAGAGGAAAATTAAGAAGGAAAATTATGATCAACAAACCAGATGTAGTCATACAAATTGAAGTTTCACTTGAAAAGGCTCTTACATAGGAAGAATGACAAATCCTCTTGATAACACTGCACAAGTCAATGTCAAAGCCTTGCATAAGACTATTACATTTAATTTAGCTCCCAAGCCAAGGACAGAAGGCCCCCTGTCACAGCTCTTCTTAGAGCAGTCAGGTCTGAGACCACACAGAGCTGACCTTAAATGCATGCAGCTGAACCCCTAGGAAGAGGGGGAAAAGGGGTTGCAGAGCTTCTGCACCTCACTTGGGACCCTGAATATCAGATATTAAGCTTGACACACAAAGGCAAATTTAAAATGGACTAAGAAAATTTCAGACCTTGATTCTTTTTTTTTTAAACCTCCCAGGAAAGATGAAATGCTGGTACAGGAAGGAAAAGCAGGCATCTAAGATTACTGAAGCCATGCATGAATTTCTAGTGTGGGAAAAACATGCATGTAAGAATACTGCTCAAGAAATTTTTTTGTAGCATTAAAGCTGGAGATATATAATTTTCCTCACTATACCAAACAATAGAGAAAATGTCAAATTTATGAAAAACTCTGTAGTGTTTTGAGTGAAATGTAGTTAAAGACATTCAAGGTATCTTCTGATCCTTGCTATGTGTTCTACTTATTGACTGGATTTTTTGAAACATAACTGAAAATAAAATGAGAGAAAATATATAATGGACATTGACCTAATACTTATAGTCCAGTCTGTATCCAGAAATATAGAACAAAAATTTATAAAATAACTCAAAAGGAAATATGGAAGGCAGGATGGCCTCAAGAGGAATATATTATGAACTGTGGGAAGAAGGACAGCAGGGTACAAATAGCTAGTCAGAGAGAAGACTACAGACTTGTGCTTCTCCTTGACTTAAGAGCATGTGTGCAGAGCTACAATAAGAGAAAGTCGCAGCTATGCATAGCTATCTCTCTACTCTTCCATTGCTACTGGGAAAACAGAATTGAGAGGACAAGATAGCATAGACTAAAAGCAAGATAAAAACCTTTGACTTTAAACAACTTTGAAGAAAACACTAATTAAGTACAATGAATGTCTACTACCATTCTGAATGTGGGTGGTTGGCCTAAGATGTGTTTTTTGCCCTCCAGTCCTCTAAGAACAAATTAGTACACGGCCCACATTCTTAACAAGTCTGATAGCTCCTGAATTTATCCTGGAAATATTTATAAAAATTCTAATATTATTCCTTTTTTTAACTTCTGCAGGCATAGTCCACTTGTAGGTGAGAATCAGTTCTTGTAAAAATAAATTGCATAGAGTCTTTAGTATGGTTAGAGTAAAACAGCTGATTAAAATACCCAAGTTTAAAAAAAAAAAAATCTGAAACAGAAGCAGTATGTACATTTGGTGCAATTATGGACTATTCTCTTTTCATAATGGGCTCCAGCTGTGATTCTACATAAACTAGGAAGACAGGCAGCTAGTTTAAGAGCACTGTATGCACAGGTCAGTACGGGTTTTTTATTCAGTGTTCAATGTTAACAAGCATACAGAAGCCACAGTGGAAAACCTGACTAACTGGACAGTATTCAAGATATTATATTGTGAATGGATAGGCATAGTAATGATGTAAGTTCAATTGATAAAGAATTAAAATGAATAGAAAAGAACAAGTAGTAGGTCCTTTTGGAATTTCCATGTAAAAGAAAAGCTTTTGAGAAGTACACTGAGTTCATTAGACCAAAGAAAGCAACAGTGTGAGAGTCATATGCACAGTGACAAGATATTAATTCTGAAATTATAATTACATTCAAAGTCAGTAGATCAAAGAGGAACTGTGTAAACAAATCTGGTAAGGTTCCCCTCTTTATAATAGCTCTGTCGAGATTAGTTATTGGCAAAATTCAAAGGTTTAAAAGTTGAGCAGTGATGTGCATTCTAAATTTTAGAGGCTTACTTGAATCTTAGTTTAAAGCTTTAATGCAAAAATAAGGTGAATATTCTAGTAAGTGATTACCCTTTATTTCCTGGTCTCACACACAAGAGAAGAGCCAAAGTTACAATAATATTTTACATCCAACACATGCCAAGTGGTCACTCTTTAAAGAAGCCTGTTCTTTCTCTTTACCTAATCTTCATATGGCTCTCACCCAGCTTCCTCTGGCCATTGTTCCCATGAAAAAAAAATCCATTCTATTAATTTTGTCCACCTTCTTGTCTTTCAGAAGGTTAAGAAGAATATTTGATATTCTTTATAAAATGCTTAAGTATGAAATAAACTTAAGCCTCAGTTCTCTGATCCATAGAATATTTTGGTAGACAAGGAAATAAGTTTTTTCCATTTCCAGAGGAAAGACTCCTTTGCAACTAACCAGAAAATCAGATGTATATTGAGGTTTTGTTCTAAAAAAAAAAATCATATACTGAGCAAGTTCCAAATTAAATTCATATTGATCCACTGACTTTAGTGAAACTGCAACTTAGTTCCAGAACCTAACATCAACTGATATTCTAGTGTGTCACTATTGGATCCATACCTAATTACTATTTTCAAGTTATTATCATAATTATCGGTGAGAACAGGATGGCCAGAATTTCTGGCTCATAAGGTCTATATCAACTTTTTATGACCAAGTGCTGCAAGACACTTTCCAGAGGCTTGAGGAGAGGAGGCTCTCCAGGAGTAGTTCATAGACACTCTGACCACTCTACTAGAAAACAGAAGAGGATAATAAAGCCAGGTGTCTGAATTACCTTGCAATGCCATTCTCAGCAGGACTTCATCCTTTCAGAAAGTCACATTAGGATTATTCAGCTCACAGATACCAGAACATCTCCAGAGCAGGACACAGGACACAGTTATGCCCTGCCTTCCTACACTTCAAGAGCGAGTGTGTCCTGGTAGCCACAAACTAACCATCCATGGACTGACTGTGGTGGGGAAAAAGCTGTTGAGATGTAGAGCTGTATACCAATTTCTAGCAAATCTTGAGGGTTTAGTGAGAATTTAAACAATAGTAGGTGATTTGAATCTAAAACTTCACAACAAGATCCCAAACTTTAACAATTTTGCTTTGCTATCCATAGTAAAAAAATATCCTTTTGTTTAAACCAGTAAAAGAGACTTAAGGAGAAAAAAAATTTAAAAGTGAATGTTTTAAGGTATGGCTGACATTGTACATGAGCAACAAAATGTTTGATGCTTGGGGCCAATTAAAAATATTGAAGTTAAGTCTGCTCAACCGGCAAAAACTACACTGAAGTGGAAAATGAATGATAGGAACTAGGTTTTTCACTTCTAAAAATTAACTTTCTTCCAGGCATACACATATTTTACTTTCACACTGATGCACTGCACCAGTAGCTTCCAGCAGCAAATGAGAGAGTACATCTCATACAAAAGAAGTCTACACTTCAGCTATTTCTGTAAAAGAAGAGCCTGTATAAATATTACACCATTGTAAATGCAACAGTTATCAAGACAGCACCAGATGTAGACTTATCCTAGAGGATTTTATGTGTTTTGCAGCAGCATGTTTCATAAAAACTGCAATAAATATGCTAAATTTTAATGTCTTTATACTTTAGTTGCATATTTTATCAACTTATAAAACAAAGATTAAATGTATATGGATATTATACCCTTGGATATTGCTTTCAAAATGTTATAATAAGAACATCATGATTAAATATTTCAATAAAGGGTGAACAATTATTTTGCATTTGATATTTGGAATGGCTAAGTCTTTGGCCACTAGATGCTATTATCAGGGACATTAGTGGAATTAGTTTGATATGATGGTTTCACCTTCACTTTAATCTTTTGGCAGTAGTTGTTCTGGATGTCCTATAGGTAAGTTTGCATGAAGGCATTCGGCATTCATGTTTAATGCTAAGAAATCCTGATTCAGAGGCAGAGGGCTAAAAAGTGACAAAATATTTAACAGAGGTGGAAGGGTGATGAGCAGAGGTGTTCTATTTATCTTTCTAATTATCAGCTATCTAAGGAGATGAGGAGAACTTTGATCTTTCAGGTGAACCAAAATGCAAAGTATTAGAGGGATGTAATTAATAGTCTCCAAACAATTTCACAAGCAGGTGGCAGGGAATATCTGGCATTATCTTCACAAAAGTTACCTCTGAAGGCCAAATTTTGCCTTTGGGATGCCCACATTTTGCAACAAAAAAGACTAAGTCTAGTTTGCATATCTATTATGCATCACATTAAAAATAAGCCTTTGCCACACTGTATGCTTGTATTTCTTGTGCCTTGATAAATGAATAGAAATTGTTGAATGAGCTCACCAGTAATAAAATCATGGAACAGGGCCTTCATATTGCTGTTTTTATAGAAGGAACACACATGGAACTATATGGTAGCATAAGGCTTCCAGGTTTGTTTCACTGGTGTTAGCAGAGAAACAACATGTATGTTGTTTCTACCAAGATTAATGACAGCTACTGTGCCCTCAGGTGAGTCATAGCCAGCTTGAGTGTGTTTGTCTGTCTTGTTTTCCTCTCTGCCAGTTCAATCAGCAAAGAACAGTTTTCAACTGCAATCAAATCTTCTTTATTTTGGATAATAAACCACTGACAAGTAAAGGCCAAGGAAATAGCTTTTAAGGTTTTATACAGCTCCCAGATGCTACCACCAACAATGTAGTTAATCAGTACATACCTCTGCCAGTGCTTAGTCATTCATAAAACCATTGCAGACTTTGGGATACTGCTGGACCATATGGGCCAATATGGGTCCTTCATATTATGCAATTTTTTTAAAATTAACTTTCTATTTTTTTGTCCAGGACCACAATTTTCATGCCTTTGGAGCACCTGTTCTACCAGCTGTATTTCAGAAAATGTTGCCTTGCAATGTAAGTAAGTCCACAAAGGTACAAATAGCTCTGTCGCAGAAGTGGGGAGAGAAGGTTATTGCATACTTCAGATCTCTAATAGCTGGCCAGTGTATGAGATGTATTCTTAGTGTTAGTTCATGCGTGGCAATATCTATACCTTCATGAGAGAGAGAAACCCTACCACAAGGAGTGGTAAACTCCAATTTCTAGCTAATGCCAAATTTTGAGTAGTATTTCTGAGTACTTCAGAATAAGCAAATGCCAGTTTATTGATGTTGTCCTTTCCCTCATTCAAGAAACAAACTTCCTGAACACTTTTAAGGGTTGCTCTGTCCACCTTCCACAAGCACATGTGGGGCATTAATAATTTGGAAACAAACTAGCTCAACCCCCCTCAGTAAGACAAGTGCAGGGGATTGCTCAATCTGGCAACCTCTGTTTGAGTAAAGCATGCTTGTGTTATAGCTAAGTAATATCTTTTTAAAAAGCAGTTTGTCTTCATCTGAATTCAACAAGACACAGAGAATTTACTATTTCCCTTTGTGACTACCACCCTGTAAAAGAAAATAACTAGTTTTCTATTTTAATTGTTTTCCTTCATATTCCAGCTTTCATTCTTGGCCTGCCTTTTCTGCTAAATTAAAGAGCTCATTGTTTTCCTTCTATTAGGCTGCATATGTGTACATAAACATTTTCACAAGCAGTTTATGTTGAAATTCTTTTGTTCACTACAAACCCTAAGTGTTCTCAAAGTCACCATTTTCCAGTTCCACTAGTAAAGACTGAATTAATTATTTCGAGATGCAAAAGTATGGCAGTTGGCATGGTTAATCATATTTTGTCTTAATGTGTCAGCTGTATTCAGCTTTTTTAATTATTATTCCATGTTTACTGATTCCTCAGCATTATTTGCTATTATACCAATTTTCCTCTTCTGAAAATGTTGCTGCTTCTAATCACTGCAGCTTCATCCCTGTGAGAATTATCATTAGCTCAACGTCTTGTGAAAGATCATTGTACATATGAGCATACAGGAATTTGACAGTATTTGCTGAACTTTCAGAGAGAAATACATATGTTTTTTTGACATATTAGATGTTATAAGCCCAAATAATCCATGTTAACACTATGCACAGCTTCCTCACTTATTTACCACTTTGTGATAAAGAGATTGTGAGGTGCTGAAATACTGAGGTCTATGCAGCAACATATTATTGATACACTGTATTAAAAATCCTGGCCTTCCTAACTCTGCCTGAAAGATTTTATCTCTGCAGTCTTCTCTGTGAAACAATTATAGCAGTATTACTAAGTTAACATACAGTATGTTCCATTTTATCGGGGAACGAGCTGAAATGTAGTATAGGTAAAGCAAAATTTTGCCTAGGTGGATGCATGCATGGGTGAATAAGTGAATACGTAGGCAGGCAGATGGAAGAAAAGACTTGCTAAAAGTGATGCCCACTTCTCTGTTGACCCCACTGGCTGCCATGGGGAGTCTCTCACAAATGAATGCACACCTGCACGCAGGGACAATATCTGCAGCAAGTGTGTGAGAAGCCACAGGCTTCTCAGGAAACCTATATCAGGAGCCACATAGGCACTTGAATATGCTACAAATCTAAGCTTAGTTCAGCTCTTCATACACAACTTTTGGAAGACGCTATATTGCCTCTTCCATACCTCTCACAGAACTAAACTTTGAATCATTCAATGATTGAGTCAATGCAGAGATATTATGAATAGCTCCACCAATAATGCCACAGAATCTGCAAAGCTAGCAAGGTTTTTGACAGGTTTATGTTGATAGAGATTATTTATAGATGGACTCAGAGCAGAATCAAGTCTATAGGTGTAAGATACAGGTACTGTCCACAGGAGCAGTTCCAGAAAGACAAGCATGGCAATGACCATGACTTGCCGCACACTGTCTGTCTGCTGAAGTGTTAATAACAAAAGGTCAGCTGCATTGAGCCAAGCATGTGGTTTAAAGCACACCTGAGTACAATTTAGCAGCCAGCTCTTCTGAACTTTTAGCCACAAAAGGATAGAAATGAAGGAATAAATCTTTGTTAAGAAAGATATGGCTACAGTCAGGAAAAATGTGCAAGACAGGGCTGAAGCAAGAAGTGACCAGCTCATACAGTGAGTGGTGCAGCAAATATTTTTACCATGCACAGGACTGCACGTCCCTATATAGCCACTGAATTTGACTCACAACTAGACAGGCGGATGTTTAAGCAACTCACAGTGAGGACAGTGATCAAAAAAACTTCCACTGGCTGCACTAAATCTCCATGAATCACACTGGGGAGAATGTGTTTACATAATTATATGTATACATACAGTTTGCTTGCCAGATAATGCAGACTTTCAGAGAGACCCATATGAGGCATGTGTTAACATTTACTAGAGATGTGGCAATGTAAATTCCTGGTCCTTTACTAATCATTCAACTCTACTTGAAAAATAAAAAGTAACAGCTACACTTGAAAAGTAATGTTACATGCTGGGAAGTGCTTTATTGTAGCTTGTAAAATTACCTTTGAGAGAACAGAGTCTAAATGCAGACAATAACAGAGTCATGAATGTAAAGCATACTTTTATTTTGAAAAGTAGCTCTAAAAATGGCATCTTGCAGAGGTTCTCTGTTTGTTATCCCAACCACTCCAACTTAGCTTCGCTTAAGTGTCAAGTAAAAAAGATGTTTTCCTCCCAGTTCCAAGCTCTGTAAACTCACCCTTATGACTGCCTTGACAGCAAGTCAACCTGTGTTGCTTCCTGCTAACGTATCAGTGCCAGTTCCACTGACCCAGTGGGAAAGCTGAATTATATGTAAGTGTAAATAGGTACAGAAATATATGAAGCATGTTTTGTTTCTAACTCTGTCACTGGCCTGTGTCCAAAATCAATCTGGAGCCCAGATAAGAGAAGAAGTGACAGAGAAGAGGCTGTCATCACCAGTCAGCACAAAGAAAAGTCATGAGAAGTGCTCAGTGAAAGATGCCAAAGTGGAGAGGGGATTTAGAGAAACCAGGGATGAGGCAGGCCCACATCTGAGCATGACAATGTCAGGCTAAAGCTATGGTCACAAGCTTGTTGCTGGATGAGGAAAGACATGCTGAAGAAGACACAGCAAAATCACAAAGGAAACAGTAGAAGATGAGAGGCAAGAATATCTTGGCAACTGGTAAAGGACTGCCCTCAACAGCTGAATTAGATATGACATTACTTGCCTCTCAGAGCCTGGTATGTAGGGTAGAGATATCAGAAGACAGGGTGATAGATGTGGACGCTAATCCCAAGTGTAAAAGAGGTGTTTGTGTAATCCCAAATAACGAGAATACTGATAGATTATAATCAGTCATTCAGATATCACCATAGCATGTTTCATTTACCCTCACTGTGACATGGTCTATAGGACTACAATGGATGCAAAATAAAAGAAAATCAAACAATCTCATGGCCAATTCCAGGTGCATCCCAGAGACACTTTGGGACTAACTAGAGATTGTTAGTCATTTAAATTATCTAAAATGGGGTAGGTCATCTGAGCCATTTAAACACACCTCCATCTGACTAAAAGCAAGTCTAGCATGATTACCCCAAATGTGTATATCTATACTGTAGCAGCATGCATAACATCTCACTTACTGTATGTTATACCAAGGTTGAAAATTCCAGTTCAAAGCCCTGAGTCAGCTTCCATTTAGACTCTTGGGCTGTTCCTACATGAGTAATATACACAGTGTCTAGGCCCATTAGCTGACCTGAGGACAAATGGCACAGAACAGCCCATATCCATATCCATATGATTAAACTCGCATAGCTTCAAAACAGGATTGTCCATCCAGGTAGTTTTTGGCACATGTTGACTTCCAGATCAGGCCTAGGAATTGTTTGGAAGAACACCAATTGGCCCAGGCCAAGTTCAAGTCAAGGACCAGGCTAAAAATTCAACACTACAGACAATAACATTCCAGTGTTCATTCCTGTTCCCTGTCACTGTTTACTTTATTAGTATAGATGTACTCTTAAAGTCTGAAACCCAGGCCATAGTTATTTTGACACCCTGGCTTCTGAGATCCTGTGTCCCTTTCTCCTCTCAGCTCTACCCTCCTTCTCAATTTGCCCTCATCCCTGCAGGACAAAAGCACGGCAGTGCACTTAGAGCAGTATTGTACTTGGCTCTTCATACTATTAGAATGGGCCACCCTAAAGCTCATTTACTTTAAGTACAGCATGTCATGACCAGGTGTTTTAGTTGCAAATTTGCTTGATTTCCCTGCCAAGTGCATTTACCCTTGGACAACACCTAGTCTTCAGTCTTGCCAGTGCTCAACTGCCTCTTCATTAGTTGTCAAACAACTACTCAAGCACTAAAACCCAAAGTCTCTTCAGACTTTTAATATCAGTCTATAAATTGGCAGGCAGCTTAAAATTAACAGTAAACAATGACTACCTGTAGCTAGGCAAAACACAAGGAAAAACACTTTTCTGACCAGCAGGAAAGGCTCTCCAATATGTTCCCTAGTTCCCCTTCACTATACTTAATGAAGACTCTGTTAGCACTCCTAAGAGAGTGAAGTTGAAGACTACAGAGCAAGGCTGGAAGGACACCAGCAGCATTCAGGAAGGTCTTGTGGAGACTACTATGTCTGAAGATATGGTTTTCTTTTGTCACAAGCCATTTAAGAAGTCTTCTGTATCACCTTCCAGTCTTTATCCTTCACTACAGTTCACCGCTGTCAGATGTAAAAACAAAACCCCAAGAAAATAAACAAACAAAAACCTGGCACAATATAAAGACCACACACACACACACACACACAAAAAAACACCCAAGACCTCAAGAAAACAAACAAACAAAAATCCCACAGAAAAGCAAAATAAAATAAATAAAAAAAAACCAAAATCCAAAATCAAATCAACCCATTCGCAACTCTCCAGGCAATGGATACGTAGGAGACACAGGACTCCTATGTATTATTTTACAAGTCATGTTGTTTGAAAATGTATTGTTTATATTCTCTTTTCTCTTTTTAAATCATTAAAACACCATTGATGTTATAAGAAAATATTTCTGTATTTCTGATTTTCATGGGGTTTGCTTAATAATCAAATTAACAGTTAGAACAATTTTCAAGGCAAGTGGCAAAAAACGCAAGCACAAATACGTTGTTCTGTTATTTTCCTTTTTTCTATTTAAATCAAGTGATAACTGAGTCCTGATAAACTGAACAACATCACTTAGCAGCATGCACAATGAGAAGCTAAAAGCTTTTAATTAGACTCTTACTCAGCAGGGGTGAAAATATAATTTAAAAGACTCAGGGCAAAAGCTGAATTGTTAGTTTTATATTTTAGCACAACAAAGCTACAATTAGACTAAATTAGCTAACAGCTTATTCATTAGCCTTCAATAGAAATTTGGATGCACACTGACTCCATGTTACTGTTTGCGGCAAAGTATATTATCTAGTTCAAAATAGTAATGTATAACAGTTTAAACAGTAGATGTAGAGGATACTTGTAGAGCTAGCTGTGTTAGGAAGTCAAGGATTCATGTGTTCAAGCCATGACCCACTCACCAGATCAGAAAAGAAATTAATTTCCGTATTCTTAAAGACATCACACTAACAATGCTACATTTCTTAGACTAGTAATAGAGAACCACTCACTTTCTGTCAAAGGAATACCAGATATAGTAAACCTAAGCATGCAGTATTTCCAGTTTTTCTGTGTTCTTTTTATTTTGTAATTTCCACCTAAAATGGCAGCTTTTTGGATAAGAAAAATATCAGCAAGAAAGAACAAAAGCAATACCTATGGGAGGGAACACCAAGTGTGATCCCCCATTGCAGCAATACATAACAAAACTTCCACTCTTGGCAAATGTAAGACAGAGGTAACACGGTACCATAACTATTCACGCCCCAGAGAAGAAAATCTTGGCCTCACTAAAGTCAGAGGCAAAGCTGCCTTTGATTTTACTGGGGCCAGGGTTATAATCTCAGGAAATGAGGAATAAATGTTAGCTTCTAGGGTGTATCTCTCTCATGCTCCACTTGCTTTTCAGACTTCCCCAGGCATGAAAAGAGAAATCTGATACTACCGTGCTGCACATCAGACTTCAAAACTATGGAAAATCACTGGTCAGGCATCACTGTGGCCTTCCGGTACTGCTAGCAAAGGGTAGCTCTCATTCCTATTGCAATTGGTAAGTTCTTGGTATGTGTAAGAAATACAGCTTTAGCTTAGCAGTGTTTCCTGAAATAAAAGCAAATAATAGGGAAAAAAATATAGTGCCAAGATATTTGGGGGAAAAAAAGAAAGATGCAAAACCAAGCCACTGAGTTTGGCTATTTATACTGGTAGTGACTCAGAGGAAAGTTAAGATTTATCAATTTCTTAAATCTTACTCAGAGAAAACAATCCTGAGGAGTGTGGGAAGGACTGCAAGATCTGGTCTTTTGATAGCGCTAAGTCTTAACCTTTCTTTCTTTTTATGTGATCCCTCACTTTAATTTGAATTATATAAGCTTTTTTTTTTTTTGGTAAGCATTAAGCTAAAAAAGCTATAAGCATTTCAGAAATCACATTAGGTTATAAAAGTACACAAATGGATTTAAGTAATGAATCCTGAGGATCGTGAGTCATGCCATGCTGCTCTGTTATTTACACTGAAGTGCTAACTTGTAGAAAAGAACATATATTTTGTTTAAAAATATGACAAGTTGAATTCTCTTTCACTCATTCTAGAAGTGTCTCAAATTGCTGCAGAGGGGCAATTGTAGTCAGAAAAGCACACCATGTAACATGGAATATATCAAATAAGGAATTAACAGCTCTTATTAGTTCCCTTGCCAGCAGAGCAAATTAAGATAATTGAGCTCAAAGTATGCATGCAGTCCAAAAGTTATCGTTCTCCTGTGGCCAGGCAACAAACTCCAATACAATACCATGCCAGTATAGATGTAAGTTTTGAGTCTGATCCAATAAGCCCAATAAGAGTCAATGGAGAAAGTGGACAACGCACCATCCTTCAACACAGTTAGTAATACCTAGCAAATTACAATAGCTATCAAATGATAATCACACACAGAATCACACAGAATCACTAAGGTTGGAAAAGACCTGTAAGATCATCAAGTCCAACCATCAGCTAACACCACCATGACCATTAAACCATGTCCCACAATGCCTCGTCCACACGTTCCTTGAACACCTCCAGTGAAGGTGACTCCACCACCTCCCTGGGCAGCTTATTCCAGTGTTTCACCACTCTCTCAGTAAATAAATTTTTCCTAATATCCAGCCTGAACCTCCCCTGGCACAACTTGAGGCCATTTCCTCTTGTCCTGTCGCTAGTCACTTGGGAGAAGAGACCAACACCCACCTCTCTGCAACCCCCTTTCAGGTAATTGTAGAGAGCGATGAGGTCTCCCCTCAGCCTCCTCTTCTCCAGGCTGAACGACCCCAGCTCCCTCAGCCGCTCCTCATAAGACTTGTGCTCCAGACCCCTCACCAGCTTCGTCGCCCTTCTGTGGACAACCTCCAGCACCTCAATGTCTTTCTTGTAGTGAGGGGCCTAAAACTGAACACAGGATTTGAGGTGCAGCCTCACCAGCGCCGAGTACAGGGGCACGATCACCTCCCTGCTCCTGCTGGCCACACTGTTTCTGATACAGGCCAGGATGCTGTTGGCCTTCTTGGCCACCTGGGCACACTGCTGGCTCATCTTCAGCCGGCTGTCAACCAACACCCCCAGGTCCTTTTCTGCGAGGGAGCTTTCCAGCCACTCATCCCCAAGCCTGTAGCGTTGCCTGGGGTTGTTGTGGCCAAAGTGTAGAACCCGGCATTTGGCCTTATTGAACTTCATCCGATTGGCCTCAGCCCATCGATCCAGCCTGTCCAGATCCCTCTGCAGACTCTTCCTAGCCTCAAGCAGATCAACAGAATCACAGAATCACACAGAATCACAGAATCACTAAGGTTGGAAAAGACCTGTAAGATCATCAAGTCCAACCATTAAAAAAAAAAAAAACAATCTCATGAAATCTGTCCAGTATATTATGAACTGATCAACACTCCCTCCCAACTTGGTGTCGTCTGCAAACTTGCTGAGGGAGCACTCAATCCCCTCATCCAGATCATCGATAAAGATATTAAGGAAGACCGGCCCCAAAACTGAGCCCTGGGGGACTCTGCTTGTGACCGGCCGCCAACTGGATTTGGCTCCATTCACCACAACTCTCTGGGCTCGGCCGTCCAGCCAGTTTTTTACCCAGCAAAGAGTGCACCTGTCTAAGCCACGAGTCGCCAGCTTCTCCAGGAGAATGCTGTGGGAGACAGTGTCGAAGGCTTTACTAAATTCCAAGTAGACAACATCCACAGCCTTTCCCTCATCCACTGGGCGGGTCACCTGGTCATAGAAGGAGATCAGGTTGGTCAAGCAGGACCTGCCTTTCATGAACCCATGCTGGCTGGGCCTGATCCCTTGGTTGTCCTGCACGTGCCGTGTGAGCGCCCTCAAGATGAACCTCACCATAATGAGTTTGCCCAAATATTCAAGTGGTGTTCCCTCTCAGTAAACTCTAAAGCTATCTTTAAAATTTTCTTCTAACTGGTTTACTAAGTAACCTCTACCTCCCTTATCCTTTCCAGGCTGCAGCAAGTGTGGTATGTTTATTTCCACGAACATTGATTCAGATTAAAAAATGAACTCCTTTTTGCTACACTTGCATCATGTTTATGATCATTTTCTGCACACATTCAAGCAATTGAATTTCACTTGCATAAGCGCCAGCAGGATCTAATCAATTCCCATTAAAGTCAGTGATAGTCTTTCAGCTGCCAGTCCCACATCAATACAAATTGAAATACACACGCCCAAGTATTTGCACTAAAAGGGATATAGTTATGAGGAAAAGGAGAATTGTTGAGTTAACAAAGGAGGCAAGATTCTTCTAAAACTTTTAAGAGCTATGTTGAGGAAACGTAAGTTCCACACAGGAATATAAAAATCTTTTTATTTGTGTCTATATTTGTCTATATTTTGTCTATATTTTGTCTATATTTGTCTATATTTTTTTATTTTGTCTATATTTGTGCCTTTCAGTGTGTTGAAGACATAAAGCTACTTATATCAAAGATGAATTGCCAGTTTCTGCATCAGATGTCTCAGTTTATCATGGTTCTGAGAAAATGTTTCCAAAAGCCATGTGAGAGACAAGAATCAAGCTGGACATTTCACAACAAGGACAGAACAACAGTTGATTTTAACTAAATGGAAACTCTCTGAGATGGCAACATCATTTCCATACAAAACCTAACACTGTAGATACTGTCCAGCAGAGTCAAGAGACATATCTTAAAACATTTGCCTGAAGCAAATGGTGATAACTTCTTACCTATGCTGGGTGAGGATCTTAGTGAACAAGAAAGGTACCTGAAGCTGAGAAGCTGCAACTCTACTAACTTTTTTTTTTTTTTTTTATCTGTTTTGCGAGAACATTTACATTGGGGGAGTGTTTTAATAGTATTCCCTCAGTCTCTGAAGAGTAATTGCCTCTATTGTCTTGGCTCTAGGTTCAGAAAAGCAAACCTGAAATCTCCTAAATTGTATCATCTTGTTACATATTGACATCTGGGAGTGTTGCTGGCACGTGGATTCATTTACCACTATACAGTAACAGAAATGAAGTTCTGGAGGATCTTGTACTACAAAACAGAGATATTAGTTTACAGATACTATTTTTTTCCATTGAGAGACTAATATTAAGTTTCCATTTTTTTATCAGTCAACAGATATTAAGATGATAGGTTGACTTCTCCCGCCCCCCCCCCCCCCCCCCAAATCAATCCCTTAATGGATAGAATCAAAGGAAAAGAAGGGAGTCAGACATGGTAGAGGAGGCTGACTGGCAGAATGCAAAGGCAGGTAGAACCATAATCTCTACTGAAGATTATCAGGGGTTTTCTTGGGGACGCTGTCCTCCCCATCACACTGGAGAGTGGTACTCATGTCTAAAGTGATCTTACTTGAATTTAGCACAGTGAAAACCTGTACTGTGCCCGTGACTAATTTTGTCCTTATTGTATTTTGTAAGGTCCTAATCCTTTCAAGTCACCATTTTTCATGGCCCAGACTGTCTTCAGGTTCTTGTAACACCCTCAGTAAATCAGGTATACATAATATTACTTTTAAAAAATATTGCCTTTTTCACAAAGAAATGCAACTGAGGTGCAATTTGGCAGAATATGAAATTATTGTGTTCTGCAACTCTTAGCCAAAGAAAGTTCTGAAGAATGATAAGGGGAACTAAAATTAAATTAGAAGAAATACAGATGTTATCCCTTGCTACCTTCTTTAAAAGGATAGATAAAATAACAACACAAGTAAAAAGCCAGCAGCTGGGTTCTCTTCTCACTTACTCTATTTTTATTGCACTATATGTATACTGACTTAAATGAGATTAGTCAGTTTATAGAGAAGTGAATGAACCAGGATCAAGTCAAAGTTCCAACAGTATTTTGAGTCTTTATGAAAGACAAAGAATAGGGCCAAATGCCAGCTTCTGCTCAGGGTACAGCAAACTTTACATTGACTCAACATTGCCATTACTACAGAACAGTAAGATACAGAATGAGGAATAGGGGACCTCATGAATGAATGTCAATATATGCTCACCTCAGCCATGAACATGGGGACAATGCAGTATCATGCTGAAGGAAGGAAAGCTGAATCTCAGGTCTAAATGGTCATTTTGAAGTCTCAAGTGTATCAAAATGTTATCCTAGTGACAAGCCCAAAACAGTGATGAAATTAGAGAAATTCTGAGGGTGCTCTCAGTTATATTATGATCCAAACAGTTCCAGTCATAATTAAGGGATCACAGAGAAGCTATAAAGCTGAGTGAAACTTGATGATGAGAGAAATCACAGTCTGCATTTAAACTAACTACAATTTATCAACTTTTTTTTAATAGGTAATTTGTCTCTATAATGAAAAGATGGGCCCGTTGTGGGGACTGTCATAAGAAAACAAAAGGTATTCAATTTAACTAGTACAAATGATGAAATTTTGCATTGTCAGTGTTTCCACAGTCTTGCAAATAAAACCAAAGAAACCAACCAAACAAACAAAAAACCCAGAGCACTTGCTCCTGCTGAATTTTTGTCACTACTTTGTCTACTAAAATGAGTGTGGGTTCAAAACTTCTCTGTCTGTATTTAACTTATTTATGTTGTAAGGTTAAATATAATTTTGCTACATCCTGCAAAATTAAAATGTATGAAAGTGTAATTATAACATTAATGCTAGTCCCCTAAAAGGAAACACCATGCACTTGCAGAACAGTGATTGGTAGAATTATCAGACTAATTAGTGCCTAATATCTGGACATCAACTCCTCAGAGCCCAATAGTTCAGTGATCCTCTTTTTGGAGCGAAAGGGGAAATACAGTATATAGAAAGACAGTTGCCTATAGAATTCATTTTTCAGTAGTGACAATGAGAGAGAGAGATGGGAGAATAAAGAAGAGCAGTGAGAGATGGGAACAGAGCTGTTTTTCCATAAATGTATTATGTAATCATACCACCATTTGATATAAAGTAGCATAAGGCATGAAAGCATGTGCTACAGATGAACTCCACAGCTACACAGACATCTGGCACCCAGGTATTTGATTTTGTGTCTGCCAACAGGCAGGAGTTTTTCAGAGTTTATTCATCCACTAATTCTTCACAGCAATGTCAGTATTTTGTCTACACTTTTCTTCTGCACACTAATACAACATTTTTTTTTTGCTCTACTTTATGTAGACTTCTTGTGCTGGGTTGGCCCCAGGTGGCACCTAAACTCCCACTCAGCCACTCGCTCTCTCCCCTGCCTCAGTGGGACAGGGGATGGTACAGGAAGAATAGGAATGAGAAAACTCATGGGTCAAAATAAAGGCAAGGAGATTGCTTACCAATTACTGTCGCAGGCAAAACAGATTGGATTTGGGGAAAATTAACTTAATTTACTGCCAATTAATAAATATATGTATATATTTAATTACTGTTTCAGGTATTGGGAAACAAAACAGAGAAAGAAACAAACATTTACACACTTAGGGAAAACACCTTTCCTCTCCCTTTCTCAAGTTCAACTTCACTCCAAACTCCTCTCCTCCCTTCATTATTGCCACAGCTTACACTCAGCCCCCTCAGTGAGGCAAGGGGTGGTGCAGGGGTGTTGTGGTGGTGTGGTTCCTCTCCACACTCCTTCTTTCTCTCTCCTTCCCTCTCCTCTTCCTCCCTCCTCTTCCAGCCTTGGTGTCCTCTTTGCCGTTTCTCACTCTTTTTCTCACAGGCTTAGCTGTGTCCTGTGGTGGGTCCATTGGAACCAGCTGGAATCAGCTGGAAGCAGCTGTGTCTGGCATGGGACAGCCCCATGCCTCTTCCCACAAGGGCCACCGCTGCAGCCCCCCCGGCTGCCAACACCTTGACACCAGCACCCAATGCACTTCTATATTCTGCAAAATGGGAAATGTGGTCTGAAGTCTGTTTTAGTCTGTTTGCATTGCTTTTTTCTCAAGCACAATTTTGTTGAAGAAATAGGTCAGTAAGAAAACATTTTGCTATGGTTTATATTAAAGAAAAAATCATGATTAAACATGTTTTTAATTGAAGTTGGAAATACCTATGATTTTTGTGGCCTAATTTCACAATCTTGGACCATGCCATTGGGAAAATTCTACGATTCTCAATGATTATCTCCATAATTGTGGCATTATACTGTATTATATTGTACTACTATACATGAGGAGCAAAATTCCCTGCCACAGTCTTCACTAGAAAGCTGTCAGAAATATTTATATCTTTTGGATGTGGCATCTCAAGTTTCAAATTGCTCACCATCTTAATGAAAGGAGGAGATGCAGAGTCCTAAATTGGTTTGAATGTTGTTGACATGTGAGGCATCTTTTACCATATACCTGTGGCATCTCATACAGCTGTTACAAAACAGTGAAGTCAGGTCTAACTTCTTCCCCACTTGCATAAATGTACAGAGTTGTACAGAGCTGTATAGATCCTGGTCGGTGACCTAAGACAACAGAAAGCATTATCCAGGGTACTGGTTTTAGTTTGGATAGAGTTGAATTTCTTCATAGTAGCTCCTATGGTACTATGTTTTGGATTAATGAAAACAGTGTTGATAACACAGGGATGTTTTAGTTACTGCTGAGCAGTTCTTATACAGAGTCAAGGCCTTTTCTGCTTCTCACCACCAGCGAGTAGGCTGGGGGTGCGCAAGAAGTTGGGAGGGGACACAGCTGGGATAGCTGACCCCAACTAACCAAAGGGATATTCCTTACCATATGATGTCGTGCTCAGCAATAAAACCTGGGGTAAGAGGGAGGAAAGGGGGACATTCAGAGTTATGGTGTTTGTCTTCCCAAGTAACCATTATGCATGATGAAGCCCTACTTTCCTGGAAATGGCTGAACACCTGCCTGCCCATGGGAAGCAGTGAATGTATGCCTTATTTTGTTTTGTTTGTGTGTGCAGCTTTTGCCTCATCTATTAAACTGTCTTTATCTCAGCCCATGAGTTTTCTCACTTTTACCCTTCCGATTCTTGCCCTCATCCCACTGTGGGGGGGATTGAGCAAGTGGCTGTGTGGGGCTGAGCTGCCAGCCATGGTTAAACCATGACACCCAGTGAAAAAATTCAGGAGATTTATGGACTAAACGGAACAACAGAGATGTTTTCTTTTGGACAAAATGTCTACAGAGAAGCTGTAATAGCTGAAAAGACATTTGACTTTGCCCAGAGCACGCACACTGTCTTGCCCAGGTTAGCCTTTTGCCAAACCATTCGTCATGCATAAACTGATTGCATTTATCCTTGGGCTTGGCTGTAAGATTGTAGCTCTATCTTGTGAAGATGTCACCTGCTTTTTACTGGTACTGAAGTCAGTGGTCTGGCACCCTCAGATAGATGGTGCGTTCAGAAAATAGAGCAGAGTGTTCAGTCCTGGAGTGCAAAGCAGTGTTCAGTCGTGGAGTGCAAGGCTTGGGACAGGCAGACATCTGTCAGGCAGCACCAGAGCAGGCAAGTACCTGCCCTGTCTCCAGGAGACTGGTTTGCCCGTTGTCTCACATAGTAGTGGGGGTTCCTCTTCTGGAGCACTGTCTGATTCAGTAATATTTCAGCATCATTTCTTGTTCACAACTATCTTTCATGAGCCAGAAAAGGCACTTTTTTTGTGTATGATGTTCTTGATGTACAAGGCGAGATATCAGCTCTAATGTGAGGACAGTTTTATCAGGAAGATCAAAGACAACCTGTCAGGCATGTGATAAAATAGTTTAAGACATTTTCCTTTAGACAATATATTTTTTACTACTTCTTTAAGTACAATCAATATTGTATTGACATTTCCCAGGATGATAAGCCAAAAATATTTACACTTTAAAATATTTTCTTTTTGTCTTCAGGGTTGTAAGTCATTGTCTACAGTAGTTTAGTTACTGGTGGGTTTTCTCAGATGAACTCATTTGAATTAATTTGTCTTATCTGATGTGACTCCTTTGAATATTATATTTTGCAACAAGACAAATGTGGATTTGATACCCTTTCTTGCAGGAAGAAAGTTGTATTTGTTGCAGCAAGACGATTACTGATAATTCAGATGTTGTCCCTTACAATTTATTTAGATCTTGCTCCCTGACTAACATATGCAGCACAAACACGCACAAAAGAAAAGGAATAACTGAAAGTTGCATAAATTACTTTTTTTTTTTTACCACAAATCTCTAAGTATTCATATGGTCATCTAACCTTTGTCTAATTCTAGAGATTGCTCAGTGGCTTTTTTCATAAGATCTTGCATCCATTTGGCTATAGCTTTATGAGGTGTGAGGATGACATTTTCCATATCATGGGTATATGTGATTATGTTGGGGTTTATAAATAAAATTTCAGGAAAACCAGTTCATCCATTTCAACCAGAATGAAGGCATTGTTTTGTCCATATAAAAAATAATGCTCATACTAAGCACTGAATAAGCACGGGCTTTCATGAAAGAAAATATAACCTGTGACAATGTAATCAAAGATTATATCTTAATTTGCTTTCATCAGTGGGGAGAAATTGTGAATTAGGGATCTGGCACTTACTAAGTTTTGGGCACTTGACAGTACAACTTTAAAACTCCTCTAATGTTTGCTTCTATATGAATGCTTGTGTTTCTTTAAAATTACAGATTATTTTTATCTCAGACCTTCCAAATTTAAAGTACCTCTAGATTTTGGCGTTTTTAATGTATATATGTCTTGTTACTATATTTACCATTTGATTTTGCAGGTGTTAGTCTCTTGACTGCTCAAGTAACAGCAAGTTAAGTGAGCAACACAACGGGCAGATAGGAATAAAAGGAGTGTCTTTTGTAACTAGACTGCCTTAAGCTGTTTAGAGAACTTCCCCTGTGGCTGGTTCAGATGAATGAGCATAATTAACATGAATCTCCAGTGGCAATGCAGATGACAAATGGATGATTATGCAGTGAAAAACTCTGCCTTTATGTTACTAAGATCGGCTGTTGTGATTGTTAATTTTCTCTCTCTCTCTCTCTTGCTTTGGGGTGTTTTAAAAATAACAAAAAGATTCTTGCTCACAAAATAATAAGTCAGTGAGTACTATTAGGCTTATCATTAAATTCAGAGCCTCCATGAATAAGGAGTTCTAGTTAATGAAATAGAAAGTGAAAGATCAATACCACTCTAGTAAATACAATATAGGATCCAATCTGCCACTACTGAGGCTTTGATGGCAAAAATCCAATTTTTCACAATGCCTGCAGAATTGGAATGATAGCAAGCGGTCTATATAAATGTTCTGTAAAATAAGGTCATGGCAATCTATGTGACTCCATAAGCAACACTGAGATTTTTCTTGTCAAATATCTAATTAAAGCAGTAACTAAGTCCAAGTCAACTAATCAAAATATGTGAAAGCCACATTTTTATCACAATCATTAAATTCTATAACAAGGACATGGCTCTGGATCATGTCATGTAAATTAACACTTCCATGGAAGGTGCCTTGGTGGCAGAAACGTTACCTAAGTATCACTTACTATTGTGTTCAGGAAGGTTAGAAAACAAAGCTCAAGGAAAGTACCAGAAGCAACACAGTTTCAGGAATTCAGGAAGAGCTGACAAAGACCCATCCTAGCAAAACAGTCCAGATTTGTCTTACATAATGTACAGTGCAGAGCCCTGATCAACACCAACTCTTGTGCCAAACTGAATATTTCAATAAAATATTTGCCCATTAGAAAGAAAGCAACTGACAATACTCTGATGTCTGTTAAGAAGCTGTACTTCAGAGCTATGAAAGGAGAGATGAAAAATAACACTATTCAATAGGCCAGTATTTTGGCTCAGCTTCTTAAGAAATATTTAAGTCCTCACTTCTGCTGCCTATACTCTGCGCTGGGGGCTCATGTGGTCTTTCAAGGAACGTTTATTTTTCATGTGTTCATACCTATGAAGACCATCCTCCAAAATCCCCCATAACATACTGCATGCTGTATGAGTTTTTTCCTAAATGAAACCCCTAATGTGCGCAGGCAACAGTTTCTGGTTTGGAAACACATAGGTTTTGATTTGCAGACCTGGTGGTCTGTCCTAAAATAATTTTATTCCAGAGGTTAATTCTTCTCATTGTGCATTGTGCCTAATTTCTTTTCTGAACAATCTAACTTTCATTTCTAGTCCATGGATTTTATTGGGCATCTCTTTGCTAGAACAGTAGACCCTCTGGTATTGGCTTTTTCTCCCATGATAGAAAAAGAGACGACCAGACTGTGGTTTTATATTGCTCAGCACTGCAAACCCTGCTTCCCACTGTTGATTCTGTAGGTTAAGTATACAGGCTTCCTATTCATTCATTCTCTACTTAAAATCCTGCTAATTAGGGCACATTCATCAGAGATGTGAGTCTGAATCAACTCTGGCAGAAAAGGAAGTCTGAACCTGGGCCTCCTACCTTCCTCAGAAAATACTCTGTCAGAAGATATTTTAGAAAATACACCCACAGCCTCCTCTTCTCTCTGTGCTTTTTAGGAAAGTAGCAACCAAAACTCCACTGCACAGCTTACTTCTGTCAGTTTGTCTGAGAATACCATCTAGGCTGAGGTTTCCTGGGGGACTGAAGTGAAACACTGAAATTCAACATCCTGACTGGACCTAGTCATGAGATAGCGAACAAGCCACCTGAAACCAGGACAATTTGAAAGATTCATAAAGATGCGGTTCTGGTCATATGAGGAGCATAAAGACAATAAAGACTTCTTATTAAGTATGGGCTGTCTTTACATGGTAGCTAAGTGAGATTTTTCAGAATGGCAGTTTTACCTTGGTGGGTGTTATCACTTCAGAACATAGAATCCTTTTAGATCTGGCCTTTACAATGTAACAGAACATCATGGCTTTCTGCAGAATAAATGAATGACCAAATAGACTAAAGCACTTTGCAAATACATAATGATAAGCTGATGAAAGAGTTTTGTCCACGAAATGAGCAATAATACTCTATTTATCCAGAAAGCAAACATATTTAAATATTGCAACATCTACAAGCTACCATTGTCATAACAAATTAAAGCAAATACTTTCCTGCTTTGAATAAAGAGGGCTGGGCAAGCTACATGGCTGCAGCCACATCACTTAACACAGGAGGACACACTGCAGCAGTCAGCATCATTAGAGGGCTCTTCTTCTTTGTAGCTTTATGTTCTTCCCACCCTTCTTTAGTAAATCTCTGCTCAGCAGAGTTGAGGGACATTGGCCAAAAAGAAATCTGTGAGAAGATTTGTATCAAATCAATTCCCTATGACCACTGCAGTTCCAATTAGGATGTTCCACTGTAAATTTTTGACACTGCAGGTCTTAGTCACAGCCGAAGGCCTAACCATGTACAGTTTTAACAAGGACTTTAATCTGTACACATGAATGCATTTATGCATTAAGCTAACCTAGAGCTAAGTCTTTATAGTCATATCATTAGCATAGTCACAATCTTCTTCCGGCTGCAGTTACACTGGCTGAGAAATTACTGTCCCCAGCCCCAGAGACAACTGCTGTCTCTCTGACTTGCTATGTGAGTATTCCCTAGGCCTTTTTATTCAAAACAAACCAGAACTGCTTAAAAAAAAAAATAATATATCCATGCTAATCTGGTTTATATGGACTAAAGTGATCCCACGAGCACCTGAATTGGGGTATCTGAGGAGGCATAGCCTCTAGCACTAATGCTCTGGAGACGTGCAACTTCAGTTAGCAGGGTAGCAGCAGGAAGAGAAAATGTGATGACACTTAGTCCCTCTTTCTCTCTGTAGGTCTAAGGAAGAAATATCCTGGTCTGAGAAACTCATTCGATCTTATTTACTTACCCACTTATTGATAAGTCCAGTAAGAATTTTGATTTGATTTATGTGAAATTTCATTTCACCCGGCTAAGATAAATGACCTGTGACACCCTCTACAAATTAGAGATTAGTTTTGAGAGGCAACAGTCTGAATAATCTTATGTGTAGAAGTGCCACAAGATGATTATGCAAACACAATCATTTATGGTTGTTACACTATTGAAAACTATTAATAATTCCTAAAATTATGTCCTTATCTCATCTACAAAGAATCATTTAAGAAACTCCAAAAATGTAGAACCAGGCCACGCTAAATTATATGGTAGTGCAATTGTGGCAGATTGTAAGGCTCAATATGCATTTCTGTGTATACATATAATACTCTGTCCATTATCTCATCAAAGATTCGGGCTAATTAAGGGGAAGACATTTTGGCAGTGGGCCCAACTAGTTTTAGATAGGACATAAAGTGATAGTATCATCTCTTCTATAAGCAAAGAAATGCCCAGATAAAAGCATTCAAAGAAGTTATGTTGTACTACTTCTTTTGAGTCAGAAAACAAAATACTCGGAAGAGAGTAAGTTTGAATAGAAGATTAAAAAATAGGTGCTATTTTAAGGCTGAAGTAGAAATAGCCAGTTGTGTTTAGCTGGTATATATACACAGAGAGAGAGAGGAAAGCTATTAAGTCAACTGACAGCAAAGAGCTATTGTGCAGCCAAGTGAAGGCTCAAGAATCTGAGACAGAAAGGAAGAAAATTAGGCACACAAAGGAATTAATGGAATAAAAAAATGAAGACTTTTCAGCTTTAAAATTCTTATTAGTTCCATTTTTTAAAATTGGTTTCTTAATTTGATTTCTCCATTGAGACAGGTTATAATCCTGAATATTTTGTATGTAAATAATATTCTTCTAAAAATTTGTAATAAACATTTAAAATTAGCAAAATGGTTAATAAAAGGACTTTTTTGTATAACTATACTACTGAACACTTATACCGCCTTTTTCATTTTCAAAAAGTGCTCCATTAACATCAACTAATTGAAGCAGGTTCTGATAAAGGCTTTTGATAAAGTCCCTTACATAAAGCTATTAAGGAAGCTTGGTGAGTGCTTGATGAAAAGCAAAATATACTTATGGCATATATATTTAATACAGGCAGAAATACAAAAATTACTAATAAATGGTCAATTCACATACTGTGTAAGCAGTTATAGTAGCATGAAATGGGAAGTAACTAGAGCAGCCCTGCTTTAGGAAAGCTTAAGCATATCAACAGTTTGATAGGAGGTAATGTCATATTAGTATGGTCTCCTGCAGTGAAAAAAATCAAAGTAACTTAATGCAGAATACTCACAGAGATATTTATATCACCTGAGGGACATGCTTGCACTTCAAGATTTCAAAAAAATAAATAATAAAAAAGAAACCAACAACTGTATTCTTTTGGAGAGATCCATATATCTTGGGGGTATTCCTTTTGTATATAAGCAAAGAAAATTTGTGGTGCAACATCATGTGATTTATTTATTTGATATTCTTAAACAAAGGGTCTTTATTTTGTTGGAGATGCATTAACTCCCTCAATGTATTGCAGTAAACCAAAATATTTTTATTACAGAACTAACATATTTCTCTTTTTTGCTAGGTATGCACCATTTGCCACCCTGTACACAGGATGTGGAACTCTATCCAGCAAAACCTAAGAAAGGCCAGGTCAGGCACAGCTAAATTCAGCCCCTACATTAGCCAGAAGTTGTATGTTCCAAAAGTGATTGCTCTAAGACACAGCACCTGACATGTCAACTGTCCTACCCACCTCCCAACCGTTAACACTGTGATAAACCTTCAGCTTCAGAACCCCAAACAGAAGTATCTGTGTTCTCTTACCTGCTCCCCATTGTCTGGTGCTCTTTTCTCTAGAAAATTATCCTCACTTTTATGCTACTTGCCTGTAATTCTATGAGCAAGAACATCAGTAATACCTAGTAAATCTCTTGTTCATTCATCCTGAATTATACGGAGTGGATACCATGAGTAAAGGAAACCAGGAATAATTTAGCACCTATTTATCATGGAAATAAGAGTCCTTTATAATCAGACCTTCAAAGATCAGAAGGATAATGATCTCAAAATAGGGCTTCAAAACATATCATCACTATGCATCTGGCTTCAGACATATCCATCATTAAAATAGGTATTACAATATCTGTGCTAAAAATCTCATAGCATTGATCCAAGAGACTTATCAATCATCATGATCACAAAGGGCTACTCAAGGATAGCTGGAGAAGAACAAGTGTTGCTACCAAGGTGATGAATTCATCAGTGAATGAGAATTTGAAGTGACACGGGTGAAGTTTTAGGTATATCTGACTAGAAGCAGGCCCCAAGATTGAGAATAGAGTTGCTTTTTCTGAGACTGAACTAGAAAAATAGTACAGATGAGCTTGCCTGTTCTTGAAGACTTAATTGATACAGAGAATGTGGAAGTAGCAGATGTCTTGCATAAGTTCAGACTTGGAATAGTGCTTACATTAGCTGGTCTTAAAAAAGAACTCGTAATTGGGCAGAGGGGTTGAGATAGGGTTTTTTGACCAACAAAGTTGTGAATAGCAAAACATCTGGGATGTATAGTACAATTCATTAAATATAAAAGTTTCCTTTTACCGATTTCAAGACATGTCAATTAAATTTAAATGAGTGGAAATCTGTAGAAAGGTAAAACCAAATTGCAAGGTTGCATTGAGGTAAGAATTTTTGTATTTAGTGGTCTGCAGAATAACAAAGCACCAATTAGATTAGGCCTGTGGCAAAATTAAGCTTCAGAAATAACACTACAATCAGGAAGATGCCAATGTCTTGCTAATTTGGTGCACATGTGTTCAGCTTTTGCTATTTCTTTGGAGAGAAACTAATTTGATTTTTCAACACAATGACAGCACAAATGTCAGAGGCTTAGATTCCCATAGTCTCTACAGTTATGTCTCTCTGCTGTTTTTTCTGTTGCATCATGCCGTAGAGAGTTTGGTCATACAATTTGGTAGCATAAAATCATAGAATCACAGGAAACATAAAACTGAAAAATATCTCAGGAGTTCATCCAATAGTGTTCATGCATAAAAGACCTTTCCTTTAAGATCTTCAGTGATGGAGACTCCTCAGGCCTTCCAGACAGCCAATTTCACCATTCAGTTTCACTGGCAAACTGCGAGAAACTTCTGCCAAGTATTTTTCCTTGCTGCAGTTTGAACCCATTATTTCTAGTCTGGGGCATAGTGAATAGATTATTATCTTTCTCTTTGAACTGGCCTTCTATGACTTTGAAAACTATTATTTCTTGTTTTAATCTTCTCTTCTCTAGCTTTAAATAAATCAAATGTCTTCAATCTTTCCCCATGCTCTATAAACTTCTAATCATGTAACTAGTTAAAAAAAGCAATGCTAGAACTGCAGTAGAAATATACTAAAGGGCAAGGAAAGTTTTACTCTCTCAGCCTAAATAATGAAAGACAAGCCATAAGTCATTACTGGTCCTAATAAAACTGTGTGTTTTCTCTGGAAATAGCTTAAACTAGATTGACCAAGAGTACAACATCATCTCCTTCCAACATATTGGGACCAGCTACCCAACTTTTTGGTGTTGTTATGCGGTAATCCTTTTTGGATTGTCTACATAACATTCTCATCCTTACCTCCACTGAAATGTGAGATGAGGGCTGGGAAGAATTCACAAACGTGACTTCACCTTTAGGTATTATGGATCTGAGGGAATATGTCCTGGTCTTTAAAGTGTTTTCACACCTCAAAATCTTGAAGTTGCCAACTGTCTATCTAGTCATAGCCTACTGAGGAAGCACTATCAAGTCTTTTCCACTTTCAAAGACGCCTCTGTCATCCCTTGTGTTATACCAACAGACAAGGACTGATAGATAATAAGTTATCCAGATCACCTTGAGTGTTGAAAGGGGGTCCTCATCTGCCAGCAGCTATGCTAGTTAGAACGCAATTCCTGGAATTCTCCAAAGCTGCATTTAGTTGGCAGTAATGGACCAAATAAAAAGTCAACAGGCCACCTGAAAATCTGTAGTGGCATTAGGTAACCTAAAAGTCACAATGACTTTAGAAACCTTAGGATTAAGAGATTACTTCTTTCAACTGTTATGAAGAAAGAAGTTTCTCACAGGTACATTTGAAGTAGTGAAGTTTGCAGTTTCTTCCAGGACATTGGAAACATGTTATTATGAATCAATTTCCAGTCCATCAGTTCTCCTGCTTCTAGGTTGCAATTGGTTAGGTCTCTGAAAATGAGTCACTGGGATTTTTGCAGCTTTGCTATTGATTCTGTTCTGGCCTGTTAAGCAGTGGCCTATAGGATCTATTTACTGTGCTTGACTCCAACCCTTGTTCATTTATATTTAATTCACACCTACATTAAAATACATTTGTATAATAAATAGGGTGTCAGAGGTAGCTTATTTTACATGGGGGTTTATCTTTCTAGTCTCTCCTGCTACATCGGTGTTTCTGACATTTATGAGAAAAGGAGTTGTTTGTACTTACTTCCGTGATGTGCATTTTAATATACTGGTGCAAATTTACCTCAATTGGCCATGATGATAATCAGCTACTTGCCAGTATTGCATACACTCCTGTGTTACATGGCAGTATTATAGTCTATAAACTGCACAGTCATTCTATTATTTAGAAATTCCGTGTTCTTTCATGGTACTCTTACCTTAAAAATGGATTTTTTTTCTTGTGATACATTATCATGTTAGGGTTTTTACTGGGATGGGGTTGTCCATATTTTTAAAGGAAGACTGTAGAAAATTTTTCTAAGAAGACTTGCTAGTATGGAAGGAGTTAAGCAACAGCAACAGCTTTGAGCCAAGGAAACAACACTAGAAACCAGGCTAAAGTCTTAGTTGGAAGCTAAAGATACAACCACTGAACAGAAACAGGAATGACAGTTAAACAAAGAAAAAGAGGTAGATAATTGTTGAGAAGGACAGAGGGCCCTGGAGAGCATTCAGGGGACTGGGAGGAGGTGGGGAAAGCCACCAGCTGGATCAAGAGTCTACACCAGAGTAATACATAACCAGGGTTGGTGACTGCATGTCAAAAAAAGATTTAGCAGCACAGGGGGAAGCTATCCTCCTCTCATTCCATTACCAGTATCTAGTAATGTATCACGTAATCCATGTCCCACAATCCCCATGCAGCTCTTCTTTTCTTCTTCCTGCATCAATATTATTGTGGTATCCAACTTTTATACTGAAGTATGCAGGTGTTTACAGATCACTTCACTTTTCTCTCAATTCTTTGCACTCCTTGGAAATAAAGCAACTACAAACCTGAAGCTAACTGGCAAAGCCATTGGACTCATGTGTGCCCTTTCCATCACTAGAGAGGTACAATGCAGCTAAGATAGCCCAGTGAATTTGTTCCTTTGATTTTCATCTGCTTTGACATCTAGAACACTTTTTCTTTTTTCAGCTGGTGTAAACTGGGGGTAGCACTTAAAATGAAAGGAGCTTGGGCAATGTGAAAACATGGCAACTTAGTCTCATGGCATTGAAAGTTACTCTTGTCCGTTCATTCTCTCCTTTATTGGACATTAAGTAACAGGCAATGAGTTAATTAATCGAGGTTTTCATTTACAAAGTTGGTAAAACATTTTTTCTTTTATGGTAATTCAGTAAGTTTGGGCATTTTTTTAACAAAGAAACTCCCTCTTACCCATTGTTATATCTCTACACTCACAACCTTGGTAAGAAAGGAATTGACTCTCTGATCTCTGAGAGTATCTGAACAGTTACTCTGAACACTTTCATAAATAGCCAGACTTAGCCATCCTGTGGGTGTACTCATGCTGTGTACCTGCATGTGGCGTGTAAACTACACTTGCCTTGGCAATGAGTAGAGCAAAAGTGTGTTCTGACCAACTGAGTGGGCAGGCTTCTACTTTTCATCAAGCGGATTTAGTACGTACATGCTCACTTTAGGGATCTGGTACGTGGCACCACAAAAGGTATGTTTAGCTAACATTGGACTGTGGGGAACTAAATGAGTAATTTACCTGATTTTTGTAAGATACTCCGAAAATAGTAGTTCATTAAACACTCAACTTGGGTTTAATGTAGAAGGTCAGAGGCACCACCCATACATAACCTTGCACAACAAGTGCTTAGCAATCACTTTAGCATGCATTTTCATAGCATATGTCTCTCTGAAAAAAATATATAATTCAATTTGTCTGCAAGATATTTGTGTGTAATATACATATTTTTCATCAAGAACGAAATGGTTCAGCTTAGAAACCAATATTGGAGACAGCAGAAACAACAGTTTAAGTGAAACATTTATGTGTTGCAAACTGAAGTAACTTCCATGCTGAGGGAAAAGCCTAGAAGGACTTTAGCTAGAAAAATACAAGTAACTAGTGAAAGACTTGAAGAAGTTTAAGTGTTTTACTATAGAAGTAAGTATCCCCTGTCCTTATTTTATCTTCGTTTTTCTTCACCTTTACTCATTGCTATTTCTGAGATTGCTAGGGCCTTCTGCATTTAAGAAAGTTACACCACTTCAAATTCACAATTACTCTTACTGGGGCCAAATTTTCTTATGGTGTCCATTGGTACAGAGGCTATACAATTTCACTAAAAATAGCAAAAATACTAATCACTATTAAAGCTATAGGAATAGACTATAACATTTTATATTGTTGCATTTCATTAACCATCTGACTTTTTGCTTCTTCACAAGAACCAGAATATTCACAATATTTACATGTGATCTAAAGCAGAAATAGTAACAATGGTGTCATACTTTTGATGGTATGAGCAATGTGAGGAAAGATGTGTAGGTAAATTTACTATCTACTATTAGTCTGTTCCTTCTCCCTCTAACATTAAGAATGACTTAGAGAAATAAGTACTATAGCCTATCATTCAATGTAATAAAAGATCCTACAAATCTAAAGGAGACTAGAATGCCTACAGTAGGCACACCAGACTACCTGTAAAAAACAAAAAAATTAAAAAATATATTAAATTCTAAAATAATTGTCCACAGATGTAATAGTGAACCTCAATCTTCCAGTTACCCATACTGAAGACTAAGAACTTAATGTGACATGAATTCTCCCTAAAAGAAATGTAATTGGCTTTTATAGAACACAGCAATCAAATTCAAGTTAAACATTCCTGAGAATGTCTTGCCTATAATCTCACTATTTAAATCTCTCAATTATTGTGTCTCAGATTACCTTGACCACCAGGATTGTACTTGTGAATTGGCAGAGATTTGCTGTCAATGGTAAAACTCATATTACTTTTGCAAGAACAGATTAAGATGCTAATTCACTCAGAACCAGAAGTACACAGACTGCGGGTTCCTATGGGATGGTACTTCAAAGAAGAGCTGCAAATACAAATGAGAGAAGTATCGCTAAATGGGAAGTGATATATCCATCAGCTGAAGTTTCTGGACAGTCATAAATGAGAGACCCATATACTACATTTGCAGTAACTGTGCAAACAGCTATCAGAACAATAGAAAAATTTTAAAAGCTTGTGACAGGGGAAGGCAGCAGAACAGCCAGTGGGGCAGCTGTGGGGTAAAAATGCAGTCATCTTAAATTCCATAAAATAAAACCTACTTTCTTCGAAAAGCAGAAGGAGTGAGAACTCCTCTCTATCCCTCTGCAAAGACAGGACTTTTCTAGGAATCGCCGCTTGGTGAGGAAGATGCCATCTCATATGACTGATGAGCAGGCTGAACGCCATGCACATATGCAGCAGCCCTAGTCCTCAAATTGAGAAAATATCTGAGAGTAGTTTAACATTTGCTGAAAGAATTCAGCAACAGGAGTTTAATACAAATGCCTTAGTGATAAAGAATTGTCAGGTCATAGCACAACACTGAATTCTGAGCATCCAGTTTATGTGCCTAAATTATGACACTCGATCTGGCTTTGGTTCACTGTGTAGGCAATAGGGATTCCTCCCAGCCCACTGTCAGATTCTGCCTCTTGGCTGTTAAAGGGAATCTGTTGATGAAGTTGGTTAATATGGTAAATATCATCTTTATACCTTAAATAAGTATATATAAACACTGGAATTCAAAAGCCATTTTAAGATACAGGTAGTATCTAGTACAATCTAGTACAGAAAAGCAAAGCCTTTAAGCACATGCTTAACATTAAGCAGATACTTAAAAACTTTTATATATCAGGAACTCATAGAAGACTCGTAAGGTTTGGACTATTTGTTTCTCTGAAATCTGGTCACTAGAAATTTTTTTTAAATCATGCTTGCTTTATGTTATATGAGAACATTCTACCAGTTACAACATTAATTTGTCCTTTGAATGAAACAAATGCTCTAAAACACTTATTATTATTTCCAAAACAAAGTTGTTGAAGATTTTAACTTTCTATAGCATTTTTTATCATGTCAAAAGCTCACTTGACTGAAATTAATCTTGTTTCTTACATTTACTGTGCTTCGCTGACTATTTGTAGTTTTAGAAAATAATCTATTTTACAGTATAGTGTTATTATGCTACAAAGAAATAAAATACTAACCTGACTAAGCTGATAAATTTTTTGGTAATTTTATGCAGCCAGAATAATTATAATTATTTTTCTTGGTAATTACAAATGATAATTATATTTAAAGTTACCATAAAAATCTATGACTTGTAAATCAACAACAAATAATTCTGCAGTCATCCAGCTAGCACATCGATAAACTAGTTTCATTATAGCACCACCAACTGCAAAACCCTGAATAAGTTCAATACAGACAATACAGTATATTTGCCAATGGCACAAATGAGATTATATAGCAGTCTTTTTTTAATGCACAGGACTTTTTTTTCCAGTTTGATGTATTAGCCAATTTTATTTTACAGTTTCCAAGTTTTCTATGTACAACAACGCAAGAGAACTAACTGTTATTAAATTAGCTCTAACACTATTAATGTGAGCAGAATGCAGGAAAAGACTATTTTCTATTTATTAATCTTGAGTTATGTAGTCACAAGAGAATAGAAATAGAGTTTATGTTTTTAATTAGATAATGGATAAAGCACTAATGTTCTCATGGGATATTTGCCTATGAATGGTGACTAATGTATTAAAAGTGACCCATCTGCAGTACGAATACTGCAGGAGTTTTCATGGTAAGAATAAGGCACTTATTCATATTTGTTGATAAAATGCCAGCCAAACCAGAAAACTTAAATATTCTTGAAAAAAATATACACAAGCACAGCACTAGAGAAGATTTAGTACTTAACAGATGGCTAGTTCTGCAGAGATGCTTTAACAGATGGTTGGCATGAAGGTCTGGAAAAAAGGTTTGCTAGAGTTTGGAAGTTATAATCTTACCAAACAAGACTTCTCCTCTATTCCCATGAAGCTAATGTATGGCATCACGCTGTTGCAAGTAAATAATATGAGGTTTTATCTATTACTGGCAACCAGCTTTAGCACTTTCTAAAACCCAATGCAAGAGACAAAAATAAATATAATCATAGTTTCCTTATCACCTACTGTTGCTTGGTTTGTTTTTTTCACTCAGTGAAAGCAAGTGTGCCTATGCATAAGCTTGACAACAACCTTTTTCTCTGAACATTTGGGAATCCTCATGGCTATGAGGTGTGCATGGTATTCAGACTATAGGTATCTACTCAAAAGCAGCATCACACCCTTTGGGGTGCTTTTTTTGGGTAGCTCCATTGTCAAAGTTGTTCCAAAATAGGGAAGCAGAGGAAAATCCTTAAGATCCCTGAAGATTTCATGGCTTGAGAACTTTAGAAGTTTTGTCAATTCTACCACCCTCATGCAAAAAACCAAAAACAAAACAAAACAAAACGAAAAATCAAAAAGAGGTGTAAACTGCAAAATTTCAACACAAAACCATGAAATTTCAACATAACATTTTTACATTTTATGGGTGTAAATAATTTTCTATTAATCCAAAAGAAGGGAAAAAAAACCAGAAAAGTCTCACCTAGCAATATTTAATGAGGCAAAATTCTTGTTGAAACTTGCTATATACTTGCAAAAATCATCAGGTTGTCAACAGAGAGGTGAGCTGGCTTCAGGATAGCTAAATGTGACATTTCTTGCCAGGGAGAGAAATATATAAAGCAATGGCAGATTCTTTATTAGAAATAAAAAGTGCTTATCAGGAAGAATGAGCTCTGATCTATTAATGCCAAAGGTGGTATGATTAAACATTAGTTACATATTCATTTGAGATGCCCATTTTTTAAACAATAATTCTAACACAGTTATTTGCTACATTTACCCAATAAATTACAATTAATAATAATTACAGTAAACCCTATATTAGATATTTGTTACAGTTGTATTTTCACATGTTGCATTGTGAAATCAGTCATGCTGCACAGTAATATTTTTAGTCTTTTCAGAAGACAACTGAAAATTGTATGTTGGCATTAAATGGGATATCTCACCCTTGTTTGTGAAAATGAAAGATCTTTCTATTTTACTGTTCTTTATAAAATCATGCAGTAGCTGTTCTTAATATTGCACAGTAATAAATACTGTTCAATTGTGAAAATATTTCACAAAGGGCTGGGATGAATCTTCCCCAATTCCCCGTACAGCCCCATTTTAAACCAAATATTTTAGGCAGATGGGATGAATTGAGCTCTGAATGTACTCATAATTTTAATTTCATTACAGAAAAATCCTAGATCCTCGTTTAGATCAGATATGTGGGGAGTGAAAGGGACAGGAGAGAGATACAAAATGTGAACAGCAGGATGAAGACAAAGTGGTAGGAAACTTTTTACAGAGAAGTTTGGAAGAACTGCAAGAGCGAAGAACATTGCATTTCTACATATATGGACATCTGCACTCTGGAAATCAAAAACTGAATTCACAGAAGCACTTAAACCAAAAATTCTTGTTTCCAGTGAGTGTTGTTACATTCCACCATTAGTTCCAAAGAAATTTGCACATAATTATGCTTACATTTCTGAATATCAGTACTTCTCCTGACTTAATAATTAAGCTTTATGCTAAAGTGTTTTAGCGTAGATCAGTTTAAAAGAATCTTTATTCCAATCAGAATAGACACTCTTTGATACTTTATCTTCTTGAGTTGTAAAGTCAAAGAACATTTATGACTTGATATGTAAATATGCTTGAGACAATATATCAACAGTTTTCCATCTGTGCTGATCATTCTTGCATACTAAATGATAAATGTTTCACTCAACTTTTAGCACATATTTTCCTTCAGCACATGATTCCTATACTGGTATTTTATAAACTGTAGTAATAGCAATGTTAATTAATTATAAAGCAACTCTTTGCTGAGGTACTGAACATCATATATAATTATAAAAAATAATAACAATATAACAGAAACATAATAAAAATCAAATTTAGTATTACTTTATTTCACTGAAAAATATTATGTAGTAGTAGACTATATAATGTATTTTTATGAGCAAAACCAACCACTAATACTTCTCAAACTTTTTTCATATAATGATGCCAAAGTTTTTCATGAACAATGAATTAGGTTTTACAGCAAGTCTCAAAGGTGCATTAGGCACAGTAAAGGAATTAATCCTTCTGTTCTTTTTTGTCAGGTCTGTTGGGACTTGATTTTGGGTTTAACTGTTCTTTATATTGTCTACCATTGCAAACAAATGCATACCTCTTCAGCTTTCCACCTGCCAGATCTGAGGAAGAGATTTCCCTTATAAGCCATCACATGTATTATATGTGACTAGCTGTTTCCTAGAGAAATATTTGCAAAGTAGAGTCTGGTCTGCTTCATAGTTTATTTTTTTTTTCTCATTTATTTGTTTGACAGACTGGAATATATTGATGTAGTTGCAGAACACATTTATAACAGCATTGATCAACTATATAGATTCTAAGCAAAATTTCATTTTTTTTTCTGATTGAATTGAAATTACAATCAGAAATATTTCAGTTGGGAAACATTGCTCCAGAATTTCAGCAGTCCTCAGCTTATTCTCCTTTCATCATCCCAAGTTTGAACAATTTGTCTTGTTACTCATTAAGATATCTTCCACCAAGAGAGGAAGTGTGTTACAGGAGTCTAGGGCTGTGTGCATCCCAGAAAATATGTTTCAGTTGCAACATACAAACCATTTGTCATAAGTTCCACTTATTGCATTTTGTTATAAAAAAATGCTCACTTTCTAACATTTGTTCCAAGGCAAAGAGAGACATTTCTTAAGAACGTCTACAGAATTAACAACCTTCATGGAAATTGCTAATCTCTCTGTATTTTTATAAAAAGTAATTTTCAGTTGAATAATATGTTTGATATAAGTGTTTCTGCCCAAAAGTGTATCCAATGTTTGACATGCAGAAAATAGACTAGGCATCAAGAGAATAAGCTAAAAATTGTGTAGCATGGATCTTGGGTTTTGTAGAACCAGCTACACTTCTGGTTGGGTTCTGGAAATAGCTCTTTACAGTTCTATGGCTCATATTTCAGTGTTGTTGGAAACTCACAATTTGTAAATAGATGGGAAAAGAGGAGTTGCTCTCCTCTCCATTTTGTCTATTCTCTTCTTAGGATAAAGTGGAATTAAGAAAACTAATGCGTGTGTTTGATAAGAACTTTGCTTTTACTTCATTCTGCTGAGGCTAAAATGTTGCGTAACATCTCACAGTAAACAGCTTTAATATTTTGAAGCACCACGCATCTACCAAATTCCAATTGCTCTACAAATGTTTATTACAAGAAGGATGTCAATGTAACAATCTCATAAATGTTATCTTTGAGATGACTGTTATAGATCATAAGTGAATCACAAAAAAATCAGTATCCTGCAAGATAAATTTTGCATTTGAAAGGTAAATGGTGAATTACTAAACCAGTATTTGACAACTGACTTTCTTCATGCCTTTTCCAAGCAACTTTGACTGTTATGTTTCTGAAGGTGAAAAAAGTCAAACAAAGCAAGATAAGTAAAAAATATGTTTTTCAAACATAAATGACAAATGTTTTGTTAAAAGGTAAAAATGGAAGTATGGTATTCATAATGGTCAGAGAAGTCACAAATACTCTGTGACAGAACACATTCTCCCTTTGGTGAAAGCAAGTAGTTGCCACCATTGGCAATACCTCAACAGCTTGCAGCTTCATTTCATGTCAGGCTCAAGCATCAGGCTTGTCATCCTTTCATTCCCTCCTGCTTGCCAAAGTAGTACCCCAATTTTACACCTTCACATTTCTGTCACCAAACTCCCAGAGTAAAACACCAGTCCCCATCCCTTGCAACTTTAGCAAGTACCCTCTCTCTTGCCAGCCCCAGTAGCTACCAACAGATCAGCTGCAACTGCCTGTACAAAGGAGCCCACCCGAGCTGCGCTCAGTTACTTGGATTGGTAACTGACTGTGTGAAGAACCTCACCCCACATTTCGGAAAAGTTCATGTACAACCACAAGTAGTAGTTCATGTAGTACTAGTTCACATAGTTAATGGTATTTATGCTACAGTCTGGGAACCTATTTCGTAAAAAATTGAAAATATAAGACTTTTCCCCTTGTTCTTAACCCATCTTAATTTAGTCATAGCATGGACATAATACTAATGGCTTCAAATATTTCATAGCCTGATGGTCAAACTAGCTCAGATGGAGCAATGGTCATTGGTGCCATGTTATATGTATATTCTTCCCCTCCCTTACCCCCCAACTTCATTTTGCTCAGCTCCAAGAATCTAACTGAAAAATGTGAATAATGAGCCTTTTTCAGGAGGTGTCTCTTACCCCACAAAAATAGTTGCCTATGGATCTGAGAGATTTAGATGCAGTAGTGAGAGGCAAAAGGCTTCTCCATGCATTCTTTCTGAAGTTGCAATACTGACAGGGATTTATTAATTTGCTTAACTAATCCTTAATTTTGAAATATACTGTTTTTCAGTGGAAAGGCACCACTCCCCTTTCAGTCTCTGTCTGTTTGGTTAGAAACATTCCTTAATATGCTTAAAGAAAATGAGAGGGAGGCATATCTGTAGTGCATGTCTATTGAATTGTCCTCATAGCCTTGTGTTTAAATATTTATGGCCTTAAATCCATTTGCTCCAAAGTTTCCTTTGTTGAATTCTTTCTTCACCATTGAACTGAAGTAGGTAAACTAAATATTTCCCAAATTAAAAATGAGTGATTGAATTTACCTTCAGCACCAGTTCTGCCGTCCATGTACTTTCTGGCTATGCTACACTTCTCGTTATCTTTCACATACATCTTTTCATTAACAAGGTCTGGTAAAGCATGAACAACTCCCAGTGAATGCAATGGTGCAGAGCCACTGTTCAGTCAACAATGAGGGCAAGGGAGCACAAAGTAGAAGGAAGAGGTTAGGGCAATACAATACATTTTGTCAGTAACCAAATTTAAAATAAATTTTTTTTTTAAAAAGGAAAAGATTAAATGGAGAGTACCAGAGGCCCTCCTTTTCTCCCCTGAATTCCCCTGACTCTCTCTGCTGAGTCACCTTGAGCATAACTCTTGTCCTTTAATGCCTCTCATTGAGCCCTAGTATGATCTGAGGTGAGTCACTCTCATCACAACTGCTTTACACAGCAACTGTGACACAAAATTAATTTCCCCTCCTCACTTGGAGGTTTGACCTTTAAAGTTTGTTCTAGCTATTAGAAAGCACTACCTCCTTTTATGCCATCTGACATATAAATGGCTGAAGATTTTCCAAGGGAGTTTTGTTTTCTGTCCTGCTACACATATCTAATAATCTAATCTGTTCTACAGTCTTATGAGTGTATGTGAACATCCACTGAGTTACCAATTTTACAACTTTACTTATAGATTCAATGTAATGATTACTCGTAATTCTGCTAGAGCGCATACTGAGCATGGTGTGAAATTGAATCTGATTAGCAGAAATTTGAGTCTCAGTTAAGGATAAATTATCTAAGGATTGTTCATTAATGACAATGAAGGACAGGTTTCAACTCCAACAGGATTACTATCATAAAGGTATAAACATCTATTCAAAGCTGTGCATAAAGTAGGATATAATTAATTGTACCAGTATAAGACTAAAAACATGCAAGTGTAATAAGAATTTAATTGCAGTGCTACAATTTTGATAGAGTGTGACACCTGTACAAAGAAAGAGATTTTCATCCAACACTTTACATAATTATTTTTTTTTTAAATTTTGCTTAGGGCAGGCTATGACATAATAAAATTGAATGTGTCTAGTTTAAAATTTAAACAGTGTCTTCCTACAACAGAGAAAATATTGATCTTAATTTTGACCTATTCTGCTGTCAAAGGATGTAAATATTACTAAAATAATCAAAGAAATTATTTTGGTGAAATGTTCAACTGACTGTGCATATTGCCAGTGTTTATCACAGTAACACATAGTCCAACAAAAACTTACGGTTTAGAAACACATTTTGGTTATAATTTAACTTAAAATTTTTCAATTCTAAAAGACTTAGCATACTTATATTCAATAGAAATTGTCCTTAAAAATATTCTTATCACTGAACAATTACTACTAGAGAATCAGAGTTTCTATGCATGGGCACAAGTGCTAAATAGCCTTAATAAAGTAGTTACCAAAAAAAAAACTGTGTAAATAAAAAAGAAATCCTTTAAATTAATTCTAACAGACAGAGGAGTTATTCTGCTTGGTGCTTCAGGACTCAGCTGGCTAGGTGGCACTGGCAGAGCTGCTATAGTTCCATGGTTCTGGAACAAGCAACAACATGCAACCCAAAAGCCTAAACACTGACTGGACATCAAAGCATGCTGTCCAAACAATGCACTAATCTGCAGTATGTAAGACACTGAGTAGTATAAGATCCCAAGCAAACATCAAGACTATCAGCTCTGAAAAAGGTCAGTTCAATTTTTTTCTTGGTTTCACTATTTTCCCCATATCTTCCCACTCAAATCCATATTATATGCAGGTATTTATGCATTTTTTGCCATATAAAATGCTTCAAACATTCAGTCTCATGAGAAAAATCCATCTCAAGAGATTTCAAGGCCAAACTCCTCATCAGACAGGCCGTAATGTTACAGATACAGATACCACTTCTTCTCACTCACCAAAATGTCCATAGAAGTGAAAATGCTTCTATTTTATATATATGCACATACTGTATTAACACGGTTAGAGAAAATTATCATAAACATGCCAGTGCTGTATAGCAGCACTGCATAGCAGCAACCTGCATAGCAGGTTTACATAGCACTGCCACCCACTTAGTGATCTTATCCATCCACATCAGAAAGTGCCATGCTAGCAGAACTAGCAATATCATCATAAAAGCTGTACAAGACAGGACAACAGTATTCAATGCAGAACATCTACATTTTCCACCTATCATATCAGTCAAATGGCCACTCACAAAATAATAATTTTAAAGATAAAGTGTAAAAACAAAAAGTTGAATGATTGGGTCGTTTCTGTTATAATCACCTGCACCAAGCAATGATAAAGATAGATCAACACAGGAGGCAAAAACAGTGTATTTTTTACTTCGCAGAATAGTTTGTTTGATAGTAACTATTTTTTCAATAAATAAGTCTGTAGAGCGTGAATGCAATTGCTGTGCTATGTTAATATTATTAACAGTTTACTGCACTTTTCTATCCATCTTCCACATTTGTAATATATTTGAGGCAGCCTATTCCAAATGAGATGCAGCAGTGTTTTCTCTCCTTTCTGGAGTGTTGCCTGCTCTCTCTCAAAACCAGACTCATCCTGAATGACCTGTGTCAGGTGCAGCACGGGCTGGAGGCTCCCCAGGTCCCTCAGGGTATGGCCCAACAGCCAGGGCTCATCCCAGCCGGGAGCGGGACAGCTGGGGTCACAGCTGGCAGCCCCAGCCCTGGGCATTGGGCACCTCCCTGGGGGCAGGCAGAACAGGGCTGTGGGAAGCTGGAGACTGGCACTGATGTGGCATCGCTGGGGCAGGGACTGATGGTCCCAGGGGGCTGAAATGGGCCCCTGGGCATGGTGGGGGGAGCCCCGGGAAGGTGGGCAGGGACAGTAAGAACGAATAGTGTCTTCAGGACCCTGACAACCCACACCTCAAGGCTGGACACTACTTTCTGTACAAAATTGCAGACAAACTGAAGAATCCAGCCAGTTATAGCAGCTCTCTCTTTTGGCTTTGTAGGTACTATAGACAGTACCTACAACAGCTGTATTCATATATAGTTTAAATGGGGAAGGATTCTCCACAGGAAACAAATGCCTGTGACTATATGTTCAGACCTACTCTTGATCTATTGCAGTACCAACGTATTCCTACTGGTAAGGACTTTTTTAGATGTAAATACCTTTCACAGGAAAATTCCAGATTCAGTGAAAAATTCCTCAGGGCTCACCCATTGCAGTCAGTTTTCCAACAGAAGAAACTGAAAAAGCAAGGTAGTACATCCATTTTCCACATAATTGTCTGTATCATGAAGAGAAGGAAGAGTTCCTCCTTTTTCAATTCACAGAATCACAATCTCAACCTTTTTCCCACTTAGATGTAGGGGTACATGTAGCGAAAAAACAGGATTATACGAATACAATCACCTTAACCACGTCACTATTTTGTATTTGGGCATACAACTGCAGTATTTAATTAATCTTGCTTATAAATTGGGTTCATTTTCAGCTGAAGTTCTCTGCCTCCTCTTCCCCCAGTGCTTTCTCACTCCAGTTTTCACAGACTTTAAATGAGAGACTTAAGGACTGATTTCTTGATTAGATTATGCAAAAGCTGTATTCTTCGTTCTGCATTGCTCATCACCAGTTTAGGGAGGGAATAAAACCAAATAAATATGTACCTCTCACTAAAGCTAAAAATAAGTTATATCTATTTGCAGTTGAGTTAGCTATTCTCATTTACAGAGTTATAGGGGTTCCCTTCCTCAGCCAATGCTAGAGGACACTAGAATAATAAAGTTCTGTGGGAAAATTTTATGTCACCTAACCAAACAGCTTAGGTTAAAAAGCATTTAATCAGATTATACTCCTACAATACCTTTGGCCATGGTTATTAGGATCACGTGTGGACTTAAGCTCCCCCATAAAAGGACCATTTACTCCCCAATGACCTCTCAAAAGTGATGGGTAGTTTCACTTCTAATTTGGGCACCTCCATTGGTCCTTTGAGGAAAGATACACTATGTCTTTGCCACTTTACTAAGACATCCAGACCAGCAAAAGTATGAACTAACTATGCCAAATCACTAAAAGTTCTTTTTTTTTTTTAAATGTAAATACATTTTCATCTGCTGGTTTATGCTAGCTTTTCTGTATCAGTTAAGGATTGTATGTTTTCTCATCACTGCCTGACCGTAATTAAGCTGGCATGTAGTAAGCCTGGACTGATTTGAAGGAAAAAATGTTTCTCTAGCCAGAAGTCGTGCTCTATTATGACAAACAATGAAATTTACCATCAGATTTCTAAACCAACTTTTCCAAAACTACCTATAATTTTTTAATATGAAGTATTTCCTTGTTATGAATTAAATGAGATAAAAATTCCTGTCCATCCATGCTGTCCTTTGCATTTCTAATGCAGACTTAAGTGAAAACACAGATCTACTGCCTAAAGTAATCACTTTGAAACACATGTGCTCATAAACTATTCTAAGAATTATTTTTCTTTTACTAAAGGATTACACAAATAGCAAACCTGTATTTTTGTGTCAGCAGTTCCTGAAAAATACTAACTTTTGTCAAGCTAGTACAGTCTAAAATGCACAGCACACACTATCAGAAGTGTCAATGACTACAAAAGTTCACATTGATTTATGCTATTTTAAAATAGAGTCCTTTGAGACTGTGTAGAACAACCACCCTAGAACTACATTCATTTGACCAAAAGGAGTAAGAGAAAACAGCTAGCAACTGAGTGAAATTCCTTTAAAAACCTCCTCTGGGAATTTGTAGATCTAGCCATCTAAAAAGCCCTGACTTACAGACACCACATGTATCTACTGTTCAACTTAAATCTGATAGCAAAATGAAAATTATTAGGAGAGACAGAGAGACCAACAGCCCTGCATGGTGCTAGTTTTGAAGCAAGGAGCAAGGCATGAATAACACAGAAATGTCTCTGTCAAGTTAGAGTTGCCTGGATTGGTAAGAAAGGATGCTACAAGGCAAGCTCTCCTGTCCTATTCCTCGTCCCTTTCCTTCTCACTAAACCACTCCATCATCTCCACCACTCTTATCCCCAATTACCTTATGCTTAATGCTACTGACTGTCCACTCCAAAATGCCCATCACTGAGATATCGGATGATCTGGCTGCAAGAAGAGCTGTTAAATATAAATAGGCACAGCGAGAATTGAAGAGCAGCGGCAGCCAGTAAGCTTTTGCTGTAGCAAACCCCTCTTCAAACATATTCTAACATACGAATCTTCCCTTTCAAAATAGGCCAACTTTCATTTCAAAATGGATCTCAAAAACTTCAGAATCAAGATATGATTGTCTAAAATCTGCTCAGGTTTCTGGAGGCAGAAAAACAAGACATGCTAAAGAAAGCAAGGTGGTGAATAGTGTCTCTCAGAGATTTTGTTTTCTTTCTTGGATAAGTGGACAAAATGAGTTCACTTTTAAGAGTAAGATTTCCTTAAATTCCATTGGCCAAATTCTCACTTCCTGAAAACTGTGAATAAAGTAATTGTTTCATTTAAAACACCAGAAAACCCACTAGTTTACATCAGCTAAGGGCCTGATCCCACATTCTCTCTGTCACTCTGCTAACCAGAAAATAAAAGTTGATTATTTCTATGTAGAAATAAAAGTCTTCTTTCTAGAGAACTTAAACTTGTAAAAACTTTTTAAGGCTAAATCATTATTAATAGCAAATTCCAACTGAGAAATGGCTGCATTTAGAATATAACCCAAGTCGTGCTGAGTGGTAAAATTGCCTTCTTACCCCCTCTTTTTTGCTCAGCTAAAGAAGTGAAGTGATGTCAGTTCACACAAGGGAAAAAAAAGAAATTCAGTGAGCTAACAAGATGCTAACAAGCATCCCCTAAAAACAAACTTGGAGTACCCCTCAAAGAGCCTTACTGAAGCATCGCAAAAGATTGAGTTAAATGCTTGTGCAAGCAGAAAGACCTTAAAGAGTGTAATGAAGTTTAACAAAACCTGTCAAACCAAAAGTGAAATAAATTCCTCAAGGGAAGTCAGAGCACTGTGCATTTTGCACTTCTCTACAGAACTGGAATGGCATTAGTTTTGATATGAAAGCTGGTCCCAAGCACAGTTTGGAATCAAACAGTGAAGATGCCCCATATTGCCACATAGTTTTCCAGCTCTGTTACAATACTATTCTAGAAGATCCAGCCTCTACACAGGTTACTGCAATTGCTGGCATATCCTCACTTCCCAGGGAGCAGTAAAGGACTGCCTGCAGTGTCTGCTAACACCTCTCAGATCTGTCATACAAGAAAACCGAGAAAACACATGGAAATTCTTTATCACTGCCAGAGTTTTAAGCTACATCAACAAAAGATTGCAGGATATCAGTGCCATGAGTACTGTGACAGAACTTCAAAATGGCACTATAGAGACCTTAAGGCACCTATCTTTTTTGACTGAACCGGGCTCATCTTTAGAGATGTAGCTGTTTCTCCTATTTCTTAAGAAATCAATTCAGCAAATCCAGTCCTGCGTCTCTGTTTCATCTGCCTCTCTTATCCTTAAGCCCTAAATTACCATCACTTTTACAGTGCATAGATCTAAGATCAACTGAATTTGTTTGATTGGGTATTTTACTATCATGGAAACACAGGCATATTATACCTTTGCATTTAAAATCTCTGAGAGGATTTCTACACAAACTATAGATGACAGAAGATAAATAGCTAAAACTGTGCCTGAGATGAACTTTGCTTACAGAATCACAGCAATGCTAATTCTTCCTACCTCCTACTCTGAAGACACTCGCCAGGTCTAGCACAAATAAAACTATTATAGTTTCTACTGAGCTGGCATGTGAGATACCCATTCAAGGGTATCTTGCGCCACTGTGCACCTGACTGGACTGTCTGATTTATAGTTTCATATATATAGTTTTCCATGCGGCATGTGACATGTTACAGCTACCAAATGATTGACCCAGATTTACAGAATCTTGAAGTAAGACATTATAACAGTGCTCAAATGAATGTAAGAGTGAAGCATCCTAATGTAGCCTTGTATGAAAACATCTACTGACCAAGTGGGTACGTCATACCCCCAGTAGATTTCATTAATTCCCAAATTTGCTAAGTATCTCTTTTATCTTCTGGTCCAGTATTGCTGCCAAATCCCAGCAGCTGTATTCCTAGAGCTTCATAGTTGCCTTTGGTGTTTTGACAGTCTTGGTGAGTCTGTTGTCAAAGACAAGGATGTTACTAGCCACAGTGGGAACCGGCAACTACCTCCATTGTGGCAGTTACAGCCAACATGTATTGTAAGGGGGATCCTAAACTGCCACCTTTCACAGTCAAATGTATTAAACTGTAAGAAATGACAACTGATTTTAATACTCCTAGCTGTGAACTGCTCCAGCTAAAGACTTGACACATGGTGCCGTCAGAGGAATTTTGGTTTTTTTGACCATGGGGCGGTCTACACAGCACTAGGCCTGCTGGCTGCAGATGGAGTTCAGCTATCGTCAAGGGGTAAAAGGAGCCTCATCAAGAGGGCTTTAAACTAGGTTTGAAGGGGGAAGGGTGCCTAGAGATGAGCCTAGGGGTGGTGTGCCGATGTTGGGGGTGAAATCGATGGCCCAGCTCAAGTGCATCTACTTCAATGCACGCAGCATGGGCAGCAAACAGCAGGAGCTGGAAACCATTGTGCAGCAGGACAGCTATGACGTAGTCACCATTACAGAAACATGGTGGGACCACTTGCACGACTGGAGTGCTGAAATGGATGGCTAAAAGCTCTTCAGGAGAGATAGGCAAGGAAGGAGAGGCGGTGGGGGGGCTCTGTATGTTAGGGAGTGTTTTGATTGTATAGAGCTCAATGATTGTGATGACAAGCTCGAGTGCTTATGGGTAAGGATGAGGGGGAAGGCAAACAAGGTGGATATCCTCCTGGGTGTCTGTTACAGACCACCCAACCAGGACGAAGAAGCCGACAAAACATTCTACAAGCAACTGGCAGAAGCCTTGCAATCGCAAGCCTTTGTTCCTGTGGAGGACTTCAACTTACCAGACATCGTCTGGAAATATAACACAGCAGAGATGAAACAGTCCCGGCGGTTCCTGGAGTGTGTGGAAGATAACTTCCTGACGCAGCTGGTAAGGGAGCCTACCAGGGGAGGTGCCCTGCTTGATCTGCTGTTTATGAACAGAGAGGGTCTGGTGGGAGAAGTGAACGTCAGAGGTCTTAGCGACCATGAAATGATAGAGTTCTCAATTCTTGGCCAGGTAAGGAGGGGGGTCAGCAAAACCACTACGATGGACTTCCGGAGGGCCGACTTCGGCCTGTTCAGGACACTGATTGAGAGGGTCACTTGGGAGATGGTCCTGAAGGGCAAAGGGGTCCGGAAAGGCTGGACCTTCTTCAAGAAGGAAATCTTAAAGGCGCAGGAGCAGGCAGTCCCCATGTGCCGTAAGAAGAGCCAGCGGGGAAGACGACCGGCCTGGCTGAACGGGGAGCTTCTGCTGGGACTCAGGGGAAAAAAAGGAGAGTTTATCACCTTTGGAAAAAGGGGCAGGCAACTGAAGAAGAGTACAAGGATCTTGTTAGGTCATGCAGAGAGAAAATTAGAAAGGCAAAAGCCCAGCTAGAGCTCAATCTGGCCACGGCTGTAAGGGATAAAAAATAATGTTTCTATAAATACATTAGCAACAAAAAGAGAGCCAAGGAGAATCTCCGCCCTTTACTGGATGGAGGGGGGAACATCATCATGAAGGATGAGGAAAAGGCTGAGGTACTTAATGCCTTCTTTGCCTCAGTCTTTAATAGCCACACCAGGTACCCTCAGGGTATTCAGCTCCCTGAGCTGGAAGAAAAGGATGGAGAGCAAAATAAACTCCCCATTAATCCAGGAGGAAGCAGTTAACAACCTGCTATGCCACCTGGACACCCACAAGTCTATGGGGCCTGATGGCATCCACCCAAGGGTGATGAGGGAGCTGGTGGAGGAGCTTGCCAAGCCACTCTCCATCATTTATCAACAGTCCTGGTTAACAGGGGAGGTCCCAGACGACTGAAGGCTTGCCAATGTGACGCCCATCTATAAGAAGGGCCAGAAGGAGGATCCGGGGAACTACAGGCCTGTCAGCCTGACCTCGGTGCCAGGGAAGATTATGGAGAGGTTCATCTTGAGGGTGCTCACAGGGCACGTGCAGGACAACCAAGGGATCAGGCCCAGCCAGCATGGGTTCATGAAAGGCAGGTCCTGCTTGACCAACCTGATCTCCTTCTATGACCAGGTGACCCGCCTAGTGGGTGAGGGAAAGGCTGTGGATGTTGTCTACCTGGACTTTAGTAAAGCCTTTGACACTGTCCCCCACAGTATTCTCCTGGAGAAGCTGGCGACTCGTGGCTTAGACAGGTGCACTCTTCGCTGGGTAAAAAACTGGCTGGATGGCCGAGCCCAGAGAGTTGTGGTGAATGGGGTGAAATCCAGCTGGCAGCTGGTCACAAGCGGAGTCCCCCAGGGCTCAGTTTTGGGACCGGTCTTGTTTAATATTTTTATCAATGATCTGGATGAGAGGATTGAGTGCTCCCTCAGCAAGTTTGCAGATGACACCAAGTTGGGAGGGAGTGTTGATCTGATTGAGGGTCGGAAGGCTCTTCAGAGGGATCTGGACAGGCTGGATGGATGGGCCCAGGCCAATTGTATGGGGTTCAACAAGGCCAAGTGCCGGGTCCTGCACTTGGGTCACAACAACCCCATGCAACACTACAGGCTTGGGGACCAGTGGCTGGAAAGCTCCCATGCAGAAAAGGACCTGGGGGTGTTGATTGACAGCTGGCTGAAGATGAGCCAGCAGTGTGCTCAGGTGGCCATGAAGGCCAATGGCATCCTGGCCTGTATCAGAAACTGTGTGGCCAGGAGGAGTAGGAAGGTGATTGTCCCCCTTTACTCAGTGCTGGTGAGGCCACACCTCAAATCCTGTGTTCAGTTTTGGGCCCCTCACTACAAGAAGGACATTGAGGTGCTGGAGTGTGTCCAGAGAAGGGTGACGAAGCTGGTGAGGGGTCTGGAGCACAAGTCTTATGAGGAGTGGCTGAGGGAACTGGGGTTGTTCAGCCTGGAGAAGAGGAGGCTGAGGGGAGACCTCATCGCTCTCTACAATTACCTGAAAGGGGGTTGCAGAGAGGTGGGTGTTGGTCTCTTCTCCCAAGTGACTAGCGACAGGACAAGAGGAAATGGCCTCAAGTTGCGCCAGGGGAGGTTCAGGCTGGATATTAGGAAAAAATTATTTACTGAGAGAGTGGTGAAACACTGGAATAAGCTGCCCAGGGAGGTGGTGGAGTCACCTTCACTGGAGGTGTTCAAGGAAAGTGTGGACGAGGCATTGTGGGACATGGTTTAATGGTCATGGTGGTGTTAGCTGATGGTTGGACTTGATGATCTTACAGGTCTTTTCCAACCTTGGTGATCCTGTGATTCTGTGATATGATCGTCCACATTTTTTCTGTTACAGGGGTAGTAACCTCAGGTGGATGAAAATGGATGAAGAGCTATCAGATACCGATGTCAGTCTCTTCTGATGCAAGACCAGAGCTCATAACTCAAAGCCTAAATAGGGGATGCTCTTGGTTTACAAGGTTGCAAGCCACGTATCTGTAATTATGTACAGCATGTGTATCTCAGGTTTCTAAAAGTCATATGTTATATATTACATAAACTTGAGAAGACCCACTTGACAAATATATAGTTATTTCCTTGAGGATCTCTAAGTGATTTAAAAACATAATTGCAATTCACCAGTTTAGAGTGTGTACTCTTAAACATAAAGAATCACATTAAAGTATTTGGCATAGGAAAAATAAGGAGAAATTCAGACTTGGCATTTTTATACATTGTTTGTTTGGGATAAAAATGGGAAGGTTTGGCATTCTCTTTGCAGTAAATGAAATAAGTCTTTCCTAAAACTACTGAGAAAGGGAGGTGTAGGTTTTCCAGTCTTTTCTCGGAGGAACACCTCAGTTTTCTCAACCTTTCATTTTGGACATTACAAGAAATAAAACCAAGAAATATTCTTCCATTTCTTGTATCTTTTTATCATTTTGTTTTAAAGCAAAACCACAGCACTTTGGTAAAGTCCTGTGTATGTCACACTGGCATGTTTACTCTATGTACATACTGGCCTTTTATTGAGAGGTTTTCATTTGATCAGTTGTCATGGAAGAATTGTGACTGATGCTGAAATAGCATGAATGCAGCTGTAATAGTGGCTAAAGCCCTGAAACAGTCCTAGTTTAATTCATTGATAAGGTACTAATACTTTCTTATTCATCTTCAGAAAGATGCAAAAAAAAGAAAATACACAGATGTTAACAAGCAAGACAAAAAGAAGCACAAAGTGTTAATCAACCTGTATTTTTATCTAAGCACAGCAGGCTTAAGATTTTAATGCAAATTAACTGTTAACAAGACTTTAAAACCCCAATTGTATATGCTAATGTAAAGCCCATGAATATTTGTTCTAAGAAATACTTAGACTATCAGCGATTGCTTTCCATCACCATTGTTTTTTTTTTAAATTGCCTGGGAAGGTTTTTTCCTAATGATTTTCCTACATCTACGTTTTTTTACAAAATTCAGAGCTTTGTGTAGCTGAATGCAGTGGTAAGTAGGACACCAGTAAAGCCAATAGCAAATTGCAAGATAAGAAGAGGAAGGAAATGGTGCTTCTAGCTCTGAGTTGGGTCACCTGAAGATAAAAGAGATATTTCTATAAGAAGAATTTGGTATTTAGGGATATGGGTGAGGAGAAATTCAAGGGATGAGTCCACTGTCTAAATCCTGGTTTGGAGGTAGCGCCACAACATTCTCTGGTTTATATTTCAGTTGCTGTGAATATGGCAGCTTTCATAAATGTTTGTTCTTGTCCTGGTGATGCATCACAATCACAGCACAGCTACAACCTCACAGAAAATCATAGCAAATATCAAAATGTTTTCACAGAATCACAGAATGATAGGGGTTGGAAGGGACCTCTGGAGATCATCTAGTCCAACCCCCCTCCACCACAGCAGGTTTACCTAGAGCAGATTGCACAGGAATATGTCCAGGCGAGTTTTGAATATCTCCAGAGAAGGAGACTCCACAACCTCTCTGGGCAGCTTCTTCCAGTGCTCTGCCACCCTCAAAGTCAAGTCTCTCCTCATGTTTAGATAGAACTTCCTATGACCAAATTTGTGCCCGTTGCCTCTCGTCCTGTCACTGAGCACCACTGAAAAAAGACTGGCCCCATCCTCCTGGCACCCACCCCTTAAGTATTTAGAAGCATTAATAAGATCCCCCCTCAGTCTTCTCCAGACTAAAAAGAGCCAAGTCCCTCAGCCTTTCCTCATAAGAAAGGTGTCCCAGTCCTCTAATCACCTTCGTAGCCCTTTGCTGTACCATCTCCAGCAGCTCCCTGTCCTTCTTGAACTGGGGAGCCCAGAACTGGACACAGAACTCCAGATGCGGCCTCACCAGGGCAGAGTAGAGGGGGAGGATAACCTCCCTCGACCTGCTAGCCACACTCTTCTTGATGCACCCCAGGATGCCATTGGCCTTCTTGGCCACAAGGGCACACTGCTGGCTCATGGTCATCCCGTTTTCCACCAGGACTCCCAGGTCCCTTTCCACAGAGCTGCTCTCCAGCAGGTCAGCCCCTAACCTGTGCTGATGCATGGGGTTATTCCACCCCAGGTGCAGTACCCTACACTTGCCTTTGTGGAATTTCCTAAGGTTCCTCTCTGCCCAACTCTCCAGCCTGTCCAGGTCATGCTGAATGGCAGCGCAGCCTTCCGGTGTGCCCGCCACTCCTCCCAGTTTTGTGTCATCAGCAAACTTGCTGAGGGCACACTCTATCCCTTCATCCAGGTCATTGATGAATATATTGAACAGGACTGGACCCCGTACTGACCCCTGGGGAACTCCACTTGTTACAGACCTCCGACTAGACTCTCTGCCAGTAATCACAACCCTCTGAGCTCTATCTGTCTATCAGCCAGTTTTCCAGCCACCCCACTGTCCATTCATCTAACGCACACTTCCTAAGCTTGCCTATGAGGATGATGTGGGAGGAGGTGTTGAAAGCCTTGCTGAAGTCAAGGAAGACAACATCCACTGCCCTCCCCTCATCTATCCATCCAGTCATGCCATCGTAGAAGGCTCTCAGATTGGTCAGACATGACTTCCCCTTGGTGAATCCATGTTGACTACTTCTGATAACCTTCTTTTCTTCCAGATGCTTTGACATGATGCCCAGAACGAGCTGTTCCATCATCTTTCCAGGGATGGAGGTGAGGCTGACTGACCTGTAGTTTCCTGGGTCTTCCTTCTTGCCCTTTTTGTTCCCTGAAGCACTTGAATATTGTCAATACCATCCATTATGGTGGTGACTAAAATGGGTTGAATCACTACCTAGCCCAAAACTCTGCATTAAGGTGGACTCAAGTGTTTCATCACAAGGAGTAAGAATTCAAGTTATGAGCTCAAGTTGTGGGTGAAGAGAATATGCTTGTAACATTTTATATTCAGAGGGAAACAGTAGTAGTTCTCATTGGTTAAAGCATCTGTCTTGAAGAGAAATACTTCTTTTCCCACTGTCCTTTTTTTCTTTTATTGTGCTAAAACTGAACACACTCCTATACACTAGTTTTTATATTGGAAGAAAATCAAACTGAAATTTCTGTATCAAACAGTTATGTTAGCTTTATGACCATACAGTTTCAATCTTTTTTTCCAAAGTCCTGTATCTCAGATAAAGCTCACTCAATAACTTTGAAACTGTGGAAAGATGTTTCTGTGAGAGAGAGCTAATATCACACATTCAGATAAGACTTTTTCTGAGGAATTAATATCAGCCTTCTAATAATAAAACATCACTTTTTGTCTGATAGAGTCACATTTATGGAGTAATATAGGGCATCAAATCTGTTTAACACACAAAAAACTGCAAAGAACAACTAAGAGATGTGACTGATTTTGACTGACTGATCAGGGGTCATGTAATTCAGTGGTCAGGTGAGAATATGACTCAATATGAATTTTGCAAGATCAGGAACATTCCAATGGCATAATAAGAAACTGAACAGAGAGCTGGTGTGTCTGAGACATTGTTTTGGCAATTAACTGCACTTTAATTGTTAAACAAACTGCTTATTGCAGATGAAGAGCTACATCCTTTTAAGCAATTCACATAAATCTAAAATACTATTCAAGGATCACAAATTTTTATTCTCCTTCTAATATTACAGCTTTGAAATAAATTTCTGTTTTCTTTCTTTATATATCCTTCAAGATCCCTTTGATTCCTTCACGGAATAAATGGAGAAGTACATACCCTACTCTGTAATGAAATTAACATTTTCCAAATGTAACATTGGCTAATTCACAGGTCCCGCTTTTTTAGGACATGTCATAGCCCCCAGCAATCATTTGAAGGAAAAAGAGGCGGAAACAAAAGATACTTTTTACTGAAGTTGTGTACAAACTACAAAATTTATTTCTTTTTTATATTGTATCTTAGTTTACAGAAGAGTGAGTTTCAGACACAGATGCAGTTAACCATTAACTACAATCGCAGAACAGGATAAAGGTCAGGGTTTATACTATTACCCAGGACTTCCTGGGAAAAAAAAAAAAATCACTGAACATCGTCCTTGTCTACACTTGCACTACAATCATTGCAGTAGCAGGTTGGCTCAGCTGTGGTTTACAGTCACTATGAGCAACAGATAATTTCATTGCATTAGGTAAGATGTGAAAGGGCCACCATGGAAAGAAAAACTTAATAAAGGAGAAACTCAAAACATAAAAAAACCCTAGCAAAATGATTTGCAATGAACATCGTTATTTGAAGAGAAGCAGAGCTCTATTGTGTTGTAAATACAATAAAATGCTTCCAGCTCATGTGAATCACCTGTTAATGGGACTATTGTGCCATTGCAAATTGCAGTAAAGTAACATTATCACATGCATCACCCGAGCCATTTTCTAACCATTCATCAACATTCACTGTCATTGTGGAAAGACAGAGTTTCCTGTGTTTAGAAGCTACAGTCATAGATATATAAAAAAAGCAGGAATTGCAGTCACAGATCAATTCAGTTCAGTTGTTTATTGTGTACCCCCTTGTCTCTACACCATTGTTGGAACTGAAATTATGTCCTAAAAGATGAACCAGAAATAAAACAATAGAGCAGACTACACCAACGATGTGTAATAGCTTGAATTATTGAACAAAAAAAAAAAAAAGTATGACATAGCTAGTTGTCTGTTTGACACATTCCTGAAATTTCCAACCCAAATTCTACTCAAATGTTTGTAAGAAGATAGAAATATGTGTGGGTGGATGGAGGACAAGGGAATTTGCATAGAAGGTAATCTCGTGCTTGTTTTTCATTCTGAATTAGAAAAAGAAGTGAATGAATTTTCAATGACAGACATAAAAGCATTAGAAATGCCCTGACAGCATCAGACAGGTAGTCTGGTCTACCTAGCTGAGTGACCATAGGTGATGCTATTCATGAAAGGCACATAAACCTGACCACCCTCTGAGGTCCTCAAAGTGGACACTCCTCTCAGATCCCCAGTCACTGGATTAAGGGCTTTAGGATGTACATCACTTTCTAGGCATTCTTTATTTATTTATAGTCCCTGAATTTGTCTAATCCCTTTTTTATCTGTTGATATTGTCTGTCTCTACAATTTTCTGTGGCAACAAATTCCAACACTTCATCGCTGTCTGCTTAAAACCCATACCTTTAAAAAAATCTGTTTCAGACTGATCTCCTACTACTTTCAGCTAGTTCTAGTACAATAACATTTTGTAAATAATGATTCTGCATTTACCTCATCCATCAATTTCATGGTTTTGCAAAACTTCCTTTACAAACAACAGCTTTTCAAAAGATAATGCTCTTACTTCTGTTAAAATTAAGCTTGGATTGGGACTAGGTAGTATGTTTAACCATTCTGGACAAGACTTGTTAATAGCGAGTTTATTTAAGTTTGCTTCAGGAAATGAATTCAGCTTCTCAGGGCTTAAAGAATTTCTCTATTTTATCAACCTCAATAAAATACTATAACATCTGACATAATGTATTGGGTTTACATGGCAAGGTTTTGGTAGCAGGGAGGATGCAGCAGTGGCTTCTGTGAGAAGACGCCAGAAGTTGCCCCTATGTTGGGCAAAGCCAGTTTCAGCCGGCTCCAAGGACCCACTGCTGTCCAAAGCTGAGCCCATCAGTGACGTTGGTAGCACCTCTGTGGTAACATATTTAAGAAGAGGTAAAAAATGCTGCACAACAGCTGGGAGAGAGGAGTGAGAATATGTGAGAGAAACAACTCTGCAGACACCAAGGTCAGTGAAGAAATGTGGGGGAGGTGCTTCAGGCACTGGAGCAGAGATTCTCCTGCAGCCCGTGGTGAAGACCATGGTGACACAGGTTGTCCCCCTGGAGCCTATGGAGGTCCACGGTGGAGCAGATATCCACCTGCAGCCTGTGGAGGACCCCACACCAGAGCAGGTGTGTGTACCCTGAAGGAAACTGTGACCCCATAGAGAACCCAAGCTGGAGCAGGCTCCCGAAAGGAACTGTGGCCCATGGAGAGGAGCCCATGCAGGAGCAGTTTTTCTGGCAGGACCTATCACCCCATGGGGGACCCACGCTGGAGCAGTCCACTCCTGAAGGACTGAACCCTGTGGAAAGGACCCACGCTGGAAAAGCTTATGAAGGACTGTCTCCCATGAATTGGACCCCAAGTTGGAGCAGGGGAAGAGCATGAGGAGGAAGGAACAGCAGAGAACAAGCATTATGAACTGACCGTAACCCCCATTCCCTGTGCCCCTGTGCCACGTGGGGGGAGGAGGTAGAAGAATTGGGAGTGAAGTTGAGCCTGGGAAGAAGGGAAGGGTGGGAGGAAGGTGTTTTTTAGACTTTTTCTTATTTCTCATTATCCTACTCTGTTTGATTGGTAATAAACAGTTTTTACAGTTCGACTTGATGATCTTAAAGGTCTTTTCCAACCTAAATGATTCTATGATTCTGTGATTCTAAATTCAATTAATTTCCCCAAATTGTCTGTTTTGCTCATGATGGTAATTGGTAAGTGATGTCCCTGTCATTGTCTCAACCCATGAGCTTTTCATTGCATCTTCTCCCCCTGTCCTGTTGAGGATGGGGAGTGATAGAGCATCTTGGTGGGCATCTGGCAGCTAGCCAACGTGAACTCACCACATACATGCTCATACCTCTGGAAATAATTTGAATTCCCTCTGGATATAAGCTGCAACCCCCTGTCCAAATATTTTCGCATGGGAAGCATATACCTTTGACCATTACATTTCTCAGAGCTAAATGTTCAATTATTTCTAAAGATAAATTAGGAATGGTATTCAATGTTGCTTCCTGTGAACTATTAACAGCCTACCAGGAATAAGTGAAGACCTTAAAAAAAGACAGCTATTTTTCACATGGATTTCTCCAACATGTTTTCGCAGAAGTATCAACAACCTAGGAAACCTAGCATATTAAAGGCTTTAAAAGGGTACTTTTTTCCTATTTTTTGTCCCATGGAATTGATGGGATCGAAAAGCTTTCTTATGTCTGTCCCATGGAATTGATTTTTCTGTATCACCTCTCATCACTTTGCATTTTTAAATTCTTGACAAACTGTCATTTTTATTAAAGGCCATTTTTGAACCTGGGAATTAATAAATAATTACATTCCTCTTCCTATTAACTCACCACCACCACCACCACCAAATGCTAAAGTCATGCTTTCTAACACTGTAGATCTGAGGATATGTATCGTGAACCTAAAGCAAAATTCTACACATGTATAAATACACATTCTAAACACAAAATAGATTTTCTTATTAGAGTATCTATATGTTATTCTTATATAACTTGAATTTATTTTCAGCTGTGACACAGCTTAAGTGTTCAATATGTTACCATTTCTGATTAGTGGAGTTAGCATACTACTGAGAAGGAACTGCTAAGGGTCTTTATCAAATGAACCTCAAGAAAGTATGAGGTCAGTGCTACATTAAGTAGCATCATTTTTCAGCAAGATTAAATTCTACAGTTGTAGATTCAGTCTAGGTTATAAAAGCATCATTTTAAGTTTTAGTTTTAAAGAATTTCATGGTGTGTAAGTGTTATACAAGAGAAGGATACACAATGATACCTGTATTTTTAATCAATTACTGTTGCCTGCTGACATTTCCTTTAATGAAAGTTACTTTGCAGGCAAACGTGAAACAATTTTTCACAGAAAATTGGGATGACTAGAAAGACTCAGGTGGAGTAAGAAGAGGGCAAGTGAAATTTACCTTGGATAATGAATGGACTTTAAATTAAGGGAAATAATACAATAATTCATTTACATGGATAGCCTCAGAAAAGAGAAACAAAAGGACTTGTACAATTCTTTTAAAGCTTAATTGTATATATTCTGAGCAGTTTAGACAAAATTTTGTAGCATAAATTTGAAGAGTGACTTCATCAAACCAGTTGCTATGTTTCATTTTTAGCAACGGTTTTAGGCTTTTAAAACTTTGTCAGTATAGGTTCTGTTTTTCATATTATACAGAATGCAACAGATTCTGATTGGTTATGAAGATTGAGAAAAAAAAACACATCACAATCTTCCAGACATTTGTATTACATTTGCCACTAATATAGATTCTGCAGTTAGGATTTAGTCCATGATATTCTTGTGTGAAGCAGGCTAGAAAGCAAATACAGCATGGTTGATTAACATACAAAGACACTTTTTAAATTTATTGATGATATTATTAGGAAGAAATTCTTTACTGTGAGGGTGCTGAGACACTGGAATAGGCTGCCCAGAGAAGTTGTGGATGCGCCCTCCCTGGAAGTGTTCAAGATCAGGTTGGATGAGGCTTTGAGTAACCTGACCTACTGGAAGGTATCCCTGCCCACGGCAGGGGACGTGGAACTAGGTGACCTTTTAAGGTCCCTTCCAACCCAAACCATTCTACGATTCTGTGATACCTGTGCTAGTAAAATAAACAGTGCCATGGAACATTCCCAAGCACTGTAACAAAATAATCTAATCTGTAAAACTTAGAATGGTCACTAATGCAGTTTTAACCTGGACCAAGTATCAGCCTCTCAGGCAATTTCTGGACATCATCTTGAATTTAACAAAGGACAAGCAGTTACAGATAGGCGGTTCAGACATGGCCAGTGTGGTTTGGAGAGGGAGTGAATGTATAGCATGCATGTACGTTGTTCTGTATTAGACAGGTTCAATACCATTGAATGATCCTGTGTATTTGCCACTATAATTTTCCAGCATAAATACAGCCATCGCAGAACAGAATTTTAAATAATTTGATAATATTCATCAATTTTGATGAGAATTAGGTATCCAAGCACTTTTCTGAAAGCCCAAGAGCTTTAAATCATTTCAGAAGCATTTAAAATTTGTTTTTCATAAGAGTCAGTACAGATAGCTCAGTTAAAATGCCAATGTACTGTGCAAGACCAGACAAAAAATAAAATAAATATTTATTTGTTTGGAAATAAAGAGCAGACTCCCATGGAGTATTTTGTTCACTATTTTGACACCCTGTCTTGCTGTGTGAACAACTATTCAAAACTCGTCCACTGAAACTTTCTTACATCTGTCTCTGCAGCATCTTGTGCTGTACATTTACAGAGACAGAATGCTAGAAAATATGGATTACCATTTTGATCCCAGTCAATACCTGCGTTTCTCTTGTACTCTACACTTAGTATAACATTCATATTAGTCCAAAACTGGGATCTCAGTCTTCACTTCTTAACATTCACATTTTATTTTTTTGTACTGAAGCCTTTTGAAAACTGGAAAAATATTTAAAGAAATGAACAATTAGCAAGTAAAACTACTATACTTTTTAAAGGTACATACCATCTTCACTTTAACAGCTTCACAAAAGGTAGTGCAGATCACCAAGGCCATTTATGAGCTAGAAGTTTTCAAAAGCTACAAAGTAAGTTGTTACACAAGAGACTAAAAATAGCTGTTATGATTTATCAGGTCCTGATTCCTTTGGGGCTGTTAGAATTCGGAACAGAAATAAGAGCCCTTTTGTAAAATCTCTCCTTTTGTGTTTATCTGGAAAACATGACACAATCTTTATTATTTTCTCAATAACCCATGAAGATTGTTATATACTCATTTCATAATTTGGAGCATAAGTCTGTAAACCACACATACTAATGGAGAGTTTTCCAATGAAAAGGAATAAATATTTTTTTAATGTTACTTTAAGCAAAGAAACACATTTGTAACGCAAACGGGTAGAGAATAAGCAATTTAGAGCTATGGCAGAATATCAAGAATGACACTCTCCTTAATGCATCTCATTACATCCAGATGCTGAAGAACACAATGCTTAATATCATGCACTCATCTCAGGCAATGAAGATTGAAAGCCTGAGCCTGTAATTCTTGAGGCAAAACTTTTATTCACTGAAAGACTGCAGAGTCAAACCATATGTTTCACTGACATTTTCTTCTGTAGCGCTATTGTATTTTGTTTTGTGTATCACGTTAAATCAGATCTTTATGTCCTGAATGTAGTTTTCCTGACTGCTACGCAGCTACAGTTGTCTTTCTATGCCTAGCAGGTGCTACACACAGCTGGGATGAGAAAGGAGCATTCTTTGAGAGAAAAAACTCTTAATCGTTCTTTGGTTGTGTAAAATGAAGGAAGGAAAAAAATCTAACTAACACATCTGTATGCTGGACTGTATGACAGACAAAGCAAATCTTCTGGCTATCAAAAAGCAAAGTAGAAAGCCCTGGTGTTTAAGAGAACTGAGCTGATATTTGCTGCCTGCAGGGTGTAAGGCAAATACTATGGTGCAGATGACAGCTTCCGTTTTCACTTACTGCTTGCAGAAGATTGATGACAAGTGCTTTATGAAAGAAAGAAAAATTGCACTGATCCTAGATATGTGCACAGTATATCCACACATCTCCTCATAAATGTTTAATTAAGGCTCTGTGTCCACAGACATTTCTTTCTGCAGCAGTACAAGTTTAAGCAGTGATTCTCCTCTCTCTGCCTTATGCTTATTTCCACATCTGTGCTGCTCGCTTGCTTTTGTAAATATAACTATCCGTAGGGCCACACAGTGAACTGGATCAGCAGCCTGATCCAAGTTAAAATAACCATACTGAAAATAGAATGTGGCTGAGGGTTGGAGGAGGAATTTTCATTCGTGATCCAGTTCAGACAGTAAGGATGCAGAATAGTGCTACAGGCAGGACAACAAGGACAGTATTGTAAAAAACATCACAAATAAAGTGTATGTGTATGATAAGAAGGTAATATAATTATGTTCTGCTGCATTGATCAAATTAGAAACTTAATTTTTTGAGACAATACTGTAAGGATAATTCTTTTTAAGTCATGTAGCCATTTACTGTTTTATGAATTTCAAGGAATAAGCATTCTCAGCATGATGCAGACCTTGCCTCTAAGTGCTAGCTTAAGAAAGGCAGACGCTTTATGAAAGTAAATGTACTGAAGAATATACCTTTTTGGTGGTCATCCTATCCTCATTCTTCTTTTCATAGAAAATACTTTCAAAATGATGAGTAAAATGCTTACCAGTTGGAAGGAGGAGGAGGAATCTAACAGTGTCTCCATGTGCTGTGAGGCCAGTGAAGCCATGCCTTTAGACAGAGATACTCCTCTGCCACGGACTGCTGCTCTGCCCAGTCTAGTTAATAGAGGTTGACACTAAGGAGAGAATTCTTCCAAAATAATCCTCAATCTTGCAAAATAATTTTCCCTTAAACATAATTTTATGGTATAAATAAAGACCGATACCTTTATTTTCAGAAAATACCCTGAATTTGTGATGTTTGTCAAAATTTCAATTGACCCGACTTTCACTTTAATTCACAAGAATTAAAAATAGCTATCATCAACTGGGTAATTATTATAAAGGATTTCTCTGTACAAAATCTGGACAGGTTTTGGATACAGATACTCTTTAACAGAAGGTGCTTGACTCAGAAGTCTGCCAGCCTATGTTTAGAACTAAATGCTATACAGCACTCTTAACAGCCAATTGTTCAGAAACCTTCGCTAAGGCTACATCACTACGTTTTAGTTATAACCTCCAAAAACAATGGCAGACAATACACAACACAGTTTAGCAAGCATATTTCTCCACAACAGAATACACTCACACAGCACCAATATTACACTGCAGGTTGATTCCCTCAGTGCTCAGTCCTGTTTCTCAGTCACATCATATGTCTACAAAGTACTAGAAATGTATGAACTGCCCTTGCTTACATACTGAGAAACCTTGTGGACGTACTATGAACAACCCTATCCAGCTTTGTCAGGGCCTGCCTGTGCTCCAAGCAGACAGCTCTGAGGCACTCCAAACTTTTTCAGTTGAAGTCAAAAGAGCACAGAGCTAAGGCACATGGTAAGGAGCTGATGCATCCAGCCTGAGGCATGAGAAGAGCAAACCAGAAACACATTCAAGGGGTGGCAAACCTCTGCTACAAGGAATGGATGCTTTCCTCATGGTAAAAGTTACAGTCATAAACATGAGTTACAGAGAAAATGACAAGAAAATTTAATAGCTAATTTTATAGATTTATTCCTCAAACCCTCAATATTCTTTCCTAATTATTATATTTAAAATACTTTGCTGTCATTCAATTCAAATGAATGATAGCCATACTCTTAGAATCTCATCAAAATAGGGAATTATTTTTTTTCTTAAAAAGTTATCTACTGTAACTTTGTCATAGACAGTACAGCCTCAACTGTCAGCGCAATTTTCTGTTAAGTCACTTCTTATAGGTCCATCAGAGAGCTGCAAATATAAGTCATTCCCAGTAGCCAGTTTCCAAGTTCAGAGCAATTATTATATGCCTGCAAATTTTTTAGCTATAAGTGTGGTAAGAGAGAAAAATAAAAAAAATATTCCCACTATCAAATCATCAGCTAAGCACTGCTGAAAACAAATATCAATTTAGACATCACTGTTAAGCAAGAGAAATTGCACCCCACTTGTTGATTTCCAGGCTTCTCCTGATAGCGGAGGCACTTAGTGTTATCACAATCAAGAGTAACATTAAAGCATGTCAGATGCAAAAAGAACCATCAAACAGCTGTAGCCAGATTCAGTCACAGCAGCTCAGAACATGGAGGTGGCAGGAGGACAAGGAAATCTTCCATTTCAGACAGACAGCTTATGTGGCTCTTTTGCGCATGGGAGATTCTGTCCCTGTGGAGTGGCAGAAAAGCAAATGCTTCAGAGCTATAGGCTTGATAAAAGTTACATGGGTTGTTTGAGAAACAATCCCACAATACACTTCCTTCAGCTGCAATGGCTGTGATTGGTCTACTGAAGTTTCTGGTGACTGCTTAAGCAGAACACTTCTAGAGAAACCACACAGAACAAAGGAAGGAAGGCAGGACAGACAGAAGAACACTCATGACATCATTCGGTGTGAATTTAAGAGCGGTCCAAAAATGAGGTCCAAAACTGAGAAAAAAAGAATACAAATTTTGACTAAAATTTCTAGGGTAATATAATAGAGTCTCTTTGCAATTTGTTAAAGCAGCAATTCATCTGCTTAGCAGACAGCAGAACTACTTTGTAAGTTTCTCTTAAAGTGACAACCTCATAGTAACAGGTCTGGTTAGACCAGATACAAACCAAACAGTAATCATCTATTTCGAATAATATTTAAAATGTGAGCAAAAAATATTGGCAGAGCATATATGCCAGTTAGAAGGAAAACAGCATTAGCTAAAGCCAAGGAAAACTGTAGACTTAAATTTGAAGCAATCAGAAATGGCTTAACAGCAAACCGTAGATAGCAGTTCATGAAGAAAATCATTTAAACTATTTCATACAGGCCTTTGCAGTAGGGAGAACACCTGGAGAAGTATAGTTTGATTAAGGATAACTAGCAAGGACTCTGTCAGGGAACTGTCATGCTTATCTAGCCTGTTGGAGTTCTTTGAAGATATTGCTGCTGTAAGAGATAAGGGAAATTCAGTGGATGTAATATACTCAGATTTTCGAAAGTATTTGACAAGGTTCCAAACTAGAGATTAGTGGTTGAGGTAAAGAATAGGACTTAAAATGGGCTACTAGATAAAAAGACTGGATCAGGCACAAAGTATAAAGTATTGCTATAGAAGGAAACTTCTTACAAGTTGGAAAGGGGTTTGAGGTCAATCAGGTTAATAGGCATGTGCAGAAGTCTAGAAATACATTATTTATGTGACAGTGCCTTGTGAACTGAATTGCCAAACATCCACATCATATATGATTGCATGCAAAGTGAATAATGAAAACACAATACAGAAAGCATCACAAAAAGTGAATGAAAGTGAATTTGAAAATTTTCACAAGCAAGCGAAAAAAAGTTAAATTATTTAAATGAGACTGCTGACAACTAGACCAAATGCTAACCAGAAAAAAAAGATAAACAGGAAAACATCATTGTCAAGAATATACAGCATGAAAAAAAAGACAAAGTTACTACTACAACAGATTTTTTTTTTGCAATGAAATAGCAAACAACTCTGTGGAGATTGTTCTATTGCCATATAAGGTAATATGCAATAATCATGGATGCTCATGGTTCTTGCAGTTATTATGTATAATCTGCTAAAGCACACAAAGGATAAAAATGTAACATTAAAACAACAGAAATTTTAGTCCATCAAGAAAGATAAAGGAGCTGTTCTTATCACTGTTGAAGAAACACAGAACCTCAAAACAGATTTCATTCTTTTGTGTAGGTATACCTTTACCAAGAGATTAAAGGGTAAGGAAACAATCCAATTGCAGAATTAGGATTCTGAAAGCCATAAAGAATAAGCTTCTATAAAAGCCTATTAATCTACAAGTGAGTTATTTGGAAAATTTACTGTCACAAAAAGGTTGTAAGTTTAAGGAACATCTAGTGGATTATTAATAATTAGCATTGCTATGTGAATGCAAACCTACACTCAGAAGACATTGTGCCAATGCAAATCATCAACCAGATTCAAGTGCCTTTAGATGACTGCAGAAGTAGTCAAAAATCCATTCATTCATGTTAGATGTCTAACAATCCTTCTCCCTTCCACATCGGTATGCAAAAGAGCAAGGTAGGTCAGTTGATTTGAAACCATTCCCAAGAATATTTCTGCTCTCCAGTTTGTTCATCCTCTATCCTTCTTCCCATATTTGCCAGGAATATGCCTACTAAACTTTTACAGAAGCTTTGCCTGGTCTATCTAACTTTTCCTAGAGCCTCCAAACCTAGGAGGTGTGATTTCTTTGCATAAATAAACGTCTTTTCTCCAAATAAAATGTGTCTAACTCCAGGGCATTCAGTGTTACAGAGAAACTCAAAGGATTTTGCACAATTAGATTTTAGACAGAGAAACACCATGAAAACCCTTCAGATTCTCCTTCGTAGCCTCGTAGTTCATTCTATAACTGTAAAATCCTAATTCATGTCAGGTGCTATCAGCTGCCTTCCATAAATACAACTAATACAATGGTCCAGGAAGATTGTATGTATGATCTTATTAATGCTCCATAAGGCAAGGAATTTTAAATATGTAAATATAGTAAAATAAAATCTCACTAGCTAATTTTTCTTATTATCATCAGTAGATGAATATTGCATATGGTTGACTTAATAGGCTTTAAATTTATTCTGCTCAATCTTTGCTTCTATAATGAATGCAAATATTGTCTCACAAACCAAAATAAAGAAATAAGTTTTATAATATACTACCCAATGCATTCAGCTCTATTTGTACAGAGGTGTTTTATAATCCAATACACACATTTTAAATCAAAGCAAACCATTTCAAAAGGCACTCAGAAGAGCAAGGATATAAATAACATTGTAGGGGTCCTTATTTCTTTCATATCAAGAGTTTCTGTATCCAGTTCATTCAGGTAATGAATTAGCTTTTGTTCATTTTTAAACTGACTAAAAAAATTCTGATTGGTTATGAAGATTGAGAAAAAAAAAACACATCACAATCTTCCAGACATTTGTATTACATTTGCCACTAATATAGATTCTGCAGTTAGGATTTAGTCCATGATATTCTTGTGTGAAGCAGGCTAGAAAGCAAATACAGCATGGTTGATTAACATACAAAGACACTTTTTAAATTTATTGATGATGTTATGTTGGGTAAAGAATATTTTTTTGATCACAAGTATTTTTCAATTTAACTACATATTAGGTGTGATTGTAACATACCTATCATTTGTCCTGATGCACTGGAACATGGTTCGGTGTGCTAGATTAGGTAATAATCTCATCAGAATTCTGAAATGTTGCAAAAGATTGTAATCAATGCATGGTATTTCAGAAGGTATAACGTTTTTTAAATATTTCCATGTGTTTGCAAATGATTCTTTTGTAGCTAAGATGATATACATTTTTTAGCTTTGGCTTTATGCACCAGCTCCTACTCTATCACAATTTGATTTATCATACTTTACCACGATTTGATTAGGAAAGAAAATCCATTCTTGAAGGATCAGAATGAAACACAAAATAAAGAGACCAGTATTTTAAGGAAAAAGACTATTCTTCTGAGACATCTCCTATCTTTAAACAGCTGTAAGCTTTACTGGAGAACACGAAAACATTCTTGGATACACAAGAGAAATCCTTGGGCAATGGATTTATTAGCAAGGAGCTAAGGCTTAGAAATTATAATAGTAATCTTTTTTAAAATGCCTTAAAAGAATATAGCAAATATTATTCTTAAAATATTGAGGAGGAAACTTGAAGTCAACCATAACTTTGCCAGTCAGCCTCCACAAAACCTGAGAGCAACCGAACGATTGGAAAGAATCTTGTCTCCAAAAAGCTATAGAAGATTTTACTGAATTCCTTTCATCTTGCCTATAAAGACCCAGATGGCAAGAAAATATTTATTCAGAGAGAATACTATTGCCTTATTTTTAAAGTGCGTGTTTTGCAACTGTGAGCCTTCTAGTCAAACCTTACTGATCTCTGCCTGAGTATTGGAAATGTTGAATCTTCATTCAAGGACCATCTTAAACCTTTTAAAGATGATGCCTTAAATGATAGGATCTGCTTGATTATACCGGAAATAAATGTGTTTGATCTGAAATGTACGAAATGCATGCTTGTAAAGGCTTAATTCATAAGCACCACTCATGTCAAAACCGCTCTTTGTATGAACAAATTTGTATTACACATATATGACTTGAGGTACAACTCCTTTGTATTGCAGCATAATACATATAGAATATATTCCACACGTTTATTTGTTGTTAGTCTTCAGAAAACAGATAAATATACACATAAATCTGAAATTAATAAAATAGCATCTTTATTATTGTTTTAGACTGTAAATGACAATTTCCCTTCCAAAGAAGAAGCATGCTAAATTTCATTTCAACTGGATGAAATAATATCCCAGATTTCTCTAACCTTTTGAAGTCTTGCTGGTCTTTTGAATTTTGTTTTCTTAACTCTTCTATTAGCTGTGAAAACATTGTATTATGCAACTAGGTGCTTCAACAACAGTTTTTGCCTTACTGTTTGTAAAATAGAAATAATTCTGGAGAACACAAAGTCAAACAGATGGGGGAAAGAAAATAATTAATAAATAATACTTTGCAGTTATAATAACATCAGAGTTGGAGATGATTGAGAAACCTCATCAGAATGATTTTTACATCAGTCAGTTTATGTAACTAAAACTCTATGTTGAAACATTTTCAATAAGATTTTCATCCAGAAAAAAAATCATTGGATCATCTGGTCCATGATTAATCTTTTAATAGAACAGAAGAAGAGAAAGCAACTTTGCCCCACATAAATAGTCTAGCGGATAGACTCACTTAGCAACTTCAGGGTCTCAGGATGTCAATCAGAAATGGAGGGAAGTGAGATTCTCTATTACAAGTGAATGCCTTGACTAACCTGGTTTGTCTCTCCCAAAACACCTTGACCTCATGCTGGTGTAAAATAGGATTTTTAGGCTTCAAAATTTTTCACAAGACAGAAAATCTTTTACAACCGTCTCTGCTTGAAATTCCCTTCCTAAGATAAATACTTACATCTTGAATTTTAAAGCATGAAACTCTAAGACCATGGCAAATGTAGGCAACTTTCACATGAAAAACGTTACAAAAAAGATCTTCCTGTAACAATTTGTTATTGGTGAGTATCTGAACTATATAGTGGCTGCAATACTTAAGAAGTATATGATGGACCATATGAAAGCAGAAGTAAATCCTTCAGAATGATTTTTCATAAAGTATTTTGGGTAAGTCATTCACTTACTTTTTTTGAAGTTTTCTGTGACATGAGGATGTTGATCTCAAACAGTACCTCCTATGTGCTGCATTTTTATTATATAGACTGCCAAAAGGGTAGAGACCTCAGGGCTGAGGCTGGAGAATGCATTAGATTTCATTCAGAACCGCTACAGAATGCTGATGAAAGTCTACTGAGAGCCCGACATTTTTGTTAAGCTTTTCATGTTTAACAAATGCAAAAAAAAAAAAATACTGACCAACTTTAATCCTTGTATTTGTTAAATAGTGAACAAGATTTACTTCCAAAACATAAAAATAAAAGATGAGGAAATGTTTTATAGTTTTTGTTGCTACTGACTTCACTTTGAAGAATTGTTTCTAAGTAAGGAAGAGAGGTTTGCAAGGGGCAAGTGTAGAGAAATATTTAAATCAGAAAATTGATTTAGAACAGAAAAATAATTTTCTAATATCCAAATTACAGCAAAAGGAGCAGAAATACCATGGAAAATACTTCTGTAGCACTAACTTGTATTTTAGACAGCATTCAAGTCTTCAAATGTAGTTTTCGTCCATCGTAGATAAACTAAGTCAAATATGAATTCAGGATAATTGATGAGGAAATAAAAGCTTTTAAAGTTGATGGACTGATAAAAGAAGATGCTCAAGTCTCTAGCTGACAAGGATGATCACTGACTTGAACTAACTTCTTATAAAAGCAGATCAGCCGGTCACTGGTATAAGATCATTTATGATGAGAAGCCAAAGGTACAATGCTGCCAGATATACAGTACGTATCTTCAGATGCCTAAAGAAAAGCTATTGCACTTCTGCCACTTTTGAAAGTGAAATAAATTGTCCTGTCCATTTTATTAATTTTTCTAAAATTCTGAACCAGAAAGCTATGTTCTTTTATCTAAAAAATGCATTACTCCCAATACCAACAGTTTAAGCCTAAACAAGACAGTACAAATCACTTTCAACCATATATTGTTTATGTAATATGCAATTGCTAATTCCACTGTATTTACATTAAAATAAATTTTTTCACTTAAAATATTTACTTAGAAGTTAGAACTCCATAAGCAGTTAATTTATATCCTAAAGTTCCCTTGACTTCACGATAATGTTCATATATCGAGACCGGAAATTGTTTTATATGTTCTTCTTGCTAGTAATTTTATTACTAAAAATAATAGGCTGATACAGAATTGCTGACCTCGAGGTAATAAGTGAGTTTCCTCATTTTTCCCTCAAGCTGTGCCAAGAGTATGTGGTCACTGCTTAAAAGTGTAAGCTTAGGTAAATATTAAAAAGATATACATTTATGGCTATGAAGGTGCCTCTCTCTGGAAAATGCCTTTTCTATAGGTAAAGCCATTCAGATATGAGTCAGAGTAGTTCCCCCAGAGTCCTGCAGCAGTAAGTACCTCAGAAGGATGAAAGAAATTAAGAAATGACCCTGTCTGCCTCTCTCCTCACCTCCCTTCCCCAGTTCAGTTAGATTGCCGCTGCTACCTGTTGGTTTCGTTACTGGGCGGTACCACAGAAGCAGCAGGAGTCATGAGAGCATGGAAGATTTTTCCCAGACCTGACAGAACTCTGGACCACCCTTTTGGATGTATAAATGACATGATAGTACTGCATGCATATGCAGGAAATTATGGCAGTACCGTTCATTTGAGGACTCATCATACCTGATACGATTAGGCATGACAGAATGATCGACTTTTATAGATACACTGGAATAAGCAAGCTCAGTTCTGCCTCAAGTGTCTCCAGCCCTTAATGCCTCCACCTGGGATAACTGCAATTTCCCTCATTGGCTGTTTGAGTGCTTTCGCCATTTTTTAATATATTATATATAAGGAAAACCTGTAATATTTTTTGATAGCTTGCTGAACACCTCTTGCAGAAAGGGGTACAGTCAATTTTGCCATCAAGGATGACACATAAAACTGCAACATATCAAGATTTCTCTTTTTCATTGCATCCCTAATTCTTCAATGTATAATAAGAGGTGAGTGAAATATATTTGAAGAATGATTCATATTAATTGTAAACTTATTTATAACTTCTAACAAGTTGGGGTTTTTTTCCCCTAGCTACCATTTGAGAGGCAGTAGAGGCAATCTTCTAGGATAAGGAATTAAAAAAAAAAAATGCAAATATTGATGTGAAAATATTTCCCAGATGCTTTTTGGGTATGTGGCTGAAAAATAATGCTGTCCCCTGCATCTCTTGCTTCTCTCAATAATGGTATGTACAATCCTTAGTAGTCATCTTCCTTCTCAGATAAAGCTTGCTAGCCTAGTAACTAGGGTGTTAAACTATTAACAAAGATAAAGACCAAAGCACTTGCTTAGAACGAAATCAAGTTGGATTTTAAAAAAGTTATCCAAAACCAAAAGCCTATGAAGATATTAAGCTAGGGGTTTGAGTAATAAATAAGATGAATCAGAATTGTTTGTTTACATGTCCAAACTTAATAGAATTGGTATTGCAGCACCCTTGTGAAATGAATTGCATAACTTGAAGAATAAGGTATGACTTATTTAAAAAGGACAGAGAAAGCAAAGTGGGAATTGAAGCAGCACTCTGTCGAAATAGTGTTAGCTGTTACTAAGTTACTGTGCTGGTTTTGGTTGTGATAGAGTTAATTTTCTTCCTAGCAGCTCATATGGTGCTCTGTTTTGGATTTGTGACCAAAACAGTGTCAATAACACAGGGATGTCTCAGCTATCGCTGAGCAGTGCTTACACAGAGTCAAGGCCTTTTCTGCTTCTCACACCGCCCCACCAGCGAGTAGGCTGGGGGTGGGCAAGAGGTTGGGAGGGGACACAGCTGGGACAGCTGACCCCAACTGACCAAAGGGATATCCCAGACCATATGACATCATGCTCAGCAATAAAAGGCTGGGGAAAGAAGGAGGAAGGAGGACATTCAGAGTTACGTTATGTGTGATGAAGCCCTGCTTTCCTGGAGATGGCTGAATACCTGCCTGCCAATGCGTAGTGAATGAATTCCTTATTTTACTTTGCTTGCGCATGCTGCTTTTTCTTTACCCATTAATATGCATTTATCTCAACCCACAAGTTTCCTCACTTTTATGCTTCTGATTTTCGCCCGCCACACTGGGGGAATGAGCAAGCACCTGTGTGGGGCTCAGCTGCCTACTGGTGTTAACCCACAACAGTTACCCATAACTGACAAGCAAAAGGTCCTTGAAAAGATTATGGATCACTATTCAAATGCGTAATTAGGTTTCAGAGAATATTGATACCAACTCTTACAGTCACCTACATAAGAAGTAAAAAAAAGTGATATCACAGAAACCTTTACTCTCAGTGAAACATGCCAGAAGTTTCACCCTGCTGATAGAATTTATTTCATCAGAATTCATGGCATGTGTGTCAATCTCCTAACTTTTAGAGACATTTTCACCCATTTAAGAGAAATTCCAAATTCATTTAGTTATGATCACAGGACTAAAATGACTTTGTAGCAAGTGCTCTTGTTTTGAATATATTTGCTATGTGCAAGTGGAGTAAGACAGAAAAAGGATTTATGTATTTGGTGCTTAAAAAATAGCATTTTCACAAGTCGAGAAGTAAATTATGAGCTAAATCAACTATTTTTATGAACAGAAAAAGGTGCATTCTAACTAAAATTATTACAGTACATATTTCAAAAATCTCTAATTAAGAAACACTAATGACTCTATGGGCTTAGAGGATTACAGAAAACAGACATTAAAAATAACAAAAAGTACCATATAGCAAATGAAGACTGGAATTTTACATCAGTGACTACAAATCAAAAACTAGGGAGACAGAAGGACAAAAGATAAAACATCTGACAATTTTGGAAGATGTAAGAAAATATATTCTAATAATCGTAAATGGTAAAACTGTCAACAGCAACAGAAAGCTCACAGAAGTATCTAATAAACATTGCTCATCAGTATTTGGGAAATATGTGGTGATAAATGCATTACACAGAATAAGAATTCCTTTCCAATTCATCAATAATTTCAGAGGACACTGCATTTTCTTAATTTAGTAGTTTAAAAATTAAAATTATAAAATCCAAAGCCTTGCATTTAGGATAAAAAAAAATTTTCCAAAATTATGTGTTGTGTTACATTTCATGGTCCATGAGCAAAAGTTTTCCATGAAAAGGAGACTCTAATTTGACATGGTTACAATTCTCTAAGAAGAATTTGCAATGGAAAAGCATTTATGTAGTCATATTAAGCAACAGTAGCCAGTAATTAGTACACACAGACTTAAATGATGCCTTAACTTGGCTATTACTTACAGTAGAAGACTGGGGTAACCACACAGCAGGATCTGTGACTTGACTTAACTTTGCAATCATGAGATTGTAGTGACATGGCTGGCTTTAAATATGGCATGTTACAATTATTTTTAGTGACTGAGGCAGCTGTTTGTCATTCTTGCCAGCAGCCTAAGCTGGCACACACTTGCTTTAACATGAAGCTGTCTTTGTAATACAAAGTTATTTTCTCTCCACTTTTCTGTCAGACCTTTTAAACTGATTGATTTTTACTCCATTGCACTGTTACCCTCTGTGCTCACTGCTGCTCTACATCCAAATCCATTGAGCACTCTGAAGGTCCAACATCTTCTAACTGCTCGGTCTCCTAGCTTTGCTCAGGCAGCAAGAAGATTTCCTGCTTGTGCCACAAGCAATACGATCTGTGAACGCAAGTTATCTACGTTTTTTGTAACTATGTCAGAATGAATACCGTATTCTGATCTCAAAAGTACAGATGTATTTGTAGGTGGAGTAGAGAAGGAACAGCTTCCCCACAGAATGGAAGCTTGAAACTTACTGTTTTGCACAAGAATGTAAAAAGAATGTAAAAAGACCTTCTGTTTTAAAAACATTGGTCTGAGGAAGCTTGATTAAAAGAATGAAATTGAAATATGCCTAAATAGCAACAGATCCTAGTTGGTTTGCACTAGGATGAAAGTGGGAATTTGAAAAGCTGAAAGAAAACATTAAAAATCTTATTAATTTAAGGAGACTCGATCTCCTTAAAGATGCTTTGTGGCCATTAGCTCTAGCAATATGCAAATCACACTGTGCTGGTACCACAGTATTTCTGAAGATATTCATTCAACAAACACACTACCATACTACAACAGTTTTTCTTGCAGACCTATGGTGATTTGTAGTACTGTATTTAATCTTTTTGCATAATAGCCATCCAAAGCATCTTAGACAGACAATGAAGAGTTGAAGTACCCCACAGTTTTTTAACAATTCCTTATTAGCGACTCCTAAAATGCCTCAACTGATTTCCCTCCTTGTCTTCCCTGAAGTAAAATGCACGTGGCTGCAGCTGTAAAATTTAACTCATTGCCATTTTTGTTGCAATTAAGTCTTTCACTTAAACTTGATTATGAGCCATTTCTGAGATGCCAATGAGAAAGGCAATATACCAAGATTAACACACATAATAGCCATGAAAACAAGAACGAAGGACTACTTTTTTATAATATCATTAGCTGGCTCTGTAACCTTTACTTACATTATCCTACTTCCTTCCTGAGCACTCATATCCTCAGTATTTAGGTATGGTCCATTATGATAGCTAGCTACAATCTTCTTTCTGAATACTCTAATTTCTGTTCCAATGGACAGTCTACATGCACATTTTGAAATGGAGTAAGGTAGAAGCACATTAACAAAAATGTATCATAAAACCATATAGTTGAGTACTGTGGCATATATGCCCACCTTCACTCTTTAAAGTAACTTCAAATGATCTTAGAGTATTATATCTAACATTAGTTCAGGCTCTGTATTACCCTTATCATGACAGTGACTGTAATTCCTGTTGAAAATTAAGCAACAGGACTAGGAGCAACCAATCTGCTTTGTGCATCTTCCAAACTCAGATCCAATATGAAATGTGGAGAGGGAAGAGAAATGGATAAACAAAAGTGTGGAGAACACCACCATTAAATGTAATATGTACACTGCACCATGTTTATAGACGTAACACTTTAAGACAACTAGAATTACGAAAAAACATAGAACAAAGCTGCCAGAAGCAGACAAGCACTATTTATGGCCCAGAGATCCTGCCATTGAAAGATCCCAGGCAAGGTACTTCACGTCTTCACCTCTAGTTCCTTTCTACTGCATAACTATCTCATTAATTTTTGATCTTCTTGACAGAAACAGTCACATACCACAGCTTTGTATAACAAACAGAACAGAGATGCTACAATTTAATCCCACTGCTCTCATTCGTCCTTTCACTAAGAAGAAAAAAAACCACAGGCTTGAATTCTGTCCAAACTGTCTGCTACCATGGAAATAGAAAATCATCTTGGTAACAAAATGCTACATTGTATCTACTAATATTTCAGCCAAAGTACAGTCTGTAGCAGTAGAGATTTTGGAAGAACTTCATCCCATGACCTGAGAGCTGCTTGGTACATCCTGTGAGATAATTAATGGTCTCAATTCCTACTCACTGAAAATCCAGAAGTAGCTAAAGAAGTTTGTCACTTTACAAGAAGTACTCAGTATCTTTGCATTGTTAGGTTGTAAAGCCATATCTAAGAAACAGCTCTTATTTTCTTCTTATAAAAGTAGCTTGCATGTTAAGGACATGCAGTTGTTAATATTGATGACAATAAAACAAAAGCTCAATCCAATTTAAAAAATAGCTTATTTTTGGTTGTGGTCAAGAATGGAGTACCTTTGGAAAGTCTGGAACAAGGTGTTGAAGTAATCTAATGAGCCATAAAGTAGTGGGAGTTAAATATTTTGATATTTTTAAAAAGGAAGCCTTTTCTGATCATTCAGAGAGAAGAGCTTGTGGGTGTTGCATTTGTATTTCAGACTAGACAAACTGTTTGTCTACAACATCTAGGATGACCTTTTTTTTTCTCCTTTCCATTGAAGAAAATATATTGATTTGTGCAACGGCAAAAACAGAACAGACATCTGCTACATATTATTCAAACAATGCAGGACACAGAATTATTGTGTCTGCATACAAAATACTAGAAGCAGATACAAAAATTATAAGTTTAGAAGAGTAAAAAGTATGAAGTAATGGTAACATATCAATTGCAGAGAGATTGTAAAGTGGAAAATAAATTTTCACATACACTTAACCTATTGTTTTAAAATAAAGACAGTCTTACCAAGGCATCAAATAGATAATTTAATCTCTTTTTGCCCTTAGTTTCACTGTGTAAGTGGAGATAAACCTGTATTTCAAACTGTTTATAGGTCTTCAGATAAAGTACTTGTTCTGTCTTCTTGCACAGTCTGAAATCAAAAATAAATCTAAATTCTGGCCTTCCCTTTACTATTATTCCTATTTTAATGAGGCTAAACTGAAAACATTTGCAATCTAACTTTTGAAAGCTGCAGGGTTTGTCAAGCTTCCAGTATTTTACAACATTTCTCCCGGCTGCCAATACAGGCAGATGTAAAAATTTCCTCAAGTGTACCTTGTGTGTTAGTTCATTTATACCTTGAAATGGGCAGATGTCAGGGGAAAGCATGAGGATAGAACTCATAATCTTGCTGACAGCAATGTTAACATTGTTCCAAAAATTCAATATGAGCCTAATTCTGCTCCCATTAAAGTCAGTCAGATTTTGGCTCTTGACTTGAACGGATGTAGAAATAGAGCTTAGGGGAGGCCATACAAACAGCTCTTGCAGAACAGTGACATTTTAGATTTTGAATACTTGGATGACTACTCATTGTGAAATTAGGTCATTTTCTTTACTAGATTCTTCTACTAGATGCTGATAGCAGTTTATCACACACTGCCTTTCACAGATGAATATATCCACTTATTTGCTGAAACAAAGCTTCTCATTTCCTGTCTAGCATACTTATCATACGCCAGCATTTTGCAGTAGAGCCAGAACAAGTTCAGTTCTGCCTTCCTCCTAACACTCCTTAAAGTGACAGCAATTCTTAGGCCCCATACTTCTTGCCTCCTTCAGCCACCTTTGATACAAGGCAAACAGACTTGCTCAACAACATCAGTTTATAATTATATTCAGAGTTTCTGACACTGTTTCAACCCAGGATTTTTAAGCATGATGAGCAACATGTGTTAGAAGTAACCATGAAGAAGCAGGCATTTGGAAGACAGACTGATCTTCATCACCCTATAAATGCAAACATCTTGATCTTTAGCTCCTCACGGCACATATTAGTAGATGTAAAAATATCTTGATCTGGAAGATATCTTGACCTGGAAGAACCTTTAGGCTTTAGGTTTTCCTTTTCCTCCTTCTAGTGGGCAAAGCCACATAACTCATATTGCTTATCAGGTATCCCCCCAGGAAGCTTTCTTCCCTCAGAGTGAAACAAGACCAGTAAATAAGATCATGATACTTAATGCTTCTTCTGTCAACTGTTCCTAAAGGAACTGTATCAGAAAAGTCTCTTCAACAGGAAAAAGCACTGTCATGACACCTTTAGGAGAAACTTTGTATTTAAACACCCTCCTCTCAGCTCTCTTCAGTTTCACATCAGTGGCCAGCCTAAACCACAGTGGTCCTCAGCCTCCTCCTGCCAGATGCATTTTCTGCAGAGAAAAGACTTCACAACCTCCCTGCATAACAGCCAGTTACACATACAGGGAGAAAAGACAGCTTTTGCTGGTCATATTAGAGGAATTTATGAGTAAGTGTCCTCTTTTGCCTGTTTTTGGTGAGGGGAACGTTTGTTTTGTTTCAAGTTTGTTGCCTGAAACTGTTTCTGGACTTGCATCTTCTCTCTCCTCATTCCACAGTAAATGTATCTCTACAACATTTTGACATTTTGATGCCTAAATTCTTTATGCCAGGAAGCCGGCATGCCCTCTCACAAGCATTCCCAGTAAGTGTTCATGAGGCTTAGACCAGATCCATAATAGCTAAACCAAAGGTTATTGGACGAAGTCATCTTTGACACCAGGAGTCATCCCTAAATTTTGTAAGTTTCCAGAGCAAGGAAACTCTCAAATTCCCATTTCATTGAAACTCTACTTCCTTCATTAAAGACGAAGGAGCAGAACAAGTATCTTCTATTTTTATTTTCTTTCTATAGCAACCATCCTTTTCTTATCTCTCCTTTGATTACATTGTTGCCCCCATTTACCCACACAAGTTAGAAAAGACTAATGTCAGGCACTTGGAAGACATCTTCCTGTGTTTATCTGCAAACACTGTAGTGAGATAGGAACATAAGGGTTAACATGGTATTAAATAGGAAATTAAGCAACAAAGGATCTACATTAATTTGTCACCCTTGACTTAAGATAGTTACTAAGCAAGGAAGCAAATTCATTTAGCTTAGGAGTTCAGTTACCTTATATTTACTCTTTTTATCAGAGGTTTTAGTGTTGATGGTTCAGGTTTTGCAATTTGTAAAAAAAAGATCTTATACTATCTGCACAGCACTTGCTTAAGTATTGGTTAATTATAAAACAGTAATAGGCAGAGGGCACTGAATCTCTGAAAATCAGACATGAAAACCCATATTGCAGAGAAACTGTTACATTATTTATTTTCTAACCTTGACAAATATTGTATCAGACACATTTTTTTTAAAATACATGTTTTTAACACTTACATTTTTGCCTTCTATATATTTACAATCTTTCATCAATAAATATGACCTGAAGTTTCTGGCTACCATTTAGCTTGCCTACAGTGAAGCACTGGAAAGGAAGGTTTCAGAGAGATGTATAATAGAGACTGGGAAATGCTCTCTACTTGCTGTTTGCGAATTCGCTCTATCAGCAACATGCATTGGAATAATTATATCAACGTGTCACCCTAAAGCATGACAAAATCATAATATGGAAATGTGCATCCATCACAGTTAGTTTGAGTCACTGATAAGACTGAAATTGATAGCACTGACAAATTTGTCCCAATGAATCATAATGTTAAATACTGCAATGGCACCTGAATTTTGTTCTGCTAACTTTGCTCAATTTGCTACTTGCTGGTATTCCTTTTACAAATTTCCTTTGTTTTGAGCTTTCCAAGATTCTGCTGAAAACTGATGAACTGCTGACGAACTGCATACAAATCAGAAAACAGAATTATTTATACCATTTCATAGATTGTATAGTGAATAACATGAAAAGAGATCTCCACATGGAATATTAGAGACAAAATGGGAAACAAAGTGGGGTGGAGGGGTGGGAATTGGGGGAATTAAAAACATTAATCATTACCTGAGTATAAAAAAATACATATTCCTGTATATAATGTTCTTTGTATTTTCAGACAGCTATGTATATAACTGCAAACTGGTACTAAACTACAAGAGGAAACTCCTCTAACACGGGATCCATAAAATTGACCTAGTAGTAATATACCACTAGCTCATTAAAAGATGAAGCCTTATACAGCACCATAAATGTCTTATATTTGACTCAAGGAGGGATTATACATTTTCTCAGACAAGTATAAGACATGTCTTATTTCTGGGCCCAAATCCCAGAATCTGGGGAATGGAATAAATTCCATATGCAAAGAAAGACCTGCTGCCTAACCTGCAGGCTTCAGAGAAAGGCCAAAGCATATAGCAAATAATCAAAAAGATGTTCAAGATGAATGCATTCCTAAGAGGAAACGTTCTCAGTACAGCAAGTCAAACAGAAAAATGCATTTGAAAAAAACAAAGGGAGTCTTGGATTGTGACCTGAGTGAAGCAAAGTGAACAAAGGTTATTGGGTAGATGACAAACCTGAAAGCTTGGTGGCAAGTGTAATGGATGAATGATACAAATCAATGGTCACACCATTCTATAAAATGTGATACATGTGATATGCTAGAAATGTATTTCTCAAAAGTGTATTACAGCACCAACAGAATTAAATCTGTGTTACACAAACTGCTCTTACAATGGACAAGACATAGAAATTAATTTTGACAGTGCTCCCTTCGTATCAATTAGCTAGAGGTACAAAAGAGGGATCAAAAAAAGGGGGCTCCTTCCAGGGCTGAAATTACAGGTGCTAAAGAGGGTCTCTGAGATAATATTCAAAAGAGTTTGAGTCCCCTGTTAATGTGAGGAGGTCGTACAGTTCCACTGACAACATCACTTGCTATCATGAGTTGGAGAAGATCAATAAAGTTGTATCTCAATGGCATATCACCAAAGCAGACAACACTTGAGGTGCTTACTTAGCTCCAGCATTATTGAATTTTTAAAAATGGAAGACAACAAACAAATTCATCATCCACATTTTGACTTAGCTGTCTTCATTATTTTATGGAGGAGCTGCTTGAAAACATAGTAGCTTTTTCACAATCAGTGTGTTGTTACCTTTCCCTTGCTACTTTTATTTATGCACCTGTGCATAGCTTCAGCAATTATTAGAAAGGCCAGAAAAGAAAAACAGACTTTTTGTAATCCTGACTTACAAAGTACATTCTCGAGTTGTCAACTCATTCACTGGTTGCCTTACTCTTTTTTTATGCTTTGATCATTAAAGGTCTCCCAGTGGCCTCAGGTACATGTTCAATCACAAAGGAGATAGAATTAGCCTTAAAGATAGAAACAGTGTGAAAGAAGAGATTCTCATTATGCTCCAGCAAGTGTTATTGGATAACAGTGAGTGATTTTACTTTACCTAACTCTAGATACCTGTGCTAAGTCACACCAACAGATCAGCAGATTATTTTGCATAGGAGTTTCAGAGATTCTTAGCAGACTGAAAAATACTAGCACTGACATTTCATCCTTGTCTATATCCCTGGGGACACTATCCATCAAAATAAATGCCAACATATCTATGCTCCTTACATTAAGATTGGAAGAGATCCAAGACTGTAATGTGTTAGGAACAGTTGCATTTGGCCCAGAGGAACTGGAGAATAAGGGTAGAGAAGATTCATCCCCCATCGAAATGGGGATGAAAAACCTCTTTTGATGCTATATTATCCCAGTTGATTAGAAACAGTTACAATCAATTAAATGAATCAAAACAGCAAAAAGGGTTTCAAATTCACACAACTAAAGATAATCTACTCATGTTTTGATATCACCATGGTATTCAATTATCGTTTGCTATATGGTTTCTGAGAAATTAAAACTGAGAGAAGTTCTATACCACCATGAACCCAAAGCAAACTGCTATTACAAAGCAGTTACGTTCAAAAAAGGGATAGCAATCAAAGGTAATTATGTTCACAACTTGTTCTGATCACTTCTGCTACCCATATATATCCATTTGATTTTCCACTACATTTCCCCTTTTGTCAAGTGATTTGAAATATATCAGCTGCTCCAATCACATTGCAATCACTTCATTTTACAATGCAACACAGAGTGATGTAATAGAGCCTAAACAATTCTACACTGTGTGGCCATACAAAGAAGTTCTATAGTATTTTTCAAAAGTGGGGCTGTAAGACTCCCAAAGTATCCATCTATCCCTTTTGTTGTTTTTTTTCCAGTGCCATCCATCAGATAGAGACCCTCCACAATGCCAGAAGGGGAGGACAAGACACACTTCTCCTGCCCCAAGCAGCTGTAATTTCAAAGTGAAATAGTCCTGGTTCTACTGGACTGAATTATTTAGTCATCAGAATCTAAAACAAAGAGGTTCTATAGAGATGGAAAAACACCTGGGTTGAATGACAAACAAAGTATTATTTACTGAATGTATTAAAAATTGTTTTTCCAGACACATTTCATCAAAGCAAAGCTCCATTCCTGGGAAAACAGCTATACTCACAATCAAGACACATGTACAAGTCATGTGAAATAATGCTGCCACTGGACTGAATTATTTAGTTGTTTGCTAAAGACTTGATCAAATTCAGCCTCCATGTAAACAGACAAATTTAAGTGGGACACAGTTTGAGGTGTTCTACATCCTGATTGAATTTGATCTTCTGTGTGCATTGGATCTCTGGAAATGCTAGTGTAAGAATGCTGTCCTTGTAGTGAATGTAAATTTGTGGGTATGTTTTGGATTAAATAGTCCATAAGACTCAATAGCAACATTCAGAAAAAAACCACCAATCATGTATGCATGAAGGAGCTTGAATTTCCAATGTGGTCAACCCTTGAAAAGTCTGTCAAAGATAGACAACTAAATGCAACTGTATTTTCAATAACACATTTCTTTTCTTGGAAAGGTGAAGTCTTTTTCTCATCATATATCCAGATCTGAACAATTTCCTTCCTATAACATTAACTGCCTGTTTAAACACGTTTTTAATTTACTGACTGCATTCAAATTTGTTCTTCCAACAGAATCGCTCTGAATTTTAGAAAACTTGGCCTTTTCTGTAACACATTGTCATGCAAGTAACAGAAGATACTGGAAAAATTTCTCATAGAAGACAGAAATGCTTGAGAAGTGTAAATGTATTTAAAGATTCCCAAATACAGCTAATTTATGTTAATATGATATCTAAACAATATGTGAATAGAGTCTTTTCATATTGAGCTACCACATTACGTCTGTTGCAAATGAATTAATGGTTTACTGGTTTAAGTAGCCAATAATTTAATATTTCTTGCAGATTTTCATTACTTTGTGTTGACAATTGCAGTTTCTATATCATCTACCACATAATTTTATTTGCTTATGATCAGAGCAATACCTTTTTACTCCTTTTTAACACAGTTTCAGTTTTCTGCTCTTCATTAGCAAAAAAAAGCATAAAATGCAAGGAAATAAAGTGTGAAACTTTACAAAAAGGAATGATCTTGCCATTTTCTCCACATCTCCAAATCAATTCTCTTAAGTTTGTAAGAAACCAAAACCATAAACATAAAGGATTTAGATTAAAACATGACTGCACAAATTTTATATCATGCTTACAAGATTTATAATAATGGTGGAGGATGTACGTCACATTGGATTTTTTTTTTAATTCTAGACTATAGATATTTTTATAAGATCTTATACCACTGGTAAGACACAACCATATAATATGAAAATCTAAAGCCATACTGATTTTGCAGATCCTTAATAAAAATGTGGAAACTGATTACACAAAGTAAAAGAAAGAACACAGCAAAACAGGCAGGAAAGTACAGCAGGTTTATGATAGCTCAAATGAAAGAAATATTACAAATATTCTCAGTAAATTGATCAGATACAAAGAAAGTCAGTGGTAAAAAGGTATGGGCTAAGCACATAAGCATGTGGGCTATTGCTTAAGTAAAGATCATAGAATAGAATTGTTTAGATTGGAAAAGACCTTTAAGATCATCAAGTCCGACCATAAACCTACACTGCGAAGTCCACCACTAAACTACATCCCTGAGCACCTCATCTACACCTCTTTTAAATACCTCCAGGGATGGTGACTCAACCACCTCCCTGGGCAGCCTGTTCCAATGCCTGACAACCCTTTCAGGGAAGAATTTTTTCCTAATATCCAATCTAAACCTCCTCTGACACAACTTGAGGACATTTCCTCTTGTCCTATCACTTGTCACTTGGGAGAAGAGACCAACACCCACCTCTCTGGAACCCCCTTTCAGGCAGTTGTAGAGAGCGATAAGGTCTTCCCTCAGCCTCCTCCTCTCCAGACTAAACAACCCCAGTTCCCTCAGCCGCTCCTCATAAGACTTGTGCTCTAGACCCTCCACTAGTTTTGTTGCCCTTCTCTGGACACACTCCAGCACTTCAATATCTTTCTTGTAGTGAGGGGCCCAAAACTAAACAGAGTACTCGAGGTGTGACCTCACCAGTGCTGAGTAAAGGGGGACAATCACTTCCCTGCTCCTGCTGGCCACACTATTTCTGATACAGGCCAGGATGCCATTGGCCTTCTTGGCCACCTGGGCACACTGCTGGCTCATATTCAGCCGGCTGTCAATCAACACCCCCAGGTCCTTTTCTGCAGGGCAGCTTTCCAGCCACTCGTCCCCAAGCCTGTAGCGTTGCCTGGGGTTGTTGTGGCCAAAGTGCAGGACCCGGCACTTGGCCTTGTTGAACCTCATACAGTTGGCCTCGGCCCATCCATCCAGCCTGTCCAGATCCCTCTGCAGACTCTTCCTAGTCTCCAGCAGATCAACACTCCCGCCCAACTTGGTGTCGTCTGCAAACTTGCTGAGGGAGCACTCAATCCCCTCATCCAGATCATTGATAAAGATATTAAACAAGACCAGCCCCAATACTGAGCCCTGGGTAACACCGCTTGTGACCGGCCGCCAACTGGATTTGGCTCCATTCACCACAACTCTCTGGGCTCGGCCATCCAGCCACTTTTTTTACCCACCGAAGAATACACCCGTCCTAGTCATGAGCAGCCAGTTTCTCCAGGAGAATGCTGTGGGAAACAGTGTCAAAGGCTTTACTAAAGTCCAGGTAGACTACATCCACAGCCTTTCCCTCACCCACTAGGTGGGTAACCTGGTCATAGAAGGAGATCAGGTTGGTCAAGTAGGATCTGATACAAGACGCATTGCTATGCTCCTTTGCATCTTCATATTTAGTAAATCCAAGATCAGAGTATGACAGTAATTGTTGCCAACCACTAAGAATATTGGTTCTGTGGAGTTTTTATCTCAACAAAATGTATTTGTACTTGCACTAAAGCAAGACCCATGAATTACTTTTTTAATTCTAGGGAAACATTTTGAGGATGAAGACTCCTATTAAGAAAGAAGAGTGCTCAGTCAGCTGACATATATCTTCAAAAAAAAAAAAGACTAAAGATGACAAAGAGTTCCTGACAGCTAAGTCTGACCAAAGGCAATAAGTAGCTATAGTACTAGCTCACTGGAGTAGTTCACTAGTGGTGTTTCACTAGAGGAGACTGGTGTTCAGCTGAGGTGCTGGGACAAGGTTCCAACAAGTTTGTCTTAGTAGATACTTGATATAGATCAGCATAACACAATCAGGAGATAGGCCCAGTGCCCCCACCACATCAGTTACAGAATAGGGAGGTCACAAGAGGAACTGGAACATTCTGTGTACAGACTAATGCTAACAGTTTGCCAGAAGAGAAAGAGCAACGAATTGCTTTTACCCTTTTTGCAAGAAAATGGATTGATATTGGATTTAGCAAACCAATGCCTGTGAAGCTGGTGAAGGTTAGCTGAGAACAAGTGGAAATTACCCCAATAATACATTTCTGTGCAGAATCAAAGGCGATGAGTTCCTTGAGTCACTCAAGGGCTACAAATGGATAGAAACTCTTTCCCAATTATGGTCTCCCCAAAAATAAGAATGTGGGTGTATCTGAGTCAAGTGCTGAGAATGCATCCTGACTCTCCACCACAGAAACAGGGTAAGTATCCTTAGGCTGCACAGGAAAGCCTAAAGCCCATCATCTTATCAACTGAGCAGGGAGTACATGTACAAAAGCCAAGCACCTGTAGCAGTTTACCTTGTCCTGAATGATACAATACTCCATGGCCACATTCAAATTGTGTGCATAACGCAAGAAAGGAGTAGAAACCAGGAAGTGCATGTATAGAAATTTTAGCCACATTATTGAGACTTTTTCAATACAGAATTGTTCAGGTTTTTTCTTTGTTTTCTTTTTCCATAACAATTAGGATTCTTAGATCAGACTCTTAAGTTTTCAAATATACTAACAATAAAATCTTGCCTTTATATAGGTATGTTTCCTTTTTGTCCATAACAAGATTTTGAGTGTCATGTGGCCAAATAGGCAAGTAACTATACAGTAGATTTGGCCAGTTACAGAAAGAGGTAGCAGAAGGAGGAAATGCTACCAAAGATTAACACAAATCAATCAAGTGTTCCATTGCAAGAAGCATTCAATATGCTCCAATCAGAGAAACACAGTATTAATAGAGGTCTTGGCTGATAATAGCAAGGGGTTTTAGATATTTAGCTTCCACTGGAAAAAGGACATTTCAGCAGAAAGTATGTATATATGTACATATAACATTTCAAAGGAATTAGTTTTTATATTCTTAACAGATATTCCTTAGCTAGATCACCCTACCAGAATTACCGTTAACAAAAATTAAAGAATTGAGTGGCTGATCTTCTAAAATTACGATATGAAAATTTACAGGTCTTATATTATTGTCAAAAGTGTTTTGAAAGAAAATATATGAATATGCACTGCAGTCAGTAGTTTTAGAGAGTCCGCTAAACAAAACAGAATACATTTTTATCACCTCGCTAAATTAACTTGACACAAATAGTGTGGGAGACACTGTAGGTGACTAAGTCACTGAGGTAGCAGAAAGACACACACACAGTTCTGGTTATAATTTTTATTCCCAACAGTGATTATCTAAAGCTCTAAATAGTGAAAAAAATTAGTCTTTCCTTATTGGCTGGAACTTTGAAAATCTCCGTATTACTAACAGTATATACAAATGTTCCAGTTAAAGGGAATGTGATGCTTTAAAACTGAGAAGCTTTTCTAAAGCACCCATTTTCTCACCATGCGGTAGACAAGTTAGTACTTCATTTTAAAAAGTTATTCTGGCACTATAAATTGCCTTTAGCAAAAGAATAAAATCTCAGTTATGAAGCTAGTTATAGAAAATACTAACCATCCCCTCAAGGTCAAAATACCACTGAATATGCTAATTATTGATATATATTTAGCCAGACCAGCACCATGCTTTCACTATGCTATTTAAGGATGACATTGTTACCTCTATTTTTTTGTCACAAAAAAAATTATCCTGGTGTCCTGAGAACAGCACAACTGCTGGGAGTGAGAGGAATGAACCTGAAGAATATAGCATCACCTACTTAATGTTTGTTATTCGGCATCACTCCTTGCTGTGTATAAAGAGGCCTATTCTATGGAAATAAGAATTAGAAAAAATGTATTTAAAACCCAGCATAATTCTATTGTATGTATGCATTTTTGTATCACTAATGGGTATTTTAACATCCCAGAGTTTCATTTGCTCTTCTCTCATCTAGTTTTAAACATCCAATATACATGGCCTCCTTTGGAATCTACTCTGTGGCCAAAAAGCAGTAAGTATTTAATGTTCAATACTTCAGTCTACACAAGTAAATATAGTAAAAAATGTTCTTTAAAAAAACCAACTTCCTAAATTACAGTCATTTTTATAAAAAAAATGGTAAGTAGTTTCAAGCAGTGTACTTACCAAGAATAATTTTGTTTCTTTTTCTTGAAACTTCTTACTATCTCCATAACAGTCAGGGAGGGGATGGTAAATTCAGTACTATGTAGATCAAATCTACAGAACCTACAATTTCAAATAATCTTTAAAAGCATGTAATGAGTGGCATTATATGTCACAGGCTACTTAACATATTTCATTATACCTATTGGTACATTTTCATATTATCCTAAACAATTAATCTTTTTTTTTTCTGTGTTTACACTCTTTGGAGTACATTTACATAAATGTATAGTGAGTTTTACAAAACACTGCCTGACAGTCAACACCTCTTTATATAGCCCAAAGAGAACTCAGTTACAGGGAGCATTGACTCTTATTTTACCACCTACTTGCTTTAGTGTCATGCCTTCACACACAAACAAAATATGTAAACAGAGTCAGCTTTAACTGATGTATCACAGGAGCTATATTACTGGAAGCAGCTTAAGAGGATGTACTTACTGTGAGGCAATGATTCTAATGGCTTTTGCACTTAAATTACTTAATACCACCTAAGGGTGGTTTATACTATCTTAGAGGATAAGACCAGTGCATACGGACCTAAAACGATGTTGCAAGAGTGGCATAGCACAGTTGTATATACCTCTTAATCCGCATCACTGAAAATACAGAGAAACAATATCAAACAGTTATTTTATCTTAATAGTATTTTCTTTCATATAAGAATTTTAATTAAATTTACTAAGAGCAAGGTAAGAGCAAGGAACTTTGTTTCCCTTTTGTGAAAACTGAGAAAAGCAAATTAGATGTCATTCTGCTATTATCTGAAATTTTCCGTAAATGAGAAGAAGAAGACATAAAAACATTAACATAAAATGACATTAAGTGATAGGCCCTAATTTTCCCCATATCAATTTTAACAGTGAAAGGGCTAAATTCTTACCAAAAAACTTAAGTTATCTAACAAGACCTAATAGAGCATCTCATACCTTCTTATTATACAATGGTATTTCAGCACAACCACTAGGATTTAGCCTATCTTACTATGATTTTGCCCAGTTAGGATGTGCCAGTACATTAGCAAGTAGTGTAGAGCTATGGGAGTGGATCTGCAAAGAACAGCTGGTGACTAGAGTCAACTCCAGAAGTGACTCAGGGTTGTTTCAGCCGGAGCCTAGTTTCATTTCACTCCAGAATAATCGAATCTATGTTCTCTGGGGCCATGGGGAAGTGTGTACCCAAGTGGGGGCTATCTGGAAATTCTCTATGAAAGTGAACTTCTGTTCTGAAATAAAACACTAATGTAGGTACAACCCATGAGTTTGAAAAAGTGCCCTTTAAGTCCTCTAAATAACCTAGGCCTTCAAAACCCAGATCTGAACTTAGATTTACAGTATCTATGCTGTCTTAACCAAGGGATAGTTGGATGAAAAAAAAGGGGGGGATTCACCAATTCACTAATCATCTTCTGCAATACTTAGCTTGGGTTTATTACTGCTGCAATACTTAAATTGGGTTTATTAACCTAGTACGTTAGATATTAACTTCAGATGTGACTTATTCCAAAAGGATGCAAATTGAGCAAATACTATACACATTTAATATCATCAGTGTCCACCTCCATCTCATAATCCTGGCACACTGAAAGGAAAAATTTTCCACACATTGTCAACAACAATCATGTGATGTATTACAGGCAATGCTATAGCTGCGCCATCTAAGCAAAGTTAATCTTTTTATATATGTTAATATATAATACTATTCCTATATGCTTGTTTAATTTCTATAAATACATTTTACTTCAGATAAACCAGAAGCAGTTTTAAAATAATACTGACATGAACCTATGAAATATCATATCAAAGAGTGTTCCAGTAAATCTTGGCAGATTATATACATTTCAGGCTTGATTCTGCAATTTCAAGGCTCCCACTCATTTCTATTATGCTGGAGTCTTTCTAAAAGTATGTCCGTTAACTCAAATAGTAAATGAGACCAATGCAGTGAAAAGATGACAAGTAGATGTAGCCTGATGCCTAAAAACTCTGTATTATCAATAATAAACAAAGTGTTTGGGAGTCCTTGAAACTGCCCAAATTTTGCCCCCATGCCTATACTTGGAAACTGTTTCTCATTACACTGTATCACTAGCATAAAGGGACCTTAAAACAGATGTGGAGTCTATAACAATTATATACAGTTACAGTGACAACTGTATATAACAGTATAGAGTTATACTCCAGTATACTGTTACTGGAATTATAACAGTAAAATCCACATAGGTCTAAGCACGAACAGGAGTCCACACTTGGATTTTCAGTTGCTGAAGCAGTTGCAAGCTCCAATCATAGATGTGTCCAGTATCAAATCAGCAATATTACTTGCTACGAAAATTACAGTACAAGGTAAAACCTCTAGTTTTATACTTCTTATATGTAGAGAATGTGAGGAAATTAGAATAAGTATTGAATAATAACAGAAATAATTTATTAAAAATAAAATACGCTATTTCAAAGAATTCAGTTAAAAATGAGAATAGCAGCAAGGCTGAAAAATTAAGTGAATTATTTGATCAATTGTTTATGTGACATTTTGAGGCTATAACACTTTACAGAAATGCGAATTATTGATACCATAATTAGCTATACTGTAATTCCACAGTCAATCACTTTCTACCAGTTAGTGGATATTGTATTATTTTCTGGACAGAAAAAATTGATGTAACATTCCAGGAGCTATTTTACTGACAGAGATCATAAACATTGTGTTGTTTCTTATTCTTGGATAGTACTTCTTTATTTATCTTTATAATGCCGTGTTTTACCTATGAATGAAAATTTCATGGGAGAAAAAACATCGTTTTCAAACACGTACGGATCAGCCACACAAAAAAACAGGACTATGACCTTGAACAGGATTGTGCTTACAAGAGATGCATATTAAGGCTATGTATTTTCTGTTATCTATGCATACACTGAGCAGGCGGCCTGCTGTCATCTCTTATTTACTTGTCATTTTCTGAAATTCATTATACATGGGCTCTTTCCTAGACAAAATATAAACTTCTGAAAGAGGAAAAAGAATTTAATAAACATCAGTCTATGCCCATTACCAGTATGTGAAAATAAGAAGAACCAAAAAAACCAGAGTGCTTCCTTATTAGGTGTAGCAAGACTAACATAAAAATAACATATTCCATATGAAAAGCAAATTGACTTTCTTAGTGAAAGCTAGAGAATTGAAGCATTAAGTACATTTACCCAGCAGAGTATGAAATCTTTTTTCCTTCCCCAAAGATCTTCATCTGGACAGTGACGGATTGCGTCAGAGCCGTTTAGTTCATATTGTTTACAGTAGCTGCAAGACAAAACACTTCCTGCCAAAAAGTTTCATGAAGGGAACCAGGATTTATTTTTAGCAAATATGGAAATTCAATACTTTTTTCCCTCCTCCTTTGATGTCAAAATAGCAAAAGGGTGAAGGATGACTATAGTAATAAATATGCTATACTTACAGTATGTAATGGAATCTGGCACAGTGCTGTGGCCACATAGAAATGTTAACAGGTCTACTTAGGACGCCACTGTTTCAACGAGACTTGACTGCATCCTATTCAAAACCTATCTTAGTGCATGATCCATCACTCAGTACACTATGCAGTGTGTGCATGTATGGCAGCTAACACACCAGGACTCCAAGCGGGACCTCTGCAATCTGTGCTATATCTGTAGTAGCCCTGGCTCAAATCAGGTGCTATCAACTAAACAGTGAGATGCACTTACCTATTACAACATTTGGGAAAAAAAACGATCCCTTTCCGTAATAAACTCTTTTCCATTTGCATCTGCCCTCAAAAATTCCAAAGCAAAATGCTGACTGAAGAAAGAGTTGTTCGTAACTGCATAAAAAAAGTTGGGTTGACATCCTTTAGTCCTGCAGTCAGCCTAACCCTGAAAAACACTGTACATCATATTTCTTATTTCAGGATTACCCTAATTCTCTCTGCTATGGAATTTCAGTCCAAATCCCAAATTGCTCAGCTAGTTTCCATAGAAAAAATAACACCTCCTTCCAGAATACTAATTTGAGTCAACAAATTATAACTGTACAATTAATCTTTCCTGTGGTCTTTTTACACTCAAAATTTTGTTTACATGAAAAGAGGAAATTCTCTTTACATATAAACCCAAGAATTTATTGTTAGCACAGCTGAAATCTTAACAATGTATTCAAAGAATAATTATTAGTCCAGATCTAATTATTATAGAAAAAGAATACCTTTATAGAGAAAAAGACTTAATGGTAATAATACGTTAAAAATAAACACATTTCCTAGTTGCTATCCCTTCTCCTGGTGTTATGTTCACCCTTCTCCTGCTCCTCTGGCTCCTAAGGATGTCAGTGATTTCAATCCAGTATTGCGGGAGAGGGAGGGGCTGTTACACAAGCTGTCAGAGTATGCAAGTTCTTCACCAGGAGGACTATGATGTTCATGTTGATGGCTTCATTCTCCTCCCTCTAGGACCCACTTGGGATCATTTTTATACGTTTACTAACATGCTTTTATGCCTTGCTCATTCCTCATTTAAGAAGGTCAACACTGTCCTGGGCTGCATTAGGAAGGCTGTTGCCAGCAGATCAAGGCAAGTGATCCTTCCTCTCCACTCAGCCCATGTGAGACACATCGGGGCTGGGTTCAGTTCTGGGCTCCCCAGTACACAAGAGGCAGAGACATGCTGAAGAAAGTATGGGTCTGAAGTCTATGGGGCCTGATGGCATCCACCCAAGGGTGCTGAGGGAGCTGGCGGAGGAGCTTGCCAAGCCGCTCTCCATCATTTATCAACAGTCCTGGTCAATGGGGGAGGTCCCGGATGACTGGAGGCTTGCCAACGTGACGCCCATCTACAAGAAGGGTCGGAAGGAGGATCCGGGGAACTACAGGCCTGTCAGCCTGACCTCGGTGCCGGGGAAGGTTATGGAGAGGCTCATCTCGAGGGCGCTCACGGGACACGTGCAGGATAACCAAGGGATCAGGCCCAGCCAGCACGGGTTCATGAAAGGCAGGTCCTGCTGAACCAACCTGATCTCCTTCTATGACCAGGTGACCCGCCCAGTGGGTGAGGGAAAGGCTGTGGATGTTGTCTACCTGGACTTCAGTAAAGCCTTTGACACTGTTCCCCACAGTATTCTCCTGGAGAAGCTGGCAGCCCGTGGTTTAGACAGGTACACTCTTCGCTGGGTAAAAAACTGGCTGGATGGCCGAGCCCAGAGAGTTGTGGTGAATGGGGTGAAATCCAGTTGGTGGCCGGTCACAAGTGGAGTCCCCCAGGGCTCAGTTTTGGGACCGGTCTTGTTTAATGTCTTTATTGATGATCTGGATGAGGGGATAGAGTGCTCCCTCAGCAAGTTTGCAGATGACACCAAGTTGGGAGGGAGTGTTGATCTGCTTGAGGGTCGGAAGGCTCTGCAGAGGGATCTGGACAGGCTGGATCAATGGGCTGAGGCCAATCGGATGAAGTTCAATAAGGCCAAATGCCGGGTTCTACACTTTGGCCACAACAACCCCATGCAACGCTACAGGCTTGGGGACCAGTGGCTGGAAAGCTGCCCTGCAGAAAAGGACCTGGGGGTGTTGATCGACAGCCGGCTGAATATGAGCCAGCAGTGTGCCCAGGTGGCCAAGAAGGCCAACGGCATCCTGGCTTGTATCAGAAATGGTGTGGCCAGCAGGAGCAGGGAGGTGATCATGCCTCTGTATTTGGCTCTGGTAAGGCCGCACCTCGAATACTGTGTTTAGTTTGGGCCCCTCACTACAAGAAGGACACTGAGGTGCTGGAGTGTGTCCAGAGAAGGGCGACGAAGCTGGTGAGGGGTCTGGAGCACAAGTCTTATGAGGAGCGGCTGAGGGAGCTGGGGTTGTTTACCCTGGAGAAGAGGAGGCTGAGGGGAGACCTCATCGCTCTCTACAACTACCTGAAAGGGGGTTGCAGAGAGGTGGGTGTTGGTCTCTTCTCCCAAGTGACTAGTGACAGGACTAGAGGAAATGGCCTTAAGTTGCGCCAGGGGAGGTTCAGGCTAGATATTAGGAAATAGTTCTTTACTGAGAGAGTAGTGAAACATTGGAATAGGCTGCCCAGGGAGGTGGTAGAGTCACCCTCCCTGGAGGTATTCAAGGAGTGTGTGGATGTGGCATTGTGGGATGTAGCTTGATGGACATGGTGCTGTGTGGTGTTGGGTGGGTTGGTTTTTGGTGTGTTGTGGCTTGTTGTTGTTGTGTGGTGTGTTTTTTGGTTTTTGGGTTTTTTTGGGTTTGGTTTTTTTTTTTTTTTGGTTGGACTTGATGATCTTACAGGTCTTTTCCAACCGTAGTGATTCTGTGATTCTGTGATTCTGTGATTCTGATTCTGTGAAGTGGGGTCTCCAGTACCAAGCCTGTGCCGCGTCTCTTGGCACCCTGTGCCTGTACTCCTCTATGCTGCATCCTGTGCTTCCACTTCCCAAAGCCTCTTGCTGTCACACCAGACCAGCATTACTCTATGATACATCATTATGCTAGGGTTGTGAACACCTCACTCTACACAGAATAAGTGCTTGTTACTGTTATCTATACAAACCTATGGTTGTATCATACAAAGATAAGTAGAAGTGAAACAACGTAGGCATAACCAAAACAAAAATTGCTGTTAGACCTAGGCCATGTAAAACACAGCTCCAGATATCTCAAGAGAAGCTCAGAGAGAGCAAGTCTGACAAGCCTCAGTCCTTCCAAACTTAGTACAAAGCCTGTGGCCTGTGACTAGCAACAGTAAGACCATATTATAGGCCTACAGGCTTAGACTCTGTGGAATAGTAGACAAAAGATGTAAGGATTCAAGAATAACAATGACTGGTTCAAAGCAGACGTAAGGAAGAGTGGATAAATCTCACATAACGTTTTCTGCATTGAAAGCCTCTATTTGAAAAGTCTCCACTTCAAAAATCACTTCCCAGAAAATGAAGAGGGAAAATTAGGATAAATGGAACAAACACTTCTAACCAAACACAGATCATAGTCAGCATGAAAGTAATCAAAGAAAACAGAAATTAGCAGTTGACTGGCAAGCTAGGAACATAGATGACTTGCTGGACTTCCCTTTCTGAATAACAAACTTCCACCTTTGATCAGGACAATCAGAAACTGCCCTTACAGTAAACTGTTATTCAGGAATAGATTAAAAGGTTAATCAGGCAGTGATTAAACAAACAAGCAAACAAAGCCTTTACCTTTACAATCACCTATGACAACTTCATCTGTCAAAACACACACTTTCTATATATCTGTGTTCCTATGTAGGTTCCATGTTCTGTTGTATTCTTGATTTTGCTGAATCTTCATTATTAACTTCCACAAGTACTTGTGAAATGAGCGAAAGCAGACTTGACCCTCAATAGTACTAGGGAGTGTCAGGCATTTTATAGAGTAAGATATGTTCCCTGCCTGAAGCATTGATATGAACAGAAAGAACTACCACCAAATAAAGTGCAACAGAGCCAAAAGGTATACCAAAGTTACCAAGCTTTAGATCTGAGCTTTCTTTATCAAAGAAACATCATGCAGACACTTCTCATATGGCAGTGAAGTCTTGTGCATTATTTTATCAGCTGCATTACATTTGCTCGGAGGACAAGAATATACAGACTTTACAATGTCTTGCATTTAGCCACCTCCAACTCCAGTACAGGTATCTTGAATCTGCCCACCTGAAAGCAACATAAGGCACAAGCAATATAACTATTAATAAATCCATACATCGTAAGTTTGTAAACAGATATTATGGAACAAGCACTACAGAAGAGATACATACCAGATGGTCAGCCTTCAAAGGGTTAGCCATCAGATCACAGAATCACAGAATCACAGAATCACAACGGTTGGAAATGACCTTTAAGATCATCAAGTCCAACCATCAACCCAACACCACCATGCTCATTAAACCATGTCCCACAATGCCACGTCCACGCGTTCCTTGAACACCTCCAGGGAGGGTGACTCCACCACTTGCCTGGGCAGCCTGTTCCAGTGCTTCACCACTCTCTCAGTAAAGAATTTTTTCCTAATATCCAATCTAAACCTTCCCTGGTGCAACTTGAGGCCATTTCCTCTTGTCCTGTCGCTAGTCACTTGGGAGAAGAGACCAACACCCACCTCTCTGCAACCCCCTTTCAGGTAATTGTAGAGAGCGATGAGGTCTTCCCTCAGCCTCCTCTTCTCCAGGCTAAACAACCCCAGTTCCCTCAGATGCTCCTCATAAGACTTGTGCTCCAGACCCCTCACCAGCTTCATCACCCTTCTCTGGACAACCTCCAGCACCTCAGTGTCCTTCTTGTAGTGAGGGGCCCAAAACTAAACACAGTATTCGAGGTGCAGCCTCACCAGCGCCGAGTACAGGGGCACGATCACCTCCCTACTCCTGCTGGCCACACTGTTTCTGATACAGGCCAGGATGCCGTTGGCCTTCTTGGCCACCTGGGCACACTGCTGACTCATATTCAGCCGGCTGTCAATCAACACCCCCAGGTCCTTTTCTGCAGGGCAGATTTCCAGCCACTCATCCCCAAGCCTGTAGCGTTGCATGGGGTTGTGGTGACCCAAGTGTAGGACCTGGCACTTGGCCTTGTTGAACCTCATACAATTGGCCACGGCCCATTGATACAGCCTGTCCAGATCCCTCTGCAGAGCCTTTCGACCCTCAGGCAGATCAACACTCCCGCCCAAATGATGGAGAGCGGCTTGGCAAGCTCCTCCGCCAGCTCCCTCAGCACCCTTGGGTGGATGCCATCAGGCCCCATAGACTTGTGAGTGTCCAGGTGGCATAGCAGGTCATTAACTGCTTAAGATAAGAACAATTTGCATAGCATACAGCTTATCTACCAAAAAAATTTACAAGTTTGGTTACCAGCTTTGGGGATAGGGTAGCTGGTGAACTGGTTGTACCTACCCAGTAATACTACTACACCTATAGCTTGATCTACGCAGAGAACAAGAAATTGCTACCTTGTTAATTACAGAAATGCCTACACTGCTAACTTCCATTTGAAGAATACCCACAAAAGATTGACCAGGCTGCTAATCATTAAGGAATAAATGCATTTCCAGCATAACACCACTACTGTCACAGAACTTGTCACATGTTATCACACCATTTAAATTTGGCTAGGCATTAAAAGTAGTTATGATTTTTCTTTATAAAAATTCATTGAGAATGATCTGAACAAAATTACTCTATAGCTGATTACAGGTCATGAATTTACATTACCATCAGCAGAAATATTCAGAGCCAGTTAACAACATGTAAGTGACTATATTGAAAAATAATAAAACTTAGTAACTGGGTGTACAGTGCAGAGTGTATCAGATGTAAGAAAGTTTGGGTTGTTTTTCTTATTTGTAAATCATGTGATAAATACATTTTTTTTTTATAAGAGAAACACATTTTTCACTATTGCTGAGGTCCTTAAAATACAGCATGTCAAAAATATTCTTGCAGGACTGTAGATACTCCTATATAGAAAGAATCAAAGAAGTCAATCAGTCTTCAAAAAATGGAAATTAAATGCTCTGTTTGAGTGAATAAGTTAAATTCCTCAAAATATGTCCAAGTCTATTATGAGAAGTCTTTACCCCTCCTCAACTATAAAGGTTTGAGAACACTCCAAAAAACTTCAGATAATATCAGTATGCTCCTTGGCCTCTCTCAGTGAAGTACGTAATTTAATCATTGTTTGTTTTGACTGTTCTTTATTTAGTTCAACAGAAGAATTCAATCCTATCTCTGCAGGTTCTCACAACTAATAGCAACATTTCTTTCTGAAGTTCAGTGAGAAGCATGACTATAGTTGTCAGGTGTTACTTATACCCTCATTTCTTCCCTTATATGGAACTTTGTTGTTTTACTTATTTATGATGTGCTGTGATGGAGTTACTGACAAAAGCAGAGTTGAGGAGTTTCTCTTTACAGCTGCAACAGAAGGCAATGACTTTTCATGTTTCATCACTTCTAAGGAAAGTGTCTCATACTCCACAAGTCAAAGGAAGTTCTGCCTTTGGTGATGCTTTAGTTTTGGTTTCAAATTCAGATCTCAAGTATTCCTGTACTTTAGGGATGCAGATATCAGCAACAGCTTCAAGTTCAGCATTCAGTCTGATGAAGCCCTAATATGGGCTGTAGAAAGGACCAAATTCACATCCAAATCTCCCAAAAACACTTGATGGGTTCCTGATCAAAACAACTCTCCTAACTTCATATATGCCTAAATTTTGCAGGCAGTGATGTTGTTAGGATTGCTCACAAAAAGAGAGACTGTCTCTTCCCTTTTGCCTTGAATTCTGTAAGTCTTCTCATTTTGAGTTAGAATTAGTAAGACACACCAAGTTTGACGGTCACGGTTAACAAATAATACCCGTATCTTCATGACAGAACTTAGAAAATTAGATATCCACACACAGTTTCCAAATAACTGTAAACCTCTAATGCTCTTAGTCTTTACTACAAGAAGCTACAGAAATAGGAATCAAGCAGACTTCACACAGAAGCCTTTCCAGTCTTCATTTTGTTGAGGAGACCCTGGATCACTTCCTTATTTCTTTTCATAAGCCAAATGTTTCTATAAAACAATGGCAGAAAAAAACCCCTCATATTATTTTTTTAAATTAATAACCAAAACAATGGTAGTAACAACAGCTCTTCTTACATCTTCAGAGACAGCCACCAAAACCTTCTCTCCTTGTCAGACTACAACCTGAGTTTCAACCCTCAAAATCCACACATCAGAAACTTCTGGTGGCAATGTAATATTTACAAGGTTAAAGCAGTGGCATCACAAGGTTTATAGCATACCATAGATCAAATCTGATGTATGAAATTAATGACAATAATAGGACTTCTTACGTGTTATGCAGCTGGGATGCATCAACCTACCCAGATCACAAGTCTGGTAGGAAACCTTATTCAGTTCACAGAGTACACAACAAAACACAATAGACAACCTGGACATTTATCATTACAGCTTGTGCTAGCTGAGCCTCTGCATCATGAGCTGAAATGCGGTAATTCCTTGTAGTAACCAAAGCTTATCTATCCAATGATTTCCATGAATAATGTAAGTCTGTTTATTAATATACACCAATCAGACACAAACCCACCACCCACAAGTGTTGCAAAGTCCTTCTATTGTCAGCAAAGTCTAATTATCTCCACATGTGTAATAAAGGCAGAATAGAACTAGAACTTTTTTGTTAGCTTATCTCTACATCTGTAATAAAGAAACACAGAACAGAAGAAGAGGGTTTTTTAAACAGATTCTTAAAAAAGAAATTGGGTTAACTGACCTTCTTTTTCATTTTTGTTGCTGTGTTTTTGATGTACACATTCTTTGATACATGATTTTGGTCTCATTAAAAGGTACCTTAGTTAGCTGCTAATATAACACAGAAACTATTAAATATGAACCTAATAAAACATCTGATTATGCATATATTTATTTCAAATTTATTGAAAAGAAGTAATTATCCACCTGTAACTCTGATTCTCTGTAAATACCAGATTCACTGGATTCCTAACCTTGGATGGAGAACATGCCTAACATAAGACAGGACAGAGTTTGAAAAATTTGGTCCTTTAACACCTTGTACTTCAGTTCCATTTCATAAAAAGCCTAGCAGCAATACAGTTCTCTCTTTCTCCAAGTGCCTCAACGAGCAAGAAGCAAAGTTCCTCAAACTTTAATTGTTGTCCAATTAATATTTGTAAAATCAGGTTTTCCCAGAAAACACACTCTTGAAAAACCTTATTGACACAAAGAGAATATTGTACTAAGTGCATCCAAAACAAAATGGGCAGTACAACTACAGCAATTGCTGTGACAAAGTGCTGTCCACTGAAATTCTTTGTGGTAGTAGTTCTTTGTGGTAGCCGAAGATTATCCATTCAGTGATTTTCATGAGCTGCATAAATCCTTGATCTGTTTTTTATCTTGTACTCTAAAACAAATTTCATTCTTGATGTAAAATTAAAAGATATACACACAGAAAGCTGCACACAAACATCTTGTGTTTCACCCTGACAAAGTGCAGCTCAAAGGTCTCCAAAGGAATTTGACTCTGAGTTGAAATGTCAAGATTATTCAAGACTGTATTCTACATCCTCTTCTTCTAAAACACCTGTAGTGCAGCATATAAACCTTACTGCGTATAAGCTTATAACATGCACAGTTGCAAGATGCTGCCTCAACTACCTGCAAAAAACCCTGCAGTCACCCAGATCTGTGCAGTTACTGAACTGTGTAAGGTGCTATAATAGCACCATCCTCAGTGACACCACACAGAGGCAAAATTTAAATAGGCAAAAAATCAGTGGAAAGGATGCAGCAAAATTGGCCTTAAGAACAAAATGGGATAATTTGAGTAAAGATACCCTGTCAGCCTATTCTAAGAAGGAGGTTAGCCACATCCCTGTTTTAAACATTGACAAGATTAGGTGAGAGGATATCTGACTTATTTTGCTTATTTTATTTTTCTGAAGATAGGCAGAATTATAAGCAGTTATTTATCTTTTTTTTTTTTTCCTAAAAACACTCCTATGATTAGGAGGAGAAGCCAGGACTCCATGTGAAGATCAGAAGGGCAGGAGGGCAAGTTCAGGTTTTAGACTGACTGCTTGCAACACAAAAGGTTGAATCAATGTGGTTTATTGAAACTACTATGATTTAATGCAAATTGTACAAGTTTTAACACAATGCTGAGAAATAAAGAAAATATTACATCAAAGCTAAGTTACTATTAATACTAATGATGTGGGTATAGTGTTCCTGACTTGGTACAGGGTGATGAACTAGATGACCTTTTGAAGTCTCTTCCAGCCCTACTCTCTATAAATATTAAATTAAACTAGAAATACATCAGGGCAGCGACTCTCAGTATTGAATTGGTGCTAAATCAAATTAACCACCAATGATAATCAATCCTTATTTAGTCTAAGGAATCGTCTGTCCCTCCAATTATAAATCTGAGCTAAAGAACTCTATCAAAGCCAATAAAAGCTGGAGTTTTAATAGGTAAGTAAATTAACAATGGGACCAAATCACTTAGTGTCTAGAGTACAATCAGAGCCAATTATAAAGTTTCCTTTTTACACACTGATTGGTTTTCACAGGTATATCTTTCCTTCTCTTTTTAAGGCAGAAGCTTAGTATCTTTTCTTCACAAGAAGTCATATGTGATAATGATTAGAGATTTAGGACTTCAGCAAGTATTATTGCAAAGTGATACTTAGGAAAAATTGCATCTGGATAATTTTTTGCTTTCCCTATTTGGACTACAAAGCAAACATAAGCAAGGTAATCTAGAGGCAAATTCTGGCATTATTGTAGATACCTACCTAATTCCTATTGATTCCTTCCATGATTTCAAAACATCTTTCCTATTTTTGGACATTAGCAGAAAATTATACTCCACAAAATGAAGTGAAGAATGGATCAATTTTAGCTCCAGAAAAAGTTCTCTAATGGTTCTACACTCCATAGTTTATAGTAAGTGTTTATATAGAGAGAATATAATTTGTAGATTATACCATAATTTATAACTCATGTTCTAAGGCATGTTTACTGCAGAAAGGCAAAAGCTGCAGCTTTACTAACAAAGCTTAGTGCCACTTACCCCTGGCAAGCTCATCCCTATGTTCCCTCCCTCCGTTGTTATTAAAATTATTTTCACCTGTACAGCTGTTGCACTAAGCCTGTGTATCAGCTAGAATAGATTAGTTATGATGCCACACTGTTTCTATTTCAGAAGCAATCAAAAGATTCACAGGCACTTTTTCAACTATTTCCATAACATTAATTAAATCGTGACTGTGATTTTGCAATGCTGCTGTGAAATCAATTCTAAGAGCAGTGCTATTGGGCTGCTTTTATGTCAGCTGATAGACAACTAGTCTGGGGGACAGATGTGTCATCATTCATGTGTTGAAGTGTTCCTTTTTTCAAAGTCACTTTTCCAGGTAAAGATGTAAGCTTGCAATTTTATATTGACATCAGGATCTGCTTTGAAAATGCACCTTGCAGACACCCCAGACAGACAATAGCCCAACCTCAGAGAAACTTTGTTCAGAGAGCTCAGGAGTTATAAAGTGAAGCTCTTCCCTCAGGTAACCCGAAATGAAGCCTCCAGGACAGAGTAACATAGTAAAGTAATCCCTTCTTTTCCTAGAATCAGGTTTTGTTAGAAGTCCAGAGATACAAGTTGTAAGGAGAACACACGCTGCGTTTTGTTTGAAGGAATCCGGAACTTAAATCTACACAGAAAACACTTTTAAGGAATGTGTCAAGACCACTGACAAGTGTGGAGGCCAGCAGGAAAACATGAAGGCCACTGTGTATAGACATAATGTCAGCACTGGGAACATTGACTGAGGTCAATGATCTACAGTGCCGAACCCAAACTGGTGAACAGTTTCCGGGGGCAACGATAAGTTCAGTTGTTTGGTTGAAAGTTCCAGAAGACACTGTCAGCCCCAGAAAATAAAGGGCAGAAAAAGTAAACGGCTTGAAAACAGCTGTGTAAAACCAAAGAAAAAATCAAGGAAGCAATGAAAAATGGAACACAGCTCCGAAAGCCAGAACTCCAAACATACCGCTATCCTAATGGGGTCCAGGGAGAAGCTGTGAAGCACTGGCAATTGATTTTATGCTGGTGCTTCAAATGACCACAATTTTAGAGAGCTAGAGGACTTTTGTTCTGACTCACACAAAGCATCTGATACAAAAGAACATGTATCCAGCCAATATAATTTCTTTAGAAAGACACATTGAGCAATAATAGCATTTTACTTTGAACTGTACCAAGAGCTTTCTTCCCGGTACAGTTTTTACGGGAATAGCTGACAGCAATTTCAGAGAAATTTCTTACAAGAACTGTAATATGGTATGGAGACTTGGGGGGGTAGAGGGAGGGGGATACTTCTGATGGGGAGTTATATAGCTAATGAATATCCTGAAAAAAATCACATTTTTCATACACACATCTGCCTTTGGTTGTATTTCAGTCACTGTGTGTTCTATTTATTTCCACAGGATGAAGACAATACGATGCATAAAAAAAAGACATGTTTGTCTTTGCCCCAGTGTCTAAGATTTAAAGGTGAATCAATATACAATAGGGCTAAACAGGAATATGCTTACTAGTAACTTTTCCAAACGTCTTTTACAGTTTTGAACAGCGACACTAAGCTGTTCATAACACTTGCACAACCTCCAGTATCCTCTACCACATCACATTTACTCATAGGATGTTGAGCCATTTTGAATAATTTCACGCATATCAATGTCCATAATTGTTTCAGGCACTCCAATAGCACATGCTTCATTACTGGGTGTTAATCCAGAGAGATTGTTTTTTGTCAACGCTATCTCCACATTGAATAGTTATGAACTGTATAATTTATTTTCATTATTTCCCTCTACACTGACTCTACCTTTTAGAAGTGTATTGGCTTTTTAAGCTAAGCAGGCTAATAGTAACCCTATAGCATTGTTTAAAGGCAGTATGCTATTTGTTAGCATATGGTGTTATAGTGGATGACAACCACATTTCTCTCTCTGCTTTTTTATCTCTTTTCATGTAAGTTATTTGAGGAGAAGAACTTGGCAACTAACATTATTATTGTCCTTGCAGAATTGTTTCTGTATAGTACGTCACAAGGGCCAATTTGATGCAAATATGATGCGCACTTAATGCTACTCTTCCTTGGTGGGAAAGGTGGGATTGAAACCCTCAAAGAGTTCAAACCTGGAACCTGTTTAATAATTTCAGTTTATTCTGTCTTCCACAACTTAGTAATGCAGAATTTCACAGCTATCCAGAGCAGAGACAGTATTTCTCATTTCAATTATGCCATCCTCTCAAATAAAGACAGGATTAATTAACTCCTAAATTCCTTCTCTTCAGCATTCCTTCCCATAGCCCTTGTTTTTTCACAGAATCACAGGATCACTAAGGTTGGAAAAGACCTGTAAGATCATCAAGTCCAACCATCAACCCAACACCACCATGCCCATTAAACCATGTCCCACAATGCATTGTCCACATGTTCCTTGAACACCTCCAGTGAGGGTGACTCCACCACTTGCCTGGGCAGCCTGTTCCAGTGCTTCACCACTCTCTCAGTAAAGAATTTTTTCCTAATATCCAATCTAAACCTTCCCTGGTGCAACTTGAGGCCATTTCCTCTTGTCCTGTCGCTAGTCACTTGGGAGAAGAGATCAACACCCACCTCTCTGCAACCCCCTTTCAGGCAGTTGTAGAGAGCGATAAGGTCTCCCCTCAGCCTCCTCTTCTGCAGACTAAACAACCCCAGTTCCCTCAGACGCTCCTCATAAGACTTGTGCTCCAGACCCCTCACCAGCTTCGTTGCCCTTCTCTGGACACGCTCCAGCACCTCTATGTCCTTCTTGTAGTGAGGGGCCCAAAACTAAACACAGTACTCGAGGTGCGGCCTCACCAGCGCCGAGTACAGGGGCACGATCACCTCCCTGCTCCTGCTGGCCACACTGTTTCTGATACAGGCCAGGACGCCATTGGCCTTCTTGGCCACCTGGGCACACTGCTGGCTCATATTCAGCCGGCTGTCAACCAACACCCCCAGGTCCTTTACTGCAGGGCAGATTTCCAGCCACTCGTCCCCAAGCCTGTAGCGCTGCATGGGGCTGTTGTGACCCAAGTGCAGGACCCGGCAATTGGCCTTGTTGAACCTCATCGATCCAGCCTGTCCAGATCCCTCTGCAGAGCCTTCCGACCCTCAAACAGATCAACACTCCCGCCCAACTTGGTGTCGTCTGCAAACTTGCTGAGGGAGCACTCAATCCCCTCATCTAGATGATCGATAAAGATATTAAACAAGACCGGCCCCAAAACTGACCCCTGGGGGACTCTGCTTGTGACCGGCCACCAACTGGATTTTGCTCCATTCACCGTGACTCTCTGGGCTTGTCCGTCCAGCCAGTTTTTTACCCAGTTTTGATCAAGTGACAAAGAATCCTGCATTTGTTACCACATGCACTACCACATCACTAACATCTGGTTGGCAGAAGGCAACAGAGTGTTGTACATCTGTGCACTTAAAGCCTCAGTGCACCAGAGCCTTAACACAACCACACAATACACATTCTACTATATGCTATATGTACATACATACTCTACATACTGGGTAATCTCAACTACAGCACACACAGTATTGTGTTTCTGAGTATTTTATTTACACATATTGCACACATACGGGGTTAACTTTGAGCTTGCCCAGTTTTATGCTCAATAATTATCATTTCAGCTAGGAAACTCATGAATTTATCTCAATAAATCCTACAGGACTAGCTTAAAAATGTAAGGTTCTTCTCACATTTTTTTTCTGTGATGTTCTGTAGCATTTCTATTTAAGCTTTTTCCCACAGAACTGAAGGCTTTAAAAAAAGTTGAAATCCAAAGTTTAGCAAATTGCAATAAAGAGACAACTTACTGAAAGAAGTATGACCCTGACAGCACAGATCTCCGTAAGAGATAATTTGATCTGGAGCGCTTTATACAGACACAATTCTTCAAGTATCCTAATAGGCTTATGTTGCACATCTCTTCACTACACAGCTGTCCGCAGCATAGATATCCTTATGTCACAATGATCAGGGATTGTAAAGAAAATAATAAATGCCAGATGGCAATGGTTTCACAAAAGATTACAAAACTGTGACTGTTGGTATACTAACATCTGCATGAAAAAGAGACATTTTCCTTTCTGCTCCTACTATTCTTAAGCCTTTACTTTGATTGCTTTTTCCTGGGATTTGTTCAGACTGTAATGACAAACCTGGTATCACTTAAGTATCCAGGCAAACTAAAGACAGACTGAATTGGTGCAGCAATGTACAAAATGAATCAGTGGATCTTCTATCTTAATGAAGCCTTGGTTTTCAGTCAAGGGGAATAAAAAGCTAACAGGTAACCTCTGTGTCTCATTAGAAACAAAAAAGTGATTCCAGCACAGCTCATCAGTGTTCAAAAGCAATCATTTTAGTATACTGCCAGCACTGCCTTTTCTTTTTCTTTTCAAGCTGAACTGACAACTTTCACTCCATCCACAAAGAGGCTGACAGGTGGAGCAGCAGCTGAGCAGCTGCAGGCATTTGGCTGCCTGTAGCTTGCTGCTGGTAGCTGAGAACTCTTCACTCTGGTGTTCATCTCTCTGGAGAACTTGGAAAGTTAGCAATACAAAGCCAAGTCTTTTGTACTGCAACTGCAGCAACGGTGCAAAAGAAGCCAAAAAAGTTAGAAGGACTTCCTCTATCCCCCATTATTTCCAAAATACTGATATGCATGTCTCCCTCTTGAATTAGACAAACAGGACAGAGAAGACTCTATTGCCTCTGAACGGTTTGACAAGAAAGGAAGCGTGTTGAAAATCCACCTCAACCACAGGTTTCACATTAAAATGTGATTACTTCTTAGCCTCAGCAACCCAATAGATAACAGCAGTTATGCCCCTTTAGAGCAGACAGCTCTTTTCAAAAGTCTGGACCAAAGCTGGGGACCATGTTTTCGTTCTCTAGCATGATGACTTCACTATTCTACCACCGTTTTCCAGTCTACTACAGAGATAAAATGTGAATCCCTGAAAGCAAGAAACAAAAACCCAAGGTAGTCCTGCTGGAGAGCAGGTACATATGACATGCCCTAAATATGCTGCAAGTAGCTGGTACAAGGTACATGGATGCGCAGAACAAAAAGCAGGGACTGCATCTTTCATTGCAGACAACTTCAATGCCTTTTCTGCTACTCTGTTCCTAAACTCTTATTAGAATCCTCCAGGACAGTTATCCATTCAGTCATCTGTGATAGATATGCCTGTTCATTCTGCTTGCAAATGTGCAATACTGACAGAAATAACTGACTGTCACAATATTTACTTCCAAAATGAAATTAAAAGATGTGAATCCAAGAGCTGTGCTAAAACATAGCATGACACATGACTTACTGTGTCCCTGAACATAAAAGAAATCCTCTACTCCAATCACAGGAACATGCATAGGGCTGGCAATCAGGAGATCCTCAGTTTCTTTCCCAATTCTGACATTCTTTACACTTTGTTGAAGGAAGACTCTGAGGATGTCTGATGGGGGCAGCCTTGGCTGTAGTGATCATGAGAAGAAAGAGTTCAGGATCATGTGCAGTATGCACAAAAAAACAAGTAGGATTGCAACCTTGGACTACAGGAGGGCTAACTTTGATCTCCTCAAGAAACTGCTAGGAGAAATCCCATGGGTTAAGGCTCTAGGTAGTAGGGGGACTCCAGAGAGCTGGATGATATTCAAGTCCCACTTCCTCCAAGCTCAGGATCGGTGCATCCCTAAGAGCAAGAAATCAGGCAAGGGAAGCAGAAGACCTGCAGTCTTTACTGCTCTCAGCCCCCAGGAGTCCCAGACTTCGGAGGTGACAGAAAAAGTCTGGAGGAAGGAAGACTTTCCCTTGGTTGAGGAGGATCAAGTTAGAGACCAATTAAGTAAACTGGACATCCACAAGTCCATGGGTCCTGATGGGATGCACCCACGAGTGCTGAGGGAGCTGGCAGAAGTCATTGCTGGACCACTCTCCATCATCTTTGAAAGGTCCTGGGGAACAGAAGTGCCTGAGGACTGGAGGAAAGCCAATGACACTCCGGTCTTCAAAAAGGGCTAGAAGGAAGACCCAGGAAACTATAGGCCAGTCAGCCTCACCTCCATCCCTGGAAAGATGATGGAACAGCTCGTTCTGGGCATCATGTCAAAGCATCTGGAAGAAAAGAAGGTTATCAGAAGTAGTCAACATGGATTCATCAAGGGGAAGTCATGTCTGACCAATCTGAGAGCCTTCTACGATGGCATGACTGGGTGGACAGATGAGGGGAGGGCAGTGGATGTTGTCTTCCTTGACTTCAGCAAGGCTTTCGACACCTCCTCCCACATCATCTTCATAGGCAAGCTTAGGAACTGTGTGTTAGATGAATGGACAGTGGGGTGGCTGGAAAACTGGCTGATACAGCTCAGAGGATTGTGATCAGTGGCAGAGAGTCTAGTCGGAGGTCTGTAACAAGTGGAGTTCCCCAGGGGTCAGTACTGGGTCCAGTCCTGTTCAATATATTCATCAATGACCTGGATGAAGGGATAGAGTGTGCCCTCAGCAAGTTTGCTGATGACACAAAACTGGGAGGAGTGGCGGGCACACCGGAAGGCTGCACTGCCATTCAGCATGACCTGGACAGGCTGGAGAGTTGGGCAGAGAGGAACCTTAGGAAATTCCACAAAGGCAAGTGTAGGGTACTGCACCTGGGGTGGAATAACCCCATGCATCAGCACAGGTTAGGGGCTGACCTGCTGGAGAGCAGCTCTGTGGAAAGGGACCTGGGAGTCCTGGTGGAAAACGGGATGACCATGAGCCAGCAGTGTGCCCTTGTGGCCAAGAAGGCCAATGGCATCCTGGGGTGCATCAAGAAGAGTGTGGCTAGCAGGTCGAGGGAGGTTATCCTCCCCCTCTACTCTGCCCTGGTGAGGCCACATCTGGAGTACTGTGTCTAGTTCTGGGCTCCCCAGTTCAAGAAGGACAGGGAGCTGCTGGAGATGGTACAGCAAAGGGCTACGAAGGTGATTAGAGGACTGGGACACCTTTCTTATGAGGAAAGGCTGAGGGACTTGGCTCTTTTTAGTCTGGAGAAGAGAAGACTGAGGGGGGATCTTATTAATGCTTCTAAATACTTAAGGGGTGGGTGCCAGGAGGATGGGGCCAGTCTTTTTTCAGTGGTGCCCAGTGACAGGACAAGAGGCAACGGGCACAAATTTGGTCATAGGAAGTTCTATCTAAACATGAGGAGGGACTTGACTTTGAGGGTGGCAGAGCACTGGAAGAAGCTGCCCAGAGAGGTTGTGGAGTCTCCTTCTCTGGAGATATTCAAAACTCGCCTGGACACATTCCTGTGCAATCTGCTCTAGGTGAACCTGCTGTGGTGGAGGGGGGTTGGAATAGATGATCTCCAGAGGTCCCTTCCAACCCCTGTCATTCTGTGATTCTGTGATTCTGTGACAAACAAGTTTCAATGCTGCAGTTTTTCCTTACTACATGCTAGTGACCTGCTTAACTTCCCTAAATCTATCATGTAAGAAGGCAGCTTTTTTTAAAAATATAGTTACTGCAGTTTGTAACCTGTCTGGAGATCCATAGCAAAGAAGTATTGAACATCTACACCCCTCCAGAAGCCATGTTTTGCTGAATCTAGAGCTAGAGAAGGATATAGCCCAGCTAACTTCTGCAAATCATCCCGTTATCCAATGTTAACAGAAATTATAAATTTAATTCAGTTCAGCTTTTGTCCATTTTCACTGTCTCTGCCTTATTTCCCACATTAGGTTATATTTGGCACATTCACACATACAATTAGGTGACATTCAGAATCTTCTGACCTCTGTCTTCATATCTTAACTTAACCTCAGCTAGCCTCAATGCCAAACAAAACACAGACAGACAGTTGTTCTGTCTGCCTTTACTCTGCCCATCTGCCAGTAAAGGGTTTGAGTGCATTTGCCAATTTCAGTCAAATCTGAAGGCTGCAGTTTAAGAGTAGCCAGATAAGTAAATTACTACAAGGTTTATGAAACTCTGTAGCTAAAGAGAGAGCCCAAAACTCACATGCACCAAAGGGAAGGAAAACTCAGTCTCTATTTCTTCTGTTGGTTACGCAGCTACTGGCAATTACTTCCCAAAGACAGCCTTGCCAAATGGCACATGGGCAGCCTCGGAGGAGCAGTGTAAGGACAAGGGTGCTCCAAGAGAAAGGACAAGGGTGCTCCAAGAGAAAGGACAAGGGTGCTCCAAGAGAAGCAGCGATGGGTGTCCCCACAGCCAACTTCCTGGGGAATCCCTGCCCCTTCTGGCTACCACAGGACCCCCTTGCCCCAGAAGCCCCTCTGCTCTCCCAGTTACATGATCTATTTACTCCACCCCTTTCTGCCTTTGGGGGTCGCCATTTTGTAAAATGTCATACCCCACCTGATCACAGAGCGCCCTGTGATGGCTCAGCAGGACCAGCTGCCCCTTCCCATCCACCCAGAAGTATGCCAGCCTGGGAAGCCCCTTCCCACTATGCACACAGGGCCACTGTTTTGTTTCAGATGCCAGTTTATGGTTGGGAGCCACCATTTGTAAACTGTGATATCCCATTCTGTTTTCATGTGATTGGCTCTCAGCCCCCACATCTCCCCCATGGCCAGGAGAGGGGCAGGTCCAGGTGCAGTGGGGGTCAACAGCCCTTGAACTCTGCAGTACTGGAGCAGCGCCTGGGGCACAGTCCTCCACAGGACAGCAGCTGCTCCTCCCCCCACCGTGGCTCTACAAATACACGTTTAGGCATTTTAATTGTTTTCCTACATTTAGAGAGCTAAATTTAGTTATATACAATGTTACTGAAAGACACCCTGGAGATTAAGCTCTGTGCTCTGGTGGTTACAGTTCATTGTGGCAGGATGGGATGAGCCCAGTCCTAGAAATACAGGTTTTCTTTTGTACCTCAGCGCTAGAGATGACCGTTTATTTTGACAAATAGGGCATTTCATCTTGCACATTATAATTATATGAATGAATGTTGAATTGCTTATTGCGGTATACATATCTTTTAGAGGCTCCTTAAAACTTAATGAGTGCCAAATTACCCTGGAGAAAATGATGTTGCAATACTGTAGCAACAATGTAGCTCAAGGAAATACTTCCGAGGAAGGAAAGATTCATCTATGTTGAATCATAACTCATTTCAGTTTCTCAGACTCACAATCTCATATCCACAAGCACCAAGGTGCCTGTAAGTAGTCTGCCAAGCATTCTGACCCTAAGACACCTGTATCCAGGTAGTCTGTCCAGGATTGCTTGCTATGACATGGAGGACAAGGGGCATCAGTTTTGAAGTTGCTTCCCACACTTCCTGGGTTTTTCTTAGGAGTGTGCTTATTTTGGATGTGTTTCATCCTATCCTTCAGGAGCTGGCAGTGATTAACCTCTCTATCCTGTCCCACCTCTGCAAGTCATCAGGATTTAGTCACTGTCTCTGTTTCAGATCTGCTTGTCCTGAGAAATTGCAAGTAGATATGTGCTAGGATCTTGATGACCTGCTACTGTAGGTGTCAGCAACAGATGTAATTTTTATAGCCCTTCTCCTCCTGGCATTTTCACCCGTGTGTTCACATTCACTCTCCCTTCATAGCAATATAAATGTTTTTAATGATTTTCCATAGGCCTAGGAGATTCCTGGGTTTCTATTTTCTTATACATTGTCGGCACTTTGGTACCTACTGGCAATAAAATGACAGCTGCCTTTTATGATTCATAAGTTTTCCTCTGAAAAGTCTCCCAAGCTTCTGGCACTGCCCCTCAGTATTTCAGCATTATATTACAGTAAACTTCCCATCTTCCTGTCTCAGAATCGCAAAAGGAGATAACAATTCACCTATTTCTATGCAGTAGTTTGGTCTATAAATTCTAATCTGATCCAGTGTTCATATTCTATCTCTATTTCATTTGATTCTGGTAAGCCTTATGGTGGGCCTTCCCAATTTATTATCTTCCATTACCCACATTACATTATCCCTTTTTATGCAAGACAAATTGGAAAAAAATTGCCATTGATAGAGAGAAAGAAGTCTGTTGAGTAACAAAAAAGGTATTCCTTTCATTTTTAAATAATATTCTAAGTACTCCTTCTGTGAGTTGTCATAATACCCTTTCACTGACGGTCCTGCTACATATTTGTCAAGGTCTAACTTATTGGCTAATCAGAACTTTATTGATTATAATAGAGATGTCACTTCACATCAGATAAAGCTCTTGACCCAAGTTCTATATGCAGCATTTATAGTTAGGAACGGCAGCTGGATCTCTCCTCAGATTAGCAGCATAGTGATCACTGGCAGATAGTAAATACAAACTTTAGTTCACAGATCCCTTTAATAAGAAAGTCAGGATGTTGAAGGGAAAACAGCTTTGCAAGAATCAGGCAGACATTTTTAATGAATTCATATTAATAAGAAGAAACTTAACTTTCTGCACATGATTCTACCACAGAGCATGTTTCATACCACAGTAGCATTGAAACATAACTTCAAAAAGCACACAAGGTTTGTATCTTCAGACTTACATTCTGTTAGTACTGTTCAGCTGGAGAAAAAATATTTCAGAATAGGAAAAAAAGAAACTATTCAAACACTTGATCATCAGACCATTAAGATAATCTGGAAAGTTGTTTCAGAACCATTAGTACGATCATAAGAATCTACTGATGAAAGTGTAAGAATGTAAGCCTTGAAAGACAGATAAATTAAATCACGAAAGAGAGATCGAGCAGCCTCTCCATGCCTTTGTATTGGTTAGGATTGTTGCCTTCCATAGCTGTCCTAAAATGTCATCCAGTTCCAGATACTGTAGTTCACACAAAGGTAAAATAAATATATAGTTAAAGTGTGTTCCATAGGCTTCTGCATGTCCCTAGTACATCTCTTGTACCCTTACATCCTAGAAGAGAGCTTAAGAACAGAGATATTTGTTAGACAAAAGGAAATTCCATTTTTCAGAATTGTTTTATCTTAATAGAATCTTATGAATCAGGTAGCCAGGTAAAGGAAAACATCGTTCCAAGGCAGGCATACCAAAGTTACACAATTAATGTAAAGCTTCTTATTTCCATCATGTCTTTGGTCACAGCCTTCTCTTCTGCCAGACACAATTTCCTTGTTCACCGAGGAATAAATTAGTACTTCATTACCTGCTACAGAACACAAAATTCTAAGGAGGGGAAACGCACTTAGTGGTAAACTGCATAGCAACCAAAATCTCACACAGGCAGTTTAAAGTGTTGAATAGTTTAGAAGTTTATTCATATATACTTCTGAAGTCAACAGTATGAAAGTTAAGAATAATCTGTACATGACTGAGAACACTGTGTTCTAATAACTATTTTCAGCAGAATAGTAAAGTTATAATTATGTTTAGGTTTCATCATAAGTCTTCCAGACCAAAATCACTTCAAATAAATCTTATAAAATGATAAAAATATTCACCGATAATGTTTAGCCACCTAAACAGTGAAATTTTTGTATGACCATTAAGATGTGAAGAAACAAAATGAAAAATAATCATATCATTCAGTCAAACAGTTTCAGTAGTTCTAAATATATGAAAAACATCAATATTTACAAGAATTCAATGTTTTATTCAACTCTAGTACTTGTTTCTTTAAAAGTGCTTTCTTGCTGCCTTGTGTAAGCTGTAAGCATCCTGGTTTGTAAGCGAGGTTGCCATTTGGCTTCTGTTCAAACCATTTCTGTTTGCCTTTTAGCAGCTTTGAACAGAAGATTTATACCGCCAAAGCTTCCCACCTCCCCAGGAGCATAGTTAACTTCTAACAGAAGTGGTGGCATAGACCATGTTTACCAACTGGCAGCTACTACACACACATAAGAAAGGAAACCCTGGACCAACAATTTAAGTCATGCACAAAGAAACTTTATTAACAGGGTATAAGGGAAGTTGGTTGCTTGTCAGGCTTCTCCAGCTTTTTTCTTTTTTTTCCTCAAACGCCGCTGTCTCTTCTATGCCCATTCTCCTTCCTTTGATTGCTGCAGGCCCAGACAGATAGGTGAATAGACCATGGCACACCTTGGTCACTTAGCTGGAGTTTTTGAAACTGTCTAGAAGTTGATTGACTTAAGGATAAGGAAACACATATAGCACCAACCTGCAGCCCAAAGTAGTCCTACAAGTAGCTGTAAGCTCCCCCACAGCCATGGGGAACGGGGGTTCACACCACCACCACCCACCCTCTCCGTGTGAAAATACTAGTTTCTGATTCATGGGCCCATTGGCTGTTTTTTTCTGGTTCACATGGGAATTTCAGGAATCATTTTGGAGTTTTTCCTTATTGTCCCCACTTAAGTGTTCTTCTGAAGTTGGGATTTTGCATTTTCACAGGCAGTGTTGCCTGTGTCTTCCAGCACGGTGCAAAGCCCCAAAGCCCACCCCCGTGCACGGTCATCCTGGCAGTCAGGGGCTGGATGCAGGGCCTCTCAGAGCAGCTCACTGCACACGTCTCTGCTTTGCATGTGGCAGGGGTTGTGCAGGGGCTCCTTGGTGGCCTCCTTGGATGGGTTCATAGCCTTTGGGCATGTTCCCAAGTGTTTGCGGCCCTTCATCCTTCTGGTGCCCCCCCCCTCCCCGCCCCCATGAACTTCCCCCCACCCCAGCGTGTGAGGGCTTGTTCAGCAGCCTTGTCAAATGAGGCGCCTCAAACTTGCCTTATACATTTTATCTGTTTTCTTTCTATTCACATTAAAACTTTACTTATTAATCTCATTAGCTACTATTAAAGAAAGTTTTGTACATTATATACCTACACTTTTAGGTATATGTATATTTTAAAGTATGTCCCTTCATGTGTATGTATAATTATATGCTATATACACACATATAAATATATACATATGAAATGCATGTATAAATAAATAATTTCTATATTTAGGCATATTTCTACACTCTTTCATACGTAATTTTATATAGAGAAACAAAAAATTATTTATAAACATAATTTTTTCTCTATATTAGCATTTTGTGGCCCAAATGGACAGCCAATCACAGGGCACTTTCACCTTCCCAGAAATGGCAGCTCCCCACCCTAAAACAGCAGCTGAAAGAACATTGCAGACCCTGTGTATTTAGTGAAAGGAAAATTGCTGTGATGACACCCTTCCAGCGCAGACGGAAAGGGGAGGCTTGTCCTAACAGCCAATCACAGGGCTACCTGAGAACACATCAGGTCTGATGGTGTCACAAAAAGCCATTAGCCAATCACAAAGCAGTATGAAAATGTGTGGGTTACAGCATCTTACAAAATGGCAGCTCTCTGCCATAAAATGGTGGCTGAACAAAATGGTGGCCCCTGTGTATGTAGTGGGAAGGTGCTGATGGGTGAACTGGATGGGGCAGCTGGTCCTGCCAGCCAATCACAGGGCACTCTGTCAACATGTGGGGTATGACATTTTACAAAATTGAGACCCCACAGGGGCAGAAAGAGATGGAGTAAGGAAACCACGTGACTGGAAGAGGGGAGGGACTTCTGGTGCAAGGAGGTCATGTGATGGCCAGTAGGGGCAGGGCCTCCAGGGGACACTCGGCGGCAGGGCGGGGGGCACCTCTCCCTTCTTCTCTTCGATAAAGACTGTCCATGTGCTACTTAGATCATGCAGGACAGTTAATTCCTGTTTCTCAGTTCTTAGACCAAAAATAAGGTAGAGCTGGGTGGGATACCTTAGGAATAGAGGAGGGGTAGAGTTTAGGAAGAAGAGCTCCATCACAGAGGTAAAAATGGAGGAAAGCTGAAAACAATAACATTTCGTTCTTTCATGATGAAGCTATTAAACAGTGAGGGATTTATTTCAGCAGAAATAAGGGAGCACGCTTAACATTCTCTTCCTGCAACACTCAAAACTATTTTATATCAAAGCATCAGTTTACCATTAACATTATCTGGTTGAATGGGACACATGTTGCAAATGCCTCTTTTCAGAAGCTAGAATCCAATTCCTGAAATGGATGTATCACACCTTATTTTTTATAACATTCCTGAGTAAATTAGGAACATTTAGTTCTGCGGAGTTGTTTTGCCACTCCAAGAAGAAAAAAGAACTATTCCGAAAAGCAGATCAAACATTTTAACTTAACAGAAGTACCCTCTTCTTTCTTTCTTGCTAACCAGTGAAATGGGATTAGTTTAACAGATTAAAGGGTAAAACATTACATTCTGTGTTTCAGTGTACACACAGTTAAATTCACTTCCATCAAGCAAACTTTTTTTCTGCCTTAGTCAGACAATAACATAGAATAAACTGAAATTTAGGTGAAGTCCAAGCAATAACTAAGTTTCAGTAAGTGACAGAAAAAGGTATAGTACAGTAATTGCAACAATTCCACAACAATTAATGACATTTATCCTAGAATAAATCTGTATTAGCCTTTACTAACTTGGGTACATCTACTAATGTAGTTCATATCTAGCTGCATTATCTAGTACCATCTGGAAATCAAAAGAACAGTAACTTCAGTCTTATATATTTGAGAGTGAGATCTGGAATACAGCATATTTTGGTCAGCTAGAAGTATTTTGGAATGTATTCAAACCAAACCTGAAAATCTCTGAACAGATTTTTAAATTTAATTATTTACTGAAATAACAGAACTTACGTCAGTCCAATCTGATGCTGTATCAGGTCGTATTGACACTGGACCAGCCATTACTAGCAGTTGTCTACACAAGGAAAAGGCAACAGCGATTTCTGTTTTGAAGCACTGTGTTTTCAATCTTCCTGATTATGGCTGTGGAACTACAAACTTGTGCATTTATTTTAATATACAAATACTCTTTTTCAGTGTAAACCCCTATATTCACATGCTTATCAGTGAACAAAAGTGTCTTTATGTGATTTTATAACTGCTGTGTTTTCTACAGATTACCTACTTATAAGTCTCCTTGTGTTTTCCTCACTTCAAAGTCAGCCTGCAAAAATTATCCTTTGAAAACAATGGAAATTCCTTAGATCCACGTAGCACTTCAGAAAGTTTGACTTAATGCTATGACACAGTTGAGAGTCTTTGATCAAAGAATTTCACAACCTAAGCTTGTAAAATATTCAAAGCAATCTTTTTGTTTCTGCAGTGCATTCATGAAATAGTCTGCTAGCAGCGTTCGAATTTTAGACTTTTTTTAAGCATCCTGTTGATTCAAAAACAATTCTTTTTTTTCTTTAAGAAGTCATAGCTATAGCAAGCACAAAAAGATTGAAATAGAAAAATTGTAAAATTATCCATATTATAAGGTTTGGCAGTAGCTAATAATTCATTTAAGAGGTCTAAAACATCGATTTTCTATTACTCAATTTTCTGAAAATCTTTTAGGAGGGGAATTTTCCATATGCTTGGTCTTAGCTTTTGGTCAAATTGATTTGGGTTTGGGAATTTTTCTACAAAACATATTTTCCATTATGCATATGTACCAAAGAAAGGTGTATATACTATTTTTGCTTAGGAAGTTCCTATTAAAATGCTTAAACCAGAAACTTCACAGCTAACCAGATTGTTGAAATGCAGACCCAACCACAAAAGCAATGTGAAATGGAGAAAACATATAGAGTATTTTTAACATTTTAAATTGTCTGTACGTAAATTTTCACCATAGGTCCAGCCCAGTAAATTGAAAAAATAATGAAAGGTCTCCCAGATTAAATTAAGTTTAAGGAATAATAATAATTAGCAGAAAATATATCTAAGACAGGAAATTGGAATAAAGCTTCTGGCCACTGAGAAATTAATTTCTAGGACAGTTTCCAAGCTAGACAGCATGAAAAAAGGAGCTAAAATGCTTTAAAATTATGCTTGGGTGGCATACAGAAAGGATTGCATGACAAAACTGGAATTACAAGAAACAGAAAATTAAGCTAATTAGTTAAGTAATTATGTTTATGCATTGGCTCAGCCTGACTAGGGTCACCCATAACTTTATCAAAACGTGTAGTAATAAGATGTACCAATTTTGTTCTTTTCTGTTTTTCCTTCAGTGGCACAACAGGTTATGGATTTTTGTTTTTATTATCAGTCCTATGTTTGTTAAATATTGCTGGGGAGGATTACATGGCCTTGGCAGCATGGCACCATGTGAAACAGATCATCTGTAGACTTTTATGAAACTGCATAATTGATTACTCTGATAACATCCTAGACTCAATCACCCAAGCAGACATCCCTTCCAGTCTTCTGTTCCACTGTTCTCAGCATGGCCTGCATTAAGACTTCAGACACTGTTTTGTCTGTTGAGGGACTTTTGTTGGACAGATAAGAGGTGGGGAAAGGATTGAGAATGTGGTGAAGAAGAGAGAGAATAAAATTATGTCATTACAAACTTCACAGGGCACCCATATCCGGATTGTTGTGCACAAGTCCCTCATGGTCAAAAGGATTTAATAGATCTGCAAAAGTTTCAAGGGAGCAAAGATGATATAAGGCCTAAAAAGGCTTCCATAAAGGCTTATGACTAAGTACTCAGCCTTCAAAAAAGACAAGGATTTCAATCAATTATGCACTATTTCTTCCCATTAAAGAACTAGGGGGCAACAAATGAATCTATGGGACAGTAGGTTAAAACCAATCAAAAAGCAGTGTTTCTTCACACTATGTATAGTTACACAGTGTATGTCATGGTTAAACTCCAGTAGGCAGCTAAGCCCCACACAGCTGCTCGCTCACTCCCCCACAGAGGGATGGGGAAGAGAATTGGAAGGGTAAAAGTGAGAAAACTTGTGGGTTGAGGTAAAGACAGATTAATAAAGGAAGTAAAAGCTGCGTGTGCAAGCAAATTAAAATGAAGAATTCATTGACTACTTCTCATTGGCAGGCAGGTGTTCAGCCATTTCCAGGAAAGCAGGGCTTCATCACGTGTAATGGTTACTTGGGGAGACAAATGCCATAACTCCAAACATCCCTCCTTGCTCCTTCTTCCCCCTCTAGCTTTTATTGCTGAGCATGACATCATATGGTATGGAATATCCCTTTGGTCAGTTGGGGTCAGCTGTCCCGGCTGTGTCCCTTCCCAACCTCTTGCCCATCCCCAGCCTACTCGCTGGTGGGGCGGTGTGAGAAGCAGAAAAGGCCTTGACTCTGTGTAAGCGCTGCTCAGCGATAGCTGAGACATCCCTGTGTTATTGACACTGTTTTGGTCACAAATCCAAAACAGAGCACCATATGAGCTGCTAGGAAGAAAATTAACTCTATCCCAGACAAAACCAGTATAGTATAGTATGCAGAATCTATGTCACAGTATGCTGTAAATGCTGTTGTCATGGGAGTCACACCTGGGCTGGACAACTTCAGGAGGAAGCCACCAGAGGCTTCTAAATATCTACCAACCATTTCTTGTGGCAGAAATTGCTGGAGGATGGGAGAGGACTCCAGAGAAGGATCACATACGCTTTCCCTCTTCTCTCCTGCTGTGGACAGCCACTGTTGACCACTGCTGGAGACAGGACAGGTGAGCCTGAACAACCTTTAGTCTGACACAAAGTGGTTACTATTTTTAGTAGACCTGCACACATTTACAAGCAAATTGCAGTCTTACACATTGACATAACATAATAGTGATCTCTGCTTAGTTCTTTATTCCTAATAAATCCTAGCGCAAATTACATCTCAATTACCACATTTCATTACAACTCTTAGATAATTTTTCTCTTTTTCCCCAAATGAGTTCAAAACATGGCTTAAAGCACTCCTCATAAAGAAGTAAAATCTTTTTTTCACAGTAGGATGACTCAAGGGACAGTTTGAGATCCAGTCAAAGAAGGAACTAGTTACTAATAACAAATGCTTTAATTAAGGTCTGTTTCTTTTGTTTCCTGGGTCCTATAGTTATGTTCTTCAATATTATAAACTTCTATTAGAACAAGCATGTCTCTCTAATCCTTGCAGAAAAAACAAGGTCAGAACATGGACAGTTGTAACATCTGCATGAGTTAGCACTCAGGGCTCTGGGATGTGTGAATTGCTTAATGGGTTGTTAACTCAGATATGCATTGATAATAACTGAAAGATCAACTTGTCAACATTACTTATTTGGCCACTGATCAAAGAACTATAAGAGGATGAGGGAGATAATATGAAAGTCAGAATGATTTTCTGTGGAGATTTCACTTTGGCACATGAATATTGTTACTCCCTAATAGACTACTGAGGAAAAAAACAATTAACAAACCCAGGGTGAGCCAATAGCACCGAATCAGTCCTGGAACACCATTCCAAGCAGGGAACCAATCTGAACTCACGCTGCATTTAAAACTCATTGGTGAGCCCAAGGAGTCAAAACGCACAAGATAAAATCTTGTTCAGGGCTCTGAACAGGTTCTCATTTTGGTGTTTCATATGTGTGAAATCTAATTTATAATTCCTAGAGTTTTCTTGAGTTCAAGACCTACTATCCTAGTAACATTCACTAGGGAAGTCCCTATGGCCTAGTTATGCAAGGAACTCTGCAATAGAATAAAACAATGGCTGCCCAGGAGAATTTAATCTAATATAATATCTAATATTATTTTGAAGGCAGGCATAGAGCAAAGAAGAAAGAAGGTTTCATTCAGTTTCAGTATTCCAACGAAATGACTTAAGTGTTACCAGCTGAATGGTTATGTTTCATTATGTAGGTTCCTATTTATATCATTTTTTTTTCTTCTTTTAAGCAGAATTCTGTTATGAAAAGAGCTTGATGAAAAGAAAATAGAAGAAGGCAGACTGTGAGGCACCAACCTTGGGGCAAAATCATCCACAAGAATCTATGAACTGAATGTGACAATGACTGAAACAGGCACAACATTTGCATAAAACAGTTCAGTCTCCTGCAAGCTTTTCACTATCGTTTTATTAACAGAACGTCACAATTGTTAAAGTCAAAAAGATCAAAAGTGCACAAGTTTTGCCAGGGAATATAGGACCCAAGTATGCCCTCTTACACTCTCGTCAATAAAGGAAAACAGAAAACTAGAGCCACTATATTACCAACCACAAAACATGGCCAACAAAAAAGTAAGTTCCTCTTCAGTGGATTCTGTCAGTTACCTTTAAGGAAAGGAGAAAGTAAGGCACATGCCAATGACAACAGCTTATCTATAAAGGATGTGGTGTATGTATTCAGTTTCTTTAATTGGAAAAACATCTTATTTCTCCTATATTAGTCATTTTGCTTCTCTTAGATGGCTTTGCTAGAAGATACTGCAATTCTGCTCAAGTATACTGTATCAAATCTATTTTTTTGCAAAAAGAAAAATTATATATCCAACGTGTCAACAGTGATTCGTGGGCTATAATCAAGCAGGTACAAGTTTTAGAGGTTTCTAGGAAAACACAGGGTATGTGGTATTGAGCTGTATCTGTCACCTTGAATCCCTGCAGCATCAAGCAAGTTAAAACAAAGCCTCTGTCCTAGCACATTGTGGGTTCAGACATATCTGAACAAATAAATCACTGTAGTACACAAAAGCATCTACAAAACAGGGTTGTCACCTACTGACATTTATTAAGCAAAAAACTGGCAGCAAAAATACATGAAGCTGATGCCAGTCATTGGGAATATGCAACTATTTATATTTAAAAAGACATATATGTCAAAATAGAAAACACAGTGTGATCGGGGATCTCATTACCTACTACAACTTAAGGGAAATGACACAACATTCCCCTCTAATGGGAAACAATATTTTTAAACAGTGGAATCACAAGGTGTGGTTTCATCGTCAAAAGCTTTCTTTTAAGGTAAGAGTAAATTATTGAGAAATGGAAAACAAATCCTCTAAATTTCAGAAGACCACCAGGTTATTCCTGCTGAAAAGGATTTTTCCAGAAAAAAAATCAGGTCTGTCTAAAGCAGTTGGCTACCCACTCCTCCATTAGCACATAGTACTGTCCTGTGGATCCTGCCACTGGACTAAAAATGAAGATACTTAGGGGGCTCTTTCATTAGCATTTTAGTTCAGAACATGAGTGCCTTTTATTGCAAATTTCTGATCATCCCTGCTTACATTCATATTATGGAGCAGTCTTGGAGCACACAAACTGGATTGCTTACAGATGAAACTAAAACAGAAGCTGTGCCCCAGAGTGACATACACCTAGTGCATTCAAACCAACAACAGGCGTTCACTGCAGAGCAGAGCTAGTCTGGGGTAACACAACATCCTGCAGATGAATATGATGTGGACATTGGGTCCTTATCATAACTTGTTTTGCTTTCTGATCTGCTCCAATTGCACTATTACTTGCTCATGTGGATGTACTCTCAGTTAGCCAAAATAGAGGTACACAGACTTACCTATTTCTTTTCTTATATCCTTGCATGGCCCTAAAACATTGTTGCAATAAATTATATAACAATAAATCACAAGTGCAACCCCTTACATGTACATTTAAAGAGTTCTGTAAGGAATGCCAGTACACTGCAAATTTTAAAACCAAGAACATTAATAACGTGATAGGATAGAAAGCCTATCTCCTATTGTGCTCACTTTTGCAAATAGTGCTGATGATACTACTGGAATGACCTAGTTAATATAACCAGCTCTTTACAAAGTTGGAATTGCAATATTTTCGATACCTGAGACATGCTAAAGTATTTTACAGACTAAGTTACACACTGAGAAGAGATCGGTTTGCTTCCATACAAAGAAAACGTGGAGAAGATTCTTGTATACAAACATCATTTCAATGCACATGCTCCTGGAGGACATGATCATCCTGCAATGGTATCATCCTGCCTCAGTTTCCTTGCGGGGTTCACTAGAGGTAGGAATTCTCCCTCCACTTGAAGTGTTAAAGTCTTCTCCCAGAGACGGTGTACATTTGGTCAAAACTGAATTCCTTGATCACGACTTTGGCCCAGCAGAGATTTTAACCCACTCAGTAACAGAGAAGCCAATTGCTATAGCCTACAGGTCCCCTACTCTTGAAGAGTACGGAAAGCAATTATCTAGGTCATATCTAATTCAGCTTAGCAAGGAGCCAGACTTCCCACATGCAAAATGCTGCCATTCAAAGATAGGTTATGCACCCTTTAGTAATCAGGTTTCCTTTCTTTTAAGCCTGTTACCCAGCCCAAATGCAGCAAATTTTATCTATCTATCTGACTTATACACTTTTAACTCCTTGGTAATTATGAAAGGTTTGAAAAATGCCACAGATTGTGACAAAAAAAGGCATAAGACTGAAAGGATAATAATGGACTTCCAAACTACCAAGTTCTTCTACATAATACTTTCAAATCATAAGCAGAAAGGAGGTTGAGGACTATGAATAATATCTTCCCCCAAAAACACTGTTTTACTTAATACAGAACCCTTAAAATAGATGCCTGGGATTTAACTTGGTATGGATTCAGAAGTAAGGGCGCCCCCTAGTGAGTCACTATTACCACACTCTGTAGCTCCTTGTCGAATTTATGGGAAGTCCCCCATCTGTATCTTTGAACTGGGGGGAGAGTGTTTGGGAGGTGTCTTCTTATTTTTCTTTATGCAGTAGTATATAGCACAAACAGAAATTAAGAGATTGATGCAGAAATCAGTGGGGGGAAATTCTATAGGCTATGTTATTCAGGAGGGCAGACCAGGTAATCACAAACCATCGTTGTCCTTAAAATCTATTACGGTAATTCATTTCAGCTGGCAAGCTCTGACAGGCTGGAGAAAAGGGATATTCAGCAGTGATGTTAATTTAATATATTCTGTTTCTCTTACATATGTGCTAGTATTACTTCATCTTGTGAAATTCAAATAGTCCTTGAGGACAGGCTCCATCTTTCTCTATAAATGTACCTAACCCAGCTGGTAAGTCATTCATTCAGGGCACAGACGGGAACATTGCAGATGCTCTCCGGTCTAACGTAATAATAAAATTCCTGTTGAATCTCACCAATGTGCAACACGTAAAACTCTGTGAATTACTGTTCATTATTCATCAGACAACTACAATCAGTAAGGCAAAATACTCCGAAGTCTGACTAATATTTGTAAAGAAAATGTTTATACTGAGACAACAGTAGTGTATACTCTGTTCCTGAGGGGCAATATAATCCTCAGCCTATCTGTTCCATCACCTAGTACATACTTTCCTAAAATTAATTTTTTTAATTTCTACATACTAATTTCTAATCCCTACATTAAGTATCTTGGAGATGTCTCAAGGCTCTTCAGCCAGCCAGCAAGATCTTACAATAACAGATTAAGTAAGTCACATGGGGGTAAATAGAGGAAAGGAAGGAAAGCAGGGCCTGGGCCATCCCACAGGATTCCCCACTCTGCCGACTTCACCTCCCTGGATGTTCTCTTCCTCATGCAGCCACTTGTCCCGACCAATTCACACCATCCCCTTGTATCACCCCGCTAAGCCTTGCAGGTGCCCCTCAGAGCCAGGCTGAAGGCTGCAGGATACACTGGAAGGCATGACTTTACCTTTATGAAGAAGGTGAAAGCAAGTTATTGCTGAGGGAGGAGCAGTCTCTTCCCATAATTTTCATCCCCCACCTCAGCAGGGGCTGCAGTCTGTGAAGGTAACAGATGGGGATGGACCAGCTCTTCCAATCCCCATCTGAAGAAGGACAGGCAGTCCGCTACTCTCTGCATGTCACCACCCTAATCACCACCCGAATTTCCTTAAGCCTCCAGTGAGCTCTGAATTTTCCCTTCCTATAACTACACACCTTGTTCAAACCAGTTCTAATAAGCCAGTATTACACTCATTCTTTTCCTAGAAATGGTTACTTGCATTTTCTATGTGCTTACATGCATCCATGCCTCTGTCATCCATTTGGATTTATTCCCAGAGCTGCTTTTCATTTGACAGCCACTGTTTTCTGTAATTTTTATACCTTGTACCCATGTTTATGGGAGTGCTATTTTGTTTTGTCATATGCCCAAAAGGGTCATTTACAAAAGAAGAAAAATATCATTATCTTTGTTTATTAGCTAGTGAGACTCGGACACAGAGGTTAAGTGACTTACCATGCAGAAGTCATTGGCAAAGCTGGAAATAAGTCAGTTATCTTCCCTCTTTGAACATACTGCCTTCTAGACTGAAAAAACCCATTGCTGATTGCAGAGGAACAGATAAAATGATAGATATTGCTGGTTCCAATTCTATTACACTATTAAGTAAATCTTCACTTGTCAGGTAAAGCCATTGGTAACTTACTGTCATTAATTTCAGCTCAGTGCTCGTAGCCTGCAGGAACAAAGGTACTACATTGAACATCCATTTAAAAAGCAATTCCACAACTTTGAAATGCCACTGGTTTGCCATCACTGATTTTGTAATTATTTCAGATAAATTCATAATATTTAGGAAAAGTAATTGTATTACATACAAGTTCATTTGTGAAAAACAGCTACCTAACCCTGAAGCTGTTTTTTTATTTACTGAGATTGCTCTTTTATGTCTAATTTTTATTAAGCAATAGTGATCAGACAGATATTCAACATAAACTCAGAAGCTAAACATTAAAAAAAGGTGCAGTAAAGGCTACAAATCTCAAAGCAATTCAAGCAGAGAATGAAAAATGACAGATCTGGTGGTTACATTAGCTGCTCACACAATATATAAGTAATATTAATACAAGTGTGGACTTTTAAATATGTTCACAGAGTAAAAAGGCCCCTAAACAAATTTATCAGATAAAAATCCTAATTCTAAGTCTGAAAACCACTCCTGGAATCCCATGAAACAGGCAACTTGAGAACCTGATGACATCTTTTGATCATTAGTAGCAGATGCCTCAGAAAGGACATTTAGGCATTGGGAAGAGGACCCAGTAACTACAGACGTCCTTTTCAGCTGTTGTGGGCTTTTTTTTTTTTTTTTTTTGCTCAGCACCCTACCTGTAAAAATTAGACCTGTCCATCTTCTTTTATCTAAATTTAAGTGGTCTCCTGTTGGAAAGGATGCCTGGCAGTAATCAGGAGACAAGAAACTTGTTGTATTACTGAAGCATTACTGTGCAAAGGAGTGAGCAAAAAGTTATTCCCACATTTTTTTCTGAAGTTATTGTTTGGAAGCCTGTTCGTTTTCCCCATTCTGTGCTCGACTTAATGCTTTCTGTATTTTGCACTTCAAAGCTGTGGTAATTCCACTGAAAGATGCCCTAGGAAGATCACCTTTAAGGTGAAATGGAGGGGAGCATGCCCTGGATGGGATGCATTGCCACAAATTAATGATGTGTTCTCCTGGTCCCTCAGAAACACAGATCTAGACAGGAGAGGGGAGATTAAATCAGGGAACATTAAAGGTTCCCTACTGTAAGATTATGGAGGAAGTCTTGGTGAGGAATGTAGTCAGGATCAAGACAAAAATTCCTGCTGTATTTATTTTTGTAAGCTGAGCTTTTTTTGTTAATGATGATGTTCTTGTACTGCAGAAATTTATATTTTCAGGAAAAAAAGCAAACTATTATTGACAGGTAGAAAAACTGATGAAAAATTAAGATTTATTTTTGTTATTGCAGTAGTGCTATACATTCTAATCAATGATTTCTTAAGTCTAGACCTCTATATGTAATAAGACAACCAGACTTAGAAGTTCCTAAAGGTACTGAATTAAAATTAGGAATTTCTAATTTAGAAACTTTTTAGGATGTCAAAATTTTTCATATTACTGATACAGTATTTATTTTGAAAAGTTAAATGAGGTAATCATTACTGTAATTATTCAAGTTCTGTTCAGCTAGTTAGGACTGATAAAAATCAAAGCTTTCCTTCTAAAGTGGTAACCATAACTTGATACACTTACAAATGGACAATATAAGAAAGAAGCATTGTTCCATGATAAACCTGTATGAGCCTCACTATATAGCTTCTTTCCTCTGAAAAAGGGGATTTTTTTTTTCCCTAGGTTATTAGTTTTACTTAGTAAATGCATGATCCATAAGTTTTTACACAGAAGAAAACTGACTTTTGGAAAAGTGTACTGCGTAACTGACAAAAAAAAGGTTTAAATTGCAAATTCATATGATACTAATAAGCCTGGCAAATCCAGGGTCAAGCTGAATGTAGGGCAAAAAGAAACAAAATTCCTTGCAATATAAAAAGTATATGATTCAACTGAGCTGTTTACAAAGTCAACTACTCAAACTACAAAATTATTACAAAATTCCACATTTTCTATTACAAATATTATAATAGGATTCTTGCAATAATATCCAGTTCCAGCTTCAGACATCTAACTTCAGGTGTCTCAAATCCAGGTGTTGACATGTGAAATAAGTGCCTATGCCTCCATTATAGTGAATGTGGATCTAGTCTGTGTAGTCATTTGAGCCTCAGCAGGACCCAAGGGAAGAATCCATTTTCCTAAACACATGTGCCTATGGTCATCTGAAGTGTTCTAGCAGACCCAAAATACAACACTGAAAGATATTCATGGGACATGGAGAAGACTTGCACCTTTTGGACTGGCAGCTGCAGAATATTTGAAGGCATGCTGAATGATGCTAGAAGCCTAGATTTACAGAAGTGAATTCTGCCCAGGCTGCCAACTGTGGGATGTTCCTCTGGTTCCGTGTGCTTGGATCTGCAGGTGATAGGCATGTAAGGCACTGCTCAGTCCAAAGTCCTAGGGAACTTCTATAAAATGTTCTTCACCTGACCACACAAATTGTCCTGCTCCTTCCTGACCCAGAGCCTGTCACACAGAAAGAATCCAGCGTCCTGTTTTTTTCTGAAGGGTAGTCAGGTACACCAGCCGCATCTTAGTGTACTGCCAGCTCTTCTTCCTGCCTGAACCCATGCAGACTCTGCTTGGTGAGTGGACCACCTGTGGGTGGGAGAAGTCCAGAACTGTGCAATTTAAAGCATAAACCAACCATTATTCATGTGAAAAACTTGTTATTGAACTGCTGAAGTATAGCTGTTTAGTGTACAGCATACACAGAATTCATTAGTCACAGCAAAACTAGAGGGCATTTTTATTTTAGCTGCTTGGCATCTGAACAGATCCATTTCCCTGTGACATACAGACAAAAGTAAATTGAAATTACCAACATTTGAAAAGAAAGGGATAAACTTGGAACCTACTTCTGGAAATCCTCAACATGCAGAGCTTCCACTGAGCCAAAAGGATATTCTGAACAGAACAGATTTATAGGGCTTGGTTCTTTCAGGAACCTGAGTTTGAGAAGTAAGTTTTGAAAGTGGCACTCCTAATATGAATATGCAACTTGTTAGTCATTACTCATATCAGTTGCCCTTCTCTTCTCAGTCTTACCGCTCTTTGCTTGAGCATCTTTCTTCTGCTAGCCAGTAGCTTTCCAGAACCACGGTATCCATCATGTTCTAGGGTTTCATGTAAACCCCACTTTATTTAGCCAACTAATGTGATGATTTAAATTTGAAAGATTCCCACTCTAGTTTATGCTTTAAAAGTTGGGTTTTGGAAGGGGGGCTCAGCTATAGAACAAAGAACGTCAATTATTTACATGATTATCCACTTAGTCAGTGACTCTCAAATCCAATGTCTTGGCACTGCAGGGGCACTGACTCGCTGGGGATAGCAACATTATTTCACCTGCAAGAAGGAAATATTGACAGGAGCAGCTGTGACATATACTCCCTGCATAGACGGAGGTACTGAAGTCAAGATCAGACAAAGGGAATTATAATTACATATTACCTGGATGAAGGAAGCAGGAAAAAAACACAGTGAATTTCTACATTAGAATCATAAACTAAATGGGAATAGAAGTCTACAGTGAGAAGAATTAAAGAAGTTCCATTGAAAGACCTAATGAACACCTTTATAGTGAAATAGTGCTAACACTTTTTTATAGATAGATGATTGCCATCACATGATTGAAATGAGCAAGATTTAAATAGCATATAAATAAATAAAAAAGGTGAGCAGAGCATTTGCCTCATATACTGAACAGGTAATTTTATCATTTTCAGAGGAATAATATCAGTTTCTCTACATCATAATTTTTGTTGAAACAGGTTCTGCGGAAAAGTTAAAGCAGTCATAAATCATGTGAACATAAGATCCTCTGATCTAAAATAAAATTCCCAGCAAAAATGATAGGTGTAATATAAATTTTGAATGAGTAAATGTTATCTGAACTGAAACAGCACTGATTATTTCCAAAAGTGACTTGGGGAGTGGCTTTTATACTTGTTACACCAGCTACTTGCTCTTGAACATTAGAAGTAAAAACTCAGAGAAATCTCCAGTCATCGTCTGTTCAGAGACTTAATTTTGCATTTGCAATGTTTCTGTGGATTGAAATACAGAGTTATGAGCATCTCTGGCCTCCACATTTGAATCTGAATTGCCTCTGGGCTGTACAGCTGCTGCAGGCATGTGCCACACAGTTACTGGAGAACAAGTCTACATTTAAATCAGAGCTTCCCGTTAACGCAGCTCTGCAAATCTTAACACTGGACTGTGTGCCAGCTCACTGCAGCGCTGCAGTGCAGAGAGACAAGGAGGACAAAGTGACATAGTTGATTCCATCACTGAGCAAAATAAATAGACGTACCTGTAGGTATTAGAGATTCAGCTGTAGGGTATCAGCAAAAGCGGCTGAAACACTTAGAAAATTTCCAAATGCTCCCAAACTAATCCTGTAGCACTTCCCAGTTGTTATTTTGGCAAAGCTGTAAATGAAAAGTAGGTAGAGGTAGTTGATGTTGGTCAATGTGGAAGGGGGAAAAAACCCATCTGCAACCCATAGCTGATAACCCACATACTAACAGAATGTTTTCCAGTAACATGGAAGAAAGTAATACCGCCTTAAATCATATGGGATGAAACTGTTCACTGCATCTTGTCCCCAGCATGCAACCACCCAGCCCTGCTATAAGTTATCCATATGAAACAATCTATGTATGAACTCTCAGATTTTCCAGAGGCTGGAAAGTGAAGTTGAGGCTCTGATACTCCCTATATGAGGAAGCCAGTACTACATCTAACTTCTGAAAAGAGGAACCGAGGTAATCTGGGCCCCATTTCCATGAAGTGAAATATTCTTAGAAGGAAATGTAAATTGAAGAGGATTACCTTTCAAGAAACATATAAGAGCTGACTACAGCATCTATATAGGAGTAATTGTATGAGTTAAGTATGCTTTTCTGTTTTGATGACCACTAGTAAACATAACAGGTCCTCAACATACAGGATAAGATTCAGTTCATAATTTAAACAACTCCGTTGAACTTTCTGAGGGCACATGAGCTGTCTAAGCTCCTGTTACAATTAATACATATTGAGAAAATATGGATTGTAGAGTGTGATTCAGGTGATGAGCCACTAGGCGACTGCCCTATACAGGGCCAAATTGTTCTCCAGGTTTCATTAATGATAGTGAATATAACTTCATTGACTCACTGGAATATGGTCACTGGTAGACGTCTACATTTTAAACACATACTGAATCCCACTCCAGTGATAGCCTTTTTGCCAGACATTTATGCCATATAGTATAGGTTCAATCTCCCTACACAACTATATTTAGCTCCTTTCTTGAGGGGAAAAGGGAAAACAGAAATGGCTTACTTATATAAATTTATACATAAGAACAACAGCAATGGAAATCAGGGTATTTAGGAATTTGGCAATTCTACAATTTTAGATAATAATTTTTTGGGTCTCTGTGAGCCCAAGTTTCTTGATCACACCACACATCCTCCATGATCTCAATGATAGACAAAAAATATCCAGAAAAGGTTCCCCTCTATCTAGGCAGAAAAGCTCTGCCAGTCCTTGAACCAGTGTGACCCAACCTAATGTATCAGTGTTTTGTCAGATCTGCAGCTGTCATCACCCATTAGATCTAAACCATCAGCTCGAAAGTTCTGTAATTATAGCGACATATACAATCCATGAAAGTCATATACTGAGAAAAAGAGAGGCTTTCCTTTCCATTAGCATGAAGATAACAGAGAGTACAAAAATCATGTAGAATTCATCAGCAACGAAAGAAAAATTCAGTGAATTCCCATTAAATCACAGAGCTAGTGCTCTGAATGTTCTTTTTAATAAGGAAAACATGAAAATCCACATGATGAAATGATAAAATGATGAAATGACTCATTACCACTTATTTGGCTAGCTCTCCAGTCAAGAACATACCTAAGCCATTTCTAAACTCCAAGCTGATTGCTTGTAATGTCAAATGCATTATGTGGACACATTGTCCCATGTAGTTGAGTACCAGTCACATGATGATCCTCAGCTGCTGCTTCTATCAAAACTTGCAATTATATTTAGGACACACGGCAATGCAGGTATCGTCAGTACCCTAGCTAGCTTCTGAAAACACAGAGCAGGTATAGTGTCCTGAACATACGTATATCCTACTTTAGACCGGCTCAGTCTCATACTGAGCTAACATGGGTTTTTCTGTACACTCATCATAGAATCATAGAATCATTTAGGTTGGAAAAGACCTGTAAGATCATCAAGTCCAACCGTGACTCATGTATAGAGCCAACTTGGTGTCTTTAAGCCTGAGGTTTACACAAGCCTACTCTGTGCACAAAATACTAGATATGTTACCAGCAATATGTATGATTTCAAGTTAATACTAAATTACCTTCCAAGCAATATATTGTCACATAGCATTGCTGAAGAGGCTGATAACAATTAAATGATAGAGAGTTTTTACTACTGGAAAATACTCTGTATTTTCAGTATGCATATTCTCATTAAACTATTATTCCTATTAACATTGATATACTCAGAATATATTACTCTCTGGCAATAATGATCAATTCTGCATTAAAATGAGGAAGGAAGACTGAAACGGTGAACATTTAAGTGAAATACTATCAGTGTTCTTTAATTACGTTCATACCATTGTTAAATCTCATCCTGAGATTAACGAATTGAAATTAATAGTACAGCTTTATGAGTGTCCAATAAAAAAAATCTGAGTGTGGGATAAGAAACTCTACCTTCTTTCCAAAAATTCAGCTCATTCAAATTGACAATCACAGAAATTGCCAACAGTAGCTCTTAGGACCCCAGTCATCTTCCAGGGCAATATGAGAATAAAGAGCTGAGCCTCCCACTAGGCAGATGACCAACACCTCCTTTGACAGAAAATTGATCACTCATCCTAAAACATGCAGGAGTCTGTCTAGGACTAAATAAATCTTTAGCAGACACTAGCAACTTCATCAACTACTGCCAGCACCTAATCTTCTGTAAGCAAGCTAATCAAGAAACAAGCAAACAGTGTCTCCTGTCACCTGTCAGTATTCTGGACAGTCATCAGGAACGCTGCAAACCAGAGACAGCACAGGAGCAGCACTCTTCGCTTTGATAGCTCATCTGCTCCAACTCAGAAACAGAGGTACTCATTCATAGTTATTCTGCACCGTTCAATATCACTGATTTTTGAGCAAGTTCATTGCTGCTCCAGGGAGATGCAGGAATACATAGGTATTCCTAAAAATAACTGGATGAATCCTTCATTTTAAACTCAGTTCTATTGTTCACTCTTCACTTAGAAAAGTAAATATGGAAAATATTTTCAGCACCTGTTACCTTTTGTGTGTGTGTTGATGTTGTCCACAAAAAAGGTATTGATAAAACTGTATCACTTTGTAATTTACGCTCACTCATTAATTCATCTGTGACCAAACTACTTTTCCCAAGTATAAAAATTCTGCTTCCTTAGTAAATAGTCCCATGACCCAGTTTAGTTTTACATTTGCAAGAAGATTTAATCTTTAAATACTTTCTCTTTAATGGCTTGCCTCTTACATCATCAATTTTATTCCATTGGAAAAGCAAAATCTTCACATTCCAGTGACATACAGAGCCCTGAGCCTCCAGTCTTGCCTCTAGTCTCCTCTATTGCGCTTGAAACTGAGATATTACTAGGGAGAGAAGATTAGTTCAAACCATTTCTAGAAGTATTTTTTTTGTTATTTAAATTGTATTGACTATAACTCTTCAGGCCCTTAGGACCTGGGAGAGCTGGGATCATGACAGCAAAGGCAAAACAATAGGAAGATAATAAAACAGTCTGACCAGAAGAATCAAAGTTTAAACTAAGATTGTTATGTTTGCCTTGTAAGTAAAAATAGTGATCAATCGGGGAAAAAAAGGATAAGAATGGTTATTTTTCTCTGCTCTTTTCCATTCTTTCTCCAAGAGAGGCTTCTGCTCCCTCAGTTGGAATGCAGGTGCTCAGACATCTGATTTTCCTTTCCATGCATTTGAAGTAAAGGAAACTTCATGTGGGGGGAGGCAAAAAACAACAGACAGTAAAGGAGGAATGGGAACCACCATATGCTGCTATTATTATTGTTGTTGTTATAAAAGGTAAACAAATTCTTGGGTTTACCTTTCAATCCTAATTTAAATCTTCAAGGCTGTGATCACATTGCCCCAAAGCCTCTTACAGAGAAGCTGGGAAGTACTTTTAACATCTTCCTTACAAAAGAACTCTCTAAAATTAAAAGAACACGTACACAAATGTGATAATAATAAAACCAAAGAATTTGAATACTACATGTTCAGCAGAGACTGAAAAGTATTTAAAATAAATTTTATTAGTAAGTTGAATAACAGTCAACATAAGCTATTATTTACATATCAGCTAAATATGTAAATTTTAATTTCTTGTCTTGAAGTTGCTTCAGAATCAGCAGAATGCTGTCTACAGAGCCAAAGAACACCAGATTTTTGCTGCAGAGTGTCTGTCTAGCTTGCTATGGTTCCTAGGGATTTTTTCTATGTCCATATCAACAATGTTTTTTTGTATATAAAAGATACATAAGACTTTTGTATTTGCAGTTTGGAAAAGGGTAGGACAATGATAATTGTCACCTTTAGGCAATTTGAAAGAGTTGTAGTTCCTCTGGCAACATTAGAGAATTGCACTACTGTTGGTTTTCAGGCTCAGACATGAGTAACACAAGATGGTGGCAGAAATGCCATATTGCCCCCAAGTTTTCCCTAACCTTCTGTAAACTTCTGCACTTTAGGTTCTCTAAAATCAAAGACTTAGACATCTTAGCTAAAAAAAAAATGGAAGAAGATATATAAATAAAACTTTGAATGAGGAATGTACACAGAAGTCCACTGGGAATTTATTTATAACACTGATGATCCATAAAGCCTGACACAAGTGATCCAAGAAAGAAAACTAAAATGCTGGAATGCAGTTTGCTTTTAAGGCTATGATCTGCTCAGACGGTCTTTAAAATCCAATCCCATTTAGGCTGCAGTACTAAACTGTGGAAGGTGTTATGTCCCCGTATCCACACAAAGAAGAAATCCCAATGCAGGAAGGAAAAAAAAGGGTAGCCTTATAAAATCTATGTAAGGGCTTTCTATGCTGAACAATCTCTGATCACCTGTGTTCTTGATGAGTCCAGTTCAACAGCAGAAAAGCACATAAGCCCCATGCAAAGCCTGGGCCACAAAAGTATCCAGAGCTACACCAGGTACTGAGAGTCTTCATTGCTATCTGTAAGAGCATGCTCTAAAGTACAAGCTTGCAGGGGTACAACCCGAAAGCCCCAATATGAGACCACCTCTTAAGGCAGTGCCCAGGATGGAAGAGTAGATGCTGAGTGGTCAAAGCAGGCAGGAGTGGTGCAGGCAAATCAGGCTTGCCAGAAAAGATTATTTCAATGGAGTAAAAACCAGTGGGATACCTGGCGAGCCTAATGAGGATAGCACAGATGCAGCCAATATTAATCACACAGCAGTTACACCTTTGCATGCAATTCATAGGCTGACTTTTATTTCTGTGAAAATGACAACACCACAAAAAATATTATACTCTGTAAGCAAGAAACATACTGGAGCATCGGTAACTGAATCAGGTTTTTTCCTTGGTTTGTTCAGACATTCAGAAAGTAATTCAAACCACTGTATTTCTTGTTCTAAAAAGAAAAGTGCCTCCATTGTTCCAAGAAACTTGTGCTAAATCAGAAAGGAAAACTGACTTTCCTATACGCACATGGTACTATTCAATTGCTTAAACTATCCAGCCTGGGAGGGTTTGAAAACTTGGAAGCATACTTATCTAGTGCCTTGTGCTTTTAATATTCCTACCACAATGAGTGAGTTCAGTGCCCTCACTTTTTTCAAGGGGTAGTAAAGATCCAATCACGCCAGAACACAATGACTTGACTTAAGTAGAAATCTGAAACAGAACAATTGCAAATGGGGTGCTTGGGCTCCCGAGATAAGAGTGGGAGGGGGAGAATTTTGCCCTGTACAAGAAGGTGCCAGGTATTGCTACCTTTAACTGCCACCAAAGTTTTACTCATTTTGCCAGTCTCTCCAGCAATATTGCCAGGTCTTCACACGTTCCTAAGGTTGAGAAACAGCAAATGTGTAGCCGCTTCAGCAAATGCATGTCAGAAGGACAAACTGCAGTGCAGTGAACAATAACTCCATCTTATACTAGAAACTGTATAAAAAACGTGATAGCATGACCCCATTTGTTTTCCAGAAGTAAAAAGAAAAGGCCATTTGAAATAATGAAAACACACGTTTCTAAGTACAGAAATTGGAATTTATTTTATGGAACTTACGAGTAAATTAATTATCTTAAACATGAACAAACATATTTATTTTAATTTCTATATCTGATCTGTAGAAACTTCTCTCTTTTCAGTGTTTGACTAAATGAGACACCAAAAAGAAAGTCAATCCTGTCAACAGTGGTAGGAAGCTAAGCGTATCCATTAATTAGTTTTATGACCTGATGAGCATAGATACCAGCACTGATTGGCTGATCACCTCAGGAGTGCTTGTTACATTTATAATGAAGCAAATCAAATAATGCAGTTTGTGTTTGGGAGGCTGGAAAAGCTGACCCAAATAGTCACTGATATGACATGGCAAAAATGGATAGTGCTAAATTTGCACTTCTAATTTGCCTAAGTAACAGTAGGTGGTCATTTGGTTAAAACCAATTACGTTAATTAAACTGATCTACTGCACCGGTGACAACACAAGTCAGAACTTGTTGATTTCTGAAGTTTTGCTGGGTTTCACAAATCACTATGTGGAGTCAGCAGCAAGAATACGTGAAATTAAGACAATAATAATACTTTCAGCAATTCCGACTGACTAGCACCAGTCTACAGTAAGGAGTTTCGTTACTTAGATGTCAACAACCATTTTAAAGGCTATTGCTACACTGACTTCTGTCATGTTCAAAAGTTTATGCTGACAGCTCAGTTGCTGTGCAGGAAAATGAGGTTGCATGATATGGCAGAAACAAAACAAGAATAATGAACAACTGTATCAGTTAAACCAAAAAGTCTCATGATGAAGAGCTGGGATTCTAATGACGATGATGCTGCTATTAAACATGAAAATGTATACAGCCATTTAATCCCCATGACTACTGCAAAAGGTAGAGAAAACTATGTCCCTGAGTAACTCTGATGAATATTCGCAATGAAAAAGAATGTGAGCTGTAGAAAAAAAGAGGTTCACCAACAGAAAAAAAGAATGAAAAGTAATGACTGATGAGCATTTTATACATACACTAAAGGAAAGATTTCTGAATGACAAGACAAAATGACATGGTCTGATTTATCATGTGACAGGAGGTTAGGATAAATAAAACAGTTAAAACCTAACAGAATATTGAGAGCAATTTAAAGAATGATAGGGATGACATCGCAGCTTAAGGACCTTATTCTTCAGTGAAAACTGCATGAAAATGGAATTCTTTCATGTTTTTCCCTGTACTGACCCTGTATGTGCTGAATAAAGCAAGCTGTAAATTTAGGTGCATAGAATCTGAATGCATAATAAAACCAAAAGGGTTCTTCTTCTTTCAAGACAGATAGAAGAACTGGAAAAGAATGCTAATTCTATGTTGATTTTTTGTGTTTTATTTTATATCTTTTTTTTTTTTAATTTGGCCAGTTTTATCATTTGTTTTACATTGTTGGGTAATGTTTAAGTATGGTCCTTAATGGTCATTTCATTCCTAGAATTGCTGCTGAAAGCTTGGTTTGTTACTACTCAGAGATAAGCATCTGTCCCTGATCCTACAAAAGATGCTGGTACTAAATCAGCTTTTAGAAGTGGAATGTATCAGGTATACAGTTTAAAAGCAATAATTGACATACTGCCTGATCATGCAGCAAACTTGAGACAAGTCAAGTTCAGGCAACTGACACCAAAAGGGAGAATGACGTCCAGAATTAACGAACATTTTCAGACACCGTTCTTCCACCACTCAAACCTGAGAGTATTCAACTATTGTTCATCTATCAAGATACTGCAGAATAAAATCTGTGACAGCTGAGGCTACCACAGCCCAAAGAACTACAGAAGTAACAGTCAAACCCAACACCTTGACTGCACACAGACACAAACCAGAGAACATATACTCTTATGATATGTTGCCTCTGTGTCAAAAAAAGTTGGTGTTTGGATCTTCTCTGTTTCAGTAACACCCATGTAATCACAGACAACTGACTTTAAGACATTTCATGGTCATTTTCTATTTAGAGGACTTAAATCCTGGTATACTGACTTGAGCCAAGTCATTAGGTAACAATATCGCTTCTTTCTGTTTTCACAGAAATAAACTTAACAGGGAGTTTTTAATGTTGCCACGGCAATATTAGACAATGCATTTTAAAAAATATTACAGCTTTTTTGTGTGCTTGCTTTTTGCAGAAGAAAGCATTCCAATACAAAAGGCAACAATATCACAATCTATTGAGAAGCAAAACCTGTCCGTTAAATTTGCTCTTCCTATTGAAGAAACAAATTACATAATTTACTTTAAAAATAAACATTATTAACTCAGTCAAACAGAACCTAATGTGAAATATGGAAATCATACTGAATATAAAACCTAATATTGAATTGTAACTGATTTTCCCTTGTAATTTCTAGCACAATATTGTAGCCTTGCAGCCCAGCAAATACGGAGTTACTATTGCTTGTAACAGACCACAGGCTTAGCATTAAGTTAATAACACAGGCATCAGGATGGGTCAAGCTTTGTCTGGACTACTCTTGGACTGCCTGGAGATTTGTTTTAGCATGTAACAGAAACTACACAATGACCAAGTAACTACTACCTACTTTGTGTTAGCTTTTGCTGAGCTTCATACAGTTGTACAAATATCTCCTATTGTTTTGCAATTAATAAACAGTCAGAACATGTAGTTATGCTATGTGCAACCACTTACCTATAAGCCTACCGTGACATGCTGCATAGAGGAGCACAGACATGTGATGATAGTGGAAGCCCTGAAAGTACGGGCACAAGAGACACCAGAGGCCACATGGCAATAAGTAGCAATGGTCATCAATTACTGGTCGTCAAAGAAATGCAGCCTTCAGAGCTGGGCAAAACCAGATTTAGGGGTGACAGAGCAAAGAACAAGTATCTAAGACATGTAAATTACATCAAATACTGTAAACCTGGATATAACATCAACCTGCAGACCAATGAAGAAAGAGCCAGACACAGACTGGTTTAGCACACACATAAAAGTGACACCAAGTGGAACCTACAGTGAGGCAGAAGACTTCACCATCATTACGCTCCTTCCAGTGAGGGATTTGTGAAGCTGATAACTTGCTGTACACACTTGGCCCGGATTGTAAGACCCAGAGAGACAGTAGAAGGTTGAGTGTAACATTACAGAAAGGGGTAGGTACTAGAAAGTTTGTGTATGTATTGTTTTAACTGTATGCAATTTGAACCATAAGTGTCTTACACATTTATAGCTTTCACACTTGGTTGCATTTAAGTATCTTTTGTTTGATGGAATGTATCTTACCAAGAAATTTATGTCATACAGTATAATTCTTAGCTGTCACTGTTTAACACTCTGACAAATTTTTGGTTTCAAAGGAGTGATGAAAACATCCCATAGTGCTGGACCCACTCCCAACCCTTGCACAACCCCTCATGGGGGCGTGATTTTCTGTTGATAACTACTTATTCATAGGTTATTCATTAGCCAGTTCATTACTCCACTAAATGCATACTTCGTCAATATTGTGTAGTGCCGATTTTGTAATCAAGATGTGATGCAAGACACAGTCAAATGCCTTATAAAAATGAAAGTATCTTACATCCAAGAAGTTACTTTTAGCAATCAAATCTGTAGTCTTAAGGAATGAAATCAAGTTTGTTTGACATGACCTACTTTCTATGAATTTATAGTGACATCCATTACTTAATTTTTCAATAATTCACTATTAAAGCCGCTCTTTTTTAGTTTTTCTTTCAAGGACAAAGTCTCTTATTTAGTCATGTCACATTTTTAGTCTTCTGGAACTTATCCTCTATTCCAAGATTTCTTAAGAATGCACATCAGCTGGTCAGACATTCCTGCAATCATGTCTTCTGGAATTCTATCCAGACCTGACAAATTCAGAATTGTCTGTCACAGCATACGTTTTTAACCTTCTTAGTTACTAATGGAAAATACTTTATCACCCCCCTGTGAAGTAAGCCCTTTACTGCACTTCTTTCAAAATGTAGGAGAGAAATATTCAGTGACAATCACCAGTTAGCAATGTGGCATATTCATACTGCTTGAATATTTGTTCATATCCTTAAAAAATTACTCTATGATTGTTACCACAGCCATCATGGATCTTTTCCTGAAGTTGTTAGTTTCCTTCAGTTTCTTTTTTCCAAAAATTCTAACAGGCAGGTTTTGGTATCTATTTATTATTTCACATGTTGTATCTTGTATTTTATTTCTATCTTTCACTTACCAGTGAGGCAGAGGGAGCTCACCTTGACTGTGGGATCAAATAATTTTGGTCCTCTAGCAAATTTTCATCAGTTATTTCTGATTAATGGAAAACATTTATTTGTTTGCCAGACTGTATATAATCATAATGACTAGTCTTGATTCAGCCCAGGTGATTAATTCATCTTTATCTCCTATAATGATGACCAAAATAGAGAAACAGCATATTGGTGGCAGAATCTTTCATGTTAGAAAACAGTAATCTATAACGTTTAAAAGAACTACAGGATGCTTTTCTAAGGGTTCGATGAGACCTCTAATATGTCTCTAATGATTACAACGTTACTGAATATAACCTATTTACTTTTCATTTATGCTGTTTTTCGGTCTAGACTATGTTAGTTAGCACAGTGATGTTTCTTCAGTACACCCTATTACCTCTTTTTCCTATTTTATTCTCCTAAAGTGGGTAATAACCACTGATTTTAAAGTTCTAATCATGCAAATCAACTCATCAGCTTTTAGGAATACCAGTTACATCAAATTTCTTCTAATCAATGAGAATTTCCAATTCCTCTTGCTTATTGCCTTCAAGCAGTAGCATAAAGCAATTGAAAAATACATTCTTTCCACATCTGTTGACCTTGATAACAACATCCTGAGTTTGTGTTTATACCACATTTGCATTCTTATTAAGTTTCCTTTTTTATTTTTGTGTTAATAGCCTCATAGTTACTCTAGCTAATCTCCAGTTGAGAAGATTATCACCTTTTTTTCTGTGAGAAGTAAGCTGCGGTATTTATAAATCCAACAATTCTTAGGATAAATGTTCTACAAACTGAAACCTTCCCTTTCATACCAGCCACGCAAACAGTGGTCCCCTCTGGTATCTTCTGCCTTTTCAGTGCTATTAGAATGACTCTAAGAAGATTATGTGGGCTTTTGTCTTCTGCCTCCCTTCAAGATAACTGAAGCTTCCTAAAGTGCGTAGTTCCATGTGAATGTCGTGTAACTAATTTCAATGTGCATCATCCCTTACTAATATCTCATATGTATCTGGCGGATTCTCTGTCCTCTCTTTTCGACACAGAGTCATCAGTGACGACTGCTTGTCCTCTTGGGGTATTTGGACTCTTTCTGTAGCAGCTTGCTTCATGCAAAAAGAGTATGAGTCAAGATATCCAATAGGCTTTTGTTCTATTCTTCCAAAAACAAGGGATGAGTTGCTGATCATCTGATGATCTGACATTTGTAGAGGAAAGTGAATGTCCTTCTAGGTAAAGAAAGCACACCTGGTACAACATTAACATCTCTTATGTTATAATGCAAACCATAATCATGACTTCAGAAGCATTATTCATCACTGATATATACATTCTTATAAAAATATGAAGTATTTTATTTGTGGAGAAATATAATGTTATAGTTAAGAAATTGCACTGTAGTGACAGGGAGATTAAGACATCAAATGTTTATCTGCTGGAGGCATAAGAAAGAGTTCCTCTTCTAATATCTTAAATATCACCTGGCTGACCTTTGGCTGATAAACTTTTATAGCATGGTACTAGCTAGAACCTAACAGGATCAGACTATTGCAAATTTCCAGCACACAGACCACACAGTTTAAATGAAATGGTAGTCAAACATAACAAATTAATGGACAGCCTTCTAGGTCTACCCTGCCTTACCCCTAGTTAGTTTGTAAAACTTGGTATGATAACAGCAGAAGGTGATAAGACTGAAAGTATAGCTTGTTAGGCATATGTGGAATTTGGATAATGAGGTGGGATTCCTGTGCTCAGAGAACCATTAAGACTGCCCTTGCTATCTCTTGTGCAACCTGGGGGAGTGGAGACTGGCCTGGCTAACACAGGGTGCAGGTAAGGAGGGGGCCCTGTGGAGGCAGGACAGCCCTGCTTGCGGTCAGCAAAGACAGTAAAATAACAGGAATCTGAGGGGTTCTTTGTTTCTTCAAAAGGCTTCGTGTCCGGTAACTGACCTTTGCCTCATTACCTATGAAATGCATATTACAACTCACACCCCTGCATATGCTAATGAAGATTATAGAGATCATGCTAAACTTATATGACTATAGCATTCGTCTCTCCACCCAAATCATGCTACACATCACATATAGGGGGGAACCTCGTAGTTTTGGGGGATAAAAGACGGAGAAAATGATTGTTAAGGTAGGAGAGAAGAACCTCGACACCTGACGGACCAGTCGACGGGCTGCGTTGTCTTCCTCCACCCCAGGCAGGGACGCCTCTCCGGGTAAGCGTTGTGCCTCTCCCCCTCTGGGTGAAAGTTATCCCTGGGTTGTATTGCTATCAAATTTGCTAGCAAGATTAACCTTAATTAGTAGCACTATTGTAGTTAGTGAATTTATCAACGGCAATCTCGAATCTGTTCTGTCGCTCTCAATAAAGTAACTGATTTCGATTTCTGTGCATCTGCTCAGTGCAGTCCTTTTGCTGGGGCTCTGATAAACAAATCAGTGAAAGACCTGAGACTCTGACAGACTAATTTCAAAACTACGTTCCTTTTAACGCAACAGCATAGTAAGTAGTAAACAGAATTCTTAGCAATTTATAGGGCCTGTTTTCAACTATTTTTACCCATGTAATTTTCATGTAAGTAATGTATAATACAGTATCCCTATGCCAGAGTGCAAAATGTAAATTTGGCATCACAGTCCCTGAAGCAGCTTTGTCACCAGCGTGATCTGTGATTGCTCATTGTTCTGTGATTAAAATATAAAAAGCATTTGATCAGACAACAGAACAAATTATGACTAAGAAATGGGGGGACACAGAGAATCCAGTAGCCTAACAGAGGTGAGGCTGCTGCAGATTCATGTCCCCAGGTCCAACCAGCAGCAAGGCTGAGAATACATTCCTAGTACTGTGGCACATGCACACAGCGCAGACACATACACCGCATATATACATATATGCACAGCTGGCCAACAGAGTAATAAAGACAGACACACAGAGCACTCACACAGGCAGCACCAATAGCCTCATCCTGTTCCCCTTTCTGGCTGAGCAGGATGAAGGACTCTTAGCGTGAAACGTATACGTACATATGTACAATGTGGGTCCCTCCAGCAGCTGGGCTCAGACACTCAGTCTGCCCAGTAGCTGCCCCCCAGATCCCAGTCTCTCCAGTTGCTGCCACCTGGACATCTGACCCCCGGGGCCACAGTCCCGCTCCAGCTGCTGGTACCCCACTCACAGATACACACACACCCCCCCACACACACACACACAGATGGCTGGGACTCCCCTGGTCCCCAGTACCCAGCTCCTCCTTGGTCTTAGCCTTAGAGGCACACCTGGTTCCCGAACATTGCACCGACTCACTGGCTAGTCCAGCTTGCTCTTCACTAGTGCTCGCACACTCGCTCGCACACCTGCACTCGCTCCAGCTGCTGGCACCACGGACAACACAGGCTCTCCGACTCCAGTGGCTGGCACCCTCATACATCCACACAGAACAGAGAGCCCCTCACCCAGGAAAAGGGTTAGAAAATGGACTTTGATAAGAAGATAGGACAGACTGCGCTGATCAGGCAGAGGGCATGACCAGGCAAGCGCACCAAACTTGTTTACCTGCAACTGGCCCCTTCGACGCCCTTATCCTTCTATTTTCCCTTAATAGCTCCCCCACAAATCACTTAGATCCATCTCCTTCCCTGCCTTCTTTCCTTCCCTAAACTTCCCATTATAAATCTCATGCAATCCCCAAATGCTCTTTCCCCTGCACCCCATAACGTGTACCATACCCCTATGCAGTGACACCCTCTGTCTGAAAGGCGCTCCGGAGATTCATCTTGATGGGTGTCGCCCTGGCCCATGGCTGAGGCTCTCCTGGGATGCCCTGGAAGGGGCCTAGTCAGGGTGTCCTCCAAGTCCGTAATTCAGGTACCCCTGCCACCCACTGTCTCTGTGTGCTCCCTTCTGTGTGTGCAGACAAGCTTTTTACCACATAGCCTAACAGAAACATGTGAGCCATATGACAAAAAAGCATCACATCCCTCCAGTCAAACTAAGTATTAACATTTTAAATAAGACAACTCTGTCAAAGGGTCTTTCTGTTCAGTTCATATGACAATTGTCTCCAGTACAAGTAATTGGTTCCCTGAATAGTCTTCAAAAGGGAGAAGGTGCATGACGATCACATCAAAAAGATAATCATACTTATTATGTGTGTTAAAGGACACCTGGACAATTCTTACAAATCCTTCATGAGGTACAAAGAAATAATCTCAGCAGGAACATCTCAACATCTTTTTCAAGAGAAGTACTTAAAAAAGTCTTTTGGCTAATACAATTCCCCTGAATAAATAGGTGGAAAACTATGGTGTCCATAACAAAAGACTTACTAATCAAAACTCTATTTATTGATTACTTTATGCCAACCGTCCTAAGTCAGAAGTGAGCACATTAGCTTCAGCAATTTACAAAGCACGAGATATTACTCATCTTGTACTGGGACAGCTCTGCCTTCAGTGTCCTCAGGCAGCACTCTTCTAAGTGTCTCCCAACTCTGTTTTTCCTTTTCATGGACAATTCCCTTTCCAAACAGGGCAAATGTTGACGACTGTGTCTGATTAGATATGTTTGAATATTCTATTTTTTTTTTAATAGCTTTTGAAATTATTTGCCTGAAGTCATCTCCAAGCTAGTGACTAAGCAGGACTTAAAAAATCCTAGCTAGAAATTACTCTATCACGTCTCTGGTGCTTCTGCTTTGCTGCTGGTAGGAACGGCCTCCTTCTCCCCTGCAGTATATGTGACATGAATTCCTGTAGCGCTATCCCATCTTGTGTCAGCAGAGCTTTCAATAACGACATTTTGGGTTTCTTTAGATGCTTCATAGGCCTCTGAGAAACCTCCTAATATAAAATAATACACAACAATAATCTGGAGATAACCCCAAATTAGTTTTTAAATAAAAACTTGTATAGAATCCTAAGAGTTTCTTTTTCCTCTCTTTGCCTAGATATACATATACACACACATATGTCAGCAGTTTGTGTAAGCAGTGAACCCTTAAGCTACAGCAGACTCTTGCCAGTTTCTCACAGCTACCAACCCCCTTCACATATTCATTTCTGAAACAAACCCTGTGATCAAAATCTAACCTCTTTTTTCTACAGTGCTACACTACACTCAGAGACATGAGCCAGAATGGCAAACATCTAGCAGCATAACTGACAACAACCTAGCATCTGGCACTGAAAAAGATGTTCCACTTTCAGCAGAGCTCACAGGGATATCCAGCATCCTGCCGCGAGGCTGTGGGAATTGGAAGAAAAGGGAGTTGAGATGACAATTTGCAGCTGTAGCTGACTGAGCAAATTCTGACTATGTCCCAGTTTCAGAATCTGGTGAGAATACTGTTGTTTTTGCCATTTGATCACTCAGATCTTGCTTTAAAGGATCAATTACCAGTTAAAAGGAGAAAAGGATTTTTCTGTCTGTGTCTGGCCAGAAAAGCAACCTTTTTTTTTCTTTCTTGTGAAAATTTTGCTGGTACTCTGAGGTGACTCTAGATGAATATCACCTGGTCTCAGCAAGTATCACCTTCAGACCACATAAACTACGATACAACCACCTTGCTTTTGAGGAATGCATCATATTGGAAACATAGCGTGCTTATATTCCAAGATAAGTAATACTGAACATTAGATCTCAGCATTCTTGGCTTGAAAATAAGAATTTTCATTGATATAAGGAGGGGCTGTAATGATGTTGCTTTTTCCAGTAATTTTTTTCCAAAACCCATGTGAATCAATCACTTACATTTCCCTTTCTTCAGCGTTATCCAGTATTTAGAGATAAGATATTGATACTTTCTTCAGCAAACTACTTTCTTCAGCTGCTCTTCTTTGACAAACTTATTAAAGGAAATATAAATAGTATGAATCATTGCAGTAGTATAGTTGAGATGGAGAACCAGTTCTACCACTTTTTGTATGTGCCACCAGGGCATATAGAAATATGAAGAAAGACCAAAGAAAACATAAGATGACAGGTAAGGTCTGCCCACCAGGCTCCAAATCTGGCTCTACAGTATTAGCAATCAGTATCAGCCTAAACGGGTGTGAAGTGCAGCCTGTTGGCCATGATGATTCAACATTACACACTGAAATTTTGTGTATAAAAGAATTATTTTAATGTGCAGTCTTTCAAAATCACTAACAAAAGAATGAGAAAGAAACAAGAAATAGGATACTATATATATACCTCAGACCAACATAATTTCTTTCTGGTTTGTATTTCTGAGCAGGTCCCATTCCTGACCACACACATAGTTCTTACATTATAAATAATTTTTTAAAATAAATTAACAAATAATGAAACACAGGATTCAGTTCTAGCCTTCTCCCTGGGCTTAACTGCTTTTAATAGTTCTATACTTCATAACTGCTCACCCAAAACGTTATACAACAGATCATCTCTCTCTCTGGCAAGATACTATCATGTCAGAGTGTTAAGTCAAGTTCAGTTCAGTTCAGTTAAATTAAGAGTTCTCAAACCCGTGAATAGCTCTCACCAAGACTAAAAACTGGCAACAACGTGGCTGTTTCAAACACCAGTTGTCATTTTCTTACAAAGTTTTACTCTATCCATTAATATAAGTACAAGTTGGGTGAGGAGTGGCTGGAAAGCAGCCCTGCAGAACGGGATCTGGGGTTGATGGTCGACAGCAGGCTCAACATAAGTCGGCAGTGTGCCCTGGTAGCCAAGACAAACATCAAACACGGTATGACCAGCCAGTCAAAAGAGGTGATTATCCTGCTGTATTCAGTGTTGGTGCGGCCTCACCTTGAATACTGTGGGCAGTTCTAGGCCCCACAATTTAAAAAAAATACTTGAATGTGTCCAGAAGAGGGCAACAAAGTTGGTGAAAGGGCTCGAAGGGAAGTCCAGCGGCTTAGGACTCTGGGTTCGTCTAGCTTGGAGAAAAGGAGGCTGAGGGGCGACCTCATTGCTCTCTACAGCTTCCTGAGGGGGGGAAGTGGAGAGGAAGGTGCTGATCTCTTCTCCCTGGTATCCAATGATAGGATGCATGGGAATGGTTCAAAGCTGTACCAGAGGAGGTTTAGACTTGACATTAGGAAGCATTTCTTTACTGAGAGGGTGGTCAAACACTGGAACAGGCTTCCTAGAGAGGTGGTTGATGCCCCAAGCCTGTCAGTGTTTAAGAGGCATTTGGACAATGCCCCTCATAACATGCTTTAACCTTTGGTGAGCCCTGAATTGGTCAGGCAGTTGGACTAGATGATCGTTGCAGGTCCCTTCCAACTGAAATAGTCTATTACATTCTATTCTATTCTATTCTATTCTATTCTATTCTACTCTATTCTATCTTTAAACAGTTGCATATGGTGATGTTCAAAAAAGAAATGTTACTTGTTTGTTTCATGTTCAGAATGAAATTATATTTCCATTTGTTTTACTTTCTTTTTTCATTCTCCTTTGATACAGAGCTGGCAAATATATCAATAGAAATTCACAAAACATGACACATAGTACAGTAATCTTGAAATCATGCAAGCATGGATCAGACTAGACACATAAACAAGGTACAGAAACACTATGGCTAAAGAAGACCCTTAAAAGTAATTCTCTAAATCAATACTGGTAAATCTTTTAAAATATTGTTGATGTTTTCTAAGGACAGGCTCCTTGTTGGATATAATAATATAAATTTTCTATTAGATTCTGATGTATTTATTTTAAAAAGCAAATAAAAGGTCATAGTTTTCTGAAAGAAAAAAAAAGCTTATTCAACTGTTATATATGAAAAGTCATTCACGATGAGATGATTAACTCCATCAGCATTAAAAAAATCGTAGCAGTGGGGATTACTAGGAAATTTGGAACTGTTTAAACTTAGGCTCAACACTTGAAAGAAAACTTGCCCCTACCACTCCAGAATCCTGTTAAATTATGAGAATGAGTGTGATGTTTCTATACTCTTTATCCATACCTGTGAAGTAATTAATGCTGTTGCAATTTTAAATAAATTTAAGACATTACAGATAATCATACAGGGAGACTAGTAAGAAACATATTTTTAATTCTAGCTACATTGATATTGACCAGCACAGAAAGCATATCATGCTGCTTAATTAACCTGGAAAACCCTGGACAAAATATAAGATTGTTCTGAAAAATCACTAGGTTAAGGAAGAGCAACTGGGCGTTAAATCCAGGTACATTCATATCCGGCAGAAGATAATATGAATAGATTGAAGCCAGAAAGCAATGCAGAAGAACCAGTAATAATGGAGATTATATACCCCCTTTATGTAGCCTGCATTACATTAAAAAGGGCTCAGGTCTCAAAGAACAAATTTGAATTATGAATTTTTATGCAGCAGTGGCTACATATTTTCTTATGCATATCTTCTTCAGCAGTATTTTCTTATGATACACTGTGTATTAAGCTTCAAGAACTCGCAGACCACTTAGAATATCTGTGCAACTTTTAAATAAAGTATTAAAAGCCATGGGAACAAGATGACTGTAAAGAATTACAGCTTATTTGAATGACAGCATCTCCAGCGCACTGACTTTTGCTAGCATTGCAGTTGTGGCCATGCACAATATGATTACTTTGTAATCATGGGCAATAGAGATTTTGGATGTTTTCTGAGGAAGCTGCATTATCCTCACATAATAACATTGATTTAAAATTCTTCTCCCAGTGTTGGTAACAGTGGCATCTGCAGAGAGCAGTTTAGTTTTGAATGCTTGACACTCTCATCACAGCAGAGATCAACAGTGAGTCAAGGATGTCTGTCAGGTTCATCTTACAACTTCAACAGAGGCTGAATTTGTTAAATTTTTCGGAACATGGTCATTTAATAAGTTTTCTGTTGTCAAAGTAAAGACAAGGTTGTTCTAATTACTAGTCCATTTCTTTTCTGAATCTGAAGTATACTTAAAGTAACTGTAAAATTCATGGTTCACATATTAGCGTGAGTTTTTAGTTGTTAAAAAGAAAAAAAAGAGTTAATTCAATAGCCCATAAATTACAATGCATTTGCAGATAAAAATTCAAGTGTCACCAGCTGGCAGAACTCAGAGTGACTATAATCTAGGGATCAGGACTTGTGAGTACCCACTGTTCTTCATGTGAAAACCCCTTGTTTAACTCTGAGTACAATATTGCTTGGTTAAGAAACACATAGAGTGAGAAATACAGCAGTGAATTCACTCATGTAAATTTCACGGCATTTCGCAAACTTAAAATCAAATACATTTCTTGCTTTCCAGATTCTACAATTTTGGGCCTACTTCACTGAAACCTTTTTCTAAAATTCCAGTTAGAACTTCTCACATGGGTATGCTGGAATGATTTGACCCAAAAGAGAGAGAGAGACTTTTTTACACCTTTTTATTGGATCTGCAAGAGGCATAACAGTCAAACAAAGGAGAGGACATAGTGAACTGCAGATTTATATACTAAAGAATATTGAAATGCTGCCAAAGATCTGATACTATACAAAAGAGAATAAACAAAGGATTATTTAAGGTGTGGACATCAAACAAAAGATGTAAGAAGAAATAAGAAATTTTTTTTCCTGAGGAGCAAATCCCTTTTAAGTTCATTTCATAACTTACATCTCTGTCCATCGTAGCCCATAAATAAGGTGAAATTGCACTCACCTTGCATATCTCCCTTTAGCTAACTTTAGACATTACATTACTATATACACATCTACATATGATCTGGTCATTTTATGCTCCCTTTACTGATAATTGAGAAGCACTGGCTTGATTAATCTGATTTTAGGGTAAGATGGACAGAACCTGCCTGCTTCCACTGATTCTTAAGCAAATGCAGAAGACGAGCACAGACGTAGATTTCTGTGTAGCAGGAATGTAAAATTTTTAAGACAAAGTCCTCTCTATGGATAATTTTTTTATCACTTTTATACATCATATGTGTTCCAAAAAAACATTAGTACATACTGAAGAAAACCAGAATTTTTTTCCTGAGGTACTTAGTAAGTCTATGTTAAGTCATCTGCATTTGATAAAATTAATTCCATGCAATGCCTGGCACTTCTGGTCCACTAAAAATCTAGCAGATAGTATCTTTATTGTAAAATATCACCTTACACATACATTGGTATTAATACAACTGAGGACATAAGCCATTTAGTTAAAAAACTTGCTTCAAAAATGATTTAAAACTTGGAACAGTAGTAGGTTAGTATGTACAACCGTTTGTGTATTTAAGGTCTTTGAAAGCTAGGTCATAGTAAGGCTGTGGTATATTCCTAATGTTTGCTAGGAAGTGAATGTCAAGAAAAAACAAAGAGCTACTAAAATGTAAGGTTTCAACATTTTCCAAGACGAGGAAACAAACATAACCCAGTAAATCAGATTTTTTTTTTTCCATTAGTGGAAGACCTCAGGCTTTGTATTGACCTGACCGTGCAGGGTCTCAGAATTTGTCTGGGCTTGTCTCAGCCTGAGTTGGTTTTAGCTTGCTTTAATAGTTGTCTAGTGGTCAAGTGACTATGGCATGATGTGTTTTATCTTACTCTCGGTCAATACCACATATGTTAGCGGTCTGAAAAACTGAGGCAGTCAGTTTGTACGAAAATCTGTCAACTGAGGCTGGGAAGGCTGTAGGGCAACTCTCCAACTTGAGCTGGGAGCCAATGAGAAGGAAGCAGATTGTGTTAAGAAAACATCTAAAAATAAACACAATCAGGTTACAAGATAGGAGGAAGAAAGCAGGAACATTGTGCTCCTCCTGGCAAAAAGAAGAAACCCCCAAATGGGAACATTATCCTGAGGGAAGACTCATGATGCTGACATCTTGTAAACCCCCCCTGCATTCTCCTTGAGAGGGACAGGTAGGTCCCTTAGGATCCAGCAGATCATTTGAAAGGTGACCATAACACAAAAGAAAAGGGTAGATACTAGGAAGGTTTTAGTTGCATTATAAAAGAGACTTTTCTCTAGGAGGTAACTTGGACTGTTAAGATTGTCAAAACATTAATTGGGCTGAAAGTCAATTCTTGGTCCTATATATGGTGAGTTCTCTTTTGCCCATAAGTAAGATTTTGAGTGCAACACAGACAAAGCTACATAGCCTGTGATCTTACAAGATCCGTGGGTAACATGACTTTGCAAAGCCAAATTATTCCTTGCAAAGCCTAGCTTTGTAGAATTAATCCTGAATGTCTATTTTAAAAAAAAGATACCTTTCATCATTAAGTATCTCTCTGTTGCCGTTTATCTATTAGAAAACATTCAAACTGTACTAGTTTTTGTCTACAAATGGAAGTATACACATTGCCTCAGTATTGCCTCAGTCTCTCCTCTCTGATAAGAAAAAAAGTCTTGGTTTGGTTAGGCTGGAAACTTGTTTTTTTGTGAAGTACATGTTTCAAAAAGTCAGGAAGGAAGGGTAGAACTGTAGTATTTGTTAAGTGACAGCTCTGACTCACAAGTCTGTAATGGAATTTCTTCCTAGCTTAAGGAAAGCAATATGCCAATGACTATTCCTCACTCTCCATTAAAAATTTGTGCTCAGCAAGAATATAAAAGCATTCCTTAAAAAGTGAAGAGTATTAGAAGAATGCATAAGAGGATTGCTCTCTTTTTTAAGATGCTTTCTTTTTTAAGATGCTCTCTTTTTTAATTACACGTAACTTTGCCTGACAGATCCATGCATTAGAAATATAAAATACCGTATTTATAAGACATTCACATTTGGTTTGAGAATATGGTTGTAAAATTATGCTACAAAAATTGAAATCCTAGCATCAAGTTACAGGAGCTTAATTACAGTACTTTTTGCTAGTCCACTATGAAGATTTTTAATAACATGACAACTGAATAAAAGTGGCAAAAATTCGGCATTTCCAGTGTTTAGATTAGTCAAACACTCTAAGGATAAGTGGTCTAGAAACATTATAACCAGTTCCACATGGCCATCTACCACAGCCAAGACCCATATGCTTTATGATTCTTCTAAACTGTGTATGTTTCCTTCTTTGGAAGGAATGGAGGGATGGAGTATGTTACTATTTTCTTGGGAGTGTGTTTTTGAACATCTCCAACTGTACAAATACAAGCCCAGGCACATACGTGCATGAGCGCTTGCCTTCTTTGATATGAGTGGAATACGTGCTAGAATTGCAGAGATGAAAGCATGAAAGCAGTTCAGTGATCTGAGAATATAATGCCGTTAAATGCTTTGCAAGACAGAACACAAGAAAAGACTCGAGAAGACAGAAGTCAGAAATAAATCATCTGAATGCTAACAGCCAGTTGGAGGCCTCTTAGAGGCCAGATGTATTTGCGTACAGATACCCAAGCACTCTAGAGTGAGCATTTTTTTCCTTGCAACTCGGCTTTGTCCTAAAATTATCTGACATCGCTCATTCTTCTTTCTCCCTTTCTCTGCTCAGCTTGGTCTTTAGCATCATTTTACTATGGTGCCTTTGGATTGGAAACCCCATTGCTCAGGAATACACAAGACTCAATAAACAAGCATGGAAAAGCACGTAAGGCAGGCACACACTGGTGTACAGACATGGTTTGGGAAGCAGTAAGTCTGCAGTGATGGACAAGCCGGTAAAGCGCATAGAGGGCTGAAAGCCACAGAAACCCACGCCCGGGAAAGCCCGAGGCACTTCCGCGGGAGCAGAAACGCTGCCGGGAGCTGCCCCCACGGCTGTATTTGATCATGCAGGGAACAACTGCTGTGGGCGGCCGCAGCTGGCGGCACAGCAGCCGCAGTACCTCGGCGAGACGCATTTTTCTACACAGAAAAGGCAGCGGACGGTGCTAGCGCGGGCGAGGAGGAAGGCGGAGGTGCGGCCTGTAGCCGGGGTAGGCCTATGCACGGCGCCGGCTTTCCGCGGCGCGAAGAGGCAGGGAGGATGGGCGGGGGAGGGCAGAGGCACGTCCTGGGCGCGGAGAGCCGGCGAGGCGGGTGAGCGGGCCGGGCCAGGCCGCAGCACAGCGATAGGCACGGCGGCACACCGCCCGCGCCGCTTCGCGCCTCGCCCCGCCTGCTCACTTTACGGCAGTGTCGCGCCGCGCCGGCTCTTCGCGGCAGCGGAACCGGCAGGCCGGAAGGCAGGTGCGCGGCGGGCTCGGGCGGGCGGGGGTCGGGCGGCTGCGCGAGGCGGGCGGGTAGACGGGGTTCGCCGGGCTCCGGCGGCGGGCGGCTGGCAGCGGCCTCGGTGGCGGCCGGAGCTTGCCGAGCTCCCGCAGATGGGGCGAACATTGCTCTCCGCCGCGGCTGGTGCCGCGGTCTGGCCCCCCTCGGTGAGGAGTGGGACCGCCCGGCCTGGCCTGCCCCGGCGGCGGTGCGCGTCCTCCCGCCGGTGCGCGCCCTGCCCGCCGCCCCCGGGGGGGGGGGGGGGGCGCGCCGGGCTGCCGGCGGGGCCCGGCTGTTTAGGGGCAGCGAGGCCCGGCTGTTTAGGGGCAGCGAGGCCGCTGGTGGGTGCCAGGCCTTGCCCCCACCCCGGCCCGCCTCCTGGCGGGGGCCCGGTGGCAGGGCCAGCCGCGGGGGGCGGGCAGGGTGCCCTGGCCCGGCAGTGGGGCCGGGGCCTGCCGTCTGCATGCGTGTGCCCGAGCCCCAGCGCACACTTCAATGGGTGATAGAATATCGCTAATAAAGGCCGGGTCCCGTTCTTCTCTCGTTCTGTTTCTGTTCTTGGCCTCAGAGTGTTTATTGAAACAGGGGTGACAGGCGTATTGTCAAGTGGGAAACGGCACAGCTGTTGAAGAGGCCTGAATACTTTCAGTACTTACTGCTGGTATTAATAGATGTAGAGAACTAGAAACAAAGAATGGAAAACCAGCACATGATCACGTAGAGTGTTTTTCCCCTTTGAGTACTACTTGCTTCATTTTGGTTGGTAATGGTAAACCGACATCTTTGCTTGTAAAACGCATCATGATCTCTAGCATCCAAAGGCTTACCCTTCAGGTGCTTCAGGAGAGTGTATTGTGTTGGAATTCAAACACCACCTTTATTTAAAAGCTTGTATGAGTTCTGAATTTAGATTTTGTTGTTTTTAATATACTAACATTTGTGTAGACCCTTTTCAATCATCAGGCCTTTTAAAGACTTGACTGTGAAATAGTACTATTGAAATGGAACTGGTAATCTTCGCTTTAGCAGAGAATCGATCTAATGGTCAAGCTTAGTTATTTTCTTGAGGATAGGCTTGATTTGAGTCTAGTCAACAAGTAGAAAAAATACTAGAAATTCCAGAGAAGATGCAACGAGGGTTATGTATGTCCCCGTGGTAGGTTGCAGAGGAAGAAAACCAAACCAACTGTCAGTTCAGATGCAAGCTGGCTTTCATCTGAAGACCACATTAATTATATCAGTGAGGTGCTGAGTCTAAGTAAGCACACACTGCTTTTCAGCAGACGCTGGAATAAAATAATTTCCTTTGGATCTGACTTGCTTCTGGCCATGACAGGGTACAGTTGCATCATCCTGGAATTAGTTATGTAGATATTTGGAGGAACTCTCTTCCCATTTATATGGGAGCACTGACCAACTCCCAACTAGGGCCTTTATGTGTTGTATAAATTAGTTTAAATGTTAGACCTGCTCAGTTATCTCTAAAAGCTAGCTTGGCCTTTGGAAGAGGTGAGATCACTAGTTCCATTGAGTCAGAAGGTAAGAAATTGTTAAATGACAGTATTTTGTTCTGGCAGTTCTGTTTATGGAGCTTTCTTTGAAGCTAAACCTGAAGTGATACTTAGGTAGGCTTTCTGTTTTTACAATTAAGAGGAACGCACACTGCTCTTGTTCACTCCTTTTTTTTCTTCTTGTTCCTTTCTGCAGCTGACATGTATGTATTTGAAATGTATCAGCATGTTTCTCCTCCCAATAACCTGTCTAACCTGAGTTTGTTGTATCTTTCCTAGTGGGTAATGTCTTCTACATTGCTGGTCATTTTTGTTATCCTCCACTGCATCCTTATAAACTGGTATGTGTCCTTCTAGAGACAGGGTGCACAACAAAGACAACAGTACTCTCATGTAGTCTTTTAATACTGACTAGTGGAAGGACAACTCAGTATATTTTAAGGCATCACTCTTGTCTTTAAATATTAATGTTTCCTGTCTTTCTACATCTTTCCATGTTTCCAGCATGACAGATGACATGATGATTGTCACTTTCTGTAGATGTGTTTCTGCAAAACTGCAACTAATGTGTTGTTTCTTGGCATCCTCTGTTTTTGCGGTTTCTTACTCTTGCTTTAATGTAATATGTTTTACTATCCATGCTGGATATGGTTCTTTCAATATAATTGTAAATTGTAATTTGGCCCCTAAAATAGTTGCAGTCCCTTACATCTCAGTGTCATTTACAGGTTTAGTAAGTGTAGTCTTAATTCTGTTGTCAGGAATAACATTTAGAGTTGAAAAATCTTTTTTTACAGAGTTAATAGAAGAGTTGTCCTTCTAAAGTACCAGTGCGTATTTCTGCAGGTTCTTGTTAAACTACAAATCTTTCTCTGAAAAAAGTTATCCTTTATAAATACTGAACTGAGCTCAGGCTGGTCCATGTTCTTCCTGCGTGTTTCATTCCTCTTCTCTTACATAGTCATAGGAGCTGCTATTGGGGTGGGGAGGTGGTTGGGGGAAGGAAAGGCACATGTTGTCTTTCGCTGGATAGTTAAAATGTAAAGTTTATTTGGAAGCTTCTAAATGTGTGATTAATTCTAGCTCATATTAATGTTTTGAGTACTGAACAGGTTTCTTTTTTCCCCTACAAAATTTGCTGGAAGTCCTCATTACTCCAAATAACAGCTTAAAGTTTTCCAGGTGAATTGTTTTTAGCAACAATTGTTGAAGTTGGTGCTGAGCACTTTCCAGCCGATGCATTTTTTTTAAGCCAAATTACGCTTTAATGTTTGGAGAAAGAAGAAAAAACAAAATCTACTCTCTAGTTTGGACAAACTTAGCTAATTAAAAGCAGTTTAACAGATGACCTATAATGTGTAGTTGGAAGTTTGTTAGAAATATGATAGCTGATGTCTGAACTAAGAGAAGGAAACAAGGGTTGGACCCACAAACAGATTTAGAGACATTAGGCTCCTGAATACCAAATTGTGATCCTCAGAATCTCTGTTGTCATCTCACCCTGTAGCTCTGTTTTCAAACAAAACGTTTGTCTAGTGTCTCTCTCCTGTAGTGGCCAGCAGCAGGTGCTTAGGTGATGTACTGAAAAAAAAAATAAAATTGGAGAACAAATACAGTGATACCTTTGCTTCCATATTACCTTTCAGTATTCAGTGATTTGAACAACTGATGATCTGCCTCTAAGCTGTTGAGTTCAGTAACTACCAAAGTATCTGACTTCCATTAATTCTTCTAATTCTTTTTTGAGCATGCGTGAACTTCTAGTCTTTTTGGCAACTTAGGGCAATGAATTCCCAGATTTAATTATGTTCTACAAAGGAAAGACATTCCATTTGGTATTGTTTTCACTCTAATACTCAGTTTTATCATGTACCTCCTTATTCTTACATTATGAGCAATAGTCAGTCATTCTGTATTTACCCGTTCTTGCTTTTTAAACACCTCATCACATCACAGAAATGAGCAATTTCATGTTTATGGCAAGCACAGTCCCTATGGGGATCTATAGTTGGGGCATTCTTTATGCTCATCTCTCTCTGAGGAATTTGATTGCCTCTCTTCGCACAAAGCGATGTGAGTATGTTCCTGTACTGGGTTTGGGAGTTAACTTTTGTCATAGCAGTAGTGCTTTAGATGTGTGGCTAAAACAGTGTTGATAACACACCAATGTGTTGGCTGTTGCTGAGCGGTGCTTGCATAGCATCAAGTCTTCCTTTTTCCCACCCTGCCTGCCCAGCGAGTAGGCTAGGGGTGGGCAAGAGTTTGGGTGGGGACACAGCTGGGACAGCTGACCCGAATTGGCCAGAGGGATATTCCATACTGTGTGTTCTCATGCTCAGAAATAAAAACTGAGGTAGAGGAAGAATAAAAGGGGTTTTTTTTCTTCCAAGGTGTCTGTTGTTTGGAGATTGGTGGGGCACTGGTCAGCCTGTGGGATGTGGCGAGTGATTTCCTTTCCTTTGCTTGTGTTTTTTTTTCTTTTTCCTTCCTCTATTAAACTGTCTATATCTCAACCCATAAGTTTTCTTACTTCTGTTCTTTCTATTTTCTCCCCTGTCCCACTGTGGTGGGGAGTGAGCAAGCAGCTTTGTGGCTGCTTGGCTGCTGGCCAGGGTCAACCCACCCCTAACACTGCACAGACACCTGAAAATGTGGTTGAAGGAAGACGTAGCAGTGTGCTCTGGTTCTGTGGTAACAGTGCCCGCTGAATTAACCAGTGGTGTGAAAGATCCCTGTGTTCCTTGAGGCATTGTGTACCTAGGCACTTGGTATAGAATATTCCTCTTGAAGTTGCACACAACTTTGTATAGTTTATTGAAAATCTATTAGGCTAAGGAGAAACGAAGAAAGACTTAATTAGGCTACAGTGGCTATGCTGGGCTGCTTGGGCATCTACCAGTTTGTCCTTGCTGAAAGGGCAGTCAGTGTTTTCCGTGTTTTATTCAGTACATTAATGTGTGGACTGGAGTTTGGTGGCTGGCCTGTAGCTGAGCGCATCTCTTTGAGATGCAAATTAAAATTCGTGTTCTTTTTCTGGCTTGTTAAATCTTGTTGATGCTAGAGGAGAATATCTTTAATAGGAAGGTGGAGAATGTTTTACCTAACTGATATTTTAGGGAGGGAAAAGTTGTGAGGTCTCCCCTTTTGTTATATGCTGAGTTTAGGATCATAGCTTAGGGATACAGATTATACACCTCCCTAGACTTTCCCATCATTTGTTCTATGGCATGTATTTACTCTGAGCCATCTGTTACTCTTGCTTGCCCAAAGACATGTTGGAAGTTTGGCCTGAAAAAGAAACTGAATCTGATGTTACAGGCCTGAATCTTAATCATAAGCTGGTCATACAGTAAGAATAGATGATCACAGAATGATGGGTTGGTGATTGAAGCATTTATCGGGTGATTTGTGGAGTAAATTTCAATTTTCCAGTTGTAAATCGGTTTCTGAGGAAGTTGTGAGAATAAGTAGATGAGTTTGTACAGTAGTGACTTACTTGCATGCGTTCAAATATTTCTTAAAACATAGACAGAAACATTTATATGTATATCAACCACTCCTTTCTTTGAAACTGGTGAAGACTGCTGAACTGAGTTGCTTAGTGAGTATGTATTTGGAAACTGGATTCTGATTTGTTCGATAAATGTGAAGGCATTATTCTTAGCTGCTGCTCTAAGGGGGAACAATATGTCCTTTCCTTGAAAGATTAGGGAAGAGTAAAGAGGATCTCTGAAAGTCCTCTCTTCCATTTCTTTCAAGAAATTTATTATTTGTGGTGAATTGACCCCGGCCAGCAGCCAAACGCCCACCCAGTCTCTCACTCACTCCCTTCTGCTGCAAGACAGGGAGAAAATAGGAGACATACAACAGTTGCTTAGGAAGACAAAGACCGTAAGCACAGATGTCCCCCTGCCTTGCTTCTCCTTTCCCTGAGTTTTTGTTGCTGAGCATGACATCATATGGTACAGGGCTATGTTGCCTCTGAAGCATGAATATTAATAAAATGCTTGGTTATAAAATTTTCTTGTTACTGTGGCATTTTTGTTTATGGGGATTCTGTAAATCTGAACAGTTTGTATATTTGCCATGCTAAATGCTCATGATACTTGTTCAAAGACTTTTCATTGTTAAATAGGAGAATCTTGACTAATATATGCGTATTTCTTAGCTTACAGTGCAATTTTTCTAAAACACATTTTAAGAAATTTTACATACATTCTAACAGTATATGACTATATTTCTAGAAATGTAACCATTTAAAAAATTGCACAACTGGAAAAAATCCTGCTTTAACCTTCTCAGATTACTAGAGACATCATGGGGCTATTTTCCTTTTCATTATATAACATTATGCCTCAATTTTTGTTCTCCTCCCCATTTTCTCACGGAATAAGCATAAATTTCTGATGTTAACAAGCTTTGTGAAAAGATGGTTAGGGGGTTCCTCACTGTAGGAAACCATACAGGTGTCTTTCTCAAAGTATCCTCTTGCATGTATTGCCAACACTATAGGCAGTCAGCCCAGGAAGGGTGGGCAGCAGCTGTTAGTTTTGATTCTAGTTTGCATGCATTGTATTACAGGAATGCAGCACTACTTTCTTTTCTTTTTAAGTTCTAATTCTGAACTGTAATAATAATAAATTACCAATTAGAAAGCTGTTATTTGCTGGTCATCAAATAGCTGATGTGCTGTTTGAAGTGCCTGCGTGGCATATGAAGTCTGAAGAGAAGACAAGGGACTCTGTCTCTAATAATACTACTTTATGGGACTATGTGTCTATTCAATAGTTGAGTGTTGTTTAAATGTATTTTTAATTAACTTTTTTTTTTCTTGGTAGAAGGGCCTACCTTAAAAGGAAGTATGCATGTTTTCAGGGTATAGATGTATACTTAAAAAGGTGCTCCTTGCATTTTTTTCATAAATTTTTAGGCTGAAATTTTGGCCATTTTTTTCTCTACATCCTGCCAACACTAAATACAGATTAGAATAATTTATATTTAAGCCAAATCAAAAGTGGACAGTTGTCTGCCTTCTGACAGCTTCTGGTAGGTCTGTTACAACCTTGGGTTTCTTTACAGCCCTCTTTGCAGGGGAGGAGGCAGTATTGCCTCCAGGCAGTAGGAGGAAGGTCTGAAGAGAGAGGCACCCCCAAAGGTACCTGGAAGGCCAGGGTGGTTTGGACTGTGCTTTCAGCTCTTCCTCAACTGGAAAAGCTTGTCTTGATAGGTTGATTTTTGGGAATCTGTATGCATCTTCCCTGCACTTGAGTATTTGACCACGTTATGTCAAACAACGAGCTCTATTTTGAATGCACCCCTGTTTGCTTTTCTGGTGGGCGATACAAACTTTCACTTTTTTAACCTGAGTGTGCCATGACGTGGATCCAGTAAGAGAGGGCTGCTAGATCGTGAGGGGTTCATTCATGTGGACACACCTTTGGAAAAGTATTTAAATAAGCTGACAGAGTCTTTTAGGAGGAATGTTAGAAAGACTGAGGGGTAGCATAGTGCTAACAAATAAATAGTTGTCTTACAGAAGACATTGGTCATTGGCAGAGATGATTGTTAAGTCATCTGACTTAAAAGACTAGCTAGAAGTCACTTTGAAAGAGAAGGCATGTCAGGATTTCTTGTTAGCTGTTTTATGCAGGAAGCAGGAATAAGCTATCCAGTAATCGATACCCCCTCAAAATGCCAAAGTGTAGGCAGAAAACAAAATTGATAGAATTTGTCTGGTTTGCATTGTGTAGATCTGTATGTTTTGTGTGTGCCTTACAGTTTGGGGATTTGGGAAAAGTTATCTTGGTTATTTTGTGTTCCTAGAGAGTTTTGTTAAAAAGCATGAAGTTATGTGTATTACAGAATCAAAGAAAGATAGGGGTTGGAACGGACCTCTGGAGATCATCCAGTCCAACTCCCCCCCACCACAGCAGGTTCACCTAGAGCAGATTGCACAGGAATGTATCCAGGCGTGTTTTGAATGTCTCCAGAGAAGGAGACTCCACAACCTCTCTGGGCAGCTTGTTCCAGTGCTCTACTACCCTCAAAGTAAAGAAGTCCCTCCTCATGTCTAGATGGAACTTCCTATGACCAAGTTTGTGCCTGTTGCCTCTTCTGTCACTGGGCACCACTGAAAAAAGACTGGCATTCTTAAATCTGGTATTCTTAAGACTGGTATTCGTAAATCAGGATGTTTCTCAGGAAATTAGGAGTTATTGGGGACTGAGAGTCTTTGGCAGTTTGGTACTGCCACATTGGTAAGAAAAGCTGATGGAGACTTTTAGGTGTAATGTTAGAAAGATTGAGGAATAGCACTGTGCTAAAACCTACTCAAACTTAGCAAAGTTTAAATATGTGTATTTAATGTATTGATACAGGAGTGCAGCAGCCTAGTAACTAATATTCAGGGAATACTTATCTGTGACATTTTATTAGCATCATCTTAGTATATTCAGAATGAAAACACTTTTTAGAGAGATGAATTTTGGATAAAATGCACAGATTTCGGCTCCCAATTGCTGTGTATTATTGGGAAGATACTTAACTATGTCTTTGCAATAGAGTGTGCGCATGATCATAATGTCCTGATCAGAGTTTTCATTGATGTTAGTCAGAAGGCTTGCCCTACTGAAATAACCTTGATTGCCTTGAGTGTTCACAGATGTTACTAACTAGAGAGTTTTCTTCAAACTCTGTCATGACTTTCTGACTCCTTTTTTACTCAAAGACTATGACAGGTTTCAAACAAGGTACTGAATAGTAGAAAAAGGTCAAGGACACTTTTTAGAAAATATTGCAAGCATTAATATGAAAATTAAATTAATGCAATAAACCCATATGTTGCTAAACATAGTAAACACTTAAAATTACACAATACATTTGCATTATTTTAATGAAATTGATGCATTTGTGTGGACAATGACAACTGGTTATTCTTATTTCTATGTAGTGGGTCGTTTCTACATACTTCTGTATTATTTATTGCAGCCATTGTTAAAAATTCTGACTCTCACAAAAGTTGCTAGAAGTAGGATGAGCTTATTTATAGCTGATAGCTTTGGGAATTTTTCATTTACTGATAGCCGAAGTTGGCCAGAACCCTTGTTTCATTTGAAGGGCAGTTCCATATTTTTAGTACATGACAATTAAATTAATTTTCTTGTATGTTACTAGAGCACTGTCAAATCTACAACTTCTTTCTTAAGTGGTCTAAAACTCTGCATGTTTCTGTTGTGTAAAATAATTTCTCTAGTTTATTTTTAAGTATTTGCAGGTTTTTTGTTTCAGATTGCCGGCATTACTTGTATTATTACCAGTTTTATTGATGAAATTGCTGAACACAAAAAAATATTTCATATTTTCTCTAAATGAGAAATCCTCCTTCAGTGCTTTCATAGAACAATTGTTCTTTAAGATTAAATGTGAATCTTGGGCTAGGTTTTACTGGGCTTATACAGCTATTGTACATCATCTGCTGGATGCAATGATTTTATTAACCGTAATTAATAACTAAAGAAGTCCTTGAGAAGGACTCTTGATGTTTGCTAAGACAGTTAATTCAGAACTGACATCGTGTCTTTCCAGGTGACATGAAAGTTGCTAATGACTTTTCTGTGAAGAAAAGAGTTCATTTTACACCATGCTGAATAAAGCATGAATTTTGTCATCCACTTCTGATGACGCTGATGATATCCACCATTTTACTTACAAGTCAGTGCCATTCTTGGACATAGTTTTTGATGATGAATTCAGCAGAGTATAAAATAGTAATGTCATAAAGTACCAGAGACAGTGTTATTTAACCAATCAATGAATCCTTGATTCTGATTTTGGTGGTGCTAATAGCAACACAACTCATCCAGTCAGTATTGCAACTTCAAAAAGACATTCTCCCATGGTTAACTTGGCTATTGTCAAATGAATCTCAGAAATATATTTTCCAAGTCTGTAAGAGTTTTGCCAGTGATATAGCTGGACTTGTCCACATACACAGAAGGCTTCATTTTCTTTTCTTTCAGATCAGTTTGTAAAAATCACTTATGATACTGTACGTACGTATGCAACAATGTGGTTGACTAGAGGTGTTAGAGAGTGTTTGCTGCTTTGGGTTCCTAGGGCTGCTGGTAACTGCCTCTCATGTTTGTACAGGGGTGCATTAACTGCGTGGCCACAGAGTCGCTAGGTCTGGGAGGAAGCTTCGTGCTTCAGGGACACTTACATTAGATGTCCTGTTTATTGTCTCTTATGAACGCAGTAGTCTTAAAAATAATGGTAACTGAAATATAATGGATGGTTATATGCCTCTTAAAAACTATTTTCTAGACTTTACCATAATACTTGTTTATTTTAGCTCTACCCTGTTTCAAAAACTTTCCCAAAGTTATTTCAGTAATCTTGCAGGATGGGTTAATGAGAAGTGAGAGAGCAATCGTACTCGTACAACCTCTCCTTTGTGACTTGAGGAAGAGTATGCAGGCAGGGTCTGAAAGATTAGTGTACCTGGCTTAGTCTTTTGTTATATTGCATTCGAGATCCTTCTTAAATGCTAAAATAGGTTATGTTTTTCTCAAAAGGGATGGTTTGTTCTTCCTTCAAAGCATTTGGGAGAGATGCCCCAGATTCAGAATGATTCAGTTCCAACCTTGAGGCCTATTGAAACCATATTTTGAAGGAAATCAGAGTTAATTATGAACGATAATAATGGCATTGAGTGGATAATAAGCATCCAGTTATTTAGAACTGGGAGATAATACAGGTCTTGAGATGTGTTTAGTTGTCTGTAAATCTGGTAATTGATTCAGGTGCTTGAACACACACACACACACACCTGTTGCCAATTTAAAAACCTCACAGAACTACACCTTGCATCCAGCTATTGTTTCAGAGGATGTGGACATTTCATAGGACCTGTGTTACATATACTGGTCCATGCAAATATCTTTGATATTATAAAGGGTCTCAAACACCACTAGACGCTGTGCTTAGACACTAAATCCCACCCAGGTGCTTGCCATAAGGGAAGCTTGAATCTTCCTGCATGCTTCAGGCAGAGGTCTTCAGAAATGCTTTCACGTTGTTGGTTTTCTATTCAAAATCACAGCTGGTTTTGGAGAGAAAAATATCAGTACACATGCCTAAATGCCCTGAAGGAAATGGACTCTAAGCTTTGTGTGGTACTTCTCTGTCTATGAGCATAGTAGTGTCTGTTTACGTGTGTGTTTTAAACATAACCACAGTAGACAGGTGAGGTACTCTCGTATTAAGTTACCTAGGTATGAGTCCGTAGAGTTCTTAGGGGTAGTATTCAGAATGTGAATTTTCCTGTACAGATTCCCTGCTAACATGACTGGCATGTGTGTTGGGGATCAAGATGAGAATAGTAGACCTTCTAACAAACGATTTGTCAAATTTATTCTGTAATGGAGCTGAAACGATTTGTCAAATTTATTCTGTAATGGAGCTGAAGAGTTTGTTTCTGCTTTCCAGTCTTGTTTCCAATTGTTTAGGAGCTCAATGTTAGACCTGGCTAGAAGCAGCCTTTATGTTCATTACTTTTTAAGATTAATCTAGGCAAGGTAGGCAAACTTTGGGAGTATGTGTAGGGTTTGTATCTCCAGTTATGCTTTAGGGACCAGGATTAGAAAAGGATTAGTCAAGCTTGATTTGAAATATAAAAAAAATTAGTTATTTCCTTCTATGGAGAATTTCAAAGCAGAATGAACTGAATTATGAATAAGATGTACCTACCATGAACAGTATGACTTAGGTATCCTAATTGTAGTAATTTAGATACCTGAAAGTGCAAAATAGCAAACTGTGTATGCCTCTGTTAAATAAATGTCTCCTTTTGGTCTTACTCATTTTATGCTGCTGAAGAAGCTGGAAGGTGAAGTAGAATTGCTTTTCTTCTGGTAGTCCCATTTCCATTGATGAGTCCTTTGGACTTTGTTTTCTTCTGTGTACCAAACATAAGAAACATTTCTCAAAAGAAAATAAAAAGCAGAACTTGATCTTAGTTGTACACCAAGCTCTTTTGAAAACTAATTGTTTAGTTAACTTTACTTGCTTCCTGAGCTTTGGATATCCCAACAGTAAGCTGCTTTGATATGCATTGGTATTTCAGTTAATTAAAGATATTTTGTTTTATCCAAAAGTGACTTTCTTATTACAGCTTTATTATTTAAAAAAGTTAATAAAAATAAGTAAAGTAATATTATTGCCCTACCAAAGTAGAGGTCCAGTTTATTAACTTTGGTGGTATTAATCTGAGTCGTTATCTCTTCTGCCTGTGGGATGTTACTAGCTAATTCCAAAAAGACATCTGGATTTTCACCGTATGTCATAGTTGTGTATGTCCAGGCATAACTGTGTGTTATCCATGAGAGATGTATTTGACTGCACACTGAAGCTGATACTGTTCTTGATAATTCCTCACGTTAATCTGCCTTGGTTGCATAAAGGTGCTCGCACAGGTTTCTATAGATCGTATTTAACAAATCTTTCTAGAAGAGCGTCCTGGTTTGGGCTGGGATGGAGTTAATTTTCTTCCTAGTAGCTAGTATAGTACTGTGTTTTGGATTTAGGATGAGAATAATGTTGATAACACACTGATGTTTTCATTGTTGCTGAGCAGTGCTTACAGAAGTCAAGGACTTTTCAGCTTCTCATACTGCCCAGCCAGCGAGGAGGCTGGAGGTGCACAAGAAGCTGGGAGGGGACATACCCAGGACAGCTGACCCAAACTGGCCAAAGGGGTATTCCATACCATGTGATGTCATGCTGAACAAAAAAAACCTGGGGGGAGTTAGCTGGGGGGGTGCAGCTGCTGCTTGGGAACTGGCTGGGCATTGGTCAGCAGGTGGAAAGCAAATGCATTGTGCATCGCTTGTTTTATCATTATTACTATTTTCTTCCTTTTCTGTCCTATTAAATTGTCTTTATCTCAACCCACGAGTTTTACCTTTTTTCTGATTCTCTCCCCCATCCCACTGGGGGTCAGTGAGCGAGCGGCTGTGTGGTCCGTAGTTGCTGGCTAGGGTTAAACCATGACAAAGAGCTGTAATGTGATGTTTTTTATCTCTTGCACAATTAAGTTACACTTAAATGCTTCTTGTATAATACCATTAGCTGTATCTTTGCAAGAACGTTTTAAAATATGATTATTTTCTGGTTCTTGCTTTACTTTTTGGGTTGCTGAAGGATTTTGATGTGTACATGCATCCATTCTCTCCCTTTATGTAATTAAGGTCAGTTCACCCTCCCGGATCAATTTTACTAATTTTATGAAGATACGGGATACCACCTTCTGATGTTCCGAAAGCGCTAATGTACCTGTAAACTGTTCTCCTGGGAGAAGGCAAGGGGGTGGACGATGAAGAAACAACTCCCGGCATGGTTTAGAAGCAGTACTAGAATGGGAAAGCTTGTTTTGGTAAGCTTTTCTTGTGGCCACCTTCAGACCTTTTGTGGTCTTTGGTATGGTAATCAACTGTGGAAGTACAATTAAGCCCAATTGGTGGCAAGATTCTGAGTCTGCTCAAAACCAAAAGAGAAGTGTACCAGAGATGGAAAAACAGATGAATACCCATTGAGAACCAAGGGCATTGTCAGGGCGTGCAGAGATGCAGTTGGAAAAGCAAAAGCTCAGCTTGAATTGAAGTTGGCCAGAGATGTCAAAAATTACAATACAGGGTTCTTCAGGTACATAAACAACAAGCAGAAACGGAAGGAAAATATTGGCCCACTGTTATACAGGAGAGGTGAATTAGTTGCCAACAATGCTGAAAAGGCAGAGGTTCTCAACGCTTTCTTCACGTCTGTCTTTACCAGCACTGTTGGGCCCCAGGCCTTGGGAACAAAAATCCAGGTTGATGCAAACACAGACCCACTGTCCCTGAAGGAAGAGTTGGTATGTGAGAATGAGAACAATCAGCCACTGGAATAATCTCCGCAGGGACGTGGTGGATTCCCCAACATTGGACACTTTTAAGATTCAGCTGGACAGGGTGTTGGGCCATCTTGTCTAGACCTTGCTTTTGCCGAGAAAGGCTGGACTAGATGATCCTTGAGGTCCCTTCCAACCTGGTATTCTATGAAGATTACTTGTTATCACAGGTTGTGTAGTGTTTAAAGGTTTGACTTGATCTTCACAGAATGCTATTTTTAAAGCAGACTACACACAGCAGAGAAATACAGATTTTTTTTTTTTTCTCTATTCTTGCCTTCCTATCGGAGCTCAGAAGAAAGATAAAAGCATTTATTAGTGGTTTTCTGCTACAGAAAGCCTGTTATGCTTGCTGATTATGACTTGTACAAATTTTCATTCGCAGGTAGTCGCCCAGTTGTACCTTTGTGCAGTATTCTCAAGTTGTTTATTCCATTAAAATTTTATTGTGAATCTTTACTAACTGTTATATGCAATTCTTTCACCTCCTGAAGCTGAGTTGCAAAGAACCTGGCAAGGCCATCTTTGTGGCCAGTAGTTAGCGTTGGAGTCTTTATCCTTGTGTGTGCTTGCTGTTCACTACAGGAATGTGTTATGGAGACTTTCTTACTACCGTTTGAACGGGTGCTCTAGCATTACCTTATCGCAGCAGTTATGCAATTATGTATTATGTATGTATTACTACAGCAGTTATTTTTGCGGAAGTGCATCCCATGTCCTCTCAGCCATCCTCAGTGAGATGCAACATGTGTTACTTAGCTGTTGTTAGCTCAAAGGTTTTTTCTTTTTCTCACTTATCTATTGTTTTTCATCCTCCCTTTACTTCCTTTGGAGATCTACATCTGTATTTACCTTCCATATACCTCCTGCTTTTCCTTTAGTGACAAACTTTTCTGGAATGGAGTAAGGTGAGCCCCCTGGGGTTGTTTTCAACTGCTGTTGATGGCAGGGTGTGAAAGAGAGAGGCATAGAGAGCCCCCTATTAAGCTAAACCAAAACCAAACAAATACACACAGCCCCATCTTGTATTTGTGGCTTGTGAAAATACATGTTATGTATGTTGAAATTGGAGATTCTCTTATAGTACATCACCACATGCAAGTCTTTAAGTCTCTCTTGCTTGGGATGCAGTTTGTCTCTCGCTGTAGGGAATGAAAAAGTTAAGGTGATGGGGTGTAAAAATGCAGACATTTCTCAGTCTAGCAATTGAACTATGTCACGTTCTTGGAAAAGAAGGATGAGTTATTCTGAAAAAAGGGTTGTTTTAAATATTTAAAACAACAGCTATGCTTAGTAATGATCTCAAAGCACATCTAAAATGAACACATTATTGGGCCAAGCCACATGTTTGGCATCACATCAAAACAGTATTGTGCATAATCACAGGAAACACCTCTCCAGCTGATGCTAGCAGGAACACTGTTAGGCAGCTGGTGTTTAATCCCATGTGCGTGGCTAAGATTGTGAGAGAGAGAGAACCTGGAAAGGGTTAATACTCTGTTGAATGCATGGCTTGCAATTCCATTATTTGTTTTTTAGGGTTTTTTTGTTTGTTTTGTTTAGTGACTTATATAATTAAGATCCTGAAATTGTCACTCATATGAATGATGGCACACACAGGCACTGTTATGCCTTCTCATTATGCTGAAGCATTTGTTTGAATTCCAGTACTCGCTGAGATGAATACGACTATCAGGCAGCCACTATTTCTTCCTGAGTACATATTCCTTAATTTTGACATCTCCCTTTCAAAGATCGACTTGATCTTGACTGAAGATCAGCAATATTCGACCCAGACAACTTGGAGAATTCCAGTGTGATGTCTGAGTCTTTTGCAGAAAATTAGATGTCTGAAAGTGTACAATTGTTACTACATCATATAGCACTGCTTATAAAGGTGCAAAATACGAAGATGGAAAATATTAATATTGTAGTATCTTGCTTTGGCCTGCCATTTATGATTAATGTCCCAGACATTATTAAACCACTATTATCCCTGGCTGTCAACTTTGATGCTAGGTGCTGTATTTCTACTGTTTGCATCAAACATGCTTGGATAAGAACTTTAAGTTAATCTAATACAAATGTCCCCATTGTTGTAAAATAGCTTTTTTCATCAAATGCTTTTGTTTATTTCTTTAAAATGGTAGTGAGAAATACACACCAATAGAATGTGGGGTTTTTTAAATATTGAAATTTATTTGTAAATAAAATATGAAGTTTACCTTTGTGTTAATGAAGCTGCTGAGGTTAATTGTAGCAATTCTAAAATGTGTTCATGTCACTAAAATTCAATGCTTTAGGATTTATTTATTTTTAATCTTCTTGCATAGTAGTGTAAAGAAGTAAAATATTCTGTGTATGGATATATTTAAAATGTCTTAATGTGTCCTCATGGTCTTGCTGCTTTTGTGTTTGATTGAGATAATCCTGTGCTAATATTTATTTTAATGTTTTTTAAACACCTTTGAAGTACAAAAAAAGGTACTGCATTCGCCCTTTTTTTTTTTAATTGCCTTATGGCTGTGATGTCATTTGCCTTTTTAGCTTTCTTTTCATATGAAATTATTCCACTTTGACAAGTGAAAGTAAAAATGCCATTTGTTCCAAATACTGTGTGGCAATGCTGTCACTGGAGCAGTTGAGAGTGATTTACCAGTTTTGTTGGGTTCAAACAAAAAAGGTCGGGTTAGATTCCCTCAAATTTTGGACACATTACTTCTATAATGGTGGCTATAATGTTCATAGGCTATTTTCACTAGGAGCTACGCTGGTATGACTTAGATGTCATATATCCATTGAATATCTCAAAAGCTGCAGTGTTGCTTGGCTCTGTCTGCTTCTAGGCTTGAATTTGTACATGTCCTCTCTACCCCCTTCACAGTTAAAGATTTTATATTTCCACATTTTGTAGCTTCATCATTATAACTTTTGTCTCCAAAATATCAGCTGTTGTGACAGCTTTTCTCAAAAAGCATCTTAATGCAAGGTGGGAAAACAAGCAGACCTGACAAGTCAGTGACATTTTGCTGTCTGTGGCTGGAACACCGCATCTGGGTTTGCTTTTGTGCTGTATTGCAAAGCTGATAGCTAAAATATAAATGTGGTCATTAAATGAAGAAAAATGTTGAGGATAATTGCATTGAAGCAGGGAGTTCTGTACAGTATATGACTCTGGGGGGGAAGTAATTTTATTAACTCTGTTTTAAGTTATTTAAATTCTGGATGGCCAATGGTCTTCAGGCATGCTAAGAATGGTGCAGATCATTAGGTCTGTAATGGTATCATTAATTGTTTCAAAAATAATCTAAATCTGTATCTATCTGCTACCATCAGAAACTGTAGCTGTGCATTAAGAGTTCATTAAACAATTCAGCTGTGGGCACGTTTCAAAATGAAACAGCTTTGAGAATAGTTTCAGTAAAAGGCTTGGAATGAGTACAAGTTGAGATGGAGAACAGCTCTGTTTTGCTGCAAAGATACGAGCCTGTTTCACACAGGGAATAAGACCATGCAGAAATGGACTGTAGTCCAGGAGAGAGCCCAGTGCTGTGTAGGTGTGTGTGTATGCTCCCAGTTGTGAGATGAAAACAACCCGAGGCATACTTTTTTTCAATTTTCCTTTAGCCTTTCTATTCCGTTTTTCTCATATGATAGTCCAGTGCTATGTGTATTACGATCTTCTTTTTTTCCTGCTGTAATTTTCTTTGCCTGTTTTGCTGGTTAAAAATGGCTAAGCAGTTGTCAAGAAGAGTGTCCCTGCATCAGGACTGGAGGCTGTTAATGACCTGAAAGGTCCCAGTGTGGGCTGCTTCAGAGAAAATCTTCCTGTAGGTTGTAATCGCTTACTGCCGTTGGGAGCTAAAGTTCAGTTACATAGATTTCACTACAATACTCTTGTGTTAGTGGTGCTAAAGGAATAATTGCTGCTTTGTTTCATTGCTGGTAACTTTTCTTTAGGGAAGAGAGAAGAACATGCTGAGTGACCTCTGCATGTTACCATGTCTTGCCTATGCTCTGTACCTTTCACCTCCCTTCTATTGAATCTTGATTATCAACATTTTGAGAGAATTTTTTTAACTTGTTTAATTGAAGTGCCAGCCAAGTTCTGCTTGCTCAAAAAGGTCTTTCAAGTTTGTGGTGTGAGTTTGTATTTATAGCATTAACAAAGCCATGTTATTTGTTTTGTTCTCATCTAGGTGCTTGAACTGGGATTTAATTTCTCATCCTATGGATCACTGAATGAGTAACAGATGGCCTTGCCTCGTCTTACAGGTGCTTTACGCTCCTTTTCAAATGTCACTAAACATGAGGATTACAGTGAAGAATCAGCTGACTTAACGGTAAAGATTTTTTTTCTTTTCCAAAGCATAATTGTGAAGTATTAGTGTGTATACAGTAAGAATTGTTTGCTTTCTTAATTTGCATTGCTATTTTATAAGAGTAGGCAAGCAAGACTGGGCAGAGTGTGTATTGTTTCCTGTGCATTCCTCCATAGTGTCCTCGCTCAAAGTCAAATTTGATGTAGCTTTGTGATTTATGCTAGGCCCTTACAATCATAATGTGCTATATGGATAGGGTTGCTAGGCTATGCTAGTACAGCCCTGTTATTTCATGTTTTAGGAAGTTATTTAGGTTGGGCTGGATGGTATGTTTTTAGCTCCGAACTTCTGCAAATATTAAGTTCACCTCGGACTCCTGTTGGGGGATGTTTAGAATAAAGTTAGTGATACTGAATTTAGGTACTTTTTTTTTCTCCCCCAAGAAATAATGTATTAAAGCAATAGATGGATTGTGTGAACCTGTAATGTGAAATTAATTTGGAACCTTGGGAGCTGTAAATCTCTTGAATCATAGAATCGTAAGAGAGGGTGTGTGTATGTATCCTACTCCTTCCTATACACAGGAAGGTGTAAAGAACAGGTAATAGGGAAACTGCTTGCAATAGTTACTACATACTGACTGAATGCAATTGGAAAAAAGTGGTTTTGAGCTCAACATGGCCACGGTCATAAAGGATGACAAAAAATGCTTCTATAAATACATTCACAACAGAAAGAGAGCCAAGGAGAATCTCCATCCTTTACTGGATGCGGCGGGGAACATCATCATGAAGGATGAGGAAAAGGCTGAGGTACTTAATGCCTTCTTTGCCTCAGTCTTTAATAGCCACACCAGGTACCCTCAGGGTATTCAGCTCCCTGAGCTGGAAGAAAAGGATGGAGAGCAAAATAAACTCCCCGTGATCCAGGAGGAAGCAGTTAACGACCTGCTATGCCACCTGGACACCCACAAGTCTATGGGGCCTGATGGCATCCACCCAAGGGTGCTGAGGGAGCTGGCGGAGGAGCTTGCCAAGCCACTCTCCATCATTTCTCAGCAGTCCTGGATAACAGGGGAGGTCCTGGACGACTGGAGGCTTGTCAACGTGCCGCCCATCTACAAGAAGGGTCGGAAGGAGGATCCGGAGAACTACAGGCCTGTCAGCCTGGCCTTAGTAACAGGGAAGATTGTGGAGAGGTTCATCCTGAGGGCACTCACGGGGCACGTGCAGGACAACCAAGGGATCAGGCCCAGCCAGCACGGGTTCATGAAAGGCAGGTCCTGCTTGACCAACCTGATCTCCTTCTATGACCAGGTGACCCGCCTAGTGGGTGAGGGAAAGGCTGTGGATGTTGTCTACCTGGACTTTAGTAAAGCCTTCGACACTGTCCCCCACAGTATTCTCCTGGAGAAGCTGGTGAATCGTGGCTTAGACAGTGCACTCTTTGCTGGGTAAAAAACTGGCTGGATGGCCAAGCCCAGAGAGTTGTGGTGAATGGAGTGAAATCCAGTTGGTGGCCGGTCACAAGCGGAGTCCCCCAGGGCTCAGTTTTGGGACCGGTCTTGTTTAATATCTTTATCAATGATCTGGATGAGAGGATTGAGTGCTCCCTCAGTAAGTTTGCAGACGACACCAAGTTGGGTGGGAGTGTTGATCTGCTGGAGGGTCGGAAGGCTCTGCAGAGGGATGTGGACAGGCTGGATGGATGGGCCGAGGCCAACTGTATGAGGTTCAACAAGGCCAAGTGCCGGGTCCTGCACTTTGGCCACAACAACCCCATGCAATGCTACAGGCTTGGGGACGAGTGGCTGGAAAGCTGCCCCGCAGTAAAGGACCTGGGGGTGTTGATTGACAGCCGGCTGAATATGAGCCAGCAGTGTGCCCAGGTGGCCAAGAAGGCCAATGGCATCCTGGCCTGTATCAGAAATAGTGTGGCCAGCAGGAGCAGGGAGGTGATCGTGCCCCTGTACTCGGCACTGGTGAGGCCGCACCTCGAATCCTGTGTTCAGTTTTGGGCCCCTCACTACAAGAAGGACATTGACGTTCTGGAGGTTGTCCAGAGAAGGGCGACAAAGCTGGTGAGGGGTCTGGAACACAAGTCTTATGAGGAGTGGCTGAGGGAACTGGGGTTGTTTAGCCTGGAGAAGAGGAGGCTGAGGGGAGACCTCATCGCTCTCTACAGTTCCCTGAAAGGAGGTTGCAGAGAGGTGGGTGTTGGTCTCTTTTCCCAAGTGACGAGTGACAGGACAAGAGGAAATGGCCTCAAGCTGCGACAGGGGAGATTCAGACTCGATATTAGGAAAAATTTCTTTACTGAGAGAGTGGTAACACGCTGGAACAGGCTGCCCAGGGAGGTGGTAGTCACCCTCCCTGGAGGTGTTCAAGGAACGTGTGGACGTGGCATTGTGGGACGTGGCTTGATGGGCATGGTGGTGTGTGGTGTGTTTTTTTTGTTTGTGGTTTTTGGGGTTTTTTTTGTAATGGTTGGACTTGATGATCTTACAGGTCTTTTCCAACCTTAGTGATTCTGTGATTCTGGTTTTATCTGGTGTTTAATTTTAAAGGAACCTTCATATACTAATTTGAAATAAATAAAAAACCCCAAATATTTTGCATTTTCAGACTAAAAGATCAAAACTACATGAACAGTTGCTGAAGTCTGATCTTACTTGGAAGAAGATAATAAAGTTTGTTGATGACAATTTGGACAAAAAAGAACACCAAACTGTAAATGCTGATTTAAAAACTATATTACAAGCTGCAAAACAAATAGGTATGTTTTCATTCTCTAGTAGTCTAATAATAGACTGTTTTGTTGGATTGTTTTGGTTTTTTTTCAAGCTGCTTTCTCCCTGTGTACTTTGCATACTGCTACAATTTTAGTTCTGCCTTGACACCAGGCCTGCCCTGAAATAACTTTGAAACTCCAGTTAATCTGATATATATGTGCACAATTTGGTTTTCTGTTTTATTTTAAAATATGATTTTATTGTTATGTGGATATTCTTGCTTTTTGATAGTATTGTTCTGTAGGGTGTTGTATGGTTTGTGATCGACCTTTAGTGAGCAAAAGCAACAGCTTCTTTTGGAATGGCAGTACCCTGAGAAAAGAACAATCTTATCTGCTTTAATTCCATGTGATTATATCATGAAAAATTATATTGCTACATAAGCAGATAAAAATGTAGAAAAATGTTTTCTGCTTGAAGTGTTTGGTGTTGGGGAGAGAAATAAATAATATATTTCACTCATCTGGAATTAAGCTTTTAAAACCGAATATAGATTATGGCAAAGAACGTGTGGAAACTTAGTTTTTGATCTACAGACTTAAACTAATTCAGCTTGTGCTGTTAGAATTTAACTTCATCAGCTTATAAACTGAACACATGGCTCAAGCTCTAGCTGTCACATTTAAGACTTCTTCATTTCAATGTAATAGGTATATTTTCTCCTTTTCTGGTTATGTTTCAAGTATCTTGAACAGATCCCTAAAGTAAAAGATAGAAAGAATTAATATGGATAAATATATTTGCCTTTTTTTTTTTTTTTTGGCATTATAGACCAGATTGTGTTTCATCATAATCCGAATGTTAACCTGCCTCACTCGTGTTTCTATTTCTCACCAGTTCTTTCGGAAATAACGAGCAAATTAAGGAAGAAACAAACATCTAAACACAGACTTTCAAAAAAGCCAAACAAGTTATTCGTGTTCAGCATGTAGTAATCAGTCGTGCTGTACAGTTGCACAGATGATGTCTGTTAAAGCTATTAATGGTTGTAATGGCTATTGCTTTAGTGAGTCATAAGAAGAAAAATTTCAAGTATTTCTCAAACCACTGACAAAAATTATTTGAACTCATCTGACAATACATATCTTCTAGACTTTGCTTTGTGGTTCATTCCTTCCATGTTTGTGACCCAGCTGTGTTAGTTTTACAAATTTGGTCCTATTTTTTTAATCATATACAAGTAGTAGAGCTTGTGCTTTTAGTAGACTTTAACCTCTCCAGGCCAGAAGTTAAGGGTGTGGCTGCCTGTCTTTCTGAGACAGAGGCACCGCTAGGAAGGGCCACTTCTCTGCCCCAACTCAAGTACCTCTGTTTCAGTGCAGAGGTTTCAGCTGGCACTTCTGATATGCAAGGTTTGGGGGAAAGTCATGCAAGATGTGGAGAGAGTTTGCATCAACTGTCAATGCCTAAAGTTAATATGGAGAAGGTGCAGTCTGTATTGATAATTGGTCGAAGAAATAAATGTTACCTTTTTTAACTTTTTTTTGTTTGTTTGAGATCGCCCACAGAATTCATACTCTTTCACTAGTTCTTAAAAGATGTTTATTGCTGTGCTGCAATAGTAAAGGCAGGTTTTGAACACAGCTGTGATAGGAAGGGAAAAGTCCTGTTTGGTACACATGGTCTAGAAATGTCTGTATGAACAACACATTTCAGAATATGGAAAGGCTAATGAGGTTTCTCTCAGCACTCCATTTTAATAGTATACTATTGATGAAATTTTTACAAGTTATACTCTTCATTTTTTTGACTTCTCTTCTGTGACTTGATCAGTTCAGATTTTTTTTTTTAGGATAACATTGGGATGTTAGGAAGATGTCAACACAATTGGACCTGGAACAAGCACTGACATGGTGTTATGGGGATGCTTGACCCATCTGTCCCACATGCCCCCTTACTAGCAAGTAAAGGCAGCCAACTCCTCCTCAGCCCCCAGTCCTCCTGACCATGATGGCAGGTTTGAAATACGAGGTATAGTCAGAACAACAGGTTGGTTTATTGTCCTGCTCCAGCTTGTGGTGGTCAAGTGCAGGGCTGCCTGACGAATACTGCTGGACTGTCCAAATGACACCATTTGCATAGTTTATATTCCCCTTTTCTCATTTCTTGGCACTCCTCCTTGCTGCCCTTTTTGCCTCTTAAATAAAAAATCTGCCTGTAATTACGTTTTCCCAGCTGGTTCCCAGTTTTGTTACATACGTACCCATCTTGACATCATCTTCACAGGTTGAAAGGGAAAACTTCTTTGATGATGTAAAAATATAGGACAGTTTCCAATGATAAAAAATAATTTTATTATAAGTTGTTACAGAAATGCATAAAAGCATTCAAGTCTATTGTTGGAATATAATTAATTACTAATATGCTAAATATTTCATTTTTGTAAATCTGAACTTAAAAGTTCATTTCCCTTCAGGTGATTCAGACAGCTGTCCTGTAGTGGCTTTTGTTTCTTAGCCAGTAGAATACATGGTTACTTCCCATATTTGTCCTCATTTTAGATATTTATAGTAGTTTTTTGTAAGTAACGTAACCAAAAACTCAGTATGTGTTTTTGGGGAAAAGCTGCTCACCTGGAAATCATTGCAGTATATACTTTGTACATAAGCATGAGACTCACCTGGGAGAGGAAGACTGAGGTTTAAATAAGGACCTGGTTCAAGTACCAATCAGGTACAGCAAACTATGTGAATCAGAGCTGTAGAGAGATTTGGCAGTGTTATTTTCCTTTAATCTGAATATTTATGTCCATAACAAGCAACTTGGAATAAGTGGAGAAGATCTACATAGTTGTTCTAAATATCTACTGGGGTGTAGTTTAATCATAAGAGGTACTGGAGTAAAGTGCTGGTTAAGTTAGGATTGACAAATATATAATGACCATAAAGTACACAGTATGACCATATGTAGTATAGCAAGTAGGAAAAAATGTCTGATGGTGGAAAAAAGACTATAAGCAAAATAAGTACTTGCCATTCTTAGGTGCCAATGTTATCTATGAAAATAATTTGGCAGATTTGTGTTTTCTGTATTAATGACAGAAATTAGTATTAGCTGTGATCTTTTTGTTTGGTTGGTTTTTATTTCCACTTTTTGCCAAAGATGGCTGCAAAAACTTTTAATTTTTTTTTTTTTTTTTTCTTTTCTCAAACTTTAATAGCAGGCCCAGTGTGGTGGGTAGGTAGAGCAAATTGAAAGACTTGAAAGTAATAGTAGTAAATTTTCATTTGATGGAGTGGAGAGGACAAACCAAATGAAAACAAATGCATGATTATTTAGTTAGAACAAGTTAGAAAGAAACCATCAGCTCTGAGACTTCTGACTAAAGGTGTGTAATGTTATGGAGAGACAAACCAGAACAGATTACAGTGACTGAGGTACAAACTGAACTGACAGTAGTGTTCCAACCATCATCATCAGAAATGTATAGTAGGGAAAGGGAATTGCTTGTATGCCTTTTTAGTTTAATTTCAAGGAAATGATATCTCTGCCTAGGCAACAGATACTGTAATATTTATGTACTTTATGGAGAAAATGTCACTTACTGAAATGATCTGGTTGGCTTAAAAACAAAAAGGAGAGAGTAGCTTCAAGTAGTGCATCTCTTGCCATCTTGGCTGGCTCATTATATTCGAATGGCAGGGCTAGTATTGTCTGAAGAGATGCTTCCACAAATAAGAGACATTGATAATAAAGGAGGATTAGCACATAATAAACCTAAGAGACTTTTCTCAAATCCTTCAGTACAATTGCTTTTTTAGTTTAGTAATGTGTACTTCTGTTCTGACACAAGTTACTTTAAATAATGATGTGTATTTGTATGTTAGGAATATAAGAGTGAGATTCATGCAGCCAAACTTGGGCCTCTAAGTTTTCAGAAGCTGGTTTTTCCTGTGATTCCTATGTAGCTAATGCTGAGAGGGAGGCTGAACCACCTTTTTCCTTTGAGATATATTTACATACCTGTTGTATATGAGTGTATCTTTGTCACATATCTTCCATATGCAGGTATCTAATTATCCTGTAAATATCATCTCTAATCCCCTCCATGAACTTTTCCGCTTTTCGAAGTGCACCATAGGGAAATTCAAGAGAAATACTGACTTTTTAGGCACCTCCATTTATATGTTATATTTCTAGTTACTCAGCCTTGTTCCATCTGCTTATGCTGAATTTCTTTTGCTCTTTCCTGTTACATTGTGGGGGAAAAAATCCCTTATTTTTGCTAGAGTTGAACATAACTTACTTTGGCATCGTTACTTGTGACTTGATTAAAAGTAATTAAAAATCTTCCCACTGATTTCAGTAAGTTTTTCAACAGGCAGAAAAGAGGGATGTAGTAGAGCAAATACATAGGCCCATAACTGGATAGCAGAGGTACACAGAGGCAGGCACAAGGCAGTTTTGATTAGTGAAAAGAGAATAGCTACGTTTACTATGCTACAAGTGCCTTTTTGAGATTTTAAAAAATGAATAATATTGTTCCTTTTAAAATAAATAGTTTGTTTTAATAGTTCTTCTGAATTAGCCATACAAGGGATTAGTCACCAGTGTTATCACTTAAATGGTACTGTTCTCTGCTGGAGCTATGCTGGTTGCTCCTGGTATAACTAAAGAATTGACCAGATAAAGACATCTTGACAATAGCAGCTTGTAAATCTCGACAGGAAGCTTTTAAGAGGTTTTAAAAATTATGCAATCTTGTAAGAAATACTAGTTCTACTAAAAATGTTGGAGTAACCTACCCAACTTTTTAGAACACATTTTTTAAACTTCAAAAGAAATTCTGCGTGTTGTCTTCATATAAAACAAACAAAAAAACCCAGTATGCTGGCTGGTTTTGTTTCTTTTATGCTTGATGACTTTTTAAATCTTTTTTAGTAGTGACATTTTGCTTCCTCATATAGTGGTTTTGCGTATGTTTTCTTTGAGTACCTTTGCGAATATTTGTGTAAGAGGTAAAATCATGTTTTTCTCTAATAATATGTTTCTCATTTGCATAATATGATATTTTGTAGATATAAATCTAAATTCATGCATTTATTTGCTTGCATTTATTTGGGCAATTTTTCTAAATAACACACATTCTGTAGTAATTCTACTGGGAATTACTACAAAAACGTAGTAATTCCCAGCTGACTTCTGTACGTTTAGTCTGTTATGAATATTCAGATTAGGCAGTGAATAAACATTGATTCAAAGTGGAAATTTGTTACCTTAAGGTCATAAATATACTATTGTGAGTTTAAGATCTCAGGCAAGTTTTTCCTCTTACTTGGAAAAATAAGAAAGCATTGGTAATCCTTAATAAGAATTTCTAGTAAGCAGAAGGATAATGAAGACAGATGCTTTATTATCATATACCTTTTACAGTTCAGTACCTTGCAACAATTACTACTTGTTGTTATGGTCTTCATTTCATATCTCTATTGATGAGAGTTGCAGCAAGAAATTGAATACAGTTATGTTATAGGCAATGAAAGAGAATTTGAAGTGTATGAAGTTACATTTGTTTTTGCTTTTGTTAACAGTTGGAGCTGAAAATGGACAAGAAGCAATTGAAAGCGGAGCTGTTTTTCTCTTTAAGACATTTCACAGGAAAGAATGTGTTGGTCATGATGAGACAAAGGCGATCAAGCAGATGTTTGGGCCATTTCCATCATCATCTGCTACTGCAGCTTGTAATGCCACATGTCGGATTGCTTCTCACTTCACTGAAGAACAGCTTACAGCCCTCATACAGATGGCTGAAGAGCAAAATGGTGATAACAGGGTGTTCTTCGGTAAAAACATAGTGTTTTCATTTGACATGCATGATTTGGATCACTCTGAGGAGCTGCCTGTGAATGGTGAGGCTGATGCGCAGAAAATTATAAGCTTAGATTATAACAAATTTCTGAATAACCAGCTGAATCACTTACAGAATTACTGTGATGAGAAATCTGATCTCAAGTCTTTGGAAAAGGTAGATGATTCTTTTTTATGGTGTGAAGTTGGAAAGTATCTGAATGAATCTCAAGGGTGTACTCCTGGAGGGCCAACAACAGAAGACCTCTGCTGTACTTTGTACGAGATGCTTGCTTCTACCAAAAGTGGCGATGAACTTCAAAATGAGGTACAGTAGCATATTAACCATACTGCATGTATTTGAATGTTGCACAGATACGCAATTATTTCATATTGGATTATGCCAACATACTTTATCCAAGTGTCATCTATGCTTTTTTTTTTTGTCTTGGGAAAAATTACATGACAGCATCTTAATTTACCAGGCAGAAGATGGATGCAGCATGGATTTTATGTGAATAGCCTCCTTTCCACCATAACAGATAGGCTATTTATTTTTTTGGCCATTTGCTCAGCTTCTGCATACTTTTCTTTTTAAGCAGTAGCCAATTTAAGTTACCGTATAAAAGTATGAGAACTTGCAAAGCCAAACTGAAGGTAAGTTTCTTGGGCAGGTTCCATCCCCAGTTTCAGAGCTTTCCTGTTGCTGGAAGGAAATTTGGAGGACTGTGCAAGTGGTGCGACTTTAAAACTTTGTCATATCACTTCTATTTCTTCCGATAAGGAAAGGGGGAGGGTTTATCACAAGAAGGGCAGAGAAAGCTTGAGGGAGGAGGAACAGTTGCTGGGAGGCTGGAGTTGAAGGGTAAGCATAGTGGTAGAAAGGGGAAGAGCATGATTAAAGGCTGGTGAAGAGGCGTTCAAGGTGTGTGCAGGCAAGATGATTGGATTAATCTAGGAGAGAAAGAACTGTTTTTGAATGGGGTTGGGGAAGAATTCCTGCAACTTGCTAATTGCTTCTTCCTGTGCACTTTTCTGTTATGTTTACTTATTTTTCCTCCCTTGCCCTGCTTTCCTCCCCTGAAAACATCTAGTACTTAAATTCTCAAACTAACTTTTCAGTAAGACTTTAAATGTTGAAAATTTGCTACAGAAATACAACTGGTGGTAGGAATAGACAATCCTGTGAAAGGTAGTATAATGAAAATTTGCTGGAATTCTGCTGTTGCAGTTGCAAATTTTATTCTTCTTAACAAAAACATTAAGTGATAGAGAAGAGGACCTGAATATTTCATTTTAGGTTTAGATAACTATGTACTGATATCTATTGCATAATGATATAGTTGCTGAAGTCATGTTCTTGTTTTGTTTGGTAGTCAGTAGACCACATTTTGGCTGTTCTTTGAGCTATTTTCTGTATATGAATATTTTCTTATAAAATTCTTCTAACTTGAGAACCTAAATGTGAATATAAAGGGAAGCTGATCTGATTTCTACTGCATTAAAATATATTTGAAAAATAACACTTTTATGCACGTCTGCAAACAGTTTCATAGTTTGGGTGGTTGTATTGACGGAAGACACAGGAAAATAGAAGACTAAACCGGTCTTGGAGAAGGAGATTGGATAAAGAAACTTGCATGTCAAATGAAACATAAAAAAAGAGTACCTTCATTTGCCATAGGTACATGAAGTTTATTAATTGTACAGAGATAAAGATTTTTTCCTAGATCAGTGAAAGACTTTTCAGATACAGTCACAGGGTATGCAGAAATAATTCCATACTTCTGCATAATGCCTACTTAATACCTAAGTTTAATTTGTAAAATGATAAAGGAAATGCTTGCAACCTTACTTGAAGCAAGAAGAAATAACTTTATTTTTGTTTTGCAACTTTATGATTATAATGGATTGTTAAATCAATTGGCAGAAAGTGCAAGCTATCAGGTTTTTTGTAGATTGCCAATAAAGACTTCCTTTCCTTTGGTTTTTGGAACAAAGACTTTCTGGCAAAATTTCTGTTTTGATGGCTTTACGGGAGTTTTAATTTCATAATTTGAAAAAATTGTTTGCCAATGTACACATACCTTTTTGAAGATTATTTAGCAAGAGTAAATCCTTTTCTTTGCACTACTAGAGAGAAAAAGGATTCTTTCCCTTGAGTGTCAGAAACCTTATCGTATTTTGGATTTTTAAGAAGCCTTAGTAATAAAAAAATAAATTTTCTCCCCATTCTGTTTATTTCTGCTCCCATGTTGCCTTTCCTTGCAACAGTCTCACTAACTCATTGTTCATCCCACAGTGTGGGGGCCGAGAAGGGGGTAAGACTAATTTGAACCTGATTAGCTGGCATTTGTATTGTGATCTTTGTAAGAGTAGTCATAACTTGAAATTTTTTTCTGGGTTTTGGATTTTGCCATCACTGAGGGATTTTTTTTTTTTATTATTCTTTTTTTTACAGCAATTTTGCTGGTGGCATCGTTAAGAGCAGGTGGTGCTTTTAAACCTGAAGATAACTCATTTCTAGAACTAGGTCATAGATTTGCCGTATGAGATGGTGTAACAAGTATGTGTTTGATCATGCATACTGAAAATCTTACATTAATTGGGCTGATGCATACGTGCTAAAGTCTCTATGCTCCATGAAATTCTTTTTTTCTTTATAAGCCAAGAAAAAAAGAACCATTGATATGAAAGGATGATAATTCTTTGTAAATAAAAATCCAGATCTGTAAAATACATTTTCATATTTTAAAACAGTGGTCATGTCTATTCTTCTGTTTAGGAAGATACCACCTCCTGTTTATTATTAAACAAGAAAAAAACATGCTGGTGGTGAGGGTATTGGCGAGTGGACTTCTCTAGGACAATTTAATTTGATCCTTAAGCAAAGTTTATTAAGATTCCAAATCACATTAAGAATATGAGCATTTTTATATCATTTCAGGAGTGACATCCTGTCTTTTTTTGTAGTGTCTATATAGGTACACACACGTATGCTATTTAGGTTTTTATCTACTTAATAAACTCTATAAGGGATTGAAATGAGCTTCATTCTCCAGCACTGTATCACTGACATTTAAAGTGGTTGGCGAGGTACAAGAAATACTTTGTTCTTTGTTTTCACTATTTAAGAACATTCCACACTTCCTTTGGGACAGTTTGTTTGTCTGGCACATCACTGGTGACTCTTAATTAGAGGAAAATTGATTCTTATGCTTGGAGTGATACTGGAGTTATAACTTATTTTCTAAGTGTTTAGGACATGTGCTTTTCATTGGGGACATAAGGTCTAGTAAAGCTAAATGACAGCTACTGGAGCATGCCTTTCACTGTATGTCAGATTTTGTTGATGAGTATGAAATGGTAATGATGCAGTAACAAGAACATTATTTAAAAACAGGAGGAAAAAGCTGATGACAAACAATAGAGTTTAGCCCAATAACCATTGTGCTTTTTTAAAATTAAAACTTAGTATGCAGTGCATTTCTCAATTCTAGTACTCAGTTTTTAGTATATGATGCTTTCAGAATGAAGACTTGAGGCACCTGAGAGCATTTTAGCAACTTTGCCAACTTACCCCTCCCAGGATAACTAGGAAAAAGTTGGAGGAGTTTATTCCCTCTTTGGTTACACCATGCTGTTCTCAGAGGGTGTTTCTCTTTCTTCTGTGAACTCTTGTCACAATTTATTTGCAAAATTTTTATGAATTTTATTTTGGAGATACAAAGGTACATTATCCCTTTATCATAACAAAACAGGAAGAAATTTCCTGTAGAGATAAAATAACTAGAGGGAAAAAAGGAAATGCAATCATAATTGTGTTAAGATCTAGTTTATACTGTGTAGGTTATGAAAAATTGTGCAATTTATTCATCTCAGGACAAGAAAAGAAGTTTGCCCAAATAAAATTAAGAAACATTAATGTCATTCAGCGTATTAGATTAGATGGTGTTTCCCAGACAAAATAATGTTAAATGCTTCATAAATTACTAGAAGAGCACTAGGCTATGATGTGAAACAGCAGAACTGTTTCAAGAAAATTACATTGTAAGTAGTAGTTTGCATATTATGTGAGTAGTACATATGTTTACTTATCTCCATATATGATACATTTATTTGCCTATAAAATAAGACACAAGAAGTTTACTGCTTAGGCTTCTTTCATCTGCTTTGTAGTTCTCACTATCTCCAGTTCTCTGCATTAAAAGGTAATGTATACACGTACTTGAACTATAGCATCCAGGACTTCCATGAGTTAAATACAATCCAGCAAATTGTCATAGTGGGAAACAAACATTCCTTTTTTTATTTAATTTCTGAGAATAATCCATTATTCATCATTCTTACTAAAAAAGTGCAATATGGCTTTTTCCTTGTTGTCATAAACACCTGAGAACATGAAGGTGATGAAAACTACAGTAAGAGACCAATGGGGAGTAACGTCGAGTTTGAAGGTGCTGAACCCTTCCTTCAAGGGTCAAAAACATTCCTTTCAAATCAAAGTAGACCTGAAATCAGAAAAGTACAAGTTGTGGAATATAGGTTTTATATGATGGTAAAAAAAGAGGTCAAGAGTTGGGCAGCACCTCTTCCCATATGTATTCCTTAGTAGATCCATCCAGTAATATACTCATTATTAGAGCCAGAAGGTTACAGCTTTGTTATTAAGATTCAGTTCTTCTCATGCTTATTTCAGGATGGAAGTTATTTTTGTTGTTTCATTACGTAGGATTTTTTTTTTTCAGTGTGGTATTTGTGTGTCTCTGAATGCTTGATGTAGCAACAGGCTTTTAGTCAGTTTGCCCCAGGCTTTGCTATGTGGAGCTCTGTTGTCTCTCAGGCTTCTGCCTGTAACTTTTCTTCAGATGCCTTTGTCACTGGTGGCAATATAGTGATTTAATGATTTTTTTTTTTTTTTTCCCCCGCTTGAGTTCATCTACATTGTTTCTGTTGCCCTATCCTAATCCCACCACAAATGTCTGCCAATATGCTTTGTTGGTCAAAACTGTAAATGCTCTTGGGATCAAGAACAAGGGGAGCTTAACTAATTTGTCAGTTCAACTAACTGACAGGAAGCTCCTCTGTGTCTGCCACCAGCCTTTCTGCAAAAGTAGTACAGAAGAGTAAAGGAAAGCAAAGTCTGTTTAAACTTTTACAGAATCTGGAAGGGATCTTTTCTGTCAGTGATACGATATCTTAAACTAAAGAACACTTATTAATGAAAGAATGTGGGAAAGTTTGTCCCAACTTCTCCCCTCAAGACTGCTCCGGAGTTGTCTTGCCTGGGTGGTTAAAATAAACGCTTGTTATCTGTTTTCTAGCTTTATTCAGGGCTGGTTTTATGGTCACGTTTCATGTGCTATGGTTGTCCTATTTTTTTTAAACCAATTTAAAAATATAAGCATCAAAGAACTGTGCTTGTAACTTCTCCCCACCCCCACCCCCCCACCCCCCCGATGATGCTATGCCTTTTCAACACTGCCTTTCCTTTAATTTACCCTTCAGGCAGTTCCTTGCCAACTTCTAATTCTTCTATTAATGCTCATCTTCACAAATTTAACCAAGTCCTCATGTGGAAAATTGCAATGTTTTAAATGAAGTCCAGATGCGAGACAACTGCTATTTATTCTTTTTCTAGATTTATGAAGTGTTAGACCAAGTGATGTATCATTAGTAAGCCCATGCTATGTTTATGCCATTTTCCAGTTACCTGCATTTTTTTTTTTTGCAGAATACATCCTTTTAACTCTTCTCCAATCATATTTTTATTTTTCTTATTCACAGTGTTATTGCATTTGTAGATGTGTGCTCCCCGACCTACAATTTCATGTATCGGTTTTTGGACATTTATGAGAGATTATCTTGCACTCAAGCTGCGAGAAGTGAGCTCTCTGAATTTTGTTCCCAGCTTTGATGCAATCATTTTCATATCCATATTCTTTTCTTTTTAACCATCTTATCCGTATTTCCAAAGTCAAATATTTTTCTTTAACTAGAGACAAATTTGAATTTTAATTTTAAAATTTAAATGAATTAAAGTAACAGATCAGTAATTAAGACTAAATAATTAAGAGGCAAAATTTCCCTTTCAAAAGGGAAATTTATGCTACAGTAAGGGACCTAGACAGTGAAGTGAGCTGGTCAGTGGAACTCAGAATGGAAAACAGGCCTGGATACATTCAAAGCAAAAGACACTAAAATTATTCCCTGATGTAGGGATATGAGCCAATAAATAAAAGAAACACATAGCAGAAGATGAGGTTTTTTTGTTTATTTTTTTTCCTTTGTAGTCATCTTTTAAGAAGTCTTTCCAATCTACCCAGTCAAATCTAGTATAGCATCACCACCTTCTGGAAACATACACTCTTCCTTATAAGTAGGAAATTCGCATATAAAACTCCTGTTAAATGATGGTTGCAGTTAAATAAGGAAAAGAAAAGGTATTCACAGATTATAAAGTCTTTTCCTGATTTAGACAAACTTCAGTGTGTTTTCTTGAATTTGAAAAGTAAGTTATATTTCTAAAACTGTATCCTTCAGCCTGCAGCAATGACTCTCTTTTTTTTTTTAGAATTTCTTCATGTCTAAACCAAAACATAATAGACAGATTTGGCAATAGAAGTAACAGCCTCACACTCCTGCTTGCAAATCACAGGGCACGTCATTCACAGTAAACCAGGACTGGTCAGTGTTGTTTCCATTCTGATCAGAATTAACTATACAGCTCAGCAGTCAACAGATAGTATGTTTTTTCCCTAGGCCTTTAGTTACAGTTGATTTTTTGATTTTTTCTTTTTTTTTTTTTCTCCCAGAAAGCTTTTTATCATGTATCTCATGGATACTATAGAAAGATACTTTTTTTTTTTTTAAGAACATAGAAAGCCTCTGTGAGTGTGGTTTTTTTTTAATATTGGCTGCTGAATTAATTTCTGATATGCATATTAATATTGGGTGCTTTGTTACTCTAGAAACTGATGGATTGATAAAGGAGGTAAGACCCCTTCAATTTTCCTGGATAATGTTTGCTGTTGTGTTTGGGCTTTTTGAGGGGGAGAACTCCATTCACTGTTTCACAGTGCTACAAGGAAAGAATATTTTGTGAGGCTGGGTAAATATCACCTTCATCTATCATGTTTATCTTTCAAAAAGCCCCACAGTTCTTGGATTACCATCACTTATCTTTAGCTGATGCTGTCCCCTCTTACTTGAATGAAACTTTCTCCCGCCCCCCCCCCCCCCCCCCCCCCCCCAATTTGAAAAAGTTATAATTAAAAAATGGTGATATTGCATTTCACATAATAGTCTGATCATGACAAAAGGTGTGTCTAGACTGACTTTGATCAGTACTCCCCTCTTATTCTGGAGAATACATGTCATCAGCTAAATTTCTTTATCTCTACTGTTAATATGCTTTTATTGCTGAGTATATTTGTTTCATTTTGCTTATAAAAAGGAGAGGAAGATGAGCAGCACAGAGCAAAAGCTATGAAAACTATCTGTAGTTATTATTCAAATGTTAGGCTTTCTTAATTAACGTTACAGTCTTATGCATTTTACTGCCCTGCTTTTAGCAGTAAGATGAACAAATAAAATCTGAAAGGTGTAGGGTGATGTCCAGTATGGGCATACTGGACTGAGTCCAGTGAAGGGCCACAGGAATGATGGAGTGGAGCGTCTGACGTACAATGAGAGGCTGAGAGCTGGGCTAGTTCAGCCTGGAGAAGGGAAGGATCAGGGGGATCTGATCTGATCAGATCTGATGGTGAGGGAGTGAAGAAGATGGAGCCAGACTCCTTGGTGATATCCAATGGCAGGACTAGAGGCAATGGGCATAAACTGAAATACAGAATGTTCCATGCAAACATAAAAAAAATTTGTCACTGTGAGGGTGGTCAGACATAAGAGCAGTTTGCTCAAGAAGTTGTGAAGTCTCCAACCCTGGAGATTAGATCATCTCCAGAGGTTCCTTCCCTCCTCAACCATTCTATGATTCTGTCATTTCAATTGAATAAATAGAAGTAATTGGAGAAAATTCTTCTGTTATATTTAATCCTAATTCGCTATTAACTTAAGTCTTCGTTTTTCCTGATGGATTTCTTGCATTAAAATCAAGTGTAAACTACCCCTTATCCTAATACATTCTTTTTTTAAGTTAAAAGACTTGTTTTGTAACAAGTTCCTTGTTAGGAGAATCTCATGATAAATAAGTGGAGTGGGTCTTCTAAGTACTTATATTTTAACCTTCTGTGTAACTTAATGAATTATGGTATACAGGAAATAAATAGTCCTTGTGTTGCGAGTAATCTCAATTAGGTTTTAAAGTGACCTTGATTTCAGATGCGTTAAATTGATCTCCTAAATTAAGTATCTATAAATAATGGACATTTGTTATTCAGAGAAATCATTCATTTAGTTTCCTGCATTAGACAGGAGTCTGTAATGGTCATTATTCTCTTAAGAGAAAATACATACAGTCTTAATTTACATGACGAAATTTCTAATACCCCTTAAAAGCCTAACATTATTTATGTGAGCATTTAAATTTTTTTCAAGTGAAAGCTAAGACATGTGCAGATGACACCAAGTTGGGTGGGAGTGTTGATCTGCTTGAGGGTCGGAAGGCTCTGCAGAGGGATCTGGACAGGCTGGATGGATGGGCTGAGGCCAATTGTATGAGGTTCAACAAGGGCAACTGCCGGGTCCTGCACTTTGGCCACAACAACCCCATGCAACGCTACAGGCTTGGGGAAGAGTGGCTGGAAAGCTCCCCTGCAGAAAAGGACCTGGGGGTGTTCGTCTATAGCCGGCTGAAGATGAGCCAGCAGTGTGCCCAGGTGGCCAAGAAGGCCAACGGCATCCTGGCCTGTATCAGAAATAGTGTGGCCAGCAGGAGTAGGGAGGTGATCGTGCCCCTGTACTCGGCTCTGGTGAGGCCGCACCTCGAATACTGTGTTCAGTTTTGGGCCCCTCACTACAAGAAGGACATTGAGGTGCTGGAGCGTGTCCAGAGAAGGGCGACGAAGCTGGTGAGGGGTCTGGAGCACAAGTCTTATGAGGAGCGTCTGAGGGAACTGGGGTTGTTCAGTCTGGAGAAGAGGAGGCTGAGGGGAGACCTTATCGCTCTTTACAACCGCCTGAAAGGGGGTTGTGGTGACGTGGGTGTTGGTCTCTTCTCCCAAGTGACTAGTGACAGGACGAGAGAGAATGGCCTCAAGTTGCGCCAGGGGAGGTTCAGGCTGGATATTAGGAAAAATTTCTTTACTGAGGGAGTGGTGGAACACTGGAACAGGCTGCCCAGGGAGGTGGTGGAGTCACCCTCCCTGAAGATATTCAAGGAACGTGTGGACATGGCATTGTGGGACGTGGTTTAATGAGCATGGTGGTGTTGGGTTGGTGGTTGGACTTGATGGTCTTACAGGTTTTTTCCAACCTTAGTGATTCTGTGATTGTGAAATGAGACTGAAATACAGTTCAAGAGGAAGGAGTGTATTTTAGACTTTATAATGCAAACCAGCTATGAAAGGATTTTTTAATTCCTATAGGTTGCACACAGTTGCTCACTACTTCAGGTGAGTGAATGGAAGAGCATATACAGCATTGCACAAAATCACATTACTTCAAAATAAGACTAAGCAAGTATGTGTAGATTTTGTTTCCTACTAGTGACTTAGCGTGCTGTTTGTCACACACTGTTCTCTGTACTTACTTCTTGCTCATTGCTTTCAAGAGTAGTCAGAACTTTAGTGTTACTTTTTACAAATAAAAACATTTAACTCTCATTTCTAAACCTGAATTCAGTTTAATAATTCTCAGGTCTGTATTGAGAGTGATTCCCTGAGCAGTCTGAATATGTAATTTATATTAAGAGCTCTGAACTCTTCACAGTTCACATTATAATACTGACTGTGAAAAGTGCTTTGACATTTCAGTTTTTGCAGACTTGCGTGGTGCTCAGGTGCTAGTTTTGAGATCATTCTTCTGACATACCGTGCAGGCTCCAAGAGAGATGCTCTAGAGAAACCGTCTGCATTATCTATGCATGGTGCAATTGGATCTCGCTCAATATTTGACTAATAGTTTTGCTTGGCTCAGAGGGCAAGTGGAGCTTGTTTGCATATGCTGCATAGCCATTCCCCGAGTTACAAGCTGACCTTCTCCATCAGAAAAGTGCAGTGTGCAGGTGTGAAAGTAGATGTGTACTTTTCTTTCCTTAAGCAAAATACGATGTGAAGCATCAGCTTTTTCCTGCTTTGTAGAATGCCGGATATTGGACTTTGCAAATGCTTTGCTCCTCCAAATACCAAATGTGAATGTTCTGCTATCGGAAACTCAGTTTTACTTGTCACTAGCTCAGCACATCAGTCTAATTGCATGTGCTTCAGTGCTCCCAGAAGGTTCTCTGTTCCCTATCAAAGCCAAAGCTTGGCTTTTCTGTGTAAGCTGATGCTCTTCTCTTCAGGCTTAGGACTCCCAGCTGCAGCTTTTCTAACTGGTCTGAAGCAGAACCAAAGGAGCTCTGACAGCCCCAATGCAAGGCTGCTGTTTTCCCCGCGTGTTTTTCATCAAGCCATTATTAGGTGGAGAAATGCGATTTGGCAGAATTTGAGGCCAACAGAAGTCATTTCAGTATACAGTCTTTAGAAAATGTAGTGGGAAACACTTTCTGAAATACAATAAATAGCATAATGTACTGAGGCATAAGTAAACAGTACAGCTTGTTAGTAAATGAGAAAATTAAATTGGCCAGAAACTGAAGTCAGTGGTGAAATGGCTGATGTGATTGTGCAAAGTGAAAGAAATGGGAAAATTGAATATATTTTTAAATGATAATTAAACGTGTAAGTGCGAAGACAAAATCTCTAGGATAAAATACTAGCATCACTAAAATCAGTTGGAGATTTGTCTTTGATTTCAAAAGGGTTTTGTTTTTACCACTTGTCTTAGTCTGTGCTTATGCTTTCAACTTATTTTAAGAGGTAACTTCTGAAGTGTGTTTATGTATAGATGATATTTACATGCAGCCAGCAAAATAGCACCATTACAAAATAGGATTGCACTAACATGTATTTCTACATGGCTTGGGAAGTTTTTGCTTCAATGTTATGTTGCCATTGCATTTTTATGAGACTTTCTCACAGATGAACTGGATATCTGGTTACACACTCACTAGTTAACTACTCTTTATTGATTTTAACTAGTTTAATCCAATGAGTTTTACACTGTTAATAAAGTAGTCTTGAACAACTGGCATAAGTAGATGTAGTAATAGCTAAGTAAAACATTTAGCAAAAACTGAATGCTCATGTGAGCAGAGGGTAGTCATACTGCAACTTTTTTGTTCAAAATGGAAAACAGTTAGATTACATTATGGGGGTTTTGTCATAAAAACTTTGACTAAACAGCTTGGTTTACAGCACAAACTATTTCTTTATGAGCTATCGTATTTATTACTTTAGTTATGTGAAACAGCTTTCAAAAATGCATTAATACAGGGAAAATCTTGGCTATTTGATGCCAAAACTGAGTGTCTCTGACATGCTGCAGAAGTTCTTCAGGCCTCTAAACTTAGCATGTTAATGCTGTGCTGGAGCTAGGCGTGGACTCTGCAGAAAAGCAAGAAAAGCATTTTGTGCTTCAGCTTCCTGTACTACTATATATTATATATAGTATAAATATAGTATATCATATCGATAGTTACATATTACTATCTTGTATTACTCGGCAATGTTTATTGAAGCCCTAAGTTTGTGGAGATTAGGTTTGTGGAAGCTAAGTGTAAGAATAGCAAAAAATCGTGGTACTTTATTTTGTTATGTAGATGTCGTTAAGTTCATTAAGGAACAAAACAAAACTGTGGAAGTTAGTTGAGTGAAGGGATTTACAAGTGGAATTTTGGAATAAGGAGTCTACTGACTCTCCTTACTCAAAGTAATCAAATTAAATGTTAAATATCCTGACATGCTAGTTAAATTGGCACTCTAATAAAAATGCAGATGCTGAAAACATAAAAATATGCATCCACATATGTAGATATTTAAATAAAAAACAGAAAAGCCACAACCAGCAAATGTGTTTTTGACTGAAGATACTTCAAAAACATCAACATCTGTATGTTTATATGCCATCGTAAAGACCTTAAAGACCTTCATTTTAAGCACTGCTAGATATTTTCAGTGTTACAACTACATTTCATAGTTGATCTTAAGTGGAGAATGTGTTAATATAGACTGCCTACTGTTAGGGAAAGCAGTTTCAGAAGATGACTTCATCATTGCTGTATATAGGAGGTGCTAAAAAATAATTGGAAAAGGGTTCACGGGAGGTCCATTGTATGGAAGGTAGCATGTGAAATAAAGCATGGAAAAATGAGGAAATGAAATATGAAAAAATAATTGCCACTCTGGCTTGATGCAAAGAAGTAGCAGTAGTACAAACATATTTAGTGTGGGAGTAATGCAACAACGGACTGTGGCTTGCAGGAAAAGGCACTCAGAGAGAGGAAGGGGATAGCAATAGACTGGCAGCATAAAACAAATGTTTTGTAAATATTGGTTGTTCTTCTTAGTGAGGAGAAATCTCACCAAGAGTTTCAGTTAACTTTCAGATTCTAGGCAAGTTTGTTTCCAGTGCTAGCATAGCTTTTGGAGTAACTGAGCAATTTTCACTGTTAAAAGAAATGTGCATGAGCATTAACTCTCAGAACTGTTACACACAGAGCAATTTTCTTCTCCTTGTGGGATGTTTTTCAGCATGCAAGTTACCTAATTGCTCCATTTGGACATGGAAGTTCAGTTGCCTGTACGGGCTTTAAGCAGACACCAAGAATCAGGAGAAGATTATTATCATTTCAATAAATATGCAATATCCATTTTTATATAGGGCATAGCTAGACTACTAGTGCTCTTTAGTAATGGGAATTGTCACAGGTTGTATCAGTACACCGTATTCCTGTTACATACTTTCTACTATTGGTGCTGGTTTTTCGTTATTACTGAACCAGCATTCATTTGGTATCTTTTTTGCAATACTGAACGAAGTCTGAACTGATAGTTAAATTGTTATCTAAAAACTGTGTAAGGCACTTCAAAAGTTATAAATGCCTTATTTTTGGTGACAGAAGGAAACAGAAATATTTATGTGACTTCCAGCGATGTTCATCTTTTCCTCCTGGAGAACTCTTCAACCAGCCCTACTAGTGATTGTTACTAATCTAGTAGTGATCGTAAGGTTAGCTATAAGTTTAGGAAACCTCTCTAGGATCCTTGTCTGAATGTTTACAAATGGTTATGAATCCCAAGCTTCTGTATCATAGTTAAGAGGTTTGTTAGAAAACATGGAAGAGCAATATCTAGTAGTTTTTCCAAGTATCTAGGACATAATAAAGAACAGGAAGTGCTCATAGCCGAAGTAATTTTTTAGTAGTTCATATTCCTCCTACTTTCTATTCTGTCATTACTTGCTTATGTGCCCCCTGAAGCCACTCCAAAATTTCATCTCCAAACCTCTCTGAATTCAGTATGGATCCTCTTTTGTCTTTGGACAATTTAGAAGACTTTTGCCAGGGAACAGACTGAATTTCTGTTGCCATTGTATTACTTCCATGTAACTGTTTACTAAAAGTTAATTTAAGTTTGTCTCTTAATAACCATCACACACAAGTTTAATATAGGAAGTTGTTTGCATAGTAGAAAATAAACAAAATTCAAGCTGTCCTTACAAATTATTTCTTGGTTAAAATCAATAAAGAAGTGGGGTAGCTCTTGTTGCGAGGCTCCTTTGAGAGAACAGTTCAAAAAGCTACTGTTTAACATCCATTTTGACTTAAACACAGCTAATTTAAATGTTCATTCCTATGTATTTGCAACACCACAGGAAAACTTTGGATATGGCATTATGTTGATGTAACTTAATCTGCATTTTTCTTAATGTATTGTGAAATTATAATGTTAGCTTTTAGTTTTGTGTGTGTGCATACCCTTGCTTCACAGATATTTTCATGTCAAAGCAACTTGTCTCATAAAACATGTTTGGTTTTAAGTGTCAAAGTGGCTCTTCCTTTTGTTCAGTAAAAGGACTTTCTAGCCCTAACAAATTAACATATCACAAAGCTTATTCCCCATTACCTAGTTCATAAAAGCAGTAGCCATTGTGGGAAAGTACAGGCATATGTGGATCACCCCTGTGGTGTTTGCTTTTTATCTTAACATCAAAGCTTCTAACTTGGCATGAGACTGGCTTTTCAAGCTCATATTCTTCTCTTTGTAATTTTATTAAAATTACTAAGATTTTATATTCGGACAATACAAAGCTTGGGTCTCAATATTCTTGACCATGGAGTTTATCTGATCCCCTTCCATATAGAGAAAATAATCTAGTTATTTTTGAGACAGTTTTCTCCTTTTTTAGTTGTGGCCTTCTTTTTTTAAATCAGAAGTATACAGCTCTGTTGATGTCCAAGGACTGCTGAAACCCCAAGGATGATAGGAAACTTTGTATTTTTGTGAAAACAGAGCCGTGCTCTCTCCCTTCACAAGTAACCAAATTGAATGGCATTTGAGTGGTGGGTTTTGAGGACGGAATTTTAAGAAATTATGAAAGAACCACAGTGAGATCCAAGAGATGCTAGACTTCATCTTGGTGCTAAGAGTCGGTTGCTCTCCTTCCTGTCAGTAACTTTTCCTCTTTCCTGTCAACTCCTTTACTTCAATTTTGTACTGAGAGAAGGCTTATTGTATCTTTGAGGTGGTATGCTGCTGGATCTATTCATGATAACTTTTGAATCAGCTTCAATATATTGTTAAACTTAATGAGATCATTTTCGAGAGCGAGCCAGTCTGTACCTGATAGAACTTTTCCCTTTATATTTTCTTTGATGCGGAGAAGTTTTCAAATCCACGTGGAGACATAAGGAACTACAAGATCTGCAAGAAGTGCAATCAGGTGGCACCTGAAAGATTAAGGCTCACTCATTAACTAGACATAAAATCAATTTCCTCCAAATCATTTTATGGAAAGCGGGAAGGGAGAAAACCCCACCAAAAAACCCCAAGCCCACAGCTGCTCGAGGCCAGGTTTCCCGCGGCTCTTGGTGTTGCGTGGTTTCCAATACCCCATGTCTGCTGCAGTGTGAGTGCTGCAGCTTTGCGGGCCGAAGAAGAGTTTGTGCTGGTGCTTTACTGGTGGGCTCACTGGTGCGTGCTAATGCTGCTCTGTTCGCGCTGCAGCCGCGCAGAGGGTAGGAGCAGGAGGCACAAAGAGCAATCATTCAGATCGGTCTCTTCTGCTGGCCCCTTCAGATCTCCAAACAGTTCTGTGTTTCTGTCAAATTTGGAAGTTACTGAAGAAGCTTAAAACTTGTTAGTTCACGCACTGGTAAACGCACAGAATGATTTGGTAGGCCTTGTTTCCTTGGAAAGCTAGGCTAAAAATTCATCTTTCCTTAGCTGAAACCCTTTTTCTTCTTTTCTACACACACCTAAAATAATCTGGAAGGCTGTGTTTCAGGGAAAAACTTGTCTTGTTTCCTTCTCACCCACTTGGGTGTGTGGCAACCCAGAGTGTTGGAGCATACAGCCTGGGGCTGGTCGACATGAGCAAAGGCGTGAGGCCTTTTGGCCTCTTTCCCTGGGGAGGCCTGCTGGGCCTGTCAGCTTTTCACACAGGATCTTTAAATTCTGACTTCACTATCCTAATTGGCATAAAACGAGCTTTCAGTATTAGAGCCCCTTGATACTCTTCATCATCCACCTCTGTTAAGCAACGTGAACTAACTGCTTGGCTTTCTGGCATTTTCTTGTACATTGTCACTATGCTTCAGGATAGCAGAAGTGTTGGAGTAGAGGCGAACAGCTCCGTGCTTGGCCAAGTCCCTCTTCTGAAACGGTCAGTTTTGGGAATTGCTGTCCTTTAAGAATAGCTGCAGGTTTTTGTCTTTTGCAGAAAAGAATCCTCTGCCAACCACCATCATATTTTAAGTATCTGAAATCATCAACCCTAAAAAAATTGGATATTTGATTCTGATACAGAAATGTCTCCTATAAATCTATGTTTCCTGCTGGATAAAGTTATAATTTTTTATCCCTGTATCTACTTTGCTGTTTGCTCTCACTGCAGAATGAAATAGGCATCTGCTGTCTCCTATTCAAGTTATGCTGTCTTAGATTTTATTTTTTTTTTTCTTCGGGAGAATTTGGATTTGTATTGCTGCAATAGTGATGCAGGCATCTGTCTAGTACCTTTACAAATACTCATTCAGTAATTCCAAATTTGCCTGCTCCCTGTGCTTAGATAAGTGGCAAGTGCAGCAATTAGCTAATTTTAGGATTATTTTTTTCTTCAAAATTCATAAACAGCTGATCCTAGAATACCTCTGAAGATAAATACTAGTTTAAGGAATGTAACAGCAAGTTTGTCTATGCTTAAATTGGTCTTTGGGACTTCCTTTTTAAAAGGCAAGTCAGTATTCTGCTCTTTGTAGCTGGGTTTTCATTATTTCCAATTACAAAAGTCTTTAGGCTAAATAAGCTGGTGGAAGTTGTCTTGTAGCTGTATGTTTGAAATTTTCAAAATTAGTGCATCTGTGTAAGTTTCTAATTACTCAGTGTTGATGATGGTGGTGATCTCTCCAATCTGCTTATTTTCACTTAAAAATACTAAGAAAATTTATCAAGGTGCTTTCTGATTTTGTGTTTGTCTCTTTGTGAAGTACAGTAGGCAGTTTTAGTATGGATTTGCACAAGGAGCTGGAGAAAGCTTTCCAGCAAATATTTTGGAATTATGCTGGGACAGATTATGCTATTTTTTTTGTGTAAGTATACTAAAGAGATATCTCTAATCAAAACTGATAGGAAATTAAATAGGTAAGAAGACTGGTTTAGGCCTATTAAGCAATATTTGCTTATACTTTCAATCTGATAGTCTATTTTTTGAGTCCTGTTATAAGAAAAAAACCTATTTTTTTTTCCTGTAACTGATCAGTTTCAGTGTTTTAACTTTTAGATTTCAGTTTGATTTAGAAGAAATCTTGCCTGATACCTGTAGGCTGAGTCTTCTAAGAAATTAGTTTTCATGTTTTAGTACTCATTTTGGAATTTTTCTTGCTGTGATTCGTTTATTTCTACTAGTGTATAGTTGAATTAAATTTCATAGTGATCTGTGGATACAGAAATAGAGGGTATGTCAATGTGCTGAGGAGAGACAGTATTAAAAACAGTAATTGGCTATGTCTTTATTTGCGCATTGAACTTTTACTCCTGGACTAAAAATGTGTCCCGGGCTGAAGACCAGATTTCCAGTGTTAATTGTTGCACTGCTAATTTAGTAATGAGGAAAGCAACCACAAGTTGAATGTTGAGTAAGAATTTTTCATGAATGCGTTATCTTTATGCAAATATCTTTCCCAAAGACAATGTTATATGAAACCTTTTCCATCAGCTTCTTCGCTCAGACTTCTTCTATCTTATAAGAAAAACTGGAAGTTTTTGTTGGGGGACTTCCTAGAATTTTGTTGCTTTTCTTTAATCTACCTGTTTCTAGCTTTGTATTCAGTTCATTACTTTCAGTCAGCAATCAGAAGAAAACAAAATCCAAAAATTCCAGGCTAACTGATTTCACAGATAGACCCTTAAGACCTCTCTGATGACAAGCAGTAACTTCTCATTCATCCTCACAAAGCTGGCACTTGATTCCGCTGCAGGCTGCCTGAGAGCCAGGTGCTGCTCCTTGTCCCATGAAAATGCATGCCCATGGGCATGTCATTCTGTCGTATCTGATCCCAGTGTTTGCTGAGGTTGCAATGTGAGAGTCCTCCAGCCCCTCTACCAAGGAGTAGTGATCAGAAATGCATTTTGCATATGCATAGTTCATCAGCATCTCACCTTCAAAGTGCTTGAAGTGCCTGGCCACTGTGAGGCAGGTGCAGTTAAGCTGAGCTTGCTAAGACTCTCTGCAAGTCTTCTAGGTGGAAATGGTTCCTAGGACTGGAAGATCATTTCTGTATAAGTGGACTTAATGTGCTGGGCTGCATATTCAAAAATGCCTTGAAAATGGAAATGGCTTGAAAAAGGAAAAACAGATCTGAGAGCTGAATGACTTTCTGACACACCTAATATCTGTTTTTAATAACAATGGTAAGAAATTATGCTTTGCTTGGTTTGTCTTGTTTTAATCAACCTGTAAGAAACATGAATATACGGAAAATCTTATTTTTGTTTTTAAATCAAGTATTCTTCTATAATATGTAGATGTAAGAGGTGATGTTAGTCTGTTACTTTTCAGTAGCACAGTAGTAAATAGCAGTCAGTGTATATATTACATCCATGAAGTTTGTGTTGAATTTTCTTATGTAAAAAACCCCTCTATCTTCAATGTCTTTGCTTTTGTTACTGAAACTTTTAAGCAATAGCTAATATGAATTTTTCTGTCTGGTACTCTTTGGGTAGTATATCCAGGCAACTTTTGCAGTAAGCCTGTAGCCCAAGAAGAATGTCGTATTTTCCCCTATAATTTTTGAAATAAAGCAATCATTTCAGTTACTTAAGAGCTGCTAGAAAAGAAGAAACTTGAGATCGTGCTACGGAGATGATTCTTCCATGGCGTTTTGAAAACTCTGTCTTGTAAAGCAAAATCATCTGCAAACAAGCTACTAAGTGTAGGCATTGCAATTAGTTGTGCACGTGGTACTCCATAACCTAGACCAACTCTTAGCCTATAAATGGAGAGAGAGTCAGAGGACAAGCACTGGTTGGCTGAATTTCGGGTTCTGTTTCATTTATTACTGCAGAGCAGTACTTAGTGCTAAGACTCAAGCAAGCTACAAGAACCGTTCCTAGTCTATTTTTGTTCGCATTGGAAAAACAAAATATTTTCTGAGATTTGTAGGATCCCTTCCCACCTCATAAAGATGCAGAAATCAAGAAATGCCCTTGTGATGGCAGATAGTTTATGATGTCAAAGTAATGCTCACAGTTCTGTACCTCATATTTGAGATCACACTAAGGACCGCCAAGGCTCCTTGTAAATTGTGCCTTATATATAACTGAGAAGTGAACATTAGCTATTTAACATTCAGAGTAAAAATCTTGTTTCAGTCTTGAACTATGAGTTCAACAATAAAGATGAACTTTTAATGGCTGAGCCTTACTTGAAAAAATTTACTACGTCATGCATCTCATTGGGGTTCAGCTTCTTTCTTGTAACCTGCTCTGGCAGATAGACTGCTGTCTATCTGCAAGACTGTTGTCTGTGTCTCCTTGCTTTTTCCATATAACTAGTATATATTCAGTAGAAATCATTAGCATGGGGACCTTGCCTCACCTTTCTAATGCAATATGACACATCTTGTCCTTTCGTTCCTAGATTGATTACTCATTACGCTTCCTTCCAGATATTAAGGCTGTGCACATAAAATGAAATGTAAAAATCATTCAAACAAATATGAGTGACCATATATCACACTCATCTATGTCTTTATGGTCACTGAGTAGTAGCTGAAGTCATCTGGGACCTTTGTTATTGAAGGCAGTCAGGGTTGTCTTTTGGGCACAATCTGTTACTGACTTCAAGAAGCATAATAGTTTGGCTGGTATTCAAGAAACTGCTGATTGACACACAGCCTCTCCAACTGTTGCCCATTGTCTAGTTTATCTCATTATAACTTAATAAAAAGGTAGCTAAGAACATTCACCAGATTTCTTCGCCTGCTCTCAGGGTCTTGGATGTTTTTTCAGGCCAGAATATATAATAATGTATCAAATCTGAAATGCTAGCACCTACACTGAATACAGAATTATGACCCTGTGCCACTTTCTGTGTCGGAACGCTAACAGATTTTTGCAAACAAGATTGCACAGATGTTTTTTCCTGCCAGCCTGTCCTGAAAGGGTCATGATCTGGGTAACTACTGGTCTGAGAACGTATTTATTTATTTTTTTTTCACATGCAGTGTAATACATTGTTCAGTGTTTTTCCATCAGCTATGTGAAGTCATTAATAGCATTCAAGTTGCAGGCTCAAGTGCCAGGAACACGTGTCTGCCATTTAAACCTGCACCATCTTTATTTCAAGCATAAATTTTCCTATTGTCCCCTTGTTGGAATGAGCACTTGAGATGAGTGGCAGAAGCTCAATATGTTAGAAGTAAGTATGATGCTAGGAAAGCGTTGAAAATATTTTCAAGAACTTCCTGTTACTCTGATAGTTTCTTCATTAAAAGCTACCATTATGCTGTTATCAACATGGTCCCCAGCCTTACTGTCCTTCTAAGATTCATTGCTTCTAGTTGGCATTTGAATGCCAGAAATTTAATCCTGCAGACTGTTGGATTGGGTATGACCCTGCTAACTCCTGGGTTTGATTAATGGAAAGCATTTCATTTGGAATGAAAGGTAATAATTAGGCTTTTAAGCTAGGCATGCACCACAGTTTTTCAATTTGCCTTTTCTTCTGTAGAAGAGAAAGCAGAATGTTTAGAAGCAAGATGATGTATACAAAATTCTTTTCTCAACAGCGTAAAACCTCTGAAGAAGTTATCCTTTTCTGCAGTGAATATTAGGAATTTGTGTGCAGCTTACACTAGATATTTGTCTAAAGGAGCAATGCAGATCATTGGGAGTTAGTGCTTCATCACTTGGAGAGGCTTAAGAGTAGATAGGATTGACAACTTGCCTCAAAACTTTCTGAAGCTTTCCATTTTACATAAATTGTTACTTCTTTTTTCTTCCACTACTGTTTGTGGAGTTTGATTCTTCATGGACATATTTTGCAGAGTAGTAGGGCAATCACCTTAAACACCATCATGAGGAAGCCTATTCTGTGCGTTAGAAAATGACACAGCCGCCTTTGACAAGTAATACATTTGTATTTTGTAAATGAACATGCAAAGCAACTTTAGTAAGCAGTCATTTCAGCATTGTGCGTCCAGCTGAACATCCAGGCATGAGACTGAACTGCGGCGGTCAGAATTACATCAGCATTTAGTAGGTACTGGAGGGTGTTGTGGATTTTGTTCTTTTACAGCTGGTTCAGCCATTCCAGCCTATGTTGATAACTTCAATTTACACTACCAAAAAAATAAAACTACTATAGGAAAGGTATGTCCTGGCAAAAGAAGGCCGCTTTATTTCTTGGTCAGATGTTTTCTGTGCCTTGGGGCTTCATTTCTCCTAGTAGGCATAAGGCAGTTCAACACAGGTCCTAATTTTCTCTTTCCTGCTCTTTGATTTATACAGTCAACCTGTCACTATAAAGTGTAAGTGCTTTCCAGTGTAAGATTGATAGCAGTAGTGAGGTGGTTACTTTGTACAAACTTTGGCCCATGATTATTTGGGTAGTGTGACTATTAATATGAAAAATGTAACTCTTACATTGGAAAGGGTTTTTTAAGAAAGCAAATTTTGTGCTATTTCTGAAGATGTCAGACTCAGCATTCACTTTATTGAAGTTGGATCCCAACAAGTGGTGTTTTCTCTCCAACTCATATGGGTTTTCGTGAGTTTTCATGCACCATAGGGTGCAGTTGCTGTTCAGATCTTTAACGATGTCTATCATTATAGAAGTTTAGGATGTTGTTTAATTTGTTGATTACTTTGAAAATTAGGCTTAAAAACATCAAGGAATGTCAAAGTTTTTCTGAAATGATAGAAAGCCTTGTGAATGGACACTGATGTGTTTTTGGAAGTCTAAACAAATGAGAAAATGAAGAAAATGACACAGCAGCATTCTGTGGTAATTCTTAGTATCTTAATTAGGAAGCAGTGGATTACTCCTACAATAGGAACAAATCTCATAATTAATCAACATATTGGTCTTACAAGTCCTCAAGTTTAGTTATTTCTGCTCTTTGCAAACTTTTTCTACCGTTGTCACCATTTCTACCATCAGTGGTAGATGGTGACAGATCTTGCTCTTTAACAACTCCATTTCTCAGGACTTCTACTTCTGTCTTGGTTTAGCTCTCAATGGTTGTTATCCACCCATGATCTTTGGCAGGCTTCTAGCAGGCATGGGAGACATCTTGTCAATAAGAAGAGGTCATTGCTTCTCGTCTTCTGTATTCTTTGGCTTTTTCCCCTCAGTCTTGAACAATGAGCTCAGTCTGTCTCAGCTGTTTAAAATGTTCTGAAAGCCTCCTTCCTTTTCAGACAGCAGCAAGATTATTTAGGTGATAGAGACAGTTCTCAGACTGCTCGTAGCAAATGAATACCACACTCTGTCCACTGATCAAGAAGGCAAAATGGAGGGACTTTTACGGCATGAGCATTGCAGAGTCTGTCGTGTAGTACTGTATGGGTTCAGTTCTCTTTGACTGGTAGGCTGTCTGGAGAGTAGGATATGCAGTTTCACCTTGGTACTCTTCTTTTGAGCCCCTGGCTTACTGGGTATGGAGTGATACTGTTTTACAGTAGTATTGGCCTCTGGTCATGAGGTAGAATGCATCGTGTGACATTACTGCTTCTTTGTATGGCTCTGCTGTTCTAATTGATTGAAATAGTTTTGATACAGATGTTTTTTGTTTCAGAATATATTGGGGAAAACAGGAGTGGAAAGATATCTTCCTGTTCCAGAACAGTGTCATCTGTTTCACCATCAAACCCCATCTTTTCTGATTGATGCTTTCTAGCTTGTTCTTAACAGCTTCCAGTGATAGAGATGATTTGGAGTCCTGTGCAGAGCTGAAGGACTGCACTGGATGTTTTAGGGCTAATGCGTTGTTTGCCTTTTGGGGGTGATGGGATGGTGGTGTGTGTGTGTTTTGGTTTGGGGGGTTTTTTGGGGGCAACATGGTAAGTTTGAATGTGCTTACATTGTATGCGCTGCCTTAATGAGAAGCTAGTGTTTAAGCCCAGATCTAGTTGATTTAAAAGCATTTAATTTCCCTGTCTTGCTGGTATTCCACAGTCAACAGGACATCAGCAAAGTTGAGGCAAACTTGTATTTAGTTCTTTATACAATTAAGCTATTTCAAATACATTTTTTCTTTTTGTGCTTTTGTAATTATTTTTCCCTCCTTGACTTAAGCATTTACCCTTGGAAAATACCTACTCCTCAAATTTACCAGTACTAATTTGCCTCTTTTTTTGAAATATAAAAACAAGGTCGTTTTATATCTTTAAATAACATTAGCTAAAATGTGGCAGTAAAGTGACAGTGAATAGCGATGCAAAAGACAAGAATTAATGATCATTGTTAGTGAAGGCTGGATAAAAAGAAATCCATTATAGCTTGAGATCCTTGACAGCAGAATTGACGTCTAGCAGGCAGTTCCCTGTCCTGTATTTCTGTAGTTTGTCTATCAGAGTACAGGATTTTCTGTTTGTCCACATTTATTGCATTCTGCAGACTGCTTCTTCAATTTGCCATCACTGGTTACTCTAATGAAAGAAATACAAGACTTTATACATTTTGGAGCTGTTATTTCATGGTTTCTGCAAAGTCTGCCATCACTATACTAATTTGCACAAACCTGATGTTTTTCATAGAAACCCTGAGGACCAGGACTGACACTTTTTTTCTTTTTTATTTTTAAATGACAGCTTATATTATGAAGCACAGATTGGCCTGAAAAAAGGGATCATTGATCTGATGCCCTTGGCACTGTTCAAAATTTTGCAAATATATGAAGAGGCAGCATAAAGTTATTTCGAGGTGTTCCCAGAGGGCAGTAGTCACAGACAGCCACAGAAAAACTCTCTGTTAAGGAGTTGGCAAATTTAATACAGGACAGTAAGAGACCTCTCTCTCCTTTTTATAGTTAGAACAGGAATATTTGAATCCTACAGTGCTGAAGTCTTACTTTTTCACAGAACATCACATCAAAGTACATCATAACCTCTATTCTTACCTGATACCTGAAGTTGCATGAATAATATTAGCAGCAAACTTAAAGACCACTTAAGAAAAACTGCCCTGTTCTCCTTTCTGGAAACTGAAAAAAATGGAGAAAAGTTGTTTTAAGCAGTATTAGAAATCAAGAATGGGTTCTGAATAACTTACTGCTCTGCTGTAATGCTTTGATTTTTGACAAAATAATTATAGATAAGATGGACAGGGATGTGCTTTTAATGTTTTGGGTGGGTTTTTTCCATTAAAAAAACAGTATTGTGTGGAAAAAGAAACTTTAAATAGGGAACTGTGTTTATCTAACCTGCTACAAGAGAATCATTTGAGTAAGACAATCATTGGGCCAAAATAGTGCTTATTGGTATGGAATTCTGTTCTGGTGTACATCACCTACACATGTTTGAATTGCACACGTTTACACACACAGCGTTATATCTGCAAGTAGTATAGACTGAAGTCGGTACTAGTGTTGTCTTAATTACTTCTTCAAATTCCTGCTGTACTCCATATCTGTGATTTTTTTTTTTTTTAACTTTTTTTTTAGGGCATGACTGTGAAAATGCTGTAGGCTATGTCTCTTGTTCAGTGGAATGGAATAACTTTCTATTTATCGGACTTTTATGAGAAAGCATTGGTTCTCTTGATTTATCTGCTTAGATTGTGGGGGAATAAATTTGCAGCATAGTTTATGTAAATAACCATAAAGAAAGACATATAAAGTTTAGCCTTGAGTAGAGTTAAATTTTATACAAGAATCTCTAAGAGAAATGGAGTTTTACTTAATAGACAAAACTCAAAGATTTTAAATATTTCCAGCTGAAAACTTTCTGTTTTATCTGGCTGAATACTAGCAATGATACCGTTTGGGTTGAATTACTTGAAGTTCATTAATTTTTTTAAACTCTTTGTCAACAGATATGCTGTTGCCAGGGATTGAAATATTGCAGTCCTATTTATAAATTTACATTAATTTCGACAATGACTTATGACTTGGTTTTCTTTGTAGTTATTTGAACTGCTAGGCCCGGAAGGGTTTGAACTCATAGAGAAACTCCTACAGAACAGATCTCTGATTCTGCAAAGATCTTTGACTTGTCCAAATGATAACAGGTTCCAGACTCTGCAAGGTAAGCGACTACAAAATTTTTATTCCAAACCAGATAAAAAATAGTTTTCTAACTGTTCAGTTATATTTCAAACAGTATTGTCTGTGTGTATTTACAAAGCAAGCCAAAAAAAAATAGAGGGGGAGGGAGGGATATTTATATGGGCTTAAACAAAGAAATCATGGTCTTGTTATACGAAGGACATGAATACATATTGCATATATTTATTTACTTTTCCACTGCCTATGGGCAGTTTTTAAATGTGTAAACTGTTGTGCTATATCTATTTTAATGGAGTACTCTCAAAATATGTTGATCTTTGGTTATTCCTCATCTGTTTTCCTGCTTACTCTCTACTTCTATACTATAATCAAATGTAGGTCTTGGGGAGAAAAACCACAGTAACAACCACTTCTGAAAAAAATAAAATTAAGCTTAAGGCTGGATAAGTCAGAGGAAAAAAAGGGGTTCAGGTTTTATACTGTGATTTTTGTTTTTATAAGATAAATTGCCCGCACAGAGTAATCCTTCTAAAACCTGTTTTACAAATTGCTGTTTAAAAACACGTCCTCTCACTTTCTTCTGTGACAGAAATAAATCCGATTGTGAATAGGTTGTGACTTAGGATAAATTTTACACGGACATAGCACCATGCAGCCCATTGCATGTTCATAGCATATGGAGATAGAAAAATGTGAATAAAACGAGTAAGGGTGGACTTATGTATCCTCACAATAATTTTAAAATGCAAGTAAACCCCTTTTAATACTTTTATCTTAAATGAAATGTTACATAGGCAAGTGTTTAGAAGTTCACCTCTTATTGTGCTGATGGTTAGTCTAAACTTATCAGAACAACCGTTAGTTTTATCTGTTCATGTTTTCAGCGTGGAATGTCTTGCTATCAGTATAACAAGGTTTTGTGTCCTGATGTTTTTGCCCTTCTCAAATAATAAAAAATTAAAAGTACGTAAAGAATATTTTCAGTGTTGTGCTTTTGAAACAGGAAAGCTTTACTGATTGTATGCTTTTTTAACTGAGGAGAGAATCCTTCCACTGTGGTAAAGAAGTCAATGGTATTTGAGTATCTCCTCTGAGATTGAAGATGCTCTGCCCCAAGTTCAGTTTATTAATTTTAATAAGGCTTTTTTCTTTTAAGTTGATCAAAATGTTATTTCTAATGGGGATTGAAGTTTTATCTTTCCAGAATTGCATTAGGGGAAGGGAATCATTTGTGTCTGCAAAAATTTAGTCAACTTTGAGTAATTTGTGTCTTGAGAAAATAAGCACAAGTCAAGGAACTGCACGTGTACTGCATTTTTGTAGCATGCTGTATTATTTGACTATTTCTTATGTAATTTACTTCCATGGCAGTAAAGGTGATTGTTGTGCTTATCAGACAAATCAAGGAACAGTTCTTTGCCCTGGTGTGTTCGACCTGAAATAAATTCAGTCAGGAAATTGCGTCCATTGTTGTTCCCTTTTAATACAAGAGAGAGAGAGAGAGTTAAAGTTACAGACATGATGGTACTAATGTGGACATTTTGACAATTTATTAGGATTTTTTCAATGCTACTTAACAAGTTATAGTCACCTTATCCAGTATGCATGCTGTGAGATGAAGGAGTTTCAGTGTTACTGTAGGTGAAAACTAAGTGGCATGAATTGTTCAAAACATCAGTCAAGTGGGTTTATTTGATGAAAAAAGTTTTCGGCTTCAGAGTTTGACTGCAAAAGTACATATGAAACATAATTGAACTAAGTATATAATATTCAGTCAAACCTACAAAAGCTAATAATCTGTTTGCAGAATTTTGAAAATAGAAGTTTAAAACACGGATATAGTTAAAACCAAAACAAAATAAATCCACCCCATTGCATATAAAAAAAACTTGGTTGTGATTTTGGTTTTGGCTAGTAATGGCCTTGGAAGGGTGAATGTGCTTTTTCAAGTGAATGCTTTTTCAGGTTCCCTGCTCCCCTAGATTTATTGTTGACTGTAATTGTTCTGTAGTTCTGATTCTTCTTGATTCAGTCCTGCTGCTTATCCCCACAAAAGGAAGGAGTCCTTCTGGTTGTATGGAATAGGGTTTCTTTTCTCACTTGTTTAGGGAAATTACATTGTGAGTATGCTTTCAATACAATCATGTTACCTAGTAAATATACACTAATTGTTATGTGAAGAGGCTGTTTAAAAAAACCAGCCTGTTTAATCTGTTTTCACCCCATTCTAGTCATCAGTGTATACATGTAAGAGGAGAAATGAGTGGCATTTCCATTGTAGATGAAGTTGTTATAAATACAGAAAAGAAAAAAAGCCCTTCCTTTTGCTGCCAGCCCATCCTCTAGCTCTGGGATGAAGAATTTTTGTTTGCTTAACAATGGTAATTTTAAACATGTCCTACCTTTGGGACATGAACTGATGGTACTTCTAGATTTCTTGAGGCTGACTGCTGCATGGTTATCTACATAAACCTAAACTATCTTTAAACACACACACCCCCCAACATCTGTCTGTCCCCCACCCCCCAAAAAAAAACCCAACAACCAACCACCAAACCTCAAAAAACAAACCTTTAGAAGAAAACTGGGGAAAACAGAGATGGAATCCAGTACTTACGGAGATGCATGCCTGTTATGATATTGCAGAACAGTGCAAGAAGTTTATAGGAGAAAATGCTAAGCCCAATTATGGTTGTCAAGTTACAATTCAGTCTGAACAAGAAAAGCTGTTAATGAAACAATATCGTCGGGAAGAAAAGCGAAATGCCAGGAAAGAAAAACAAGCTGGGGAAGATGGAGAAGTTTCTGGAGAAGGACTGATGTGCTTTGATCCCAAAGAGCTGCGGATGCAAAGGTAATAAATGCCAAAAGTTGAGAAATGCTTCTGTTGTAATTGCTACTTCAACATATCTTAATATATTGTTTATTCTCTTTTAGTTTGCATTGGTGATTAGGTGGTTCTGACTTCAAGTCACGCATTATTACAAGTGTAGAATTTTTTTTTTAATATGAAAACCTAATTTTCAGGGAAAGAAAGCAGTGATCTGCTTAATAAGAATCTTCTTGATCTCCTCTATGTGGGCTGGAGATGCAGATTAGAGGGGTAGGCTATCTTTCTGTTCCTGTATGCACACGACTTGCTTAAGATTTATGAAGTCTGTACTAAATCTATCAGAACTATCTTTCTTTTTTTCCTCTCAAGATTAATGGGTACTATTTTCCATGTTGTCAGCTAAAGGTAGTGGGAGGAGTAGGGGAGGGAGAGGATAAGGAGCAAATAAGCCATTGTATTTCATACTGAGAAAAATATAGCGGGACTGGTATTTAACTGTGAATACATGTTGCTGTATAGGTTAAAAAGAGGCAAAACTGCATTTGGGAAAGCCTTGTACTTACTGGATTGCACTTTTGATTTTTATCTAAACAGTGTGTTATAAGGACTTGGTTTAACTGATGCCAGAGAGTAACACTGTAAAATTCCTTTGTTAATTATTTTATGCAATGTTTTTTTCCTTAAAATTCCACAACTCTTGCTCTGACTTTAATATACCACATTCAGTTTTTCTGATGGCTGCCTAAAATGGACAGAATTATTACAGTTATTTTTCTGCTCACAGAGAACTAGCACTTTTGAATGCTCGAAGTATGCCAGTCCTAGGCAGACAGAGAGAGATGGACTTCGAAAAAATTCATTATCCGCATGTTTATGATTCCAGAGCTGAAGCTATGAAAACATCAGCATTCATTGGGGGTGCAAAGGTACGTGTTTGGTGCATGACCCTTCTTGAACAGTACATCTTTCCCAGTAAATAATGTGCAGCAGGGTTCCCTTTGTTCCCTTAGAGATTTTCCTCCTTATCAGAGTCCAGTGTATGAAGCAGTGCTCCTTTGCAGAGGGTTTTAAACACTTCCATATATTCTGTTTTTATTTTGACTCTAGAAGAAATAATCTCATTCTCAACTAATGTATTTGTTTTTATTTCTAGGGTCACTTAAATCGTTAAAATACTATTGTTCTCTTTCTGTCTTTTGGAAACCATTGAATTGACTTTAACAAAATTAATGCTTTATGAAATTCAGACTTAATGGCTTTTGAAATTTAATAAAATGGAGTTATCTTTTTTTTGTCTTTTTGGGACCATTTTCTGAGTAGTAAAATTGATTATTTTCCATTTTGGGGGTTCAGTACTATCTATAAAATGAATCAGTGATAATTGCTTTTATTTTTGATTCATTTTTTTGAAGTAAAGCAATAAACCATTTCTTAAAGTGGGTTATACATAATGACACTTTCTGTTTTCATACTTTCAATTAATTTTCCTGTAATATCATTTTAGGTGTTCTTACCAGAGGCAGTTGAGAGAGAAAACAATAAAATGTATGAAGAGGTGAAGATCCCCCATAGTGAACCAATGCCTATTGGTATTGAAGAGAAAATTGTTTATATTAAAGACTTAGATGAGGTGAGTAAACCATTTCAAAGATATTAAATTAGTTTTTACTTTGTATTACAAAAATTTAGCTGAGAAAGATTACAAATTAATACCGTGATTTGTGATGTGTAAATACAGCCAATTAGTTTCTTCGCTACTAACTTTGAGAATATTTGTTGGAGGATGTAGTTCAGTGATATAATCCCTTTCACGATGACTTGGATTCAAGAAATTCGTGCTGTAAACTACTTGTTCTTGAGTTGCAATTCTCAGTTCCTTTGGTGTTACCTGTTCAGCTATATATGGTTTTCAGCTGTGATCTGGATCATTAAAATGCAAAGAAAAGATTATGGTGTTTCTGTTCTCTTCCTGGAGACCACATGGAGAAGTGAGCACAGGCTTCTGTGCCTTGACTTGTGCAGACTGGCTTGTGGCTGCACAGCACTATTTTGCAGTCCATGAGACCAGTCTTACAGTGCGATGCAGTTGTGGGGGTACTGAGTTATGGTGTTATAGACTGTATGGGATGCAAAACCTTCTGGAATAGTGCTTCTTTAGGCAGAAAAAGGCAAATCATTATAGAAAATAGAGGGCAGAGGGGAAAAATGCAAGTAAAGCAAACACTAACATTTTAACTTTTATTGATTTAAAATGGTGAAAAGCTGAGGTAAGGGAACTAAATTTGTTGTTAGTATTTACAGTCTAGAACTTGCAGTACTCCATCACGTGTACCTGCTCGCTCCTCATTGTATATGACAAACCTGTTAATGAATGGAAGATTTTGCTACTGATTTTGACAGGGACATAAAGAACAAGCTGTATGTGCATATGAAGAAGGTTTTATGTTTCTTAGTTCTTCAGCAGCATGCAACTTGGAAAAATGTTTCCCACTTTTTTCCCTGTGGTAAAATAGGAAATGAGAATATAAATCTAATATGGTTACCCAGAGCACTTTAGTGGGGTTCTGAGTAAAGATTATGTGTTACATAAAGATTTAACTCTTTTAAAACAGAAAACAGTTTAATTTTAGAACCTGAATTTATTGTTTTCTGCTTGGGTGACAGTACCTAATGTCATGTTTATGAAGTGACTGACAGCTTAACTAGATGGAAAAGTTGAGCCACTGCAGCTGTAAAATGCGACATTTTATATGACAATTTTTGGCATGACAGCTTTTTGCAATGAAATGTCTTTCTCCTAAGCTAAATACTACTTACTAATCCATAAGCTTTTTGCAAAAGTGCCAATATTTCAAGAGACAATAACTTTTTGCAGAAAAAATGTAGTTCAGACAGAAAAATAAATATCTAAAAGAAACGGTTTGCAGATTTTTACACATATAATGTTTAAAATAAATGTTACAAAATGCATCGGTTATAAAAATTTCGCAAATAATTTGTCTCCTTTGTAGGTTGCGTATCATCAAGAGGTATATTTTTCAGTTTTACAGGGAAATTCTGAAATAGAAACAATCTTCTTCAGAACCTTTCCATATGTTTCCTATTACAGGACATCAAATAGGAGAGTCAACAGCAAATACAACTTTGAATGTTTGAATACTTATGTATTTAATTCCCACCCCAAACTTTGATACTAGTTTGCAACCAGAGATGACAGATTTATGAATAGTTTGTCCAACTGCAGGACTTTTCAGATTCCCGTTTCCATGAGTGAGACTCATAAATTTGAATCTTGTTGAATAACACCTTTTTCTCAATCAGGTAAAGAGGCTGAAATTGCCAGTGTGTGTATTGTTTAAGATATACCTGATCAAGAAATAAGTAACTTGGTTAGGGCAAAATTTCTTTTTGCTTTCTCTGTACGGCTGTTCTAGATCTTTAAGCACATAAAATCTCAGCTGGTGATTAAAATTTTTGCCAATAAACTCGAGTCAATTTAGAGGGCAAGAAGTTTTTCTGTCAATATGGTTTATTCCTTTTTGGTAAAGTAGCGTAAGCAAAGGCAGTAAAATTAAAATTTTTCATCTTTCTCCCTAGCATATATAAGTGCTTATAAGATAGCTCTCTTATATCTCTGTATAGATATGTTTGCAAGATTATCTAAAATATAAACAGGTGTGCAAGGAGGAGAGGTGACAGTAAATGTAACTGTAGATAGTTCATAGCTGCATCTAAAGGTATCATGAGGATGTTGAGAGTTTTGCTACTATTGACTATTATGAGATGCCATTAATAGTAGGGTTTTGTTGTAAGACATTGAGTTGGTCTAAACATACAGATTATTAAGGTACTCATTCTGTTTAATAAGTCAATATACATGTAGCCTATAATAATAAAGGTCCCCAGGGAAACATTGAAACATTGAAACAGTGAAACATTGGAATAGGCTGCCCAGGGAGGTGGTAGAGTCACCCTCCCTGGAGGTATTCAAGGAGCGTGTGGATGTGGCATTGTGGGATGTAGCTTGATGGACATGGTGCTGTGTGGTGTTGGGTGGGTTGGTTTTTGGTGTGTTGTGCCTTGTTGTTGTTGTGTGGTGGTTGGCTTGCGTGGGTTGTTTGTTGTTTGTTTTTTGGTTTGGTTTTTTTTTTTTTTTCCCCAGGTTGGACTTGATGATCTTACAGGTCTTTTCCAACCGTAGTGATTCTGTGATTCTGTGAAAAAAGCTCAGAATAACCAAACGGTCTATTGTCGCTGTTACAAGGGTATTTATTGCACAGCTCTCCAAGCACTTGCTGTTTTATGGTGAAATCCTGATGCTTTTAAAAATTATAAATATTCTTCTTCCTTTGAGTTTATTTGTTTAGTTTTCATCTATTCTCCATTTCACCAGTCCCATTTCTGTTACGCTTTGGTGAGTATTGCCTTGCTGAGAGCTAGTTCTGGCTGTGTTTCCCTGCCTCAGGTGCTAAGATCTGTTTGTCCCAGTTTTCAAAGAAATTAATACTTTGGGTTCTCTAAGGTGTTTCTCCTTGTAAAATTGTCCTTTTACACCCAGAAAATAGATCACTTTTCTCCTTCCCAAGAACAGTTTTACTGACTTGCTTTGAGGCTTAAGTGTTTAAATTCTGATTTGCTACAGAGGCACTGCGAGGAGGAGGTGGGGCAGGTCTGAACCCCTGGTGCTCAGCACAGTGGGGGATGGAAGTCCTCCTTCAGCTCTTAAAGCTGTGAGGTGTCAGCCTGCTGGGGAGAGGCCAGTCATTATAAACTGCTGGTAACCTCTCTGGAGCTGCTTTGCCTACACAGTAATGACAGTGATCCCCTTCTTTTTCTGTATACGTTTTTGGTAATAGCAGGCTCTGTTCTGTAAGGTCCAGCTTTCTTTTGCTTGCTGTGAGAAACTCTCACTAGATGACAGAAATAAAAATGGGTTTGCACCACAGAAGATTTTGACCTTTCCATCTAGACACGTGCCCTCTTTGAAACTTGAGGGACATCTGTGGGACATAAAGGTCATTGCTTCAGCTACAGAGTACAGCAATTTTTGTACAATTAGAAAATTTCCTGGGCCTTCTCCTGGGCTCTTCTTCACTTGATAACTACCTTGCCCAAGTGTGGAGAGGGTAGGTAGTCAGGAGAAGTACTGTACAGCTGACATTCTAGTTCATGGTGTTGTAGAGGGAAGTGTGCTTCTGTTTAGATTTGATTTGAAAGTTTTTTAATGGCTGGTGTAGATTTCTTTCTAAGGGAAAGAATTTATATGTCATTGATAATATAAAGAATCCTACATCTTGATTTGAAAATTTCCAGTGGTACCTTTGCTTATTCAAGGTTAAAAACCTGAATTGCATCGATTTTCCCAAAGGACTGAAAGGAAGTAAACCTCACTATGAAGTGTGACCAGTAAGAAAGAGCATGAGAATACTAGCAATACAAAATAAAATTAGTTCTTCACTAATGCTTTGTATTAGGTATGTTGACAAGAGCAGGTCGGGAACGTACAAAGACAGACTGAAAAGCTGTGCTGTGTACCTAAGTGAGCGCATTTCACAGACAAAGTATTTTTGGAAAATGCAGCTGGTAGTAGCATAAGTATTCAAATAGGCAGCAGAGGTGGCAGTCAGTGGTGATGCAGAGACTAAAGACAAAAAGTCTTCATTATTCAACTTAATATTCACATTACCTAGCAGGTGAAAATTCTGTTTCAGCTATTAGTTTTTGTTTGTGTCACCTCTGTCTTTTAAAAGACAAAGGAGCTCTATGAGAGAATCTGTAAGGTATAGGCATAACATAATGCTGGTAATGAAACTAAATTGTCAAAAAGTTTAATTTACCTTTAATTTTCCTTTTAAAAGACAGAAGGTAAGGATTAGTCTAAAATGGGCTAGTTTGTATTCTTTCAAAAAAATGTTTCACTTTCAACTGAATATTAAGGCGAGAATTTTTGAAGTGTCATAGGAGCTTCTTTTCTTTTTAGTCTGTATGTTTTTATTTGCACAGAAGTCATTTTAAGGACTCTATTTCTCATCAGTTATGTGATTTTGATACCATTGCCAGCAGTTCAGGTGGAATCTTTGACCATGTAACATGCATATTGCAGAATACATTATTCAATCTAATCTTCAAAGCTCTTAAGGTCAGAACTGAGTTTATGATAAGGAGTTCATTTATATTTTGAACTGTTAGCCAAAAGCTAAACCTCTGGATCATGTAGGCTGAAGTAATCTTTCATTTTAAATGTTTTTAAATATTAGTTCAGATTACATACATTTTTCTCATTTCCTTAAGTTGATGTAAACATGCATTGAGAAGAGATGAGAGAAATGTATTCCTCTAAATATTAATTCTAACAAACCACATTTTAACCATGTTTTAAACATATATAGACTCATTTTGTTATTTTTCTTTTGTACAAATGTAAAGCAAAATGTCAAAACTTCTATGAACCAACACCAAGGAGAGCAGCAAAGCCTTAAACTAGCACAGGCATTAACAGGAGGTGCTTATTTATAGGATTGGCAGTGTAATCAGTATGCACCTTCCACTGCACTCCAGAATGAAGAAATAACACATTTTAGCTAGGTTTGGCACTATATTATCTGAAATCTTATGGCTAATATTTTCAAAGTAAGTATTTAGTTTAGTTAGAGCCTCCTTGCAAAGGATCAGTGCTTTTCTAAAGACTTTAACTTCATTATTAGTTAAATTACTCCACAGGCAGATTTTTCTAAAGCGTCATGGAGTCAGCGCCTGGAAGAATCCGGATGCTAAGATGAAACTCATGATACAAACTGCCAGAAATTCAAATTTTTGTAGCTACCGTTCCTACCTAATTCCATTATGCACTGCAAACACGAGATCAGGAGCAGCTAACCTTTCACAATTTAGCAGCCATAAAAGCATAACATAGCATCTGTCATAAACTGCTGGCATTAGCGCTTTCCTGCTGTCTGTGTTGTTCCTTTTTCTGCTTTGTCACCCCTACCTTTCTACACTGTGATCTGAACTGCTTCACCTCCTGCCATAGTCTTAACTCCACCCGTGTCGTCTCATATTCTTTATTTCATACCCTTGTTGAGTTGGAAGCAGGAGCTTGGCATTTATTTCACCACAGTACAAGCACATGTGGCTTGTAAGTAGCTGGTTGGTCACACCAGTTTAGTCTGAAGTATTATGGTACTATTACTTGCGAAAGTGCCATGCTAGCTAGGTTGTTTCTAACAAGAATTTAAAAAAGGTAGTAAGCGCAAGCTTAGATTTATTAGCTTTGGCTGCTTGACATGTAGCTTGACCATTACTGAAATGTATTTTTTGTGCTTACTATAAAGGTGTTTTTGTGCCAGCCTTTTTGCCAAATAAATGTACCTTTAAAGGCATAAACTGAGGTCAGGGAAAGTTCCTTTTCAAGACTGTGAAAACAGGTTTTATCTAACAAATTGCCGTTGGTGAAAAATGACTTAAGCTTTTTCCTAAAGTGGGTGTTCAGGGTAGGATTTATTTCTTTGTTTCATGTTATTTCCATTTCCTTTTACTAGCACTACTTAATGGTCTAAATAAGAAATGAGGTTTTTTTCTCTGCATTATGTGAAAGAATTATTATAAAATCAATATTCCCTTTTTTTCTGTAATGTTTTCTTGGTTTTAGAATTGTACAAAGTAAGTCTACTGAACAGAAGTATGGATGTTTTTGCATAAATTACATTTTTCACATCCGGAATGTTGGACCATTTATTCCAAAGCTGATCTTAGTGTACATTTCAGTTGCGTGTTTTCCAAACAGCAATTGACAGTTGGACTGAATTAAATAGTTTTTAAAAATATTTTTAATTTTACTGAAATCTTGTCCTTTATCCAATGAAGTATACTAGAAAATTGCTCTGAGGAAAGTTTACAAGTTCTGTAATCATTAGTCCCAACTTAAGACAAGGAAAAAAACCATGCAGCTCATGATACAATGTTTTTAATAGCTGGTAATGTATATTAGGAATTGCAGTCTGTCTTCATATTTCATGAGCGGGGGGGCAAAGAAAGTAGAATATGTGCACTAACAGGTTAATAAGAATATTGGAGTTAAGATTCTACACTGATGTTAATCTTAAAGCCTACGAGTTCCGGCTTAATTTTCTTAATTATGTGAGTTAATGAGTATTTTATCATTACTTTAGACTTTCGGATGCAAAATTTGCAATTTCTGCATCAAATTGTTTGAATATCTAACTTAGCCTCATCTGAGACTTTTGTGCATTGTTTTGTTTAAATTATCTGTGTAAACACTTTGTCTGAAAGCACATAAAAATATGTCCTTCATGCCAAACCAGCACTTTATTGTCCATCTTGTGTAAAATTATCAAATTTTCTGTTAAGAAAATCCTATTTCTTATTAGAAATTGTTTATTAACTCTTCGTCAAAAAGATCTGTTGCTGTGATGTACAACCTGTAAAGTGGTATTCTGCTCTTAAAATTTACCCCTAATCTGAAGTTGGAGAAATGCAAACATGTGCTCTGTTGTTGGCTGCTAATTCACAAGACACTTGCCATGCTTGAACATAACTCATTGAATATAATATTTTTAAAACATGAGCCTCAATTGACTATGGCTTTCCAATTTTTAGATATCACTATATGATTTCCTGAATGCTAAATAGCTCTATTCCTTTCAGCAACAGAAAACATCTTCCCATTGTGATAAATCTCTGAGAAGTATTTTGAAAAATATTCTTACTTATACTAATATAGCCTTTAATACTACAAATGATACCCTATCATTTTTCTGGATTCATAAAACCTTTCCATTAGCTTAATTACTGATATTCTTTTGCCAGTAAGATGCTCTTTTTCTGTTCAACAGAATCACTGATTTTATTGCATTCCAGATTATTAACGTGCTTTATTTTGGGTAACACCTTTGAAACGAAACATACCTAAATAATTTAAAGAGAGAAAGAGACTTGATATGGTAATATCAAATAGATGTGATATGGTAATTGAAATACAGGTACACTGCAGTGATAGCAAGGCTTTATGAATGTTGTAGTACAACTTTGAATTAATTCCAAATGAAATGTGAAAGTCTGAATTCCTTGATCTGACATGGCATGTGGATGTCCCAGCTCCGGTGAGGCAGAGTTCTTAGGAGCAAAGCTTGGGAGGATCAGGGATTACGACTACCCTCCAATAGCCATGAGTTTGTGAAGTTGAAAGCTAGCGCCAAAAAGGAAGATTAGGAATGAAGTAGGTAATAATAAAAGAATAAATACGTAGTCAAGAAATACTTTACAGTTGGATAATTTTTGTCTGATAATCTGAGATTATCGTTCTAAACTTGGTTCCACCTATATCTCCTTTCTCCTGAAATAAGCATGCTTTTGCATCTCTGAAGTCTGTATCAAAATATATAAAGTAGGTTTCCTAGAACATCAGAATAAGAGTTTATGCTAGTGCTGAAATGAGAGAGAAAAGAATGAACTATCTCGGAAGAGGTATGCTGAGGATAAAGATTTTATTTTTTTAAAGTAGCGATAGTAAAACACAAAAAGAAAGGGAAGTGTCATCAGGGATAGTGGTATCAAGGCTGTTCTAAAAATAAGAAATCAAGAAATAGAGATTGACGTTTTGTTTTCTGACAAAGCCTATAATACAACTTCTTCTCCCGAGATACACACCCCAGGTGTGTGCTAGCTCTTAAGAGCTGAACACAGTTTTGGATATGTTCAACTCGTAGCCTGGTTTTCCTCCAGAGCATTTTATTTTGTAACTTGTACAGTTATTTTAAAAAACATTTTGAAATGCGGTGGTACTTGGCAGAAAGGATTGTGGTATACCCTTGGCATTTGAAAACTGTGATTTTTGACTCAGCAAAAAGATGTGCTTGACATTATTATAGTCTTTGAGAGGACCTGTCTCTTAACACAGGATAAGAAATTGAAAAAACTTTCTCTGAAACATCTCTGCATTAGGCAGGTGTGACATGACTGGAGTCTTTGCCTTAATCCATGATGCTTCTTCCATTCTCAGTCCAAGATTATCATAAACATAAAAAGGACAGTAATATATACATTTTCGATATTTAAAAAATATATTTATAAAATATATTGTTTATGTATACACATGTGTACAACACGTATATGGGGGAGTGTATATATATATATTTCCTATTTATGCAGAGTTGATTTTTAAAGTAACAGATGCTTTTTAACAGACCTATCACTACTACTTTATATATCCTCCCTCAGCTTGCCAGATTTTTACTTTTTTATTTTTAAATAGAAAAATAGATCTGTATGCAAAACAGATAGTCAGTCCCATCTATGTCCCTTATACAGAGTAAGTAGGATGCAAAAAGAGGAAGATTATGCATAATTGGAGAGAAACAGGAACTGATGTATGATCTTATGTCAGATTTTACGGAGAGCAAAAAGCAGCTTTCACTGAGCAGCAGCCCATGCATACTGAAACAATCTGTGTCAATCCACCAATGTGAAAGTAGTAAATTCACCTCTTTTGGAATGGGGAGGAATGAAGGTAAAGGAAGCAAATACATCCTGCCACTCAGGTATTTTGGAGCTAGGCATTATGTAACTGATTAGATGTAATCCTGTATTTGCTCAAACTACATCCTCCTTGGCCTATTCATATGATGTGGCTTTTATTTTTGATATGATGTTGTGGATCAAATCACTGTAATGTGATCATTTAAAAGCAGATTATTTTTATACTAATTGAAAAAGCATTCACCAGAGAAGTATAATGAAAACAGGCTTTTATTATTGTCCTAGAAGAATGGGGAAGTAATGCAGAGACTTTCTTAAAATTCTGGCTTACCGGGATTATTGGAGAAATTCATAGATAACCACTTGCATCCACATTTTCAGATTGTACAATGTTTCCCTGACTTTAAAAAACAACCAATGCAACAACTTGCAATGTAACCTTTTTCTTATTCCAAAATAGTGATTTCTGTCTACCTCTGTCATAAACCTGTCTTTTGGTAGGCTCACAGGAGGTTTATTTGCTTTGGTTTGATGCTGGGAAAGTTTGATTCTTTTAGAATCAGGCTGAATGAAGGTTTCCTTTGCAGTATGTGCTGTCTTAGCTCATGTACACAAATTTTTCAGATTACTTTTCACAAAGGTGAAAAATTATCTTTTTCTTTTTGGCCAATTGGCTTCTCCTTGCTTATTCAGCTATAACCTAATGCCTTTCCCTGCCTTGTAGTGTCTTAAAATTGACTGCTTAAATTATGATCTGATTATTTGTTCCTTTAAGTTGCCTTTTGTCCTAGTGTCATGTGCAGTTTAGTTGCACAAGACTACAAAATGTCTTCTCTTATTCTTTTTAAGACCATCAAGGCTTTTGTCGTTTTTCTTTAAACAGCAGTTTCTAAATGCTGTTAAGATGGTATATTGTATAATACATTATAGCTTGCTTTATTTTTGGTGTTGGCTTATCTGTTTACATGCTCATATAAGAACCTTTTAACATCTTAGAAGTTTGACGGTTGTGTTACGTGAGCAAGCCACATTTAAGACACTGGGGATGTTGAGGGTGGCAAGGATGCTGTGAAAAAATGATAAATATGCTCTTTGTTGTGTCAGTCTTGGTTGTGTTTTTATGCACATTTTTATTTTCAAAGGCTTGATATTAATGAAACCATATGCAAAAAACACTGATAAATGTAGATACAGCAAGAAAAATTCCTTGTGAATAAAAAATAGTATTTTCAAATGTCCTTTTGTTAGTGAAGTTGTAATTGAAAGTTAAACAGATCTCATTTATAGATACTCTATTTATTCTAAGTACTAGTAATGTACAACTTTTTTATTGAAATGAGCTCTGTAAAATTTGAGTTATCTCTTCTTGCACAGTATAAGTTTGAAGACAAGAACAACTAATTGACAATATGGGTCAAAGTCCAATAGTGAGAATATCTGTACTGGTGAATATAGAGAGCTGCATTTCTTTTAGTCTGTTCTTTAAACTAGCACAGCTGTGTATGATATACTAGGCAAAAATTGCTGAAAAATATTTAGTAGATACTGTCATGTGAGAGTTGCATATTCTTACAGTTATTTGGGATTTTGGTTGCTCCTTTTCATGTAAACAGTAAATATGAATAGGGAAATGCTCTTTTTAATATTAACATGAGGTAAAATTGACTGCATCTGATTTGAATAAAACGTTAAGCCTGTTTCATTTTCTACACAGCTGCCAAGTGTGTGTATATTGTATAGGGCTGCCTCTGAAATGGTTGAAAATCTGATGGGAACACTTACAAAGGCAAACCAGTGAAGGGCACCAGCTGCTGAAAAACACCTGCTGAGCCACTGTGGGAATAGATGCATCTGCCTGTAGCTAGAAGTAATCTAACAAAGTACCTGCTTTTACCTGTCAGGATTTTAATTTGCGTAAAGATTCAACCAACGAAACTAATTCTCAATACTTAAAGAAAAGAAAAAATAATCTGGGGTGGTGTTTTTTTGCAAAAGAGCACCAATTCTGAGCAATAGGAGTCTGTGAAAGCTTCTCATTCTCATAACTATTTTCTGGTTTTGTTTTAATAAAAACAAACCCAGATATGGCAGCCAAAAGTCTCAGCTACACTGGGCATAGTGTCTTACTAAAGGATGCAGTCAGTAGGGAAGAGATTATGCTACCGAAGAGCAGGTTTCCTGGTTTTGTTTGGCTTAGTTTGAGAGACAGATCTCGGGGGGGGGGGTTGTGAGAGGTTTCTTTTTTCATTGCAGTGCGTGTTTGATTCGTTGTGGATGGTAATACGCACACAAAAAGATGTTTTACAATCAGAAGTCATTAGAAAAATTTCCCAAATATTTTTTAAAACTGTTGTACTTTTTGTCTTTTGATACTTGAACTTTTATTGTTCGCACACATTGGTGATCTTACCACACAAGTTCATCAGACATCACCTACCTTTTATTTTCCTACAGTAGATCAGGTATTAAAACTTCTGTGAATGCTGCTGGTTTAGTTGAGATTTGGGAGAAAAAAATAGCTGTGTTATTATAAAAAAAAAAAAGACTGATTGTGCTTGTAGTCTTCCCTTGTAAAATTTAGGAAAAAGTCGTTTAACATCTATATTGTCAAGCAGTACTGCCTTCTTGGTTAGCAGTAATGTGAAATTAACTCAAATAGAGAAGAAAATTGAGTTGTAGAAAGATTATGACAGCAATAGTTATTCCTCTAGGAATATCCTTCTGTTTGCCATTGTTTCATTTTTACTTGATGTGGTAAAATTATTACTAGTTTCAACTATAATTACCTTTCAGAGCACTCTGTTAGTTTTTCTGGTTTTTGTTAGGTATTACTAGGAAGAAATAGTTTATGTCATATGTTAAGGGCAAGCTAAAGTAAATAGTTTGAAAATATTATCCTGAAGTGGCTTCTACATTAACAATTTAAATATTTGTGTCTACGTGAACAGTTAGAACTGATGCCTTTGTGTGCATAAAATACTATTGAATTAATTAGGGTTTATTTAAAAATACTGAAAGATATCTATACTTTAAAAGTATATAATAATATGAAGTGCTGTTACCCTGCTCTTAAAGACAGGTTTAAATTTGCTTTCAAAGAAAGATAATATTTAGGGTCCAAATTGTGATGTTCAAATGACTGTAAATTGAGTGAGTTTTATTTCTGTATTAAATTTTTTAGAGTAAAACCAATGACCAATAAAAATCTAAGAAGCCTTTCAGGTGGACACGTTCTGCCACAGTGCAGCTACATGTAGCTCAAAGAAATCCAGCTTTCTGGTTCAGAGCATTTTTTCCTCTTGTACTTAATCACTGTAATATTTGAAATCCAGTTGTATCTACCTGGTGATTTTGCAGCTGTTACGTTTGTTGACCTCATTAAATGATCATAATAAGTGAAATATTTAAATTGAGAAAGCAACTTGTTAACTGTTCATTTTTCATTCTTTAGGGAGGTACATTTATGTCATGGACCGAATAGAGACACTTCTTGGTATAAAGCACATGCAGAGATCTGTAAAGTTTTTAATGAAAACAACTCGAAGTAGTATTAGTCATTTTGATAACTAAGACTGGAGAGTGAATAATGTGCTTCTGCTGCATCCTGTTTAGGGGATAACCATTTTTCAATGGAATTTCACAGTACAAGTGTGGAGGAAGAATGCAGTAGTCTGCTTTACTTTGGTAGCATACCTGAAGGCAAGCTTTCATTCTTAGAAGTAATGGGTTTTCAATTTAAAGAGAAATACAGGATAGTATTTTAAATTCTAATTAAAATTATTCTCAAGACCAAAATTGTTTTTCATTTTTAAGAAATGTAATCTCAAAGTGAGACTTTTCAAAGATGAGGGAAGTATATGCTAATTCTGATATGTTGTAACATTTTAAAGATTAACTCTTACTGAAAATACTTCAGACAAATTACAGTTTGTCTGATTTTATTGCTTGTCTTTAATTAGCACAAGTTTCAGTATTCTCCTTGCAACATGAATCTCGTATCTAGGATAAGAATGTCCCAGGTCTTTCAGTAATAGAAATGGGACTGAGATTGTCCATCAAGGGATTCAGTTAGAAATCACATAATCGTTCTAAATATTTTTAAAACATTTTGGGATGGAGGAGCTACATTACTAAAATATTGACTTTATATCTGATAGGCAATTCATCTCAGACTTGCAGTTTCCATTAACCTCAAGATCACATGGTAACTGCTGATATAGTGGAAGTTTTAAAATTTTTGAAGTCTGCAGAACAACAGGGAGCAACAAGTAATTCAAAGTCTCCTAAAGCAGGAAACCAATTTTTGTGTGTGTGGTTTATGTCTTATTCTAACAAAATACTTTTTCTGAATTCTAATTGGAAAATTGGGATTATTCTACCACTTAATATCTCAGTTAGAATATTGGAACTGAACACATCAAATAAGAGTGGAGTTATTTTTTCTTTTTATATGAATAAATAGATGTGCTTTGTATAATAATAATAACAATTATAATAGTAGAAACCATTTCTTTCTTCTGTAGCATGTTGGAAATTAATCTGGAGAAGTGAAATAGGAACTTTTCATTTGCAGAAAACAAAATATAGAGGAAGAAGATTTTATTTAGCCATTCATAGGAATTACTTCTCATTGAACATAGTATAATGAAGGAAACTTCTACGCAAATATTCTTCCTTCTCTGCTTTTGTTCCCCGAATCTGAAAAGGATGGGGATTTTTTCTGAGTCATCTGAGACAACGTAGGAGTTAATTTCCTGTGTTCCTGATTCTTCTTCCCCTTGCTTTTGACACCTGTGGACCTTTGTCCTTCTGGACCTCTAAGCATGAGTCTGTCTCCCTGCTATACATACTCCTTAGATGGAGACTTTTTGGCTTTTTGTCAAATGTATCTTTAAATAAGAATGCCTCTCTTGAGTTTTGCATCAGTAATTTGCCTACATCAGAAAAAAGACTGTTTTGCATATCAATGACTACTACAGCAACAAAACAAAAAGTCTGGTCCAGTTGTAACCTGCAGCATGTTTCCTTTTCAAAGTACGTGTGAAAGTTCTGTTAAATCTGTAGTGCTGTTTGCAAAGCAAGAACTATCTTCTTCATCAACTTTTCAGGTTTTGTGATTCTTTAGTTTTCAGTGTCTTAATTTCCATTAATCTAAATCTTGAGAATTGCTGAATGGAAATGCCCAAATGCAGCCCTTTAGAAAGTTTTGTGTCTTTATCCTGACCCATACCTCAATCATTCAGATAAGTCTGTGTGGTATGGGAATCTCTGGACTTTGATCCCTTTTGTCTAATGTCTGTCTCTTCCTCATGGTCACCATTTTTCAGGTTTGGCCAAAAACTATCTGCTGTTTTCTGTTAGTACTCTCCATCCCTACTAGATTTTCCAATTATCTGTCTAGGCTAGTTGCAGTAGCCACATGTTTTTTGAGATGAATGTATGCCCTCATGAAGACAACTTACTGCTTAGAAATATTTTTTCTTTTTTTTTCCCTTTTTTTTAATTGTTAGTAGTGACATATTCTTTCAAAACTGGAACAAGAATATGGAAGAAAAAGAATAAATTAGATCTCTCTTGATATGATGCAGTTGTTTCAAAATTCTGCCAACTAGTTCAGAAATGGTGATTCATGCAAGAATTCAACTTTCAAATATGTGTATTTTTGTATACTATCATAATCTCTTTATTTGGGAAAAGTTAGCTAAAACCATTTTATATTGGTTGTGTAAAAGGGCTTCAGTTTTTATGCTGTGTGTTAGTAGAGTAACTTTTTTTCTCACCAATGGCCAGAATTGATGTAATTCCTTTCATGATGCCCTCGTTATCTTTCCTTCTTATTTGTTGGGTTTCTCCCTTTGTGTGTCTATATTCTTGAATTACTAGAAAAGGTTTTTCTGTATTAACATTTTGATTATAGTTACTTTTGAGACAGTGTGCCTCTAACAGTGATTTTTTTTTTTCCCCTCTTTCCTTTTAAAGAGACACACTGTGTTTTCCCCAGGGGAATAAATTAAGGGAGCAATATGCCATCAGCAGAGCTAGGAGTCTGTTTTAGTTGTATAGAAGTGTAAGACATTATGAGAGCATTCTCTGAATTGAAAAAACCCAGAAACCTGTAGAGTAGGCTGTGGCATTATAAACATTAGTTTCCTCATTGCTCCATCTAGAAAAGTCAAGGAGATGGTGGTAGTGGAGGTGTCAATACATAGCAGTCCAGGAGGAACCTTGCTGTCAAGGGCAACAACATTTAAAATGCTTTAAACTTCATAGAGATTTTTGTATTTCACTCTTCCATGCTCTTAGCTTTGTATAGCATTAAGTTATTTTTAAATTTTAAAGGAAGAAAACCCTCTTTATTTGATACTGTTAAAATGGATGAAATGGGAGCAAATTAAACTCAAATCCTTCTATCCTCATAAAATTTTAACTTCTGATGCTATTAGGAAATGCTACAACTGTTGCCAATTTTCCTTTTGCTATTTTCCTACTGGCTGCATTACTTCAGGGTAATTTTTGTGTGTAATTTACAAATGGCATCAGAAAGCTCTAAGAGGAGGCTGTGTTCTGATCTCCGTTTCATTGCTATAATCTGAAATAATTCTCTTGACATCAGATACTTTTCAGTTTCCAATAGTGTCAATGCAATCAGAATCTTGCCTGTGTGCCTGTTTGGATGCCAAAATTAATGTATATTTGTTGTGCTGTAGAAATAGTTGCTCTTATGGAAAAATCTTTCTGAAACACTTTGTTATCCATTTCCTCAAATCAAATCACCAGAGGGTATAATAATTCTGTCTATAATCTTTTGTCATATTATAACTAGGCTGAGGAACCCAACAATTCTCCCAGTGAGGGGAGGAGATTGCCCAAGCTGTTTCAGTGTTTTAACTCAGAGCAGTGGAAGCCTTGGAGCTGTGGTGCTCTCCCATCATTTCCATCAAAATGATTTTGGGTCTATACATGCAGTAGTTTTTGGTTTTAATCTATACATTGAACCAAAGAATATTTCTCAGTGTTCTATTTTTAATACAACAATAAGTGGTTGAATAATTCAGAAATCTATAGAAAAGGTATGACTGCTGCAGTTGTTTGTATAGCATAGCTCGTTAAGAGAATAGTTAAATAATGTTGGTGGCAATGTATTTATAGACTTAAAAGGATTTTTGTTGAAATTACTTCAGGCATGTTAGCCCTTAGCTGTCGTATATGAAGTTAAATATTTTCTCTAAAAACTATTGCTTTTGAATAAATCTCTCCTCTTTCTTCAAGAGAGCAGATGGTAGGACTGATGATTTTAAAAAAAAAAAAAAAAAAAAAAAACAAGCAAAAAAACCCCACCCCAGACATGGGGGTTTTTTATTCTTTGATTTTTACTTCTTTTTTTAATTGGCTGCTTTTTTTCAGGAGTGCCTATGTTACCATAATTAGTAGGAGACTAATGTACTACTAGATTTCTCTGCAATTTGTTTTTTATTGGAACTGTTCTGGACTTCCTCTGGATGGAGACTGGTTCTTCTGTGATGAAAGTTTGTTTGTTGAAGAGCACTCGCTGTTACGAGCTGTCCAGAATTTTCACATTTCTGAGAACTGAATAACTGTCAGAAAAATAACAGTTTCGGTATCTTGGCAAACATGAAGTCTGAAAGTCTGGAGGGGAAATGTTTAATCAGGATTTAAAGGGAGCATTCCAAATAAAGTAAAACCATAACAATTTTCAGAGTTTGTGTGCTATGATACCTTTAAGCAGAGGTAATTCTTTCATATATAATGAACTTTTTTTTTTTTACTCCACCTCCCAGGATAGTTTTTTATTCTTGTGAACTCTCTATCGGAATCTAGGAAAATTTTGCAGTGTTTGTTTTGAGTTGTCATTAAACTAATATAACCTGGAAGTCTGAAAATTTCCCTGGTTTCTCATGGCTACTGCTACTTAAATACCTATTGCATTAACCAGTGAATGTGGTGATAATTTTAAAAATCAAGACTTCATAGTCTTCTAAAAGATGATGTTTCATTCAAATTAAAAACATACTCGGGAAAGTCTCATGGGCTGTGATTCTGTGTTCTATAGCATGTCAGAGTATAATTTTACCCTTATGGTTCTTTATCAGTCATTTCTAGGAATTTCTTCTGGCTTCTTAATCTAATTAAGGGACTGGACCATCTTTCATGTGAGGAGAGGCTGAGAGAGTTGAAGAAGAGGAGGCTCAGGGGAAATCTTACACGTGTGTATATATATACCTGATGTGAGAATGATTAACAAAGACGGAGCCAGACTGTCCTCAGTGGTGCTCAGTGACAGCACCAGAGGCAATGGGCACAAACTGAAACACATGAAATTTCATCTGAACACAGGGAAGTAATTTTTTTACAGTGAGGTGGTCGAACACTGGTACACCTTGCCCAGAGGCGTTGTGGAGTCTCCATCCTTGGAGATATTTAAAACCCAACTGCACAATCCTGGGCCACCTGACAGACATGATCCTGCTTTGAGCTGGGGGGTTGGACTATCTCCAGGGGGGTTGGATGATGTCCAACCTAAATGATTCTGCAATCTGTGATTACCACTAATAGTGACATGGATAGCCATGCCATGTAAGAATTGCTTTTAGTTCTAGTCTAGTCACTTGGAGCACATATAGCTTTGAAACCAGCTGCTGGTTCTCTGGTGCCTTTTGTTACTTGCATCTGTCTAACGGGTTTTACTCCAAGCTTCCTTTATAGCACATAACTCTTCAGGTACTACACTTTGGATGAGACATAATTTGTACTTACTTGAAGAAATTGTGATGCTGATTATGGCCCAAAGCCGATCCTAAGCTCTATTTGGTACGCTTGTATAATTTTCACATCTTTGTGTATGCTACCTGTTGCTACAAAAATTGTCCCCCCAAGTCCAATGAAATCTCACTGATATGATTTGGTGCTAAATGGAGCAGATACAAACATCTTGCAGTTTTTCTTTCACATATTACAAGCCTTTGCTTAAAATGTATATACACGTTTTGAAGGACAACATTTCAGTCTTTGGGGCATTATCCTAAGATAATATAAAAATAATTTTACCTTTATGGTATTTGTATAGTTGTATTTTTATTTATTATTATTCCTAAATCTCATGAGCAACCACCTCCACGGAAGTAGAGAATATGAAAAATACTATCAGGAGAGGGAGACTGTGGAAGTCCCCAGGTATAATATCTGTGTTTATTTCTGAGAGTACCTTCAGTAACAAAATAAGATTTACACTGGCACAAAAGTGCTTTAAGTGTATACATGCATAATTAGAAAGTAGGGGGAACTACTAAATGTCCTTAATTTGGAGGGATAGTGGGAATGTATTTATTAAAATGTGTATGTGTGTATACATATATATACAGATGCACATTTGTGTCTGTGTGTGTATGAGTGTGTATGCATAGATATGTGCTTTGGAATGTTGTTGGTTAAAACACAGCAAAGGGGAAAGATGACCTAGAGATTATTTATATGTCAGGATGAGGGAGATCTGAACTTCATTTCCTGAATTTCATGGATTTTCTTTAGAACAGCATGGATTAGTCATGTTATTACCAGTTAGATCAATTATCGTTTTAACTGAAAGTGCAATAGAACAACTGACTACAGAATGGGATTTGTTGCACCTGAAATATATAAGGTACTTTGATTAAAATATATCTACATTTAAAATTAAGGCAATGATTAGGGAAAATGCTGAAAGTTTAAACTTGGTTTATGAGTGCAATGGATTATCTTTATGATAAATGAGTAGTAGTCTTATTATTTTGTTATGGTACGACAGAAGTCATCATCATAGAATATTTATTTTAGGTGGGTTTATGCTATGGAAATTAGTATAGATGACTAACATTTCTTTATTTCAGACCATGAGAAAATTTGTCTAGTATTACATGAAAACTGGAAGAATTAATGTGGACAAGAATCTCTTTTAGAATGAGGAATATAAAGACATTGTCCTGTAGATAAATCAATAAAATATGAAAATTCTAAGGGAGATAACACCCAAACATATCTTCTGGATAAATTGCTGAGAATTTAATAAGTTTCAGGTTTTTTCTAGCGTAGCTCTGGATAGATTAGATAAGACATATTATGCTATGTCTATGCATGCCAATACTGAATTTAGAAGCTGCTACTAAAATGCTGGCATTGTACCTTGAAGTTGACTTAAGAGCACATTGGGTCACCAAGTGAAAATTTGTGATACTGAGGTTAATTGCATCTGACAAGCTGGTTCTGTCAACTAGTGTTAATGCATAAAGTGATAGGAGAGTGAAAGAAGATCTCAGCTCTTAGTGGAACTTGTAGTCAGCACCCTTTTGTTCTGGGTGAGAGAGAGCGCTATAGACCATAGACAGACCACAGCAGGTTTCGCAGGTATGCCTTGGGAAAAAAGTGAGTATCTTCTGTGTCATATTTATTAAACTCTGTAGAATTACAAGGTCTGGCTAATGAATTGCATGACTCAAACTCTGTCTAAAGTGCTGATGGCCTGTGCTAATTCAAACAGACACTGTTACTGCCGTGTTGTTAAAGCAGTTGTGTTTCTGAGCTGTAGCTTGCCTGCAAACTGAGTCGTATGGACTCATTCACAAATATTACTTTAATGACTTTAACAGGTTTTTCCTATTTTTAAATTGCTGTTAGAGCACCAACACACAAATATCTTTTTAATGAAATGACTAATTTAGAATATCTTCATGAAGTGTAATCTCATTTACTCATAAATGCATTAGTTGTAATAGTAAATTCCTTGGGAAAGAACTGGAAAGCTTACTGAAGTAAAAATAAAGGTTTTGTACATTCATATCAGAGCTGCCTTGAGTATCATCTGGTTTGTGGAAAGAGTTGCTTCTCAGTGGTCTTTCACATTGATTCATGCTTATGTAAAAATGGCACCATTTTAGGCATGAAACTGTGTTTGTTGAGAATAGCATTCAGATTGTATTTTCCTTAAACTTCCTGTGGTTTGTGTAGAATTCTAGGGATAAATCAGCTGTGGAATAGAAAGCTGAAGAATGTTGCATCTCATTCACCTTCAGTAAAAAAGAGATTCTGCCATCCAGTGGCTGCCAGTCCTTTAAGCAAGAAGAGATTTCACTAGTTTATCTGCAAAATAATTGGTCTGTAGAAGTCTTGACTGACATTAATATGCCAGACAGAAAAAAATTGTTTGCAGCTTTCAAACTAGGTAGTTTGTACAAATGACAAATTGAAAAAGCAAATCTTCTAGTACATTTATCAAACTGTGGACTTCTATCTATACTGTTGAATTTCTGTCCACTGTCCATTTTTTTTTGTACCGATTTTTAAGGGTAGAACTACTGTTTTTGGATGATGCACTTGTACTTACTCTTTGGAATAAAATGAAGTTTTGGGGAAGGGTAACCTGTAATATTTTTTTAAACAAATGGGGAGTTGGTTTGAAGAAATCTTAAGATACTGTTTTTCTCTGGAATTCCTTTGTCTTGTAGCTTTTTTAATCTTTAATATATTCCTGCAGAGTCACCTTTCAAAGACTACTTTGCATTGACTGTATATTGTGATGGTGAATGTTGTGTATTGATTTGTCAGTGCCTGCATTTTTCTTTTGAGTTGCTTGAAAATTAATCAGTGTTAGATTCTGGTCAGAATATCATTATTAAAAAAAAATACTTATAGTTCTTAACCAGGCTTTTATGGCTTTTATTTTTTTTACTAACCTTTATTCCACCCTTAATGTTCCTGTTTCAGTAGGCTTAGCATCTTTCCAGAAAACAAGCTGAGGTTTGTTTTTCTAACATGTTACACAGCTTCCTCTGGTGCTTCTGGAACATTTGTTTATTTACTGCTGCTTACCAAGTCAGTCTTAGTCCATGGTGTTACTACTTTCCAATAGGCAAAGAGACTGGAAATTATTTTTATTTTTCTAAATATTTAATTATTTTTGCTAACAATCGCATGTCCCAGGGCTATAGTATATGTAATTTCTTCTAAATGTAGAGGAAAAAGATGTCTTACACTGCCCACTTAAAGATTAAGAGAAACTGGAACAATATATTCCTACAGGCCATAGTTTAAGAAAACACTTAAAGACATACTTTATTTAAGGGTATTAATATTCACACGACTGTAAGGACACCTGTATATGTAAAGCCACATGTGTTCAACTGTGTGACTGTGAAAAATTCATGTCATTCTTTTCTGAAGATACTTAAACCAGACTTTATTTAAAATCTACTTCTTTAAATAATACATGTATTGTGCAATGTAGTGTTTTGTTAGTTCAATTCTGTAATCACCAGTTGTGTTTGTGAGGTTCTCTCCGTAGATCCTTTATTATAAACACTGTTTACAGTGTTTATCAGTGTGAACTTTACAGTGTTTATAATAGCTTCTAAAACAAATTAGATGGAATGGGAGGGAAAAGGAAAAATATAACCCTGTTCAAAGATTTGTCAAGAAATCTCAAGATGAAGTAACAGGCAAATTAGAAACCTAAAATTACTAAGGAGGCCATAAGAATAGTTGATTGAACCCTGATAGCACTAATGTAATCAGCAGGTCCCCAGGAAACCCATTAACGTTTTATAATAGTCTCATTCATGAAGATGAAATTAATTTTGAAGATGATACACCAAGTAAACATTATGTATACAAAACTCAGTGCAAAACAAATAAGCTTTCCCCCTGCAATTCTGCAAGCAGAATAAACTGAAAGAACATTAATAGTGAAAACTGTTGTAATCCTGAAATTCAGCCACTTAAAAAAATTAAAGAAACTTGATGAAAAGTACTGGAAGTACTTGCATTAGATACGTTTATTTTTGTTTCTTCACCAAAGACACTTAACAGTTTAGAATAGGTATTTGAATGTATTTGGGATGTGTCAGTCCTATAAATACAAATGCAATCCATGATTTGAATGGAACTTCTTTTTTCAATGTTGCATAAGAAGTTTTCAGCCTGAAAGCTTTGCTAAGACAAAGGTACTGCTAAATTGAAAAGCAATAGTGTGTTGATTGCATAGCATTTTCATTGACTTTTATATCAATGGATGTTGTTTTTTAATATTTGAAGTCCTCTAGAATAAAACTACAGTTGGCCAGTCATTAAGTATGCCATTCCTCTACATTTAAGAGTAGAGCATTGTCATGTATTGTGAAAATGGTGTATTAACCTAAATTTGTAATTTGTATCTCAGCCTCTCACATGAGGCTACTACCAAGAACCTGCAGCAAAGTGATAGACAGACCTAGTGCTGTTTGTCGCAAAGTTAAAAAAAAAAATAGTCTATTATAATAGCTGATGAAGCCCTCATTCCTAAGCTTGCATTACTTGAGGTAGTAATAAATTGGGTCCTGCTCAAATAATTTGCTTTGTATTGGAAAGAATTGGTAAGAATATTTTTAGTATTGGAGAGGCTATTACCATAGCAAATGACTGTAAATTAAATAAAACCCCCAAAATAATGGAAAGGGAGATCTTCAGAAGGTGCTTTCAGCACTGTTCTTTACAGTGAATTTGTATTTTTGTGGTTTCCTACAATTAAAATAAAAATTATAATCATCAAAAATATCAGTAAGGTACTTTTCATCATTATTAGTAGAAGCAGTGCAGGTAATTAAATCTGTAGAAAGGAAATAATTTTGTGTTCTGCAGTCTTTTAAGTGTCTGTGAAAAGTAACTTAAGAAAAAACAAGTTATTAGAATATTAATTTTCTATCTTAAGTGTCTGTTCTTCAGTTGCAAAAATCTCCAAATGCAGAAATTGTAACTGTCTACAGCAGTTCTTTCTTGGTGAAAATCTCATTTTTCAGAGAGACCAGGAGGAAAAAGACATTTTTATAACTGATGATTTGTACTTTATAAGATTTAAATATGCATTAAACTGTAAGAACTATAATTGCCTGTATAAACTATATAATTTAATTTTTGAAAACACTCTCAAAGTTTATTTGGGACTACACGTACAAGTTTTATACTCCTTCTGGAGGTTGCAGTGTGTTGTAAGTATTGTTGGAGAAAGGTCTGAACATTTAACAATTGCAAGATGGAGATTTCCTCAGAAACAAAGAGAAGGTTGTTACTGAATTCGTGTGTGTGTGTTTGCATAATTAAACTGTATTGCGCAAAATTAATCATAAATAATTTTTAAAATCATCTGTTTCTTCAGCAGGTTCCTGTGTATTGCTGCCTCTTCTTCCATTAGAGTAGTCGTAGTTTGTCATCTTAAAGATGTGTGTTCTTCTGAGCTGACTAATGCTGTTTTACTGATGTTTAATTATTAATAGGGCATTATTTTATTGTATATTAGTTTTGGTCACACTCTTGATTAAAATCAAATTAAATGCTGAAATAGCATGAGCCTCAAGATTTTGATTAATTTTAATAGATGTTATCCTGCTATATTTTGTTTTCCTTATGGATTCAATATTTGAGGGTTGACTGGGAGCGGTAGCCTCAGAATAAAAACCTTGGAATAATAAATAGACTTCAACAGGTATCCTGAGTTTTGTTACCGTATGTTCTTTTTCTTATGATTAATATATGTGTGCGCGCACACACACACATATATATATGAAAAATCCAAAATATGCGTGTTGTTTGTTTTAACAGATTGGACAACTTGCTTTTAAAGGCATGAAAAGACTAAACCGAATCCAATCTATAGTTTTCGAGACTGCCTACAACACAAATGAGAACATGCTAATCTGTGCCCCCACTGGAGCTGGGAAAACTAACATTGCAATGCTGACAGTCCTTCATGAAATTCGCCAGCATGTCCAGCATGGTGTTATCAAAAAGGATGAGTTTAAGGTAGGAGTTTAATGAACCAAGTAACAGCTTTTTAACTTGTAAGAGAAAACCCATTATATGTTATACATGGAATATGAAATCAGGAAGTTTTCAAGGGTATTACACTTTTCCAAGTCAAAGATAAGGCTGGTTTTGATTTACTTCATTATTGTTAAAGCTATTCTTATTTGTGTTCTGAAAATCTTATTATGCGAGTAAAAAGCTATGAAAACGCATTTAGCTTTGATGCAGAACCAATTTTCAAAGTGATGAGGCTGTGTAAACAAAATCCATTGTCCTTTAAACAGCTGCACACTTATCCAACAAAGATAACTACTTTTCATATATCACTATTAAGATTTTTCACTGTAAGCGCCTGGCATCATATTTCACAATAAATTGTGATTTGTAATGGTTGCCATGAAACAAACGACATTGTGGGGTTTGCTCATTTATCAAGCGAGTGTCCTTTTGGTGCAGATTGTGTATGTTGCTCCTATGAAGGCTTTGGCAGCTGAAATGACAAATTACTTCAGCAAGCGTCTGGAATCACTAGGCATTACTGTGAAAGAGTTGACGGGTGATATGCAACTGTCAAAAGGTGAAATTCTGCGAACACAGGTATGCTTAATATTTTAAAATATTGTTCCGTGTGTGTATTCATACTTCTTCATAGGTACGCTGGTCTCTTCTTCAAACTCCTTGTAAAAGTACTGGTGAAGCAGCTGAAATGTTATTACTCAGTCTGCAATTGCACTGGTTATGTTTCAAAATATGACTTCCAATTCCAAGTGATTAAAACACTAATACATCTGAAACATCTTAAGCAATTGACTCATTAAACTTTTTGGTTTCTCCTGTTTAGACTTACTACTATGGTGCCCCACTTCTGTATAACCTTTGTATAAAATCTTACCTGATTTCCAGCCTGTGAACTGTAGTGGCCTGTGCCCCTACCGTTTCAGGATTATAAACTGAGTGTTGTATGTATGTGCTTGCAAGAACCTTACATTCATAATATCAGATTTGGCATTCTTTGATAATAACCATCTTTGAAAAGTTGAAGGTCTGGTCTGCAAATGGTAAATTCTAAATAAATTTGAAATGCTCTAACAACATTGTTGCAAATATGTCAAAATAATACTTACCTTCTTTTTTTTATTTAAAAAAAAAGTTAATAAAGCTGTAAGTTCCTGGGTTTGGCTGATCTTACTTTTCCTTTTTAAGGACAAATGAGGAAAAGTATGAGACATTGCTAGCTTAAACATTTGAACATTCATAGAAATGAATAAAATTTGGTTTTGAGCCTCATAAATAGTTTTGCATAGATAGAGATTTTTCTGCTTTAGCAGATACTTCTTGTCACATTTATTTCAGGCAAATGCTGTTTGTGTCAGTGAAATACCATTTTTCCAAAATATTGAGATACTTTTATATCTGTTCTTACATAAAGTTCCTTGTAGTTACCCTTCCTTCTCCTACCTGGTCCAAGAGAAAGAATAAGACTTGGTTGTGTTATCGATACAAACATTTATAAATGTAACTTATCATAAGACTAGAGAAAACTCTTCACATGAAAAATGTCTATATGTAAGAGGACCACTGCAGTAATCTGTATGAAGTCCTGGATAGCAATCTTCTTTATTAGAAGACGTATATGCATACATATTGGCGCATACAGTCACAATGCTGTGGTAACCAATAAATAGCAAACCAATATGAGTGAGTAATAGCAATATCACTGGTACTTTATCAGAATTACTTTGCAACACCATCTGCCTAAAACTTGGGTTTACAAAATAAAAAACTTTTCAACAGGGACTTTTAATAATTGAAATTATTTACATACACCAAATTATCATTTAAAATTACTTCCTATTTTCACAATACTTTTCAGCTAGGGAACATAATCAAGGAGGTTGGAGTTTTAATAGTGAGAGAGCATGTGTAATCACTGTCAAAACTGAAGGCACTGGAAAATCCTGCTCTGAATGTAACTACAAAGTTCAATGAACAGAATGAATGTAGAATGGAAAAGTGCTATTTTCTCTTGCTCTCCTAGTTTGCAACATAATTCATAAAATCTCACCTCATTACTAAAACTCTGCTTACATCCAGTAAAGAAGCAAGGAAAAAAAAAAAACCCAAAAAAAACCCATTTCAGGCTTTATTAAGAAATGTGTATGGAAAATAGTTTACAAAGTTGAAATTTTTTTACTCTAGTAATGGGAAATTATATACAAAGTATTAATTTAGAGCAACACAGTAACTTAAATGTAGAAAGAGTGTCTGCTTCATCATGCTGTCCTATTTCAATCCAAAATACCACTAGTAGCATAATTCTTCATTTTCTTTTGGGGAAGAGGCTAAAGTAGATTTATGTATAAAAATCAAGAAGAAATGACAAGGGGAGGACCTAGGTAAAAATCAGTATTTTCTTGCCATGGACTCATCTCATTGCTTTGAAATATTTTTTTCTTTTTTCTGAAACTTAGTCATCTTGAAAGGATTTCTACAGTTTTGTATGTACTTCATAGGATAGAAGCACTAATCTGAAGTGTAGTGTATTTGTAGTTCCTAAACGTTTTGGGGGAATGGAGGTGGAAGAAAAATTGTCTCCAGAAGAGGAAAAATTTGAAAACCATTGTGTTATTTGTGACCCAAAATTTAGTTCCTAGATTTTCAAAGGAACTACAATTAAAGCATTGATTTATTTCGGTTTTGCTTTTGCATCAATAATAGTTTTGCTTGTTTGCTCTTCAAAACATTGGAAAGGTTAAAAAGACAAAGATATAAAGTCCAAAAATTCTGGGACTGTTTTCTTTTGTTTGTTGTAGCTAGTCAGTCTTTCCTTATGATTAATCAGAATTGTAGGAGGTTCAGAGGAGAGAGAACTCCAGTCCAAGAGTTACTGATGTAATTGCTGCTGCTGTTCTTGCAGGCTCTGGAGCCCAGCGGTGGGCTTTGTTTTATCCCTGCTTATCAAAGTGCACAGAAAATATGTAGCCTTATTATAAACTGAGGAAAGGACACTTATTTGTGCTGGATCTTGCTTATTGCTCTTTGCAGATATTGTTTTCTATGAAAACTCATGAGCTTTCTTTCATCAACTATGCACTTAAACCACCTCATCCAAGCAGGTTTCTTTCATTGCTTTTTACCCTATATTAAATTGATTCTTGCTTGAAAACTTTATTTTACTTGTCAGCCTCTCTAATGTATACATTTCTCAGACAGAAATACTCTCGTATGTGTTGCTGCTTTATTTATAGTTTCAGAGCTGCTTTGCCAATCATTACCCTGTTTTCTAGCCTTTACTAGTGTAACAGATGAAGTGTCTGCGTTTAACAGTAAAGCAGTTTTTTCCTGTAAGAATTAATGTTACAGCAGGTGGGTGCATGCACACAATTTAAATACACAGGGATAGTATCTATAGTACCGGGGATAAAAGGCAGGAGTAGGATCATCAACTGAAGTAGATGTAGGCATTTCAGGTTGGATCACTGTTTCAAAAGATCTCAACTGTTTCTTCTAGGAAACCGAAGGCCTGATATAAATCTTCTGTGACACTTGGCTTCTGCCTCTTTTCTGAGTAGTTACATTTTCACCATCTTCATTTTCATCCTCAGGTGAATCAAATCAGTCACAATGAAAGTTGTAAAAATTAGGTGATTGTCAGGTATTAGTTAGAAGTAGGACTTCAGTGACAATCCTGGTAATTTTCTCCTTTCTTTCCGTCCTGCATGCTTCATCCTTCATACTTTGCCTGTGTGTATTTAAATATGTGTATTTTCTAAGTCACTACATGCATCTGTTATGCATATTCTGATGAGGAAAAACTGCTTTATCTGACAAATTGCTAACTGCCTCACTTCTCAGGAATCCACCCTTAATGTACAGTGGGGTCTGCCTTTATTACTTTTTCTACAAATATTTTTAAAAGATTAAAATGCTAGCCAAAAAAGTAATGAGTGATTTAAATTTTCATTCCTCTATGATGGAATAAAATCCTTTAAATGTTTTTGCAAGATATGCCCATTAAAAAGGTCCATAGCACAATTTTTCAGCAATAACTTTCTCTGGGCTTCCCATTCTGTCATTTATATTCATCCAGAAGGCATCCATGTCTCCTGTTGCTCCATACTTTTATGGTATTGTACATAAGATGATTTTACTTCCATGTTATTCCATACTATACTTTGAATATTCATTAACAGTACTGTGGTTCCAACACGTACTTTGGCAACCAAGCATTTCAAAAAAGTTATTTCTAATTTTACTAATAATGAAATTGCCTTAAAAATAAAAATCAAACTAGTTGTTTTATTGACTCTTCAGTCAGTTTTCTAACCTGCTCCCTACATCTTGTGCAGTGAAAGCCACAGCTACTACTTATCCAAGTGTAAGATGTGTGATGTGTGTTAAAACTGTAAGACACAATTTCCCTTCACATTTTTGTGAAAAACAGTAACTAAATATTTAACATGTTGCTTTAATGTTTCAGACAGATTAGATCCAGGGTCCATTACCAAATAATATGTACGTAAATAAGTGCTTCATTGAACCTGGGAACAGAAGAAAGTCAGCTTGTTACAAAAATAAATAACCCTAGCTATTGTACTGGTTCTTGTAGAGAGTTTATCTTACATTATTAAAGCTTTTTTCATAGTCTAAATAAAGATACATTAACTTTTCACTTTCTTTTCCTCATTAAAAAGCAATCTAAGGAAGTTTATTTCCCTACAGTTGATATTTTTCCTATCGGCTCTATTCTAAGCATGTTTGTATGCTGACCTACTATTATTTAAGCATGTTCATATACTGACATAATATTGTCTAGGAAACTCTGATACTCAGACATCACTTAAACCACAATGATGTTAAGCACACTTTAGCCATAATCTGTTGTTTGGTAAGTTGGTTTTGGTATGTTGATCTTAATGTTTAAATGGAGAATATTCATAAATAATAAATTGTGTATTTTGCTAGGTAGCATTTGAGATAACATGAAGTGTTATGTTAGAAGGCAATGGATTATTTGGGTGATTGTCCTTATGGACTTTTTTGAGTGTGCACATGTGTAGCTATTCAGTCTTTGCTTTATACAGTCTAGAAAATGATATAACACAACTTGTGGGCTTTTGGATCAGTTATCTTTTGACCTTGTGTTTGCAACAAATATAGTAGTAATAGTTATCTTTTGAAAGTTTGGAGAATACAGCTGGGATTGGAGCAGTATAGGTTTATAATGTAATCACCAAGTCTGAAGGCACTGTCCTGCACTGGGCACAGTGTATTGTAAGCTGATGAGTAGCATGATGCCTTAACTTGTACAAAACAGTGGTAGCCTCTAGGGAGCTGCAAAAGTGCCTTCTGGCCTTAACAATTAGTAACTTTTAAAGGTAGTGGGCATCAAAAAAACATGTAGGAGATAATTTCTCTTTAATGTTTTATACATACATAATGAAACAAAATTAATATCCTTGGCATAGAACAGTGAAAATTTATCAAAATTTCTTCCACCTGTATAAACTTTAAAGATAATTTTTAAAATCATCCTGTTAAAGATATTTTATTTTCTTTTTAAGGAAAGTTATTTTACTGTTTATTGCATCTTCAGTTACTGCGAATATTCCTCACCCTTAAACCTCAGCAGTTTTGTATGAGATGTTACACTACAATCCTTGTCAACTGCTAGCATCCTAATTCAAATAAGTACATATAAGTGAGACTGACATTTTAAAGCTGTAATAAATTTTCTGTCATGTTTTTGCTTTATTTTGTGCCTCAGACCTGCAGATACAAGCCAAACTTCTTTTATTGGTCCTATGTCTCTCGCTTTGTCTTGAAGAGTGCCTTGCTCACTACAGATATGTGTTGGTGTTAAGGTCAGATTAGTAGTGCTTTCTGTGTTGCTATAATTATGTAGTAGTTGAAAACAAATCTGGTCAAATTTTGAAAGCAAGCTAATTTCCCCAACCTATAAACCTCTATATATCTCTGTTCCTTCCTTCTCATATTCTTGGAGTTAAAGGGATTCAGAGAGGAGAAGGAAATTTATTGTCTTTTAAGTAAATTTTATGGGAAAATGAATCAAACTATTATTGTGTGAATAGTCCTGATTCTGCCACTTCTGAACTATTGAATACTTTTTTTTGTAACTGTCTTGGAATATGGATTTATTTTTTAATAGAGGAAACTATTTCCAGTTTTGTTATTGTTCTTGTTAATCAAGAAACTGATTATACAGAAAGCAAGGTTATTCATTTAAAGTATAATATTGGATTTCCTATAGTGTTTACATAGTGCTGAAGTATTTCAAGACCCACAAGAAGAGATTTATATATTTACTGAACTGCAAGGCTGTGCCTGTCAACGTGGGCCTGCCAGCCTTCACAGAAACAGACATTTGTAAAATGTTTTTGTTTCTGCAGGGCTCCAGATATATCTGTGTCTTTTTTTGGTCATGGATTTGATAAAAATTAATTGCATGTCCGATTAAAGAAAGGGGTATCAGAAATAAACAATGTCTCTGACTTTAGTCTGCTTTCAACCTGAAGTGCTTCTAAACACTTCTCCTTAATGCAGATAGGAAGTGGGAAACCTAGAATAGCATTCACCCTTTTAAAAAAAACCAAACCCTGCCTTCTTCATAAACTTTTGTAATTTCACAACTCTGAAAAATTCCAAGATGTTCAAATAAATCAAATTCAAAGCTTAAATTTGTTTACTGTAGTGTCCTGTGTCAGTGAAATACGCAGAGGCTCGAAGTGAAAGATTAGAGTTTTTATCCATGCAGCTCAGTTTAAAAAACAGAAGGGCGGGGGGGGGGGGGGAGTGAAGAAAGTCCTGCTAAACCTGACTTGCATTGTCAGTTAGAAAACAGGCAGCTAGCTGTCATATTTGTTTTCTGCTCATTAGCCTGTGTAAGCTAAAATCACGTTGCTTTCAGAGTTGATTCTTAAAGTTGCTCACAGTTTATGTAAAATATTATGTAAAATCTTAACATTTTGGTAAGAAACCATCTCTCAAAGCTTCAGATTTGAGAGGTGGTATCACTTTCATTTGCTAAGTGCCGAACATGTTGAGCAGCTTAAAAATGTGAATGATTTCCAAGATCTCAATAAAGGAAAAAAAAAAAAAGCAGCAATAACTAAGCAGAATGTCTTTTCATCACCTTATAAGCACATTGTGCTCGGTTTCGGGGTGTCCATGCCCAGGTGCTGGCAGCGGGGGGCTGCAGGTGCCAGACATGGCCAGTTCCAGCCGGCTCCAACAGACCTACCGCAGGGCACAGCTGAGCCCCTCAGCCAGACTGATGGCGCCTCTGTAAAAGCATATTTAAGAAAGGGCAAAAACACTGTGCAGCAGTTGAGAGAGACAGAGCATTGAGGAAAAAAGTGTGAAAAGCAGCCCTGCAGACACCATGGTCAGAGCAGAAGGAGGGGAGGAGGTGCTCCAGGCGCCGGAGCAGAGATTCCCTTGCAGGGAATGGTGGAGCCAATATCCACACTGCAGCCCTGGGAGCACCCCACACCGCAGCAGGTGGATGGTGACCTAAAGGAAACTGTGGCCCATGGAGAGCCCATGCAGGAGCAGGCTCCTGGCAGGAACTGTGGCCCGTGGAGAGAAGCCTGCATAGGAGCAGTTTGTGAAGGACTGTCCTGTGGGAGGGACCCCGCGTTGAAGCGGGAGAAAAGTGTGAGGAAGGAGCGGCAGAGACAAAGGGTTATGGACTGGCTGCAACCCTGTTCCCCGGGAGGTAGAGGAGTTGGGAACAAAACAGTGAAGTTGAGCCTGGGAAGAAGGGGGACTAGGAGGAAGGGATTTTTAGGTTTTGTCTTTGTTTCCTCACTATTGTACTCTATTTTTAATTTGCAATAAATCAAATTAATTTTTTCCAAGTCAAGTCTGTTTTGCCCGTGACGGTAATTAGTAAATGACCTCCCAATCTTTATCTGGACCCATGAGCTTTTCCATCTTATTTTCTCCCCCTGTCCAGTTGAGGAGGCAAAGTGAGAGAGTGGCTGGGTGGCCTAGATCTAGCAGCCACCAAGTTCAACCCACCATAGCTAGTTTTAGTTTGGGATTGTTTTTTTTTTAAGTAAAGTTACTGCTTTCATTGAAATTTTACTTTTGATATTTTAAATCCAAGAGAAATGTTTTGTTAGCTTATGGCAAATTTTATTAGCTGCTTATTTTTCTTTTTAACTTTAGCTAGCTATTTATACTGCAAATAAGAGTAGTTTAGAACAAAAGGGCAATTCTTATGGAAGAGCATGAGTAATACAACAGTACTGATAGTGTTTTTGAAAACACCAGTGTTGCAAATGAAAAGAGAATTTGTGTAAGCTGCATTTGCATTGGCAAATACATTTGTCTGATTACTGAACAGAATGCTTTTCTTGAGGAGAGGAAATAGCCTGAAGGACTGAATGTATTTTGACATCTCGAAGATTAGCTGATTAATTGTACTTGTGACGGCAGGGGAGAAGTGAGAAGTGAAGCAGAGACCACAAAAGCATCAGAGCTGAATAGGGCAAGTAGTTCTGAGAACGGCAAATGGCGTCAGGACCTTTGAGTAATATGGATGATCACTCTGATAGATTCTGTCAGCTGATAGACCCTGATACTAAGTCATGAAGGCTTTATTCCCTGTTGGAATCTGATACTAATAAAATGGAGTAATGCTTTTTTCTTAAGTTCTTATCTGCAATATAAAACGAATCAAGTCTGAAACTATTTGAAGCAAAAGAGGGCTATAAACTTGAGGTGCCTTCTGTTTCATCTATAGCCTTCTTTTTCTGATAGCTATTTCTCATTTCCTGCACTTTAATAAGGTATAGAGGTGCTTCTAGGTAAAAGCAAATAGTGAACTTGATTCCTGCTACTTTTCTTTTCCTATGGAAATGGAAATACATAAATTTTGTTCATTTTTAGTGCATTGTATTCTATGATATTCTGCTATATATATGCTTCCCATTTCATGCATATACAAAGCCTACTGTTAGAAGCTGAATATGCATATATAGTAATTTACCTTATGCATATAGTAAGTACATGAGATAATGATTCTTTACAGTAGTTACTCACTTACATACATCTTTTAAATAAACATTACTCACCCATTGCATGCACTTTTATGTTTCTGTGTAACCAGAAATTAAGCCATGTTTACATTAGAAAAAGGGGATAAAGAATGAGAGAGTATTTGAAATTAAAGGGGGGGGGGGGTTGCACTCAGGAATTGGCTAAAAAATTAGTGATGACAGAATTATCTCTAAATCATGTTAGACATTAAGGGTTTCTTTTTGACTGCTGGACCTATTTAACTCTGAAGCCATGTAAGTAGATTGAATTGTGATAAATGTCATAAATGTGTGTAAGCAGTACTTTTAATGTCCAGTTCTTCCGATAAAAAGGGGTTTTGTATAAAAGAAAAATCTTGAAAAAAAGAATTTGATGGTGTGGGTTTATTTTTTTAACACTATTTTTCTTGACATTCTCTCTGTCCATTTCACAGGTTTTGGTAGGAATTAATGAGTTCTATGGAGGTGGCCTTTCAGGGAGCAGTTGTAAAGAAACACTCTTAAGCATTACTACTATGAAATTTTATTGAATAGTGTGCTAAAAAGACCTCCTAGCCTGGCTTGGTACACATGAAGATACTGGAAACTGGCTATTGAATCTATATATGCAAAAATATAGTAAAACAAATGTATGGCTAAGTATTTGACAGATGTACATGATCAGCACAGGCAAAAATAATTCACTAGTTCACATTTCAGTTAGCCCCAAACCAGAGAAGAATTGAAATGACTCCCTGATTTTGTGGGCTTTGCAGCATGCCCTTAACTGCAAGTAGGTTGGCCTTATGGTTACATGTATAATGCTAAAATGTGTGAAATTACATTACACTGTGAAATTAAAACATGGAAAAGTATTACATTTCTTACTCCTCCCAAAGCCTTATTTTTCACAAATTTGTTCCTATTTCTAAACTGTGTTGATAAAGTAGCCTTCAAAGTTTCTTGATTAGTAAGGTATCTATCAAACAGAATCTATAGGAACTTTATTTCTCACTTTCCTTTATTGAATGTAGGCATGTCATCTTACCATGCACCATACTCATACAAAAATGTTTCAATATGGTGACCGAGAATTGTGATATTTTTTTTTTAATTCAGAATATTAACAGCTCTTCTCCCTTAATAACAGTTCTCAGGCTATTGTATTGTACTGCATTTTACCAGAAATCAAATGTAGGAGAAAACTTTTTTTTTTAGATTGGCATTGTCAATTGTTATCCTATTCATACTACCATAGCATTTTGTGAAAACTCTATGAAGTGCTTACCCTGAAAAATTATATAGAATATGCAGTCTAAAGTGCCTTTGAAGCAAGATAATACTATTTTATTTTCCCATCTCTTGGTGCTTCATCACTGTCTAACCTCTTTCTCCTTCTCCAGTATATTTTGTCCATCCCTGTAGGCGCTTACCGTGATGTTAGTCTTCTGTAAGTGGCCTTCATCTCCAATTACAGGCTATTGGTTTTTTACCTGCAGTTGTTGAAAACAGCTGTATTACTGCTGACTTTAGATGCCAGTCTGTTTCCTTCTAGGAACAGAGTGGTTCTTTGCTCTAGAATCTTTGGATGCATTAGATGCAATAAAATCTACAAATCTTTTTTGGTACAGGAGATAAACTGTCATGAAGTGGCCATCAGAAGTGATCTAGAGATTATAAAGCTCACAGATACAGAAAAGCCCACCTCTTTTCACGTCGTTCGTTTCAAAAGAAGAGTTGAGCCTGGTTAATATTCCCTTTTCCGGTATGCCTAGAATGAAAAGTGCTGAATTCTATGCACACCCATGGCTTCAGGAGCAGAATATCCTCTTTTGGTCAGCATTTGGACTGGGAGTTATAATTTATCAAGAGGACATCAAAATCTAATACAAAAAAAGAAAGAGCAAGGGACATGCCTCTTTCTGAGAAAACTTCCATAGTATTTCTCAGTAGTACAACCTTGCTGAAAGAAAATTTCCCTTCTTCTGAATTTTCAAAGTTATGCAGTACTTAAAATGAGAGTCTTTCTTCCTTTAAATGAGGTAAAAACCTTACCTTTCAAATGAGAGAAATATACGAAAATGTTTAGAACAGAAATGCTTGCTAAAGTGTATGGCTGAGTCAAGATCAAAATCTTTTTATACAGTAGGCTTTCTGTATCCCAAAGTCATCTCCATTTCACACTGTCATCTCCATATGGATTTCCTTCATTTTAGAAGTCTTCACAGTCTGAAAAATAAAATCTTGCTCCCTGCTTTATTGTCCATGCTATCTTCAGGGCAAATTGTGTTTTTAAAAAAAAAAAAAACAAAACACTACTATCCAGGATCTCTTTGAGGCAGTGAGGCTTGATAGGACTCCACAGACTGTTACGTATTTTTTTTGTCTTACTTTTTAAACTTTTTTTCTGTAAGTGTTAAGTGTATTTCTTAATTAGTGTTTAGTTCTGAAAGCAAGACTATTAAAATAAAATCAGAAGGGATGTGTCTTTGTACACATGCAAATACCTACTGTATTGTATTTAAAGATCTGAAATACTGTTTTTTAAGGTTCTGATCTGGTCAGTCTCTTCACCAGTAAGCAGTGTACATTCCCAGTTGATAGCAGTGGTGACCAGTAACACCCAGGTCCTCAGCGGGGCTGAGTTCATTCTCCTCAGCTTTTGGAGGGAGAAAGTGGAATCCTGAAAGCGTTTTGATGGATGAGCAGAAGGAAAAAAAGCTAGTCATTTTTCTGAAAGTATTCTCTTCAGAGATCCAAAATAGGGAATAACAAAAAGAAAATGAAGATATAGTCTGGATTAGGTGAAGCCGCATTGACTGGAATCTGAAACAGGAGAAAATACTTGGAACCCTTTCCAGATTGGGCACACTTGCGTAATGTCCCTATGCCCATCCAGCTCACCTCAGGAACAAGTTTTCAATTTGTTAGCATTGTAGTGCTGTTTCTTGACCCTTTAAAGACAAGGAAGGAGTTTTTCCATGGGTGCCATTTTTATGAAGTGTATGTTTTTCCCACAGTTTTCTTCCTTCCTTACACCAACTTGGGAAAATAGTAAAGCAGGTGAACAAAATGGATATTAAACAGCAGAGAGGCAATTTGGGGCCTGTAATGTTAATTCTTTGACTGAATTCTTTAACCCTCAGAAATAAAGGCAGTAAACTCTGTGACATCATATGTAGGACTCCTGGTTGTCTCTCATGATGAAAATGGTTAAGAACCAAATTAAGTTTTGCTTGTATAAGAGATTTCTGGATAACTTTTCAGTGGTTTCAGTTAATAAACTTGTTGCTTAGTTGAATTGTTGTCTGCATGCTTTCTGTTGTTGCTGGGACAACTACATTGCTTTCTCAGGCTGATGTTATTGATTTGTGCCTTCAGCATTGTACTTCCTTTCTTTTGGCATCAGTCTTCCAATACCATAGTGGGATTGTTGGAAGCCCTTCTCATTTACTGCTCTCCCATTAATATATGTGCCTATGACAGTTAAGATTTTGCCCGGGGCGGGGCGGGGGGCGCAGGGGGAAGGGGGATACATCTTCAAACAGTAGCAGTTTGAATAAAAAGTAGTAGTTCTTTATAAGGAACTGGAGGTGCTGCCTGTGACCTATATTAATTTCTAGATTTATGACAGAATCCATCTTGATTTTACTAAACTCAGGTTTCCATGCTTCAGAAATTAGAATCGCTACTCTAAGACATTCATTTACATTTTATTTGAAATAATTTATTTTTCAAATGGAGAGATATAGTGGTTTATTATACTACATGCCTACTTGCTTGCTGTTATTGCATAATCTGTAGAATTTTAGTATAGCCTTTGAGTAACTTTGTGTTTCATAATCAAATGCCACATACTCTGATAAAATGTGTAATTGACTGGCGTTCTTTGATATGACTCACTTGGCTAAAATCTCTATTTAGATTGGGTTGGAAGGTGGGAGTTAATTTTTGTTTTAGCAGCAAAATCTAGTTGGAACAATGCCAGATAAAATTACAATAATTTTGAACAGGAAAAAAATTGTTCTATGTGTTCTGTAGTTAAAGGATTTAGGGTTTTTTTTGTAACTGCATTCTTGGTTGTGTGTTCCCTTTTATGGGAAGTAATTATGTTCATGCCTGACTTAGCTCCATTTCCTACAAGTTTTTCTAAACTGTTTGGAAACCAAAGTTTTGAGTGTTTTTTCTTTTTTTTTCCTTTATTTTTTTTTTATATGAACTTATATAACTCTTTGGTATTGTACTTCAGCACTTACATGAAAATATACAAATATTCAATTTGGATGAAGAGCCCTTGCTATAATTATATACTCATCTTTTTTTTCCCCTCCAGTGTGCACATTTTTTCATTTACTTTAAGCTTTATCAGAATAAATTCAGTTTTAATATATCTGTACTTGATGCACTTGCATTAATCACTGTCTCTGCAGAGGTTTGATATTACAGTGGAACTTTAAAAGTACTACTGTACAAATAAAAGAAAAATAATTGTGTTTTGGATACACCATAGATCCAGACTGCAACTGAATATTTTGAGAGGAATGCTCTTGCTCTTTGGTTGTATGGCTAAGACCAACAGTGTCACCTGCAGGTGAATCAAGTAGATTTCTTAATTTTTCAAGTGGAAATTTCAGACACACAATATAAGTTACTTACTGAAAATGGGAAGATCTGATTTAATAACTTTCTAATGAATATTTTAAATCGATTTTGTTGCTTATTCTTGTTATGAAATTAACTGCAAATATGTCATTCAAAATATTTTTTTAAGAAGTGCTTGCTAAAAAAATTCTGAAATCATTCTTTAATGTGTATAAGAGATGTTTCTTGAAAATATTCTGCCCATTTACTATTTAAAATCAAATTACACTGAAAATGCATGCGATTTATGATATTAAAATTTATTTACTGCGTATATTTTTATAGAGGTGAAAAATTATTGTTTATTGATGATTCATTTCAATTCATTGTGGTAGAATATTGTAGAAGTGAATGTGAAGTAAAATGTCAAAAGTATTGCATTTCGATTAAAAAAGCAAATTAATAAACACTTTTGTATATGTAAAAGATTGCTCTTAGATTATTGCATCTGTTACTTCAATACAACAAATATTAATGATGCCACAGTTTTTCTGAAAGTAGAATAACATACGAGTTTAATTTATGTTAAGAGAGAGGACTGCTGTTCTTCGGTCATTTTTGAGGCTTCAGCATCTTCCTTTCTCTGTTGCCAGGTTTGTAATTAATTCTAAAAAAAAAAGACATTTCTTCACTTTTGCGTGACTGGTACTGGCTGAATCAAATTCTGTCTTGACCTTTACATGAAGGATTTTTACTTGTATTATTACAATGATGTGATCATCCAGTGGCTACTGAATCACATGTGAGTTGCAAAGTGCTTGTAATGTTTTAAGCTACGTTGTGAATACTAGTGACATTGTCAGAGAGCCTTCTGTGTAATACAGATGCATGACTGTGGGGAAAAAGGAAGCCTGATTGGAAGTGCTAAGTTGCTCTCACATTTTTGCAATACAATGCTGAAGCTCCTATGGGGAAGCTGCCTTTGAGCTTTCTATTCCTTTTATGTCACTCAGGTGGGATATATATATATCTCTCTATCTCTCACTCTTGTGGATTCTGAGCATAGGAAGGTTTGAACAGCTTTGTGTAGACTGTCATGTCTTGGCTAGTTAGCTGGAGACCTCAGTGGTAAGTGGTTACCTTACGTTAAGATTCAGTAGTAGATTAAGCCTATTTCTTGGGTCTTTACAGACACCAGTTTTGGTTTGTGCTTTTTTTAGAGTGTTTTTGCCATTTAAGAAAATACTTTAGACAGTGACATCAAAAACCTAATGTAACTTCTTCATGTCAAAGGCACAGTGCTAAGCACAAGATTTCTTTGCTGCTCCTTCCCCTTACTCGATCTTGCTTTACTGTGCTTCAGACAGTCCGTCTTATTTAGTTGTATACTTGCCAAGTTGTATTCACTGTTACATCTCTCAAAACAGATAAATGTTACATTGATTTAGTAACCTTGGTATTGGGGCAGGGGGAAGAGAGGAGAGTTCCTAGTGTAGCAGAAAGTTTCAGACTTTTAATTCAGTTGTGTGCTTATATGCAAATATTGTAGATCCAGTATTACAGCTGTAGTAGGTTCAGTTAGATTAATGCATTTATGTCATGCAGCATGATTCCTGAGTTTTAATCCTTTATGCAGAAGTTAGAGTCTTCACTTAATGTGCTTCAGAAAGTGCATTGTGTGTAAGGATTATTAAACAAAATGGTCTGGTGTTGAAAACTGATCAAATAGCATGTTACTGCAATATTTTCTACACTCCTTTGTAAATCACTTAATGAGGATATGATACTAATGAATTCAAAAAGCTACTTCAGTATTTTTTAATCTAGGTGGAAAATGGAAAGGCTTTCAGACTTTAGGAGTCTCTAGCAATCCTGTGAACTTGTTATTCCTAGTTGATGTTTCCAAGCTCAAGAGCAGTTCATCCTGATGAGCAGGAAGTCAAACAAGAGTGGCAGGAGGCCTGCAGGACGAAAAGCAAACATGAAAAGAAGCATGCAAGAGGTGGGTGCAGGAACGGTTGACCCGGAAGGTTTGTAGTTGCTGTTTGAGCATGAAAGGACAGGGTTAGGTTAGCCAAAGCCCAGGAGCGTATGTGAAGGGCAACAAGAAAGGCTTCTATGGGTGTATAGCAAAAGGAAGACTGGGGAAAACCGCTGCTAAATGGAGTAGGGGACCCGATGGCAAAGGACATGTAAAAGACTGAGGTACTTAATGCTTTCTTTGCTTCAGCCTTTATTGTTAGGACTGGCTTTCAGCAATTCCAAGCCCCTGAGACAAATGGGGAAGTCCAGAGAAGGAAAACTTAACACTTGGGGGAAGAAAGTCAGGTTAGGGAATGTGCAGTCAAACTGAGCATAATACAAGTCAAAGCAATCTGATGAGATTCACCCACAAGTCCTGAGGGAGCTGGTCAAAGTCATCATGAGGTCATTCTCGATTACCTTTGAAAGGTCATGGTGATCGTCTGTCATGGAGCAGAGTGTCCCCTCAGCAAGTTTGCAGATGGTACAAAACTGGGAGGAGTGGTTGACAGATCACATGGTTGTACAGTCATTCAGAGGGACTTTGACAGGCTGGAGAAATGGGCCAACAGAGATCTCATGAAGTTCCAGAGTTAAATGCCATGTCCTGCACAGGAGTGGGGGAATAATCCTATGCACCAGTCCAGGCTGGGGGCCGATCAGCTGGAAAGCAGCTTCCCAGAAAAAATACAGATGTTCTGGTGGACAGCAAATTGAACATGAGGCAGCAATGTCCCCATCAGTCTGGGCTGCATTCAGAAGAGTGTTGCCAGCATCTCGAAGGAGGTGATCCCTCTCCTCTACTCAGCCCTGGTGAGACACATTTGGAGTGCTATGTCCACTTCTGGGCTCCCTGTTATGAGAGGAACAGGGTCATAGTAGAGCAAGTCTGGCAAAGAGCCATGGAGGTGATTAAGGGATAGGAACATATGACAAATGAGGAGAGGCAAAGAAAGCTAGGGTCATTCAGCCTGGGTATGAGAAGGCTCAGGTAGATATGATCAATGTGTATGAGTACATTGTGTATTCACGTGTAAAGAAGACTGAGCCAGACCTCAGCAGCGTCCAGTGAGAGGCCAAGAGGCAATGGGCACAAACTGTAATACAGGAAATTCTCTGTAAACGTAAGATTTTTTTTTTTTTTTTTTTTCTGTGAGGGTGGTCAGACACTGGAAGTTTTTCTAAAGAAGTTGTGAAGTCTTCACCTTAGAGATACTCAAAACCTGACTGGATATGGTCTTGAGCAGACTCCTTTAGGTGACCCTGTTTTGAGCAGTGGGTTGGACTGGAAGATCTCCAAAGGTGCCTTCCAACCTTATCCATTCTGTGATTCTGTGGAAATCAAAATTAGTCTATTTTGATGGAATTGCCTATGTGGTATTTACTGCATATATCAACAAAAAATGAGCAAGGAACAATTTTAGACACATTTTGACTGTTACAGTGTTCCTATATAATGATTAAAGATGATGTTTTGTCAAACAAATTTCAGATTTTCTTTTCCAGTGATGGAAGGCTAATAAGCAGTATGCTTTTCATATTTTTATATGTAAAATTAAGACTAAAAATCCTTAAAATATGTTGTCTGAATGTTAAATTCTGAAGTACAATGAATCTTAATAAGTAACAATAAAGAATGCCTCAGTTGAAGTTCTTAAATTAATAGCAGAGAATCTGAAATTGAAGTACTTCGTGGTATGAACTAACTGTTCATCTGCATATGAATAATTAATGAATTTATTTAAAACACCAAATAAAATATTATTATAGGGTTTTGTCTCTGAGGCTTTTTTTGGCACCGAGGATGTAATCTTCAGTAAAACTTGCAGGAATATAATTTTCAAGAGTGTCTATTATCATTAATATTTTATCTATGAAGAACTTGGAAGAATGATTTACTTCTGTTGATTTTAATGGTCTTTTATAGCTGAAAAGGTTCTGTGCAAAAAGAATCCACATGTCTATAAAATTACTGAGTAACTGTTTTGTGCTTCCAAATACTTTTTTAAGCAGAGTAAATTTTACAGGATAAAAAAGCAGTCTTTTATTGTTAATGCAAATGATGCATTAAGTTAGACCCTTCTCCCAGAGTACAATTTAAAGGTACTCAGAAGTCCAATTATCTTTGATTTAGATGTAAAAATTGCAGAATAACAGCTGTGCCTGCTAAGTGAATATTCCTCTGCAAAAAGATAGCTTATTTGAGTAGAGCTGAGGACAGGTTGCTCAGGGAATGTTTGCCTCTTTTGGCACTTTTTCAATTTTAACTGCTTCTGGTCAGCTGAAAATGCAAGTAAACTACAAAATAGCATCAGAGCAATTTAGAATTTGTAACCTCTAAGCTGTCATTTTGCATGTTACAGAGTATTTTAGGTTGTTTAGCATTTATTGTGAATATTTGTGGAACAAAAAAACACATTATACTTCAGATTAATACTTACAAATATTGCAGATAATCTTGCTAAATTTGACTGCATTTAAAAGTACAGCTTTTCTGTACTACATTACAAATTTTTTAAAGGATCTTTGATACTAAATAATCACTTTACACGCAATAACTGTATTGAAATATACTCTAAATTACAATAGAATTAGGGTATATATGAAATTAGTATAGTGTAATAATAAAAGTATTTTATTAGTATAAAGTGTATAGTAGTATCTATTATAGCATATAGTATTAGCAGAGTATATAGTAGTGGCATATTGAATTATTAATATAGACTATAATTAGAATATATTATTTAGGATATATGTTATATATTTGTTTAGAATGGAAATTTGAAAGATGGTTTTTGATTTAAGTTTTGAGGACGTTTACCTTGGTATGAATGCAACTTTAAGTGCAGTTATGTACACTAAGCTGATCTTAAAACTGTACAAAATAAGAGGAGAATTAATCTAATTTGTCCTTCTGCAAAAACAGATGTAATACATATATTCCACTATTGATAAATATTGGTCTAATTTGATCTTACAACACCCTGATCATGGAACTTTCTTAAAATTCCTGGTGAATCTCCTTCAGGGGTTATCTGTCTTTGCTGTTAGAAGATTTTTTTATTATTATTTTTATCAGAAGTCTATTTTCAACATAAATCCTACTCAAATTTTATTACCACTTTCCTTATCTGAATGTCTTTCTTCCCCAGCCACTGCTGTTTGCTTTTCGAAGACTCTTGTAGTTATCTCTGGTCAGTCACATTTATTTAGCCTAAACATCAATTCATTTAAACTTTTCGTAAATGTCATGCTTCATTTATGTTTAGTCATTCTCATTTTTCACTTCTGGACTCTCAGTTGGTTTGCACTTCTTGAATTAAGTTGCCCAAAACATAATGTATTGCCCCAAGGTCATACTGCTGCTGAGCATAGTGGAAGGTTTATTTAGCATGTCCAAATAACAGCATTTCTGTTCCAAGGTTTCATTTTTTGCAACAGCATAGCATTTTTGGTTCATGTGCAGACTGATCTGCTCTTTCTCTTTTCCCTGTCCAACTACTGTCTTGCCAGTTGTTTTACATCCTGTATTTGTTGAGATAATTATTCCTAAGGGTCAGATTAATCCATTTTGGCTTTAGGCATGTAAAAGTTAGGCAGCTAGTCTAAACTGGTTGCACAGAATTGTAAGGAGAACACTATAGACAAAAGACTTCTAAGGCTGATTTATACTAAGAAATGAAATGCACCAGCTAGAAGGAACCTAGACAACTAGTTTAGATGGTGAATTTCTAAATTAGCAGGTAAGATAGGCAAGATGAATCTCATCCTCGGTGTAGAATCTTGGAATTATGTTACTGACTTTCATCCATTAATGCATCTGTTGTTCAACTTATTAAGGCATTTTTAAATTCTTACTCCATCCTCCAATGCGTTTACAGCTCTGTGCAGCATAGTATCAACTGAAAGTTTAGTGAGCATAATCTTTAGTCTATCATTAGGATTACTCATGAAAATATGCAATAGTGTTGAGGTGGATAGACTCCTGTGGAACTTCATTTGATTTGATCCTTCCATTACAACAGTGAACTGTTGGTATTTCCTCTGAATGCTTAAAGGATCCTGCTGAAATCCAAACCGTGTGCTAATTTTTAGTTAATATAACTGGAGAATATAAATCTGACAATCATACTATAGGTCTGTTGCAATCACCTTCAACACTGGTTGTCATTAATATTAGCATAGATAATTTTCTCTGGAGTGTAGACTTGAAAGCAAATTTCATGAAAACACATTTGCATGAAAACAAATGAATTGGTGTTTGGGTTATTGTTTTGTGTTGAACAGGTGTCACGGAATAGGCTTTTAATGCAATATCTGTTTAACATCAGCATCTCAGCTGAACCAAGAAACCTTTCTTCATCTTACTCTTCGTTTGCCTCAGAGTCAGTGATTTGCATTGATTCTCAAAAAAAAATGGTTTGAGACAAAAAAAATATGGCTTGCTTCCTCTCACATAAAAATCTGTGAAAGATAATAAAATTGTTGAGTAAAGGTGTGTTAAAAAGGATATTTGGAACAAAACGTCACTGTTGCAATCTGGTCTTTTTTACATAATATTGGGTTAATCCACGACTTGGGGTAATGCTTTACAGGAGCAGAACAGTGGAGAAGAAAACTGATCGAGAACAACTGCTTCTTGAAGAACAGTTCCTTGCTTTTAGAGAAAAAGTTATCTCTGTGTTACAGAGAATAGGTATTTGATCACTGATTTTTTTCAAGTACCAGGAAAAGGAACACAGACTTTCTCTCCCCAGACTCTGGCTAATCTTAAAATAAATAAATAAAAGGTTATAATTATGCCAACAAAATATATTCTGAACTTTTTATGTTTACAGTTAATGAGATATGCAGGACCATTGTGATGAGCCTTAAAAGTGTGCCAGTATAAATACATAGGAAAAACTGGTAGCTGAGGTAGTCTTTTATCTTTGTCTTCTGAAGTTGTGCAACATAAGCCTGAAGTTTCCCTCTAGAACAGAGGAGGAATGACTTTGAAACCCTTTTCCTTGCAGCTTTGAGAGAAAAAAGCAAAAGAAAGAAACAAACAAAAAAATGCCAACCAAGCAACAATATTGCATTTCTCAGACATGTCAATGTATTTCCAAAAAATGTTCTTGTACTTATTTTTTTCTTGTAAATTCTTATCCAGTGAACAATCGACTTTAGCCCAAATATTGCTATAATGATGTTTAAAAACATACACAAATATACTGTACACTCATGTTTTGTTGTTATTCTACTGTATCTCAGTTCTATATGAAAAAGGGGCTGGGGGAGAAGAAAATGCAAAATAACACTGGGAAGACTTGGAAACAAGCAGGCTGGATGCAGTGTCTCAAGAGACAGGCACTTGCTGGAAGTTGTCAGATCTGATTAAGGGAGCTATTGGTATCAATCAGACCTGACAGTAGTATATCAGAGGTTAGTATAACTATAATTAGTGAACTGATTAAGAGCAAAGAGGAAAAGAGGGTAATGTTTTGCATCAAACTCCTTTAAAACATTTAGATCATTATTTAAACTTGAAGGCTGAGTTGGCTAATTATATATTTTACAATATAAGAGATAAATTTCAGAAACCATGCAAGCTGTTCTTCCTCGCTAGGGTTGTTAAAATAAGGTCTGTACTGACTCTAAACAGACTGTTTTTCCTAGAAAAAAAATACAGAGTGCAGGTGCTCTTATCATATTAATATAACTACTCCACATGTAGAGCTTTATTTTCTTTTAGTAAGAATTAGTTTTTTATAAAAACTTCAGTGCTTTCAGAGCAGCAACGAAAAGCAATTCCTCTATCTGATTCATCAGCCTGACTAGTTGTACTGGCTTTGATTCCAGTTTATTTTGACTCTGTCAGAGTCTGTTGTATTGAGGTTTATAAGTAGTGTTGGAACTTACAAATGAATTTTGTAATCACGAGGGACATCTAGGACTGTGCTGAAAGCATAAAATTTTAAATCTTAACATATGAACTTAAAACTGTTAATCATAACTGTGAAACTGAGTATAGAACAAATGAAACAATATTGAAAAAAATCAGTTCAACAGTACATGTCAGATGTGGCATAAGTGTCTTGCTCTGCTAAGGCCATGTGCTGATACCTTGTGAATCCGTTGCCTTTTCATTAGGTGGACTAGCTGGGTTCTGTAAAAACACTAAATCATCATGAGTTCCTAGGATTAAGTTATAAAATAAAACATGCTGAACAAAATTACATTTCTTCAGTTAAAAATTCATTTCCCAGTTCTGAGTGGCAGCTGTTAAAATTTTTCTTGTTTCCTTATTGATTTCTAGACCTATTGTTGATTGATTATTGGTGTTAGCTTTGGTGGCTTACTAGTTGATGCTAATATGCATCAATATAATGCACCTCTGTAAGTCTTTCCAACATGAAAAACTCAAATCTTTTATGTGGATACTTTTTGTAAGTATAGTCTTATTACTGAATGTTTCTAAGATGCTTTTATATACGTATATGTGATCCTGTATTGCCATTAGTTTATACCACAAATACATGTTAAGATTTGATATAACATCATCTGTTCACTCAAATGGGCATACTGCTCATCTGTGTATCTTTGTATTGTAAGGAATCTGCTTTACTGGAGACATAATTCTGTTTTAACTGTGTAAAACACAGCATCACATGGTTGTCTCTGATTTACGAAAACCAAAATATTTGTATTCATTATTTATTACTTCCTATATTCCTACCTCAGGTTCTTGTTTTGAATTGCTGCCCTCTGTTTTACTTTCTATATGTTTATTAGAATCCCTGCCTGAGCTCCAGCTCACATGAGGTTTTGTGAAATGCTTGAATAAATCATACAGAGTAAGAGTGCAATAAAAAGAGGAATAAAAACAGCATTATGAAAGTGACTTGCAGGCTGCTGCTCTTGTAACAAGTTTTGATGAAGTTTTACCTCAGAGGGTGCCAAAGTGGTAAAGTGTCCCTCATGGGGTGTGATATCAGGTACCTAATATTAAAATTTGTGAGAAGCTCCAAAGCATCACTGATTAGAAGGGAAATATTTCCAAATTGTACAAAGCCCCAGCATAGCAGCTCTCCCTATAGAATTGCAGAATATGCTGCATTCCAGTGAGAGGCTGCTCTGCGTGGATGTGTGTAGTTGTGTACAATTTTCTGTCTCCATTTCTGCACAAGTAAAGCAGTGAATTTGCTGCCAGAACAAAGCACCAAGATAAATAGTTATAGGATTAATAGAGTAAACTGCGTAGGTTGCCCATGCCCCTTTGCCAAAAAGCTGTCGGGAGGTGAGGAGTGCCAGCTGTGACTGAGCAAAGCTTCCTCTAGGATCAGCCACATATTCTTAAATACTGTTTTAAAGTGTGGTAGGAGGAAATTATAGATGTGTGTAAAGGAGTGGGAGAAGAAGAGAGAAGACCAGTAGCAAGGTGAAAACGATAAAGACAAGGAAGTTATGTTAATTGAAATCTACAGAAGCAGATCTTTGAGAGGGTGTGTTTGAATATTGACAAGAAAGCAGCAGTGGCTAGACCAGGATTCTTTATTGCTGTCCATCCATGATGAATCACTGTGGTGGAGACAAACTTGGTCCAGGCACTAATATAGAAAGACGATGGTTCCATGCTTTCCAAAGCTTTAGATCCTTGGAGCTTGTATTTCATACATGAACTATGTTTTTTTTCTGTAGTTGGATATACAAATTAAATAGGCCTTAAAATTGTTTCTTCTCCAGCGTCATCAAGGCACTTCAGAAAACACTACTTTTTATAAGTTTACTGAATTCCCATATTTGGAATGATGCTTTATTCCATCACATTTAATTTCAGTAAAAAAATTCTTTTTACTCTGCAAATGATGACATAATTTCTAGTCATATCTAATCATTGTTTTATGTTATTAAAAGGCAAATTTCTGAAATACCTAATATGCATTTTCCAATAGGGAATATATATTTCCAGGCTGTATTTTAGCTGTTTCAGTCTCTTTACCTCTGCTTAGTTTTGGTTGTGGTGTCTTCAATCAGACTTTTTTATGCCAACAACAAGATGAGTAACTCCAGCATCGCTGGTCATTGCACAGGAGGTAGGCTTTAGAGGACAGATGCTTACATAGTCACAGGCATCAGCTGTTTTTTTATAATAAGATTTGGTTTTCTTTTTCCTTTCCTAAGGATACTGAAATAGTAAGAGCGTTACTTAATAGAAAGTGGAAAATGTACAAAGAAATGTTAATGCAAAATGAGAAAGAAATGTTAAGAGGGTAAAGTAAATAAAGAATGAAATTACAGTGGAAATGTGTATTTCTTGTTAATTTAATCAATGCTTTGAGAAACAATATTGTGAACTTCAGAGAAGGATAACATAAATGGAGTATTTGCTGTTTATTTAGCAGTTATTCTAATGATTTCAAAGCAAAGAGGAAGTAGTACTTTTGTATAGGTCTGTTAAATATGAAAATATCTTTGTTGTGCTGCAGGGGTACGATGACACATGGTCATGAAATGTTTGTGGATCTTGATCCAGCTTTGGGAAGATAATTTCATTTTGGAAACATCCTATAACAAACAAGCTTTATTATTGTGGTCATTTGACATCTGCAATATTTTCCTCATGTGGAGGCCTCTGGATTTGTTCATTATAATCTTGAGCTTATTCTACAGTTTCTTTCTAGAAAGAATAATAGATATTAATGCCTAGTGTATACAGTAATATGGATTCAAGCTTACAGATCAAATGTTTGAAAGTATATGTGTGTACCATTGTATGTATTTTCACAATTCTGATATAATAAAGGCCTACACATTTACATCTGTGTTAAGGAAAGATGTTGAAACTACATGTTAGTTCATACTACTACTGCTCTGCTTACCATATGGCAGTGTGCAGGCTTATTTCTGCAATACTGCTGATACTCAGAATATCAACACTATCCAGTCTAAGTACAAGGTACTTTTCTACCTTTTATGTTATAGAAAGCTACGTAACCACATAGTAAAATGCTATGTGCTCATGCACAGGGCATGGGGGTAAACAAATGATAGAGAATATTAATATAATGCTTTACTAGAAAGGACTTGTATACTGCATTTATCAGTGCAGTATAAGAACCTGTGTAGTAAGGTTTGTATAGCCCTACAGGATGATGTTTTTGTGAAATCTGTGGTGAGCTATAGGTGTGTTGTAGTAGAAAAAAATTGTGTAACATAGCAGAGTACTCACCTGTTCCCGCCTAGATGAGAACCAAGTCTGTTGCTGTGGTTGGTTCTTTTAAGTAATGGTCATGGCTAAATGTTAAAATTGACCTCTGTTGATAGTTGTTGTTATTCCTGATCACAGGTATTTGCTGCTTCTCTGAAAAATTCCCCAAAAAGATGTTTTCCCCACCTTTGAGGAAAACTTCTATATGCAGTTGAACACTTCTATCTCTAACAGTTCTTGGCCTAACATTTGCATGAGCCTACTTTAAAAAAAAAAAAAAAAAAAAAAAAAAAAATCAAACATTTTAAGTTAACATGATTCTGGGAAACACTCTACATAAAGAATTACTGCTCATAATTCATTTGTGAACACAGTAGCAGGAAAATTAAAACACAGAAGTGAATAGTAAGCTGAAGATGAATGAAGTGTTTGGGAGGTGGAGCAACTGCTCTGTTTGTGCAGTTGTAAGAGATTTTCTCAAAAGATTTTGTTTCATGCATCCTCTGGTTTGGTCCTTCAGGATTTTGTACACCTTTTGCCATCTTTGTTACTTTTCTATTCAAAGCTTTTAATTCATCAATTCAATTCAGGTTAGTCCTCTGGGATTGTTTTACTGGCTAATTCTAATGCCTGCAAGATTGACAGTTCTTTATTTGGACTTAAAATCTAATGGTTGATACCAACTTTGTAGTTCTGCAAAAGCCTTTACTCATATTCATTTTGTAAAAAAATATTTTATTGAACAGCTCACTGCTAGCAAGATCTTCTTTCTGAATGGGGCTGATCACAGCAGACTAGTTTTCAATCTTCCGTTCATGCTGTTTGTTGGGAATGTTTCATTTTTATTCTCAGGAATGTCCGCAAAATCTCTGCTATAAGAAATTTAACAGTCTTTCCTTTGTAATAATTTCATCAATTCATTCAAAAGTCTTTTATTTAAATAATAGTTGAATTCTGTTTATCATGTGCATCAGGAATAAAAACTTATAAAAATCTGTTTTAAGAGAAATTGCCAAAGGTACAATTTGGCTTGTAGAGTGTTTACTCAATCACAATATGCAAACTTATATAAACCCATTGTCAGTCTCAATATTTAGGTTGTTATCAGGTCTGATAAAGCAAAAACCTAAAATGAGAACACGTTTAAAATTTGCCGTGCATGCCTGCTTTACCAATGATGCCTTACCTTCCAGAAAGGTTTGAACAGATGTAAGGTAGACTATTTTGAGAATCTGCCTTTAAGATAACGGGGCAGGGAGAATTTAGTTTACTAACCTGATGATTCACAACCAGCTGTTCTCCCTCCTTTTTTAATCAGAATAGTATGTTGTCTAAAACAAAAATGGAACACCAGTCTCTTTCTCCTATCATCCCAGTTGATGTTTAACCTGAGATCCGAGTCAACCAGTTCTTTATACATTTTGCTTTGACAATATCTGGCAGATAGGAAGAATGACCTAGGTCTTTTCTAATTGTTTTCTGGACATCATAGTAATTAGGATGTTATCTGTGGGGGTTTTTTGAGTTTTGATTTATTGTTGTATGATGAAAGGGACAAAAGGTCAGATAAGTGGCAGACATACTTGGAGGCTGAAGTGGCTAAAGAGAGAAAAACCGTTCTCAAAAATGGTCTTGAAGAACTTAAAAGCAGTGAATTTTGTAGTATGGAACGTTATAACTAAATATTTTATGGAGTTTGTTCTGAAATATTTTCATATGTGGATTGGACCTGTGGGAGTGTGAATTTGAGGGGATTACCATAGTATTACTAGCCTCAGAGTTTGTGCACAAATTATTCAAGCAGAAGTCAGATACTAGTCATGTGCAAGATGTGTTTGGGAGAACTTAAAGCAGCAAAAAAATTCAAAGGATTGCAAGTGAGCTACTGAAAAGGTAAACCTGCAGGCTATGCCAACTGCTAGAAATTAATGTTGGACTCTAAGAAATTGATGGAAGATCATTTGATTTCAGTGAGACCATAAACCTTTTCAGACTAAAAAAAAACCCCAAACAACAACAACAAAACCCAGGATTTTTCAACATGTTGGTCTTCTGAAACTATGGTGAAAATGTAACTTCCTCTTACCATGAAGTCTGGCTTCTAAGGGGACTGAAGAGAAACTGACAAAAATAGCAAATCATGCAAGTTTAGGCAAATGTATTTTCACAATCACTTGAAATTTTGTCAATTGATGTTGAAACTATCAGCTAGTGTCATACCTTTTAACTTGATTTTTCAAAGTGAAGTAATCAGACTTTTTTGTTTGAGTTTTTACCTGAACATTATGTAAAGTAATGTAGGGATATCTTAAATAACCCCAAAGCTAAATGAAATAATTTTGGGTTGAAAGATTTTTTTTATTTTTTTTAAACTGTTATCTTTTTTGGTATAAAAGTGAAATTGAGAGGCAGTCACTTTGTGATAAGCCCCTGTTTTCCCTAGTAGAAAAAGTCAGTGTGGAATAGTTACTAATGATAATCAAAAAAGCATTGGAAAAGGAGAATTGTATGTGCAGAGAGAAATTTAAGTTGACAGTAAAAATATTGACAGTTAACCCATTTCTATTCAGGCTTACCCTAATACAAAAACCAGATTGAAATGTCTTGCATGAGTTGCAGTTCATTAAGCAAATGTGACACTTTATTTTCTAGCTATTTCAATACTGCAAGAGGTAAAGTGGTGAAATAGGAATATAAATGAACACACTTCTCAGTGGGCTAATAACTCAAGTCAAAGTAAAAAAAGAAAATATTAAAAAGATATTTCAAGACTTGGTTACTGTGTCCTTCCCTTGCCCCCAAACAGAAAGCAGAATCCTTTTGCTGAATCTGATTTTTGAGTTTATAACTTTGTGGATAAAATACGTTGTCTCTGAAAATTAATTATAAAAAGAAATGCCACTACCACATTTAAAACTAATTATGAGTTGGCTCATAATGCTGTTTTGTTTATTATTTTAATTGAAAAAATAATGTGTAGCTTTGCTAACATTTGCTGATAGTCAACATTTTCTTTTAGCTGATATTTTTAATTAGCACTTTATGTATTTGAATTCAATTTATGGTTTGAGACTACAAAGCTGATTTGTTTGGGGTTTTTTGGTGGATTTTCTCAAAGGTAATTTCTATCTGCAAAATAAATATAAGAACTAATCATATTTTCTGGCAAGACATTCTCTGGTCATCTCTGGTCTTACTAAATGAGACAGTATATCAAATATAGCTTTTAATTCAGGTCATTACTTTGAGTAACATTGCTGTTTTAAAATAAGATCAATGTAAAAGACCATTATAATGAATATTTAGTCATCGCTCAGAAACAGAAGAATTAATGATACCATTTTAAATATATAACCTGATAACATGACTGACATAAAAAAAACCCCAAACCTGTGATCTGAACATTGCCAATTTAGATTTAGCAAATTAGCTAAGTAGCTTGCATTTGTAGTATTTCACACCTTAAAGTCTTAATATGCATTGCTAAATATATTTCCTCACTGTTTGCTAATTAATGTTCTGTGGAAGTACAGCTGCTAATTTTTTGTGGTTGACATGGCTCATTTTAAAGTGATAACAGTTGCATCTGTAGTAGTGTTACAATTCAGTTCATAAATTATGGTCATACATTTTTACACGTACTATTTTGTAGGAGTACAAGCATTTGAAAAATCTTTATTTGCTAACAAAATGCACCCAGTAATATTTTAACAAAACATAGAAACACCCCACACACACCACCACTCTCTCTGTGATATTAGTGACTCAGTGAGTCTTCCGTGTGTTAAGTTTTAAGCACTGCAGGACAGGAACATCTTTTTCTGTAATATCACAAAGTCTTTTCAGGAGTAAATATTGGTAATTAGTAAAGATTGATATATTCTGATGGTAAAATAATTGGACTGGAACAATACTGTGAGGCAGTGCAGGGAAAAATATTTCTCTAAGGAGAATAAATAAATATTATTAGGGTATATCTTGTGGAGCTCAAGTGAAGAAAAAAGTATTCATAAATGCATGTGTTTTGTAAGATACATTTTTTTTCTAATATTTTGAGAGAAACACAGCAGGATGTAAGCAATCCAGGCAGTTCCTGGAGTGTATTGATGAGAACTTCCTCCACCAGGTGATAGAGGAGCCAACGAGGAGAGGTGCTCTGCTGTACCTCATACTCACCAACAAGGAGGGGCTCATTGCGGACATGAAGATCAAAGGCAGACTTGACTGCCATGACCATGAGATAGATGGTGGAGTTCAGGATCCTGAGGGGAAGTAACAGGGCAAAAAGCAAGCTTACAGCCCTGGACTTCAGGAGAGTAGACTTTGGCCTCCTCAGAGATCTGCTTGGAAGAGTCCCATGGAATAAGGCCCTGGAGGGAAGAGAGGCCCAAGAAAGCTGGTTAATATTTAAGGATCACCTCTTTGACGTTCAAGAGTGGTCCATCCCAACGAATAGGAAGTCAGGCAAAAATGCCAGGCCTGCATGGATGAACAAGTTGCTCCTGGTCAAACTCAAATACAAAAAAGAAGCATACAAAAGGTGGAAGCAAGGACATGTAGCCTGGGAGGAATACAGAGACATTGTCTGAACATCCAGGGATGAAGTTAGGAAAGCTGAAGTCCAAATGGAATTGAATCTGGTCAGGGATGTCACAGACAAGATAGGCAACAGAAGGAAGACTAAGGAAAATGGGGGCCTGTTGCTGAATGAGACAGCAGACCTGGTTACACAGGACATGGAAAAAACTGAGGTACTGAATGCCTCCTTTGCCTCAGTCTTCACTAGCAAGACCAGCCTTCAAGAATCTCAGGTCCCAGCAGCTGGGGGAAAGTCTGGAGCAAGTAAAGTGTACCCTTGGTGGAAGAGGATCAGGTCAGGGAATACTTAAGCAAACTGGGCATACACATATCCATGGGCTCTGATGGGATGCATCCACGAGTGCTGAGGGAGCTGACTGATACCAAGAGTGACATCACAAAGACAATCTTTGATCAATCATGGTAACTGGGAGAAGTGACTGAAGACTGAGAAAAGCAAATGTCACTCCTGTCTTCAACGAGGGCAAGAAGTAGGACCCAGGGAATGCCAGGCCAGTCAGCCTCACCTGGGAAAGAGATGGGGCAGCTAATCCTGGAAACAATTTCCAGGCACGTGAAAGACAAGAAAATCATATCATGAGCAGTCAGCTTGGCTTCACCAAGGGGAAGTCATGCTTGACCAGCTTGATAAGTTTCTGTGATGAAAGGATTGGCCAGGTAGATGAGGGGAGAGCAGTGGGTATTGTCTACCTAGACTTCAGTAAGGCCTTTGACACTGTCTCCTAAGATCCTCAAAGAAGCTGTTGATATATGGGCTGGCTGAGCAGACAGTGAGGTGGATTGAAAACTGGCTAAATGGCTGGGCCCAGAGGGTGGTGATCAGTGGCACAAAGTCTAGTTGGAGGGCAGTGACTAGTGGTTATATACTGGGTCCAGTCTTGTTCAACATCTTCATTAAGATCTGGATGATGGGGCAGATTGTACCCTCAGCAAGTTTGTTGATGACACCAAACTGGGGGGGAGTGGCTGATACACCAGAGGATTGTGCTGACATCCAGAGGGACCTTGACAGTGTGGAGAAATGGCCTGACAAGAAGCAAATTAAATTCAACAAAGGCAGGTGCAAAGTCCTGCACCTGGGGAGGAATAACCCCATGTACCAATATATGCTGGGGGCTGACCAGCTGGAAAGCAGCTTGACAGAAAAAGACCTGGGGCTCCCGGTGGACACCAAGCAATATCCCCTTACTGCATTAGACAAGTGTTGCCAGCAGGTCGAGGGAGGTGATCCTTCCTCTCTACCCAGCGCTGCTGAGGCCACACCTGGAGTATTGTGTCCAGTTCTGGCCTCCCCAGCAGAAGAGAGACATGGACGTACTTGAGAGAGTCCAAGGGCCATGGAGATGATGAAGGAACTGGAGCATCTGTCCTATGGGGAAAGGCTGACAGAGCTGGGACTGTTCAGCCTGGAGAAGAGAAGGCTCAGGGGGGATCTCATCAATGTATATAAATACCTGAAGGGAGGGTGTGAAGAGGACGGAGCCAGGCTCTTTTCAGTGGTGCCCAGTGACAGGACAGGAGGGAAATGGGCACAAACTGAAACACAGGAGGTCATGTCTGAACATCAGGAGACACCTTTTTACTGTAAGGGTGACTGAGCACTGGCAAAGGTTGCCCAGGGAGGTCGTGGAGTCTTCATCCTTGGAGATACTCAAAAGCTGTCTCGATATGTTCCTGGGCAACTAGCTCTAGGTGGTCCTGCTTGACCAGGGGAGTTGGGCAAAATGACCTCCAGTGGTCCCTTCCAACCTCAACCATTCTTTGATTCTGTAACTGTGAAGTCTGTCAAGCTGGGTTTCAAAAATGTTGAGGCAGCAAATCAATTGCTTTCTAAAAGCTTTTAATATTATGCTGATGGTACTTGAGGTAGTTGAATGTTCTGATGGGGACAAATGCTCAAATTTGGAATAACAATTTTCATAAAGGTTTTATAAGTCTCTGCTAGCTCTCTGTGTCTGCTTTTCTTAGCCAGGGCCTTGAGGAAGCATTATTCATAATTACCTGGTGGTTTTACCCCTTCTGTTGTATAATTTCTGTGATAAGAAACTGAGTTTGGTACTAACATTAATGTGTACCATTTGTACACCTCACAGCACCACATTTGGAGGCCACCTAACCTGTCTTGATGTTTTCTTTTTGTGTCAGTCCGGGATCTAGTGCAGCAATCTTCATTTTTCTTAATTGTACATTGTGTTCTCACAGATAATAAGATTTTGTTTGAGAAGGAAATGTGATGAATCACATACTCTGTTGGGTTTACATTATCTGGTCAAATTTGAGATTGGATACTGATAGTATCTGGTCAACTCTCTTAATTTACGGGGTTTTTAGTATTCTGACATGGCTACTTAGAATATAGCAAATGCTGACTAGATAAAAACAATTGTTGCATGTGTAAGCTTTTGTAGGGACTTACTAGCATTATATTTGCTGTAGAAGCATTATCATCTATAAGGCTGAAATGTGTGTTGTCCTAGTGTTTTATTTCTGAACATCTAAAGTTAAGAGAAAGCCCAATCATAAAACATGTTTATTATGAAAGACCTGATAGGGAGCAGATGCATGTTTTCCTGTCTGATTGTAGACTCAATTCTTATTTGTGATGTGAAGCATGGGTTCATCAAATACTGGATGTTAAAATTTATTTACGAGTGTTTGGGGTTTTTTTCTTTAAGTAGAATTACAGAAAAATATTTATTGAGAGGAAAAATATGGCTGTAATACTGCTTTAAGAGTCAAAGGCCTTGATACTAAAATTTGTATTAAAATAACCTTGGAATCAAAATCTGTCAGAAGAAACTAATCCACATGTTTGGGGGGGGGGGTGGGAATTGGCAATTTAGTTAAAAATACTTTGTCAAATAAAGTTATACTGATAGAAGTAGGAAGTTCTTGCAATTTAGAAATCCTATTTTAAAAGCTCTATCATAAACCTAGTTTGGTCACATTTGTTGTATCTATCCTCTTATAGGATAAGGTAATTCAAGATTGTTGACTGGAATTTGGTCGATGTCAATGGAATTCTAGAAAACAAGTGTCCTGTTCTCTATATCCTGTCACAAGTTGATAAGCTTATTTATAAACATGAACCACTTACAGGTTCATGATCACTGGACTGTGTTTTCTTTTAGTATCATGCCTATTTATCAAAGCTGTTAGAAGTTTCCCTATTTTGCCAATTCTGAATATCTTTCAATGACTGGTAGTTGAATTTTAAAAAAGTTTCATTTCAGTCAAGATAATCAAACAATCCCTGTCTTTTACTCTTTAAAGCATTCATTTTGCTCTAGATACCACCTGAACAAGATTTGCTCAATTTCTAAACTTTTATATTGGGGCCTATGAAACAACAGAATCTGAATTTTCCTTTTTATTTTCTGAGTGACTTTCAGCTGCAAAGTTACAGAGTAACCTTTATTTTAATAGCTCTAAGTTCTTTTTTTGTGAAATAAGTGAGACTGTAGGGTAAGCTTTGTGCCTGTGCCAGAAACCTCAAGCTTTGATAGATAGTGATTCGTTAGATTTGTAGGCAATAAATAATTGCCCTTAAGTCATAGTCATAACATGCAGGCAAGTTACTTCTGAATTTCAGTGGATGAGATTCAGTTCTATGGGGGTTTTATACATAGCAGTCGGCACTTAAATAGGAAATTATTTTTGTTGAATAGTATATGAGAAATTGGTATTTCTATTACTATTTGAAACAGCTGCTCAGAATTTTTTGGGGGGAGGAGTGAGATGCTTTCTTTAGAGTGACCACTTTGACTGATTTTACGTTTAAAAATGCTACTTTCTTGAATTTTTGTGTTAAGGTCACATGAAGTGACTGCTGAGTATGTGGTCATTGTGGGGAATGGAGGGTACTACAATTGTTTGGCAATTGGAGATTGAATGTACCTCTGTTTGATAGTCTGTTACTTAGGGATTTATGCAAAAAGAGAAGCCATTGCAAGAGCATGCAAGAAATGGCACCATAATAGAGACTTACCATAGACATATGTACATGAAACAATAAAGTTTGGAAGTTACCTTTTCCAGGACTGGTGGAAGGTGTTTAATCTGTTTTGCCAGTGCAAGGATCAAGATATCAAAATGTACAACTTGAAAGTATGCCTTAGGGAGAAAGCATTTTGTAGGGAACTGGGAACTATCAGCTCAAACTTAGGTATGAGGGGGGTCTTAGGTGTTTACTGTGCTGTGGTGAAGGTTAGAAATATTTTATCACTGATGATTTTTAGTGGGACACATACATTAAATGACTCGCACGTTTATATAAGGAGTTGTTTCTGGATAGCTGCTTAATTGTTTTAATGTGGAAAATGTATACAGATGATGCACAGTAACTTGAAGTTATGATTTGTTATTTCCATGTGGTTTTCCATACTGAGTCCTACTAATGGCCATCCAACACGTGTAGATGCAGCAAACTGTGTCTGCTTCATACATAAAGTAGGTAAAACTTGATAGCTTTGTTAAGTTCTACATTGCATTTACTCTGCTGTATATTAAAATACTGGGGTTTTATAAACTTGAATCTGGATTTTTCTTTGTAAATGCTTAATATTTCTTTTTTCTGCTCTCCTAGATGCTTGTGACTACTCCAGAGAAATGGGATGTAGTGACAAGAAAAAGTGTTGGTGATGTAGCCCTCTCTCAGCTGGTAAAACTCTTGATTCTTGATGAAGTTCATCTGTTGCATGAAGACAGAGGACCAGTACTTGAAAGTATAGTAGCACGTACTTTACGTCAGGTAAGAGTGAAAAAATCTTCAGAAGAATTTTATTTTGGTGAGGAATAGATAGATTTCAGTGTAAAAGGAGAGATGCTTAGACAATGAAATCAAAATGCTTAAGCAGCTTACAATTTATTTTATAGCTATTCTGTACTAAGAACGAAGAAATATTTTTGTCTTCTACCTTCTCTTCTATATTTTATCAACTATCAGATTCCTAGGATGTATAATGTATTGCACAGCTATTTCTTTACTTACAATTTATTTACTTAATATTAATCTACTTACTGTACAAGTAGCAGCAAAATTAAACATTTTTAAACAAATAATAATCAGGTTAATGTTCTAACATAACCAAAATTGAAAGTATGTTCTTACCAGGAATGCTGATTTTTAATTAGCAGTTTTCCTAGGAGAAAATTTTTTTTTTAATTAAGAGTGGTGTCTTAAATCTAAGTAAAACTTTCAGCACTGCTAGAAAAATACTACGTAATTTTTACTTTAGTATAATTGGTCCTTTTTTTTTTCCCCCCATGCTTTAGTGGTACTTTCTAAATACCAGGATTTGAAATGGCAAAAGAAAAGAAGGATGAATGTGTGGGGTTTTTTTCTTAAATCTTGTACAAAAGAAAGCTTCAGAGTTACGCAATAAATAAGATTGGTCTCAATGGTGAGATGTGCATTTACAAGAAAAATAAAATGTGGTATGAATAAAAAGGATGGAATTAGGACAAATAAATAATGGTAAGGAGAAGATAGAGTGCCTTTTTTTTTTTTTTGGTCACGCAGAGCAAAAGTATGTCAATACAAATAATTTGTAACAAATTATAAATAAACACAATTGGTATTGTTATGGCTCTATTTGGAGCATGTTAAATGTTTAAAGCCTTTTCACTTTCAAGACACTTTTTTCTTGGTAACGCTACACTAACCTTGTTAGTGCTCTCTGAATCATCTGATTCCAGCTCCTCTAAGAATAGAATAAAAAGGATGTCTGCTGTAATCCAGTACAGAAAGTGTAAAGTTCCTGTATAAAGAACAATGTAAGTAATAATTCCTTAGAAGAAGCTAAACTTCAGGTCTTTGTAAAGTATAGACTACCTCAAGGACACTAAAGCTTAACCTGTTTGATACTGTATTTTCTTTCTTAAATGGTTTTGATAACCTTGTTTTCCTTAGGTGTCTTTAAAGTAAAGCATCTCAGCTTTTAGCAGGGACCATGATGGTCATTGTCTTCATGTCAGATTGCAAGACTCATTCATTTTTTAAGGTGAAGTTTTGCGAGACTTGTAAGGTATGCTTTAGCTGTCCGAAATAGATATCTACAGCTATTTTATCTGCCCTACATTATTCAGCTTGGCATCCTGTTTCTGCTTGATTTGGACACAAATCTCCCATAGATACTTTTCTTTTGTGTCTGTCAAGCCTTTGCAGATAATTTAAGGAATATAAAATCTGAGGCAATTATGTCTTGGGTACCGAATCCTACCCTTAGTGCATTTATTGTGATACAGCACTATCTTGCTTCAACACTCATTTAAAAAATAGCTCTCTAGGGTGCTTTAATCTTCTAGGATTTCAAGGTTTGTTTTACCTACCATGTTGGAGTTTAATTCATCTGGAATTGAAGCTACTCATTTGTAAACCTTCTTTAAGTGAAACAGTTGAGAAGAAAAACAAAACACAAATCTTGAAATTAACTGTCTCACCGCCTTTCTGAAGACCTTATTTATTCTAAGTTGATAAGAAAGGCAGTAATGGAGACCACTATGAATCTTTACAAGAAGGTAGTTGAAGAAAGGGAAAATGTACAGTATAAAAGTACACTTAAAAAAAACCCCACAGTTAAACAGAAAACAAAACTGCTTGTAGAAATATTTAGAATTATGCAGCAGAAAACAATTCCAGACAAAAATATTTTTAATTGCAAGCTTTCAGAGAGCTTGGGGACAAAGAAACAGGAGATGTTTTCTACAACTGTTTTACCTTTTTAATATGGAAACAAATAATAAGAGGGTTAGTTTTAAAAATTACACTGAAATGTTATACTGCAGCATCTGAGCCTGCAAGCATAGTTCTATGAAGTTTGCAGTATACGTCCGTAACTAATTATGAAATTACTGGAACTTTTATTTGGTTACTAAAAAAGATAACATAAATTTTCTGATTTCAGAAGTATTTCACTGGAGTTTAGTGAAAATACTATGACAGATGTTTTAAGTGTAATGTTTTAATGATATTTTGCAATTGGTTTTTTGGTTAATTTTCTTTGGTTCTGTTTTCTTTGGTTCTGTTGCTCATAGTTCTCTTTTATGCATTTTGATGCAAATTCATTAATGTCCCTGGAGCAGGAACTAAACCCAGAATATTCAGCCCATCCCTGGAGAATGTCCTTTTGACTTTGATGATTCTCTATGAAACATTAAGCTCCTCTCCACCCCTTCTGAAAGTAGTCCTAGAACATATTTTCATTGATATCTATAGAGACATCATACTCATTCAATATTCATGCACACAGGAGGTAAGAATAATTGTTCAGTTCTTAAAAAACAAAACAGGAAAAAAAAAAAAAACCAAACAAACCCATTGACAACATCAGTCTAAAATATCCTTATGTCAATTACACCACTGCAGTAATCGCTGATATCAATTACCTGATTTGTATACTGGTTTAAGATATTAGAAACATTGACTAGTTTTTCCTAATTTGTAGTGGAGGGATTCAGAAAGTGATTAGACAAGTAATTCAAAGAAAAATCCATTGCAGATTAATAGTCACTAGATCAGACTGGGGGCTGTAATAGCTGGGAGCTATGCTGGCAAATATCATGGACATTTTCCCAGTTTCTGTACTGTCTGTTTTGGCCACTGTGGGAGACAGTGTATAGAAGCAGGGTTTTTGGTCTGACCTGGAACAGTCATTTCTTGTATCACTTCTAGGACAGAGCTATGATAAATTCCTTTGAATACTACTTCAGCCTTTTTAATAAATCACTAATAGCTACTCTAATAATGGTGTGTACCTATAGTTTCATCTGGATCATAATTCCCTAGCTTGTATATGAGACTGTCTAATGAGACAATGTTATGATTCCTGTGCAGGTCAGGATGTATAATGTAGTGCCTTTTACATTTTGCAGGGCTTGTTATCCTGTCTTACAGAAAAAGAATTTCTCTTGTTTTGTTGGAATGTGTGAGGGGTTTTTTGCTTAGATGGTGGATAACAGAAAGACAATGGGTATTTTTTCTAATTACTGGGAGGGGGGGTCTTTTTAAGAATTAGTGTTCAAGTAGCTATTTGGGCCTACAACTGTGCCAGAAAAGAACGTTTTGAGATCCGTATTCATATGCTGTACAAATACAGCTATACAAATACATTCTGAAAACAGGAATATCCTGATGCATTAGCAGGTCTGTCCTGTTATGTACCTCAAAATACTTTAATTATGGTTGTACTTTCCCCCAGATGAACATTGACTCACACCACTTACTGTAAGGCTTTAACATGTTCATTTTAATTTATGGCATTTTCTAGAATCGGATTTTTTTAAAACGTGGAAGGACAATATATATTGGAATTGCTGACAGTTTTACTCATAGCAGAATGAACAGCATATTCGTGCATGTTTGCACTTTTCAAATTTTAGAGAATGCTTTTGCAAGTGATTTAAATTGACTTTGCTAAACATTTTGGTGGGAAAATTGCTTTGAGCTCTGTTACATACTGTAGGTATAACATCAAACAACTTCTTTGAATCCAATTTATAGCTTTGATGTTTAAAGTTTTAGTCTAGAGCATAATGCAGATGTAAAACTGAAATGCTTAAACTTTTTAATCAAACTTTCCACACTTCTGTAATATCTACTAAGCTTATTAGCTTGAAAGAAAAAAAATGACTGCTCTTAAAGGACACTAAATTATTTTGTCATAATTATTCAGAGATTTTGGTGACTGCTGCTTACGGGTATTTTTTCACAAAAAGCGTACTGAATACTATCACTTGAGTGACATGTAAGTTTTGATACCTTCTCTCAACTAAGTGAATGAGAAATTAAATAAAATCTATAGTAAAAGATTTCTCAGATTTTGTGGAACCAAAGCTCACATCTTAGACATACAAATATTGTTCTCATTACAGTCTCATTCTTCAAATTTAAGTTTCAATTGCTTTTTTTTCAATTGCTTTATTATTCAATTGCTTTTTTTTATTACATAAACAAAGTTACTACATAAATAATAGGTGGGACAAGACAATAGGACAAGCAATCCAGGAGGTTCCTGGAGTGCATTGATGAGAACTTCCTCCTCCAGGTGACAGACAAGCCAATGAGGAGAGGTGCTCTGCTGTACCTCATACTCACCAACAAGGGAGGGGCTCGCTGAGGATGTGAAGATCAAAGGCAACCTTGGCTGCAGTGACCATGAGATGGTGGAATTCTTCTCCTTTCCCTGGAAATTCTGATGTTACCTTTCTGAGCTTTCTTTCCTCATGACAACTTGTTTAAGAAACTTTCCCTCTCAGCCACCATGTGGTTTTCCTCGCTCTGGATGCATTTTCAATACCTCTAGTCCCTTATTATCTCCTCTACCTCTTTTTTTCTGTCCCTTTGTCTCCCTCTTTTACCTTCTTACTAGAAATCAGAGGCAAACAAGTTCAGAGGTTTCTCACCCAAAGCCAAATGCCTAATTGTTATCAAATTAGGAATTTCTATGTGCTTGGAATCCCATTCTTGGGTAAGAAAATCTGAGCAGTTTTTCAAAAAAAAAAAAAGCAATGCTTAGCTAATGACCTAAGAACAGCTGATTAGATCTATATTAGATCTATATATTTTATCTCTAATGATAGCCCACGGTAGTTCCTGTATGTGTCTTTTGGGACTAGAATGCACCAGTAAATAATGGCATTGCCGTTTCATTCGGTTCTTCATTTCTCATCTTGCGTGACTGCTGTTAGTCTTTTGTCGCTTTGATGTTCTTTATGGAGGCTGATCAAGTTTCTCAGCATCTTCTATTACAGGATAAACCAAACAAGCTCACTGAAATTACTTCTACAATAATATTTTGGTTTCCAACTGTGTTATGGGGCTTTTTTCACTGAACTTTCTTATATTAGCGATTGTATTTTTAGAGCGTTTTCCTTATATTACTCAGTTCTGTCCTTTTTATACCTCTAAGAATGGCATGTACTTAATTTGCTAACACACCATCTTCAGAGCTTGCATTCAGATGCTTGTCCATTAAGTCCTCAGACAAACTTCTTTATAGTTGCTGCAGGATTCACTTGTTGCTATAAGAATGTTTCCTGAGAATAGGGTCTCGTTTTGCAGCTGTGGCCTGTTTTAGAATGAGCTAAATTTAAAGAAATTTAGTTTGAATGGGATCATCAACATAGATTTATCTGTATGGCTGATGCACACATCAGTTACATTAATTCTGGCAATCACCTGCTCTTCTCATCACCAGTTACTTTTTATTTACTGTGTATCATGGATAAAATTATTGAATAGAGTCGGGCTTAGAAAGCAATTAGAGGCATCCCTTTTTAATTGCTGTTTTTCAATTACACATTCTTTTTAAAATCTGTCAGTTCATCAGTTTGTGATAAATTTAATACATGTTTTCTTGCTATTCTGTGATGCTCTTTATAAACAGCATGTTGTGTCGCCATATGTCTAATACCTTACATGAGTCTAGATCTATCCTGTTATCTTTTCTGGCAACGTTGTAGTTGTGTAAAAATGACTTTTTTAAAACAACGTACATTTTTAAAACAAAATCTAATCTCCATTTGTTTCAAAAATGTTATGTATCAGATATTTGAATTAATCTTCAGAAGCTTTTCTATTACTTTGCATGGAAGTAATGTCAGGAAGTCATTCTGCATGGCATTTTTTTATTATTGATATGTGAACATGTTTCCATTTTCATGATATATCCATGGAGTTTAAAAGGTAATCGTGATTGTCATATGTTTTATGTTCTTTCATAATACGTAAAGCAGTTAAACTGATCTGTAGAAGGGTTCATACTTCTTTTTGTTTCTTAGTTTGGGAACAAAACAGTAAGCATAGCATGAAAAGGCATTCTGTCATTCAAGAAAAACTGACATGGCACTGTGCAGGGCACAGAAATCTCTTAATAGGTATATTCAACATGTCATTTCTTAAGGCAAAGTATTGCATACTTAATATTTAGCTGAGGGAAAACAATATGGTTTCTGATAGTGCTTTCTGCATGGTTACATTTTTTCAGTGCCTCTAGATTTTTAAATATGTTCTAAATGGAGGACTGAGATCACAGTATTTTCAGGGTTCATGGGAAGCAGAGTAAAACTCATTTATAAAATTACTTAACTAGATGGTTGCCTAGTAACAAATGCATTCTGTGCAGAGTGTTTGAGTTGTAGATAATGTCCTATGTAGAATCTTCAAAACAGTATTAGTAATTGCATTTTTACTATGTACTTTTGATTTTGCAAATTTTATTGTTTTTTTTAATTTTTATTCCTAAAACTGGGAAATTACCACTTATGTGGACTGATTGACAATTTAATTCTTTCATTGGTAAACAAGATATCAATAAACAAGTAAACACTGGTGAAACATTCTAACAAACTTCCTTCTTAGTAATTTTGAAACACCTTTAATTCTTCCTTTTTTTTTAAATATTCTAAGAATTCCCCCTTTTTTTCCTTTCTTTTTCTCCTTTTTTTTGGTAATGTGAAAAACATAGATCTACATTCTCCAAGTAGGGTTGTATCTAACTAATAACTAATGTGAATCCCTGTATGCAGTACTTCATTCTTACCACTGTTGAGCAGGGAACTCAGGAACCTACGTTAAGGATTCATCTTCTTCCACATCCAGACTAAAAACTAAGAAACACGTGTCTAATTTTCTGTGTATCTCATCTTTAGTGTACATCTGAAGGGCATACAGACTGACTGTAGAGGGTGTGTTGAAGTGATCCTGGGTCATCTGAATATCAGATTAATTTCTAACCAGTGGACAGTTCTTCAAAGATTAGAATATGTAAACGTGTCTGCTTACTTAATTCTGTGCTTGAGTTGAACAATCAGGGATATGCTTTCCAGCTTGATTGTAATTCATTCTATGAATGTGATATTTTAATACATGGGAATGGGAAGACTGCCAAGATCACAAAGTTCAGGAAGAACTTTAGAAGTCAGATAAAAGAGTATCTCTATGCATACTCTGTATGCTCTCAAGCGGCAGCTGTAATGTAATGAGATGATATGCAAATCTTAAAACGTATCAGGAAGAAAATTATCCTGCTGTGATCAGTTTACAATCCAGAGAGGGACTTCCCATACCTGATCCTTTATCATTAACAGTGTAAATGCAGATGATGCTTGAGTGTGGAAATCAGTACTGGATAGCTATCTTCTGTTTATTTTTTCTGTATATATGGAATTTAATGGTGTGATAATCGCATTCTGCGAACGTATATGGTGAACATGCTGTCAATTCTCCACATGCCATTGTGAATGCTTCTGAATGAGATATACTAATTAGATATGTCAATTAAATATAGTTACAGCAATTTTATTTCTTACTTCCATTGTAATTTCAAATCAATAAAATACAGTAAAGCTTTCAAAGAACATGAGGTGCAAGTACTGTGACAGTTCAGTTTTCCAAAGAAAGCCTTCTAAATTCCAAATGGTGCTTATATTTTTACTGAGATAATTAAAAACATATGAAGATTAAAATGTTTGAGATTCTGTGCCAATAGTGAAGAAAACGCACTTAGCTGCCTACCACCAGCCAGTGACAGGGAATATAAACAGAAAACTTCGTCATCTAAAATGTCTTTTCAGTAATTTTTACTGCAATTTCAGGAAAAGTCTATGTGTTCATAGTGTCTTGTATATGAAGGTGCACTTTCTAATTGGGACTTCTAGGACCAAATAGTAAGTGATCTAGCACATGAAAAATATAAATGTTTGAATGGACTGTATTTACAAAGGGCATCTGCACACTTTCAACACTTACGTTTCTTTAGAAGCATCTGAGAGCAAAACATATTAATGCTTGCTTTTCAATACCATATCAATGCTTGCTACTTTCAGAAAAGTAGTTGAAAAATGTATGCAGAGAACTCTGTTCTAAAAATGTCTTAGAATTCTAAAAGACATTATGAAAAATAAAGTCTCTATAGTGCTTGGATAGATGAATAATAGATAGATAATTGAAAGTGAATTATGATCACAGAGAAAATACAAAAATAAACCAAGTACTATGATAGCTTATTCAGGTAATTTTGTTTTTCTAACTTTTAAGTTTAGCACAGTGTTAGTCACTGCTGTTTGTATATTGCCCTGTATAATTAAAAGAATAAACAAAACTCATCCTGTAGATGTGTGTGATGATGTGCAGACAAGACACATAGAGTTTTAGTTTACAGTTTGAATTTGATGTAAGCATAAAATAATTGGGAGAATTGTTATGATACATTTTGTCTTTTATGGTAAATGTACCTCTTTGTGCTTCTTTTTTTATTTATATTAATTATTGATATTTTGTGTTGCTAAGTGGATATAAAAGTAGAAGGTAAAAAAAAATATTTTTTTGTTTGGGTGGCCTTGAAAGAAGTTAAAGAAATTGATGGAAGGATTTAGAGTCTTAATAATCTTTATTTAATTGTGAAGACTAACAAAATGTTACTATAGAGCAAAAGACATTATTGCCTGATTTCTCATAGCACTCTGACTTGATTTTTCTGTCTTGACATAAATAGAAAACTTATTGTCTAAATAATTTGTAAATTTTAGATTTATAAATTGAAAAAATATTTAGGCACTATATACATATGCACAAATATATGTAAAGTATAATATAAAATATACAAAAATATATTTTCTTTTAAAATGTGCTATGCATATTAGTAATTTTAATTACTTGCTGTGTTAACGCTGCTGCAGTTTTCATGTGGAGTTGTAATTCCGGCTTTTCAATCAGCTCCTTAACCCCAGGGCCAACTGCCAGATCAGTGAAGTTAAATGGCTTCTTTTTACAACGGTTTTGAAAGTGGCAAGTCTCAGTAAACTGTAACTGTTCTCTAGGCATTGTTTATATTTTGAAAGAAAACTCTGAACAAACAGCTTACAGTTAATTGCTGTAAAAATTCATACTTCCATGGTTATTAAGCAGAGTTCTTGTTAATTGTTTAAATACTTGAAATGCTTTCCTGCCTTCAGGTGGAACTGAGCACATTTTCAAATTAGTGCTTTCAGGCTTTTAGGGGATTTGAAAAAAATTGTTACTGAATTTAGCAAAATCAAGTAATGGTTTCCAGACTGGAGCTAAGTTACACTTTCAGATGGTTGTACTTATTATCGGGTGATTGTGAACAAAGTACAGCATAAATATATAAGCAAGTGGTTACTGTTCTTACAGATTCAAGTTTTTAAAAAAAAAGTGTATAAATATTAAGTAAATTAAACTTTTGTACGGGGTGCAGGTGCCCAGGCGCTGGCAGTGGGGGGGGGGCTGCAGGGCGGCCTCTGTGAGGAGAGGCCGGGGCTGCCCCCTGCCGGACACAGCCGGTTCCAGCCGGCTCCAGCGGACCCCCCGCAGGGCACAGCTGAGCCCCGCAGCCAAGATGGTGGTGCCTCTGGGAAAGCATATTTAAGAAAGAGTAAAAACACTGTGCAGCAGTTGAGAGAGAGTTAGCAGTGAGGAAACAAGTGTCAGAAACAGCCCTGCAGACACCAAGGTCAGTGCAGAAGGAGGTGATGCTCCAGGGGACAGAGCCAAAACAAAACCAAACCCAAACCAAAAACCCAAACAAACAAAAAAGGAAACCACCCACTTCCCCCCCCTCCAAAAAAAAAAAACAACAACCTCAAACACCTCAAAACTGTGTGGTTGAGGTTGACTGTAGCCCTTAGGTCATCACATCCTCCAGCTATAAAATGATGTGTAAGAAATTATAATGCTTCTTTGTACTCCTAAAGGTGAGTGTTGCTTTTGTTCCCTGCAGATGGAAGACTTTCGAAAATGAAATCTCTCATTTATCCCAGTCATCTCAAAATTTGTGTTTACATATAAGAGTTTGTTGTACATGGGCTTTCCTTTGCAAAACTGCCCTTTGTGTAAGTGCAAAAGGGTAAATCATCAGGTTTTCTGTGTCATTTAGTTGGTTGCGTCCACAGTTTAAGCATCCAAATTTTTGCTGTGGGACATGTCCATTACCAGGCAATGTAGTGGTTTACTTTGCTTGATGTCTGTGGAGTTGTGGGGGGTGGTTTCTTTTGGGACTTGGTTTATTATTTTGGTGTACTTGTTATTTTCCAGGTCTGTGGTATGGTATGGTGTATTTTATCTTCCTTGAAAATGCTCTCCATATACTTTTTAATCATCTTTTTTGAAAACTTTTGATTCATCTGTTATAATTACATGGCAGTTCCTTTCACTTTAACTCAAACACCTGAGCAATTCAACATTTGTATTTAAGTAAAAACTTACATTGTTTTGAACAGGCCTCAGCCAGGTAGAAGTTACCAGCCTTACTAATCATGAGACATTCACACATTTGAGACAAGTTGAGAACCTTGTATATGGCTTCAGTTATAGTGTGTAAAAAGCCTTTTGATGAAAATTACTGTGAACTTTGCTTCTAAATAATTATGCTAGTAAGAAAGTTGTGAGCCAGCCTACACAGCTCTTAATATTCCAGAAGGAAATGGGAAAACTCTTGCATACTTCCCTCATTCGAGTCTTTTGGCTGGTTTCATTCTTTCTGAAAATTACCTGGAAATGCATATAATATGCAGGCTTTTATATGGAACAGAGTGTTCTGTTGTGAAGTGTCATTTCTGTTCCTTATTGAATGGGAATGCATGTAATGCAAACATTTGGGGCATTTAAAAAAAAAAAAAAAGGAAAAAAATTTCTGTTACAGAGTGACTTCTTGGTATTTAAATATGTTCAACTCTGCAGAAGTACTGCTACATACTGGAGAAATGCAGATAGTAATGAACTAGAATAGATTATCTAAGAGAGTTGTGGAAAGGTCTAAGCAAAAGCCAAGACTGAGGAATGACACAAATTACATTATTCTTTCTTTTCAGAATTGTGGTGTGATTTGGACTAAGGAAGAAATGATACCAAATTATCTGTCCTGGTTTTGCCTGTAAATTGGACTATCCCTTCTTAACAAAGCCAGTTTTACAGCTATTGTTCCTCCATGTCAGTTAATGACTGCTAACCTTTTGGAGGGCAAAAATACAATAAAATAGAAAGATGAATAAGCAAGATTTGATGGAATTGCAGAGTGGTTTGGTTTCTTCAATACAGGACGATCACTAACTCACATCTATTGTTCACCTTTTGTAGAAAGTATTAACTGCTTCTTTCACATTACTGTTTTATAAGGGATGTTTTAAAACTCTGTGCTTGATTTCTTGGCTTTATAACACTTAGATCACTTACAGGTTTTCTGGTTTTTAATAGGTTGAATCTACACAAAGTATGATTAGGATTTTGGGCCTTTCAGCCACGTTACCCAATTATCTTGATGTTGCTACATTTCTACATGTCAATCCCTGCATTGGACTATTCTACTTTGATGGCCGTTTCCGACCTGTACCACTGGGACAAACCTTTATAGGAATTAAGACAACCAATAAGGTAAAGAATCATGAATGCCAAATAAAGGGTTGCTGTTTGTTTTGATCATGCTTCATGTAGGTATGTGTAGGGGGTACTGGTTTATTATGCTACAGGTGTTTTATGAAGCATATTTTCTTCTGTATAAAGATACACAAAATTGAAAGGTGCTTTAAGAATCATATTTCCTCAGTTTACAATACTTACAATACAGGGCTTGTTGAAATTAGATACAATGCTATCTACCTTTGCATTGCCTCCGCTTCACTAGCAAATTTTGCTTGATTAAGGAGAAAGCATCACCTTCAACTGGAGAGTCACTGTAGTAGCTGATTATTCTGCCTTTCCTGAGTCAGTTTTCCATTTTGCTAGAAACAGTGGTGCTCCTTGTTTGGCTGTAAGGATGCATGAGGAATGTTGTAAGAAAAATATTCATTTATGAAATCTGGAGAGAGAGATATATATTAATATGACATGCATTAATACTAGTTGGATATAAGTTATTGATGAAAACCTTGGCATGCTAAGCCATTAACTACCATATGTGCACTTCTGATAGAAAACACATTAAAGTAGTCCCTAAATAAACTTCTTTACTCTTTGTGCTCTTGCTCATATTGGGAAGCATTAAGGCCATGGTCAGGTACAATATTCTTATTAAAAATCAAAGTGCAGTGCCACTTGATATGTGAATTAATACAAACACTTTTCCATAAGATCTCCTGTGCGTCTCACTAGCTGATAATTAAAGCTTATATAGCTCAACTTTTAGAAAATCTTATTCTGCTATGATTTAATTTAGTAGAAATCAAAACATTTTCAATCAAAAGTTAATTTCATGGCTTAATCGATAATAGCATTTTTTTTCTTTTTTGTAAAAATGGACATTGCCTTTTTTGTTAGGTTATTTAAGTAGTTCATTCCATCTGCAGTGCAGGAAAGAAACTTATTTTGCAACTGTAAGGAGCCATTTCAAGTGTATACACACAAGAATAGTTTACCATATGGTGCTTACCATGATTTGCATATTTTAACCTTCATTAATTGTTTCAAGTACCTTCACTGTTATTTGCTGTTGCTTTTATTTGATCTTTTCTTGATACTTGATTTGAATATTTAGTTTATTTCCACTGTATGGTGAGAAAAAAGGAAAGACTCCTTTTCTTCATATTCACTTTAGAATGCATTTGTGATTTAAAAATCAAAGAAATAGTCAAATTATCCTATAAAGTTTGAAATTATTAAAAAATCAGTAAGTTTTCTAAAAAAACATGAGGACATGAGGAAATATTAGGAGGTAGTAGTTATTCTGAAATGTGAGTACCTGGCAGGCAGAGACAACTGTTTTGGTAATACCGCAGCCAGCAGTTTGTCTTTTTGCTTTTCAGAAGAATGTCATTACAGATTTCACAGAGTAAAATACATTTTGCAATCAAGAGAATACACTACAGCAAATGAAAAGTAAAAGTATCAAGCCACTTTGAGAAAGGATTCTATTCAGGATAATGCTAATACTAAAGCTGCCAAATTATTGCCAATATTGGCATCCTTCTGCTCTATATGAAAGGAGGAAAGTGATGTAAGAACCCACAGAATCAAAAGCAGTTCTTGCAGAACATCAGCAAGTGCAATAAATACTATGTCTATATCCACACTGATGAGTTGCAAGGAGATAGAATGCTGTTAGTTTATTTAGGTAGATGCTTTGCCACAGCTTTCTGACATCCTTCATCCAAAAAACCTCCCAAAAAATTTGGAACTGATCAGTGATTTGCCAAATCACATGCAAACTGTAGGCAAGCTTTCAAAGGCAAGCACAGCATGGTGTACTTATTATGCATAGAAGTAAGCCAGGAAAGTTCTTAAAGCTCTGAACGTTGAAACTCTTAGAGCATATGGGACCAAGACTAAAGTTTGGTTTCTTTAGTCAGAGGTCTGTTAATGTCAGATATTCTTCTTTAATGTCAGTAATTTTTCTTTATGCATATCTATGTTTTCCTCTTTAGGTATAAATGCAAAGAATACATAAAGTTGCATTTGTGTGTGTGTATATATATATGTCTGTCCACATTTGTATTTATGTATTGCCTATATACATTTCTCCTTAAAGATTTTCAGCTGTTATTATTTGAAAAAATAATTAATTAAAATGCTAACCTCTCATTTTCAGAATAATTAGACTGGCTACTTGTCTCTTGCACACATGTCCATGTTGTCTCATCTTTTTATTACTATGCTTGTACAATGCCAAATATGAATGTTCTCTTCTTCCCTCTAAAGCTGTTTTAAAGCTGGTTTTTTCAACTTTCAGCTATTCTAGATAACTCCAAGTACTATATTTCCATTTTTGAATTCTTACATGCTTTACTCTTGTAAAACATTTCTTTGTAAAACATTTCTTTGTGTCAAAAAGATTTGGTTTTAAAACAACTATCTTCTTTCCACCCATGAATGCACAAATGAAGAATGGGAGTGATTGTTCTGATTTTGAACTTTATTTATTCATTTTGATTTGTCACAGCCTTAATACTGAGGTGCATTCAAGTACATACATGCTATTTATATTGTGATACATTAAAGAAATTGAAAAAAAATCTTTAGAGTAGCTTGAAGAATACTTTTTATTTTAATGGAACTCTTTATTATTTCTTCCTGAAACATTTATTTATCCATAATTAGAAACTCTGTACACGGTACTCCCACTATTCCCCATGCATGACCCAACTATGAAGAAATTTCTGTTTTCTGTGGCAAAAAAAGCTGACAATCAGTAATTTCCTGGATATGTATATCCACAGTGTAAAAACTACTTTTATAGTACCAAATTGAAAGAATTAATGTTAGGTAAGATGATGTATTAAGTGGATACTTCATCAATATTCTGTAGAAGTAAGATTCCTTAATATGAAACACATAAATTAAAGAATAGAGCTGGGTTACATCTCTTTTATCATTAAAAAAGCAACAAAGTCATGTATTAAATTTTCTATCCACTCCCCTTACTTTTATTTATCTACTTATTTTCATGTTCTATTTGTGAATTTAAGAATACCAAAAAGATATTGTTAGGAATAGGAATCAGTATATTATAAATTTAATTGCATAATCACATTTTTTTTCATGGATCAATGTAAATTGCTTGATATGTAGTAGAAAATGTATAAAGATAAATGCTTTTAATATGACGTATGATGTTTGTTTTTTCAGGTGCAGCAGCTGAATCATATGGATGAAGTATGTTATGAAAATGTGCTGAAGCAAATAATGGCTGGACACCAGGTATTTTTTTTTTGTTTCGGTTTGCATGCAGAATGCATATAAAGAAATTAGTTTTGATCAGTACAATGATGAATTAAGAAATATTTTTTTAAAAAAAATATATTATTATTTTGAGATATGTCACGTCAGAGGTCATCTCTAATCTTGAAAACACTTTATAGAAACAGCATGCAAGAAAACCTAAACTGGCTAAATAATGTTAGTTTCTAGCTAAGGTGAAAATTCCTGGTGCTTTATATCCCTTACAGTAATTAATGTATATTAATGTCACTTTTTTAAAATGACAAGACAAAGTGAGTCGGTACTTTAGAAACCTTAGTCTTAGGTACATTTAATGATCAAAAAAAGAGAGAATACTGCACTTAGATATTCTTCTTAGCCTTTCCCGTATCTTTCAAATCCTAGTGTCTTCTGTTAGAGATGAGGGATGAGAATTGTGCAGAGTGTTCAAGACATAGTGCACAAGGGCTCAGCATCTGTCATTTAAAATATCCTTGGTTTTGTGGGTTTTTTTTCTTTTTAAAGGAAGTAACCCTTCATTTTGCTTTACAACAGAGGTTTCTGCAGTGAATTTTCAAGTTTGGTATTGCCCTCTGCTAAGATGGTGGGCCTACCTCATTTGCCTGAATGGTTTATCATTCTATTATTGTTGTGCTCCTGAATCACCCCCATGCAACGTCTCGTTGTTAGAACTTTGCACATACAGCAGTGTGAGCAACAGTAGTTGTAGCAGGTATGGCATCTGTTCAGAGCAGGAACAAATGCTAGTGCAGTGTGATCCTTGAAGAGGCTTGGCACTAAATCACATGTATATAAAATTATTTCCCACACAGTCACACTAAGAATTGCACGTTTTCTCTTTTTCACAGAAAATTCAGGTTGTGGTGTTTTTTGAAAGATGAACAGTTCATTTATGACATTTATGACATTTAGTTCAGCAACAGCTTCTTAGTCCTCCTGCTCCCACTGGTTTAACGCCATTCTTCCACTTATCTTCTCTGTTGATATCAGTTACTGTTGTTACATTCAGAAAACTTTCACGAAGATTACATATGGAAATGCCAATATTTTCCTGAAGACTGTTAACAAAATTTGTTGGCAGTACCAAGGGAACTTTAGTTTATTTTCTTCTCATTGTCAATTATGCACATACCTTACCAAATTCCTAACACTGATGTACGTTTAGTTGCTTATCTTTCATTTCTTGTTATGATTTCATGTATTCCTCACTTGCTGTAGATGAACCTACAAGTAGCAAATTCTTTAAATCAGTATGTCTAAATAAGTAACATTTCTTGGATTCCCAGCAGGAGGTTACATGCTGTTCCAGCGTATTTATTGCACCTTTCTTCCGCTCTCTTTCCTTCACACTGAGGAAAAAACTGTCTACAAACATATATAGTATTATTTGAAAAATTCAAATACAATAAGTTTAATTCTAGCAGGAGATGCTTTTGTAGCTTTCCTTGAGAATAGTTTTAGTTCCTGTACTAGCAGCTGAATGCATGAGTGTTTTGTTTTAAGGCACGAGCTACAGCTGAAAGAGGTCAAGTGAAGAACTGTAGTCTACTTAATGGTATAGTTTCAGCAGCTGACACTATTGCTGATCTCAGTTTCTGAAAATTTTATTTCAAACCAACAGCCAAATAAGGACTGTGTTTTCAGACAAAGCAGAAGTGTGGTTTTCCTTGCTATGTAAATGTTGATTTGGTTTCAGAACACTTTGGTTAATAAGATTCAATTGATTGCAAATGTTAAGCATTTTCTTTGCTTGAAAGTGTTTGTTCTGCTATGTTGCAGAACTTTCTTCAATACACATCTAAATGCCAACCGGTTACACTGGACTTCAGAGTATTTAAAACATGCTGCTCTTGATACTTACGAAACAAACTTAGGAAGCTTATGAAGCATATCCTGAAATGAATGATATACAAATACTGGTACACAGTCTTTCACAATGCAGAATCAAGTATATCAGCTCATTGTATAATACAGTTAATTATAGTATGTAATATTGTACCATATATTAAAAATTAGGGATTCTTCCTTTTAATGAGTATGCTATGACAAATGATCTGTCTAATCATTAAACCAGCTGCAGATGTTAAAAAAAAAAGTGCAAAAAAAAGACAGGTCACGTAGATATATCTTCATTGAAATGTCTGCTCCATAATGGAAGATGAATATTATGAGTGAATATGATGACTGTTACGCCAGAAAGATTTTCTTTAGTGTCTTTTCACAATTTTGAGAATAGCCTTTGATCTTCTAAAGTTGTCACCTTCCGATTTTCTTAGTTTTCAGAAATCCATTACCTTCTGTCCACATTCACCATAGTCTGTTACTGTCATTCTCTGTACCTTTCTTTGGTTGTGCTACCCTTGCAACTTGTGTTTATTTACATTCTATCTGTGTAAAGTTTGTTTGCTTTTTAACAAAGCTGTGGTTATTTCTAAATGTACTTCTTAGAAGGATATATTCACACCTTCCCCCCCAATACTTTAGAAAAAATTTCCACAGCAGTTGTATATCTGTATGGAGTTCAGGAAAAGGTTGGAATTTTATAACTATTAAGGCAGTAATGTGTGACAGACACAGATCTCATTAGTAGTGCTCCAGAGAGCCAAAAACCTACCTGTTCTGTTTTATACTAAAGCACGAGAAAGAAATATCAGCATCAGAGAAAGATACTTTCCCTCTTCTAAAGTTCCATGAGTTAGTGTACACCTTCCTGTGGCCATCAAACTTTCACAGTGTTGTGTCTTTTAAGATTCTTTACCAGAGTCTTTGGAATGTCTTAATAAATTAAATTCAACATTATTTGTTTATCTACTGTACTGTTAACTCATTTTCAAAGAATTCTACCATGCCAGTACCAAATAATTTACTCTTATGGAAGTCATGCTGATGTGTCCCTGTCATATTATAGGTTACAGTGTGATGCTTAACTGAAGTTATATGTTCATGTGTTTTAATAGATGTACGTGTGTTTTCATTTTTTAAGAGTAAGGCTGGTAGGAGGTAGTTGCATTCTACAGGCATGTGTTTTGACAGATGGAGAGAAGCTTTTTATGTTTATTTTTCAACAGTCATCCTCTGCAAGACTTCAAGCTCTTCCTGGCTACTGGGAAATTAAGAGTTGGTGATTCAGCCTTTAATTTTGATCCATCTGCTCAAACTAATGAGATATCTCATTTGTAGGCTTCACTTTGAATTACCAAATGCGACTGAAGCTATAACATTTGTCTTATAGCACAATTCTCTTCTTGTTTAACTTGAGGAAAGATATAATGATAGATGGCTGGCTTGCCCTACTGAGTTTTCTAGGGTTTTTGTTACAGAAAAACTTTTTATCATGACTGAAGAAGTAAGATCAGAAAATGTCCCAAAGGTTTCCAGGTGCTTTTTTAAGACAGTGTGCTCTTTTTGTAGGATTACTAACAATGTAGATCTTCATTAGGAGGTTTCTCTGCCAGTCCTACCTCTTAAGACTGCTGTAAGTGAGAACCTCTAGTGTTGTTAAGTCTGCTTTCCTGGGACTGTCCTTCTGTGCTCGATATTAGCTGGTGAATATTTGTTTTCATGTCATACTTCGAATTTACTATGTTCTTATATTATCTGAAAAGATGTTAGGTCCTTTTGGACTGATTTGCACTTTCAGAGTTTTATTTCTACCTCTTAATAAACCAAAGATTCTTTAAACAAAGAAGAAAAACCCAACTGAAATTACATACTGTTCATCAGAGAATATGAGTCCATGCTCAGTTGCAGGTAGAGTATTTTTGTGTCGTGGTTTAACCCCAGCCGGCAATTAAGCACCCCACAGCTGCTGTAAGCACTGCTCAGCAACGACTAAAACATCAGTGTGTTATCAACACTATTCTCATCCTACATCCAAAACACAGTATTATACCAGCTATTAGGAAAAAAATTAACTCCATCCCAGCCTAAAATAGGACATTTTGTCAGCATTTATCTTCTGGGATACTGTTCCCTTGAAGACTGGGTGAAGGCTCAGTCACCAAAAATTATCATTCTCTCAAAGTGATTACAGCTGTCTCTTGTCAGGCAGTCACCAATAGTGGGCCACATGCATTAACAGCATTAGTTCAGCTATAGAGCTGAAAAAGCTTCTTCACATTTTACAGCCCTGTGAGAAGGGCATCTAATAGCGACAAGTTCTGGGGAGCGGGTAGTACCTTACCGAGACAACCTGTAGAGAACCTTGCAAGATCAGCAAAGACAGTGACTGAAGATCATATGTATCAACATCATTTCTATAATAAATTGAAACATTGCATTACTAGCTAGTTTAGAACAATACATATCTTCACAGTGTATGAGGGGGAAAACACCCTTGTCATGTTATGCTTTCAGAAATAACAGTATTTTTACAAGTTTTGAGAAATGACAGTATTTTTAAGGGGTTTTTTTCCTCTGAAAAATATAATATGAAAACTTTAACTTTACATTAAATTCCTTTATCTAAAAATTATGGAGCTGTTGCTCTTTGCCAAGGTTCAGTTGCTGAAGTTAGTATCCCAGAAAATTAACTCTTTTTGACTCTGACCATCACTGTTGTTATATAGGTTCACATGCATTATATCTTCTGCTGTTGCTGACCTTTTGCTGTTTTATCCCATTACCTTGGTTACTGAGAGATGATCATATGTTTCTCTCATTGTACTTGTCACCTCTCAAATACTTTTGCTGTTACGAATTTGTCGGAATTAACTGTTTGCAATCTTTTCTTTTTCCTTTTTTTTCTTTTTTTTTGGTGGTCTGAACATTCTCTCTTGGTCAAAAAAGAGTAAAAACCTGAAATTGCGTAAGATTTTGTGGGATCTTGTTGTTAATTTCTCGCGTTATGAATTAGAAGGGGAGTTGCTGAAGTTCTTTGAAAGCTTTCAGAGGAAGTACTTCCTGAAACTGCACTCAAAATTCTCTTGTTTTTGCCACATTCCTCAGACTGCTCATCTCTTCTGTTTCTGCAGCCTTTTCTTTTTTTTTTCCTCATAGCTGATTCTCTTTGATATTACTTAAACCGTCAAAAGAAGTTGTCTGTTCTCTGTTCTCTTTGCCCTTGGTGTTGTTTCAGCAGGTCTCCCATATTTACTCTCTGCACCTTACTTTCCTCTCTATCTTTTTTTCTCACCTTCAGTACTCTGTTACGCTACTCTCTTCAGCTCAGATATGTAAATATCAGCCCTGGTTCCTTACCCAATGCATTTTGCTTGTTTGCCAGTTTGGCTGTTTATTACAGTTTTCAACTTGGAGTGCCTTCGCATTCTCCTGTCTTCCGAAACCTCTTTTCCTTTTTAAGACAATGATTGTCTCTGTTTTCCCACTGCTTTTTAGAGTTTTCTGTGTAACTCTGAGATGACATATTGTCTGTTTTAACTTTTCTTCCACTAGCTCTGGTACTCAGTGAAACTCCTTGAAAGTCCATTTTCTCATGGAGCTTGGTATTTTCAGTTCATAGCAAAAACTGACTGTTCAGTGAAAGTCCTGTCATCTTTCTGCCTTTGCTGTCTGTGCAGGCATTGAGGCTCGAGGTGTCAGTACTTAAATACTGAGGAGACATCATGGGTTTGCAGGAAGTGGTTTCAGTATGCAAGAAAGAGCTTTTCTGGTGGCCAAAGATGCCAGGTTGTGTGTTGCAAAGAACCTGGATTTTTGAAACAGTAAATAGCTATCAAAAGCCTCACTGCAACATTGAAAAGCGAATGCATTAGTAGTATTCCTACATATTTAGCAACAACTCCAGTTAACCTGAGTGGAGCAGGCTTTAGGAACTGTAAACCAGTGGAGATACAGCAACCTTTTTAGGATTAACATCCTGGAAACCTTACTACTGGGACTAAAAATGTATAGGAAAATTACTTATACAAACCATCCATTCTCAATGATGCACTGTGAGTGGTGATTTCAGACTGCCCATTTTGTGCTTATTTCAGTTCAGTTTTCTTAACAACCTTTCGAAGAAAAGTGCTTTTTCAAGTGCCTTGTTAGTTTCTGATCTTTTGCTCTTCTGATTTGAACTAGCTCCTTAGGTTTAGCTGGCTTCTTCTGTCTCACCATTTTGCTTTTGCAGTATTGTCTCAACTGCATCTGATATACCTATGACAAGCTTTACCTTTTACCTTTTAAAATTTTTTTTTTAATGTGCAGAATAGAGCCATGTATACTTGTTAAATTTTTAATAAGCGTATGCATTGGGTGGTTAGTATGTAGGTTCCTGGAGACCAAGCTTGCTTTATTAATTAGAATTTATGTACTTAATTAAAATGTTGTTCTGTACTGCTGTTCTGCATTTAGTTCATTGGACGTAATATTGAGATGCTATATATTTTTTAAAAATCTTGGAATAATTTCTAAGTATCACCTTGCACAGATTTTTAATACTTTACTCTTTCAAATCAGGATTTTTGATGTCTCAGATCAGAAACAAATTACACTTGAATTTATATAGTCAAAACTGGTTCTGTGCTATATATTGCACATAAAGCATTCACTTTGTCTGTAATTGTTCTCTATTTACAATAATTGATTTGAACTTTGCAGTACTAAGAAGTGTCATCTTGTTTTTCTTACAATGCTATCTTAAACCAAAAAAGAAACACTGAGTAGTTATTTTAAATCTATTATATTAAATTGTCAGAAGTGAATTTGACAGGTATTAATTTCATCTGTAAAAATGATGGATTAAATTTCTTTATTATCAGTTTTCCAGCTGTTATTTGGTTGCAGAAGCCATGTGAAGATAAAAGTTTAATAAGCTTAGTTACTGCAATTGTTGACAATGCTTTTATAGCTGTGTCATAAGATAAGATTTAATAAAACAGTATTTTCTTCAGAGGTCTCTCTGGAACTTAGTACCTTGAGAATTAAGTTTGTCCTAGTATTTTTCCTGGGTGAAATAGTGTTTATAGCACACTTAGGACAAACTCTGAAAAGTTACTGGGCTTGTTAAAATGTATTCTTTATCTAGATTGATTTTTTCCTAGACTTCTGTCTTATAGCCTAAAGAGTTTATTTCAGTCTGAGTTTTTGTAACTCTGTGTCTATACACGTTGCTTCTACTTCATCACCTGGGGTAGCTTATTTGCATATGTATGTGTATGTATTGCTTCTATATTTATATATGCACACATGTATGTAAGTAAATAAAAATACACAAATGCAGAAGGTAAAGTGGTCCGGCAGGACAGCTGAATTATGGCTGACCATTTTAGATGTTATTTCTGTGTCAGCTGATTAAGTGAAGACTTGAAGGCTTCAGATAATTTTCTGTAGAATTTCTTTTGCAGTTTTTGCACAGTTAGGGTCCATTTGTATGTATGGTTTCTTTAACAAAATGACAAACTAATTCACTGATGGTGCACTATTTTTATGTTCTGCATCTTCATCATTTATTTATGCACTTCATTTCCACAACTATGCCTGAATAAATGAAACTTTGTATCTTTAATTAGAAATACTATATTGATGTGCTGTGTAGAAGATACGCTCCAAAAAATGTTATATACCAGATGTTTCATGTTATTGGCAAATGATACGTATGTACTATTTTCCTCTGTATTTTCTGGTCAAAACTGTTTGGCTTTAAACATTTAATACCTTGTCAGCTGCCTATATGAACAGCTGAGGAAATTGTTGGAAATGGATGCTGTAACAAGTTATGTATATAATAACAACAAGCCGGTGGGAAGAAGACTGGCCTGGCTGAACAGAGAGCTTACGATGGAACTCAGGAAAAAAAGGAGAGTTTATGGCCTTTGGAAGAAGGGACACACCACATAAGAAGACTACAAGGATGTCGTGAGGTTTTGCAGGGAGAAAATTAAAAGGCCCACAGCCCAACTAGAACTTAATCTGGCTACTGCTGTAAAAGACAATAAAAAAATGTTTTTATAAATACATCAACAACAAAAGGAGGGCTAAGGAAAAATCTCCATCCTTTATTGGATGCGGGGGAAACATAGTGACAAAGGATGAGGAAAAGGCTGAGGTACTTAATGCTTTCTTTGCCTCAGTCTTTAATAGTAAGACCAGTTGTTCTCGGGGTACCCAACCCCTGTGATGGTAGATAACAATGGGGAGCAGAATGGAGCCCCCACAATCCAAGGGGAAATGGTTAGTGACCTCCTACACCACTTAGGCACCCACAAGTCTATGGGGCTAGATGGGATGCACCCAGGGGTACGGAGGGAGCTGGTGGAAGTGCTCACCAAGCCACTCTCCATCATTTATCAGCAGTCCCAGCTAACGAGGGAGGTCCCAGTGCACAGGAGGTTAGCAAATGTGATGCCCACCTACAAGAAGGGCTGGCAGGAGGATCCAGGGAAACTACAGGCCTGTCAGTCTGACCTTGGTGCCAGGGAAGGTTTTGGAGTATATCATCCTGAGTGCCATCACACAGCACGTACAGGACAACCAGGGGATCAGGCCCAGTCAGTATGGGTTTATTAAAGACAGGTCCTGCTTGACTAACCTGATCTCCTATGACAAGGTGACCCACTTAGCAGACAAGGGAAAGTCTGTGGATGTTGTCTACCTAGACTTTAGTAAGGCCTTTGACACTGTTTCCCACAGCATTCTCCTGGACAAACTGGCTGCTCATGGCTTGGACAGGTGTACTCTTTGCTGGGTAAAAAACTGGCTGGATGGCCGGGCCCAGAGGGTTGTGGTGAATGGAGTTAAATCCCATGATTGTACCCTTGCACTCGGCACTGGTGAGGCCGCACCTCGAATACTGGGTTCAGTTTTGGGCCCCTCACTACAAGAAGGACATTGAGGTGCTGGAGCATGTCCAGAGAAGGGCAACGAAGCTGGTGAGGGGTCTGGAACACAAGTCTTATGAGGAGTGGCTGAGAGAACTGGGGTTGTTCAGTCTGGAGAAGAGGAGGCTGAGGGGAGACCTTATCACTCTTTACAACTACCTGAAAGGAGGTTGCGGTGAGGTAGGTGTTGGTCTCTTCTCCCAAGAGGCAAGTGATGGGACAAGAGGAAATGGCCACACGTTGTGCCAGGGGAGGTTTAGACTGGATATTAGGAAAAATTTCTTCACTGAAAGGGTTGTCAGGCATTGGAACAGGCTGCCCAGGGAGGTGGTTGAGTCACCATCCCTGGAGGTATTTAAAAGACATGTGGATGTGGTGCTTAGGGATATGGTTTAGTGGTGGACTTGGCAGTGTTAGGTTTACGGTTAGACTTGATGATCTTAAAGGTCTTTTCCAACCTAAATGATTCTATGATTCTAATAACACATTATTCTTCAATTAGGTAGCCTTCTAAATGTTTGTGTGCTATATTTCTGTGTCTTATGCTAATTTTTGCATATATGTTTGTATTTGCATAGTAGCTTGTCTGTCTATGTTACTCAGGTGTTTACAATTAATTTATGTAGACCAGAAGCACCAAGTATCTTTCCATTAATTATGAGTTCACAAGGTGTTCAGTTTATGTCTGTAGTTTTGCACAGCTGCACAATAATGTCAGTATTGGTAAAACAACTGTTTAAGGTAGCAAGTGCTACTATTTAGAATTATTATTTTTCTGATATTATGAGTGTACATAGAATCATTAAAACAAAAAACCAAATTTCATTCCAAATGAGTAACTTCTCATCACCTAAAATCATATTTAAATGAAATAATAAATAATTACATCTTGAGCCAGTTGGCCTTTTGTGGATGACCTAAGTGTTAAGTTAAAGATGTACAGCTTAAAAGTGTGGTGAATACAGCTTGACCATTCTTGCAGCCTAATGCGATGAGTTTTACCAGCTTTATGTTAAAAGCTGTTTTTCAAACATGGGACTGCAGACTACTAGTGGTCTAGAAGATTGTGGGAAGTTACGTCTGTGGATCCCTGACAGCTTCAATTTGTTCTTCAGTAAGATTTTAATGGCAAGGATAAATGATACTCCAGAAGACATGTTAAGGATTGTCAGTGGTCCAAAGCTTTTGAAAATTCTTGCTCTGTAGCCCTGAAAGAAATGGATCTGGGTGCTTAGTTTAACATAATAGATAGTATCAACTAGTAAACTTCCTGATTCTTGTCAAAACTTCTGTAAATTATTCAAAATGTAACAAGATAACTACTGTCCACCAAGACCTTATGCCTATCACAGGCGGATAGGCCTATCACTTTAACAGACGTTAGTTACCAGAGAATCCAGTAATAAAGTCACTAGTGGGTTTTAATTTGAAATATACAGTAATACAGGATGCTGTAGAAAATAAGTTATTTTGAGGAATCCATGAAGATGGGAAATAAATACTCTTTATTAAGGCACTAAGATGCATCAGGAAATTCCTTTTGACTTTATACTTCTATTCACTTTCCAGAGTATGAGATTTCTCACATATGTAGTGCTGTGGTGGTGTTGATAGTTTTCTTTGTGGTTACTGAAGAGAGGACTTCAGAGTATGTTACATTTGTATACTCTCATGTATTTAATCGTGAGGTATTTATAACATTCTCATTTAGGAGAGGATATCTTGAGAAGGTCTAGGTATATAAGGTATGGGTTTATGAGGGACATTTAATTGTTCTAGCACAGTTTACTATTGTTTCCAAACTATTGCATCATTTAAATTCTTCGTGACTTTATTAAGTTTCATATTAAAAACATTGCTGATACTTGAAGGCAGTTCTTCACTTTTCTGATGATGTAGAAAACCTGTTGATTAGGATAAAGGTTTGTGTTTTTGAATCAGTACTGATAAGAAATAAGCTAGAAAACCTGACTGTTCTGTTCTTTAATTGTTTAGTAGGTTTATTTATGTTACTGGATCTTACAAAACCGGAAGATATAAAGGTTGACATGGCAATTTTCTTACTCTTTTTACTTAAGTAAAAGGAATGGGAATAGATATGAAGATTTCTCCAGTGTCCTTTCCTTCAGTAAAGCTGAACAGAATCTGCTTATCACTACTGTCTCCTGTGTTATTTTTTAATATTATGGATGGTATACATTTAACTATAAATAGTTTTGGAAACCTAGGAGATATGGTAGACATGACAACTCTTATTCTGGAGTAATATTTGTCAAAAATATAATTTATGATAATGTCAAAACATATTTTATTGTACAAAGTCAAAATAGTTAATGTCAGAACAGGACAAAGGGAAATGCTTGAAACAAATTATTGTATGATCTTGTTTTTCTAAAAAAAGTTGCAGTGAAAAGCTGCTTATAATTTTGAATAATAATTGTCGTTCAAGTCCATTGGCAGCTGCAAAAATGCAATTGTTAACTGCCTAATGACATATATTTGCATAGTAATAGACTAGCTATTCTTGCTTAATTTTCTGTACAAGAATAGATATTGCTATTTCTATTTTTATCCTGTCAATTAAAATTCAGAATAATTTCTACTACCTGTAGGAGTCAGTAAAGTATTGTTTGTTTGTCTTATTGAATAATTTGCCTTCTACTTTAATTTTCACTCATTTTTCCTCTGTATTTTGTCATGTATTTGGCTAATGCTACAAATTGAAGATAGCATAGATCCCATTATACTGTTCTGAAACAGGTTTCCTTTAGTGTCCAGAATCCATATTTAAACATTGATTCCATAACTGAGCATTTATTTTATAGGCCATCTAATATAATTCAAAATATAATAAACCAAGATCATAAACACAAGTGCTTGCCATTTTTAAAATAATTAATAATTTAGAACTCCGTAATGTAAATTAAATCAGACAAACCAATCAGCATACATTAGTGGAAGATGTTTATAACTGTTGTATAGGTATAAAGGAAGAGTTGTGCAGTTTCATACGAGCAAGTACTTTTTACTCAGAAGCATCCTCTTCCCATTAGTGCTGCTGCATACACACTGTGTTCTTCGGTGTAAAGGTATGATATTATCAGAGTCTTCTATTTTAATGCTAGAGGCTTAATGTCAAACATATGGGTCCAGAACTGTTTTATCCATAGCTTTGAATGGAAATGACACCAAACCCCCATATCTTTCACTTTTGCATAGTGGCAGAAGACACAATGTCATGTTTTACGTGAGTGTAACTGAGTGCCTCTCTGAAATGCCTGTGTGCTACTACATGCAGCATATGGAACAAAAAGGAGAAATTAGTGCTCTGTGTCCAGTTGCAGAGCTAAAATCATATTGAGATCAGAGTTGTGATGCGATAGCTCACGTGACTGAGTGCTGCAATGGGTGGAAACAGGCTCTTGAGCAAGGTCGGGCCAGCACGGCAAGGAACTTGCTTGTATGTGAGAGCTTAGCAGGATACCTGGATGGAGCTCTGCCTAGGGATGGGTGATGAGCCCGCTGAGAGCTTAGGAGGAGGATTAGCCAGCAGACAGACATGAGCAACATTGTTGTGGGAGTTTGCTACAGACCCACTGATCAGCAATAAAGTAGATGAGGCTTTCTTCAGATAACTAGAAGAAGCCTCATGTTCACTATCCGTGGTCTTCCGGGGGCACTTTACCACCCCAGTATCTGCTGGAGGGACAATACAGCAAGGCAAAAGCAATCCAGGAAGTTTCTGGAGCACATTGATGACAACTTCCTAGCACAGATGATTGAGGAGCTGGTGAGGGTTGATGCTGTGCTGGACCTTGAACTTACAAAAAAGGAAGGACAGGCTGGGGATGTGAATGCTGGGAGAAGCTGTGGCTGCAGTGACCATGAGATGGTGGAGTTCAGGATTCTGATGGAGTGAACAAGGCAAAAGCTAGACCGCAGCCCTGGCCTTTAGGACAGCACTTTGGTCTCTTCAGGGATCTGCTTGGAAGAATCCTATGGCAGGTGGTCCAGGACAGCTGGTTGATTTTCAGGGATCACATCTGCCAGGCTCAAGAACGGTCCATCCTGATGTGCAAGAAATCAAGCAAAGGTGACCTAAGGCCAGCATGGATGAGAAAGAAATTCCTGACAAAACTCAAACATGAAAAGGAAGCATACAGGAGGGTAAAGCAGGGACAGGAGACACAGGAGGAGTATAAAGGCACTGTCCAAGTATGCGGAAGTAGGATTAGGAAAGCCAAACCCCATCTGGAGGTGAATCTGGCAAGGGTTGTAAAGGGCAACAAGAAGGGCTTCCCCAAGTACAGCAGCAGCAAGAAGACAACTAGGGAAAATGATGGCTCTCTGCTGAATGGGGCAGGAAACCTGGTGACAAAGGACATGCAGAAGATTGAGCTACTCAGTGTTCTCTTCACCTTGGTCTTTGCTGGTAAGGTTTGCCTACAGGAATCCCAAAGTCCCTGAGACAAATGGGACAGACTGGAGCGAAGACTTATCCTTACACTTACCCTTACATAAATCTGTGCAACCTGATTGGAGACACCCATGCATGCTGAAGGAGCTGGCAGATGTCATTGCAGAACCACTTATGATAATCCTTGAAAGACCACAGTGATCAGGGGAGGTTCCTGAGAACTGAAAGACAGCACATATCATCCCTATCTTCAAAAAGGACAAGAAAATTATGTCTGTAACCTGACTAGCAGGAGCTCAGTTGAGGTTATAATGTTAAAATGAAGGGAAAAAAAGTCAGAAGATGAGGAAGAAAGTTTGTCAACTTCTAGTTTAAGAAAAATTCCTTGGTCACCCCAGGCTAAAATGTCTTGTTAGATATAATTCTAAAAAGTCAATTTAATAACGACCAGTTGTAAAGCCATTTTTTGTGATGAAATCTACGTGGGGGATTCTGCGCACCTTTTAAACCATCTCCTGCCACTTGGAAATCAGTGAGACAGTAAGTTTTCAGAATGCCTATAAATTGTATAGAAACAAGAAAAAGATATGTTAAAATTTATATGTATGTTAAAATATATATATGTGTATATATATACACATGTGTATATATTTGTATATATAAATACATGTATTGTTGGAACTATTTGGGACTACTCCAATTGTATTTCTTTTGCACCAAAGACAAAGATGTTATGTACTTACGACACCTACAAAAATCTTTTTTAAATCGTAATAATTTCACAAGTTCTGTGTTTGAAAGTCTGTGGTTAAGTGGAAAGATCTTTTGCTAGAGACAATACAACAAAGATAGAGGAAGGACAAGGAGAAAGGAATAAAACCAGGAGCAACTAAGTTTATACTGATATTAGAATAGAGTTAGAACAACAAAGGTTGTAACAGGTCAGAGAAGACAGAGCAGGAGGTGCATCAAGAAGGAAACTAAGAGAAATGAAAATGAAGAATGAGAAAGATGGTAGTATTTCATGATGTGTATGATAGTAGAGCCTTTTTTATGGATAGGTTTTAGAACTCAAAAGGCTAAATGAAGGAAGGGCAGATAGGACGAAAATTAAGACAGTAGTTCCAATATAATGTCCTTACCATAGCTTTTTACATAGAATTTCATGAGCAATAATAAAAATAAGGTGGGACTATATGATATAATATTCATTAGGGTGGGCACACCTTAAGTAAAAAATACATTTCCACATTAAAAGACATACAAAAATCAAAATTGTAGGACAGATGTCTTTAAAAAGTAGTATTACAGATAAATAAATGAGCAAGTGCACGTTACAATAGTAAAAATATCTGTAAAAAAATAGGAGTTATTACCCTTAAAAGCTGGTATATCTAAATAGAAATATAATTAGATAAATAGCTATGTTAAATAGATTTTTTTTTAATTAGATTCTGTAGAGTTTTTTCAAAAACTCTGGGTTTTGTTTAAACAAGGATGGTCAGAAGTTATTTATTTGAGTACTAATGTACTAATTAAATCAAAACTTAGCAGAGACAGCAATTAACGGTCATCTATCAAGAGTTCAAAATATATCGTGTTACAGTACTGATCAGCTGTTGTGGCATTATAGTTTTTTTGTTGTTATTAGTTAATATTTTCTGTTAAAATATTGTATGGTATTGTGTAGCTTTGTTCTTCAGCAGAGTTTGCTGAATGTTTCTCTTCAATGTACAGATGTTTTAATGGTGACTCTTGCTGAATTTTTTTGGCATTTTTGATCCCTCAAGCTTGAATGAAAATTCCTGTATTGTAATGCACATTATTTAATTTTATATGATGAGTAAATGCAGTCTGCTTTTAACTTATGAAGAATTTTCTATACAAGTGGAAGGATATATAAAATGTCTCATTAGAACTAGTTTGTAGGCAGCTTAGTATTCCTTCAGTTTTCTGTAGTGTAAAAGATTATATGCAGATTATATAAATATTTCTTTTAAATACAAGATGTACTAAAATGAATTAAAATAATTAGCAAATAAATTCAAATTCTCTTGTTGCCTTGGTGAGTGACACAGCCTGTTCATCTTTTTCCTTTCCCATGGTGTTGTTCAATATTTGAAAAGACTTTAATATGGAAAATACAAAAATCTGCTAAAATAAAAGCAAGATTTCTACATTAAAATTTTTAAGCTTTAGTATAGATCACCTTATAAAAATCCTTATTTCATATACTTTATTGCTGTTCTTTTAGTTACTAATTCTGGATAGTGATCGTCAAAGGTTACTGTGATATTAGTGAGAGGAAGGGGAAATCATATTTATACACTATCATGCTGTCATTTAGATCTGGTAATCAAGACATTCTGATTTTGCAGTGAGTATTTTTGAACAAGAGCTATTAGCAAGCTGTGTGTGATGTTCTCATTTGTATTTTGCATGGAATATACTATTCATTCTGTAAATGTTTGGCACTGGAATTTTGAAATGTATCTTGGCCATTGGGGAGAAATCAGAACACAAGAGAGAAACAATTTTATTATTCCTTAGAATGAGGCCAGACATTAGTGAGTTGTACTTAGTCTAGGAGATGGTTCTATTTAATGAGGTGCAAAGGATGATATTTTTAACATAAATAGGTGCAGTCAGCGCTTCCTGGGGAAAAGTATTGAAACCTCATTAGGACTGAGTTTTGTAAAATACTTGGAGGAGGTTTCATGTTGACCTTAAGGGAGAAAATGGTTGGATAGATTGATCTGTTGATCCATATCCCTGAGTGTTCATTTTCAGTAGAAGTAATACCCAGGTCAAGAACTGGATACCACATAAAAGAACATGTTATAAGGATTTAGTTGGGTGAATCCAAACAATGTCTTGAAGCTAAAATAAAGTATATATACTTGTCTCTAAACTACATAAATTATATTGACATTGCATTAAATAAATTCATTCTTTCACCTTAATTTCTTTGAAAGATGTGATGCAAAGGGTGTGGCAAAACCTGTCCTCGAGGAGAGGTGTTAAGTAAAACAGAGATGCTGAACTCAAGCATTCAAGTGACCAGCACTCTAATAATTAGGTGGAAAGATAAGTAAAAGAGTCAGTGTGCTTCCCCAAAAAGATGAATGCACTATTTTGGAGTTATCATAGAGAATGTTAGTTTAAAAGACACATTTTCCAGTAGCAAAAGTTAGTGCAAGCATCTTTGTTGTCCAAGGCAGAAGAAAAGGGTTTCAAGGGATTTCAAGTACCTGATTATAAATTTTCATGAATTATTTTAGACACTTTTGTTACAAGTGGTGTGTTTTTTCTTTCTCCTCTAAGTGAAAATAGAAGTCCTACTAGCATCTAGTTGCGTGTCTCTGATAACAGAAAAGTACTAGTTCTCATAGGTATTTTGAATAATATCACGCTTTTCAGTGCTTTGGTGATGCACTAACACATTTGAGAAAGATTACAACCTGGAATATGCAACACTTGGGGAATGCAAGCACTTCCTGTTGTGATTTTTAAACAAAGTCTGTGGTGAAAATGTTTGATTTCTTTCATACTTTAAGAAAATTCTGGGGAGGTAACCTAGAGACACTTGCTTTCTCCTTTCTTGTCTATTTTTTGTCATTTAAAAGCTTTGGTTTCAGGAGAGCAGCAGCAGACGCTTTCAGCACTAGGGCTATATACACCAGAGCTAGCTTTGAACTGCAGAGTACAGATCTAATTACACAGCTTGTAGCTGTGGAACCACTTCTCTCTATTCTAAATTACTTTTTCTAATGTATTTGCATAATTTAATGCACAGAGGTTTTGCCACTGAAATATAATATTCTCTGACACAGGTAGGACAGGCTAAATTAACCCTCTGAAGACTATATTGCTGTCTCACAATATATTTGGTAAATGCTTACCAACTTAATTGGGAGAAAAACATTCAACAAGGTGTTACATGTCAATTTTTAGCTAGGGCTGGTTCTTTACAAACTTTTGGTGATGTACAGAGATTACAAGTAAACATTAACCTTAAGATTGGGAACCTCTAATCAGCTAATGAAGTGGTCTATTTTTTAAATCAGACTGATGTCTGTCTACCTCTCACTGAGAAGTTTTTTTTATTGTCAGCAATTTGTGCAATCTTTTTAAATTTTAGAATTTGGTGAGATGTTGATATGTGATCATGAAATACATAAAAGTCAAGGAATTCAAGTGTGCATTATTAGTTTAAAAACAGTGGGAGGTAAATTCCATAAAGAAAATGTGCTACACATCTGAAAATTAGGTATCTTTCTATAAGAACTGTAGACAGGCTTCTGGGTAGAGGACAGTTATACAATGCTTATTTCTTAGTTATTGTTTGCATAATAAGGTCTTACGTCTTTCTGAATGAATGATTGCCATGATGTCAGACATTGTCATACAGTGATTCTGGAAGAAGAAGAAGCCGTATAAAAGGTTTTAAGAGAGAATCAAATGTGTTCTTTGACCAGTGAATATTCTGAGGGGTTTTATGCGTTAGACCTTTATTTCTTTTAGTTCATTTAGTGCAAAAATTTAATATGTTAAAGAAGTAGTTCTGTGTCAGGACACATCTTCATTCCAGAAGATTAAAACCGTGTGATGGATACAATAAAGAATATAGAAAAAGAAGAGATGGTCTGTTATGTAGGACAAAGAAACACTTCACTGAAAATTTAGATCTTGTCTCTGCCTCTGACAGTTTATGTCTGAGGTTACAGAAGCTGAAGCTGCTGAAATAAAAATCTTTAGAAGTACATACTAATCAGGGCTTCTAAATTTTGAGACTTATGACAGGAAGTGTTGATCTGATGATTAAGAGTATTGGGTGCTCATGGCTTCAATGGAGTTAATAGGAGCTCTGCTTGGAGTTTATCAAGTCATATATAGTAAGCAGTATGATCTCACATCTTAAATTTCACACTCAGATAGTGAAACATTTAACCTTAGTTTCACTTGCAAAATAGGAATGTGAGGAAACAATGTTGTATATATTTTTTTCTTGATGTTATGTAATCCTGACTTATTGTAATGATTAACCTCACAGCAAATCCCATTATGGAATTGTTAATTCTTGAGAGCAGGGTTTGATCAGAGTACGCTAGATAAAACAAGGTAAAAACTAGATCTTGATTCATTAACTGAGCATTGTCTGTTTCACATAAAAAATGTGTTGGGTAATGTTTCGATGTTAGAAGAAAGATTAAACACAGACTGTGTTTCTTAAAGACTGGCTTCCCAGTTTAGCACCATCCCATTTTCTACATATTTTACATGGTAGCCCAGCCAGGTCCTTCAGGTTTTGGCTGGCAATTCCAGGGTTTTTTCTGGATTTCTCCTGCCTAACTGCTATTCCTAATGATGCACTTGAAACATCTTCCAGTCCCCTGACAGAGAAACAGGCTGCTTGTTTTTCAGTTCTTGTGGAAAACCCAGCATGGAATTGCACTTGTCCTGTTTAGTTTCAGCTGCATGTAGGCAGAAGCTTTAGATATTAAGTTTACTTCAAGTAAAACTTGAAGCTTTATTAAGTCTATACCAAACCTCTGCTAACTGAAAACAAAAACATATGCTCTTTAAATATTAACCCCTCAGTTCACTGGATAAATGGAGTAAAAAAGAATGTTGATGCTCTTTATGGCTACAGTTTATTTTTATATATAGTATTGAATATCAGAAAGAAGTTTTCCATATTAATAATTTATTGAAATTTATTGAGTATAATGGTTAAAATAAAAGATAAAGGGACCTTGGAGCACAAAGTGCAATGTGATCCTAATCCATCTGGCTTCCAGTTCTTGAAGCATCTAAACTGGGTGCCTCCTAGTATCAAAGTTCCTAAAGCTCCCAGGATTGTTTCTGAACATATACTATGGTAGGCAGTGATGAGAAAGGAACATTTTAGTTGTTTTTCAGTAAAAAGCTCCAACCCTCTTTCCAGCACTGTTGACATTCTCAGTAGCATGAAAAAAATGTTTTTCCTTCTCTTCTTCAATTCCCTGCCCAGTACCCTGGACTGTATAATTTTATTTCTGCCAAGAATTCCATGTTTTTAGGAAATTTCAATTGAATTTATTGTGTGGTCTGATTTCTTAGGGCATTTTGGTCTTTTCTAGTACCCCTCATAGCTTTGCTTTCAATATCTGCATTTCTTGAGCTCACATGTATCTTATCTAGCATCTCAAGTAGATGACTACAGGTGTGCCCAATTCTGTACAACTGTTACATTGGTAAATCTTCCATAGTGCTACTGAATATTTTTTGTCATTTGTTAGATTAATCCTCAAGTTTGTCACCATTTCAAATAAAACCAGGGCGCCAGACTTCAAAAAAGGATTCAGATTCTTTGCTACTGAGACAAACTGATTATTGAGCGATGTGTTTTAAAGTATGTTAATTGAAAGGAACGTATTGCAAAAGTATGACTATGTAGTCATTTTAGAAATGTTTAGTGGCCAAGATACAGTTATACAATATGCTTACATTTATATGTTTGCATAATATTCTATAGCAAAGGGTCAGCTATTAGATTTTGTTTTCCGACAGAGCTTCATATTAAGTTGAGTTTCTAATATTTCTGCATGACTAGTAAAAATCAGATCTGAATGTTACAGCTTCATCCCCCAGTGTACTACTTTTAGCACAGTTTCATCTGCTTTCAAGGTGACATAGAATTAAGGGCAGGGAAGAAACCTGAAAAATAACAACAAATTTTCTTCTAAGTCTTCAAAATAATATTTCCTAATTTTTCTGGTGTTGCTTATCCTTGTCTTAGCAGGACCAGGACATCATAGTGACAGTTAACTTCAGAGTGTCAGTTCCTAAAGGCTCTGCCTATGACTGGAACTAGGACTCACACTTACAGTTTCAGGAATGGGCTCTATACAAGCATTGCAGTTGCTGTTCATTTATATAATAATTGAAAGGAAGATTTTTCAATTAAAGGCCTATTTTCTACTATCACCTTTTCTGTGACTAGTAGTCTGTGCTCTACATTGTGTAACTGTAGTGACTTACGGTTTTACCTTTTCTCGTTTCCCAGTACAGCTTTTTTACCCCTTTGGTTTTTTAAATAGGTGTAGGCCACCAAAGTGTTACACCTAATTTTTTTTTTTTTTACTGTAGCTTGTTTAGTTTGAAGTTACGTCCTAATATGACTCTTTCTCTATATCCTGTTTAAACAAGCCATAAAGAATTATACCCTGGTTAATTAAGAGGTTTATTAGATGTAGATATACAGTTGTGTGCAGATTTGCTTGCTATTTATTTAACTGGTTTTATTAGTTCCTTTCAAACCTTAAAAGCATTCCTGCTTTCCAGCTGTTCTTTTAGATTTGTCCTTCTAGCCATATAACTCCCACCCACTCCAAAAAATTCAGGCAGACCTGTCGTGGTTTAACACCAGCCGGCAACTAAGCACCACACAGTGGCTTGCTCACTCCCCCAGCCACAGGTGGGATGGGGGAGAGAATTGGAAGGGTTAAAGTGAGAAAACTCGTGGGTTGAGATAAAGACAGTTTAATAGGTAAAGCAAAAGCCGTGCAGGCAAGCAAAGCAAAACAAGGAATTCATTCACCACTTACCATGGGCAGTCAGGTGTTCAGCCATCTCCAGGAAAGCAGGGCTCCATCACGCGTAACGGTTACTTGGGAAGACAAACGCCATCACTCTGAATGCCCCCCACCCCCTTCCTTCTTCTTCCCCCAGCTTTATATGCTGAGCATGATGCCATATGGTCTGGAATATCCCTTTGGTCAGTTGGGGTCAGCTGTCCTGGCTGTGTCCCCTCCCAACTTCTTGTGCACCCCCAGTCTACTCGCCGGTGGGGTGGTGTGAGAAGCAGAGAAGGCCTTGACTGTGTGTAAGCATTGCTCAGTAGTAACAAAAACAGCCCTGTCTTATCAACACTGTTTTCATCACAAATCCAAAACATAGCCTTATACTAGCTACTACGAAGAAAATTAACTCTACCCCAGCCAAAACCAGCACAAGACCACACTTCATTTGATCTTTGATTAGGAATTTTAAAAAGGTCAGGAGAACTAGTAAGATATTTATCAATATTATGTCAAAGCATGCAAAAATATATTAGTCTAATATGTTTTAACTTAATTACTATTAGTGCTGTGTAAACACCGTTCTCAAAGTTGCTACTTTAGATTTCAGATGTAGGTGGCCATTTCAAAACTAATGTAAGACTGAAATCAAATAGAATCTAAAAGATTAAAATACAGTGTAAAACCAATCAACAAACCTATTATGTGGTTAAATCATAAAACCCCTTAGTGCATATGTGACTCTTTTTTTTCCTTTTTTCTTTTTTTTTTTTTAAGGAATCAACATGTAAAATGGTTTTACACTTCCTAAATCAGGAGTTTCAAAACTACCTGGATAAAATAGACCATTCCTATTTCACCTTAATGCCCGATACTGTATTTCCTCAGTTTTTTAACTTTCGGAATTTAGCTATTTTCCCAAGATGAATTTTTAATCTATTCAGCAAAGAATCAAATTTTAATATGACTCCATTTAAAAAGGAAACAAGCCAGTAAACTATAAAATCAAGTTGATTTTAAAAGTGAAGATTTTTTCAGTCAAGGGAAACTGCTGTTTTCAGTAGTTATGTATTTTTATTCAGGCCTTCTATAGAAAAAAAATTACAAAAAGGTAAATAGACAGGTAATCCTTAAACAATTAATGAAGACAGAAGGGACATACACTGTACTTTGTTGTGTTGTGGACCTCTTAGTTTTTGAAAACATTTTAAAAATATTTTGCCAGTATATTGTTTTTAAGTTAGAGAAAATTTGGTATGTTGCTGTGACAAGTATTTGAGAATATTTCTACTCAGATGAAAGCTTGACAGCTAATAATTGTAGGAGTCACAGTGTTACTAAATTGATGATGGAAAGATGTATCAAATAAGCTAAAACAGGTAACGAGTAATTGCTCCCAGTAAGCAAACAGTTATGCACACATTGTTTCTCTTTTTCTCTCCTCAGTATTGTCACCTGAATTAATTTGCTTGGTTTTAATTGTAAATTTATAATTTATATAAATTTACGACTATGTCTACTTTTATATAAAATTATATTTGCATTATACATTGACAATTAAATTATTAATTTCCAAATTGAGAACAGAGGCAATAATTTGTCTAATTATACCCTAAATACTGCTACTTTGTTAACAATGTTTCATTTAAAGTAATTCAATTTACACTGCAAGTTGATACAAGGATGATAAGGCCAACATTAAACACGCAATTCTCTGAAATTTGACATACCAGTCTTAAAATTCAACTGAAACTACCTTAAAGCAGGAGTATAACTCCATGGTTACATTTTTAATTAAAATTAGATGGACTTGCAAAACAGTGTTTGCCATTTACTCAAGAGCCAGGCACTCAAACTTTTCCATATGTGAGTTTTAATAACACAGAAATTGTCATACTTGATCAAACTGAAGAGTTGTCTGAGCAAGTATGTGGGGTCAATTTAAGCAAATCCTGGACAATACAAAATGCTTAGGGGGACAATATAGAGTGTTTTCCATAGTGTACCTTTTCCAGCAGTATGTGTTTAACAGACATTCAGAACTGTTACTACACTGGAATCAAGTGGTATTTAATCACTTTTCCCTTTCTACACCAGTCCAGGGGGCTTACTGCCATGACTCATCTTAAACATGTCTTGCTGAAAATCTTAATATCAGTTTAAATTGCTTCATATACATATCTAAACGGATAAGTATTAACATCTCATTGATGTTGATGATCATTGAGATGATGATATCATCTTTCCTTTCAGATAGCATATGTGATGGTAATAAGCATAATCAAGTAACAGTGGGGTTGAGTGGATGATACACAACTATATTTCCAAAGCCTACTGCAGACATGGGTACAAATAATTTTTGATTACCACTCAACTCTTTGTTGATATTTTCAGGGAAATGTCCACAGTGTTTCTAATGTATCTTACTGAGTGATAGTATGTGATTTAAAACCCGCAATCATATCTGTTAGTTTAAAATTCATATCCCCATATGTGTTCTGCATTTGTTGGTGCTTAATTTCATTCTTCTCTTTGATTGTTCAGTGGTTTGGGACTGCAATATCCTCCTGAGGTTCTTTATAGTCAGTTTTTGTATCAGCTGTCTCATATATGAAACTTGTCACCTCACTATTTGCTTTCCAGATCATTTAGGATGTGCCAAATAACACATATCTTTACATCAATGGTAATCTTCCTACTTTGTGAAAATGAACTGTTTATTGCCAACAATTGTTCTCAATCTTTTAAAGACTAAAGAATTAAAAAAGAGAACCTTCTCAAAAGCTCTTTGAAAATATTAAATACAATATAGGCAGGATCACTCTTTAATTTCCCTAAAGCAACATTAGTTTTCATCAGTATGTCCTATATTAACTATTTTGTTCCTATAGAGAATATTTTGTAATTAAAGTGTTTTCATTATTTCATTAAGACTTCCGTTATTTCTCATCAGCCCTGTTTCTTTTTATCTTAAGGTGATGGTGTTTGTTCATGCTAGAAATGCCACAGTGCGAACTGCTATGGGTCTTCGAGAAAAAGCAAAAAACAATGGTCATATTTGTCACTTTTTGTCACCCCAAGGATCGGATTATGGACAAGCTGAAAAACAGGTAAGTGAATAATTAGCATTGGTAGTCTTTACAATCCTAGAATTGATGTTTTTATGAGATAGTCCAAGATGGGAACAGATGAAGCATTTTTGAGCTTCTGGGAAGGTATATTTTGCTCTGAAAGTAAGTGTGGAATTGCTGAATTGAATAGAAGAAAGGAAGGAGTAATGGTGAAAGAAGAGAAAGTGCTGTTACTTTTAGTTTTTTAAACAAAAGCTGATAATGTATTGTGGTTTATACAACTTGTACTTAGAGGTCAGTATGGATAAAGTCTAACAGGGCATGCTTTATCAGGTGGAGTTCACTTTTGAAAGAAAGGTATGAAATCCTTTTAATCCAAGAGTCCCATGATGTGCTTTTTCTGTATCATCTTTAACATTTCTTGGGAAGAGTTAAAGAACTAAGTGGTGTAGATAGGCTCCAAAACTAACTTCCCAGACTCAGAGCTGTTTGGTACATGATTGGAACCTTGCAGTGCTGCACTGGATGTAAGTGAATGCCTGATATGTGAGATAGTTGAGGATTTTAATTTATATTTATCATTAACTTAGTAAAGTTATTATCTTAAAGATCATTTATATATCTGAAATTGTTTGATTTCTTAAGTTCAACATAGCATTGGAGGGGGGGGTATTTATAAAAAAGAATTGGACAAGTTAAAGGAGGATGATTTGGTGATCATTGATCACAGTAATCTTCATGTAATCTGCAGCTCAGGAAATTCCTAAACCACCAATTGCCACAATTTGGGAGAGTACATATCTCCTGCTTTTTGCACTCTTTCCCTAAGCATCTGCTACTGTCCACTCTATAAGACCGAAAACTGTCTTAAAATACTAATCTGACCTAGCCTGTAAATTTACCACCTTTCCAAAACCATCTGACTTTCCTCATGAATCAACTAATGGTGGGCAATCAAAAAGTAATCTATCTGAGCGTCAGAAGTGGGAAAGCCATTTGAATCTCACAAGGGTTTAGTCCCCTTAGTCTGATCTTGTTTAAAAATATGTCTATGGATCATAAATTACTAGTATTTTAAGCAGTGGCCAAGTACTTGCCAGCTGAAACTGTGTACATTTTTATGCATTCTCACAGTTCTGTCTTTGTATGAATTGTGTTAGTTGACATTCCAAATTTTTTTCTAATATATAACATACAGAAATAAATTGGTCGGCAACAACTTCTTTTCATCTATTCAAGCAATATGCCAGTATTTCTGCTAAGAGAGTATTTCCAAAACAATTCTTAATTCAGCGTTATATGTCATTTACATTTGGTGATATTAATTGAGGTCTAAAGATTAGAGTTACAGTGTCTTGTTAATAGTCCTTGAAAAATAATGTTCTTTCTCTCTCCCCAACTAAGTAGCAGAACATAGAGGAGATACTTACTCATTGTAGAAAATTTAATGTATGTATAAGATACCTTCTCTCACTGGCACATGTATTGATAAACTCTTAAATATTTTGGGCCCCTGTGAATTAGGAATTTTGTGAGGGTTTTAGATTCTGTGTCTGTCATCAGATGTAATAAATACATTACCGTATTTTATACCTCTGAAGAGAACGTGAAGGGATTCATTCAGACTTATTAATTATGAATGTAGCGTAGACGTTACAGTTGGTAAATTCAAATTTCTGAAATGTAGAGAAAATTGTATTTTAGAGAAGATTTTTTGAAATCAGGATCAAGTATGTTCTTTCTGTCAAGATGCTTCTGAGAGCTATAATAAATACTTTTAAAACTATGCTAAGTTATAAATTGATGTCCTTATATTTCATAAAATAGCATATTAAAAAGCCCCTCTTTTTCTAGTGGATGTTAGTATCTGCTGCATTATAAAAATAACATCAAACCTGAACCTGGAGATCCCATGTTTCTACTGTAACACTGGGAATTAACACTGAACTTTTTCTCATTAGATTTCTTAGAACAAAATCTGAAACTCTTAGTTTATTAAAAATAATATTAGTTTTTTAATGCTAATACAGAAAAAAATACTTTAAGCTCTTGAAAGTACCAGTGCTTATTTAGACACTCAAACTTATTGCTAAAGAAGCTAGGAGAAATTATGTGCTTATTTCAACAGTGCATATTATGTGAGGTATGTCAGAGAAGTATTTGTCCAACTCACTCTGTATTTCAGTGAAAACTACTGCTGTATGTTTAGTTCTTCTCTTCATTCTGGGATTAAATGAATTAGAAAGCATATTCTTATGTTGATGAGAACCACAAGAATGTCACAGAAAAAAACTAAGTTCTAAAACTATTTGGAATACAGTTTATTGCTACCCATGCTTGGATAGTGATTTAAGGTAGCATTTATAGTACAAATTAGGAGAGTGGTAGATAAGATGTCCTATAGGTTGGTTGGCTGCATATCTGAAATAACTTCTTTTTCTAAGGGTATTTATGCATCACACTGAAATCTAGTTCCTAAGATTAATTACTAAGTAAAATAGCAAATTTCCCTGCTTTCTTCTGTCCCCTACATCCCCACCCCAGCATACAAACATTTGTTATGAATCCCAGCATCTGTTCTAAATCAAATTTTGAATTGTTTGAGAAATGTAGTTCCAAATGTTGATCTGTGTGAAAGACTGTAGAAAAGCTGACTTTGCTTTAGAAGTTACTTACAGAAGTTTTCTAACTTTTGTAATAAAGCAAAATGGCCTTCATTGTAATTAAAAGCAAATTAATTCTTCTCTTATATTTCATAGGACTCTTTTATCCTTTTGACTACTTTCTGCATTATTACGATAGCAGAATGTTTAGGGACTTGCATGTTATAAAATGTAATTGAAGAAGCATGAAGAACTATTTCACATACAGCGATACAGCCAGAGACGATAGTTCTCATTATACTACCTCAGATTCATAGGAAGGTAAACTAATAAATAATAATTAAAATAATTGAAAGATTCCCAACAAAATTCCACTAAATTAAGTAGTTATTTTGACGCTCAAAAAATTTCACTGGGTATTCCCTGAAACATTTAAAAACTGGCACCACAAGAAGTGTAGTCGTATGAAAGATATGATTATTCACCATTGGAAATGCCTGAATCTTTTATTTCAATTTTTTTTTAAATGTAATGAGCAGACATTATGACAAGAAGTCTTCAAACATAGAATAATATGAAGCATGTAACAGTGTTGACTGCTTTTTCTTCTGAAGTTGTCAGTGTCAGATTTGTGATATGAGTGAGGAAAGATTCTCTTTTGATTTATATTTTAATTATGAAAAGCCCATTTCAAATCAGGGTATTTTTTTAATAAACTCATTGTCTATTCCTTAAAGTAGTTGTCTTACCATCTTTAGATCATATGCTACCTGCTAAAATAACACATTCAATCAGCTGTCTGTTCCCAGTAACCCTCTTCCATGAGGGAGTGAACAGGTGGTTGGCAGCATTTGTCCTGCTAGGGTATCCTGGTTTTGGCTAGCCTCTTTCCTGGCTGCTCTTCGCCTTGAGCAGGAAATCCTGGAGTCATTGTACTGTAAAAGGCATTTTAAAAGGTGTACTAGTCTACACTGCATCACAAGGAAGAATCAACTGTGTTTGTAGCATTTCTGACTGCTTCAGAAAGTAATGTGTAAAAGAATGTGTTTGGATGTGATTTAATACTTACTACTTATCGATATAGCAGGCAGATTACATCTCTGAGGCAGTGCGATGTACCATGTTGGAAAGGACAGGCAGGGAAGAGGGGGAGTTGTGCTCTCAGTTAGAACATCGGCTGTGCAGAGCTCCACAGTGAAACTGGACATGTGCAGCTGCTGTCTGGTTCAAGATGAGAGCAGGAAGGAATGGACAAGGAGGTTGTGGTTGAGGTCTGTTATGGACCACCTGCGCAAGGAGAGGTAGTGGATATGACTTACTAGGAGCTACTGGCAGAAGTCTCCTGCTGGCAGGCTTCGTTTTCATGGGAGATTTCAACCATCTAGGAGGTTCCTGGAGTGTGTGGAAGATAACTTCCTGACACAGCTGGTGAGTGAGCCAACTAGAGAAGGCGCCCCACTGGACCTGTTTGTGAGCAGAGAAAGACTTCTGGGTGATGTGATAACTGGAGGCCCTCTTGGGCGTAGCAATCATGAAATGATAGAGTTTTCGATTCTTGGTGAAGTAAGGAGGGGGGTCAGCAGAACTGCTACCTTGGACTTCCAGAGGGCAGGCTTTGGCCTGTTTAGGAGACTGGTTGACAGAGTCCCTTGGGAGGCAGTCCTGAAGGGCAAAAGAGTCCAGGAAGGCCGGACATTCTTCAAGAAGGAAATCTTAAAGGCACAGGAGCAGGCCATTCCCATGTGCCAAAAGATGAGCTGGTGGGGAAGACTGGCCTGGCTGAACAGAGAGCTTTGGATAGAACTCAGGAATAAAAGCAGAATTTATGACCTTTGGAAGAAGGGGCAGGCAACTCAGGAGGACTACAAGGATGTCGTGAGGTTTTGCAGGCAGAAAATTAGAAGGCCCAAAGCCCAACTAGAACTTAACCTGGCGACAGATGTAAAAGACAATAAAAATGTTTCTATAACTACATTAGCAACAAAAGGAGGGCTAAGAAGAATCTCCATCCTTTATTGGATGCGGGGCGAAACATAGTAACAAAGAATGAGGAAAAGGCTGCAGTACTTAATGCTTGCTTTGCCTCAGCAGGCAAAGAAAAAAGAGCAGCTGCTCAAGCAGGGAAGAACTGGAGACAACTGTTTGGTTGGCAAACTGGATGGCAAGTTTGGGTGCAGTGATTAAGCTCAGTGTTCAGAGGAAGGCTGTGATGGTAAACAGTGAGAGTTAGGACTGTATTCTTAAGGAGAGCAGTCTTCGGCTTATTCAGAGAATTGCATGGTAGAACCCCCTGGGAAGCTTCCATGAAGTTGAAAAATCTCTCTGCTTTCACACAGAAGAAATGGCTTAAATAGGGAGGAGTTCACCTTCACTGAAAGTAGTGATGACTTAGCATCATGATGCAGGAAGTGGGAAAGAAACTGGGAAAGAGAGAGGTAATGAAAATTAATATTTAAGTTGTAAGCTTAGCTTTAAATGCTATTAATACAAAATGTAAATAAAATATTGCCACTATATACATTCATGTGAAATGTACTTTTTATTCTAAGCAAATTCCCAAGGGAATTCGAACTCTCATATGGGGAAACTACTCTTTTCTTTTAACATGAAACTGTAAGCATCATCCTTTTTCAAGAAAAGCTGTAGAAACAAGTTCAGTATGACTTGAATGGTATACACACTTCCAAGTGTTCTTAGATCTTATAAAGCAACTTGAAGCATGGAAGTGTAATGTGAGAAATTATGGAATCTTCCCCAATAGTTGAAAAGTTCTTAAGAATTAGTACCTAGGAAGAGTGCAAAAGATGAGGCCAAATGCAGCTACAAACTAAGCTGGTGATGGTTGTCTTCGAAAGCGAGACCAACAAGTATGTCTCTTAATAACAGAACTAATTTATAACCAGGGACTGATAAGAAGGAAGAGGTGTGAATACCATAGCAATGAATGAGGGAGAATTGTGTTCTCCAGCAGAGTTCACATAATGTTCTTGCTGCTGATCTGAGTCTTACAATGACTATCAAGAGACAGAATAATTCATTAAATTCTTCCAGTGATCAGTACATGTGATATCCACATTTTACATTAATGCAAATTCGCATTATTTTACTTCTTATGCATGTAAATATGACCTAGATCCTGGGGAAAAATATTATTGTTATTATTGTTGTTCTTATTATTATACAAATTATATACTCCAGTGTACTTAAGGACTTCTTCATTGACATACATAAATAAATTAGTAATGGGAATATTAAAAACAGAGTGAAGGCCTAGTCGTAATAAAGACTGTGGCAAAACATCACCAACAACTTTTCCCTACATACTTCCTTTTGTCCTCTTTCAGGATCCATTCAACAAAGTTCAATTATTTTAATTTTACTCATCATAAAAACTAGGTATTTCATTGGTTCTGTGTCTGTTACCTGATAAATGTTACCTACAAAAGGAGGTTTTAAGATATAAAGGACATCTAATTGTTCTCTGTTCATAGGAAACTTGTTGCTGTTTAAAATAAAAATGCACATCATGTATTGAAATCATTAAGTCCCAGCATATATCTTTGAAGTATATTTTTATTTATATACAGTTATTACAATAAGGATACTAATCAAATAAGATATATACTCTGCCAAGGCAGCAACTCTGCATAAACAATCATCAATATCATCAAATGAGTAATATGCTAGCAACATTTTGCTGAGCAATTAAGGCTAACACATTAACACCTATGAGTACACCAAAGATTTCAGTGATTAGAGCATGTGGGTGTTTGTTATTAAAACTATTACTGTTCAGTCTAAATTTTCTTTTTCTTTCTTAGCAGTAAATATTTCTAATAGAAGTGACTATAGTAACAGCAGTAATGTACGTGCATCTTACCAAAGGGCTTTATAATCACAGGTTTTGTCACAGGAACTTTCTGCACTAAAATTTCTACAGATTTCAAAGTGTAACAGATAAAGACACAAGGCACAGTGAAGTCAGGCTGGATATAAAAATATTTTTTTTTCCCTTAACTTTCTGTTCCCCCTCCAATAAACCCATCCTGTAATTAAACACCTAAGGCTGGAATAGCACTATCTGAAACATGTGCAATACACATCTACGTTCAGGTAACCTGATAGTGTAGGAATTTTCTTCTCAACTGGTAATTTTAATACTGGAGAGATTTACTGGCTAAGGTAAGAACTTCAGTACCACATAGGTGTACAGACAGAGTCTACATATATGGGCGTAAGTGGCTGTCACGAGGAATTAAAACTGTTCAGTTTTCCACCATTAAAACTGTCAGAAATAAAAACATCGTTATTGCAGCCAAGTGTGGTTCTGAACAGAACGAGTCAGAGTTGTAGAAACACTGCAGAGACACACTAATGGATTTGTAGGTTTTGTGGACGAGAAGGAGCAGCTGTTGTGAAAAGTTTATAATGTGATTTGGAGAACTGCGCAAAGCCTGAATTTCTGTTTGAGCTCCAGCAACGACTTCTAACATGTATATAGCCTTGATGTGTATCATTCTTAATGTCTGAATTGGCCTGTCTACTGCTCTAGACCTAGGATCTCATGCTGGTTCTCTTCACTAATTTAAATTTTTTCACTGTGAAAGTTCTTAATCATTTAAATAATAGCAAATTGTTATTAGGGTGTCATGGTTTAACCCCAGCTGGCAACTAAGCACCACACAGCCACTCACTCACTCCCTGTGGGACGGGGGAGAGAATAGGAAAAGTAAAAGTGAGAAAGCTTATGGGCTGAGATAAGAACAGTTTAATAAATGAAATAATAATAATAATTGTAATAATAATTGTAATGAAAAGGCAAATAACAAAAAAAATATATAAATAAGACCCAAGAAAGACAAGTGATGCAAATGAAAACAATTGCTCACCACCCTCCAACCGATGCCCAGCCTGTCCCCAAGCAGCGGTCTCCTGGCCAGCTTTTCCCCTAGTTTATATACTGAGCATGAGATCATATAGTATGAAGTGTCCCTTTGGTCAGTTGGGTTCAGCTGTCCCAGCTGTGTCCCCTCCCAACTTTTTGTACACCCCCAGCCTACTCACTGGTGGGGTGGGGTGAGAAGCAGAAAAGTCCTTGACTCTGTGTATTATCTGTATTGTATAATTATATAATTATTATATATATTATATAATACTTCTGTATTATCAACACTGTTTCCAGCACAAATCCAAAACATAGCCCCATATTAGCTACTGTGAAGAAAATTAACCCTATCCCAGCCAAAATTAGCACACAGGTAAGTCAAGCTACTCAGTAAGTCTCTTAATAGCAAATTTCTGGTGGCCAGTAGAATATACTGGGAAGAGCATTGATACATACTCTTTAAGCATTTGCTGTTCAGAGAGACTGCTGCTCTAGACAGACTTTCAGTCTGACTTGGCACAGCAGTTCTTATGCCTTATACTATAAATCAGATACATCTTATGCAATAAATAGAGTATTAACATGATAAAACACATGACTTGTAAGACCTTTTCAGGGTTCTTTTTAAAATCCATTTTCAAAACACGACCTAGGTTCTTTGTTCCCAGATATCTCAACGCTCAAACTGTAGGTTAGCCAAATGGCACTACGGAACTGACCTGTCCTTGCAATCATTTACTGTTTCTTCACGGTGCTTCTGATTTCCAAACTGTACCTTTAATCAGCATGATCACATTTTAAATTTTTTATCACCAGTGCAAATCTGAAACATCCATGGGTCAAACTGGATCTCTGAAGAACTTCATTAGACATTCTGTCAAGTCAAAGTTTCTATATACAATTAATTTCTTTGATCATCATTGCCTAATTTTAATCTTCTTAATAAGTGAAATTCATTTTATATAGTAGTAAATTCCCACTGCCATACCATATAAATGAAATTTCAGACAGAAGTCTAACTGTATTATATCAATACTGTGTGATGCAGAGTGATTAATTTAAGCTTCATAATGATAATATCATGTTTGTTTGACAAGAGCTATCTTGTACAAAGGGATGTTTATTGGCACAGTTCCCAAAATTATCAGACTGCAGGCCATTCAGTCTTGTGATTTCATTTGACATGAAATTTAGCAATACCTGGCAGAGAATAATCTTGATAATGTAATACAACCCTTATTTTGTATTCTGTATACAGTGTTCACTATAATGGATGAAGATGTTTAGAAACATCTGAAATCCAGCGTATGACTTACAAGAATAAGTAATGCCCAAATCATGCATGTTCTAGTCTAGACACAGCAAGTGTAAATGAAGGCTACTTGAACACACAGGAGGAACTGAAAAATAGAATAGTTAAAAGTATTGTATTCTTTGCTGGCCTTTAAAATTTGAAAGCAGTTTTACTAATCCTCTTAATTATCTGTCAAATATTTTTAAATTACTTGAAATTCATTTTTAGAGAACATTAATCAAATATTTGATGTGTAATCATTTGTTTGACATTTAATTATTTCAGATCAAATCCTCATTTTATTTTTGTTTTACAAATAACATATCTAATATTTGATAGGCCATTAAAAAACTATAAAAATAAAATGTGGATATGTATTCAAACACATTAGGCTATATTAAATGTCAAACCTATATTGAAGTTTCCTATTAGTTCTATAATTACTATATTTTTTAACTTTTGAAAAATATTTGCTAATTATCTCTCCGAGAATTGAATGAAGTTCTTTATATTTCTTTCATGGAATATTTTATTCAGTAGTTCTGCTTAAAGGTCAGAGACAAAATTCATGCGGTCATGTGGTCCTAACAATTGACGGGTTAAAGAATATCATGTTCTGTATAGAGTGATCCTACTTTTTTAATGAATCCTGAGCTGTGGAATTTGGTATTAAGAGGGATTTAGATGGACATTTAGGTTTTGGAGAGGCCTATTTACAGACAAATATATTGTGAACAATAGAAAAATGTTGCCTTCAGGTTTTTTTAGCAGTATTCCTATTTATTAGAATTAACTAAGCGTTAAATATTGTAAACTGAAATAAAAAGCTGACAGAAAAATTAAACAATTTTTTTTGGTTTTGCTTTTCCTGACCTTTAAAAAGGAAAAACATTTGAAGTTTGATGTATTTTTCTGTTATGATGATAGTTACTTTTTTTTGCCACTCTAGAAATTGTATTTGCACAGCTTTAGATTTGTAGTTTTATTTTCTATTTATAGTTCTGTGTATTCCAGTACATTGTATACAGTCTTCTGGTATTTTCTAGTGTTTTTATTATGAATCAGAAAGTATAAAATATATGGTATAGATTGAATTTTGTTATCAGCTATCTTTCTGAAAATCAGTCTCTGATCCAAGGATTTCAGATTTGTTGGCTTGTCTCTTGAGCTCTGATAGTTACAGCACTGAGGTAACAAGCAACTGCTATCATGTGAAAAATAAAATGGACTTTTTTTTCCCCCTACTCTATGGGCTTGATCATATATTCTGTTTTATTTATCATGAGCTTCAACTTGATATGGAACAATGCTTAGTTTTATCCTGTTTATCACTGGAAAGCTGCCTTATGAATATTTGTTCTACTTCCAGAAGGTGCACTGTGTTAATAACGGGAATCCTAGAAGCAAAAGGGGTTAGCAAACCTTTTTCTAGAATTATCTCTGAGGTTGCAAATACCGCTGGCAGGGGTGATGATGTTTTTGTTCAAGGAACTACAAAAAGACATTTTATGCTTTTGTACACAACTTTTCAGCAATTTCAGAGTTACTCAGGTTAAAATCAGTAATGGATTTCATCACTGTAAATGTAAGATTTAATGGCTTTTCTTACTAATCCTCCATGGAAATGCTCTGATAAACTGTAGGATAATGTGTTACCTATAGCATCCCCTTTCATTGTTGACAAAATTTCCTATTAAATACAAAATGCATTTAGTAAGATCATTTGAAATTTTTGTCGTATTTATAATATGATTGAGCTTCTTTCCTTAAATGAAGTCTATTGCAGCCTTCTGCAAGGTAGTGCGGTATTTGCATTCAGTCAATTCAGATCTTAAGGTAAAAACATTTTTCAAAAATGCCTTCTCTATTTGTGCTTGTAAATGCAGAAACTGAAATTCAAAGTTGTATAGTTTAAAAGAATATTTTTAATTGTTAATTTGATTTAAATCTAATATTATTTTTTTATGTCTTTGATTAAAATACACTGAAAATTTCTTTCTCCCTGGGATATGGGAACAATATTAGGCTAATAGAGGTTCCTTGATGTCAGATTATGACATTACTTACTGTAATGAGTGGCTCTAACAAGTTATTTGGTTGATTCTGTAGTCATAGAAGTTTGCATAGTCAGTAGAAGCATATGCGGGGTTTTTTTCCTTAAAATTGGCATAAATGTTGATATTACTGTAAAACTAACTTATTTCAATATAAATAAGTGAATGTATTAAAAGTATAATATATTTAACCATTTTCCTATGCATTTTAACCTCATTCTGGAGCACTGACAGAGAGAAAAGCCATGCAACATTCTTTTTTCCTTTGGCTGTGAAAATCTTCAGTTAGCTGCTAGAATGTTTTAACCTGTAATCCAGGTCAAGAAGTGTAATCCAGGTCAAAAGAAAAAGTTTGATGTGTCTTTTCACAGTAGTTATAAATTGATAGCTTCCCTGGGTAAGATGATTTCAACTTGAAATCTCATTGTTACAAAGTATGGATGGATATTGAATAGCTATGCTAATAGTAACGAAACACATTTCAAAAGAAAACTTCAAAGCCATTTGGGAGAGAAGAACAAAACCAAAAAAAAAATCAGTATGATTGTGTTCATATTCACAAGTTTGGGAAACAAGACTACACTCTTTTCACTTCAGCAACACAGCCTACTACCCACTTTTGATTTTTGCCAGTGCTTGCTTTCACCATGTGTAATGAAGTTCAGGTATATATTAAAAATAAGGTTTCTTGAGAGGATAAAGCTCCCTTTTCTTTGTATTTTCTTCTGTCATGTAACAGGTTCAAAGGCTGGCAATATCTGGTCACTTCTGAACACTACAGCAAGAAGAAACTGTAAGATAATGTTAAAGTCAGCATAGGTGCTCTCTGCCCTAGCTCCTCTTCAGCCCTCCCTCAGAGAGCTTGGTTGGCTCAGCTGTTCTCAGCTGCTTTCATGCCCTAGGGCTTGTTCCAGGCAAGAAATTAAAGAAATAAATGCTTAATTTACTAATGACCCCTAGCTCTTGCATTCCTTTTCCAAGATGTGCCAATTAGTTCTTGGCTGCAGTGCATAATCTTGTGCAATATGTTCACAGTGAGACTGTAGACAATAATCATATTTTTCAGGCACCTTTTCTTCATAGGATGCACCAAACCATACTAGCAAATGGTTCTGGTTACATGCAATTTAAGCAGCTCAGTATGGAAACCATATGCTGACTAGGAAATAGTGTTTAAAGAGAACCTGTCTACTTAGGAATTCATTTGTCAAGAAATAATGTAGCTACAGTAGTTATTAGTAATGAAGAGTAATGATTGAAAAGTTAATAAGAATTTGTGGGTTTTCTGCATTTTGCACTGACAGTGAATGCTGCTTGTTGATGATCAGTTGTACTTTGTATTTCATGGTAATTATTCTTAAACAGATTTGATACTGTTCAGTGATTGACATTCTCTTAGAAACTATATTTGATTTCTTTTACAGGAACTAAGCAGAGTAAATTTTCCAAGGTCCAGTGAATTGTATTTGATTTTAGTTTTTTCTCTAGCATCATAGTTGTATATAAAGGATCATTGCAAAAGTCTCAAAGTACTATTCTTTGGTGTTGCAAACGAAGGAGATAATGGATTTTCTGAAGTGGTTGGTCATTGCTTTAAAGATGCAGGCCATCACAGAACACCCTTTGTAGTTGCCTTTCCTGAAATACAATTCAGAACAGAACCTGTAGTTCACAGTTATCCTGTAGAATAAATCTATGTGCTTTCTTTTAAGGTTGCTTGATGTTTTTCCTTCAGAATATCACTATTAACTGACCATGTTTCTTTTGCTCCCTGAGGATTCATGTGAAGGTATTTATTTATATTGTAAAACAATAAATGTACAGGATACATTTAGACTGTGAATTTTTAAAAATTGAAGGTTTTGACCTGTCATAATTGAAAAATACTTGTTCATCAACACCTGATTTGATAGAAAAGGTCACTGCAATATGGGAAACTATCTCACACTGTCTCTTTAAAAACATGAATAGAATAAGTGCAATTACATAAATTCATCTGTTGCATGAAATATTTTGTTCACTTACCTGTTGATATATTTCCTCCTGTTGAACCCAGACTGTGGCAAACATTAGATTTGGGGTTTTTTCTCAAGGTACATTTAGATGCTTGGTTCAGTTTTTCATTTTGAAAACATTATTTTCTTAACAGATGGAGAAAAATATTAAAATTCACTTCAGTTCATATTCTTAATTTCATTTATTTTCATAATAAGCAAGCTTTCCAAATACAGTTTAGTTTGATTATGGTTTGATGGAATTGTTTAGCTATGCATGCTCACTGTTTCAGTTGTCATCCATTTTCCACTTCCAACTCCCCCATATACCATAATTTAGGCAAATTTGGTTGGGCTTTTTAACTGTTCCTTTGTTTGCACAATGTGTAGAGTAGATAAGAACTGGACAGAAGCATTTTTGCGCTGAAGCTTGCAATGACATCTAGTTAAAATTAATTGTGAAATAGAGTAAAATGAGTGCACACTTTTAAGAATTTTAAGTAAGAGCAATTAGAAGCAACCATTAAGAATGAGTGAATTAAATTTGATCCACAGTCTGTTAATACCACATACTGAGAGGAGAGGTGCTTTGGAGAAAACAAAATAGGTTAAAAAGTAATTAAGCATACTTTCAGAAAGTTGTACAGATTTTTTTTTTCCAGAGAACTGCCAAATATTTATTGCTGTATATTTCTTTTTTTTTGTTTAAATTGTATTATGTGTATAGTCAGACTCCGGTTTTTAGCATATCCTATATATGTTTTATATTATCAACATTTCTCCATAGTAGGAGGCCAGAAGCTATGGGAGCTTTGATTTCTACAACATATAGTTTTATCTTCTAGTTGTTTTGAATTCATCTTAAGCTCCTTTGAACTGGAATTTCAAAAGTCAACCAAGATTCAGAAGAATCCCTGCTTATTGGAAATCATTGTCCTGGAGAAAAACATTGTATTGTATAAAACCACAAACAGCTATGCTTTAGGATGTACAGATACCATTGTGTATCACCTTTATCACTGTAAAATTATAATTTTGCCTAAATTTGACAAATCTCTTTTCAACTACCTAATTATTTTAGAAACCTCTTTCTGTTGTTAGCAGATTGTTATATCAAAAACAACAGAGACTGATTACAGAAGATTTCCAAAAAACATAAAAAGCTAAAAAACAGTATTCTTTTCATCCCACTACTGAGATTTTGAATGGGCATCATATAAATGTGTAATTGGATACATCTTTGTACATGAGCCATGTTAGTAATTTTTGGATCATTTGACCAAAAGACAGGACTACAACTAAAAGTTATGTATTATGCTAGTGGGAACTATACTAACAGCATCATGGTTTTGACAAGGCTAGAATATACACAAACTGTGCATGAACTATAATGAAAACTGGTAGGCAACAAAAATGGAGCTTATTCTGTATTAGGGAATGAAAATAAAATTGCTAAAAAAACGGGAGGCAGATTTGGAAGTATATGGCTTGTGAGAAGCTGCTGGAAGAGTGCAGATAGGAAGACAGCAATACTAGGAGACTTGTGAATTTCAATGCTTAAGTATGAAATCTTAGAAAAACTAAATGTTCACCATCCCCATCCCACCAAACAGGCCTTCATCTTTGGACAGTATCAGTACAAGCAGATAAACAATTAATTTTAGTCAATAAAGCTAAAAAATCAAAAATATGGAAACTTCTAGAACTTAAAATTTAAAATTACAAGAAAATTGTTAGGATTTTGGTAGAACAAGGTCTTAAACTAATTCATTTTTAGTGCTCACATAAGACATACTGAAAAACACTGACACTGGAGTGAGTTTTTTCCTAGGATATTTCCTTCCTGTCAAATACTAACTTTACTTACTAGGTCAACCAACTTGACTAAGAAGCAAGATTTGGTTTATGATCTCGTGTATGGCTATTATGTTCACAGTTGCTGTGGAACCAGCTGAATCTGTTTCTTCTCCAAGCAACAGTCATATATAATATATATGCTAAATATTTTAAGAAATTCTAAAAACCCAGGAGTGCCATCTCCTAGTATTTACCATACTCCAAATGGAAAAGCCATTTGAGATTAATACTGTCAACACTTCTAATGCATTCTCTAGAACGGGATATTAAGAGATATTAAGAGAGTATTAAGAACTAGGGTGATACTTCTAGAACATTTGGACACCAAATGTGTGGGATGAATTGGAATGCATTTCAGGGAGTGGTTTTATTCAGCTTCAGACTTTTGTTGGGTAAAATCATTCCTAACCTGTAAGGAAAACTAGAAAAACAACAATAGACAAGCAGGACAGATCCTGTTTTGACATATTTGCAGAAGATGTGCATATGGCCTGAAAACTTCTCCAAAAAATTTACACAAGACTTTCAGATTTGAAAGTTTTTTGGCTTAGAATTTATGTTTCTTGGTATAGTTCACATTTAAAACAGTTCTAATTAGACAAGTAAAACTTTTCAGCATCATCCTGTCTTTGCGGAAGAATATTTTGTTCTTTTGATAATCAATAATAGTTAGGAGAACTTAGTAAAGATTTTGAATATTTTTTTAAGTCAGAAGTAGTGGAACTTAATCTGTGATTACTTTTATAGATTTTATATATTAAAACCAGTATGTGATTATAAGCATTATGGTATCTTGCTGTATCTATATTGATATCAACAATTAGTTAATCAGCCATTGGTCCTTTTTAATTCTAATAAGATATATAGTTCTTTGTTACCTCTTTAATAAAGAATGGTGTCAGCATATAGTGGAGTTGTCATGTTTGTGACAGTGCTTGTGCAGCCAGGGTACCCCTTACCTCTATGCTGCCCAGTATCTCACAAGTAAGTTTCTCACATTTATGTTTTGTGCCCTTTGCAATAGAAATCAAAATGCTAATATATTTTTTTGTGTGCCAACCTTCAGATATCTGATCTGCCCAGCCATTTAAAAATGTCTAATGAAATATATTTGAAGCTTTACTAAAAATATTTATCTGTACATAAGTTTTGCTGTATTGTGATGGTTTATTACCTCTGTAAGAAAACTACATATGTGATTTCAAAAGTTTATGCACAACTTCTCTGGTGAATCTTTTCAGTGACAGGAGGCAGAAATTGCAAAAATGTGAATTGCTGAGACAGATGTGAACATAGGCCAGCAACTTCCCTAAATAGTGGAAGATTTTGATGAAGCTTAGCAAGGGTTCTAAAAAAAATTAGCCAATTGTCCATGTTTCCCAAAAGATACAAGAGGACTAAGACCAAGATTAAGTTTGAGTAGGTAAAGATAAGTAAAAACATTTATGTTTTAAGTTAGTTTTTCCTAACAATCAAAAAATACCTTCAGATAAGAAAAATAAATAGGGATGTTATATAAATGTGTAGCATAATAGTTGCTACATGGGGAAAAATGTTAGTATACAGCTGCTGATTGTCTGAACCCAGCAAGACCTGAGATAGTCCACCCTGCACATCAGCAAAGTACTTGTGACCAAAAAAGTTTGCAGCGTCTCGGTTCTTTGAGAGTCAATATTTACTGGCTGGCAAATTCAACCTCTGCTTCAGAAATCTTACGCATCAACCTTGAAAGCCTCAAGGTTTCTGATATGTTTTTATTTTGAATTAAAGGGGTTTTTCCAAATAAGGACTCGTAAGAGCGTCTCTAAAAATGTTATCTATTTGAATAATGACCTTGAGCAGCGTTTTTGAAGAAGCCTTTTGATTTCTGCTAACTAGTATGAGGATCTGTCATTTTCTATAGGTGATGCTGTATGATACATTTTGATTATGAGTATTAACATTATGAGATTAAATTTGAATTTGCCATGTGCAAAACTGTCATTATTTCTGTGTTTAAGGTTATGAACTCTGGTTTAGTAATTGGTGTGCTAGGGATTCTTCTCTATCTTTTTTTTTTTTTTTTAAGATAAACAAAAACTGTAGGAAGTGAGTTCAACATTGGCTTATAAATTTGGAAGTTCTAAAATGTTGAGAACTGTTGACAAAATGCTAAAAACCTGGTAGTGGATGGCAAACCCTTAGGTTATAGAATTTAGGGTATCAAAAGCTTTGCAAAAGTCTTTCTAGACTCTTCGTAATAATAATAAAAGCAGTTAGCTCAGGAATCAAAGGCCATTGCATCAAGGATGAAAAATATTGCACATTTTCTGACTGTGAGGGTGGCTCTGGCTTTGATATACATGAATTTTGTACTCAAATGTAGAACTCCAATGCAAAGTCTTTGATTCTAGAGATTACTTTTTCCAAGTATTGTGCTACGTATGTTTATCATAAGGACAACAATCAGAAATCTGAAAAGAGTTTGAAACCTTTAGCATCGTATTGCCATGTTTTCATTTAAACTGTAGTATTGCTGAATAATTGAACAGAGTCCTAGTTGGTTTGCAGTTGAAGGATCTCATTGAAAAATATATTGAAACTAATGGGAAAGAGTCTGTTGGCTTTGGAGAAAGCCCTAAGGTCATGACTTAATGCAGCACAAAATAGTGTTTCACAAGGAAAACACAGTACAGTGTTTAACTTTTTGCAGATGTGGATTTTCTGCAACCTTCTGGAACTGAAAGCAATAAGAAAATGTGAATTTGTCCCAGTGATTCATGGGTTAAAAACACTCATATAGGTTCAGCAGTATTACTTATAATTCTTTTAATGTTCCCTTACACTCAGAAATTATTTTCTGGGCTCTTGATTCGATAGTTGTAGCATAGTAAAAGTATTTGTACTGCAGCATAGCATTGAAAACATATCTGGTTTCTTGCTCCATGGGCACATAATTTCAAAACAGCTGTAATAATTATTTTCAGGTATTCCCATAGATTTTGTTCCTCTGAGGGAGCATATTCCTTGAAGTAACCATCAAGATCTCTTGTCTAAGGAATATATCCAAGATGATGGTTCTAAGAAACTTCTATCCTTTCAGAGTACTGTACAGGTCTACAATTCATTGGTTCAGAATCAAGTAATAGTTCTTTACTGGTTTGACAATCATAGCCCTATTTATTATTTTTTCCTACATTGTCCATTTTCTTTAAATTTCAGATTTCCACACTTGTGGGAAAAATAAACGTTAAATGAAAAAAGAGATATTTTTGAAACTAAAATTACAGAAATGGGTGGAAGGTTGCCAACAAAACTCACAACTATTAATAAACATGTAAAAGGAAAAATAAAGTTGTAAATAAGAACATGAAGAATATAGCTAGAGCATATTGGAAAAAAGCAAGATGTATAAGATGCTATTCACATGCAAATTCATGTTCTATGTAGAAGTTTCATACAGTTTTCATCATGAAACAAAACTAGTACTGGTAAATAGTTGAAAACTAACTTAATCAAAAAATAAATTATTTCAGTTATGTATGTATGAATTCCAAGTATCACAAGGGCTCAGATTTTGGGGAAAATATGTGACTACAGGAAAATGATGCTGTTACAGATTGAGTCCAGAAATCTCTCATTGGAATTCTTTATATAAGGGTTCATGATGTTGAGGAACAAAGTAGTTTTAAAATATCTTCAAAGTATTTGTCTAGTGTGGAAGTAAATATTTCTTAGAATAAGTGAGGTGAAACATATCACTTACAATTTTAAGAAAACAAAGCTAATGGAGATTCTTTTTTATTTCATTTTCAGGTTTATAGTTTTCAATGCTGAGTATTGAGCGCCACCTTGTGGCCATACTTTTTAATGTACATGTATGATGATTTTATGGTAGGTGAAAAGTCCTTGTTCACTGTTTCACTTCAGAGCATTTTGAAGATTGAAAATTAAAAATAAATACATAAATATGTTCTGCTTCCAGGCATCTAGCCTGAAGTGCAGCTCTCTGCTTGACCTGAAAGATGGTTTCTTTATGAAATTTCTGAGATAATTTTTTCTTACTCTCTTGTTTCTTCCTTTCCTTTTCTCTTCTTGTGTATATTAATGGATGATAGTATGAAATGCAAGATAGGTAAGTTACATGTGTAATAAGTATAATGTAGAATATACTTGTAGAGTACATATACGTACAAAGTACATGTTTAGTAATACAATATGGACTACATTCACTTGCTAAGAAAAGTATAAATTCTTGAACAGTGCATGTTTTAGGAAGCTAACAAAATTTGTCTGTTTTAAGCATTTATTCTTCTTTGCCTGTTAGTAATTGTTTTGATTACTGCAATAATGGTTAATAGTAAATAGAAAAATTCAATATTTATATCTTTCAAGTTTGTATTTACTCTTATGAAATATATGTATGAAATCAGTTTCAGGCATCAGAACTAGGCTTAGTTGGAGAAAATGCATGAGGATGAATTGATTACTCTTGAATACAGCTTCACAAAATAGCTTTATGAATTTCTGTCTTTTTCTGGAGGAGAGACATCAAAATTTATTGTGACTATAAAGGGGCTGATGTAAACACAGGAAGTTATCAGTTAAAGTAGCAATCTAGATTTTCCTGAATTCAGTTTTCTGTCCTGTAGTATAAAGTATATGCTGTGTGTAAAGGTGGAGATTGAAGCAGTACCAGTACTCTACCAAGCATTTGTTTTTGAGATTTTGAGGGGCTAGGGGTGGGATTCCCTGTTAAGTTTATACTTACTTCTGATATTAGTGGAAACCGTTTATCCTCTTGGCTGAATTTGTATTGAGGACTCTCAGATAACTTTGGGGTTTCACAGGGAACTCATTCCAACAAACACAAAACTCTTGAATTTTATTCTCAAACTAAAAATTAAACCAATAACTGCAGAAATTTGCAAGATACGGAAAAAAATCACTTAACATCTGCTATCCTTTTTTCTTTTAAATTTTGATTAACTAGGCATTTAATCCCATTCTTTGACAACAGTTTGGGAACACTTCAGTTATAGTATATTCTTATCAACTTTGTCACATTGGAGAAAACTGTTTCTTGTACTTTTGAGTAGCACTGACCTGTACTGAGTGTGGTGATGACAGATTCTGTGAACATGTTGCATAATTTTGTCCGTGGCAAAGAAAGGGCTGTGGGAATGTAATATTTTATGGGAAGGTGCATAATTATATTTGGGGTTTCTAACATGTACAAAATGAATTTATGATAAATAATGCCCCCTGATTGCCATTGTCACCAATAGAAAGAATGTAAAGTCTCCATTCCTATTTTTACTATGATGTCTTTTAGTTCTGTTATGTTCAGGCATTTAAAACCATAGGATGATTTGATTAATTTTCATGTGTAGGGCCATTAACTTTTCAATTGTTTCTTCAGTTTCTCTGTGATAGGAGGTAATCAGTATCAGAATAAGTAGGGATTAGTGTGAAGACAGATAATGCAAATTCCAATTTACTTGGAATAGTGAGTGATAATTAAGAGCTATTATTGATATGTGCCATCTGGGAGTGTTGAGACAATGCCACCTGAGTCACTTACAATAGAAATTTGTTGCAATGGAAAGCTATTTGAGGGTCTATTTTGTCTTTTAATTCTTTCCAGGATAATTCTTGTTCATTAGTCTAAATCTGAAACATGCCAGTGGAGTGCTTTTCAGGCTAACATTATAACACACAGATTTTAGGAGATTGTACATGGTAACTACAAATGCGTAATGTGTCTGAGCTCCTATTGTAGTTGGTGGGGTGTAGTGCATTTCAGGCAGTGGAGCCAAGAGCATGCCTGAGCTCAACCATGAGCAGACACAGGGCAGTCAGGGAGCGGAAACAATGTAAAAGCCGTGCTGCCTGGTGCCCATTGACTGTGAAGGGTACTCAGACTCCTACTACAGCTGTACAGATCTGCATGTAGATGTCTACAGTGTTTTAATCTCAAACTGAACCCTGCCATATCAAGCTGCTGGCAAAGTGGCTTGTCTCAAATGGTCAGGCAGTTACTTTACTTTCTATTATTTTATTACTATTCTATTTCTCTGCATCAGACAGCATTAGCTGTCCCTCTTCAGTTTTAGCAGTGTGCACATTAAACAAGTATGGTGGAACTATCTAGTTATCTCAAGTCATGCCTCAAAAAAGAAATAGAGTAGGAAATCTCTTCTAGGTTGATCTCAAGATTGAAAAGCCTATGCCAAGAATTCTAAGTCATCAGTCTGTTTCTATAAATCTGATCAGAAAGACTGATATCACAGAAAACAGGCTTAGTAGGTTTTCCTCTAGTGAGTGGTCACTGGGGATAGTAGAGATAACACCAGTGTCACAGGTAAGCGTAGCCTTTGTGTTTCCATTCTGTGTAAAATTTCTGTGACAAGATAATTGGCAATTCCATATTTGGAGCTCAAAAAAAATCAATTTAAAAATTAGGTGAAATACAAATACAAAATTAACAGAAGGAAATACTTTTGTTGAATAGCTTCAGATGTTTAGATTGGCATTTGCAAAGTAAAATATTCTTAGATATGTAAACCAGTTTCTAAAGATGATTGATGATATGATCACCAAGTTTGCTTTGCAGTATATTTTGTATTATTTATACATTATATTGTTTACATTCATTTTATGTACAATATATCATATTTTATGTTAGCTTTCAAAGTGCATAATGAGAAAATCAAGCAAAACAGTAGAAGTTTTTAAAATAACTGTCACACTGAATCTAATTAAAAGTTTGTACAGGTTGCAAGAGTCAAAGATTCTCCACTCCTTTTATTCTGATTTTAATTCATAATTCAATATTACCATCTTGAAACCACTGAAAACTGATATACTGGTGATAACCCTGTAGTATGTGTGTGTTATGAAATTCTGCAAACATGGTATTTGCCTTAGCACCAAACCATGGTATGTGGTTCAGTTTGTACAGTCAGATAAAGTTTCTCTTCATATAGGAAAGCTAATGTTATTACTTCAAGTGGTAAATTATATAGATATACTAATTTTAAGGCAAGCGTTGGCATTGTTTACTATTTGCTTTCCTCCTAGAGTCCTAACACCCCAACAAATGCAGCATTACAGCTATGGGTTCTACTTTTAGGTAAAGAATTTTGCAAAGCCTTTTGAGATTAGGCTGCTCTTAAAAGGCAGAGTTGTGAGATGAAAAACATTTTTAAGGAGGGGAAATGCATGAAGGATGTAATGATTTGAACAGTTATGACTATTAATTGTACAGAAGAAAGACTTAATATAATTAAAAGATTAAAGAAAATGAAACTCACAGTATGGCATCTAACACTTTTGAACAGTCATTAGCACAAATGTATGCACGATAAGTAAACAGAGTGTGAAAAATGGAAATTAATCAGGGTTGGAGAGGGCCTGTGGAAGCAGAACAGCAGCTCCCCTCTCACCTGTTTTGTGCTGCTACACACTGCATTAAGTGAGATAGTAACAATCTTCTTACTTCTTCCTGGACCAGGTAATTTAGTCTCTATGGTATGTTTGATATGTGAGATATTTTCTTAAATTTCCTCTGAGATCTATCCACTATGTGGGTAAGACATTTAAAGTTCGCTTGCTGAAGAAACTGTTTAGCTAGCTTTAAAGTAATGGTATATGAATTACAATATCTTAACAATAGCAAGCTCCTCAGTTTTGACAGGATTGCTAATCTAGTTTACAAACCCCAGACAAAGCAGATCAATGAATTAACATCAATGCAAAATTTTTCCTCAAATTTCTGTAAATATATTATAGAAATGACTTGCACAAGAAAATAAGTCATCCTTTGCTCAAAATATCAGCCTTGGAGAGGAGGTATATTGCTACGTACATGCTTAAAGAACTGTAGATGTAGAAAACAGTCTTTCAAAGCCAAATTTAATTATACATAGTTGTCTTCATCTCTGTGATTTTTAAACTTTATGAAGCAATTATCTTGCAGGCTTAATGAAGTACAAAACATAATGTTAGTAAGTGACATAAAATATTGGGACTATAAAGGCTGGATTTGAGGGGATCTTTTTTTTTTAAAGAGAGATGGGTAATAAAACCTTTTTTTTCTTTCAGTAGATAGTTTAAAATTACAAGGGATCTCATAATTTAGCAGATGTCTGTGGGAAAATACCCTACATTTGAACAGGATCTGGCTGCAAAATTGAGCTCTGGGAGGTGACTGCACAGTGCTCCTTTCTTGCATCGGCTGGTTTCCTCTGGCAGCAAGCCTAATAGTTGCCTCAGTTTAACTGACAATCTGTCTGTAAATTCCCAAGTCTGTTGGCCAAAAGAGCATAGTAATATAAACCTTCTTGTTTCATCACTTATTGGGTCTTACTTCTGTGCACTTTTAGGTGTGTGAATACATCATGTTACCTTTGAAACTGACTTTGAATGATGTTTAATACTCCACAGGCTTCACAGTTCTGCACTCAGGTTGCAGAACTTCGGAGAGCAGCCTGCTAGTGATTTGGAATAAAACTAAAAGACAACACAGTTGTCAAAGGTGTTGGTAATAATCAGATGGCAGTGTTGGTAATGAGCGTAAGTCTTACAGATGTCATTTCTAAGATGTATTTTTTTGTCCTGAGGGTACAGTGGAAAAATTTATGAAACAGTAAGTCAATGAGATAATTCTGGGAGAGATGAGGTTATGGGAATCTGATGGGGCATGCATTTGAGTTGGGACAGGGGCACAAGGAATGTAAAATTCATAGCAAACCAGGTTTCCCTGGTCCCACCACTTAAAGGTCTATTGCTTTCTTTAGAGATTTTTTTTGTGTTAAAGTACTTTATCAGATAAACTAAATAATTATCACTTATTATAATTAATAAGATTATACTATATGAACGCTGCAATATGAAAATACATAAATATCTATAATTTTTCATATCCTTTGGAGATTTCTCGAAAGTGCTTGTCTTGTAAGATTTAATATTTGGTGACACTGAACTACAAAGTGTTACTAAGGAATCCTTGAAATTCTCCTAAAATAGCAAAGACACAGGAGGAATAAAATGTCCTTATTTCTGAGACTTGTTTAATATTGCTAGCAGACAAATAAAAAAAAAACTTTATATGATGCTAATTACATCATGAATTTTCTTATGGGTCTTCGTATTACACAGGTGTCGGTGAAAAAACTTATTTTTATGGTGCTGCAGATTGTATGATGTTCTAGTTTGGTTATCTTTTTTCTTGTTAAAGTGCACGTTACATGGTTCAAGTTACTTAATGGGTGGTGAGTATAATTTTGGCCTTTTTTAGTTTAGGAATTTGTACCACTTTTATTGACTTGCATTTGTTTTATCATGTCTGCTTAGTATTATGTTTATTTCTTCCATACAGTAGGGCAGAAGCTAGAAAAGTGAAGAAACCAAGCCACAATACCAAATCAAAAGACATTTAATATCTAGGGTTCATCTCTCCAAAGATTATTTTCCTGTTTTAAGATAAATTGCAGCTTTTCATGGTCCTACATACTGATGCCAGTCTAAAACTGTTTGAAAATCCTATAGACTATTAATTCATACTTCACATTTCCAATTACCTATAAAACTTGTAAGAGAAATTCCATTCTTCTGAAGAATCCTCAATCTGTCACTTTGCATAGCTGTGAAGTTGTGGTGGACTGTTATAGTTTAATTATGAAATGAGAAATATGCTTAATGTTCACAAATGGATTTTTTTCTTGCAGGGTTAATGATGTCTCAGTTAGTATAACCTTTGAGGAGTTGCACTAAAAATCATGATGTTATGTAATAAGTAAGCTGCAGCCATATTGGAAAGGTCTTGAAAACACTTTCTGCTTTCATTTGTCTCAGAGTAAAAATGCATCCAGTATTGTTATGGCTCAGCAGATTGGCACTTTTGAGTATTACAAAGCAAAGGAGGTGTTCTCAAATATAACAAATATTTTTGTAGAAATCATGCAGTATCAATTTCCTGCTGAAGCAGAAGTATTGAAAACTTTGCACAGTTAAGCACAGCAACAAAAGGTTTAACTAGGTCTCCGGAGGATGTCAGTATTGAAACTGAAACCGGTACAAACTCATCCTTGCTTTTGCAATGCTACCCTTGCATGTCATCAAACTGTCGCGATACCAATTTCTTTTCACACTGTATATCTTCCCTACTGGCTAGTTTTCTAACAGTATACTGAAAACATCTGTTGTCAGCAAAACAGACCAAGATTGATGACTTTTTCATCTGTGTACTCCAAGTGGTTAACAAATATGACAACAGGACTTCCTGTGTCAAGGGGTGAAGAATATATACCTTGCTGTATTTTATATGTTTCATGTATCTATTCCCAGAGAGAGAACAGTTCTAAACCGATGAGAAAGAAAACCAGAGCTTTACATGATTTTGCATGCATTTTGAAATTGTGATGTTATACAATTAATTCAGTCTTAATTGATGTGCATTTTCATGTTATTGCTAAACTGAAGAAATAGTCTGTGGCCTACTGAGGACTAAGAACAGATATATTCCTATTCTAAGCAAGTATTTCTAAATTACAAATTGACAGGAGACAAGCCTAAATCAATAGAAAGCTGCATACACACAAAGAGGAGAAGGTTCAGAAGAAAAACAGTTGTAATACAGATAATTAGTCCTGAATTATGTGCTCCTGATGATTGCACTCAAAGGATTGTTATCTTTGCACTGATAGAGGAAGACGTTTAAGCAAAGCAGTCACACTACTCTCCTCTCTTTCTCCTTCAGAGGTATTTTTAGAGCACTTTGCAGAACTTACTGAGGTGATTTCAGTAAATTGATCAGATCAGTAACTCATAGGTTTAAACAATTCTAACTTTAATACAGTGAACTTAAATCTCCAGAGAGAGACAATTAGATTATTGACTCTTCCAGGAGAAATTCAAACTCATTCACATTTGTTTGCTAGAATTACCTTCTTCAAATACTGTCTTGCTGGGTACCCGCTAATTATAACCCAGTAAAAGAATAAGTCTTGGACAGAGATATTACTTCAGGATAACTAGACAAAGTTAATAGCTAGATACTTTTAAAAAGTGAAGATGTAGAGAATGAGCATGCATACTCATTAAGTAGAATAGCATATTGGCCAGCCTACATCCATCCAGAAATGATCTGCTAGGTCATGCAAGTCATCTTGGTTGAAGAAAGCTCTCTGTAGTCTTTGGGTTCTTCACAGGAACCATCTGCAGGGTGAACAGTCAGTGAAGCTAATGCTGCTGATCCCAGGAAAGAGCAAGGGAAGTAATGTGAGGGCATATCAACACAGAAGCACTACCTGAATCCAGTGTATTGAACTGCTGGATATCTTTTTAAAAGTGACTGATTTATAACTTTACAGAAGAGCTTCATGACAAATTGTTTATATATGATTTACTGTATTACTACTTGTTTAGTGAATACTAATAATTTTCCATTTCATGCTGTTTCTCAAGCAGTATGGAAGGTAATATAAGATAAGGACCAGTTGTTTCATATGTATTCATCACAGAAATGTAGTCAACTTTTAAATCCTTCAGGGAAAATTTCTTTCAAAGTTAATTCTTTGCTTCTGTAATAAAATAATAATTTAATCTTACTGTTACCACATAACATGCCACTTCATCCTTGCCTTAGAAACAGCTGATGATAGCTTAGTTACTATGCAGACAGTACAAGTTGAATAATACAAGTAAAAGTTCAAATTCATAAAAGGAGAGTCCTCAGGTAAAGTCATTGTAGCTCAAATGCATGCCTTTTTTCTCCCTTTAGACTCCAATCTGTGTTTCTTCATGTTCAGTTTCTTTCATAAACTGTTGAATAGTGTTACTGCTCATCTTCATGGTTTAGTATTTTCTCTAGGTTTCATAGATTTGCTGTAACTGTGCATATTAAAGAGTCTCATAGTTTTTTCTGTACAAGAAATTACTATGTTTTGACTTCATATTTAAAAATCCCTTCTCATGGTTTTATTGGCACTAAGTTTTGACCTCTCCCCTTTGAAACAGCGGTTGTGAATAAAAGAATAAAACTTATGTTAAAGATTTAACTTGTATAGATTAATTAATATGCAATATGTATGTAGTAAATTCTGAAGAGCAAAAATGGTGAATGATCACGCAATCCTTTGATCATTTCTTTCCATTTCACTCAGTCCTTGTACATACGGAAGTCATGTTAGTTTTTTGTATTTAAGGAACAGATATAAGCCCACTGACGGACTCTTCAATTTCCCTTTTTTCATTCTGCTTTTCTCAGCCACCCTTTACTTTCTGAATTGATGGAGGCTTCTCCCATCTTACCTTGATCTCAAAAAGTTTGAAAAACAATCAGTAGTCTTTAAATGAGCCAGCAGAGGAGATTCAGCAGTATGATTAATATGAATGAGGCAGAGGAGGTTTTTGTCTTGTTGGAACTTAAAACAGTTTGGAAGGCCAACCTAAGAATTACACTTTCAGATGTCTTCAGGAAAGTTACAAAATAGTTATTTTTGGAAATAATTGAATTGTATTCATCACACAGTAGTAGTACTAATTAAAACTGCCCTTCATTGAAGGCTGCAGCAAAAGATACCTTACTTCTTTTGTTTTGGGTGTCTGTGATATCTGTGCTATCTGACCACTGACATTCATCAAGTGAAGCTAATGAGGCCTCAAAATTAAGAGCTAGTACTTTGCAGGGTGTCAGGACAGTGCAGAGAATGAAGGATGGGACTAAATTGCTCTGAATTGCTCAAACCAGTGAACAAATATGATGGTGTATTCTGAACAAACTGCAAATGCTGCCCTATTGTGAACTCCACAGAAAAGAAACTACAGTGATTGAGTCTTACGGTCACAAGCATGAAGTTTTGCTGTAGTAAGGTGACTGTGAGAAAAATACTAGAATAGCCTGTGCCATTTCTGTTACTGAAAGAAAATACATGATAGTCAAAAACTGTTATTAGTGGGGGAAAAACACCAAAATTGAAAGTTGCAAGCAATATCCTCAAAATGAGGAAGCAGAAAGGAAAAATAAGTAATTTACAGAAAAAAAAAAGTCTGATCTGATCTTACCAAGTAGTCGTGATCTACTTAGTCTGTCCTAGATGAGTGTAGCAATTGGAGATTAAAGAAAAGGCATAAAGTGATGTTTCACTTATCAAGAAGTAATTTATTGGCAGCTGCTTCTCATAATCAAGCTTTATTGCTCTTTTTTTACTTGTTTTTTAGATAAAATAAGAAAAAAGTAGCTATAAGCCTATATAAAAATGTCATTCTCTGATTGATGTAGTATTGGTAGTTCAGACAAAAAGCATGCAGCTTACAGTCTTTATGAATGATGATACCTTTGCGATACCAGATGCAAGCAAAGGGTAAGGAAGGGTGTTAACTTTTTTAAGTCTTTAGCTGAGATACACTAAAGCTTGATCAAATCTTTTTTTCTGCTACATATGCCTCACTTCTCATTAAAATTAAGCAGGACATTTTTCTGTGTCTAATTGTGACATTTTTAATGTGTCTTAATCGAGAACTGCATGAAATTCAAGACATTTAAAGGAAAAATATAGGTGGCAGCAAGCTAAAGTAGGAATTTATTTAATACATACTGTTTTAAATGCACACACACATGTAAGCAAAGGTCATAAATCTACAGCACTCTTGAGCAATAAGGGAGGGGAAAGAAAATCAATTCTAATCAGAAGACCAGTGCCAACCTCATAATAACAACTTCTCCATACAGCTGAGGCACTTAGTAACATTTCCTATAAATTTTAAGCAAAACCTTTTAGTCTGTAATAGAACAAGATGGGAGTAGTATAACTTTTTATACTTTCACTTGCCTTATTTAGCAGTTGTTGGTTTTGTTGTCTCTGCAACCATTAAAATCCAGATTTAATAGAATAACCATGCAATTCATTGGCACAAAAGCTTAGCAGGTTTGTTTGCAAATATGCTGCCATTAAAAGATATGCTGTGTGAGCAGTCTTCCAAGCCATCACTGAGATGTGTTTTATTTTTTTATTATATTTTCTCAAGTGTAACTTTATAAAATAGGGTTAATTCATTGTTCTTGAACTAATTTGCCTTGTATTTTTGTAATTTAAAATGCCCACAAATTTATGGAAAGAAAATTAATTCAATTTCTAAGCAGTTAATGGAATTATCAAGGATAGTTAGTGATTTGGTTTGCTTGGGATTTGTTTTTTCCTATGTCAAAAGTGGGCTGTGAGTTTTTCACTGAAAAAAGTTCATCGTCATCTGTGTTGGAAAAAAATTATTTAATGTGTCTCTAAACTGGTTACTGTGCAACCTGGAAGTCTAGCACTTCATAGATTCAATAAATGAATAGACAAAACCTGTGAATATTAAATATTCCAAAGATGTTGGTTTAGAATGTGTGGTAGATTTTAGAAGTATGTGGATATTCTTTCTAAACACAACTATATGGATACATTCAGGTCTACCTACGTATTTTTAAATGGTTGATTAATCTTAAGCTTGTAAGTACTTGAATTGTCAAGTACTAGTCAGACTAGTGTTGCCATATCTGAATGTGTTTTCTCGCACAAACTTTTCCCCTTTTTCCTCCTTTTACCTATATTCACAAGTTCCTCTCTCTAAATTAGTGAAATTGTAGTTCCTAAAACTGTAAACAAATACAGTTGCCTTCCATACATTGTACAAGATTTCACTCTTCTAGTTTCCCATTAGTAAACTGCCCTGTCTTTCAATCACATTGGACAATGTAAGCAATCAGGTTACAAACAAACGTATGTAAATTTTAAATTGTGGAGATTTGAGAGGAAGATTTGGCTTTTTCAGCTACAGATTATAATATTTAAAGAGTAATTTTTGATATTGAATAATTATGATTTTTGAAAAGTAGTTATTTTAGTACCTGTAAGATAGTCATGTGACACCAATACAAGCTATACTACAAAAGTGACATTTCTGATGGTTGTCTTATCACATAGGAAGATCTGCTTTATCTAAGACAAAAGCTAGTTACATTGTTAAATGCTTACACCACATTCTGAATGTAATCAAGATCTATCCAAATTTCTGTGTCACAATTATTCTCAGATTTGCAGCTGAAGTGAATTTTCCACATGCCTGTCTTCTGTGAGATTTGTTGTTGATATACTATAAATGCAAACCTTGGTGCATTTGTGTTCTTTATGAAGTATTTGTTTCCCTTCACTATCTCATAAAGAATAAGCTTCATGAATTGCACTGCCACTTTCTCAATTTCTTATTTATTCATTAAGAACTACAGCAGTTAATTAAATTTGCCAAAAAATCATGTGTAGTTAAAAGCTGAGTTTGATTTCCTTTAAATGAATAGTAAATAATTACTGCTAAAGCAGGAAAGATCAGATATTGAGAAGCTGGATAATTGTAAAGCTGAGAAATATGTTTTTCCTACAATATTTTTCTTTTCATGTCCTGCTTTATAATTGCATTCCCATCTCCCTATTTTTTTCTGCGTTTGCAGAGATTTATTGTTCATGTTTGGCAGTATGCCAGTACTGTGAACTGTATTTTGCTTTGCTTCACCCACTCTGTATCCCTTCAGTCAACTTTCAGTGGCTGTGTGTCAGGTACTAGAAAATGTGAAGATTTTAAAAAATAATACTGATAATCATAATTTGATCTAGAATTAATTCACCATAATATACAGGGCTGAAAATACAGTGATAGTCAAAAAATACTTAACTCTTTGGTGGTCTATGGAAAAGTAGAGATTCTCTGCTGACAATGATAATAAAGAAATCTGTTTTAGGGAAAGATTAGAGTCATCATTACCACAAACCTTCTGGTGTCATATTCAGCAGTGATCAATTTTGGAAGGCAGTGAGAGCAGGAGTTAGGAACGTGGAAGAGATGGGAGGAAAATCAGAGGGATTTGTGGCAAATCAGGAACATTGAAACATGAAGATCTGAGGAACCAGTAGCCAGAGTCAAGAGTAAAGAGCTTGTATACAGCATGCTTTCTGACTTTATATTTAAGCTCATATAAGCTTGGTTGAAGGTCCTTTATTCCAGTTTACAACAGGGTTACCGTGCCTTTCCTCCTGTCAGCTTAATTGTAATAAAAAAACTGTACTATTTGTGATACTTGAGCTTTAGCCCAAAGCCATGTTTCTCAACAGAAAGACAACTGTTCCTGTTGGGCTAAAATGACATGAACTCTGGTGGTTTGAGTTTCCTCTTTAAGTGGCTGGTTTTCCTTCCCTGTTGCTTCTGAAAGACACACTCCAAAGCAATTTGAATTTCAAAGTTTAGTGTTGGAAGGGAAGTGTATTAGTTTTTCTTAACTTTGAGTCAATATTTGGTTTAGGTGAAGTATGATAAAGCTAGCACCCAGAAATAAGGGAGACAAGCTTATGGACCTTGTACACAGTGGGAGGCTGGAGGACCTAAGGTTTTGCAGACTGAGATCCCAGCCTCCTACGCATGAGGAAGGTAAAAATGAGGGGTAGATGAACAGCTTGATTCCATATTATGAATTTATTAATCCACGCTGTGCTGAGCTGATGCAATGGCTGGTGGTGGGGAAAGGTATCCCCTCCTTAATGTTAAGTACAGTGTGTGGCCTGCTGCCTTAAGCCTGTCCTAGCTGCCTGCATAGTCTGAAAGAGTTGCTTTTAAGGAAAAGCAATATATGAGTTCTCAGTTCTGGTGTTCGTACTGGTTAGCAGTAAATTTGGATCTTTGTTTAAGTGAAGCTGTATTTTTATAAAAGTATTCTTTTGAACAATTAAGTGTATTCTTTGGAAAGTATGACTAGAAGTCAAATTCATTTGTAGAAAACCATGACATACTGGCATTGATGAAAAGTTTGACATTAGTAGAAATAGTTCCTTTCGTATGACTCATAATAATATTCAATGGGGTTTTTTCCTGTAATTTTTTTAATACAATGCTTCTTGTATTGTAATTAGAAGTGAATTTAATTTTTATGCTTGTCCATTCTAGGTACAGAGATCCAGAAATAAGCAGTTACGTGAGCTGTTTCCAGATGGATTTAGTATTCATCATGCAGGAATGCTGCGGCAAGACAGAAGTTTAGTTGAGAACTTGTTTTCTAACGGACATATCAAAGTTCTAGTTTGTACAGCTACACTCGCCTGGGGTGTCAACCTTCCTGCTCATGCTGTTGTTATTAAGGTAAGAGCTTCATTACTCTGCACATGGGTATCTGTCTTAAAAGAAACCTGTAAAGAAGCATAGATAGCAAGATCTTTATTGTGGATTTGGGGCCTGGAGGGAAAGTGTCTGATTGACTTGAAATGTTATTTATATCTCATTAAACTGATTCTCTCCAGTGGGAGTCTAGTTTGTATAGTAAAGATTTAAATATATCAAAGATTATGAAAGGATTAGTTAAAGTACACTTCTGAAATCATGCTATATTTGCCTAATTTCAGTATTCAGCTCATCAGGATTATATTCATGTGTATTTATGTTAATTTTTATTAACTTTTCCTCAACCAGGGAACACAAATATATGCTGCAAAAAGAGGCTCCTTTGTTGACCTTGGAATTTTAGATGTCATGCAGATATTTGGTCGAGCTGGACGGCCTCAGTTTGACAAATTTGGAGAAGGCGTCATTATTACAACTCATGATAAACTCAGTCATTACCTGACTCTTCTTACTCAGCAGAATCCAATTGAAAGCCAGTTTCTTGAAAGCCTTGCAGACAACCTAAATGCAGAGGTAACCTTTGATTCATTTAGACAAACTAGCCAACTTTAAAGGATTAATATTATTTGAAACAAAAATGCAATTAAAATATCTAAAATGGAAGTTTTATTATTACTCGTAGTCTGAAGGTGTGTATGTTTAAGAGGAGTGAACTGTTACACATGTGAAAATGTTGGAGGCCTTTAACAAAAGGTAGTAGGTGTTCGAAGTAGTACAGAGGGTCAAAATACCATTAAGATAAAACTGTAGAAACACAGCATTTACCTTTTAATCAGAAGTGCTTCATTAGAATGTAGTAAGTGTTCTGCATAACTGCAAACTAAAATCCACCAAAAAAAATTAAAGCATGTCTGTCTGTATATAAACAAACTTACTTCACATGGTTGACTGCAATATAGGAAGAATAATGTACTTGGCTTGAACTCTTCTCTTTGTTCTCTTTTACAGTGGTAATCAGAACTGGTTTATTATAAATAGCAAGTTCCCAGTTTGCTTCAGTTTAAATCTTAAAATGCATTTTCTTTGAAAATGCTGTGGTTGCATTGAAAGTATAGACCTCTGTCATATTAAAATATAACGATTCAAAAGCTACCTATTGTAATAACCAATTAAAAATATGTACATACACACACACTTTTTACAAGGAAACCTCAGAAATTTAAACATGCTTAAATGAAGAAGAGAATGCTGTTTTTCAAAGGCACCGGACATTTCTTCAGTAAAAGTAAAGGAGTTCAACTAAACTGAAATGCCCAGTGACATCTTAAAACTGATTATCCCTTTGAAAGATGTGAAGTTTATTACATCTATTATGAATAGTCTTGGGTTTTTTAAGACGCTTGTTCTGTTTTATCTATATAATTCTTACATATTTCTGTTTATTTTTTACCTTTTCATCACTTTAAAGTCTTTGCATTATTCAGTCATAAATAATAATTTTAAAAGGAAAATCTGGAAAGGAGCAGAAATTGATACAGTGACCTATTAAAATGTTAAGATTCATTCTTTGATTCTTTACAAATACCAAGTTTGATCATTCATGATTTTGGTTGGTTTTTTTTTTTTCTTTTAAGGGGGTCTCATAAGTTATTTCTTCAATTCCTGTTAACAGAAAAAACCTCTGCCCACATACAGTCACACATCAGAAGCAAAACAAGGTTTAACTTTATTCCAAGTATTTCCATACACAAATGTGGGGGAATGAAAATATTGACACCTGTCTGCGCTCACAGCTACTCATCTTTACCTCAAGGCTCTGGAGTGATCTGAGTACAAGGAGGGAAAGAGAAGTTGTACTCCCCCAGAACATGAGACACAAATATGATGAAAAGGAACCGTTTGCAATTTTCCCATCCCTCTTTCTACCACAAAGGAGAGAGGAAAAATAAACTGATGAAGGCATGCTTGCAGTGGGCAGGTGTAGAGCTCTCAACCATTTCCTTTTGACAACACATATTTCTGGAGATAGATACCTGTGAATGTTCTCTAGGTGGAACTGGATGGATATTGAGTTCTTTAAAATTGGATAGTAGCACTGTACACATTAGCAGTAATTTTAATCCTAAAGTTGGTTATGAAGGCCGGGATTACCTGTAGTTATTGTTCAGCATCCCAAGAAGTTAGGAGAGATAGATCTAGTCCTGGGATGCTGTGTACCTTTTCACTAGGAAAGAATCCAGCCAGATTTCATAGAAAAGCTTTGTTCTTTTTCTTGAGATACATGAAGTACGCAAGGAAAAAAGAGTTGGATAGTCTTTCCTTCACAGCAAAGGATTTATTTTTCTACTTTCTTTATTTTAATATTAGAAATTTAGTCCTCCCATCTCACAGAAGGCCTTCAGATCAGTGAAGAATTACAAAGACAATGGAATAATAAGCACCTGTTGTGAACTGGGTCAGATCTCTATGATTGATGTATTGTGAAAAACAAATGTCATGCCTATATGCTAATGGTTTTTCAGGCTTGCTCTTTATTGCTCCAAGTTGTCTAGAAGGTGTGTGGATGTGCTGGTGTGCCCACCCAAATTATACCAGGAATCTCAAGTATTCCTTCCACAGAGCTCCAACAGAAAAGCTAGCTTTTGTGGGGAAAATGCTTTACTGACATACCCTGAAAAATCTTGGTTAGCTTAGCAAAAGAAAGTTTCAAAGGAGATATATAACTAGCCAGAACTAGAATTGAATAAGAAAAAGAAAAAAAGATAATTTTGACCAATGACAGTATAAGAATTAATCACCCTGCTCATAAGTAAGGTTGCCTAAAATATAAGATATGGAACAGTCTGTCTTTTAGCAGTAGTGGAGATAAAAGAAGTCTAATTTTTTTCTGTGGTGAAGATTTTGTAATAAGTGATGATATTTGTATGAAAGGTGTGATTGCATATGAGGAAAAGAAGATTTGAGTTGATGAACCAAGGGTTCCAGTCCTCTTTCTTTCCTCTCATCTGAGAATGCTTATTTAAGAAAGTATGAGAGGTAAGCTATGAATTTTCAGTGTGTAATATTCTGCAGAGAGAGAGAGGTTTTAATGGGCAGTGTGGTGTTCCTCTGATCTGAGCTGTAGGTCCAAAATGCACAAATTTTCCAGCAAGGGCAGAAAGCAGAGGTGATGGTTAAATGCAAGCTTAAAGGAAGGGATTTTTTTGTTTTGGTTTGGTTTTTTTGAGGGGACAAGTGAATTTACATTCATTGAACTTTTTATGTGGAGGAAAAACATTTTTAAAAATCTAAAAGTAATTCTATTTTCAATATCAAAGAAAAGACATATTTCGTTATAGTTACACTTTAGGATTCTTCTCCCCTTCCTCCTTTTCCGCTGCGCAGGTTGCAAATTCTTAGTTTTAAGTCCTAGGTATTTATCTCACAGGAAGTATTTAGAATGGCTTAACAAAATACTTGTTATATAGCAAGTGTCTGCTTGTATGTTTCTGTGTGTTACTGTACTAGATAGTAAATTAAGGTACCAAACTGCTGCTAGCATTGACTTTGGTGCAGTTAGCACCAAAAAAACCATTGAACATGGAACAGATCTGGTTGATTGTTAGAATACAGAACAATTTTAATTTCTCCCAGGCTTGTGATTTTAACAGCAGTTTTTAGAGGTATTAATAGCTTACCTTTTTTTTTCTTTTCCCTGCATTTAATAGTAAGCACTCTATTTGCTTGAAAGCTGTTAAAGAAAAAATATCACTGAAGATTTGGAAGGGTAAATACCATTCTCTAGCACCAGCTGAGTATGTCCAAATGGATACTTAATGAAGAGCAAAAAAAGTATCAAAAAGCAAGACATTCAAGGGAGAAGGGGCTCTGTGAGCTTAGAATAGTAATGTCTACAGTAATTATGAAACACTAAAAATTGTCCAAAAGAAAAACAATGACTTGCAGCAATTTTAGATAAGACTGACCACAATCAAAGCAATCTTACTCATAAAGCTTTATTTAGATTTTTACCTAAACAGAGAAGGATTTGTTTGTCCAGGGAAGTATATATTTCTGCTAAGTAGTTTCTTTTCAAATGTGTACACAGTACTGAAATTCCTTCCAGAAGTAGAGGAAATCTCAATGGAAATTTAGTGACTTTTGACAGTAATTGAGTATCCAAGTAGTTCTCTGAAAAGTATTGCTAGTAGACACTGCAAAAATAATTTGGTTACATTGAAGGTGTAAAATTAAGAAGTTAATCCTCCTTCCCTGTTAAAATAGTAGAACAAAAGAAGAAAAAATAATGGAATAGAACAATAATTCCGTTTTGTAGGAGGCAGTCATCTAAACTTATCCAATCAAAGATATGTAGGAAGTATGTTATGTACAGTATAATAAAAGCTACTTTCAAGTGCAGCACTTTTACCGCAGGATTTGGGGTTTGGGGAGAAGTGCAGAAAACTGACAAACTAGTTTAGACAGAACTATTTCTTTTCAGATTTTAATGGTAGTGTTATCTGAAAAGAACAGTGTACTCATAGCTTTAAATTACTGAAGATTCTGTGGCTGCACTGCAGTTACAGCAGCTGAAGATGCAGTCAGAATTTTGTTAATCGCTGTGATAAATGGTTATTAATAGAAATAGCAATGGAAAATGCTGAAAAGCAATAGAGTAACAAGGGCATGAATCCACCATTTTTTTGTCATCTGATATGTGTGATGTTACTTATCCTTCTGTCATGACATGCAGGAAAAATTAGCACCTGCCATATTACAGGAAATCAATACTATGAGCAGTTACAAGAAGCTATTGTGTTCAGGTTTTTTGGAAAGTAGCTTATAATTGGGGTCAGTCTAAACTTCTGTATATGCTGATTTGATCTAAGGTAGTAGAATCCTCAGAGGATATGGTATTTTAGAAATTGTTATGTTTATCTGGAGATGACATAGGCTGCAGCATTCTAAAAAAAATACTTACTTTTTAAAACATATGCCATTGTATTGATGAGTAGATAGTCCTAGGAAGCACATTCAGTTTTGGTCACCTTTTATAGACACTCCCTTTGGCATTAACCATAGCACTATATGGAGACAAAATATATGTTTATTGACTGATTTGTTACAGAAATCTAGACAGTATGATGATGACTACTGTCATCTTTGCCATAACAGAGCCTGTTGTTAGCATGAGGAAAACTGCACTGATGTCATTCAGGAAATCCAAATGCTTAAGCTGTAGTTGTAAGGAGAAACCAATTAAAGGCCAGAAGCATTGCTAAATTGTTTAAATTCTTAATTTATTATATACAGATCAGTAGCTGAAAGAACTAGTAAAATGAAGGCAGCAGTTGGAAATATGGGAAGACTCCATGTTTCCACAAGAATATGAAGTTGCTTTTATCTAGAGCAGGTCTCTTGGCAGAAATAGGTAGGTGGTAGGAATAAGGCAATGATTCGGATATTTGGGGTAACGCAGTATGTAATCCTAGTCATACAATCACTAAGTGGAATCCAGAGCCTTGATTTTTGTACCTAGGCTTATGTGGTGCAGGAGAGAAGATTTGGGCAATGATGCAAAAAAATTAAGGTATTTCTATTTCAAAATTAATTTTCTAGAAGCAGAAAATTTTCAGAAAGGATGGACAAAGGAATAGATCAGCTTCTATGAAAGGAACACGCTAGTTTACCTGCTCACTTCAGGCGAGAAGACAGACAAATGGGAGGTTATATGACAGAGTTTTATGAAGTAACGAGTGACGTGGCATCACTCCTGGGACAAAAACCAGGAAAAATTGGCTGAGATGAGTCAGTGGCAGGTTCAGAAAAAACAAAAGGATGTCAGCTGGGTGGTTAGACTATGGAACTCTTTGCTGCAGTGTGTTGTATCTAAAAGGTAGAGTAGTTCAAAAACTGTTCAAAAATGGAATAAAAATCCATTGAAAGATATGAAATGCAAAGGCACTACCTTTAACTAAAGACCTTGAGATGCAGTAGTTTGAGAGAAATTTATATGGTGCTTGCTTCTCATTGCCACCTTCTGCCCTTCAGCTTTTGCTGTTATCTCATCTCAGAGAAAGCATGCTGGCCTTGATGTCCCAGTGCATTTGTTCTTAGAAAAGCTGAAATACACCCAACTTCATTGAGTTGACACCAAAATCAAGACTTTGGACATGTATTTCAGCACCTCAATCCACTGAAAATTCTCTCCTGCAGATTTGTTTTGAGGTTTGGTTTGGGGTTTTTTTTCTTCTAAAAATGAGCAAAAGAAGAGTAAATGGTCAGTGATGATCAACACAGGCATGGAGATGCCCTTTTCCTTTTCTGCTGAAGTTGTGCCACTGGGCTTAAGGGAATGTAAAGTGGAATAAAATAAACAGCTGGTTAGAGTGCTTAGTCAAGAGGAGCAAGTCTTGGGTCAGTTGACCAGCTGGCAAACAGAAAATACCTGCAGCTATATTTTCTGGAATTACGGGACGAAAGATAAGATGCAGGGGATGGGGTTTAATTAGACCATAAACTTTAAGTTATCTGGGAACTATCATCAATAGCTCATACAATGCAGGTCACCATTCCTTCCCTAATTGTTTCCACCTGATAGACACCCTCCCTGACATCCACAGCTGGACCCCAGCTTGTTGCTTTCCCCAGAGAGGTTAGCAACTGAGGATTTGCAGTGCCGGACACTAGGTATACCTTTCCCAGAGGGTCTGCCTTTCCTTGCATTTACTTACGATTTTGTTTTGAAGCCAGGAATGTAAAAGGTGGTGACTTGTTTATTTTGGACAAACCTCTTTAATCTATATTTTGCCTTGAAAGAGTGGGCAGCTATTGTGGTTCTCAGAAGAGACAGAATTCCTTCAAAGCCCTTCCAAAAAAATCACTCAGGAGGCTGGGTGACTGAACACCTAATCTGGGTATGGGACAAAGCGCAGGCTGGGAGGGAACTGAAGTTTCCCAAGAAGACCAATGGAATCCTGGCCTGTATCAGAAATAATGTAGCCAGCAGGAGTAGGGAAGTGATCGTGCCCCTGTACTCGGCGCTGGTGAGGCCACACCTTGAATCCTGTGTTCATTTTTGGGCCCCTCACTACAAGAAGGACATTGAGGTGCTGGAGCATGTCCAGAGAAGGGCAACGAAGCTGGTGAGGGGTCTGGAGCACAAGACTTATGAGGAGTGGATGAGGGAACTGGGGTTGTTTAGTCTGCAGAAGAGGAGGCTGAGGGGAGACCTTATCGCTCTCTACAATTACCTGAAAGGGGGTTGCAGAGAGGTGGGTGTTGGTCTCTTCTCCCAAGTGACTAGCGACAGGACAAGAGGAAATGGCCTCAAGTTGCACCAGGGGAGGTTCAGGCTGGATATTAGGAAAAATTTCTTTACTGAGAGAGTGGTGAAACACTGGAACAGGCTGCCCAGGGAAGTGGTGGAGTCACCTCCACTGGAGGTGTTCAAGGAACGTGTGGACGTGGCATTGTGGGACATGGTTTAATGGTCATGGTGGTGTTAGTTGATGGTTGGACTTGATGATCTTACAGATCTTTTCCAACCGTAGTGATTCTGTGATTCTGTGATTTTCTCCCGGAGTGTCCAGGGCCCTAGGGCCTGAACTGACCTGCATGAGACCAGCAACCCCATCCGTTCTCCCCTCACCTTCTTCTGCTGTGTCCAGATGGTAGACAAGTTATTTGGAGTTAACAGATAATGACAACTCTGTTGTAGTTCCGTTGTACTTATAAATAGTGCTTTGGTCACGTGTGACAGGAGGAGATTCTGTCCCACTTGGGACAATTCTAGTAGCATTAAGAAATTATTTCAAAAGCCATACAGGAATAAGACAATAATCACTTCAGATGCTGAAATGGTAATTCAAAATATGCTGGTTTCCAAAGCAAACAAAAAATTGCTTATTAGGTTGTTTGAAAGATTCCTTGCTCTCTTACCTTAACAACAAATATTTGATTCATATATAGAAATTTTTCGTCCATGTAATCTGACTCTATTATACAAATATAATAACAATTAAACATTCTTATAAAAAAAATACAGTATATTATGTTATATTATATAATACATACCATATATATTATAAGTAACACTTTTATACCCTTTTCTAATCTGTATAGAAATACCAGAGAGAAAAAACTTCAGTTGTCAAAAACTGCCCCCCCAAAAAGCCATGCTGCTTATATCTGTTTACACTTTTTTATAAATCAGAAACACCTCTTCTGAAATGCTGTTCAACTTGATAAAGTCTGTGGGATAGCATTTGTAAAAAAAATTATTTAATGAAAGTACAGACTACTAAGCACATCACTCAGTGATGGTGACATCAGTCATTGAACAATTAGTTGAAAATTTGTGATGCTGATGATTTTTTTCCTTTAAAATGACACAGTGAGTTGGATTAATATAGTACTCAGGTTTTCATTTTGTGAGTGCAACACAATTATTTGTGTTTGAATAGTTTAAAAAAAAAGGCATTTTGTGATGACTGGTGCAATCAGACAATACAATGTCAATATGCTAAATATTTCTACTCATCGATTATTCCATCTGTAACTAAAAACCTAATACATAGTTGAGGAAATGCTGGAAAATTTAGAACTTTTTTATTTTAATAAAGTATCACCTTGCCTATTTATTGATTTTATGAATGCTACATATCCTAGGTCTTCACAGAGGTCCTCTCCTAACTTTGTAAATAATTTATATCATAATTACTCCTAAGTGTTTGTGTTAATAAGATAACTTCTATCATTCACACTGTTTTAACAAAGGTATACATTTTCAAACAAACCGTAAGAACTTTAGTTGAACACTAGATGGCAGCAAATATTTAGAAGTTGCTTTTTTTTTGTCTCTCCATATTATTCAGTGAATATTCATTAAAGTTGGGGGAGGAAGGAAAGCGCAGTATTAAATTTCAGTACCATATCTGAAACCCAACTGTATTTCATAATCACTTTTTTCCCCTTACTTTTACTTTTAACTTATGAAATTAATTAATTTGTAAATAATACAATCAGATATTTGAACAAATGAGGCAAAAAAAATTGGTTGGGTTTTTTTTTTTTAATTGTCAGACTTCACTGTCCTTGGTAATGAGAATGTTATGTTTTCATGATTGTGAAAGTGGTTGTTTGGGAAAAAATGTTACTATTGGACTATGTTATGCTATTTCAAATTGTGTGCTAAACTGTATTTGAATCATGGGAAGAAACCAAATGTTGAAATTAATCTGGGTAGCAAACTGGGTAATAATAACCTCTGGGCTATATTAGGTGTTTTCCCTCTAGTAGTCTATGAAGAACGGAATGCTTTTGTAGCTACTTCAGTGCATTATGCAGCTATATACTTTGAAAAATAACACAAAATATCACTTGAAAAATATGTGAAACAAAGCTTGGGGTTACTCCATGCTATTAGTCATTGATATCAACAAGGTTTTGCCAGATTTACGTTACTTTAACTCAAGGCAGATTTGGCTTGCATTAGTATTTTTGACTAGATATTTACATTATTTCAAAAAGAATATCTATATTATTATTACGGTTTAGATGCTTAGATCTGAACATGCATATGAAATCACTTACAGTTGTATAGGGTTTTTTTTAATTTTTGCCAAGTCATGTGGAAAGTTTATATTAAATCCAAACACCAATAAAACAAAAATAACTTTAAAAATGGAGTAATGGATCACAAAAAATGAGTAAGAGGGACTTTTGCTTGTTTTAAACAACCAGCAACAACCAAAAAATGTTTGTTCATGGGACATACAGGAAATATTAAATTCTCTTGGTAAAATCAGGTAAACTGGAATTAAGCAGTAAAATGCTTCTCATTAATGTAAACAATACAAAATAGAGCTAAATAATTTGGTGATAAAACTATTGAATTAGCAAAAAAAGTCACTTAGTAAAAAACTAGTTTGGTATACCTGATTTAGCCTTGAAAAACAAATAAATATATCTATATATATGTGCATATTACCTGTTCAATTTTGTTATGTTTTGATATAACAAAAATGTAGCAGGTACCTGTATGTTTGATTTGCCAGATACAAAAGGAGAAAACTATTTGTAAAAACTGTGTATAAACAGATTGCCAAGTGTGAGGGCATGATGAAGAAAATCATAAAGATTGTTGGTATCATTTGGTTTAGGACTTGAACCAGAAAGTGATTTTCCACTGGTATGAAAAATTAATCTTTTAAATGGAGATTATTTTTTTAGAAGTACTCTTCTTTAAATTACCCTGAGCACATTTACTAAAGAATTATGTTGTTTTGTCTTTTTTTTTTTTTTTTAATAACAAGCTCGCTCAGAATCATCTTTGAATTGTAAAAATCATAAGTGGTGTAGGAAAGATCATGTGGGTCACTGTATCCATAATATTATGTCACAGAACATACCATGTTACTAGATGTTCATAAGATGAAGATATGTAAATGATTCAATTTATTGTCCTATGATTATTTTAAAATAATTTAAGTTGGAAACATACTGACACTTTCTTTAATCTAGTGCTAATGCTCTGAATTCCATGTTTTCAGCCAAATACTTATGTTCGGCTGTAACATATACATTTAATTTTGTCTCTTTTCCTATTTCCAGATTGCTCTTGGAACAGTAACTAATGTGGAAGAAGCAGTAAAGTGGATAAGTTACACTTATCTTTATGTACGGATGAGAGCAAATCCATTAGTATATGGCATCAGTCACAAAGCTTATCAGGTATAAAATGCATTTTAAAAAAATCTGTAACCTGTTCTGGGTCTCTAATCCTTCCCTGATGTGAGGATAAATATTTGCTATTTCTGTTTAACCTGACATCAGCAATTCTTTTAAAGCGCTTAGAAGAAGATATTTTCTGTAGCAGAGTATTTTTAACACTGAATTAAGAGGTCCCTTCTGTTCACATAAAAATACATTTTAACTGGCCAAGTTATGCTCCAAAGGACAACATTCATTCTTTTCAGACAGTTACTGTAACTTAGCCTATTGTCAGTGTTTCAGTTTTGTAGGTTAGATATAAATGATAAAATAAACCATTCTTAAGTTGCTTGCTTTCCCCTCCCACCCCTGTCAGCTTTTGTTTTAGAATGTTTCATCCCATGACATCTTATAAATTATAAAATGACATTTTTAATGTTTTTTTTCTTTCTTGTGTTTTAGTAATTATAAGATTTTTTTATTCATTTATTTTGAAATTTTTTTGTTTGTTTAGAAGTGTTCCACGCAGTGATATAAATCAGAGCACAGTTACATACTTTTTTTCAAATTTTTTTCATTATCTATAATTTTTAGGGAGTTTAATAGTTTATAGATTATCTAAATATTGTTACTTTTTTCTGTACAGCTGTTTATAAGCATTTAATGTTAACATAGTTTGGACACGGGTAATTGACTCTAATGGTAACCGTAGTTTATTTCACATGTCCTGAATCTGTTTTGTGATTTCATAATTTGTCATGATATTGTGAGCAGCAGTTGTTTCGGTCATTGTAACATGTAGAGATGTATGTCAGGAGATACTGTTTTGATAGCTTTTGTGTCTGATAGTGGAAGCTGCAGTGGAAGTAGGTAGGCTATTGTTTAAGCAAGCTTCTGCAGACACCTTTAGACCTCTGGTGATCTCAAATCTGTTTTCTATAAAAAGCCTTACAGTACATTACCATCTGTTAATATAACACTACATAACACAAATCACAAAGTAACAGATACGTGAAAAGCAAAAATTGCTTTGCTAGTGAGAAGAATGTTGTTGTCCCATTCCTATAACTTCCTTTTTTTTTTTTCATCAGGCATTTTTGACTGGTGTTATTAACAAATTTTAGATTAAAAGAAATGCAACCCTAGTGGTAATAACTGGTGAAAAAGAGTAATAAAACACTAAGAGAAATTTTTTTTGTAAATTTAAAAAATAATGAACAAGAGTTGGTCCCCCTCTCCTTGCTTTTGTGTTTTTATTCAGCTGCTAAGAAAGTGGAGATTGCCAGCACTTGTCTTTTCCTGCCACTAACCTCCTTTCTACCCCTTCTGATTTGATGTGCTAATAATAGACATTCCTATTTTTGTGTTAAGGCAGTAACAAATTATATCAGTTTGAAGTGTTATCCATTCATGTAGGAGCAAAACCAATGCCAATCCTCTTATTTTCTAGATAAACCAGTTTTAAACTTCAAAGCTAATGTGTTATAGACAGTATATGGATGGTATAGTGCCAGATGCAGGCATAACCAGAGATTTGCTCGCTTAGGCTGTTCTATTCCTTCTGTTCTGGTTATTGTTATCCAATTTTCATAATTGGTATCTTATTGTTTCTTAGTAATGTTGCAGCATGCCAATTTCTATCCTGTTTTGGCTGACAGTGTTACCTATTCAGAATACATATATCTGCATAACCATCATAGATCACACTTCCCAGCTGTTCAGTGGGGCTGAGAAGATGCAAACTCGTTCTCCTTCCCCTTTCCACAGGCACTCTGCACATCCAGTAATTACTTTAGGGCACAAAAGGTCCAGCCTGACCACACAAAAGGGGTGTGTTGTACTGCATAGGGAGATGAGGGCAAGCAGGCATCTGCCATGCACTGACACATTCTGCACCCCACATGTTGCCTCTGTGATAATTACTGTTCCCCACCTAGCCCATTTCTGGGCTACGCCCAGGAGTAGGCTACTCCAGGCCCACTGCTTTGATTTGTGACTTTTCAAGCTGTTTGCCAGAAGTGCCAATAATGCCTTTTACCGAGTTGGGAAAATGGCCAAAAATTATGATGAACAGCAAGAAGAAACAAAGAGTGGAAGGGAAAAGTGGAGCAAATGTGAGTGTCGTATTAATGAAGCCTGTGGTATGAATTACAGGCATTTTCTCATCATTTTAGGGTTACAGAGGAAAGGTGGCTGGTTTTTTTTAAGGTAACCCCTTTGTCTGTTTTCTCCTCTTTTTGGTTCCACTCTTTGGTGTTCCCACAGTTAAGCAAAGCTTTTTATCCCCATAAGCTGTATGTTTATGTTTAGAACATCTGTAAAAGTTAGAGGAGCTAACTTTAAGCTTTCCTCAGTTAGCTAGAGAAAACAATGTGAATAATAATGTACTTTATCATGCCTTCTTAAATTTCCGTATGTATACTCCAGACCTGCCCAGTTTTTTGCTGTGGACATGCCAAGGCTCATTTTTAAGAGTATTGCTTAAAGCTGTTCTAGGCTGCGTCTTTTACTCTGTGGGATTTCTAATTATGCAAGTTCAGCAAGAAGGGTGCTAACCATGGATTCTCTAGACTGGAGTATTGTTTCACAGCCTTTTCAAGTTGGTGACCTTTCCTTTAAAGTTAAGACCTTTCTATGTGTAAAAAATGTTAGTCTACTCTTACAGCTTTAGCTTTTTTATAGGTAAGGCAAAAGATTGGCAGGTAATTTGGACTGCCAAAGGAATAGGGAAGTGTTTTGATTTTTTATTTTGTCCCCCTCTTTAGGTTTAAGAAATGTTAAACATCTGGCATCCTGATCACTTTTTTTTTTTTACCACCTCTGCTCTGAAATCTGACCTCAATGCATGACTTACTATTGAGAAAAGCACTCTAGACCTTTGCCATCTTAGCTTTTGACTTGAAAATAAGGCAAGCCATAACTAAGGAGAAACAGCTTCAGAGTAGCTGGCAAAGACAGGAAATATTAGGAACTAGTCTTGCAGCTGGTTTGTGGAGACGGCTGTGTTCATCTGCAGCTTCATTGAACATGAGATGAAGCACTTGAGCACAAGATGAAACTGAATCATGGCACAGACAAAACCAGAGCAAACCAAGGCATAGCAATTCTTAAAGCCTGCTCCTTTTTGCAGTCTTGGTCATACAGCTCTGGTGCAGATTTACCAAGAGGGCTGGTATGACTTACTCTGTAGGAAGTCTGAACTATACAAGCTCTGAAATAAGAGTGCTGCCTGTGGACTAGAACAGAGTTTCAGTCTTTTCAAATTTGGTGACTAATCATTGCTTGTGTAATTAGAGCCATATCTCAGGTGCACATATACCAGAGTGTTAACATGACTATGGAATCCCTTTTCACCCGTCCCTGTCAGTCTGGGTATCCCAGCTGCATGGTGTGGAAACACACAATTATACAGCAGTCCCACTCAGATGGAAGTTTTGCCCAGCCTTGTATGTACTAATGAGATAATGTACATTATTAGTTGGACAAAATGTCCAAGTTCCTGAACTTTGATATGAATAGAAGTGGTGTTGGGCAGAGCAAGCTCCTCGTGTGCTTTTAACGTGGATGTTTATACGGTACGTCTATAACTCAATAGTCAGAATATCCCAGCTGACATACCCAAAGCTTTTGGGGACTTTAGAGTTTTTTTGCTAGAAAACATTTCAGCCACCCAGTTTGAAGCTTATTCTATTTGGGATACAGCTAAAGCCATCCTGTCAGATACCCAGGCAAGGTATATCTTCAGCCGTTTTCATAAACAGAAGATACCATAAGATGGCATGTTTTTGTGAAGTGATACAGTAATGATAACTTTATGAAGAATATGTTATCATTAAAACTTCTTTCAAGAACTTCAATGTAAATTTCTTTCATAATCATGCTACTGTTTCATAAGTAATATTAGTCTACATTGTATCGATAGTCTCAAAGCATTGTAAAAGAAATATTATTCTGATTATTTTGTCCTGTACAGACAGTTTTTGGTCAATAATGTCAATGTAACTGTTATTAGTGAGATCTTAGGAAAATCTTGACTTAATAACTGTACCTTCCTTTTATTTGATTTCTGACTTTGTGTGACTGGGTTATCTCAATAAAATTGCTTACTTAACTTTTTTTTTTCTTTTATACAAATAAATGTATGTTTTTCGTGTCTAGATGGATCCAGGTCTAGAAAAGCACAGAGAACAATTGGTAATTGAAGTCGGCAGAAAACTGGACAAAGCCCGCATGATTCGCTTTGAAGAACGAACTGGCTTTTTTTCTTCAACAGATTTAGGCAGAACTGCCAGCCACTACTATATTAAATACAATACTATCGAGGTAAAATATGATGTTCTATTTCTGGGAGTTTTTCCTTCTTTTTGAATCTATACCTAAAATAGTTGTAAGATATTGCAGAATATGTAGCTGATTTGTTCAATATATTTTCAAATTGTATTTACCGAAATGGGGAGAGAGGAAATAAAGAGGAAAAAGAAAGAAACTAAGTATAAAGCAATACTGAAAAATTAGACTTGGTGTGAAGTGAGATTTGAAATTTCTGTAGTCTCTGTCTTCTTTTAGGTGAATTATAAGAAACATTTTTATATCAACCGTGTGTGCAACCACTGGTACATGATAGCACGTTCAAGTATAGAGTCTGATTACAGAAAAGTTTTTCTGCATGAAAATCCTGTCAGGTTGCCAACCTTAAACAACTTTTGGCACTGTAGTCAGATTGTGTTGTAAATGTGTAAGGAAGATGCATTTGTACAAATCTCTGTAGTATTGGAAGCTTGATTTAATGTACACATCCTTCTTAAAACCTTTCTTTTGTAGGAAATAAGTCTTTTTCTTGAATAAAAGCTGAAGACGGCATTAATAATTTTAACTGTTTACTGTCACTAGGTATAATTAGTCTCACATATTTATTCACTCAAATATGTCCTAGACTCTTTTTGAAATGACCATAGATTGCATGTCTCTCGATTTTGGGGTGCCCAAGTTTCAAGGGACTGTTTTTCTAGAAGTGCTGAGAAGTGATTCTGGAAATTGTTCCTATTTAAATTGCATCACTCTGGTCTTCCAATATCTTACATTTTAACCTTATATGCCTTTTTAAATCATAGTTAATGTTTCTTTCTTTTGTGCTATATGTATATTTTTCTTTTCAGTGTTAAATCAATTAATTTTCTTTTTAATAGACTTTCAATGAATTGTTTGATGCTCATAAAACAGAAGGCGATATTCTTGCTATAGTATCAAAAGCTGAAGAATTCGAACAGATAAAGGTAAAGTTGTATCCTTTCATACAAAGAATATGTCTTAGAACTAGATACTTCTGTAGTACTCACGCCATAAATAGTCAGTGTCTACAGACCCAAGTTTTGTTAAATATTAAGCACCGTTATAAAATGTTTTCTAAGTAGGCATAATTGCCAAGAACTATATATGCTCTCACTCAAATTTATATATAGTTCAGCCTGAACTATAGTGCACATTTAATAACTAGTTATGGATCTTTGAGAATTCCTTTTAAATGCTTTTAAGAACTTTTCAGCTCCTCAATTATTAACAGGTGAAGATAAGTGTCTATTGGAATGGTGCACCCAGGGATATAAGAGTTTTTCTGTTTGAAGTTTAAACCATTATTAGATGACTCCCTGAACAATTTGCTTTATCAGAAATGAGGCAGGACTCACTGAAGTTAATTCTGTGATACACTTCATGCAGGGAACAATGTTAGATTAGCAGAATGATAAATTCTGATGAATTATTTTCAAATTTGAAATCTAGAAAGTTGTAACAGATTTTGTGCAGGCTAGAAGATTACTGTACTATCGTACTCAGTTCAATTGCAACCTCCCTTTTTGCATTCTGTGTGGGTAGGACACAATACAATACATTGCAAGCCGGCATCAGCTTGTTTGCCCATGCTTCCATCTCACAGAGGTGCAAGCCAGACTCCACAGGGTTTATTAGCTTGGGCTTATTGCCATTTTACCACAATTATACAACTTTCGGATCAGAGTTGGCTCTCATTCACCTGGCTCTGCGAACTGGCAGTGTGAATCCCTCACTATCTACATATTTACATATTTGCACACATTGTCTGAATATTACCGTCTCTTTATCTAATGGAGAAATTCTATTTTGCTATAATCTCTTCTATTATAGAAGATAGTAAGCAGTGAGGTTTGACAGTGATATATGCAATGTTTTCCAAGCTAGAAGGGTTTTTTTTATGATAGTGATATTGCTTTGCTAGGTCTAAATTTAGCGTAATTGAATATTTAAAAAGAAAGCATATGGAAAATATGATGCGATATGTTTCTATATTTGTAATAAAGTTAGTAGTTATGCTTCTTGACTAAAGCATAGTTTTTCTAGTTTGTTTTCTCAGATTTGTATGGTATGGCATCAGTGCACCATCATTTCCAGTTTTTTATGATTCGTTTGCTGTGCAGCTCTGAATGTTAAAACTAGTAATTGATTTTCACAAGAATAACTCTGGATTTACCCCTCTGCGTGATACAATTGTGACTTTTGTTAATATGAATCATGTCTCCATAATACCTTTAAAAATTCTGTATTTTGAGATAGGTAAGTCACCAGCAGCTGAAATACAGATCTGGATTTGACCTGTACTGTGCTGTGCAAGAGCAGAAAAAATTATTAAAAAAGCTGTTGTAAGCAGAGCATAATATTCCCCTGACACTGGAGTCATCTGTGATCTTTTTCTTTCCTGCAGGACCAGTGGCTGGATAGTTGGGGATTTTAACCCAATTGTCTTAGGGCCTTTTGTATGTCAGGTAGTCAGGTCCAAATGAAAATTACTTTCAGCTGGTTCCCTGCAGGGACCGAACATTTACCCTCTTTAAATAAGTTTTACACTAACAGACTATCAGTAGATCAAAGAATATGTAGATTTATGCTGGTTTTGCCATGTAAGGGTCATCAGTTAGAATGTGAAATGTTATGCATTATTCAAACCATAGATATGAATATTTCTTTACTCATATTAAGACTTAATCTTATTAACAGTGAAAATTTTAATATCATGAATCATAGTACTTCACAGTTTTGAGTTAAAAATGTATTATGCCACATGCAAACTATGTAACTATAATGAGTACATTTAATGTTAATTCAAGATTGCCCTAATCCAGATGGACAGAGGTTTTACTCTGGTCAAATAAAAAATGAAATCTCATCAGATGAAGGATGGTGGGGTCAGAAGATTCAATTTTTGTGGCATATCAAATTTTTGTATGTCAATGGCAACCTTAATAGATGGTGATGAATAATAAAATGTAATTGTGGCACTATTAAGATAGTTTCAATTATGGTCTATTAGCTACATTGTAGAAGATGTGGGTTTGCTGCTTTTTTCCTTCTTTTTTTTTTTCTTTGAAACTAGAGACTCCATTTAAAAATAATGTAACTACGTCATGAGGAAAATTTGATTTCAGTGTAAAAATTTTTATCAAATTGCTCCAGCCTCTTCATAATGGATAATTGTGTTTTAGGTAAGAGAAGAAGAAATAGAAGAGCTGGACACCTTACTGAATGATTTCTGTGAACTTCCTGCTCCAGGAGGTGTGGAAAACAATTATGGAAAAATTAATATCCTCCTTCAAACATACATTAGCAGAGGGGAGATGGACAGCTTCTCCCTTATTTCAGATTCTGCATATGTTGCACAGGTAAAAAATAGTATTTTTTACATATCTGTTGGTGTCTTCTGCTGTTTTCATTCTCCCAAATGTTTACAATTATGTAAGTAGGCCTTGATCTGCAACTTTTCTGTACATTTTTATGCAAATTGGTTTGCAAATCAGAACCTGTGTGTGTGCGCATGCATGGTATAATATTTAAGTAGAAAAGATTTGCAAAAGCCTACCTTGGCACACTGTTGCATTTTTTGTGAATTATGAATGTCCTTTCTGTTCGTATTACCCCTGTAGTCTTTACTCTATTCAGTAGTTCTAACTGTGATTGCACAGAAATGTTATTTGTAACTTACCGAGTTTTCTTCTAAATCTGGAAAACTGTTGCAGTCTATTTTTATGTTTTGTGTACTTTCATAATTAGTTCTGCAAAACATATTTTGTGTTTTATTCACATACCTTGATTTACACAAGAAAGATGTGCTTTTACGATTTTATTGCTAGACATAATCATGCAAATTTACATATCAGTCTATATATTTGTTTATTGGCTTGATTTGACACCTGAATGGTTGATAGTTATACAGCATGTTTAGTTATTACACAGAATAATAAGAGAACTGCAAGTCTGTGACATAGAGCTGCTTGCTTACACAACTAGAGCCCATCTTAGAAAGAAAGGGGTGTTGCTTGAAAGTTTAGAATTCTGGATCCCAAAGAACTCAAAGTGACAAAATGTTCATAGACAATCCCAGATGTGCAACAATAACAAATGTATAAAATAGATTATAAAGTTACCTTTTAGCCAGTCCTATGTCTCTTTTTTTCTCTTTTTTTCTTTTTTGTTTTTTTTAAACAGTCAGCAACATGTTGCATTGAGTCATTTTTGTCTCATCCTTACGAAACCTTTTTGGAAAGAATTGATTGTAAAATTGCATTTAGTTGGTGCTAAAGATTAGAGTTAAATATTCAAAAGTATACATATTCTTCAGCAAGATTTTCATACTAACATTACCTGCTTCAGAAGTGTTTACATCTCATAGCACATATGGGTGTAAATGAGAAAATTCTGAAATCATTATGCACATCATAAAAATTGTGGTACTTGCACAGCAAGATCATTTTCAGTATGATTCTCAGTATGATTCTTTTAATCTTTGCTTTCAAGACAACTGCTTTTATTTGTCTTTCTCAGTTATAGCATTTTTAGTGAGGCAACATGGTCGTCTTCTCCGATCTTCATAAATTGTACATGTGGAACCAGTGCTACAAATTGTGATTTTTTTTTTTTTAATTGGATAGTGACTATTAAGAAAATCATTCATCCTTTCTAAGTAAAAGAAATGTGCTTCTTTAGTAACATATGCTTCCTATCATGACTAAATAATCTTTTTATTCCTGTTGGCACTGTAGAGCCAGTAGAGAATGATTGTATTCTATTCAATGAATCAAGAACAGAATTGTTAATCCAGGCATAGTACCGGTAGGCCAAAAAAAAAAAAAGAAACCCACCAAAAAAACCCACAACTTCATAATACAGCTTGATAAGTTTATGAAAGGAATTCATAACTTACATTTTCAGGATAAGACTGACCTCATTCAAGCTTACATTAATAATTAATTTTCCGAGTCCAAAGCAGATTTATACAGTTTAGTTATAGTCTCAGAAGATAGTAACAGGTCAAAGAAAAGTCACTACTGTTAAACTTCTGTGCAAATGTTGTGAAATTCAGCACGAAATGGGATGCTGTTATGGAAGCACAACTGAAGTGAAAAATTAAAACTTGAATTTCCATATAAACTGAGTTTGCAGGTGTATATTATATGGGGGTGAGAATGAGGAAGATACTAAGTACGGTAAGTGAATCTGTTTCAGAAGTGATTAAGATGCAATAAATTTAGAACTCCCTAATGTTAGCATAACAGTGATCAAAATTCTATGGCAGACCTGCCACTACAACTTTAATTAGTTGCACATGTTTCTTTTCATAATTTCTGTAGGCAATCTTGAGGTAGTTCTGCCACTTGACGGTGATGGAAAAAATTGTTTTCAAGAATGTTTGAAATAAGTTTGAAAAGAAAATCTGTTGTTATGGTTTGTCAAAGATGGGTCTATGGGATCCTTTTCATTTTACAAAGAATACATGAGAGAATTACAACATTTTTACTTTTTTTTCACTCTCCAGAATGCAGCTCGTATTGTTCGAGCTCTTTTTGAGATTGCCCTTAGGAAACGTTGGCCTGCAATGACATATCGACTACTGAATCTCAGCAAAGTCATTGACAAGCGACTGTGGGGCTGGGTTAGCCCTTTGAGACAGTTCTCAGTGTTACCACCATCAGTCCTCTCAAAGTTGGAAGAGAAGAATCTCACTATAGACAAGATGAAGGACATGAGAAAAGATGAAATAGGTGAGAAATCAGCAATGCTATCTGCTTAAACTATTAGTAATAATGGGCAAGTTAGAACAAAATCTGAGCCATTCATTAATATACCCATTCTGGTCTGGAAGCCATGTAAAGACATTAATATGGTATTATGGTCTATCCAATAAAGAAGGTTTATTTAGTCTCCACGGCTTGTAATATGGCACAGCTTTGAGGGTAAGGCTAGCCCATGTCCTGCCAACCCCAGAACCCATGTGGAATGGAGATGTATGTTGATATGTATTCACATATATGTGTATATATACATATTTATGTTGACTTGTGTTTCCCTTCTTGCTCACATTACGTAATACACTACTATAAAAGGCATCTGTTTATTTTTGCCAGTTGGCAAAATATGGCCCTTTTTTATTATTATTGAAATACTATTAAAGTGAAAAAGAATAAAAGCAGATTATTATGTCCTGGTATACTATCAGTAAATGGCCTGCTTCTGAAACACTGCATTAATTTTCATTGAACATGGAGAATTCATTGTCACTGGTGTCATTGCAGCAAAACCTTAATGGAATTTTTTAAAGGATTTGACACTTCAATAATGAGAAAATCCACAAGCCTACTGATAGATATAATGACAATTTCTAATATGCATGTATAAACTGTTGTGTGTAAACTGTCCACCAGCTGGTTGAAGTTGAAAAAAAAAATTGCTTGCAATGTATTTCTTTTTCCTATCTTAGTGTATTTTTTCTTATTTGGGCTTTCTTTGCACCTGTTATTGCCAAGTTGTTGAGAAACACACTGCCATTTTTAAAAAAATCTAATTTTACAATAAAAATACAATTCATAGTCACTGCTTTTTAGAAGTTATGACCTCTGACTTAATATTTATGTCATTTGACAAGAGAACTACATTCCTAACTTAGGAAGCTTTGTTACATGCCTAATTTAGGTGGAAAAAGTCAAATAAATATGCAAAAGTTTGCAGAATTAGAGGCTATAATTTTATTTAATAAGTTAAGCCAAAGGACTATGAGAAAATTTTAAAAGCTTACTTTAACTGTGTGTTATAATATATAGTAATTTTAAATGTATTAAAAATGCAACATTTTATTTGAAGTGCTAGCATTATCGTGCTTTTCTATTCAGAAGCGTTATAGCACTTTTTTATTCAGATTTGTTAATTTTTTTGTGGTTTTGTGCAGTCTTTTTAATACTTAATATTCTTTTCCATTAATTGTATTAGTGCTTTTTTTCTTTTCTTTTTTTATGCTTCTTTCTCCCCATACTTGCCCTTGGAGAAGTAAGAAATTTTTATTAAAATACAAAACCAGTTTTGCTTCCTTCAACATAGTGGAACACATACTGACAAGATGGAAATGTATCAATATATACCTATAAAATGTCTAGTTTTGGTTTATATTAACTTAGTTTGAAAGTAGATGAGACTTGAGATTTGACTGTGAAAATAGGTCATTGCTGACAGTATGTAATGATATTTCGTGTTCTTCAGCCTTATAAACATCAAAGCAACTTGATCTGCGCATCTCTGTGAAATACTGTTACTTGGCATACTTCTTCCTGTCTAGCCTCTCTTTCTGACACCAAGGGTGTGAAGGAAGCGTTTGCCTGGCAGCCGTCTTATTTTTATTTGAATTCAAAGCCATGTTGAAATGAGAAAAGGCACAGCTTCCAGGTGCTGCCTTGTTCTCTGACTCCATAGGACTAGCTTCAGCCTTAGCATTTCTTCTTTTATAAATGTTATTGTGACCTTGGAGACAAAATAAAAAGACAGGAGCTAGCTGTCTAACTCAGTCCATGGCCTAGGGAGAGATAAAAGCATCATATGGGTGCCAGCTCTCCCAGTGAATGAGGAGCACTTTGTGTGCACAGATCCTGGATTCCAGTGTACCACGAGTTGGTCAACACCAACTACACACTGTTGCAATGTAACCATGGAGCTTCCAGAAAGTCGAGAAATCACTGTGTTATCTGAGATAAACCGTCCTGGTTTTTCAGAATACAGATGACAATCATCGTGGAATAAGCAAAATTTATTCTTCTTTTGCTAAATATACCTATTTACTTGAATAGTCAGCTTTTGTTCAGGAGGTTTTAATATTTCTTAAATGCCATTGATAGTTTCTCATAGTGTGACTATTTAAAAAAAAAAAGGGGGCGGGGGGAGTGAGAGAGAGAGTTTTATAGTATTTTACAGAAGTTGGGAGAGGAGCCTTATTTTCCCCTAGCAGGTAAGTGTACGAAACCTCAGTGCTATCCTCTACAAACACAGAAGTTCACCTTACACATCGTGATACAGAAAGTGTAAGGCAAAAAGTGTATTTGCCTACATAAGCTTATTGAGTCATATCTTTGAATATTTGGCAGTTACCTTTATTTAATATGATTTCTGCAGTTTTACCACAAGTTGCAAAAGCCAGCCGCTGTGCAAGTATGCTATAATACTGCATATATCACCAAGCTGTACCAATATAATTATTTTGGTTTTTAATAATCCACTTGCTGGAGGTGCACTTATTTTACCACCTGCAAATTAAACTGTTTAAATATGTGTGAAAACTTTTGCGTTAGGGATTTGCTTCTTAAGCAGGATCACCATTCATTACTTCAGAGTATAGATAAACACCTGTGTGAGGCAAAATCTGCCAGTTTGTTAAATAAGAAAAACCAAAGCGGGAAAGTCAGGATCAATATAAAAAGTTAGCAATTGCAAGATATTATGCTCCTAAATATTGTGCAATAGCAAGAAAAAGTTTATATCACCTTTTCACTTTGCACATAATGCAAATAATAGGATTTCTTCTCTTTTTTTTTTTTTTTTTAAATGGGGAAGTGTGTAAAGGAACCACATAATGATATCAGAAAATATCGGTAGCTATTTGTAAGATGGCTTTTAACAGTGAGTACTTATGACCATTACAATTAAAATTTAAAATATGCTCCACATAATTATATAAGAAATTTCAGTGAAAATGTGATAAATCGACCTTCTTTCCCTAAATAAGCCAGAAGTTGCAATATTTTTCAGGAAAAAAAGAAATCACTGCTACATACTTTTATATTTTACTTTTACATTTAAACTTAAGAGCAAGCAAACAGAGATTTCAGCTGTAAAATACAAGAATTTTTTTTAATTAATATAATCACTTTATTGCCTTAGTTACCATGACTGTGATAGAAAATAAAAAACATTGCAACATTTAGTTTTTCCTTTGTCTCTGTTACACACTGATGTATTCTGAAAGATCAGAGCTGCTGTGAGATGTTTACTTGTGTGTGTTTTTAAGCTATTAACTACCTTTATTCAGTTTTATGAAAAGCGTCTGTCTGCTTTGAATCACTACACAAGAATTGTAGAAGTTCAAATGTGTGCCCTTCATTAAGTAAAAGGTCAGTGTTCATGCTTTAAAAAAGAACTATATGGCTTAGTAAAAGCCTGGTCAAAAAGTCAGTAAAGGAAAGGGAACTAGCTTGACATAATATGTTTTCAGTGTGAATTCTTAATAGTTATTTTAACCCCTTAGTTATTGCCAACAGGGTGGGTTAATACTGATTTTTCTAGGCTCTAAATCGCTAATTCAAGTTAAGTATTACAAAATATTCAGACATGCCAGGTCAAGAGAGTCAGACATTTATGCACCTAAGAGTAAAACATGCAAGCAATAATACTTCTCTCTAAAAGCCTATTTGAAAGTTGGAGTTGTATTATTTTTCCTGGAAATGCAAATTTGTTACACCTAATGTTTTCTTGGCAGGTCATATGCTGCATCATGTGAAGATTGGGTTAAAGGTAAAACAGTGTGTCCATCAAATCCCCTCCATCATAATGGAAGCAACAATTCAGCCAATTACCCGCACGGTGCTCCGAGTTCGGCTGAACATTGCTCCTGACTTCACGTGGAACGATCAGGTAAAAAAAAAAAAAGGCAGTGGAGGAAGGACAGGAAGCATTAATTTAGCTTCAGTAAAGGAGATGATCACAGGGAGCCCATAGCTGTTTGGATAAGAAAAAAAATATTTATTTTAGCTAAAAAGTAAATCTTACTATAGGAATGGAATGACCTTTAAGACTTTTGTAGAAGGCAGCACTCAGAGATCATTTTTTCATTTCCATTAATTGTTACAGTATTGCGCTGTTTATAACATGTTGAAGCAAGTTCTTATACTGGATATTAATAGCAGTCACACACAGATTTGAGTTATATGCCCAAAAAGGAGAAGCAAGAAAAAGGAAGACACGGATGGCTCTCTGAACTAATAATGAATGTCAAACGCAGAAAATAAAGCCTTGAAATACAGTTCATGTATGCCAAGTTCTGCTGCTTTTTATGGCTTTACAAATGTACATTCACAATGTCAGTGTCTTTTTTTCTGTTGGGACTTATCTCAGTTTTTCTGGTCAGACAAGTTTGGAATTATATTCATCTATATTTTATGGTGCAAATTTATGTGAAAGGAGTTGTACTAGTTGCACATTTAGATATACCCACACCCTTTGATTCAGAATCTGTTCATTAGAAATAGATTTAAGATAAATCTAAATGAAATACAAGTGTCCACATGGGGGCATTGTATTGTTGCTGGTTCTTCTGAAACTTTCTATAGAAACAAGGCAAAGATACCTCAATGGGTGAGCATATTTATCTTTTTTAACACTTAGGAGATTTATGCTTAAGGTAAATTATTCTGAAAGGTGGATATTAAGTATCTGTCCTTTTATTAAAAATAATTTTAAAATCCCTTAGATTACAAATTTACCTTAATCACAAGTAAATTAGAGTTTCAGTCCACAAACATTTAGATTATTTTAGAATTTATTTTCCCTGCCTAAAGGCTTTTTCTTTTCTTTTGGAAGTTTCACCAAGTTAGCTTATGAATGGAAGATTAATGATCAAAATATAGAAAGTTAGATTTTGTTTGCTACCTGGATTTATTACAGAAATATTTGAATGGATTCCTAACATGAGTTATAACATGAATTATTTTTTGCTGCCTTATTTTTGTGCAGTACTTCAGAAGGCAAACAAGCATTACTTTTTAGGATTGAACCAAGTTTTTTCTTATTCAATCTTTCATCCACTTTACCTGTAATCTGTTAAAGACAAAAAAAACCCACGGCTGTTCTTCATGTTAAACTGTGTCTTAATACAAAGTAATTTCTCAATCCATTTTTAGATTTTTCTACAAAATCTAGTTACTTCTATATTTTTACAAATTGAAAAGGGGCCCACACAGAATTATGCTTTCTTATTTCAATTCTGAACTTCTAAAGTTACAGCAAAACTTCAGCAAAAATCTATTTTCTGCTATGACCCCTTGACACAGTTTTCGTTATGGTTGCTTTGGAAACATTATGATTGTTTTATCCATTCAACTTACGGAGCTCTTTTTCTGTGAATTTGTATATTGGTACTCATCAAAACTTGGAAAACTTTTTTTTTTATTTATTTTTGTAAGGTAGCTGTTTATTTTCTTGTTTCTTTAGTAAATGAAACTTCTATCACAGTAAATAAACAAAAAAAGCTGTTAAACTTTAAGTCTCTAAAAATTACTAACTGTCTTTTAAATTCAACCAGTGAGTGACACTCCGAAACTGCTTCTCCATCATCACACAGTATTTTAGCAAGCTATTCAGAAGAAGAATATAGAAACTTATAGGTATAGCTGTAATTGATACAAAAACTAGCTGCCAAAAATTCCATTCAAAGAATGGGAGTAGTCAGATAAAATCAGATTATGAAAAATTTAAATACCATACTTAACTGAAATACCTTGCTTGGCTAACATTTTGTTCTTTTAAGGCTGTTCCTTTACCTCAATGCCTAATTCTAGAATGATCTCATCACAAATTTTGCACTTGCCTTTACGAGACAAAGAAGATAGGTTTTGGTAGTCGTGAGATATGACATCATCTTGGTCTTTAATGGCTGCAGTTTTCAGTGCTGGGAGCCCTTAAGTTCGGTAAAAGCATGTAAGCCATATCCCAGTGGAAAATTCTTATTATATTGTTAGAAGCAAAGGACTATAAACATACTCAGACAGAGCAAGTAAGCCTTACTGCAGCCAGGAGTCATCCAGCAGAAATACAGAATCATGCAACTAGTGTTAATTAGCCAAGTCATATATCAGACATGCAGTTTGAGGCCAATGGTTGCTCAAAATATAGGTATGTGTCAGTTCTTAAGAGCTCCCCAGAGTTCTTGAGAATCGTTACTGGAGAGTGTGTTGCATTGCCTGTTCCCACATTGCCCTTCTTTCCCCATGCAGCTTTGTCACAGGACTCTCCAAAACTAAGATGCTGTTACAGTTGATAACAAAATTTGTGAGCTTTGAACTTTATCACCTTCCTTAATTCTTCTTTCCTCTCTTAAATTCTCCTAAACCCTGATGAAGTAATAGTCTCACTGTAATTTTTCGAAATGTTACCTTGCAGTGACCTGTGTCCTTTCAGTTTCACTGCTTCAGTTCCCAGTGAAGCTGCTAGTGAAATTCAAATGTAATGAAAAGGAATGAAGGAATGACAGTGTCTTTACTGTCCCTCTACTTACTTATCTATTGTGCAACCATGTTAAAAAAGAAAAAGAGCACCTTAGTTATAATCATAGTACATATTTTTGTCTTCAAAAGCCAGTACAGACTATTTTCCAACACATACACAATAACTAATTATGCCAAAAATAACGTGTGCTGTGTGAATCAATACCAGATTCCTGTAGTGTTAAAATTGCCATTAGAAGCAACTATGAACTTTGTGGTTTTTCCTATTAACTAAAGTTTATTAATAATTCCAACTTTTTTTTCATCTTCATACTGGTTTTGTACCTTATCACAGTCCTCATCAGAAACATCAGAAATCTATGTTCATTTAATAGTATGTCTTCCATACTCCTTTACTATGCATTTTTATTTTTTTCCTAGATATTTAAGTAAAATGCTTGCACATTGGCACAAGTCATTTATTCTGACAAAGAAACAAACATTCTTAACTGAGCATCACACCTAGCTATGATTTGTGGCTGGCATTGCAAAATAAGGTACACAACAAAGCAAACAAAAATCTAGGATGGAATAAAGTGTTGCCAGATGGCATGGGAATCATCAAGAGACAGCTCTATTTATGTTCTTCTTACTTCACCTGTAGCAATGACTATATCTACAGCCTTTTGAATCCACTTACTGTATCTTTCTAGAGGAGAGGGTAAGAGAGAGAGGAGGAGAGAGGAATGTTACAATTCAGTGTCCAATTTTCCCTGAGAGAATGTTTTTGACTGAAAAATGAGCAGTGGATAGCAAAAGACAATCCTCTATACAGAAGCCAAAGACAGAAGTACAAGGAGGAAAAGGAGGAGTCCTTTTTTAGGAGCCTAGAGGAAACCCTGGGACTTCAGTCTATTTATAAACAGCTGAGGCACTAGCTTCAGTTGCGTTTATAGCATGTCCATTTATATTATACATACCTTAAGGAAACTCTTATTGAAACATGATCTTTAAGCAGACTGATCTAATTAGAAATGTTATATTGCTTTTAGCTCTGATTGCTATATTTCTATATTCCTGTGTAAGCCTACATCATTTAGAAATATATCTTACACACCCAGCAAATCTAGAGAACTTCATTACACCTATAACAAAGCTGTCTTTTCTGCTCTTAAAGGTACACGGCACTGTTGGAGAGCCCTGGTGGATTTGGGTAGAAGACCCTACTAATGATCACATTTATCATTCAGAGTACTTCATCATTCAAAAAAAACAGGTAATGGATTTTATTCAGAATCTCATAGAAAGACAAAAATAGAGTTGGTGAGATGGAGATTTGTAAGGTCAAACAGTATTTTGACCTAAGCAGGTTTTCAGATCAGTAGCACGACTTTCAGTATCAGATGTACTTGATAAGCTTGGACTTCCACAAAGATGTTTTCTAATCTCAGATGTCCCTTTTTCTCCTCCTCTTTTGGTGGGACAGTTATTTCCAGGTGAAAAAAGAAAGACTGTAATGGTTTTGTCTGTCAAAGAAAAAGATTAAGAGCTAGCCTTATTTTTATCTTTTGAAGTCCGTGGAAACAAAATCCATTCCCAGTGGTGAAATATTTTATAAAGATGTGAACATTTTGCACATGGAGTTGTACACATACTTTATTGCTTTGTGTTGGTAATGCTTATGGAAGTGAGGCAAACTATGTTTTTTCAAGTTACTGATTTGTCTGTGCAGTAATTATTCTCTACATATTTGCATCAGGTCATTACTAAAGAACCTCAACTGCTGGTGTTCACAATCCCAATTTTTGAACCTCTTCCTTCCCAATATTACATTCGAGCTGTGTCTGATAGATGGTTAGGAGCAGAGGCTGTATGTATCATAAATTTTCAACATTTGATTCTTCCAGAGAGACATCCACCCCATACAGGTAATTTCAAATTTGATCATTTTGGTTTAATTCATCTAGCTCATATTGGTTTTCTTTATAATAGTGCAATAAATCTCTTAACTTCTGCTTCATCATAGAAAAGTATACAGAATTTCACTTTGTGATATATTTGTATTATTGAGACCATTTCTTCACTAATTTTAAAGCTCCCTAAAATTTTAAACTCCTGAACAAAAAGCAGCTCATTTCATCTCAACATAATACCAGCCTTTTAGTTACACCAGGTTCTCTATAAACCATAGGAAAATTGAAACTGTCATATAAAACTAAGCAAATCTGTGTTACAGTATGTCTTATCTTAGTGCTTGTAAGCATTACATTTCTTCTGGTTAAAAATAATCTTAGAGTGGACGGTTGTATTATAAATGGCATTCAGCAAACAAAAAACACAGCTAAAATTTTGAAAATATTAAACATTTTACTAAAATTATTACTAAACTTTATTACTAATATAAATTCATCATAGCAAGCACTGTTACAGTACCGAACATCGCATTTCAAGTCAGCACTGCTGATCAAGTCATGTCCTTCCCCTCCCCCTCCTTTTTTAACACTTGGCACAGAAGCATATGTTTGTGTTTTGCTTCTTTTTTTCTGGATACATAAATTGCTTTATACATTCATTGTGCCTGATGTCATTGTAAAACCTTTCCACTGTAATTACATTTGGCTCATCTAGCAGTCTATGAAGTGAGTGCCTTCAGAAATACTCAGTTCTCATACGGTGTTGTCCTTTGGCATGCATAAATTCACATGTGTTTGTGAAGTGTTTAGCCATTGTTATACTGTACCTACGCTGTCTGGAAAAGCATGTGTAACCTTTTTATCTAATTGACTGATCACTGACTACTATTCAGAAGAAACAGAAAGATATTTACACATCACCAGTTATGGAGCCTCTAGGATTTATGGTAATTGATTTCAATTCCCATCTGGTTCCCACTCAGCAATGAAGTACATAAGGGCCCTGCTAGACAGAAAAACCTTCTTTCTCCTCAACAGAGCCCAAGAAATCACAGTTTCAGTGAGAATGGCAAAACAGCCATAAGGTATCAGTGAAAAGCATGTGAAGAATATTAGGCATCATTGCCTCAGTAGATTTTATGACTCCCATATCATACCTTAATGTGAAGCACCCTGAAAAGACAATGAGACCTCCAGCCACAAAAAAAAAAAAAAAAAAAAAACCAAAAAAAAAAAAAACACCAAACTTCAAAGCAAGCATCTGCATAGCAGAATCACTGCAGTCTCCTTAATTTGGTAGGATTCCAAATCCAATCTGGTTATATATATCATCTTCCAAATTCCACAATCTCTAATTGTTTGAATAGCAGATGCCCTCAAGATATATTGAGAATCATATATTGAAAGGCTGTTTGTTTATTTATTAAGATTATGTATTTAATTACATGTTTAAAGGATTAGATGCAAAATTTAGTTGTACTCGTCTGATTTGTATTACTCCAACAACTTAGAAACAGCAAAGAATCCTTCCTTCTTAAATAGATTTTTTTTCCTTGAATCTAAAATATACAGACTATACTGTCCTCTGACTCCACATTCTGATGTAGGAAGCTGGACATACATATAATCTAATACAGTGAGTTTAGAACTTACTACAACTAAGTAAAAAGGAAGCAGCTTTAAGAAAAATACTAATTTATGCAAATGGCTGGTTCATAGCTATCAGAATACTAACAGTACTTGCAGAAATACTTCAGAGCTCTAAAATCAACTTTTCATTATTCCTCATCAAAGTTAACAATGACCCAAATGTGGACTCTGTGTCATATGAGATATTAAGTAAAACAATTTCCAAGGTAAGTTGTTTCCACTAAAGTATTGGTTAATATCTTTATCTTCGTAATAAGCTATGTTATGTCACGGCATCTCTTGTCATGCAGTTATGATTATTTTGTGGTTTTAGAGCTTCTAGATCTTCAGCCTTTGCCTATCACAGCCTTGGGACATCGGGAATATGAAGTCCTGTACAAATTCACACACTTCAACCCTATCCAGACCCAGATATTTCATACACTTTATCACACAGACTGCAATGTTCTTCTTGGAGCACCTACAGGTTCTGGAAAAACTGTTGCAGCTGAATTAGCCATCTTCAGAGTTTTTAACAAGTATCCCACATCAAAGGTTTGTAAAATAGGTTTACTAGAATTATCTTGTGTAGGCATGTTTTCAGCAATACAAAAGCCTAGAAAAAGACTATGGCAAACTGAATTTTGCTTTCTCCAATTTATACCTGTCTGGATACAAAATGGAACTGCATTATGTACATTATGCTTTTATTTCAACTTTATATATTAATCAGTGTACAACTAGAGTTAAATCTAAAAACATGACGTACAGGCATGCTGGATTTCCTTTTCTGTACTTATCTGCATTTCCTGCTTTAATCTCCTTCTACTAGCAGTAGTAATGTTTTATAGCTATTAGTTCCCCTCCATGTCAATACAACTAGCCCAGTCTCTCTCTTATTTAAACAAACAAGTTGCAATTAATTGTTACAAGCCAATTTTCTGTTCCAGCTTGCACCTGTGTTTTATTTCTTAAATTGTCTAAAAGCTGAACAACTCAGCTTTTGGGGTTTTGTTTTCAAACTGAATATATATCTGTATCTTGACTTAGCCATCTCGTCTTAGTTAATCACATTTTAGCTTTAATGTCTTTGGAAAAGATACTTGTATCTGACTGTGAGATTTAACCAAAGAATAGCCTTTGAAATTAACAGAAATCATGTACAAAAATCCCTTATTCATCTTTGAAATTTCAATATCTTCATGTAATTCGTTAGTCCAAGTGAGGTAAACAAGACAGTCATACATTTTCAGCTTATCTGTTAGACTTACAAAATAGCCAGTTCTCAAAGGAATATATCTTTTAGGTTTTAATAAAGCTGAAAACCTGGCTATACATTTTAAAGAATGTATGTGAATTCTTCATGTAGCAGTTTCTTCATGTTCAAAAGCTTCAGAATATTTAACCATAAATCTGTAAATAAATATTGTTTCTACATCTCAGAGTATTGCCCCCTGCACAGCGGACTCCTTTGAGGAAAATACTGTGATGTTTTGCTTAATATAATCATCTTTTTAATTTAATTGGTAATGTTTTAATAATTTAATGACATAACTAGAAACCAGCTAAGATATTGCTTGCTGGAAATTCTGTTCTAGAATTAGTTCTGTTCTAGAATGTTAGCTTGCAGATTTTAGAGTCCTGGCCAAAAAATGACATTATTTATATAAGTGGGTTTTGATATTAAATGGTATGATAAATACTTCTATTTCAAGAGAGTATTCTTTCTGTTTCTTAATTTATTTGCTTGTTAATGGCTCAGGAAACAAAGCAGTGTTTTCAAGTGTTAAGTCTGTTTTAAATATAATCTTGCTGTAGGTCATTCAAGGAACTTAGGCCTTAATTATTTTATAGATATTTAGTATGTTCAAATCTCACAAGTATTAAATAATTTTTTCCTTGTAGGTACACTTCAAGAAAAGTTTCTAGTTTAAGTTATGGTTTTGTGACTTTTCTTTTGCAGGCAGTGTATATTGCGCCCTTAAAAGCACTTGTTCGTGAAAGAATTGAGGACTGGAAAGTTAGGATTGAAGAAAAACTTGGTAAAAAGTATGTTTCTCCTTACCTAGTCAGAGAAATGAGAAGCAAAAGAACAGCCCATCAAGTATGAATGAAATCTACAGAATACTTTTGAGTATTTCGAAATAGGTTTTGTCTGTATACTATCCTTCAAATTTCTAGTACTTAAAAAATGCTATCAATAGTCATTGTAGTGATAGCAAAATCAAAACTGAAAAAGGGATACACTTTGATACCCAGCTATTTTCATTTTCATTACTTGCCAGTATAACAAATATGAAGCTCAGATTTCTCAATGCAGTATCCTTGGAAATCGAAAATTGCAGTCCAAGATAAGCTTTCTTTAGAAACCTCAGCTATAAGGAACTCATAGGAGTTGCATGAACTGTATACTAGTATTCATATATTGTCCTTCATATATAAATTAGATATAATTTTATTGCTTGGTAACATTAATTTCTTGCTGATCGTCTAGGTGTTGGCATTCATAAGGTATATATACCATAAGGTATATAGAATATATATATGGTATATACCAAGCTATATATACCATAAGGTGTATCATTCATGTTGATGCTTTCCAATATTACACTTACTTGAGTTAAAAATTATATCCATAGGATGAATTATTTAGGGCCTTTTCCTTTCCTAAATATAGCCTTTTTTGTAAGTTAAAGCTCAAAGCACACCACAGGTTTCAATGGAAAGAGGTGCTACTCTGTGTACATGAAATTACCGGTGAGATTCCTCCTATTATCATAGCAGTGACTTAATAATTGGCAAATTATTTTTTTTTCTACTTTAATGGCCTGTGAGGATAAATTATTTGCCTCATAATTTAAAAATATTTTCAGGTAATATTTCCTTTCTGAAATTCACTCTATTACTTGTGACTGAAATTTTGAACAGAAGATACACCTTACTTTAAGGAATTTTTATTAGATATTCAACTGGATGTAGAATGTGTCATAGAAATGTCAAAAATCCATTATATTCAGTCTAAAATGATGGATCATTTGTAGAACTTGAAAGGATAATAAGGCAAACAATTGGAAAAACTCTGCTAGTCTTCCCAAAAAATTACCTCAGGATAATTTCTCTCCAGTCTTAATGGAACTTCACCAACAAATGTGGATACACTGCAATCTAGCCTCCTTATTCAAACCAGAGATGTATACAGAACAGCAGGCAGCAACTTGGTAGCTTTCTAGAAAGCTTTCATCCTACCTATGACAGGATGTTATGCTTCACATTATATCATACTAACATTATCTTAATTTTGACAAATTAACCATGGAGGGTTGGGACTCATATTGGCCCTCCTCTTTTTACATGGTTTTGTTAAGGAATGGTATTTGGTATTTATATGGTATTTGCTAGGAAAACAAAGAGACAGTTTTATGTACTTAAAACAATTTGGAAAATCCTGTTAGAAGTATTTGACCAGAAACAAAATGACTTTGTTTAATTTTGTTTCTTCTCTCTTTTAAGAGTTAATGTTTAGGAGTTAATATTTGAACATTAAGATGTTCTAAAGCTTTGTAAAGCCAAGCCACCATCTTTGTTGATTACAGGGTTGTAGAGTTGACAGGAGATGTGACTCCTGATATGAGAGCTATTGCCCAAGCTGACCTGATTGTTACTACCCCAGAGAAGTGGGATGGTGTCAGCAGAAGCTGGCAGAACAGAAGCTATGTTCAGAAGGTTTCCATTCTTATCATAGATGAGATCCATCTGCTAGGTAAGCATGTTTGGTTCTTTTTAATCAGAATCATTGCTAAATTTGAAGAAGTGTGCTGATACTTACGGCGCGAATATACTTTTTGACATCTGAACCTTTTCTGTTTCTCTGTTTTTCAATGGACTTTTCATTTACTTAGGGGATGAGAGAGGCCCAGTATTGGAAGTCATTGTGTCTCGAACAAACTTCATCTCATCTCACACAGAGAAGCCTGTAAGAGTAGTTGGTTTATCCACTGCTTTAGCAAATGCCAGAGACCTTGCTGACTGGCTAAATATTAATCAGGTATGAAAAATGTTTCAGAAGATAGATATGTATTTGTGCTGCAGAAAAACAAAATAGCAATTTATAAGATAATTCAAGGTTAAACTTGAAAAATATGTTTTCTTGTAGATGGGTCTGTTCAACTTCCGACCATCAGTACGCCCAGTTCCTCTGGAGGTGCACATTCAGGGCTTCCCTGGCCAGCATTACTGTCCTCGTATGGCTAGCATGAACAAACCTGCATTTCAGGGTAAGCAACAAGCTCCTAGACCTTTTGCTTCTTTCTGTACAGAAAAAAAATACTTTGAGCACTTTACACAGTTCATTTGCAGCAAGCACATTTACAACATGTGTTACTGTATGTACTGTTAGCCTGTATAGGGGGAATCTGCTCTGCTAATGGCCCAAAGCTATTTGTCTGAAACATAGTGTGCTGCAAATGCAACATATACAGAGGAATGTGATGTATTTAGAACAGAAGAATAAAATTAGTGCTAACGAAGGGGAAATAAAATGTGTTTTCTCTTAGTGTTTAACACCATAAAGAAACATTTCTGTAAAAATACTTGAAATTTAGAAAGTAATAATACCATTCATATTATTAATCTGCTGAGGTATTTTCATATGGACCACTGTATGTAAGCATTAAAAAAATTGTGAACAGAAGTTGCAAGTCAGGCTGACCTCCTATAATTCTAGTTTCAAAGCAATAACCATAAAATTCAAAATTTGTAGTGTATCCAGATATGCCTCTGTTTTCAATTTTTTATTCTTAACAAAGCTGGCAAGCAGGATAGATTTAAGAAAAAGTCTCATATTTTATTTGAACATGTTTTGTTTTGATTACATAAGGAATATTTATTATATCAATTAAAAATAACCTCCAAAATAAATTTTGTGACGTGAACTGCCGTTGATTGTGAGGTGACATTTGTGAGGTGACTTTTTAGCTGTTTTAATTAGCCTTATGACAGAAGCAAAGTATTGATTGTGGACTAGAGACCAATCTTGACAGCTCAGATTATTTACACCTCCACAAGAGCATTGTACAAAAACACTAATGAACAATAAATCTGTCATGGGCCGTTCTGCCACACCTGTTCCTGAAGCAACAAAAATCCATTAGATTGCCGAGCTTTTAAAAAATATAGATATATTGGCATATATAGTTGTAAGGTATAAATACACATGAATTATCCTATTTCAGTAATTTCACAACTATATAGAGTGTGTATATACAGGAGCACATGCTGGGTAGTATTCAAGAACTGGGGAACAATATGTGATTGTGGATAGTATAAAATAGTTTTCAGGAATTAACAATGCATAAATTTAATTGCTAGAATGAGAATTACATGAGAAAACACACAGATGGATTTATAAAAGATTTAGAGAGAGTACTTGAAATTCTGTGTACACCTGTTTATACTTCTAGTGCTTGTTGATGTTAGAAAATCTGTAGACATATGGTTTATTGAGGGCTTTTTTCCCCACTTGTTTGACGTGATATAGTCAAAGTTATTTTAGCATTTCCATGGCAATACTTATTCCTGAGACCATAAAAATTTTGCTGCAACCTGAAACTTTTCAAACATGGGCTGAGCAAGAAAATGCTTTTTTAAAAAGTCTTAAAACATAATTGGTTTTAAATATATCAGACTAATTAGTAACTAACAGAAACAAAGTTCCTTTGTACCATAATGCCCGCCTTTCACTGCAGCTGTTAAAAAGTCACTTTCTACCTTTTTTACCTTTTCTAGTTTTAGTAGATTGAAGTGATCCTTTGCAGGCAGACATGAATCTGAGCTCTGGGTCAGACAGAAAGCAAGTTTTGGACCTTGATGGCACTGACAACATATCCCAATAGAGTAGAAAAAACGTAACATAGTTATTAGGCTGAGATAAAGAAATTCACAACCTTTGAAGTCTATAAAGCTTGTCCAGGTTTTGTGGTGTTTTGGTGGGTTTTTTTCCTAACTGCTTCTCTTAAACCTTTAGCTTACAATGATCACTGAAGTAGCAGGGCAAATTAACTCAGACTCAGCTAACCATAGTTATATGATCTTTGATTCAGAGATGGTATATGTTCACCTCAGTTGTATCTATCCGGCAGAATAGAGACTAAGTAAACATACCTGTATATTGTCAGCAGAGAGGTATATCAGCTGTCTAGGTATTGCAAAGAAAAACTCTAGTTTTTGTCATTAAAGGGCCTAATTCTCAAGTTCTGTTTTCCTCAACAGCAATTCGGAGTCATTCTCCAGCCAAGCCTGTTCTTATTTTTGTGTCATCCAGACGTCAGACAAGGCTTACTGCCTTAGATCTGATAGCTTTCCTAGCCACCGAGGATGATCCCAAACAATGGCTGAAGATGGATGAAAGAGAGGTAGAATCATTTTACCTGCATTATTTGTGCTTTGCTTCTATTTTATTGATGTTTGTTTGAAAAGAAAATACATCTAAACCAAAAGAGTCATTTGAGGGTAGATCTTGAAACAGCTATGCATATGCATAATATCAATATGTATTAAAACTAGTGTCAGCATTGAGACTGTATAAACATCTTTGCAAGATCTGAACTTTAGAATGCAAACCCTTTTATCTTTGTTTTTCCTGCATACCTATTATTAATGCTAGTTCCATTGTCCCAGACAATATATATCACATGATACAAGTCTTTGATACAAAGATAAGACAAAGAATAAAAGAAAGAGGACTAGTGTTCTCCAAAGTTTACAGCTGGAAATCTGTGACATATAGATGTTGAGCTGGAATTTAAACCAAATCTCTTTCAGTGTTTTAGGAGCAAAATCATCCTTCTCATAAGATAACCCTCTGTGTAGAGGGTTATGTATATGCGTGTCTATCTGTGTGTATATATGTATATATGTATACACATGTGTCTATCCATCTATATTCATATAGATAGATAGATATAGTGCAGAACCAACAGTTTAGGAATGGTTCAGTCTTGCATATCAATGAAATAAATCAATGTTATAAAAAAATAAGATAGCTTCTGCCAATATCTCTATTATAAGAACATAAAGATTACAAAGTCAAATACTCAGATGTTAAGCAATGCTGGAGTAAAGGTTTAATTTTTTATTCTTTTTCAAGCAATATAATCTTTAATTATGTTTTCTTGTATTCTTTCATTTATTTCAAAACATGAATGATGGTCAGATAATAAACAACCATTCAATATTCTGTTTTATCTGCGTTCTTCAAAATGTATACTAGATTTTATTTACTGCACTCTGTTCTGCACCTGCTCTGAATACAGAATTATTTATTTCCTTCTGGACTAATAGACCTGATTATACTATATCATTGCTTCAGAACAATTTTTTTGGTTGCTATCCAGATTTCCTAGAATTTGGAAGTTAGCTTTCTCTAATGGTTGCAGACCTGCATGGGAATTTCTGTGATAATATAGGGCCAAAATACAGCAAAATGCGTCTCCTAAATACAAGGTCCACATTGAATGTTGTATGAATACTTGTATATCAACAGTTGTATGAATAGTTATACAATTGTATACCAAAATTATATGCCAAAAAGTATAGGTTTCTAGATAAGATTATTTGATTTTGTTTGCTCTTTGCAAAAAAATAAAGTGTGTTTTTTCTGAGATATAAAGCATAACATCTGTATCCTTCCTCTTGTGGATGGATTTAAAAGAGAAAATAGATGTCTTGGTTGATAAACTACTAGTGCTAAAACATCTCAATTTGATGCTGCTTTTCTAACTGTATAGACTCTATTTAATGTTTTCTTGGGCATAACAGAAACATTTCATATCAAAATTATTAGTGTGTAGTAGAGTTCTCTAGTACCTTGTGCTAGCTGATTGTAGTAATCTCACCTACAATTAGAATATGCAACATGCAGCTTGTCCTAAATGACTTGCATTAATATGAATAGCTTGCTCATGTCCTGTGAGCCACTACTATCCTGAAAAGAACTGTAACTGAAGCTTCTTCACTTGCTGCAAAAGGGTTTTCTGTTAGGAGTCTTTGAATTTCATATGTTTCAGAATAAACCTCTGAAGGTTTTGAAAGAGGAGCCAACAAGGACAAGCAGACTTTGCATTTATTAGTTTAATAACATTTGCATATGATTTGTATTTGAATTAATAAGATGAATGTTTGGAGCATAAGATACCCAACAAGATACTCAGTTCTGATTACGTAAATATAAAAGACTGAGGATTAAGCCCTAAACTGTTATATCTTACCACTCTTAGGCAGAACACAATTGTGTTTGCAGTACCCACAATTTCAAGTGGATATCTCTTTAGGTAATTATGGGACCAGTTTCTAGTTTTGTGTTTTATATGAGCATGATTAGCCTGAGTTTCATTTGACATTGAAGCAAAGGACAAAGTTGTAGTAGTGCCGCATACGTAGTGTATGTACTACTTAATTCTTTATCCACAATAATTTTTTTTTATTTAAAAATTCTAACTTCAAGTTATATTAAAGTCAAGCTCGGACTAGATGAAATAGACAAAATTCTCTCCGTATTGCTATAGATTTTTTAAGTTTTAAAAGTAGGTATTCCCTACTTTATAGTAGGTATTCCCTATCTTATACACTTGCCCAAGTATTCCAAGTGTTTCTTAATTCCATATGGGATAAAAATGGACCAGTTAGAAGAAATAAATTGTTGTTGCCTTTAAACAACATTTTTTTGTTGCCTGTCAGTTTTTCACATTTGTTTTTTGCCAACCAGCTTTCCTTTAGGGGAACTTACAGACAAATGACTTCATTTTCAAAGTATTTGTAACTGTTAATTGTGAAGTATGTTGAGATATAAGAGATTTTTCATGAATGGGTGTATACAAAGTTTATAAGCTTTACAACAGGCCTTGGCATTTTTCATCATTCAGCCTTATTTGTATGACATTAATTTTGGCTGAGATAAGATTCCTTTGGAGAACTCATTGGTTAGTTTTGTTTAATGGTGTAATTGATTTTGCTACATGATGGCCAAATATTAGTCTATTGTTATGTTAGCTTCCTAATGGGTAGGCTTCATAAGGCTTCTTAAAATGCTGTAGACAGTACCATCCATAATAACATCTGGAAGACTGATATTGAAGTAGACATAGATTCTTACAGCCATTAAAAGTGATTTTTCCCTGTTACCCTGCATGGCAGCTTTTCTGTGACAGCAATAGAGAGATTCAAGCCTTGTGGGGGAGGAGTTGGAGTTGGGGAGAGAGACCAGTACTGGATCTTTGGTACCTGTTTATCAGCTATCATCTTAGCGTCCCTCATCTTCTCTGTAGAGATTCTCCCTGTAGTGGTAGTGCCAAACCAGGCTCCCATTTGCAGTATGTAAAGGGTTCTGTTCACAGAACTCCAGACTGCTTCTCTTCACCAGTAGTCTCAGATAACAGGCAAATCCACCCCCACCTCTGCCACTCAGCTCCAAGTATCAAATTCAGACAATATTTCAATCAGTTATATTTCAAAGGAGATGAACTTGTATGAAGCTTCTGGAATATATATTTGTATGTATAAATGATGTACAGAAATAAGCCTTCAACTGTTGCCACCAAAGCAGACAACAGCATACCTGGATCATGAAGGAATAATACAAGATGTTCTTTCCCTCAAATGAGTCAGTAGTCTAACAGGTGCAACTGAATTATAGTCAAGAAGGAATTTTGTTCTACATCCATGTACTGAAAATATATATTACAGTGAGCTCCATTTGCATTTGGAGATGATTCTTCCGGGATGCTTTCCTTGAATTGCATGTCTGATGTACAGTTTCCTGCTGATATCCATGTTCCTATAGTATTCAGGCATTTGAAAGGTATTCAGAAAGTTGAGACAGCAGCCAGTCTTCATAAGACTGAACTATACTTGATGAAAATTGCTGTTTCTAGTACTGATAAGTTTTCCAGTTCTACTGGACCTGTTGCACAATAGTTAGATCTGTTTAATAGATTCTATCCAACTAAGTTTCAGGCTGTGCGCATGCTTTTTGTGAAGAAATGTCCACTCATATACCTCATGTCTAGTTTAGTCTGAGCAAGGAAGACTCCAATGATGTTGAACTACCCTACTTACTGAGATTTGTAGCTGATACTTCAAAGCTTATCCTTACATTTGCCTATTGCTATGCATAGCACATGCAGAACTTCTTCAGCATTTAAGCAGGACTGCTCCAGTTTGCCCAGAGTATGAGTGGGCAGTCTCTTGAAGAAGAAAGAATATTTACCTATTTTAGAGCCTTAGAGGTGGGTTTTTTCTTTTCCTGTAAGGTGCATTGTCCATACACATTCCAAAATGAGGTCTCTCTATCCGTCTTAGGATTTGCAGTCCCAACACAGAGTTTATTTTTCACCAAAGAGTGAAGCAGCAGCTGAAGCTGCCTTCCTTGCTATTTGCAGTAGTTGCAAGGACTCTTCAGTAGACATCACTCTCTAAAGATCATCCTAGTTATGAGGCACAGGTGCATCATGACAGAAATGTGAATAGGCAGTGCGTCTCAAAGAGAAGACTGCCCCTGTAAATTCAGTAATTCTTTATTTCTTTTATTGTTCATTGATGCCAGTGTGCCAATGAAAAAATAAAACCTTATGCTTACCCTGTTTTTTTGTACAATCATGAGATTATTTTTAAATATAAAATTTCTAGCTAAAATTCTGATTTGGAGCTGTCAGCCAGGACTGTCACATTCAAGCTTGTGACCCATTATTTATCTTGTTAAAAGGGACAACACCTCAGATGATCCTCTTGGAAACAGACTGTGCCAACAGTTTGTGATGGTAAGCTTGGTTAAGATCAGTTATACTGTTCTACATTAGGAGCTGACTAAAGAGGAACAAGTCCTTCTCTCAGAAGTTGCATCTACATCTGTGGTGGCGGCATATGTTGCAATCTTTTTACGACATAATTTATTAGAATCAAGTTTTCAGTTTATTTATTTTTCTCTAATGTTTTTACTGCTTTTTGTTTTCAACCTAAAGCAAAAGTACAAAGTAGTATTTATTGTTTATTGTTTGAAGTTAGAATTCAGTTCTCACCAGCAAACAAGCAGGGTGTTTTCTTATTTGGGTTTGTTTTGGTTTTTTAGAAGAAATTTCTTCCCTGGTCAGATACTTGGATATTTTTCTTTTATATCTACAGTGCAAGGACTGAGAAGAAATGTACCCATGTACACAGTTTTAACTTTAACCACAATGATTTTTGCATTCTGCTTTGTGCATCCTTTTACCATCTGCATCTTGTTAAGACTGTTCTTTATGAAACCTCTAGAAATAACTAAAATCCTGTAGCACAAACATACCTACTGTAATATTCAATAGCATCCATTCTAGGCAATAGCCAGCTTCCACTGAATTCAAGGGCACTTGAATGAAGGGCATTGACTCCAAAAGAATGAATCAGGCCCATAGTGATTTTGTGATTTTAGAGATGTGAGTGTATAAACAAGTGTGAGCTAATTATGGGTTTGTGTATGTGTTTGTACACTATATGGAAATATGCATAGACATATGCATGAAAGTGAATTAAATTTTACCATATAGTTCTGTTTTGCATTGCTAAAAAAGCAAACAAACAAAAAAAAAACCAAAAAAAACCCCATACCAAGAATTGTTGGAAAGGCAAAAGATAACTTTTCCTTCTCTAACCTTTAAATCAAATAACCTGTGATCTCCATGTTATTGTTCTGAGGTAATGCTGCGCTATAAAACAGGAATAGAAGAATCTGGTCTGTGTCATGAATAGGTACATTGCTGTCTTTTAGATGAGATTTTTAGTCTTAAATGTATATGTTTTAATAACGTATCTCAACTGTTTAAACCGTATTTTAAAATGTTTCTTGACTAATCTTATTTGAGGTGGTTTAGGCATCTTGTTTATATGGGAGAGTTCTGGAGTATGAGGATGTCAACTCTTCATCAAAAATAATTTTATAAGATGACTTTTTTTTCCGCCTTTAAAGATCAGGAGGGTACCCAAGAATTATTTCTAAGTGTTTCACTCATTATAGAAGTTCAACTTCCTTCTACAAGATGTTGTTTTTATGACACAAAAGTGTGTCATAAAAAATTAACATTTAGTTTATAACAAGGAGATGTTTTTATTTCACTTAACATCTGTAGCAGATGTGAAATATGTAATTATTTTTGTAAAAGACTTCATAACTTTCACGATTCTTTTGTTTGGCACATCTTTCTTCTATTGGGCATTTTAGACAATTGATAAGCATTATTCAGTGGCATATGGTCTGAGTCTGACGTGCTTTGAAAAGAGTACAGAGTACTAATAATGAGGATTCTGTGAAAATGGGAAAACCAGCACAACAGATATGCTTTGAGAAAGTATGGGTTTTTAGCATCTTGAAACAATATATCACACTCAAAGGGACAGAATTGGGCTGCACAATCTGTTAGCTCATTCTTGTCCAATCTGGTCTCCTCCTTTCTTTTGGAGCCAGCATTGTCATCAACTTGCTGAATTATACTCTGACTGGAATGTATTTCAGGCACAGGGTAATGTATCTACTTAAATGGAATCCTATCTTTCTACAAAAGCTTTTTAAGTATAATAAATTTTAAATACAAAAAAGTTCTATTAGCTTAAAGTAAATGGTTCAACAGTTTATGTATGTGCAGGAACAAAGAAAATGACTACTTACTAGTTTGAGAAAAATCTAGCTTGTTCAGTGATTAGACTATAAAAGGTCAAAATAAACTTTAATTTTTATAATAAATATTTTGCAATGGTACTAGAGTCCCAAATTGGTTTTCAAAGGTTTTTTTATTAAAAGGTCGATTCCTAATCAACCTAATGTTAGGAAAGCACCGGCGGAATTTTTGTTTGTTTATCAAAAAAGCTGTGAAGGATAGCAAAACCTTTCCTGCATGGGCCCAATCCTGCCTGCCCTGGAGTCCAGGGAAAAATCCCTCCTTGCATTAAGTTCCCTGCATCAGTGTTGGATAGGCTTTTTTATTTCAGTAACATGTATATTTTCTTATATTATTTTTAATATACTTTTTCTGTTCTTAAGATAAAATATATTTTTTTTACCCTTTTATGAGTTAACATTACAGTTGTTTTCAGAAAGATAAATACTAACAAAGTTATAACAATGCAGAAACATTAGATTTGTTTTATAGTCATGATGCTGTGTCTGTTTCTGGTTAATGAACCTATTAATGGTGCCATTATTTCTTAATAGAAAGTGACAATATTCTTACACTACACTGACATTAGAGAGTTATATTTTTAAATAAATTGTCATGAGAATTTTAAGCCTTGGATTGTGCCTATGGGTAAAATAGTTGTGTTTATTACATTGATTTATGTGAAAGTAAGGGGTCAGCTAAAAATGAGTAGGATTCCCTGCTGCTAAAATGACAGGATAGTAGTACATGTGCCAGCTCTCCTGCTAAGGGTTCTTTAGTTTTCCTGTGGTAAATTACACTGCTTTGCAGGTATGACTAACAGCACCACAGGCCACCGCTGTAATACAAGTCAGAAGGGAAAAAAAATAACCACCACTGATTGTAAAAGCAAGAAGAACATCTTTGAATAAATTCCCAGCAGTGTGAATTTAGGATCTTTTATGCTAGCAACTACATGGCAAAAAGGTTTAACTCAGGTTCTGTACAGAAAATAACTAACATTGTAAAACTCTGTACGCTGAAGGAGCGGTCTAATCACTATAGACTAACCCAAATCAGCTGATTTGATTCCTGTACTCTTCTGGAGGAAAAGGGAGTTTAGATTCATTATTTTCCCAATACCAAATTCTGCTCATGTGAATAATGAAATAAATGTCATTGGAACTGGCTTGTTCCCTTACATTAAAGACACAACTATCATAAGGTGATGACTCTTGGTGGGGAGGAGAAAAAATAATTCAGCAATATAATATCTTTTGTCAAGTTCTGAATGCAGAAATTGAGTAAAATGTAAATGCATTAAATTTTTTGTTTATTTACCAGTCCCATTTTCTACTTTTTCATCTTAATTCCCTGTCAAATATATAACTATTATTTCTCAAAGTGTCTATGTAAGCATAAGGAGCCTGTGCAGTGCTAGCAGCACTTCATAAATCCATAGCACAAAAAGCATTAGTAGGTTCAAAAATATATTTAGTAATGTATGTTGATGGTCATAATTGTAGAGAATGGTATACAGGTTCTCATTTTATCGAGCTATTTTTTTGTCTTAGAAGAAAAAAATCTTTAAGATGGGTCATAATTCATGTTGTCTACACTGCAGTCACATGTCTACATGGTGACTAGAGAAATCAAAGGTTTGCTGATTGTATCTAGATAGATAAACTTTATCCTTTAACATATCCTCCTTTCATTCAGTTCTTTACTCTCTTCTACTTATCTACCCCTCTTCTTGTTTCCCTTTCCTAAATAGACTTATCCCCTCTTCACTTCTCAATTCATTGCTTTTTACTTTCTGCTTCCTTTCCTTTCAGTGTTTTATAGTCCCTTTCACTCTTTTCTTCTGTAAGCATCCTTTTCTTTTACACATGCCAACTCAGTATATACAACAAACCTTCCATGTCTTATAATATAGGAAACTCTCAGAAACATCCAGGCAACTGTGTTGTGAGGGGAAATAAAGTTTAGGAGCTTCCATTGACAGATCAAATTGATTGGACCAAGCCAAAACTTGAACAATATTTTATTTTTTAATTGGGTTCTCTGTTACTTCCATCAGTTCTGTTTCTGTTAGTCAATATTACTTCAACAAATAGACTTTTTAAAATGATTTGTAATTTGTTTTTCCTGACAAAATTGATTTATTTTCAAAATCTGTATTGTTTGTTTGGGTTTTTTTAAATCCTGAATATGGGCTATTATATTCACTGGCTTTTTTTGTACCTTTTAAAGATGTTTTTGATAATAGTAGTGACATCTGTTACTTGGGTTTAGATATGTGAATAATTTTATTAACATTAAAGTATGAGAATTATAAAACCCAGGAAACATTTAGAGAAGGTTACAATTCTGAACATCGAAAGTGCAACACCTCAGAGTCCTAAGTGGAAATGAAGATACCACTGCAGTCATGCATGTATCATATCTCAGTACTTTGAGATACTCAGTCCGAGATGAGACTGAATACTCGATCCAAATTCTTCAGTTACCCTGAGTAATTTCTTCTGCACTACTACTTTTTTCTCTAACGTTGGCTATACCTCCTGCGTTAACCATGAATGATGCTGCCCATAAGTATGCAATATCATCATGCCACTGCTGGTGGCACCAGGAAACCACTAATAAGAGATGAGGTTTAAAAGTTCCTGGCTAGAATTATATTAAAATCACATAAAATAATAAATGGCCTTAGAAATAAAACAACAGAAGGCATATTGAGTGGTAAAATCACCAAACAAGACAGAAGTTATAAAGCTCTTGTTCGTTATTAGTGAGGAGCTTTTCACAGAGGTTGTCTACACAAATAAACGAGCTTATGGAATTTACTACTTGGAAACGTAGGCAAGAAATATAGTTAAAATGATAGTAGTTAAAATGATTCCAAGTAGTCATTGACATGCGATTTGACAAAAATAGTAATAGTAATAAAAATAGCTTTTTGTCTGGACTTCTAAAAGTTTTAAATGAAGACACTTATTTTATGTTGGGTTTCACTACAGGGTTTGAGTCTATAAATTACAAATTCACACTCAAAAAAAATTTTTCAAATTTATTTGCTTTTCAGCATGTAAATAGGAAAGTTTTTTGATGAATAATAATTGCAGAATTATCAAACTGAAGAAATGTGTCTGTCTTTTCATAGGCATTAGAGAGTGCCAAATTTATTTTTCATTAGTGTTATTATGTTACTGGTTGCAGGGATTTGCTATGTTTTAATACCAGTTCTAACCCCTTTGATACTAGGGATTGCATTAAACAAACAGAGCAGAATGCACAGCGTTTACCAGACCTGTCAAGATATTTTCAGCGTTTTCATTTCCTCAGCTGCACTACTTAGCGTGTCAATAAAGTCATGTGCATTTTGTATATCCCCCATCACTAATACAGTATTTGATTTTTTTAAGACTAAAACCAGACTGTTCAGAGACTGAAGACTGTGTTTTCCTGTTTGTATAAACAGCATTCAGCAAATTATCCTTGCCATAAAAAAAAAGATAATAACAACCCTAAAAGTTTAAAATTTCTGAGTCATCTGTTTTAAAACATGCAGCTATTTTTTCTGTTACAGATGAATGACATTATAGTCACAGTTAGAGATTCAAATCTGAAGCTGACACTTGCTTTTGGAATAGGCATGCACCATGCGGGTCTGCATGAAAGAGACAGGAAAACTGTGGAAGAATTGTTTGTGCACTGCAAAATCCAGGTACATTTATGCTTTCAATCCTGCCGTAATGAGTTTTATATGGAATTTTTAAAGTTGGCTTTTTGTTACATATACCTCATTAATCTTTCTTTCTGTTTTAGGTTCTTATTGCCACAAGCACATTAGCTTGGGGTGTAAATTTTCCAGCTCATTTAGTAATTGTTAAAGGAACAGAATACTATGATGGAAAAACAAGGCGTTACGTGGATTATCCCATTACAGGTACTCACATAAATTATGGAAAAGCTCATATGCTAAAATGTATTTCAAGCATATGCAAATGATCTGAATTATTTAGTAACTGATCACTGAAAATACCTAATTTGGGTAGAGACTAGGAGTGCTGAGGAAAGGGTTTCTTTGTTTAATGCAAGTTGCAAGAGAACTCCTAAGATTTTATGTAATAGTGAAAATGTTTCTGTTTTGCAAATCTTTTTTCATGCTAAATTGCTTTAAAGCGTATCATCCAAAATAGACATTAAGCAATTAAAGGGACAATATAAAGTCATATTTAGCTAACTAGTTAATTGTATAAAAGGAAGTTTTCATGCATCAAATATTTTTTTCATTTTTTAAACCTTTTTTAAATAGAAACAGATTTCTAACAGTAAACTTAGCCATGGTTTGAAATGCAACAGTTGAATTACACATATACGAGAACATAAAATTTGTACGTAGTCACTTGACAGTAAACGAAAAACCTTAACTAATCTAGTATCTTCAGTGATGTAAGTGATACTTCAAGTAAGTGATACTTCAAAAATAAGCAGATAAATTAAATATTTGAATTTCTGGTTTGATATAGACTTTTATTGCTTTCTGGCTCCAGTAAACTCCACTTTTCATAAACTGTTCTGCAGTGTTTTCAACAAGCTTAAGAAAGTGAACCATGGAAGAACTTTTTTCAGAGTTCAGACAGGGAGAATATTTGTCTGGATGGTACTAAGCTTGAAGAATGAGGACAAGCTAAATTTATTCCAGGTTTCCTGTTCTGTTTTCCCTTTCATTTTCACAAGAGAAAGTTTATCATTAAATAATCCTATACTATGCCAAAGATGTGTACACCTAAGGACAATCTAAATGTTATTTTTAATGCAAATAGAGAGCTTGCATCTTTTTAACCATGCACTTTTCAGCAAGAAAAGCTTACTAATGAAAAAAAGCTCAAACTGAAAATACTACAGCGGTTACTTCTCCAAGTAACCCATCATAGAGCTTAATTTAGTGGTTAGTGCTCTGCAGGAAACTTGGGATCAATTTCCAGACCAACTCTCTTGTTCAAAGATTCTGGTATGACCTGGGAGCTTAGCCACGCACACTTGCATTTTGTGACAGACTTAGGCTGATGTAAACTTAGTACAAACAGTCTCTGCAGAGTAGTATCTCGCTCGTCCCGACTGGAAGAATAGTGACAGCTAACTTTATTACTGAATAGGGAAACGTGATGAGGAAAGAAATCAACTGAAGTTTTAAATTTTATGTTGAATCTGTGGGACTGTCAGAGAGAAGTAATAGAGGAAATAATATATTCAAAAGAAATCAGAAACTCAATAAGCATTGAAGACTTACTAAGCTGTTTTAGAAATCTGTTGTACAAGTACTCACAAAGACTTTAGGGACTGCTTATACTTTCACTCTTTATTGCCTTTTTGAATTCAGGTGACCTGGACATGGGAGATTGTTCAATTCTTGAATTTTCAATAAGAGTTGGGGGGGTGGGTGTGTGGATGGAATGCCACCATCTGTGATGGAAGCATTTAGATTTTGTTGTCTGCACTGCAACAGAAAATGCAGATTCCTTACTTTATGAAGAAACATGTGGTGTAGTTTGCTTAGAGCATTTTTATTTTTAACTTTCTAGAGAATATTTATGCATCTGGAAGTTCTGTGGATAGGTAGTACAGTTTTGCAGCAGCAATAAAATGAAAATATAATGAGTTTCTTTCTGAAATACTTCCAAAATTTCACAATAGTGTCTTTAATTCTGCCCTCTGCCTTCACTGTTCTGTCATGATATAACTTGGTTTCTCCCTGCTGAAGTTACCTTTCTGTATCAGGGATGCATTTGGCTCCAAGGAAGCAGCTGAGGGCAGAATGAATCATTCTGGAGTGTTCAGTAATTTCAAAATAAGTAAAAATGCTCTTTGAGTAAAGTCAGAGATTTTGGGGAGGGCCTTTTCTCAGTTACCAGACAGTTAGTCAGCCAGTTGGATCATATTTAACATTTCAGGAGTTTAGTCCAGTGATTAAAAGCAGCCAAGCAACATATAGCCAGTAAAGAAAATACTGGGTTTGGATAATTACGTAGTAAATATTGGCAAAAATAATTCCCTGACACTTTTTGGTAAATCCATTTCCTGTATGGTGTTATGCATAATTTAATTCACCACATTAGAATAGCAAGAAGTTGTTTAATCACCCTCCTGTGCACATACCTATTCAGAAACATGATTTTCAAACTAGTTTCTTTTTACATTTTCATGTCATTCCTAAATTGACAAAAGCAACAAACTGAAAAAAAACATTGCTGTCTATATAGCTCATGGGTACGCAAGTGAAAATGTGTTACTAAAAATAGTTTATCATTATCGGGCTGTCTTTTCTATCATTGTCCGTTGCTGTATGCCATTCTACACCCTCTGGCTTTTTCTTCCCCAACTGACCATTGGGCCAAAAGCTTATAGATTCTGAAGCCAAAGAAATAGCTTTTCAAGATGCCAGGTACTGCAAGCCACATGTTGTACAGGTATGATAGAGCTCATAAAGAATACACAAAACATTAAAAGTTTTAAAATAAAGAAGTAAAACTTACTTATTAATTGCTTTCCATTGTTTCTTCAAAGTTAAATAGCAGTTGGAGGCACCAAAAAAGGAGTCAGAGCTCTGTTGAGCGAGACACAAAACGACCTATGCAGATGCACTTCTCAGATTATGAGAAGACACAAACAGATGATAAGCATACTTATCCTGGTGGCCAGGTAGCAAGTTGAGCGTGTTTTGTATAAACTGGTATTTTCAGTGTTTATGGAAATCATTAACTAGTATTTGCAAGTGATGATGAGGCAGAGTAGTTGAGGTAAGCTTTAACTGTACCTCTTTTAAATTTGTGTATCATGCTCTGATATAGGGACAACGTATGATGCAAAACCATCTCTACTCCAGCACTAATAACTAATATAACTTGTCCTGAAGTTTCAGTGGTAAAGATCATAGCTGTCTTCACCTTTTTTCCTCTAAAATGTTCAAACCCTGGGAAATCATATATAGCAGAAAAGCTTATATAAGGAACTTTTACTATTGTGAAGTCAAATACTTGAAAATTAGGAAATAATAGACAGTTGCCATTGTAGGCTTCATGGGTTCTCTTACTCATCATCTTTAATTGCATATGATCAAACAAGGGATGAATGTGGAATGGAAGGACAGCAGAGGAAATTTATATTAGATGTCAGCTTGGATTCTATTGCAGTGGGTGGTCTTCAACTACGCAGGAAGATAGTCTCTGCCAGAAAGTTCATAGTAAATTTATCTGAGATGGAAAAAAAAGTTACATGTGTTAAAACGAATAGGGCATACGAGGTCGAAGAAATCCAAAAATCCTGTATTGCACGTTATACAGACGTAAATACATTTATTTATACATTCAGATAAATACTTTTTTTTTTAATACATTATTGTCTCTTTGGCAGATGTACTTCAGATGATGGGACGTGCTGGCAGACCACAGTTCGATGACCAAGGAAAAGCTGTAATTCTAGTTCATGATATTAAGAAAGACTTCTACAAAAAATTCCTTTATGAACCTTTCCCAGTGGAATCAAGGTAAAGATAAAGCAATCAGAAACGCTGATCAAACTATAAACAATACTACAAAGGAGGGATAGAGACAAGTGAAACAAAATTTCTGTGTCGAATATCTCCTAAATATGGGGGTCCTAGAAGAAAATAATTTTCTAAAAAATATTACCCATCTTTAGGCAGAAAAATCCTTTCTTCCATGAGTTTTGAAGCACTGTTGAGCTCTTTAGCCCATTCCCAGATAATACTACAAATCCTTCTCTGTTTCTGAGTGTTGTCTCAGACATTTGAATAAGGGCACAAACTGATCTTCAAGGCCAGTGTGTAGGACAACTATACATGATCCTCAGAACCCTCTCTGAAATTCTCTGACAAATTCTTAATAGGAAGAAAAAAAAAAAAAGTTGAGGTTCTAGCACTTTTTACCTAGAATACTTGTGCCATTATAGATATGACATTCTTCACAAATCTCACAAGTTCAAAAAGAAATCTGTATGGTGTAAACTATTACTAATACACTTTCAACACATCTTTCACTTCAAAATTGCAATATTTTTGTCAGAAATGTAGAAACACCACCTTTTTGCAGCCTCTCTGAACTTAGTTGATACAAAGTTTGCTGTCCAGCATAATGTAACTTGTGCCTTGGTTTTGATATTTATAATATACTTAGTTGTTCAACAAGAAGCAGAACTAGTTACATTGGTCTCCTATAGATGCATTTTCATGGAGGAATTCTCAGACATCTAATAAAGCATGAGCATTACTGAAAGCTTTTCTCACTGATGAAGAATTCACAGTATTGTTCTCGTAAGAAAACTTCATCCCTGAACATAAGCGATAATGGGACCTCTATCTGGTCAGGAAATTTGTAGGAGCTTGAGAGTGCTATCCACCTGTGAAATGTAGTTGAAATGGGCTGGTGTGTTTGAAGGTTAATTTCTGTGATGCACAGACAGACATATAATTTTTGCAAACAAAGAATGTGGAGACATGTGCATAATTTCCTTAGGAAACCACGCTTTTTTAACATATATAAATTTCACTTAGCACAAAAGGCTAGAAGTTGAACTTCTTCAGAACGATAGCTAATAAGGCAAAAGAGCAGTGTGATTAAATGTTGATGATTTATCCAGACTGTATGGCACTAGCATAAACTAGGAAATCTCTCAATTCATTGGTAAGTGGTGTTTCTAAATAAAGAAATTGTATCTTCAATATAACAGTAGAAATCACACCTTGTTCCTGTTTGGAATACTATAAATATTCTATGTTTCTAGTAGGTCATTTTTTGTGTGTATATTTACTTCGTAGTTTGATATATTCCATCTTTTAGTAAAAACAAAGACTATTTGATAAATTTTCAGATGAAGATTCACATATTAATAGCAATCCTGTTAAGTTCTATGTAGGTTGTGATCCAATTAACTTAGAGTTGTCTTGGTCTCTTTTATGATCAAGTATTTGAAGTAAGAGGCTTCATAGCTTCAAAGAGAAACTGTTTGAGGTTTTTTGGAGGGTTTTTAGTTTTAGAATGCTTTCCCATCTGTTCTACCAAAGAGCAGATTTATCAGCTTTGTGTAGTATTTCCAATTTGTAAAATTAAACTTCATATTTTTTTAATTAAAGTTTTTTTCTAAAAGCCATTGTCTATGTTTTAGCTGTAAGACTTGAGTACACAACTCGTGTGACAGGCCTTGTGCTCTCACTGATCATGGGTCTGAAATATAGCACATCATTAGAAGCAAAAGAGAAAGCACTCTTTATTACAGAATAGCTATTGAATCATCTGTCCAGTTTCTGCTGGACAGTCTGGGTGGAATATCTTGAGTTCTTACCTTCAGAAGCGTGTGTTCAGTGGTATAGAGCAGTAAAACATACCAACATACTCATACCAAATTTTTCTTTACTTTTAGCAATAGCGAAAGAACAGTAGGAAAAGGATTATAATACAAGAAAAATTAGGTTGGTCCTTAAGGATATTGGCCATTCCCTGGTGGAAATGTAGCCAGGCATGATCTCATTAGGTACCCTAATGGAGGTCTTTGTTCCATTTAATGACACTAAACAGTATTTTACTTTGTAAGAATGATTTTAAACTGCTTTTGTTCTTCCGTGTTTCTGACTTTGGATCTTTCTGGGTAAAAGTAGCTACTTTTTTTTTTTTTTTTTATTGGATGATGAGGCAAAATTTGGGGGAAGCAGTTTTGATGTAATTTTAACAGCCCTCAAGTATTTGTCAAGTATTAGCTAAGCTATTGCCACTGTTTCATTTCCTGTTTGTCTTTCCATATGATTCTCTGTTGGATTAAACCAGCATGATCATATGGTCAACACACAGTATTCAGAAGTTACCACTGAGTAGCTCCATCTGAATACATTCCATGAATCACTTAAGCTTCTGCATTTTTGGTCCAATCAAAAAATAATTTGAGCTTCATTCCACTATTGTGTAAAGAAGATGACTGACCTTGCAATTACATTCCCCCTTCTTCCGCTCTTCTCTTTTACCAGAAGATAAATATATATTTTCAGATTAAAAGTAATAAACCTTTTAATGCGCAAGTCTACAAAATATATTACCTGTCTTTGTGATTGTAAAGTCAGCTAAGTCCTCTTGTTTTCTGTTCTTCAGCTTGTTAGAAGTGCTGGCTGACCACTTGAATGCTGAAATTGCTGCTGGAACTATTACTTCTAAGCAGGATGCAATGGATTATATCACCTGGACTTATTTCTTCCGACGACTTGTAATGAACCCAACGTGAGTATAAAATACAAATGCCGTTTAATCTAAAGGTAAATTGAAGGTAGAGTTGATCCAAAGGTGATCCCGCTGCTCTTGGAGCTTAGAATACTTAGCAGTCTCCAATGTATGAGCATTACTTGCCCACACATGGAATAAAACTTGACTGCACGTTTTTTTAATATTTTTTTCTCTAAATATAAATGCATTTCTTGGCAGATAACTTTACAATTTAGTGACAACTATAAAATAGCCTTACTGAGAGAGCTACATCAGCATCCCTAAAATAAAACTCCAGATTATCACATTCCTTTAGGTATTGTATTTATAATGTGTTACTTTTTTTTTAGCTACCACATTGATATGTTCTGCCCAGTTTTCTATAGAAAATCTAGTAAGACCTGGATTTTCCTAATAAATGAAAGAATAGTTATCAGCTGTTTCTCTGTGATAAAGTTTACGTTCATTGGGGTATTCTGGTGAAACCATGTGTGCAATATTTTCAATGATTGTTATCATCCTGCCTAGCTCCAGCTGGCATGCAGATCATTCTGAGCTGTTCCCGCAATGTAGCCTGCCTTTGCCACAACATTGTTTTGGGTAAATGGAATGTTACCTATCATGTGATCATTCACCCACCAAAATAATGTGGCAAATAAAGAATTAGGTATTTATAGCACTAAATATTTCTTGATGTACTCTGGAGTGTTGTGTTTCTAAAATTATGTTAATGTCCATGATATTTGGCTGAATTTTCAGCTGGGTTCTTTACGGGCAACTGCTGGTGGGAGCCTGCAAGTGATAAAATAATTTCCTTTAATTCTTTTTTAGTCTTCATTAGTTTTGAATTCTGCATCTAGTCCTATGCTAAGAATCTCCCACAAAACAGAATTTCCATCTAATCTTCTTGGGAAATAAAAGATGCAGAGTGTTAGAACTGTAAACTACAGAAAACATATTCAATTCCCTCACTTTATAACTAACAAAATGAATACATTTACTTGGAAGGTATTTCTCCCCTGAGAGTGACAAACAGCTAAATTCTGGTTTTGTCTAGGTTAGATGTGGGTAAAATTGTGTTTAGTTGTATGACTTTGGAATTTACGTATGATCCATACTACAACTAATGTAAAAACTATGCCACTGCAGACACTGTTCTTTTTTAGTATGAAGAATAAGTAATGTTACTTTAAAATGTCTTGCTCTTGAATTGCTATGTTAAAGTGATTTTGTTGATTTGTCTTCGGCAAGCTTTGATCATGTGGTATCTGTGGTAGGTAGATTTTTAAGACACAACATATAGCCCAAAGGTAAGTGTAGAATATAGAAATGTAGTCGTTTGATTTAATAGGCAAGCTCTTCCCAATATAAAAGAAGGTTCCCACTGGAGTATGAGGTTGGCATGTTTACTGATGGTCCTTTTTTCTGAGCAGTTTCTTTAATGTGCAGTGTCATGGAAAGCTAAATCTGAAGTTATCACAATATCAACTTTTAAGCAAAAGTTTTGCTATTCTGAGAGGATTGTGGGAAGAAAGTTAGGGGGAAAAAAAAAAAACCCACTATATTTCATAGCGAAATGCAAAGCTTTTGTAGTGAGAAACAAGATGAACACATTTAGTCATGTCCATAATGGCAGGATAGGAATGCATATTGAAGTTTCTAATGAAATTGGAGTCTTTCATTGGAACGCCACATATGCAGGTTGGAATAGTTCACAAGTTGTGTTGCTTTACCCCCCGTCTCATCCACACAGAGGTACTCAGCATTCCTTCTGTACTCATTTGTGCAGGGAGAAAAATGAAGGACATTATTGACTGTGTCAAAGAGGTCACTTCTAGATACCAAGTGCAAATGCAATGGATGTGCATGCTTTCCATTCTTTGGCATGATAATAAATTCTATTAAGTTTCATCCAAAGATACTAAACTAGCCAGTTAGTAGAGTTCCTGGACCTACTATCTGTGGTATTTTTGGACTTCCTACAAGCCAAACAGTTCCAGCATGGTCAGTGTTTGAATGAGATACATCAAAGGAAAACTGAAGAGTTTTATGAAGAGAAGTCAGTGATAGTTGAGATGGTTTTGAATAAATTGCAATATAGTAATGGAGTTTACTGTGCCATATGAAATTATTGATATTACCAAACAAGAACTATTTGTGGCCCTTAATAATCCAAAGGTTTTAGAGTTTATTTTTTTCACAAGAGTAGGAACACAATGGCTGAATTTTGGTTTGGGTAGTTATACAGTACCTACTCAGTGTCACTTGATACGGTGTTCTTTATCATGTCCTGCCCCGAAGCAATTTTGCTGACTTTCTCTCTGCTGTGAAACAAGAACTATTTTCCAGCCAGCAGGTGATTGTACCTTCGTGGTGAATAAGTAATTCCCGTATGCATGATTGGTAAATTGCCTTGGGATTCATTGGCATAAAAGTCATTGCATGTGATGCTGTAAATCCCCAAAATAATGGGCTTAGATAATATGCAGAAGATTTATATTCTCATTTATTGCCAGTTTTAGCTACTTGTATATTAAAGCTGCATAAACAAATCTAGGGTTATTCCATTCCAATCCAGTATCACAAAATGCCTTACTGAATGCCTATAATTTGTACTATTTAAGTAATATTAATCTACCTTTGTTGTGAGATAGAGCTCAAAGTATCCTTTTGCTCTAAGTATCCAGGTTTCTTCTAAACATGGCAGTCATTACCAAAGTTTTTCTGGCATACTTGAGATAATTTGTTAGACTTGTAATAATTGCATTTTTAATGGTGGTGTAGAAAATCTTTACATGTTACAATACTTCTTTTCATCAAACCATTTTAATTTTCTTGTTTGATGAACATCTGTATCTTGAAATCTGTGAAACTGATTTTAACTGTCTAGTTAAGAGGAGTAATTGAGCTGTTGATCTGGGGCAGTGGAGTAACTGAGTGCTAGTTTTGTTCAGAGGCACAATGACTAGTCATGTGCATGTTGTTCAAGGGATAATGTGCAAATGAGAGGAGTAGTCCAAATAAAACTGTTTATCAAAGTGTATCAGGCTCAGTATCCAGAGTTTCTTCCCTGTTGCTCTCCCAAAGCAATTATTCCTGAATGTAGAGGTTTTTGAATTTGCACGTTAAGTCAAAGTTTCTGTGCTACTTCAGTCAAGTACTACAGCATGTTCTCCTTTCCACATACAACTTTAGTCGATACGTTCTTTACTTAGTCAAGATCATACAAGACAGATCAGGGAAGTGCCCTGTTCTTTGAAAGGGGCTATTTTGAGAGGCTCGTCTATCTCCTTTCCTTGGCTGAAATTCCTTGACTATTTCATTCTTTTACTCTTATAAAAGATTATAATCTGCAACTTTCTACAAAAGAGAAATGGCTATGGGAAACATTTACTGTAAATCAGGTTATGATATTTTCCAGATACATGTGCAGTAAAAGAGAAATAGAAATTTACAACATATGTAAAGTTAAGCAGAATCAGCTTTCATTTGAAAAGTTAATTTTTAGATATTGTGAGAGCACGCATCACATCACTGTTAAAATGTGTGTGGTTTTTTATGTATTTATAAATATATATGAAAGTGTGTGTGTATATACATACACACATTATATCAGTTTTCTGTGTAAATTCCTTGTGAAGACCTGAAAAAATTGTTTTATTAATTCATTCTGAGGACTATTAAGGGGTTTTTTTTCACTTCATGTCAGTCTTAGGAAGTTTTCTGGAGTGAAGAAATAATGTAGCATGAATTATAATTAAATTATTGCAGACTGATGCTTTTATCATCAACACTTATATTTTACTTTAAATTTCCTTTTCTCAGTATGATTAGCTAAGCATGTCCAAAAACAAGTGAATAAAACATCTGAATAAAAATTATGTTTATATACTGTTCCAATATAGTTTCCGGTATTGAGGTGACAGCTAGTATCAGCCAGTCAGGATATAATAACATGTATTTCAGTGACAAAATCACAGTTATTCAGAATTTTCAGGCTAGTTTGGAATTATATCAGAAGGGGAGATTACTGAAGAAAGTTAAATTAACTAAGAGATAAAATGGAAAAGTTTGGCAGTAGCTACTAAGAACAGAAGCTAAGAAGGTGCAGGTATATTACACTGCCGTAATTACCAATATCCATATTTTGAGTTGGTAAACAGATATTTCTCAGGGTGGATTCTTTCTTTTACAGTCACATTTAGATCTGTGTGCATGTGTATATACTTCATAAATAAGAGCTATAGGCATTATTATGAATTTCATAACAAGAGCTTGTTCTTTTAAATTATTAGGGTCACAGTGATGTGAAAAGTACAGTAATGTGGAAAGTACAGGAATGTAGTTCATGGTATGCTTTTACCAAACTATTCACAGGAATAAAGTTTTTCTGATTCTCTCAGACTGGGAAGCTCCAGGCTGCTGAGTATTTGAGCCGCCTCCTGTTCCCCAGTCTGCTGCAGTCTTAGGTGAGAATGCAAAGCTGAAGACCTCGCATCTCCCCCTTCAGAAAGCAAATACACATAATTGTCTTCCTACTCTTGGATATGATTTACCTGTACAAATTATCTGCTGGAATATATCACAGGAAAAAGAAATGCCCAATCAATATGTAAGCAAATTTACATGTGCCTGTTACCTCTGATTTCTCATCTTATGAACGCATCTTAGGAGGTAAACATTCTAGTAAATATTTTAATAAGAAGGAATGATATGGAGGCAAATACCTTGCTGATGTCAGAGAAACTGGTCTCTTTTTTGATCTTCTTAAATAACCACAATGTACAATATACTAAAAACTGATTAAAGAAAGCAATGTATCTATTTCTCATACCTGGCATAAGCAAATATATGAATGCAAGAAAATATGATACAAGTAAAATACAGCTGGAGATTACTGTCTGCAGCATTTGTGCATGCTGTAATGCATTTTAGCAAGCCAGTCACGAACTCCAGAGTCAGTCAGTGATGCCTTAACCACAGAAGTGAGTTGGTACATTGGTTCATAGCTCTCTGGCTATGAAGTTTCATCAATTGCACCATATACTCAGTACCCTTTCCATGGTACCATTTGAAGATGGCAGCTGCTGAAGGCCACAAGCTGATGAAAGTAAACACAACTGATGACTGCAGTAAAGGGATTTACAAAAATTACTATCGGTGCTTCCCCCATACTTGTTCATAACAAAATTCTGCTTTCAGGACTGTAAAATCTCAGAAAGCACACTTTCTTGCTATCAAGTGAATGCTGTAGATTCATCTTTTTTGTGCGTTTGTTTCAAAAGACCTTCTGGCTAGCAAGTTTCTTCTTTTAATATTTTTGGCTGACTCTGCCACCGATTTTCATTATGTGTGTCACTATTACTACCGTATAATCTGAACATAAAAAACATGGTGCTGTAACAAATGACTTCACAGCATTGACAGTTATAGCAGGACCATTTCAAGGCTGATGAAAAATTTCCCGGAGAGATCTCAGGTCAGGTTTACATAAGCTAAACAGGAAATGATTGCCACCATTCACATTAAATCCTAAATGTTTTGTGTAACTTCATCTACATTTTATGTTCCTGCACGTCTCTCTGTCTTTTTCAGCTGATGAAATTCCACACTTCCGTAGATTAGAGAAATAGTTCATGTTTCACGGTTTGTTGTTCTTGCTAAGCTCTACAAGGTTTGGGATTTTAAATATATTATTAAAAGACAATATAAAGTTCCTTCAGGTTTTGATTGTTTAAATTTTACATACTTTGTAAATTTTTATGATACCTAGGGGTTTGTTACTGCTTTTCCCCGGTGGACTACTAATGGAAGTTAGCCTGTCTAGCCCATGTGCTAGATGCTGTTAGGATAAAACTGCCTTTGACTTTCACACCTCTCAGGGGACGAGTAATTGTTGTGTTCAAACAGCCTGTAATTGTGATCCCGCTGGCTTTCTCAGTACGCTTCTGGCTATTAGAATCATTAAACAACTCAGCACCTGTTAACAGCATTGTAAATATTCAACCCTGCTTGTGTGCAGGTTGAGTCCAATATAGGAGAAGGCTTACAGAGCCCAGCCTCATAAATTAGAGCTTCTGACAAGTCAATTATTGTGAAACTGGGCTTCACTGTGAAATAAATGAAATGGTGTGCTGATAAAAAGGTAGGCTGTCTGTTTATAGCAAAGGGAAAATAATGACTAGATGATTCAATGCAGTGAGCATGAAACTGCATTGTTTTTATTCTTTATCTGTAATTAAATAGTTAGGTAATATAGCTTCATAGAGGAACTCACATACAATGCAGTTTTTATATTTGGAGCATACCAACATGCAAAATTCAACTTGCATTTATGCCTGTGCATTCAAAATACCATCTAATGTCATGATACCTCTGTTTTCGCTAATGATTTTAACATAGTCTTTCTAGATGAATGGTTTTGCTTTTCATTAGGGGAAAATGTGCTGAGTGACCAAGAAGCTCCTGTGGGTATGCTCAAAATTATATTTACCCCATTATAGATAGTAGTTGAAACACACTGGTACCACTTCACTCAAGATTACAAACCATTTAAGATTTTTCTTTACATTGTTTTATTTGCACTAGGCAGCTATATAGTTACTCCTCTGACAAAACATTACCAAAAATCAGCAAATTTAAAATTCACATAGTTTTTAAAAGGCATTATAATGCCTTTTATGATTAAGACTTCAGTGTGAAATACTGCTAACTAGGCAGAGCACAAGATAAAATGTATTTGAATTACTGTCTTAAATTTCAGTCTCAAAAAAGAATTTCGGTGTATTGCCCATATCTCTTCCTTTGTTTTATCAGTATTCATCATCAGTGTTGTGGTACTGCAAATAATAGTGCTGCAAGGATATGGTGAAAGTCTGAACACAATGACAACAAAGTCCCTTAATTAGAATAATTTCTGTACTGTTATATTCAATTTAGAGAAAAATACTAATGAATCATTAGTGGTTTGGATGTGTAAAATATAAAATCTTTTCACATCCTTAAACAACTTATGTAGTTAATTTGCTCAATGGTTTTCAGAAAGTAAACAAAATGTTACAAAGTAATTTCTGCTAATAAACAGAATCTAAATGTGTTCAGTGATAAGATGTCAGGCGCGTAAAAGGTGCATATCAAACTATTGACCATTTTTTATCATTATTATATTACTCCAGTAAATTTTAAAAGGGACTCATGAAAATTAAGTTGCATTGAAAACAATCTTAGAATACTTTTGCTACAAATAAGTTTTCTTTGCATAAGGCTGATAATGCATGGCTGTCTACCATATAAAACATTTTAATCAATAGAAATATTTCTTTTGTTTTGGTTTAGTTTTGGACAATAGCTATGTTTTATATATTTGAGATCATCTCAGCGTGAACCCATATAAAATATCACGGAGTTGAATACTCCACTGCCAGATATGTATACTTTGTTGTTGTCTAATGTAGCTGTTTCCTGGTATCAGAACAGATTTTTTTAATCTTTTTCTTACGGTGGTAATGTTTTACTACAACTTCACCCAATTATAAGTAAACATTCAAAGCATCAGAGAATTAACCCCTTAATTTAGGATTAATAACAGGGGGACAAAATCTGGAAATTGCTGTACTGCTATTTAGCATGCAGGCTTTTTTCAGTTATGCTATTGCTATTCAAAAAGATAAATGTTAAAAACTGTGTTTAAGAACGTAATAATGAAAATGAGATTCTGTTAAGAAAACAGCCAGGGGAGGATGCTTGTACTATATAAAAACGCAATTCCATCTTTTGAAATTTGCTGCATTACAGTGAACGAAATAGAGCTTCGATCAGAGAATGGGATACATCTGCCCAAATATAGCATCAACAACTGAGCTGATTGTCTAAAGTTCTTTTTTCTAGTCAGTGATTACATTTCACCAAATCCTAAAGCAGATATGTAAAATACTTCAATCGCACGGTTCTCTCCATTGGCAGCAAAGGGAGTTAAAAAGACTAACTCAGGTGTAGCTGTAACTACGCAAAATCAGCTAAAATGAATATCAGCACACTGTTCTGCAGCCTGTTGTTCACCTGCACAAAATAACACTAAAAGAACCTAATCTCCATTACAGCATGTGGTATTGTTTCCAGTAGGGATGCTGAGTACATCATAACAATAGGAAATTTTAGTAAAGCGGCTAGTATGAACAAAGGAGCATCTTTCATCATTGCAGCAATCTCAGTAGTCTATTTGTGTCACAGTATTTTACAGAATTAAATGAGCAGAGACAACCTTTTTTTACTGTGCTTTTTAACATTTCAATATATCATCAAATTTTTTTTATTTGATTTCCACTTTGAAATTGCATGATTTAATTGCTCTGCTTAAATTCAGAATTTTTAAACTTTCTGAGCATGCTCAGATTTTCTTTACTGCTCATTGAACTTTCTGAATTGGCGCCATTGTTGAATCTAAGACACAAGTTCTTACTACATTTTTGTCTGGAGTTTTCTAGGTAAAGGCTCTCCCTGAAATTATGTTAGTTTGTGTGTGTAAGCATCTTGTAATACAGCTTAAGTTCTACAGTTAAGGAGTGCAAACTTCAGTCACTGGGTCTTTTTTGAATGCTGGCATAACAATATGTTTTGGCACACTTTATAAACATTTTTCCTTCATACAGATAACTAAGAACCATTGTTACTACATATAGTTTACCTAAACAATTTTACCTGAAAATGAACATATGAAGTAACCACATTGACAAATACCCTATTCCTTTTTTTAGCAATTTTAACTTTGAGAATAAAATTACATGGAAATATAACAACAAACACCAAGATTTGGATTGGTGTAAGGTTACTTTTTCAAAAGATGTCACTATATGCCTAGTTTTTATTTTCAGAGTTCCAGGATGTAAGAACAGTTGCTATCCTTGATGGGTTTTCTTCCTGTCTCTTGAAGTTAAAATACTGTTACTTGTGTTAGTATAGCTCGTTCACTTTCATACTTACATAATCAGGAAAATATACTTATGCAATCACAAACATTTTCCCACTAACAAAATAAAGCCAGTCCAGTTCTGTTTGTATCAACCTGTCTATTAATAGACAGATAAATTACCATCTTTCCATATGTACATTCTTGTATTGTGTTGGTTACTCCCACAAACCATTTAAGAATCATTAATTTCTTGTTAGACTATATAAGGGAATAGTTCTATGTTTAATTGTTTAATGTGGATATTGCTGTTCCAAGTATGTGTGTGTATTATAGCAGCCTTGTAAGTTTTCCTACAAGATATTATTGTTAAAAATCTTCAGAGTGTCAAAAGTATTGATGTAATGCATCTGTTTTCAATTTATCTAGTTACTATAACTTGGATGATGTGAGCCATGACACTATGAATAAGTACCTCTCAAGCCTTGTGGAGAAATCCCTCTTTGATTTGGAATGCTCCTACTGTATTGAAATTGGGGAGGTAAGACTAATCTGTGCCTTAGAAGATTCAGTAAAATACACGCTCCTAAAAGCTGGGAACAGCAAGATACATGCTCCTGATTTGAGAATGTTACAGTTTGTTTATGGAGCTATTTGTAAGACTTATGTTGAAAACTGAGCTTAATTGGGGTTGCAGCTAAATTTCATTTTTGCTGTTCTCTCTTATAAAGTAGTCTTAAAATATGTTACAGTTTTGTAGGAACCATTTATATTGAACCATGTAGGAACCATGAATATTTGATTCCTTTTCTAACAGGATAATCGCAGCATTGAACCTCTGACATACGGTCGCATTGCTTCCTATTACTATTTGAAGCATCCAACTATTGGGATGTTCAAAGATCAGTTGAAACCTGAAAGCAACATTGAAGAATTGCTCTTAATTCTTACAGTAAGTGCTGAAATTTTCTTAACTTGAACATATGTAACTCAGGACCCTCAAAGACACTTACAAACGTATGAAAAAATACCCTGAAATTAAGAAAAGCCTTTCTTTCCTGATCTATAATTTCATTTTTAGTTGTTTTGGGTAATATACGTGAATCATTTTTGATGTTTCAAGTGTTTAGTCTAATCAGTACATCAAAATTACTGTATACACCTGTTTCTTTTCTTATGTCCCTTTATAATGTTCAGGATCTATACAAATCTGATATTTGTTTTTTTCTAAGTAAGTTCGGTATAATACTAAAATGCCAGAATAATAACTGCTTATCAACATCCTAAATCTGTACCAGGGCCATCACTTTGCGCTGGGACAATCTGGAAGATGCAGCAGCTTTAAGAAGTAGGGGAGACATATGGGGAAGGCCTGTTTCCTAAAATGCCTTCTTTTCCTTCTCCCAGCCACCTCACGATCCCTGAGGTCATAACCTGCAATAACACCAGCTCATACGGTTAGTCTAGTGACTGTTTAGTAGAGAAGTGCAATGCAAGGCAAGATTTTAGGGTACAAATCTGGAGACACGGTGTACAATGCAGCGTGATAGTATTACTTTCTCACCATAAAACAATCAGGTTTTACTCCATTTTCCTTTTTACGTACTTAAGTAGTTATATCTACAAAATCTTCTTTTTCAAAACGGTATAACTCCACTTGTACACACATATTTGAAAACAAGAAGTGCCTAAATATTATCTGGGAAAACTTATTTCTGCCCACTTATGATTATAGTCTCTGCTATATTATATACAAGTGGCCCAAATTCTTTAATATTCTGATTGCCAAGTGTTAACTTCAAAATCTAGGGTCCCATCTTACAGTATTTATGTATGTTAGTTTTATATTAATTATTGTTTTGACGTGCTGCCAAAATTTCTCTGAGAAGAAATACAAGAAGAAAAAATAAATAGTGCTATTCAATAATTTGCATCTCAACAAAACCTGATCAGCATTTTATGACACTATGAAAGCCACTTTTCTAGTACAGAGACTTCCTTTCTGATAAATTTGAATCTACTGCTGCAAACATTCGGAGTGTTGCAGCTCAGAAATAAAGGCCCACAGTAATCTTCTATAATGGAAAGTGTTAGACAGCCTAAATAGGGGAATTGCTATCACTGACCCTGCACTATCTGTTCTTCTGTTGTCAGAAAACATTGCAAAATATATGAAATGGAATTCACTGTATTCAGCTGAATTCAAAATGGTAATCAACCACAATTCCTATTATGTTGTATGTGAAATAACTGAAATTTTAAAAAGAAATACCTACTAGTGAACAGAAATTACATAATATAATGTTGATTATTCAAGGTGAGAGCTTTACTCCAACTGCTGTCTCTTTCAAATCTCTTCTCTCTAGAGAAAATTTTCTCCACCTAGAAACTTCAGAATGTTTTTTCAGACAAATTTGGACAGGGAAAGTTTGAGAATAGCATTAGCAGAGATGGGGGACATTTCATGACACTGCCTAAGCTAGTGAGCGGCATATGGAAGATGAATGATGGAAGCAGAGTCTAGTGCTGTCTATCTTATGTCTGGGCTTCTCATCTATTTAAACAGCTTGCATCCATGAAGTGCAAAGGTAAATGGCAAATGTTTCTGTTGTAGACAAAACCTGGGATGCTACTGTTAGGCAGAGACTGTAAAATTTAAAATTCATTAATCTTGCTTTAATTCTTCCTAATATTTTTTTTTTTTTCTGGGAATATAGTCTTGGAAGTTGTCCATTTACAGTCCTAAGAGGAATGAGACTAAAAATAAAATTGGTTAGGGGTCGAAGTGTGCCAAGTGTATGAATGTACGGATGCCATTATAGCTGACAATTTTTCCTTACTTTTTATGCAGATGTTGATTTTCATAATTACTAATGGAATTACTATTCTGTCTTGTTGAAGGTGTAAATTGAAAGGGTTTTTTTCAATCTGATGTAGTGTTGAAAAGAATTGCCATTTCAGCAGAGATATTGCCAAGGATTTTTTTTTCCCCCTAAACATTGTGAATTAATGAGTTTTATAATTACGGCAGTTGCTTCACACCTCTATTGTTAACCAATGACATTACATCTGCCTTGCTCCACTGGTGCCCTCCTCCTTCTTATTGAAGCATTTAGCAGTTTTGGCTATGGGGAATTACATGGCATGGGGTAAGTAGTCTAATTAGGTATAAGTGAAAATCCTGAGGGAAAAGGATATTTAAAAAGTAATTTGAAGAATCTCTTAATGATGCTGGAACTGAAAGCTGTAGCTATAGTACAAAAAGGACTGTTATCGTTGCAAAACATAATTATAATTGTGATTATTCTGCTGATCACTTAGTTTTAAAGTTTTTAATTTTGGACTGTGTTATTTAAGAATAACCCTCCAAAACATTTCTCAAATGCAGTTGCAGGATTTTGGAGATGTGACATAAGGGTCTTTCTTGGTTAGCTTTGTTCATAATCTTGCAAACCTTTAGACATTTACAGATCGTCTGTTGTATATAAGGAAGGCAGAAGTGTACCACTGGAACAAAGAAAATACTGATGTTGTGTGTTTGAAATGGGATATATACAAGTTTTTACCAAATTGTAAATGTGTAACTTGAAAAGGAGCAAAATTTGTTTAAAACAAAACCAGGGAAAAAAGCAAGATTGTATTCAAGAATTTAGAAATTTATGACCGTATTAAGGGTTTTAAACCTGAGTTTGATTAAGGGATTTTGAGTTTCAGATTGATATTTTGTCATGCTGATGGGAGTGTTCAGAATTCAGGATCATTCATCAATGAATCTTTGCAACTCACTTGAAAAAGTAGTTGTGAGTCATCCTATTTCTAGTGCTGATGGGTCTCTCAAAAAAGTCACTTGGTTGCAAGGTTTGTTTCCACTTAGTAGTCAAGACCATTCATAGTCTTCTCCAGGATCTGTTCTTTTCTCTGTTTTTATTTTATCTTTTCATTTGATCATCTGCCAGCATTTTGCAAGACCAAGTGAATTTTTTTCAGTATGGTTTAGGGGTTGAAGTATCCATAACATGAACAGGAACATGGCACATGGGAACAGCCCTGCAGTCATGTTGGAAATATACAGTAATAACTGATACAAATAGGTGGGGTACAATCCTCTCACGCTTTCCCTTTTCTTCTCAGTAAATCTGTACTCGAGATGTTTAATCTCTCTTGGGTTTGTAGTTAGTAGGTGAAGTTCAGATTCAGTTACTTTTGTAACTGACTTTTGCTAGTGGGCCTGTAATTTTTCTGAGAAAAAAATGTTTGATGCTTTTCCATAGAGCTTTCTTTAAAACTTTCCTAACTGTGCTTCAGACAGTAGTAATCCAAATGAGCTTAATCACTGTTGAGTTATGGTGCTTCTTGCATTAAGTATTATTGATGAGAAAGTGTTCATGAATTATTACTGACAGGCTGGATTTCCCTGAGGTACCTAAAGACTGTTTCCGTTTATTCTGAAAGTTAGGTGCAGAGATTAGAACAGAGTTCTGGGTAAAAAACAGTGAGAGATACTTTGGGGTAATTTTTGACATTTTCTGTACTGAATCAGCAGTCACCACAAATCTCTTTAAAATTAAATGTAGGTTTGCTGTACCTTGAGGAAAGGAGGTCTGTCTTGATGATTGATCAGGACTGTGATTGCTAGAGCCACTAGCTTCATGATTTTTGGTGATTTGTTACTACACTTATCTGGTTATCTGGTTAATATTCTTATTTACAGAGCAAATACTTTGTTATGTCTCTTCATACTGGACAGTGAAGGGGAGAACACTGCCATCTTTCAGCCCTTGTTTTATCTGCATGCTTTTGAATTCTGCCTACAAGAGAGAACTGGTTGGCTTTCTTGTGCCTACTGCTGTCTTTCATGTAAACTGGTCATAAGAGATGGGTTTCTTTCTAACTGGGGAGCTTAGGCACAGAACAGCATGGCACTTGTGTTATACTGAGGCATATGTATCCATCTTTCTGTGATATAAACAAGGACTTCTAAGTTTGATATCCACATACTTCTTCCTTATATTTATATCTGATAATTGACATCGTTTTGTTACACTGGTTTATTTTGGACTAAGTGTTTTGGAACTCAGCAGAAAATCTGCCATTGCTGGGGCAGCAGATTTGGAAGGTAGAAGGAGGAGGTTCATGAAACAGGCACTCTCCATCCCAGATACATAGATAACAAAAAAGTAAAGCTATTAACACTTTATCTGTCTTTGACTACCTGTTAGGTATTTGTACTATGAGATTCTAGGTAACTCAGTTAACCTATATCTTTATTTTCTGTTCGTCATCATTGGCACGTCCTATCCTAACCAGGGAAATATGTGAGTCTTTGAGAATGTTTACACTCTCAGTCTAAAATAATTTTATTTCCTTAGTAGGATTCTATCTTTAAGCTGTTGGTTCAGTCTCCCATGAAAGGGCCACAAAGGTTTTTGACTCAGTGATAAACCATCTTTTCCACTGATCTCCAGTTAGATGCCAGGGAAGGAAGAACTAATAAGTTACAAAAATGTTGTCCAAGAACAAGCTAATGTGAGCTGTTTTGTGTAATATTTTCTCTGCAAGCCATGGCAGAAACATTGCTTTTTGTTTTTTTAATATATTACATAAAACTGGTTTTCTGTTCTGCGAACCATTTCAGGAAAAAATCAGATCACTCTTCCCAAGTCAGCCATTTTCTAGTTTAAATCTACATTTACATTTAATTTAGAAGGAAATAAAGGTGCTACTATGATTTTCTTCAAGGCATAAAAGTACAGCAAGACTGTATTCATTATGTTATTCTTTTTAAATATGGCATTTCAATGTCAAGAATAGAAATACTTTATTACATAAACTTTATATCAAATGAAAAGCAGCTATGTTCCATGATAACCTTTGATTTGGTTTCACATATATCATGCATTCTCAACTATATGAATAGGGCTGTTGTGGCCACTCTACAAATAGGAACAGTCCTCAGTTGTTATGCATATTTTTAGTGACCCCTTATAATAGGAGAAAACTGTTGCCACTTACCATTAAATCTTTTCTTCACAATAAATCCATACCTAGGACTGTTCAGTGCATAAATTTCATCCTAAACACAGGCATTTCTAGGATCATTTACTTAATTTTTATACAGCCTATATTCTCTGGATTTTAATATTTTAAAATATTTGTGCTTCAGTTCCCATTTGGAACATCTAGATAATATCACAGTGTGTTTAATAAAATAGTTTAAATTTGAAAATTATATTTGATTTCATGAAAATAAAACAAAATGCTATAGTGAATTTTAATAGCATCCAAATTTCATCATCTATATCTAGTATATTCAAAATATCTTGTACTTAGCAGAAAGAGTACTTACACACATGAATACTAACATGAAATTTGTCTTGATTTTTCTCTAGTCCCAGTAGATGGAGCAGTTTTGAATGTTGCTGTAATACTTGAATATAGTAATTTTTTTCCTAACATCATGACACAATGATTTCTTATTTTTCTTTTTCCAAATGATTGTTTGATTTTTAGTTTGAAAGTATCATATGCTGCCCACCTTTCTAGAAAAGGACAATCATTTGGAATCAAGATGATAGTACCCACCACTGACAACTAACTGAACGTGACATAAGTCTTTCATTTTTATGGCATCAATAAGAATTACATTCAAAACCAGAAAATATAAAACCTTCCCATCTCCAATACACAAGACTTTCTAATCTCCGATTAACAGACCTCCTTTTTTTTTTTCCCTCTAATCTTTTTACTCAAATTCTGTCTTTACTTGCCAGTTTAAAAAATCTGAATCAATACTCAGGAAAGTTAAAATAAAACCTGTCTTAAAGTTGAAGTTAAAGGTTTCTGACATACATTTCCCACCAGGTAGGCCATAAGACAGTAACTGTTATCTTGGAAATAATATGTAATCTTTAATTTTTTTCTTTTTTTGTTTTTTAAGTTGTTTTGATTGCAGTGCAGCGTCCAAGGGAAAAACTTGTGAAAGTACGTATAGCTGTGATAGTGGAAGCCAATAGCCTCAGGGTATATCCCCATTTCAAACAGCTGCTTTAGTAACTGTTTCTGTCAGAAAAATGAGGAAATAAATTCCTTTAACAGGAGCTATAGATGCAGTTATAGCAGCAAAACACTCATGTTTACCAATGAAAACTATTTTGATGAGCCAGGAAGGTATTACACTTGTATCTGCTAGGGTAGATAGGAGTACTGTCCTGGTCTTGTATTTACGAATGTGAATGTTGGCTGCCATCTTTGGCAAATCAATGCTTGTCCTTGGTATATATGCTAGAAGCAAGTTCAGTGATAGCAAGCTTGGTTTAGCTGACTGCTTAAAGATGCAGGCAATTCAACCATGCACCATTTATTTATTTATTTATTTATTTAAGCACAAGAGTCTTCTACTTACCACTTGGCAGTTAGAATTGTAGCCATCATCATTATGCGAGATTTTAAACTATGCATAGTTGTGTACATGCAGCCAATACTTTGCAAAGTATTCATATTGAAAATGAAATTACTTTTTTTTCAGCAGTCATGTCATATGGCTCTATTTTCAAATATACAATATATTTGTTGAAATAATGTTTGTGTTTATTGAAACAAAACTAAAGTTCTAAACAGCATCTTTATTAAGGTAAAGCTGAACATTTTATAATACGCAATGCTGCTTTGATAAATGGCTGTGGGTTCTCATGCCCCAAGTACTCCAGAAGGCAGTCTTACAAGCTCCGTGTGCCTTTAGCAAGTCAGTGCAAGTTCTACCTACTTTGTGCCTCCCAATTTGTAATTAAAGCGCGTGAGGCAAATTTAGGTCCTCTGCAGCCTGCAGTTCTTTTGTCTTCACTGGTTTCTAATTATTGCCTTTCCTTTTAATAGAATTATATCATTCTACTATAAATTATAGGAGTTACAATTGTATTGCTGATTAATTTGTTTTCACAGAATTCAGTTCGCTTAGTGACACTAACTTGGCCTTACTGACTGCTGTTTAAAGGCACACAAATGTTTTTCTCTGTCAGCAAAGAAGTTAATGCTCAGACTTGTAAAACCGTTAAGAACGAAGATGGCATTTTGTAGCTTGTTCTCTGATTGGAACTGAAATTTCAGGATAAGGATTGGTTTGGCTGAAACAATTACATCATACAAGATTGGCATCCAGCCTATATTGTTCCTTTATCATAGTAGTTTAAAAAAAAGGACATAAGAGGATTACTGATCAGTCCTTAATGAAGTATCTGACACATGTATTTTCCTATTTACATTTAGATTCCTTTTTTGTCTCATTCTTTTCTTTTTTTTTTCCCTGATGGAACTTGGGTAGCTTCAGAAGGTTGAATTTTATTTTAAATGTTGATGTTATGCATTATCACAGATGAACTTTTAAGAAATAGGCCTCTCATATTATTTGTCTAGTATTTACAGGGTGCTTTATTTCACAGTTACTTAGGTAGCTCATGCTACCCATACTGTTAGAAGAAATTGCAGAGGGATTTTTGCTACCAAAGGGCCAAAACCTTTCTTATCATTTGAAACAGTTAATATATATATTTGTAAATTTGGTATAGCATAGTAAGCTTGCTTTTAGAGAACAAACAGTTGCGGATTTTCTTCACTTCTGCAACTTAATGAATGTGGGCCAGGTATCTGGCAAAATATTGGAATTGTTGTATATGAAAACTGTCAAATTATGCACTTTTCTTAGTAATTTTATCTGGGATGATGCTCTAATACAGCTTTCCTTAATTTATAGTAGATCATTGTCCTGTTCCCTATGGAAGAGTCAAATCAGACATCACCAATTTGATCAGGTTGCCCACATGCTAACTTCCCACTGCCTTTCCTTTCTGTCTTCCAGTGGAAAAGACTAGCAAGCCAGCAGAGATTATTCAAACTACTAGTTTTCAGAAAGATAAAATATCTCAAGTCTATTCCTCTCACCTTAGAGGATGAGAAAATGGCTAAAACCCCTCTCACAACGGGTCTCTTAAATCCTTCTCCTGTCAAGGTGAAGGCATGCTACTATGTTTGTTTATATTTATTTAGTGTGTCTATGCATGTTTACCTAAAAAACATTTTTAGATACAACTGATGCATACAATATTAAGAAATTTTCTCTTAAACATACTAAGTCATTGAATGAACAATATTCTGTAGGTTAATTAGATGAATTCCAACTGTTTTATCATTTGCTTAAGGCAGCAAGCAAATGTAAACAACATGGGGTGTAGATAATAGATTCTTTTTTCTTTTGTATATGATTGTCTTAATATTTACTATATGCAGTCATATAAGATGCTAATTTTGAATACTTCTTTAGCTATAAGAATGCGTGTTTGCTTTCTCTTGATTCACACAGAACAGATGGATGCTTGACTGCCTGCTAATCCACAGCTGGAATGGTTTCAGCGGTTTCCACGTTGCTGGGTTAGAGTGGCTTTTCTAGTGGACTGAGAGGGCAGCAAGAGAGGGATATCATTATTCATCAGTATCCCAGTGGGATCGCTGCCAGCAGAGATTAATTTTTTCTGTTATGCTTGTAAAACAAGCTCAGGTGGAGTCTCTAATCCTCAGGGCACGGGTGGCAGATCAAGGAAGATGCTACAAAGCTAGTTAATTTTCAGATTCTAGGGGAAACAGAAGCTCTGTTAGATGTATAAATACATGATTGCAAATTTAAGTAGCTCAAATCCAAATGGGATCTTCCCAGACATCTGGTACTGAAAATCTCTATTTTCTTTGTCTTTTAAAAGAAGTTCTTAAAACTTTATACCAGAGGCAAAATATGTACAACTCCTTTAATCATCAGTTATCTTTCCTTTTTTTTTTTAAAATACAGTTCTTACAATGGACTTTAGATGACTGCCTTTGTTTACAGGTAGAAAAGACACAGTGTAAGTCTGTGTAGGAATACTGAGCCTGAGTATTCTCACAAATTTGCGTGCGGTGAACGTCACCAAGAAAAATTATCACTTGCCATCCAAAAAGGGTTAGATCTGCCCTAGCAATGCATGGTACATCCCATTCAGGTAACGGGATGTTCTGTTAAGGTCATATGTGGTACAAGGGCATTTTTGCCATGTTACTCACTGTATTAGACCTCTGGTCATTCATGACAGAAGTGTTGATAGAACTTCCTCAAATCAAGCACACCAAAATACTGACAGATTGTCCGTTTGTTTAATAGACTTCAAATAGTTTTCCTTTTACTGTTTTTTTTTTTTTTTTTGTTGGGAGTATCTTATTTCTTCCCCACCCTTGTAATTATCAGTGTCTTCTGCCTCTGCATTACCTTGTAGCTCTTGAGTTCTTCAACACATTGGGTCAGATTTTCAAGCAATGATAATCCACATAGTTACACTGAAATGAGTGGAGATGTGCCAGCTTTTATCAGCAGGGAACTACCCTTATTGAAATTTACTTGCAGCAGCTGTCACTTCCTCTTACAGTTGTGTTTTTTTATTATTATATTAAACTATTTTCATTTAAAAGTGCTCAGAGTGAGACCAGTAGCATTGGCTTGCTGAAATGACATTTTGTGTGTAGGCACCTTCCAAGTTTCCCACATATTTCTGCCAGTTCATATTGTTCTATTATTCTGGGCTTGAGCCTCTGTTGAACAGAGGCTGCTAGTCATTTTGCCACGTGATGACACGTATTCACGCCTGTGAACTTTTTATTCCCTTTTGTCTCTGGTCACATAGTAGTCTAGATCCAGAATTTAATCCAGGACAAAAATGCAGCAGTGTGAATTTGTGGCTCCCCACTAGGGGAGCTGCCACAGGTCAGAAGATCTGAAATCCAGTTTTCAACACACAGAGCTTTTACAGCTTGCCATTAACATATACAGTATGTATGGGCCCCATTTCACATAAAGAATTAGTAGCACTTACACCTGTCTCCATGCAGAGTAGCATTAACTTAATACAGAGATCTGTTAACTTCTTCCCTGGGTCTGGGCTCTGCATTGGAAGATCCCAATGGAGGATAAAAGCCAAAGATGGAAAATGACTGATCGCTTTCCCAGGGAAAGCTGTGTGCCAAGATTTGCTATTACAATTTTTATTGCTATCATCATCTCAATCAGTAGTTGAGCCAGCTGACTCAGCCAAGCTCAGCTTCAAAATGTGGACAAACGTCCAAATGGAACTCAAGTAGATTTCTCGTGACAATCAGACTTTTGAACGTATATTCAGAGAGATTTTCCCAGTTTTGTGTTAGCACATTTCTGAGTTCATGCACTGAAAAGCTTTTCTGTATTAGTACAATACAATTAGTTTCAGTACAGCCCAAAATGTCAGTTTTAAATCTTTCCTTTAATATGACTTGAGATTACAGGGGAAGAAAGTTGTGGGTCACTGCCCCATCTAGCTATTAAGATTAAAAAAATGGGGTGATGATAATGCATTCAGAATGTGCAGGTTCAAAGCATTCTCATGAAAAGTAATAGGAAAAGTCAGGCATCTTGCAGAGGCAAAAATCTCAAATATACCGTTTCCAGTGACAAAATGTAATAATTCTCTCACATCACTATAATTCACTTTATAAATGGAATTTATACCATCCCATTTATATTTCTTTGCTGTAGTCAAAGTAGCTTATTTCAGGTGAGTAATGTGTGTGCCATACCCATTTCAGATGTTTGCTCTTATTTTTGTCCTACTTTAGTCTTCTTTTGCATTTATTTTTCCTTAAGCTGTGCAAGTGTTACAGGCTTACTTATAATCAATAATTTAACTTCAAAATCTGAGAGTGAACTAAAGCCAGGTCTATGAAAGTTGTACAGACTTAATACTATGAAAGTACTTACACATTTGGGGAAAAAATGAATGTATTGTAAGAATGTTTTTTATTAGGACTGGCCAAAAAAGTGGCACTGAATTATGATTGTGATCATAAACTTTATGAAATATGGATTGTAAGAGTTAAGAGTTAAAATCAGGAATTCGTTCCTTGTTTTAATGTTTTAGTAAAGTATGCAATTTAAAAAGGAAATTATTCTGAAACAGAGTGGTTCTATACGTGTATTTTTTACCATTTGGTAAACCAATTATAATGATTGTATTATCTATTACTACTGTATCTTCCCGTACACTGAAACCTAGCTTCTCTGATATACTTAGGAAACTTTAGAGAAATAAAGGGAAATCAACTTTCAAGTTAGTATAGAAGTCCTAAGAACTTTTTTCCCATGTCAAATTATTGTTATTTTATATCATCCTTCCTCTCACATGTGCTAGCATGCTTGCATTTTCTTCTAGCAACTCCATGCTGAAGCAGAGGTCTGTAATTTAACTTTGTACGTTAGAAGTTCCCAGATCTGCTAGGTCACACTCTGCTACTGGTAGCTAATATTGCTGACCTCCTATTGCTCTGTGCGCAGTGGCAAAGGTCTTTCAGACTCCTGACCTCTGGTCATCAGGAATGTCATCAATAGTTTGTAGTTTAGATGTTTTAAGTAAGAGGTGAACTTGTGAAATCTAAACCCTTCGGGGTGTTTTTAAGTGATCACTCAACTGTTTCATTGCCCTAGCTTGTAGTTTTTATGATGTCTGTAATTGTAAAATTTGTGGTGTTTATCATATGCAGCTATTTAAAAGCAAAAATCAAACACTTGTCTGTTTAAAGTGAGAAGTCTGAGAATACAATTATATATGGTTTCTCTGATCACTAACGTGAGAACTTTAGAAGAATTGTAAGAACTTTTAACTTGTATGTTCTTATAAACTATGTTTGTAGGTCCCATTACTGAAATGTGCCCATCTTAAATCCTGAAAAATAGTTACAAATTAATTTTTAAAAAATAATAGATTTACATAATTGCATGTTGATGGGTTTTACAACTTTATCTCTTCAACTTCTTATGCTCAACTGGGAATTTCCAGTGCCCTCTCTGGTAAGTCTTAAATCTGGAGACAGAGCCCAGGGTAGCCCAGCTCTCACTATTTCGCTCCTACCTAGTTAATTGGGTTAACGTTACAATTTGAATTCTATACTACTTTTTTTTTTTTGACACCTATCTTTTATCTGTAAAAATGCACTAACCACTAATTAGATAATAAATAAAAAAGTTAGTATTTGTTTTAAAAAGATATGGAGCAGCCCTTATCCCTTGGATGTTACCCTCCATCCTACGCATCTCTGTTTTCCTCCTGTCATTTTTCCAAAAGTAGAGAGTGGAGAGTACTCCAGCAGAGTACTAGAGAAGTGGCAAGATCATTTTCCTATTACCCAAGCTGGAGTGGAGAGAGGGCAGGCAGAGTCCCCAGTGGGAGGCACCGGTGCCAGAGAGGAGGGAGCCCCTTCTCCACAACCAGGGACAGCTGCTGCTGAGGGGCTGCGGCTCAGACTCCTCCTTGCCCCGTGGCACAGGGGCTTGCACAGGGCTTTGCTTTTTGCCTTTCCTCCCTGGAGGCACCGACTCTGGAAGGAAGGGATGGGAGAGCCCCCATGGGAAAGGAACTGCACTGCAGGATTGGCTCTAAAATGCTGGATGCCATTCGATTGCACTGCCACATACACGTGCAGTTGACAGGGAGAGATGTTATATGGTATATGAAGGCAAGGAGCTTATTTAGAAATGGTCTCTGTGATGAATTACAGTATCATGTAGTAAATATATTCTAATCTTGCCTGACAATTTTTGTTTTCTTCTTTTGCATCGTGTTAGCCACTCTTCAAGATCTCTACAAAACTTCAGCCTGCTCTGTTGCGTAGCAGAGCCTGCGAGGCTGTCCTAAATATCTGGAACGTCACTTCTGCAAAGTTTGTCTTAAAAGTTTATTCTTACATGTGTAAAACAGGGTGAGGAAGCTCTTTGTGCAAATGTCTGCTGTCTAAAGGAGGGCTTCTAATCTAAATATCCCTGTGTTATGTAGCGGCTTCAATAAGCTGGTAGAAATTACTTTTTTTTTTTTTCTTTTTGTCTATATGAATCTTGAAAACACACATCATGTTTGTTCTTAAAACTTATAACTAGTAATATATGTTTATAACTGTCTGAACTGGGACATTGTCCTAGACCTTTTATATCTATGAGTAAAAAAAAAAAAAACAAACATTTTAAACTTTGGAAGTTTGAATTATGTCCCATAAAACTGAGACCAAAGCATACACATTTATAGGCTACCAATAAACTCCTTAAAAATAGGAGTTTATAATGGATCACTAGCACAGATATAATTTTCAGAGCAGTAATTCTAGAAAGTACTTCTCCAATTCCATTTTTCGATCTACTTTACTTTTTGGTGTGAGCTGAAAAACGACTTTTCAGTATGTGGTCAGGTTTTTTCTTTTTCCCTTTTTTTTTTTTTTTAAAAGCACATGTCTTCTCACATCTATTTGTTTTCTGAATAGAAATCTCAGCTTGATTGTGTTCCAGCTGCCTGCCAGGATACATCTGTGTAAATTTAATGTCTTTCCTTATAAATCAAACTCACACTTGAAAATGTGAAGATAAAATATAGTATAAATATGTTAGTTAATTTAAATAATTTTCATAATATATACTTGTGTCATTATTGTGTCACATAATAGTCTTGTGCTCTTGGGAAGTGCATGGCAAAGGAAAATTAACTTGGGAACTTCAGTTAAGTGATTTTTTTATTTTCCTTATAATATAGTTAACAGGGTCAAATGAGACTTTTGTTAGCACATGAATGGAGATATATATATATGTATGTATATATAAAACACGGAAATAATTTCAAATGTTTTTAAGTACAGAAGTTCAAGTATCCTCAAAGAAAAATTTAGAGTCTGTGAATCTATTGTAAGACATTATTATCCAGTTACCTAGCTACTCACAATCTATCAGTGCTTGCTCTTTCTCTGTTTTGATCATGCTACTTTTCTCTATCATGTACTAAGGGTAACATAGGTATCACCCAAATGAAGACAGTTACAGACTCCTCAGTTGGAGTCCAGCTACTTCCTATACCATGTAGCACTATGTGGAAGTGACAGGTCAGGATGTTGCACTAAAGTACTCTGTAGCACTTTGTACAAAGGAACAAAAGACAAAAGTCAATTATATAATAATATTATTGTTAAGCTTATATTTGCCTATCCAGTTACTTAAAGATCAAAATATGCTGTTTTCATTTGGAAAAATAAATTGCATATTAGCATACCTTTGAACTTCTGATAGTAGAGAACTAAAATTTACTTCATAATGTATTATTAGTGTTAATTGCAGAACAGCTGTAAAAAACCCCCACATTTATTTATTGCAGCTTATTTTTTGTTCTTCATCCTATGCACAAATGTATGATTTTTGCAGTCCTTCAGCATGTACTCAGACTACCAGAAATTTATGTAATTTAAACCAAGTTTCAGGTAAAGAGGATGCGATTACTATATTAGCTAAAAGTTATCCTCAGATTTTCTCCTTTTTCATTATTCTGGTAGTTACTTTTAGTACTAGTTTACTGCAAGATTTTTTAATACTTTAGCTTAACGACTGTTAATTTTGGTATCAAGTCTTCTAAAAACACTTTTCCCTTGTTTCTTTCTTCATCAGAAACTTGAAAGAGCAAAACATGTTGCAGGTTTATTAAAGTTGAAATTACGGTGTGTTTGGGTTCACTGTACCTATATAAACAAAAGGAACATACGGGCAGTCAGTCAATTCTAAGGTAGTTTGAATAACAGCATCACTAAAGAAAAGACTACTGGTTCAACTCTGGAATGTGAGAGACTATTTTTGGTTTGGTTTAGACCCTCATTGTTACAAATTAATCAACTGCTCTTTAAAGTCTAGAACTCATTAACTTTATACGTTTTACTGTTCCCATGACTGAACTGAACTTAAAATATTCAAGTTTACCTTAGTTGCTCACCTTGATCTCATTTCTGTCTATGCTCCACAAGTATCCTCTCTCTTGTAAGTAGACGGCAAGATGTAGTTACTTGAGATTTAAAACATTTCAGAAGGTTTACATGTGCTATAAGTTTATAGTTCAGCTCTCACTAGGAATCAGTAATTTCAGCCAAACTTACACATTTTGTGGGTAGAAAGAAAATCTGATTTTTTTTTTAACCCTATGGACACTGTGGAGCATAGTACGCGCCATGTTGGATACCTTATTTAAATTTTAGTTCAGTCTGACTCCTCAAATGCCTCATAGTACCAGAAAACTGCAAAAGATATATTTTAAAATGGGATGAGTTGTTTACTTTTAGAACAATTCTAACAATTCAAATAAAGGGTGATGATAAGCTGCATATCTGGAACACGATGTTGCAGACGGGACTCTAAGATTATTCTGTGGCTGGTGTTATGCAGGAAACAGAATTCAATTATCAGAATAGCCTTTTGGCCTTGTAAAATGTAACGATCAAGTTTATGCAGGTCTACGCCTGACATTTCTCAGTGGCAAAGCAAGTTACTGTCTCCTATATGACCCTGCATCACATACAGGTTGAAATGTAGGTTTGAGAGGACTCTTACACCCTCGAAATAATGCAGCAGTCTCTAATGCCCAAAAGAAGGCATTATTGGGAAAGTCCATCACAGACCTATAGAAAAGAGAGATGTGACATGACTACCAAATGCATGATTGCAGAACCTATAGCTAAAATTCCTAGTTATCTCCTGGTATACTCCAAGTTATACTTAACTATGTAGGTGCTTGTAAACATATTATTTGCTGGCCTGCAATAGTCCTGATTTAACAGAAGAAAAAAGGAAAGTGAAAAATGCACACAGTGCTTTGTGGTTTAACTATAAAGTTTGTATTAAGTTTCTTGACTTTAGAATGAAGATTAATGATTGATATTCAATTTGGTCTGTTTCATCACCCATGGAAGAAAGAATGGTGTTCAGATACAATGTACTAAAATGATATATATTATATATCGTGTGGAATAGTTGAAGCTATAGCCTTTGCAGAACAGATTGAGATTCACAATGAAAAGGAAAACTAAAATGAAAAAATATTGAGTGAACAGCAGGGCCCATTTGAGGTTATTACAAAGGATGTTTCTTTATTCTGTCTTTTCTTGTGCAACCTGAAAACAGTAGCAGGGGGTTACAAGCAGAGTTCATCACAGAGTTGTCAATCACTGTCATTTAACATTTTGCAATGGAAGATGTCTTTATTCAAGGACAGCTGGGCAAATCAGAGAAACAGATTTGCAGTTAGTAGTCTGTCCAGCCTACACTAAGCAAACAAGGACAGGGCAGACATACTGGCCTCTCACATAAAAATATAATGGACTCTGCTGACCTCGGTGCCCTCCATTCAGCTTCATTCTCAGTTGTATAAAAGCTTCACTACCCATTCTCAATTTCCTTTAATTACCTACACGATGCAGATAAGAAAATGAACCTCACTTACTTACAGTCAATGATCACAAACAGGAAATTAAGTAGGCAAGTTGTTTAAAATAAGAGGAGTGTTTTGGAGGTAAATAAAACATGTTCTGGGGAAGAATTAGGGAAAACGCATTTTCAGGAGTGCCAATTGGTCTGGAGTGACTTGGCTGATCCTTCTCCTTTCTGCTACTTTAAACTGCAAAGCAAAACTAAGTAAAAAATCTCCTGGGTAAATATTCTTTAAAATATCTTTGAAGGAGAAGCCAGTTAAATAAAAAGAGTGAAGCAAACACACAGCCTTCTATAGGGCTTAAAAAGTTTGTGACCTTAGGTTCAGAGAATAAATGACCACAGTTTTCATAAGAGATCTAGCAGAGACATCCAGGATTAAGCAGCAGTTGTCTTTAGTCAGTCTTCACTTCTAATCTGCAGTCAAGATATGAAATAAATTAATGACATTCTGATTTTCTTTCCAAATCTTAAATTGCCTAATACCTATATTTCCTTTTACATTTATATCCCAGTTTAGGTGTAGTTTCATTGTGCCATTAAAGAAAATAGAAAATTTTGTGCTGTCAGTTTCCAAGGGGGTGAAAAACAGCTATATAACTGGTTTTAGGAATTGTCAAAAAAGGTTCTATGTGTTAGGATATTAATGAGTGGATACGGTACTTTGCAAGTCAATTAGGTAGTTCTATTAGGTGTTCTAAAATTGCCATTTTTCTTTACCTCACTCTGCATTGGTTACCGTTGTGAATATTTCATTAATATGGATTTGCAGGAAGTCTGACTGGAGATTGAAGACTAAAATGCGTAATATTGAATCTATAGTTTAAGAGGAATATAAAACCCTGAACACTTTAATTTAATGGTTTCTGCTAAGCTCATAGTTCAGAAGACATTGCCCTTCGGGCTACCCAAATGACTTCTTATTTTGTAACAAAAGAAACACATTCTCTTAAATTCCAGATGGAAAATATATCACATATTATAAAACTCTTACTTTATTTGCAAGTTTTATACTTTAGAAAGATCATTCTCATTCCAAATACAAATATTTATGCATACATGCACAAGAGGATTTTATGGAGGAAAAAAAAATTACCAATTAAGTCACAGAACTGACTCTTCAGCCTAAATTATAGTTCTTAGGATGCTTCTGTTGAATTTTCTTTCTTTCAGAGACAGTAGATTTTCCTTAGCAGGAGAATGAACATCTCTGCTCCAGCTACTAGAACAGTCATACTTGTTCCTCTCAGCCCCAAGGATGTTGCTACTCATAACTACATTTAGTTTACCTGTTGTTGTGCAGCTCCTTTTTGCAACAGTGAGAAAGTTCTTAGACAGCTTTCATTTTGGCATGAATGGTATTAGTCCCACACTGGAACATAGAGGATATTTTTCAGCACCTACTTACAATGTTGCTCTTTGCTTTGATCGCTGATCATCTGTTGCTTAGACACTGACTGCTCAAAATATTGAAAACATATTTTAAAAGAACCTTACCAGAGCTATTTCAAAGCCACTGTGTTTTGAATACAAAGAGAAGAGTAGAAACCATGAAACTGAAAATGTGAATTACTGACTTCTTTACAGCTAACCTTACAATGTTTTTGTGAGCCAACCAGGGTAGGATATCTGTAGAAGGTCATCTCAAATACTGAGTCCATCCAATGAGGGTATTTATTTCACTGCCTTTATTTTCTTCTTCTCTAATGTTAAAATCAGCTATGTGAAAAAAATTCAAGATCTATAATTGTATGAATATTTGTGAATATTTTACGAGCTATTGTTTTCCCACACACATGATTTTGATAAATAAGTACACTTTCTAAACATTAAATGCTGCTATTTTAACAATAAAATCTAACTGTAGTAAACTAAATGCATATACTTTTAATGTTTCAGTAAGGAATCATAATTATTATGAAATTAATTACAATGGTTAATTTTTTTTTTTTTTTTTTTTTTTAAAGAATGCTGAGGAGTACACAGATCTACCTGTGAGACACAATGAAGATCAGATGAACAGTGAACTGGCAAAACATCTTCCAATTGAAGTCAATCCCCATTCATTTGACAGTTCACACACAAAAACACACCTCCTGCTACAAGCCCACTTCAGTCATGCCATGCTGCCTTGTCCAGATTATGCAACTGATACAAAGACAGTGCTGGACCAAGCAATTAGAATATGTCAGGTACAGTAAGGCATTTCAATATTTAGCTCTTGTGGTATTACTATTTATTGTTAGTGTGTTGTAATATTTTGAATACAGAAAAATCTGAAGTTTTCTTGCAGTCTTGTGGAGAACTGGTACCACACGGTATGATACCACTTTGTTTAGGGAGGAACTAGATGCCCATAAACATGCCCACTTTACAGAACTGGAGGTAAACAAACTTATGGTAAAAGACTGTGGTACCCTGGTTGGTGGCATCTGTTGCCATAGGGCTTGCGTCTTCTTTCATATGCAACAGCTTTCTATCTCTGTATCGTGGAATGTTGTACGTAAGTCATTCCTGCATGGGTGTGCTCCCTGCAGATTGTTATACTGACCCCCAAGAACCTGTCTCCCATGGGAACTTTTATTTTTATAGCACCCAAAAGCGCTGTAGTTGCTGCCAAGCATAAATAAAACATGTTTTGAAATGTGATTTGGGACGAGATACAGGGTTTTTCTCTAGCTTGTGAAAAGATATGTCTTCTATTTTCCAATTAACACAGAGTCAAAGAGCACACTTTTAAACACAGATTTTAAACTCAGTCTGGAGGCTTGTGACTTTTACAGTTGTACTGCAGTCGCAACTCACAGAAACTAAACTGACTATGGAGAGTACTGGTAACAAGCGATCGATCACATGCATAGCTGCATGCCTGAAAAGAATTTTAAAGCAGCAATTTGAGTTTGGAATAGAGTGCTGCCATATCTGAAAAGTGCAATTACAGTTAGAGCAGGAAGGGTGAGCTCTAGTTGACGCAGAGAACAGCTGCCCCTTTGATTCTACCGGAAGGGAATAATACTCTCTTTAGCAGAACTGGACAAGGACTCATTCATCGGTTCTTGAAGATCAGGTAGCCTTCAACAAACGATTCTTTTTATCTTCCTTGGTTCCATATCTGTAAAATAGGGACAGTAATTCTTTCTTGCTACAGTTTTTGTTTACTCAGATTTTAATATGCCCAGTGATCAACATGTCAACTATCAGAATGAGGCTTTGATCTTGTTTGAAGCCTGTTGGCAATATGGTAACTGCAAACATCATTGTGTCAAGCCTACCAGTTTGTAAAACCACTCTATGAGAAATTATTAGTCAGTGCTCTAGACAGACAAAATACAATGGGCAATTCAGTGTCCAGTGATTTGAGTGGGATTCAACTTTACACTAGCAAAACCTGCAAGCTTGTAATACTAATATCAAACAAAGCAAAACTAAAATTAAGAAAAGGAAAGTAAGACACAAATAACACCACAGATGTTATTGCTACACAGTCTTAAACTTGGCAACCAGCAGTGCTTGAATGCAAGTCTACTCCCAATATTTCAAATCAAGAAAATTATGGTGCTGAAATCTTCAATGTATGAACATTTTTTATTCATAATACTCAGTTATTAACAGAGAACAACATTACTTGCTCAGGTGAGAAAATTCACCTTTTTTCAAAGAAATCACATACTTAAAGTTCATTTAGACATTTGTGGAATTAGCTTTTGGGGAGTTAATTACATATTTGGAAAAAAAATGTAAATTAAAGATTCTTTTCAATAATTATTTTGCTCAATATTTATCCTGCTATACTAAGAAATGTATTTTTAATCCTGTTACTGCATAATAGGTGTTTCAGAAACAATGATCACTCAGAAGAAAAAACCCTAAAATATTCAACAGTTCCTTTAAACTGAAGTAGAGTTCAGAAGAATACCATTCCATACTGTGCCTTGGCACTCCGGCCTTTGGTTAACTACTACATAATGTTACATATACAGTCATCTTAAAAAAAAAAAAAGTAGTTCCTCTTTAAAAAAAAAAGAACATGCAAGCATTTTTCTATTTTGAAGTTGGCGCATGGTTTACATCTCTTGGGAGAATATTTGTTCCATCTTATTAGTCACGCTTTCCAAGCGGAGGTTAAAGTTCCCAGAATCTAAGCAATAGACAGGGTTACACTTTCAATACTGGTTGTTACCTTTTTCCTTAGCACTGACCTGCTGATGAACTCTGGGTCAGCAGAGGTGGAAAAAAAGATGTTAGTTGTGAGAAAAGGAACTGAACCATAGAAGGATCCATTGATAAACATATTCAGTGGGTGATGTTCTCGGTGTGTGTGAACATGCACTCACGCACCACCAAACGTAAAATTCAGCAGTGAGATGGGAATTGGTTTTTGAATTATGTTGAACTTCTGTTCATTTACTTACAAAGTACTTTAGCTGTTAAGGTTGTATAGCTAACCTTCAAACTGTGACCTGAACATAAACTGTTATTTTTGCTGGCGAGTTATGTGAATGACAGACTTCCCATATCAGCGCTGCTTTTCTGTTACAAGAAAGCAAGATCTTTCAAAGAGCTTTTACAAGTGGTTGTATCTCAGTACGTACAGCAGCCCTCCATCCCAGGTCCCCTGCAGAGCAGATTTGCCATCTCCAGCCGTGATACATCAGCAAGCCTCTTTCCATCACAGGCTATTAAACTTCTCCACTCTTCTGTGCTGTCTTTCACCTGAATCAGCCTTCTCCCCCATGGTTCCTTTCATATCCCACCCGTTGTGTCCTCCCACCCATTCCTCCAGTGTCCTCTGGGCTTCTTTCATTGCTAGTGGCTTTAGGCTGAGTAGTGTTAATGGTCAGTCAGAAAACTATGTTAACAGCATCAGATAGATAAATGTAGCCGATGGATTTGAGGTAAGATTCCACTCTCTTCTAATAAAAAAATTTATGCAATCACTCTTAAATTAATTTTCCTGAGATGTCTTAGAAGTTTTGGTTTTATGTTAGAATTCTGTTCATCTATACTCATGATGAAAGATAGAGGTCATAAGCATTTAACAGAATTTGAGGAGTTGTGGTGCTGGCTCAATAAAGGAATGTAATTGTTAACATAGGAAATGGAAGAAATATATTCTGTTACACTTTTCCTACAGTTAGCATTTGTTAGGTATAGATGGAGTTCATTATAGGAAGACAAAATTTAGTATCTATTTACCCAGTATGAAATACAGAATTCTTTCCCTTTTACTGCAGAAATATGGGGAATAGCAATATGTAACTTCCTGCAAGGTGAATGCCTGTCTGGTCCCACACCTGTCTCTGTAATGAATGGCCACTGCGGCATTGACTAGACTGAAGAAATGTCCCTGCTCTACATTGAAAAGCTCAAGTCAAAAACTAACAAGTTTGTTATCAGTGACAGGCTCTTGTAGATAAAGCACAGAAGGTTCCCATGGCTCAGAAAACCTGCCATGACTTCCTTTGTGATCTTGGGCAAGTCATTTATTTTTTATTTGCCTCTGCTACCTTTAATACAATTACAGTAGACTGCATGCTCTCTTCAAGCCTAGCACACTCTCTGCATTATTTTTACTAAGAAAAGATAGAGGTGTCAGTAAGATGGTGCTGAGCATTCCAGTAGCTGCTCAAAATCAAACACTTCTCCACTTCTTGCAGAAGAACGTCAAAGAATAAAAATTCTAATGAAATGATTCATCGGATATTTTTATAGAATATAATTATTATTGTAAAGACAATACCCCACCTTTTTTCCTATCTCTCATTTAAGAATATGTGAAATGGACTAAATCTAATCTCTTTTTTACTTCTTTTGTCAAGCCTTATATTTTGTGACTGTGTATTCAGCGATCAGTTCTTACTCTGCTGTTCTAAGACTATCGCCTATATTTGCATTAATTGAAATGTATAATTGAAGTGGTAATACTGTCAGTCTCAGATTCAGCAGGACAGTTTTTTCTGGGAAATAATGTGACAGTTGCTGGCTTTGCATTGGGATTGGCCACAAGCCTCCACTTGTAGTATAATCGTTGATAAAATATTTTAATATTGCCAGGAGCAGAACAGCCACGGAGCTCAGCCTTAACCTTTGAAAAGTGTTTACCTATGGATGTGTTAAATGCATCTCAGCGGGGTACCTGTGCATTGAGAAGATGGACATGAAGTCAGATTCCAAACTGCAGAGTAAAGACTAGTTTGCACAGGAAATTTGCACATCCCTGAAACGAGGACCTTGTAATGCTGTCACTGATGGCCTGCCTTTCCCCATCACGTTACTCCTCCAGAGAATCTAATTTTGACAGGAAATAAAAGAGTCTCTGGGTTACGCACCACATTTCCTTAGCTGGATAATGATGTGCGTAACATCGCTTTATCCATTCTAAAATAGTTACAGTAAGTAAGTTGTTTCTGGTCATTTAAATTGCAGCTTTTGCTACAGTTCTGCTTGTGAGAATCATCTTTGTGGTACATGTTCAGAGTCATCAAATATAGCACAAATATGCTGCCCAATTCAGCTGTCTTTTAAGAGCTAGCTTATGTACTAAATGCTTACTCTACTAAACTGCAGACTGTTCTGGCTGATGGTAGGAGCTGTATCTGCTGCTCCTCGCATAAAAGGTACTTTCCAGCCATATCAGCATGGCTGCAAACAGTAGAGGTGCCCGAGCTGCAGTTCCCAGACTAAAAGAATGAGAATGTGCCTCAGCTCTGGACTTCCCATCCTCCCCAAACCTCCTCAGTTCATAACAGCTACTAAAACTATTGATTTGGGGAGCCATATCCCTTGGATCATTTGTTTTCCTGCCTATGAGGAAATTGAGAAGTTCTTAAAGATCCTAAGTGTGTTTTGAGCTCATATGTTGTCTGTTGTTAGTGCAGGTGTGCCGATCCATTACTTGCTGCAAGGTGGTGGGAGTTACAGGAATGGCCTATTTTACAGTTGTGTATGTAAGATTTGTCCAGAAGTGCCCAGGGAAACAGATAATTGCTCTGTTTAATGGGTGCACTGGCAACTATAAATAAATGGGCAGCTTTACTGAAGGAAGGGAAGAGAATCAAATTAACTTGAGAATGCAGAGGATTATTCAGAAACAAGTGAAGAGCAGAGGCCATATCTCTTTAGCCACTGCATGTATTCTTCGTGTATGCAGTGATATTCCAGTGGTAGCACCATGTTTGCAATTTTACTGGAATACTGGCTGCTTTCATGGTTGGATGGCTATTATTCCACATTAGGAGGGTAGAAATAATAGAATAATCAAAAAACTTGTAGCGTGTATACTGGACAGTAATGCTCATTTGTAGATACTAAGCAGCAATGGATAGCTTTGTAGTGAAAGTACCTGGGCATAGGAAATGTTGAGGTGGAATTACTTGCTGCCTGCCTGTGTTTTATACGTATATGTGGGAGAAGGGAGGGTTACCGTTGTGGCAGTGGTGTTGGGGTTTTTGCTTGCTATGGGTAACTGGTGAACTGGTATATGGAAGCATCTTGGTGACAGTTTAATGATCATTTGGTGCTGCTTATATATAATCCCTCCCCCACCCAGGACAAACCTTTTCCCAGTTGGGGCTGGAGGAAATGAGTAATGCTTAACCCATTTGTGTGATCAATTCACTTAAGCAGCTACTGTGAAATGTTAATCACAACTTTAATTTGTACTGCATTAGCATTTTGATTAACTTGTAGGCTTGCTAGCACACTTGAAGCACTTTTACTCATAGTTACAGCTCGGAAATGACTTTTTGATTAATTAAGTTTGTTAGACAGCAGCTGAGCTTCCTGAATGCTAACCTTATGGGGCTAAAAGTTCAGGAGAAAGTTACTGGGAATAACTGTTGCTGTTGAAAAGGATTCTTGTGAATGCACTTAAAAATTTTTCATTATTGACAAAAGACTGCATTACTATTTTGAAACTGACTTTAAACTCTAAAGAGGGCAGATTTATTATGAGAAAGATGTTGTATATTTTTCATGAGTTTGGTAGATCTGTGTAAGATCTGGAACAAATGCCATCTGTAAGACATTGTTTATGTTTAGGAAACTGGGATTTCTTGCCAAGAGATATTTCTCAATAACATTTTATTGTATTTACAATTCACTAGCATAGTAGAGAGTATGAATGTATTAATTACTAATTTGAAAATAAATTGGATATTTGGACTCAACAAGTTCTGAACATGTTGGGTTATACCCTACTAAGTTTATATTGCTGGTATCATGTTTCATAGCTGCATTTATCTCTGTAATACCATCCCCCCCCAAAAAAAAAATAAATCAGTAAGAACCCAAGGGTTGCACTCTACTAAATGTAGACGGTAAGTGATTTGTCCTTTCCCTGGTTCTGATTGTACTAATAATGTTACTATGGAGGCTAAAGGATGAATACAGGGATAGGAATCTTACAAAGCAGATAGGAAGGTTGTAATTTGCATACATCAGTGAGACCTTTATGATGATGGGAGAACGAAGAATTAGTCTCTCCTAGGGGGTAGCAGAGCATATGGAAGAGGGAGCTGAATATGCTTGTGAAAAAAGTGAAGGGAAGGGGGATGCAGAGGGCAGTATAAAAGGAGTGCCTCCTGAATAGGATTAATTACATCTTATTCACTATATCTCTGATAAAGTACAAGGCGGGGGGTGGGGTGGGGTGGGGTGGGGTGGGGTGTCTGTAGGCTGAAACTATACAGCTGTATGAGTCTGATTTAATTGATCTGAAAGAACTCCTTCCCCCCCCCCCAAATTAATACATTTCTGAAAAGTAATCTTGGACTAGATCTCTGAATTGCAAAGGTTCTGTAGATACCTGTTTTACTAATATATAACACACAAAAGGTAGTGACCTTAAAATCCTCTGTCAGACTTCCTCAAATAAATTCCAACTTTTCAAGTCAGTTGTTGTTTCTGGGGTATATAATTGAAGCATCGTAATCATGATTTATATAAAAGCATGAAATTTATAGTACATGGCATGCTTTAACATCTGAAAAAATATTTATAATACTTGTATTAGTATGATCTCAAATCACATGTGGATCATAATATAATATTACATATTGGAACACCTCCTACGTTTGAAGCATGTGCAAAAAAGATTTATTATTATTATGAATTCATAATTTTCAGAAAAAGGGGTAAAATGCATACACTTTTGCATATTATTATCTATAAATATTTGTCATATAAACTCTGTAGTCCTAAACAGCTGTAATTAGGCACTATTCTAATGATTTTAATAGATCTATGGATTTAAACTTGTATTTCTAACTGAAGTCTAGTCCTAGACAACAGAACTTATATTAGCATGGAGTGAAGACAAGAGTGGGGATGTTTTGATTGTTTGATATTGGAATACTATACACAATAAATTCAGGTACAAAAATAGGTACAAAACCCAACCAGCCTTAATTCTGCTTTTTTGATGTAACTGGCCAGTAACAGTTTAAAGTATATTAGTCTTACACAGTTTATTTCTTTCAAATATTGTTTCGTTCCTCAAAGCATCACTGCAGAGTAAGACTTGTATTCGTTTGGCCAAGAATGTGTTGGATTTACTTTACATAAACTTCCAAGTCTAAGGTAAACGTCATTCTGCATAGAGGGCTGTATACATTAGTGTACCAATCTTCAATTTCCCGAATGAAGGCACTCAAGAAAGTGTCATAGTCTGTGAAGCACTGATACAAAAAATAAAAGTAGTCTTTTAAGAGTGAAGAAATTTGAACCATGTCGCTCACCATGAGTAGTCCTGAAGTTTCAGTCCCCGCCCACCAAGTCATTACCACCAATGGCATCACTGTAGGCAGTCGACTTTTAGCTGAGTAGACACACATATAATTCTCAGCCATAATGGCACTTCTTACATTACCTTAGTCTCTTTAGCTAGCCTCTGTATCCAGAGCAGTTATCATTGTTCATTTAGTTTCATTGCCACTTTCCTTAAATATAATTTAGCCACAAAATATTGACATTTATATTTACAATGTTTACAATTACATTTACACTTACAGTATTTAAGTAGAAATGCTTAATATATTCAGAGTTATATGACAGGTGACTTCAAACAGAAGAAGAAATTATTCCAAGCAGTATGCAGTCTCTGTTAATAAGATGCAAGCTGTTTGATTTTAACACTTCAAGAACTTATCTTAAAGGAAAAAGCTATTTAAGTCATTTGAGTAGATCAAAAATTCTGCTACTTGTACAGTCTCTGTTCCCCTGCCACCTACCCAGTTGTACAAGAGTGATCCAGAATATCTGGTTTTCAAATGAAGGATGTGAAAGTAATACCAAAAACAGTGTTAAAACTTTGCAAAAAGTTTCTAAAATAAAAGATATTTCAGTTGCTAGACAAATCTCCTAAATGGGTGGGGGGTAAGTGGGGTAGATATGGTCATTGTGGAACAATTTAGTATCGGTTATTTTGAGCACATATTCAGAGGGCTTAAAAACACCAGAAAAAGCGATGTTTTATTATCAGTGAGTGTGCCACACACTCATCTCTCCCACATCCTGCCTCCATCTTTGCTTCCACTCAAGGTAGGGAATTATAAACCATAATTTAAATTCCAAGCATGGGTAGTAACTTTGGCTAAAAAAAGACAGACTATAAAATCTCAGCTACATGTCAGACCAAAAAGGTACAATTTGATCAGTTTAAATAATTCAGTATTTAAGGATAACCAACCACTGCTCCTGAAAATAAGATGATGGAAACCTGATAATAGATGCTGAGGATTTCTTATTAATGTACTCCTGGAATGAAGAAAGAAATAGCAAGATTTTGATCCAAACATTTTGATATTCAATTCTGAGTATCATAAAAATGAAAATTTTTGCCATACCTGACAGGTACACCTACATCAATTAGTTATTGAGCATCAGCATTTTTGTCCTACCCCTGCCATGGTTTATAGCTTGTTGCTTCCCATGTTGGTAGAAGCCAAGCTATTTTTGATAACAAGAGACAAAATGTTGAAGGATACGTCACTAATTGCTATTATTACTTTGTGGTTGTCCAAGTATGACACTTAAAAGGCTTAAAAGCTAACGCCTGATTCTTTCATTAAAACCCATCTCAGTATAGGCCTCTGCTTTTATTCTCCTAAGTGCAGGAAGAGGCCCAAGTAAGACGATGGTAAACATATTTTTCATTATAACAAGCAATATTTCCCTTGACTCCATCTATTTACCCCATCTTTTTTACTTTCGGTTAAAAAGTGGTGGGCTTAGGGCTTTTTTTTTTTTTCTCTTTTAACTTGTTGGTTTACCAAAAAATACTTGTAGGTTTTTTCTGTAAGTAAAAGCGTCTTTATAGTTTGTTGTTTCACTTCTTGCACTCACTGTCCTCTTCTCTTAATTTTTTCTATACGATGAAATTATCCTGTGTTGGCATGAAATTCTGAGCCTAGAAAGGCAGATAACCAATTTGTGCCATTTCTCATTTTAGAATAATATTCTTAATCTCTTCCAATCTTATCAACTATAAGATATTTAGAAATTACTTACTTCTTTGCCAAACAGGAGATAAAGTTAAGAAACCACAAATTTCGAGAAAATTATGCTGGTTTGTAGCTAAAAACAACAACAACAAACCAAACAAGCAGCAACTGGAGAAACTAGAGAGACTAAATATTATTCATCAGATAACATAAATATTAAATACTTATCTTTTTTTCTTTTGTCTTTTATATTATTTTCTTTATTTAGTTGCTAACTTTTATATAGCTAATTTGGAGATAGGGGAATGACTCAATTTGTTACCTTGAGTATTTATAGGAATTTCAATAACCGTTTACGTATCAAGCATCTGTGTGTTTTACACTTAGTGGAAAATGAAACGTGTGCGGGTTTCCAAGGCAGCAGATGAAACGAGCCAACTTTACCATTGTTCTGACTTTTTCACAATGTCACTGTCTTGGATTTCACATCCAGATAGAGATGCTGTGAATAAATTCTATGGGTGAAGAAGCAGAAAATAAGGAGGAAAAGAGGATTTGCCATGTGGATTCATTATAACAATGTGGAACACAGAGTCTCACACACACAGGCTTTCCTTACTCCCTACGGGATATCTATCTGTAGGCCTCTATCAATTTCTGGGAGATTTTCTAGGTTGAAAGGATCCTCCAGTTAATTTCAGTGTATAGCTTGTTTTAGATTTATCTTTCTCTTACGTCTTCTCTCTTCCTTTTTCCCTTTTCAAACCTCTGTTAGAAGGGGTGGGGGTAAGGGAATAGATTTAAAACAAAAAAAAAAAAAGAAAGAAAGAAAACAATGAAAACAGTGTTATACATGTATCCTCAGAAGCATTTTATGAAAATACCACTGCTTCATGCTGACTAAAAATACAATTTACTGTATTCTTCTTGCTGCTTGTGGAAAAGACAGGATATCTATGCACGCATTATTCTTCATGTATATACAGCAGTCTTGTCATTGAGGAACATCATGTTTCAGGCTATGTGTCAGAATAGCAGAAAGGAAAGAACAAGAATCAGGTAGTGGAGAATAGGAGAGAGATACCATACTGTCCGAGCAACATGCTCAGAGACACGGACTGTACTGTATGTGTAGGCTTCAATATATTTTAAAATGTGGAAGCAGGTAAAGAGCAACTCACTTCACTCTGATACATGCTGAGAACAATTCCCTTTTTAGCTGACTAAGAATCATGGGAACCGACACATAAATCTATAGGCCATGAAGCTGTTCCTTTCAAATGTGACTTCTAACATAATTTTATTTTCTGTTGGGTAAAAAGAATTATACCTGGAAATCATCTTGGCAAGCCAAATGAAAAGACAGAAAAAGAAAACCATTAATGCTGTGCTGTGAGGTACTATTTCTAGGGTCACTAGGAATGTTATTAGGGTGTTTCAGGGTGCTATGGCTTTTCCTTCAAAAAAGATGAGTTAAATGTTAAATCTAGATCTTTATTAGCTGAAAAGCACTTTATCCACAATTCATGAGAAATGAGACAACATTTGTGTAATACAGGGTAACACTTCAAATATTTTTCTAAGTGTCACTGATCTTATCACCCTGATCTGGAATAAAACCTGTTGAAATTGCATTGTAAACTGCTAAAATAAACTGTGTGACTGGCCAGAACTGAAACTAACTTCTGTCTTTAAACTCCGTATTTCTCCAGAATCAGTGTAATTTAATTGAAATAGCTCTGCGTGTGTAAACAACTCCTTTGTTTAAAGAAGATTTCACTGTTTAGTTTGCCTTAAGTAAATGCTGGCTTTTGTTTGTCTGTAAAACATTTGATTAAATGTAAAGACTTACATAGACAGCTTCTCCTCATTACACTAGTGGCTGGAAAATAAGTTAAAATGATGCAGGTATCTGCTGTCTAAGGTAGCATCAAACAATATCATTTATCTTTAAAAGAAAAACCCATAGGAACATCTTAAGCCTCATCCTAAAATCAAACTACAGCTCTCCTAATATCAAAAAGATGGTATTTAAAGGAGTGTTGAAACTGTTCAATATACCAGACCCTTTTCTTGCTTTCTTAAAAAACATTTTCTACTATATTAATCAAACTCCAAATTTCCTACATGGCAAGCCACTTTTAAACACATTACTTTCTACTGAATTAGACTGTTGTAATATGAAGACCCACACTTTATTGTGATGGTATTAAACAACAAAATAAGCAAGACAACTAACATATTAGAGCATAATTTTCTTCACCAGCTGAAATGCTTCTATAAATCGTAATAATTGTTTTAATGTACCTTAGAGAGGGTGAAAAGTATATATTCAAATAACTGCATTTACTGTTAAAAAACATCATGTTGAAACCAAAAGCTCATGTTTGATCCTTTCTCCTTTGAAAGAACTCTTAAATTCTTTTTCAGACTAACCAAACAGAATTTAAGTCCAGTCATGAAAAAAGCAAGCATAACAATTTTTTCATGTCAATAGGGCCACTCGCAATGCACAATCCATAAGGAATTTTGCAGATGCTAGCATCTTTATGCTAGTGTTGCTTATAGTATACCTTTTACTTGTATTATCTAAAACATAGTAAGTAGAAATGGGACAGAACCTCACCAGACATGAAAGGCAGGATGATCATTAACACTTTAAAGTGTGATGTGTAGCTGGATAGAGTTTTTTGTTTGTTTGGGTTTTTTATGTACTTTGGAAGAGCTTTTCAGATTCAGGATAGAGATGCCAAAAGAGAGACAGCCAAGCATCCCTCATTCTCAAGACAATCAACTGTTTACAATGCAAAGGGTGAAATCCATGTTATTTCTGACAGCTCTTACTCACCCTAGGTAAACTATTAGCTATTTTGTAATCTTTCTTTAAGATTTCAAGTTAGGTGTCAGTGTTGAACAAAACCTCAAAAATGCTCATTAAGCTAAATTTTAGGGGTTTTATCTAGTCCAATTCAAGATATTTTTTAAGACTTTAGGTTAGAGTGGGAATAATAACTGCTACTGGTAAGTGGCTTTAGTATCAAGTTTTGAACATATATAAATATGTTGTTGTTCTTAAAGAGTTCGAGGATTTTTGAATAAATGTGCAATTCTGGCAAAGCTCTTATGTCAAATTACAATTAACTGCAGTATTGGTTTATCACTTCTTCCTTTACAGTTAACTTTGAGATTTATTCCTTCCATTCTGAGTTGGATTATGTAACAGACAGGTTATTTGTAAGGAAAATATCTCACCTTCTGCTCTCACCCCCAAAAACATGGTGTATATTACCTTTTCAAGGGTAAGAGTTGATGATGATGATGCAGGATTTAATCCATCTTTTTTCAAGGTTAATTCAAAAGGTGCCTACTGCCATCAGTAGAGGTTGAAGTAAATTCCTATGTTGAAGGCCTAGACATTCCTGTATGTTAAACATTAAATAAATGCTTTTACTTGTATGAACCAAGTACACAATTATATTTGCATTCTCTTTTTATATTTGTTGATTAGGCAATGCTGGATGTTGCAGCACATCATGGCTGGCTGGTGACTGCTCTGAATATAACGAGTCTGGTGCAGATGGTGGTTCAGGGTAGATGGATACATGACTCTTCCCTGCTTACTTTGCCCAATATAGAGCTACAACACCTTTACCTTTTTCGGTATGTAATTCTTCTAAGCATTTGCAGGTTTGCAATTTCATTCCACCTCTGACTGCTGATTGTGTTTGAATGTCATTGTTGCACCCGAGAATGTTCATTAATGCACTAGAAGCAGAACTCATTCTTTCACAGTGATGCTTTCCCAAATGGAGTTGTTTCTGTTTTCAATATTCATTGATTAACTAACCCCCACAGATTATTTTGGGAACCATGATTCCAGACAAATTAACAAGAGATCACTGGAAGGGTTCCAAGTCCTAACAAATCTAACTCTGTATATTAATTATCTCTTTATTTTAATCTATTATAAAAATACATTAGTATCCATCTTAGTATCACAGATAATGCTAAGCTCTATAGATGCCTAGATGATGCAGTAATTAATGCTACCCAAAAATGAATGACCAGCGTTTAATAACAGAAACCAGTATCGAGTTTTACCACCAAAACAACTGAAAACAAATGTTTGCTTTCCCTCCCTGGGCATATGTTTTGCTGTCTGTATCAGGAAGTGGAGCCAAGGCAAAAGGAAGAGTGTGCATGGAGGTTACCAAGGACCTATTGAGTGTCTTCCCGAACTAATGGCTGCCTGTGAAGGAAAAGAGAATGTTTTTGCTTCCATTGTGGACAGTGAATTGCAAACAGCACACATTTCACAGGTAATACTTTCTATCCGTGGTCATTATCAATGTGTTTGGAAAGGAAGAGTAATTGGGAAATGAAATACTCTTTTCACTTCCCTTCAGCAAATATCACGTGATGTTCTGTATAAAGTGCAGCACATTCATTGCTCTAATTTCAAGGTACTGCTAGCTTTACATGGTTTCTTCTCTGCCTGTTTCTTAATATTATTTTCACTTATTCCCTGCTACCCAGTAACAGAGTCTGGTTTATGGCTGATATTACCACATCTCTTTGCTCTAAAGATGCTTCTCTAGGTCATTCAATCTGCTGACTGTTATCCACCTTTTCATAGCCAGCTATGCACTAGGAATACATGCATTGCAAATGTCATCATAGCTGGATTCTGAAGTGGTCTGTCAAACACCATTTTTTTTCTGACAATACCGTTAGTGAAAGATCCAGCACTCGTTTTCTATTTGAAACAGAAAAAGCAGATTACATTTTCACACTTCATAGGGGGAAGAAAAAAAAACTATCTCAAAATGTTGAGGCTGCTGGAGTCTTATTTTCAGTTTGGTTTTCAAGCCATTTCCAGCAAAGGGCAGCTATATTCTGTAGTATTCATCACATGCTAAGCCTGTTGATTTCAAATAAATGTACGAAAGATGAAAACTTCAAAAGCTATACTTCAAATATTTTTTATTTGAATATGTAGAAGGACAGCAATATGTCCTGTGTTTGACTGTTCAGCTTCAGTTAAATCTTTTACTGGTATGCAAACAAGAAGAAAAGTACTTAAATGTCTATAACAGACATCTGCATTTGTAAATAAATTAACATCAAAATTTTGAATTAAGAAAATGTATTGACATCAAAACAAGGCTTCCTTTAATAACAGACTTCTAACATAATACACATTGATTTCAGTCCAACTTTCAGATGTGATAAAAAATTAGAACATTGTTGTAATTAGTTCAGGGAGAACTCAGAAGTAAACTTACTTAATTTATTTGCATAAATTGCCATTCTGTTATCTTTAAAAGCAAATGCAAATTGGCTCTGTCTGATATGATGATGGTTATTTGGCTCAAAAGTGCTTCAATTTGCGTAGCAATCTGGTATCGTCTCTGCAGTGAGGCGATCCCAGGTAACATACAAATCCTGAATTATTCCAGAAATTAGTATGTTTAAAGCATCAATTTAAGTGCTAATTGCAGTAGTAATGAGAAAAAGCAGTACTACTGTGAGATTTGCATCTACTGCCCCATCAGTATGCCTGGAACGGCTGCTGACTGGCAGAGGATTTGGCTGCTAATTAAATAATTGTATGCATGGCAGTGTTCTCGTCTGATTCAATAGATGAAGATTAATCCTCAGATAAATATGTTTGGCTGGTATTGAAATGTCTTAGCAGCTTCTTCAAAAATAGCTTGTGTGTATGTGGTGTGTACGTTCATACTGTGAATGACTCTATGCCTCTATATGTCTATGTTTGTAAATACAGATGCATATAAGAGGGAAAAACATAATGCCTTAGCATCATATAAGGAGAAAGTTTCATTTCTGTGAGTTGGGAATGGCCGTATTGGGTATAGCAAAGCCATGACTGTATTAGGCAGGTCATTGCAAATGTGAAGCATTTATACCAACATTTTATATTCTTTACGGCATTTTTTTCAGGAAAAAAACTATTGTAGTACCTTGTAGAGAATTAAAATTCATATTGAGACTGCCTGTTGAGTGCCTTCATATGTAAAGTCCTTCAATGCACACACAGGGGCCAATCAAGAGAAAAATTCTTCAATAAATAATGCAACTTTATGATATATTTTCTATAATGAAACAATATAAGATTACAGAGTGTAAGCCTAGCATTCTGGCATCAGACCTGAACAAAGTCAAATAAAGTGGTAAGTACACCACTAAATTGCCAAAACCATTCTTTTCCTAACAAACCTTTTACTTCTCACTCACAGTATATGGAACCTATATCTTAAACCTGTTACTAGCATGAAACTGGTAAAAACAGCTTGAGCTTTACGTACATTTGAGGCAGACAGGAAAAGGAAGACATTTCACATTTGGAAAGAAGAAAATGTCTTTTAAGCAGATGATTGGTAATTTTTAAATAGCAGCTCTTGAAGCTGCTTATGGATTTGGAATATTAGGCTAAGTCCTGGGGAGACAGATTATTGGCAAAAATGCTAATGATGTTATCACAGGTTCATGAAGAATTTCTCATGTGTTTATGATTTGAATCTATGGGTGTGGTAGGTAAACATATATATAGTATATATGTACATGCACACATTGGGCATGTGTATCTATTTAAAAGGAGATAATATGCACTTGTGTCATCCTATACAGCAAAAAGCAGTAAAATTGTCAAGAAATACATAAGTGACGTGAGAGCCTGAGTTTAACTTTCCAAAAGTTAGTTATAATCCTAAACCTCATTGAAAGTCAGCAGGGCTTTAAAAGCTGACAGCCTAAATTCAAAAACTATTTAGACTGTAACTCTGATCTTTGGCCTAAGCTCCATGTTTGTTTCAGTGATTCATTCTGAATCATATTTCTTTAACAAATCTTTTTCAGTTTCTAAGTCACTTAGGCATTAGGCACCTTTTAAAATACTAAGCTGATACTTATATTACTGAAAGAGAAAAAAGAAACCTCAAGACTGAAAAAATTATTATCCCTGCTGTAGTATTATCTGCTTTTACTCTGGTAGTATCTGTGTTCCTATAATCTTCTTTTTTATTTTCAGTTGCTACTACTTGACTTTTTTCCTCAGTAAGAAAAGCATTTCTTCATTTTTCTCCACATTGCATGGATGATAAAAAGGCAGCCTGCTGTCCATACTGTATCAATGATCAAGCAATACTAACTTTGCCTTTAATTTTCAAATACATAAGGCCTGGAGAATGACATATTACGACTACTTTCTTATCTAATTAGAAAGTTACTCGGAGTTACTTTGTTTTGTTTCCACTGTAAAAGCTACATGAGGACATGACAGCCTTTGACAAATAGAATATGCTGGGGTTGTACAGTATAAACCAGACCAAATCATAGCCTTCAACAGAGCGACAGCTAATGCCACTAAAGGAGTTAATACATTATGATCTCTGCTGAAATTAAACTTTGTTCTAACATAACTGTAACAGGTCTTGTCCTCTGAGATAGAACACATAAAAGTTTTCCAGGTAAATGATATCTAAAGTATAACCAAGGGGGTGATCACCGGGTTGGTATATATTAGGATGCCTCTACTGAACATAGCAGAAGTACGCTGCTTTGGTGCAGGGAGAGTTTCACACAGTAGGTCTGTACAGTTCCTACAGTAAGCTTCATCTTAAAAACCTTTACATTAAACAGAAAATCATTTTCCAGTTAAGGTGTTACTACTCAAGTTGTCTCATCCAGTGTGATCTGCTGGAGGTGATATTAGTAGTGTCTTGTGTGTTAAAGGTAGCAAAATCCTGGCAACAACTATTTAATTAAGAATGTCTGTGGTGTTTTTTCTCCTTCAAGGTGCTGACTTTTTTCCCCCTTTTCCCTTTCAGACTTGGGACAAAGAGGGATATCTTTTCCCTTAACGTTCTAGCTGTTTGTTTTCTGTTACAATTTTCCTGTCCTTTCTTAGCTAAGGCACTATTAAGAACATCAGTGCAATTCATCAGTGTCCCCTGCTCTTACACTGCAGATCCTGAGTGCTCACAGCTGGCCCTCCCCACTTTCTCCATTGAACAGACACAGCTGTTCATGCAGCACACAGAAGAGGGAAGAGAGAGATTAGTTTTAGCCTAAATCGGTTTTCTTATTTAGTTCAGCCAGGCTCTGGTAATGCAGCCATTTTAATCCAACGTAAGTCTGCGCTGCAGCCAAAATGGGTAGTCCTGCCCTCCCCATGCCATTTTCACCTCTCCTGACCTGGCTCGCTGCACAGCTGCACAAATGCTGTGGCTGGTTTGGGCAAAGAGGTGGGAACAAGCATCTGGGGACGAGGGAGGAGGGATCGTATCAGCCTTCTCGCTGACAGTCAAAATGGCCTGTAGCCAAGTGGATATGTGAATACTTGTGCCAGCAGGGGAGGAGGCTGGACCACTTCTTTCAGTGGCACTGATGGTTCATGCTTATTCAGAGTACTCACAGGATTAGAGAATATGCTTCCACAATCAGCTTTAAGCTGATCTAAGTTCATGCTGTCACCAAAATGATTAGCAAGCTGATCCTTCTAGCTGCACAATCACAGCATGGTAGTGCCAATGTATCGGGGATGGAGGGGGGGACAGCTAGCTGGCAAGGAAGGTGTTGGAGAGAGGGACAGCACCGCCTTTTCCTACAGCAGTGTGATCTTAGGGCTGCTTCCCTGGCTGCTGTATTCTTAACTATGTGTTAACATACACCATTATTGTCAGTATAAATCATGGCAACAATGTCTCCAAAAATCAAAATGAGCTTTTATTAGGGCTCTATGCCTTCCAGCACAGAAAAAGTAATCAGAGACACATCAGGCAGAATCTAAATGAAAATAGATTTTGTTGAAACACAAGAGGGTCAAATCAATATGTGAAAAATAAAATATACCTTAGTCTTTTTCCAGATAAAACATTTTTGTTCCAGGACAGTATTGCCCATGCAACTATGGCTACCCTCTTCATTCCCATAAGTTCCCATTTTGACATCTGCTGGCTCTTATAGATCAATATTCTTCTTTCCTTCTTCTCCTTCCCACCCTCTAGCTTTTCATATGCGCTGTTTGAAAGCATGGGTGAATTGCTGATTCCTGTTTTGTTTTGGGGGTGGAGGGGAAAGAGGGCAGGGCAGAGGGTGGTTCTTGGTTTTTTGTTTGTTTTTCTTCCAGTGCCAGCCTCACCTATCTTTTTCAGCCAAAGTGAGGCCACAAATCACTGCCTCCATTCCACAGCTCATTTTCCATTTCTTCTTCCTAACAAATTTCATTGAGTGAACATGCTGATTTTCTTTTTACTAAATGAAAGCCTGCATTACTCCCCTCCATTTTTGTCACAGCTTCTCAGAGCTGCTTTTCCTTGTCTAATGGAGACCAAAATGAGATACACGTAGGGCTGCATTTTCAGGATGCCTCTTTAAGGTTGAAGAGAGTGTCATGTTCAGCTACACAAACTGTATGCTTCTAACAACAGTTCTCTGTACAAGGATGAGAGAAAGTTGAGGGCCCATTGCAGTTCATGAGAAACCACAGAGACTTAAGATTCCTCAGGAGGATTGTAAGAAGGAAGGTTCATGAAGATCGATGCAAAAAACCTTTAAAAAAGAAAATCTAGGGATGACTTTGGATATGCAGTTGAACTTTTGGTTAATTATCTGAACTGATCCTCTGAACTCTCTGAGGTTTGCCCATTGCTAATTAGCACTGCAGTGACTTGTTCTTTATGGATTATGCTAAGGAAGTTTAATTTAAAACTTAATTATACTAGTTTTTAAGTGGCTTATAGGGAAAAAATACTTTAATCAGGAGTGGTAAGGAATTTTTCCTGTGCTCAGACATCAGTAATCTTAGTGAGGCATGTGTAACGTGCTTGAGGAGTTTCACATTTGTTTTATTTTCTTAGAAGAAAGTAGAGTAAGAGGTTAACAAAAAGTATTTTATGCTTATGATTGAGAGGCATAAGATTATATATGATATTCTAATATATAATAAAATATTATTAATATAGAATAATTATGTAGACTGCACATTGAATTGTTATTGTTACAGTGACAATAGTCTGAGTTGTATAGATTGTCTTGTAATCCACAGGGATCTGTTTTTTCTACAGGCTTGGAATTTCTTGTGCCGTTTGCCAATTCTAAACGTCAGCCTGAGCATTAAGGGCTGTTGGGATGACCCAGTTCAGCCACAGAACGAAGTGCCTGTTCCTTCTTTGACAACAGACACACGAGATGACAAAAGATGGATTAAATTACATGCTGATCAAGAGTATGTGCTCCAAATAAATCTGCAGAGAACCCAGATGGGGTATCAGGTAGATTAATTTATCATTTCCTTCCCAAGTGCACAAGTTTCCAATAATCCATTTACATTATCAATAATGCTTTATACAGCATAACAGGGGTTTTTATGGTTTAAGTATTATGTAAATTATGAACACTTTCAAAGACTTTTCTGTGTTAGTAATGAAGCAAATGTGTTTTCAGGTTGCAGTAGGATAGTGAACAGACTCTTAATGTAAAATCCTAGACCAATTCAAGTCAATGAAAGAAGTACCTTTTTTTTTTTTACAAACCAGAAACTCATAAAGTCATATGCTTGGGTACTATAAGCAGTGACAGCAGAGATGATAACTTCACAGGCAGTACTTAAGTACTCACCAGCCCCAAACTCCTACCACTCATACTCTTGCATATGCTGCTTCCCCAAAGCAGTTTATAAGCTTCCCCATTATATTCACATGTACCTCCAAACTGCATACCAGACCCATACCTACAAATATGTTTCTACTCATTACACATCCTCAGGCCCTTACTGAGGATGTTTTCCTCACATTTTGCATGTGAAGCTTTTTTGAACAGCTCCTAGAACAACTTCTACGTACAGTTCTTTTCCACGCCCAAATTTCAGTCCCACCCCTTTGCCCAGTTAAAGCACACCCCATTTCCTCTTGGGCTGGTCACCTCACTGGGCCCTCAACAAGTCTTCATGTGCCAAGCCAGAAACACCAGCAGCTGCACAGGTTTCCAACTGCTCTGCCCATAGCAGCAGTAACTCGCTGTACCCGTTTGTCGGCTCCTGGAAGAGTTAAGGGCATGCCTCCTGCATTCAAATCAGGCACTGCTGACACTGTAGCTATCACTTACTTATAGATGCATTTTTTTGTCATTTGCATACCATGAGTGGCATATGGACCACTATCATTATAATTTTGCTAATGGATCTCTCTAACATTTCAAACAACTAAGCATGATAATTGCCAGCATTTTTGTTAAGATATGAAGAGTTCAAGATATAAGCAGAGAACAGTTTTAGGTGTTAGTTCTGAGACTCTTAAGACAACTTCATTTTGATAAAAATAATAACAGAGATAATCCTGACGTTAACTTACATTAGTTAAAGAATTATATTTGAAAAGTATTCTTCTTTCCCAAAACTCTTCTTGTCCTGACTACAGCAGGTTCACCATAGCTTCAAGGGGAGATTGTCTCAGTTGTAGGAAGGAAAAAGGGTCAAAGCTCCTCCATAAGTCGTTCTATTTGCAGTGCCGGTTACTGACAGAGAGTTTTCCTCACCAGAAGCCACTGAAAAGAAGGGAGCAGGAGCATTTCATGCAGTGATCACTGTTTTATAAACCTCTCCTAGAATTTGATCCCTCTTTTTGTAAGAAACAGCTGGATCAAACTGTTTCTGAAGCTTCATTGCTATGGTGGTGCTTTTTCTTCTGTATAAATCTTCAGTAAAACCTTTCCATTTACAGAACATGAAATAAATGCTGATTGAGTGTGCTATTGTATCTTCAGCTTGCAGCAGTAAAGTCACTGTCTTAAAGAATCACTGACATAATCTTTCCTTTTGCTATATCAACCTCAAATAAAGCCTTCAAGTGCTGTTTTTGTCTTTATATTAATCTTGAACAATATTGTCTAGCATTATTTAAAGACACAAAGGTTTACAATTAACCCTTCTGCAGAGAATAGCATTTGGAATACATTAGATGAAGTTACAAAAGGGGAACGGTGTTTCCATTCAGGGTTTAATAACTTACAAAATAAGTGGAATAGTATCTTGTATTCTGGGTTTTCCTCTGTGGACTGTGATGTTTTGGGGTTTTTTTTCCCCTCAAATCCTCATCTGGAAAGAAATGACAAAAAATTTTAGTCTGGCTAAATTATTGTCCTATGTAAAAATTCACAACAATGTGTTGTTGAGGTGTTTTTCATTCAAGGAAGAACGGCATTTTGGAAAGGTGATTTCTTGTTTTACTAAACTGTTTCTTTTCCCCAACAGGGAAAGCAAGATAGTAAAGCAGTGGCTCCTCGATTCCCCAAAGTTAAAGATGAAGGATGGTTTTTGATACTGGGAGAAGTTGATAAAAAAGAACTGATCGCCCTGAAGAGAACTGGATATGTCAGAAATCGAAATACAGTTTCTATTGCTTTTTATACTCCAGAAACTCCTGGAAAGTATGACAAATTTACAAATTAAGTTCTCTTAATGATTGGCTTTTCCAAGTAGTCAAGACCTAATTTCCAAACTAATGGTTCTGCTTTTTACATTTTAGGTGTATCTACACATTGTATCTCATGAGTGACAGTTACCTTGGCATGGACCAACAGTACGATATTTATCTGAATATTATACCGGCTAGTGTGTCAGCACAAGTCCCAACAGAGGTGTCTGATGCTGTAAGTCACCTGGCTCTAAAGTAAGGTGGTATGAAAAGTCCATTCAAAAGAACTAGTCTTGCAGCTAAGACATCTGGTCATTCTGGACATCCAAAAATGCATTTGCCTTAGTGGAACCAACTTCAAACCTCAAGACAACTAGGAAATTGAAAGTGACTACTGTATTGACTCTGGTAACACAGAGTTAGCCACAGTGGCCTTACTCCTTTATGAAGATTTGTCTTTTCTTGTTTCATCTTTCTTCTTTCAGAAGTCATAATGTTAACTGAATTTTGACACATCAAAATAAAAGACTAAAATATATTGTAATTTGCGCAAATTTAGGGCTATAGTCTGCATTTTGAAAAGTGTTCTGTAGCCTACGTATTAATGTAGTTTATATAGTCAACTTTTTTAATTTATAGGAAAAAATACAAAATTTCATCTAAGAACTGCTGAAAATATTGATGGATGTGTTATAGTTCATGTTTAATAAAAATAAGTCCATAAGAATGTTTTGCATTAGATTTTTCAGTGTAAAATGAGAGATACAAAGTAACAAAATCCTCCTCTCACGCATACTACATTTTCAAGGCGATAATCTAAAGGAAAAATTTCATAAATTCATATTAATTATATATGCAGTAAATCTGGTTATAAAGGCATGCTAAATAGTATAAAATATTTCCAGTATAGCAATGATGTGATTTATATATAAATCATAATTAAAGTTTATCCTTTACATGGATGTACATACATATATATATATACACCATACATATATATTACATATTTACAATTTCTTTAGTGTTTTTTCCTGAATTTTGAAGGACTAGGGCGTATAAAATCAGGTGTCCTGGTCAAGGGTTCAGTGCTAAAGTGGGCAACTACATTCTGTAAATAAGGGAGAGTGAGGCTCCAAAAACAGCATTTCCAACAGACGGCTTGATGAGCAAGGAAGAGTTCTGTCAGACGAGAGGTAGTGTCTAAGAGATGCCCAGCTCAGTGATAGTACCATGGAGGCACTTACATCTGCAAGACATAAATCTGAAGGGAGAAGGTAGCAGCATCTATCTTCTGCCCAATACAGTGATGAGACTGCTTACCTCGATCTACACATGCTGTCAGTCCTCTTCTCAACTTCAAGGGGATGGAAGATGCTGAGCAAGTACTTGGAGGCAACATACTGCAAAAACACCACGTATCTTCATTCAGAACTTGCTCAGCTTTGCATTTAGCTGATAAGCATTACCTCTCTGAGGAATCATTTTGCTATCATTTCCATTGTGTTTCACCAGAGAGGGCTCGGGGGAGACCTTCTTGCAGCCTTTCAGTACTCAAAGGGAGTTTATAAGAAAGATGGGGACAGACTTTTTAGTAGGGCCTGTTGCAATAGGACAAAGGGTAATGGCTTTAAACTAAAAGAGGGTAGATTCACACTAGATGATATACAGAAGAAATTTTTTATGATGAGGGTGGTGAAACACTGGAAGACGTTGCCCAGAGAGGTGGTAGATGCCCCATCTCTGGAAACATTCAAGGTCGGGTTGGACAGGGCTTTGAGCAACCTGATGTAGTTGAGGATGTCCCTGCTTACTGCAGGGGACGTTGGACTAGGTGACCTTTAAAGGTCCCTTCCATGATCCTATGAAAGAATACAGCAGAGTTGTTGTTGCCTGGAAGCTTCCCAAAAAAAAAAAAATTACACTGGTGGTGCTGCACCCACATAGAATCACAGCATGGTTGAGGTAGGAAGGGACCTCTGGAGGTCATCTGGTCCAACCCCCCCTGCTCAAGCAGGGCCACTTAGAGCTGGTTGCCCAGGACCATGTCCAGATGGCTTTTGAGTATCTACAAGGATGGAGACTCCACAACTTCCCTGGGCAACCTGGGCCAGTGCTTGGTCACCCTCACAGTAAAAAAGTGCTTCCTGCTGTTCAGAGGGAACCTCCCGTGTCTCAGTTTGTGACCATTGCCTCTGGTCCTGTCACTGGGCACCACTGAAAAGAGCCTGGCTCTGTCTTCTTCACATCCTCCCTTCAGGTATTTATATACATTGATGAGATTCCCTGAGCCTTCTCTTCTCCAGACTGAACAGTCCCAGCTCTGTCAGCCTTTCCTCACAGGAGAGATGCTTCAGTCCTTTCATTTTCTTTGTGGCCCGTCAGCAGACTCTCTCCAGGATGTCTGTGCCTTTCTTGTACTGCGGAGCCCAGAACCAGACACAGTGATCCAGGTGTGGCCTCACCAGTGCTGAGCACCTCCCTTGACCTGCTGACAACAATACATTGCAGCAAAGAAAAGGCTGGCTGATTTCAGAGGGTCAATAGTTAAACACGAATTCATTTCATATATATCTGGCACTCTAAATGGTGAGAAAAGTTTATAAAATAATCAGTTCTGTAGGTGAGTATTTTAAGAGGTCTTCACATCACCTGATGATGTTAAGAATTTTGTATTTCATTATTATAGGTTGACTTTATTGCTTAAGAAAATAGGACAACAACAGAAAAAGTTATCACTATATTTACAGCCTGCTAGATGAGACAACTGCCGCGTTTGCCATTTAGACTATGTCCAATATAACATGGTGGTGTGTCACACAACAAACATTTTTTTCAAATTAGTAGGCAAAAGTTTGGTTATACACACATTTACTTAGTCCTACACCCATTTTTAAGAGAATTGTGCTCGCTAATCTCCAAGTAAATTTTCACAGAAATTTAGTCCTTTCTTTGGGAAAATTCTTGGCTGAAGCAATATATTGTCCCTCAACAATTCTAATTAATGAGGAAAAAGAGCTATGCCACAGCCAAACATACCAACATAGTGACGCTAGCTCTTGTCGCTTTGTAAATGCACATCACAAAATAGTCTAACTGCAGAGTAGCAGACAATAGCTTCAGTATTCTGTATTAATCAATTAAAGAGTTTCTGTGATGTCATTTGTACCATTTGTACTTTGGTTTGGAAATATCGTATTTAATTTCCTAGCATGTTAATTGTTTTTAGAAATAGTTTGGTGATATTTCTAAATAACATATCTGAAACTTTTTTTTCTTACAAAAGTATTGGATTCATGAAGACAAAGTCTGAAGTAATATAGAATGAATTTAAGCAAATTTATTAGAATCAGTATTTTTCTGAAAAATCCGAGAGAAGGAATTCTAATGCATTTGAAACAGCTGCTTAGAAGGAACAATCAATATGTTAAATCCAGTGATATCTAATGGTGGAAAGTGAGAATAGCTGCCTAAAAAAAGTATGAAAATCAAACACAGAATTAAAAAAACAGAATTAAAAAAAAGAGAGAGATAAATACTTTGGTGATGTAATTATCACAGTTATGGATAAATGAGCAAATGGATAGCACATACATACAGAAATTTTTAATGTTAAGTTTCTCATTCCAGTTTGCAAGAAGTTCTTTTTTTCTTTTTTTTTTTTCTCCTTCTGGGAGCAGCTGCAGTTAGTGCCTGCCTGCTCAGGGATGATAGTTCTTCCAAAACTTGGAAAAAGCAAAAAAAGCCACTCACATATTGTGCATCAAGATGTATTTGTCTGTCTGTGTGACTTCACCCTTTCCATCCTACCCTGTCCTAATCTGATAATGGCATCACAGCAGTACTTAGCAGGAGCTAGAGGCGGTTTGGGTATGTACAACCATCCCCCATATCTTCTTAAGGAGCTCTTAAAACGCAATGTGTTGTTTAGAATCTTACTTAAGGCTTTGGTTCCAGTCCAGGTCCTGAATGTATCACAGTCGCACCATGAAGCCATCTTCAGTATTGCAGGTATTTCTTTTCTGTTGGAAATTTAATCTTTGGAGGCCCCAATTCCACCCAGATTAATTCAGGGGTTTATACTGCTGACCCAAAATTCCTCTTCCTCATTATTAGTTTGCTTCTAGAGACCATCTCTAGATGGTCGTTCTGAAGGAAACTTCCAGAAATCTCAGTCATCAACCTCCATCCCAGAGCCTAGTATAAAAGACTTGAACATTCACTGAATAGGCTGCATTTAAAGAAAGTTTTGCAATTCTGGTTTTCTAGTTCTGGGAGGTACTTACAAAGAGAAGGTGGTATCCTGTGTGCATCTTCTCTAGCACATCACAGCCTGAATCCAAATTCCTATGTTTCTCCCTTGCTCAAGAAAAAGAGGCTGTGATATTTTTTTAAGACAGTTTGATGAACTGGCCCAACAGGCATCACTTCTCTATGAAGAGACTTATTTACTGCAGACGGTTCTTAAATCATCACTCTCTTGTCTTGCCTCCACTCCTCCATTTAACGTAGACTTCCCTTTACCTCCTCCACAGGTATTTTCCACTACCTGTAAACCCTCCAGCCACGCCTGTTCAGAGACAGTTACCCATATTAATGGCAATAAATTCACACAGAATCACTAAGGTTGGAAAAGACCTATAAGATCATCAAGTCCAACCATCAACCCAACACCACCATGCCCACTAAACCATGTCCCGCAATGCCTCGTCCACACTTTCCTTGAACACCACCAGGGAAGGTGAATCCACCACCTCCCTGGGCAGCCTGTTCCAGTGCTTCACCACTCTGTCCGTAAAGAAATTTTTCCTAATATCCAGTCTGAATCTCCCCTGGCGCAACTTGAGGCCATTTCCTCTTGTCCTGTCGCTAGTCACTTGGGAGAAGAGACCAACATCCACCTCTCTGCAACCCCCTTTCAGGTAATTGTAGAGAGCGATAAGGTCTCCCCTCAGCCTCCTCTTCTCCAGACTGAACAACCCCAGTTCCCTCAGCCGCTCCTCGTAAGACTTGTGCTCCAGACCCCTCACCAGCTTCGTCGCCCTTCTCTGGACAACCTCCAGAACGTCAATGTCCTTCTTGTAGTGAGGGGCCCAAAACTGAACACAGGATTCAAGGTGCGGCCTCACCAGCGCCGAGTACAGGGGCACAATCACCTCCCTGCTCCTGCTGGCCACACTATTTCTGATACAGGCCAGGATGCCATTGGCCTTCTTGGCCACCTGGGCACACTGCTGGCTCATATTCAGCCGGCTGTCGACCAACACCCCCAGGTCCTTTTCTGCAGGGCAGATTTCCAGCCACTCATCCCCAAGCCTGTAGCGTTGCATGGGGTTGTTGTGACCCAAGTGCAGGACCCGGCACTTGGCCTTGTTGAACCTCATCCAATTGGCCTCGGCCCATCGATCCAGCCTGTCCAGATCCCTCTGCAGAGCCTTCCGACTCTCCAGCAGATCAACACTCCCGCCCAACTTGTTGTCGTCTGCAGACTTGCTGAGGGAGCACTCAATGGCCTCATCCAGATCATCGATAAATATATTAAATAAGACCGGCCCCAAAACTGAGCCCTGGGGGACTCCGCTTGTGACCGGCCGCCACCTGGATTTCACCCCATTCACAGAATCACAGAATCACTAAGGTTGGAAAAGACCTGTAAGATCATCAAGTCCAACGTAAAAAAAAAAAAAAAAAAAAAAAATACACCAAAAACCAACCCACCCAACACCACACAGCACCATGCCCATCAAGCCACATCCCACAATGCCACATCCACACACTCCTTGAATACCTCCAGGGAGGGTGACTCTACCACCTCCCTGGGCAGCCTGTTCCAATGTTTCACTACTCTCTCAGTAAAGAACTTTTTCCTAATATCCAGCCTGAACCTCCCATGGCGCAACTCGAGGCCATTTCCTCTTGTCCTGGCACTAGTCACTTGGGAGAAGAGACCAACACCCACCTCTCTGCAACCCCCTTTCAGGTAGTTGTAGAGAGCGATAAGGTCTCCCCTCAGCCTCCTCTTCTCCAGATTAAATAACTCCAGCTCCCTCAGCCGCTCCTCATAAGACTTGTGCTCCAGACCCCTCACCAGCTTCGTCGCCCTTCTCTGGACAACCTCCAGCACCTCAATGTCTTTCTTGTAGTGAGGGGCCCAAAACTGAACACAGGATTCGAGGTGCGGCCTCACCAGTGCCGAGTACAGGGGCACGATCACCTCCCTAGTCCTGCTGGCCACGCTATTTCTGATACAGGCCAGGATGCCATTGGCCTTCTTGGCCACCTGGGCACACTGCTGGCTCATATTCAGCCGGCTGTCAATCAACACCCCCAGGTCCTTTTCTGCAGGGGAGCTTTCCAGCCACTCATCCCCAAGCCTGTAGCGTTGCCTGGGGTTGTTGTGGCCAAAGTGTAGAACCCGGCACTTGGCCTTATTGAACTTCATCTGGTTGGCCTCAGCCCATCGATCCAGCCTGTCCAGATCCCTCTCCAGAGCCTTCCTACCTTTCACCACAACTCTTTGGGCTCGGCCATCCAGCCAGTTTTTTACCCAGCGAAGAGTGTACCTGTCTAAGCCACGAGTCCCCAGCTTCTCCGGGAGAATACTGCGGGGGACAGTGTCAAAGGCTTTACTAAAGTCCAGGTAGACAACATCCACAGCCTTTCCCTCATCCACTGGGCGGGTCACCTGGTCATAGAAGGAGATCAGGTTGGTCAAGCAGGACCTGCCTTTCATGAACCCGTGCTGGCTGGGCCTGATCCCTTGGTTGTCCTGCACGTGCCCTGTGAGCACCCTCAAGATGAACCTCTCCATAATCTTCCCGGGCGCCGAGGTCAGGCTGACAGGCCTGTAGTTCCCCAGATCCTCCTTCCGACCCTTCTTGTAGATGGGCGTCACATTGGCAAGCCTTCAGTCATCCGGGACCTCCCCTGTTAACCAGGGCTGTTGATAAATGATGGAGAGCGGCTTGGCAAGCTCCTCCACCAGCTCCCTCAGTACTCTTGTGTGGATGCCATCAGGCCCCATAGACTTGTGGGTGTCCAGGTGGCATAGCAGGTCATTAACTGCTTCCTCCTGGATCATGGGGAGTTTATTTTGCTCTCCATCCTTGTCTTCCAGCTCAGGGAGCAGAATACCCTGAGGATACCTGGTCTGGCTATTAAAGAAAGGCATTAAGTACCTCAGCCTTTTCCTCATCCTTGGTGACAATGTTCCCTCCCACATCAAGTAGAGGATGGAGGTTCTCCTTGGCTCTCTTTCTGTTGTTAATGTATTTATAGAAGCATTTTTGTTATCCCTCATGACCGTGGCCAGATTGAGCTCTAGCTGGGCTTTTGCCTTTCTAATTCCCTCTCTGCCTGACCTAACAAGATCCTTGTACTCTTCTTCAGTTGCCTGCCCCTTTTTCCAAAGGTGATAACCTCTCCTTTTTTTCCCCTGAGTCCCAGCAAAAGCTCCTTGTTCAGCCAGGCCTGTCATCTTCCCCGCTGGCTCTTCTTACAGCACGTGGGGACTGCCTGCTCCTGCGCCTTTAAGATTTCTTTCTTGAAGAAGGTCCAGCCTTCCTGGACCCCTTTGCCCTTCAGGACCGTCTCCCAAGCGACCCTCTCAACCAGTGTCCTGAACAGGCCGAAGTCTGCCCTCTGGAAATCCATCATAGTGGTTTTGCTGACCCCCCTCCTTACCTGGCCAAGAATTGAGAACTCTATCATTTCATGGTCACTAAGCCCAAGACGGCCTCCGACCTTTACTTCTCCCACCAGACCCTCTCTGTTTGTAAACAGCAGGTCAAGCAGGCCACCTCCCCTGGTAGGCTCCCTTACCAGCTGTGTCAGGAAGTTATCTTCCACACACTCCAGGAAATTCCAGGACTGTTTCTTCTCGGCTGTGTTATACTTCCAGCAGACATCCGGTAAGTTGAAGTCCCCCAAAAGAACAAGGGCTTGCGATTGCGAGACTTCTGCCAGTTGCTTGTAGAATGTTTTGTTGCCTTCTTCGTCCTGGTTGGGTGGTCTGTAACAGACACCCAGCAGGATATCCGCCTTGTTAGCCTTCCCCCTCATCCTTACCCATAAGCACTCAACATTCTCGTCATAGTCGTTGAGCTCTATACAATCAAAACACTCCCTAACATACAGAACCACCCCACCGCCTCTCCTTCCTTGCCTATCCCTCCTGAAGAGCTTATAGCCATCCATTTCAGCACTCCAGTCGTGCAAGTCGTCCCACCATGTTTCTGTGATGGCGACTACGTCATAGCTGTCCTGCTGCACAATGGTTTCCAGCTCCTGCTGTTTGCTGCCCATGCTGCGTGCATTGAAGTAGATGCACTTGAGCTGGGCTATCGATTTCGCCCCCGACATCAGCATGCCATCCCTAGGCTCATCTCTAGGCAGCCTGGTTTCATCCCCTTCCCCTTCAAATCTAGTTTAAAGCCCTCTCAATGAGGCTCGCCGAAGGAATTTTTTTAAGCTCATCTCTCTGTGATGTGGTACGGACACTATTCTAGCCTATGGAGTAAGTACTGAAGCAAGGTAATACAAGCAAACCATATACATTTTTTCCACATCCTAAAGGTCTCCATAAGAAAGTCTGAACTAATGCTGAGATCAGAAAAAAAATCTGCATGATAATTCTGTAACCAGAAAGCCAAGGCACAGTTGTAAAAAGAAGCCACCCATCCATCCAAGTGTGCTTTACACCTCATATGAAATGGTAAATTTGTGTAAGTGATTTTTATATAATTTTTTTTATTATTATTCTTGATAAAGGAAAGGGGAAACTGAAAAGCCCTCCAAGCTTTGCAGCAAGAACCTTTTTGTTGTGAGGTTAGAAGAGATACAGAAAAGCATATGGTTATTCCTGTTAGAATGGATGCTAAAGGGCAATGGACAAAAAGGAAAAGGCCGTGTCAATTAAAATTACACACGTTAAAAAAGTGGGGGGAAAAAAAATCACCCACCATATCAGTGCATTTTTTGAAAGCGCACTAACCAGGGACAAAAAATGAGGAGCTGAAGCACATCATATTTATCATACCAAGGGATGATACTTAGAATGTAACATTAGCCATTCTTCAGTTTGACATACTGTCAAATCCAGATGAAATATGTATCAAAACTCATACAGATATAAAAGGGAGAAGAACCATACCACCACCGCTTCTATTTAACAAAAGCAGTTCTGGCATCTCGAAAATATCAGAAGTACTACAATGTTAATGCACTGTACAAAGAAGGCAATGCAATTTTTATTATTTCTAGGGAAACTCATGGAAAGGATGGAGTATACAGAAAGCCTTACCTAAAGCAACAGACTCGATATAAACAAGGACTGGTCCATTTATATGCAGCTGGCATGCCTCTCCTAGATAAAGTCAAGTTTGGAGGAGGCACCTCCCTTTAGCATTCTAGTGGTGACGGAAGCTCAAAATATGAAATGCTTTTGCAGAAGGATTAATAAAACAGGTTGAACATGCACTGTGTGTTTAGGCACAGGCATGGCCCTCCGCACTGTAACAGGAAGACCTTTGCTTATTCTGATTCTGGTTGAATGAGTAAGCAAGTGGGAGCTGCAGATGATGCACAGGTCTGAAAGAACTACGTGCAGATATTCACACTCACCACAAGTTGCAAGGGATTATTAAAGTTTTGTTTCATAACAGTTTGAAAAAAGAAAATGTCAGTGGGATTCACCTGTAGGACAGGACACCTAAATGTAATTGTCCTGCAGGTAATGGAGGTGTCTAAGCTCCTGTTAGAGGAGATGGGATTAACTCACCTGCCTGCACTGTCTAAACCCATTTGAAATCACCAGACTATCCAGCTCTTAAATCTTACGTATCTGTGGAAAGTATACATTAGCAAGTAGTGCAGTACAAGGAGATCTGTAGAAGGAAACAGTGCTGAGGACAGTGTTACCACTGTACCTGTTTGGGAACATTATACACTACACAGCTCCAGTGTACTTCAGTGCACTGAATACATGCAAGTTACTGAGCACTTCAGGTACGCTCCTGGATCACATCTGCTGGGTTAGTTGCAGCTGAAAGAAATCCTCTTCCCATGCTTGAGGACACTTTGCAATGTGCATCAACACACGAGGAGCAGAGCCAATAAGGGACTCAGCTCAGAAATGTATTTCTAGTTTGTCCCAAAATGCTAATGTAAACACACCGTACTAGCCCAAGGAGGATGTCCTGGGCACCCTAGAATATCCTAAATGGCACTAGACGATTATGCTCAGACAATCGATTCAAGCCCTCATGTACTTAGAGTGAGCTGAATCACTCACCAAAATCCAATGATTCTATTAAAGCTCTACTAAGTGTGTTAGTTATAGTAGGAGCTTAGAGGCCTTGTGTGCACTGAACTCTGTAGATACCCAAAGAGCATCACCTAATTTTAGTTTTTCCAGCTAAATTGCACACTTTAGGCCTTGATTGAGTTGCTTACATGCAGATATCTAGTGCCATTTAATATAAAGTATCTCATCTGGCCTCTACATTCAGCCCCAGAAGAATGTGCACCATCTGCAGAGGGCTATGAGATGTGAAACATGATGCTGTTGTATTTGTCACTCTCTGTAGATGCCTCAAGTAATCCAAGGCATCTGAAACAGCACTAGGTATCTACATTCAGGTAACAAAATTGAGCCCTTATTTATTACTTGTTTAGACACAGGTAAGCAATTCAGTTGCTTAACTGCATCTAATGCACTTTAAAATCACCAAGGATATTTCAGTTACCACACCAGAAGACAGCATGTCTTCCATAGGTCCTTTGTCACTTCTGCTGTCCCCATGCAGATATGCCAATATCATGGGGTGGATACCTACATACTCAAGCTTAATTAGGTAATCAAGCCCCCACTATTTTGTAAATCAGAAGAACCATACGCGTTCAAAATTCTCTCTTCCATAGTACAGTGCAACCTATTTTATGAGAAGGGAGAATTCTCCTGCTTCGTGAGAAGTATTTTCCGAAAAGACGTTTGGATGCCATGGGTTGCCCAAACATGTGAGCTACAAAAAGGTGAGTAGGGCTGCTGTTGAGAATGGTCACCCCATTTCTACTTAGACTTTATGCCTATTCTATTGGCTATGTTTGATTCCTAGCCATCTTTTTAAAAACATATCTTCTTAAATGACATGTCTTTTCAGAGAACACTGCACTTCAGCAAGCTGTGCCAAGACTCACATCCACAGAAATTTTGACACATATTTTTCTGAAGTGATTTGCAAAAGCTCAGGAATGAACTAACCAAGTTTGTTATTAATGTCACACACTAGTAACAGTGAGAGGTTAAGCTGCTTGCATGAAGTGTGTGAAGGGAACTTCTATACTAAAGGAACTCTGAAAAGCCACTGTACCGCTTTTACTAAGTAAGTCTCTGTGTAAATAATTCCTACAGAGCACACAGAAGAAACAAGCTCTATAGAGCAGGATTCTCCGCAGTGATTACGCCATCCTGCAATTAAATATGTTTACAATATATCTTGTACTCAGATCTTCTAATGAGCTCCATACTGCAATGTGATTTGAATCCGAGCCTCTCCAAGTCAGTAAGCCTTTCTTCTGCATCTCTATTCCTAGAAAATCACAATCACCTTCTCTGCTCAAATTTCTCCTCAGAAATAAAGAATGTAAAAGCTTCACCAAGCCTGTGCATTAGGCTTCACTGCTGTTTTTTTCCTTCCTCTTAGTCTCGTCCTACCAAAACTCTCAATAAAAACACGCACCCAAAATAGAAGGCTTGTTTCGCTCCTTGCAGAAGATCCGTACACAGCAGAATTTGTGGCTTCCCATTGCATAATGACAAAGGTCACACAGGTGAGAGGACAAGATGGAGATCTCATTAAAAATATTGTAAGCGACTGGGGGGGGGTGTCTACATCTAGATTTTAGAATAAAAATGAGAATATGGGCGCGAAAGCAAAGTAAAGACATTGGCTAGAAGTATTGTTCATGTGCTAGAAAACTAATGGAATAAAGAATGAAAAGTGTTCTGTGCTGAACATTTATCATTCCCAATAATGAGATTCACACTAATTGTAATGACAGCAGAGGTGAATTGGGCATTTTTGAAAAATCACACTCTTAATAATGTGATACATGTACAAATAGTTATAGTGCTATGCTATTAATTACTAGCAAGAAGAACAGTAGAAAAGGGAGTCTAGAAATATCACCATCTTTTTCTAACTATACTCAATCTCTACATAAGTGTGATAAACAGCATTCTTCACACACTAGCAAATTTGCACCTTGGGATGGAAATAACTTAATTTCTACCATGTAGTGCTAATGTGGGAAAATTAGGCTTACGTACTTGACAGCAGTACTTTCTTCTACTGAACAGGAGAAAATCGTTTCAGATGCCAATAACACATGGTGACTTCTCATCATGTATTTGTCAGCAAATCCAACTAATTAGGGACTAATTACTCATTGTAGTAGCACAGTAATATCAGGTTCTGATAAATTGTCATCTTTGTAGCTGTGAAGATTATGCAATTAAGCCTTATTTTATTTTCTCGAATGATTGCAGTGACTAAAGGGAGAGCTGGAAAAAACACCGAGAGGATTCCGTCATCTCCATAAAAAGGCCCCTTCGTTCACCCACGCCAAAGCAAGATTTATCCCTAAAGGTTTTTTTTGCTATTTTGCCCTATCTAAAATATAACATAAAATACATCAACTCTCCACCAAGAACGATTACATGAATGTCTAGTAGTTTACTCCAGTCACAGCCTCTTGCTGTTTCTCTGGCATGGCTCTGCCCTGTGCCATCCCGCCCCCCCCCCCCCCCACCCCTGCCGACACAGTCTCTCACGTTACACTTGGACTAAGCTTTCTGGGATAGGACTTTTAGGGGGATTTCATTGTCTGTTTGTAGGACACATAGCACAGAGGAAGTCCTGGTCCATGATTAGGTTCCTGCAAGCTGAGATCTACAAATAACCACATAAGGCCCTACTGTGCTAAACTCAAAATATGACACAATGTTACTCCAAGAATATATAAAGCAAATAAGACAGGTGCGAAATACGCAGCACAGTTAGCAGTATGATTAAGGCAAATGCCAGTTTAATTTTAGATTTCAATTCTAAGTGACTTGATTCAAAAAGGGAATGAGCTAATCTGGAAAAAGAGGAATGTGGAGATTTCTCAGTTCTCCTTGGTAATGAAGTGCTCAGAACTGACCAAGTGAAATAGTTACAGGCCATATCCATGCATGTGATACTCATCTAGTCAAGTTCTGCCTTTCTGCACCTCACACATTTTTACTTGACTCCTACATGCAAACATTGACAACATCTTCCAGCCTCATCCATGCAGATGTTGGGAAAATACATGCTCTACACTTCTCAAGAGAACAGGGCCTCCATAATTTACATACAACAGCATGTGCATCAGAAGGCAAACGCTTCCTGCATCTTCACAAAGACCCCTTAGCACAAGGTTTAGAAATTGTAAAATGCATTCATAAAGGATTAACACTTTGCTTTCACCCAGTTATATATAGTTGCAGTGCCATCTTCTGCAATGCTACCCAATAACTCAGAAGAAATCACAGCTGGGTAAAGTTTCTGAAACTTTTGCTAACAATTTTTGCCTTCTTTTGGTAAACTATAGACAGATACTGTCACCTACAAATAATTATCTCTCATAGTTTCTTTTTTCCCTTTTAATTGAATTCCATGTCAATAACTTGTGGCCTGTCTGCAATAGTAGAGGACTTTTGCCCTAGCACTGCAGATGGTCCTCAGGTTTTGGCTTCACAGCATGTGACATACCCAAGGAGCACTGCAATAGCTTTTTCATCCTGTTCAGTCTCACCAATAGTCTGGCTATGAACTTAAAACTTGGAGAAAACAAACTTGCTCAACAGGTGGTTTTTTTCTTGCAGCTATATTTATCATCCGATTACTGCATTCTCACCCCATAAGCCTACAAGACCTATAAGACTGGATAACAGTTGACTCGACAATACTTTTTTTGGTCCCAAAACTGTTTGACTCTTCAAGCTGGAAGCAAGAGAAGAGAGCAGATACCACTGTAACCCTGAAGACTTGACTTAGACATCCAACTTGCAGAACACTTAATTTTTCAGTGAGTTTCACTAGAAAATGGCTACCAACAGGGGGAGTTGGTAAGTTGGGGGGGGGGGGGGGGTGGAGAATGAAATATTCTGGCTTGTACTCCAACCTAAGAGTTTAAGTTGAAACAAAGACTTTCTTAGGATAAGGACTGTGTATCCTTTGGGAGAAAGCAGCTCAGAGTAAAATCATCATCCTGTCTGGATGAAATTCTTTGATTTTACCTATTCTAAGCATATCTAGAATTAATCAATCTAAGCTCTAAACTATCCAGATCATGTTATTCTAAATGAATATAAAAACTTCTTGTCTTTTTTTAAAAGTGATCTTTGAGTAAAAGACTGCACTAAAATAATTTTTAAAAACATGACTAAATGATGAATGAAAGTAGTTGTAATGGTAAAAGAGATTTACTTCATCAATTAATTCACTTAATCCAGCCCTACAGACCTAAGAAATGCTACCAGTTGCCTAGAATTATGTGCATTCATGAAGCCATAAGACATAAAGCAATGATATTCAAACTCCTTAGGTGCTTCAGAATAGGAGAAACAACATTTGGGTTATGCAAGCTGAATGAAGCATGATCACACTGTTGCAATACAAAAGTCGTAAGATAATGATTCTTACTCTGTTGATGTGTGGGAAGAGATTTTTTTTTTTTTTACTGTTTAGCTTTTTTGGGACAGAAAAGCAGGTCATTGTGCATCATTTTTGGCACATAAACACAACCTGGTGCTCCCTGGAAAATTGTCACAGAACATGCAGTGACAGCTCTTCCCTTTTGTTGCTGAAACCAAAATACCTGCATCAATGTCACTATATACTCTGAGACCCAGAACACCCTGAGAAAGATTGACACCAGACATGTAGTTCATTTTCTGTCTGGTTTGTAGGAGGTGCTCAGTCAGCTGCTAGCTCTCCGGTGTTGCACTGTGACTTATAAGCTGACAGAAGCACCCGAGCTCCACTAGAGGATGTGGAAGTTTACATCCACTCCTCTGCCGCACACATCCTACAGCGGGAGACGAGTATGTCAACCTTCCAGGTCATGCTTCAGCTTCCTTCACTGGCAAGGGAGTGTGCCAAGAGAGATGCTCTGATGCACTGCTTTGGCAACAGATGCCTAAATTTCTATTCCAAACTTAAATGCACCTCAACTAAACTGAACCTTGTCCAAAATTTTCCCAGGACCAGGGTCCTCAGGACCTTAAAGGACCAAAACCTTTAAGAAATAGGGTGGGTTTTTAGAAATAAATGGTCCAGATGGATTGCTAGAATATTCTTTTCTTTGTAAACATGAAATAAAAAAAGAAAAATCTCACCAAAAGGATACTGACAAGAATGCCACTTTGTTTCTTCATTTTAAAAACATGTAGTACCTACCTATTTGTCTGAAAGTCTTGGGGAACAGCTGGATTAATTTAATCAAATCAGTGAAAATCTTTTGGGAAATACAGATGCTGCTAAGGAAACGAACAGAACCTGGGAAGAAATGCCAACATTAAGTGAACAAAAAATATGCTAAAGTTTCTTTTCTGTTGATGCATTGCGCTTTGCTTCAGAGACTGGAGGATGAAATGCATTCCCAACATATATTATTAGCAGATCAAATTTAGTTTCTGCTATTACTTTCAAAGGATTTGGTGAATAGACAGTAGCATTAGTATTATCAAATCCTTCACTCAGACCTAGGACTCAAAGATTAACAGCTGCAGATTTTATAACATTTCCAATTCAGGGATAAATCGTATTTTCTTGAATTGGATGGGTAGGTGATGTCCTAAAGTTCTTCAATTCTTAGGAACCATTGACTTTACAGGAACAGACTAAGAACTCATGACCATGAAAAATTGCTAATCGGATGAAATTAAATGAAAAAAATATCCCTAATGAGAAAAACAGAATAAGAATCCCATGTCCAAGGAGGGACAGGGCTTTGAATCACGCAGACAGGGCTGCTGTGAGGCAAAAGTCCTGTTTGATTTTATTATACAGTCTCACCTGCTTTCATTACACCACGTTATTTTGGCATGATGGCACAGCTTCCACAAAAGCATACCTCTACCATTTACCTGGTGATTAGGGCACATTAGGGGAAAACGTGTTCAGAAGAGGGAAGAAAGAACTGAAGGCAGGAATTTTGTAAGGGAGCAGGCAAGATAGTGGAATGCTGCCAATTTTTAAATAAGAAAGCACAAGTCCTATCTCTCATTCTGAAAGACAGCAAGCCTCTATTTTCAGGGGAAGGTTCCAAGCAACATATCCAAAATGGACAAGCACCTCCCCTGTGGTCTTAGGCAAGGTACCAAATGTAAGTCACATTTCTGTGTTCCACCTTTGTGCTAGGCTTCCCTCTTCACATGCAGTTATCCAGTCTCATCTGAGATACCTACTTTTCCATATTCACCAGATAGAGGAATTTCAGCACCTCACATCTTGAATTCCACTCTGGGTGCATTTAAGGGTGAGATTCTTGCTATTTAAAAATCCTTTCTTAGCTACGCCCCTAAAGAAGTGCATACTCTTCATTTTATAAACCATATATGCTCTTCTTTTCCATTTTACACACCTATGGTTGTAGCTTTCATGTTATATCATACCAACTTGATGTTAAGAATAAGTAGTCCGTATTAAAAACCAGTCTGTATCCTTATATTTGGAATTACAGCATGTGATATTAATAAAATATAAACAGTTATGTCAACATTTCTCAGGGAAGGGAGAATAAATAGATTAATGGTAGAATATTACATATATATAATTATATATATATTAAAAAATACTGTAGTAACATGAACATGTTACTTATTAACATGAACATAACAAGCCATTGAAGTTAGCAGTTACTGTTGCCACCACTATTGAAAGGAAAGACCCACCAAAACTAACATTCAAAGAAGAAATGCTGCTTTGTTCTTTTGCAAGAGCAAAGATAGTACTGACTGGAATCAGATCCGTGCCTATGTGTTAGGTTTATGTGTAACTGGAGAAGAAAATCTTTAAAATTAACTTCCACTGCTCCATTTCTTTACTTATACCCCTTTATTTTCGTGCAATTAAAAAAGGAAAAAAAAAAAAAAACACAAAAACTTTGTCCACCGTCATTATTTCATTCTTTTATCTGCCACGTATCTTTTAATGCAAGAATCCCTGTCCAGCTCAGATCACCAATGCAACGCTGTTCTGCCATCTCTTCTCCAAACCACAAAACTTCAGGCTATGAGAAAGCAATGTAATAAAATATAGGAACAAGGATAAATCAAGTAATTCCCTGTTTGAAATTTCTATTTTTCCTAATTCTTCCTTTCCCATAATTACGCTCACTTTTCCATTTCCGCCCTTACCTCATCTCCATTTCAATCTCCCAGTCTATCTAGCATTGCTTCTATTTTATTTATACCCCTCTTTCTCTTTTCTGTGGTGTACCTTCCTTTCTTTTCTGTGGTGTACCTTCCTTTCTTTTCTGTGGTGTACCTTCCTTTCTTTTCTGTGGTGTACCTTCCTTTCTTTTCTGTGGTGTACCTTCCTTTCTTTTCTGTGGTGTACCTTCCTTTCTTTTCTGTGGTGTACCTTCCTTTCTTTTCTGTGGTGTACCTTCCTTTCTTTTCTGTGGTGTACCTTCCTTTCTTTTCTGTGGTGTACCTTCCTTTCTTTTCTGTGGTGTACCTTCCTTTCTTTTCTGTGGTGTACCTTCCTTTCTTTTCTGTGGTGTACCTTCCTTTCTTTTCTGTGGTGTACCTTCCTTTCTCTTGTAGATAAAAATAAACACATACACCTAAACAAGTTAAAAAATTATTTTCTTAATGCTTTCTTAGCCAGAGCACCTTTCTCTGGGCTTTCTGTATTTTCCATCGCCTTTTCCATTTCTATGCCTTTATCTTCAAACTGTGTTCCAAAGTCTGATTGTGGCTTTGGCCTTTTTTTTTCCCCCCATCACCTTTGATACATGATCTGTAATAACCCTTCTTACAGTAGTTTGGTTTTGATCCCAAGCGCTAGTCACAAATATCTTTGTGGCAGATCAGGCTCTCCATTGAAGGAACTCCATGCCAGCATCTAATTGTGAGCTACAGTAAAAGATGAGCTAAACCAAGACTCATTTTCGTATTTTCTACCCATCCATTTAGTGTATTTGCTCAAGATTACTCCATGTTTTGAGCAATAGGTAATAAACAAAGCCTATCTTGTCTGTATAGACAAAAAAAGGAAAAAGCACTCCTTCACTTGGGCAAAAAGTTAAATGGTGCTAGGCATCTTCAAGAGATATCAATATGTATTTTGCTATTAGTAACACCTAGCAATAAGATTAGACTGCCCTAGAGTCTTCCATCTTTCTCAATTTGGCCACCCTTCACTTGCATCTTAGAACACCGTCTGTGATTGCACTTGTCCCTGGCCAAACAATCACAAAACCAGGAGTTTTCTACAGCCATGCTTTCTTCATTCTTTCACTCATACTGAAGAGGGATGAGCAACACAAACCTAAATCAGCTTTTCATTTGACCACAGGAGATAGATACATTTTTTTTTCCAAGCCTAGGCTATGCTCTTCCACCACCTGAGGCCCTCAAGCAAGCAGCTAAGCAACAGCTTACTGAGAAAACAGCCAGGCCACAAAGTGTCTACAGAAAATTTCTTCTCCAGGGTTAATTTCAGCTAATGCTCTCTTGGTCATGAAGTACTACTGAAACTGTCATAGGCAAAGGTTGCTTACCACATGACAGTTTAAGAACAGATTCCTTTCAATTTAGGTATAAAATAATAAGTTCAAATATTCCACACTCAAACAGCACCAATGTCAGGCCTCACACATGCATGATTGGATCATGGCACCGGATATAAATCCACATTCTTCAGATCATAAATCAGTCAAACTGGCTGACTGACTGCAGACAGGATGCCCATAGCACTGGGTTATTCTCCAGCTGCCCATGATGAGATTCCCCTGGTGCATTTAGCACTGTGAGAACCAAGATACCGGTCTGATTCAGTTGGATCTTCTTGTGTTATCTTTCAAACTGTTGAATATGGGTATCTCACAAGGTTAAAAAATACACAGTTCCAATGTTCTGATCCTATGCAACTCTTCCCTTGACAGATCAATACATTTCTCAGCAAATATTTTATTTCTGAAATAATTCCAAAAAAATTAATTACATTAATTGGAAAACAGCTTGCCTAAGCACACATTTGTGGCAGACAAACTCATTTAACTTCATGCTAATTCTTGGATCTATATTTAAAAAAACAAACCACACCCACCCTACGGTTTTTTGCTTTAAAATGAGGGGAAAACCCTATAAGACGACCAGATCTGGGGTACAAGATAACACAGACAATTTCCAACATAAATGCCAGTTATCAGGTGTCATGTAGAGTCAGGAGTTGCCATGGAATCCATTTGCTTCTAAACCAGCTCCTCCTGCTGGAATACTTTCTCATTATTATTTCTTTCAGTAGCACAAAAGGAGCTGGCTATAAAAGAAATGTTATTTTAGGGTGAAGTTTCTACTATGTCTGCAATCAGACATGAAATTAAAATCTAAATTTAAAGCTATATTTCTGTTTGAATGTAAAGCTACATTACTGTGGTCAGAAGAATGAAATCGTTGTAGACTTTTTATAGATTCAGTAAAGCAGGGAAAACAAATTATAGCTAAAGTCTTCCTTTCAGCTGTCTTCCCATGAGTGAAAATAAACATCATATCTGATGTCTACTGTTCACATTTTCGCTACATTATTCTCCCACATTACGCTTAACTTCTATCATTTTCATACTAGTTATTCTATGCAACAGCAGCCTCATTACCAGCCTAATTACTAATGTCCTGGTATACAAAACAGTGTGTGCGTGCTGGACACTGGGTTTATTAGGCCAATGAACTCACTTGTCATGATGTCAGTTTCAATAGATGGATTTTAGGAAAAAAAAAAGCGATCGTGCCTTCTAACTCTTGACATGCCGATTATTGGGTTTCAATTCTTTTTTATACAATGTACTGCAGTAAGACTGGAGGACAATACTGGAAAGTAACCAGCAATATTAGAAAACTATGTCAGTGATTTGCAGCTTGGCATGTTAATTCTTATTATTAATATTATTGTTTATTATAGACATTGACTAGCATTGCATCTGGAAGCCCTAAACAGAAATAGGATCCTATTGTGATCAACACTGTATGGAGATAAACACAGCCCTTGCCTCCAAGAGCTTGTATTGTATGGTCCTAGCCTTGTAAAGTGATCTGGGTAGATTCTTGTGCCCCCGCGGGGTCCCCCAGCCCTCCAAGGCAGGCAGAGCTTCCTGCCTAACCCTCCTATGCGGAGAAGAGGCAAGCGAGCTTCAGGTGCAGGAAGCCTGAGCCTTTCTAGTCCGTTCCTCTCCAACCTTTTAGCAGTTGAACTACGCCCAAGCTTAGACAAGTCCACCATCTTTCCAAACTTCTGACCCTTATTTACATCTCTCAAACTCAGAAGTTTTGCTCCTGCCAGGAAATCAGAGGATGCTCCGTGCTATGCAACACCCTTCCAGCCCTATGTTTTCTAAGGTCCCACAACTGCAGGTAGACTCCTGCACCCATGGAGAGGTCTGTCATACCTCTCAGGAAGCTCACCAGAGTGCAACAGCTTCTGGGAAAGACACTACCCTTGGAAAAGCAAAAAAGCATAGACGAGCAGGCTAGAAACAGAGAATCCTTCACCCTGGAGGGAAAGCAGAGAGTCACTGGAGCCCTACAATGAATAGAAGCAGCCCAGTGTCAGTAAACAATAAGGGCTGGGCTGTTGGGACAGGACAAGGAGCCACAAGCCAAGCGTGACAGCAAGGCTGGCAGGCTAGGGGCCTCACCAGCCAGGGCCCACCCCACACTACCTGAGCAAGGAGAGTAGGACTGCCGTGGGGATAGCAGCCAGGCTCAGGCCAGAGCCCAGGTCTTCAGGCAAGTCCATAGCACCAAGGCAGATCCAAGGTCAAGCCAGGAAGTCAGTCTGTGGGTCAGGGTCCAGATCAACAGGGTCCCTAGCCAGGTACAAGCACAGCTGCAGTGCTGCTGGAGCCAGGAACCCCTACAGCCTGGCCCAGGCAAGCACTGAGGGCAGAGGGTGTGGATGGAGCTGCCAGGTGAGGCTGGTCAGGGCAATTAAGGCTTATTAGTGCACTCAGGGACCTGACACCTACAGTCTTCTCTCTCGCCAATATGGCTGCTCTGACAAGTGGCTGGGTTAAGTTGTGCACCAGGAGCATTTTGTGCTGTAAGCCAAAATTAAAACCAGGCTCCAGTACATCCTAAGGTTTTGGCACATTTCAAAAATGTGGCATTAACGTCACCAAGCTATTGCCAGACCAAAGAAATTACAATTCCTTGTTCATCTACCAGCTAAATCTGAGAGGAATTACACAGGGCAAGCAGCCCCTGGGGCTTCCTCCCTCCAGCTGCAAGTCGTGGGCACTCCTCAGGAGAGGCACTGCGGGAAAACTGTCCTTTTAATAGGCTCTAGCTTCAGCTAGTTACACCCAGCTGTCGCATTATGTAAACAGAGTCCCACCATCGGTGAAGAATAGTCAGAATTCAGGGTTTAGACAAAACATTTCAACAGTGAGGCAAAACCTAAATAAGAAAATATTAAACGCAGGCATATGCCAAGCCTTGGGAAACACCCCCACTCCTCAGCAACAGATTTAGCATAGTCTGAAATACGTTACAACTGGATTCAGACTTACAAGTCTGGTGCTGTTTCCCTGTGCCCCCTTCCAATGTAAGCAACTGATCCCACGATGTTTTCGTTGGAGACATCATCTCCTCCGCATCACTTCAGAAGAAAACAGTTACAAACTCCGTTCGTACTGCAGTTGCAATAAGGCATCTATTCACCACGTGAGGAATGCAGAGGAGAATAGCAACAGGCTTGCAGAGCGTCCAAACAATTCAGAAACTGTTAAGTGACAGAGGGGTTGCTCCCAGCTTAGTGCGCAGTGCTCATAAATTTAATTAGACCCATAACCACAAACAGGTACGAGACTAAAACAAGGAAACCTCCTATTAAAATCCACACGGGGAATGATTCCCACCTCGCCTTACAACAAAACTGTAAGCATCCTGATGATGATGAAACACACCAAGTGCAACAGACACCAGCTCCAGAGCTGTCAGGCAGCCTCACACCCAGTGTCCCTCCTTTTTGGTCCGATCAAACCTGTTCTTCAAGGTGATGGGAGGCCGAAGGCAGAGTTTCAGTGCAGCAGAGACGGGCAGTTCCTCTTGCTATTGATTTCATCTGAAACGGCATGTGTTATTTCGAAGCAAAGTGTGTCCTCGAGACGGGTTAAGCTGCCTTCCTCCACTGAAACAAAGCAGTGATACAAGTCTATTTGTGACCTCTTAATTATCAGGTTGATAGTAAGAACAGACTGTAGAACGGATCCCACTATTTTAAGCATTATTCTTTGGGGTGCTGAAATTCAAACAGGCTTCTGCTGACAGATTTTCCCCCAACTAATGAAATAACTTCTTTGCTAATGAAAGCCAGGCCTTGGGAAAGGAGATTTCGGTGATAGCGAGGGGTTGGAGGAAGCCTGACGCAGCTCCAGCTCCACTAGCATACGTGAGTAAGCGCAGATCTCACGCTGTACCTGAGGCCCGGAGGAGACCCCCCTCCCCAGGAGGGTTCCCCCCGCCGTGGGGCGGCTCGCCTGGCCTCCCTGCAGCCGGCCTGTGCCAGGGCGAAGCCTCCACGAGGACGCTCGTGTTTCTCTCGGTTTGGGACAGGGAGAGTGAAATCCAACCTAGCAAGCCAAAGCGAGTAAAATAACGTAAAAGGGACCTTTCCTCCCCGTCGCCCCCCGCAAAGCTCACACCCCCCCTCCTCGTTTAGGGGCGAGGAGGGCAGGTCCGACCCCAGGCAGATGAACGGGGGACACGGGGGGGGCCGAGGACCGGCGGTCGGCGTGTTGCGGACCCGCCTCGCCTCCCACGTTAGCCCCCCCGGGGCCGCTCTGCAGGTGAGGGGACGCTAATTGGGACAGCAGGACAGCGTCGAGTCAATACAGCGCGACGTCTGTCCGCCCCTGTCCGTCTGTCCCGGGCGGCGGCGGCGCGCGGCGCTGTGGGGTGGGGGCGGGACGCGCTGTGAGGCGCCGTTTCCCGCGCTGGCGCGCACAGGCGCTCTCGTGCCAGGGGCCGGCGCGGCGCGTGGGGCGCTGCGGTCCTGCGGTCGTTGGCGGGCGGCCGTTGGCGTCGGGCGCGGCGCGGCGCGGGGCGGGGAGGGCAGGGCCGGGAGACCGGGAGGCGGCGCGGGGCTGCGCCGCTCGCGGCGGGCCACTGCCGAGTCACCAGAGAGCCCGGCGGAAAGACCGCAGCCGAACAAAGCCTTGGGCCGCTGGGAAGCCACCCCCGAAATGCTCCAGGGGCTCGACGGGGCGGGCGGGGGCGCACCGGCAGCCTGGCTCTGCCCTCCCACGAAGGAGAGCCGTGAGGGAGAGGCGGCAGCGGCCCCCGGGGACGCGGCCAGCCGGGCGCCCCGGACGCTGCCGCCATCGGCGCTGGGGGCCGCTGCCAGGAGGAGGGAGTGAGAAGTAGCGCCGCGGCGACCTTAAGGGGAGAGGGGTCACTCGCGACCGAAATCAGGGGAGCGAAGCCTGCGGGGGGGTGGGCTCCACACGGCGGAGCGGGGGGGCGTGCGGCAGGCCCCGCGGGAGGCAGCGAGGGCGCCGGCAGCCGCCTCCCCACCGCCGGGCGGGCCGTGCGGCTGGGGGAGCCCGGCGCAGGTGAGGGGGGAGGCGGGAGCGCAGCACGGACACGGCCCGGGGCCGCTGGTACCGTCCGGGGCAGGAGGGAGAAAATAAACAACGGTGCAGGAGAAAGGAATATAGGAGCTAAGCACGATGTCTGTGAAGACATAGGGAGGGCAGGAAACACTTTTTAAAGTTTGTAATTTCTTCGAAGTTCGTTTCCAGTCCCGTATCCTTCCCGAACCTCTCGCCCCTTTTAAGGGCGTTTCGGCTCGCGTCGAACGTTCAGTGTGCCAGTCTCCTTTGGAAATACGGAAGGCAAGAAAAATGTGCCTGGGGGTAACTGTAACTGACCACATAGATTTTTTTTTTTTTTTTGTCCCTGTTTCTTTTTATTCAGTTTAAGTTTTCTTTTGCTGCTCCACGTAACAGTAAGATAGCTTGACTTCCGATCATTAGCAAGAGTGTATTCAGTAAGATAAGGGCTGAAAGGTACTGACCTTTGACTCCACTGGAAAAATGAATGTAAATCATCTCGTTACATTTATGCCAAAAACAATACAATTGAAAGGAGTGCGTGGTCAAGAGAAGTGCCCCCCAAAGCACCGCTTAAAAACTCCACGGATGTATCGCCAGAAATTGTTTTAAAAAGAGTTACCGAAAATAACTAACAATCACGCTGGTGGTCCATTACTCTAATTTTGCATTGTTTCTGTAATTGTTTTTAGGAGATGCATTCGGAACCGCTTACATCCGAGAGCTGGTATCCACGGGTCTGTTCTGTGTTTTGTTAGAGAATCGGCTTTCTCGTTGTCCTGCTCCCCTGAATACCCTAATAACATTAGCAAAAGAGCAGGAATGAAGTACCTAGAGCACGGCTCGAATCTCGGAGGTTAAGATCTAGATCCGTTAAAACATATTAATGGCTTCTGAATGGTCTCAAAGAGCATTTGCCGTGTGTATTTATGTCAATAAAGCCTTGATTGGGGCACGGATGGAAATTCACATCACACTCCAATTCACCAGGGTACCCAAGTGCCTGTGTCTGAAGTTACCGGTCTCTCAAAAGCAGTCTCGGGCCCCGGGCGCCCGCGCTCAGGCAGGCGTCCCCGCGGGTGCGCGCCCCGGGCGGAGGATCCGCGTCTCGCTTACAGACGCCGGGCTGGCGGCGTGCTGCCTTCGGCCGCGCGGCTGCCTGCGGGGCCGGGTCCTGCCTCCTCGCCGGTACGAAGCGGAGTGGGGTTTGGCGTGTCAGACTCTGTCCATTACCAATACCAGGCCGGTGGGGGTTTCTTAAGCAATGGTGAGAGCGACCCGCACGGTTAATTCGCTAATACCTTGTTAAAACGCTGTCAGGAAAGCAGTGTATAAGCGATGTCTTGTACTTGAGAAGGTTTTTCTCTCTGCATAAGAAATGGCCACCTTATTCTTTTGGGGGCGGGGGGGGAGGGGGTAGTAAACGCATCCAAATTGATAAACCAATAAATATATCAGTGTACGCCAGAACGTGCTGGAAAAGAAACTGGATCGGACGTGACCTATAGGGAAATGACCCAGTAGGTTTTTTCTTTCTTTTTTTCCCCCCTGCTTTGATTTGTACAGTTCTTTCTCCGCGCCCCCCCCCTTTCTCCGCACGCACGCACGCACACATGCTGCAGTGTACGCTGCATATATTGTGCCTGGCTACGCAAGTTTTGTACTACACATAGTTGGAAACCTGTCTGTGAAACGCTTTGTTTTCACCCAGCCTTTCTTCAGATACCCCGTTTCATTACGCGTCTTTTTAAATCAAATTGCGCGGCGGTACCTGCCTACTCACCTGTCCAATATTACCTGTTTTGCAGAGCATCTCACCCCAGAATAACTGCATCTGAGCTGAGCACATCTATCTACGTGCTTCAGGCAGCCGGGGGGTCTCTCCCGGCCCCCTCCCCCGGTGCCCCGACCCGCGGTGCCGGCGGCAGGTCGCCGCCGCCCGACGCCGGGCCGCCCCGTTCCGCGCTTCAGGCGCGGCGGAGGCGGGAGCGGGGCGCGGCGGGGGGCCGGGGCCGCGGGGCGCCCCCCGGGGCTCAGCCCCTCCGCTCGCAGGTGTCCCCTCAGCGCGCTCGCTGTTGTAAACCGCTCCGAGGGCTGGCACGCCGAGGGGCGACCGCGGTGCGGTCATCCCGGAGCGGTGCGTTGGCTTCGTTTATGAAACAGCACCAGGTACTCCCCTCTGGGGCCGACGGGCTTCCTCGGGGCGCGGCGGCAGCCTCGCTGAGCCCGCCGCGAGTGACACCGGGCTCCCGGCTGGTACGAAGACCACGAGTTTAGGTACTGTGGGCTGCCTTTCTCTGCGTACCTGGAACAGGGCAGTGCTACTCTGATCTCCGCTTTCAGAACTCGCGTGCTTTGAGGAAGGAAGACAAAGCTAATGTCTCTGAAACGGCCAAATCCTCCCACCGTTCGGGAGCTGCCTCTTGCAATCTGCTGGGAAATGTCCCTCGCGTACTGACCCCGCGCTAGTAATTCTGTAGCGCCGTGACTTTGTCCATGGCCGGAGCAGCTTGGAAAGCTGAATAGTCGCCTTCCCTACGCTCGTCCTTTCACATCTTGTACTTTCTCTACCGTAGCATTTATACATTAAAGATCTAAGTAGTCGAGTCCGATCCCCCGGGCTCCGGCCACGGGGGGAACCGGGGCGGCTGCTGATGCCCACCCGGGCTTGCCGCTGCGGGGAGGAAACCGGGTCCCGGAACACCGGCGAAGCGGATACTCTGCGAGCTGCTGTCCTGGCTGGGGCTGTGTGGGGTTGGTAAGGTGGATGCTCATGTTTCCCTGGTATAAATTAGCAGAAGTGTATCCTACTGATTTATTTATTTTTCCCAAACCAAGGGTGTTATAAAAGACATTCTCTGCGGCTCATGTTGACAAATAACTCGTGAGCTACCTGACAGTGTTAGTCCAGTTGTTGCCCATATGTCTAAATACCCTCGAAGAGACGTCAGTGCCGTTTAGCAGCAGAATTACCTCAAATGAAAACCAGAAGGAAGATGTGTTTTTTCTTCTCCCCCAAACCCACTTTACACCTGATGGCAGTAACACACAGGGAGGACTTTTGAAAATTCAGCATCACCTTCCCCCATAGCAGCGATCGCTTTACAACGTGACGGGGGGCGGGGAGGGAGGGGGGCGAGCTTTTTTTCCCTTTTCTTTCTTTTTTTTTTTTTTTTAAATCCATACCTTCACTAAATGACTCGCGTCCGTGTTTGTTTAACAACGGGTCGCTTCGGTAAACAAGGCAATCAAAAGAACATTTGAGACGACGTGGATCCATTTCTCTGCTGCTTGTAGACGCCCGGACACCCAGAGGAGTTGCTGAATGCCTCTCCTCCCAGCCTTCCTTTATTTACCCACAAGAACACAGGGAAAGCTTTTAACAGAAGGGAGATTTAAGGTGATAAGCAGCGAACAGGCACTGGAAGCCTGGGCTTCGAGCGGCAGCCCTCCCTGGAGCTAAAGGGATGGGGTGTTCCAACGGCTCTTTTTTTGTTGTTGTTGCTGACATTTTTCTCCTTTCGAAAACCGAGACCCTTTCTTTTTCCTCGAAATATTCCGACGGTTGCCTTGCCGGTGCGATTTCGTTTTAAACAACTGTTGTAGCCGAACTCTCGCACCGACTGGCTTGGCAATGATTTCAGGCTTTTGAGAGTCCCTCACGGTTTTAGGGGAGACTCTACAATCCTTCTCTTTCACACACACACACACACCACCCCCCCGGCCCCGGCGCTCTCTATCTACTCTTTTTAGGAGCCAGCAGTTTTAGGAGCCCCGTCTGTTTTGGGGTTTGGTTTTTTTCCAGGGGACTAGCGAGATGAGGACTAGTCCCGCTCCCTGGGAAAGAAGGGGATTGTTTGGTTTTTTTTCCAGCGTCTATCAAGAGGATTTGTTAAAATCCCACTCCTCGGCTTTCTCCATCCCTCCCACTCGGTTCACGCTGTCCCAACAGCGCATCAGCCCGAGGCTGAACCGTACCCCGTTACCGGGATGGGGACGGGACGGGGACGTGACTACAGCTTATTTCTCCCAGTTTCTCCCCCAGCTTGGGGGACTTTGGGGGAGGAATTGGGAGGGGGGGGGTGTGCTAAAACTGCCGATCCTCACAACCTCACAACCCACAGTCCCGAGGGACCTCGGCCGCAACTCTCCGGTGCCAGCGGGGAAACCGGAGCGTCGCCTGGATCGCGACGGCCAAAAAAAACCACCTAATACCCCCCCAAATAAACAAAAATAAAACCCAGCGGAGGGAAGCGGGCAGGTACGCGCGGGGGGTGTGTGGGCGCCGCGCGGGGACGCGCGCGGAAGGGGGTCCCCCCCCGCGCGCGTCCGCGCGCGGCGCCCACTACCCCCCCCCCCCGCGTCGCCGCCAGGTCAGAGGGCGGACGCGGGGAGAGAAGGGAGGGGGGGTGTGCCCGCGGCGCGGTGACGTCACCGTTCCCTCCACCAGTGGGAGGCCGGGCGCGGGGCGGCGGCGACCAATGGGAGGCGAGGTGGGTCCGTGAGTGGCGTTAAGGGAGGGCTCGGCCGGGGGGCGGGGGGGAAGCTCCGAGAGAAATGAAGTTGTGCTAAAAGGCTTTTAGCCATCAAGAAGTTATTAGGCATTTCTCAGCCGCAAATTAGGGATTCTTCATTAATACCAACCTCGCCCCCCCCCTCACTCCCCCCCACCCCCCCCCCGTTATGTGAGAGGGAGAGCCTGGGAGCCGATAAAGGGGATGGGGAGGCGGCAATGTCTGTCTGCCCATCGGTGTGAGGAGCACTGACAGGCGCAAACTTTTCCCCCTGCCATTAATGAACCAATTAAAGAGTTGGGCTCCTCACCCCGGGAGAGCTCTCTGCAGGCTGCCGGGCTCAGGGACTCAAGGTAGGTAACAAGAAGATCACAACCCACCACAAGCTGCCAGCCTCGGCGAGGAGCCGCACTGATGTGCGGGGCCAGGCTGTGGGTCGCTTCCCCCCGGTGGAAAAAGAGGAGGAAAAAAAAAAAAAATTTGGTTGGAAAAATGTGATGTTTGGGGGGAATCCGGCTCGGGGCAGGGCCAGGCAGAGCGTGCCTTCCCTGGCTGGGGTGCAGCTGGGGCAGACACCCCCCCGCGACCCAGCCGGGGGGTGAGGAGAGCACCCGAGAGGAGGGAAGAAGAAGAAAAAAAAAAAGAAAAGAAAAAAGGGGGGGGGGGGGGGGGAAGCATAACTACTCCGGGATTGGAAATGCTTGCCCCGCTGCGGGACTGGCAGCGCGGTGCGCGGGGAGGTCTGGCCGCCGCCGCGGTGCCAGCCCGGGGGAGCGCGGAGGGGACGGCGCAGCCCTGCCAGCACCGAAAGAGGCCGGTAACTCCTTCGCCTTTGCCGGGAGCCGGGTTCTGCCTTGGTTTCGTTCTGGTCACGCCGTGCACACCTGGGCTGGGGAGGGCGAGGGCTGTGGGAGGAGAGTGCGGGGCAGGCTCCTCTACGGGCGTGCTGGATGGTAAAAAAATACTTCTTTTCTTTTTTTTTTTTTTTCCCCTCTGGTGGGAGAAAATACTACACCCGCCGGAGGCTGTTTGTTGATTATTATTTCTCGCGGCTCCGCTGCGGCGTTGTGTAGCGGCTCTCTCACCCCAGGACTGCTGTTGTCTTCACAGAGGCTCCCGGGAAGTCACCCAGCGCCCTGGGAGGCAGCCCACGGCCGGGCGTTTCGGGCCTCGGATTGACAGCGGATCACGGGAAGAAATGGGATTATTATGACCCTCTTCCGAGGAGCTATGCTGCCCGCCATGAGTAGGAAAAAAGGCCAGAAATACCTCGTTTGGTTGCTGTCTGGTGCCGCAAGCTTTTAGCATTTTTTTTTTTTTTTTCCCTGCAGCTGCTTGGAGTCTCTGAGCTGCATTGGATAAATGCCTTTCCCATCCGATTGACTCTGCTTTTCAGATAATTTTTTTTTTTTTTTAAAAACATCTCTCTGGTCTTCAATACTTGTTTGCATTTTACGCAACTGGACGGTTTCTCAGAGTAATGGCCGCGCTCAGAATCACTGCCTGATGCTTCGGAGAGATGAATTGCAGCTGAAAGTTTCCCTTCCACCTTTGGATGAATCTCTGGAGTTTAAATTGTAGGAAGGAAGGGGGAAAAAAACACGATGAAAGAGAAGTCCAAAAATGCTGCCCGGACTAGACGGGAGAAAGAAAACAGTGAATTTTATGAACTGGCTAAATTACTACCCCTGCCCTCCGCCATCACCTCTCAGCTGGACAAAGCATCCATAATCAGACTCACCACCAGCTATTTAAAAATGAGGGTGGTTTTTCCAGAAGGTAGGTGGTAATGCCTATTCGCCTCTATTTCCATTCCGATCCAGGTGTCGCTTGTGGCTTTTATTTAAAAAAAAAAAAAAAAAAAGTAAATCGCATGGGGTGGTGTGCTCGGAGGTAGGGTGCTCTCCGCTGTCACTTTTCTCTGTCGTAAATACTTTCCCTTTAGTCCCTATGACAGGTTTGTTTGGGGACTTACGGTGCTTTTGTCAACACTTGAAGGCACTGAGGTCTGCTGCGTGTTCTGCTAAAGCAAACACGGGTTTTCTTTCCCCCCAGTCTCCCAGTAAGATGTGCATCCCCCCTCCAAGCACGTGCGTGGCGAAAGAGGGGACGATTCACCCCTATTTATAGCCATACTACGGGGGGAGTTAATATATGGGTAAATATTTACATATGTCTATGCAAAGTCCTAAAGCCTTAGTTCAAGTATCGAGCAAAGGTGCGCTTTACAGGTACAGCACACGCGTACAGGCGTGCGCACACACACACAAACACAGCCTAAATAAAGAAGCCAAGTGCACCAAATCGCATCATAACTGTGATGTGTCTCGCTCGGAGGATCATTAGGGCAGTTTGAGGGCGTTAATCCACCTCGGAAATTCTTAACAGGCGTTTTGTACTCAGACATACTCAATCCCCCTGCCCGCCCAACGCTGCAAGCCCAGCGTCCGAGTCTGGGCCTGATTCTCCTCCCCGGTCAGGCAATAGTAAACTTCACGTTGACTTCCACGGCAGCAGCAACGCTCCCGCCTGTCTAGCAAAAGCCGACTTCAGCGTCCTAAAGTATTCCTTGCTTTTAAGTAGAATTAGGATTTAAAGCCACCGTCTGGGGGCTTCTAGACCGGCTGCCAAGAAAAACAAACAGCACAGAAAGTTAAGAGGGTCGGAATAAAGTTCTCCCGTGTTCTCACTCTATTGCTTTTATAAGATGTAGGGGGAAAAAATAAAAAATACTCCACGAATCTTTTATTTAGATCAACTCGATTAAGAGATAATCTGCATGAAAGAAAAAGTATTAAGAGCTTTTATTTCCGGACGTAGTAACAAAATTTGCTGCATCTTTCGTTGAAAAGGGTGTGTACAAAAACCATCGTAATACAGACATGTCCCTCTGTTTTCTGTAGCTATACCTCGAGCGGGTCGGTCTGTCTGTCTACTGTGTTTCACAAATCAAGAGTGGGTATATGGCCTGGTTTTGTTTTGCTTGGGTTTTTTGTTGTTGTTGGTTTGTTTGGTTTTTTACCTGATTACGTCTGTGAACTACTGGTCCTAATTCTACGTTTTAAAAGTGAATATGCAATCGGGCAGTCATTTGGACTGGGGGAGGAACACCCCCCTCACCCCCCAACCCCCGTTTATGTATGAACGCTTATACCTAAAGTCCACAGCAGTAATTTCTAATCTAGTGCATCTTGCAATAATTTCTTTAAACAGCGTGCCGTATCCCCGAGTCACTTAGAACCAAAGAAGGGGTAAATGAAAGCTGTAACACCCGAAACCTTCAAAAAATAATAATTAAAGGCTCCATCAAGCCACTTCCCTCTTCTCTGAGATCTGCCACCCTGAAGATCATTGCGCGGGGCAGTCCTCTGTTTCAGAGGAGACCGAGTTGTCCTTTATACTGTCAGCGCATACTTTATAAAAATAAAGCTATTGCAAACCCTGCCGCCCGTGATGTTCCTAAAAGGATTATTAGCAGTGATTTGTCAACTCCTGCGGTCTCAGTAGGCTACCTTTCTGCGTGATTTCGAGCAGGTCTCGTCAATTACTCGTGCCTATGTAGCGGGTTGTTTGATCAGAAGAAGCATATGGTGTTGCTTGTAGGCTGGGAGTAATCATGGGAAGAGAAGAATAGCTGATCCCCGTCCCTCGGTGGCAGCGCAGGATGGCTGAATGCCCTGGGGAACCGTGTGGCGAAGTGCGCCGGGGCCGGGGCCGCTGCCGCCCGCAGCAGATGCTAATTTGAGCGCGGAGACAGAGGGGGCGGCTGAGCGGGGCTTTGGAGGCAGCAGAGCCCTCGCCGCCTAATTAAAGGCCAACTGCAAATTAAAAAGAAAGGCAGCGAGCAGGCACGGGAGGGCTCGCCCCTCCGAGGCGCGCTGCCGCGGGAGGCACGGCGCCGAGCGGGCGGCAGGTCCACGCGCGGGACCGCCGCGCCCCCCCCACCCCCCCCCGCCCCGAGCCGCGCATCCCCGCGCAGGGCCGCGGGCGGGGGGGCACTGCGGGCTGGGCACAGAGGCCCGGCAGCGGGGGCCGCGGCGTGGCGTGGCGCCGGGCGGGTTTTCCGCGGCCCCACGCGCGCTCCCTTTCCCTCCCACGTACTTCCGAGGAGGCGGGGGAGCGCGGCCCGGCCCGGCCCCGGAGCCGCGGCTTTCCCTGCGCTCTCCCGTGCCGCGATTCATCACGAGCGATTCGCCCACGGGCGGCCTTCCGGCGCTGCGCCTGTGCCTGGCCGTGTGGGAGCCGAGCCTGGGGCCGGACGATTTTCCCGGGGGGCGGCGGGGGCTCCGGGGAAGAGGCAGGAGCGGGAGGAGTGGTCGCTGGGGCTGCCGGCGCGGGTGTGCTTGGGCACCGGCCCTTGCGGCTCGTCCGGCTGCAGCGGGGGGAGGCGAGGAAGAGGGGGGCGATCCCGGTCTCCCGGTGCCCCCAGCCAGAAGAAGAAGGCATTGCTTCCCTGGGAAGGGAGGACCGGTAGCGGCAGCCGGGCAAATTGCGCACCCAAAGGAAAAAAAGCCTTTCTGAAAGAAGGAGGCAGGGTAGGGATGTGGGATGGATTTAACGGGGGGTCCGTTTGCTTGTTTTTCCCTGGGGAGGAAAGCGATACAAGCATCCGGACAGACCCGGGGAGTTGGCCAAGGGCTGGAGATGGGTAGCAGGACGGTCGGGAGCGCGGCGAAGTGTCATGTCATACATTTAAAGACATCTTGGAGGAGTCCCCATAGAGAAGCGTTGCCTCCGTAGGAGTGAGCTGCACTCCAGTGTAACTCACACCCCCTCTCCCCGGTACAAGAGCGAATTTCCATCTGCCCGGAGAGTGCTTGCTTAGGGGCTGGCTGTAAATAATCACGTACGGAAAGATGTACACTCCTCATCGCCGCGCACAAGCGGGGCTGGGGACAGGGGGACAGGCGGAAAGAATCGGTGTGCCTTTGTCTGCATATTTTTACGTCGGAGAGGTTGCTAGAGAGAGAGAAGGTGGGTAGATTTCGGGTTCGTTTTGGAAACAAGAGAGTTTTCTGGGAGTAAAATGCCAGGAGAGTCACACATGCAGGATCATCACCGTGCAGTTTCCGTCTCACCCCCAGAAATCTAAACACAAATCGGTAGCACCGAATAAATTTGGTAAACTGAGCAGAGATTTTCCAGCGAGCTCCCTCTCGTAATGGCTGTCTAATTCTCACAGGCTGTTAAAACGCCTTGGTTGTTCTCTCTACCCCTGATTTCACTTTACTAGGTCTCCTGCAGACTAAAACTGTCAAGGGCGAAAAGCGTTCAGCGGCTTAGGTAGCTTGCATCATTTCAGCGCTAAAACTCTGCTGTCTCAGGAGAGGGCCCATAAGACGTATAGTAGTTTTCGGCGATCAGACAGCTTTTGAAGAGGCTGAAGATCCGCTAAGTCGCTGAGGACTGTAAGGAAGATTTGTTTTTTTAAGGAGAACTTCCTAATAAATTCACTCGTGGCATAATGTTCATTTTAAAAATATCCTAAAATTGCAATTTAACGTTAAACAGTTAACGGCAAGTAACGTAGCCTCAAAAAATGTCTGGAAAAATCTCCGGAATGTCGAAGCACTAAAAGAATTTTTCTTCAAAAAAGATCCGGTCGCTGTAACTAGCGGGGTAAGTCTTTACTGACCCTCGCCAGTATCCAAAAGTGAAGGGAGGGAAAAAAAATCAAAACCAACAACAACTAAAAAACCAAGTGGCGCAATAAATAATTTTTTCTTTGGTTGGTTTTGTTTGGGGTTTTTGTTTTTCTTTTTTAGTCAGGAATATTTTGAGGGTCCTATTCTCCCCGCGCGAACGCAGAGGGAAAAGGAGGGTTTGCAGCCTCTCTCCTAGTGGGGACGGACCGTTTCGGCGCGGACAGGCGTTTGATTTTCGAGACAAAAGCAGAGGCTCCGTTTACATAAACTTTCGCCGAATCAGGATGGTTAACATTTCAATATTGAAACCCTTAATCTTGTTTTATTTTAAAGGGGTAAGAGATCAGCAGGAAAAAAAAAATCAGTTTCCCACGTGGATAGGTGATTTAATGCTGTTTTTCTTACTGCTAAGGGAAATGATTGAGCATTAGGTTTCAGTGTTTATTTTCTTACAGAAGTTTTTCTCATTTAAGCTGCAGTTTACTCTCCACGCTGCCTCTCTGTATAATTCCAGTTTTGATGTGAACTTAAAATGTGAAGTGCAGAACTAAACTACTAGCATGATCGCTGAAAAAGCAGATTTATGTGTTAGAAAGAATACTAAAGCGAGATGAGTGGAAAACACCATATTTTCTTTAGAAGCATCCTCTCCCTTCTTGGTAACATACGGCCGTTTTAATGTCGGAGGGTATTTTTCAACTCGCATATAAATAGTGTGTGTTCGCAAGTGCGTTGGTGCAATCCCTTCTCTCCCCAGTTTATACGGAATAAGGGCTATTTGAGTTTGCATCTTCTGTAGAAGCGACTAAGTAGTTGGCGCAAGAAAATTTGCCTGATTTCCCCCCCCCCCCCCACTCTCCAATTCGGGCATGGTTCCGTTTGTTTGCATTTCAGAGCGCAATTCCGTTACCCCGTGTGTGCCAAAATGCTGGTATTTCTTTCTAGAGTGAATCGGTCTCGGCATTATTTCCACTACCGTTTTCTTAATAGGGTTGTTTGTTTAGTCAACAGGACTTTTCCTCCCTTTTATTATCATTTTTATAAAGAAAGCGGGATGCTAACTTATCTCTGCTTCAAATGAACACATGTGATTTACCGAGATAATAAATCTTTACAAAACCTTGCTAATGGCATCCGCAGGCAGTTGGAAATGAGCAGCTTTTTTTTTTTTTTTTTAAACATAGCTTATTCCATTTCATCTGAACACTCTGACGGCGACCCACTCCTTCACAGAAGCCTCATTTGGCGGAGATTTTGAGTTATCATTAACCACTGCCTGTTAAATTGACTGAGAAATCAGCCCTGTCGGGCGTTAGGCGATGGCAAAACGGAGCGCTGGCGGTAGACTGTTTAATTAAATGGTTAATCGAATCAAGCTAATTCCTCGATACAACATCCAGTTGCCTTTTCCCTTGCCGGTGACTGGGACGTACAGCTTCTGTCCCTGCGGCTCCCGGCGCTGCTATTTGTCATTTTCCCTGGTCAGCGAGGGAAAACGACCGCCTTGAAGACGGGGACCGAGCCGTCCTGCCTGCCTCTCCCCAAACAACTGCCCGCGCCCCGCTTCTCCCCAGAGCAGCGGCAGGGAGGGGTACAAGGCAGCAGCAGTGCCAGCGAAGGGCGATGGGGAGATAGGGAAGGTGCTGCTTTACGAGCTGCACGCGGAGGTGAAATGCCCGTGGCCGCCGTAAAGCTTTACGAGCGGCTTCGCCGAGCAGGTTGCACGAAGCCGGCGTGCGGGGACGGGAAGGGAGAGGGGCCCGGCGGGACCGGCTGCCCCGCGGCGGGGCAGCCCCGCCGGGCCCGGGCCGCCCCTCCTCGGCCTCCCCAGCGCCGTGGGGGAGGCTGGCGGGGCCCGGCCTGCCTCGGTGCCGCAGGGAAGGGGCGAGCCCCGGGGCGGAGGTGCCTGGGGGTCCCGCATCCCTCCCCCTCCGCGGGGTCAGCATCCCCAGCGGGGCGGGCGGCGGGCGAGCTGCCTCTCCTCCATCTTTAACAGGCAGAGAGCGGCTGTTAAAAGGGCAAAGCAAACGCAGCGAAACAAAAGCGAGCGGGGACGTCCACGGGAGGCGGCGGGGAAAGCCCGGGAGCGGGGCGGCGGGGGCCGCTGCCCGGGGAGGGAGTTTTAAGAAGCGCCTGGAAGCGAAACGCGCGGTGGAGCTCCCTGGACCCGGTTTAGGCAAGGGTCCCGGCTGCCGCCCCGGCGGGCCGGCGCCCAGCGCAGCCCCGCAGCAACGGGCTGCCTCCGGGCGGGCCCCCTGCGCCTCTCCCTCCCCCCCAGCCTCAGCAACGGGAGAAAACTCTGCCTACGGGGCCCCGTCTCCAAGCCAGCATCTACCCGGCGTGCACGGCTTCCGTGGGGCCTCGCACCGCTAACCGCGCCCGTGGGCCTCGCCGGGCGGTGCGGGCAGCGCGGCCAGGCAGGGTGCAGGGGCAAGCCCCCGGGGGGGGGGTCCCCAGGAGTGTGCGTCGTCCCCCGGAGGTAGCTGCCCCTCAAAGCCCGGCCCCGCAAAGGAGCGGATCTGGAGCTCAGGCTGGGCTCTCCGCTAAGCGATTTTTAAACGGGGGCGTCAAATCGCTCGCTCTGCCGTTGTTTTCGCTACCGTGAATCCGGATTGCGCTGAGATTTCATGACGGATAGTCCGTGGGGGAAATCGTAGTAACCGCTTTTAAAAGCCGGCAAATCAACACAAAGTAGATAAGGGCTTGTATCTTCTGGCCACCCCACCCCCACCCCCGCCCCCCTTTGCTATTGCCAGACAAAGGAGGGGGTCGAGGTGGGTTCTGCGCTGCAGATGCTCACAGAGGGACAAGTAACCCGGAGATCAACCAGGGCCAAGGATCTGCCCGGGCCTCCTGGAGCCTCATTTCCCTGCGCCTGCCTGCCTCCGGCTTTGCCTAGATCACTTTAGAAATGATTGAGGAATCTCTTCCCCCTTCTGTGGGACAGAGGAGCTTCTTGCGACAATAACGCCACTGGGTAGGGACGATATCCACCCAACCCCTCCATTGGCTGCCGGCATCAAGGCTTGCATCAATCAAACGCTGAGGACAGGGCCAACGCAGCCGAGCGCTGCGGAGCTGGCCGCCAGCCTGGCTTGGGGGGCAGGCTGCCGGCGGGGACCGGCTTGCCTAGTGCCGGGGGTGGGCACGGCTGGGGAGAAGGCGTTTCACACGGACTCGCCGGTGACCGGTGTAGCTGTCCCATGAAACCGACTGAGATGCTTTTTGATGTGGAAAGCGCAGTGGTTTTCCATTGGGAAGTGCTGAGAGAAACGATGAGTCAGCACGCTCTCTCCGAGCAGGATCCGCGCAGTCCAGGCGCAGTCTCGGCGCAGTCCCGGCGCATGCTGTTAGGTAACGAGACTGTTGTTCGCAAACTAAGCAACAGCCTGGCTAAAATGCCTTGCTTTTTTTTTTTTTTTTTTCCCCTTCCTCCCGACGGTGGACACTTTCTTGTGGCCCGAATGTTTTATCTTCTTAGGGAAAAAAAAAAAAAAATCCTCGAGTGGAGGGGATTGTTAGGTAGCAGCCTATAATCTACATTTTGTCAAGAGTATCAAATTCATTCCGAAAGAAAAGCTCGATCCATTTATTTTTGCTGCTTGAATAACACAGCTGGATGATGCCTTGAGCGTACGCTAGACGGTTGCTCATCATTCATTCTCCAAGAACTGGCCTAAATGGTGCCTATGGGATTAGGTCAATTTTAGTGGATCTACTTCGCCTCATTTGGTTACTAATTGGTTTCTTGTTTTAGAAATCGAAATCTCATTTTCAGGAAATTAAAAAACCCATGCAGCCAGTCCATTGAGGTAATCCGTGGGTCGGGGGTATTTAAATGGAAATGGTTCTACAATGCATCAAGTGTTAAGCAACAGTAAAACTTCGCCTCTATTTCCAAATGAAATGTGAGCTCGCCAGCTCTTTAGATCCTTAATAGATACATCCCTTCTAAGGCTACTTATGTAAATATGATAAACCAGACCTTGGAGGGGGAGGGGACGCGGGGAAGAAAGCAAATTTTATCTGCTAAGGTTAATGTGACATATCTTGGAAATCGTCCAAAATAGATTATGTTTTGCTTTGTCTTCGGCCGCTTTAGCTGGGAAAATCCTTTGCCTAAAAACGATTTAGTTATCCTTCCCCTCACAAAGCTGCTTGTTTCTATTCCAAACCTATTATGCTGTTGGCTCTCCAAATTACAAGCGAATCTTTAGGTCTTGTTTCCAAGCGTAATCCTGAAGCAAAAGGGAGAGCTGATTTCCTTGTTTTGTTTTAAATAGACAATCAAAGGATTTGCAGAATTTTCTGCGGTAGGTCAAGTGCAAGAAATAACAGTTTGCTCCCTCGATAAAAGGAAATTGGATGTTAAAGCGAATAGACAGAAAAGGAGAGGTTTTCTCGTATAATCTTCAAAACCAGTATTTAAGGGACATCAGGAGAGCCCGTCGATTTGGGATAGGCTGGACTTGGCGTTGAATAGAAATAGCCTCCGACTTGAAAGTGCTGAAACATCCGGGAAGCACAAAGAATCGTCTCGTGATAGGATTTCAAAAAGCCGGTTCAGGTAGACAAGTGAAAGCGTTTAATTATCAACCATTAGCAGACACAGCCCAGCAGCGCGGGGTTTCCACCTGAAACACAGCGAGGAGTTCAGCGCCCCGTGAAGAACCGCCTTCCCGGGGGGAGGTTAACCTGTAATGCCCGTGAGCTGTTCATTAACCCGCCGGGGTCGGGTTATTTTCCCTTTTAGAAGAAGAATAATTAGAGCCGTAAACTTCGATTAATAAACAACTGAAGGCATAGGCGGGGAGCGCAGATTTAGCCCTGCATACAGAAACCTGTCATTCAGATTTCCCTCCAGGTGGGGGGACATCGCAAGGAGCCGCCTTGGCCGCCTCTGCTCTACCGGGCCGTCCTGGCTCCCCGGCAGAGAAACCTCCGAGGAGCTCGGGAAAAACAAATACACAGCGGGTTTTTCTCTTTCCCTGGAAGCTGCGCAAGATTTGCCAGCTCCTTGCTGATTTCGGCGGGCGGGGGTGACCCTCCGTCCTGTCGGCTGGCTCCCCCGGGGAGGGGGCGGAGGTGCCTGCGGAGCCCCCGGTGCATCCCCCGCGGGTCCGCCCGCTCCGGAAGGCGCAAGGGGGGAGTGAAGCCCAGGGAGTCGGGAAAAAGTCCCTGGGTCCCCGTTAATTGGCGTGGAGGAATTAATGGGAAGGAGCCTGTTTTGGACTAGCCCTCTGGTACATGCTGGGGCTGCGAGATGGGCGCCAGGCCAGAGAAATGCCCCTGCTTTTGTAGGGCTGTGAAGTTAAGGAGGAAGGCAGGAAATGTAAGAGCGGTGAAGAGAAAAGTTGGCGTGAGGAGGTGGACGAGGAAGGTGGGAGAAGAGAGGGAAAGGCGGGGACGAGAGGGGCGCATCGCCCCGGCGCTTCGGCGGGGGGGGGGGGGGGGGGGGGTGGCGACGACCGCCGTGGGATGCCCCGTTCAAACAGCGCGGAAGAAATCGTTAGCTTTGTTTAGACCGGCAAACAGCTAGGTGAAGCCGGTCAATAGCGAGGGATGCCCGCGGCTGCCTGCTGTCGCCACCCCGCCTGTTTGCGTCGAAATAGCCGGAAAATGGGGTCCTGCCTTCCCCGAGCCCGCCCTGCGGGAGGGACACCTCGCCGGCTCGGCTCTCGCCTCCCCCGGGTCATCCGAACCCCGGCCATCAGTCAGGATTTGTGTGGGTTTTTTCCTCCCTTTTACTTTATCTTAGTGTCTGTGCGTGTCAGGCTGAGCCTTATTTCATGGCACAAGCGTAGAAGGTTTTAACTGCCCCGTTTAAACTATTTCAGCAACAGCGCTGTGAAAAGGCATCGCCCGTAAATAGTTTTACTCCGGTGGCGTAATCTCCATCTGGCTTTTATTCCTCCTGATTTTGCATAGGAGAAAACAAGCGGCGTCTGAAACAATAGGCAGGTCCGGAGAGATTAATTTCTGGAGGGGGCTGTTTGGAGGCAGATCGTCCCTTGTGCAGAGAGACCCATCCCGTCTGCCAGAGCAGCGGGGAGGAGGGATGGTGGGGAGGGAGGTGAACCCCGGAGACCCGGCTTCGTGGGGAGGAGGGGAGGACGGTCCGTGCCGTCGGGCAGTGACTTGCCTGGGCCGCCCCAGAAGCGCCTTACCGCAGCCGTGAAACTGCGCTCGGCTTAGCGACAGGTAGTTTGGTTTTCGTGGGCTTCAGTGGAGATCACTAAAAAGGAAAGCGTTTTAACACGGGGCTGGGGGAGAACCGGAGGAGTCGCATCTGGTCGCTCGTCTCTCCCTCTCCAAACAGGTAATTACAAACCTTCCAGGTGAGAGGACGGCGGCCGCGAAGAGAGAAAGAGGCAGGAGCTCACAGATCAAACTGGAAAATGATCTCTGGCGAGCAGGGGGTCTAAGCCCGTCCTTATCACTCCCCCTCCAAAGCCTGCTGGCTAATTACCCGGCAGGTTGTGGCCCAGCTCTGCCTTCTGCAGGGGGAGGACCCCCCCGCGGGCCGGGCTCAGGTGCTGGCGGGACCGATCCGCACCGCTGGCCTGCCCGCCGCCAAGAGGTTTCTCTTCCCAGACACTGTCGTGACACGTTAACCGCATCCTTCTCTCGACATCAAAGGCTTCCCCCAGCACTCCCCTTTCTTCAATTTTAAATAGCTCTCAGTGTCGTCCAGGATCCCTTCGGTGACGTTAGGAGAAAGGCGCTTTCCCTGACGTTCAAGGAGCCAGTTCCTAGTAGCCGAAGGCAGCACTAAAAAGCCCTTTTATCTGGCACGCTATATCACTTAGGTCTTAGGAATGAACTTCACTGTTCACTCAGAATAGGTATTTTGGTATTTTTCTCTCACGGGAGTTAGATCTTTTAAAAAAAATCCACAAAAGAGGCTCCTATGTGCAACGAAATCATGTCTAGTTTTCCCAAGATTACATGTATACGTGTTTTAGAGCGAATACAAGCCAAAATAATGAAAAAAAAGTTCCTCTCCAGCAGGCTAACACGAGTCAATTTTTCATCTCCTCACCTTACTTTTTTTGTGTGTGTGTCTCAAATAAACAGGACTTGGAGAAGCCTGGGGCCACTCTAGCCGAACCAGCCCGCTGGATAACGTTGGCCGGGAACTGGGATCCCATCTTTTGCAGGTACTGGTCTGGAAACGACAGCCATATGGTATTAATGATTAAAGAAATCATTCCCTCTTCTGAGCCTTTAATTGCCACCTTGACTAATTTTTAACTGTTCACGTGTTTCATAAAGAGGGGGGCGAGAGGGGAACAGCTTCAGAAATACGAACCGTCGCGGCTGAACGTCGTGCGCTTTAATGGGGCTCCGGTTTGGTCCCTCTGGGTCCTTTGCCCCAGCATCGTCCAACACAGGGTCCGCAGCGAGGGACTCACAGCGTATTCCGGTGTGCCGGGATAAAGGAGCATGATGACTTTTCCCCAAATTATTAACAAGGTGACAAGTCCCGTCAATGTGCTGAAGCTCAGGGTGGTGTAGAGACAGGGAGAGGCCCTAGGGACAGGTTGGGGGAGGCTGTCTTGGACAGAAGGGCTCAGCAGATACAGAAATTAGCATAGGCACAAATCAGGTAGGACACATTTGAAAACTCACTGCGGTCTGAAATATCAAGGAATATTCGCGGTTACCATCACCACGCATTTTTCGTGGGGCTGTGTGGCCTTTTGGGGGCCTATTCTACCCTCGGCACACCCAGAAGTCCCACCTCCGTCTGCTGAAACGTGCCTGACAAATTGTCTCGTCCCTTATTTACACTGCGGAGAGTTTTAGATCCTCCTGGCTCGTTTAAAGTCTCCTTAGCAAATATCCAAGCGCTAAACCCCCAGTGACATTTGAAATGGGATGGAAGTATTCAGGATTTCTGGGACGGACATATTAATCACCGGGCAGCCAGGACCTCTTCTTAGATACTTCCCAGGCATGTTGCATTACTTCTGAGTTCGGCCCCTCTGAGAAGTGGGTTGTATCTCAGGGGTCCAGGAGCGTTAGAGGGATTCCTGTCTAGGACTTGCCCATTGCCTTCCAACTTTTTGAATAATCACAGCCTGAACAGGGGCGCCCGTTTGCTAAAATAAATCCGAGGGACAGGTACTTCGTGGATCTATCTCTCTTCATGGGTGGATCTACCTGTCTATCTGTTGATACTCTTATACTTCCCGCCCCTCAACCCTTTTCTGCAGACGTTGGACGGTTTCATATTTGTCGTGGCTCCGGATGGCAAGATCATGTACATCTCGGAGACCGCCTCGGTGCACCTGGGCTTGTCGCAGGTACGTTGGGGGGGCTGCTAAGCCCCCGTGCCTGCTTGTCCCCCCCGGCTGACAGGGGAGGTGCGTGCGGGGAGGGTGAGCGGCGCCGGCGATGAACCCCTTCCTCCCCCCCCCCCCGCTCCTCTCTCACAGGTAGAGCTGACCGGCAATAGCATTTACGAGTACATCCACCCCGCCGACCACGATGAGATGACGGCGGTGCTCACGGCCCACCAGCCCTACCACTCGCACTTTGTGCAGGGTAAAGTACACAGTCCGCCCCCCGCTTGGCCTGCGCGGCTGCGGAGAGGACCGCGCAGAGGCGGCGGAACCCGCGGCTCACCCCACCTCTGCCTTTTCCCCCCTCCCAGAGTACGAGATCGAGAGGTCCTTTTTCCTGAGGATGAAGTGCGTCCTGGCCAAGAGGAACGCGGGCCTGACTTGCGGGGGCTACAAGGTGCGTGCCCACGGCCAGGACGCCCCCCCCCCCCCCCCCCCCCCCCCCGGCTTCCCGCGCCCCTGCGCCGGCAGCGCCGAGCACGCAGGGCGGGCGGTGATAACGGGGGCAGGAGCGGGGATGAGCCCTCTGCTCGCGGGGGCTGTCCCAGCCCGGTACTCTTTCATGTGGTTCAGAGCCAGAGTTTCTCTCGGAGTTTCAGGTTAAAGAGCTCAAACCACAAAACCAGGCGTTCGAGCTCCCCGTGGGGTTTTTTTTTTTTTTGTTTTATTTTGCTTTTTAAACTGAAGCTCGCACAACCACCGACGTTCCCGAGGTGTCTGTGGAAGCTGCCAGGTGACACGATGGGAGCCCTGGGTTAATTTATTTCTTTATTGGCTAACTCGTCAGCTTCAGAGGCAGCTCTTCAAGTCAAGGGGTTTGCCCGAGTGTTTCTTTCACACGGTGCTGCTCAGGGCTCCTCGGTGGGCACAGCCCCGGCTCTCCTCCCTTCTCCACGCTTTTGTGTCAGCTGCACAACGCCGGAGAGCGGTGGGTACCTATAACCCAAGGAGATGTTGTGCCACGACGTGCCGTAGAACAAGAACATCTGTTGAAATGACTCCAGGAAGAAACACCCTAATAATAGAAAAGTAAGACTGAAAGTACACAGCAGTCATCTGCAAGGATACATTTAGGAGACCTACCTAAATCTACGTCCAAAGATACATTCTGGCTACGGATCGCGTCTGCTCTATCTATATAATAGACATATCTTACACATGTGACATATGCACACATGTAAACTCTTTCTCTCACACGCATACACTCTTCATTACAAAGTTGTAGCTGGCTTGGCACTTCCGCGTCTTTCCTTTTTAGAAGAATAATAAAAGCGTAGTTAGGAGGTGGTCCAAAAACCACTTAAGTCGGTGGAAAAAAAAAATCCCGTTGACTTTAATGGGCCTTAGATCAGTGCTGAACTCTCGTATGGAAAAAAACCCAACCCAAGCAGAAAAGCAAAAAACCCGCAGACAGTGCCGCTCCGCCGGAGCGGTAGCGTGGGGCAGCCACTCCGGGGCAGCCGGCAGCCACACCGGCACCAGCCGGGGCGGCGGGTGGGCCTGTTGGGGTCCCCTCCGCGGGGAGGGACGCCTGTCGCAGCACACCCTCCCCCCCTGCTAGGCAGCCCCCGAGCTTTCCTGTGTCTCCGGCAGGTCATTCACTGCAGCGGGTACCTGAAGATCCGGCAGTACAGCCTGGACATGTCCCCCTTCGACGGCTGCTACCAAAACGTTGGCTTGGTCGCCGTGGGCCACTCGCTGCCGCCCAGCGCCGTGACGGAGATCAAGCTCCACAGCAATATGTTCATGTTTCGGGCCAGCCTAGACATGAAGCTCATATTCTTAGACTCCAGGTAGAGATGGGGTTATTTCCAAATCTATTCCCGTAGCCCCTGTCTTCTTCTCCCCCAGGCCTCCTCTCCTGTCCTCTCACCCACTGATAGTTGCTGCTTGTGTCTCTTGCAGGGTAGCTGAGCTAACAGGTTACGAGCCCCAGGACTTGATAGAGAAGACCCTTTACCACCACGTCCACGGCTGTGACACCTTCCACCTGCGATGCGCGCATCACTTGTGTAAGGAGATGATGTTCTTGTAGAGACCCGGCCCCTCGCCCCCCGCCTTCTCCCTCTGCAGATGGACTTTGGGTTTGTTAGGATTTACCTCTAGGTCGGAACGAGAAAAGCCAGCTCACCGGAGGGGAGAATAGGCAAAACCTGCAGCAGTTTTTGAGGAAACAAGTCGTTAGAGACTGAACTCCGAGCTGGAGGCAGGAGGGTGGGGATCGGCAACAAAGGCTATTTTTCCCTCCTCAGCTCCCGGTTGCAGGACAAGAACTCCCCTGCACAAACCTCAGGCGCTCAGTTCACTTCAAATTCCGGTTAGGAAAAACCCTTTTTTCTTGCTCCAAAAAGCCATGCCAGTGAAATCCAAATACTTTTGTTCCACTTCCACCAAGTCTCACAAATCTTATCTGTGTATCTAATTTTGACTGCAGTAGTGAGCCCGATTCGGAGAGCTGTTCTTTATTCTATTTTGATATCATGATGACATTAATACATTGATAGATTAATAAAAGATATTAATTTCCGGTAAGTTTCCTTACAGAGAATGTAACGAGAAGAGATAAAACCCAAAGCCAAATTTATAGAATTAAATCTCGAAGACGACATGTCGGGGTGGGGTTGGGTGGGGGGATTCAGCCCCCCGGTGTACTCACCCTGACCCTCCAATCTCCCCGAACAGCCTCGGATAACGAGTGCCCCGAGTCTCAGGGGCTGAGATCAGCCCTGCCCGGGGGTCTCCACCACCCTTGCCCACGGGGGTTTCCGTCCACGCTGCTTCCCGATGATATGCTAAGGGGTTCCTCGCCCACGGGGGTCTGGGGGGTGTGCGCCCCCTTCCCAGGGCCGATCAAAACGGAGGCGGGAGCCGCGCTGAGGCTCTCCCCGCTTTGTCCCCGCAGTGCTGGTGAAAGGGCAAGTGACCACCAAGTACTACCGCTTCCTGGCCAAGCACGGCGGCTGGGTGTGGGTGCAGAGCTACGCCACCATCGTGCACAACAGCCGCTCGTCCCGCCCGCACTGCATCGTCAGCGTCAACTACGTCCTCACGTAAGTCAGCCCGAGGGCCGCTCCAAGTTGCGCGGGGCCGAGCGGGGCCGAGCGGGGCCGAGCGCCCGGCGGCGGCACCTGCCTGTGCGCCCCGCGCAGGGCAGCGCTGCGGGCCGGGCTCGGCCCGGCGGCCGCTCCTCCCGCCCTCCTCTCCCCCGAACGCGGCTGCTAAGCCCCCTCGCTGCCGCACTGACCAGGGCAGGCTCGCCAGGTCTGCTAGGAAACACATTGAACACTTTCATCTAGATGAAGGGTTTCCCGTCTGCCTGTTTCTTCCTCTTTCGAGAGGGGAAAAGATTTAGAGGTTTGTCACCCACATATTTTGCTGCCTCCACCCCCCCTTTTTTTTACAGTTTAAATACACCCAGCATTAAATAAAATTTAATGCAGCGTAAAAAAAAAAAGGTTTTCACGTACGGAGTTATTTATACTCAACAAACAGGACATCTGTTTTTCTTTTCAAAAATCTGGGGTTTGAAGTTCTTAATTTCATCCAGAGTCTCTATCAAAGCTCCGAGATTTCTTTTTTGTTCTTGGAGAGCGATCCTTACAGTGAACCACAAAGAAACTTGGTGACCAGAAGGGTCAGTTAAACTTTTTTAAGAATAAAATAAAATAGAATTTAAAAAAAAAAATCAGAGTGGCTGCTGAGATACCGTGTATCCCAACGCATGTCCTTGTATTCGGGGATTGCTAGGTTGTGCTCCAGCTACGCTGCTTAAATTGAACCACAGAGGCCCAGGGAGGGAGGGGAAGCTCGGCCGGACTGTTCTGAAGTGCTTATCACTGCGGTTGTTAGCATCTCCTCTGGACGTGGCAGAAGCTGCGGGCGGCAGCACTGATGCTTCATTAGGATCCTAGGGCCGGTCAGGTCGGCGGTACCTCGTTGATCCTAGAGGCTGATCCTATTCCGCTGTCCATTTTTTATTCTGGAGGCAAATGCAGGTGTTGGAAACGCCTGAGAGGCACTCTCTCCCCTCTCCCAAAACTGAGGCGATGACAGCATCACGATCTTGCCGTTGCGGGTTTCGTGCATGCACAGGTGGCGAGTGGTTTGGTAGCCGGGTTTAAGATGTGCTTCCCAAAATGAAGTGGCTCGTTACGGAGGCAACGGCTCTCATCGTGTGTGCAGACGCGGCTGGTGGGGTGGGGAAGGGGATGCGGATCACAGCGCCTGCATTGCCTGCACGTAATCACTTTGGAACGTAAGGTGGTAGCGGGCATCGTGCTCTTAGCTGGGCAGACAGGGGTTATTGCGCCTGCATGGGAAAACATGCATTTGGGTCAGCACTCTGGTGTGGGGAGTAAACTGCGATTCCTCTTTAAAGCAAATCCCTTTTGTTCGCTTTAAAAAGGGATGCGGGGTGCGGCGGGGTAATACTCTGGCATTCACCCAGCAAGGATGCGCATCAGCAGAGGCACCATCACCTCTATTCTAGCTGTTCCCTGCATTTGTATGTCCGTTTCCCCTACACCAGCCCCTCTCTGTATTTTTCGTGTCTTATGCTTCTCAGTTCAGGCCAAGCACTTGCCTTGGGTGAACGGGGAACTGCAAAGACAGAAGTCAGTGTATCGTAACGCTAAGAAACAAGGAACCAAAAGGCAACTAGCATGCTAGAGTGGTTTTGCACCAGAAACGCTACATGTTTTTCTATGAGCACCTGAGATTACTGGTCGTCTCCCTCTCCTTTAATCCCAAAAGCGTGAACATCAATCACGGAGCTCTACCTCAAATGACCCGAGTGGAAATGAAACACCCCGGCGGATCTGCTTAAAGTCAGCTGGGGATCCGGCTCGATCTGTCCTCTGCTTGCCGGGGTGACCACCACGGCCTCAGCATTTCAGGCTGGCACAGCAAAGCAAGCAGGGAGTACCCGGGTCCCGTGGGGGCCGGCCAAACCCCTCGGAGCAGTTTTCCAGCAGCAGGACTGGTTATACCATGTGCCGCCCCAGCCCTCTCGCCTGCGCACCAGTGCCGCGGTCACCACCAGCGCAACCCAGCCCAGGGTGGCTACCAGCGGCTCGGAGGGGCCGGGGGCACCGCGGTCAGCTTGTTCGCGGTCCGTTTGCACCTCCGCAGCCGGCTGCTCAGGCGCGCCTCGATCCGCCCTCCGCGCCCTCCCGCGGGGGCAGCCGGCGGACAGCCCCTGCGCGCACCGCGGCTCAGCGCGGCTCCGCGCCCCGGCAGGATTTCCCCACCGCCTGGAATCTGGGCTCGGGGAGCCCCGGCACTCGCCGTCCCCCCAAAACGGCGCTGCGGGGGAGCCGGCTTCCCCTCGGGAGCGGTACCGACATAGCGCGGTTCCCCCGCCCCAGCTATTTTTCGCTGGAGACAGCGCCTTTATATTTTCGTGCACGTACAGGGATTTTAAAAACAAGGTTATATTTAAACCTGTTTTCAGCCAGGCTGGCATGTAGGAGGACTATGGTTGTTCTTCCAAGATTTCCCGTGGAGGACGGGGTTACACCGCGGCACGGCTTCGTTACGCCCCGGTGTAAGGCTCCCCTTGTCTCTTTCCTTAATTGCCGCGAGTGCGGGGGCCGGCGAGAGGGCAGAGAGGGAGCCAGAGCCAGGTTAGCTAAAATGCGGGCGGTAAATGCTGTGAGGTCCATCACTGGCGGCGGCAACTGTCAGGTGTTGCCGGCGGCTGCAATGCAGGCACCGCGTCTGCATTAAAATCTAGTTTTGGTATGCTCAGGTCCTCGAGGTCTTATCAAGCCTGCCTGGCTCTTCATTAGGGCGCTGCAGAAGAAGAGCTCGCGTCTTGCTTGGTTCTGCGGCAGGGCTGCCGCTGCTGAAATCGTTGCCCTGGCTTCAGGGGTCGGGCGTAGCGCAGGCATTATTATTATTATTATTATTATTATTATTATTATTATTATTATTATCATCATCATCATCATCATCATCATCATCATCATCCCACGGCTAGCCTGCCGTTCGAAAAAATAAATGAGAAGAACAGACCCTGCCATGTGCCGGAGGGCTGTAAGCAGAGAAAGGGCTGGCTTTTAAAGAAGTGAGATGTAGTCAGCCTCAGAAATGGGTAACCTGGGGTGGAGGGGAGCTGCTGGGGAAGGTTTGTGGTGGGAGAGTCGGGCGGGGGGATGCTGAACTCCTCGTAGCTAGAGTCGGCTTAATTGTCTTAATGAGCTATTCAGAGTCAACATGTTATCACTCAAATGAGGAAGGTAGGTGGTGAAAATACAGGGGAATATGGGAGGTCACGGGGACTTGACGTTTTCCTCTGGTACGAGGTAGGCTCCACTCCGGGGGGGGAGGCAGTAAAAGTCCTGTAGCGCTCAAAATTTGCAAGTGTTTAATATACTTTATTCCGGTATAAATCCTATAGCTACTGCAGTTCCTTAAGGATGACATTGGATTATTCCAGTAAACTAGGAACAGCTGAGATATATGTGTGTGTGCCGCGGGTTCCTCTCACGCTTCGCCCACCCGGCATCGTGTGCGTGGCAGAGGTACTTGTGCAGGTGCAGTTCCTGGCAGAGGCACAGGTTTGCCCGCTGCAGTCTTGTCATGTCCCAAACCCAGCTAGGAAAAGGGTGCTTACGGAAGAGAAAGCCAAAGCTTCGCGTGTCGACTCTTGTGTATGGAAGCCGAGGAGAAGGCAAAAGAGGTGCAAGCTAGCGGTTTTGTGTTTTGAAAGAATAAAGAGTCACGTTTGGGCTTGCAGGGTGGAGCTTGAATGGTGGGATGACTGTCGCCAAAGATTCCTTGGAAAGTAGGAAAGGTCGGTCTTCCTCACCGAATTGGGGTGAAAATAGCAAAAGGGATCATAAGCTTTGGAAGATACGGTGCAGGTTTTTGACCTGCTGGGTCCCTGGTCCCCTCGCACAGTACTCTTTCACGCAGCAAAAGCCCCAGGAGTTTTTTTCGGTTTGCTCATGGGTTAAGGAGCTTTTTCTCACTGTGGAGAAGATCCTGAGTGCTCTGATGTTTTGGAAAGGAGCGGGTACCGAGTGGTGTAAGTGCCAAACTGGTCTGGAGGACCAGTTTCAGTGCAGGCTGAGCAGTAAGAGCGAGAATCTCTTACCTTGTAGCTTCCCAACTCCCCTGGGCGAGGTAGATGATGCAAACGGAAAGAATGACAAAGGGTTTATGCAGAAGGACCCCCCACCCCCCAGTGAAGAAAATAAAAAAGAGGTCATTTCCATCTTCTATAAATCCCAAGCTTGAGAAATTGAATTCTAGGATTGAGAACAAATGTTTGTCCTAAGTATATATACTGAAGTAAATAGATATGTTGGCAAGATTATTTTAGCAACAAGAGGAAAGGTTAATTTTTGTGTAATAGCAATGTGTCAAAAAATAGTATGAATGATCTTTAAGGACTTCAGCTTTAAAGCACGCATTTGCTCTTCTTTGTATTCTGCTTGGCATATGTAAGTACAGACAAAAAATATGTGTTTCTTTTCTTATTTGTTCTGTACACACAGTTGCCGTATCATTGATTATTAGCTGTGCATGTTTATCACATAAAGGGACTCAGGTATGAGTCAATTAATAGGGAATGCAATTGCTGAAGTTAAGTTTATATTTAGATCGCAAACAACCTCCCTTAAACAAATGGATAACGCAAAGTGCAAATCCTTTGACTTTTTGAGCACGAGCAAATATTATAATAATTTGTCCCCAGAGAAAGCTAAGGGAGTTTTCCTATATAGTTCATTGTCCTTTAGCATTTAAAAGAGTAGCAATAGCGGTAACATATACAGACAATATGGATTAGGTATCTAGTTGTGACTAATCTCTGTTCTGATGATATAGTACATATATGATATAGTTGACCTCTTCACATTGCATTCTGTAACTGGCTGATTAGAAGCACAAATTGAATGCAATTTGTCTGAAAGATTATTTCACGAATAACTGACATATTGATCAATGTTTTACTTAATGATGTAGTAAATGCAATTTAGAATAAATTAACCGTTAATTGTATCTACACATTCATCTTTAGATTGTTAGTACTATTTATAGCTTTGTGTACTACCAGATTTAAAGTGACTGTATAAGCAATGTGATATCATTCTGTGTGATGGCTCAGACTTTGAAAACATTCCTCCCTGGTGTATTAAGCGGGTTCTAGGAGAATTTGTGTTTCAAGTGGAAACAAAGCTCTGTCCATGTTTTTGGACAGTAACAATGACGTATTTCAGTAACTTTTAATAAACATCCTCTTTTTGGCCTGTCTCTGGGCCATCAGGTCTCACCTCTTTCTCTTCCTAGTCAATGGGAGAATCCACAAACTATGTTTCCATACCTACAGGCCCACCTTTCTGAAGTGTTTCTCTCAAATCGGCCTATTTGGAACTGCCACAGAGTGTTCTTCTCAGTCAAAGGTAGATACATGTTCTCTTGTATCTCTCAAGTGTGTGATGGAGTGTGTAGGGTAGTGAATATGCTGGGAAAGTTATTACTTGCAGAAGAAATCCTGCACACCCTTACTCATATTGTTAGTGGAACTAGTTGTATGAATAAGCTTAGCCATCTAAATTTAATACTTGAGATAAGGCTTAGTGACTTTAACTGGATAATGTAGTTTTTCTTAAATAGTTGTAAACAGTACAATCAAATTTGACCCGCTGCTTTTCCTTTATATTTCTCTGTATTAATGGGAATTTTGCCACTTGCATAATTGTGCATAGAACTGGGTCCCGCTTAATATGTTGAATCTACAATGTACTTTTCCTAAGACTAGAAAGTCTACCATCATTCACATGATTTGATTAGCTATGTAAATATATAAAGGAATTGTTTTAATCAATCAAAATGCCTGGGAAGCATATACCTCAAAGAAAAAAGTATAAAAGGATTCCTCTTGAACTACTCAGTGCAGTATTCTGTTTGTTCGCCATTAGTTTTTATTACAGACTTGTCTCCCTGGAACACTGTTTATATATTTCTTGCAAATAGGAGACAGGCTTTTCCAGGTGTCCACAATACATTTCTGCAGTTCTTCTTTGTTCATGCAGGGGCTTTCTTTGCTACCATTTGTTTAATTCACTCCAAATTTCTATGCTTGTATTTAAACCAGGTGACTGTAATGGCCAAGGCACTAAAACTGTGAGCCAGAGTCTACAGTCACTGCTCATATGAGGAGAGTTTTATTTGCTAGAGTAACGATTAAAGGACTGCAGCTCAGTTCCATAGGGGGGAAAAAAAAAAAAAAGCAGTCATTAGTTTAAATGCACGCATACTGATAGTCTCATACAGCATGAAATTCAGGATTGCAAATAAGTGTCTCTATTCCAAGAAAGAAAAGTGACTTCAAATGCTTTCAACTTCATCCTTTTCCCATTCGGTGTGCTGGCTGTTCCAGGCCTTTGGAAACTCCCTCCTCCCAAACACTGAATTACAGACCTTGTAAAATGATTGTCTGGGGTTGAGACACATTCAGCAACAGCAGTGGCTGAAGCAATTACTATCTCCAGCTGTCTGCCTCACTCCACTGATGAAAGGTACAGGGCCCGCTGCAGGGACTCTTACTCCTAAAATGCCACAGTTTATGGTTTAAGGTAAACTGCCGCAGATTTCGCTTTACATGGAAGCATTGGCCTGTACACTGCAGCACAGCTGTTCCTGCTAGAGATGTTGTTCACACTTTATCCTTACTCTGCCCTTCAGCACTTTGAATGGCATAAACGAGGCTTGTGAACACCACTACAGCATCTGGGTGCTTCAGTCCCTTTGGGGATCAGCCCCAGTGGTCCTCCTACATGGCGGGGCAGGGAGACCGTAGGCCATGGAGTTTAGGGTTATGTTCACTGCCCTGTGACAGCTCAGAGAGCTGAAGACAAGCGAGGCAGTTGGTTTTACCACACGACATTTATATCTCGTCTATGGATTGTGTTAGTGGCTGTGCACAATCACAGAATCACTAAGGTTGGAAAAGACCTGTAAGATCATCAGGAGGCAGGACAAGCAGCTGAACTGCTACCAAAGGATTCCCCTCCCCGCTACCATCCTCTCAATACTCTGCACAAAACTGAGTGCTGAACTGGCTCCTGCTTTCATAACGGCAGCAGTGTGTTCCTTCAGCAGGTTTACAATTTTACTAACTCTGCTTCTGTTTCCTTAATCTGTTGCATGTTTGCTCTCATTGCTCTGTGCTGCATCTCAGCACTGCTGCGATTCCCATGTTGTTTCACTGTAATTATCATGAGATACAACAGGTGCGATAAGTTACTAAACTGCTTCTGAGGTAAGCTTTTCCCGCTACGTTATGGTGGTTTTGCTGGTTTTTATTCGTACACACACAAACGTGGCATTTCGACATGGCCTAAATTAAGTGTTAACAAATAAATCTCCTTTGTCCGTTCAACAGTGGCAAGTATCTGTTTAAAATCTAATTCTCCTTCCCTCACCTCTCTTTTGTACTTTACAGCATGGGCCAGACTCCAGCACACATGTTCGTACTCAGTAGGTTACTTCAGAGGCAGCCCCTCTCACTTTGATGACACTATTTATGGAGGCAGGCATCGCTCTGTGTGAACAAGGGTACAGCGTCTGACCCTTCTGAAGGCTTGGGATGGCTGAAGTCTGGAGTCAATCACATGATCTTTAACACAGTTAGACGATTTATTCCTGTTGTTGTCTTTTGTTATCATCCACTTAGTGCAATTAAATTGCAGAAGCCCTGATTTACTCAGGCAGGCTCTAAAAGTGCTTAGACATAACTTTCAGTACATGATTATATCCTAGTGAATTCAGTTCTGAAATAAAAAAAAACCCTTAGGCACATGCTTAGAAATAAGAATATTCCTTGACTTTGCCAAACAGAGATGGCTTGAAGGACGCATTTGTTACTGTGTTGAATTGGGACCTAATAAAGAACAGCCGTAGTTTTTCAGCTACAAACCACTGTGTATAAATCTCGGGGGCCGCAATGTTGAAAATAACAGCTATTATCTGCTGAAGTTTTAGTGCAACTATGGAAACTCAAATGCCTGGCTAACTAAAGTTTGGCTGTATCCCTAGCATTGTGTGGATATTTTGACATAACCTAGAGTGAAGATCTTTAAACCCATCCAATATTCAATGTTCTTACATCTGTGCTGTTGGTTAGGAAGCGAACATGCACAGTCTGCCCTGAAGGCAGCCTGTTCCCAAGTAGCCTGTGGCTTCTATCATCTCTGTACTGTGTTTGGCAGCTGGTAGCCTGGGCTGTTGCTATAGAAAACTGTCTCCCTCTGACTTAGGCCCTGGTTAACAGAAATCCACCCAAAGGCATTGCACGCTATTTTTCTCTTGCTGTTTCCAAAGACTGTTTTGTACACAGAACAAAATAACAATCTTTAATGACCGCTTCACGAGGCGTATTGCAGTAGAGTATTTGCTCAAATAAAGGCTGGATTTGGGGGATAAATAACTTGATAGCATCCTCCCATTTGCAGCCAAACTGCTGAACGGAGTTCCCCAAAACAATTCTGTTGATCCTAAGCTGCTAGTAGGGGAGTTAAAGAAAAACTGTCATCTTCTGAAAGATGATCAGCCTCCTTAGTGCTTTCTAGTCCATGAAAACTAGCATCAGGGGTGGGGACATGGCTTCAGTCCAAAGAAAACTGCATATCTGTGTGACTACAACTGTGTAACTTAACATGGAAATACGCAATTAGGGCTTCCATGATGACATCTAGTGAGTTCAAGAAAGCAGTAGGAGAGAAGGTGCACAGCACCATTTGCACAGGTGTGATACTCTGGAGTTGCTGTGTACGTGCTACAGAAGTGGTCACCACAATCACAGTAAATCTCATACATTATCATATACTAGACTTGTTGCACAAACCAAATCAAATGTTCAGTTACTTCAGCTGAAGATTAGCTGTAGTGTTGGTCCAAGGACAGTTGTAGGTTGGCAGTGGAGTTGGTCTGCAGGTATGCTTGGACATTTTTATGGGAACATACAGTAGCCTGGTCTAGGCATCCAGAAACCCTTGATAAATGTGCATGCAAAGCAGTGACAACAGAGTGGCTAAAGCCAGCTAAGGCCCCTGCCTACCCTGGTCAAAGCAAGGACCAAGAGGGCAAAGGTACTAGTCAGAGGGTAGATTTAAATTTCTGAAGACTGTAGCTAGATATTATTGTGTTTTACTAAATGATTTTAATTTATTTTTTTAGAGATTTTAGACATGCTGAGTAAGTATTTCACTGCCTATAATCGTTCAACCCACTGGAAACTTATTCTTCAGTTTCATAAGCTGGATTTTAACATGGGCATGCATTTCTGGAACTGTGTATGTTAATGATGAGCTGTTGTTAGGAGTATTGACAAAAAGCATTAACTACCATTAAAAAAGTCTCTTTTCTGAATTTGATAGAGGGCGTGGGATCAGCAGTAGTTGTGCAATGTATGGTGGTTTAACTTACTTTGTGGCCCAGAAGGTCTAGGTAGTCAAGCAGGTTATCTTGTATCAATTTTAACATTTTATGGACCCACTTAACAAATATAACCATGTAAAATGTATACTTTGGAGAGATAGAATCAGTGATTACCAGGAAAGTACCAAATAAAGTGGAGTATTATGTGTTATCTTACAGCCTCATGATACTGGGTTTTCTTGCTATTTGTCTCCTGTTTTATCAACATAAACACTTTATACAATGTATGTCTACCAAAGCTGGATGACCAAGCCTGAGACTGATGTGAACAGAGCCTTAGACCCAAGTGGCAAGTAATGTGAGTGGGATTCAGCTGCAGTAGGTGACTGGCTGTGGGTGGGAAGGAGCCAAAAGGCAGCCTAACTCAGGTACAAATAATGAAATGAGAAAACAAGTATATTAATTTGTAAAAAAACCAAAAAGCCATTCTCCCCAAATGCCAAAAATCACATGCAAGTCCTTGCCTGTCTTCCTTCCCTTACCTCCTCTAAAATTTAAGCAAAGCAAGGTTCAGTTGAAAAGCCTTTATTAAGTATCATATCATGGTTGCTTGCTTTGTTGGCAGATAATGGCACACAAGGGCCCTCGGGGGCAAAGTGCTGTCCCTTGGCCAAAGCTGAGGAACTCTGGACAAGTGAATTGGAAAGACTTTCATTGTAGGAAAATCTTGCTTCTTCTGAGGAAGTGAAAGTCTTACGACAAGAAAGGACTAATCTGATGAAAGACAAAGTGATCTACTGTAAATGGGACCTCCTCACCAGATGGAGTTCATGAATCCTTTTGGATTCAACATGCCTCTTCACTACGGGGCACAGATGACCAGAAAACGCAGGGTGGAATGATGGACAAGTATGTTATGAGGCACGCAAATAGGAAATTTCCCAAGGAAGAACATGAACAGTAAACAATTTTTCAAGCACATTGTTTTTCTCAAATAAACTATTCTCAGATCACAGAAGCTTATCCAGAAAGTCATCACAGAAAATCTAACTAATTTTTTTAAGTGTTCACCTTAGGATCTTAGGAAGGTTGTCACAACAAAAGCTTTAATTATGAGGAACATAGAGGAGTTGATAAAATCTGAAATATCAATAAAGTAACTTTTACAGTAAATTATTAAAAGTAATAACAACAAATTGTCAGGACCACTCTTCACTGCACAGTTTCAAAGGAACTGATGTATGAAATTGCTTAACTACCGTGGTATAGAGTGTAACGTAAGAACAGCTATACAGGATTCTTCACCAAAATGGAGTTTAAGGCTACTAGTTTTAGAAAAGAGAATCTGAAACTAGGTTTTAAAGACCATACTTAAACCCTACAGAGGAGAGTGTTGTTTATGCCCCTAATAACTTGGAGTCCATAGCTACAAAATTGTATTTTGTGGCTTCTTAACACCCAGAAACAGGACATTTATCCAATTTTGTGCCAACTTTTCAGTTACTTATAAAACATAGAATAGTCAAATCTTGAAAGTATCTTGGCTGTTTTAACCCTTTTCCTTGCCATGAGGGGACAGAACTGGTACGAGGCTCTTGTGTCTAAAAAAGCGCCTGGATTTTAAAATGAAAACATCCTTCATGAAAATCAAGAGGAGCTCCTTTTGGTTCTCCTTATTACATATCTTAATGTGCTACAAGAATCCTTAGGATTTAGAAATCTGTTAATTTATAATCTCTGCCAAAAAATCATCAGCATCCTCTCAAATCCTTTTGTCCAAGTATATCATATAGCTATCTAGTGTGCTATTTCCAATAATTTCTGCTCAGTTAGGTACACAATAACAATGGTATTACATGTATTCAATCAAGTATTTTTATTCATAGAATACATCTCAAATTTATTTTAGCAGTTTAAATAAGTGAGTTTAATGTATATTTAGTCAAGCATTACTGTAGTGAGGGCTTAAGTAGATTAGAAATAAATGAATCCAATTAAAGAACACGTCTGTGAAATTTGATATGTCATAGGCATGAATGAACTGTTTGCACAGCAACTGTAAAGAAGTCATTAATGATTAACTATCTAGAAGAGGTTTAATCAAGGATAAATGATATAGGACATAGTTAAAAACATTTGCATTGAATACATGGAGATTCTGAAATAATAAAAACATGCTTTGCATCAACAGTGACGTGAGTACTGGTCTTGGGAGATGTATTTTTTGTTATCTGTGGTAGACGTGCAGCCACGGGCTGCAGCTGAGACTTAGCTTAGTAACATTAGCTATCATGCATTGATAGCGGGAGATTGTTCCTTCCAACAAAAAGCTTAAGTTTAATAGGTGAGACAGACAAAGATATTTCACAAAAGAAGTGTTTCGTACAAGAACATATTGTTATCCTCCCTTTCAGAGCTAATATTCAGCAAAGTTAAGGTAGGGATTCTCAGAAGTGATCAGTGTTGGGCTAAATTTGACCCTACCAAAACTACAAGTCCCATTGGCCACCTTGAGGGTAAGCTCAGGCAAGCGCCAAGTGCTTGCTAAAATCCCATGACACGTGATTTGTCCAGTGTGGCACCAGTAGTCTGTGGGGGGTTGAGAACTGAATCCAGATCACTTGGCTACTAGATCCGTGTCTTAAAGGTGTCCGTGGTATTCAATGTATATTTTTTAACACATAAAAATATTAAGAAGTCTGAGATGGGAAAATCTACCCTGTACAACTGCAGTTTGTTGCACTGTTGCCAGTCTGCTTTTCTGCAAAACTGAAACTGTTTTACAGGGATATATGAGAACTTATGTTTATGTGGCATTCATTCCTAAAGGGGTGCTGCATACATGCTCTTGCTGATGCATTGAGGTGACATTGGTTTTTATGGAGTGGTTGAAAGGCAGTAGTTGGAAGAAAAAATATTAGACTTTTTAAAGTCTCATTTAACAGACCTTTAGTTTATTAGAAATATTATTTTGAATGTGCAGGTGAATTTGAAGTAATGGAAACCCCCAAATGTTTACCAAGAAGTCACCACAATAATTTAATAAAGGCTAACAGTATGGATGTGAGTCATGGAGTTCTGCAAGGTTTAACATGCCTTCAGATAAAGTATTCTTAATTATTCGGTGGCCATCCAAAAAAAAAAGGCATTGCAGGCTATATCCATTTAATCCAAATTTCTTATTATCAGTCAGATTCTAACATATACAAACATTTATAAACTCCTGTCAAATATATTTCTCCATTTAACTTGGCAAGCACTGAATATACATCGAACATGACTTTTAGCCAGTTGTGCTCCGAGGCACCTCACATTTGAAAGAAAGCACTCCTAGTATAAATAAATGTTACAAAATTAAACTCAGGTCATCATATTTTATTTATTTAAAGCATTTTTTTTTCAGTGCTATCTGTAACTAAAAATGGTAATTATACATAATTAGTCTAGGATATCTTGGGCATTTTATTCACAAACAATAATAAAACCCTGGTGCATATTTTCATCCAGCAAATCTAGGAAATAAAGGCAAATACAGTGTACAAAGGGCTTCTTTTGGAGCCAGAGATGGCTAGACATGTGGTTGGGAATGACAAACTGTACCTTCAGACTGCTGAAAACTCTGCCACACCGTGATTATCTAGGGGCCAAGATGTTTTATTTAACTCCAACTGACAGTTAAATGACTGCGTTCTGAGATGAGAAACCAGTCAAGGAATGTATAAAACTTCTCTGACAGTAGTTGTCTAGAGGATATCCTCAGACATTTGTGTTAAATGATCCATATAGGAAACTTTGTGCTTCAATTTTCCTGAATGTATCAAATCATTAATTAAAATTCCTGGTTTGGATTGCTCTGTCTTCAAAAGAAAATACAGAAACATGATATCATGTATGTGAATCTCATGACTGGAGAAGCTGTAAACTTTGACTCAACAAGATGTAAACAGCTACCATTGCTTATGCTATTTATGGGGATAAATGGGTGCCTGGAACTTAATGAAGGGATCCGATGTACAGATCTCATACTTTTCCAAGTAGATGCTTTGCTTAACCATTAAATGTACTAATGATAAACAACCACTTGAAAGATTTCTGGAGGGTCTTTCCAATTACTTTGGTGTGCGGTAGGTCAGGCCTATATGGGACTTTTCACTCAAAGTTTTAGAAAGGAGGATTACTAACATCATCCCAACAACTGATGGAAAAACTGAGGCAGGGAGTATCTCTGAGGTCGCACAATTGAATGTCAGTGTAGTTTCATAACAAGCAGTGAGGTTCAACAGCTTTTTTCCCCACTTTGTCCTGAAATTTGGCTTGCTGTATGAACTAAATGAAACCTCCTTATTTTGACTGGTTGTGGAAGATGCTAAAGGGATTGCATATGCTCCTCCTGAAAAGTCTCGTGAGCAGACTGCAGCCTTTGTAAACATTTCTGAGACACATTGTACATGAACAGAGGACACAGCAGATGAGGAAATTGTCTGTTTTGTTGTACCATCTGCTGATTTAGAAAGCCATGAAGATGACAAACAGCCAGAATCTGTTCTCTTTTCACTCATCTGCTAAATGGCGCTCTGTTAGCATTGCATGAGCTGGAGTGTGGAAATGTTAAAAGTTGCAGGCATTGTTTAAAAGTAGAAGAATGATATATTACAGTATTGTGGTCAGACACCCATGAGGAAGTGCCAGACTTTTACCACCTTCATGGCTGATTTTAACTGAATTGCAACAACTCAGTAAAATAGACTGAACATTAATGACATGAACACCTTTAGTTTAATCTTACAATTTCTATTCTGTGTCCTGTTAGACTGGCAGAAAATCTGACGAACATAATTTTTCTGATTTTTAACTAAAATAAATGCAGAGCGCATATGACCATTTTCACAGGTTTTTTTCATGTAAAACTAGAGGAAATGATGAACATACATTATGTGTTCAATAGAAATAATAGTGCAACCAATTAAAATTACACCTTGCTTTCTTTTGCATGAACAATGCTTTCCACTTTGCTTCACTTGTGTGAATGATTGTACCCATGATGTAGGAACCTGCTGCATTAAGATCATCTAACGCTCTTACTTTCAGCTTGTATTTCAATAATTACTTTAATATGTGTAAGGAATGACATGGGCCTAGGTTATCCAGTGTTTGTCAGGTTTAGGTGGTCACATGATGCCTTTTTATTCCTTTTTTGTTGTGATTTCCAGTGAGAGTATGATTATTGCATATTGTTCAGACTACCAATTGAAAGATACCTAAGAATAAGAGTAAGATCTGTTTCCAGTTGTATACTGGTATTTTGATTGCTGCTGGAGAGAATGAACTGAAATGCATTTCTAATCTAATTCTGTAACTCCACGTATGAAAACTGAATTTCTGTGCATCTTCTTTAAGGTGTCTAAATTCAGTGTCTTTTGGTGGAATTAAATACACTGTAAATATCTGCCTCTGTTGGTTATCTGCATACTCTTAGTCACTGCATGTATACCTTATTCTTCCTTTCTGGCACGTTGTGGCATTAACATAAAAAGATGCTCTTTCTTATGGTTTTTGCAGAGTTGTTCGTGGGCTGAGCATATTTTCTTATTTTTTGAAGGTTTTCTTCTTGTTTTGAAGGTTATGTTGCTTATGACGGTAGATATACAAGATCTCTATTCTTGAGTCTGGTTGTCCTTCTTAAGTTCTTTTGATTGAACCTGGGTATTTATTCTTCACTAATGGATGTCATTATTTTACTCCTTTCTCTGGATACATCCTGTTGAGCCACTCTTTCTATTTGAAAGCATTTTTCAGGGCTGAAATTATCTTCTGTTCCATACAAATACTGTCTTTATGTAGGGAATTTGCCCTGGTTTTGGCTGGGATAGAATTAATTTTCTTCCTAGTAGCTGGTATGGTACTGTGTTTTGGATTTAGGATGAGATCAATGTTGATAACACACTGATGTTTTAGTTGTTGCTGAGCAATGCTTACACCACGTCAAGGACTTTTCAGCTTCTCATACTGCCCTGCCAGGTGCACAAGAAGCTGGGAGGGGACACAGTCAGAACAGCTGACCCAAACTGGCCACAGGAATATTCCATACCATATGACATCACGCTGAACAAAAAAAAAACTGGGGGAAGTTGGCCGGGGGGGCGCGGCCGCTGCTCGGGAACTGGCTGGGCATCGGTCAGTGGGTGGTGAGCAGTTGCATTGTGCATCACTTGTTCTGTATATTCTTTTATCATTATTATTATTATTTTCTTCCTTTTCTGTCCTATTAAATTGTTTTTATCTCCACCCATGAGTTTTACTTTTTCTCCGATTGTCTCCCCCATCCCACTGAGGGGGGAATGAGCAAGTGGCTGTGTGGTGCTTAGTTGCTGGCTAGGGTTAAACCACAACAGAATCTTAATAGATAGAGGCACTATTTGTACCTTTAGCTCTCTAATGTTGATGTCTAGTCCTACTTTAGCTTTTAGATTTTGGTTAAAGTAGTCCCAAACTTCATCCTATTACTTGAAGAAACACAACTACAAAAAAGCCCGACTTGTCTGTACAGTTTTAGTTTGTCTTGGGCCATACTGTGCCCACTGGGCCTCTGTCACTAATTCCAGTCTTCCCAATGTTATTTCTAGCAATGCTGACTCACCCTTTCCTCATCTTTTTTCCTTCAAAAAGACCATATAAAAAAAAACCTCTCTTTTTTTTCAGTTTCATGGTGAGCTCTATCCACATGCCCAGTTGCAATATTTGTGCAAGCTCTGTTGTTTGCAGAGAATTCGGGTTTTGTGGTGCTCTGTTACTCTGTTACTGTTCTTTTTTGGGTCTATCTGCTAATGAGTCATTGTCTCTTCCTCAAACTTTCGTTAGACAGACTGTTGCCACCATGTTTCATATTGTACATTTTGGCAACGGTAGTAGGCAGAAAGTGTCTTCTAAAGCTAAATTGTGAGAACTCTTCACACAAGTGTTGCAGATCCAGCTGGCATCCAAGTCATGTGCAAACAGATTGGCTTCCTCTTCCAAATGCTTTTCTTCTTCAACCTTTGTCCTTCTCCATCTATGCAGCTTGCTATAGCTAGATCTCTTTACTAAAGGATGTTTTGTACTCAACTTTGAGGCGCTTGATTGCAGAGAAGTGCAGTTGGTACAGCCATCATCCTTGTTTTTTCATGATGCTAGCTCTAGTACATAAATACGTGCTTTCAAAATTAGGCTCAAGCTTTATAATGGGCATTGGAAGAGCCAGAGACATGACATAGAGTGGAAATGCTTCTGGGAGTTAGATCTGAGAAGAAAATGGGAAGCAGCATATTGTAGCAAGAGGATTTTACGCTTTGTCTTCTGATTTCTTTTTGCTTATAGTGAAGCATGATAATCCAGTCTGTAGGTGCCTGATACATTGACCATACTGGCCAGACTCTCATATGGGGGGGAGGGACAAGATAGAGGAGAAATAATACATTTTTGGAAGCATATGCTACAAAAAACATATGCATCCAAGTTTTTTGAGGAGTCAAAGAGGACCTAGAATTTCCACCCAACTGTGGAAAGAATGGCTGTTTCCCATCAGGAAAAGGTGGAGGTCTTCAATGTGTTTCCCTTTGCAAAGAAGTATCACTTTGGTCTTGTCTGGATTCAGTTTGATCCATCTGTTCTTCATTTAAGAGCTAATTTCCTGTAGTTATTCTGATGTTTTATAGTGATGATAGTTGCATCAGAAAATGAGATAAATAGTAGATTGTCAGCAACATACTGTTAGCAATTGAACACATGCCATATCACTCTCTCTCTCTCAGCAGTCTCATGTAGATAGATGTAGACTGTATGGATCCCTGTGGGATCCTGAAGGTGAGGACCTTGGAGGAAGAGGCTCGTATCCACCACCTTTTTTTGAATTACGTGTAGAACACAAGATGCAGTACTACTGTGTTGCTGGGACTGTGTAATAGAGGATTCAGGTGTCTGAGGACAGGAATCTGGAGATTATAGTTCCATGGTTGGTGGAAGTTTTATAAATTCCTCCAGGAATTTGTCAGAATTTCCATCTGTAGTTTGTGTATCACTAGGAACCCTGGTTCCTCTAGTCCTTTGCCTCACAGTGCATGTGGATATACTCAAACGTTTTCATTTCTTTGTGGAACATCTTCTGCATCTGACATTGGGACCACAGGACCTGTCTCCATGTTTTCTTTGGGTGTTTTTTTTTTTTTAAAAAACTTCTGGTATTTATCTTGGCCTATTATTATTGGTGTTCTGGTGTCTATCTTGGCTCTTCTGAAGGGTATCTGTGCTAGGGTGGGATTGAGATGGTATTGAATCATGCCTTAGTGATGCAAAAAAGTCCAGGTGTTTCACCTGCGAGGAGAGTGCAGATGTGTTCTTTTTCTAAGAGGAAAGTTTGCATTTGGCAGCAAGAACTTCAGATAGCTTTCTTGTTATCCTTTGTTTAATGATGTTACCGTCTAAGCAATTGACTGCAAATACCAGCTTGTGGTGTTTATTCTAACGTGTGGTGTTCTGGGAGGGTGACTCCTCTCCATAACGGTAACAAGGACTTGGAAAAGTAACACATAACGGCACGCAAGGTTTTGGGCAGCCTGGTTTGCCCGGGTTTTTTTAGATTCCTGTGACCTAGAAGCATTGTACAGTGTAGTCTCTGTGATTTGCGTGCTTGGCCCTTACACAGATTGTAACAGCAGGCAAGTAGTGTTGGAGTGACAGTCTGTGGTCTGAATACTGGGGTGGTGTTTCATCCAATTTTTTACAACTCTTCCACTGACTTGAGAAAGCAGCAGACTGTTACAGGATGGCGTACACCAGAGATGGGGAGGTAATGGCAGGAGTGCAGACCTATGGGTTCTCCAGCAAAAAGGCAGGCAAAAGGGTTGGTAGGTTCAAAAATGAAACAGAACCTCCTCATATCCCTAAGACTGTGAACAACTTGTCTACTTAGTTTTGATTAATTTTCATTTCTGGAGGCAACACTTTCTGCATCTGACACTGAGACCACAGGACCCTTCCTTTTCTTATAATAAAATAGGCAGGGGGAATGTGTATATCAGGATGAGACTGATGATAGCTTTTTCAGGACTATTGATAATATCTCATGCTACTGTAGTAGTTACATATGAAAATTAATGGACATAGAATTTTTTCTGGTGTTTTTTATAACATAAAGATAATTTGATAGGACTCAGTTATGGAGACAGATGCTTTGCATGTCAAGTCAAGGTGCCTGGATAGAAATTCTGAGGGTAACCATGGGAAAGATTAATGGTTTCAAAATATGTGGATGAACCTTACCTGTCAAATAGGCCAAAGCAAATTCCTGTATTCAGGTGCTTTCACTGCAGGCAGGGTATTTGAAATGCAAGTATTATAGCAGAGGCATATCTCTATTAAAGCCAAAATTTGAAGAAATGACCTCATTAAGAAGTCATTTCACATTACAAAACATTAATTATACTTGGCCAATCTCTGCCTGCTGTGGACTGGAAACAGTGTAGTCAGTACAGTTCTAATGTCAGTGATTCGTTTTCATGTGTTATACATACATGGATACATACACATTGTCTGCACTGCCAAAAAACCCTAAGCCTCTTCAACCAACAAGTTTGTTCTTTATCAGGTGCAAAAAAATTTTAGGGTAGAACTGGCATGAATTAATTTGTCTGTTCTGCAGCTTTGTCTGTGGCTGTTCAAAGATTCCTCCTATTCCATTTATTTCAGTGATTTATCAAGTTTATCCTTCTGCCCCTGACTTTTATCTGAAAGCATTTCAGTGTACTAAGCTGTGATCTGCTCAGGTTGTTGTGCAGCTCCTTTCTAAAAAATGTTAGACTGTCACGTCTTACATAAACATATGTGTGGTTATAGAGCAAGATATTGTTGCTAGAGCTGGGTGAACAATTTATTATTAATATAATTCATTAAGGATGAGTCTTTAGGTTTAGACGGAATATGGGGTAATGTGTGAATGAATATGTTGCCTCCTTGACTGTGTAAGAGAAGCATTATTCTCCCCTTGCTCTCCTACTTCTTTGCTGATTAACACAAAGGAAGAGAAAAGTCATGAATCCTTCCTCTTTTCCTCCAGGTAGGTAGGTCAGGAAGAAACTCTTGCTTCACTGTCTTTTAATAAACCATTGTCAGAATAAGTTCCGTATGACTACATGAAAGCTGGAGAGCTTATTTCTTACTCCCCTGGGTATCAGCAGACATGCAGATGTGTGCAGAGGGGTGCAGTCCAATGCATATGCCCTCGTTATGCTTAGTAAGACATTGTGAATAATGCCAGTTTTCCTTACTTTTATGTATTCATTAGAAGGTTTGAAGAAACTAACACTGAACTTCACAAACTGCTGTTGTATCTAACTCCCCATAGAAAACCTCTAGTATTTTGTGAGTGGGGGACAGACTATTTAAATCACAAGATTTGTATTTATTTAGCTGTTTTCTCTGACTGGTATACTCTTTTAGAATAAGAAACTTCAAACAGAGGAATAAACACTCACAAGACTCAGAAGAAGAAAAATTCAAAAATTTGCATCAGTTGCCTGAAACCTTGTAAACAATGAAAAATATAACCTTACAGATAAAGTATTTTCCATTAAAAAAAAGTTATTTGTTCAATTTATTTAGTCATCTATGCAGGCTGTTATGTGTACCCCCACACATGCATGAACACAGACACAGACACACACACACGTGGTAAGTTTGTAGTTGTACAGTTAAAAGAGTTTTGAGGAAAATGTACCCTATTTACTGCTTAGCTGTGTGACCAATGCAGAACTGTAATATAAATCTCAGAAATTTCCATCCCATTGTTTTTTATTGCTGACGAAAGTAGATCAGGATGATAACAGTTGGAAGCAAAGAGCAATCATATTTTCAGTATAAAAATAGTGCTATTGTTTAGTAAGCTATACTACTTAAATATATTAGGGGGATATACTGGCTTGCCCTGGATGGTTTTATTTTTTTCCTTAAAAATATCTTTCGTTTCCATCCCCCACTAAGAAGGAAGGAATGTTTCCCATTAAGATATGAAGTGAGTTTGTTTTTCACTTTTGCCTTTTATATAGGGATACTGAATATAAAGGACTACAGCTCTCCCTGGATCAGGTCACTGCTACCAAGCCGGCATTCTCATACGCAAATTCAACTCCGACCATAACGGATAATAGAAAGGGAAGCAAATCCCGCCTCTCGAGCACAAAGTCAAAATCAAGGACATCACCATACCCACAGGTAGTTGTCTTTGAAAAACAAAATTAAATCTTTTTGAATATCTTGATTTTGACTGCTATTTTACCCAAGTAATTAGAATGGGCCAAAGAACATGTTACTCAAAGGGAATAAAGGACGACAGGTTGTAAGATCTTGAGACAGGAATATGTTTCTTTAAACTGTTTCTAAAAAGCTGGAAACATTTATGTTTCATCATGCATAATAAATCATCATCAACAACAATAACAGCACAGGGCTCAGAGTTAATGAAGAGCGGACAGAAGGACAAGTGCAAATGTTGGTTTTGAAATACTTGGTTTGAGAGGATTGTGAGTTTTGCCATTTGAGAAAGCTTGCTGTTTCTTACTTAGTCTGTAATAATTCCAACATATCTAGAAAGTTGCCAGATGTTTGATGGCAGTTTAATACTGAAATCTTAGTCAGGAGGAGTGAGTTTTGAGGAGGGAAAGCAACAAGCTAACTTGCTGAAATGGAACAAGCTTTTCTATGTACAAAGCTCTGAAAAGGAGAAAGTGCTAGGAGGTGGCTATTGATGTCAGTAGACCTTAATTTCCCAGGTTTCATTTTCAGGCCTAATATGTAAGGAACATGTCATGTCCCTGCTTAAACAATGCACCAGACTTGATTGGGTCTCTGAACTGGAGCTTACCTAATACATTTATGCAACTGATTTCTGCAGACAGTGCCACAGCACTTGCATACTTACATTGTCAACCCTTTAGCTCAAATAAATCTGTTTGTCGAAATAACTGTTATGTTTACTAAATAATGATGCAAGTTTTACTGCCGTTATGCCACCACACAGTGGATATAAATGTATGCATTCATGATGTAACATTGAAGAGCTATGTATTTTTAAAGAGTCCAGGTCAATATTTAACTGATAATGACCTTGATGACTACAGTTTCTCTGCAGGCACAATGTTTTCTAAACTGACCTCTAAGAGTGTACAATGTGAGCCTAAGTGTCTACATTACTTCCTTGTTTTCTTTCTTTTTCCCTTCAAAAGAACCAAGGGTAAGAATCTCAGTTAAATGACATCTGCTTTTGGCACAGGGAATATGTAACCCAGTGCCTAGATATGAACTCAGATTCTTAATTTTAAGAATCTAATTTTGCCACAGGTTGTTATGGCTCTTATTGTTTAATCATTTGTTCACATGCATTTCTGTGGGTTGTTAAAGAAGAGTCTTTCTCTTGAATGCGCTACACCAAACAACTGCAATAAAACTGCTTTAAAGAATCAGGAAAGATACCTACAATTAATTCTAAATTAGATTTTTAAGATTACTATCTTTGATTTACTGAAATTACTCTTCATCTCCCCTTACACAGTCCTTTCAGAAGTCCTCATCTGCTAGCAGGACAATCCCAACTGAAGGCGTGTTATCCTCCCACATCGATCCGCTTTCTGAAAGTGTGACTTTCATCAGTACCTGCTTATTCTCTCTGCCACCGGAAAAAATCCTGAACTAGCAGTGCAGTGTTGAGACTGGTGGTTTATCAGGGATTGTTGTCTCAGGGCTCAGGATGTTTTAGTCTCCAGTTTCATTTTGCATCCTCATTATCAGCTGCCTGGGAGTAAAGTCACAGATTTCATCATTCAAAAAGAAGCAGCCGTGCTAGTTGCCAATGTCTTGAAAAATGATCATACCCTTCATTGTAGCACGTCACCACAAGCAATGCTGGCAGCTTGGCTTTGCATCCCTCTCATCCTTCTCCACCACTGAATAAAATGTTGAAAGACTAAGAAAAGCTGTTGTGAAGAACATGCAGCAGGTGGTATGGCCTGTGTCCCCCAGTCTCCAGCCCACGTAATTTGCCAGTCAGTTGTGGAGAATTAGAGTGTGACTCAAAAGCCACGGCTGAAAAGTGAGGTCATGGGTTTTGGCTTACACAGGAGCCTGGGTTTTGGTGGAGGAAGGAAGCAGGAAGTTTATTAGTAAAATAATAGCAGTGCGCAAAGTATTTCTTAAAGTTAAGGGCACCTAGGAGATTTCAAACGTACATACTTTCTATCCTTTTTTTTTTTTTTTTCTTTTCGCCTTACCTTTTACTTTGCTTCACTCTTGGAGAGAAAAGCAAATCATATGCTTTACTGGGTGACGACTGAGAATCCTCTCCCTTGCCAGCTGTGTGCCCCTAAGATAGCTAGCTTTATGAGAAGTGAACTGTATGAAAACCTTCTTAATAAATTTCAGTTTAATGTTTACTACTAGGGCAAAAAGTGGATGTTTTGGTCACCTATGACAGTGTTAATGTTTTTTTCCTCAAATCTTATGCAAAAGCAGACATAGTGTAATATGGTGCTTGTAGGATCTTTAAGCAAAAACTGAGTTCATTAAATTGGAGGCATTGTTCAGCCAGCCCCAGGCAGGGGAAGGGCAAGCATAGAGGAGACCAACCCAAAATTCATGACTCAGCTGTAGGATTTGCACAGACACTTTGATCCGTGCTCTTCTAGACCTGTCCTACCAGAGAGGTGGAGGGCTGAAAGATGGGGCGAAAAAACAGGAGAGGTGAAGACTTGATAGAGATTTGCAGAAAAAGGAAATTGTGAGTTGGTTCAAAGATGCCTGTAGTCTTCCCCCATAATAATAACCATTGTGAAGGGCTCCCAGAATTTAGCCCTGGACCTCATTTATTTTGTGTTCCCAAAAGCTAGCCCTGGACCTCATTTATTCTGTACACAGGAAATAGCAAGAAGATTGGAAAAACATTTTAATTGTGATCATCTGAACAACTGCTTTGGAGTTCAATCTCCCATTAATGATGATTGTTTAAAGAAAATACTTAAAATTGTCTGTTGTCTGCCCCTAATAGAAATGTTTTATGGTCAGATCTGGATAACCTTTTATTGCTTCATATCTCATCTTAGTTCTTGGATAAAGATTGTATAAAATGAATGCATGCATACAAGGATGTACCCAAGAGCTGTTGGATGGAGGCTTTGGTGTGTGTTACAGCATGCATGAATTCTTGGAAGTAAGAGCCTTCTCTAGTAGGTGTATATTAATGCATGTGATTTTGGAGGTAAATTGATTTTATAGCTCCTTTAAACAGATAATCTGAATTAATTCTGCAGTCGGCCTCTATTTGGGCATATCACCCAATGGGGTGACGATAAGAGAATCAGGCTGAATTCTAGTCAGCCTTTTTTTGTTGTTTGTTTTTTCATTTCTTCCTGTAGCCTAAAGCTTTGGCAACTTCCAGAGTATTCAAAAGCAAAGCAAAATCCTCTTTTTATAGTAAACATAACTCCTGATCTGGTGAAGAGTCACCAGCAGTGGGGGTTATTTTAATGGACATGCTGTATTACTTTAATCTAAGCCTTTCACCATCTGTTCTGCCTATAATAGTGAATGCAAAAAGAACATATTTTACATTTCAGGATTACATTAGTAAAAAGTAAGATAAAAGTGATTTAAAAGCATGCATATGTTCTTAGTACAATGCAGCCCGCATCTGTGATGTTTTTTCTCATGGTTAAGACACAAATCAAGAGGAAAGCTGCTAATGCTGATGTAGTGAAAGTTTTTCATGGAAAAGAGGACTCTGAGAGGGTTTCACTGTGTATTTAATGTTTATAATGATAAAAACCTGAGTAGGCTGCCAGAAAATTCGGTATCTATAACCTCCATTGTTTGAACATCTGGCATGGTGTGTGGAGCAGGCTGATGTTGCTGTGTATGACAGGATGAGTGCTCAGGCCAGTGAGACACCTGTAGGAATAAAAGATCAGGCAAAAGAAAATCGCCCGAGAAATATTAAATTGTCTACTGGCCTAATAGAATTCCATGGGCTCTCATAAAGTAAGCTTTTCTTAGACATGGAATTTATATTTTCCTATTTCCTTGCCCCTTCAGCTCTCCTGAAGTTTTTCTTGGAGTGAAAATAGCATCAGTGATGGCCTATAGCCCCTTTCTATGTCAGTGCTAATCCCACTGGTGTGCTCTCCCTGCGATGGTACACTGGATTAGCACTCTGGAAGACTTTTCTAGTATCTGGAGTTGGCAACTCAGTTTCTAGGAACCGGCTGGAGGATCATTTAATTGATTTATTACTGTTTTTTACGCCAGAAGACAATTCAGAAATCACCTGAAGGGATTTCAGATGTTGCCTGTCTGAAGTTCTTTATCATGTTTAACTTCTGTCTGCTGGTTAAACTTTGTCAAAAACCCCCAAAATAACAAATTCTGCCTGATAGAAGTCAGAAGGCAAAAATTAGCAGAAAGGAAGACATTTCTGGTGAGGCAGGACTGGGATTGAAAAAAAAATGTATGCTTTATTTAATTTTTATTGGTCATAATTTTCTTTAAATCTGATTCCGTTTTCTATGGCCTTTCATCACTTGACATATGGGAGCCTAATTCTGACTTGAGGGATAGTGTTTCCACTCCCATTTCAGTAAAGCAGTAACTTTGATCATCCTTTCATTTGTCCCCTCGTCAACATGTCACACCTGCCTGTATTAGGAGTCTCCACCTGTCAGCATCAGGTTCCCAGAAGAAGCAGTGGTAGGACTGCAGTGATAGAGGCAGCCTGACAATGCCAAATAGAGATGTGATTAGCTTTAAAGGGAATTAGACATATTTTTGGCCTATGTCTGCTTACGTTGTACCTTAAGAATAAGCAGTCATATCAAACCTTGGTAGACAATGTGGGCCACAAGTAATTCACTGTGTTAATTTAATTCTGTCCATGGCCTAGCAGCTGCTATGGGTCAGATCTCAAATAATCATCATTTGCATCAAGTACAAAGAATATGCATGAAGTATTGTTGGTCTTGACTACGTGGTTATACAACATTACCTGGTGCATTTCTGATACACTGAACATGTACCCTTTGAAATGGTTTCCCTTTCTTTAAGAAGAGTGCACAAAGGCCTGTGCAATTGAATCCTTTGTGGTCAGGTTCAAGATAAAAAAAACAAAATTGAGCAAGTTTTCAGTTAAATGGAGAAATTCCCTTCAAGAGAAACTATGTTGGACCCTGAGGTGTCCTTAGAAACAGAGAACTAATAGAAGAATATTTATTAGAGCTAAATGAAATTAAGAATTTTCAGTTTGAAAGAATCTCTGGCATTTATTACCACAAGAAATTGTAAAAAAAAAAAATTTCATTGTAATATCATTAGAAATTAATTTTCCTTGTCCTCTTCATGAAAGAAATACATACTATGAGTTTCATTTTTAATAGGAAAATAAATGAACTTTAAACTTTTTTATACTTACATTTATGCTTACATTATCTTATATTTGAGCTTAACTTTTTAAATTAAAAAATCTAGTTTACAAAAGTCAAATCCAGAAAGAACACTACAAATAATTCTAAAATTAAAAACAGGCACAGAAGTAGTTTTCCTTCTGTGAATTTCCATTTTAACTAAAATGAAATACTAAAAATATTGTTACTAATTTCTAATTTTTTCATTGGAAACTTAATTTTATCTATATATTTTTCTCAAAAAGTTCACAATAATTCAATTAGTATTTATGAAGATGTCTTTGCGACTAAGCAGTTTGAAGACATTAGTTCTGAAAGGATGATAGAAGAGTTAGACATTCCAGTTGGTCACATAACACTGTGATGGCTGAATAAAGTTCCTGGTTAATGTAGGCCGAGTTACTGGCATTTAAAAGAACTCTTTCGTGGCTCTGTAACTATCTTAACTCCATGCAAAATCAGATTTATCCTTTCATCTCTAAAACCTGGTGATGAATATGGTGGTACTGACTTGCTGACCTCCTCCATATCTACCGGTAGGCTTTTTGCCTACGGGTATTCTTCTGACAACTAATAGCGAAATATAATCGAGCTCCTCAAAGCCATAACCCTTTCTTTCTTTCCTTTAAATAACCTATCGTGTTAACAAACAGTATTCACAAATATAAACTGGGATACTGAAGAAATACCCAATTAAAGGCCAAAACCACTACTGATGTTGCACAGCTGTTTTAAGTTTCTTTAAGTCAAACATCTGGTCAGTACTTTCAGTTGGTAAGTGCATAAAACCTTGATCCTGGCTGATAATGAGGAGTTTCATAGCAACTCAATCTAATGAAAAGGAAGGTAAGCTTATGTTTTCAGGAGAGAGGCCTAATGCCTATTAAAAGAAAAGGCAGAGTGGGCATCTGGAAGGTGAGTGATGGAATGGGAGAATTCCAAGGTTTCTTGTTGTAATACATTGATTTGTGACATGAGTGTGCAGTACTGAAGAGGTGAGCATGTACAGCTTTGGTCTCATCCCAATCCGTAATCATGGGTGAAATTGATTTAAAGATGTTCCATGAAGTTCGACAGTTCCAATAAATAAAGATTTTAAAATGAGATAGGTAAATCCTAGGAGGCTTAATAAACATTCTTTTTTTTTTCTTTCCCAAAAAGTATCTACAAGTTTGAAACACTCATTATAAATATCTAGAAATCTGTGACATTTACCTTAACCCTTATTTCTCCCTAAACAGATGCCCATGCTCCTATTCTGTCTGCTTTTCCAATTGCCTGCTAGCTTCTGCTTCTGTGTTGGGAGGGCCCTGCTTAAGTGAGGGTGCCAAATGCCCGCTCTGCCTGCTTTGGCTAGAGGTTGCCTTTTCTGACAAATAGGTTCTGGATTTTCCTTCTTCCCACATTGTAACAGAGCTGTGATTTTTAGCTTCCTACTGATCTGCCATCACTTTGGAGCTTTACCCTGTAGTAGAGTTGGTAGTCCCAGGATCTACAGGAGGCTTTCTTTTCCCTACTAATAGGAGGAAAGAAGTTCCAAGGTACTGCTCCAGGTAAGAAAAAAAACCAATGACAAACAAAATATGAAGAAAAGAGGGGGAACCCTTAGAAAAAGAACTTGCAAATGTACTCCGTTTCAATTTGACATGCGAGAATGCTCTGGGAGCGGTGTTATTTCAGTCCCTTTTGAAAGCGTTTTGTCGAGGACCACTGGGGCACCATCGCTGAGCATAAGCGCTGGCTTTCAAAGCAATAAGAAAAACCTGGACATATTAAAAAAATATTGAATTGCAACATTGATGTTGCTGAGCCTAATATTACACATCATAAAGGAGATGGCTATTAAGGGGATGTTTTAGACTTTCATGAGGTCTGTCCTGTCATCTGTTTAGCTCATTAGAGTGTTGTACAGGAAGGGACTGGGAGTCCAATCAGAAGGTGCAGATGTACGGGCACGCTCACAAAAAACACCCTATCACATACATACTCTGTGTTTTCAGCGCAGTTACTTGCAGATTTCACCCAGGCGTAGTAATTTCCCCGCTGCTTCTCCTGTTTTGCAGTATTCTGGATTTCACACGGAGAGATCTGAGTCTGACCACGAAAGCCAGTGGGGTGGGAGCCCCCTGACCGATACAGCTTCTCCTCAGCTACTGGAACCCACAGACAGACCGAGCTCCCAGCACCACGATGTCTCCTGTGCCTACAGACAGTACTCGGACCGCAGTGCTCTCTGCTACGGTTTTGCACTCGACCACTCCAGGCTGACCGATGACAGACATTTCCATACTCAGGCCTGTGAAGGAGGCAGATGTGAAGCTGGCCGGTATTTCCTTGGCACGCCGCAGCCGGGAAGGGAGAGCTGGTGGGGTTCTCGTTCAGCATTGCCCCTGACTAAATCATCCCCTGAGAGCAGAGAAGCGTATGAAAACAGTATGCCTCACATAACGTCGGTGCACAGGATTCATGGTAAGAGATAACAAGGATTTGCAGAAGTGGCACCATCTCAGATAAAGCAACATGACATAAGCATGCAGCTGTTTATGAAAGAGACTCTTGATGTATGTCCTTGTCTCAGAGACCGCATCTATGGAGATGAGGAATACTTAAAATTCAAGTTGAATTTGACAGTCTGGTTTATATACAGCAAAATTTAATTTTGTTGTGTATTTTTTAATCTGTGAAATTAAGGTGGAAATATCTGAGATTTTAAGGATGATCTTAAAAATATAAACAAAATGATACACTTGATAGAAATGTGTTATTTGTTTGACTTAAGATCAAACTACTTTGGATGGAATATAATTAGCAAAAAATAAAAGCTAAATCCGAGCTAGACATTAAAAAATCTTTAAAGTCTCTGGAGAAATTGCTCTCCAAATGACTTTTTTTCTCTGCACTGGTTATTGCTAGATTCTCTGAGATTTGCTGTTTATTTTTATTTAAAATTGGCAATTCAAATTGACATTTGCTTTTGGTTTCAGACATTTATCCCCAGCTATAATTTTTAGCCAATTTGAGTCTCTCTGTACTTTCAGCACCAAGCCTCAAGCCTTGCTTGGTGTCTGGCAGGTTGCAAACTCAGGACATTAACACATCTTCAGAGGCTGAAGCGAATAAAAAAAATCACAAGTAAAGGCTGATCTTGGGTTTGGAAAAATCCGAAGGTCCTTGGGTTTAAAGGGTAGGCTGAGAGCTGAAAGACTGCAACTGACCCAAAAGTCAGAGTTCAAGGTTGTAAGCATAGATGCAGCATAAAAAAAAAGTTTTTCTACTAAAATAACCTGTTAAAATATAGGTTGTATCTAAAGAACTCATAAAAACTAATTACATTAGTACCATTCCATTGACTCGCAGAATGAGGCTTTGGAAATCAAAAAGAACTGTACTATTTTACTCCAATCTGAGGAAAATTTTGTTGAAATTAGAAAAAATTATTAAATAGCAAGTTCTAGGAAATACAGTAGGAAGAAAAATGAGGAAAGAAAGGGAGCCCTAAATTTTGCTGATGAGGACTGTTCTCCACTTTTCCTGTGAGAACACACCTCCTTCCTTGTGTCTGTTCTGTACTTCTGTCATACTTGTGTTTCTCTAGCTTTTTCTTCTCCAAAAAAAGAGAACTGAGCGAAGTATGATAATTTTGCTGGCAAATTTTATGCATGATAATTCTTGCTGAGCATAGAAAGATAGTAATCTAGAAATATCATATGGAGGTACAAATACAAAAGTGTTAAATATTTATTCCATACCTTGATAAAGGATAATCAGTACAAATGGATAATATAACTTTATTTTAGTTTGTTCCTTGGTTTTGTTGTGATTCCAGGTGCTGTAGTTATTTTCTTTATTATATCAAGTCTTACACGTTTCAGTAGGCCTCCAGTCTGCATGTAGCTTTGGGGGTAAAACCTGACATGCTGGTCTTAGTTGAGGAGAGGACTATCTTAGCTTCCCTTGCAAATGTGCCATTTTCATTTAGATTTAGGCAGTTTCAAACTTTGGCCTTTCACAAATGAAACTCTTTTTGACAATAGTATGTGAACATTGCTGTCAGAGCAGTTTCTTTGGGCAGAAAGTATTTTCTTCCTTTTCTGTTCTTTTAATGTATTTTCTGGTAGTTCTGGCTCAGAGTCGCCTTACAATAATGACAATTAGCTGACCAGTATGGCAGGCCCTGGATATTGCATATAAGCTCATGCGTTTCTCGTCACACTCAGGAAGTCTGGGACACTGCGGATCTGGTCTGTGCAGTGAGACAAACTGAGCATGTGGTTTAGAGCCAGGGCCGACCAGCTCCCCAGTGTGTCATAGTGTGCCTGACGTACTGTGTGCTCTGACGGCGGGAGCTCCCTTCCACCTTCAGGACCTGGCATTTTGGGTTCAGATCTTAAGAGCATGTGAAGGATAAATTTATGCTCATGAGATACTCCACAGTGCAGCACTTCCACCTACAAACGGCAGGATATGTTTATTATAAAAGCCCGTCACTGATTTTGGTCATGAACTTTGCAACACAGTGGTAGTGGTCTGCCGCCCAAACAGATCTGTATGCCTTGACCCAACACCGAGCAGGGGGGAACCACTTGTGCTAATCTGAAAATGGGTTTCCTTTGCGGCGTCCTGTCAACCAATCCAACAGGCCTCACCCCAAAGAGGTCTTTGTATGTGCTGAGGCAAAGGCATCGTTAAGTAATTTGTGCAAGTCCAACACGTGCCTTCCTGCAGGTACATATCTCAGCAAATCCTTTATCAAGCCCTTTATTATAGTGTGGCCTTAGTTGGCTATTCAGGTTTGGGGGTCACTCACTTTCTTCCTAGTGAGGATTGACAGGTCTGATTCTGTCCTTTCAGCTACATGCAAGCTGAACACCTTCTCTGATATGTCTATGTGCCTTATTTTTTAAAGAGGGGTAAGAATATAGTTACATTTTCCCATTCTAAAAGTTTTATACAGCAAATACTTATGCGTTGGGGTACGACATCACATTTTTACAGCAACCCCGTCTAACAGCTGTGGGTTCTTATGCTTCTAAAGAACAACTTCATTACTTGTATTTATTTGTTGTTGTGTAACCTGTGTAAAGCCACTACAGGGCCACAAACTATTCCACAATGCTGTCTCTATGTTTTAGCTCCTGGAAAGGCCTAAGAAGACATGCTGGAATGATCTACATTTGTAATTCCTTGAGATTTTTCCTTTCTCCACCATCCCAATTCACTCAAACTTTGTTGATGCGAAGAGGTAGTGAGGGGTCAGGGGCCTGAGCATTGGGGTTCAGGGAACTTTGACATGCCCTAGGGTACCCTGCCTGGCCTCTAGCTGCTCCAGAAGACACAGAGTTCTTGTAGAGTTGGTGCCATAGGTGCTGGGCCCACGCAGATGTTTGGTTAACCTAGAGCGTCTCAGATGGCACTGGATACCTGTGTTGAGGCGCTTAGATCTCTTCTTTGTACATTTTCAGCTGTGTTACTTGTTCCATGTGCAGACACTGGAAACTAGAGGTTGTCACTGAAAAGCAAGGGGTCTATCATGGTCATTTTTTGGTGACTTCATTACGAATCACTTGCCTGTGTCTTGGTTTTTTTTTTCTGTAAAATAAGGTTCAGAGTTCTTGCTCTTCAAGATTGCTTTCCTCCTTCAACCTCAATGCTTGTCCCCTTTCTCTCTTCCCTAGGGAGAGGACACTGGGATGAGGACAGTGTCGTTAGCTCACCTGATCCTGGCTCTGCCAGTGAATCAGGCGACCGATACCGTACTGAGCAATATCAGAGCAGTCCACATGAGCCCAGCAAAATTGAAACTCTAATAAGAGCCACCCAGCAAATGATTAAAGAGGAAGAAAACAGACTACAGCTGCGAAAAACGACACCGGATCCACTGGTCTCCATTAATGGCACAGGGAAGAAGCATGCTATCTGTTTTGCAAACTACCCTCAGCAGCAGTTGGCAGGGGATGTCTGCCGCGTCCCGACGGTTGCCAACACTCCTCCCTGTGAACACATCCAGCAACGAGATGGAAAGATTATGAGTCCACATGAAAATGACTATGACAACAGCCCCACAACACTGTCTAGGATAAGCAGCCCCAATTCTGACCGAATATCAAAATCTAGTTTGGTACTAGCTAAAGACTACCTGCACTCAGACATGTCCCCTCATCAAACCCCAGGGGACCACCCAGCAGCCTCTCCAAATTATTACAGCTCCCACAGGCAGTACTTTGATAAGCATGCTTACACATTAACTGGATATGCCCTGGAGCATCTATATGACACTGAAACCATTAGAAACTATTCACTAGGCTGTAATGGATCACACTTTGATGTGACTTCTCACTTAAGGATGCAGCAAGATCCAGCACAAGGACACAAGGGAACATCTGTTATAATAACCAATGGAAGCTGACACTTTTTTTCTAAAAACTTTTGTGCTTTAAAAAATAACCTTTGAGATCTAATTGGAAGATATTATATGTTTTCATGCCCTTGTCATTACCAGCATTTGACATACCACAGTGCACTAGAAAGAATAACCTAAGGTTTGGGGTGATAAGTTAGTTAACACACATTACTTTTAAAAAATAAAAATGCACTGGCATGCAGAGTTAGAGTGAATGGAGCTAAACTCAAAGTTGGTGCCATGCAAGGGGAGGAATGAAGGATGGAAAAGGTCTAGGCAGGCAGTGCTTGGGGCAGGCTAGCAGAGCAATTTACGCACACTGTATAAGAGGTGGTTGTTTGCAGACGCTGCCAAGGGCAGACCTTCTGAACTGCATGTGCCCCACAGGTCCCAGCCAACAAAACTGCTGTGCACTATTTTTACGCAGAAAGTTGGAAAGTGTTCCTTCGAAATACACATCAAAACGTGTACTTCTGGTGATCTGTTTATTCCCTAACGGCCAAGTGTGTTATGCTGTTCCATGGTATAAAGTATCCATGGCTAACCAATACAAAATCAAAAAGGGGAGAAAGAAGAGACAACTCCTCGAATTGTTATTTCCTTGTGTACTCACATGCATAGGTATTTACATATGCTTGATTTGAAAAGAGTCAAATGAGCAGTATCCTTATGATTAGTATGATCAAATATTTATTTCTACTGTATTTGAAAGAAAAAGGGCCTTTCTCAGTGTAGTTTTGAGAAATACATAGGGCTTGGTTGCCTTGATGTAGACATGGGAGATTGTCCTCGTATTTTTGAAAGGTTGCACAAGGTGGGTAATGGAGTGAAATAGAAGAAAATTGTCTGGAGGAACAGGAAGAACAGGTTGGAATTAGGAGTGGTCCAAAATAAACACATTTAACCCTATGGCTATGTATGCCATTTAGTAATAATTACAAAATAAGGAAAAACGGTTCTGTTCTAAGTGGCTGAGTAATTAAGAATTAATTTGAAACACAGAAGGAAATCAATAGAATCATGGAAATTTTGCTATAAAATACAGAGGCAATTGCATAAGTGTAAAAATATGAGAGGCGAGAATAGACAAAAACTGTATGGTGGTTTGTCCTACTTCTGATAAAGTTTTGGACTAAATTAAAGTATAGAAAATTGTAACTACTCTGTCTGACATGCAGTAAAGTAATAGGTATGGCTTTGAAAAAGAGATATGCCTTCTTTTCTTGCTTGCAGCAGAAAATTTAATGAATATCAGAACATATTAGGGATATCAAAATCAGTCATATGTACATTAAAAAATACTGAGGGAAATCAGGGTTCCAAGAAATTAAATTGTATTAAGAATGCTGATATTATCAGGGCCTGTCCTAGAGTTATAGAAGACATCAAAAGAGGCAGAGAAATTTTTTGCAATTTTTAATAATCTCACGAACAAAGAGACACTAATTGATTAGAAAAGAGTAAATAGAAAACATATGCTAAAAGACGTAAAATAGGGCATTTGTAGGCACAATTGCTAGACCTGTCCTTCTTTGTATGGCATTTATATGACATCTCAAAGTTGACTGTAAACGGGAGCAGGACCATCGGTCCCTATTATACCAAAGTGGAGGTAAGGGGACTTGACGTGGTTACTAAAATGAGATTAGCACTAAGTCTAGCTTCATTTGTAACATTAAGAAGCTTGACATATGGGACTGAGTCATCAATGGGACTAAATATAAACCAGCATGCTACGGGTGGGTTAAAAATATCTATTTTCAAATAAAACTAATCAGAAGCAAAAGCTAAATAATAACATTATAAGCCACGTAAGTAGAGATGTACTTGAAAGCAGAGGAAATTACCTCTCTGAACTTGGAATATTGTGTATAGTCCTGATCACTCCAAGGCAGATTGTGAATCTTGAATTGAGTAGTACCTTACTCCATAAGCAATCTTTGTTGACTGCAGTGTGATCACTCCTGGTGAAATGTACGTTGAACACAAGGAAGAGCAACACAGTCTGGTCTTTATTATCTAAAGCTCATAATAGAAAAGGTGGAGCAGAGCTCAGCAAAAGATAAAGAGACTGAAAGATCTAATAAAAACTTTAAATAAACTGGGTCTGTCATCTTTGTGAGGGAAAAGAGTAAGGGGGAATGTCACTGGTGTGCACCAAGCTCTGCACAGAGGAGAGATAAATAATGGTCTAAAACTATTTGAACTAGCGGCAGAAATGAGAGACAGGGCATTGAATGTTAGCCAAGGCAAAATGAGAACAAAATGATTTGGCAAGAAGTTATTTGACTAACTGCCAAATGAATAACAAAGGTCATAAAGAGAAGCAGCTAGAGATTTTTGTTTGTTTGTTTGTTTTAAGATGAAAACAAGACAAATAATCAAGGGGAAGAAAAACATTGACAACTGTTAACTCAGAGGAAGGAATGGACCAAAATGGACTTCTTTCAGCCCAACAATTGTATATATTCCTAAAGCATAGGAATGAGAAAGTATTTTTGATAAATCTAGTTCTGGATACATATTTATTTCACTTATTCCTATGAATAATATGAATAAACTTGTATTTGGAGTCTCATTGTACAGTATTAAAATACAATTTTGCAAAGCGAATTAGAGTAGCGGTACATAATATCATATTATCCCTACCAGTACATGTAAAAATAAGTCTAAGTGTCAATATTATTTTGTATTACAGAAAAGTTTCGTAAACTGTTTGGATGAATGGGGTTTTATCAGCACCCAAGTTTCTTGGAATCACCATGCACTCTTGTTATCAAGCTATTAATTAGAAGGCAATAGAGTTCTGCAGACCAGCTGGAGTTCCCTGGCTATGGTCTAATGGCCACAAGTAGTCAGGAAACCACAGTTTGGGCACTGTTGTATTTGCGGTCTGACAGGCACTTTTGAAAAATAGAAGACTTACAAAACAAACAGGCACAATATAAGATGCTTGTACTCTATATGATTTCACCTAGGAAAAAAGCCAGTGTGCTATGCAATAAAAATTCCCCATTCTTATTTACTGTGATCCCAAAATAAACCTTCCCAAACTGTAGTTATTTATCCTATTTTCAATAGTTCCAGTTCACTACAATGACAAATGCAGCAAAATGCACTGTAATGAATGGAATATATCAGTAGAGAGGTCTGTACATGCAGCCACGTTGTGCTACAAGCAAAGGCTGATGCTCACTCCCCTCATGGGATTCCAGCAACTGGCGCTCCTTAGCACTTCAGCAAAGTCTGACAGAGACAGATGCCTTTTGTCAGCTAATGTACCATCCTGCTTCTTTAGATAGGCAGGATTTTCTTCTTAATTGACAGAAAGCATTGAATGTTGTAAACATAGACTCCGCATGCTACATGCTACATGAAAGCAAGTTCGCAATCTTAATTATAGCATATAATATCGCTGCAGCTCATATTACATGTACTTTTCAATATGGTATAAAGCTTATTTTTTCCATTACTTATTTATTTAATTCAAATTTTCATTTAGTATCCTTCAAGGATATAATCTTCTTTCTGTTTCTTCCTTTTCTAAATCAGATAAGATGAGATGAGATATCTTGCAGAATTGAAAAATGCAAGGCATTTGTACCAAATACATTTCAAATGTTTCACATTAGCTAAAGGTTATCACTTTAAACAAGGTATATAGCTTGTGTTTTGGAACAGAAACAATATATGTTGCTGTGTTGCATCATTTCTCTAACATAATACTGTTTTGCTATTAACACCAAATTAATATTTTGTAGCTACTCCAAATACAGAGTGACCACAACTCTTTCAAACCATTTCTTATTGGTATCAGTGGATGGTGCACTATGGTTTTGGTATACCTCTTTTGTTTAAAGAAGCAAAAAACCCCTCTCTTCTTTATGCAAAATTGCACCCCAGGGGCATGGAGTTTGTAATTTTGGACAAATTTGCAAAGCAATTCTTAAATTAGAAAAAGAACCTTACTCAGCAATTTGTCCCATTGACTTAAATGGGAATATTTGTGGAGTAAGGTACTACTTAATATGTGTAAGGGCAAAAAAGCTGACTTGTGAAGTGGCAATAGGTTTGGGGGTTTTTTGTAATTTTTTTTTTTTCTCAAGATGTGAGTATGGAAACTATGGAAGGTAATAGCTGTAATGGCTGTTTCTATAATAGAGGTTATTTATACACACTTTGAAAAAATGAGTGCATCTTTTTGCACTGAAGAGCCCCAGAAATATTTCTTAAGCTTTAAATGGCTTTTGTTGATGTGTCCACAATACTGCCACAGGTTACACAGTGAAATTCTGCTCTTTCAAACTCTTTTAATCACTCTTATCTGAATCTCATTTTTATCTTTGGACATGCAGCATTTATTCATTAATGTCCCTAAGTATGTTAACCACCATATGTTCATTTATGTGAACATCCTGAGTGAGTTGGAAAAAAATAAAAGGTCACATAGTATTTCTGGAAAAGGCGCAGCCACCCTGGAAAATCAGACCGGCTGTTCCAAAGGTCAGTTAACCTTCCAGTCAAGGAACAAAGCTGTGGCATACGCATTGGTTTCAGATCTTCTGCATACAAAGCTGTATATAATGAGGATTATAGCACACAGTTCCAGGATTAGATCTAGCTATGTCTATTTTAAGGTGGCTACAGCTAATGTCTGGCAGCAAATGGATTCAGGCTCTGGCCTTTCCCTGAGTTCCAAGCTTATTTAAAACACCTAAGAGTCTAAAGGCAATACAGGCTTTGTTATTAGGAACAATGGTGGATGAACATGCTTTCCTGTAGGTATACTGGATTAGCTCCAGAGACCTGCACAGTGTGGAGGAGATCCTATTTTATTTTATTTGCAGTTAGTGTTGACGGTTAAATATTTTGGCTGTGTGCACTGAGAAGCAAAAAAAAACCCCAAAAATCAACAACAGAAAAAACAAAACAAGAAAACCCCACAGTTTTTTTCTGTAACCCTTCAGTTTGGTGTTAGTAAAGCCTGCTAGAGGTGTAGCTGAGGGTTTAGCAAAGTATTTTTACCAAGCTATTATTCTGAACATCAAAAAATTAAGTAGTCTTCTGTTCAGAACGATGAGAGTACTAGTGTGATCCCATTTCACATTTCCTTAGAGCATTTATTGATGAAAAAAAAATGATGTGAGGTTCAACTTCACTGTGGCATTCAGCTTATGTATACATATATCTGTGGATAAATCTGGCTCTAAGTTGCTAGGAATACATCCCTTTCTGAAAAGAGATAATTTATGACTCCATCTATGAAGCTGTATTTGAAAGGAAAGATCAAATACAGGAAAAAACAAAGCTTTTTGTCTGGTTGTATTCACTACTTAACTCCCCTCTCACACAGACTTCTCAAGATTTCCTGTTGTTCTACATTTCAAAATTGAGTTTTCAAAGATTTTTATTTATTGCAGTTTGGACTGCATGCATTTTTTTCTTTTCAGCTACCGATACAGTGGGAAGTTTGGAAATGCAAGAAATAGTCTTGCCTACACATTATAAAACATTGGCACCTTTACATTTCTAAGGAAATAAAGTCTATTAAGAAAAGTACTTTTAAGGTACTGCAACTTTTTCCCAAGGTAAATATTTCAATGCATAAAAAATATACTAATCTGGAAAAAAAACAACACTTGAGACATAATGAAGCGTTTCATGTTTGCTTTAAACCAGTGGGCTATATTTATGGAAGAAAAAGACACAGATTGCCAGCATTTCAAATACCATGCCTTTCAATGTACAGGGTCTAGTGACATTATAGCATAACATCTGTAATTTGAAGTTTTCCTTTGGAATGTAATGTAGGAAACACAATTTAGCTATGTCACCAATATCTTGCAAAGTGTTCCCATTTATAATTATTTATATTGTAAATAGCTTTCTGAAGTAAATTTGAAGTTAATGTGCATAAGATGTATTTATTATGTGAAGATTTTTTTGGTTTAAAATATAGCTACCAATATGGAATTTTTTGTCTGTTTTTCTACATTTTTAAACTAAGGATTGTCCTATATAGGATACATTTTCATGAATTCATTTTAATTAATGAGAGTGTTTCTCAGAATTGGGAGGGGACATGGGAAAAGTAATTTGTTTTGATTCCTGTGAATCCTAAGTGCTCTCTGAATCTTGAATGAAGTTTATCAAATATGAAGGGACACTGATAATATACTGCTACCCCATTTAAGAAAGATGTCTGAATCTGCTCAAATACTATTCTGTCAGGAAGAGCTGACTCACAGGGGCAGCTTAACTAAGATTGTCTACTTTGTGAATGGTCTGCCATGTTTCTTGAAGCCATCCACCACCCTGTGCCTCAGCTAAATCAGCTTGCTGACTTGGAGCATGATGCCCCTTAGGTGCTTAAAAATACTACACTTAGACGAAAAGCAGTATTACGACAAAGGAATAGGTGAGCAGTTATGCTAAATTGCATTCAGACCTGAAAGCTGGCTATTACTTGTGCTTGTGTGCTTGTACAGTTCAATCGAGCCATAATAACCTGAGCCACTGTGCAGCAGCTTAGCCGCTGCAACCCTTGCCTGCTCTGGGGTCTAGGTCCTTTTGAGCTTGAGGGTTCAGGGTCACAGCTCACGCTTTCTAGACCATTCTCTGAGCCACCAAACCCTATCTTCTCAGGCAGCCTCACTGAGGCTCTTCCCTGCTGGTGAACAAATGTGGGACTGATGGTGTCAGAGAGTAGTGGGAGCTTGACGCTGTGGTTGGATGAGAAAGCAGCTTTCTCAGGTGAGAAAGTGGTTGCTTACATATTTTCCATTCATAAGACTCAGAGCAAAACACAAAAGCAGTGGGGATGGGGGCGAGATGCATAGGAGTCAGTTTTGAGTCTCAAGTAAATTAATTGCATAAAACAGAGATTCAGTTGTGTCACTGATCCTTCGCTCCTCTATGGACACAGGCACTCAGTTCTCTAAGATGCTCCTGGGACTAGGGAATACTCTGCAGCACAGAGTTAGATGTTTAAACGGCATTCACGCTTTTAGCATTTCCTGTGGGGTAGTTTAGGCTGTTCCCCTTTCCTTGGCTTGAATTTGGTCCTGGTTCTCCATGCAGGCAGGAAATGGTGTCATCTTTTCCCCAAACGATGCTGTTTAGCTGTGCAAAACACGTGTTGGGTTTCTTTCTTTCTTTTTTTTTCTTTAATACATGGGTGAGGGGTTTCAGAAATGCCTGTTATTGACCTGCCTCACTGCCTTTGAAGCCCATGCTGAATAAGAGACACTGAGATCAATAGGCACTCATGGGACCATATTGTCCTCCATAGGACAGGAGTAGTTTTAGTTTATCCATGCTCAGCTCTGCAACAAAACTGAGTATCATCCTTGATGCTGTGTGCTGAAAGTCCTGCAACATCCATGCATGCTCCAGTCTCTCTTCTAGTGCATAAATAGTACCCATTGCCCACTGGTCTCTATTCACTCTTGGCTCCTATGCTCATTGGCAAATTGCTCTGCACTGAGGAAATCTGCTGTCATGGCCATTGTAATAAAAGTGTGTGATACCATCAGGAACTTCCTCTATCCCCATATGGTGGCCATCAGAGGCTTCGGCATCAGCAATTTCATTTGATACAGCTTCTCTGACTGTCAAAAGGTCACAAATAGCCTGCTGCTACACAGCCCAGGGTGCCTGTGGGAATAAAAAGGGCTATCCACCACAGTGCAAAGCCCAACAGACTACATGGGTTCTTCATGGATGTTAACAGGAGTTTCACTAGGCATGCACACAACACTCCGGACTATGGTCCGGAGGCCAGGTGCAAGGCTATGTATGAATGGAAACAGCTGGGCCTCAACAGCATCAAGCCTGCTCGTCCTCGCAGACATGTCTCTCTGCCCACAGTCTGTCTTTGCCTTTCTCCCACAGCCCTCTCATTTTTGGCTCCCTCAGGCATTATCCCTTCCATTTCCTTTTCCTCCCTTCTGCCTCAAGCCCTGGCCTGTGATTTCACAAATCCGGTGATCTAGCTTGCCCAGCAAGTGTCCTCTGATGATCCTGAAAATTGTGTTTTCTTTTTCATGAGGAAAAGGACTATCTGGCAATAGTTTCCATCACTTGCACTCGCCTTTCCCTTTCCCTTCTTTATACAGCTGGTATAAAAATGCCATACTGAGGACCCTGCAATCTTTTTCTCACAGGCATTAGTTCTGCTACAAGAAAGCTATTGGTTGAGGGAATGGAGGTGATGAACTTTTCAGAAAAGCTACAGACAAAAGATGATAGATGCGTTCAGCATACCAAATACACATACTACTTTAGCTGCATTGGAAAACATCATCACTCTTGGCCTGCAAACAGAACATAAAGATGAAAACTGAAACCAGAGGACATATGCCTGTATTCAAAAATAACAACAAAAGCTACTATCAGATGCACCTAAGCGGGAAACTTAAAAATTGGGTCTTTGTCTAAGCATGCATTGAATTATATGCAAATAATTAAATGTTCATTATTACTGTTCATCTTATCATTATTATTTATTTGTTCATTATTATAACGAGCTGTCATCAGCTTTGTTCATCATGCTATCTATATCTGTCACCTGTTATCTATACTTTTTTGATCTATAAATAAAAATATTCTATAATAAAAATAATATTAATATAAAATGCAGAGCATAAACTGAGGCCCAGGAAATAAAAACCAGAAAGTATCAGCAAATTCCAAGCTTTCAACTGACTATAAGCTCCACTATATAGTACCCAATGTATCAGGTGGTAAACGTCATATGGGAGCCATCTTTAATTTCCAGCAATATTCCAAGGAATTTTTAGTATGATGTATTTGGAAAGTGTACCAAAGCTGTGTTGCAAACAGATAAACTTGTACATTATCAAATGTGCTACATTTACTTGATTTTTTTTTTTTTTTTAATAAGGAGAAACAGGACAAAATGGTGAAGAAAACTTAAGGTCCTTTTTTAAGCTGGACGCTTTCAGTTTCCCCTCAAGATGTAGTGCCAGAGATCATTTGATTCACTTTCAAAGGGCAGACTGGAATCTTTCTATGGCCCCTTCTATCTCCCTTGAAGCTTGAGGTAGTGCTGAACTGGTCAGCCTCTTGGGCTCGGCTAGTGCAGCCTTGAGGCTACACTGATTTGTGCCACCTCACATGATTGTCTGCGTGTCCGTCACATATAAAATCAATGGCCCTCTGGCTTGTAGAGAGTTTACAAGTGCAGGAGGGCTGAAATAGCAGTGAGCATCTCACCAACATTTACAAATGCTTTTTTTACATTAGTATCGTTTGGTTTGTGAGGTAAAGCAGGTTAGGCTGCCACCTTTCTCCTGTGCAATTGACTTCACCAGTGGTAAGAAATGAAAGGAAGAAGGCACCAGAAGATGTGAAACTATGCTTTTTCTCCCACACTGTCCAGCAAAAACAGAGTGAACACCCAGAAGACTATTCTCGTCACAGCAGAATAAATGCCTGCCCAGTGGAGTCCTGCCTGCATGCAACCAGATAAGGCAACTTATGTGGAAATGCCATTTTGCACTGACAGTGGGGTGGCTCGTGAAACCGCATTTGTATGTACAAGCTAGACAAAAGCCCATGCGTGAATGTCAGTGTTTTCCACATTGGTGATGCGTCTTGTCGAAGGACACTAGGATCAGTGTGTGCTGAGCCTTTTGCTGCTTTCCTTTTACCTTTGCATCCATTTGGAGTCCAGGACAGGGAGAGCTGAGACTGCAGAGCACCTTATGCAGTTCTAACAGGAGTCAGATCCGTTTTTCATCTGAAGCTTCTTGGTTTTGACTCTGACACAAGACATTTCATCAGGTTATGAATTATTTTTACAAAAGCAGGACCGTGTCTTGTCTGTCTCGTTTCTCTGTGGGACAGTTGTGTCATTTTTTTTTAAAGAATGCCAGTGAAAGGCATCCTTTGTGTTTTCAATTTGGACCGCACCAGTGAGGTGAAAAATACAGTCTTAGTGTTATGTCTATTTTAGTCCAGGGCACAACTGTACATTTTGATGTTATGTTTCTGCCTTTTCTTTAATCACAAAGGCAGAGCCTTTCTTCTGTGCCGCCTTCTATTTAACCTCCAAAACAACTGCAAAGTATTAGAATGACTCCAGGATCCTCTCCAGCATGAATGTTTCTTGAGCTCAAGAGAAATGCTCCCAGTTTCATTAGGCTGGTTATCTGACAGACTGCTCATAGAAAACAGCTGATTCTTATTTTTTTTCAACCGAACAGCTTTGGCTTCCTGTGATCAATCTTCTCGGCTACAGCAGTAAATATGCTAAACTGCAGGTGCCAGCAAGCTTTGAGACAGTCTGAGGCATGAACGCTGGCCCATGGTTGTGTTTTGTGTGTCATCAAATAGCCTACCTCATGTACAACTCTTTGGCCGATTCGTTAACTTGGGTTTTTAACTTAATATGTGCTTATTTACTTAGGGAATTAGATCCAGTGTGGGAGAGATGCAAAACAGCCAGCAGTTTAGGATTTTGGTAAATAATCTCAGCTTTGTTCAGTTTTGCTCTAGGTCAGGCTGCTGCATGAATTCCATATGGCAACCTGATTTGAGCTTACTCAAAGTAAACCTTAAAATGGATTTTGGCAAAATCCATCCAGCCATCAGGAACCCATTCTCAGTTTCTGCTGAGGATTTCCTGATAGCTTTCTTCATTTAAAAAAAGAAACAACAAAAAAACAAAAGAAAAAGAGAAAAACTTTGAAAATTTTTTACTCTCTGAAATACCCTTTTCCCCCCCTCCCAAATCTTAACCATCAAAAGGCCCTTTAGGCAGCTCTAATTTATGCCAAGAGCTATAGACTTTAGGAGGTGCAAACGTGGCTTAAGCGACTTTACATCCCCCCAGTTTGCTTTGCTCCGTGCCTTCGGAGGTGCGATGCAGTGGGTGCAGCCTCTCGCGAGGGAGAGGCGTGATGGCATGGCAGCTGCCCACTCTTTGCCTTTCAGCCCCGGCTCCTGTGCCCTGGTGCAGAGCAGCGGCTGCCCGGCCCCTCACCACCTTGGGCAAGGGCGTCACCGAGGGGGTGCGCGGGCCATCGAAGCCTCTGCTGCTCCGGAAGGGGTAAGAGGGAAGCAGGGGGATTTGAGCGGAGCGAGAGCCTCCTGCGGGGCGCCTCCAGTATTCAAAAGCCAGGGGTAAAATCCTGGCATCAATGAAGTCGTTGACAGAAATACTTTGGTCCCACTGAAGCGTGGCCAAAAATGTAAAAACATTTTGAAAACAACACTTGAGGCAGCTCAGTGTGCCTCCCTCAATGGAGCGAGTGAAAGCGTAAGTAAACAGAGAGATTTACTCATGTTCGAAACAAACATAATTAAAAAAAAATGTGGGTAGGGAAACAAGTACACACACAAAATCCCCCCTTGTCATTTAGCTGAATGATGTCAAATGTGAATAAAAACCCTGAGATAAAACTTGGGCTAGAGAGTAGAAATTCTGGCAGGGCTATTTCCAAGTGGGGCTCTTAGGAAAAGCTGCTGATTAAAATCAATATGGCAAGACCCGGAATCCGAAAAGACCATTTCTAAGACCTGAGAGGGTCACTGAGCAGAAGTGTCGGTTGACAGTATTGAGGCTGCAATTGCCTTCACCAAGGTGCTTCAGTGTTTGCTTTAGTGACTTCTTGCAGGCAGTGGCTGAGCATACATTTAACATCCCACCTGAGATCGCCCTGCTGGGGGAAGGGAAGTTTTTAAAGACTTCTGTAGTTTAAACAACTCCCTCACCTCCCACATCAGCATGTCAGAGATTCTGTATATCAATCAATAATGTTTGATTAATGTACTGCATCAAATGAATTGAAGAGGTTATTTTTTTATGGGGAGAATTTAAAAGGGATTGAAGTTTTCTGTTTTCTGCTTCTATTCTTTAAAAACATTCATTAATTTGACTTTTTAACAAGCTGTGATTTATCACATGAAATTTTTTTTAAAGAGAACTTGCTTAATATTTTCATTTTTCACATGGTATCGATGGATCATATTTTGGTATTTGTTTATTCATTTTATTGTGCAGTGCTTGATTAGGTAATGGCTTCATAGGGAGAGGCAAAATACAGATACTTCATAGCATTAGAAATTACTGCAAACATTTTCTGGTAGTTTATCAGAAGGAGATGGAAAAGTGATTAAAAAATAAATATACAGAGAAACTGCATTCCCATTTTTTACATAGCATTGTTTTTCCTGTACCGGAATTGCAGTGTTATAAAAATAATATCAAAAAGTCAAGAGTGACAATTGAACTTTTCATTTATGCCAAAAAGAACGTACTGTATTTTGATTACAGGGTACTTTTACAAAGGCTATTTTAAAATGCTGTTTGTGATGCTCACTTAAAAACATGCTACTTTATGAATATATGAAGAATTCATTCAAATTCAATTGCACCGTATTTGCATTACAAGGGAGTGCAGAGGAGTGAGAGCGTCCAGGTAGAGTTTGCCCAGCCCAGTGTCTCCATTTTAATTACTATCTATTTTTAGCACTCAGATTCCCAGCAGGTCACTCCAGCTCACTGAGGTAAGTGAAGCTGTACTGACATGTTCCAGCTAAACATCTCCAAATCTCTCTTTCTAGTTGTCATGGTTTCCTGTGAGAATGAAGCTCATGCAACCGCATTGTCTCTTTGTCCATCTGTCAGTCACTTCATCCCTAATATCTTTGCAACTCTTCAGCCTAATTGAACTAAGTTTTCAAAAGAGATGTCAGTCTAAATTCTCACAATTTTTGTAAAAATAGGATGCTACAGAAAGGCAAGAGACCTTCTGTGCTGCAGCTGAATTAAAGTGAAACACAAGCTTTCCTCTTACACAACATCAGAACACGGAAACTTGGACACAAGACACCAGACCTTAGGGAGTGAGGTTCAGTGGGTTATCTTCTCACAGAACAGTGTATTTTGTTGTATTTAAAGTTACTTTGATACTATCCATTCAAAACACAACTGATAAGGGATATTCACTGTGATATCAGACATTGCTACAATGACCACATAAATTCCATGAGGTGAAGAAGAACAAGGAGAAAGCATGCAAATTCACAATGGTAAGATGCATTTGCAATATGGATTGCACTTATCTTTTTATTTGCCACAGACAGTGTAAATTATGTGCAAAGAAAGGACATTCAAATGATCCAGCATCTGCATAACAGTATAAATTACACTGCACTGAGTATGCTAGAGAAAAGAAGACCTTACCAGAATCCAGTTCAAATAAAACAGTATAAAAAATAGTGTCCAAAAATCAGTCCCAGACTAATGATGAGCAGATCCTTACAAGTATAGAGGTTCAACTACATTTTGGTGTAAGTACATCATACATATGGGTTTTCAAACACACTCTTCCAGTTCACTTCTACTGTCCGTCAGAAGCAATAATATTAAAAAAATAACAAGCACCTGAGGTGACCTGAGGTTTTGCAATGTTTATATGAGTCCATCTAGGTTAAGATCTTTAGCGTCCCTCCCACTGCACCATATTCCATATGCAGTCTTTTGTCCTTCTTAAGGGCTTCCTCTTCTGGCGAATGGAGAATGCTTTGCCAGTTGTATACTTCCATTCCCTGGAAAGTGGGTATCTATTGCTTGGCTGCTGCAGTTGTGAAGGATCTAGTCACTGTCTTGGCCAGTCTTACTCTCAAAATCGCAAGACAATCGGAGGGAACTTCTTGGTTCTCCCATAGATTTCACAGATTTGAAATGACTTTTTTCCTGACCTTGTAGATAAATTCAGATTACAGAGATTTCAGAAGGCGGAGAAAAAAAAGACTAAGGCAAGAGTCATTCAGGTGCTTACAAGGAAAAAAAGTGGCACACAGAACTACAGAATGATTATAATTCTGGCTGGAAATTGATGGATGTGTGTAGAAGGATATACAGAAGACCATGAAATAAGGTTGGCAGGAACGCAGATACTTAAGCTTCCTCTAACTTAAAAAGAAAGATTCAGTGGACTTGCTGGCAACTAGTACATTTTTGTTTATTTGTGTTAGTTGATTGGTTATCTTTTGCATGAGAAAAATAATTTTAGCACTATAACAAGTATGCCCACCTCTACATACCTCACTCCAAAAATATTTCACCAACTCCAGCAAGTTTTCCCCGAGTAACCAGTGAAACACCAGGTCTTCAGTGAAGAGGAAAGAGTAGATACAGTGTTTTTAAAATAGTCTTTGTCTTACGTCTGGGAAGTAACACAAGGAGACCTGTCTTCAAGTCAGATTACTTAGGAAATAGAAGAGAGATAATAATTTCTCTTTCAGAGTCTATGCCGCAGGTTCTGTTAAAGCGTATTGTTATATCTTCATTAAGATGAGGTTATTCTCAAATAATGCAGAAAGACAGATGCCTTCAGGTTATTTATATTTTTATATCCTCTTCCACGCGATGATAAGAGAACACATACCATCAATTTTTTTTTTAAACAATGGCCTTATGGCTAGCAGACAATGAAATGAGACATACAAACAGATTTCCTAATGCTATTAAGCTTGACAGGGCACCAAGTGTGTGGTTAAAGACCAGTTTTGCAGCCTTTGTGCCTGATTCCCATCTCAGCCGCACCAGTGTAAGGTGGGAGGGCTGCCTTCGCTACAGTCAGAAGCCGTCCACCTTTGTGCAGTTTTACAGCAGAGTAACTGTGGCAAATTGACCAGGGGTATTCCTGACTTAAGATGGTGTAAAAGAGAAAGAGAAGGCAAAATGAGCCTTTTTGACAATATCCACTGTGCTCACTGATTCTTAGATGTCGTACAGTTGTCATAAATCAAACAGCAGGTGGTTTTAATTGATGAAATTATCCTTACTAATTTTTAAGCTGTCACAGACAGATCTAAGGCGAGTTATGTGGTCGAGTCGAAGTGGATTGTTTTTTCTTAGAAATGTACAAAGCATTCTGTCTTCAGTTCTGAAAATGGAAACGTGACTTCTTCCTGGCCTTGCCTGGGTGTGCAGGGCTTGCTGGCTCAAAGGAAGAATGATATTTGCTTTAAAAAAAGAAAGACGACATTTTTTAAAATGTTCCAGAAAGATCAGGTCACATTTTCCCTGAAAGATCCTTAACATCTTTTGTAACAGTACCAACAATAACTTGTGCAGGTTTTGGACAAAGTGTGCTAGTAGCAGTGCAAAAAAATAAAATCGATGGCCATCTCAGACACAGAGCTATTGCTCATGAGCAGATTGATGTGTTCACGCACAATTGCTCTGAGAGGCCCTAGACATGTTGGGGTCAAATTGGCAAAATAGGTAGCAACTGTACTCTCGCAGCAGCCTCCAAAGGAGAGAGGCAGATGTCTATTCTATCTTGCAAACACATTCTTTTACAATGTGTTACTTCATTTCTTTTATTGCACAAGAGGAAAGTGAGAGACAGAGAATCAAGGATAACACTAATGGTAGACCATATGGAATCCATAAACAATGTTGTTCTAGAATAAGATGGCCTTTAAAGGGGGTGGGGGCCTTATTGTACTTGGGCCAGACATTACCTAACTCCCCAGGTGAAAGAAGGAGAATAGGTGAGAATAGGCAGCAGACGCTGGGAGCATGTGATTCAGAGCAAGGCTTTCTGGAAGATATAAAGAGCAGCTTGAATCCCTTTAAAGGTCTGAGTTCCTTTGTATTAAAATAGCCTGCTCCTGCTCTCTGGGAGCTGCACCTTCCTCACGAAGACTACTGAAGAAAATACTATTTTGAAACTGCATTAAGAATTTGGCCTGTTGTTCATGAACCACTTCGGAAACCCTGCACTTTTATGTGAAGACAGGGGGTCCCTAAAGGGGAAATGACTGAGAGAACATCCTCTGGTACAAAATGCCCTTTCTTTGACAAAGGGAAGCCAGTAACAACAACAACAACAACAACAAAACTGGATAGGAGAACTGCTACGCTGCCACTTTTAGTCTTCTAAAGCTCATTTTGGATAGCACTGTACTTAGCAAGTCACCCTGCTGAAAGTAGTCATTGCTCTTGGTGCTAGCATCTGAGCCAACCTAGTCCACAAGCCAGCAAGTGGAGCAGCTGTCTGCAGCAAGGAAGCTAGAGAAGTTAGTGATTTCTCTTCATATTGCATCTAACTGGCCAATGTTTTAACTGCGTGAGCATAGGGAAGAATGATAGTGTCTGTCTCCCCCAGCATATGTGAAGGTTTCAGGTTTTGGCCTTGTTGTATTTGACCTCATTTAGGACAAGAATGCTTTTATCTAAATCAAAGCCAATTTCTAGTATTAGTCTGAACTTGTGAAGACCCCCAGTGAACAAAAATATCACAGGAATTAGGCAATACATTCAGAATGCATTTTGAAGTTTTAAGCATGTGCTTAAGTGCTTTTCTGGCTCTACTTTAATGAAAGATGGAAATGTAATGTGGAAATATGACCGAGAAATTCTGTTTCATTAAAATTGGAATGAATCCCAGTGATGAACAAAACTCAAAATGAACTTCTATTTTGAGATTTAAAAGTAGCTTCTCTCCATGTTTATTCTCTCCATTTCGCTGCTGCCTGATGTGAGCCCATGGCGAGAACACCACAGTGAGCCTGCTTGCTACATTTCTAACGTGACGCAAAACATATTAGTTATTGGACAGTGGTTTGCCACACTAGGGCATGCTAGAAGGATGGGACGAACAATAGCTGAAGTATGAAAGCATAACAGGAGACTTCTGATTGCTTATCCGAAGTTTATCTGGCTTCCTTGAAAAGTCTATAGGACACAGAAATGGGTAACAGTAAATGGTTGATATACAAGAAAAAAAGCCATTTCTGTTTTCATTTCTTCTTTCACATAATTCCATAATTTATCTAGTAACAGCAATAAAATAGAAGCAGGTTGAGGGAGGGCCTTTCATCTGATGCAAAACCTCATAGCTATGCTGACTTCTACACGCTTGTTTGGGGAACAGGTCACAGACACCCAACTCGGCATGTCCCAAAAGGGTTTTCTAGTTGGGGGCCTTTGGCTTTTTGCAGCTGTGACCAAGTCACCAAGCAGAAACAGCCATTCAGCCATCTCAGCCAAGGCCAAAATGAGGTGTCAGAGCAGGGCGCCTTTTCTGGTGGCTCAGAGAGAGGCAGGAAAAAGCTGAAGGGGAAGACTGTCAAACGCCTAGGGAAATAGTGAAGGATTTTAGGAGGAACAATACTCTGTTGTTTTCCGCAGGATCTTTTGGCTGGGTTACAGAAGAGGAGTCTGGGTTTTGTCTCTCTGCACAAGGGGAAGTGACAACTTGGGAGGAGGCAATTGTTCTGAGACTTGGTGAGCCCCTGTCCCAGGAGTAGCTCGGTGCTCATCACACATCTTTGCTTTGGGGGCTGATGTTTTTTAACAGTACTTGTGAGAATGATGCTACCACTAGCATGGCAGAATGAGCATTGTGTGACGAAGGCTGCTGCGCTGGGTCTGAGCTCAGTGGGTTACTGTGGGTGTTGACAGGCGACTTAGACAGTCCTCCTCTTCTGTATTTGCTAGAGCTATAGATTTTGTCTGTGAGCCAAAAGCTAAATGGGTCCAAACCGACGAAGGATAGGTCAGTCAGTTGCTAATACATGTGATGGTCTGGATGCAATCTGGATGGCAGGGATGGCGGGGAAGTTTATCTATGCACTCTGTTTCTCATGTGCAGCCATTGTCGGTTACTGTTGTAAAATGTGACAACATAGTCCAGCCTTTTTCATTAGTCATTAAAAAACCCCCCTCATAATATCAACCTGCCACACTTCTTCCTTTCTTAATTTAATAAAAGATAGGCAGCAGCATCTTTTTAATTAAAATATTTCACAGTTAAGGATCCTGTAGCACAATGTAAAATGGCAAATATATCTCTGAATACGATCAGCTCTTTTTAACATGCATACCCTGGACACCCATGAAAATCCAGCAAACACTACATTATTATGGGGAAACACATGAAAGAAAAATGGACCATGAAGATGATATATACTAAAATTTTTCCTGTTGTGACTTTTAGTACCACTTTTTTCATAGCTCAGCAGGAGACCTTGAGCAATTGCCAAACAGCATGGTAAACTAACAAGTGGGTTTTCTGTATGTTATCTCCAGTTTAGTGGAACTTTGCAGGGCAACAACCCACTAGTAGATCACAACTCATTTTGGCAGGCCATTTTGTGTGCATTATTGACCTTTTCTTACTGTCCATAAATCCTTGACAATGCTGACACAGAAACGCACCAACTGACCTTTCAAAAAATGTTGGAAATAATCCGTTCCAGCTGCAGGCTGAGGACACTGACCATATTCAAATATAAATCTCTCCATCAGCACCATGGACTGCTGGCAACAGCAGCATTCACACTCCCCAAACTGATTCTCCACACCAACAGGCCTGATGTCCCTTATGAAAAAGAAAATTCTCGCTGGCTAAAAGCAGGAGGAGGAAACCCCCTTTTTAAAGCTAACTGTGTAAGGAAAATTTAGGACAGCACTGGTTTGACTTTCCCCAAAAGCTGGCTAGCAACTAGAGCATCGTCCCTTGACAGCTTTTAGTGTAAAATGTTCTTAGCACCTGTAAGTCCTGTGGAGCTCAGGCTCAAGCCCAGAACAGAGTATGTTTCCTATTTTTGAGCTGGCACCCTTTTTTCACATTTTAAAGCACAAGGCTTGCCTCTCCAAACTCTTTGCGCAATGTATTCTCTCCATTTGCAGAGTGCAATGTTTGTTTTCCCCTTTCTTCTAAAGGGACCCCCTCCCCCCGCTTGAGAACTGACTCTCCAGCTATGATAAACTATTGCAGTTGTGCAGGGGTCCTCATGAGGCTGGATCCTTCAACCATCTGCCTGGATTAGCTAGGCTGGTTTAAGGGCTAGTTACACAAGGCCTACTGTCTGTGGGTATGGTCTTAACGAGGTCAGCAATGGATGAACTGCTTTGAATGACCTCTTGGTGAGCATTTTCTGTAGGCTGAGAGCACTGTAAGTTTGCAAACTGCCTTATCTTATGGTACTATGTTCACATTCCTAAATTAATTAGCTTTGGCTTATATCCAGTGAAGAACTTTCCCCATGGCTTTCCTATCAAACCATGATGAAATATATTAGTAGTTATGTGAGGTAAATATCACATACTTCCAAATAGCTGTGCAAACTTCTGCATTTCTTTGGCAAGGAGGTGCACTAACTCCTATTTCAGGGAGACTTGTGTGCCTCTGTGGAAAACATAATTTGAGTAACTGAGAGAGAACCTAGAGCTGAGGTAGCAGCACAGAGATTTGTGCTCAGGAAGTGATAAGACACCAACCGTTTGTGAGGGTTGAAGGAGGAACTGTCTTCTCATATGATTAGCAATTACATTCAGGGTGCAGTAATTAAACGTAAGACTATTGAAAGGAAGATCAAGTCTCTCTCACATTGTTGAACTACAAAGTTCTATAACTGCCAAGGTAAGGATAAGATGCTGATGGGAGATTCTCCATGTTGTAAAGATGTCTTCAGAAATGTGTGGTGTCAACCTCTGACATGTATAAGAGAAAGTTCCATTTAGCTAAACAGAAAAAGCAGAGTCCCTATCGAGTTGTTTCAGGATAGTAGCTGAAAGAAAAACTGTATTGTATGTGTATTAATATTAAAAATCCCACTGGGTCTTTATTACGGAAACTAATAATTTTAATAATATTTCACATTTCCAGAGAAATGTTATTCAGTCTGTTTAAATTTATTTCCAGAAAATTTATTGATGTGGATAGCCAGGAAAAGATGGCTATATAAATAAACGGAAGTTTGCAATAAACTTTTTTCCTTCTGTTTCTTCCTCATTAAACATCCAGCATAATAATCCTCAAAAAGGTCTTTTTTCAGCCACCTTGCCAGGATCTGTTTTCCTTTGTCACCCACAGGCTAGATAATACAGATTTGACTTTACTAATATGCTTTTTTCTGTTTGCTTTGTGTTTAATTCTGGGAAAGAAGTAGTAGTAGCATGTTCTGCACATAAGAGTGCTTCACATTTCCTTTCCAGCTGGCTAGTATATATTTTTGTAATTGTTGTTTCTACATTTGTTTCAAATTTCCCAGCCTCCTTGAAGTAAGGGATAATAGTTTTGAGAACCAGTGCATGGGTATTAAACTCATCTGTGTAAAAGGGAATTCCAACAGCTTGGATGAGATTCTAACACTTTTTTTTTTTCCTCTTGCAAGGCCAGGGACCATGTAATGATCTAGTCCAGCTTTCTGTATAAGGCCATAAACCTCACCATGGTTCCATAGCTTCTTGTCATCGTGCACTCTCCAAGTACAGTGTAAATACTAAGCAACGGAGAGTCTGATAAAGTGCTTCTGAAAAATCATGGTGAGAAAATCTCTAAGAAGTCTAAATACCGGGCCTTTTGGTGTGTCTGCAATTAGCAGATGCTTTTCATAGCTGCATGTAAACTTTTTGTAAAAAGCCAAGATAACTTAGTCTGCATGACTCGAATATTTCAGAGCCTTTAGATCTTAATGGAAAAGAAAGATTTAAATGTGTGTTTGTCTTTACAGTATACTTTTTGTGCAGAATGCTTCAATACTGTTTCATTGACAGAACATCTGCTTCTTTTCATAGTGTCCTTATGTAGATCAATTATTCTTTTACTTCTCAAGATAATTCTTTATATATTCTGCCTATACTTGCTGTTAAAAATGTTGACAATTTGTTCATACCAAGATTTGTGTATCTCTTCAGCACTTATATTCTCTTGTGATATAGGAGATCTTTAACTTCAGTTCTAAAAGCTCCCGACACAGAAGGAGCTGGAAACTAAATCTGAATTACACATTTGCCTTAAAATTTGCTTTGCTTTGCTTTAGCAACTCATTACTGAGCTCACTGAAGACATTGGTAGTGTCAATGTTTCCATAGCACAAATGTTTCCATAAAACAAATACAGAGGTTCTTTTCATCCTCTCTATCACTCACTCCTCTAGTCAATTTGAAAACTTCAAGGAAACAGGTGAATAAATGTGAGAAGAAAGCCATTGGTAGACTTATTTAGCAGCGTATCATCAAAGGTTCCTTCCAACCTTCATGCTCTTGCTGACAAAATTTTAGACAACCACAGCCTCTTTAATGAGACCCCCTCCTTTTATTTCAGCTTCATATGCTTATATTGCATTTATGAAGAAGGATCTAGTCTGGAGTCCTGCTTTTATAGTCTGAGCTTCCCTTGGAAGGTCGTTTAAACCAAGTCCCCGTTTTTCCCTCTCCTCTTTCTCCCACCTCAAATTTCACTAGTTGAGTTGACAAGAAAGGTGCTTTCCCCTTTGTTTCCTGACCATTTTCGTCCTCAACCGGTCATAATGCTGATGTCCCTGAGTAACCACATGCAGTTGTCCAGAGGATAAGCAGTTAGCTCAGTACACTACTGGGCTTTGGCCAAGCTTTTAGTGTAGCATTAACCTATACCGACAGAAAATGCTTTAGCTTCCCTGATAAGAAATTAGTAAAAAAAACCCAATCTAGCATTTGGCAGCAGCAATGTTAAACCAGCTTAAGCGGTTCCCATCCTTCGATAGATATCCCTCTGCTGGATAACCATGAAGAGAACTGGATCAGAGCTGTGATATGGCTGGAAAATTACCTAACTGAGAAAGTTGTATTTCTGCTGGATCAGCTCCTCGGTCTGGTTTACTGTGCAGCTGCTGGAGGGGAGAGAGGATGGTGGTGCAAGGAGCAAGCACCTTGGACAGAGATTGCCACCATTAGCAGTGCTATTAGAGGAATAATGCTGTTAAAGAAGCGTACGTTTCTGTATGAATCACTTTATGAATCACAGCTTCAGGATGAAGCCTCTTCATACAGCCACAAACTGACGGCTGCCCTTGTACCAACACTGTGATGCCTGCAGGTACTTCGAGATTTTGTATGAGACAAAAGAAGAATTATTTGCAGGGATAATGAGTTTGGGATGAACTGACTCAGCTGGTGCAGCCTTCAATTTCAATTAATTTGTTGTGCAGATAATTCCTTTGAAGGAATTACAAAGATGGTTTGAGGAAGTCAAATAGTTTCCAACCATCAAGAACTGATGAAAAGTTAAGTTCTTTTCTGTGGTAAACCTCCTAAAAGTATGCTAGTACAAAGGAATATTTTCTTATTAAATCATAACATCACTAATGTTTTTTTCTGAAAAGTGCAGTAGGATAATTTAGTACAAGTTGACCATAACTAGAACAACAATCACAGTCTTATAATTGTCTAAAATAGTATTTAGAGTTTTTTTAATTGTATCTAGATTATTTGGGTTTCCCAAACATCTAACTTTGCATACTTATCTAAAACTCTTGACATCAAGGCAGTTTTTTCCTTTCTTTTTTTTTTAATCTTTTATGTTATGCTCAGCGGTAATGATTTTATATCTATAACTTAAATGGTCCTTTTAGTACATTTGAGGAAGGGCAGATTGCCCTTTCTTTCACCTCTTAGTTCAGCTGAGCTAACCGCTGAGTTTTGTAGCAGAGTGAAGAATGAGTTTCAGACGGGACATGTACAGGGAACACTTTGTTAAGAAGTATCAAATAATTTTTGAACAGTCAGTTTCTGGGCACTCCAGTTCTTTTAAGGATAAATTCTGGGAACTAGTAACAGGCAATTTTATAAAAATATGGATCTAAAATAATGGTATCCACAAAAACGACTTTTTTTGCTGGCTAGTAGAGTGCACACATCTACTAGTAGGATAATGGGGTGCGATGATGCTGCAAGAATTTGTAACTTCCTAGTGGCTTAAATGAGAGGCAGATAATACAGATGTTACTATACCTAACGCAGTCTCTTTGACCTTAGTATCATCAGAAATATGGAAAGATACTCTGCTTTGACTGAAATAGTAGGAAAATACTAGGAAAAAGGAAAATCAGTATTTCATTGACAATGAATTCTGACCTTGAGCAGTCCAAGAGAATATAAACTTTGAAAGCACAAGTTACAGTTTTTAAATGCCATGTAAATAAAACTGCTTCTCGTGTGGGAACAGTAATACCATCTATGGGAATGTTGTCAGTGTCTGCTCTCTCTGATGATTTTTAGTGAACTCTTCTTGTGAGCCCACGGGTTTGTTTATTTGTTTCTTCATGTATTTTGATGGAGACAACAGTCCCCAAACTCCATCGACCTCCTCTGATTACCCACCTAAAGTCAGAAACTCTTTGGACCTTTGCCAATATTCTCTGTTTTAAAGCATCTAGTATACTGGCTTTCTGTGTGTATGAATTCTCAGGGTTGGCTGCTAAAGTTTCTTCTCTTCTCGGTGGAGCAGATAAAGCAAAATACTAGGGAAAAAACAGATCTTCTTTGCTTGCCAAAGTGAACCATTTGAAATAACTGTCTTTTGGCATAAAACAAATAAAAGATAACTTCAGGTACTTAGAGTAAGAAAGCAGGGAACTGGATTCAGAAAACCTCGGGAAATTTTTTTTCAGCTCTAAAGCTTTTAACAATTCTAGAACCAAGGACGGAGGTGTTGCAAATAGAGTGAAAATACTGCTTCCAGGAATAGACAGGAAGGGTGCACTTAAAGGTCTAAGATTTATAATTTAAGGCCTCTAGTCAAACTCTGACTGGCCTTTGTGTCAGAAACAGATTTCAGGGAACAAGAATCAAAAGACATGGTCACTGAATTAATTCTTCACATTCACAGGGCTAAAAGTGACCACAGAATCATATCGGACTCACTTAGGTAACAATGAAGGATAAGCATTAGGACAAAAGTCAGATCTAGTCCACCCAGAGACATTAAGAGCATTCACTTGCCATATTTGTACTAGTGCAGCTTAATGTTGGTGATTAGGTAATAAAAGAGGACTCTTCCATGAGGCAGCCTTCATCTGGCATTGAACTCATATTCATGCCAAAGTTCCCATCTGCAAATGCAATGAGACCTCCATTTCTTTGCAGCTTAACATCTAAGGCTTAGGCAAGATTTATCCCTAACAGACTGGCCAGCTGTTAGTGTTTTCTAACATCTTAAAACTTATAATAACTTCTGAATTATCAGTCTTTTCTTTTTTTTTTTTTTTAAAGTAAGTATGCGTAATTTTGTGAATTTTTTGTATGATGTATTCTTATTTGCTGAATTTTGTAATTATTCTCAGTAAAGTGCTTTAAAACCCCTCTTTCTTAATGGGACCTGGTTTCTTGAGCTCTGTTAGTTCTCATATATATGGATTAAGAATTACTCAAAAAAGGACAGGAGACCCAGGTTCAGGCTTCATGTTTTCATTCCCCTGTGTCTCTGAGAGCTCCAACAAACAAAGCGAATACTGAAATCAGCAGGCTGTAGGGCTCTGAAAGAATTGTCTTAACCACCAGCCCGGAGAGCAAATTGTTCTATCTTGGGAACTGTTTACTCTATGTAAAGCGAGAAAGGGGAGAGGTTCACATGAATGTTCCCTATGGGCAACTTGTTAGGATACTTCCACTGAGGGGGAAGCATAAAGTGGATTTTAACCTCATGAACGGTGTGGCAAAAGGCCAATATTCCATGGGGTATACCAAGTAATAGAGAAGATATTGAAAGTCTAAGGTGGTCCTTTCTTTATTGTTCCTCCTGGAGCTGCTCTTCTGCATTTAAACTGGTTTTTAAGTGTCCCCTGAAACATTATTATGTTTTATACAATAATTTTAGTCATAGTCTGTGGGCAGTATTTCTAAGATCTTACATTTCTGTATTGGCATCACTCCCCCTGACCTGCCTCCCATTTGTGGGACTAAGCCAGTTTCCAATGAAAAAAAGTATGGCATACTGCCCTAGTGTTATATGGAATTGGCTGGCTATAGCGGGCTCAATTCTTATCAGATCTTCATACTTTTCTAGTGAGATAATAATTCTTCAAAATAGAAACAAAGTTGTATCAACTAAAGTCCAAATAAAAAAGCTGATGACTTCATTATAGAAGTCAGTAATGAGTGATCTCAAACATACCAAAAAGCTGCCCCATGTGGAACCTCTTTTCCAGTGGTAACTAGATTGACTTACCTAATACTAGCCCACTCCTCCTAAGGGGAGGGGAAACTCTGATAAGAAAATTCAAGAAAGGGTATCTCTTTTTAGTCCTGTGAAGAGAATAATAGGCCCATCAGTTAACACAGAAGCTCAGCGGACGTACGGGTTTGCTCTCAGTTTTGTAATGTTTCATTAAGATGTCTGCTAATATTTTACATGACTCGTCAAGAAATTATTTTCTCTTGCTTTTGATTTAAGGTATGAAGATATGCCCTGGTCAGAGTGGGAACCAGTGCCATATTACAGTCCCTTCCACATCAAAGTTAGTTAAGGGGTAGCTGAATGGGAGCAGAGAGCAAATGGGACACCGTGTCTTTCTTCTGTGCAGTTTTGCCTGCTGCTTTTTAGCATAAAGCATTAAAAAATTCCAGCTTAACTTTTTTTTGCAGATTAATGCTTAAAATACTTAACTTTTTTACAGGTTGCAGGGCCTTCCATGTTTCTGTTGTTCCATAGTTTCAGTCTCCGTGATGCTAACTGTTGTCATACTCTCTGCAAAGCTAGACAGTATTTGCATAGGTGTCAGTCCCCAGCTGTCTCAAGAGCTGCAGGGCTATATTATGCCTCCATATATTCCACAGCTTTCTTATGCTCCCTCTGGGAATACTTGATTGCATTGTTTTGACCTTCTAAACTGTTGTCGGGTCCTGTTAACTTAGTCCTCACAATAGCATAATCTGTTGCAAACGTTGTAGTTGGGAACTTGCAGATTTTACCACTTAAAAGTAAGATCAGGCTTGCTGTGAATTCCTGCATAACTCACAACTCTGTGTAAATCAGAGTAAGTTTTGGACAAGTAAATCCACATTTCTGCTTCTTTCACATTGGAATGAACTGACATTCTTTGCTTAAAAAAATAAGAAATAGAGCCACATGGGACCTTCCACTTCAGTACAGCTACGTCTAACTCCTGGGGTACCTTGTCACCCAGTGGAAACCTGAAATCAGGTACCTGAGAACAGGACATAGTGAACTAAGAGGGAATCTTCTCATTCCATCATGGAAAGGCCAAATCATTACTTTAAAATCATCTGTTTCTAGCAATTAATCCTTTTCCTTCTATCTGGGATTCACTCCCTGGCACACCCAGCTTCCTCCTGGAGCTGGCCACAGAAGCTAAATTTCTTGTGCACAGAACAAGGAAAAAGATGTAGAGGGGTATGTAGTGTTTTGCTAATCACATGAGCTAACTGCTGTCTTAGAAAACGCTCTCCTATCTATATCCTTATAAAAGAACTCCCGTGAGCAATTCCTTAGGCAATCCATTAAACCTGTTTAGCATGTTTGATTGCAAAAAACTTTTTTAAAAAAACCTTTTTTTTTTGCAGTCCCCACTTAAGATATAGGAATTTGAGTTAGTTACTAAAATATCTGTCACTTATTACTGAAAATTAAAGCAGTGGATATCTCCCCTAAATCAGGTGATGAGCACAGCAGAAAAGCAGAGATGAAAGGAAATGTATCAGTATTCTGGGTTTGGATGATGAACATCAAGTAATGATGGGAGCAACCCAATGAACAATTGATTAAAAAAATGACTGCGAATTATTATGTACCCAATAAATACTGTCCATGTTGTTGGCTGCATGAAGCTGAATGAAATAATAATGTGGTTCATAACCACTCTCTCATACTGTGTATGCATAAAGATTTTGAATTTACATTGCACAAGCAACCTTGTAACTGATATCTTCTCAATTCTGGTTGCTTATCTCTTAGAAACCTTAATGTGCATACTAAACTAAGTGCATTCAGGCAGTGGTATTGTTTGGACTATGGAACTAGGAGGGCAGGATACAGGTAAGACTTGGATTTACTTTAAGTCAAAGGAGCAAAAACTCATCGGAACTCTCTCCAAAGTTGAGAGGCACATTCTCATCCTGGCTGAAAAATAACTGTCTTCAAAATAAGAGCAAAATGTGATAAAAGGTATTGGCTTTAAGGTTTAGGTAAGAGAACATGGGTGGAAAGAAACATTGTGAAAGGAAATTATATTCTAGAGTTCATGAGGTATAGAGAGAGCACTTAAAACTTGTAAGATAGCAGAAGCTGAGCCAAGTTAGACATCACAAAGGAATTCAAAACAAAGGACAAAAGGTTCTTTAGCCTTATAAATAAAATGAAGGTGATGGAAGAAGGGAGGCTACTCTGCATTTGGAAGAGGTAAGAATGGATGGAAGATTGTCCCACCACTAAAATAATACTTTGCTTCAATTTTTAATAAGTGATATGAAATACAGGTGAGAAGGGGCAAGACAGCTAGCTACAGGGAATAAAAAGATTGAAGTTACTATGTTTATGGGGGAATAAACTCTGAATCTCATGTCCTTTCCAGAGTTCCGAGAGGACAGACATATGAAATTGCAAGATATTTAAAAATAAACCTAGCCATTGTTACCATATTACTGTAGAATAACAAGTATAAGATGCATTTTTTTAAAGGATGAAAGATGCACTGTGTTTTTCAAAAAGTTTGAGGAATGTACACAGTAGCCTTTTACAAGTTAAAGGTAGTAGGTGTAAGATCTCTCAACCTGAGTAAACTGATATTGTGTGATTTCTGAGAGAAATTACAGGTTAGTGTAGGCAGAAGAACTGGTCTGAGTGAAGACTATGTTGAGTGAGTACTGAGAGGTATTGGGGTGTAAGGAAGCTGCTAGTGCTAGTCCTGAAGATAAGAAGTAAATACATCAAAATATAAATATTTTGAATTATCAGCCTGCATTATAATTGCAGTGAAATGAACAGACAGAATTACAAATTCATGTCTTTGGGGGTTAATAACAAAATTCAAAGGTCATCGGTAGAGGAGGAGAAAGATTTTGCATTAGTTAATCATAAAATGGCTGTAATCCACAGGTGGAATACAAACATGGGAAAGGCAAACTCAGTCACTGGATTTATTATGCAAAGCTTTTTCAATAGCGGTGAAGAATTAATTTTACCCTTATCCAGGGTACTCTTCCAGGATATTGTTCATGGCTCTGGTAATCCATGTTCTAGAAACCTACAATTCAACTAAAAATTCAAAGTGAGGAGAATAGGGTGATCAAAAGATGCAGAGCTAACTTGTGAGAACAAACTAGAGGAGCTGGCTTTGTGCAGCATAGCAAAACAAGAGCTTGGAGAAATTTTACTGCTGTCTTAAAAAGGTGTGATGGAAACAACACCTAAGGAGAGAAAATAACTATTTAAGCTAAAGGACAATCTTGATCCAAGAATAAACAAGTAGAAGATGCTCTTGGAAAAATGTAGAGTGAAAACTAAGGACAATTTTGAGTATAGAAAACAGCAATGTCCTAGAACAAAGAAAATTAAGACAAAAAACCTAAAAGATGTGGCAACTTGTGAGTAGTTATGATTGTCTGCAATACCAGCTGAATAGACTGAGTGATTGAGATATTTTCCAGTCCTATACTCCTCTTAATGTACTTTGTATACACAACACGTACTCATGAAATATTTATGGTATCGATTCAGTTTTTCAGATACAAGAGCTGTGGCAATGCTAAAACTGAAACAGAGATAGACGTATGCTACAATTGATCAACCTCTTATGATCAGAATTTTGCCTTTATTTGAAACAATAAAACAATGCCAGAACAGATTCTCCAAAATCCTTCAATTGACCCCCCTCAGAAACTTGTCAAAAATTACTAAAAAAGAAAGTGATGTAGAATTATTCTCTTTCATTTTTAAGCCTCGATTCAGGAATCATGAGTCACCTCCCTATGGTTTCTCAGTATCACACTGCTGAAACATTTTATTTTTCATAGTGATGATCTGTTTCCCTTCCAGACTTCAAAACTTTTCCCACCTTACTGAAAACTTCTGGTTTGCTTGTTGGTGGATCAGTCCCTATAAGTTTAGTGAACTTCACTGGATATTTTTCACCCCTATTAATCACAAATTTAATGGGTAAACATCCTTCTAATACTAAATATATATTTGTGATTATCTTTCAATTCACCAAAACCATATGGGAAAACTTCAGGTGACCTGAGGTATAGTTCTTAAAATGAGACACTCTTTTTGGGTTCCATGTTATACAACTTTAATTGCTGTGGAATGAAAATTTTATAATAATGTTTAACACTTTTCAACAAGAATTTGTACCTCTTTTGTCTAGCAATCCTCATTAATAAATAAATTAATGTGCACATAACACATCTAAAATACCTGTGAGAAGTAGATGTGAGTATTACAAAGCAAACCTCATCTGTAGGAGAGTGGTTATCTGGTTGTATGAACACAGAGGGAGTAAGCCATGTACTCTGAATAAGACTTTGTGTACAAGTAGGCAACTAGTAAAAGCTTGTAACTTAGGAAAAGAGTTATAGTGATTTATAAAGGACTGGGAAGCTGATGGGGCATCTTCAAGAAGGAGAGTAATCCTGAGGAGGTTAATCCTTGAGACACTTCAAGAAGCAGTACCTTTTACAGTTCACATACTGTGTTTCTGAGCCTTCTCTTATCACAGGTGAAGAACATTAACTTGAATAAGTTATTCATTGTTAAGCACGGTAGAATCAAGTTGGTCTTGATGAAAGGTAACATTGCCTTGGGTAAGGATAGACAGGTTTGGACCAGGTCATCTCCTGAGGTCTTTTCCAGCTGAAATATTTTAAAAAGAGTCTATGATTGTATAATAAGACACTATCTGTCTATATGATATATGCACCTGTGTAAGGTCTAAGTATTTTCTCAGTGATTTTCTTTTTTTTTTTTTTCAAATTTTACAAAAACTTTTCATATTTGCAATAGAATTTTCTTATTTCTAGTTAATTTTCACTCATGTATAGAACAATCTGCCACCAATGTCAGTAGGACCTTTGGAAACTTCAATCTGTATAGAGATTTACATTTGTGGGGAATATTGTGTAGATAGATAGAAAGGATATAAAGATTTTTGTCAATTATGTCCTTTTAGAAATGAAGCTACTTTGGCTGGAATGACAGTCTTGTTATCAAACATATACATTTGACAACCCAACTGCCAAGAATCATATCAATAATTTGAGGAGCATATATGCCAATTTCAAATCCACCCCAGCAATAATCTACAGAAATATCTCCACAAGTTTCTTACAGAAGTGTAGGGTGAGATGAATGTGTCAGACCTTAACAAGGGGAAGTACAGATCTTTTTCTGCAATGGTTCTGTGCTTTTTTTTCCCTAAAGATTAAGGTACAGTTAGTAACTTATATTTTCTGCCTGTTCAGGTTGATGCTGGGTGGAAATGCAAAAAAACCTGGTTGGTTAGTAGTAATCAGTTCTACAGTAGTTTCATGTTCGAAGAACTCCTACTCTTTCTAAATTGTAGAAAAGCAGAAAATTTTATGGGCCGAGACAAAGAAAAGCTTTATTGAAGACGATAGGAATTTTTCACGCCTGGGAGCTAAGTATGGGTTTTATGCCACGCAGCCAGAGATGGAGATGCTCTGGCTTTTCAGGACAGCTGAAGCACCGGTCCTGTTGCAGAAGCTCACTTGTGTTTGTGTGAATGTGGGTCATAGAGGGAAAAAGATGTAACAATTTTCAAGGACTTTGCCTTGCAAGTAGGATATTATGGTCTTCCAGAAACTGTAACATGGCATAAAATACAGCTTTGTCCTTTTGTCTCTTGCTCTTGGAAGTCCTGGTTCAGATTTTCTCTCAGACCTCACAAAGTTACCTTTTTTATCCCCGTGAGACTACCTGCACGTCACAGCATCCTGTGATTTACAGCAGTTATGCTGTTGTCTCCTTTTGTCTGCTCATCTGCTGTTGTTCATGAATTGTGTCCTTGTCTTTTGTCAACCAGCTGTACTTTGCTCATCGCCTCTGCTCCATCGGCCTCTGTGGAAAGTCATCAAAGCTGGCAGGTTTTCCATGAGATCTTACCCTGACATAGGCAGAATCTTGTCTTCTTTCATGCTCGTAATCTCCAGTTCTGCTCAAGAGAGTGTGTGATGTGATGGAAGGAGTACAGACCATGGTCCAAACAACATTCCCATAAAAAGGAAAAATGAAGGTTGGTGTATTCATTAGACAAGCCAACTTCCAATGCTGATGAAATCTTGTAACTCACTGAAGTTAGGAGTGGCTGGATAAAGTCAGCAGACCACCAGTGATATTATAACCTATATTGATGGCTTGAAGTTGGCACTGCATGATTAGAGCGCAGAGCATTTAAAAAAAGACCTCTCTCCCCTTGCTGTTTCTATCCCTTGCTGTCAGGTTTCCAGTCATTCTTCTCCACTGAATACTCACTCTTTCTTTAGTTTCCTGATACAGGTGGCTACCATTTGTAGAGCTATCAATTTCTTTGCCCGTTTTAAAGCAGCTATTATTTATGCCAGTCCCTGCTTATCATCCTCTTTATTCGTTTAGACAAGAACAGCTACAAAACATTTTAAACAGCTTGAGGTAAAGGTTAAGCTTAAAGATCACATGTTATCATGCACAGCTTCAAAATAATGGGTTAAACCTGCTTCAACACAATGTTCCGAAATCATGTCTTTAATGTGCATTTAATTTGTGCCACTCTTTCAGATGTAAGAAATGTGAAAACATGAACCAAGCTAAAAAGCTATGGCCCATAAAGAAAATCATCTGCAGTAGCGTAAAAGGTACATGCCGCACTTTTTTTCCGCTAGTCTTCATATGCAAGATCATACAGAATTGAAAAACACACCCTTTTTCAAATGACTTTTATGATTTTATCTTTTAATAATAGTATGTATCAGTGACATATGTCTCACTAAAGAAATGTGATTGTTGGAAGTCCTGCATTTATCTTTCAAATAATTATAGAGGTTCTTGCATTAGAATTAATGGTAAGCTCACAGTCCTTGTTACAAACAATAAATTATCACTACATGTCTTGCTATTGAAATAGATTACTTAGCCATTCACCATTTGCTATGGGATGCTCTCCAGATGTGTTGCATCTGAATTTCTCTGAATTTTTACTTGAGTACTATGAAGTTAATCTGTTGTTTAGCACACCAAAAGAATTGTTAAATATCTGCTAAACATTATACCAGTTTTGCAGTGTTCTGGTGGAAGGATTTTTTTCTTCTCTCTTTCTTCCCTCTCTCCATTCCAGTGATCTTTAACAATACCCCACTGTTGCAATGCTGTTCTTTTTCCTCCTTCAAAGTATAATTTTATGTTAATCCTTGAGCTGTTGAAGAGGGCATTAGCTTTCAGCTCATTTTCTGATTTGCTGTGCTAGGGAAACTTTGTTATTTACAACCTGGCACAACCCGAACTTACCACAAACATTACCTATTGCTTCCATAGTTTAAACATTTTTTTTAATTTGGTAGAGATTACATGATAAGGATGCATGGTCCTTCTGTCTACTGTATATCTCACAATCCAATTGCTGAGAGGACTGAACTTTCATCTCTATGTTGGAATATGGCCCAGATTCTGGATTTCAAAGCAACTAAAAGGAAGACAATCATTAAGACAATGTTCCCTCAAATCCCAGTTCAAATAATCTCAAAGTCTATGCAAAACACAAATGTTGACCTCGCGGAACTTCCCAACCTCCAGAATAGTTCACAAAGCTCTGAAAACACTTGCAAACATATTTCTGAAACTTCTCTTTTTTTATTGTGGGCAAAATATCCCTTGGTTGCCATTAGTTTTGCTTAAATCCCGTGGAAATATTCAGAGCTTCCTGGTGTATTCAACAATTCAGAAAAATGGCTCGTCATCTCAGTTTAGCTCAGTCTGCACGATTGCTTGTTTACTTAGTCCCCACTTATTTTTTTCAGGTTCACTATCAGGCTAGACAGCTCTGTCAACTCAAAAAGACATGCTTTTTTCAAACTATTGATCTCTGTTGCTCTTCCAAATCCTTTAGTATTGGCTCTTAGGATTACTATAATGCTATAATCATTCTGTTAAGGATTCAGATTTGTGGTGGACTAAAAGATGGTAACATCAAAAGGATTGAAATGCCCTTGAAGCAATCAATTTTTGTTCATCAAATACAAATGCTGAGAGGCTGCTTTCAGCTAATAATTTATAACTGAATTAATGACACATGGCTTCCGTCAGTAATGGTCTCCTCTCTGGGATCTCTTTTTTCCCTTTCTGTGATCTGATTTCATATTCTGGGAAAGGAAATCAGAGTGCTAAAGAATTTAATCAGAAATGGGGACTGTCTGAAGTTAAAAGCTTAGTTTTCTTGCTTCAAATTGAGTGCTGCTGAAATCTCTATCTTTCAGTTTTGAAAATCTTGTATTTTTAAGCCAATCCTACTTATGTGGAATTGTATTTCCACTTTTTTATCCTACATACAAAGAATCACTGAGTTGTGGGAATCATCTTGCAAAAGTTTTAAGTAAGTGTCTTGCATGTGTAGGTCTTCAAACATTTTGGTTAATGAGAAATATTCCATATTAACAGCATGGTGCCAAAAAATGGTCACAGGCAATTCACCTTTTCTCACTCCAGCTTCCCTCCTCTTCCTGCTTCTATGCTTGATTTTGGCAACATTTTCAGAGTAAAAGTGCCACTTCTGCAGTTTAAACCAAAATTAAAATAGTTGACTCTCATTTCCTGTCACAGTCCTGTTTCTCCTTTTCTGCTTTTCTGGTGACTTGAGATGAGTCTATTTGTTCAGAAAGGCTATCCAAAACATTGTCAACTTTTTTTCTTTTCTTTTTTCCCCCTGAATTTTGTGTGGAAAGGGGAATATGCCCCAGGCTTGCCATCTGTCAAAACATTTTGAACAAGAATAACATTAAGAAGCCAACACCAGATAGGGTTAGAGAATAAGAAAAAAAAAAAGGGGGTGGGGGGAAGAAAAAAGCCTTTACAGAAGAGAAGTCATACACCTGAATAAGTGTCAAATTATTGGACAGCTGCATAAACTGATCTCAGCTTCATGGTGTCTCCTCTCTGCTAGATTGATTAAGGACAACCTAATAACACCAGCTGTGTGATGAAGTTGCTCTGTGTTGTAGTTCTACTGTGGTGTGGTCCTTGTTTATAGCTGTAAGATATGTCAGTTAGTGTTTGGGGTTGGTTATGCAGGGGAACGATCATTGTGGCAGAAGGGAAAAAATAACCATGGTATCGGCTTTAGGAATGAAATATCCTATCAATCTAGTTATTACCTCTTCCCATCTCTTTTTGTGAAGCACAGATACTCAGAATCACTGAAGTGACTTCTTAAGTGGTGCCTACACTTTTCTTACATGTATAGTGTTGCAAGCTTTACAAGTAATCTTGGGTCTATAAATTATTAGCAAAAATAACAGGTAGGCTGTTGTGTTCTTCAGGTCTTATAGGTAACATTATTGACATGTTTCTCTTCATACAAACTATCTGCTCATGTCCAATTAATCCTTTTCTCCATTTCCTTTCTCCTTCTCCAGTTATCCTTCACCATCTCCTCCCTCTCCCCCAAACTCCCTGCAGCTTATAATTGGTTTAGAAATAGGTCAAGTTACTTATAATTAATAGCTGAAAGTACTTACTCAGGATAATTCTGTTACAGCAATTTGTGTCCAATTAACACCAAATCTTCAGTTGTAGCAAATCTTCAACATAGATCTTGCATTGGAACTTATCTGTTTTACTTATGTATTAAAAGTGTATGTGGCATGGGTATCATCCAAGTATTGCTGAGCTTATTGACATATCAGTTGATTTTCAGAATTTTAAAACCTTTAATTGGGAACTTACAGAATGTGCAGAACCTAGACTCAACGCAGAACAAAACCACTTAACCAAAACCTGAAATAGTTAAATAGAGAGAAAAAAGAATGCATTGCATAAGTTAGAGAAGCAAGAATACAGGTAGGTAAACTAGCTATTCATGAAAGAAATCTCCATATCAGATTTTACTTGTACACAAATCATCAGTATCTGAATTTGTTGAATCTCAGTTAGAAAACAATAGCTAAAATTCTGCAAGGTGCTTAGCACCTCAGATGAACTGAAGCTAAGCCTCACATAAAGCCTTGCAAAATCAGATCAATGGATGAAAAACAAACACAACATGAACTTTTTGAAACATGAAATCCAAAATAGTCACTAAATGTTGAAAGTAGGTACACTAACTTGTCCTTGCAAAGTACTCATACTTGATAACACTTGAAAAAGCCATGTAGTTTTTAAAAATGTTTCAAATAAACTGAGAGTTATTCCAAATAAAAGTTACAAAATAACTGAAGAGCCATAATAAAAATTATCAATAAAAAAAGCTTTTAAACTAATTGAAAACATTGTAACATTAAGCTTTATGACAATCATGCTCTTTTTCTTAAAGCAGCCTTACACGCAATCTTTGGCAGGGGAAATTTTGTTTTAAATCCCCTCCCACTCTGCAGTTTAATGCAGTCCAAATGTCTTCACTACTGAGAATGGAGCAAAGACAACATTTTTCTCCATAGAGGTAGCTGGTGGTCCCAAGCTCATTTATGACAAATACCTGGACCTCCTCTAATTTTGTATTCCAGGTAGTCAGGAGTTCCCATCATCTTTTTCTCCCTTGGTGTTCTCTTCTGTTAGTTTTTCAGTGTTTGAGCTGAGATGAAAATATGCTAGAAGTTATGCCTCATACACAGATGTGTGGAAGCGGCCACAAAAAGTGGACTCTCAAGAGGCCTTGAAGATGTTAAACAACCTTTGGCTCCAGAACAAAAGAGAGAAATGTCTGTTTCTTCAGCGGGAGGCTGGGTAGTCTGGGTTCCTTTTATTGTGCAGAGTGTCAAGTTATCTTTTGTCTCCTTACTTGCACCTCCGGGCTCACAACACCCCTATGACAATGCTGAGAATGATTGGGATCGCAGCCATCACTTTGCCTGAGCTGGAGTCCTGGAGAAGCCACTGGGATTCAAAGTGCAGCAGATTGCCCCTTCCAGAAGCAGCAAATCTGGCTCCCCAGGGCTGTCCTTTTTTCACTTTTTATTGCAGGAGCAGCCCTATCCTCCGAGCCCAGTCCTCGGAGCTGCGGAGGGAAAAGTTGCCCATACTACTGGAAGCTGGCTCCAATTACCAGCCTTTAATCGAGAGGCATGAAGATGCTGAGGTACTGTCATTCTACAGACACATGGGTATGAACTTGAAATCTGCAGCTGACTTCAATGGGATGGTTCACATGCCTGAAGTTCAGTTAGTGTGCAGCTTCCTGCCGGAAGACTGGTCATAAAACTTCTGAGTACTTAAATGACTTTGGGGGCAATGGACCACCGAGGGTTAGGAGGTACATTCTATGTGAAGGCATAAGAAAAGCTTTCAAAACAGCTTCATCAGTAAGACAATAAAAGTGCTTGAACATGCTGTTTACGCCAGCAGTTCCTGGCACTGTTGTTAACCGGGTTGCAGTCTCGGTGACATATGAGTCTGTGTTAACAGTAATCTTCAGAAGCAGTTACCTTATAAAACAAGCATCACTCTAGTAGGGTAGTACACAATGTCTTCCCTGTCTTGATGGGGGTTGTGGGCAGGTGTTTATTACTTGTCAGTTAATTCACACAACCAAAAACATTGTTAGGAGAAATCTTTAAAACTCCTTCACTAACCCTGTTGGGCAGTAAATGGTCCCAGAGGTTATGGTTGATACCTAGAAGCTATAACTAGCTTGAAAAGTGTTAGTAAAACACCTTTTTACTTCTCGGCTGGCCTTTGAAACACAAGAGAAAGGGAAATGCTTTGTACAAGATCTGCGACCATATTCAGCAGCCCTTTGAAGTCTCATCTGCTAGAACAGGTCCATAACAACCTTTCTTTGGCCTGTAATAGGCATTCTTGGTTTGAAGAGGGAGAAATGCTGAGGACATGTATTCAGCTTTATGTTAAGGCTGAGGTCCAGTCAGTAGCACTAAAGATCACAACACTTTCCTCTTGGGACAGAGCCAGGTAGGAAATCCCATGCCTACTCTGTCAACCATAGGTGAGAAGGAAACATTTGCCACTGCCGTGTGATATGCCTGTGATTGAACGTAGCTGTGAAAGAGTCTTCATTCAAAGTCTGGTTTTATTTAATTTGTTTGGAAAGAAATGAGGAAAGGCCTCAAAGATCTACCAGTGCTTACATGTTCACACTTGTCAGGATCTGCAAAGCGTCCTGTTGTCTCAGATAAATGAATGTGGCTTTATATGGTCAGTGCTTTACAGGCTCATATTTGTTAAGCTAAATAAACCAATGGCTATTACTGTGGTTTTTCCCCATCTTTGTCGCATGCAGTCTAAAATGAAATACCATTATTTTCAGAAGTATCGCCCATCTCTAGAACTTTTTCATCATAGGTAACAAATAAATCATAACTTTTTCATCCAGCAATGATAGCAAGGACTATGACATCTAAGCTGGAATTATTTTGTGTGGGGGAAAAATATATCTAAGTCTTAAGACATAATGTAAAAACCCAAATCAGATAGAAGGTCTGGGTAAAATGTGCAGTAAATTATACTCATTGCTTCAAAGACTTCAAAATTTTTACTAAGTTTTTCTAGTCATATACCCAACAAATTAAGAAAGATGTTTTAGTCTCATGTTTCTTTCACACAGGCACCAGCAGAAGAGTATGAAGTTAATACATTGAGAACACAAAAGATGGAGGAAGTCAATGAAAAATATGACACTTTTCCCTATCAATTCTCTTTCTGAGTATGTATTACATCCAGTTTGGGTGGAAGTGGTGGTGTCAATATTAACACAGAGTCTGGTGGTTCCTGAACAGTCAAGGCAGCATGATTCAGCAAAGGAAGCATCATTTATCTCAGCACTGGTTGTGGAATGAGAGGAGGAGGTGGGTGATGTCATTTTCTGTCTATGAGGTGGAGTCCATCAGGCTGACCTGAGCAGCTCCTCGTGTGCCTCGCGTTTTGTCACCAGTTAACAGAAGCTGACACGTTCAGTTGCAACACACCCCCCCTTTGTAAAGCAACTTGCGTGCATCTGAAAGCCAACTCAGTGCAGGGCTTAAATCCTCCTGGTAGCACTTTAAGAACTGCCAGTGTGTGTCTGATTTTCCAGCTTGCTTGCATTTGCTCTGAGTTATTTTTATAAGGATCTCAACACACCGAGTTCATTCTTTGTATTTTTCTATTGATTTTTCCACAATTGATGCGAGATAGAAGTATCTTTTAGGCTCTTTGTTTAACTGCATTTCCTCGTGTTTTCCCCCTTAATCTTTGTAAACTTAGATCTTCCTGAGGTTATGGCAGTATGTTTGTTATCGCTTCTTGTCATGTGATATTTATCTAGCTGTGACTGTGATACTGCTGGTGTTTCTGAAATGGCACTGGGCTCCTCTGTTATCTTTCTGCAGGTGTTGGATTTGCCAGTCTCAGTGAAGTTTGGTATCCTCGGTAATTGCTGATAGTCTTTAAAACCAGCAATCTGGGATTTTCCCAGAAAGTACACCTTCTGATAAACTGTTTGGATTCTCTTTACAAAATGAAAGCATACCCAAAAAATAAGAGGCAAAAATAGCTCACTAAATTTTTTGCTGCTTGATTGGTTAAATCAACTGCACATTTCAAATCCTAAAATGCAAAAGGAAGTGATCAATATAGCAACTTGAGACTTAAACATGTTGTCAGTTGCCAGGTTTTTGCCAGTGAGTACAATTAATCTGCCCAAGGTTCTGTCTTCAAATTACTATAAAAAATATGGATCATCAGATTTCATCACTTTAAAAATAGTCTGGCTCCTCAACATGAAGAGTTTATGCAAGGGAAGGCGTTTTAAAGCCTTCACTTTTCGTTTACAAGTAGGATGTCTTACAGAATAAAACCTTGTGTGCTTGTTTTTCTGAAGTGTATGTGGAAACTTGCAAGTTGATGACCCAAGGAAAAAGTAAAAATTAGTCACTTACAAGAGCTGACCTTTATCTAGAGGTTGAACAAAAAGTAATCTTGGAGTATCCTAGAGATGGTTGTTTAACAGTGGGCATATTCTGCTGGAGCTGAACTTCCTATTGGTTTTGCAACAGACAGAAATCTATTATCTACCCAGAACCATGGGCTTCTATTCTACTTTTTTTTATGCCTGAAAATATAGTAGCAGCAGCAGCAAAGTTTACCTGCATTGCAAACTTCATTGAAATAATAGGAAAGAAAGAAAACTTTCAAACAGCGTTATTTTGAAATAGACTGACCTTCTTCAATAGTTTTCAAACATCAAAGGATTGTGTATTCTGTCTGCAAGTTAGTTTTCCAAATAAATTATTATTTGATTCATCTCCCCATGACCTATTTTTAGACTTCTGGGAGACTTTTGAAAGCAAAAGTGCTTCCCCCCCACCCCCCCACTCCCCTTGGTTTGGATCATATGGTTTGGAAGCTTACAGCTCTTTCTTGCTGCCTGACAGATTTTCACACAATTACCCTTCCAGCAAATTCACCATTGCTGGAACTTACTTCTTAGGCATTCCTCCAGCGCCCCTTGCACTCGTGGATGTCTGTATATTCTGCTGATCAAAGAGCGTTCTTCTCCATCCACTTATCAAATGGTTTATTTTTACATAATGTGCCTGTTGACACCAGAGCTGGTTTTTTGAACTGGGGAGGGGAGAACTGCTGTTGAATAGAGAAGATGACGTTAAAATTGAACTGTACATTTTTGCAAGTAGCTGTGGAGCCGTAGCTGTGCTTTTGGGGGGTTATCGTCGTCAGTGGCGTTGTTGTCTACAGCCAAGCTGACTACCCATGTAGCAATCTTACAGCACAAGTGATGGATGCTGTTTTAGAAGAGCTACCCAATTGCTTTGCTGAACCTGAAGGCCCTACTTTATAGTGCACTATTTCCCTACATAAAGTTAAATTTAATGCAAATTCAGTGGAAAAAAATATGCTTCCTTTATTGGATAATATGCTTTAAACCGGTATTTACCAACATGTTACTCCTGACCACCACAGACTGGAAAACAAGCTGCAGATTGCTGTAACAAACCTATGTGAATGAAAACTGTAGATTCTTGAATAAAATCATAAGTTTTTTTTTTTAATTAATTTGGCTGTAGGCAGATCTGGTTTGCTCTAGCAACATGTAAGTACAGTCCTGTGTTATCTCTTCTGTTTAAGGCATTTTAATCTACAACCTTTTAATCTTGAAATATTTATTCCATCCCCATTGGTATGCTGTGAGGGATAGTAGCATTAAAAGTAAAGGTAATTTTCTGTCAGCTTCCTGGATATCTGAAGTAGGCAAAGTAGGTCTCTGTTCCTCTCAAAAGTTTTCTCGAAGACATGATGTAAAACCATAGGATCAGACTTGTAATACCAAATACAACCTGTGACTTTCTTGCATTGTTCTGTCTGACTTCCATTAGTTATGAGGCACGTAGGCATAAAATAGTCTCAGAACTTCTCTCTCTACTGTCAGGAAGTTACTGGGACTGATCTATGAATCAAGGATGTGCCTTCTCCTCCCCATGAAACATGAATACCTTTGCTGTATTTAGAGAACTTTCTGTTTTATTCACCTCCCTTTGTAAAAATTGGATTAACAACACTTCCTGGTACAACTAGGATTTTGCGTGCTAATTTAAGTATGAATTTCTGAAATGTTTTTACTTTTTCCTAATGACAAATACTATTGCCCTGCAGGCAATTCTAGTTAGAAACAGAGGAATGTTTTTCAGCTGTATGGATATACAACCTGAAGTATGCAGTTGGTTGCTTATTGTTTTAGTGCACATAATAGCCCTCTTAAATAGTGGCTGATTTCTACACATTGTGTGCGTTCCTCTTACAGTTACATACTCTGGACTCAGGGAAATACCAATCACCAAAATGTCCCAAGCCTGTCCAAGTCCCTGCAGATGAACTATGCTGCCTGAATGACTTTCCCACTAACCAAACACCTCTTTGTGACTTTGTTTACCTGCTATAACCAGGATACAATGTGTACAGAAACCAATTGTATTTGGGGGAATATAGGCTGCAAAATGAAGGAATCTTGCTTGGAAAATGGCCAGTTTTGCCATTGAAACAATCAGTAAATAAAAAAGTGACAACTGTCCATCAAGATTTTTTTTTTTAAAGACCCCACCAGAAATGGTTCCACTCTTTGAAAGCAGTATACATTTATATGTTACTCACTCTCTAATGTGAAAATCGGAATATGCTTGTACATCTTCTCAGCCAAAATCCTCAAGAAAATATTCATAACAGGTTAATATACTCTGAGGAGCTGTTGAAGCTGATAATACAACAAAATGTTTTCAAAGGACAGTCAAATACCAGAGGAATTATTGTTCTAAATGTCCTGCAATTATTTTATAAACTTCTAAGCCAAAATTACCACTGACTAAAGTACTGGCATAAATGATAAATGCCAGTACTCTGTGGAGGCAGTTACCACAGAGGAGGCAAAAGGGTAGGCTGACATAGGAAAAAGCATCTGGAGAACGTGATTTAGGTAGAAAATAAGCAGCCCTATCGCTTATGTCATTTTATCTTATGCTGCCTTCTCATGATATGCCTTGTGCATCTCCATCGATCTTTCTTCTTTGATCCTGTGGCACAGCTCTGGTACCACCTGTGTCTCACCCCACTGACTTCTTCAGCAAGAGGTTACTGCCACGCAGCAGAGGGAACAGGCATAGTCCTTCAGGCCCTCCTCTGCTTGCAGAAGATTCCTGCTAACTCCCATGGGATGCTGCATATGAGACTTCACTGGCTCGAATTATCTAACTTCATTGCAGCAGTCCTTCTTGAAAGTGAGGAAGGGATGCTGATGTCTCTCCCACTTCAGGCTGAGTGAGAAGAGAGGGGGCTTCCCTGGCGTTTGTCACCCATGTGGTTGGCATCGCTGCTACCCATGCCTTTGGAGCAGGATCAGTATTATTTAGGACAACATCCTTCTGCTAAATGGGAGCCATTTTCCTGTCTCTTTATCATTTCACCTCCCCATGCTATTGCCTCTTGTTTCATGTCTGAGCTTGGAAGAGACGTAAAAACTGGTGAGCGTGGTGCTTCACTTCAGGTACTTCTGCCTTTGCAGGGGATTCCATGACCCTTTGTGGCAGTACAGCTGCAGTTTCACCAGCACGATGCCCAGCTGTTGCATAATACAGGTCAAAGTAATTACCCTTGCTTGCATGCTCCACATCTGCATCTCCACACTTGGTTTGGGGCTCTGAGTCTCCCCCTGAGCCGTCCTGCTGCTTGGGGGCACCTTGTCGTGAAGTTAGTGAGCTCCCTGCTGCAGGGGAAAAACTACAAAGATATGAAGGATATAACTTTATCCATCACAGGTTGGAAAGTGCTCCTATGGCAGGATTCAGCAGCTCTTTGTCTACTCCTCTGCATCAGTTTAGGACAGAAAAGAAGAGCAGTATTGCTGTCATTGCAAAGACCGTTTGAGGTAGGCAGAATTTAAGTGCGAAATTCTGATCTGGGGAAGTGGCTTAATCCCTCACCTCTCAGTTTCTTACCTGTAAAACACTGATATAACGAAGAAAAGACTGCTGTCAGTATAGGTACGCTGCTTTCAACTCTGAGCAGCTTCGCATTTGTTACTGTAGGCTGTTTATCTGGCCTTGACTCCTGGTAAAATAGAATTTAACAAACTTGTAGCATATATTCTGAAGCCTGCAAGCAGTCAGCACCTTGGTTTTCCATCTGACCAGTATGGTGCCTAAACTTTCCTGTGTTCATGTGTTATTTTGTTACTCAATCAATCACTTTTTCTCTCTGCAGAACGTAACCTACTCAAATAACTGTGATTATACATTCATAACTGCAAAATCAAAATAAAAGCCTAGAGCATATGGAAATGATCAGAATATGGTGTAATAGCAGCAATGCCATTTACTGTATCTAATCAATTTAGCACACCAATAAATACATACATATATAAACCTCTGACAAGCACACTATTCTTTTCTATAAAACTTTTCATTTAAATTCTGGTGCCATTGTTTTGGAATAAATTTTCTTGTCACAAAGATATGGCTTTTTATTTGATTCAGTCTTATTACATCATTAAAATATTGGTATCTTTTATGTTTTGCAAACATTTGTGGACACACCATTAACCAACATAAAACACAATGCAGTAACAAATGCCTGTTTTATGACTGCTGTCAGACTATATATTCTCTAATGGTCTAACATTATCAGCAATCTAAACCTAAATTATCACAACTAAAAGTCTATGAAATACAAGACACATATATAATCTCCAGGAGTCAATGTATTGAAACATTAGAATTAAAGGTTCAGGCAATCAATTCAGCCAAAAATGCAGTTTTGCAGAGGATTTTTTCATTCAAGAAGCAAAAAGGAAATGGAAGGAAGCAGCAAGTTATTATTGAAAAGATCACCCATACCCAAAGAAGATATAGTTTCTCTGGACATTTATGTACTGTCAGCAGGAGGAAGGAAAAAAAAAGGTGAGCAAGAGAAAGAGAAAAAGAATTTGAAAAAGGTGCAGTGTTTATGTCTTTATTGCTTTTATTGTAAATGCTTTTTGATCAGTGAAATTGTTCCATTACCTGTTTGTAAGATTGATTTGTGTTGTTCCCTGACACATTTTATTTGGCCTGAGAATTTTACTGTGTGTCTATAGGAGCAGAAGAATTTAAGACAAGGATGATAAATTGCTAACAACACATGGTTCATTCCAAGTTGTGTGAAAATACTCTCTGTGCTGCTGGAGAATGCAACTAATGAAAGTGTATCAGGGACACTAGATTTAGATAGTGATAAAGTCCAAGGTATTTTGTTGTCTATGGCATGGTCAGCAGCGGTCGGTGGTGAACACATACAAGGAATGAATTTGCCTTTTGCATGATGACCGTTTAAAAGGTTTTTTTGCATCTCCTGTGTAAACCCTAGAAATGAACTTTTTCTTTTAGTTGTCCTCTCTTCTAAAGGTGATGACAGGATCAATTTCATTGGCTTAGAAGGACGATATTAATCACAAGGGTCTGTCAAGATACATAATGACAATACATATTGGAGAAGCGTCTTGGCAGAATGCGCTTCTTATTATGAATCTCCCTTTTATTGTAGTCTTTGACAGCAACAGTTTAAAAGGTAAAGAGAGATCTAAAATCTCGGCACCACAGACAGACAATGTTGAGTAAAGAGAAGCAGGGAGGAAGAAAAGCAAACAAGTTTGAAAGAAAGTGTCCAGACTCTCAGATGCATTCCTAATCAAACAGCAAAGGAATTGTGATTTAGTAAGGTTCTAAAGTATGCCATTTACTCTCCATCAAAAGGTTTGTGGGTTTTTTTAACTTTCCTTTCTAAACTAAAAAGGTGGAAGGCACACAAAGTCTGCTACCTAAGATGGTTTCAAAATACAAAGGTTCTGTGTTTAGTTTACTTTTTGGATTAGCTGTGTCAGTTCTAACAACCCTAACTAACCTATGCTCTCGCCTATCCTCTGTGCATCTTGTCCTTCTTACAGAGATTATACCTCATCTCTTTTTTATTTTTGTTCCCACTGCTTCCACAGATTTTCTCCAAACACTTCGCCACTTTTGAAGATCTACATTCTTTGTCATTTGTTTATTGTCCTCTAAGGAAAGTATTGGAGTTTTTTATCGAATACTAATTAAAGCCTCTTTACCCCTTTCCCTTTGGAAATGAAATGGAAACATTTTCCATTGACTCAAAGAAAAATAAGTGGCATGGAGCGGATTTATCTTACTCACATTGTAATTTGTTAGACATCCTCTTTTCCTTGCCTGCTTCCATTTTTAAGACTGTATGAGAGTAATCAGAATTTGAGAAATATTTGTTCTCTATATATTTATCTTTTCCTGATTAATCTAATAAATAAAAAATAAGTATTATTATTGTTTAATAGTCTATACCTTCTTTTTGAACTCTTGGGTCATTGTGGTGATTTATGAAACTGTGTTATGCTTCTTCTTTTCCCATCTTTTCTGTGGAATACAATATTACTTGGAAATTATAACAAGATTTATTGTAAAATGGGAGTGGGAGTTTATTTGTGAATAATATTACAATTCTGCTGAAGTCTCTGGAGGTGCACTGGTTTTATCTGGCCTTAAAAATTTATAGTAACTTAGAAAGCTAAGTGCAGGATGATCCATCATGGTCTAATGAACTAATTCTTTTCCAGTTGTACTGAAAATAACAACATAGCTGATATCCATTTCTGTAGGGAAACTACAGACACGGCATTCAATATCCTCCTAGACTAGACACTTACAAACTGCATTTATGTAAACTATCTTGAATTTGTTGGCTAATACCTATTTGAGTAAGGACTGCTTACCCAAGAAAGGATTTTCAGGCTCAAGTCCTGCCTCAATATTCTCCACTTTAAACAGGCAATTATCTCACCCTCCTGAGCAGATTACAAATTATGCAAAACTATAAACAAGGTTGAAAGGGCAAGAGGAAAATAGAGGTAATGTATGAAGTATGCATCATGCTATTAGAATTCTCAAAAGCAACACGACTTACAATTTGGATACAGCACATTATTATTGTGAAGATGAATACAAGATCCTTTGCTAGCTTGAATATTGTATCTGAAATTTTAAAAATGGAAATAGAAAATAAATGGAGAAGCAGCAGAGGCACTCTGTGTGCTACATGCTAACTTGCACAAGAGTTTTTGTAACTTAAAAAATAATAATACGATATACAAATACAAAAGTTGATTGATAAGGAAAAAATGTTTTCTATTTCATTTTCTGCAGATTCACAAGCTTCTCTTTGTGCTGTTTTTTAAAGGACTATCATTTATTCCGGGTAAATTTGGATAGGTGCAAATTTTGGGAAAGCAATGATACTAACAAATGAAAGTTGAATTTTTTAGGATGTGGCATTTTTTGATTTTTCAATATCTCCTGATGAATAAAAATGTGAATATTTTTATTGGAAATATTGCTGAAGAAAAAATGGGGTCTTTCGCTAATCAATGAACTTCTTAAATTGGATACAAAGACAGAAACAACCCCGAGAAGAATTAAACTGAACATAGTACTGGTGGCTGACCAGAGAGAGAAAAACAGTTTTGTGAAAAGCTGGTAATGAGGACTTTACGAAGGAATCTGCTGCAACTATACTTCGGTCTCATCATCAGGCAGATATGAGTGTTTTTTTTTTTTTTTCCATTCTTTTGGAACACAATTATGTCCTTTCTTGAGCAACTGAAGCTCTAGCTGAACTCAACTAAAGGTAGATTTGAGAAGAGAGTATTGTCCTTTTTTTCAATTTACTGATCCATTACATTTAACATAAACAGTTTTTGATAACTCATCTTGCAATAGCAGAAACTTGCTGCAGTAATTCCAAGAAAGGAAAAAATTATCTTCTTGTGGTGTTGGTCTCATATGCTCTGAGTTAAAAGTACTGTTCATAAATGTTTAGAACAAAATATTTTTAATTTCTCCTGGACATGTTCTGCAATACTGTTGCACGCATAGAATTGCATGCATAGAATTGCACTCACAAGATCTTCTAACACCAATCTATGTCTTGGCACTTACATCTTGTTTAAACTAGAGTTTTTGAGAAAAGTTCTGGGTTCTTAATGCTTTTATTCAGGTGTAGGGAAGTCAGTTCAAAGACAATACCCTGCTAATTAATACAGTGTGGGGCAATTTATCTTTTTGGTGTGAACAGTTTTCCTTGATTAACTTTGGCTATTTCTGGGTGAAATGCGCTCCAATGCAGGACAAAATACAAATAGTTTAACCATAATTTGGTGGAATACTACTTTATTTGTATACATTACATTGTATTTTCTATGTAAAAGTTGAGCATTACTTCAATTATTCGGTACAGAGTTAAGTTAGTCACGCTACTTGGTCTGTATGCCTGATCCGCTCAGTGGTGTAACACCATTTCTGTTCCTCTTTTTGTCACAAAAAACAGTCCAAAAGACTACTGAATAAATTTCTTCTTCTTGTCTGAAATTATGTTTATGAACACTCTTTAAAACAGAATTTTTCTTTAGACATGTGCCGATGGAGACATGAAAATTAAAACAAAACCAGCATGACTATTTTGAATAAACATTTTGTAAGAGCTTTTTTTGTGTTTCTCACCTACCTTTTAAGATTTTTAAGTACTATGCCTTGAAGATGGTTCCTGATTTGACCCTCAGCCCTCTGCTCTGAAGCAAAATATTAAAATGGAGAAGTTATTCAGACTTACTGTTTCTGGAAGACTTTGTAAGCAATAAAACTACTATAGTTCTGCTGCATAGAGAAGAAGGATGTGGGTAACAGTGTCTCTGTTCTGCAGATGTGTTTCATTTGGGCTTCTCTACCATTGGCTACAAGAGTTTTTGAGAGACATGGAATATTAGAACAATTAGATCATTAGCTACAATAAGGAGGTTGCTTTCTTTTTTTCCCCCCCAGTTTTATATAATCTAGTTATTTACTAGATTATATCTTTTACAGATTGCATTGCTGAAAAGTAGAAACAGTTTTTTAAAAAAAAAAGTTGAACAGAATGTCTGATTTATTCATATCTCTCTAGTAACAGATCTTTACTCCATGTGGGGTCAACACACAGTGCCACATAATGTATCTTAACCCCTGCCGTCCCAACTAAATAACATAGGAAGGTCTTCGGTATGACACTCCCAAAAGACATATCACCAGTGACTACGCTTGTATCATCTCTGACAAAAAATACCTGATTTTAACCTAGCTATCATATTAAATCTTATTAAAATTCATGAGTACAAAATGATAAGGAGAAGATCTTTCAGATCTGGAGTGAAGATGATATAATATGTATTAGCATTTACAGTGAGAAAATGTGTCTTCATCTGGTTAAGTGATGGAAGGTACTGCATTTCATAAAGGGATTGAGAAGAAGGGAGTCCAAATGCTGTACTAGCAAGTGACCACCTTGCGATATATCTGTAGGGTCATTACATGTGGCTCTTAAACTTATTTTTAGAGGCTCATTATGATTTACTTTAAAAAGCAAAGAAAAAATTAAAAGTGATTCTGGTAATACTTTTTTGCTTAGACAGCATTTTGTAAAGTGTTCATGTACAATTATTTTGAGTTTTATTATTATATATTGTTTACTTTCATTTAAATTATATTTTGATGGCTTACTTTTCTCCAGCTATCCTGTTTTAAAATATGGATTGGGTTGGATCAGTTTTTAAAATATTGAATTTAATGTATTGCTGGATTTTCACATTGCTGTATTTAATGCACAGTTTGTTCTGCTTCTGTGCATACAAAATACTCTGGTTGTTTGTAAGGATTATATTTCCTACAAGGAAAAACTGGATGAAGAGAGACTGATGACTCATTATTTTTCTTCAAATTCATACTGGAAAAAAAGAGTTCATTTCTTTTAGGTCTGTAGTTGCTCCTGAAAGCATGATGTTCTTTGAGGACTTTGGATTTTCTCTGAAATGGTATTTTGTGCATAAGTTTCTCACTGCAAACTATGTGTTTGTAGTGTAAGATTTCTTCCTTGGCTATCAGATTGTTCCTTTATTCCAAATATTCACTGTCATTATGTCTAGACTTTTTGCTGTCATAGACTTTTGGTGAAGATTCTGTAGAAGAATGGTTTATATACCACTGCCTATTATTAAACAGTAGAAAAAACTAGCTAACTAACTATTGATATCACTGTGATATGGTCATCTGGCGCTCTAACATTACAGTTTGAGAAAAGGCTTATACTTTTTTTCTGTTTTCAGATGTACCTGTATGTTCCCGTGACAAACAGCACTCAGCTAAAAAAGGGCAAATCAACATCACATCAAAATTCCTTTTTCTTGAAGGAGAAAAACAAATGTCCACCCCCAACTAACCTCCAAATACTCTAAAAGTCTGTCCAATGAAAATGATGCTCTGTAAAATTTTGAACTGGAGTACTTAGTTTCGTATTCATGTTAACTTTGATTATGTAAAAGGAGGTTAGGTGCCACTTCAGTTCAACCGTATTGTAAAGGAAACCTTTTAATGTTGATTACATTTCAAGGCTTGCAAAGGGAGAAAGATTCTAACTTGATGAACTCTGCTATCAAACAAGTTTTTTAAATAATTCTTTATAAAGTTATGAACAATTTTCCTATTTGCTACCAGAAATGAAGCATTAAGTATTAGAAAATGAACCCTGTCTTTTTGTTAGAGAGAGATAATGCCTTAAGTTTGTTAACTTACACAATAAGGAGGAGGAGTAGCATGTTACGGACTATAATCTCTGTCCTTTATTATGTTATGATTTTAATTAAACATATCAAAAAAACTTTTTATGAACAAACTCAGTTATTTGATTATTTTATTATTTCTACTGTTTATACGGAGGCTTGAGTTTTTACCCTTACATTTCTTAAAGTTTTATTTTATTTAAGAGTGCAGCACATCCATCTCTGAATAAATTGCCTTCTAAACTGTGGAATACTAGATTCGTCAAAAAAACTCTTTCAAATACAATGCGAATTTGGAATCTAATTAAAATAACTGAATGACTATGATAAATTAAAAATATTCCACAAGCCGTATTTTACTAGCTAGTACGAAGATTCACTCTCAGAGTGTTGCTTACCAAGAATTAATCTACTGAACTGCTTATGTCTGTTTTGCCTGGGTGACAGTGCCCAGGAACTGAAAGACTCAGCAAGGCTCCATAAGTCCAGATGCATACAACGCCTGAGACAGCTGTAAGACTGAAGCCATAAATTGAGAATGTCAGTCTTTAAACATTTTAAGAGACACTGATCATTTTGGTCGTTAACATAACTGATTCAGATTTTCTGTCTCTTTTCTATTTTAACAGTGTATGGGCTTTTGCTTTATTTTTTCTTCACTTGCACATTTACAGGTGTTGAGAACGTGGTCAACAATATTATAAAGAAAAACAGAAGACTCATATTTCAAAAGTGTGACCAGAACTTCCTCAATTGAGATGACTTATTCTGGGCACTTAAATTCATAGTTTGAGAGACAATACCTGTGGGCCACACGAGGGCCATTTTGATCTCTATGAAGTTCACAGATTTGATGAGAGATGTTGAAGAAGAGAAAATTGAAAAAGCTTTATGACTTAGCTGCATTTCTCCTAGTCAATGATTTCATGAAAACCTCAAGCATCTGCCATCTGGGAGACAGTGGGAGTTACAAATTCATCTTACTGAGCCATTAACTCTAACAATCCCTCTCTCCCCTTTTGTAAATCCGAGCACTTGGTATAACTTTAGTTACGTGGGAGGTTTTAAATGAGTAAAAAAGGCATGTAATGCATTGTTATGCAAAGGATTGGGAGAAATGTTCAATTTTATTCAGGTGGAAGAAACAAATCTCTCTGTGGGGCTAGCTGGTTGGTCTGTAGTTTCATCTGAAACTTGACCTATCTATAAAACTCCTCAGTAAGAGAAATTGAGTGGCTAGAGAGGTTATGGACAGATCAGGGATTGCAGAGAAGTGGTAGAAACAGGATGACTATACATAAGGAAAGAACAGAGATGCTCTGGGAGTATGACCTTGAGATAATCTGAGATGTAATTTTTAGGTCAAGTGTTGCCTGAAAAAGAAGCTTGTATCTGTGGGCAAATCAACTGTCTCCTATCTGACTTCTTCTGGGAGTTCAGATATGCTCTGTAAGTAAACAGGAGTTTATCTAAGAAACACCTTGACAGAATCAGTGTCTCCTTCTATCACAGCAAGCTGCAAATCTGTTGAATTTGGCTAATCGCTCACATCAAAGAAAGGCAACAGTATGGCTGTAAGTGGAAAAGAATCTTAATTTTTTTTTTTTTTTTTTCTAATCTGTAGATACGATTAGAATACTCAGACTGAAATGCTTAGTTCAAACTTACTTTATTGTTAACCTTTTTAATTACTGGAACATGGCAGTTTCTGCTTTATTCAAACAACTTATTTCACTCCATGTCATTTTTATCAATGAGGAATATTGTTTGTGAATCTATAGGGACTTTTATAGACGGTAATGAAAAGTGTCCCGCATTGTTCTAAGCCTTATCCGTGCATACAAAGATGACTGAAATGCAACATGCAGTGATCACTGAGCATTTGAACATTCCTGTAATACCTTCAGCTGCTTCAGCCAGCTTGCTAGGGTGGAATTTTTTTTTCCAGACAGTTTGATGGCCTAATTTTACCCTTACTGTGAATCAACAGACAAATGGCAGTGAACTAACAGTCTTGAAAAAAGTACATGTTCATCAAAGTCATTCTGGTAAACAAATTGTGGCAGCTCTATTAATCATGTCAGTTTTATGCTCCCTTCTTGCTCCCTTCCCCCCGTTCAGTCTAGTTGTCACGTGCCATGTTTGCCTTATGTCAGCACAAGGATATTGGAATGAAGACAGACAAACCAATACAGAACGAATATATTATTTAAGTAATTCACCTGAACCACACATCCTGTATGGCTCATGGTCAGTAAGCCAAACTGTTACATATCAGTGAATGAGGACTGAACCGTTTTTTCCACTAACCTGATTTAAAAAAAAAAAAAAGTATTACAATCATTTTTATTCCTGAGCTGGTTTAGAAGCTGCATGTCAAGCTGTAGCTTCAGTCTACATGGAGTTTTCTGTGACTGCTGTCTATGTGCAGAAGTCGTGATTCCATTTTACGCCTGCAAATTTGCATCACTAGGTAACCACATAATTTCACACGTGTAAATAAAGCCCCCATAAAATCTTACTGTTCGTGCACACGGAAGCATTTGTGGGAAATTGCATGCTCATTTTACAGTCTACACTCCTTTTTTGAAATTAGCTATGTGACAGTAAGATTGTTTCCAGATCTGTAAGTTTTTCATTTTTATAAGAATACTGTGACTAAAATCAGAAAATAAATCTGTGGCTTTTTCTTTATGCATTCACATTTTTCCATTTTGCTGTGAAAACAAAACAAAAAAGCCTTAAGTAGAACTTCTGGGAGAAACCCCACATGTATAACCATCTGTTTTCTTGCTAGCTATTTTTTCCTAGCAGTTAGGGTGGCTTCTTTAGCTTTTACCAATTGCCAGGCTCAGGTCTTCCGCCCCCAGGAATTGCACACCTTGCAGACAGATGTGGGTATGTAGGAATCAGAACGACTCTCCCTCCCTCCCTCCCTGCCTCGCTTGCCTACACATACTCACATCCCCACGCACAAGTGTTTACAAGGGGAAGCCTTGTACGACTTTTTAACTTTGCCCCATTAGGACCAGCGTATGAGCTATTGGTGTAGCACCGCAAAGAGCAATTTCACCAGGCGGTGATCTCGTGAACTGTGGAAATGAACCTTTCTGAGCAGCGGCCGAAGCATTAATAATTCAATGACTGTAGAATTGTAAGCAGCAAAGCTTATTTCACCTCATGCTGTAACTTGTGAGTTCCTTTAGAATGCGGGTAAGTATGCAAGAGCGGACAATAAATTGAACATTGTGCAACTGCTGTTTGACCTCCATATATTTTGGCACGTCAAGAAGTCTTCTAGCATGTATTAGTGGGGTCAGGCACAAACCCTATCTCCATTTGATGAACTGGCTCTCTTAGGTTAAATGGTAAAGTTTGCAAAATATTTAAATGGAAAAAAGGCTCTAACCTATAAGTAATGTGCATTTCAGAGTGACACTGCTTATCTTTTTAAACATTTAGAGCACAGATCTAGTTTATGGTAGAGGTTTTCCACTTCCTCTCCTGCTGTCTTAAGTGAATGTTGGCTCTGACATAAGTAGTGATAGATATGGGAGCTTTAGCAAAGAAACACAAGAGCAATACCTGCAGTTGCCAGTGTACTTGAGACGAATGGATTCAGCACAGCTATACAACACTTCTTGGATATTTTCTACTATGAGAATACTGCAAGGAACAACAGGAATGGCAGATTGACAGCATAGGAAAAATATGAAAATCATTATGATTCTTACTGGTTTAATATTACACAAAGGACTGATTTTTTTCAGCAGAGATATTTTTAGTACATAAAATAATTTTAATACATAAGTATTAAGATAAGATACTTTTAATACATAAAAATATGTATTACTCATTCTAGCAGTGGTATGTTAACAGAATAAGATTTTTTTCTCCTGAGAAAATGTGAAAAGATGTATTTCCTTGCAAAGTTTAGCTAGAACTATGGCTGGACTAATACTTTGACTTAATGATTTTCACAGTATGCATATAAACACTTCGATATGGGAAAAAACCCTACAGTCCAAACCAGCAACTTGATTTTGTATTTCACCTTATTTTAAGGAAACTATAGCTATAAGAGAGCAAACATAGAAATAGCTAAGGACCTGACTCTCACTCCTGCTCAAAAATTTTTATACTGCTACAGCATTAAGTGAGAATTAGCTTGATGAAGAAACAAAATTGTCTGCAATTTAGGTTAAAAATGGTGATAATTATTCTAAGGCAGGCTCTGGTATAAGGGAGTCCAGTTGTATTCATATCCAAACTTCTTTAGCATTCTGCAGTTGGGGCTTGCATCTATTAAAACCTTTACTGATACTGTCAGCTGTGATACTGTTGAGTAGAAATTAATGGCCGAATAAAAGTTTGAAAGTTAACACAGCTGACTTTAATCAGTTTATTGATTCGAAGCTATACGAAAGTAACCAATTAATATTACAAAAGACCTGACTGGAATAACAATTTATTGGGGCATGCTGCTGCCATTTGCAATAGCACAAATCTAGTGTGCAAAATTACTTACGTATTTTTATACTTTATTCATCAATTACAGATAATTTACAGTATTACTTTATTTACACCCTTTTGTTTTAAAAGCAACAGAAGATTAGCAAAGTGTTGGTTACCAAGATCAGTTTTATAATATTTCATCTGACATTCTTAAGATAGGAAATATGATGCATACATTTCGACTAAAGCCCAAACACAATGAAAGTACCGGGAAAGTTTGACTCAAAACTTAAAAAGGATGTTACAAATTATATTTTAAATAAAGTAGTAAGTAATTAAGATTAACAATGAAAACATCCAGTTAACAGTACAAGCCAGCAATACAAAACATAACAGTAAGAGAGAACATTCAAAGTCCAGAAATTCAGATGAAAGTACATTTTTTTTAAGAATCCCTATTTACCTTTCTGAAGATACCATCTCTGGCAAAATAAGCATGGCAATTATTGACGAGGCAGCGGTATGTCTGATGAGTAGAATCACTGCTTCTAGCTAACAGAACAGTATTTCATCCAAATAAAATGTTGCAATGTTTGAGGTAAGAAGTTTAGCTTCATGGAGTATGCTTGTAGACTCTGCAAACTGCTTGCTCTAATTTTAAGGGTTTGTGAGTAGCATGAGAAAATGTTTAGTGCTCAGAATTAAAATTGGCTCCAGAGAGTTACTGGCTTCTTATGTCATTGTTCAGAAACTTGTTTTAAGTTCCTTTTCTTTCTTACAGGTTCCTCTGATTATTGGTCACTCCCATTGAGGACAGGAGTAGACATAACTCACAACCACCAAGAGGACACTTACAAGTCCTTTTTTTCTTTTTATGGGGTAGGAGTGCAAAGAGCATCAGATGACTCTTTTAATAATAATAAAAGAAAGGTAGAGACTTTTTAATAGGCTGAAACACAAAAAAGGTGCTAGAACATTCAGATGCTTTGTGGACCAGCAAACTACCAGAACCAGATTATATTATCCAAGTTATGTTAAAAAATCCTACAAAAGGATGTAAGGTTTCACTGCCTACTTGCAGCTGTGGAAAGCTGCAAAAGTCCTACTCAACCACTGCCTAATGTGGGAGGCAGTGTAAAATTGAGAGGAGACTGTGCTTTTGGAGTTTTATAGGCCCTCATGTTTTGTTTCTCTGTGGACCTGGGAGCATCTTAGTCTCAATAGCATTGAGCAGCTTGGAGCCTAATTCCTAGCCAAACCCCTCTGTGATTCACAAGTTTCATTCCTGAGGGGCTTCGTCAGCTAAGTGTTCCCAAACCATCCATAAGGGATCAATATGTTGTGTGTGCTCCCCACGAACACTCAAAAGTATTGCAATGGCGATGCCTCTTGCTCTTTTTTTCTAGACGGCATCTACATTGTCTTATTAATGAGCCCCACATGGTCCCCTCAGGGGTAGGTTCCCTGGCTTTCTGTTGTGGCCTTGACCCATCTGTATTATGAGTGGGGTGCTGGGAACTCTGTGGAGGTGGGAACCTCACATCTGGCCTTGCAGCACCCTCCTACACGTATCTTCATGCTGTCTCAGGAAATCCCCCTCTCCCCCAGATTTCCCTTTTGAGGAATGAGAAATGTGGGCTCACTACTGAGCGCACACAAGAACCCACACACTGTCAGGTCTTCTGAAAACCTCCACAGCTCTGGTAGTCTCCCTACCTGAAGAATTGTTCTGCACAGTTTATACCTTCCAAATCTGCCTACTGCATCATGTATCTGGATGACATGAGCTGATCACAACTGTATGACATGAGCTAATCACAACTTAATGACAACTATATGCCTTGACCACTTACTGTACATAGTCCTGGTCACTGTTTGATTGCCCGCCCCTGGCAAAGCCATTTTTAGCAAGTCCCAATGTCTCCTATCTCCAATGTGTGCAGTCAGGCAGGAAAACAGATATAAGCTTTATTTGCAAGTTTTTTTTAAAAAAAAACAAACAAGAAAAATGTGTTGCTGCAAGAACGTATTTCAGCTTGCCCATTTCCCCATCCCATGCTCTGCAGTTGTAATGCAGGCATGAGGCACAGGGGAAAACTACCTTGGTATCAGACATGTCCAGGGCTCATGTAGTTTAGTCTGGAAATGCACACCTTGAACCAGTTCAGGGCAGTGGGGATTATTCTAGCAACCATAGCTGTTTCTTAGGGGTAGAAACCTGGCAGGAAACTCATCATTCTGCCTTTGCCTGGTGACTTACTCACTTTGGTGGTCCTCACCATCCTGAAGTATTTGTTGCCTTTGTATGTTATTTTCTCCCACTTGTGGCTTTTGCACATAGCACAGCTTGCTGGGGTCCAGATTGAGGAAGGATAAGGCTGTTGGGGTAGCACTGGAAAAAGGGCTTCTCAGGGAACCTTTAAAGGTGCAAATTCCAGGGAGGTGGTGGAGTCACCATCACTGGAGGAGTTCAAGGAACATGTGGATGTGGCATTGCGGGACATGGTTTAGTGGGCATGGTGGTGTTGGGTTGGTGGTTGGACTTCGTGATCTTACGGGTCTTTTCCAACCTTAATGATTCTGTGATTCTGTGAAATCACCCATGGGGACGTTGTATATTACACATTGCATTGTTATATACAGGACATAACTAAGGTGCTATGCGGGTTTCGGGTGTAATCATTTGGACTTGGACTCATGCTTTAAGGTGTTTTCTGGTATTTTCCTTCTGCCTGAAGGAAAGTGATTTAGCTGGTTACTTCTGCCTGAAGGAAGTGATTTAGCTGGTTACTCTTCTGTATTTGGTGCAGATGTTTGTCTTAGAAAAGACCTGAAAGAGACCGAGACCATTTACAAAGCCAGCTCTTAGATGGACTCATCCTGAGATGAGCTACAAGATTGGTGGGCAAAAGTAGAAGCCGAGGTTATGGGAAGATCCATTAAAAGATGTGGGTGAATGTTTTTTTTCTCTACATTTTTCCCACTAGAGGGTGAGTTGTTCTGTGTCGAACTAAGGTGTCTGAGCAGAGACTCCTTCAGCCAGGCTGAGAGGACAGAGTGCATTGTGTACTTCTTGGAGATTCATTGCTGGTTCAGGCCAAAACTCTTGGTGAGGGGATATAGTTAGCTGGGGAACCACCACCCAAGATGCTCATCTCAGTGCAATCTGTTTTTCTCATCTCTGAGCCCTATCAGTGTGGAGCTGATTGCTGTTTTGGTGCATATTTTCAAGGAGGTGAGGAGAGAGCATCCCTCTTTTCCAACACCTTCTGTAGCTGCTAGAGGATTGTAGCACATTTACATCACAGGAATTTTGCCTGTTCTTTTCCCATGTCATTTGTGGGTGAGAATAACAGGGTGTTTTATCTAGGACAATGATAATATACTCATCAAAGATAAAGGGTGTCATCATGTCTTGTATCCTGCTAAGTGGTGGCAGAAATAAGCCCTGGTTGTCAAATCCCTCCTGTCTTGTGGTTAGTGGTTAGGACAGCTTGCTGGAGGAGTCCTCGCTCTAATAAATACCTGAAGACACTCTTATTTGATTTTCAAAGCTCTGCAGTAAGCTTATTGATATAATTAATTCACTCACTCACTGAGGGGCAAAGTGTTCACACACATATATATATATATATACACACATATACATATGAAACTGGCTGAACATTGCTCTATTTCTGACACAGGCAAAGACTCCAGAAGCAAGCTCTTGGTTCAGGTACACTGTTTTGGTATGTATGGCATTGAAGTTGTTCCTTCATGCAGCTAATATGAGGACGCATGTGACAGAAGGCACTGACTAAGCAGCTATATTGTTGTACTCATAATCATTGCACTTGTGAGACTAAGAATGTTACCAGCTTTGTGTAACCATTTTTGTGAGTAGAATACCCAAAGCTATTGCTTTTTATTTATTAATGATTTAGAAAAAAAGGCATAATTAGAGAAGTGGCAAATACCAAAAATTGAATTAGACTAGTAGTATTTAGACTAATCAAAATTTGATAAGAATCGTAAAAACCATAGGGAAAAGTAAGCACTGTACCAGTTTGACTGCTCCTAAATGCTGAGATGGAGCAGTTTGAATGAATTCTGCCAATTTTAAATTCAGTTCTGGCATTAAGGAAAGTAAACTTTGGCATCATTGAGTTTGCCTCAATGACACTCTCATGTCAGTCTGCTACTACAGTGAAACCAGTGAAGAAAAAGCTGCAAAAAAGACGGGAAAAAATCTCAGTGTTATTGTAGTGCCAATAATAACAACTGGCAGCATGCCTTCATTTGTGTTCCGTTTCGGATATGAGATCCTATTAAAAATACTTCTGATATATATAAAATATTTTGATGCATATGTCAGAAAGTTTGCAGCTGGAAAAATAAAATTTTTGAAGGAATGGTGAGACTTTGAAGAGGTTGGCGAACATAAGAATGAGAAAGTAAAGACAACATAAGTTAACATGCTTCTCATTATGAGTGAAGGGATTGTTTAAATCATTTAAAAGATGAAAAATTTCAAAAGAAAAGAAAAACATTCTACAATGTATAATATCTTTCTGGAATTAATTGCTACAAAATACTGTTGCTTGCAAAATCCCACCATAATTTTAAAAGGTTTATATTTATTTGGACAATAAGCAATAGAATTAAACAAAAGAGGCTAAGATCAAGTGTGAGGATTCTGTATCAGAATGAAAATCAGTTACTTCCTGAAGAGTTAAGAGGCAATTTCTCCCATTATTAACCCTTTTTTCCACACTTCAGAGGATCCTGTTCCCTTTTGTGGAATATCTGGCACTGGCCACAGTTGGATCAGGATGCAGGGCCTTCCACTTAACCCAGTCAAAATTTCTACATTTCTAAATGAGGATTATACTCCTAATAGTGCTGCCCAAGAGGTTATTGTAAAACCTTGATACATTTTGAGGAGTCTCCATGTATTCTGATTTGTAGCTGACTTCCTATGGAGAATAAAAAACATGCAGCAGAATAAAAAAATGTGTGAGCATAAATGGCACAGACAGCAGTGGATGTTCTCGCTCCCACTGATAATGGGCTGAGATCAAAAGCAGAAAAATGACTTGCTCTATGTGGGAACCCTATGACTGAACAGAGATCTGTGTTCTCTTCTGCTGCCCTGTCCTGGGTAGGTTTAGCCTGGTCTGCAGGTAGCTCTGGCTTGGCCTTTTAATGCACTATAATTGATTGCTAACTAATCTGGATGATTTCAGCCTTTTTTAAAATTATTCCCAGTTGTTTTTATTTTTATTTTCAGTAGTTCTGGGTAATCCAAATCAGAAGTTTTTCTAATCCTCTCTGAATGATCATGTTTCCCCTCTGGCATTTAGCACATTTTTGACAGGACATTCTTCTTCTTGCAAGTCTGAATTCACTTTTTAGGGATTTCTTTGGTAATACAGCCAGGAAATCAATCAGAGCAAAATACCCTCCTTGATAACCAAAGTTCCCATAAAAGATGCTTTCTCATTGTAGTCAACTTACTTAATCTCACTAAAATATGAAAATCGAACATTACTCAAGTTTTTAAGAAATATTGCAGTGACATGCTTGAAAATAGATTGGCACAGTATCTCACAAGTTGAAATCTACTGCAATTTAAGAGTTTGTTTTGTCTTGTGTTATAATGCAGATACTGACATTTTGGGAACTGGAAATTCTAAAAGAAGAAAAGAAACTATTTTTTGTGAAATAAAGTAAAAAGACATGTGAAAAAGGTGCTTTTTCATTGTTGTTCCACTTTTATGCTGACTTGTTGGCAGGCATAATGTTATGCTGAATCACACAATGATTTTAAGAGTAAGATGAGAAATTTTTCTTAGGAGAAAAAAAGTTAACAAAACTGGTAAAATATTTTGGCGATTGAAGTTTTCAGAGTACACTCTGTAAGCTCCCATGCTTTCTATCATATCTGTAATTTGGATCAGCCACCAGGACAGTGTGTACTTGAATAGCAGAAAAGTAGCAGCAAGGCTTGGGGAGAAAGCTCTGCAAATTGCTAGCTCACCTCTGAGCTCTGGTGTGGATTATAGGATCAGAAGTCATTACAATACATGCTTTGTTTGCTGTTGTATGAAAGAAAACTATGTTTACTGTGCAGAATGTTTGGTGGTTGGATTTTCACGCATGGAGTGAAACAGGCTTGTTCATATTTCTGAGTGACTTTTTCATGGAGGTTGAATTTGGAAGTATCTCTGTATTTCTGGATTTGTAAGTTTAGATCTTCACCAATACACGAGTGAATATGGGTAATTGAATCATAACTGCCCTTCCCTGAGCAGAGGCCAGGCAAAAATGCAAACATTTCCATTTCCAGTGGCTGTGCGAGAGTGCAAGACTTCTTCAGAGTTTGATGTATTTTGCTGGAAAAATTTCTGGTGAGAGTAGTTCTCAAAATCATTCAGTACTGTGTTGTCTATGCTCATCCTTGAATTAGTGGTAGAAAAAGCAGACCAATCCATAATACTTCAAAAGTTTATTCTAAAAGTTTGCTAGGTGTTAAACACTGGTGAGTGGTCCAGGCTGCACTAAGAATTATCTCCCCAATTCCAAATTAAGCCACAGACGTGGCTTAATGGCACCTTCAAAGCAGTAGTTAGGGATGAGGGGCGTGAAGATATTTATAGCTGTTCGAATGATGAATGCACGTGTTGAAATAATGGAAATAAGTTTTGTAAAAAAAAAGTTAGCATCAGGAAAAAATACATATGGACAAAAGAATATAAAATAAAGTAATCAGAAGTGCTCAAGAGCAGGTCTGGGTCAACTGGGAATTTTTCTAATCCTTACAGCAACAGTGAAACCTTCCTGACTTGGACTCTTGATGAACTATCAACCTGTAAAACCTCTGTGAACTGATTAGAAAAAGAGAAATCAAATACAATAAGTGTAATTATTTTAATCCTTTAAAAATGCCTTGGTACTTCAACATGAGAGGGATTTTCATATGAAAAGAAAAGCTTGTATTTTGATGATATTTGTAAAAAGAAGCTTCTAGGCAACTCTAAACCCCTCTTTTTTGCAAGCTAGCTAGTTCAAAAAAATTACCCCTCTGACCAGAATAGCTTGATTAATGCTTTTTAATCCCCCAAAATGTTGCATTGTCATAACATTCCTTACCAGGTGAAACAGAAGCATTTGGATGGAGAATGACTTGGGGCAAAGCTCCTCCTTTGCTAGTCATTCTAGTATGAGATCTATAAGCAACCAGCTCTATGGGCACAGCTCAGTGTCACAGGTTAGTAGGTGTGCATCACATAGGGAATGCAGTGGCTGTTAGAACCAGGTAGCTAGATTATAGCCTTTTCTTTTCTGCCATGAAGCACAGCTCTGGTGGAGACAGAAATTTAGCTAATAGGGTAAAATTTGGGGGGAAAAAAAAAGTCCTTTGTTTTTCCATTCACAGTAAGTTCCCCCCCCTACTTTTTGCATCATTTTGATATTTACCAATCTCTGTACAGTTGAGGTGCCTAAGAAGTAGGAAGACCAGTATTATCAGACCAGGGGGATTTAGAGCACAAAGACTACTAATTTATAAGGCAGATGTATAATTAATTTAGATTAATACCTCCAGGCCATGATTCAGATCTTAGAAACTTTGAATAGGTTTTTGCCCAGAATAAAGACTACGTGTGCCTAGTCTGAACATATCAGTTCAAATGAATTAAAACTGAGCAGAATGAACATGGATCCAAATACCCAGAATATGAAATAGAAAAGCTTTTGGAAGCAGTGTGCTCTCTAGCTGCAGGTGCTTCTTAGCTGAGCTGTGAAACAATTTTTCTTTGTTTTCTCTACTCTGCATGCCATGTGTGGGTTTTGTTATTGTTCCCTGTGTGCTGACTACTGCTGCAAGGAAACATAGTCTAAAAAATAAAAGCAATCAAACAGCATCCTTTTGGATATCTGAAAGTTAAAACTCTTCTTGATTCATTTGAAACTGCTTACTATGTTCCTATTTGGGAACATCTCTGAGTAAATTCTTTTGTTTTTAGGCTACCACTGCAGACTGTATTATTTGCACATAAAACGTTTCTGGGCCTCTTCCTTCAGTTCTGCGCCACAACTGGTTTAAATCAGTGGGGTTACTTGAACAAGGACTTACTGCTAAGCCCTGAGATATAATTAGTAGGACCTGAGTTCCTAGGCCACCTAGACCTCATTTAGAAAAGACCTCCCTTTGTATTTAGTTGTGAGAAAGAGGTGATCATCTATGCATAAGATATTTTTATTTCTAAAGAGACATGCCCATATAAGGCACACATCAATCACGGCCTAAGGCTGGCGAGAAAGCTAATTCTCTCTTCTTTTTGCTAGAGGAAGAAGTTACTGAAAAGCAGGTATAACTAGAGACCCAGAGAAACAAGGGAACAAACAAACACATTGCGTGTAAGCACGTTGAAGATAATAACCTGTTAAGTAGCAACTAATACAAATTGTCAAACCAGCCCAGTAGTTCCTCACACCAGAGTCCTCTGACATAGAAGAGAGGGCTCCCCTGATTTTGTGTTGTTTCACAAAGATGGATCTCCACCTGGCTGGCAGTTCTGCAGAAAAGAGCCTAGGAACTAGAAGGGACCCCAAACCAAGCATGTATTCTCAATGTTAAACTTCTGCCAAAAATATTTTTAAAAAAGCAAACACTGTATCAGGATGTATAAACATGAGTATTATATGTAAACCAGCTGCTCTGCTGAATACTAGCCTCAGCTGGAGTATTACTGCATCCAATTAGAGGCACCGTATTTCCAGAAGTTTGTGGACCAAAAGAAGGGGAGGGCAAAGCAGAGCAAAAAGATTGATCAGAAACGTAGAAAATGGGGCTTTAAAGAAAGAATTGGGATGGTGGAGTACAAGGAGCAGAAAACGGAGGGGTAGATGTAAGTGTTCGAATATGTAAAAAGCTGCTGCAAAGTTGAAATTTACAAAATGTTCTCCAGGCATTATTTAGGACATTGATCCGTTGATCTTTAGGGTGAGAAATAGCATGCTAAAATGCAGCTAGGACGATTTAGGTTAGCCATGAGAAAATATTTTCTATCAGTAAGGATAATTACATGATGGAAGAGATTTCTGAGGGGAGCTAAGAAGTCTCAATTGCTGGAAGTTTTTAAGAAAACATTAGACAAACATCTGCCAGGAATGGTTTAGGTATAGCTGATTCCGCCTTTAGACTAGTTGACCTCCCTACTAACTCTGTGATCATGACTGTTTATCCTGAGTGATTTGTAAGATACTGGTTTAAAGGTGATAAGGTCAAATGTGGTAGATATATTGATTTCCCACTGTCACTGGCTAAGCTAGGTGATGGTTGGGGAAATGACGAGCTAAATTTACCAGAAGTCAGAGAAGACAGTGGAAGAGGGCAGAGTCTGAGATGAGTACTAGGGGTAATTTCCTTTTCCTCTCTTGACCTCAGGTTTGAACTTAGCTGATGGACTTGCCATCTGTATCTGCTTCTTAAAGGAGCATGCTTTCACCCGTGTGCTGTAAGAAATGGCATTTCCAAGTTCAGAACTGATCACTTCAAGTGGGAAAAAAGTAGGATAAGAGAGCACTTGATAAGAATGTATCAGGGAAATAGCTGTTACAGATCCAAATTTCAGTAAGACAGAACAGAGAGACAGAAAGTGGTAGTTCACTGTGAAAGCAGCTTAAGTTACAAAAAAAAGATCATCTGAACCTTGGTGGAAGCGGGAACAAGCTGAATTTGGGATCTGCAGCCAAAGAGACAAAGCTGCCATCTTACCATCCAAATTATGAGACATTGTACCATATGGTCAAACTGTATTTTTAAACTGCCCTCATCGCCCAAATATAAGAACCTTCCAGTAATGCATTAAGCGGGGTGATTTATATCTGCCAGAGGGGTTTGTTCTTTTGATCATTCTTTTTCCTGAGGGGCACTGTATTGTTCTGGTTTAGGAGTTTTTTAAATGGTATGACTGATTAAAAAAATGTTCCCCAACATATGACTTTGATATTCAAGTTTCATTGCCAAGAAATCTTTAGGATTTATCAGTCCAGACGTGTGAAGCTAGTGAATTTTCACTTGGCTAGTTATGTTATTTTATTTTGAATGATTCTGTGACTACACAGAGTCTACCTTAACTCCAAAAATTACAGTTTTGGGGTCAGAAATGTGGAGATTCCTACTTTTAAACACTTTATGAGCACCAGTACTTACTAGCTAATGTAATATCTAAACGTGGGAACAATCTAAGAAAGGTAGGAAAATAGTTTTCCCTTTGTTAGGAACATTTTTTTTTAAATATATAGAAGCTAGTGCATTTTTCCCCACTCATCTGTTAAAGAAGCAACGCTGATGTTCCGTAGCTCACGAGTTGTCTCTTTACATGGCAAATGAAGTTTCTCTGGAGCTATGCAAGCTGGCATCAGCTGAAACATTTTAATATGTGATCAGAAAAGTTCAGTCATTTCTGGACTTCAAGTCCTTTCTAGATGGAGGACTTCAAAACTGGGTCCAAACAGTCTTTTTCAAAAATGTTGGTTGCTACTGTTTTCACATGGAGTTAATCTCTTGCCTAATAACAAGCAAAGATTGGGTTCGTTTAATTATTGTTTACAGTAAAAGTTCCAGGAGGTCTTTCACATGAGGTCTAAATATTAAGTACCAGGCATTGGGGACAGTCAAATTTTGGCACATTTCTATCAATGACAGCGTGATTAATAATTTCTGGCATATTTTGTGTCCATCTCAAGATGTTTACAAATACTGCTTTTCACCCATCATTCAAACTTTACTTCTGTCAAAAGCACATTGGCTGAATTAGCTTCCTTTACCTTATTTCCCTTTACTTCATACACACACTGCACATTGTCTAAAGACTTTTTATTCTTCCTCAAGTTTTCAGAATTCATATGCTTGGATTCTGATGCTCCTGTTGGTTTAAAGAAGAAATGCAACACTAATAAATTATAATAAATTGTCAGTCTCAACGGGTCTGTGACCTTCAATCAGTAGGGGGTTATGTGCAACACTTCATTTCCCCTTCTTTTAGCTCTGGCTGTTTCCCTTGCTGTTAGGCAGTGTCCTTGATTTATGGGTGGGCCACCAGCAGGATATCTCACCTGCAAAAATAGTTCACACTGTGTTGTTTATTGTACTAAGTAGGCTTCATGCTGGCTGAGGATTTTTACAAGGGAAAGGAGCTGCTGTCAGTCTTTCCATCATCTGAGCAAAGCTGGGTCCAAAGTTCTCTCAAATTTCTACATGAGGTCTAGGAGCAAGAAGCCAGAGTGAGCTATTGGCCCTTCTTCAGTGTGTCAGTCTCTTGGCTTTTTTGACTAAAAGTTCAACAGAAGATGAGAACAAAACTAATGAAAAACAGGGATTTTTTTTTAAAATCCATTCTTAATTTACAGCAAATATTTAATGCTGCCTGCATAATTTTAAATATCTGATTTTCCCCCATGTTAAATTATTACCTGCTGTGTGACACATTGCCATTTCTTGTGATTAAAACAAAAGGTTTTGATTTGCTGAAGGAAAAAAAACCCAACCTTAATTGTCCTAGTGCTGTAATTTTAGTGCAAATACAGGACAGAAACATTAGTTACATATTTAGCTTCCAAAACATGAACTGGAAGGCAAGAAAAGCAACTAGTAAGTCAGCAGAGTTACCTGCATGTTATGTTTTTTCTGTCTTCATATTTATGAGATTTTCTAAGAGAATATTCCATGTTTCACCAAGGCAACATTAAAATAAAGAAAGGAAATAAAGACACTGTGAATATCTACTGCTTTTGCATATATTTACATTGCCAAGTTGTGCAATAGGACTTCATATAAAAACTGTCCACTGTGTCACTCCAAAATTGGTAAAAAGTTCCAGAGATTGTCAACACTTTTGGAGGGATTCTTGCTAGTGATGGCAAATAAATAATCGTATATAGTCCGGAAATACCCCTCTTCCACTCTGCTCCTCTTTAGCTGCTTTGCACTGCTGTGGTGAGAAGTCACTGGGTGGCTATTGGATGGCATGGTCAGTTTTGTTGTATCACCAAGGCTGGACTATTACAACACTTTCCATATTATAGAACCTATATCAGCTGCTTACCTGAACAAGATCGAGTTCTTGGTTGAACCAGCAGGAAATACAGCACTGTGCTGTGCTTTCTGAGCATTGCCTCAAGTGCAGTTAGGATGTGGTGTCATGATGGCCCATTTTATTGCTGTTCACTATTTATTCATTTTCTTTACAAGTCTCCAGGTGTTTCCAGTCTCTGATAAATCTTGCTGCTACATTTCTGGTGCTGTGTTTTGGTCCATGTAGTTGAATCAGAAATTATTGTAGACACTTTTTTTTTGTATTTGTATGGGCATTTTAGGTTTTTGAGAGTGTAATTATGGTTTAAATGAACAAGTGGCACAACAGAGAGAAAAGAATTTCTCCCAGCCCATCAAAAAACTTGTCTGGGTTGCGGAGAATCCTAAGAAGACATTATACATGAAATCATGCTGCTTATCTCATTGAAGTAGGATGAACTGGCATATTAGTAAACATGCTGTGATGCAACCAGACAACATTTCTGAAGCTAAAAGCACAGGTTAAACCTGCAAACCCTAAAGATGAACAAGTTAGGATTACATATGTATGCTGTAAGCACTCTGAAGAAAATGAATGATGATATCCTGCTTTGCCAGTTCATAATGTTTGATTGTCCTTCCTTTGCTAAAACACATACAATGTCTTTCACGTCAAGATTTTTTTGCAGTTCTTTGGAAATAGCTCTAGTCACTTACAAGCAGAACACATCTATCTATCTGTCTGTCTGTCTATCTATCTATCTATCTACCAATCAATCAATCAATCAATCATCTACTTACCTACCTACCTACCTACCATACAACTTTGCTGAGGAGAAAGGAGTCTTGCTGTGAGTGTATTTAAACTTACTTAAAAACTGTCACATTCACTACCTTATACAATAATATTGTATTCATGAAAGAATATGGTTTTTTGAATACCACTTAAAAATCTACATTTTTTTCAGAAAAAATGAAGTAAGAAATAAAGTAAAAAGTACTAGCTCCTATTTCTTTGTCCAAGTATTTTCTTTCAAATGCATACATTTTTGATATGCTGAATTATAATACCATTTTTAGAAATCCAAGAAATGGAGAATGATAATTCCATAAAGTGATTAGTCTTTTCAGTCCCCCAGTGTTAAATGTGTGAGATTTTATCATTTATTCTGGAAAGAATGCAACCAGAAATGTGATTGTAGATTACCACAGAACAGTAGTTTTCAAACATTTTTCATTTGGAGACACCTTCAGAAAATGGTGTGTCTGAATTAATCTTTTTTCAATGTGAAAAATGAAGCTGACTGATGTTAGCTAGTCTCCTTTTTAATTTCTTTTCTCACATCTCTTAGAAGTGGTCAGTAGACCACAGGGATGATCAGGTCACTTCAGAAATATTTATTAGCCTGAGTAGAAATTGTCCACTTGACAAATTGTTAAGATACAGTTGTCTCTGTTCCCAAAACAAGCTTAAATAATAGTAACTTATGAATAAAATTCTGCTGGTTTAGGTCCCTCCACTGATGCAAAGAGAAGTAGCAACTGTCTGTGATACATTTGTTGAATGTAAATGAAACATAAAGTGAAATAAATCTTTAAGGCTGTGCTTTCTGGGTTAGCCTGGGTGAATAAACATGTCATGTGTTGCATAGACATCAGTTTCAAGACATCTGACTCACAATCAGGGCTTATTGTTTGTCAACAAGCAACAATACATTTGCTGACCTGATCTTGAAGGCCAAGGGATTTTTCACTTCACAGAATCTCCTTGTAGCTTGGCCTGCTCTGTTCAGCCTAGGAGAGACTAACAGAGACACAGAGAGCTCTCACGTTGCCTGTGTGCATTACACCTCACTCTGCTATGTAATGACGACAGCTACACTACTCTCATTTTTTTAAGTTGTTGATTTGAATATACACAGTCAAAATATCCAAAGAATTTGATAGTCCTTAGAAACAGTGGACTTTGCTTGCCAAGATTAATCACTATTTATGGTAATGTGTATAAAAACTTTGACTCCTTCCACATTGTGTTAAACTCTTCAGCAGGTCTGTGTGATATATGTGTGGTGAACAATATGTATGGTTTAAACCACACCTCAGTTTTAAAGTCTGATGCATCTGCACATCTCTGTTCATGACTAAAAGGAATAAACAAAAAAAGGTCTGTCTGGATATTCAAGGAGATGGCAAAGTCAATTTCTCTTGATGGATGTTGGAGGCTGGTATTTAATTCCTTCAACACTGACTTCTTCTGACCTGTCTTGCAGAGATGTCAATCTTTCTTCTGCCACTCTTCCTCTCATACCCAAATAATCCATGTAGACTGTAGCATGTAAAGTGATTTTCCTTGTCCCTTCCATTGAGGAAGCGATGCCTGTCTTAGAAACTTTCTAGAGGTTTCCATAGTATCAAGTCTTTTTTCTATCCCTCTTCAAAGCCACTTACCCAATGTTGGGTTTTAATCTATCTGTCCACCAGTCTTCCTAACACTGAAGATCAATTTACCCACTTTTGCTCTTGATCGTCTCCATGGCTGATATCATGGTGCTGGTCACACAGGTTTTCTTCCATAAATAAGTCTGCAAGGCTGCTAACCTACTTTCATCCAAATCCTTTTCTGATGATCTCTGCTGGATGCTACAAGTAAACAGCCAGGGATGACAGGTAGAATTGCAGCTGCGGATTGTTCATTTCCAAAAGGAAAACATGAAATGAAAAGAAAGACAAATATCCTGATAATTCCTTTTCCTCTCTTTTCTTGAACCTGTAGGTTTTCCTTGCATCAAGTAAAATGGGCTCACAATATCTATTTTTAATTTGATTTATATGAAATAAACAAAAAAAGAATCACCTTAACCCACCATATAAATAAAATTAATATTAAGTTGTGGTTTGCTTTGCCTGCTGACTTCTTGTATTTCAGTTCTTATATTTGTTGTTCACTGTTAAAATGCAAGATGTTTTCGTCCCAGTGAAATAGAATAGAATAGAATAGAATAGAATAGAACAACTCAGTTGGAACGGAGCTACAATGAGCATCTAGTCCAATTGCCTGACCACTTCAGGGCTGACCAAAAGTTAAAGCACATTAAGGGCATTGTCCAAATGCCTCTTAAACACTGACAGGCTTGGGACATTGACCACTTCTCTAGGAAGCCTGTCCCAGTGTTTGAGGAGGGAGAAGGCCTGTTACAATGATAGTTATCTATCCTTGACCGAGGCCTGTTCACAGGGACAAGGAGAACTAACAAAATGGCATTGGCATAACTAAACTTGCCACCAAGATCCCTATGCTTGGTTTATTCTGAACTCTAGTGAGAGCAAGTGTCTGCTTGTGTAACTCCAAGAGCCCTATTTGTGATATGAAGAGAAGGAACACTAAGCAATCTGGTTAGTAATTAACACTTCATCATCTCTGAAACTGAGTGGGTTTAATTCTTTGGAAATTTGACTGAAATTGGCTTTCTTTATGTTTGTACTTTCTGCTGAATAGTCAGTTTTCTAAGAATGCTGAGTAGATTTTAAAACATTTTTTATTGTTAAAGATACTTGTCACTTTTGAACTGTGTATTCCAAAGTGTTTTGGAAAGGAAGTTAATATCATTACCCCTATAGAAAAGCACTTTCTTTTGGTTGTCTTTACTCCAGCACCCCTAAAAATATTTGGCTCATAATGTTTAATATTTTACATAATATTTTACTTATTTGCCTCTTGGCACTGAAGCAACAGAGTCAAGTAGGAAATCTGGAATATGTTCCACATTTTTCCCTTCTGCCTGTGATCAGTAAGCTGCAAGAGATGAAAGGGATTGCGACTTGAATGCTTCCTTTCTGTATGTTTTTTTGAACCCTGAAAATAGTTCTGTATTCTTTTTCATTCATTCATTTTTCTGCTAATGGCATAAATAAAACTGATTGGAAAAAATGGTAGTTGTCTTCCAAAAAAATTAATCACTGTTTTAGTGATTTTAAAAAAATTGACACTGATTCACAGGAAAAAGCAAGATTAATATTTTCATAGAAGTGTAATAGGCATGATATTTTTGACAGTGTATAAATGTGAGCTGCATACCTGTGTGCCATAATATTACATGTGTATCTTAGGAGAGCAATGTGCGGAGCTAGGCGCTGTTTCTTCTTCAATTTTTCTTGAAGTCTTCCCTCCTGTATTCAGATTTTATATATTACTGTGTCCAATTAAGTAAATCAACACAAAGTACATACACTGACTGCATATATTAGTGTCTATGTTAAAGTATGATCATCCTGTCCTCTTGTAACTATCAACAAAAAATGACACAGACTTGAAGAATTATAATTTAAGTTTCATGTTGCATAGTTGAAGCTATATGGCAAGTACCAAACTGTGATCAGACGGCTGTGTACATAAATCAGATAAATGACCGAATTTACAGAGACCTTATTAAATAAATATACAACATATATCATGAACTAGATGTAAGTGGTTTGGAAATTACTTTTTTACTTCAAGAAAAAATGCTTGCTTCAGAAATATAAAATACTCCAGAATTCAAATATATTACGTACAAAAATTGCAAAATAAGCCTGGAGAAGGAACACTAAATGCACAACACATTTAGAATAAACTAAATAAATTTCTTGGAGTTTTTTTTTCATTCCCCTTCCTTTTTTGCATATGAAATAAAACAGGGAAAAACAATTCAAATAGTTTTTCCATTGTCTTACAACTGAAACTGCAAAAGCTCCATTTTAATCCCCTCCCTTACTTTAGAATAAACATATCATTTCCTTAAAATTGCTCAGAGATAACACCATGTGTATCTGCAGCCTGCCTGGCAATGTGCCATCTCCAGCACAGCACTGTGCAAAGGTCTGCATTGGTATTTGTCAGTCATTTCTTGGCGATTTATAACTGAGCTGAAGTCCTTCCTCCTCCCCTCCCCCATTGCCACTACTACAGGAATTCGTGATGGATAGGATGGAAAATCCACAGCATGCATATTAGTTAACAGGAGGCTGTGACTACAATTTAAATCTGTACAGAAATCGAGAGGCCTCAGAGGAATTAAAGGGGTTTTAATTCATTTAAACTGACCAGCCCTGGTTTAACTACTCTACAATTGTGAGCCTTTATCATATAGGATATCTATTATACTCTACCAAGCATGAGAAAATATACATATTTTTCTTCTTTACAGCAAAATGAGTAGCCTCCTTATTCACCTACATGTCAGGCCCTTTTGAGTTACAAAACCTACAACTACATAATTCAGCTGAGGTTTGAAAGCAGAAGATATCTTTTGAGAAACTGTGGAAAGTTATTATGCAGATACCGTGCAATATGCTGGCTGTGTCTGATCAAAGAGCCAAAATTAAACGTTACATAGATTGAGTCCTGTAACATTTGGACTGAGTTCAGTCTCATACCGACTGTTTCCCCTTAAGCCAAAGACTTTTTCAGTAGAAGACTGGCTGGACGTCTAGACTGTGGAGCAGGTGCATTCAGTGGTGCGGAGTGCCCTCCAGGTTCCTCAGACGTTCAGCTCTAAGAAGGTGGGGGTTTACCTTGGGGCTCCTTCCCAGGGAAGAGGGAGAGATGCTGTGTTTCTAGATCTTCCTTTCAGCAAGAGCAAAAGCATTGGGAGCAAAGGCGGGACGTTCTCCTGACCCTCTGAGACCATGTCAGGATACTGAAAGAGACAAAATATAGTTTGGTGAACCTACAACCAGACATATGTCTTTCATTATAGCATATAAAATTTAATCTAGGACCAAGTTAATAAAATCCACAAACCAACATGACTGAAGGCTTAAAAGGCTTTCTAGACATTATATGTGTTGTGACATACAAAATAAAGTTTGGCAAAGACAACAGACACAAAATGCAAATAAGAAAACCAATGACTAGCACCAACTACTCTTCCAAGGTCATTTTTCACAGCCCTGTGTGTGGATAATAGCCAGGTCATTTGCAGTCCTTTAGCAGTCTGCTCTCAACTGCCTCAGTGTAAAATTGAAACAACAACAATTATGGGAAACCTTATGATGAATTATGCAAAAGTCAGAAAGTATAGTCCTGCATATATTTGGCTAAGTGAATTTTAAACCCTCTTCATGGTTTAAAGAAATACATTTTTAGGGGTCTTTACAGGATTTAGCAAGTCTGTTAAGAGTCTCACCTCTGGAAGATGAAGTCATTTGGTCTGTTATCACAACTGTAGTGTCACAGATGACTGTTTCACTGCTTTCAGGAGTAAGGTCTGACTACAAATGTGAAACCAAATCAATTCAGGCTGTCAGGATTCTGGGGTTCTGCATCAGTGATGGATGTCTCCTGACTGCTGGTATTCACAGGTGTATTTTTTCTTCAGGCTTGGCTGTTTTAGTTCTATATTCCCAAATGCTATAGGGTATTTTATATACCTTTGCAGCTTGCAGCAAGTCAAATAAATATCTTGAATTGGAGGTTGACCAAGTTCCTTGATTATCTTACAGTGAGGAAAGGAGCTTTCAAGCTATCTAATCTATCTAGCTAATGTATGTCTATAGTACTTCTCACATTTAGTATTTCTTTTGAACTGCCAGTTGACCAACTTCCCTAAACGTGTCTTTGCACCAAAAAAAAAAAAAAAAAGAAAAAGAAGACTTATCTTCATTATGTCCAAGGAATTTAAATATTATTATTTGTTAATTACTAAAAAAGCTGAAGATCTGTTAACAGCCCTAGTGCCAGAGCAGCTGCTGCTGGACATACAATATTAATGCACTTATGTCACTTCAGAGTACAACTTTAACTCCACATTTCATCATTGTGCTGAATGTGGCAAAGCTATCCATGTAGAATTTGCTAAGAGCATAACATAAATCTACAGGAACCTGGAAAAATCTCTTCTCACTGGGAACACAGGGATATGCTGTGGCATATTTTTGACTGCAGTTTCTTCACTACTGGTATTTGGTCTCCAGTGTATGTGTACAGCAACACAGTAACTTGTGGGCCAATGTCTCCAACGCATTTACTACCCGTTGTCACTAGTTTCAATCATCATTGAATGCTAACTTAACCAAAAATGCTGTGTATTTAATGCACATCTGTCTCTACTCACCTGTCCTTAGAATTTATTCTGTCCAGGATGAGTCTGACACAGGAAGAAGATGAAGAAAATTACAGTAAAGCAAAGCCTTGTGGGTGAAATAGTACCTACAGCATTTTTGTAGTCCTGTACATCTAAATATGTACAATAGTGTGTTTTCAAGTAGGAATAGGAAGATCAGTTAGGGCTGTCCATTGCCAGCATTGAGAACACCTTTTGCTTCTTCTACAAGTAATATTTCATTGTGAATATAAAGAAGATAATTCAGGCAAATTTCTTAGCGTACTTCTTAATAATCTGTCCCACTTTATTTCAGAGATAATAATGGACTACATATTATGTGTTTGCACCTGAACTTTATCACTGATATTGATAGAAAAGATACATCATAGTAGAGATCATATATAGGCCTGCTAGCATGGGTTTTCCCTGAGCTTTACCTATGTAAAAAGCATAGGGTACAAAACAACCGAAACCAACAAGATTAATTCTAAATAAGAGAATAAGAAGTCCTTTAACCACTTGCTAGGAATGCAATGTCAAGAAACATTTCTACAGCATCAGCTGTTCAAAAATATAGTATCAGTGTTATAGCTGGATGAATGGTATAAAATGTTTAATAACAACAGTCAGTCTTTAAACGACTTAGCTTTGTCTATTTTGTCTTTGTTGAATATCAGGAATATTTCAACAGGAATATTTCTAAAACAGTAGCTGCTCGCTCCAATCAATAAACTAGGTACTATCTGTTGTATTTCTGAAAACGAACATCATAAGAAAGCTCTAAATTGCATATGGACATTCTGTTGCAAGATAATTGTCAAATTATGTGAATCCAACTGCAACTATTTGGACATTAGAAATGCAATAACAACTGTTCCATAGCAAAAGTTTGAAAGGGTCACAGCATTACAGCACTTCTGTGACTAATAATCACTCTTAGCTGGAGAGAAATTCCATTAAATCAGTGGTAAAATCATTGTAATAGAAAACATACATTTTCATTTGAATCAGTGTGAACATGATTAGGAGGCTCAAGTCAGTATTAGTTTATACTTACTTGCATGTCAAATCAGAGCATTACATAATTACTTGCTTATGCTCTTTTGTGCATGTTTGCCTACACAGACAGTAAATTTACTCTGCCTTCCCTTATAATAAATTCAACCTTGTTGTATTAAGTTCTCTGGGTAACAAAAATAGATTAGATTTATATCTATTCCCTCTACGAAGCAACACAGAAACTCCTAAAAGTGCTGTCTTCTTGAAAACCAGGCATTGGAAATTTGTATCAGAACTTTTATGTGAAGTTGCTTATTTTTATTATAACTTTTACTGAAAAGTTTATCTTTTAGAGAAATGTTTCTTTATAATTGAAAAAATAAATCACAGATTCATAGAATCACAGAAGGGCTGAGGTTGGAAGGTGCCTCTAGAGATCTCTAGTCCAAGCCCACTGCTCAAAGCAGGGTCAGTTACAGCAAGTTGCCCAGAGGTGTGTCTGGTCAGGTTTTGAATATCTCCAAGGATGGAGACTCCACAACCTCTCTGGGTAACCTGTGCCACTGCTTGGTCATCTTCACTGTAGAAAAGCTTTTTTATATGTTTAAATGAAATTACAGTTTGTGCCCATTGCTTCTTCTCCTGTCACTGGGCTACACTGGGAAGAGTCTGCCTCTGTCTCTCTCATCCCCCACCTGCAATCAGGTTTTTGCACACATTGATCAGATCCCCCTGAGCCTTCTAGCTCCAGGCTGAACAACCACAGCTTTCTCAGCCTTTTCTCATATGACAGATGCTCCATCCCTTCATCCTCTTTGTTGTCCCCTGGTAAGTTCATGGCTGTCTTGTACTGAGGAGCCCAGAACTAGATCACCGGGTCCTCTGCAGAGCTGTTTCCCAGTTGGTTAGCCACCAGTGTTTACTAGAGCACTGTGAGAAATGAAATGTTTTCATAGACTATTCAACCTGCAGCAGATTTGGAAATGTTATTCTGAGATGCCTTTCTGTCCAAATGCATTCATCAGTACTTACCATGGGCATAAACAAACTGCTATGGGCAGCTTGAAAATGAAAATATAAGAAAATGAAACCAAAAATAAATTAAAAGAACTGCTGAAGTAAACCATGTCTATAAAAAAATTAACTATTGGCCTTATATTTCTTCTTCCCATTTAACGTACAAAAGTGTTTTGAAGCTGGGTTGTCAAAAAGGTTTGTGATGAGAAAAAAAACATTGGTGTAGATCTACTCTTATTTTCTTCTTTAGGCCAGAAAAATAATCATTGTCTAATAAGTTCCAGTTAATAACCAGAATTTGCATGTAGTAACTCTTAGTAGTGCTATGCCTAAGTCTCAGAAATCTACAGTTAGATCCATCTCATCCATCTTTATGGGAGATTGGACATATGCACCCCAGGCTCCCCTTATAATCAGTGAAGGAAGATAGGCTACAACTGTTTATTGCACTCTTTAATAAAATAGATAAAATAAAAATTGAGATATCAACTTAGAAGTCTTGGAGTCAGTATTAGAAAATGACTAATTTATTTTCTGGCTTAAAGAAAATAATATTTTATTTCTCAGATGTACATTTATCCATTTGGTAATGTTCACATCTAGGTAGACAGATCCTACTTCAACCGCTGGAGTAAAATTCACACCCTTTAGGTGGATATATTTTCTTTACATCCTTCACAAAACTGGAGACTCATAATCGCCAAAAGGAACAGCTATTCTAGCCCAGTGTGAGGGCAGTCTGATCTCTTGTGATTCCTGCAACAGGCTTCACTCATGTCTGTAGTATTTAAAACACCTCTGAATAAAGAGTGTGGTAGCACCACAAGTTCCCAATCTTCCTGCTGAACACAATCCTTTTTATTTTGGGCATGCTCAGAACTGGCCTTGGAAACAAAAATCCAAGCTTGGGTTTATTGGCACATAAACAGATTTACACCAAGGTCAGCAAAACTGGAAAGTTTGCTATTTAGCAAAGTAACTTTCTTGCCAAAAACCTGGATACCAGGCAACTACGTGCGTAGGTGAGATGGCAGAAAGGGGCAAGCAGATTCAGCCCATACTCTTTGACACAGGTACTTAAATTCTGCCTTAATTTTATCTGTCTTTGTTCCTCTTTCTAGATTAGCATTACAGTTTTTAGCCTGATTGCACTACTTCAAACTCCTGAGATGAAGAACAAGTCACTTAACCGGACAAGGGCCACATAATATGAACAGTGATACATAGGCTGTATGTAGCCTGACTCTCAGCATGACATTCTTTGTGGTGTTCATCAAAAACACAGGTTTCTAAGCTGAAAGCGTGATTTGAGAGATTAGATGTAGCAAAACCACTTGACCCATGAACCTATTCTGCTTTTTGGCATAAGAAAATAAATAGTCATTCTCCAATTAGCTCAAAGAGGGATCACAAAGACAACATATTTGAGAAACAGTAACAATAACAGGTCATAAAGCAAGTAAATCTTAAAATGGAAACTGTGGGAGAAAGTAGCAGTTCACAGAAGAGAGCTGGAAAGAGAGAGAAGACACACCGTGCCACACACTGGTGAGAAATGACCGTAACGTTGATTGTGGGAAAAGCTAATAAGGCCGGCTTAGTTGTTAGTCTTCCTTTGACTCAAATAAGAGCTATGTACAGACAAAGGAGGCACAATGAAGCTGATTTAAAATGTCTTAAGAACCTTCATAATGAAATATAAGGCAGGTGAGATGGAATAGGTCTGCCCACGCTCAGGTTCTGGAAGAGCAGTTCCCCGAGTCTGGGGCCAACATTTTCTGCTCTGTGTCTTGCCTCAGGGATGTGATGTAGGGCACTGAGAAAGGAGGCATCAATGCAAAGGGAGGGTCTTAGATAAAAAGCTCTGGCTCATGTTTGGGCAATCATCTGCTCGCAGAATCCCAAATTATATCTGGCAGCAGATATTCACAGAAATCTCCTGCAAAAAAGCTTTTGTCCAAATCCTACCGAGGCCAGTGAAAGCTTTTCTGAACTTAAATTCTTGCCTAGAAATGTCCAGTCCCTACCTTAACTCATCCCAGTCTTGTCACCAGTAGCAGCCGTATATAGTTCTCTGTGTATTTTCCCACATTTTCTGCAATGCATGGGTAATTTTTACCACCTTTATTTACCAACCATCACCTTGTCCTCATTCAAATGCTTTCAAAAGCACCGTTTCTCTTCAAACACACAGAAGTGAATTTAAGAGAAAAGAAAACCCTCAAACCCAACATTGCTAGCCTTAGCGTTTTCTGCTGGGTCCAATCCACTGTGTATCTGAGTCAGAGTAGAGGCAGGGAACATCTTTATTGGTGTATTGTATTAGGTAAGGATACGGTTAGTATTAAATAACTTGCAGACAATAAAGTTAAGAGATCACTTTTACACCTGTCCATCTTCTATATTGTATAATGTTGACAGCCTCCTTTCTCTTAAAAAACCAATGGTCTCCTGTAGTTTGTACAAGTTTCCGCCCCCCCCCCCCCCCCCCCCCCCACTTTACAAAATGGTTATCCTCTTTTTGCTTCCTGCTGAGCCTTAGTATGGTTTCTTTAATTTAAATCAAATGTACATGCTGCATTTTTCAACACAATTAAAGAATAGCTCCTGATAGAAAAATAGCATTAGAATGAATTAATTGTTGGTACTAGTTTGATACCAGATACAAAGAATCTGTTTTTAATTAAGTGTCCCTCTGGTGAAAAGGCTGTGTTATAAAAATGACAACTCAGCATGCATATGAATACTGCATTATAACTTCTATGTCATGTTTGCATAGTTTACTGTTTTATGAAATGTATTGCTGTGCTCTGCCCTACTGGAATTGAATTAAATTATGAAACTCAAGCTGGCACAGAAATAATGGACCGAGGATGTATACAGCATTAGATTCTTCCCACTCCTCCTAATAACAAATAAACTGAAATGTCATCTGGTTTCATTTTTTTGGAGGAAGTGGAGTGGTATAGAAAAGTCAAGAGGGGTGCTTTCATACTTTTTAATACTTGCATTGCGAGATGATGTAAAATTCTGAAATAACTTTCGCCTGGCTGGAGGAACATTCAGAGGAAAGTGCTTCAAACATAACAAACAAGATGTCTTTTGTTCTGATTCTATTTTTAGAAAAAAATATACTGTGGAACTGTCAGTGCAGCTGTGACAGTATAATTCAGGACAGAAAACATAGGAAATACATCTCTCCTTCAAAACTGAGACTGAGCTCTTAAGATCAGTGAAGCCTCATGAGACTTTTCACAGCTGCAAGGCTTTAAGTTAGGGTGTCCCAACTGTTTTGAATGAGGAGGGTTTTCTGCTTATCTGCTGTCCTCCCTCATCTCTCCTAGCCAGCATGTTCTGCTTTTCCTTTCACTAGCCTCTGCACGTGAAATGATTCTTGAACTTCTCAACCTAGTTTTGGATTCTTCCTCTGATTTAGGCAAGGGAAGAAGACCTAATTGAAAACTGATTGTTTAATGTGTGACTATGTGATGTTTAACAGCCATTTCTGTGGTATTTAATAGTGAGTGAAGCGTTTCACTTATCTGACTGGGCTTTTGGGAACCTTAGTGGTTTGAAGTGTCTGGGAAATACTGAAATAAAGGTGCTTAATATGCATGACTATTCTTCTATTTCATCCTGGAAAAAGCAGTTACAAGTTTCTTGGAAGCATTTAGGCTATATTTTAAGTGATATAAAAGATAAGCAAGGTGGCACATCAGATTTAAATTGCTTAGAAAAGCTGTATGACTTGTCAGAAATATTTATGTTGCTTCTAAATAAAGCATTTCTTTTAATCATTGATCATTTTGTGGTTGACTAAAATGAATTTAACTTACCATTTGTCTGTGTAGGAAATTTATTAAAACAGGTGTAAGATGAAGATGTCTTGGAGATTTTTTTCTTGTTTATTCCCAATTAAACACAGCATGTTTGATCAAATGGATTCCTTTTTATTTTTTGGGAAAAAAAAACAACTGTGAAAGAATCACGAGGAGAAGAAATGTCCTTAGCATTCACTTAGAAGGTTATCCCGTATTTCCATTATCAGAATGAACATCTACAGAATTTGGCGAGCAACCCATGGATTGTTCCTCAGCCATCCCAGGAAAAGTTGGCCATCTTCTGTTTCAGATCAAAATCTGTGCCTCTGGTCCACGCTCCATCTTATCAACACCTGGGAGGATGCCTATTGAAAAGAGAGAGTATCTAAAATGTACTACCTGACATAGAAAAATAAACATACAGTCCCTATATACTTCTAGCATTCACAGCCTAATCTCACACACTGAGAGCATGTATGTAGAAGGGGGAAAGCAAAAAAGGATAAAGGAAAGCAACAGTAATAAGATTCAAGATCCTTAGTCACTGTTTCTTTTCTTAAAGTTGCAGAAGGACCAGAAGACAAAGGGAGGTTTGAGTGGGCAAGTACCAATAGCTAGGGTTAGAGAAGTTAAGCTAAATAGTTTAAAGCTTACGGCAGAAGAAGGTGATGAGATGGTTACAACAGATGGGACTTACGCTGCCAGACTATAACTAACTATCTTAAAGTTCAGCATCCAGTCTGAACTAGTTGTCCAGTCTCCATTTGTGGAGGTTGCTAGGAGGCCTTGCATGACCCTATCTGAGGCTCGTATAAAAAGTGCACGGTATAAATAGCTTTGGTCAATATACTTATTCTCTGCTGACTATAAAGGGAGTTGAGATAACTGCCTTAGACAAAATGCCTAACATTTCTATGGCTGTAGTTAGGTGAGATGAATCCACTCAGTATGATGAGCAAAATTTGAAAGAAAGAGGGGTATTGAAAAGATAGGAAAAAAAGCAGAGGAACTGAAAAGAAAGTAGTGTGAAGGAAAGTGATAGGAAAAAAAAAAGAACAAACCAGGAGGAAGAAGTATAAGAGATTAAAAAAGGATGCAGAACATATGAAAAATATAATCATTAGTCACATGAAAAACAAAAGAGGAAAGAACATAGCTGATATCTCTGCATATTAAGTTCAGAAATCTACAGATTCAGGCTCTGAAAAGACCCAGATGCATTCCCTGGCAGCTGAATTTTCCATTATATTTATCAGAAAAAAGTCTATGGAGAAGTGCCCGTAAGTATGCAGCTCCCTCTTTGAGTCATTAAGTGCACTATCACCCAAGACTGTGGTGAAAACCAATCTCTGGAAACATGCACTGGTAGTAGAAACAAGGTAGGACTCATTGGCACTGTAGAGTGATAATTGTTTGGGTGCTCCCAAATCATAACAGTTTATGGGCTACCATATTAGCCCCTTATATCCTATGATAATTTCTGTAATGACAGTGAAGAATCTTTTCAGAAGCATTTGGTGTTTGATACAGAGCATTTATGCGTGACTAGAAGTTTGGGCAAGAAACAGAAGATGAGTGCATGCAATAAAAATATCATAGAGGTTTCGATTCTAATGTGTGACACAACATAGGTGAGTGATACATAATATGCACAGATCAGGCTTCCACTTAGATAAATAATATAAAATTGATTTCCTAACAGATTAAATGATCAAACAGCAAGTAAAGCACCTGATAGGAGCAATAAGCTGAATCATTGTTTTCTTAGATATTTTTCGTCTTGGAGGAAAGGTTCTATCTTTATCTAAATGTAAGCAACACAATCTTTGTCAGCTGATCAGTTTTCACTCAAGGAACAACGCCAAATTACATTCACATTTAATCCAAATGGGCAATCATTTGCAAGTAACCACGCCAAAGTTGAGGACGACCTAATTTAGACTGCTCATAAAATATATGTACTATTACTGTTCTTTCATGTTCTTTCATGAAGTCGAAGTCTGACTTCCAAATTATTTTGGGCTCTTTTATCATTGCAAATATCTATAAATAGGCTTGATAATACAACTATAAAATGAACAAAACAGGCTCAGACAATGGTAGTTTGAAGGTTATCTGTAGCCTGTTCTGCATGCTTTCTTTGTAGAGATTCTACTGCTTTTAGGATGTTATTTATTCCTGGGTTGCATTCTTCATTTTGTAACTTTTTTAATATGAATAGCAGGTTGGCTCCTGAAAAAAGTGTTGCTAAACCATAAACGAGGAAGGATTTTTTTAAGTTTTAAATCCTGCTTGGTTACAAACAGAGGCAATAGTTGTTGCTAATGTTAATGTTATTCAGAGAAGTAGGTCGACATTTCCTTACCTATGGAAAAGGATAATCAATCAGAAAGGAAATTAATCACTGAAAATCAAGGAGATATAAATAACTTAGAATGACTGGAGCAAACCTAAATGGGTAAAAACTTTCAGGGTCACCGTAGCAGCCTGGGTTTTTTCTCATGTTTCTATAGTAGCTGATTTTCTGGCTTACTTGTAAATTAAGCAATTTTACAGATTGGGAGAAGATTCGTCTTCCCTAATTATGTGTTAAAAGTTAGTTGTTTAAATTCAGGTTAGTCTCCCTAGGGACCATGTATAGTCAATGAGAGAAACAAGCAATTAATTTAATCTTATGCTGGTTGTATTAAAACAGGCAACATGAATTGTTTTCTGAAGTTATGTGATTTCTCCTATTAACCATAAAGGAGACCAGGGTGACTTGGACTACTAAAATGAGGAATCTTAGATTACAGAAGAATCCCAATCTGCGTATATTGCTACAATTGAACTGGTATTTGAGTCTGTCAGCTTTATTTCCCCATTTTGGTGGGAGAGAAAAAAGAGCCTTGCAACTGAATTAAAAAGTAATATTGTATTATTTTTATACTGCATGTTTTGAATTTTTAATATAACGTCAGAAGCAGAATATTTTTAAGACATTCCTTACATTCTGATGACTAAAAAAAGATGGTAGAGATAAGCAACAAAACTAGATTGAAGCTTGTTATTATTCTTTGAATAACAGCAATTATTGTTGTTCTCTGAATGATAGAATTAAGTGCAGTCTGTTCAGTTAAAGCTTGCTTAACGCTGCCACCAGAGAGAAAGGTACAAAATACCCATGGCTGCTAGATAAATACTAAGTCCTCTTCTGGGAAGTCTCATATCGACCTAATGATTAGCAATTGTTTCAAAATCTGAAAGATACGTTTGTATGTCCCAGTTACAATTGTTGTTAGTATTAATTAGTGTGGTGCTGGATATTCTTGTTATCCTGATTCCTTTTTAAAAGATTCTTCTTGAGCATACCCATGACAGTATTCTGTCCTTTAATTACTGCTTGCATGAAACTTCCTTTTGATAACAGGGTATAAAGTCACAGATTATTGAGTAGCAATGCCAATACATTTCATATATTGTGTTTTAATTTTTACTCTGCTTTTAAAAAAAAGCATAGCTTGCAGAAAAAGCTTTGACTTCTCAAAATGGAAGTCCAAATCAGTACAGTATGTGGTATTTCCACAGGTGTGAGCTGTTTGATTTCTCTGTACAAAAATCCATAGCATACAAATGAGCATGAAAATTTGGAAGCATCAACACTAATTCCTTCTATATCTGTGACATTATTTAAAGACAATAATCATTGAAGAATTTGCACAGATTTAAAGAAGCAAGATGTATTTTTTTAAAAGTGTTTGTACAGTGACAGTTTTTTCCTTATTTATTCTAGATTACAGAGGATGCAGCTGTTGCCTTCAGAAGATGGAATGTAAGGGGTATATTTCAAAGCATGTTCTAATAACATGATTTATTTTAGACCCTGTTACTTGTTGACTGCAATGCTTGGATAACTTTTTAAGGATAACTTGAGTTTACAGGATAGCTTTTTAGGAAACAAGGTAACTTTTTAAGAAAATAAATGCCAGTAGTGTCTGTATATGAAACTGGTTCAATTAAAAGAAAAATATTGAGGAGCTGGGCCTTGACGCTTCTTCTACTGCAGGCAGTCAGAAATTATGCTATTAACTCTGTGGGTGCAGAATGTGCCCTGCTGTACTTTTTGGATATTGATGAGTTGTAATTATTCAGTCCTCTACAACTAACTGCGAGCTGCTTTAAGTTTTTATAAATAAATCTAGCAGCTACCTCTTTTTGTTTTTACTTTAAGAACTGTACAAAGCATGACCAGAAAAGAGTTTCTGTGTATGATTTTGGTGAAATTCCAGTTCCTAGTTTCAAAGGTTTCTCTCTGTGTATTTACAGTTTACCAGAATAAACGGGAAATAGAAAGGAAACATAATCCTTCAAGAGGTGGGACAACCATCTATCCAGGGAGGCTGTGGTCTTCCTCCAGCATTGTGAAATCTTCATACATTGATATGTGAAACCACAGAGTTCTGCTTGATGCTGACAGCATGATACAGACCTATTCACCACCATAGCCGGAGAAAAATTTCACAGGCTGCTGATAGTTTGCAAATTTGCAGAATAATTCTGCCTGGGTTGAATCATCCAGTCCTTTCCACAGCCAAAATGTGACATATCTGTGTGTTATATTTCAGATCTTTGCAGGGAGTAAAGTTTTGTAAGAAATAGTGACGAAGATGAGAATAAGAGATTTTGGAGCAGAAAGAGTAACAGCAAGACAATTCATCCAGATTTCAGTGTCCCAACAATAAGTTTATGTAAGGCCACACTGACATATGTGGGAAAGACTGTGTTATGTGAATATGCAGAAACTGTAAGTGGAAGGGAAAAAGGAACTGACATTTCATATCTTTATCGACTGGGTGAGGTATTAGTTTAGTTGCAACAGCATTAGTATGAACAAACAACATTTAGTTTCAGTCACTTGGTTATTGATTAGTTATTTCCTTACACTAAGGTGTCATATCAGTTTAGACACTTGTTTTTGTTGGAGTGAACTGGTCTAAACACCACTGCAAAAACACTAACAAACATAGAATGGGATGGTCAAATGTAGCTGATGGATACACTGAATAAGAACTCGTTTACTTAAAAAATGATTCTGCTTTTTTTTTTTTAATATCTTGAGTATATTAAAGCTCTTTCTTACCTGTATATCCACCCTCTGCACCTTTCACCATCCTACTATCAGGAATTGCTGACACTGGAGAAACATTTCACAGCAAGATCTGTCAACAGGTGAATAAACACTGTGTAAACAATAGAATATAATGTTTTGTTTCCAACATTAACCTAGTGGCATACTTGGATTTTTCTTGGTTTTGGTAACGGTAGCAGTAAGCGGTTTCACTGTAGCTTCCTGGGGCACTAGTCACAGGCAGTGACGGTGTTGAGCTACACACTGTAGAGGCAAAGAACAGAAATACAATTCCCACCCCAGAGCTTGCACTCTAGTTGTAAGGAAAGAGACAGCAGATGGATTGAGTCATACGGGGACCATGAGGTAGCAGCGAGACAATCTGCAGCCTAAACAATGTCAAGTTTATTGTTAAGTTTCCCGTGTGTATGATGGTAAAAGAGTTGCCAAAAAGAATTTAAAACATGATTACATGTGCAGGTATTTACTTCAGAATATTTTCCAAAAATGATTTTATTTCAGCTGCCTGCTGCTTGTGTTGCAATTGATGCAGAATGGCACAGTGTGAATGTGTTTCATTTGAACAGACTTTATAAACATGTGGGAATTACTGGTAACAGCAAAATGAACACTTCAGAAAAAAAAAATACAACCCTGTAATAAACATCTGAACAGATATGATTATCTGTATAAATAATAATGAAGAAATAACAGAAAAAAGCCTGTAATTAAAAGTAAATCCTGTCACTCTGACTCACATGAGGAGCCAAAAGTTTAGACTGTGCATCTAAAAATTAATTGCTCATGTAATCGAGGAGCACAAACTTGAGGCACTACTTTATGATACTGGAGCTCATATGCAGGTGATTTGCCACACTAGTTGAGTGGTTCCTGTATTGTTCACCCAAGTTTCTTGTTTCCTTGTCCGGGATATTTTCAGAGAGTGAAGTAGGCAAGAGTAAAATGCCTTTGAAAAAAAGCAGTGAAGTTATTCTTGTAGCAAAAGGCATTGGGTAAGTAATTACAATCAGCTACTGCTGATTTTGGCTAACTTTACGGTTGACTTTGACATTGTTTTTACATCTGTCTTATCATAAAGTAATTTTTGAATACTTGTGCAGATATATTGATTTCTTTCCAGGAAACTGGCCCAGTAGGTCAGTAGTTTCAGAGGACACTGTTTTTACTAATGAGGGAATAAAGAAAACTGTTGGCTTGGAAGCGTCAGTGAAAAGCAACTCCTCTTTTCAAAAGCAGTATGTCTTACCTAAAAAAGCAAAAGTTTTCCTACCAAAAGATTAAAATATACTGTTTTCTTCATTAATTTGCTGAAATTAAGCCAACTGGATTTACTTCAGGTCATTTGTATCCGGGGATTACCATAAAGCTACAGACATTATGCCACTGTCAAAACTATTTATTCAGACCAGTGTGTGTTGGTGTAGTCTCTTTGGCTAATAAAATATTGCTTTGTTGAAGTAACCATATTTCATTCATGCCAATGTAAGTGCAATTGCCTGTATGCTCAACCCAGCTGATGTATATTCTACGAAATGAGGAAAGCTGTGTGTCATTGGATGGTTATTTCCCTCTCCGCAGCTTCACAACCCCAACGAGGTGCCAGGCAGCGCATCTCTGCTCCCTTTCTCAGCACAACACCCTGCTCCGGTGGCTCCTCCTATTCCTTGGGAGGAGAGCTGCCTATCCGATTTTGGAGCTCTGGCAAAAAGCCTGAGCTCATTGATTACAGATCACTGTTAATAAAGAGCATTTGTAATGCAGCAGTGGTGATACAATCTCCACACGCCAGTTCATGATGGCCCTTCAGTCTCCACAATTAAGTCGTCCAGCAGGCATGCCCCCTGTTGCAGCTGCTCTGTCAATCTCATTTTGTAGTACAAATGATCTTAGACCCAGTGTTTGACATGGGGTTTTAACACCAAAGAAGGCAATTCTGCAACTTCAAATGAGCCTAATTGGTTGTGCGCTCAGGCGTTCACTCAAGCTGCTTCAGTCCATCAGAGAGAGATTTCCAACTAATTGAACAGCTCAGAAGAAAAAGAACCACGGAAATCACAATGCACTGGGCCGTTTGAGAGGGTTTTTCTTGATAAAAACCTTCAAAATAAGATTTTTCTTTTTCGTTAAATCAGCCATCTGTCAATCTAGACAGCAGTTTCATTGGTACAGAAGCTCTTAATGAGGTATAGCCTAAAAATCAGTGGCTGTTAATAGCAAAGTCTATAGGTAAATGGAATTTTTTTATATTAAAAAATGTTTATTTTGGACTGTCAAAGTATTTTCTTTAGACTGACAACCTTTTCTTACCGTGCATAACAATTATGTGGTAATAGTTGACAGACTCTGCAAATACAGGACATTTCTTACCCGAGGAATGCCATCTGAGACAGTCTTACTGCTAAAGCGTGTAAAGTTATTCATGTGTACAAGTGTTGGGACTGGGCTGGGTGAGATTCTGCTCACGTAAATATTTGCGTTTTTTTTTTTAGCACAGCTGAATTTAAATTTGCATGTTTGTTCTAGGAAGTTATGAATCTGGTTTCTTTTCTGAATTGCACCTTCTTTACCTCTTGTTTTCACTCTACTGATTTAAATAACTTTCCTTCAAAGGTCAATTCAGAGACTTTTGCCCTAGTGTTTACGTACTGTATGTTTAATAATTCCATATCTATTCCATGAGTGATTCAAACATATAATTTATGCAATATTTGTATTCGACATTCAAGGTAGTAGTTCACATCTGAACCGATGACAACTCAGTAGCTACTTTTTTAGAAAAAGGAAGACAGAACAGACTAAATAATATATATTTATTTCCTTCCTGTTTAAAATAGGAAAAAACTGAAGACTTTTGCTTCAGTAAATACGAGTACAGAACTTCCTTTATTGAAATGAAGGTGTGTTCTGGGGAGGAGCTGATTAATCCAGTGTAATAAAGCACTTCAGCAGCTGTTTAATTGTAAGTGTGTAAGTAGTCTTCTGATTCCAAATGCCAAGTTGCCTTTGCCACTATTTGGACTGTGGTGGTGTGGAGGGACTGAACCCATCTTTAAGTCCCTCTTGAATGGTATGTACACTTTAGTCAGGGGCAATGCTTATCCCAGGGAGTTTACAAATCTTGTGGGGGAAAAAAACCAAACGTGTGTCTATATATGTATATATACATGCATATATATAGATATAAAATATAAACTAATTGTTCCAGCTTGTGGAAAATTCCAGAGGCTCTGAGGTTTATGCCTGTACTTGATTGTTTTTCAGCAATATTTACACAATTAGACTCTAAAATAATGATATATCCCAATAAAGTAAGACCTTAATGGACCACAGGGAATGCAAAACTACATGAAGTCAATGCAAGGTAATTATCAACCTGGTAATTATAGCAGTGTTTATATATTGTTGTCATCTTTAAAGTCCAGTGGCAGTGAAACTAGGCCCAAAGTAGTAAACATTTTGGCTAAAGTCTCATCTACTCATACATCCTAACATTTTAGAGGCATCCATAGAAGTTAACAGCAACACTGTTATTTGACTTCAGTGAGAACAGAATCAAACACTCCAGTTTCATGATCAATGACTAAATTCTTCCAGTTGAAATGAACAGTGAAGAATAATATCTGCATGTTTGGAATGTACTTTTCCCAATCACTTGAGGTGCGTTATTTCTCTAGTGTTGAATCATGACTCAGAATTTTAAAATTCCAGCTTATGTAAGAGATATAAACATAACATGGTTACTTAAGTAAAATATCCTTTTATTTCAGTAATATTTACTAAATTAAATTAAAACATCATGATGCTTATCTCTCTGAGGATACATTTCAGTATGAACTATACCCCAAGAATATTTTTGTGTAAAATCTGAAGGATCGTACTACACACATGATATTGAATGCACTTGTAATCCTATAGTAAAGACACTAATTGCTAAGTGCCTTCTAGGTCCCCTAACAGTGGGGTGGAGGAATCAGCTACAGGGATCCCTGTTGCTGAACACAGCAGACAAGCTGCCCATGTGATTCCAGATGTTTCTGGTTTTTTGGGGCAGGGGACCTCCCAGGATCAGAATGCCAGCATGTCTGAGGTAGAGAAGCCGCCCTTTGACACTGGAAACTCTGTAGTCCTAACCCTATAGCTCTGCAAGAAATTGAGTTGGATCCTTAGGGGCAGATGGGCTAAACAGATCCCTGTTGTCAACTTCCTTAGCCAATTGCGTCTGCCAAAAATCTCATGTTTAGTTTGTGCGCGTGCACACACACACACACACACACACACACAGTATATTTCTAAACCAAGAGGAAAAAAAAAAGAGAAAAAAAAAAAAGAAGCTGAAAACCTTATGCAGAAAAACAGCTGCACTCATTTGTGCTATGAACCGGCTGAGTCAGTCCTTAAATCGAGCCCTAATTAATTTGTGCACGGTGTAACCAACAAAGAATGGCAACAGACAGAAGAATGGATTGTGTTGAGGGGGATTAGCCTCTAGCAGAAAGGGTGCCTGAGAAAGAGAGCCTGATGACAGCTAATTGCTGCCAGGAGGACCAAAATAATGGCCAGCCTGCAAGAGAAAGAGAAAAGAAAGGGCTGGTGGAAGTAGTCATCAGGTGTTTGCGGTGATGAAGTTCATTGCCCGCACCCGTTTACTCTGGTGTTCAGCCTTAATACCCATTTGGAACTGGCACAGTGAGGAGCCTTGTTAAAATAAGAGGATCTGAGTGTGTAATGTATTGATGGAATCAGAACTCCATGCAAATGTCCCTTTCACAGGGGATGTTCAGTCTGACTGGCATGTAGGGTTCAGGCACTGACCCTTGGAAAGAGCTGAATAGCCTGATGTTTTTGCACAGCAGCTCCTGTGGACGCTTAACATCTGCGCTTAATACAGCTTCCTCTAATGACAACTGTTTAAGTGGGTGATGTCTGAAGAGATTTTTGCCCTTTAAGATTTGTTCGTTCTGTTAACATCCTATTTTTCATCTAGGAAACAGGGCACGGTGTTACTAAACCACTAGTAACCTAAACATTACTCTGCACTATTTTGAACCTCCCTTGCTAGAAGTGGAAATAAGTTAAACACACTTCTGTGGTTCCATTTCTTAAAATCCAAACAATGATAAATATACAACATATTAGACTACCCTTGTGGTTTTTCCTGTGTGAATGTGTTAATATTTAATGAGGAAAAAAAGTGCAGCACTACTAATGCTCTTGAAGTTGCTGTGAATTGCCAGCAATAAGTACCACTGAAATTCAAGCCCCAGGTGTTGCAAGCTAAGAACTGAAAACTGATGGTCTGCAACATCCTAACTCTCTGCTCTCATAAAAGTTTTCGGTATTTTGCTTTAAATATCCGTTACAGCAGAACTGGCTTAAACTTGTTAGCTGAGAATTGTTAAACAGTGCTTTCTGGAGGAATGAGTAGCAATTCCAAAACCAAACTATTTTCTGTGATTAGGAAGTCATCCCTCTTAGAAAAAGACATGGGAATGTCGTGCATAATGTATATGTAGGCAAGCCATAGAAACATATATTCATGCATATATAGATATATAAATGTTTCATCAACAATAAATGTCATCAGTGACTGATAATAGACAAGGGAAGCTATCAGATATTTAAGAATTAATTCTTACAAAATAAGAGAAAAAAAAGAAAATGCTACTGTTCATATAGTTCCAGTAAGAGATAAGGGTAGAACAGCTATCAAATACAGTGCAAAAGCTACCATCGACTCGCAAGAATGTTAAACCAAATCTAGTATAACAAGATAATTTGAATCAACATAACCGGAAAAACCTACATCCACAATACATCAAAGTCAGCTCATGAATTTCTTGGTCACTATTCTTGATTTGTAAGAAACATAGATACACTGTCCTGATATGAAAAAAGATAAACAGTGTATTTTGAGTATTCAAGCTGGCTAGTCTTCTGATCAAAGCCGGGGAAAAGCTCATATAATGCATAGTCAAATAACAAATTAAAACATTTTACATAATCAATGCCAGCTGACGAAGTTAACTGTATTGACATCACATACAATGTAAGGGCTCAGTACCGCATTACATTCTGGTTAAAAATAGTTTAATAAAAAATATCATGGAGGCCATATGAAAAAAATTAAACTGGTCTGCAAACACTAATTTCAAATGGAAAAATCTACAGCCAGAAAGAGGCAAAAAGTCTAGTTAGGTCCTGCCAGGTCCTGTTCATGAATGATATATACTCATTTTCTGTTGTGATCTAGAAGAAAGTATAAAATCATTGCTTAGGAAATGATGATGGTGATTAAAAAAAAATTGAATGACAATAAAACTATGAGGAAAAGATTGCCTGACAAGGAACTTCCTTTGCATGGAGTGTGGAACAAACCAAGATCTCAGAATTTGCCTTCATAAACTTATACTATGAACTATGAACTTGCGCATTCTGCATTAAATGAAAAAATTTAAAAAAATATTTATTTGACTATATTTACTTTAATTTAATATCTCATTTTAATATTAGTTACTTTTTAAACTCAAAAACCCCTTCCCAATCAGAAAAGTATCTTGCTCTCAAACTGTAAATCTCAGCATTGCCTCTTTCTTCCAGAATGTAACTCCAGGAAAGCCTTTATGATGCTGATAGAAGTGCATATTCAGATGGAATATGAGTCCATCAATTTTTCTCCAATTAGTCCTGCTAATGTAGGAATACAAAGTAGGTTATGCATACCAGGTGGGTGACATTGATCTAGAATTAGGTGACATGGAAATGCATCCAGAGCCACGGTAATGAATCAGCTAGATATGAATGAGAAATATCAGCTCAGTGTTAGAAGAGAGCACAACAGGCAGCATTGTTTAAAGTTTTATAATCCACTGTACAAAAACCAAACTGAAAAACTACAGAAATTTTAGAAAAGTCACGAGAATTATTTGAAGTCTGAAACATTGCGAATATGCAGGTTATGGTTAGTCCATTTCTTAATCTTTCCTTGGATAAATAAAACATATTAAGCTTCCAGAGGAATACATTCTGAGATTGTCTAGCACAAATTTTTTCCAATGTCTTACATCCCAACAAACACAGCGAAGCTGAAAATACACTAACATGCCTTGAAATGTTGTCTTTGAAATAATGATAAACATAATGACTGCAACTTTACGTGGAGATCAGACATGGCCAGGACTAATCCCTGGCCCCAACAGCAAGTAGCACAGGACAGTTATGTCCATAAAGGTAACCTCATCTACACCCCCCTGCCCACAAATCCCTGTTAAGCTTATTGGGAGCAGACCACATCTTGTGTCCTCGCCTGAATGTGCCAAGGCAGCACTTGGACCTATGGAGCACTGACTAAAGCTGTGCCAAGGAGCACAATAACAATTAAACAATATGGAAAAGTCTGGCCCTGGGTAAGTTTACTGGGACAGAGGTAGTCAATGTAGTCATATAAAATTAGCCTCCCTTCTCCTTTATTTTCCCCCCTGTTCACTACTGATTGTCCTGTACTTAGAACCCATTTGTTCTTATGGCTGACCGACACCACCACCAAAACCGTTAAGGATGGTGTTCTGCTCTGAGGTTTGTCATTCACTTGGTGCATGGCTTTGGGCTACTGAATTAAGCTGTTTTGCCAGATTCTCCCTACCTGATCTGGACGTGAAGTGTGCTAGCTCTCTCCAGGTTGATCATGTTCCTCTAGTGACTGCACTGCAAACCTGGATGAGGCTCCTCATTGAAGTATGTGAACTGAGTAGGATGGATCCAGACCTTTGTGCCTTAGGTTGTTTATCTGTAAAAAAGACACTGAGTTACCTTCCTGAAGTGATGAGAAAAATTAATTACTGTTTTCCAGTCTCAGAGAATTTTCCGTGAACAAATCTTATACAGCTGCTAAATGTTTCTTCTTTGCTAGACAGTTACAGTGTGCTTGGTGGTTTTGCAGCAGACCAGTTTTGTATTAGTAGATTTCAGTCAATTATTCAACTTATTTTCCGATGAAATGAATAGACTTAATAAAGCATAGACAGTTTTAACATCAAGCAAAGGTACTTAAACCACATACAGATAACTCCCTTTTACAGAAATCCTGTAAAATCCACTCTCTTCCCAAGGAATTTCTGTCTTGGCAAGTGATCTTCATTGCCAGCCACAGTAGTATGCTCTGCCCCAATGACTGGTATAGGGCTAAGCTCTCTCTACCTGAGAGACCCCTAATCCAAAGGTTAGACACACCAGTAACAGCCTCAGATGTTTTCTTCTGCACAGAAACAAATTGGTTTTATGTCTGTCCTTCGGCTGCCCTGGCTCAGCTTGGGTCCCCCGGGGTATATTGAGCTAGTGGGCTTGGGCAGTGAACTTCTCCCTCCTGCCAGATTGAGGCAGCATCCAACAGTTTGCACAGCTCCGACTGCAAGATGGTCTTTTTTATGTGGATGTAATGGATGAGGACTCAGGGGCAAACGGTTGACCATTTCATAACACAGACCCTGTGATATGCAAAGCTTTCATGGAATAAGGACTTATGCTTGATTTCAACTCTGCACTCTCTGCCTGTTCTAATATGCTTTCAAATTGTGTGACAGGGTTGAGAGACACGGCAAGAGGAAAGTGTGTTAAGAGGTTTACAATAGTTCTCTTTTTTCCAGGAGCAGCGTTAACAAGAAAAGACCATGTTCCTGGCACAGTCCCATAGTAGACATTAATCTCAGCCCTCTGGGATGATAAGGGAATGAGACCCTTGAAGACTCAGTGTCTTTTCTGAGAATTGCTTTTAATAGTCCAGCTAAAATGACCAAACTGACCAAATCATGGACTAGTGCAAACCAGAAGTGTCCTATTTAAATTGTTATTTCTTGGTTTTTGCTTTTCCTATTAAAAAAAAAAAAAGTTTGTGAATACTCTTTTTCAGTTTAATCATCCTTGCATGTTTTTCTACAGTGCTTGTGCAAACATTTATGAAATACTTGGTATTCTCTTTTCTAATGCAACCTAGTGGCAAGAGCTTATCAATGTTTCTCAAGAGACTTTGGAGGTAAAAGCACCAAGGCTTTCAGCGGAAATGCAAACAATATATGTTGGGATTTTTTTCTCCATACACCTGGAAGACAGTGTGGTAATGAAAGGTTTCTTTGTGATGGCTAGATGAACAAGCTGCAGTTGAATAGAGGGCAAATGTTGTGTGGTTTCACTATATTCCTCAAGTTGCTTTTCTTTGAAGACGCTAACTCTTGTGTTGTTTTTGATTACTTGGCACCATTCTCATCTTGATATATCAGACTTTGTCATTCTCTTGGCTTTTGCCTGTTTAATACATCTCTTTTGGTGATTATTGCTGCGGACTCCTCTATCAAACAATCCTCCAGCCAGACAGCAATTGGAATGAAAAGCTCAGGCTCTGCCATCCAGCCCTGATCGCAGGACTAGGAAAGGAAATAAGAGGATTTGCAGGTTCTGGTGTGTACCTCTTTTTCTGTACATATTTATCATTTTCACATCCAAAAGAAAAAAATAATGTTGTCTTGTTACTGAAATCAACAGAAATCAATTTAGAGGAATATCTGGTTATGGAAAAATTGAAAAACAAATATTCGTAGAATATAGCCCATGGATTCTCTATAAGCTCAGAATTATATATGATCACATCCTTCTTTTTAGAATTATAAGATCTCTAAGTCTCTTTAATACCACTTGTTTTAAAATCTCAGATTAGCTATTTACTTAATTATCCAAAATGGAAGAAGAGTCTCAGGTTTCATTCATTAAATGCAAATATTCAAATCAGCATAAACTGTGTGACATGCAGTGAGAATACAAGCTGACCTGTTACGCAGGTGGTCATCAGTGCCTGGATACTTCAGGCAGGTAACTGTATTTGCAAGTATTTTCTGGCACATATAAAAGCTAGTTTAAATATTAAAATGTTATTTTTCCTCTAAGCAAAGAAAGTACATCATGCAAGAGATATTAATAATTACTCATTAGTATATATGGAGGGCTAATATATTGTTATGAAGCCAAATACTATTTTTACTTATTCAAATAGCTCAATGTTATTTCATTTTTAAATTGATATTGAAAGGGTTTAGGTTTGATGCTGATTTTGATTATTATGTGCTATAATACATGATGGGACTTATAAGTGCGATGTGAATAGATGATATCATTACCAGGAATCTCATCAATTGGGGGTATGATTGAAAGGTAAAACCAACAAATGAATTTAAGTTGTTGGACAGATATGAGATCCTTGGGTTTTTATCCTTTGATTGTTTTAGTTTTGTTTTTATCATATTTCTTTTGCTTACATGGCTTGCTAACTATGTAGTTTCTATAGCAACATCCATTGACCGTTGAAATAATGAAAGCCACAGCAACTCCTCTGCAGTGAAATCCCTCATGCTGACAACCACAACTCCAATTTTCTTTGTCCAGTGTTGCCCGCTACTTACACGACTGACTCATTTGTCAACGTACTCGAGACATTTGCCAATTCTGAACTTGAGTAATGTAGACAAGACGTCTAACCTTTAGTGTACCTGCAGACTAACACTCTAACACAGAGTTAAAATAGGAATCCTTTTTGTGTGCTGGAAATATAATTTCTTAACTGTGGAAGGATTTCAAGTAGGTATTTGTGATATTTAGAAGAAAGAACTACTTGAATTTTGAAAAACAAAACCAATCAAACAAATGTTAGTTTCTTTAACTTAATACTAAAGTTTTTTTAAGGCTATCTCTCTGAACTGCTGTTTTTTATGGCTCTTGAATTTGATTCCAAATCAGCAGCAAACAGGAACCATGCCTGGATGCTGGACCCGAGGGAAGGACGTAGGAGGAGCAGGAAGTGGTTCTGGTCATTTGGTAGGTGGCACTTAAGTTTTGTATCTCACTGAATCAAGGGTTCATCACGAAGTTAGTGGGCCCCTTACTGTTGGGGCTGCTGTCTTCCAGCTGAAATAAAGAACCACTGATGCTAACTAAAGAGCCTGTAGCACTTTCTGTGTTAATCTAACAATGCTGACCATTGTGCCATGCATGTAATTGTATTTTTCCAAATTAAATTCTCCAAATGGTTTTACTATATAAAGCAGGAGCGACCTGTTCCTGGCTTTCAGTCAGATGTAGCTCTTCCTCTATTGGAGTGAAGCGTCCAGACTGCATGCTACCTGTAAAATGGAGGATGGAGGCTACATACTCTGGACTGCTGGTTAAGTGGGTAAGCAAGCCCATGGAGGCTTCTGCCTTGCCCTGCTCTGGCTCACCCCGACCCCCTCTAGGCAAAGAAACAGTGAAATCTTTGGAGAGCAACTGTGGTCTTTTGCCTATGGACCACTTCCCAAAACTTTTCTTTTCCCTGGCTCTCCAATCTGTGTAGCTGCTGGCAGTACGAGTGCATTGGTGTGAGATGAAGAAGAATGATAATGATGGCTGTTTCTGAGAGAGAGTGATGAAACCCTGCTTAGCTTCTTCTCTTAGAGTGGTATATTTTCTTGCTGTGAACTATTAATTCTATATGTACTCTGAAGCTGGATGTGGCACTTACCTACTTTTGTGAGCTTTAATGCTGATGAACTGGTATCAAATGCTGGTGGAATTGTTGAGCATTAATCAAAATCAAATCATGAGTCCTGGTAGATTGTAAAGGCACTTGATATTTTTCAGTGACTTTTTTTCCTTTTAAAAAGATTGGTTTGAAACCAATCCAGACACCACAAAAGTTATTTATTGTGCCCTTTTGGATTTGTCTCAACAATGCAAAATATGACTTTTGGGGTTTTTATTTGATTGCTGGCATGATTTATGCCTTTTTAAAGTAGCAAAGTAAAGGAAAATGTAGGGACAGGAGTAAAACCTAAAAGAGTCAAAATACATTAACAATTTAAATATTCATACGATGCTTTGACTGAACACAGTTTCTGGTTTCATTTTGCAGAACATCAATGCAAAAAGCAATGCAGATGAGCAATACTGTCAGCCTGGTCAGCACAAAGCAGCATTGCTGAGAAGGACTAGCAGAGAGAACATAACTGAGAGGTTACTCCACTGGAGGAGATTAAATTCTGCAGAAGGTTAATTGCTGTTCTCTATAAAGCTACTCTAATTGATAACTTTTTTTTTCCCCTGCTCATATGACTTGCCTCTGTTTATAGAAAGGATAAAATACAAGCAGCAAAACAAATGTGGGGATATATGAAAAGGTAATATTTTATTTGGTCATAGCTGGTTTAATAATTAGCTTTGGTTCATCTTCTAGCTGGGTTTGTGAAACACATTGTTTGACTCGGCTTTTTTTTTAATATGGAAGAGCTTTCACTGCAACTGGCCAGCTCTGAACTTTATAGGCCTTCAGCTCAGCAGTGGGCATAACTGATAAGGAACTGAGTCACACAGGGAAAAACACAGAAAATTCTCTAAGGGGGTGGCTCCTGCCTTGCATGGGACATCACAGGACTTAGAGGAACTCAGCAGGAACTGAGAGAGTTTGTGAGTCTGGGAATAGCTGACATTAATCTTTATTCCTGAGGTTAGCAGGCATGGGCAGCCACTGCCTTGGACGTGTTGCAGCCAGTGGTCTCCTGCAAGGTCTCCTAGCTCCCGCTAAGTTTGGGACCATATTCCTGAACTACCCTCTAGCAGTAAGCGCTGGGTGCAGACACGTTTGAATCGGCCTGTTGTGATACCTGTGGACTAAATGAGCCTAAATCCCAAAATGCCTTGGCGATGTTGAAACGCTTATTGGGTTTCAAAAGGAAAATTCTGACCGGCTCCAATTTTTAAAGGGAAAACAAAGGTACTTTAGGGATGTGGTATATTAGGAAGCAGTTATGTGCTTGTTTTGATCATGTCGCTGTTATTTAGTAATAGACTTGAATCCCTAAATTCCGTATAGGTCCTCAACTTCATGTGTTTAATCTAATAACAGATAAACCAGAAAAGTATGCTTGAGTGCATATGAGAGCAGGTTAACACCTATAGAGATGTAAGGTTAGAAGAGGAAAGGCCAAAATTCGCTGTCATGCATTTGGTTGAAAGTAAATAACTTTATCTGCTTCTTTGGAGGTGCTCTGAGTTGGTGCGTCCAAACCCAGCGTTTTGCTCCATATCCTCAAGGTGAAACAACATCTTAGATTTTTCCAGCTTGAATATCTCAAACTTTTATTTTAGCTTTAACAAATTTGAAGATATTTCTCTTTCTACATAGGCCAGCAAAAGGTATATGCACTACCTTTATTATTGGATAATATAGGTGGGATCTAAAGTTCTTTATCTGTATTAATGGAAAAGCCTTTTTTCAAATAATTTGTTGCCACCACCTCAAACAATTTCAGATAAGCCTTTCACAAGGGAAGAACAGGGTCTTCAATAAACTGCTTAGTATTGCTTTAATGCAATTGATTTTTGTGTTAGAGCTTGGTATGCTCTTAAGAATTTGAAACCCATTAGACATTTAACATACAGATGTCCAACACTCAGCTTTGCACCAGCTTTCATCTGAAACAAACCAACAGAAGTAAATAGGATTGCACAGGTGTAATTCACCAAAGAGTGTGATCTAACTGGTTTACTTTTCCTCTCACATCAAATACACTCCTTAGAGTGAGTCAATCTCAAGTTTAGTGGTGAAAACCGACTAAATTTATTAGTAGCATGGATTCTTCTCAAGGTTTATGCCATAGTAGCCAGAATCAGATGTGGTCTCTTCAATTTAATAATGTTGTATATAGACAGACGATAGTTCACTTGAGTATTTTGAAATAGGAGTCAGTTACTGTGCAGACACTGTTCAGTCAATTTCATGGCTTGGATACATTGTCCTTAGCTAATGGGTATCAGCTTAATTGCTGCATGGAAATGTTCCTCTGCTGTACCATTCTTGCCATGGTGGTATGCTGTTTTCAGTACTCATCTCTCAGTAGTAGGTTGATGCTAATTTATATATTTAAATTCATTCATAACCAGCTGAATTTAATTTGGGGTTTTTTTCAGATGATTGCATAGTACAATTTTATGGGCATAAATGTCTAAGTTTACAAGTTGATAGACCTTTCAGCCAAAAAAAAAAATACTAAATATTTTGGATAGTCAGTCTTGATGGATATAGTCTGGTGAATCTTTTACTGGAGAAAAAAAAACTGGAATAGTCTTTAGTGTAGCATTGTTATGTCACTGTTACGTTCATTTTTAGTTCAGTTTCAAAATAACTAAGCTGAACTTTTTCTTTAAATTCAGGTCTCTCCTTTTCATAGACTAATGTAATATATTGAATATAATATTACCTACTGAAGCTTTAAAGTTGTATTTTCACTAAAACAAGTCTGCACTGAATCTACAGCAGTTCTGATGCATCTGAAAGCATTCATAAAGCTGTAGTATATTAAGTTGATACACCGGACTGCTTCAAAATTGTTCAAAGTCCTTTCTTAGGTGATGCTTACATGTTCTTCTCAACACATAAGTATGATTTTCTCTGCTTATTAGACATATTTATCTTGCAGTGGAAAGAGCTGCCAGAGAAGACACTGAACACAGAGGCAGCCCAGGTGATTCACACAGACTGGGCACCTAACTTCCTCATGGATGAACCTAAGTGATATGAACTACATGCTATAAAATGAACACACAAACAAGAGTATCTCTTGACCGTTGTATTTTCGACATGGAAGGAAGGTAACTGTAGTTTTGCTTTCTTTTTCCAAAGAGACTGAATGTTTTCATATCACTCCAGAGCCAGGGTGGCAGGAAAAAAAGAGGACAGGTCTGTTAGTAAAGCCCATAGCGTGAAAGCAGAGTCCTCGTGCTCCACTCCTGGTTTTACCTCACACCGTAGCCAAGTCGCATCGTTTCTCTAGCATCTCTGTTTTCCTTCCCTTTCCATAAAATGTGGGTAGCAATGCTATCCTGCAGTAAACCACAGATATGTAAGAGTGCATTAAGCTTCTTGTATGACAGTTCTCATGCAAGTGCTAAATATTCTGTTATGTAATATGGATGTTCTTGCATGTGGTTGTCTTTTGATGTTAAGGAAAGACTGAAGCAGTTTAAATATAGCACAGATTTACGGATGGGTGATACAGAGACAAATGAAGAGGCAGTCCATCTGCTGCCCTCAGTGAAACATTTTCCATTTCAGGCAATTTATATTTTAATGCAGCTAGTTTGCACACAGTATAAGATTTTCTGCAATTCTGTAAGACAAATTGGATCCAAAAGTAAATGGCCTGCATTTCCAGCCATAAAGTTGATTGTTTCTAGATTACGGGCAAGACAACCAGTTCAATGACACCGGTAGAAGACAAAGAGGCTCTTGAGAGATCTAAGTAGTCCATTCACCAGTACTCTCTGGCCCATACCCAGCTATGAACTGGCTTCCCTCTTGTCAGAGTTTTATGACAACCAATTAAATCAATATGACTGTCAAGACATATGGCAATAATAACGCTCTGAGTTTCTGCCCATTACCACTCCAGCAGGAAACCAAGAACACGCAGTATTTGTTATTGCTTATTGCAGGGATTCACTGAAGAATATCTCCTTAAATAATAGATTCACTGTGACTGTGTCAAAGGCAATCAATACCGTGGATGCTATCTGTGGAGCTGCTAAGACATCAGTGTGCAGAAGGAGTTCTGCTTTTCTACTGTCTGGAGCCATATTCAGAAAATGTTGCCGGAATCTTAATGTGCATCTGCTCTTGACAAGACATATTTTAAAATATTAGATATTAATCTTCCTATGGAGAACCCTATGAGACAAGCCTACACTAATGTGCATTTCTGGGGTTTCTGCTTCATGGATGACTAGGCATTTGAGTGGTGCAGACTGTGGTGAGAATTCACTGAACAGAACTTCTTTCAGTGAGCACATTAGAGCTTTTATCAGCCATGAATTTATTTTGGAAAATATGCATTTTGCTCCCTGTATGTCTAGGTCCTGACAGATTTTTCTTCAGATGATGCTGTCTTTGTAGAGCTCAACAGGGAATTTAAGTGCAAGGCTGTTTCAGTGAAAGGTTCAACTCTGGAATTTCCATTTCTGCTTGGTTCAGTGTGTAAAATGGACAAGGTCCAAAGTCTCTGGGTTTTCTGATTAGTCATTCTTAAGTAAGGCTAATGACCAAAGAGACTGTTTGGGGATTCCCCCCTGACTCTTTTTTTTGGCAGGAGTTGTTGTTTTGTTGCTATGTTGGGAGGAAAGAGGTCTATTTTTTTACTGTAATTGTGATTCATATGATATACTGCATATGCTCCCAAGGCAGAACAAGTGTGGACATATTTAAGAGGAAGAAAACCCATGGCACTGCACTGCATAAGATGACCATGAAGTTGAGACATTGGAAATGCAGTGATATTAGATCCACAGCAAGCTGTATGGCACTGTGGTTAAATGACTCCTGGTACCTCAGCTGGCTAGCTTCTGTATCTGTATCCTAATTTTAGAATAATAAGTAGATACCCAAAGAAACATAACAGCTCTCCTGTGCCAATGACTGACAGGGCCTTTTTGATGTTCCTTCTAATTCTTAAGCTGTTATTAATTTCAATCACATAGAGGCATAAATTTGTGCATTAGTGTGTGATTACAACCTCCCTTGTGTATGTAATCACAAATGGTTTTAATTTAGAAAATACACACTTTAAAACTACTATATAGTGGATCTATATTATGGGCAAGGAACATGCAGATTTATAGTTCTGAAATTAATTTTTCAGATAGCTTTTTAAAACTTGACTACAATTTAAGTCTGACATCTTTCAGGTTGGAACTCAAAGTCTTCAAGAAGACGTATATGTTTACACATTTCACTTAAAGAGAAGCAACAACTTGAAATATACATAGCCCTTGCTATTGCAATAATCTGTAGTTCTTACATCAGATGAATCTATGAGTAGAAATAAAGGAATGCTTTTTAAGAGTTTATGGGAAAGTTTAAGACCACATTAAAGAACCATGTTTGTTTCCTCCTCCTTTTTTTTTTAAAAAAAAAAAAATCAAATACACGCTGTCCCCCAGATATTAAAGTTCAGTACCAAATGAATTCTAAAGTTTTGGCTTGGTTGCTCCTATTGACTTTTGTGGGTGTTCACATGATTAGGGGTGAACAAAACTTTTTGGATAGAGCCAGTCATTCACGTTTTTAATGGATGTAAGGTGTCAGCTTCCTTCAAGGCTTGCTCCACTGATGAGCATAGAATTAGTTATAGAATAAATTATTTTTCAACATGAAAAAAAGATGATATCTTCTGATCCAAAATAAAAACCTGCAGATTAGGCTTTAAGCACACTTAAAAGGTGAGATAAAACTAGCAAAATCAACTTAGGTTGGGGCTTTTGTATAATGCTGGCATCTAAACCATTGAAGTGATTTAGAGAGATAATCCTCAGCATTATACAGCTCTAAAGGCACCTACAGCTTTCTAGATATCTTGCTGGTGGTCTTGAAATTTTGCTAGATGTCTGAAGTTCACATCTTGTACATATGCATGAATGCTGTGACTTGGGCAACTGGGTGTCCAAATTCCAGCTCAATTTCATCATGATCCAGCTGGAAAGCAGAAAAACACATGAATACCTTAGCCCTGAGAAACACCAGACTCTACACTGGTAACACTGAGTCTAACATAGAGAGAACAAACCCCATTTTGCTTACAAAAGACTAACAACAAAGGGAACATTGCTGAAGGGGAAAAGGAGAGGGTTAAAGTGTGGATCTGTTTTTATATAATGACCTAGTGGTGTGAGCAACTGCCTAGGAAGGCAGAAACTGAGGGTCAGTTTCCTTCATAGCCTGAGAACATAGACATTTCTTACATTCTCCACTTGCCCAGTACATGCTGCACTCAATCCAGACGGTGTTTCAGAGGCATCTTCCTCTCATCTGATTGACACTGGCCACCATGGAGTGCATCAGTCATGGAGTTAGAAAAGGAACAAGCCAGGAAGGACAAGACTTGTAGCTGTTGGTGGTGTGATGGCTAGGATATTCAGACCAGCCAGATGATGTCTTAGTCCTGGCTTGCTCTCTGAGCACTGTTTCTGTAGGGAGCAATTGATTAAAATAAAAATTCCACATAATTTCGAATTAGTTCCATATACCAAATATAGGTCTAGATTTTGAGAGCAGACTATGTCTGCACAAGTCCAGAAGCAAAGGTGAAGGAAGACATATCAGAAGCTTTTTAAGATGTCTTCTGTGTCACAGCTCTTAAGAAGGTGGTGAAATTGCTTTATATACCTTCAGGCTTTCTTGAGCTGTTTTTCTTGGACTAGGCACCACAGTAGCACCTGACTCAGTCTAGCAAGTCTGAAGCCTGTCTTTGTCAATGCCTTAAAATCCAGGTTGAGTGCCTAATGCAGACATTTTGGACTTTTCTGCAACATTTACTTAATCTGTTTTCTGAAGGTGTCCTACTCATTCCCTTCAGTCTGCTAACACTATTAATTAGAGAGTTCTGGTAGCTGATTTAATGTGTTTGGATGATAGTTCTAAAACAGGATGTTATTTTGTAAACTATTATCTATAATTACAAAAGAATATTTAAAAGTTATTTTAAAGGACATTTAAAATATTGTGGATAAGAAGCACAGAAGGGACTAGTTCTACACATTTTACTGATTTATTTCATAACATTGTTGAAAGGATAGAAATGTTCATAGCTATTTAAATGGTTATTTTTAGCTGGTAAAGCACAGATTTCTTTTTAGGAAGTTCTTTCTTACAGAAAGTGTTTTCAAATATGCATTTCAAAAGCAGCACATGTAAAACAACATTACATTGCTTTGTATTAACATTTCCGCATCTTCAATTTTTACCTCTATCAGATCACGTGAAGGGAAGGCTTTGTGTTTGGAATCATCATTTCTCTGAACCTCCTTGACATTCTAGAGACATCAGCCTCCCCTGGAGTACGTCTCTGACAGTCCGTCTAATTCCTTTGTTTCACAAGGGAACTGAGCTGAGCATGTCTTTGTGATTTTTTGTTCTTGAAGTACTATAAAGAAATAGATAATAATCGCATGCAGCGTTCTATACCGAATGTTGGTGGCTACTCAGATCAAAGTGGGGAATTGCTTTCTTATCCACTGCTTTAGAAAAACACTCATCTAAATGGTTTGGGGGAAAAGGGCATTTTCATAGCTTCTTGCTACACAGGCATGCCTTGTCGTATTTGACCAAGCTTAACAGTGTTGTCAGTTTTCATAGGCGAATGAGAAAAATAAATATTTCCACTCATGCTTATGCTTCTAACATAATATTTATATTATTTAATTAAATTTGTCATTCCAGTCTCATTATCAGTGTCATTCCACCATGAAAATGCTAACATACTGATTTTCTTTTTTTCTGCATTGTTTCACAATGCTTCACCTTGCAGTGTGTAGCCAATTAGCCTTTGTTTTCATAAAGATAAGTTACTTCATTGCCACTGTAGAACTTCAGAAGGGCTTGCATCAATGCGGAAGAAATAACCAAGAACAATGCAAATTCAAGTCATGATAAAATATATGGCTAAATACATTATGCTAAAATCTTATTCCAGCTGTCTTAGAATGGCTCTCATTTTCAACAAAAAGCTTTCAGTACTTCAAAGGAGTTAGTGCCAGGTACTTGCCAGGAAGCCAAGAAAACCCTCTCCCAGATAGGCGTTGTCAAAGGAGTGCATTGGGTGAATCATTACGAAAAGAGTCACCTTTAGATGTTGGATCTTTATTTCTATCAATTCAGTCTCTTTCTTGGAAATTATTATGGTAGAAGGCCACATTTCTAATATTTTATTTTCATCTTCTCTAACTTAAAATGCCTAATTATATACAGTGCATAGCCTAGTGAGGTGCACCTAAAAGTACAAACCTAGGTAGAGAACAAAGCAGCTGTTCACAATAGGTCACAAGAAGACAAAACCAAACTGATTTATGTCTCTTTCCCCAGTTACAGGAAACTGGCTATTATTTGTTATTCATGCCTGTATCATTTCCGTAAAGAGGTACAATATGAAATGTATGCTTCTAAAAAATTCTTTTCCCCAAGAGGCACAGAAGGGTTCATAAGAGCATAAAATGCTGTCCAAATTAAGCTGCTAAGCATGGGGGTATGAAGCATAATTTGAAAAAAAGCAACAACAATGAAACCTTTCTTTCTCAGTGCCTTAGCAATGATTTCATATAACTAGTTCCAATAACTCTTTAGAACACAACTGGCTGAGTAAGGAGGAAAAGATGGAGAGCTACTACTGCCATAAGCATGCTCTTATGGTTAATTCACAGTATTTTTGCCAGATGCCTACAAGAATTTCATCTCAAAGTGAAAAATATTAATGGTCACTTCCCACTTTTTGATCCTTGTTTTGAAAAGCTGTACAGCAGGAAAACGTGGTTAACAAAAAGTGTAACAAGTTGGTTAGTTGTTGATCAAGAGATTCTGGTGGTTGCTGAGGAAAACATCGGGGGAAAAAAACTTAGAAAGAAATCTTTCTTTTTAGATTTTGAGAAAGATGTGGAATTAGGACTTAGAAACTCTCCTCTCTCCAGACTATTAAATGCCTCCCATTTTTGCCCCCACCTTGTAGATAATGTTCTGCATTTTACACAATAAATCTTATAAGTACAAGGAAGATGGAGTCTTTTCTGCAGTTAGTCAGAAGGGCCTGATTGCACCTCCAGAGTTAACTCAATAACAAACATGTAGTTCTGAAAACCTAAATAGTTACTAACTTGAGAGGTGCAATAATGCAAGGACATGATGTGATACAGAATTTGGGCATTGCCTCCTTTCTTTGAGAGATGCCTATTAGAAAACATTTTTAAAAAGAAGAAAAAGTTTACATTTAAAAAAAATTTAAACAACAAACCAAGCTGAGTAGTCCAATTATACATTGATCAATTTTTCAATTAAATTGCAAGTTCAGTAGGATGTGTGCTCACATTTAGTGTCATATCTGTTTAACTTTGCCAGTTACTTTTAGTTGCTTGCAAAATCGGAGTATTTGTATAAACTTAATTGGTTATGCAGACAGCCGAGCATTAAATGATTTAGCTGAAAGTAGGGTTGCAGCACCAGATGACCATCTGCATTGGAAAATGTGATACTTTTAGGAGCTTTGTCATAAAGAGTTAAATCATAAAGAGTTAAATCCTCAATTTTGCAGGCTACTGGCTTGACTCTTGACTCTTCCAAGCAGTTCTTAGGCTCTTGGGCTGAGCTCAAATAGCATGTATACTGCTCTAAGTCTACTGACTTTGTGGAGTTTCTCCTGGTTTAAGGTCGCCTAAGAAAGATGCAAATCAGCTGGATGGCTCTGCCTGTGCAGCCAAGGGCAACTGACCCTTGCCTCCAAACCAAATGGTGTAAGGTGGCACCTAACTGTCTTTTCTTGAGCAGAGTACCGAGCGTGTGGCCTGCAATATCCGCTGGGCCTGCTGTGGTGCTCCAACGGGTTCAGATGCTATTTTTGGGGTGTGTGTCTTTTTCAACAAAAATACCTCAAACAATATGAGGAGTGCCACAGCCACCAGACCGGTGGTTTTGCAGCATGAAGATGCAGGTAGGTGTTTGAGAAGGTGAGCCCTGTCCGGGTTGAAGGCGGATGCTGCCTATACTCAGTTCAGTCTTCTTACAGTCTTCTCAGGAATGACGTCAGGGTTAAACCACCCGAGGAAGCATGCGCAGCTTTGATCTTGGAGGAATTGTCTGGATCACTCTGAAAGAAAGCCTGAGAATAAGTGTAGGCGGTGAGACAGTAAGAGGGTGAAACATAGAGGCGAAACACAGAGGTAAATTATTTGTCAGTGGAGGCTGACCCCGTAAGGAGCAAGGTCTTGTCATGTAAATGAAAGTCCTCTTACACAAGGTCCAGCCTCATCAGTAAAGATTTGTACCGCTGGTTATTAAGAGGATCGCACAGCAATAGATAGTGGAAGCTTGCAAAATACAGAGTCACAAGATGCACTCATTTTCACTTGACATCAAAAAAGTCTGCTGAAAAATATTTTTGTAAAGTATAATTGCGAGTAATTCAAAAGAAAAATTCCGAAAAGATATTGCCAATGTTTCTGGCTGAACTGTTTTTTTCCCCAGGCAAGTAATCAGATTTTGGTAATGGTTTTAAATTGCATGCTTACATGTTACAAATGCTTTTAAAGATTTTAAATCTGTACCTGGTTTATATTCAGATTGTGTCTCTCTGTAATTTAAATCTGGTACAGTAATGAGGAAAATAGTAACCACAATAATCAAAACAAGATCATGGAATAAAAGTGATTAAAGTGAAAATGCAACCTAGCTATATAAAATAGTGCTAATAGTAATAGCTGAAGCAAGGATATTTAAGATCTAAGGATCTTGCATTCTTTTTTTATGATCTAATAGAAGCTACTATTACAGCACTATTGTTTTGCTATAAGGCCTCTGACTAAATGGAAAAATGTTCTTTCCAAAGAACTTTCCTCAGAGACTTAATAAGCTGTTTTAGCTGAAAAGACATCTGATAAAAGTTACAAAATTCTTGTGATAAGTAAAAGTTACCTCTTCTAAAAAACCTCTCTCCTCCCTTCTCTCTCACTCTTTTCTTTCCTGAGTAACTGTAAATCCATTATGGTCACATTTGCGTGCTGCATGGTAAGCAACTGGGAACTGTTATAAGTTAAAGAACTAGTATTTGGCACTTACGCATGTAGCTGAAATACTGTTTCTTCCTGCATAATTCGGGTGTGCTTTTCATGAGCAAGAATCTGTGCCTGTAGTGTGAAATTCCATTAGCTGATACTGGAATTGCCTTAATGCAATAGCAGCAATATGAAAAGGCTCATGTCTAATTCATTGCAGTACCCCCAAGCCTACCCCCACACCGACGTATGAAGGCATGATCCTTCTGTAAAAGAATGCCGCATAGGCCTTCCTCCAGAATATGGCTCTCTGGGATGAAATATGGGACAAGTTCATTTTTTTGTAGACTTCAGGTACCCCTGACCTCTTGGTCTTTCGTATGTCTCTATTTTTTTGGCTTGACAGACCACATGCCAACGTGCAGCCCAGAATTCCTCACCCGCGTGATTTATTGTTTACAGCTGTTTGAGTATTTCAGACATGGCAGCTGCTTTTCAGATGTCCTCAAATTAGAATGAAAGTCTTAGATAGAGGTCTTAATGCAAACCTGCGTGCTTGCAGAAAGAAAGGGGAAAAGCTGATGAAAAAATCATCTGAATTCTGCTCTAAAAGCTCTCAATTGATCCTAGCCTTGAGGGCAAAGGAAAATGTTTGGTTTATTTCGTAAGCTTATTAGGTGTGGGAGAGCCTATTTGGCATTTGCTATTGACCGGGCCTGAGCAAAAAGTGATCACTGGCAGGATGCTCAATAAGAGATCAATAACAAGCGTGTGATTGGATTAGCTACTTGATCAATGCCTTGTGCTAATATATTAACAAGCAAATTACCAGGCAGCCCATAAGAGCAGAGTGCTGACTATAATTGTATTACAAACTATCATGATCTAATGACCCTTGAAGTGCAAAAGGTTATTTATACAGTCAAAAGGCCTAAAAGTACTTTGAGTGATGCTGCGGTATTTCAGAAAGAAAATCTTTCCCTCAGTTAGCTATCATTCAATCTGGTTAAAATAGGTACATGTATTTTGCGTTCTTCCAGAATTTTCAGACCAACTTTAGCCATGCTGGTAGGATAGAAAGGGGAGAATGAGTGACAGTATTTCCGTGGGCAATTAAAGGTGGCAACGCTTCCACAAGAGCTGGGAAATAACTGGAGAGGAGAGTGGGGAAAGAGGTGGCTCCTGTGTGGACAGGAGAGCATTACAAAGCAACACCGGGGACTGAGTGGGAAGACTGCCATGCAGCTGAAGGAATTGCTTAAAGGCATTTAAGCCTGCAGATAGGGCTGTGCAAATACTTAAATTTAAATCCGAAAATTCTGTATGAAATTTAGAAGTAAGATGTAAGGTATTGTAAAAACAGAAATCTCACACTTTCTAGAGAGTCTGTGTTGATTTAATTTGTCTACCACAAGACCAGAGTAAGGTGTGTTGCTTGGAGTTGTATTGCCTGGCTTCTCAGCACACGAACTGTATCTTTTAGGTTTCTGTAAAGAGCAGATAAACGTGTTTAAAAGCAATATCAATGTGGGTCTGAGACAAGGGGACAAGCTTGTCTTCTGAATATGGTCCTCACAGTTAAACAGAAAATCAGGAAAAATCATTATTAAAAAAACCCAATCCTATTCACTTTCTAGTTAGTTCTCAACTTTCCATTTTACAGTGCAAAACCCAAGCTGGTGTCATTTCTGTTCTTTATAGGCATTATCCCTGATACACAGCAGGAACAAGGCCGGTAAGCACACAAGTGTTCAAAAAACCATGAAGTCCTAGACTTCATATTCATCTGGACAGATGTTTTAGCTGCACTTTCAGATTTCCAGGGCTTTGCCGTTGCCCTCCCCCTTCCCCTTTGCCTTTCCTCCCTTCCGAGGGGAGGCAGTGAGATGTTATTCGGGGGCGGGCGGGGGGCTTTGCCGCAGCGCAGGGGCCGAGGGGCGCACCGGCTGCGGCCACCAGCGAGGGGCAAGGCCTGGGCCAGGCCCCCCGTGGTGCGCAGGGTCCCTGCCCGGGCTGACAGCGGCCGGCCACAGCTGACAAAACAAGCTGCCAGGCCGCTACCCTCGGGGTCCCGCTCGGCGGCGGAAGAGGAAGGGCTGTCAATCAATGCACACACACGTACAGCGGGAAACACGATCGCTGATGGAGCTGCTTTGGGTTTTGATGGGTGCTTGTCAATTGTTCCTGACTTCTCAGGCGAGTAAGGGTGTTGCGCCTGGCGTGGATGTGGCCAGGCGGGTTACCTGCAGCACCAGCGTGGGCCGGTTCCGCGTGTGTGCGCACACATAAAAGGAGCATGTTTGCCCATTTCACTTCACTCTCTGTCTTCTTTTCTTTTTTGATTTTACAGAAGGAGCTTCCCACAGATGTCAGATGATGAAACAGGGTGCTCTGACGATGATGGCTTCGAACCATGTGCAATTCATTTGACTTCTCCTTTCTTTTCTTACCCGTTTTAGAATTCCAAAGTGACCATCTGAAAGTAAATGTTTTCACAGCAACCAACACCTTTACAAATGACTTCAAAGTAATCCGTTTCCTTTCCAAAGCCACATGTTAGGACTTGAAAAAATATCTGCAGTCATTATTTTAAAGCAGGTTGGGAGGAATTAAAAATTATATACAACTTCTTGTTTCAGCTACAGGTCTTAACTTACTTCCCTTAAAAATGCATAGGACCCAGACAATACAATGAAACTAATTGTCCGTGACAGAACAGCACAGTCAATGGGTCTTCGAGTCTTCAGGTCACTTAGCATAATTTCAGCACATACGTTACTCTTTATGCCTCCACGAGGAAATCACTCAAAGGAATACTTTGCCATCCATCCCCCCTAGGCAAGCACATCCAAAATGATGCTTTCCAATTTTAGACTTCAGTTTGAAGCTGAGGATAGCAAAGAAGTTAATGAAAGGGCATAATTTCAAAACAGTGTTGAGCCACTGAAGCAGCTATCATTTTTACTTTAATTGATTATCTCTCCATAGGCCAAAAAGATATATGCACTTCTATCACCTGCAGTTTCAGGGCAAGGGTGTGGTCACGTATAGCTTGTAGTTTAGCTAGTCCCTATACATCCTAAACTTATGGTCTAAAACTCCTTGGGGGATTTTTTGTTAAGAAATAGCTATATGCCCTTTAAATTACTATTTTTTGTGTATTTTCTCACAGTCATTCTGATTACTACGCTTGATAAAATCAATTACTTCTCAGATTTTGAGTTTTCCACAAAGGGTTTTGCCAGGTTATTATAGACTGAGAAGTCTGATAATTGGGAATGCTGTTCACTTTATGCAGTTTGAACGTATCCTAACAGCTTAAAATAAATATTAACTTTTTTCCCTCTAGCAAATCCTCTCTTCCAGTCTTCACAGGCAACAGGTTCCCCTCCAATAATAACAGTGATAAGGAAAATGGTAGCTTCTGACTAAAAGATGAGGTTTGCCAAGTTTGGATCGAAAGCATTTTTAATGATAATTTATAAATCATTGCCAACTGTAGACCAATACTGTTATGTCACAACCCGCACTATAAAACAAAACTACAATGTGGAGTTAATCATTACGTCTTCAGCAGAGAATAATGCTTCTTTACTAAACAGTAAAATCCCATTTAATTCTTAAGCTTCCATAACTCATCCACAGGTTTATCAAATGCTTAAAATGAGCCGTTAGAGAAAATCCTACCTCTTAGCAAAGTTCCATAAAACTATTAACTCTTCTTGTGAAGCAGTAAATTAATACTGCTCTCCACTGCACACAATAAGTGGTTAATTGTACTTCTAGGAACAACTGCTAGAGATGTTTCCTCCTAGAAGAACCAGTTGCACAGGGTGAACCTCACCTTCTCCAGTTAGAGACATCTTATGAAATCTTTAGTGAAAAAGTACCGCCTCTACTCCGTGCCTTGTGATGGCTCGTTGGTGAGTCTGACCTGGGATAGAGAAGAGTGGGCAGCTGAATGTGAGAAAAATAGGGAGAGAGAGAAAAAAAAATAATATTTGATGGTTTCTTAACTGTAGGCCAGGCTGGGAGTACTGTATGAGAGGCTGGGAAGATTAATAATATACTGCTAGGCCATTTCAGCAATGCCACTAAATGGGTAAGTTAAAAGAGAAATTGAATTGAGACCTTCTGACTGGTTTATACATTTATTTACACAGTGACAGCCTTTGAAGCACCATCTATTATGCTTCAGACAACCATCTAAATAAAACAGTAGAGTCCCAAGCACATACTTTTCAAACCCATAATCCCACTCTAACATCATGGCCTTGCTCTGCATCTAGAGCGATAATAACTGTGTGTCCCAGGATGGGCATTATCTTCTCTCTTCTAAGAGCAGAAACAGCCACTGTGCCCTGGGAAACTGTGGAAGTGGTTCTGTCCTCTTCTGGTGGGAAAGGAAAAGATTCACGTCATGTTTATCTCGACACCTTAGATGATGACATTTAGAGCCTTCTTCCTTTCTCCACCTGACACCATGTCATTCCTTACTGCAATGGTATTACTTTCTGGGCTACAGAAGAAATCAGTCTTGAGAGTAAAATCCTACTGAGCTGCAAGAGATAGCTTTCTTCTCAGAGAGTTTCTTTCTAGGATTGCTTCAAAACCCAGACAGGCATCCCTGTGTTGGTTACAGCTGACTTGAATTTCAACCCTTCCTTAAAGAATGCAGGGAGTGAGAAGATGAAATTTCTTTTGAAATGAAAACTGAGATTGAGACATAACCATATGAAGCCAGGAATTTAGACTGTAGGCCTATCCCTAAGCCCATTTTATGACCATTTCATCCTGGTTCTTTGATGAAACCATTTCAGGGTTTCGTTCACATTAAGTCTTGATTTACACTTAGAGGAGTTAACCATTGGCACTGCATTAGCACTGAGAATCAGTAATGTTGTGACTGAACAAGGATGGGTAGTTCTTTACACGTGTTGGTAGCTTGCTTTTGTGGTTGATAGCTTTGCTTCCTGAAAAGGGGAGAGGACAGAGTCAATGTTTCCACATCTTTTTCTTCCCACATGAAAGCAATACGGGCTTCTCCAAAGACAAGGTGGTTTGATCATCTGGCAGCACGGTAACTCTGCTGCTTTGAGAGGTGTGCTCTACCCGGGACCCTTCCGTACTCAACAGCATGGTTCAAACAGGCAGGTTTGCAGGAACAGCTGCAACACCGGCATCCAGTTTTCCCTGTCCAAATATGTAAGGGGAGGAGTGGACACCCCTGTTGCTTGGTTCCTTCACTGCAGAGGACCCTCAGAGAAAACGAAAGCCCTCTACCAGCGATGGGGATCAAGTTAACCAGGCTAAGGGATTCCGTGGGCAGCGCAGCTCTGACATCCAGCATTACGGTAGGGTAAGTGATTCTTCTTTCTTCCTTGGCTGACTCTCCCAGTGGTTTGGAAATTGATAAGGAAGGAGGAGGTGCTGCAGGTTGAATCCAAAGAGTACTTACGCAAGGGTTATAGAAAAGCCTCACCAAGTAGACATCCAGTTGCCAGCGACTGGGATCAGAGTTCCTTGTGTGCTTTTTTTTTTAAGAAACAAACCCAAATTATTTTTGGCAACAAACCCAAATACCTTCCCCGTGTGATTGACCCCCTTATGAATCCCCTGCATTGTTAAGAGAGTCTTTTATTGTATCGCCTTTCCTGCGGCTCTGATCAGAGCTCTTGCCCAGGGAGTTCTTACCTGCCAGTGATCCAGCTCAGAGGCATGAACCACCTGTCTCCCACAGCCCAGATGAGAGCTCTGGGTGCTATTGTTGTCGAGATGCGTTCTCTCTCAATTCATTCTAATTAAAAAGACGATTTCAGTAGTGCAGGATCTGGAACTCTGTTCTGCTCAGTCCCAGCTCACAGCATAGGTCCTTCTGATATTTTTTCAGTGTCTCCAAGTGAAATGGTTTCCACCCTTTTCCTATACATTACAACATCTTTTTGGGTCAGGACCTCTGAGTTGTGAAATAATGATGATAACAATTCTATTGTTTTACTGGCCAAATAATGAGTTGTTACTATGCAATATTAAAAACACTTCTATAAAAATATTTTGCATATGCTGTGGGTAGGAAAAAGGAAAAAAAAAAATAGCTGTTAGAATAGAACAGATTTTATTCTTTTTCTTTACTGCCTGGAACATTATGTATGCAACTTTCAAAAATACTTGTAAAACTGACTACACATATCCGGAGGTAGAGAAACAGATATCCAGAGTGTGACAGTGATGACCTAGCATTTTTGTCTTCCTTTTCTCCCTTGCTCATCACAAAACTATTCAATGCAAAGTACATATGCCATACACATAGTTTGAGGGGTGCACATCTGCAAAAGTACATGGGTATTACTGAGAGTCAGTGGCATTTTTACTCTTATTAGTACTTCATTAAAAAATAAATGTAATGGAATTAGTAAACTTCAAAGCATGCAGAATATCCTTGCACTATATTTCAACATACCAAGCAACTTTCCAATGTTGTTAACTGCAGAAAAATCATTGCAGAGATTTACCAAGTCTATACACTTCAAAACAGCTCACTTAAAATCCCCCATTCCTTTGATCAAATACCTGGAAAACATGTCTTAGTGCATTGACAGTCTGGAATAATCATGCCTTGGTCATTCTAATGCATATTTAATGTTCAAAATCACATACAGATTTTTGAGATAAACCAACTTCTCTTCCTCTGTTTTTTCTGTTGGCGTTGCATTGTGCTAAGGTAAAAGTTCAGTTGCTTTGCAAATTTGTAGGAAACGTTTTCATACTTAACATTCAGAAATTATTTTGCTGGTGATATGATTACCCTCCATTGTGGTCAGCATTGCATCAAGGTTTCCCTGATGAACCTAGATGTACAACTGCACATATAAGCCTTTCAGTCAGACATCTATTTCTTATTCTTTACGTGGTGTGGGGTGTCCTACAAGAACGAGTTATGATACCATGGATTGTGAAGAAAGTAGTTATTTAATAATGGGAAGCAAAGTCCTACAGTCCTTGTACTCCCCAAACTGTCTCTAATTCATTACAATGTGAGCCATTATTTTCCACTGTGCCTTACTGTCATTAGTTAATGTAATCTCACGGCACAACTATAACATCAGCAATTATTATTATTAGCTCAATTTCTTATTCAGGAAAACAGACATTGAACATCTGTGCAATTTGTTCAAAGACTTACCTCAGCTAAATGGGAAAGCAATGAAGAACATCCAGATCTATCTTTAACCACATGACAATCCTGCCAGACCTAAAAAGACATATTGAATTCTACTTAATCACTTCTTGGAGCATGATAAAACACTCACCAATAAACTTTGATGAAACAGACACTTTCAAAGTATTAATTATTGGCCACTACCATTACTTTATAAGTAATTAATTACGTTATAAAGACGGCATTGTCCCCCCCATCTGCTATATGGATTTCTCTATGTATCATGCCTGCATTTCTGTGCTAAGGCATTTCTGTATGCATGTCACTTCTAAAAAATTTGATATTCTGAAAACTCAACAACTAGTTGCTATCTTTCAGATATTTCATTCATGTCAGCTTTTTGTTTTAAAAAATTGAATACTAGCATATATTGGCTTAATACTTATGGTAAATCATTGAACTATTCTCATTATTCCCAGTAGATGAATTGATTAAGTAATTTGTTCTGAACATATTAGTCATCATGCAAAGTTTTCAGTGGTCCTTGGTGGAGCCTGCATTTGTATAAATGCAAGTTTTACACACAAATCATTTTTATGGGTCTTTCAGCACCCTGTCACTTTTGTGCAAAATCGATAGAATGTGCACACATCAAATTTAATTTAGATGTGAAAATAGCTTTTATACCCATGATGAGAGGCCATTTTGGGAAACACAGGGGTTTTTTTTCCTTCTCATGTCAAACTTGTCTTCTGAGAACACCTAGGCAGGTCTATGAAGTGCCTCCAGAAGTATCCCATTATTCCATGTTACTCTCTTTTTACAATGTATGTCTATATTTATTTATTTGTTTATCCAATGTGTTTCCATGTGTGCAAATATGTGTTGATTTGCTACTGCTGTAGTATTTAAAAGTGTTTTCATTTCTGAAAACTTTAACTTGTTCTTTGTATTGTACATTGCCATTGTACTACCTGCATTATTTATGCGTTAAGTATGTCAATGAACAAACTTTAGTGATTGTAGACGGTCTGTGCATTTGTAAATACAACAATCAAGTAGTATTTAATTTCTAATTTGTATTTGGGAACATTACCCCAAGGTAAAAGAATATTCACAGTATTATGAAGTATGAAAATGGGCTTCTTGCCTACTGAATGAACTATACATCCAAACTGTGCTTCACTAAGGTTGTTTGTTTTTGAACAGGGAATGCTACTGATACTTAGAAAATTGTACCATATAATGGAATTTCCTTTAATTTTTCATCTTTCTCCTTAGAAACATTTAGAAACTCAGTTAAAAACTGTTAGAGTGTTAAGGTTGGAAAGTGGAGAAATTAAAATTTGGAAGGACCAAACTGGAGTAATGAACACGATCTTAACGTTATCCTCTGGGCACAAATATCATGGTAATGACTTTGAAACTATGATGATGCATCAGCCTCTGTTCAGGTCCCTGGTTTCATCCAGCTCACAGATTCAGGGGAAATTATAAAAGAATGTGGCAGCTCAGAGATCCTTCCTTCCTACAGTGGCTGATTGAGTGCAGAGATTTCTTGAACAGAACGACAAAAAATCTAGTGATGCATTTCTGCTTCATACCTCTTCTCCTTCCAGAACAGGAGGGCATGAGACAGAAATCATGTGCAGTCTATCATGTAAATAATGTCTGTCTCATTCAGTTAAATGCCTTGGCCCTACCTTGGAGATATACCACTATAAAAATTAAATTATAATCTGAATGAAGCCTGGCTGTTAACACATGTATACAGAGGGCAGAACTACAAGCATGCAAACATCACCTTTATTTCTGAACCCATCTGCATTTATCTTTAAAAACCTTACTATTATTTCAATGTATTTTTTACAGAATTTTATGTAGACAGGCATACATAGAGGCAACTTTCACTGAGATACTGTCAGTGCCCATTGCAAGACACTAGGAATGAAGAGCAAATAAGCAGTTTGAGGGCACTGCATTATGTTCTGGTTTGCTTTGTAGATGTTTCTGAGTCTTATAAGAATTTGCACTACCTAAAGACCAGGTAACATCTCTGGAATACATTTGCAAAGCAATTTTAAAAATAGTATGCATTGACATCCTTCAAAACTAGGAAAAAATATGACTGCTATGGCTCTCCAAATTGGCTGGTATATTCTATGTCCCATTTAATTCACATGAGTGGCTCCTTTAAAAAAAGAGAATCTGTGACGAAAATTAGGGATGTGGCATAAACAGTGATACTGTTCCATTAAGATGCTGGTTTAGGATGGTAAGCAGTAAGCCTGATGTTCATTATTCATTCTTGCAGATATAATTGTTTTTAACCGATTAATGAATAACATCTAAGGAAATCTGAAAAAAGGAGCAGATTATAATTTCATTTTTTGCCCAGGTGGTAAGAGGTTTAACTAGTTTCGCTACCACTGACAGCACATAGTAATAAATTCAGATCTTGTCCAATATTAATTTTTAAATGCTAAAAGAAAATACTGTTCAACTCATGGAAATACCATTCAACCTTTTAAATTGAGTTCATGGGTCACTCATTTTTTAGATATTTATTTACTTATTTGGTTGTTTTGAAAATTCTCTATTGCATTAACCACGTTAAAATCCTTCTTCAGAATAAGATCAACATCCAAGGCTAAATTTAAACCTCAGGAAAGGTAAAAGAATCTTTAATTTATGAAACTGAACAAGTAGACTTATCTAAACATCTCTAGGGCTTTAATGGGGGATATCTATAATTCTCTGAATTGTATTCCTTTCACAGTGATATTTTGTAATTCCATTCTATTACCCTTGCTTAACATTAATGAGATAAAAAGATCATATTATGGCGATTGATGTTCTTCAAATTAAATGCACGTTTCCATGTACAAAGCTGTCTGCTAATTTAAAAAACATAGCATGTAACATAGAATCATGACCATGGTCATCACTCAGCTGGGATCAGATAGCATTTTTTATCTATTCATTGGATTTAACAAGGCATGAGATGGAAGCAGAATACAAAGTGTAGGTAGATTATCCCATATCCCCCCTTTTGGCCACTTCTTGGCAATCTCAGCAAGGAAACTGAGGCTTCATGTTGCCATGGAAATAAACCTCAAGGTCAAAGGGGCATATGGAAGGTCAGGCAATGACAAAGGAACATCTGAGAGGCCATCTGGATGAGTGACCTGACATAATTAGTCATTAATCCCACTCTTGGGAACAATAGAGTTAGCCGAGAATGTGTTTGGACTTTGATCGTGGTCAGGGTGATCTCATGGGGAAAAGGGAAGAAAGCTCCACTTGGTAACTAAGCAGATTACCCTGGCATGCTGTTAACTAAAGAAGAGTAGTCAGAAGAGGCCAGTGGGATATGCATTTTACATACGCTGTGTTTTCCCTTTAGTTACTACAGGCCTCTCTAGAGCCATGTGGCTCTAGGATTAGCTTTTGGGTAGTGATTTTTTTTTTTTTTTTTTACAGTTTTCAATGAAAAGAGAGCAAGTGTCCCAAAATAGTTTGCTTAAAATTCCCAGGCAACAGATGGGAAGAGAGCTGAAGAGCCAAAGGCATCAGCCAGCTTGGTTTACAGGTGTCAATATTTACTAAGTAGAGTTGGCCAGGGTGCCTTTTGGGAAAAAAGGGAGAGAATGGCTAATCAGTAAAACAATAGCAATCATCCCTCTTGCCTGTTTTATACTGAATGGTTAGAATTATAAGATGACCGAGTGTGTGGCAAAAGCTCCCCATCAACATCTGTCTTTCCATTACCACTCCTTTCCCTTGCATGTCATGTTTTCATTATTGAGGCCAGTGCCTTGATGAGAAGATATCCCTTGTATGTATCTGAGATTCTTCTACTTGAAGAGCTGGTGATATTTAGTGATTGATTGACTGCAATGTTGTGGGGTGTGAATGTGATAATGGACTACAGTAAATGCATGCAACCCAGGACATGCAAAAATTCATTTTTCCTTTGGATAAAAAAATATTATTTTAACTGTGCCATCAAAGGAAGTAATAACTGAAATAGACAAAGGAGACTGCAGAGTAAGAACAGAGGGAGATTTCAGAGGTTTTTTTTTTAAATAAAGTGAAATGCAGCATGTAATGTGCTCACTTTCAGCGAGGGTATATTTGTTAAATATTTTCCTCTTAAAAAAAAAAGATACTATTTCCATCATATTGTACAGTCTCTGCTTAAGTGTATTGTCTTTGCCGGTGACAAAGGCATTTTCCTAGGCTAAGAGCGAAAGCTAAGCCACTGATACTTTGCTATGAATACAAGTAAGCACCCAGGAACCTCTATAGAGAAGGTCAGATACGACATCAGCAACTGCAATTCTTTGCTGTCCCTGTGTAATGAAAGTAACTTTTGTAAATAATTTCTGCCACCAACAGGTTCCACATTTTAAATTAAGTCTTTAATAGTTGACCAAACCCAGGGGGAATATGCGCTGCTTCTCTATAATTAGTACTCAGTTTAATAGTGCATAAAGGAAACTCAACATTCTTTCTTTTATTGTTGTGATTTTGACACCAAAGGCTACTGTTTTTCCCCAAGATCATATCATTATTCTGTTTTATTAATAAACAGTACTTGTAACCCAGGAAAACATAATATTTGTCAACAAGAATCACCAAAATCCTTGGAAACTGTAGGTTTGTCACTCTATTCATTTGGAACAATCTATAAGCAACAAATAGCCTCTTTATTTTTTGTGAAATCATCTTGTTTTTATTTGAGAGAATCGTGCTATGACCATTTTATTAGGGAAAAAGGTTTCCACATTGTCCCATTTTATTTTTTCTTTTTTTTTTCTTTTTTTTTTTTAAGAATAAGAGTGTAGAAGAGGGGGATTATGTAACATGTTGGCCATTGTGCACTACTTCTGTGCGAGATTATAGTCTTCCTTCAACAACATATTCAAATGCAAGCACTTGACTTCAGTAACGGTATTTTAGCCTTCACAAATAATAGGTGCTAGCATAGAACCAATTGAGAGAATCCATTCTATTGACAGAGATGACCTTGCAAATCTATAGATTCTTTCATTTCCTTTATAGTAAGAATGTGACGTGTTCATAGGACTTTATCCAGACTTCATGTACCATACTGTCCATGAGTAAGTCAGAACACAATGGCTGAATGGGGATATAAACAGGCCATTGTTAAACAGCATTGTTGGATTGCTTAAGGTTTGACTTGGAGTTGTTAAGATACTGTATTTCAGAATGACTCATCCCAGTGCCAGTGGTAACAAGCTGCATTTGGTTTCATTTATCAGTACTATTAAACAAAATACATCTTCCGTGTCCCCACTGCTGCCTAATACCTAGACAATACTCAAAGGACAAACCCTTTCCCCTGCAGAGTTTGATTTAACAACTCTATATCATGCAGGGATGTGTTTTCGTACTTTTCAGTTTGTTTATTTCTTGGTTGTGTATAGTTTTGAAGATAAGACCTTCATCTCCTTGTTTTAATTAACATTTGGGGAGATTTGAAAGTGTTTAATTCTTGATCTTTTTTGCCATCTGCATCAGGCAGGATCACGTTGTCCCTCTGTTGCATCAGTAAGAAATTTCTGCCTTTGATGCAACGAGTAAGAATGACACTATGGTCTATTCCCAACTTTGCATAGGTTTCTTATGTCCCTCTTCAGAATTACTAGAGCCTTGCATGCAAGAAATCTAGGTCCTAATCTACCAATTCACTGCACGTGCCAGCACCTGACTGATGACTGCCGGGCTAGGTGAGGTGGCATTGAAGTTAGACCCTGAGCCTGGGTTTCTGGTGTCCTTGTTGCAGTTGTGCTCAAGCAGTCATCTCATGGAGGAGGAGGAGGACAGAAACTAACTGCTGAAAACAACAAAACATTTTTTTTTCAGCTTTCCCTCAACTGCATCTGTCTGAGGGCTCCTTGTTTTCTCCAGTGCTCCCCTTTCCTCCCAGGTCAATGAAGGTGATGGGGAAATTAAGAAAAACCTTTTTCTCAGCTTTTAGCCTCCACTTTCCAGCCTGGCTTCTGTGAGGCTTGGTGTTGTTCTGGCTCACCAAAGAAAACCCAGGACATCGAGCGATGCTGGCTGGTACCTTGCTTGGGATCACAACCCAGAGCTGGGGATTGCACTTCAGCTTGGACACTGAATTAACTGGTGGTGGACGCATGTGCGATTTCATAGAGCAAAGCTGCAGAACTAAAGCATTTATTTCCACCTGCCTCTCACAATATTCCATAATCCCTGAGCTGCTCTATTTATTTTTACAATACTTGATTGAAAAATGGCTTAGAAATACTGAGAAAATTCTGGTGATAATTGAAATATCGATTGCATACTGCTGTTGATATTCTATCTTGGAAGATTCATAGCACTCTGAGGTTATTTCCAGTCCTGTTATTTGTTTTCACAAAATGGAAGCCAGAGGTTATGAGCTGATTTCTTATGACCTAGAAATATTCCAGATATAGATAAAGAAGTTGCAATAAGTTTACTGCTTCTTCTGAATTTGCATGAGCGTACCCATTGCTGGGCTATCTCATCTGCACGTGTAGGGAAACTTTCTCTCCCAGTATCATTCTTTAAATTGTCAAATTTGAGACTCAAAACTAAAGGGACTTCATCCCAACAGAGTTTGAAATTATTTGACACTTCTAGTTGTTCCTTTTTGATTGAAACTGTTTGTAAAGACATGACTTAAATTCCCAAATAAGTTTGGATTTACTAAAACTACTTTTTCATTTCAGTGTGAAAAATTCCAAATATATGTCAATTCATTCATGCCTAAATTCAATGTATTTACATGGATGTAGTATTTAGCAAAATTAGATTTATATTTATAAAACTATGGCATATTTTTATGTTTTAGAATATAATCAGGGTAGGTACACCAAGAATGACTGGGGTCTTTAATTAATCTTTATACTGTTTATAACAACTGTTAGGCATAACCACCTTCCTAATTTTAACCATTACCAAAATATTTAATATCATATGTGAGTCTGGCTGAAAGAAGAATTCTGTGGAACTGGACACTAGGAGACATTTCAATATATTATGAAAAAGAGAAGTTCCAGAAGCAGAACGCCTGCCTCAGGAAGTACTGACAGAAACATTAATAGAAAAGTGTAAAATGCTAAGTAAACAGAAAAGCTATTAAGCTTGGTATGACACTTTTTGAAATGAAAAATAATTTAGGTTCATATGAGAAGGGTAAATAAAGAGAATAATGCACATATTTCCCAAGGAATCATAGTAAGCAAAAAACCTACAGCTGAATTTTCTTCTTGTTTTCATAACGGGAATGTTGAACCTTTACTTGCTTGTAATAGAGGAACTTAAACTTAGGTCTTGAAGCTGATATTTCAGATCAAAGGCCAATTTGGAATAAGTTTTCTTGTATAAATCTTTTTAGTAGTTCACACAACACCTCAGGAAAAAAAAAGTCAGAGGAAAATAATTATGTTTGAAGAAAGCTTAATGTGTTAAGATTCATATTAATTCAGTGTTAAGATTCACATAGCAAGCCTTAAATTTGCTAGTGAAGTAGATAAAGCTTGTACTCATGTGGTCACACTGTTATTACAGAATTCAGAAAGATGACTGAAAATCCTGTTGTTGACTGGGTAAACCAATTAATTAAACACTAATATGCAGACTTGATACCTGTCTGCAATGTTCTACATATGCAACTGTTACCATAAAAGCAAAAAAACCACAATTTTCTTATATTACAGTTCATTTGAAAGTATACCTGTGCTATAACTGAAATGTTCTGTGACTGATGAACTATCCTAAAATCTTCTCTAAAATAAATATGAACTTTTTGTCTTATGATTTGGGAACATTTGATCAAAGTATTATATATATTCATGTAGTAAAAATGAACATCAATAAAATAATAATTCCAATCAAGCAAATAGGAGAGGCAGTTTTCTAGTATGTTTGAATTTGAAAGGGAGCATAACATATTAAAATTGTCCTAAGCACAAATCTGTCAAGAAGACCAATATAGAGCCTAAAAAGGCCTTTATATTTCTTGCTCACCTTCATGAATACGTTGCTGGACTGAAAGTGACAGTGTTTGGTTTATGGTCCTCTTAAAAGAAAAAAAAAGTTGAAACACTCTATGAGGTGGTGTCAGACATGTCAGGTATCACTCAGATAAAATAAATGTTTTCAGAAATCAGCTGAGTGATTTCTGCCCAGCTCTCAAAAGCCACTCAGTGTCACTACAGCAGCTTTTGCTATTAGGAGGGGACTCCACAAGGCTACAGTAAGTGCCTTCCATCCTTACGTAGCAAACAAAAAAAGCTAGAGCTGGAAGACAAGTACCACAACAGGGAGCAGGCTCAGAAACAAAAACACCTGCACCAAGAATCCCTAGAAGAAATCTTGAAGGACTGTTGTCTGGCAGTCTGTTCTGTCTAATTGACCACATCAGTAAATCACTAAGCTTATTCTTTTAGTTCGCCACCTTCATCACCCAAAATGAAATTGCTTCGAGGACGGAGTGCAGAGAAGAGTCTGGAGGAAACATACAAGCGCTCAAGCTCTGAACCCGGGCTTAACCATTTTTACTGTAAAGCGCAGATGGAGGGCACTTGTGTGCTATTTTTGAGACTAACCTGTAACAGGTTGGTCTTCATTACTTCTCAGGTTTGCATTACTGGTTTCTGAGAGAGCTATTCTGTTCTGTTTCAGAGCAAAGTTAAAGATGCAAGTTTAAATCACTAAGAATCATGGCTTTCAGTCTTTACCTGTTTGATTTTGCTTTCAAAGGGACTGCATGCATCCCCACAGCCAGTTACCAGGTCTTAGCTGGGAGCCGGGATCAAACAGCCGAGAGATGATAGAAAACAGGTCCACGAACTACTTCTCACTTATTCCCAAACATATGAGCACTTCCAACCTGCTTGTTTGATTTTGGCATGAGGCAAGTTCAATTCAAGTTTTAGTCTTATGTTATCAGCTTGCCTCTGCCTTGAAAAGGAAATGCTCACAGAGGTATTGCTGGGAAGCAGTTTAGGAAGCTGCTCCTTGCTGCCTCTCAGCTGTACGCTAATGGCTTCCAGCTGAACTAACTGCATTCATGCTTCTCCCCCAGCCTGTCCCCCTGCAACCCGCTGCTGGAGACGGCCACAAGCCCAATCAGATGTCTTAGGTATCAGACCCGGGAGCCACTGCTTCTTAACAGTAACTTTACTGTTTTCCTGCCTATCTCCAAGTGAGATCCTGTCTTCAGCTCTGCTCCTTCAGTGGTCTTCAGTGAAACAGCGTTAGCACTCGCCTCGGCGGTGTCTGTGCTTCAGCTGGGAGCCATTAACTGACAGCTTGTGAAATGGCAAGGAACAATTTCCTAATTGCCTGTCAGCTGTAGCTGCCTGAGGAACTCTTCCAGCATGTGTCACAGCAAAGTCAAGCAGGTTATTTTGGTTATTTCAAACAACCCCCAGCAGACATTTAGGTTACGCTGGTTTCATTTTTTGTGATGGGATTGTCTAGGAGCACTCACAAAGTCCGGTGGTGGAGGAAGCCATACATCCTTACAAACTCTCCACTTTTAGTTGCTTGCTCTTAACCCAGACACAGCTGTCCATGATCACACAGTCACACTCTGTGCACCTGAGGCACAGAGTTACGAAGCCCCCTGGGACAGCGCTGGGGATGGAGACTGGGGATGTACAAAACCATGAAGGTTTGCCAGCAGCCTGGAGTACACCCTGGACAGAAGCACAAGCATCACTGCCTTGTGTATAACTTGCATGCTGTTTTATTGGGAAGGTAGTGGAAAGAGAAGTTAATGCCTGCCTTTTGCGTAACAGCTTACTGACAGAAGGATTCATGCAGGAGGAGAGACATCTATGTTAACCGCTCCAGCCTCAGTTCAAACGGCTTTAAAGCCACATCTCACATGAGGCTGTTTTACCTGCCAGGGTACAGAGGAGTCTGGACTGGGGAACGCTTCGCCATTACTCTTAAAGCCAAACATCAGTGCAGCAGAGAGTGCAAGGGCCTTCAGCGCAGAAGAAGAGGAGGGAACAAGTGAGTCTATATGTCTGCAGCCTATCTATTAGAGCTATGAGCTGTTAGACTGGGTTTATGTTCCTATTTCCTGTGCAGTTTGCATATTTTATCTTAGCCAGTTTTATATATTGTTGCCCCAGGAGCTGAGCAAGTGGGACTTAAGCTGCATTTTGTTTTAGTTTTCACCTGTACAAGCTCCATGATCAGGAATCTTCCAGTGACAGTATGCTGTCCCTCACCACAGTGGCAGTAGTCAGTATGGAGAGGAGCAAAAAGGGTGATTGAAATACCTCAGTTTTATCTCACTCAGGGCAGTACATGGAGGGACAGGGACTCGGAGCCAGAATTTTGCAAGTTATGAACTTGCACAAACTGAATGACATTTTTTATACCAAGAGCCAAATGTGCTCTAATGGTTCTGGATAAACATAAGAGAATGAACTATTAGTCTGGAGGTGAAAGAACATGATTTCTCTCAACAGATCTGCATCCAAGAAATGTGCATGGTATCTGCACATTAAAAATGAAAAACAGCCTTTCTAACTGTTGTCAGCCTTTGAAAGCCTGATTTTTATTTCAGAAACCTCTTTGTTTCCAAAATTGCTTATGCTGAATGGGTGGAGATTAACCAAATTGGCAGGCAGTATAGAATCAGGCCCTTGCTTAAGAGTCCAACAGGTCTCCAGGCTGGCACCCAAAAAGACCAGAAGAGGCCGGGCAAAGCTATTTTGGAGAGATAGCTGTTCAGTTTCATACATGAGATTAGCAGATAGCTTAAAAACTGTTAGTTCCATAGATATCTAGGTCTCTAAACCCACCTCACTGATGACTACCTCTCAATAGTAGTCTTAGAGTCTGAGGACTGAACCTCGCAATCCAGTGCATATATGTTACCCTGCCAGCTATAAATTCAAACCCCAGATGGCTTTGTGCATCATACTGCAAAAAGACCTCTCTGATATGTCAGCATGACTTAAGTGACCAAATCAGCAAATGAAAACAGCTGTATTAAATCCTGAAAATGTGCCCATTTCAGGGAACAAACCATACGCAGCCTTCTGAAGTCTAAGAGTTGCAGTCTTCTGCTGTTAAAAAACTTGACTGTTGGGAAAGGTGTGGCGTTCTTAAATTCTTCTCTTAAGCAAAAGGGCTTATGTGGTTTTTTGACAGCGTGTTTGAGCAATACCTAGTCCTGCTGGAAAAGGAAAGAAGCTGACGCTGCTCACATGACTGCTCTAATTGTCACAAACTAATTAAGTGCTTTCAGCTGTGTCTATATTGTGCCATTGTTTACTTGGCTTGTTCACACTCAGCTGTAGATGGTTCTTCCAAACATTCCTGTGTTTAATACTTTTGTCCCCTTTTTCAGTATGGTTTTTGAGGAGATATGATATTGACAAACTTAACTTTCACACCTTGTCTTGTAAATAAATGGCTTGAAAACATACTGATGGTCACTATAAGGGAATGTGTAGAATGCAGAAGTGGGTGCTTGGAAGGAACAGTCACCCTTGAAACTCTAAATCTGTAGCTGTTTTCAACACAGATTGAGTGACTGGCTTCTTTCAGGACATCAGATGCCAATTACTTTTTAGAATATTGTTACAATATACGTAATATCCTTGTGGCAACCAAACTATATTTGCAAAAGGTATAACACGTTTCTATTATCAGTTGCCTCAGGTGAAGTTTTGAAAAGTTTCATTGGTGAACTGAACTTTTTCTTGCTGGTTCCTTCCCAAACATAAATTTATGAAATGTTTAGTAAAAGTCTAGCTATTCTAGGCTTCTGAAGCTGACAGTAAGCCAGTGTTTAACTAATTTCCAGTTACATTATACCTATATATAAATCAAATATCCTTTTAAAAACTACTAAACACACAGCTTGTGTGATATGAGTAGTGAATACTGGCAGCTAATTTTGATTTATCAACTCCAACTGACTAATGACATCATAAATTAGAAGTGATGAACAAATCTTCATAAAATTTGGCTTACCTTGTTTGAAACCAGTTTGGTTTTATCTGAAAAAATGCAAGGTATTGCAATAAGTTTGTTGCCTTTTCTTTTTAAATAGAACTGCCCAATCATGTAGATAGTTGAAAGAAATGTAGATCCAAAGTTTGCCTGCTCAGCACTGCCATCCAGACTGATCCACTTTTTTCATGCTGCTTGATGTTTGACATGTAAGTTACAGAAAACATAAAATCTTGTGGAGGCTGGACTAGATGACATGTGGGGGTCCCTTCCAACATAAATTAGTTTATGTTTCTGAAGGTAATACAGGATATAAAATCAGAATAATAGATTTTCTACATCTGCTTTCCTCAGTGCTTTGTAAGTAACTACGTGGTTATTATTATAAATTTCACTGAAGTTAGCTTAGTTTGAGTGTGAGCAAGTCACAGTCACATTACTGGAACTGTATTCACTTTTAGGAGAAGTTACTCCTGGGAGCAAATCTGAAGGACCTTAGCAGGGTCTGACTCTTTCCTTATAAATAGAGGGAGGTCTTATCAGTCTTTTTTGGTTTATAGGGGCAGCACTAGGTAGAAGGGAGCAGAGGTCAGTCAGTGTTTGAAAAAGTCTGTGTTCTGACTGCAAATTTGGGTAAATAGACTAAAGGTAGTAGAAAACATACTGCTGCTGGCACCTGCACTGTGAGTACCCTAGGAGTAAATACATAGGAACAGAAGAGTTTTGTACAAAATAGCTATGATAAGGATGAGCCTTGTCAGGGAGCATGAAATAACGCTGCAGTTAAGAGTTGGAGACTGCAGGCACACCCAAGTCAGCTCTACATTAGCTAACCTGTGCTCTGCAGGCACCACAACCCAAGCGTTTGCACAAGATAATTTACCCTGTTTCCTATTTAACAGTAATCCTCATGTTACTACTGTGGCCTATTAAGCTAAGATACACCCTCAGTCTCTTAGCAAGACTGGGGAAAAAAAAGGAATAAAAGCTTAATGGGATGACAGTTCCCATTGTTCTCAAATTGCACCCAGATACAGTGGAAGCATTCCACTGCTGCAGCATGTGTTTGGTGGTTACAGTCATGGGCAACAGTAGAAAATCCTATGACAAATAGATGTTGATCACTTTTGAAAATCTCACTCTAAGTTTTTGCTGAACACTTCTATAAGGAGGCTTCTTTATGCTCTGCAGCACTGTATTCAGTGCAGGAATGTAATAGGAATGCAGCATGTATAACATTTATATATCATTATCATCATCATCATTATCATGATGTGTTATCTGTCTGGCAATCTGCTTGCAATATGAATGACAATTCTTCATATTGGTCATGTTTTTCCATGAAGCAGATAATTATTGCTGGCAGAGAAAGGCAGCTTGGATTTAAGAAGGCACCAGATGTTGCTAAAACTGCTTTTAAACTCCTCTTTGTTGCTTCCTGGAGCTTGCAGCACACAGAGAAATTGCAGCAAAGTACTGTTTCACCAGAACTGGTAGCCTAATTGCTTCAGCTGTTTCTGTTATGCTTTAGCACCAATGTCTGTGTTGTGGACACCCAGGGAAACTAGTATATCTAGTCCAGGTCCTCACTACGGTCCACTGGCATCAATTAAAGATATTAACGGCAGCTAGCATCTACCTTGTTGAGAACAACCATGACTGGGACCCATACCAAGGGATAGCTCAGCTTGAGGTAAAGAACCGCCAAAGTTTACATGATAGCCAAATGTCTTTCCTTTTAGCAAAATATTTTGCACTGAGTTTTGGCAGCAGAGGGCCAGGGTTTGACACTGAATATTGGTTTCAGTATCAGCTGTTTGAGAATATACATATTTGAAACTGGACACCAGCTTCAGACTTTCCTGCTTAAGAGACTGCTTCCACTTATCCAAGACCTGTATTTTCCATGGGTTTATCCTAAGGTCCATATCACGTAGCTGCAGTTAATAACTTGAATGCTCCTGAACAGAAATACCATCAAATGTAATTTTTTTATAGGTTATAAAGGAGTTGGGAAGGGAGTTAAGGAAAGAACTCAACCTGACTGAACCTTTTGCATCAGTCTATTATCTATGGCAAGAACCATTATCAACACAGAGTATTATATATACAATAATTTATGGACCTCAAGAAGTACACATTTTCAAGTATTTTTTCTAGTTTCGTAATGCTTTGTTTTCTTTTTTTTCCTTTTTTTTTTTTTTTTTTATGTTTGTCAGCTTTCTAAGTTCCCAAAAAATGAATGACACCATCTATCTTCTCTGGAAAAAGGTGGTCTTCAGTTAGCTAAAGGACTTTTTGTTAAGTTTTAAAGAGGATTACAAATGGCTTAAAATCACAGTAAGTGTCTTTTAAAGATCTCTTGGGTCTTATTCTCTCTTTATAGACAATAATTGCACAAATGTGATTACTTTTGTGATATTTCACTGGAGATAACTCCCAATCCTACAGCTGTAAAGCAACAAAGAATCAAGTGTCTCACCTAGATTTCAAATTCTCCAGACTATGCTGGGGTATAGCGCAAAAAGGACAAGGAAAGAATTATCCTAACAATAAGCCAGTCCATTTTAACCTTATCAAACAACAAACAAAGTCCTTCAAAGAAATCATATCATCAAGCATTCATTTGCATTGATAAAATATGTAGCTATCCAACTGAAATAATGATTTTGGTTACCTTTATAGATAGTCGTTTGTGTCTGAGATACATTTATAAGCCAGATCCTCAGCCAGGACACGTCAAAACACATTCATTTCCTGTATCATTATCTATCAACGGAACATCTTACTATCTGTAAGTGGAGAAAAGTTTAGTGGAAAGAATAGTTGGAATGTTAAAAGTACTAGCATTTCATTATTTTGCTTAATTAAAATGTCACATAAGATGTCTCATATCTAGATGCCACGATCTCGTTTTCTAAAATGCTATGCCTAAAAAACAAAGCTAAAGGTTAAAATTAAGTGCAATTATATTCCTCAGGAATAAAATGGGTATACATTAGAAGTATAGTTAGGCTGTAAATTCATTTAAGCTTTTAAAAATTACAAAGGAATATATAAAATGCAAATTAAAGGAGAAAATCTTATTTATCTCCCCTGTTTGTATGGTAATTGGCTGCTTTTAATGAATTAATCTCATGCACAGACTCCTGCTAAATTAGACTACCTATAATGTACTGTCTTCAAGTAACTTCACATTCTCATTATGGCCTCCCTAATTTCTAAAGTAAAATTAATATAATTAGGGAGCAAATCAATACATATTGATCTTGAGTTACTTCAATGGAACAAAAGAATAACAGATTAAAAGGAGGTGATTTTTGTTAGCATTGATTTTGTTAGCATGCTGAAACAACAGTGTTGAAGAATTAAGTCTTAAAATATTTTCATTCCCTGAATGATATCCTCTGGTCATTTTATATTCTCTGTGAAGCAAACATTTTTACATGGCTGTGTTTGAAAGAAATTAAAAAATAATCTTTTCACCCTTTGTATTTGGGCGACTGTTTTCTTATGGCATAGTTTTCTTATGGTAAAGGACATTGAGTATATTTTCTTTTCATGGAGATCAATTTCAGGCTGCAAATTATTTCATCAGCCTATGTTTCTTTTTCCAAGTGTAAATTAAAGGTGGATGCATGCTGGCAAACACTGCCTGAATAAAATGACTGGTAGTGTACTGGGATATAATCAAGCATATGCAGTGAGGAACTTGAGGTTCATAATGAGAAATAATGGAAGCATTCAGAGAAATCAAAGCAGCAGTGCTTTTCTACATACTCACCAACTTATTTCATGTGGAAGAAAATGACACTTCCTAGCAGAAGAGATTAAGTTCTTTTTATTGTATTCAGGAAGACATATTGCTATATAATGGCTTTGGACTGACGTTTATTAGTAAGGTGTGAAGGAAAAATAATAATGTGTAATCTCGGCAGCTGAAGTCCAAATTCTAAAAGCTGCAGCTGGGGATGGAAAAGTCTCAGGTGGTTCTAGACAAAGGCTTGTGCTGCTCTGCGTTCCTCTGAAGCCTCTGCAGGGCGCCAGGCTGCTGCTGCAGGTAGACTTTACCCAAACTCGTAAGACCGTGTTGATTGAAGTCAGGGGCAGTTAATTTGCTTTTCACATCTTAAAGTCTCTACAGAGCATAAACCCTTTTTCCGAACTCATATTTCATTTCGGTGTTTCACAGAAGCTTTATGATATGTGAACAAATTCCCTTGCTGCATGTGATAAATCTAAATAGCTTTGTTTAAAAAGGTAATTAATTTAGAGTTTTTCTTTCAATTTTCACACCATATGAACATGAATAAAGCTTTTCATGGTGTATAAATTTATGTACAGTGATTACCCAAATGAATGGCAGAAACAGCTGCACCTTAAATCTTTACACTGAATATTCTGATTTACTTGAAGCTAAACTGCAGATTCTGGTTGCATTTCAGACATTCATTTAAACACCATTTTGGGGAAACAATAGTAATACATACAAGGGATGTTATAAATATTAGAGGAAGAAGAGCTTTTATGTTTTCTTTGCAAATATACAAAAGGTTTTGTACCACTAAAAATGGGGCTTTGATGGAGGTGAGGTTATTTGACTATTTAACAGTATTCCACATTAAGTTATGTGTTGATGCAATTCTAATTCAATGAATTGTGTAACATGAAAGTAAAACATACCTGCCCTTCTACATGGTGGGTGAGAAAGCTATTGCTTGATATTAAATTTTGTCATTGAAAAAACAATACTTTTAACACAAAATATTAGTGAAAACAATGTAGATGTAATGTAGAGGCTGCCATCACTAAAACATAATGCTTTTTTTCTTGTATTAAGACACAGCCCCATTCTAAGCTGGCAAAGCAGATGATAATAGCATTTTAAATATTTTTTTTAACTGCTAATTTAGGGAAAAATTCTCTGTTAGTATAAATAAAATAGCTATAGATGTGTACCTCCGAGGAAAACTGGGAGACTTCCTCTCTTCTTCTTGTATAGTAGTATTTACTTTAGCTGTTCTTTTTATTTATTGATTACACTCTTTCCACATTAAGAGATATTAGTACACCTTATTTAATAATAATTTTCAGATGTTTTTGATCTTGGACCCTATTTGAACAAATAAAGACCTGATGGTACCAAATTTTGACTTAAGGCAAAGTCTGGGTGTCTGTGCTGGAACGGAAATAATCTCATCCAGTCTTGCATGATGACAATGATTTTTATTTCAGTTTCATAAGGAACCTCAAGAAAAAGTATCAGGGGAAAAGGCACCATTGTCAGGAGCAGACTGATCCTGGAGCTCAACAAATAAATGGCACTTCTTTTTGGTGTCCATGAAAAAGAAATTAAATTTTGGGGGATATCCCCTAAACAGCGATATTCCAGGTCAAGGATACCCTATAACTATCTGAGATCCTATTTGGATCTCAGGTTCATGTTCTCTCAAGCTGCAGTGAAAGACATGGAGAAATATTTTTCTGTGAGTTCACTGGCTGGTAAGCAGAGTTACAGGGAAGTGAGGATTTTTGTATTTGAATCCTTTTAGGAGAACCTTTTTTTAGGATCTTAATGGCAAATGAATTTTCTTTTTCCTCTCCTCCCTTTTTTCCTCTCCTCCTTTTTTTCCTCTCCTCCCTTTTTTCCTCTCCTCCCTTTTTTCCTCTCCTCCCTTTTTTCCTCTCCTCCCTTTTTTCCTCTCCTCCCTTTTTTCCATTTTTTCTTGAGGGGGTTGGGGTATTTTGGTTTTTTTTCTTTTTTTTTTTTTTTTTTTTTTCCTTTCTTGTGGTTGTGGGGATTTTTCTTTTTTTTTTCTTTTTTTTTCCTTCTCTTTTCTCCTTTTTTCTACTTTTCTTTTCCACATCATCAGCAAGCTTCTCTGGCAGAACAGTCCTTTTGACATCATATAAAAATTCCCACACTGAGACCAGAAAGGGGGAAGCAAGTCTTCTTGTTAGAAGTGGAGAACTGTCCTTCACGGGCAGAGTTAACATCCAGCGTGTCATGCAAATGCCTAACAAGAAAAAGGGGTAGAGATACTAGAGAAACAATAGGTTCATTCAAAGCCAAAAAAAAAAAAAAAAAAAAGCAGTGTTGACTCCAGAGTCATAAACTGAGGGAGAGCTAAACTTGGTGCTGGGAACTCACCCATGAAACTAAAGTTGTCTAAAGCTGCTGGCTCCAAAAGAGTTCATCCATATTTGTGCTAGGTTAGTGCAAGACCTAGTAGACAGTGGTAAATTCACTCTTGTGACCCGAAGATGAAGTCCTAATTCAAAGGACCCTTATTTTCCTTTTAACTGGAAGAGACTGGCCAAATTCACATTTGGCTAAGGCAATTAGAACAGTATCATGGAAATGAGGAAAAGCTTGCCTTTTTGCGGTGTCTTCTGTTCCTAATTTTTAAGCTATAGCTCATATATTACTTGCCCAGAGAAACAGGCAAAATATCCAATAGCCAAGACCCTGAGAATAAATTATAATTCCTGCACAGATCACATAGAGCTTGAAGATCGAAGGCTTAACAGAAGAAAGCTGCTAATTAAAGGAAAAGTAAAAAAAAAAAAAAGTTTCTAAAAATTGGAAAATTAAAAAGTAAAATTTGAAACTCACAAAAATTATTTTTTCCATGAGAACTTTACCAAAAAATCACAGGACTGTAAAAAAGACCAAGGAATTACAAAATATACAAGAAAGAGTCAAGCTAAAGCTCAGGAGAAATTAGTTTGAAGGAAGGCCATTTAACATACAGAGGTAGTCAGAGAGAAGCTTAAACGGAGGAGCAAAACTGAGGTAGAGGGACAAAAAATGGGAAAGACAAGTAAATGGAGTCCTCCTGGTGTCTGCCTCCTGAGACAAAAAGGTCTGTGATTTGAGCACACAGGCACATGTGTATCTATCCTGTGAGTGCAAGTCTGGAAAACCACTGGAAAGACTGCACTGGGAAGATTTGCAGGGAGGAACATATTTGTGCCTAATAGCCATATAAATAGGATAGAAATCAGCAAAGCCAGAGTCCTGTGAAATCTTTCTTGGGGAAATTTCGGTGGAGGTATTGTTCCCTTACAAAGAGGTAATCTGTGTCACACAAGATTTCCTGAAGAAGTAAGATTTATGAAACGGACTTGACATTTTAGGACAAGAGAGGTTATCATCCTCATTTCCATATCCACACCTGGATAAATTTCCACCCCAGAGGACTGTTGAGAAGATATTGATCAGTAAGTTAATTTAAGTATAACACTGAGCAGGATTTATATTTACTTTTGTACTTCAATAGTTTTTTAGATTGCTTACAACATCTGTCTTGGGATCCAGTGAGAGATTTTTATTTTTTTTTAGATATTGTTGTGAGTCTTGCTAGTCCATTGAAAAAACCTTGTAACAGCCATCACCTCATGCAGTGGCAGAGAAAAGATACCTTTAAAAATAGTGAATGTTATAAGGAGAAAGAGAATATGCCAGGATATGGTGAGAATTGAATTAGGGAATCTAAAATGAATCTCAGACATGGAGAGCTATGCAAGATGGATTGAGCTCAGTGGATTTTGAGAAGTTTATTATTGCCACTTATGCACAGATTATATTATTTTAAATGCAGAATCTCAGAAAAGGAGTTTTTAGAATTTTACTGTTGCTTTAGGCGAGAAATAAATCAGATCTCCCAAACTTCACTTTTCCTGGGAAACACGAAGATTTTTCACAGAAACACCTCATTTATTGCCAAAGAGCATGGACAAAAGTATAACAGCAAAGGGTGGTTGAAGACAGACAAAGACCTCCTGAGCTGCAGCAGCAAGAGCTGTCAGGGACATTTCATGTTTAAATGCTGGTGGGATTCTCTGCCTGAGTTCTCTGATGTATCGCAGCATTGCCTGGTGCAACAATTAGTGATTAGCTTACTCGTATCATACCTTTGGAGTAACACCAGCCATACCCTGTACAATCTTGCCAACATAACCTTAATAACCAATAAATATGAGGGTACCCAATAAATTCATAGGACAGCAGTCGACAGAGAGAAGGTAGGGGTACACCATAAAATGAGTTCATAATTAACTTCAGAAAGGATAGCTTCTTTTCGAAGTTAATTTATTCTGTAAATGAAAGTTACTCTTATAAAAGAAATGGGCCAATAGCCAAGATTTCATAAGAGCAGCCCTTTATGCCTCGTATGCAAAGTTCCCCATTCAAGCCTGTGCAGCCTGTTCAGCATTCTTCATTATTTCCCAGAAGGCAATGGGGATCCCTGGATACTTATTGGTTCAATTTATTCATCACCCTGATTGTACCTGACTAGGTTCCCGTCGGGTACCATAATAACATTTGAGTATGGCCCTGAGGTATTTGGTAAAGGAATTAATTATTATTACTTCTGTAATGTCTGACTGCCCCTAAAACTATCACAGCAATATAATAATTTATCAGAAGTATTACTATACCCAAGTAACAGATTATAAGTATTGGCAGTATCTCATGTGTTGAGTGTAAAGCTGAGTGAAATTTGAAATTGCTGTTCGAAATTGCTACTGTGCAGAAATTTAAAACTTAAATGAAAAACAAAAGCTTAAGGCAAAATTAGAATGTCCCTAGGGAAAATTTGTCCTTTGCTAAAACTGTGGTTTTTATTGGAAAGGTATTCTTCATTCTATCAGTTCTAGTGTATGGCTTTGAAAACGGCACTGGCATGACTGAGGACCCACCACTGCATTTCCAGTCAGTTTGTAGAGTCTGTCCAAAGTTTCATCTAGATTCTGTGACAGTGAAGATTCTAAATTATCATTTAAAATTCCTTTACCAAAGCAGGTTTACAGTCACTATGGACAAAATACAAATGAATTATTGCTACTTTGTTTTCTAGCCCACATAAGCTGTTCTAGTAGTACAAAAAGAGCAGATGAGCATGAAGCTTTTTTTTCCTCTTTCCTATGCCTTTTTTTTTAATGGCATGGGGAGCTAAAAATTGTGTTTGACAAGAAAAAACACTAAAGCAATCACTGGGAGCTGGCTGTTGTCCCCAAAATCTTTCTAAACTAAAATTAATTTAAATACAGAACATCAAGTCTATATAGTCAAAGTCAAGAAAAGTCAAGAAATCCACAAAGTTTTCAACAACTACTGATCATATTCTATAAATACTTCATTTGTAATCCTCTTTTCTTGTTAAATGTGAAGCTTAATAGATTATTGATTATGCTGTAAAATCTATACCATAAAATATACAAGATATGCGCAGTGGTAACATTGAGGTTGCTCTTATAGCATTAACTTTTATGTTTCCTGACTCTCTGGATTTTAACTACAACCTTAAATGTTACATTTTTATACTAACAGTTCATGTAGCTCTTACTAAAATAAATTGCACCTACCTTTAGCGTTTACGAACAGACTAGAAAAGTAAGACAACGGTCTTTTTATTCAAAATCTGTTGTGACAGTCATGACAAACATATGGATAGTAACAGTCTTACAAGCAGGATGCTTATCTGTTTTACTAGTTCAGAAAGGTCTGATTGATGTGAAAGACCAAGGTCTCTCTAAAGATAATTTAGCCATTTCCATACAGTTTACGCTTGTGTTAGCTGTATCCTGCAAGGGGACTCCCAGGGGGATTTTCTCTGACCTTCCCTCTAAAAGGTAACACATAAGAGATTCCTAAAGGAACCATCATCTAACAAGACTAATGATAGCTTCCATGCCTATTATCATTCAGTGAGAGTGAAAGAGACTTTAAAAATGCAGTACCACATTCCTCCCTTGATGTTTCTCATGATCTATTAAGGTATTAGATGCCAGATAAATTAATCATTAAAAACTTACAGTTAAGTCTTTACAAATAATAACCAGGTGTACTTTGATTATTTTTTATCTCACTATATATATTTATATATTTCTGTCACTAAGCATGAGTGATACATGACAATTTGTTTATTAATGACTAATGGCTAGCTAAAGTTCACAAGAAGACCTATATTCTTCAGCCTTTCAGTGCATTAGAAAGTTAGGAGGATTACGGAAAACCATCCGTTCTTCATTTCTGGAATAGCTCATGATTTGTCATTCAGCTATCCTTTCATGCTATTTTAGGGAGTGTGAGCTATTGTGATGACTGTTTATTAGTGCATATAACCTACCACTTGATTTATTTTTTCCCGATCAGCAGTACTTTGCTTGAAGTTCCTCCAGTACAGAGTTACTACAGAGAATTTGCTTGGGAACTAATTTTTATTGAAGCAGTCTTTCTTCCTTAGCTTTTTTAGCATAAAAGAGATGACCTACATTTCTGTTGAAACCCTTGTCACCAAAATATGATTATTGACATATTTTTCACTGTTATCCAATGTATATTTATAATAAAGAAAAATAAAGCTCTTTCAGAGTTGTGATGACTTCTTGAATTTCACTGTTGTCACAAAGATCCACTTTTTCTTCAGGGTTTGTATTCAGTTAGTCCCATGGGGACTATGTGCCTGCATTTCTCTAGTGACCATGTTGCTTTCTACAGATATTAAGCTTTCACTTTAAAACAGAAAATGATTGACCTGTATAGCTGGAGCTTAAGCTTCCTGATGTGAACTAGTTCAGCTCTATTTCTAGATCCCTGGGTAAGCATGCATTTGCACTGAATATGGATAATTCTTGGTGTTTCTCCACTGGAATATAACAAATAGAAATGGATTCAACAGAGTAATTCTAAATATGTTTTTAAACACTGAAAAAGTATTCCAACAATACTGTTTATAGTTTATTTTCTGAACCAGCTTGTTTATATTTTTTTCAATGTACTGCCTTAATATCCATTTAGTTTTATTTTATTAAGAGTCTTGATTGTTATATATGGATATTTAGAAAAGTTGCACCAGAGTCTGGACTATTCATTCAACCAAGGGCACAAGATTTCTCAGGTATTTCACAGCATGATGTACTGATATATAGAGAGATATAGTAATGTACAAATATATTACTGTATAAGAAGGCTACCTGGAGAACTTTGTGATCTCCTGGCTATTCCTAGTGGATCCATGTATGCCACAGATATCATCACATCATTTGTGACAATCCCTGCTAAATAATAAAATGGACTTGGCCAAAGGCAGTAAAAGCACACCCTGTTTTGGAGGTGGTTGCTCAGTATGTAAGTTAAGCAGAGAGGTGAGTCAGTGTGGAAAATGCCTTTTATCACAAAACTCTTTTTCCCCCAATCCACTGGTTTGAAACATACAGGAACAGGTTTAACAAGCAAGCAGCTGTAGTGTGCATGGTATCCTGGAGAGTATTCAGGAAGAAAGGATACACTTCCTCCCTGTCCTTCATCCATAGTCAGACAGCATGACAGATGCTCTACTGTGGCAAGTCTGTATCAGCCAACTGACCTTGCGTGCTATGATGCGCACTCCTGTGGGGTGTGCCAAAGCTCTCCTCTGCTTCCCTCAAAACTGTGAGGAACAATACTATCCTAGTCAGTAATGGCAAAGCTCCTACTGACTTTGGCAGTAGTAAATACACATCTGCACCCAAGGTATGTGATACATCTATGGTATGTCATGCCATCTAATAGTAGTTTCCCTTTCTGAAGGTAGCAAAACTTAAACAGAAAAGAAAATGGAGAGATCAAATGATGATTAGTGACTCAATTAATTTAAACAACTGTAGCTTTTTTCCCCCACATTATTTGAACAAGGTCTTTACTTCCACATGTTCTTTGGCAAGGCTATTCATTATTTCTGGAGATAATCCATAAGCTGCTGAACAACCAGTAGAAATATCTTAGTATATTTTGGATACCTGAAATCTCAAAAGTTTTAGTGATGAAGTTAAAGTGATGAGCCAACCTATGAGAGTTGGATTCTGATCTGTATGCTCATTAATGTAACTTTAGGTTTCACTTTTCCCTGGTTTCTTTGAAATACTTTGCTATTTGTTTCTAAGGCCTACAGCTTCTATCCCACTGGAACAGGGATCCAGTACCAGTAGGAGATTCTCAGTGTTACAGTAATGCAACAGAGAGCATGCCAAAAAAATTCATTTTCTGGAGAATATTCCTGCCACTACAGTTAATTTGTTACTATATTCATAGAAAACATGAGAAATTAATGAAAAAAATTGAAATGTTCTGTTAGTTAGTAAACCTCATAATTTATGCAGTGAATGGAGAAAGGTTCTGCTCCAAATAGTGTGATGTGGCTAACACAGAACATATCTGAAAGTTAACTACAATCAATTGATATGATTTAAGTCAGTTCTCATGTTAGGTCTAGGCTTTTTAAGAATTTTCTAAGACTTCTAAGGATCTACCAGAGTAGCCATGTAAATATTTGAAAATATTTTTGCATGATTGTGGCGGGTTGAGCCTGGCTGGATGCCAGGTGCCCACTAAAGCTGCTCTATCACGCCCCTCTTCAGCTGGACAGAGGAGAGAAAATATAACAAAAGGCTCATGGGTCGAGATAAGGACAGGGAGATCACTCACCAATTACTGTCACAGGCAAAACAGACTCGACTTGGGGAAAATATTTTAATTTATTGCCAATCAAATCAGACTAGGGTAATGAGAAAAAAAAGCAAATCTTAAAACACGTTCTCCCCACCCCTCCCTTTTTCCCGGGCCTAACTTCACTCCCACTTTTCTCTACCTCCTCTCCCTGCGGTGGTGCAGGGGGACAGGGAATGGGGGTTGTGGTCAGTTCATCACACGTTGTCTCTGCTGCTCCTTCCTCCTCGGGGGGAGGACTCCTCACACTCTTTCCCTCCTCCAGCGTGGGGTCCCTCCCACAGGAGACAGTCCTCCACGAACTTCTCCAACGTGGGTCCTTCCCACGGGCTGCAGTTCTTCATGAACTGCTCCAGCATGGGTCCTTTCCACGGGGTGCAGTCCTTCAGGAACAGACTGCTCCAGCGCGGGCTTCCTACAGGGTCACAGTCTCCTTCAGGCATCCACCTGCTCCTGCATGGGGTCCTCCACGGGCTGCAGGTGGATATCTGCTCCACCTTGGACCTCCATGGGCTGCAGGGGCACAGCCTGCCTCACCATGGTCTTCACCAGGGGCTGCAGGGGAATCTCTGCTCGGGCGCCTGGAGCACCTCCTCCCCTCCTTCTTCACTGACCTTCATGTCTGCACAGTTGTTTCTCTCACATATTCTCACTCCTCTCTCCCTCCTGCTGTCACTGACTGTCTTGGCCTTGGCCAGCAGCAGGTCTGTCTTGGAGCCAGCTGGCATTGGCTCTATCGGACATGGGGGAAGCTTCTAGTACCTTCTTGCAGAAGCCACCCCTGTAGCCCCTCCCACTACCAAGACCTTGCCATGCAAACCTAATACAACAATATATTATGAGTCACTTACCCATCTCTGTCACTGGCACTTGAAAAAAAGAAAATATGTGAAATCCCTTCATGGGAGAGCTGTCCTCGAGATTACATTTAGTGGAAGAGATAAGACTCCAACAATTGTTATGTTACTCTATAGACATTCCCTTCCTTTCTTCTAATCCATTCATTTAGACATTAAGCTGAAATGCCTTTGGTGGCACTGAAAATAAAGGCTAACTGCTAATAACAATATTTATACATACATCAGCAGACTTCAAGTACCTGCATGACATATCTTCCCTAAGGGTCAGATACTTAGTCTGGTATTAATCAGTAATAGGACCAAAGCATAACATATTTTTTATATTGTTGAACAAAGTCGTGAAAACTAGGAGTTATATAGGCATTTAACCAAAAAAAGTCCTTACCTGGCAAATCTGTGAGACAAGAAAAACAAGCTGAAATACAAAATTGCACCTAGAATTTTGAGAGTCTCCACAATAAAATAATTTTACAAAAATTGTAACATTCACCAGAAGGGAAAACATTAATAATAGCATCTTCAGTTTCCTGTTTTGGACTCTTCCAAAGCTGGAAACCAGTTTCATCCCATCTGGACATTTGCCTGATTAGGAGTGTGGTCTATGGGCACTACGGAAGACCATCAAGGACAGATCAGATCTTAGGCAGGCTGAATTGATTTTGAAGGTTCCTTTCCCTCTCTCCAGTAGGCAAAAGCCCTAAAAATAGAAGCATTAATTTTAACAGCATTTTTCTGACCAAGAAGGGAGTAAATGGAAAAGAATACCCATACAGTACTGATCTGTTAATCTCCTTCAAGCTGGATTCAGGTATGACAGTCAGCTCTAGGATGGCTTGCTCCTTATTCTGGTAGATGAAAGAAAAATTTTGGCTGTTTTTCCTTCATAGGGAAGGATGGAATACAGTTCTAAATGTGTCAGAGATTATCAGTTAAGTTATTACACATTGCCTGTTCAGGCTGGATATAGCAGTGAGGTAGCCCAAGAGGCAGTCGTGCAATGGGGTAAGGAAGACAAGCAGAGACAGAGAAAAGGTATTGGGTATTCAGCATATGTAAATGCTGAATGTTATTCTCTAAACAGAAGGCATTTGATGTTGAATATAGCACTGCACATCCAACGCTTTTCCTGTTATCTCTATGTTAGTATTCTGTGCATTGATTAATTATTTTTTGGTAACCATGCTGCCCTTTCTAACATTTCTCATTTCATTTCCTAAGTACCCTGTTGAAGACTTATGTTCAAATCCTATAAATGTAGAAATGAGTGATTGCCTATGGTGTTAATAAGCAATAAAAACTCCAACATAACATTCATATAAGGCAAGTGTTTTATTGTGGGAATTAAAAAGGTGTAGTGTGAAGGCGATGTGAAATCTGGAGTGTGGAAATGATGGAGACGTGGAGCACTGTCATAGGAAAAGAATGTTATACAAACAAAGGGCAGCAAGGAAGTGATGAAAAAGCACATCAGAGAACCATTCTCTTGCTCCGTGGCCTGGCTGTTTCTAAGCATAATAAAAATGAGAGATATGAGGGTAATAAAACTCATACTAGACACATCTCTAAAAAGGGAACTGACCAAAGAATAAAAAAAGCACTTTCCTCCCATATGTTTTAAATTTCCCAGAGTGTATTCACCCCAGTAGCAAAGTACAAAGGTACCAGTGGCCCCTGGTTAATTTAAGATATAGGCATCTCTGATGAAGGGCAATGTATGCATGGAGCAAAACATTTAGGGCCATTCTGAGGGACAAATTTCTCCTCTGTTAATTTTATAAATGTCTGTATTGTCATGAAATACTGTGAACAGTTTAGGAAGGAATTCATTTTGGAAGTCTGTAGCAACTGTAAGTTTCAGGATTTGTGAGTATCATTCTTAGCTTCATCAAAGGCTTTAGATCAGATGACTATGTCTTGAGTTCTTCATTTTGTAATAAAGCCTAGACTCATGTGACTGCTAATGAAACATCATGCTTTAACTTCAGCTTCAACATTACAGAAAATCACTGAGTGGCAAGTGTTCAATTCACTATTTAATAGTAATTAAGGCTTTTTTCCTCATAATCTATATAGGTCTTCCGGTGTCATATTGTCTTGAAGCTTTAAACCTGTTGACAATGAAAAATACGAATGTGGATAAACTGGTTTTCACAGTGTCGCTCTTGAAGAGGTCACTCACTTGTATGTAAGCACAGGTGTATGGTAAAGAGTTCTTCAGCATCTCTCCAATAGGTCACTGATGCATTAGCCTCAGGTCTCAGCCATGCCTTGACGCACACCTCCTGCCCCTGCTTTAGTTCCAAAGAGTGCAGAAAATATATGGGGATAGCAAGAGAATTATAATGGAAATTTAAAAAGAAGGGACAGAACACTTCAAACGTCTTAATTAGATCTTCGTTGTAACTAGCAAACCGCAAATGTATTGGTTTCAGAAAGGTCTTGTTGCAGATAATATTATCCACAACACGGTCTTCTCCATGGAATGGAGACTCAGGCCAAGGCTGAGGAGCTTCACATGTTAGGGTGCAGTTTCACAACACCTCAGCAACAAAAGTGTCTGAAAGTGTAACTTCTCCCTCACTCTGGCTGCTTGTTTCCATGTCTGTGTTGCAGCTTGCCACCAACTATGCTGACAGACTTTCTTTTTAACCCTTTTTCTGCACACCCACTAGGACAATTACAGAGGAACAGATGAGAGTTAGGAAATGACAGCACAGGGATGGGAATGAACCCTGACAGGGAGAAAGTAGGTCGTTTTCTACCAGCTCTAGTAGAGTTTCTACCAGGTCTTCTGGTAAAAGAGGCAAAAGAAATGTAACTTCAGCCTTAGTTACAACTACAAAAGGCTTATCTATGAAGAGTTCAGCCTTAAACTGAATTTTGGTGCATTTGTCGCATCTCAGATTTTTTTAGGAGGTGGGGACTTGTATGACATTTTCTCCAAGGCTTTGAGAGCAGTGGTTGGATAGCTGCAATTAACCTTCAAAATGGATATATTAAAATGGTAATCCATATAAGTCAACACAGAATGGTGTATTCCCTCTTGGCCAGCACTTCCCAGAAGAAATTTAGATTTTCAGTATAACATCAAAAGTAGATTTCTTTTGTCCCATACTGGAAAATGTTTGTCATAGTCCTTTATTTTAATCTTGAAAACTGCACTTTTGGATTCAGAAATATTGAAGAATTCCATGGAAATTGCACTGCAGCTGCCTTGCGCATGTTATCCTATATCAGCTTGTTGACCGTCAAGCGCTATGAAATCCATAAGTCACCACATATGCCTTAAAAATACCTGCCATGGTGAATTCAGAATGGAGAATCCTGTCTACAAAGGAGAAGAGAGGCATTTCGCACCCAACAGTGGACTCCTATGAGGAGCCGGAGAAGACTTTTGTAAAAACATACCTTTTTTTTCCCAGAAAGAACATGCATTTCAGAAAAAAAAGAAAGATCCATCAAAATCTGTTTTCCCTTAAAAACAAGTTTGACTGAAACCTTCAGCCACCTGTAGCAGTCTCTGAGGAAGGCTGCTGCTATTGCTTAGAGAAAACCATTCTTTATATCTTTTATTTGTTCAAAAGATTCTCAGTGTCCTTTCCGAGGCACTGCCAGCTATTTTCTGAATAGGTAGACTCTTGTTGCTATAGTAATTAAAGCCAAAACTAGTGCTCCAGTCAGAAGACTGCAGGGCAATGTTTGCTCCTGAGCTGCTATTGCAACTAAGACTGTATTTACACAAGCTCCCTTGACTCTTCATGCCAAGAGTAGCAGAAAAGAAATAAAACAGACATGCACACTCAGATGCACATGCACACACTCTATTGGAGGTATGAAGATTTTATTCGACATAAATATTTTCAGGATACAGTCCCAGAAAATTCAGGGGATGTACATTTTTGTCCTGAATTGCACGCCACTGACATGAACGTAATGGGTGTGAAGTTGAAAAGAGACTTTAAAAGTCTTTAGGCATTTTAAATAATATGTTTCCAAAGGAGTTAGGTGTCTGAATACTTTTGAGAATTTGGCTGAAGTGCTGCTAACTGTTCTGTGGCATCTTACTGTTAAACTGAAAGGTGGCAGAGGGGAGGATTACCAACAGAATAGCTTAAAAGCATATATTCTGACACCTGTTATTTGTATGGGTTCAGTGAGAGACTGGATGTGTTCACATAAAAGAGTTCCTCATTCCCTCCCTCTCTCTTTGCTTCCTTTCTACCTTTTACTTTCTTGTTCATTTCCTTCCTTCCTTCCTTCCTTCCTTCCTTCCTTCCTTCCTTCCTTCCTTCCTTCCTTCCTTCCTTCCTTCCCTTCTCTGTCTGTCTGTCTGTCTGTCATTTTTTCCTCAGAACTACAAGTAGTTTACAGGAGACAATCAAGTCTTGTTCACACTGAAGTCACCAGCAAAAAATTGCGTTTTGATGCCAGCAAAATCAAAAGTTGATTTGGAAGTGTCTGTAGGAATGTAATTGATAAAAAATAGTTTGGAAACCATTTCCTCAAAAAATTATTAAGGGCAGTTTACTAGCTGGAAGGCTTGAGATGACTAACATGTCATTCTTAAACCAGAAACATTAGACAAAAGTCTCAAATGAAATGGTTCTGTCGAGATTGGTAACATTTCCAGCTTTGGAAGAAATCTTTCTCCTTGCCCTTGGTATAAATCCACCAATTTTGGAAAAAACAACAAATACTTTCAAAGCCAAGAATGGATTTTTGGTGCTGAAGTTCCTGCATCTCCAACATGAAACTTGTTAACGTCTGATGAGGACACGCACCAACCATGTCGTAGACCTCAAAGTATAACAATCTGGGCACATGAAAACAAAGCCAGACAAAAAACAGGAGTTTGTTAGAAAAAAATTGGTAAAAGAGGATTTTCAGTCAAAGTTAACATAATTGTCAGTAACTGTAGCTCTTAACATCTTTAACTAGGAGGAAGAAGCCATTGAGTTCCTTTATTGAACATGGAGCTTAAAAGCAGGGATGAGTGCCCACAGCACCTCCTTCAGTGATGCAGCCCTGTGTCATTTCATCCATAGGCTGGGAACTGATCGCACTGAAGCAGATGTCTCTACGCATGTGAGAAAGAAAGAGAGGAAATGATGCGGAAGTAGTAAGAGCAGTGGAGACAGAGTTACCAAAGCACAGCCTGTGTGGCACTGAGTGCTAAGTGCTGGCTTGAAAGGAGCCCACAACTGCAGATAGGGAAACTGCCTTCTGCTGCTTGATTCTTGCTGTCTTGAGGGAAATAGGACTGGGTTCCTTTGGAAACAAACAGAATGACATCTGAGACACTGCTGACTCAATTTTTCCTCCCAACAAACAGCCCATAGGGTCCTGAGTTTTGGCTAAATGCCTAGATAAAAGTGTTTAAATGAATCACTATTAACATTGTATGATGATAATGTGTTCCACATAGCTTCCTATTTACATGTATGAGACTTCTCCCCCAATGCACAATTACACGTTTCTCCATAAAAATATTTATTTCTCATTTTTTCTGTTGCTTTTTCTTACATGTCAATACGTTACAGATAGAATGCTCTGATACTTCTAGTATGTGGTTCAAGATGAAAAAGGATGAAATATCAGCCCATACATCTTAAGATACCATGTTTTTGTCACATTTATAACAGTAGATAGCAGTGGTGTCACAGCATGTGTTAACAATTAGCAGATGATTCATTTTAGTAGCAGCTTCCCTGTAAAGGGTTCAATATTTCTGAGCACAAGGACTGTGTCATTTGGCTAATCTGCTTATTTTACTGTCCAGACCAATGCTTGCCCATTCTTTGAATTTCATGTTTGCATCCAGAATCCTTCTGACTGCAGGTTTGGGAAGTACCAAATGCTTCCCCATCTGGGAAGGTCATTTTAATCCCCAAAATGGACTTGCTGACATGAAAACAACATATTTGGAATTGCTGCCAACTCTGGGCTGGTCCTTCACAAATGGCACTTCAGGCATGGGGCATGGGAAATAGACTTTTATTACCCACATGTCCTATTTATAGAAATGCAAGTAGCTAGGAAAGCATATTATTCACATGTTTTGTCTATTTATTACTGTTATTTTCCTTTTGTTTCTCACCCAGTAACTTTCTACTGGCCAGCAGGATCTTTAAGTAGCTGCCTGCCATCACAGCTGCTGATGTTAAGTTACATACTGCAATGCTGAGTCCAACCTCTCCCGAAGGGAGTGATATATAGCCTCATATCTGACAACTGAAAATAAAAACAGGGCTGTATAACCACACAGAGCAGGAGGTTGCCTTGGGCAGCAAAATATAATGGGCTGCAAAATGTTAAGAGACTGTTTACACACTGGCAGCCTGTTGTGCTGCCCCAATACAAATCATTTCATCCAGAGGAAATTGTATTGATGTAACCATATATATGTATAGCTGTAGGGAGTATGTGAGGTGTCCTTCAGCTGTGTGCCCTGCTTTCCTTATTGCAATTAACTGTGTCTGCAACTTTACCTAAGAGGCAACACTTTCTAGATTGCCTTGGGTAGAGGTATCCACATATTTTTTCCAGCTGGTGACTATGCTGGTTATTTGCTGCAAGCAGGAAGACCACATATAGACTGTTTAGGGTGGAGCAAATTACAGCTACTCCCAACTAATATGAGAACTCATGTTTTAAAGCCACAGCTCCCACCTCAGCTTGATCCAAGCAACTCTACTAGAATCAATACAGCATATGGAATGCTGGGATCTTACCAGAGTGGTCTTATGTGCCACTCTGCCCTTGGCTGTAGCTAGCACTCGTGGCTAGGGAAGCTGTAGGACCTAGAGAATATCCAGTATTTGACAAGGCTGTTGATATGGATGAACATAAGTCTGAGATCAAGTAATTGGTTGATACTGACCATGTAGAAGGAAATGCTGTTAGAACAAGATCTGTCTTAAGCTAAAAGTCTTGTGTCCTTTTGATTTGGAGATATATGCCTCCGTCTTCAATGTCTATACACACTTTGCTATCTATAGATTTACATTGGTACTTTCAACAGTGTATCTCATAAAGTTGTATTGGGTAGTCAATAAAGTTGGGTATTGCCATCAATGCTTAATTTATAGAGCAGTAACTCTCCAGATAATTACCTATAGCTTCTTGGCTCAGAGCCTTCATTTTGGAGTAAAAAAACACATTAAAATCTACAGCTATCATCTGATTAATAGGCCCAGGGTAAGATTTTAAACTAATTCCTTTTTTTAACCATGCCTTTCCTGTAGAAGGATCTTTAATTTGGAATTAGTTCAGCTTTCCCACTCAGCTATGCTTTACCTCAAAGGGTGAAAAGGTGAAAGGTAAAGTTGACTTTGTAAAGGACTGGTTATCAGCTACATAGTCAGGATTTTAATTTCCAGTGCCCAGAAACATGAATAAAATGAAAAGGCATTTCTAAAAGAATAAAACTAAGGAGAGCTTGATAAACGAGAATAAACTTTTCCATTAGTATTTGCTTAAAAATTTACATTATTTTGTTCAGCCATGACTGTGCTTTGCGTGTGTGTGCTGATTTTCTGCAAACATTGGCTAAATTAAATTTGAATGTCACAAAAATAAAAGAAATTTCAAAAAGATATGTATAATCGTAAACAGAAACAAACCTTTAAATTCACATACAGAAGTAGTTTGTGCTGGAAACTCTAGGGGGCTCATCCAATCAGGGGAAAAAAATCTGTACTATTCTAACTAACCGAAAGCACTTCAGTTTTGAACACTTGCATGCAGATGTATTGACACAGGAAGAACCCACGAGTGTAAATTTCCCTATGTAAACATACTATTTTAATGTAAAACACTACTGGTCTTCAGTGTTTATTCTGTGGCTGAGAAAACAATTCATCAGTTATTTAAAAGCCTGGGTTCTTTCAGCATCAAATTGACATGGGAAAGGTAAGATGTGAAGGAAAAAGCACTGCCCAAAGCAGCTCAAATATAGAAGAGATGAGTGCTGAGATAAAATAGATGTGAAAAAAATCTCACCTTGCTTCAAGTCATCAGCTTGCTGTAGTGTTGAGCTCCAAATACATGTTGCTTTTTCTTTAATTCTAGAGGTCTAGGACTATACAACCACATCCTTCACTTTGTGTTTAATTATCCTATAACTTCGGTTATTTTTCATTACTTTGTCATTACTGAAACACCTCAAGGCCCTTCCTATGAAAACTCACATCTTCCTATGTTCCTGGATTCTTAAGTTTCAGAAAGTCTTTGAAATCTTTTGGGGTCTGCGCTCTGTGACAAGGTATCATGAAAGGCATCAAATGAAGAAAGATATTTAAGGAAAAAACAAAGTGAAAAGAAACAGGATTGAAAAAAAGTACATCAGCTTTCCTTTTTATCACAGGATAGGCTTTTTAAATCCTGAAACATAAATGTTATACATATTGCAGTACAATATGATACAAAAGGTCTGATTTATCTTCAAATATGCTGAGGTGTACAGTTTCACCAAGTAAAATTTAATAATCTCTAGGTTATTAAATAGGTTTTCCTTACTTGGAAACTATTTTTCAAATGCTTACAAGAGCTGGGACAGAAAGGCATTTTAAACAATTAGGGATAACAATTTAAATTAGAAAATGTTAATCAGTATATAATTATTTGATATATTAAATTAAGTTTTCCACATTATTTTTTTAATTTTCTGCAGGTACACTGAACCTTTGAACAAGGGACATCAGAAATACAAATAAAATATTGGGCTGATTCAAAGATAACTGAGAAGACAGGTGATGTTATATCTGCTGAAATGAGTCTTGAATCAAATACCTCAACTGAGCAAAATACAGTCAGATAACAGAAGAATTAGTGCCAAGATACAGAGTTATCCTGGCAAAGGTAAAACGAATTAAAATTTTTAATTTTTATAGCTTTAAGTTTTTACAGCTCAGGTAACACAGTGTAATAATACCTGTGTTCCTAGCATAAGTAAGCGTCTTATCAACATTCATGGTCTTTGGCTCATAATCTTAATGTATTTAAAAAAAAAAAGTATCTTATTGCAGAGTGTTTTGAAAACTTTTGTGTCACTATCAGAAAAGTAAATGAGTGCACCATCCTATTCTAAGTCAGCTCAACCTTTGGTAAAGGCTCTCCCCACAGACATCATCAAATGATTCCACCTGTCTTCATTATTGCAGTAATAGCAACAAATGCTACTGGGACAAATCAGCATTCATTGACACCATTGATCTGACATGTTGAATTATAACTTAAGTTACAGTTAAATTCCCTGCACATGGTCAAATGGAAATCCCATCACAGGGATTAACATCTCAGTATTACTGAGCAGAATAAAAATGATAAGCAACAGATAAATATACACTTCCCTGATATTTCTCGGTTCTTAAACCTGAAGAGGTTAACAATAAAATGGTATCTTGGCTTCTACTCAGCTTCTTCTGTCTCAGCTGGACTATTCTCCTTAATCATCTTCACTGTTATGAGACAATGCTGATAACTTTATTTGTAGTTTTTTTCTTGAGAGTCTTGAACAAATTGTGTGAGGGCTTTTTTTCCCCTCTTCCTAACAGGCTTCTCTGAGACGTGAAGTACAATTTCACTCGTTATCTGCTGTTGTATTTCATTAGAAGTTACAGCTGAGCTAAATAAAGTAGTTTCTGTGTTGTTTCATGAGACAGGAGAAGTATGATTTTGCATAATCTTTTGCATTTAATAAGAAATGAAATGCACGTATGATTTCACTTGACTTTGGCCCTAACTCAGTGGAAATGCTTAGTGTTGTGTGTTGGTCTCCCAGTGTGAGAGTGAGTGAGCTTCAGTCTGAATTGAATGGACCTGGGTCAGAGATGGATCTGAACACAGCTGTTCAAAATTCACTGTACTGTCTTCACGTGTTTTGAATTCACAGGCTTTAAGTGACTCCTGAGTAAATGCTCAAGCCATGTTGGAACCAGTTTTTTGGTTATTCCTCATTTTCAAAACTTGCAAGGAAAAAAGTTAATAAGGAAAACTGAATAGCTAACAGGAGAATGAGACTGTCCAAGGGCAACATAGCTTTACTTTTACTTCTGTTTCATTTTGAAATAAAAGTTCCCCTGAGCCCTTTAGAGGTTAATATTTAGTGACTAGATCTCCATTTCATGTGCCTTCTTAAATTCTGCTTACTTTAGAGACTGATATAACCAAGCCCATGTCCATATAAACATAAACAGAGACACATCCAACGCTGAGTGCTTTTACATTTTGCTTTTAGATGACTCCAGCCTTCTGTTTTCACAGAGAATTTCCCCTCAGACCTAACTTTGATATAAATAAACAGTGTTAAAGATGCTCATTTTACTCATTCCAATATAATAAAAATAATAACACCTCACTATTTTCTCTGGAGGTTGATAACTGGATCCAGATCACAGGCTCTGTAAGTTTCTCTTTTGTGACCTCTTACTTTTTTTTTCTTATGCTAGCTTTTGTTTTCAATCGCCTTCCATTTGTTTTACACTTTCTTCCTCTCCTTTTACTCCTGCCTACCTTTGCAAAGAGGAAAGAGTACACATCAGCAGAGCCTTTCAGGTAATAAACTTTTTCAAATTCTTTCAAGCAAAGCCTCTCAAATTTTTGTTTTGGATATATGTTAGAATTTCAAATCAGAATTATTTCTGGATATCAAATTCTAAAATGTCTAAATTGAGCCCAGATGAATTATTAAACTCAAGTACTCATTTATGGTGGAAAACTTTCACCCAAATTTAATTTTGATGTTAATTAGAGGTATAGAATTTTATATAAAATTAATATTGTGCCAAAATATGCCTATGCGATACTCATTTTAGAATTTTATTTCAGTCACAGCAGGATGGGTTTAAACTCAAAAAAAAAATCCCATTTTCCTTTGGTACTGGAAAACGTAGGAAAGAATTTTTAAAAAACATACTGTAAAAAAGTAGGTTAGAGAAAATCATCAGACATGACAAACCTAGAGACCATAGTGAGCAGTACCACAACATGAAAAACAATTAATCTCACCTATTACAGACACCTATATCAAGACGCAGTGAACTGGCATCTCTATATGCCTCTTTTGCTCTACTAACTCTAAAAGGAACATAGATGTCAACTTTGTATTATAACCAGTGTCTAAATTTTAAACGGTTAAGGCAAAGCAAACAATTCCCAATCTTGCAGTTCTTGAAAAGAAAGCAAGTATGTTCCCACTACTACAATGAGTACAGATTATACTTAAATGACTCAAGTATAGCTGGCTTCTTTTTTTTTATAAGAATCTGATACTTTTACCTCTTGGTACTTTCAACTCCTGATAAAACCAGTGAGAGAACTTAAATTTTGGGCTTGCACAAATATATGCCTACCTTTTGGCATGTTGGTAGTTTTGCACAAGTCAAAAGGCCACTTGCGTAGGAGGGAGGGTGGGGGCAAGCCACTGGTGAATCAAAAATCTTGAAAACTGGAATAAATTATACAGTCAATGTTGTAGTGGAAGGCAATGGAAAATTATACCATCCTCAATGTTTAAAAATACATCAGTGTAACAATCTACTTTTATAGGCAGCATAGCAAAGGGAATTTGAAAATAAACCTTAAAACTGGCATAGTAAAAAATGCATTTCAGGCAAACTAATTCAGAAGTGGAGGATAATGGTATTTCATTTTAATGAAATGAAATCTAAATAAGCAGCAGCATCACTGAGCTTTGAAACACCAATGTTTACATAAAATATAAAATTATTTCTACTATAAATGCAGAAGAAAAGAAAAATCAACTCAAAACCAAGAAAATAGTGCTCATTCCTCTGTACCCTACCTTATTAACAGGACAATTTGAATTTAGAGACATCCAGTTGGAAGAAACAAAAGCTCATCCTTGTAGACTCATATGGCCAAAGAACACAAGAGGAAATCCTGGTTAACATCCATATAATATTTGTATACAAATGAAAAAGTATACTATCAAGACAGAAAGAGTCAATGAAAGGCCAAATGTAAATTGAGAAGCTGAGGACTGCAATTTAAACCCCTGGAGATATCTCTACAACAGATTCTGCATGGAAGATGAAGGGATAACCCCAAACTATATCAACATATTGTTTGCTAATTGGCTGCCATGTGTGGCAAAATCTTTTTATATTAATCCCATAGCAGATGCTGGTGAATATTCAGCGTAAAGTAGAGAAGAGTTCATGTTAGCATTCCTAGAGCTGTGATTATAACCCATAGAATCATGGTTGTAAATGGCCTCTTGGGATAATCTGTGTATAAAAGGAGGACTCCAGATTGAGAAAATAAATCATGATCAAATATTATATAATTTACACCATTTGCTAACTACGAGAGAACATTAGGCCATTAGTGCATGTAAATAGAAGAATAAATGAACAAAAATGATAGCCAGGGGCATTTGAGCATTCAGCTTAGTTTTGTATTTGATGTGATCAATACTATGCAAAAATCTATCTGGATCTTGATCTATCTTCATCAAATCTATCTTTTGTCTTCGGGTCCTTTTAGCTAATAATGATGGTCTGAAAGCAAAAGAGAGTGCTGTATTACTAATAGCAGTGATTTGCATGCCATGTCAGCTATCCTTGACCAGCTACAAAGCTATGCCCCTATCTCTGCTCCGGCAAGCTGAGCAGCTGCCATTCCCACAGCCAACAAAAATAACTGCTGCCACAACAGGCAACAAAAGCAATGCTGTGGCACCTGCTACCTTGGCCAGCCGAGGTGATGGTAGGCTATCATTCAAGCCTGAGGCAATAGGGCCACATAAAGCCAAACACACGCCCTTGCTAGCTCAGCTGCTGTCCTATCTGGGCACAGACATGTGCCAGCCAGCCAGCTTCTCTCTCCCAGTTGCAGCCTTCAGGAAGCATCATTCAAATATCTTCCTCCTGAAAAGGAGAAAGAAAGAGCAGGCAAGGTGGTCTACCCATGGAACAGAGAGCAGCTCCCAGGACTTCAGTGGGACTCTGTCAATTTTTGCTGCCTGACCACTTTGTTTTCATGTCATACCATGCAATCATGAAATAAAGACTCTGACAGGCTCTTCAGGTCCTGCCGTAAGAATGTAACATTTAGAACTATACAGGTTATTGTTTCATAGCCAGTTCAATGTCTCTCATAACTATTTCTTTTGGAAACAGGGGAGTATGACTACCAACTGTTTATCCTAGATTCTGTCCTTGGTTTCTCAGCATTGGAGGGATGTTTAGCACAACCCTCTAGAGATTGACAGCCTCTGCCCTGCATCCAAATCTTAGTCTTAGTAACTCTAAAAACCTATGAAGTGAATACAATTAAATTCTTTCTGTTCTTGCTGGTGTGTGGAAATAACACAAAGATAATTTTACATCCTATAAAGTAGCACCTGACTCTCCTTCATGTTACCGAAAGAGTGACAACTTCCAAGAGAAAGTTCAGAACTTAAACTTTCCACTTAAAAACTTCAGATGGGTTCACCTACTTTTCTTTGAACATATCATGGCTTTAGATCTCTGGAGGACCTACAGAGGGAGTTCATTTAAAGGAAAATCAGTAAAATGGTGTTAACATGGTTATTGTTTTATTTTGAGTACTGTAAATCAGAATGATTAGCATGACTGTATTTTGAATATTCTAAAATGATTCAGGGCGTGGGATGGATAAAATCTAGGAATAAGCAAAAACTTGACCTCAATGAAGTTTGGCTATCAAAAGTTTTAAAGAGCTAAAGAACTTGAAAGGGAGATATAAAGCCTTACACTTACTAAACCAATTGCCTTGCTTTAGACTGTTTGCCCACTTATTTTTTTTAACAAAAAAAGCAGAAATGCAGACAGGATGAACATGGTAAATCTCTTCATCTGAGGAAATTATGTGAAGAGGAGGCATCTGTAATGGCAAGTTTAAGAGATGTTGGCTCTATACTCTCCTGAAGGAGAAGGATTTTATTAACTAAAAAGAATGGGAATTGGACTCACAATTCATGGTCCAAGTAAAATTCTGAAAAAAAAAGCAGAAATAATTTTGGTTTTCACCCAGTATTTTATTCCAGAAGGAGTCAATCCAAAATGAATATTATTGTCCTTATTTCCAGAATGGAATGAGACTTTTAGATGAAGCGAGCTTTCATTAGAAAGTGACACTTTCTCAAAACTGGAACATTTTGTGAAAACACGAAAGGTTTTCACAAATTTCCAAAAGAACAGCAGCAGGATTCCTGTCGAGCTGAGCCTGAAGTCCAGCCAGCTTACCTGGCGTTCTAGCTGAGACATCTGGTACTTCTGGCTTCCTCTTACAAAGCTGAGCGTCTGCGTACCTGAGCATCCTGGTTCCCACCCTGTGAAGCCAAGTCCTCTTTGTTCTAGAAGGGCTTGAAAACGTAACTGAGATGAAATTTTCAGGACAATGTATTTTGATTACGTAAATACTAATCATGTTTGGATTTTCCTCTCCATAGAAAATTTCCAGGGACATTCTATATCCAAACTTAGGTGGAAGGGCTTTTCTTTTTTTCCCAGAATCTTCTACCAAATACGATTTCTGGCTTTTGACCAGGCCCTGTAAGAGCTAGTTCCAAAACATATCATGGAAAAGGAGAATTCAAAGTTGTTGAAGTAGTTTTTACACTCTGAGGGGTGGATTTTGAGGATGCAAAACTGCTCTCTTGCCTTAAATTTTAAATTAGTCTTTATGTTACAGCTGACTGAATTCATGGTACATTTTCCACCAGCTGAGAGCTTGCTTCTATTATTCAGGACTGCAGAAGTCAATGGAGATATTTGGACACCTGCTAAATGTACATGCTTACAACAGGGTGAAGTTGCTCTGGTTTCTCTTCTTGGCACCTTCTGCCTCATCTAAGCCCATTTATAATCTGAACACCTTCTGCAGGATCCTACCTTGCTTAGCAGAGCAAGACTCTGTGCTACCTTCCACCCTGGAGTAATTTGTTCACTGTGCTGTTCACATGGTGCTATGCTATTTTTGCAACCAAATTGACATTTTATTTTTTGTTCTCTAAGTACAGCTTGATTTTCTTTTCATATTTCAGTTTCTCCCCATATTTTTTATCCATTCTAAACTCTTCTTTTCAGTTCATTTTTATAAATACATAGTGAACATACCATATTAAAAAGTAAACATTTACCATGGCTTGGTATAAATACAGTCCTGTGGTATACATACATTCTAAATTTAGGAAATACTGTGGTAAAGGCAATGCCACAGAAGAGTATTTGTTTACCTTTTAGAGGCGCCCTAGTTATTTAAGTATAATTGAGTTAGACTCTTATTCATACGTTTTTGTCTATCACTGGGAAGTATTATTGGCACTAACAAAATTAACAACAAAACCCACACATTTTCCACTATGCTTTAGAAAGAAGTTTTCACCCACATTAAGAAGCAACATGACACATTCTTCATATCATGTTTCAGCTTGGATGGATTGTTTTCACAGCTATAAAAAGGGAAATTGTAAGAAATATGGGTAATAAGTCTATGGTAAAACAAAAATAATTAGATGCATGATCAATTTATGACTAATATTTATTATTGTGGAAAAATATCATTCTGACTTTTAATTAAATATACATTTTACAAACACTATTTCACTGTCAAAATTATCAAAGGATGTCATTAACTGAAGAAATGAGGCTGATGATTGAATTATTTGCTTAGAAATGTTTGGCTAGCAAATAATTTCCATACCAGCCATGATGTCTGGAAACAATTTTTTCTCTTAAGTATTTGCCAAAATACTTTCTGCCAATAATTTCAGATTTTTTTCCAATTTGTTTCCACAGTGCTAAATTCCTTACAAGTCTTATGTGTCTGATCACTTCAGACACATAAAATTGTTTCTGACATATATTTTTTAATTGCATTTTTCTCTTAATATCTATTTGTTTATTGAGGAACTTCTAAAAAATATCAAATATTCCAATACATTTCTGGCATCAGTTTTTAGTCAAATAAAATATTTGTGTAAAAAATGAGCTTTATGATTTGGAGCATTTCAGCCCAGCAATGAAAAGACACAAATAAACCCATGCCTTCCAGCTCAAATAGAAGGAAATAACAGTAACCCAATTAATTCAGGTCAGAAGCATAATACCAATAATTTATATTTTTTCTTGAGTTTATTATCACAATAAAACTTTTCAAAAAAGCTTATCAGGTGAATGAGATTCTTATTTCTATGATTTCTTTCCTATTTTAACTTGAAAACAGTGATTCCTTTTGTGTCTGAGGAAAAAACAATTGAACTGAAAAGTTACTGAGATTTTCATTTTGAATGCATGCAAATATCAGCTTTTTAAATATTTTTACTCATTTTTATTTGCTTTAAAAAGACCTGTGAAATAACTTATAAATATTGCAATTTTTCAAACAAAGTTTAAAATGCAAAATATTTTCTTTGTTTCCAGCAAGCTGTGTAACTGAACTTGTTAAAATTTTCCTTCATTGCGTAGCTGATATGACTATAACCTGTTTCTGCTTGAAGCAGTCTGTAGAAGACACTACAATACTCGAAAAATATCTGCCTTGGCTATGAGATATCCATGCCTGAATCCCTCCTCTACTTGACATGGAGTCGGATCTGAAACAGGTTTCCTGCATCACAAGAGAACAAGTCAGGTATTGGACTTCTAAATACTTTACTGGTTCTCTGCATATTAACTGCAGAATCTGCTCTTTTTTTTTAAATTAAGCATTTATTAGAATACATAAGAACATAAGAATGAACATGATGAGTAAGGGCAGAAGTCCACCTAGCTTTGTGACAGTGACCAGCAAGGGATGCATCAGAGAACAGGGGAAGTACAAAGCAACCTTTCCCTGATAGTCTCTCCCAGTTCCTAATGTGCAAGATATCTGGAGCCACAGGTGGTATCAGGATCATGACATTTAATAACCCTTGACAGAGTTTTATTCTCTGATTTTGTCTATCTTTTTGATCTCATTTATACTTTTTACATGTGATTTTTTCTTAGGAAAAAGAACTTCCTTTGGTTTCTTTTATACGTGCTATCTGATCATTTCATTTGGTGTCTTCCACATCCTGAGTTATGTGAAACATCGAATAATTGTTTCCCGTTCATCTTTTCTCTGGCATTCAGGATATTATATTCTTCTCTCATATCTATTGCCTGCTCAGTTGAGTCATTTCCAGACAGAACTGTTCTGGTCTATTTAATTTCTTCTTATCTTCTTGTCATCCCTTTCATCCTTCTCTGTACTGTTTTTACTGTATCCTGTTTGATATGTTGCAACCATAACTCCAAGAAGTGGTAAAGTTTTTTTTTTGCTTAGTTGTCTATTCCTTCTTCATAGTAATAAGCCGTAGCACTGTGCTTGCTTTTTGACCGCTGAGGAGTACTGAGCTGATAAAGTCAGAAAACTATCTATAGTGAGTCCAAGATCCCTTTCATGAGTGAAAGTATCTGATTTATAGTCCATTGTCTGGTCTCTGGCTGAATGCTTACAGTTATTTTTCCATTAGTGCATTATTTTGCATGCACTGACATTGAATTTAATCTGCCATTTCATCACCTACTCACTTGGTAGTTTCCATCAATTCACTTAGCTCTTACTGCCACGCACTGATTTTGTTACTGCAGTGATCGGTCTCTTTTTTTGGCCCATGTATGAACATACTAAGCACCACATGTTGAAGAGCAGATCCCTGGGAGAAGCCAGTGGTAAATTCTCTGTTACAAATGCTGACCATTTATTAAATGGTCTTCATCAAAGAAGAAAATATAAAAGTGTAATACTCAAAGTTGGTAGTTAGTGTCCTAATCTAAGAGACACAGGCTCTTAGCACTGAGCACTGTGTGTTTATTTATAAAAAATAATTTAATTTGCATCATTGGGGTGCATTTTTTGGGTGTACCCCTATATAACCAATAATCTGGTGGTGAAGGCACTCTCCTGAGTGGTCTTGGTTCAAATCAGGCAGGTGTATGTTTGAAGACAGATCAGCAGTCCTTGAGCTGAGTGCTCTAATCACCAACCAACTGGGCACTCCCTAAGGGTACTTCATGTCTTAAGGCTTCTTTTTTATTCATTTGTTTCTTGGGAATTGTGAAGGATTTTTTGCAAAAGGGTGACCTGATTTTGGTGCCAAAAGAGGGTTCAGGACAGAGAACCTCAACTTTCCCTACAAATTCCCATATATGCCGCTATTAGGTCTGGAGGAAAACACCTGAAGGTGTGTGAAGGACAGGAATTAGTCCTTGACAGTGCCTTCATGTACTTTTTTATCAGCATTTCTATCTGGATATATTTTTAGGCACCTCCCTTCCTAGTTTTCTGGCCCCCATCTCTCTTGGGTGGCAGGTTTTCTCCAATCATTGAGTGGGGAACTTGGCTAAGGACCCTAAATTACACCTCTGGACAGGACAGTGTTGATGAGTTAAAAGTTCACAGATTTTGCTGTGAAGGTAGACCAGAAGCCTTTTTTAGAAAATGCCTTGACAGGAGCTGTGATATATTTGGCTATAACTTCCACCTGCCGTGGCCAGTTCGATTGTGTTTTGATCCTGGGTTAACAACCAATCTATCACGATGTTAACCACCAACAGAGTAATGGCAAGTGTAGTTTTATTTTTTTAAATATGTTGATGAATAAATAATGTGAAAATATGGCCTTGTTTGTCATGGAAACATGGCTTTTAGGTTGGGGGACTGGACTGGGAGTGAGGATGGAGGGACAGCCTCCTTCCATCCTCCCTCCATCCCATGGGTGAGTTCCAGTGTTATTGAAGGCCAGGACAGCTGATATGGGAGAAAGCTCTTGTAACTAACCCAGGCAGGGAAATGCTTAACTTGTAGATACTAAAGTCAGTGACAAGACGGAAAGGCACAGGAAAGCAGGCTTCACTAATTCTGGTGGTCATCAAGCTATTTGTCAAACAGTGATATTGTTGAATTACTTTGTGTTTGCCTAATACTTTGAGGTGTAGAAGTTATACATGAAGGTTACAACATTGCTATAATTGTCATGAGTCGTTGGATATTCTAATGACAGGCAAAATTTGATTATTTTTGTGGGGTATAATTACTTACACCTAAGGAGTTTAATAACCTAGATAGCTTTGTTTTCCACCTCCTTTTTCAGAAGAAAAATGAATTATCTGTTGAAACCAACAATAAAAGTGCCTTCATCTTGTCTGGGCTGACTGTGAATGGATTTATAACAAATTGTTGTCAGAGCATTGTGACCAGCATTGAAATAAGTATGCCTGCTTGAGATTTGTGTGTGTGTCTGTAATCTTGATGCTAAGATTGAACAGCTGCTGTGTACCTGTTGGTAGCGTGTGTTTGCCAGGGTAAAGCAATCTTTCTTTTTTTGCGCTTTCCTCTGCTGGAATGAAGCCAACCAAGTTCTGTAGAAAGAAATGGGAAAGAATGAAAATATGTAAATCAACATCTAGTAAGGGGTTAATTTATGTGAGTAAGCTACTGACATCTTTCTCTATCATTGTTCTTTCTCTGTATTGCTAAAAAAATGAACCCGGGGTTGTTGAAGTTTTTATTCTTGCAGTAGGAACTCTGCATTCTCCTGACTAAGCCTGAGGTGACAATCAACAGCTCAGTCTTTGGAGAGCAGCCCAAAGACTTTGAAAGACAGTCCCTAAGTCCTCTAAAAATATTTTAGATGCATGTGGGGAGCAAGTAAGAGTCTATAATTAAAGAGTCATTGGACCAAGGAGAGAGAAAAACTCAAACTTCACAGCAGGTGGCAAGGCAATGTACAGTAGCATTTCTGAAGTGGGTTATCTGTCCATTAATAAGGCACATCCAGCACATGTCTGAAAGAGTGCAAAATACTACACATTCCATCCTGTAAAACATATGTTTCCTCCATGTAAAATTTTTGAAAATAAGGAATAACCTATTATCTTTTTTGTCTTTGGAAAGGACAACTTCAAGCAAACAAAATATACATAATGGAAAAGAACTAGTGAAGAAGATGAAGAAGTAGTCTAACTGAACTGAGTTCAGAACTCCAACGTGTATTTAGAAATGCTTTATAATGAGAAATTAATAGCTTCCACAAGCTTGAGTGACAGGAATCTACCTTGCAATTGTCTCCAGTTAGAGCACACAGCTGGGAGGTCAGACACTGTCATTCAAATGCCTGTCCCTACTCATAAAGAGGGAGATCTGGACTGCTGTTTTCTCCACTCAGCTGAGTGCCTTAACCACTACAGGCTATATGATACTCTGAGGTTGCCCTCTTGTTGGAGCCTTTATACAAAATGCTAAACAGCATGATGATTGGGATGCTTGGCATCATGATGTGAATTCTAATCCCTTCAGGAAAAAGGGAAATTAAATGCTTACAGTGCTTACAGTTGGGGCAGAGATCAATGAGATGAATGAAGTCTCTCCCTTCCTGCACTTTTGGCACTCATATTTTGACTTAATCTATATTCTTCCTTTTCACTCAATTATTCAACAAATTTTACTTTAATTTGTAGACAACTTTGGGATGACCTGAAATATTTTTAACATACTGACCTTTTGCTAAAAAAGTGTTTTCTTTGGCTCCAGTTATCAGCATAGTAAGAAGCGTGGGCCAAGAAACCAGCAGTGCAAATCAGAGTAACCAGATAACATGTTATCTAATGGAATGTAAATATGAGCAGCAACTGCAAGATTGGAAGGGCTTATGAAGTTGTCTGTCAATCAGTACCAATGACAATACACACTGATACCAAAGGGAACGCATCACTAGGAACTGCAAGGTTAAAAGATGACTGTGGGAATTTGGGAAGAGATTTGAGCAAGAAATAGAGAAACTAATGATTCTTCAAGTACCGTGTACAATAGAGAGGAAAAAACAATCATGAACATTGAGTGTGATGGCATTTAAAGACTGCTGGACCACAGTCCAGGGGAATGGTATGTGGCAAGCAGTATGAATTGCATCTGATCACAATGATAATTAATCATACTGGAAAATTATCAGAAGCAGCCATGAGAGCATCAGACTAACCATAAAAAAAGACAAATGCAGTCATGAGTCTAACTCAGCATGTGGTGAACAAATTGAGCACAAGATGGAAAATAACGTAAAACGAAGAAGGTTTGTAATGATGGATATTACTCCTAGAGGTCTGATCAATAAAAAAAAAATAAGTGTTCTGACTCATGAAAGGAAATTTGATGTAATTGGCATTTTCTGAAATCTAACTGGACAGTTCACAGACCTGGACAGTTAAAAGTCCTGGTCATAAACTGTTCAGGAAGGATACCGTGCATAAAAGGAAGTGCTGAGCTGGCACTTTATTGTAGGATTGCCATCGCTTATTTCATGGGTGCACGCGGCTTCATGTATTAACTAATGTAGCCCAAGATGGGGCTTGGTGGAGGACACTGAATCAAATCAGAGAAAAGGACCATTTATTCCTTCAGCACCTGTCTGTACTATCTGGAAATACCTGTTAGGGGGATGTCAGTTTAAGCTGATCATTTTCTAATGCAACAAGATAGCTAACTACATCTAAAGTAACTCTACTCTGGATTTACTTACATAGATATTACAGATTCATCTACTAGATGTTTGTGGTTGCTTGGAGGACCAGTGATCTTGACATCATTACACTGAGAAGAGGCAAAAAAATGGCCTCAGAGAAACTAAGGGTAAGATACAGAAAAGCAGGAAATGTTGTTTCAAGATATGCAAAAGATGCGTTTCCATTGGAAGCTGACTCAAAGAAAAGAAATAGCGTCAAAGAAGTAGGTTCCCGGTCTATCAGTGGGGAAGAATTAGGTATCATTAAACAAAGGTTTGGAAAGCTGACACACTACGCAGACAGCTGCCTCGATCAGGATAATGGGGAATGCCTGAGGATAGGAAGAATGCCTGAACTCCCATTTTTCCCTTGAATTCCCAGAACTGTTTCTTTGCTATTTATTAGGCATTTCTATCCATTCAAAAATTAACATAATATCTTAAGATAAACAGTGAAGAGGACCTTATTCCTCCAGAGTCTTTAACAGTTACAACTGGGACACTTGCCTAGCAAGTAGGTGACTTGATGTAGGCAGGCCTCCTTTAGGTTTATGGGCTCAAAAAACCTAAACACTCCTTTCTGCAGGATGTTGCCATAACTTCTCAGTGCAGGAGAAAAGATGCTCCTCCACTGGAGCATGTTAGTACGCTAAAATGAACGCCAGAGTTGGAGAAGACTAGGTAATTTATGCCTTTACTCTGTAGCATATTGATTAGACCTCTGTTGGATAAGGTTAAAAAAGGATTCCAAACACTGATCCCTAGATTGTTGTTGTTGGGTTTATTTTAAATTAAGCAGCTATAGGATTGCTAGTCTGGGCAATGTCCACCATAACCCAGACCTCCTCCCCTTTCTGAGGAGCTAAAAGTTCCAGGTGAGTGTTTAAGGCCACTACCTGGAGGCAGGACCAGCACAGACACCATTCCCTGTCTGCCCATCTCTTAAAAAAAGCAAGGCCAGAGATTAATTTGATTCAAATGGTCACATGCCAGTGCCATGTTTGGCATGCTATAGAAAGCTGGTATAGAATTTCTTTTTTAAGGGGTATTGAAAAACTTACGTAGAAGAGTGATGACAATATATTCCATGGTGAAGGAAAAGCTGTAAAACAGAGTCTACAGTCTTTCTACCGGCTGTAAAACAGAGTCCATTAGTCATGTTAAAAAGAAAGTTGAAGAGTGACTTGATGACAATGCCGAAATTCTTTTTTGGGAAAAGGAAAAAAACCCACTCTGAATACTTAGGGTATTAGGTATTAAGTTAGGTCAGGACAAAAGGGTGCGACAAAAAGCAGTGGGTGAAGCTGAAGCCAGGTAAGTTAAGACACAGTGACAGTGCTTTTAGCAATTGCTTTCTTAATTATGGGGGCAAGCTTTGAAGCTGTAAGGTCTTTCCTACTTTCGAAGCCTGGACACTTTCTGGAAGGTAATGCTACAGCCAAAACCACATTGAGTACAGCACCACGCAGTGCGCATCAGGCTGTATTCAGAGCTGAACCAAGAGCTTTCAGGGAAGGTATTTGGCAGTAAAGATGTTTTATCTGTGAGTTAGGAACAGTTTTACAGGGAAGACAACTGGAAGTTTTTCTGGGCATTCACGGTAGCACAGCTTTTGCAGCCACAGAAAGCTTTGAGGGAAATGTAGGACATCAAGATTCCAGGTGGGATTTGTAGCACAACTTTCTCTGACTTCACACATTTGTGTTCTCCCCGTGTTGTGTTTTAGGTGCCAAAGTGATATTTCAAAACTCTCTGTGAAAAATAAGCAGCATCTGAAATAGCAGGCAGTGCCACTCCCTTAGCATATCTATTACATTTCACTTTTCACAGAGTCATAGAATCATGGAATAGTTTGGGTTGGAAGGGACCTTTAAAGGTCATCTAGTCCAAACGCCCCCCCCTTCAAAGAGCAGGGACATCTTCAACTAGACAAGGTTGCTTAGAGCCCTGTCCAACCTGACCTTGAATGTTGCCAGGGATAACATTCTGCTTTTATAACATGCTGCTGTTTTCTTTGACTCCTAGGCAGGGCCAAAACGAAAAGTGATGGGTAAGAGAAATAGATTGTATATCCTAACATAGAAAAGAAATCCTCAAAACATTTCCTATTGAAATAGCCATTAACACTTTCTTTTCCCCATCACTAATTTCTAGTTATTAAGATCTTAAGCTAATTCCACTGTTCTGAAGCAGTACATCATGCTACAAAAACTGGATGCATATCCAGTTTGGAGCCAGGCTCTATGTGCTCTAAGAAGCTGGGTAGCTGGTAAATCTCCTGCTGTAGGATGTAGGCCTTATCACCCCACATCATCCTTGCCAGGCAATTTGTGCACCGGCATGTAGCAGCAGTTAAATGAAAAAGCCTTTAGGCAATCCTCCGGAGCTGAAGGTGAAGAACTTGCTGCACAGGAGGCAAAATTGAGAAATGAAAAATAAAAATGTCACTGCAGAACAAGCAGGAGAAATCCATAATTATTTCTACTTAAAGAAGTGTTACAGGAAAACCCTGCTGAGGGAATAAGCAGGATGAAATTTCAGCAGAAGCTGGGAAAATGTCCCTTATCTTCATGAATAAAAGTTATCCTTATTGTTAGATAAATCGATCATTTATTTTTAAAAATATTGTACATTGAGGCACTAAACATTATTTACGCAATTCTGAAAGCCCCCTATTTGTGCCATGCATGGATTATTTTGTCCCTTCTAGTACAGTGGCATGTTTGGGGAGAAGCATGGAAGCTGTGCCCAGGAGATACTTATAAAGTGCCTCAACAGGACAGGAGAGCTGAGCGTGCCATGGGACAAGCAGTCTCACTCACTTGGGGGTAGAGCAGGACTTGCAGTATTGTTTTAACGCACATCACAGTAGAATTTGGGAATTTTCAGCCAAATGGTATGAGGTTAAAAAGTGTTGCCATTTTCCATGCAAAAAAAGTATTTCATGAAAATTTCTAGGTATTGCAATTTGATTTTATTCTTTATCAGAATGAAACTGTAAAAGAAAATCTACTAGTTCAGTGGGAGGTCACTTGTCTGAGATATGAGAAACATACATTCAAGCGCAGTTTTTAGGGTGATTCTGTTTCTTAGATATGAGTCCATTCGGTTTATAGTTTGAATGAATTTGTGTTTCCAGACAGGCCAATGCTTTCCCAAACATTTTTTGATCAGTCCTGACCATGTCAAGAAAAGTGGGCAGGCTGTGTTGTATGACGGGAATTTCCAGGCAAAGATGCATTTCTGAGATATGTCTATGTCCCTGATGACTAAAATAGTCAAAAAAAAGTTACAACAACTCTGAGGCAACTCTGCTTTGAGCCTCTCTGAGTGCCCAGAACCAGGGTGGCACAAAGCTACATCTGCTTCCACTTTGGTCCTTGCCTCACTTAGATCTGATGTTCTGCACTTAGGAATATTCTTTCTCTTCCTACAGTGTAAGATCTTGTGCGCCTGGCTCCTGTAAACCCGCTTATACAAAATCAAAGTTTGGGACTTGTTACAGGCATATTGCATAAAGTCAGCAAGGAGTACTAAGTTAAAATGGATTTGACATTCTGGTTTATGTTAACTTCATCTGTTTGTGTTCAAACTCCAGTAGCTGCCTGGTAGTCTTATTTCTTTACTAGTCTTCCACTGCTTCTATCCCTCAGGTGCAAGCCCCTCTTGCACCCCAAAAGCTGTAATAATACTGTGTGGTGCTAAAAATAATATGCTGTGCTTCACATCTCTTCAAAGTGAAAAAGCTAATGTTAAGGAAATCTGTAATTACATTAGCATTACCTACGTCCTACATTAGTGCAGGAAAAATTATGCATCCTTTTCGTATAAACAAAGGTATGATCTCAGGTAATAGGAAATACAGAAGACATTTAATTGATTTTCAGAGCACCCCTCAGTGAGTTATGAACAAGAAAGACAAATTTTAAAATCACACCCATAATGAATTAGCAAAAAAAATTATTTTCTCTAGCATAAACAATTGTAGAGGTACATAAAAAAAAGAGATTGGAGTACCTTTCCCCTTGTTTGCACAAAATAACTGGCCATTGGACGGTAAAACCTTGCAGAAATCTGGAACCTCTCCAATAGAATATCATGTTATTCTGACAGTAACAAATGGAAGAGAAACACTTCATATCTTTTCCTTAGTGCAAAGCAAATCATGAGTCTGTTCTCAAAAATGTCTGCCGAGCATGGGTTTCTTTTCAAAAGTAATTCAACTGCTTGGCCCAATCTGCAGGAGATTTAGGTATCTGAGTCCCAGAGACCTCTGCAAAACAGCACCTGTGTCTTAATGATCTGCTAGGGCAGTGGGGTAACTACCATTTGTACCCCTCCAGATCGCCCCCTTGCCTCGAAGCTGATCTCATTCATCAGTAGAACAAGAAGGAATGAAGTATAAGCACACTACAGTATTAAGACACTATAACGTGCCTATGTCTTCTCCAAAGAAAAGTAAATACCCTGGTAATACCGATGTCCATGTAAATACCCTGGTAATACTGATGTCCATGTATGTGTTTCTGTGGTTGTTACCCCTCCAGCATCTGAGGACTCTTAGTGTTCAGCTGATGAAATATAGCTAAGAAGTTGGATCTTGGAGAACTTGGTGCCTCACTATGTCATTCATTCTTTTTATAAAGTGAACATATAGTGGAGAAACTTGTGGACCAGAAAAACATTGAATTATATTTGTCCAGAGGTTTGTTTGTAGTTGAGGATTGCCACAGATTATATCCCCTCTTTTTTTTTTTTTGGCTTTGTGTGGTAGTAGAACAGGTTGCACATTATGTTTTAACAATTAATTTTCTATGTATTGCAATGTGTTAAGAGCTTCCATGGGGAAAGACATAGATAAATAACCAAGTTGTTGTCCAAGCAAGTTTTCCAAATGAGTCTTTCATATTATTCCAGTTTTTAATACTTTTTTTATTTAGCACCTATTTTTTTCCTTTTTTTTTTTAAACTGGTCTTTATTTTAGTCATGTGAGAGGTTGCCAAATGTGTCTCAGAAATCAAACTGTATATTAACATCTACTGATTTCTCCTTATCTACCATGTTAGTAATGTCTTCAAACATGAGATCTCTTGCCCGATTTTATGCTTCCCATCTTTAATCAAGCTGTGTCTTCCCAGCTGTTGTCCATCTTTAAGAGTTTCTAGAGATGAGCTCTGTTAAAATACTCACAACTTCTAAGGTAGGGAAGGAGGCTGGCTCCGAATTTGCATTTGTAGCTACTTAGCCCATAATAACCCTCACCAAAGTCAAGACTGGAAAAAGTAAAAATTTGACTACTATCATACCAAACTGATGGGTTTCCAACCGAAACTCTAGTGGCAAAATTTATCTGCTACTTTCAAGCCCTTATGAAACCGAATAATCTTCTAAAAAGATAAATTTAAAAGTTAATCCATTAATTTCAATCCTCATTTTCTTAAAAGCATATGGAGAGAAGAAACATGGATGATGTTTTCCTGAAAACAACTGGGCCAAACTGGTTCTCAGACTGGATTATTCGCACGTAGTACCAAAAATTGAGTATCTTTTAAATTTTATGCCTATTCATTTTTTTAAACAAACCAATTTGCTTAATAATTATATTTGACATTAGCATAAAGGTAACCAAATGTGCAACTTGGTTCTTGCTAGTAGAAACAAGTAGAGCATCCAGCAGCATATAAATCTTAACATTATTTTTGGAAAATGCATCACTTCTAAATTTGTAATTTGTCAGACTAACTTGAAAACTATTTAGGTAGAACTGTGGATGATTTGAGTATCAAAGGATATATTGTTAAAAGTAAAACAATGGAAGCTTCCAGCTGTTTTCATCATTGTTGGTGTCTGCAGACACTGTAGAGAGTTTTTCTTATTTACAAATGATGTCATATTAGTGATAATAAAAAACATTTATAAGAAAATGCTTTCTTGCAACACTCAAAGCAATTTGTAGGATTAGTTCTATACAACAGGGTGCAGGATACTGCACACTTTCAGTCCCTGTATTCATTATGGCTAAAACTGAATTAGCTAGGATTATATTTAAACAATATTAACTGTAGCAGACAACTTAGATTAGTGAAGAGCTAGTGTATAAGATGAGTTTATAAAATAACATGGAGTGTGCCAAGGTTTTGTGTCTAATGCAATGGTGTTTCTGTTGCACCCTGCTAACCAAACCATTTGTCTGAAGTATGAGAAGTAGCAGCAACTATGAACACAACTGCAGAGTGCAGAATTAAGTAATGAGAGCCATATTTAGGAGGGTTTGAAAGATAAGCTTCAGTGCGTGTGCCCAACTATTAGACAAAGTCCATAAAACCCATTTTTCTCATGTCTGGGTAGAAGAGCAAACACCAGTGGTATTTTAGTTACATCATCCTATTTTTTAGCATTTGTTTAAAGATGCCTGAAGACACCTGTGCTTTCAAGCTGACATTTTTCAAGCCCAAAGGAAAGACCAGTGGGTTGATTAATAAGGCATTTGTACACCCGTGGGCAGAAAATAGTTTAAAAGAAGGTTCACCTTAGCAATGCATTGTTTTCAGATACTTTATATTTTTTGTAGCTTGAGCGTGGGGTGTGAGCTTAAAAACTGAGACAGTGCTGCCACCTTGAGGATTTTCTTCAAGCATGTCCCTCAGCAGAAGTGAAAAATTAATTGCGCACCCTAATTGCATACAGTTTGTGTACTCGCTTGTATGTGCATAAAGCTTATATCAAATAACATTATCATAGTAAACATATATATCTATAGAAAATGCACTGGAAAAGATAATAATGCTCTGACAAACGTCTATAAACATAACGTAAGAAGATTTAGCGAGGAGGTGTTTTATAGAAAGACTTTAAAATAACTTTACTTTTCATTACCAAAGGATAAAGATGGGATACTTTTCTTGACAATGCTAGGTACCCTTGGTCATTCATAGAGCCACCAGGACTGTATGTGAAATCCCATTGGCCTTGTGAGTTCCAAGGCAACTTGGCATGGTTACCAGACCAAGCTCATTTACATGACCTGGGACTTAAGGAAGTGGACTGTATTTAAGAGTTATCTGTGATTTAGGATATTTAGACTTAGATATCTTTTGGTTTCGCCTAGCTGAGCTGGGAACTATATCCTGTAAAGGGATGCCCCAGACTGCAGCCCTGCATCAGAACACAGCGTCAGTCACTGCTGCAGATCCACATTTGTGTGGGATCCATTGGGGTACATCCACCTGCAGGATTTAGGGTTCTTTTTCCAGGACTTTGGCACTACAATGCTGATTTTTCACCACATCCAATGTTTATCGCTCTGTTCATTAGAAAAAATCCATAGGCTGATATTAAGTGTCTATGGAAAGAGAAAGTTTGAGTGGGATCCATAACACAAAGTACTGATGGGTGAGGCAAATACACATGCCATTACAGACAAGAAGAGGGCATCAGGAATACTATCCTTCTCAAAAACTGAGTCTCCTCAGGGGGGCTTAAATTCACAGTCTGGAACCTCTCCTTGTGTTAGGCATCTGCACTCACCATTTAGAAAACAGAAGATTGATTTGGTCTTTTTGGATACGGAAGGACATGATGTTGACGTTATCCTCTTCATACTGTTGCCCGGTGGCTACAGCAGTCACTTAGGAAATAGAAAGTAAGAGTTTTAGTCCCTCCTCGTTCTGAGCTGGTGCAAAGCAATGTTTCCTACTGCTCAGCTATCTTATAGTTTGCTAATGGGACTTCTCCCTGAGTGAGTGTTAGAAAATGGTTCCTGTTGTACCTCTTTTTTCTGTCATTATGAAATGAGAAAGCTTATCTGGTAGTTTCAATAGCAGGGATGAAGAGTGGCCCTTCCTGCCCTATGATGAAGGTCCATTGTATTAACGGAGGACAGAGATTTTAATTTGAATAGAGAATAGAACCGAGGTGTCTTATTTTGGAGGGCATGCTGTTTTGTAAGAGCCTCAATGTCACCTGAGTGATGAGTGAAAGTGAAGATAGTTGCCATGTTTTGCACCAATTTCAATGTTTTTTGCTCGTGTGATTTAAGAACATTGATTAAGCCAGATTGAGAAGAAAGTGAAGAGGGAAGAAGGTGAAGGGATGCTTTAGTTTATGTCTGGAGTTAGCTGTCTCAGGTATCTGTAGGCAGGCAGCTGCTCTGTCCCCCAATGGCAGTAGTTCAGGACACGTGGAGAGGAAAATTTCTAGAGATGTGAAAACTGCATTGATGAAAAGTTAGTCACCGCAGTCTCCCTGGAGACGAAAAGAGTTAGTGGAGCTGGAGCATCACAATCTTCAACTTCAGTGTTCAAATTTTCATCAACTCCCACTTTAGTGCCTAAACGTCTTAATAGCCTTAGGTATGTATACTGAATTAATATTTCATGTTGTCAATGGTAGTAAAGTTCCTCACCCAAGATAGACATTTCAGTAATAGGCACTATAATTAGCTTTAATTTGTTTTTTAATTTGGCTTAAAAATATTTTCATCATGAGCCAACAGCAGTGAATCTACAGGATATTTATCAGGTATGAGTCCGATATACTGTGAGTGAACAGATAAACACTCCTCTGCCAGATTATGAGTACTGTGAGGTATTCTGAGGGATTTACTGATAAGTAAAGACATTACACACCTGCTTATAGACATTACATACCTGCTTATACTGCATGTAGAGGACTTTATGTCTGAAGATGAGAAAAGAGCTTTAAAGAAACCTGACACCAAAACCCTACCTTTGTCCAAGGAGATCAGTGACACAGAAAAAGATTTGGTGGATGGAAATGATAATACTCCTTAAACTTCAGTTGAACTTCATTTCTCCATGCATCTCAAGGCATAAGTATGTTCCAAGCAAATTTTAAAAGCTTTCAGTTGCAATCAGCAGATGAAGTTACATCTGCTTTGCATCCATCCAGTTTACATCACTGTAGAATTTGGCACTACTACTCTACCAACTTCTTACAGGGAAAACATTTCATTACTGGCATGCTTTTATTTATTTGTTTTTGCTTAAGATAACACAATGATGAAACAACTGGATTTTATTCGCTTACTTAAATGCATTTCTTGGGCCACTCATTAAACAATAACATTAAAATAACAGGGAGAACCATCTGGCTTTTTGAAGTTTTTTTCAATACATTACCAAACCACATAGAGTATTTTACCAGGAAATAATGTCTTCCTGGACAGTCTGGATTCTTTTCCACATGTATGGAGGGAGATTGTCTATGTTTCTATCCATTTCTCACTTCAAAATAACTGGCTATCATGTGGTGAGGAATGCAGAATTGTATCACAGCATTTTGTATATGTGCATCTATGGAGAAAAAGACTAGTCTCTGTGTGTGTACAGTTACATTCCATACATATTTTAAACTGACTCTTCTTTAAGCTGTTTCCAATGCCTGTGTATGATCTGGTCATTTGACTTATCAAAAATAAATGTTGAAGGATGAGCAGAACTGCTGGGTTGAACGAGTTATGAAAAGCTCTCTCATGAAGTCACACACAACTCCACAGAACCAAAGATCTGTCTGTCTGAAACCTCATAAACCAGGAATAGTTCCATTTTAGTAGCTCTGCATAAAAATCTGGCAGATAGTTTCTGATTTTTTGTTCTTAAAGTTGAAGACACAAACTTTGAACTCAGTGCTTTAAACATTCAGGTAATAACACTTTTGTGTAATATTTTAAGTGGTTTGAAAGGGCTATCATCTAACAGAAAGTAGAGGCCTCAGCTGAGAACTGCCTGAATTTCAGACTGGCAATTCCCACATAACCTTCTTCTGCCAGAGGATGTGAGGGAAGGAAGAGACGAATCCAATAAAATCTGGTTTATCAGTCCAAAAAGGGCTTAGGAACACACACCAGATTTACAGCAAAAAAAGAGAGGTTAGTAAAATCTTCTGGTTCAAAACCCAAGCTCATCATCATACCACTTTGATTTAGTTAAAATAGGAATACATGGATAAACCCACCACCACCACCTACGTCCTCACTGCACTTTCATTCTCTTAACAACTCATTTCTCCTCAGTGATTCCATGTGAACAGGCTTTGGAAACACGAACTGCACTACAGTTTCATTGAGTGGATGTAAAAATGATATTAGAAGTTCATTTATCAATGTTTTACTATCAGACTGGAAGGATGTTTTAGAGGTATATTGGCCAGTGCTGTGGATGATAAAATAAAAACATGCTTATTACAGTTGCATACGGGGTGAGTTACACAGAAAGACAGGATTAAAATTCAAAACGAACAAACTGAGGAAATGGTTTGGAAAGAAAACCAGATGCAACTTGAATGCAAACTTTTTCACTTATGCAGGAATAACCGACTGCATGAACAGACTGAGGAATGACAGGCTATGCAACAGTTCTGCTGAAAAGCACCTTGGGGTATAGCAGATAACCAGCCAAACCAAGTCACCAATGTGGTGATGTTGAGAAAAAGATAAGCTTCATATTAATGTGTACAGAGAGTGTCATATGCAAGCCGCACACTTTCTGCTACTACTGCTTCTGCTTCTTTGGCTACCTATATCTCATCCATCCTTAGGATCTCATCTCTACCTAATGTCTCATCCACCCTAAGGGTCTTCATTTTAAGGAATATGTGGACCAGTTGATGAAAATGTCAAGAGGGACAGGAAAGGTCAGAGATCTGAAAAGCACTGTCTGTGAGGAGCTGCTCGTGGTGGAGGCGGGGTAGTTTAATACAGAAAACAGAGAAGACAAAGAGAAATTTGCCAAAAGTCTTCAGATACAAAAGCTGCATACACAGAAACATAAAAACTAGGTGCAAAGAGGAAAGATCGTAACTATTCCCTGTGCCTGTGTGAACCACATGAACTTTAAAGCGCGGAGGGAGTTGAAGCACTTACTTCACTGATGTTTTTAAGAATGATTTGAACAAATGTCTGTCAGGATACATAGTTGACTTTGCGTCTGAGGCATGAAGACAGAGTAGGTTATCGGCTGGTATCTTTTCCTAATCTATTTTCCTATTACATTAATTGAAAAGGCAGCAACAATCAAAACTTTCTAGGCTAGGAGGGTTCAAGATGTAGTAAGGTACAATGATTACTGTACTGGTAACCAAATGTTCCTCCACATGTACATGGCCGGAAACTGCCACTAATGCCACAGAAACCATTGCCAACAGATGACCAGAGCACAGCAGTGTCTCTTAGGCCACCTGCTGCTGAATTTTCTATTTCCTTCTGTTTTCTTGATGAACTTTATAGAAGCAGCAATCTTTTCTACCTGTCCCCAAGTTATTGCCTAAAGAGGCAGTGATGGATGGTCAACTCTCCATTAGCTACTAGTGGCATTTCAGTAGCCAGGAATTCACACTGTGATATTTATGAATGAGTTTTCAAGTCAGCAAACAACAAGCATCCTGAGGTTTCCTAAATTCTGATCATCATTTGAGCCAACTGTAAAATTGCTTTGTTGTACCAGAAGAAAGCAGAGTTCATTTTAAAGATCTGATCTGTATTTTTGCCTGCCTCATATTATTGGATGATGTCATTTGGCCCAGGGGAAAATACTATCCTTTCAATAAGTGCTTGTAGCATTTCATCTTCCTCCTTATTTTGCCCTGTAAAGTTGTGGGTATTTTAGCAATATAGTATCCTGCGTCCTTGGAAAAATGTAATCTAACATCTGGGGAGAAATGGTTAGATAAATATTGAAAGAATAGGCAAAACTTGGAAAGTTCAAAATTAATACAAAATACAAATGTGTAGTTGTCTGTTCTTTTTACAATGCATTTGAACCAGTAAATAATTCTAATTTTAAAATTATATACATATATATGTATTTGTTCTCCCCATATACCTGCAGATCTGTTTATCTATGAAAGCTACTGAAATGTTTCTGCATTTTTCAGATGTGCGTATTATGTGTATGTGACTATATATGTATATTAAGCATCTCCTTTCAGTTCAATGCCTGCTATCTAATTTGAGATAAACACAATTCTGTTTAATCTTCTTTTACGTCTATAAATAGTGTGGCTATAAGTACTTTTTGCTCTCATAAAATTTTTGGAAGGCAAAGAACAAGGTAAACACAGATTTTTTTTTTTCCTCCTATATTTTGAGTTAATGATTTTTTAAAATGAACATCTTTGTCCTAAATCAAAACCACACAGCCTGTCAATGGCTTTTGGTGATTTAGAAAACAACTGTGGATCATATGGCACACAAAGGAAGAATGAGTTCACTGAAACTACCACCAAACAGAATTTTAGAAGCAGAAATAGAACTGGGTAGGAAGTGGTTTTCCTGTCCCGCGAAAGTTTTCGAGATCTCGTTTTTCCCATTACGCATCAGAATGAACCCAAAGCCCGCCAAAGATGACAGAGGGAGAAAGATAACAAAGCCCAGGTCTGGCAAAACAAGAGAAACAGAGAGTCAGGGTGAACATGTGAGCTCACAGCATTCGCATTTAAGTAGTCGGTTAGGTAGGGCACTTCCCTGGGACAAGGAACACCAAGGTGTGGGCTCCTGTTCTGACATCAGCCTGGGTCCCGAGCCTCCCCCTGGGTGACAGAGAGCGCTCAGCTCATGTCAACTGCACATTAGATTGGCAGTATAATCAGTTACTAGACTATCGACTATTCTATCAATTATTTTGATGCATGTATCTTCTTTGTCCATCTTTGTTAAAATTTTGGTGATGATAAACTGCTCTTTCCAACAAAAAGTTTTCCATTGCTTGGGAAATCTCTGCCCTTGTTTAGTTCTTACAGAATTAATTTTAACTCACAGTGTCCAACCCAGAGGATGCAAAATTTCCTGTCAGTTTTCTAATGGCTGCACTTGAACTAGACATAAAACCTTGGTCCCAAATCCTCAAAGGCATTTAGGCACCTAACTCCCACTGAGAGACGAAGACCAGACCAAAAAAAAAAAAAAAAGAGCGATTTGGGTATCACCACTATGAGCTTGCAGACATCTGGGGCCTGCAATAGAATCCAGATGGACTGTTTCTGCCTCAGTCCCTGAAGCATAGGTGCACGCTGGACTGACTTTGATGGTTGAGCCTCAGCAATACGACGTGCCATCAGAGAGCAGTCATACGCTGGGGATGACGGAGAACCATCCTGTTCTGAAGAAGCATTTCAGAGCTTCTTGCAACTTCAGAACAGTTGTCTATGCTGTACAACAGTGATGGACCACAATGGCTGGCCCAAGCCTGCCCTTGCTGCCACATCTGCACTGCTATTAATGTTTGAAGAGACTGAAACTAATGTGTTTATTTCTACCCAAGGTGAATTCAGACCTTTTACTGCAACCTAAGCATACTTGGTGCAGAGGAGCACACACAGCTCCTTTACTAACTCTGCAAGCTTGAAAAGAGACTGAGCAGAACAACAAAAGCCCTCTGGCACCAGAGCTGCTATAACTGCACAATGAAGCTGCAGACTTTAACTTTCAGTTATGGTACCACCATATTCAAATCCAAATGTTACTCTGGAGCTGTATTAAGACAGGTTAGCTGCATTTCCTCTGTCCTCCCTGCATCAGAGCCTCCAACGTTCACTTCAGTTGCAGAGGTGAGGAAGGCAGCCCATCCATTAATAGCGAGTCTGTCTCCAGTTGATAAGCTAGATGCCTGCTGCTTCTTTTCCGGTGACATCACTGTTTCATTTCTCTAGATTTCTCCTGACATGAAATACTCACGATACCACTATGGAAGAGAACCCTAGCCTCAGGCAATAGTTCAGAGCAATACTAATGCTCCAGGTAAACGGGGTGACTTCCGTAAAGCAAAGTAAAGCAAAATCTGTTTGCCCTCCCTTGTTGCTTGTTGATATAGTTTCATTCCCAAATCACTTGATGGCAAAAGATGACTGGATACTTTAAACAACATTGTTCTCACAGAGTAGAAAGAGAATAAGTGGTCTGCTGCACAGCTGTGTTCAACCCACCCACTGTACGCAGGGTGTAGTTCAGCCTTACTTTCTTATGAGGGTAATAAGTGTGCACATAGAATGAAATTAAGAACCCTTCCAAGTTCCGGGCCAGGTGCTGGGCAGATGTACAGTGAGGGGGTGGAGGGACTGCAGGGAAGCACTGAGAAGAAATCTTCTCTTGTAGGCCACCGGGCAGCTGCAGAGCCCCACAAGGAAGTCTCGTACAGGTCCGTGGCTTACCTGAGTGCCTGTAACAGAAAAGGATGGGAGTTTTGCTCAGCAGAGGATTTAGACTTTTCATGCCTGTCTCCATTCAGTAGCGATTCCATTGCTCCTTTGCTTTCATGCACAGAACTAACTGCTACAGCTACATCTCTTCCTCTGAGTCAGGCTCTGACACTTATTTGCGGGAAGTGAGACTCTCAGAAGTGAGCAAGGGGCTGGATTTGTCTCCTGGTGGCTGTTACTGACTTTTATTAGTACTTCATTTTGAGACAACTGTATGAAAAGAGTTATCTGAAATCTGCATTCTGTTGTTGGCATTCAATACATAACCTTTCACAAGAGAGAATTAATATGAGTCATGCAAAAAATGATGAAGACTACACCTAATAAAATGGGCTGTTTATACACATTCACTATACAATCATCACTTTCTGTTAACTAGCTACATTGAAATTTGCAGTGACTGATGAACTACCAAAGAGAACAGCAGTTAGGCTGCTGTTATGAAATGTCCATGTAGCTCATTTGGCTTTATGGAACGTGTTAGTATTAACACAGTCTACTATTTTATGTAAATAAATTTTTAATGCTATTTAAAATGAAAAGTGTGGAAACAGCCAGAAGACGTTTATTCTCAAGTCCCAGTCTTTGAACTGTCTTCTACTGTTTGGGGTTTTTTTTTTGTAGTGTAGAAGAACAACAATGACATCCAGTGGTTGTAAAATTCTCCAACTTTTTTTCTTCCATATTTGACACCATATCTAGTGTAGAGAATAGATTTATTCTTAATAAAATTATAAACTAAGATACAAATCATAAGAATTTTATCTTTAATAAACACTGAATAGAAGTGCAAAGCCTTAGCATGTCACCTTGAGACATTTTACAGCAGACATTTTTTAGAATGTATGAACACTCTTTAGATATTTTTTGGTAGCACTGAAATAAGTACAATGAATTTTCCCTAGAACTCTGAATCCAGTTAAATTCAGAATAAAATTAGCACATGCTTTTTAAAACTACTTTACATCCATAATTACTTAGTAGTATCAGCCCTTTCTTTCCTGCTTTCTATGCCTATTTGATGCCTTTGGAAATCAGAGGTACCTGGTAGCTTTTATGTTGTGATATGTACCGTACTATTCCTAAACATACGTATGTTAAGAACGAATAATGTCCTTTATCATTACTTCACCCTTCCCTGAGAAAAAGCAAATACAGATTCCCATAAATATTGAAAAAAGAAGTGAAGTGGTGAAGTTACATTATTTTCCAAGATTCTGTGAATCAGGCTGGAAATGAGGGGGAACCTCCCAGCCCGAAGGCCAATCCACTAATGCAATTTAATTTTCACTGCTGGTAAAGGTTCAAAAAGTATTAATTAAAATTATACAAGAGTTTATTCGAGCAAATCTTTTTTTTAGCAGGTAAATTACCAGAGGACTCTAGGAAATGTACCACCCGCATTTTTCTTCTACAGACAGCTTTTCATCTCGCTTCTCTGAGTACCTGCACTGTCCACTTTGCAGAACCCACCACAACAGGAGGCTTCCACACCTCCAGCTCCTGAGTCACTGGGGTGACCCAGTCCTACTCATTATTGCTGAGGAAGCCCTGTGCAATGCCAGCTATCGATGGCATTCTCCATTGAGTCTGAAATCCCTGAAATCCCTCTCCTGGTCTCAGAGAGCTTCAGGGCTCCCAAGCTCCCGTTCTACAGTAGGTAAATCACTTGGCTTCAGGAGCTGGAAACAATCTAGGGACTTCCCCAGGAGCCAGGCAAACCTGGATTTGCAACAGGGAATGCATGTATTTCAGTTAACCATCAACATTTTAAGCAAAGATGGATTTATGTGGAGAGAAGGGGATTCAGCAGTCTCTCCTGTGGCCGGTTAGATTTAATGAGACAGCTCTTGCTGTGGAGATTTCTTTCCCAATCTAGCGGCCCAGCAGGGATGAGTTAATAGGTGGGCTGCTATTTTTTGTTACATAGTCATTCTTCTTTCCTTCAGTTTAGCTTGGGGTGGTGCATGTCAGTACATTTGAGAACACTAAAATCAGTGTGAGAAAACTGACCTGTTCTTTAAAATAAAAATTAAAACTTTTGGAAAAATAGTGCTGTGATTCTGTTCTCCTGGGAATAAGTCCGCACTTGGAGCTCTGTGAAATTTTATTTTCATTCATCTGTCTGTATTTGGCAGAGGTACAAACAGACTGGTTTTGCAGTTTGAGAACTGTGCCTGGATTGACATATCATCTGCTCTAGAGAAGGAATTGAACTAATCTCAGCCTTTTCTCCTTGCTAGTGGTACCTGACAGCTCCTTTCACCCCAGCATTACTTGGAATTATTTACTAACTTTCATCAACAAATTTCACTCTATGACCTTCTGAATGCCTTGAAAATATCCACAGTCAAAAACTCAAACCGTGACTGTTGGTTTAAGGAGATAAGACTGTATATTTCTTTCCCCTAAAAGGATTGGCATGATACTCTCTGCAGCAAGGAAATGCATTTGTTATCTTCCCAGCTACTGCACAGATTGGAGAGGAATCGATACTCCTCCTGGTGCATCTCTTGGCAAAATACACTTGCAACTGAGAGAAGAGAAAGCTAGCTCTTGATTTCTTCCTAACATGGTATGCATGGTTGCTTAAGTCTCTTCCCAACTGCATTTGGGCTCCATAGGAAACAGGCACAGCCCTGCCAAGAATTGTATATGGCTTTATGTGTTTGAAAGTATCATGACTGAGGAAAAATATAGGGTGAGGGGAAAAAAGGCTTGTTAATGAGCAATGCAGCCTGCTTCCCTTCTCTAGTGACTTGGTTTTGCTACACATCTTGATCAATGGTATAAAGCAAAGGCAAACGTGGAATAACGGTGTTCTAATTATCAATGCATGTACAACAAAATCTTAATTTTGTATTTCTACAGACATAATTACACTTATATAACTGTAGTATAAATATATAGCATAAATATATTTATACTAAAGCGTAGAGGAATTAAGAGTGTAACTGAAAGACAGCGCAAAGTCTCTGACACTGCATAGATCTTCAAGGGGAAGAAAAATCTGCAGCACAATGCATTTTTCTACATTACATTTTATTTGAGGCCAGAATGCAGCCAAAAAGAGAAATCCCCATGGATATCAACTGGCATCATTTTATTGACTTTATTTGGGTAAAATCAATTTACAGCTATCATCTTTAGAGCCCCTGTGCCCACTGTCATCTCCACCGCCCACACTAGAGCTCACCTCCTTTCTCCTCCATCTCTTTTGCTCTCTGTCTTGTCCGCAGGGACATCAGCCCAGGGTTTCTGCCCACCAGTGCATGAAGTAGCACTCACAGGACAGCACCTCTCCCAGCAGACAGCCCACATTTGTTATGGAGCACACGGTGGAGTGCAGTAAGTCAAAACTCATGCTTTTGATGAAGAATGAAGTGCGCCGGTAACCCACTTTGCCAGGGAACTAGCTAAGTTCCTGCATTCTCCTGGAGAAACTGGTGGCTTGTGGCTCAGACAGGTGCACTCATCACTGGGTAAAAAACTGGCTGGACGGCCGAGCCCAGAGGCTCGTGGTGAATGGAGTTAAATCCAGCTGGTGGCCGGTCACAAGCGGAGTTCCCCAGGGCTCAGTTTTGGGGCCGGTCTTGTTTAATATCTTTATCGATCATCTGGATAAGGCCATCGAGTGCTCCCTCAGCAAGTTTGCAGACAACACCAAGTTGGGTGGGAGTGTTGATCTGCTGGAGGGTCGGAAGGCTCTGCAGAGGGATCTGGACAGGCTGGATTGATGGGCTGAGGCCAATTGTATGAGGTTCAACAAGGCCAAGTGCCGGGTCCTGCACTTGGGTCACAACAACCCCATGCAACGCTACAGACTTGGGGACGAGTGGCTGGAAAGCTGCCCCACAGAAAAGGACCTGGGGGTGTTGATTGACAGCCGGCTGAATATGAGCCAGCAGTGTGCCCAGGTGGCCAAGAAGGCCAATGGCATCCTGGCCTGTATCAGAAATAGTGTGGCCAGCAGGAGCAGGGAGGTGATTGTCCTCCTGTACTGGTGAGGCCGCACCTCAAATACTGTGTTTAGTTTTGGGCCCCTCACTACAAGAAGGACATTGAGGTGCTGGCGCGTGTCCAGAGAAGGGTGACGAAGCTGGTGAGGGGTCTGGAGCACAAGTCTTATGAGGAGCGGCTGAGGGAACTGGGGTTGTTCAGCCTGGAGAAGAGGAGGCTGAGGGGAGACCTCATCGCTCTCTACAACTACCTGAAAGGAGGTTGCAGAGAGGTGGGTGTTGGTCTCTTCTCCCAAGTGACTAGCAACAGGACAAGAGGAAATGACCTCAAGTTGCACCAGGGGAGGTTCAGGCTGGATATTAGGAAAAATTTCTTTACTGAGAGAGTGGTGAAGCACTGGAACAGGCTGCCCAGGGAGGTGGTTGAGTCACCATCCCTAGAGGTGTTCAAGGAACGTGTAGACATGGCACTGCGGGACATGGTTTAGTGGGCATGGTGGTGTTGGTTTGATGGTTGGACTTGATGATCTTAAAGGTCTTTTCCAACGTTGAAGATTCTGTGATTCTGTGAAGTGGTTACCCCCATCAGTGGGAGTTATGGGCTAGTTTCCAGGTGCATCAAAAGAGGAATAACTCCTCTGTGAAAACAGAAGATTAGTTGACTTCACTTGCTAAAATATATGCTCTCCCCTTAGGAAGGAAAAAAAAAAAAGGGATCCATGGATACTTGCAGACACACAGCAGCAGCATTTCACTTTTTATCATTGTCATTAATATTACCTTTGTGCTTAGCAGTCCCAGTCAAGACTGAAGAAAAGAAATGTGCAACCGCGGAATAAAAGCCACGGTCCCATCCTAACAAGTTCACAATTTAGAGGCAGCAGATGGACCCAGACAGATGGCAGAGTACAAGGGTGCTATGAGACAGGACTGATCTCAGAGCAGCCTCTGGCCTAATATTGCTGACCTTGTGTAAGCTTAATGGCCAGGTTTGACACGGTATTTGAAGAGGGAGGTAGCATCAACACCTGGAACTTGCAACCTCTTGTAATAAAAATACTTGATAATTTAAGAACAGAAATACATACATATAAATGTGTATGTGTTGATCACTTTTTTCAGATTTTAGTGTCATGTGAAATACGGACCATGCTAGGCAAAAATTAGAAGTTCTAATGTCAGTTCCTGCATATGCATCTCTTTCGGCTCCCACTACTTTTTTTTTTTTATTAATTTGCCAAACCCGAGCAGTTTTCTCTGACAAGATAATCATCAAGTTAGCTGTTTTTATGGTGTAGAGAGTAAATGGATATATAAGCTTTGGTCAGTCTATATTCTTTGGAGTGTTTTTATTTTAAAAAAATAGTTATGTTGTTAAAAGAAGTACATTTTATTTTGCCTAGAACCACAAATGTTAAAAATAATCTAATGTAAATCTAAACCATTCTGAAAGCCATTACCTTTGTCTTAAACATCAAAACTAAGAAAACCACCCAGGAATGTCAGTGTAACATAATAAAGTTGCTCAGTGGGTTGGATTGTCAAACTTCTTCAGAAGTTTTGTAGTTGTTGTATCATAAACCGAGGGAAACTGGTAAAGTCATTTTAGTTGCAGCTCAGACCACGCAGGATCTAACCATAACAGCTCCCAGCAAGCACATTTGAGGTAGGCCAAAATCGTAAAGCTTGAAAGTGCCAAGAGTACAGTAGCTATGCTTGTAAAACAGATATTTCCAGCTTAACTCACAGGGCAAATTTGCTTCAGGGCCAACAGCTGTAATGATCTCCGGAGTCCATTTTTTTATTAAAGACAAGTCTTTGGTTTATCTGCCAGTCTGTCATCAGCTTCTGCTGACGAGCTGTGTCCTTCCTGCAAAGTTCGCATATGATTCTAAAACCCATTATTTCTTGGTAGTCCAAATAGCAGCAGAATCAAATAGACATGTAAAGTCTAGTTTATTTTTCCAGACTTTATTTTATGAAGGCACAGTTCATAATGCAGACTACCTGTCTCTTTTTTGTCCTTCTCTTTTCTCTAGGAAAAAATGGAATTCTTTTTTCTCTGTTCCACTTGATAATTTATTATTATATTTTATTATTTTTAATGCCCTGTACTGAATATTCACCCCTGGTGCTATCTCATGCTTGTTGAAAGCGGTACATTGAAGCGTCTTGGCTTCTGTCCTCTCTTTTAGTGTACTTCCTTCAGACTTCGGTCTCGCCCTCAACTCCCTTTTCCTGTTCTTAGGTGGGATTTCTGGACTATTGCACTCTGACTTAAAAACATATGGGTGCATGGCCTGCCTTCTCAAATCAGAGCACTTTTTACCCTTAGCAATAGTAAGCTGAAGAGTAAAAGGGCTCTGAAGTCACCAAAGGGACGTAGGCACATTTGCCTTGCCCTACTTTCCATCTGCTCTCTGATAATGGATACACAGGCATCTTGCTTCTTGAATAAAATCTACTTTTGACTGATCTGTTCTCCTTAAGCAGTGCTGTTCTCAGTTTTAATAATGCCTGTTCAGTTTATATAATAACACTTTGACTTTCTGGTTCAACGTGTTGGCAAAAGGAGCCTTGTAGCTGGTGGCCGCCTGGCAGCTGAATTTTCCTAACTAACAGCAAAGTCACTGTCTCTTAGTGAGACCCTTGGCAGTGGCGAGCTTTCCCGAAATTGAAGTTACATCCACAGTGAGTGAATGTGCATTGACCAGCTTATCCTTCACAGAGCGGTTCTGCGGTTGGTAGCAAGTGTATTGCCCAGCCAGAAATTCAGTGAGGCAGCAGCCCCGTATTCCCCACCTCTGAATGTTTCAGCCGCTTGCCATTCTCCACTTACAGCTCAGCACACACCCCTTCTCTTACAGTCCTTATTCCCTCTACTGCATTAGTCGAAAGTGAAGCCACTTGAGTGTAACTGTTTTTAAAAATATGTATGTTTCCCTATATTATTGGCTGGAGGACTGGGGATCAGCAAAGAAGCCACAATGGACGTAATATTTTGCTTCCTCCATACCAGATTCATTGTGTCAATTGGACAAAGTTCCTCTGTACCCAGCAAAGAATAGGGCAGAACAGTCGGTGAAACAGGCGCAAGTTGAGGTAGTGAAGGACTAAATGTCTGCTCTGTGTTACACACCAGCTGCCAAGAACATTTCAGAGACATTGCAGCAGTTTGACAGCTATAATGCTCCATCCATGCAGCATTCGACGGACCATGCCCTTAACATGAAGACTGAGAAACTTTTCTCCACTAGAGATTCCCACACACAGAAGGCGTATCACCTGGCAATTTACAGGTGAGCAGGTCTGAGTCTTGAGGAAGGGGGAAAAAATAACCGTCTTCTATTCTGTTTCTATTGCTAAAAATGCCGTATATTGTTATTTCTTCGCCATCAGCAAAGTGAATAATAATGTACCAACAGATTGTGAAATACAAATAGAGTCTTTGTGGGAATTAAATTATTTACTATCATCAGTTTATACTTCAACTTACACTAAATTGATGCAATGTAGATGAATGTTAATGCCAATGTTTATTATAGATGCAGAGTCACCATTAAAAAAAAGAAAAGAAAAACCATCTTAAAGAAAATAAACCATTCCAGATATGGAATGGATTGCACAGCATTGTCAGATATCCCAAAGTTTTAGCATTTGCCATGGATGTCAACTTTGGGAGTACAGGAATGTGACGTCTCGGTCAATAAATCTGATCTTCTATAGTAACAGGCAAAACTGCTCTGTTGAAGGAATTTTTAAACAGCAGTCACTGATATATTGCACTAAAAGTAAGATTGTAATTTAAATCTCATTTAGAAATATAAATCTGTTGTGCAAAGAGTATGTTTGTATGATGTCACATAGAAGATCAGAAACTAGTAACTCAAGTTAAATATTAATTGGGAGTTCAATGCAGGCTGTACACAGCTTTGTGTTTTATAATTCATTAGGACCTAAACTACAAAATCTTCAAAGGATTAATAGCATCCTTAACAGGGAATCCCATTGTACACTCAAGTGTCCTTTAAGAATGATAGTTTAGCTGGTTTGTTAATAAATAAGATCACTTGTGGATAAAATTACTTATTTACAAATACAAGTTAATCTCTTCAAAACAAGCTTCCTAGTCATCAACATTTCCTGTGAAATCCATATAGGTTACTTTTTGTGTTCACTTATTCTAAAACAAACAGAAAATTATATTCAGTTCACAGTAATTAGCTTGATTAGCCTCACCTTCTTATTCAGGCATATTCCTAGAATAGAGACCTTAAGGTGAATATGTTAACAGCCTCCTACTTTGTAAAACAGTGTTATATTTTAGCATATAAAAGCCTAGCAAAAATACGCGATTATTATTCTTTTGATTTCTGTATGGGCTGCTGTGGGATTTATCAAAACTTTTTTTTAATGAGGAAGCCCAATTCTGCCTGTCCCAAAACTACAATTATGATCTCACTTGTGACAAAAAAGAAATGTGTGTTTTTATTTCAAGACAGCTGACTGGCCTTATTTCTTTTAATGTAAAACCCAACTGTGGATAGTGCACAGGCGGTTCTCATCCTGCAGAAGTATTTAAGGCTAACCTTATTCCCCCTCTCTGAGGTTTACCTTGGTTAGCTGTGTAGATATAAAAACTGAGTGTCTGCACTAGAATTTTACATCAAAACAACTACTTAAAATTTTCAGTATAAAGCAACTACAAAACACTACTCTCTTCTGCCAAGACAGCCCTTTGAGTGTGTTAGCACCTCATTTGTAATAAACTGGAGAACGCATCTGAATCTGGTCTTAAACAAAAAACTTAGGTGTGCACAGTGCAATTCAATATTTCAGCCACGTTTTTTTGAATGGATCAGGGGATCCTGAGCCACCCACCCCTCTGAGAAGAGAGGTCCCTAGTCATACAGGGAAGAAGAAAGCCTTGGAAAGGAGGAACACCAAGAAAAAGAGGCCAGCTGCAGGTCCTATGGCTGTTGCTCTGCCTCAGCAAGAATTTTTCCGTTGAAGCTGAGAACTGCAGTGGGTTAACGTGCACAGGCAGGAGATCTTGGGGGCCCTACCAGAGTGGGAAAGACAAGGCAATATTTTTTGGAGCCTGGTCCCAGGCAGCTTCAGCTCATTTTAATCAAGGAGGAATATGACTTTCTTTTTCTTTTTTTTTCTTTTTTTTTTTTTAAACCCTGGGGGGGCATTGTAACCCTCAGCCTCTCCACTTTCAGTCTTGCCCTTGCTTCAGACTGAGAACTGGTGTGATCTATTGTTAATGTTTGAATGGATTTCTGTTTGGGGTGGGATACCAAATGTAGGCTTGGTGAGCCACACAAAATAAATAATGGACGGGAAAGCTTGTTTTCCAGGCTGAAGTGTAGTGGGATGCGGAGTAGAGGTTAGTGAAGGAGGGGCTGGAAAGGTAGTTGGTTAAGATTTATTTGGCAGACATGTACAACTATTCTGTTTGAATTGTATTTGAATTAATTAACTTCATCTGTGTAAACTGGGTCAGTATCCTGTAATTTCCTAAGGGTATGGCTGTATCAGGAAACTGAGTAGTCAGCAGAGCTGGTTGAATAGTTAAAATAACTGATTTACAAATATTTCCAGGAATAAAACCACTGAGTTTCGTTTCTTATGATTTATAGGGCAATATAGGAAAATTTATCTTACCTGAAAAATGTCCTTTCTGTAAGAGGGGAAGTCCACAGCTCCTTGGGTTTTGCTCTCATACTTTCCGCTCTCTGGAGGCAGAGCCAGGTTGGTCAAATGAGGCCATGCATCAGCAAGTCTCACAAGTTTCCAGTGCAACTTCATAGAAAGGAGTCCTTTACAGCTTAATTCGCCGCTAAGCTGATAGAAAAAAAGAGATCCACACAAACAATATCTGCTGCAGAACAGTTTTAGCTTCCACAGCAACTGCTTTTATGTTCCATATCATCTCTCATAAAGATATGTATGGATGGGAGGCAAAGAGAGCATTCACAATGAAAACATAAGGTATTTTGCAACTGTTTGCCTGACTCTGAACTGCCCTTCTTGTGCCAGGTGGGTAGATGAGTTTTCTGGCTGGAAGAAATTAAATGTATGTAAACGCCCTCCCAGGAAAGACCATAGGTTTACTACAATGCAGTACGCATTAGATGTCAGGGGATGTAAGAAAATAGTGAATGCAAGAAGTATGTCTCACTGCCCTTCCTTGGAAAAAGAAAAAGAATATCAGTTCAAAAACAGTATGCCGAATGTGCTGCTTCCTCCAGATAATGGCAGGATCTGAGGATGTTTGCCTGTATCATTCTGAGAACTTAAAAAAAGAATAAAAAAAAATCTTCATACATTTCTCTGTGTGTTGGAAAAGCGCTGCCTAGCCTGAAGGCTTCCATGGCTAATAAGGATAAGCACAAATATATAAAAGAGAAAAAGAGATTGATGACTTTTAAAACTTTGGCAAAGTATTGATTTAGTCATCTAATAACTGGAGCCTTACCAGCAGGGTGTTATTTTAATTTCTAATTAATGAGTAGGATTACAGATTATCATGATGAGAGATTTCTGAATGAGATATTTCATTTACCTGCTTTTTAGAGGCTTTTTGATATCAGGGTTTCTCAAGGATTTGTAGAGGACTTTTTTTTCAGTGTTTGTTGGTTTTTTGTGTTTCGTATGTGGCTAAATAGAACATGACAGAAACTAACCAGTTTTAACCAGTACTACTTCTCCCAGATAAGACTATAACCTTAAAACACATTCCTTAGTGAAATGATTGTAAGGCTAACAGCCTTCAAAGATTAAAATTTATCAGTATTTCTGAAAGACAAAAAAAAAGATAAAAGGTTGCCTAGTCAGTGAGTTTGATTTCCAGGTAGGAACTGTTTTCATTAATAGAGGTTTGAGAAACCTTCTATCTGGTTGTGAGAACTGCTCTGCAGCTTCACACAGTCTGTAGTGATCTAGAAACTGAGCTCATTTAACGTCTGTGGTAAATAAAAAAGACGTCCTTTTATTTCTAATACTATCTGTATTGCTAGATAAATGAGAGAGAGAGAGAGAAGATCTTTGAACATGTCCTGTTTGCCGAGTGTTTTCTCAAGGTTGAAAAAAGTGTGGTGAGTCCATCTGGATAGCCTGGTTTATTTCTTTCTCTCATATCATCTTAATATCTTCTGTCTAAGAGTAAAATTTTGTGGATTACAAAACCAAGAAGAAATTTTGAGTGAATCTTGCATCTCAAAGGAATTACAATATGTAACCAGTATTTTCCTTCATCTTACGCCATCTTACTTTCTTCACGGACTCCAGACACAAGAGCAAAATGAAAGGCCTTGAAAATTAATTTCAAAGATGAATGACCAGAAGTTTCCCTCTTTTTTTTTCTAGCAAATCAAAGCTATATCAGCAACAAGCTATATGGCCTTGCAGATGCAGACACAGATGTAGAGGTCTCTGAACCACTTCCGAAATTGGAAGCAGCACAGCCACATCAACATGACGCCCTATCGTAATTAACTAATGGCTATATGGCTGCCACAGCCCACTCTAATATGTTGCACTGCTCTATGTGCTGTAGACAGATTGTATTTTGCTAAGTTTTTTGGCTATCTCTGCGTGCCACTGCAGTGCATGATACCAATGACAATAAAGTTGCACAGAAATGCATGAAAAGAACATATAAATCCTTGCAAAAAACTAAACCAGTGCAGAACAAAACTTGAATATGTTGTTCTCTCATTACGTTGCCCTAAGATACATTTCTTCAATCTAATTCACGGCATGGTCTCAGGACCAGTAGTGATAAAAGAAGCAACATGGGCAGTGACGTTTAATTAAGTAAGTATTCATAGTTAAATTTTCAGACTTAAGCCTTAACTCATTTCCATCTTTTTTTCCTGTGGTTCTGTGTTATTTAGTGGTTTGTGACCAGTGCAACAAAACACCTCAACATACGTTCAACAGTAACGTGTGTGTATTTCCATTGATTTCAGTGGGATTGCTGTCAGGTTCTAAACTGTGGTGCTGTGTTGACCATGTTAACACATAACACTGTATTTTAAGCAACAGTACTAATAAAAGTATAAATTAATTAAGAAATATGGCTAACTGAGATATTTGTGTTTGGCGATAGGAGTAGAAAGTATCCTCGGAAACTTCCTAGTGGGAAGTTATAGAGCTTTGTTTTGACAGAATAATTTTGATGTTCTGGATAATAAAAGAACAAAGCTTTGTAATGTGCTGGCTTGTTGGACTAAAATAGGGGTGATTTATTAGGTTTGTATTTTGATAAGATATTTGGGAGGTTTAAGCTGTGCTGATTTCAAAGATATTGATACCGTGTTTGTACAATAGCTGTGACCTTAATGATGCTGACAAAATCGATACAACTTATGTGCATGTTAATTGATATTAAACAGTAGAATAAGAGGTACCAAACCCATTGTGAATACGTTATTCTGATAGTTGTAACATATATGCATACATATTTATATATGTATATATCTTCATGAAAGTAAGGCATAAGTGGAAGATTTAAGAAAAATTGTTTTGGAGCACATTTGATAACTGCTCAACATTTTATTCTACCGTACCAAGCAGGTGTGGGCATGAAAGGGTTAAAAATTGATTCTTACATTGTATGTAAGAAGGCTTCTTAAATTTTTGTTGTGAAAAATGATAATGATGCCTTCCACTTACTTAACACCGTAATATTTGAAATAATTACAGGCGAATAATTGTTTCTTTTAATTTCATTTGTTCTGTGGCATCCTTGTTCACAAACCAATGGGAAACAGGAATATAATGAATATTAGTAAAAGCTCAAAATATTGTTTCGGCTTTACAAAAATGTTGTACTGCAGTTTTACTGAACATGCAAAAAGAAAAAAAGTAAGTATCTTTTTGACCTAAAGCTAGGATATTTTTTACAGTAGCATAAAATGGGACTGTAGTTACTTGCATGTACAATGTCAATAAATCATTTTAAAAAATCCAAAAAAAACAACAACAAAACCCATTTTTTTCAGTGTTTCCAAATCCTGTGTCTGGCAACTACACTATTAGTTACTAACTACCCTGCAAGACTGATCACCTTTGCAGAAGGTGGGCTGCAGAGTGGCTTTGGTGGGCTGCAGAGTTTATCATAAGCTGCTTATCTCAAGGACAGTCAAATAGATATTATGGTCACAAATACTGTATTTTAATAATCAATGTTTGATACTAGAAAATTACTTTGGTTTCTGGGATCCCACTGTGTTTACTTAAAGAGCATTTGAATTCTATTTGGTCTAACGATTTACACATTTCCAAAGAGCTTTTAAACTTCTTTTCTGTACTGTAGAGTAATGCAGATCAGACAGCCCACTTCCTCCCTAGCAAAGGGGCTTTTGTTTGTTATCCTGTGTTCCTTAGGCATTTCTTGATGAGGAAAAGAAACCCTGTGCAAGTCAATTTGTTCAATTGACTGAAGTATGCACACAGATTTAAGCACACAAGTAGAGTTACTGAAGACATCCAGACTTTTGTTTCTAAGTGTGATGGCTGCTTCTACTGAAAAGTTATTCCTTATAAATATTTCATGTATGAAAGTGCTTGCAAATTATTTTTCTTCCCACCCAGGAGGTAAAAGAAAATTGTATTCCATGTGAAAGACCTAGTATTTAAATCCCTTTACTGATAGCACTTATGAACTTTCTTAACTTTATGCAAAAATTTATCAGTTTTATCCCATTTCCTAGCATAAGATCTTTCCCATGTCCTGCTGGGGAACTGCTGAGCATCCTGTCTTTTAGCTTTTCTCTGGTCTTCCCTCAATTACTGAGCAGCTCTACTCTCATATTACCTTAACTTAATAGAAAGGAAAGGAACACGTCTTTCCAGAATAAGATGGAGCTGAAGGATTGCTTCAGAATGATGAGAAATACTGGTTTTCTGGAGGTTACCAAAAACTTCCTTAATAGAACAAAAAGTGAGAAAAGGCAGAAGCAGGCTGTATTCAGAGAAGAGGCACTCTAAAATAGAAAGATACCTCTAACTAATGACAAAAGGATGAAATAACTGAGGAGAAATATCAGTCTGAAATAACTGGATAAAAGAAGAAACAAGGAAGAGGAGTAATTTTGAAGAAAAAAATCTAGTGAGGTAAAGAACATGCAGAAGGTAGATGTGACAACGAGAGGTGGAGGACATCATCAGAGACAAAGATGCATCAGGCACTAAGGGACCCATGATATCATATACAGAAGGAAAGGGAGAGGAGGAGAAACATGGAAATACTGATAACAAATAGTCTTAAACTATTGAAAAGAGCCCTACATGGATTAGATGCTTGATTTGGTATATTTATAAATCCCTTTCTAAAGTTATTTCTGTCAAGAATCCCTGTTTATCTCCAAGGCCTACCAGATAATCTTATGGCAATATTTAATGCCAAGGTACTCTCTAATATTCCTAGATGTTTTATTTTTATTTCTATTTCTATAAATCGTATCTTTTTATGAAAACACTTTGTACTTCACCACATTTTTCCTGATTTTTATTTAGCACTTTTCATATTAAAATAATTGGGAAAAAAACTTTCTTTTCTTCTTGGCATGTGTCACTGCTATTGAAATGACAAGGCTATTATCTTCTATTCTTTTAATCGGTTTTATATCGTGATGGGATAACTGCAAGCTGTTCTTCTAGTATCAATGATCTTTGGGCTATTGCATCTTTTCCCCCTTCCTAATTAAACTTGCTGAGTTGTAGATCTGTGGCCCAGCTGGTGTCAACAACAAGGATTCAGCTTTTATGACCATGGAACCCTCCTTAAGAATCGAGGATTGCTAGGAAGAGGCAGGATCTACCTGAGCAATTGGACAAAAAAACATATTTGCCCGCAGGCTGAGCAACATTGTGAGCGGAGCTTTAAACTAAGAGTGATGGGGGAGGGAGATAGTAACCCACAATCAAATGTGGAAGTGTCAAATGCTGGACTAGGTCGGCAAGGAAAGGGTGCAGGGGGTTGTGGATAAGAGCCCTCAAGTTTGCAGATGATACAAAACTGGGAGAAGTGGTTGATAGACCAGATGGCTGTGCTGCCATTGTGATCTCTATCAGCATGAAAAATACAACTCTAGCATTTAATTTCAACTTCTATGCATCAAAAATCCAACAGTAATCCGTCTTTTAAAGGCTACGAGGCTAGACTTAGCCTACTACACCTCCCTTGGTCCCCCAGGAAAAGCAGCATTTCCCAGCAGTGAGAAGTGGCTCTGGAGAGGAATAGCCTGGATGGAGGCTCCTGGAAGGAGTAGAGGTGGCTGCCTTTTGTGGGATGCCATAATACCCTCCAGGTTTGGTTTAAGTGATGGGAAGTAACTGCTTCTGCTTGAGCAGCTCCGTGCAAAGGGCAGAGCTGAAGGCTGGGCTTGGACAGGCTTGGATGGGCTGTGGCACTCCCGAAAGCAGCACGCTGGACTGCCATGCTGCTGCCTGTGTAACAGAGAAAAGGAAATTCATAAAAGCAGCAAAATATAGTGCTTTCAACATAGACACAGACACATGTGAAGAACTGATGAGGTCCTAGCTCTGGATGCTTCATACAGGGTTCATGAGCTGCTACTAACAGTCTGCACTAAGGAATGTGCTAGTGATTAAATGAGACTGCTGCGGGCTGCTTGAAATGGTGGGGGACATGTTTACCAAAGCATGGGGAGGACCATATTTGCTAGTTTATCCTCACACAAGGCAATGGCCCTGCGGTTTTCCACAGCTGAGGGAAGGCAGGAGAAGGGATTGGGGGGTAATATACCCAAACCCTTAGACTAAAGAGAGTTCATCCTGAAATTAAGGCACGCAAATGTAGGTTTCTCCATAGATTTCTTTCTACGTATCATTGATAAATTGTAAGCTTTATATATGCTGCAATACAGAAAGCTTTTATGATTTTTTCAGTCACTGTAGTTTAATACTTGGTAATCTCTTTTATTAAACTGTCCAGATTGTTTTGGAACAGTGCATTTCTGAAGAACAAACATCATGTTGTTTACATGAATGTACGTCTTATATTTGCCAGTGACTCTGTGTACCTCAGTTTCTTTAAACCTGTTTCTAAAACAGTGACTAATGATGAAATAAACTACATCTGTAGTAACCTGACAAGCCATTAAATCACTTCGTAAAATGGCACACAGCAGCAGATAAATGGCAGAAAATTAGAGACATAGAATAACAATTTACTTACCAGTTTTGAACTGTTCAGCATTTTAGCTACAGCTTCTCCTCTGTATTATGCTTTTTATTGGAAGCTTTTTATTGGAAGCTTTTTAAGACTCTGTTCTTCCATAAATTCCTTTGTAAATCAGATATTTTCATTTTCCTAGAAGTAATTTTATTGAAGGATGTTATAGAAATCATGCCTCTACTGTGTTTTTCCTGGGATAGCTACAGCTGTGTAATTAATAGTTCTATTATAGTGGAATAATCCTATTGAACAAACACTAATCAACTTTTTAGGTTTGGTTTGGCCTTAAAATCTGCAACCCATTTTTTACCATATTCTTCCTACCAGGCAGAGATTACTTCACTTATTGACACTAGCCTGTTATTCACATAGATTTTTTTCAGATTCAGCAGTTGGTAGGAGGTATTTTTCTCAGTAGATGCCTTTTGGCTTCTGATGTGCCAACCCAGTTTCCAAGTGGCTTTGCTAAGGAGAAGTATTTAGAATGGGACCAAGTGGGCAGTCTTGTTATTGCTGTTTGCTGAGGAACTCCCCGGGAGCTCAGCCTTCTCAATTTGAAGGTAAACTTTGCAGATCATATGGCAGAATATTTATTCTGAAAGAACTAAAATAAGCAAGAAACTTTTTTATTCAGCCGGTTCCTCACACTAGTCATCAGGTTTCGTTACAGGAACTTTTTAGGATATGCTATTGAAGATTACTTTAGAATTAAACTAAGCTAAACTGAGTTTCTGAAGTTTCTTTTAGACTTACCTTACTGATATGGGCTATAAGGGCTATCCACTAAGAAGCACGTACGTTTACTGAGAATTTTAGTTTTGTTGAAAATGCAGCAATAATTAAAGAAGAAACTTTAAAAACATAATTTTGGCTATCATAACTAAAATGAACTGCAGACTAAATCCAGCACTACATAATTTCATTTGAATATTTTTAAACTACAAATTAGTGAAAACAGTGCTGACCTGAGAGTCAGCATATTTAAAGGAGATAAGTTAATAACTTAGTACAGGCCATACCTTTTCTTTTTAAATCTAAGTGGATGAATGAAAAGTTGGTTGAATGAACATAGTGGAGAAAGTTATGCCTGTTCATTGTCAAAATGGAAGAGTACACTGAGTGGGGTTTTGCAGTTTGCAAGGGACACAAGGCCTGTCCTGAGCCTGATAGCTTTCATTTTATTTGCCATTCGGGAGGCATCAAAATGTCTATTAATTTGCAGATGATGCAGGAAGTATGGCAAGTACATTAGAGGTTAGGGTTAGAATTTAAAATTATCTTGACAAACTGGAGGAATGATCTGAAAAAAATAGGATTTAATTCGATAAGAACAAACAGAAGATACCATGGTTAGACACAAATAATCAGTAGCACAAATGTAGTGTGAGAAAAAAATGGCTACCAGTCACATAGAACATGGTCAAGATATTATGGGGGATTGTGAGTTGAAAGTGACTCTTGTCTTAGAAAAATTAAAGGAGGAGTTAGTGGGACAAAAGCAGGGATAACTGCCAAGAAATGTGAGGCAATCTTTCCACTCTGCTTAGCTGGAGTGCTGCATCCACTTTGTGACAGTACTCCTCAAAGAGGATGTGAACCAAGTGAGACACTCTGCCGTACAGCAATGATAATCACTGTGGGCTTAGTAATATAAACATTGAGAAAATACTAAAGTAGGCTTGGGGAGGAATCTGAGAAAAGGAAAAGAATAACCTGATCCCTGTTACACATGGGTATAGAAGGCAGAAACATTTGGCCTAAATTAAAATAAGAAAACTATACATTGGAAACACTTTCTAATGGAAGGATGATAACTGATCCCCTGGACTATTCAGAGTCCGTGTCTTTGCTTCTGACTTCGGAAGTCTTCAAGAACAGGGTGAACATGTGAATCAGGAGTGACAGGTACAGTTGTTCCCTATAGAGATTTTTCCAACATTTTTTTTTCTGTGATGTTTTTGCTATAAAAATAAGTTCTTTATTAACCTTCCCATTAACACGCAAGAAAAACAGGTTAAAGTATTTTGAACGTTGGCAGATTTACAGACTGATGTAATATAAATTCATGTCTTAATAAGATTGTATTCCAAAATTAATATTTGGGAAATAGCCCAGATAAACATTATAAAGGGCAACAGAAAAAGTGTTTGCATTTTATCATCTTTGTGGGTAGATTGTTATTTAAAATAATGATGGTAACTAAGAGTTAATGGCTGTAAAACTCATTTTGTTTGCAGCTGTTTTGTTTTTGTTATTTGATACCCATGCTGAGCCTTTCAAGAGAGCGAACACAGTTAAGTTACAACTTTCTGTATCAATTTCGTCTTTTTTATTTTAAGTAACTCCTCTGTGTTTTTCCTTTTAGGTTGTGCCATTCAGATGACACAGACTAGTGACTCATCCAAAAGTATCCTGCTGACAGAACTTCATAACCCTTCAGCATATGTTTGGGAACAGAACAAATTTCTAGGAATTTAAAGTTATCTTTCCTTCAACTTTTGTGAAAAAACTTTTAAACACTATAAAGGATCCTGAAAGTAAATTCTGGTTTCTGGTAGAGAGCGAGGGGATCCTGAGAAACAGAAGAGTGCTTGAATTCAACAACCAAACCTGTCCAGGAAACTATATATACCTGCGATAGTTATGGGTTCTAGCAATTCTCATGCTCACCAAATAAGGTCTAAGCCCAGGGTTTTACTGAAATGGAAAAATGTCTAGAGCAGCGGTAGCCAAAGAAAAATTTGAGTATTGCTGCAGAGGGACAAACTTGAAGAAATCAGGAACTTCTGCTAGATATGTGCAGGCATACACTATTGTGACTGCTAACACGTCACATCTCTCCATTGACCTCAACCTTTCTTTTGACAACTGTGTATCTGTGTCTACTTTAATCCTCCCTATGTGCTGTGTGTGTCTTTTGTAATGTGTATTGTTATGGAAACCACAGAGGAAACAGGAGAAACAGAGGAACTGTAAAATTGGTCTTCATAGCTGGAGGTTACGTGGAGATTGTAGTATTTGGAAACACACAGCGCTGTAGGTCATTTGCTTTTCTGAATTCTTCATTGTCTGTCTTTACCAAAAGTAACCAATCTACTTTTCCTTTTTCTCTTCCTCCTCTCCTGCATTCACAAAATAAAAATCTAGCAATTGGGAGAGGTCAGTGCATAGATAGAAACTTGTGGCTGAGCCTTAGTTCACATGGGAATGACGCAAAGATAGCTGGAAGGGAAATTAACCAATGAATCTGGTAAGGAAATTATTCTCAGTTCAAGGAGCAGATGTGTTTTTGCTGTTTTCTGTTACACTTTAAAATGGGGGGATTTGTTTTGATACCCAAGTAGTGACTATACAGTGAAAATTGTTCTGATTCATTTTGATATCATCCACATACTCTAAAAATTCATGCATCCTTGTGATTGTATGCATCCTCTGACTGTAGACTTTGCCTTCACAAGGTTAGATTACTCTCACAATCTCCACATGATTTAAATCCATCTGGAAACTAAAGCTAGTGTAAAATCTGGCTGCCTCAAAACTGGCTGCTCTTCTAAGAACGTATTGTGTCTTTATGGAATTCAGTGCACTTTTGCCATATGATCTCCATTGGCTACCACTAGACATTTGGGTGTTTTGACCTTTTAAGCTCTAAATGACTGTGTACCCAAGAGACTAGCCTCCTCTTGTGTTATTCCTGAGCCAGCTGCAAGCAGCAGGCATGCTGGATTCCTTTTCATCTACCGAAGAGGGAAATCTTGGCAAAGTGTTGGGGTGCTTATTCAGACTGCAAACGTGATCACCTAGTTAGTCCTAACTTGCTCAGTATCCTGAAATCTTTAATGTTTTGGCCTTAATCTTCAAAAGATTGTGGTACTAAACAGAATAAAAAAGCAAGTTGATTAATGGTTAGAAAGGGCAGTCTGTCTGAATCTTTGATGATTTTCTAATTGGGGACCAGATGGAATTGCTTCAGATTAAATAGCGCATCTTTTCTTAAGTAGAGAGAAAGACATGTTGTAAATGTGCAGCTCCCTTAATTTAGATTTGGGCTTCTTCTGTTCACGTTGCCTAAACCCCGTAGGTTATTGTGTGCTTTTTCTTCAAAGCCTTGTCCACCTCCCCTTTCCTTGTCTGCATCAGGCATCAGTTTCACAAATGTAGCTTGAAGGAACATGATGAAGTCTGAAGCTGGAGCACCTCTTTGGCAGCTGAGATTGGCATGAGAAGGGTTGAGATGAGGCACAAATATCCTCCAGCTGCTATGTACAAAGTCTACCAAGAATCAGCAAGGACATGGTGAAGTTTAGAGAAGTCAATTATGGTGGTGAAGCTGCCAACCTTAACATTGATGATGCCTGTCTCTCCTCTGGAGAACCACTGCCAGCAAGAACAAGGTGCACAAGAGTGTTGACTGCTCCGATCGGTCGTTAAGCTGGCACCAGACAAGATCAGGAAGTTGCGATCAGCTTCCTAACAGTCTCTCCTTTCTTTTTTTTCTTTTTTTTTTTTAACTCAGCTTCTGTTCCCAGAGTAAGAAAGCTGAAGCATAGTTCAATAGTACAAATGGATTTTTAAAAAATAGTCATAATGTGGCCCAAAATTATTTAGTAGATAAGATGGAGAATGTGCTAAACAAACACTAATTAGAAAACTGTTTGTTGCACAATGAGGGAGAATTGCACAGGAACATACAAAGAAGTCAAAAGGAAGACTGAAAAAGAGGTAACAGGCCAGCAATAGTTACTAGCGGGTGGCTGGTCTTGAACTCAAAGGGTAAAATGAGTTATTTGGCACATAAGCTCTAAAAAGGATAACAACTCTAATATCTAACTAAGCACATTAGATATTAGAAGTATATTTCTGTTCTCATCTACAACATGATATTGCTTTAGAAGGTATTCATTTCACTTGCTTAGGAAATAGAATTGCTTTCTGATGAAATATTTATCAGAGGTATGCTCAGTGTGCTGGTTTTGGCTGGGATAGAGTTAATTTTCTTCATAGTAGCTAGTATGGGGCTGTGTTTTGGATTTGTGATGAAACCAGTGTTGATAACACAGGGATGTTTTAGTTACTGCTGAGCAGTGCTTACACAGAGTCAAGGTCTCTTCTGCTTCTCACACCACCCCACCAGCGAGTAGGCTGGGGATGGGCAAGAGGTTGGGAGGGGACACAGCTGGGACAGCTGACCCCAACTGGCCAAAGGGATATCCCAGACCATAAGACATCATGCTCAGCAATAAAAGGCTGGGGAAAGGAGGAGGAAGGGGGGACATTTGGAGTGATGGCGTTTGTCTTCCCAAGTAACCATTACGCGTGATGGAGCCCTGCTTTCCTCGAGATGGCTGAACACCTGCCTGCCCATGGGAAGCGCTGAATTAATTCCTTGTTTTGCTTTGCTTCCTGTGCAGCTTTACCTATTAAACTGTCTTTATCTCAACTCATGAGTTTTCTCACTTTTACCCTTCCGATTCTCTCCCCCATCCCACCTGGGGGGAGTGAGCAAGCCACTGTGTGGTGCTTGGTTGCCGGCTGGGGTTAAACCACGACACTCAGTTCTATGTTTACTCTAAACAATGTCATCATTCACATTTATTTTGACTTTGCATTTGCATAGCAACAGGAAACCATTATCCAGCAGCAGGAGACCATTATCCTGTAACAGTACTGTGGGGTCTCCAAGGTATATGGCACATGGGGCTACTCCAGCTGACTGATAGCTTAGTTACTTCTGCTGCAGCTATCTGTACAGAGTAATTACCAGCAGTACTAATTCACCCAAATCCCATGTATGCAAAACAAAGGACTTAATGTCTCCACATAGCATACAAGAGAATGGTATTTAACCTCTTTCACACTGAATCACGGAAATGAATAAAATTAGGGGAAACAATCAAAACATCAGAACAGTGAGCTGTGCAACCACACGATATTAGCTTGTGCCAGAGACCACATTTTGCTACAACGAATGTCAAAAGATTGACATTTTCAACACCGAATATAAAAGCTGCTGGAGCTGAAGCACTTGCCAATAGCATTGCTAAGCTGTTCTAAATTCACTTACAAATTGGAGGTTAATAAAGGAGAAAAACACAGGAGCTGAGTGTGCACATAGCAGGGCTCAGAGCCACTTTTCCCTTCCTGCTGTGTTTACTGACAAGCCAGCACTGGAATATAAAGTCAGGAAGCTTTGCAGTGGGCACATGCTGCCTCATCTCAGATTTATATGCCTGATACAAGTCTTGCCAAATTCAGTGGAAGGTTTCTAACTATCTGCAATGGACATCGGATCATTCTTTAATATCTTCCATCTCTTGTCAGGCAGAGGTAAACGTGATGTCCAGTAGAGTGCCCATGATGAAACACGTTCCAAAATTCTGTGAAATTTTCTATTAAATGTCTGCTGATAGATGAAAATAGGTGACATACTAGCATGACGGTATTGCTTAAAGCCCTAAGAGATCACTGTGCTTGGAACACTGTGCTTTAGATAGACAAAGCAGCGGTTGAGAGAGAAAATGGAGACATGCAGGGATGAAGGGTCTTACCAAGGTCCTCTAACCTTTGTAATTCTTTTTTTCTTGTCTAACATATTTCTTCTTGCATTCTGTGGTTCTTTGCAGACAGGAGAAGTGTCCCCAGATAGCATTATACCACAGCTGTTCTGTGCCACACTGTCAGGTTGAGAAGTGACGTACTCTTATTTATTTAGGGAAGGAGCATATGCCCAATATGCTTTCTGTGCATATACATCCATAAGAAAAATATCGAAGTTTAATGGAATTAGGATAAGAAGAACAAACATTGAGAATATACACAAAACAGGTGAAATCCAACTTCTTCTCAGTTCTAAAATCTGTGGTGGGCTGGGAAAGGAGAGGACAGGAAGAATGGAAAAAACTGAGGGACAGAATCACTGAGAAGCACTCAGATCCCTGTCTTCAGTAAGCACATACATTCTTCATAATGGTATAGCAAAAATGTTAGCAAAGTTATGCAACATGGGAGTTGGGGAGGGGTAGAAGGACTGGAGAAAATGGGTAAGGGAAGAAAAATAATACGATAAAGAAAAAACTGGGCAGAAAAAATACTTTGATCAGCAACGTGAAGGTATCATTAAACACATATTATGCCTTTCATCTTAAATTATTTGTGGAATTCTATTACCAGATGGAAACTTGCACCTCTTGATACTGAGCTCCTGAAATAAATAAAGGCTAGAAAATACTGCTAGTCTTCATGCTGAAGCCATCTGTTGATCTTTTGGTTTGATACTATTTTATATTGTGCACATTTTAAAGTTTCCTGCCAGCCTACTCCTCTTTGCACTGTTCTGTTTTCTCTTTCTGTTTTCAGAGATTTGTTTTCCTTATAAGTTACTAATTCTGACATCAATAAAACAGTGACCCGTTTTAACAGGGAATTGAGGCTAGGTTTGGGTATGGTCTCATGCTAAAAGCTAAACCTTCAGAGAGCTAAAATTGGAAGGGTTCACAGTCTTATCCCAGTGTAATTTAGAACAGCTGCAGAGCAGTTCTAAACCAGTCTGTCTTGCCATTTCCCAGCAAGGAAATTCCTGGGTATGACTAATGGTGGTATACGAGGGAATAATCAATGCAACATAGAAATAAAATCAATTCTTTTTCCACGTACCTATCTGTCTGGCTATAATCTACTTTGCTCCAAGACAGAAATACAAGAAATATGTTCTTCTTAAAGCAAGAAGACAGAGCACTCTAAACGTTTTTCTCTTGCAAATCCTACAATGAGGCCCTCGTGCCACACAAAATCTCCTGAAAAGCACTGTTCGAGTGTCTCAGAGTCATTTAAAATAAAGAAAAAAAGAAAGAAAGAAAAGAAGAATATTAACAACCCCTAGCTTTTGGGGAAAAATGACAAATTTGCATGTCAGGACAAGACTTGCATTTTGGAGCAGGAGAGAGTGTGTGAGTGCCTGATGGGTTGGTGCATGGTGGTGGAGGAGCTGAAAGTGGGAAGTCAGTGAGTGTATTGCATAAATGCAGTTATCCCAGAGCTCTGAAACTCTCTGCTGCAGCCTGGGAAGCACTGGAAACATCAGCCCCATTGCCCAGCATTGAAAACTCATGAAGCAGAATTTTTAATCTGAAAATCTGGAATACAGTGATAATTACTGATGAACGTTGTGTGTAATTCAGTGCTACAGGGAAGTGTGATTATTTAGAACACACCACGATTATGGTAATTCACAAATATTATTCATGTGTCACTTTTTCATTAAAGATCCATTATTAAAATGCTCTATGGTTGCCACAGAATATAAAATGCATATTTTTTCTCCCACAGAATAGCTTCTTAATCTTAGCCACATAAGGTAGAGCGCACCTATTCATGCTGGGGACACACAGCAGGGTTTCAGTAGTGGGGGCTGCAGTGGTCCCTGAGCGAGGCAGCAGGAACCACCCTGTGCTGGTCACAGCCACTGATGATGTAGCCCACCACCTGCCAGGACTTCAACCCGTCAGAGGAGCACATGCCACCTCTGCTCAAACTTACTGAAGAAAAAAGGCAATAGCCGCTGGGGATAGGAGGCACAGGAGAACACACAAACAGAGACGCGGGTGACGCCATGCAAGGACACATGAAAATACAGAAGGAGTTGTACTATCATTGTTTCTTTTAACTCCTTATTTCAGAGGTAGCACCAGGAGTTACAAACAGTAAGCATTTTCAGCTTATACATAGAAACCTTGACTTGAATTGGCATCAAAAACCATGGCCAGTTATGAGAAGCGGTGTCCCAGCGACACTGAACTACAAACTGGGAGACAATGAACCTATTCTAATCTTTATTACCATTTCAGTCTGAACTTGAGCAATTTAACGTACACCTCTGCACCTGGGCTTTCTTCTTCTGCTTCTTGGATTTTCCACTAAAGAGTATACTTCTTGAACTCACATCTCACTAAATCTGTGTATTATATTTCTTATGTCAGAACCATGATCTGAATTTGGCCTGCTAGATACTACTGTAATGCAAAACTGAAAATAAAATAGCTAATAAAACTAATACCTAAGTAAGCTAACTAATAGAAAGAAGCCATAAGCATGCGATGTTTTTCTCTTAGGTCATGACAAAAGACAACAAATCTTTTGCTGTCGTAACATGAGCTTACAGGAGAAAAATGCATGAATATTGATCACAGCTTGTCTGTTTGTTCTTAAGAGATTGAGATGTATTGATTCAGGATTATTCTACAACTTCCTATTCAGTCAGGCAGAGCAAAGATGGCAATTCAAGAGATAAAAATGTATTTTCTTTAGAATTCCAGTTGCACAAATTGATCCCAGGTGCTTATTTCTCACGTACACATTGCATCATTTAAAGGTACTCAAACTTTAAGACCATTTCCAAAAAATCCTCTAGGAAAGTAAAGTGAGATCTAAGCAAACAGTAGTGCCTCAGCCCAAATTATGATCTTGAGAACTCTACAGCCTAATCCTAAAGCCAGCTAAACTCTATAGGTTTTTAAATTTGCAATATTTCATCTTGACAGGACAGTTCTCTTCTTCCAGGAGACCACTACCTATAAGTGCAACTCTCATTCTATTTCGATGGCCTAAGATGTGACTATTTTGGGGAGAAAAAGAGAGTTAAAAGTTTTATTCCATTTGCTTTTATTGTATGCAGAAAAATCCATCCCTCACTGGAAGTGGCAACCTTGTTAGGTCCTGTATAGTATCTGATAACTTTGGTTGTCAGATGAAGATGGATTCAGGTAGGATCCTTTCCATCTGAATCTTTGGTTCTGGTGAAAGTCCCTTTTAAATTATTTAAAGATTCGAGTTCATCTTCAGACTGGTTTGAATAGAATCTAATTCAGTCTACCATTTAAATGGTATCATTATATTCAAAACACAATTTTTCAGAAAACTCTTAACTGTAATGAAGTACACAAAAATTTGATCAGTTACAGAATACCTTTAAGGCACTAGTCTGAGCTGCTAAGCAAGAATTGCAGCTAATGGAATGCCAGGCCCAAGTCAATAATTAAAAGCATATTTATCCTTCTGAGCAAAAAAAATTTGTCTGTTTCTAAAGTTACCATAGAAAGTTAGTAGAAACTAATTAAACTTAAGCACATAAATGATGATCAGAGTTCTTCAAGCAAATAGCAAGACAAAAGTAATTTCTTTGCAAGTGATACCATTTAACCTCTTTTTCAAGAATTAGTCATGAAGTTGTATACATTTGAAATCTGGGTGCTGGTGCTTTGTCTACTCATTGTTTTCTGAATTAATTTTCTAATGCAGAATGACATAAAAGAAAGTATTTTAAAAAGACAGAAAAACAAATCTAGGAAAGTTACTGCTTATAAAAGACATCCCATATACACAGAAGAATTTACGTGAAAATGTGTGTGGAGGCGTTCAGTCCTCTGAAACATTTTCCATATTGCCCATTTTCTGTCTTCAGTATCAAAGACTTGGAAATATTTCTTTCAGAGTAATTATTGCTTCACTGGGAGGCTTTTCTTTTCCTACTGATGCAGTAGTCAGCAATTTATAAATGCTGTCTCTGCTCTTCTAGAACACTTAGCCCTCGTGTTGCTGTCAGTCACTGTGAGCTGCAAAAGCAAAGTAATTCAGAAGGGACCAAATAGATAACGTGCAGCTTACCTGGTCATCCAGTGTGCACAAGGAATCAAGTATGTTTTATTCAGACAGCATGTAATGTAAAGCCATCAAACAATTTCAACTTAAATTCCAAATCTTTTAGAAGAAAGAGGTATGACTGAGCAGCAGTGTTGTAAAACCCCATTTCAGAGGCTTAGTACTACCAGATGAAAAATACCATTTGGATGAAATTTCCAATGCTTATTGTCAGTCCAAAGATTTGGAGTGTGTGTTTGTGAGAATAGTTGGTAAAAGTCTATTCATTTTTCCTTAGACGAAGTGGTTTTCAGCTGCTTTTCGTCTCCTGCCTTCCATATTCCTCTCCCAGTGAAACAAAATAGAGCATCTGTCCAAAAAAATGCCAAATACATCTTGATAGATGAAGTAGAAATAAAAGAAGACACTCACACACTCACACAACATAAGGAGGTGGCTGGAAGCATGAGAGAATTGCTTATCCAAACTGAGGAGAGAGGGTGAAAGAAGTTATTTTGGTGTGTTTAAAGAAAAATGGTTGCAAAACAAAGCAATAAGTCTCTGAAATTTAATCCATATGCACAGTATTATTCTTCCTGAAAAGTGTTGTTGATACATATGCATTCCTGCCAATTCTTACAAGGGATGCGTGGGATATATGTCATATCATTAAGTATGAGCTTATAGAGTTATACCACAGAATTCCCAGTTTGCTTCTTGTTGCTGCTGTTGGTTTCTACCAACTGAAACCATAACAGAAAAAAGCAGGTTCATGATTTTTTGATTCTGAATTATACTTCTGCAAATCTTGGCAACTGAAGGTACTACATAGTATATGTCCTTGTCAATACTAACAAAAATGTTACTTATTTTATGGTAACTCCATTTGGCCCACCTCCTGCAATACGAGAAGCAAAAGCAACAAAAATGTGCTCTGCTCAAAAGAAGGTGGGTACAAGATCACTGGCTACTACTGTGATCATTCCAGTCTGCAGTTAGGAGCTGTGACCTTGGCATGCCAGACATTATTAAATTGGCCATTATCTAGATGGTTTGTGTCATTACACCAATGAAGAGGAGATGTCAGAGAAGATAATATTAGGACACAAGCTGTTGCAAAGTCAGTTATCTTGTCGGTTTCATAAAAGTCGGGAGATGAGAGGAGCATCCCTGCCTGTAAGGTAACTCCTCTAGTCATAAAAACGGTATCTAAGATAAGGCACTTCCAGAGAAATTTCATGTGGATAACCATCTTCAATTAGATCCCTAATTTTTACCTGGTGAGAATTAGGCAAGGTGACAACCAGTCTACCTGTACAAGCTTTCAGTGTAATTTACCTTAGCTAGGGTGTGCTGAAGTCTGTAATTCATCACGTCACTTGTTATCTGGTGTAGTTAAAATTTCTTGAGGTATGCATGTACATCCTGCAGTCAGACATGTAATTGCAGAATCATTCTACCCGATACAGACCCAGGTGAAATAAATATCAAAAGCTTTGTGAAAGAGATCATACCAGTAACCTGACAGGGACTGACACCGTATTTAAAGGGAAAAGTGTTCTTTAAAACTGACAACAGCACCTAGTGTTTGTGAGACACTTTCAGAAATGGTTACCCAAATAACACTTAGCCAAGATTCTTGGAGGAGCTGAAAACAGACTTATGAGCTGTTAGGAAGACATAACTAAAATATCATTTACACCAGAAGCCTGGAAGGTGGCGAATAATCCTTGCTCTTCTTGGAGGTATTAAGAATCAGCTTTAGATTTGCAAGGGACATACCTAAGCCAGGTCAAAACAGTTAAAAAAAAATCAGTAATGACTTTTATACAGCATCCAAATGTCCATAAGAATCCATGGTTAAATGAGTGAAGTTTCTGTTGTCTTTGTTATGTTTTCCAGAAAACAATATTCAAAAGCTCTAAAATGGCCTACAGAACTGCAAGTTGTTGTTAATAAAGCCCGCGTTCCACAGTCAGACAAACCCCCTTTGGCAGAAGGGACATAAATCTTCAGAGAGCTTTCCAAATCTTCCCTTAAAGCTGTGGAAGAAACAAAAACAATTGTTTTTTTCTGGTTGGGCTTTTCAACCATCTTTGCCAATCTCTGTCATGCATTCACCAGTGCTGTGGCGCCCATTGAGCATAGGGTTTTTGTACCTCTAGGAAGCCATAGATATGCCAGTAATATAGACCATTCAGATATGAAGTCCAAAACTTCTTGAGCCAATTATATTCCTTTAATATGTGCTTACTGTCAAGATACACATAGCCACCTGGAAAGTGCTGCATCTACCATGCTGCATCTCTATAGCTGACTACTGAACTTCACCCATGGAGGGAACACATCTGGGGTTTGTGAATATCGTACAGACTGCAGAAAGCGCTACAACAACCGCACAGCCAGAATCCTAGATAGTTATCCAGACATCCCCAAGTTCTGTCTTTTAAATTTTCCTGCTGGAAATAAAAGGTGATTCCATCAAAACTGAGAGATATGGTAGCCGTCTCTGAACATTAGCCAGTGCATTGCCATGATAAGTTTCTACAGACTGGATTTCATGTTAATAGCAAGAAAATGTTAATAAATAATCTTTTAATAAATGTTAACAAATTATCATGTTAATAGTAAATAAATATTCTGCATGAGCAATTACTTGCAATTATAAAATAGTTCAAATGTTATCTTATTTTTTCAATTGTAGCATTGGGCAATATTGGCTAGATGAATAAACTGCAGGTAGAAAACTTCTTTGTTATTGGTTGCTGTCTTTTTCTCCAACTTTGTAGAAAACTAATGAGCTATGACAGTTCTGTTGTTTATCTCCCCATTCCAATGCAATTTGAGTATTTAATGTTCAGCCTCTTTTTGTAATTTAGACTGACACCATTACATTAAGTGCATGAGCAAGTTGGTGCAGCATCTCAAGCTAATTTATAGCCTCTGGCAATTACTGACTCACAAAGTTTCATACCAGTGCCAAATTTCCGTAACACTTTCTCTTTCAAGTAACCTTCAGTTATAAGGGATTTATAATATATTGTAGAAGGCCATTAATTTTAAGCACGGTGTCTGTTCAGCCAGCCTACATATTGGTTGCAGCAATTCTAAACTGATATTTTACTAGGAGAAAGTAAATTCTGACCTCTCCATTCTTACAGTGTTATGGCCCAAACGCAGGCGCAGAACAGTAAATTCTCACACGACTGCAACTCTGCTCTCTGCGTAGACGTATCCTAGAACTTAGTGACAGAGAGTCCAATTTGTGGGTTGACGTCTTGGCCCCATTAAAGTCAGTGACAGAATTTCCACTGTCTTCAGTAGGGATTTTACTGATACAATACATTTCCTTGTCAATGTGGTAGTTCTTACTACTCTATATGCCGTAAGGCATGGTCCTTCATACAGTCCCAGACCGCACACCATTTTAAGGATAAAAGACTGCCTTTCCTAGCATAAAAAACATCACACATTAGTTCCTTTTAGCTTTTTTTTTCCTACTGATAGCAGCCCACATATAACCATACTCATCTAAGAAGGTATAAATAAAAGGCAGAAGACAGAGGATGGCAGTAGGACACTGGAGCATATAGCTAAGCCATGGCACACCCACTTGACCTATAGGTTCCTGCTGCCCATCAGATCCTAGTCAGCTCTGCACATTGTAGCAGCCTTGGCCAAAGGGCACTATACTTTCTTCTTCAGCGTAACACAAGCCTAAACTCCTGTAATGCTGTCTCAGCTCCTATTTGCAGTACATGATTTGGTTTTTGGTTTGTCACAATTCATGTGTACGCTTGAAGAGCCCATTGTCATCAGGATTTCATTAGATGAAATAAACAGGTGCCTATACTGCATGTTTCTGAGGAATTAAAGTAGTAGCTATTTTCAGAGAGAAAAAGAACTTACTCAGATGCACCTTTATACACATATGGAAATATTTAGCTACTGGTCACATAGGCATATTCTATAGATTTGGCATAATACACAGTAGTAAGATTGCGGAGTTTCATAAAAACTGCAAGTATGTAGTTCAAAATATTTACAGGACATACATTTAAAACTGCCAGAAACAGGAAAGCTAAGTCTCAATATTTTGTTTGCAGGGTTTTTTTGTAATTATGACCTTTTAAAACAAAGTATAAATTCAAGATGGACTGATGTCATAAAGTTGGAACTAATTTATATAAACTCACGTACTAGATATCAAGCATCTGGCTCTTGCTGTAAAATGCATAAAAGGCACCTAAAACCAGTATTTATGTTGGACACTAGAGATTCAGTTATCAGGCTTTACAGTGATTGCTGTCACTTTATTTTTAGCTGCTCTTTATTATATATCCTCCACTGAGTACTTATTTTCCCCAAGTAGCTGGAATTCCAAGATTTTTGGTCATCAATCAAGTCCTGCAGAATGATAAAAAATAAAATAGGACTCTTTTTGAGGCAGCTGATATATATCTGATTTCCTGCAGTTCTCACGTAAACAAAATTTCTTTAAACAGACAAACTCACTCATGCAAGAGAAGTGGTAGTTAAGAATTGCAGCTGTGGTCCTACAGTGGGATCTCTTTCTGTGAGACCATGGCAAGAGTGAAGCCTCACTCATAAAATCTTTGGAGCAAAAGGATACAATGGAATCGTCAGTAAAGACACAACACTGAGATAATCTCTGTAACAGTGGAGCTGGGAATTCATTTAATACCAATTACATTTTTAAGAGTGCACTCTGTGAATATTCTTTAGAGATTTAAATAATTGCCAAGATGTCCCGCATGATAGAATCTCTTTGGGGTTTTTTTGTAACTGCGAAATGGAGAAATTAGTTCATTTACATCTATTTATCTAATAACTACAAATGTGAGCAAAATATAATTTGCTACAAAACCTTGATATAAATCCTTTTGGTAATTATATCAAGTAGTCATATTATTCTAACTTTGTCTTCTTCTATTATTTTACATATGATGCACCTGTAGGGTGATCTTCAACAAGATACGGCCCAGGATGATTTTACTTCTTCATATAACTATTTCACTGTAATTGCTTTCAAAATTTTGATGCAAAAAATTAAATGGTTTTAAGAATTCATTCCTGCTTAACACAAACTTTTAAAATAATAAAAATAACCTTATTAGAATACATGCTTGAATTTTAAATGTGGGTTTAAAGTCAAAAGGTGATACAAGTTGCTTTGTTATACTTTTACCACCCAGGCAGTGTACATAGCTATATCTTTTAGAGATTTATGTCTTGTACATCCTGCTTCCAGCTATTTGTGTCCAGACTGTGTTCACCAAAACCGATTAACTGGCTACTCCTTAAGCTTGGGTTTTCCAAAATACCTAGTTTTCTCAGCTTCCACCACTAAATGTTTAGAGACAACTTACTTCTCGACAACTCCACATGCACAAGTGAGCTCCAACACAGTCTAAAAACTTCTGCCAGCATACATCCTTTAAACACTCCTAATGGAGCAGATGATATTACAGCTAATGCATGTGGTGGATGCTCCCATGCTCTCTGTTTCCTGTGAAAGAAGTTATGAGCTCACACAGCAACAAGGGAGACTTAAGTGAGGCACAAGGACAGCAAAAAGTGTAATTTAAGAGTACCCGCATATTGTAGCAGACTCCCTGGTGGTGAGCCTGTGGGGTGCTAGGTGAAGGATGTGGCTTCAGAGGTTGGAACTACAGGTTGTCTCTGCCAGTCGTGCAATTAGTAGTCACTTGGAGATGCTGTCATAAGAGAAAAATTAGTGTTACAGATGACTGGTGAGCATGTTCCCCTGGAAAGAAGGAAGTTTTAGATTTCAGTCCCTTATCCAGCAAACAAATGATTAGGTACCTTATGTAAAATAGACACTACCTAAAAAAAACATGATGTCATTCAATTAGAATACAGGCACTCGTCCTTACAACAAAGATAGTTTGCCCATTTTGCTGACTGTATTGGAAATAACTTCCAGGCATGTTCTACCATAAGCTAAGAAGACTTATTCTCTATTCCTCCTTCCTTGTAATCCAGAATCATGATTTATTATTTGAGGACTGTCCAGTGACCCCAACTGAAACTTCTCTTCTAGCCAAAAAAAGACATACTGCAAATAGAAATCTTTTCCATCAACCCCTCCGTTGAATTGTGAATGAAAACTAATTCCATTTAAAATATGGAAAGATTCATGATCAATGCTCCTCCACTGGTAGAACACCCAAAAGAGAACAATGTAAATCATATTGTGAAATTTGTTCCCCTATGACATCATCATTTCTTTTGGGCAAAATCATCTAGGAAGAAAGTAGGTATTACCTTAGTGCTGACTGATGGCTCTGAGTGGCTATAGACTCAAGGGTTTTGCACAAAGGTGGCATAATCTGGTATGAAAGAGCACATTGCCTCAAAGGACCATTCACCTCACATACGTGTCTCTTCATCTCATCTGCATTAATCAAAAACCGTTGCAGCCATTTATAATGGGATTCTTCAGACAATGAATGGATCACAAGGGAACTTCAGAGGACCACTCAGCTGAAGACACCTAGATTTTCTCAGTCCAGTTCAGCTTGCCTACATTCTTGCTCAATCTATCTGTTCTGCTACACCTGATTACCTCCATTTCAGTTCCTTAAAATGGGATCCCTAAGGTAAGAAAGAGAACTGAGGAAATGTTTGGGTAACTGATTGTCTGAAAACAGCCAAAAGAAGTGTCAGAGGTTATGCACTTGAATTAGGTTCTGCCTTATTGACCAGCACTAAGCATTTTAAATGATAGGCACATTATCTTGTGTCTAAGCAGATTTTGTAGGTGCATGGCTGCATGGTGACCCAATGGGTCATTGTTCTTGGATGACTAGTACAGCAAATCTCCAAAAGCATTTGTCAGCCTCTGGCTGTATCTTATTCCGATCTGGTCAATACAACTGTTGCCATGTATCTTCTTAGAGGATACCCTATTCTCACACAAGAATGGCTAGATTTTTCACTAAGAAATTCAGAAGCTGCTTCTCCCATCCATGTATGGCTGCTTGCACATTCAGAGCTTCAAGAGGATGGTTGCCATCCTTGCTGACCAACCTGTGTCTCAGCCTACCAGTAGGTGTTCATGGATGAGCTCACCTCCATTTTGCAGTAACAGCATAAAGCGTGGTTTGATGAAGAGTTCTATTTCTAGATGGACTTTCTACTAAGAAATTTTATTTTTTTCCCTTTTCAGTATATATTTTTTGCCCTGTGCTCCATCAAGTATCATGTATGGGCAATAGTAGTCATCTAAATACATACAGGGAAAAAATAAAGCTGCCAAGACACTACTTAGGAAAGAATATGCAGATTATAGAGGTTCACAGGCTGAACATATGTTTGCAATATTATGCTGCTGATGCTGCAAAAAAAGAAATTAAATCCAAAGATCACACTGGGATGTATAAACAGGAGGGTAGCTTGCAAAATGCATTAGTAGTAAGGCACATAAAGACAGTGTACCTCAAAAGAACTTTATTTATTGAGGAGCAACCTTAAGGAAAAGCATTAGTCCATATGCCTACTCTCAGAACAGAAGCTCCAGTCGGTGCACTGCTGCTTTTTCTGGAAATAGTCTTGGGAGATATCAAGCTAAGAGTGATGCAGTTTCAGCAGATCTTGCTGTCCATTCTTTAAGCTTACTTAATTCTTAATTCTTAAAATGCAGTTCTTCCTTTTGCCAATTTCTGTGAATCACAAATTCTTACCATATTCATCATCACTGTTAGCCAAACTGCTCTTACCTTTTGATTCTCAACCACTTCTTTCCAACTTACTTAGATCTTGAGCAGCTGTAGATCTGTCAATATAGTGTACCTCAGATGAAGCATTTGAACCCTTAATATTTCATTCTCTGTCACCTGTCATTCAAGGTATACATTTTCTATGAAACAGCCAGTCATCAGACTTCTCAACACATTTTTGCAGTACCAGCTCAGTCATAGTTTTGTCATGCATTAAGCATCCCAGTGCCTCTGGCTTCTTTCTCACACTTCTTGCATTACTATCCAGGCATTTAAGTTCAATGAATAAATTTAATCATGATAGAGCAATGGGAGAAAGAATAAAAAGGAGGATCAATCTCCCTTCGTTTTAGACCTTGTGCCCTTCAAGCTGCTCTGTGGACTTTCTGCTCAGAGTTTAAAGCATTACTCACCAGATTAGCAGACAGGCACACAAAGTTGCTTTTCCCCTTTCTCATGAGGCAGAATATACCCTTGGTCAACACAATATTATCACATGTTCAAGAAAGCTAAAAGCTTATTGGTGACATCATCTCACAGCATTTATTTCCACAGCTCATTTTCCCTGAATCTCACTTGTGAGGACTGAAGAGAACGTCTCCCAAGCTTTCTGCTCTCACCTCTGTTCCTAGAGTCTGGTAGCAAAATTCAGTGACTCCTGGAAATATTATTGGCAATATACAACTGAAAAAAATACAACATGCATATTCATAATGCATGTTCCATTAAATAAGTGTTTATTATGTTCATTCAATAATATGACTATTAATAACTTGCATAGTATTCATTATGGTGTATATGCACAATTTGTTCTTGCATTTCCTACCTTTGCCAATGTGAAGTTGTTTAGTATGGTACTGTGTAATAGTACACATCCTGTTAAAGGAATATTTTCAAAGGCAATTTCAGATCTGGTCACAAAAACCAAAATAAATGTGTGATATTAAGCTGCCTTAGTCAAGCAACTTCTTTATATTGAGGTGTTCTTATTCTGAACTGGAGCCGTACTGGTGTGGCCAGAAGGACATCATAAAATTTGACTGTATATATCACAGAGGACATCAGAAAGAATTCACAAATTTCAGGGCCACAAGTTCTGTTTTAGTTGTGGATTTTTTTAACTTAATCACAAAGATCAATAACGGATGCAAAGGAGAAATTCAAGTATCATTTTCATTCAATATTAATGGACCAATATTAGCTCACATTAATAGTGGTCCCTATAGGCAAAGTTCACTGCAAAGATACACAGGATGAGCAATCAGTTGAATAAAGTCACCTGCTGGGCTAACAGAGTTGCAAGAATTTATCCACTCTGGCATTTAACTATGCAGTTTCCCAGCCTTTGCTTATGATGACTCTTGCTCACTTTAGCAGTGCATGCCTCTAACCCATTAGATCTGACAGTCACAGATGGTTTCACAGAAGTTATTCTGGTATACTGGCTACAAAAGCTGGCTTGGATTGGAATGAAGCTGTTTATTGCTGGGTATGATGTAACATACTGATGGTGGTGAATCAATTAGGTGTTTCTGCAATAGTCTGCACAGCAAAAATAGCATTTACTGCCAAGTAGTAAAATGATTAAGTAGAAAATCTGGAATCTATTTTTTTCAGGTGACTAGAGAGAACATTACCTTTTATAATCATCTGGAGTTCCCCATAAGCAATCCAAATTTATGGCAATGTAGGCGGGAGGCTCATCAGCTGATAGGTATAATGGATGAATTATGTGCTAGATGTAGTAAATCTGGGTGTATTGTCATACTCTGCACTCCAGCGACCAGATTGTCACAGACTGTTTGCATACCTTTCCTCTTCCTCAGGCCCAAGCATGCTTTATCTTGAGCATATAGCTGATGCAACAGCAGTATGTGCTTATCCCTGAGCTAGGCTGCTTCTCTTTTTTTCTGTGGAGGATAATCGAAAACCCAGTGAAGACAGAGAGATTTCCATATGTCTTAGAACACACTTTTGATCGTTTGGGGTTTTTTTCTGCCTTGTACACTCAGTAACTTTTCTCTGTATAATTTAATGTTTCTGCCACAGAATAACCTTCATTTGTTTTGTTCATTGCTGTTTGTTACTTCTGAACAGAATTAATTTAGTCCAGAACTATCAACACTCTAATCCCCATACTGCTAAAATCTGGTATAAGATAGTGAACTGTTCTGTAATCAGTGTTGGGCTCAGTATTGGGCTTAAACTTACTGGTAGGGTTGAGAGTATTTGCTTATTATAGAAATTATAGCCCTGAAAACTTGACTACGAGAAAAGCAAGCAAGCAAACAACCAAACAAAACAACAGCTTAATTTTTATAGAAAAAAGTAAGCATTTTAAAAAAAAAGGTATGAGAGTCACAGCACTGTGATTTAATATGGTCTTTCATAATTCTCTTCCTTATGCCATTGGAATACTTGGTATACAGGTTCTGCTGGTTGGGTACAAAATTCAGGCCCTGAAAAGCATTCAGATGCTGTCTTACACTTTTATAATAATTACACTTGGGATGCAATAGGTTCTAAATCATTGTTAAAAAATTGTCACCCTTCTGGTTTTGTCCTTTTTACTACTGGAGAACAATAAAGATTCAATGGTGTTAAACAGAAAGCAAATAAACAAATAATCAATCAAAATTGATTTCTTAAACATAGCCAGCATGTAAAAAGAAAGTCAGTTAAGAGCCCTACGTGGTTAGTAAAATGGGAATGCATAAAGGATGACTGAACATACACTCCCTCATCCAAATGGAAGCTCTGTATTTAGCTTCTTTTAAAGAGCGTAGAGCACTTTCTCAATGAAGATGAGATATAGAGATTGGATTTCTTATTTTTTTTTAATTTGGTCAAATTTATGGAAAAAATAAAAAGACATTCCATACTGTTCACTGCATGTATATTCTCCCGAAACACATCTATTACATTTCTCTGTCTTTAACCCACTAGGTACTAAGTGGGTACTTAGAATAGCTATATTCTATGCACTCCATTCTTTTAGTACACTGGCCACTTGATAGAAAAAATTCCCCTGGCACAAAGTCTTATTGCAGCAGCCGGACATACTATTGAGTATTAATCTGCAGCTAACATTACTTAGATTCAAATAAAATTCAACTAGACAAGCTTAGGTTCCAAATTCCCCTCCTCGTAGTCATTAGTGGCCCAATTCCAAATATGTTGATGGAAAAACCCTCAAAAGCTTTAGTAGTCTTTGGACTGAGCTGTCAAATAACCACATTATAAATCCTATTCTTTTTTACAGTGTCTTTCCTTTTGACCCAACAGTAGAAAATCAGGCTATTCGAAATGCTTACCACACACAGCATATATTCTGTGATGGGAATGAATCTACATTTCGGATACATAACCCTGAGGTAAAAGGAAGGGATAGAGTTCATTAGCCTTTATATATTCATTGGAGAGATGAAGGAGGTTTTGATAATACCTTCCATCCATCAAAGAAGATGCAATCTAAGGTGGACACCCTTAGTCAATGCATTTAGGAAAGTCAAGAACCTGTGGAAGGTGATCCAGACCACTTAATGTAGGTATCCACCTTTCCATTGTCAGTATATTAATTCTACAGGAAAGGCTATAGTGGCTGTAGCTACATGAGAGTCAGGGTATCTAGTGGTACTAATCCATTCTAAAAAATGTCTAAGGATTAACTCATAGCATGGTTAACTCTTCTAGTAACAGAAGATGGTGATGCACGTTAAGACTTTCTCAATAGCTCTGCACTTAGAAGACTTACTTCAGAAGTGTAGACCTCAGCTGCAGGATCTCCACCTGTGGTAGTGAGGTAAAACCAATGTCTCCTACATCCTAGTATCCATGGCATTCTGCTAGGAGCAACCCCTGTGCTCTAGACTGTTCTGTTTTGGAACCTTAACTGTTTTGGTCACCATCTCTTGAAGCTGGCCACTGCATTTGGCATAAAAGTCTAAGAACCCTAAAGGAAAGGCAAGAATCAGCTGTCCTCTTTCCCACATTTCTACTCCATGATTCTTGCATTCCTGCTGACACAGTGACTCAACCTGAACAGCAGTACTAGCCCGTCAGGCACTCCACATACCTGCACATTGATGACTAGTACAATTTCCTGGCAATGTGGGCATATACCTGCTAAGCTTGAGATATGCTCAGAACCCAGGTTTCCTCTTCCTGGACAAGTGTTTTAGTTAATGCTATTGTACAAAGCGTGAAACATCCCATCACTATGAACTGGGATGCTTATGCAGTAAAGCATCACTGGAAAATATGTGAAAAGTATCCCGTGTCTGCATCTGGCCTATTAAAGGGAGATTCGGCTTTATGCTGACTGGAGAGGCTGCACACCTTTAAAGGAGTCTGCACAATCATGGCAGAGAAACTATTCCCCTAAACCTGCTCCCATCCTTCTCTGTTTTTCAGAAGACTAAACAAAAGGGTCACAATGTCCCTTTGCATCATATACATGAGGATTCTTAAGCGAGTATGCTGTACTCTTCATCTCTGTCAATGACATCTGTTCTTATATTCAAATTTTTCTTGGACCATGTAAAGCCACAATACTTTAAGTTACACTATAAATCAAATTAACGTGGGACAAAACATCACATTGTCACACATTTTCTAAATGGATAGTATAGTACATGTGGTGGTGTTCAAAAAACAGGTCTTTTTATTTGCAATTTTTTAAAGATAATTAAAAAAACATCATACTGTTTTTGGTAATTATCTTGTTATTTTGCCTGTGTAGCTTTATTTGCCCTGAAATGGTAAGTGTATCTTCTGAAGCACGTTCAATACTCTGGCTGCAACTAATTGATTGTAGTTTCTGTTACCACAATTATGCGAAACTTTGCAACTGAAATTAGAATACGCCAATTAAAAGATTCATCGAGTTGTAATGCATCAAATGGTAGGTCTATAATAGATTCTCTTTCCTGATTTTTGTAACTATGTTTAGTGTTTCATAAACCACTGAACTTATCGCCATTCCTAATTATGAGAAGGTCACAAGGTTTGGTTTAATTAGCTAGTGTCACAGAATATATTCATTTACTGCAGTAAGTTATGGCTGGGCTGCACTATTCTGCATATAAACACGTTTCAGTATTCACTAAGAAAACTTGATGGGTCTGAAAAATGCTTTCTAGGGCTGATGTCTGTTGTGTAACAATTCATGTCACCATTTTTTTTAAGCTCCCTGGCTTTCCCTGCCAAAAAATATATTGCTTTATATAAAACTTGGCTAGGATATTTCATTCAAACAAAACACATCAGCGGCCACTACATACAGTTTGAACTAAGCAAGGTAGTAAGAAGTTGGAGCTTTGATGACATAAAATTAAGGGAGAAACAAGGTGTGCTCTGTTATCTCTAGATAATAAAAGACATCAGGCTCATACTTCAGCTCATTCAATGACTACTAGAGAGATTCCCTTGTTCATTCACAGCACTGAACAAATGATTACGTCTTTACGGAGGCTGAGTACTAGAGCTTTCAAAATGTCATCTTGTTCTAAGCCATTGCTAAAGTCAGGACACTAGATTAAATTAGCAAATACTTATACTCTTTAATACTCTTATTCTCATGGTTCTTTTCTTTACAATGCTGAAACATATATGTAAGGGTCAGGTTCAGTGAATGAAATTCAGAGCACTACTAGAATGTAGGCTACTGAAGCTAAAACCAGAGTCCTGAAAACCCTCCCTTATCAATGCTTTTGAAATTTGGTGCCACTTGAACTTCTAAAACCTTTGCTTTGTGAATGTACTCAGAAACTACACAGTTTAGACGTGTCTAAGAACTCATGGCCAAGCTCAACCAAAAGATAGCTAACCCTCTAAGTTTCTGGAGACACCTCCTCTTGTAATTATTCACTGAGGATGGATGTTTAACACACTGACAGGCTCAAAATCCCCAGAAAATGTGCCAATAATCTTTTTTTTCTTTTAAATCAGAACCAGAAATAAAAGCACATACTGTGGAAGTCACACGCACAATGCAGAAGATGTTTCTGCGGGGACTAGGGTAGGGTGCATTGTTGCTGTGTTGATGAGAGCATTCAAACCCTTTGCTAGTGACTGTCTTGGCATACGAGGGACAGGAGAGGAAGAAAGGGAGGAAAGTTTCACCGTGAACTGTATTTCACCTCTAAAACAATCCACGATTTTATCAATTCTACACATTTTACTTGCGAAATAATTAAAAATAAACCAGAATGCTTTATTCTAAATGAAATGTGCTAGTGGTGGCAATTAAGTGAGGTGTAACTGTTCTGCTCTAACACAAAGAAATTTTTAATCTCCAGAGTGAATTACACTAAACTGAAGGTCTACTTACACCACAATAAGGACAATCTATACACAAAGTTTATTAGAAACAAGTAATTGCAATCAGTTTCTTATTTGGACAAACTAAAGTCCTTTTATATTGTGATGCATGATGTAAAATAATTGACTGACCTCAGATTGTCAGGAAAGAATGTAAGAAACTAAGGACTGCTAGGTTACAAACAATCCCTGGCCATTTTCCTTTGGAGATACACACAAGTTCCTTCTGTAACTGGTGTGACTGGGTAGGACACCAGCACTACAATGAGGGTTGCTTCATACTGGAGGGATTGTCCTATCACCAACGTAGTTCGGTCCAGTGGAGAAGTAGTGATGCTAACCTAATTCTTCCATCAGCCCAAAGACATCCTGCCCTCAGGAGGATCTAGTACGTGTTCCTGAGATTTTTTTGTTTGCTATTGGGAAGTCTGTAATACAAGTATTCCTGCAAACATAGGCAATTTACAGAGTTAAACTTGTTCTTGTGCTCTCCTTCAAGTCCAGGGGAGTTTGCATTCTCACCTCGCAATACAGTTCACGGCAATTCATTGAACAGCAAGAGTGACAGAAGTTTGGAAAACATAGCCAACAAGGTTCAGTGAAAGAACTAGATTTGTTCAACCAATGAAAGAGAGTATTCTTGATACAGGCCTTCAGGTATGTGAAAGGTTTCTCAACAGATTTGTTTTCCCCAAGAAGCAGGTATTACAGTGTACAAGGAAAACACACAGTTGCAGAAGGTAGAGGAAGCTACTGAAGCATTCGTTTGCTTTTCAGTAAGTTTTTTCAATCTATATATATGTTCTACGTACCTTTAAGCCTTAATAGGCATGTAGCCTTCAGTATTTTTCTTCTCAAATAGCTGCATAGTTGATCGACCATATTTGTTCTCCATATTTGCTTCTCCTATTTTATTCTGTTCCATTTTAATACAGCAGTAGTTATAAGAATATATTTGGTTCTGCTGAAGAACTAAAACTAATCATTAGTAATCTCAATGTTTTACCTAAGTAACCATTGCAATCTAAGCTACCAATATAACTGAGAAGAACTTGAGATATTGTAATTTTTACTTTATATTTTAACACTAGAGTATTAAAAGAATGTTATATTTTACCTGAGGTGTTATAAAGAAATGGGGATGTTAAAATTTCTTTAAACTTTAAACTTTCTAGGAAGAGCCTGAAAAGCTGTGAGAACGATTTATTCTGAATATTTCAGTTACAGTGTAATTTCTTCAAAATAGTTCTGATTTCCAAAGATTTGTATTTTAAGTAGTCTAAGGAGAAAAATTTGCTCCTGAACTGAAATAAATTGCCTTCTCCTAGAAGTGATATGAATTATCATTATCAGATTTATATATAATCTGAATTTCTTATCAAGGAAGTTAATATCCATCAGCAAAGTTAAATGACTGCAGAGCTATCCAAGCATGTACTGCTTGTTAGAAATTGTTTCACTGTTCTTAAAATAAATTTTCACCATGGGCTTGAAGAAATACACTGAACTCAGAAGAAATACCTTCCAGTTTCCTGCAGACAAAAATCTAAAAACTTGTTAACTGCTAAGACTTACAGATCTCACAATAAGATGAAGTTTGAAATGTAATTATGATTACGATTGCATTTTACCTTTGATGGTAGTTGCCAGCAACTACAAGTACTGAACTTTCCAAAGAAGTACTTTTCTTGTTCTCATTATTCAGGAGATGCTTTCAACGTTTTTCCTTAGGATTGAAGATCCCATTTTTAAGTGCTTAAAAATAACTACTGGTGCCTAAAGTTTTTGATTATTTCTTCTAACTAATGAGGTCATATGAGTGTTCTCATGGTATCATCCATTATAGGCAAACACAATTCTCTTCCGTTAGAGACTAACTTAAAGTAGGAGTGGTAGCTTAATGTTTTGAAGAACAACAATGGTCTAGAAGGAAAAAACGGTTAGAAGAAACAATCTCCCTACATTTTCAGTGCAGAAAAAGGTATGTCACAAAGTGCCTAGCTAATTAAAACTCTATACATATTTGTATATACATCATTTTACATATACAACTTTCGCTTTTCCTACTGCAGTATAAGGCAGTAAAGTACACTTTCCTGTGGACTCCTGCCTTCTGAGTCACACCTACATTATCACCTCATTTTGAGTTAGCCTTTTATCCTTGTCCTACTGGCATTCCTGGGGAACTCTGATTCTTGCTTTATTCCTTTGCTTGAGAAGAGCTGGCTGTCACAAACCAAAGCTGCAGAGTGGTGTTCGCTCCCGGCTATGCAGGCACGTCTGCTGGCAAAAGTGGAAATGTGTAGCATATTTCATATCCTTCAGATCTCTCAACATTAAAAAAATAATTAAGACAGATAAATGTGGAGGAAGAGAAAGAGATTCATAAAACTAAGTGCAGGACAATTAGAAGGATACATTTGTACATAGGAACCACTATTTAGTAACACACATCTCTAAAGATACCTGGTGCACACACTAGAAGGAGGACCTAGATGTACACGGGAATTTATTATTTCAGACAGACAAATGCAGCTGAAAAAGATTGAATTGGCATAGCTTTCTAGCCTCTCTACTGGTTCAAATTGAAAGCTTCCCTATTTTGCATTTGTAGCCTGTACTAGCTCTGCTGCATCAGTGATTGTTTTATCAGTCATGAGAACTGGTAAGAACTTTTCTGCAGCATAGTCAAGACCTTGGTGTGACTGCAAAACATAGTTCCTTTATAATGTGGCCAAGGATATAGCTAAGGGTTCTGAAGGTAAATACTTTCTTTTATTTTTATTAAAAAGACTTAACTATGTGTGTATTTTGCCTAGCCAAGTAACACCCCCCATAAAAATACATATGTGACCTGGTTCACGTGCACAGAACAGTTGTCACGCTGGTTTCCATTGGCAAGGGCAGACTGAGCATAGCGTCTGAAACCTGCTCCACAGGTGTCCTGATGCTGCAAAAGGTTAAAATTAAGAGGCCAGATTGTAACTTTGGTCATAAAGAATTTGCTCATTGGTACTGACACTGGCACTGTTCACTGGACCTTCTCACCACCAGGACAGTATTGTCATGGCTGCAGATGGGGTCTCATTAGGCTTGTGAGCAGGTAGAATATGCTTGCACGTTGTTATTTTGGGTGTGCTCACCTGAAGATGGTAGCTTGCTGCCACAGCCTATACCCAGTTGGCCAGACAGAGATTGTACCCCGAAGCTGAGATCATAAACTGTGTGAGCAGGTGAACAGGTGGTTAAATAAAGCAGCTTCTGACTCTAGGGGATTCTCTTAGATGCTACTGACCTGTTTTCCGTGAGCCTTGTTTATTTTCCAGGTATACTCTGATTTACCTAACATGAAGTAGTAGCATGCTGCCAATTTAAATAAAAACCAACATTAAAAAGAAAAAAAGAGAAATAAATAAAGAACTTCTGGGAAGGAACTTCTGTGAAACTGCCAGATAGAGACATAATGAAAAAAACTTGGGACTCCAAAACAAAAAGTGGCAAAGGTGAGGAGATGTTTCTTGGGCACAGCACCAGAGTGCTTGGCTCTGAGGTTATGTTATATGTCTCAAGTCATGACTTTTCATGCACAGTCTTGCAAGTTCTTTGGCTATAAGATCATAAACAATCTGAGGCATAAATAAGGAAAGTCAACTTGAAGGAGACAAAAAACCCGAACAGGATAATGAATACCTGAATGATGTTTTATATTTCTCTCAAAATATTAAGGATGGTATAAAAATATCTCCCTTAATGACTCTGAAACGTTTGCTCTCAGAAAAGATCACTAGAAACAGATTTTTTTTTTTAAAACAATGTGCCCTTTCTTCTAACCAATGGTAATACGAAAAATACAGACTCAAGCAATAAACAGTTGCGTGCTGTGAAAACATTACCTCAAGAAATGTACAAATGAGCCAAGATATTGCGAAGTACCAATTCATTAATAAAATATAGAAAAGGTAAGGGCACAGAGGAATTTGTCAACATTTGGTACTGTATTTTCAATAAACATTTCTCATCTCATATGATACTAGCATACACTTCAGAACTAATAATAGCTCTCTCCAATTAGCTATTTTGCAGATAGAAAGAGCTTGGGGAGTGAAACAGAGTTTTATTTTGTAACACCGGGATTATATTGCTTTTTCACTCTTAGGCACATTGGAGCAGTAGGAGTATCTAAAGGAATCATGCAGAGTCAAAAAAGTGCAATCTGTGCTTTCTCTAGAGGTGGCAACTATTGTCTTTATTCCGGTTCCTCCACTTTTCCCTTTAAATCTTATCTACCTGGAACACTGTTATCTGGTTAGGGGGAACTTATTAACAAATATTTTATTTTATTATCCCTTTTTCCAAATTCAGTATTCAAACTCATTGCTACTCCTCGCTCTCTGTCAAAGAGAAGATAATGGCTGGATCCTGGCTTGGCTTGGCAGAAGTAATAGTGAAATGTATTCACTTTGTCTGGGAGAGCGGTGGTTAAAATGCACGTGCACTTTCCATCTTTCAAAAATGCTCACGTATTAGGCAATCTGACTCAAGTATTGATTCTTCTCAGGTACCCAGGCAGAGACGACACTATCCTACTCTCTCCTCCCCAAAGAGAACGGCTTCTTTATAAAACTGAGCAAGCTGTTGGAGAGATCTTTAGACTACTTCGCTTCGCACAGGGATAAAAAGGATGTGGAAAAAACTATGTTTAGCAGCACCACCTGGTGGTATTGACTTCTTACAGTTATTTGCTGTAGCCCTGTGAAGCATCCTGCCTGCGTTGCACAGGTAAGAAGGGAGTTGTATTCAGGGCAGTGGATGGAAACAGTGGGGAGTTGTATTACTGCTCTTAGCAGTCCCTTTTCGTGGCGAAGTGGGAAACCAGACTGTAGGCATTCGAGGCTTTACACTGAATGGCCTATGAAATAACAGAGCCTCCTTCTGCGTAGAAAGGTGTCTGCAAAGAAACAGGGTGTCAAACATGTCATTCCTTAGGAAAAGGCAGGTGTTTCAGCCCTCTTCTCCAACCTGATAAAGAAATCCTGGTCAAAAAGGGTATGATGTTTTCAGAGAAGTAAAATCTGGGGTCTTTCAGCACCTTGGGAGAAAAAAATAAGCAAGCTAAACTCCTGTGAATGATACGTGACACTTGCTATTGACTTCTAAAATGTCAGTGTGTGAGAACTAGAGACTAGGACCAAAAACAAAGATGAGCCACAGAAACTCATTTTTCTTTCAAAGAAAAGTTGTTTCAAGGGAAACTACTTTGGGGGGGGGGGTGGGCGGGGAATCTTATAACCATAAATCCAAACTAATATGAGGCTGTTCTGTCAATATACTGATAGGTAGCCTTAGAGAAAGTGGAAGTCTTTAGCTGAACTTCAGCCATGGGGAAAAATTCTAAGTCAAACTCTTTTTTCCTTTTTTTGTGTTAACTTTCTTCTTAACCATTTCTTAGGCTAATATATTCACGAAAAATAATTATTCACAAAAAGGTCACAACTTCCCTCATAGACTACCTTATAAGATTCCCATGCACCGCATGAGGAAAGCTCTGTGCCAAAACCCAGAAACAGAAGCCAGACATGCTAAAGAGAAGGGCTTCTCACCTGCGCCTCTGAGGGAATGAGGTTCCTGACACCCACACAAGGAGGCATCACCCTCCATCCATGAAGCATATCCCTAGTGCCATCCGTTCCTCTCCCTCCACCCCACCTCCACAATAATTTCTGGCTTAATTGCCTTTCTTAGAAAGCAGAGATGATGATCATGAAATTAATTCCATGACCACAGAGGTGCTGGATAACTCTCCTGGATTTGGTAGACTTGGAATAAATTAATCTGTGCTGCCCAAGGGAGTTTGTGATGAGCATGGTCTAACCATGTGGGCACTCTGAGCTGGGAACTCTGCCACCTCCTCCCCATGCTCTTCCAGTTCTCACAAAATAATTAAAATTCACGATACCAAAAGGAGAGCAAAAGAAAGAATGAAAACACAGGGAGTCCAAAGTACCAGTCCCTGCTCCACTTAAATCTTAATTCAAAATACTTACCCCTTTTATTGCTCTGTTCCAGGTAAACATCCTCTAAATAATCTGAGAGCCATTCTTTTTCTTTCATTACTTGTCCCAAACCAGATACAACGTTTTGTGTGGAGCTCAGATCAGTTAAGGATTTGTTAACTTGCAGCATGTCAACGTGTGGATGAGATGCTTAGGGATATGGGATGCTTAGTGGTGGACTTAGCAGGGTTAGGGTAACGGTTGGACTTGATGATCTTAAAGGTCTTTTCCAACCTAGACGATTCTATGATTCTATGTCACCGATTATGAGTCAAAGGTGTTATGAATCAAAAACAACTGTCAATTGTCCCTATTAAAGATTAAGAATAGAAAGAAATGAAGTAATGTATGGGCACATGATGGTTAAGACAAGCAAATAAAAGCTTTCACAGCCAAAAATAAGCTGCAAGGTTTTGAGCTTTATCACAGTAAGTGATAAATAGTGTGTTTATTACATTTACAGACTGACAGATCTTAATTTTACCTTGGAGCAATTTTCTAGAGGTTTAAGATTTCCTTTTGAACAGAAAAACTTTTTTAGAATTGCTCTAGTTATACCATGCCTGGAGAAAAAGGTAAAGCAGTAACTGTTATCAGTAAGACATGGAAACTGGTAGCCTGGCCTCAATTCACCTCTCAGTAGGTATTTTTATATTTGCCACCTTACTTGCTTCAAGGTACCCAGTATCACAAACTGTCGTAAGTTCAAAGATTTCCATTCTACCACTGTATCTGCAAAGTCAAAACATATGAATCTATATTCAAAGCTGCATCCAAAAGGGTAAGTACCACACCTCCTAGCCTCCGCATCAGCTTTCTCTTGGATTAGAAAGCTGGTGAAAAACCTGTGAGCAGTTATCTGCTGTCCTGTAAAACAATGCAGAATATGCTATTTGCAGTTAATTCCCATTTGAGCAAGAATGTCTATTTTAGAAAAATACCTGAATGGCTTTAAGAATTGTTTCAGCATTCAGAACCTACCTTTCAACTTGGTGAGTTGTTCCAATGGCTACTAACCACGAAGGTCTTAGATATAAATTGATGTCTTATTTCCACTGTGGATTTTCTCTAATTCAGTTTTCAGACTGTCAGTTTAATTGTATTACTATCTGCTGGACAAAGAGCTTTTTCTTCTAAAACTTGGGGTTTTTTGCTTGTGCTGATACTCATAAACTGATGAAATTAAAAGCTTCTAATCTTTTCTTTACTAAAGAAAAGAGATTCAGTCGTGCATATCCCCCCCTTGTCTCTCTCCGCATGCCTGTTTTCCAGTCTTAAAATTCTCATCTTGCTTTTAAATCTTCTGTGATTTCTGCTATGCTGTAAAAATGTGAACAGGGAACAATACTCCCTGTACCAAACAATGATAGTATCTCTCCTTCTCTCCCTCCTATTGGTATTAATGTTTGTATGTCTAAGGGCTGTATTAGCCACTTATCTGCACTCTCACACAAGAGCCTGTGTTCATTTGATTTTCCACAATGACCCACGTTCCTCTCTCCCCCTCCTCTATTACCCTTTCCAAAGATGGTACATCCTGAGACAGACACCTCCACTCTCTAAATATGAACCACAGTCCTTCTTTTTGGCTGTCTGACTCTACATTTGCCCAGTTTTACTTGGACTTTCCTTCACAGAGGACTCTGACGAACGCTGGGGGTGGGGGGGGGAGGGTTGCCAGACGTTACTTTTCTCACAGATCTGCAAGTGCTATATATGTATAATTACCTCTCTTGGCTGGTTCTGGCAGATTGACAGGGATCCATTTAAGTTCTTCTAATAGCAAATTTTTCTAATCCTGATCTTTTGACAAGAACCAGGTAAAGGAAGGGGTGAAGCCTGCAGTTATGTTGGCACATCTGAGGAGACCGTAATCTCCCATGGGAGTGTCAGGCGCACCTAAAGGCACCTAAAGGCTCGGTCACGGGCAGCTGGTGGCAGCCTGAGAAACTTCCGTTTCCAAAACACAGGGCTTGAAAGGGGCATATTGCTGAGGAACGTACCACTGAAGCCTTCTCTTTCTTTTGAGTGTAAAACTTACATTTTGTGGTGTTTCCCAAATTGATTGTATTTTTTCTAGCAGCCTTTCTCATGTGTCCGCTCTACTGAAACAGTTCATGTTCCTTATACTCTTCTGTGAGCTGCAGTTCTCTGAGAGGGTATAGGGGGAGTGTCTGGTTTGTAAAGATAATTCAGAACTTTTGGGTGAGATTTTTTTCTACAGGAGCTGAAATGGTGATATCAATTCCAAATCTAGCCAACTGAGATGTGTCTTTGAAATGAAAGAAATCAGGAATGTTTCAGCAAAAATAGATTTCCATCAAATTTGAAATATTTTTGCCAAAATTCAGTGTGAAAGGCAGTTCTGACAATAATCTTCTGTCAGCACTACAGTACTGTTTTGTCTTGGCTTCAAGAGTCTTCCATTTAGGTATTTATTGCATATATACAATGAAAATTTACTACCAAAAAATGGACTAACTCTACAGTTAAAACAAAGCACGCATTCATGCACTTAAATGAGAGGGGGAATGAAAAAAAAATATTTAGGTCACTACCTTTGCATATCAGAAGAAGAACTGCCAGGGTGGTTTGACAGTTATTGTGGTGTTACGCAGATGTGGCCATTTCCCTCTGTTCTTCTTTCCTGTTTCTTAGACGGATTCCCTGAAATGTCAGGGAGGTTTAAAACTCTGGAGATGTAAGTGCTGTGGAACGTGGAGTAGGCAGTAAAATAGGTACCGTATTTTCCCATGGTCTTTAAACTTCTTTCACAGAGTGGGGGTTTGTTTGTTTGTTTGTGTCTTTGTTTTCTCCAGGGTGACCACCGTGCTGGGTGTTCATGTTTAACCTTGGTGCAAGCGTTTGGAGACGGGCACCGCCGCGGGCTGCGTCTGGGCTGTCACACGCCCGTCCCTCGCGTTCCGCCGAAGACTGCTTGACAAAGCGGCAGGTCCGGTGTCGGAAGCGGACGGGAGCAGAGCGCGGCTGCAGGTGAGCCCTTACACAGGGGCCGGGGGAGGCAGCACCCCCCCTCCGCTCCAGCGGGCTGCTGCCTGCGGGAGGGGGCAGCTTTCCGGCGGCGAGAAGCCGGGGCCCCCGGGACACCTCGGCGGGGGCTCCGCGCCGGTGCCCGGCCAGCGGGGCGCCGCGGGCTGCTCCGCGCCCCGGGGGGAGCGGCGGGGGGGCTGCGCAGGTGGGTCGGGGAGCCGGGGATGCCGGACCGAGGGCGCTGCGGTTTTCTAGACGGCCGCGCTCTGTGTGCTGTCAGCCGTCGGGGGTTCCTTTCTTCTTCCTTTGGATTTTTTCATGAAGAAAAAAAAAAAGGTTTCCACTTTTGGACTGATGCTTCAGTGGGAAGGTGCGCATGTGCCTTCAGCCAATGCTGAAGAAGATGAGTTGCCTGGGAGAACGGTGAGAGTCGGTACCGCTCCAAGCCTCTCCGGCGGAGAAAGGTGCTGCGCAATTAAAGGCGAAGTGCTTCGGCTGCTGGTTTTATAAAGAAGAAAATAGGAAGGCTAAGAAAAGATTCGTGTGATACGACAGCTATGTTTTAAGTCAGCAATTCAACTTTTTAAAAGAATTACAATTTTCCATCTCTCCTACTCATTGGAATGGGACGGAATGAGACAGAATGACCTTTTCTGCCAGTCATTCATTGCCTCACATTTGTTGAAGAAGAACCAAATATCTTTAATTTGCAGCAAAAATTGAGTCAAAAATTAAAAGTAGAGAGCTTTTTAAAATGCTATTGTGCAGCATAACCATCAAGCATTAAAATCAGGGTTAAAAATCAGATGGGGCTATTGTGTTTACACACTCTTTCTCCTGACACTTTGCCTTATTTTCTTCCATTTTGAAATAAGGCTCATGTGAAGTCAAATCATACCATGTGAAGAAAAATGTGTTCCCTTAATAGTTTATCTCAGGTTCAGTAAACATCTGCTTTGTAATACCAGCTAAGGAGTAGTTAGGGATTTACGGAAAAATTCTATGGAAGAAATTTTTTTATTGAATTTATATTGGTCTTACATAGAAATCTCCAAGCAGAGCTTCTGCTGTGATGTCATTAAAATTCTATGATTCGGTGAAAATGTCATATACTGAGCAACATTTTCAGTATTTTCTAGGTTTCTGTCGTTACATTCCCACCCCCCCCCACCCCCCACCCCCCAAAAAAAAAGGATCTATCAAAGGGGTAGATGCTTGTCTACACCACAGCAGTTTGTTAATCCAGGCTTATTATTTGGAATAGGAAGCCTTATTAACAACGTGAAAATTTTAATAGTGGTTTGGAAAGTTACAGTTGTTCTCTTAGGTGAGTATTTGTGAAAAACATAAACCCAGATTATATGCAGTTATCTCTGATACAACTGAGTAGGCAGTAGACTGCATGGGAAGCCAAGGAAAGACAAAGACAGTCTGTTGTGAGTAAAGGAGGAACACCCAGTAAGTTTCTTACCTCTCCTGGTGGTAGGCACTGTACCACACACAAAGACCGGGGAAGATTGTACTTGACAAGGAAATGTGATATCACTTAGCTATGACCTGATCTTGAATTTTTGTCCATCAGGTCAGTTATGTGAGGGCAAAGATACAGTGGAGCTGCATGTATAGTGAAACAAGGGAATACAGAAGAAACATAAGTACCAATTCTCCTCGTTCTGTGATAACATCCCAATGGGTTAAAATAGCAGGACAGACCCTAAGCAGACCAGAGATTAACGTTTCTGCATTCTCATTTAACTTGGTATCCAGCTCATTGCTCATTCTGAAACTTAGTGCTATGTCCAAGTAATGGGAAGTATCCTGTATCCACTCTTACAAGAAGCCATGTAAAGTGTTTGAATATATGTGCTGCTTCAAGGTCTTCAGCCTCAGTAGATGCAAAAGGATAACCTAAGCAGTAACATTTACCTTGCATTTCCAGCACTGGTCTTGTCATCATGGTACAGATGGGCTTGTTGCATGATGGTGGAAGGGCCTGTCTTAATGATGCTTTACAGAACTGAGGCAGATATCCTGTGGTCCAAATTTCTTCTTTAGTTCTTGGGCCAAGTAGGTAGATCTCTGCTTAATTACTTTCCTTCTCCTCTGCCCTTCATTTGAACACAGCTACCATCGCCCAATTGTTAGTACAACCCAGCTCTGTTTACAAACAATGTCATAAATTCTATTTTATTTTATTTTATTTATTTCTAGAAATAAGAAACAAAATTGTATCACTTGCAAGAAGGGCATGGTTGATACACAGGTAAACTGGTATTTCTCTCACACTTGTGCCAGCAAATTAAATTGGCCCATGCCACTGCTGCTATTCATTTTGACTACTTAAACCCCTTGTCACGTAACATATGGCACGCTGCTCACAGCAAACAGGCTGCAAATTTTCCAAGGGAAACATGGTCAGGACACTCTTGTTAACATCGCAGCATCCCATCATCACCAGAGTCCTAGCAGACCCATTCAAACTGATTTGTGATATAAGATAACAGTTTTGTTTAGGTGGAAGATGACCAGGTTAGGCAGAGCTCTGAGCATACTTATTTTAAACAATTTGTAGTCAGAATTTTTTTAAGAAGCTTGAACAGTGAAATCTTTGCAAATGCCAGAGGAAGCATAAGAAAGGAAGCAATGAAGGTGTTTAAATATTTCGGAAGTAGCTAATGAAAAAGGTTAATCAAAAGCAGGATGAATAGCATATTTCAGCACAAATCACATTCCTTTCCATGGACAACAACCTTAGACAAATAACCAGCTAACTTTTTTCAGCCTTTATTGCCACATCAACAAAAAGGGAGAGATCATTCTTAGCATTTGTGAAGTCAGAGTTTAGTGATCTCGTCTTGAAATGGACAAAGTAAATGTCATCAGTGGTCTCACTTGCTCCCTTGGGCAGGTTTCTAAACAGATTCAGAAACCTGGAGGATTTCTGGATGCCCCACATTCTTATGTAACTGCTTCAAACAAGTTTGCATAAATTTCAAATTTCTGCTTTCAAATTATGATCTTCAGACTTGTCAGCTCAGGGCTCTTTTCCTTTCCCAAATCCCTCTTCCTTCTCTCTTCCTAATTTGTTCTCTTGTAGTGTCGGCTTTGTTTTCTTTTGTACTGTGTAAAATAATTTCTTTCCATGACAACAAAAAAGGATTAAAATATATCAGTCATTTGCAGAATTCATGTCTTTACTGATTGGGATTCAAAATGCATTTCAACACTGGAGAAGTAATTTTAGAAAAGGAGTAATTTCACAGATGATTATTCCCCAAGCTTTGACCGTGAGCTTCAAAACCAGAATGACTGCGTTCCACTTCCAGCTTCCCAAAAGGTGTTGAATATCATTCTCTACCTGCTTATACTCAGCATCCCGCACTTCCTGAAATATGCCTACTTCACGCAAGTTACTAAACCACTGACAGTAAATCCTAGCTGAGAAAAATTAATTACTAGAGGAGGTCACTCTAAAAGCAATAAGCATATTTTCTAATAAACATCAAAGTGTTAGCTCTTATGAGTCCTTTATAGTAGAACAAAGAAAACAAATCTAAGAGCTCAGCTGGAATTAGTATCTAGTTTTAAATAGATTCTTGCAAGATACTTGTCCAAGATACTGAATGTCAAGAAGTTTGCCCTTATTCCAAATGTCCCAAATATATTTTTAGGCTGTCCTCTTCCAGTCTACAGGTTGCTATTTTCTTCTCTACACTCTGATGGGACCACTTTCAAATGTAGTCATATATTGGTTTAAAGAGAGTAAATTCAAATTGCAAATAATTATTCTAGAGAGATACAATGTACTAGAGAGGAGATAATCTGTCATACAAGAGCAAGTATCTAAAACAAGCTACTCATACTACTTATACCATATTCACATCTTGTGTAAATCTAATGAGTTCTCTGGTAAGGTTACCTCTGTCTTTTCCTGGGCATAGGCTGTTTTGTGCCAGAAACTGTCTCAGTCGAGCTGTAGGAATCACCAGAGTTTTGCCTTCTTTTTAATATTAAGTGTGTTCAAGCACAGAGGTCTCATTTCCAAGAACCCTGAGGTACTGTTGCGTGTGCAAAAGGGAGACATTCAGTCAAATGCCTTAGAAGCTGGTTGGAATTTAATTTTACACTTCTTTTAAATACTATATAATCAGGAATGGCCAATAAGTAATAAATATTGTAATTGGCTCAGAGTTAAAGGAAAGTTAAGATTACAGTTCTCTGTGAAGAAGAATCAATGAATTCCCTAATGTGAATTATAAATATACTCAAAGCTGTATGTGTTATTTGATCAAGCAGGATGGTATAAATAGTCATGTAAGTATTTATATATTTTAATAAGGGATAAAAATCAAAGCACTACATAAGGACTTGCAGTCTATGAGTATGCAAAAAGTGCCTAAAGGCTGTTAAAGGCACTGTAAAAACTCCTACTGACAATAGCCCAGGTCAGAGTTCATGGCTGCCCTGTACAAGCACAGGTTGCAGCCATTACTCTCCGGTTTTCCCACTCTCTATTAGAGCCCTTATAACTATGCAGCATTGTAATTGAGACTATTGTGTATTTGTAAGATGTAGATTGAATACCAGCATAGAGAATATTTTCTGTCTCTGGATCTTTTTTCACTTTACTGAGGTGTAAGAAAAACTTTGTAAGCATCTGCATTTTGCAGATGGACTAGCTGAGCAACAAAGGATATAAAAAACGTGCTTGAGGTCATGCACTGAATCAGTGGCAGAATCAAGATTTAAATCCACACCTTCTAGTTTTTCTAGAATAAAGGCAATGGAGAAAAGGGCAAGACAAAGGATCAAAAAGCAATGAGACAAAAGATGACTTTCACTGATTAGACGAGATAAGCTTCTGACTCAAAATGTTCCAAGTTAATGCTAAAATTAGTACTGAACTGCAGAACCTTGCAATGACAAGATGTAAGCATGCCCTTCAGACAAAATCTCGGCATGTCAAAGGCACCAGGGAAAGTGAGAATAGTCATAAATGACACCAAAACTAAGTCAAGCAATAGTAAAATTCTATAGCTGACTTTTTCCACGTAGAAGTCAGTCTGTAACTGGATAGAATTGAATGAAAAGGTGTTATTTCATTAAGCTGTCACCAAGAATTATTCCTTCAAAATGCATAAATTACAGATAGAAGCAGCTACTTATCGTGATTGATTTTGCCCCTAGTTAAAAGTGTTTTATGCTACTAAAAGCAAATCAGGGTTAGTATGCACTCACTCCTGTAATAGTCACTGGCAGTTATGAGGAGGAATAAATTCATAGTACAAATTCCATCTGTTTTAAGTGATTGAACTGCTTAGTAGCAGATAAGATATTTAATAAGAAACACATCTATATACAAGAACTTAGATCAGACAGCTTGTATAAAAACTTCAGTAGTGTAACTGTTTAAAAAATACAGGAGAAATCTTAAAGACACTCATTAAGAGTCACAACTATTCTATGCAAATCTTTACTCAGTTTCATTAGCCAGTTTGATCCAGACCTCGAGAAGAAGCCCTACTCTGTGTCCTGAATATGTGCTTTTCCACACTTAAGCAACTAAGGAGCCAGCTTCCTCTTTTCTCAGCTTTTGAGGTTTTTGAATTTGTGTCACTGTCATGGTGAATTTGTGTACAGCTGATTTCTGTGACCTTAGGTGACGAAAATTACTGGTTTGAATTTCCCCCGTAATTCTAGTTCTTCATGTAACAGAGTTTTGTTGATTTTACTGCAGATGGTGGCATGCTATGTTATGGAGGAACGACAGGATGGGTTGTAAGCATCAGTGTTAGGGTCATGGTTTAGTGGTGGACTTAGCAGTGTTAGGTTAACAGTTGGACTCGATGATCTTAAAGGTCCTTTCCAACCTAAATGATTCTATGATTCAGCATGTTACCGTGACTTACAGAGCCATCATAGGTCTTGCTACACTTGCAAGAGTTTGTTTCCTTGCCAGAGTTTATAGGAAGTGAGAAGACACCCCTGTATTTATCTTCACAGAATCACAGAATCATTAGGGCTGGAAAAGACCTGTAAGATCATCAAGTCCAACCATCAAACCAACACCACCATGCCCACTAAACCATGTCCCGCAGTGCCACGTCCACACATTTCTTGAACACCTCCAGGGAGGGTGACTCCACCACCTCCCTGGGCAGCCTGTTCCAGTGCTTCACCACTCTCTCAGTAAAGAAATTTTTCCTAATATCCAGCCTGAACCTCCCCTGGTGCAACTTGAGGCCATTCCCTCTTGTCCTGTTGCTAGTCACTTGGGAGAAGAGACCAACACCCACCTCTCTGCAACCTCCTTTCAGGTAGTTGTAGAGAGCGATAAGGTCTCCCCTCAGCCTCCTCTTCTCCAGGCTGAACAACCCCAGCTCCCTCAGCCGCTCCTCATAAGACTTGTGCTCCAGACCCCTCACCAGCTTCGTCGCCCTTCTCTGGACACACTCCAGCACCTCAATGTCCTTCTTGTAGTGAGGGGCCCAAAACTGAACACAGTATTCAGTTTTGGGCCCCTGACTACAAGAAGGACATTGAGCTGCTTCACTTTTATAGTTGAACTTAGGTTAGCTAAGAGGCTTTCCTTACTGACTCAGCCTTCCATTTTTTGCATCGTAATAGGTTGTCAGAGGAAATGCGGACACATGACAAATGTATTAAAAATTTGAAGCTTCAGAGAGTATATTTTAGCTTTTACATTTTGTCACTGAAAAATGTTGATGATACACTTTTGAATAGTCTGCCCTTTCAGGAATTATGTTAATTAAATTATAAGGCTTTTTTCTACTCTCCAGCTGAAATTTAAAGGGTGATTGATGTCGGTAATTTTGGAGGCAAGTACAAAAATAATGCTCTTTAATAAATCAGTTGAGAGAGTTAGAAAAAAAGAAGGGCTTATTAGCTTTAGAGCTGGTCTGTTATATCTAACACTCTACTTAATAAAGTAAATTATTATTCTTTTCCCAATTCTTTCATGAAGTGCTGATCTTACATTTTCAAACAGAAAGAAATATGATTTTTTGTTGGCTGAAAAACTCTCATCTGGCCTTTTTACTAACAAGATAGCACTCATTTACTTCATAGAAGCTAAGCAGTAAAGAGGCACAAGTTTCTTTTTAGGCCAGTGTATCTTTTTACTATTAAATGACCATTGGATCAATCACTCATTGGGAATGGGAGTTTACACCAATAAGAGAACCAGTTTTGGGTTTTGCACTTTTTTAATTCTTGAAAAGTATGCGATTTTGCTATAATATATATAATGATCATGCCTCTAATGTATTTTATAAATGCCTTAGTAAGGTACGGTTTCAAGCATATTTGTGAAGAGAAATTGTTTTCACTGAGGGAGCCATTTATCTTCACCAATACAAGTGACTGTGTTTGTGATCACGTGCCATTCACTCAGGCTTCATATGGCACAAATAGTACTTCACCATCAAAAGCTACTTTCCTACATTGTGGCTTTGCTGTGAAACAAAGAGTTTGTAAAGTTCTTCGTGGTCTTCGACTTAAATGCCTTATACAAGTGTAAAAATTACCCCCCTATCTGTACTCAGGGAACATATTGTTGCAGGTAAGTTTCTTCTCTGTAAACAACAGGAAACTGCTTATTTTTAAATTAGATTTTTTAAAAATCTGTCTCTGCATTTTATTTTCATTATTTTTTCCTATTTCTGGTAGCCTCCTGGTCCCCCTGGTTTCAGCAAGTAAATTAAGCATTTATTACCCACTGCCTTCCTTGTATCTTGAACAGCAGAACCCTGCTACTGTTAATTTGATGCTATTGAAGAGCAGTGACTCATCATCTCGTAAAGACTAAAATCTGGTAAAAGGGTGGTTTTATTCTGAAAGCATAAGGGAATTTTATATTACATAAAGGAATTTTTTACTTCATTCCAGGGTACAATATTGCTTTAAGATACTGTATTTACTGAAATAAAGATCAAATTTGCTACAGATGTAAATTTGTCCCAAATTAGGATTAAAAATACACAAGTATGACCTGCCTTTCAATTTACTGTTTTTTAAAGTTGGGTATGGGTGTAACCGCAGGGCAGTATTGTTCTTCAGTGCCTTATCTGAAGTTGCTGGACTCTCTGCAGGACTTACTAAATTATTTTGAGCAGAGTGTCTTTATATATTTGTTCAGATCCCGCCAGCCTGAAGTTGCACTAGGCAAATAAAGCAGACACTCAACCTACGGTTGCATAGGTGAATGGGTGGGAAAAAATTATCTAAGGAAAAATATATCAACTTTACTTGAGGAAATATAGGATTGCATATCTAGACAGTTAGGTATCTTGAAGGTAAAGACTCTGATTTCATTCAGTGTGTGATGGAAAGTGAGTGAATGAGATAGAAGACAGATAGTTTTACTGCAACAGCTGGAGCTGTTGAAGAAATGGGCTATATGCATCTGCACCAATAGCTTTGTCCTCAGATATAATTATAGCTGAAAAAACTATAGGTTTCTTGTAGCTTCAGGCATCTCAAAATGGACACACAAGATTAGAGGTGATTTTGAATAAAAAAATTAGATCTAACATCATTGTCTCATATTTCACATATTCAAGAAATCGTAGAACAGGTGAGGTAGGAAGACATCTCTGGAGATCACGTAGTCAAACGTCCTTCTCAAAGCAGGGGCTGCTCGAGCAGGTTGCTTGGGGCCACATCCAGTTGGTTTTTTTAACATCTCTAGGAGATATTCAAAGAGATGGAGATATGTGGAGACTCCACGACCTCTCAGGGCACCCAGGCTTTGACCACCCTCACAGGGAAAATTTCTTTCTTGTGTGCAGATGGAGTTTCCTGTGTTTCAGTTTGTGCTCATTGCCTCTTATCCTGTAACTAGGCACCACTGAGAAGAGTCTGGCTCCCACATCTTCACTCCCCTGCAACCAAGTATTTACACCCATTGCTCAGATTCACCTGAGCCTTCTCTTCTCCAGGCTGAACAACCCCAGCCCTCTCAGTCTCTCATATGCCAGATGCACCAGTCCCTTCACTAACTTCATGGCCCTCCAGTAAGTCCCTGTCTCTCTTGTACTTGGGAGTCCAGACCTGGATCCAGCACTGCAGGTGTGTCACCAGGGCTAAGTAGAGGGGAAGAATCACCTCTGTTGTCCTGCTGGTAATGCTCTGCCTAATGCAATACTGGATGCCATTGACCTTCTTTGCTGCAAGGGCATATTGATGGCTTGTGTTCAACTTCTTGTCTACTGGGACCACTCCAGCCAAGAGAAAAAGTGGACAGTGGGTTTTCTGAGAGAAGAATAAACACTGTGGTTCTAAAATGGTGTGTCTTGGATGATTACAAGATTGTTTACATTATAATGAAGTTATTACATCAGAGATTTCATTCTGAAAACAACAACATCCAGTTTTTTTATGTCCAATCCTGAATGTACAAAAACTTCTGGTGAAAGGTTTTTATGAAATTCAGATGATCATTAAACAGTAATGTACACTCAGATACCAGACTTAACTAATGATATTCAAATGATTAGTGCACAAATAACTTATTTTCTCTTGCTGCTACAGAACTAAGTCCTGAAGTTGCTGAAGAATGAGTGAATTTCAGCCTTCCTGTCAGAACAGTACATCGGGCTTGTTTAACAGATCTTGGAGTGGATGGCACCATTACCAGGTGATCAGTGCTGCAGAGACAATCATCCTTCCCTCTCTAATTGGAACTATCTGTTCAACAGGCTTAGTTCGAAATATCCTCATTGTGTTCACAGTAATAAGGTATGGAATGTAATACATTTTGCTATAAGATTTATTGCTGAAAACATAAATGAGGACTGCACTAAGGAAGTGAATTGCCCAGCAAAGACAAGGATAGCAAGTTTTTCATGTTTCGTTTAGTCATTGACATTTACTTCTCATGGAAAAAAAATTAAATCATTACTACAGATAGTGGTAATGTATGCCTGCTTAGCCTTTTCTGCTTTAAGAAAGCACTTCAGTGCATGATTGACTTCAAACATAGTCAAGGAAACCAAAATACATGCTTTCTTCCTTGGCTTCCACTATAATTGGTAGCAATTGTCCCACTAGCACACGTAAAAGCTAGACTGAACTTTAAACTTCAGTTACGGTACTAGCCAGGCATTATAATGTTTTACAAAATACTTTTAAGATCAGTTGAAATATAGCCTTTTTCTCCTTTGAAAACTGCACTTCTACCTCAGATTATTTTAATAACAGAGCTCTATCTAACTTTTCCCCATTATAGCAGGTTCCTGCTGCTGTAATTCATTGCTTTTTTCCAGCATCACCTTACTTCTGGAAACAAGGGCCTTAGTGCCTATCACGGATTCTCACATGACAGGAATTAATACCTCAAGATATTTTTGTTGTATTCTGAGAAGATAAAATTGCCGAAGTTGCTAAAGTTTTTGGGGTCGTAAAATCTGATCCAGCCATCCTTTATGCAAGAAAATACCTTCTAGTCTCTTAATTTTAATAAAAGATTTCTTTTTCTATATAATAGGAATTTGCTGTCAAGTGGCTGATGCTACCACAAGCTCTAAATCCATAAGCATGTATCTTGAAAAAGTGACTTTTTTTATCTTCAGCACAAATTTAACATAAAGATTTGTGTTAATATATATCACACTCTACAAGGATTAATAGGTCGACTCCACCCCTACATACTGTGCTTTTAAAGGAAATATTTCCAAAGGCCAGCCTAGGACTAAGTGACTGTCAAACCCTGAGCTTTAGTAAACTTCCCTTGAAACTACCAGAAATCCAATGCCTGGTACACTCAAGGACATTGTAGCTCATAATCTGAATGCAGAAGAGAAGAAATGTGGAAACAGTATGTCTGAAGTGAACATAATGGCAATATGACTTTTTAAATGTATGAATGAATAGAAAGGAAAAAAGAAATAATTGAGTGTCTAAAGATTAGTTGTAGAATCTCTAAAATAATAGAATGGAAGGAAACTGAGAAGGAACAAAGATTTTTTTTGTCCCTGCTGAAAAGCCTTTGTCTAGCTTAAATAAAAATATGAGAGACAGAGGGAACAGACACAGACAATGACTTGGAAAAAAAGAATATAATTTAAACCATATTTGCATTCAAATTTATGGGCATGAACAATTACACACAGGAAAAGAATTTGAAAATAGTGAGTTAAAAAGTTAATGCGGTAGTTACCAACACTAAGAAAGACAGCCACAAACCTCAGACTCTGTAGATGAATGTACATTTAAAATGTAGCTACATTTTGAAAAATAACCATGTCAAATTCTCACCTTTCACTAAACAGATCTGATTCTACTCAAAGGCTCTGCTTCCGAGTTGTGTCTTCACTCTTTATTGAACACATTTTCTCATGCATACATTTAAATTCCATTAGTGTTACAGAGTCAGTTCTTTTAAAAGAGAGAAAAGCTAGATTATCTCTCTAATTAACTAGAAAGTTACTTACTTTCCAGTAGCAAATGCTTTACTGATGGTAGAACATAGTAAAGAAAGAACCTTGGAATTTCAGCTCTCCAATTTTGTTTGCAGGTCTGCCAGCTAAGGACAAACATTTTTAAGTGTGAATTAAAATTATATTATCTGCAACTTACTGGGAGAAAATAACTAAAAGTCCTAATGAAAGTTACATGTAATGTATGTCTATGCACTGAGATTTAATTTAAAAATCAGTGACTTGATGACTTTTGACTGACCCTCCTTGTGTGAATGAATTTCATCCCCAGGGAATAATAGAGGGAGGTGAGATATGTTGCTATTTAATTGGAAAGAAAATGGAAAAAATGCTGCAAAAGTTCAGTGGCAGCCAGAAGTACCCAATAATCTTCATCCCAGCAACCCAGAAAAACTGGTCCCCCAAACTGCAGTTCTGCTAGCAAGCATTTTATGTAAACCTACTGACTTTGGTGGACCAGTTGGTGGGAGAATGGCTATGTCTTTGTCTGGAGAGGGAAAATGTGGCCTAGACAACCCCAATTAGTCCAACTTTGCATTTTTAAGGAAGAGTATATTACAGAAGAGAAAAAGGAATCAAATACAATTTCAATTATCTATAAGTATGGCTTTTCAGATTAACTTGATTTTTGATAAGGTAACTAATAGCAAGCAGTAAAATAGCATTTCCTAAAATAGAGATTGCAAATAAGTGTCACAACACTTATTACTTGCATTCTGAGTCTTCAGCTGGAAAAGGGGTATTTGCAACTGAATGTAGCCACCAGTAGAATATTTCTGAAACCGCTACATACAGCTAGCCTATTCAGATCAGAGATTTTATGTTATCAGATTTTATATGTTGTCACGTTGGAAGTTATTAATTCAGCTAAAGAACAATCTAATGAGTTCAAGAATTATAACTAGAGAAAAAAATTAGCTAAAATGTGGATGGTACTAGGTGACGTTGGTAAGAAACAAGTTTCCTGAAAAGATTTTCAGGAGAAATAGGTTAATGTGGAACTTTCAGGGACTGATCGTGGGGCCAGCCAGATTTCATATTTTCCCTCAGAGGCCTGAGGCAAAGTGTAAGAGTGTGTCAATAGTATTCCTAATGACATATGCTGGGGAAATGTGGCTGATGTGAAGGAGTATAAGGCTGTCATACAGAAAGAACCAGATAAAGAGTAGAGGAGGGACAAGAGCAATAGAAATGTGGTAACATTTAATAGCACAAAGCACAAAGCCATAGAATTTATTTCTTATTATTTCTTTATAAACAGGAAGCACTGCTGTCAGTTAGAAAACAACAGAGGAAAAACTCCTGGGATTGCTGTGGGCTGTCAATCAGCTAAAGCTGCATGAGAAGCACACACAGCTGTAATATATGTAAGGCTCTGCCTTTCCAGGGGAAAGAGAGAGATGCTAATTCTTCAGGCTCATAACAAGGCCTGAAATACAACTCTCACCAGCTGTTTCCAGGAAAGATAAGATATTCAGACTGGAATAAGAACAGAAAAGAACAATTACTAGAACCAGAAGAATTGAGAACTATGAAAATTCACCTAACTTTCTTTTTTTTTAAAAAAAAAGGCTCAGAGGTGTATGCTTGCTCTCTATAAATCAGGCTCAAATACAGCAGAAAGGGTAAAGGACTGTTTAAACTAAAGGCCAAAACTGGTACAAGAGCAATTGGGTAGACCCCAGTTAGGAGCTATTAAAGGCTGATAACTGGAAGGTGATTTTTACCTTCTAGAACCGTGATGCCCTGTGATAGCCTTCAGGAGTAGTGGAAGTAAAATCATTATTTCTGAGATGAAATTACTCTGTTATGAGGAAGTCTTTTCTGATCTTGTTGCCTGTGACAGCTGAGGATTCACTTCTATGACAAGGGTTATCTCTTCCAATCTTAGGTTCCTGCTTTTCCTAAATCAAGCAAAAAAACCCCAACATGTTAAACAACGTACCCAGTGCCCTACAACATATCTCAACTGTTCTGTTCTTTATTCCTCACTGAGATGGGAAAGCTAAGTGTCTCTGCACTGAGACAGCATGCTGTCAATTTACTCTGATTTCTACGATTCTGTTTCAGATTTGTTTCAGAAATAAAAAACAAGCTAATGTTAGAAATATGGGACTTCCCATGACCACATTTGGCACAGCAACTGATACATATCTCTAAGTGATGTTATGTGGCTTGACTGTGAGTTTCAGTCGAACAGTAATATATTTTTGGACCGGAATGTCTTGGACAAACTTCTGTAGCTATTGTTAATCTAATGCTAAACATTAGATAATGCTGTCATCCAACAAGAAATTAGATAGTTGAATTACTTGGAAGTATTCATCACTAGATAAGGTTAAATGAGGGAAGGCATAGAGGTATAGCCGTAGAACAGAAATGGCTGCCATTTCTTTGTGCAGTTTTTCATAACTGGTACTGAGCAAGATTCAGTCTCACAAGATTTTATAGAACTTACCTGGTTGTACAGATATGAGCAAATTTTTTCCAGCCTAACTTTGACTGCCCAAGCCAGTCATCTGGGTGTCTCCACGGAGAGGCACTACTGAAAGTAATACATATCATCTTTGCCATATACCTAGCTAAGACAGGATAAATTGCTCCCAGAGTTCTGTTTCTCTGCAGTGATTAATAGGAGCCAAGATCACTTGGGGACGTTAGAGGTCTAAATTTCAAATTGATAAAATTAGCTAAGAAGAATCCAACCCCCAATTAAAAGCAGAAAAGATAGTACAAGTCTTTCCTGATAAATTATTGTGATGTTTTTTCAACCACTATAGGAAAATAACATGCACAGAAATGATCCAAGAGGGAGCACAGTACACGCTTACCAGCACAAAACAGCTACAAGATAGTGTTAAGTAGGTATAGGACTGCTGCTGTTGGACCTGCTCTTCTCAGGGACTGAGGATCTAGGTAAACTCAAAGTATGAGAGCAGAAGGGAAGTGGGCTATGGACATCAGAGCTGTAAATTTAAAAAAGCTTCCTCCAAGTCAAGCCGGTTTGCTGGGGATGGTTAGATTTTGTAGAGGAGGAGAGGCTTAGGTGGGAAGATGACCTTAAAGCTGGTGCTACTTGCCTTTGCAGACCTAGGCCATAAGGGATGCCATTTTCACCTTTGCTGTTTGAAGAAAGGGTATGTGCTTGTGTTCTCAAATGTGTGATACTTACAAATCATCTTGTCTTTGACCTGAAAGATCGCTTCCACATTAACACTTGAGTTTCTACTTAATGAAGACTCTCTGTCCGGGAGGGTATAAATAAATACTGATGACAGCACATAATGCAGTCAGAAGAGATAAATAATGACTGATGACAACACATAATGCACTCGTCACGTTCCTCGAAGTTGTTTTTGGAGTGACAGCCACTATATGGATTATCACATTGTCATGTCTGCTCAACACTTCGGTTTTTAATGGATTAGGATCATTCAAAACCATTCTTTAATGAGTTCAATCTGTAGAAGTAGAATTGAAGAGAAGGTAGGACTAATCACAGATTTGACATATTCACAGATTTTGCAGAACAGCAGTTGTGCTTTTGTACGTTTTTCATATGGTGTTTCAGAGATGGAAATTAACCTGGCATGGGTGGAAGGATGAATTGACCAGCTAATATCTGTGGCTTGAAAAGCTTTCAAATCTGTGGCGAGAAGGTAGAAAGCACTGAAAGGATGAAAAGAAAGAAGTTTGAAATGGAGGCTATCACTATTGTTTTCCTGGCTTTTTTTTTTTTTTTTCCTTTGGTAAAGTGATAGTTTTAACAGAAGGCAAGCACCACTGTCTTAATAAAATACAAGAAAGTTATAAACTATAGCATGTGGCCAAAATTATCTGAGATTATAAAGTTTACTACATAAGTTACCATTTAAATATTGTGGCACTGAGCCACCACAGGAAACTATATGAAAATCTGTATGAAAATACATGTCCTGGCCTCTGGACACTGATCTAAAAAGGCATCATTTTCTGAAGCTCACTGTAAAGCATGAGACAGTAGATATTACAACACTTCCCTCTACATCAACCATGGGACAGCTGTTCAACGTATATTCTTTGTTGATTAAATTTAGCATAAAGTGTGCAAGTTTAGAATTTGAGATTCTCATCCTGAGTCCAAATGTAATTTCTAATTTAGTATGATTTATCCTGTTAATGTGAATGAAATAAAGCAGAAAAAGTCCATTTTAACTTTTTCATTAAATGACGTGTACAGGCAGTTTTCAGATGCTTTGAAACCTTTGTGTTTAAGCATAATGGTACTGTTTGACACCTTGCAGGAAGCACAGTTTGGAGCTTTTCTTTTCCTGGAGATTTTGCATCCTTCAAAGTTCACAGAGCTAAAGACACTGGAGGAAAAAGATGACATATGGGTCATTCTCTCCACAAGCTCCAGTCGCTAGTGCCAGCAGATATACTTTATAGATGTCTGGCTTTGGTTTCAGCATCATAACCAGATGACAGTGAATCATACTTCATAATTCATTAAAAATTTTTGAAAAAAATACTTTTGTGTGGCTCATTCCCGCTACCTTAAATTTGTTTCTTTAGAAACATAGTTATTTCATAGCTTGTAGCATGAAGTGAAAGCAACATGAAGAATATGTAATTAGGAACTCTCCTCACACAGGTCATTTTAGGAAGTGCTGGTCATAGAGCTGGACTTCTGAACGTAGTTTGTGGGCAGCCAGGTGGAGTTCTCCCAGCTGCAGGTTCTTCTGTGTCTTCCAGTAAGAATGACAAATAAACTGGTACTTTGCAGTAGACTGGGAAAAAAAATTGGTTAGAGATACTGAGAGAAAGCCTAGACAAATAGCTTAGACTATACATCTAATCTGTAAGTGAATTTAGGTAAGGTGATTGCTATATGGAGATTGTGGATAAGAACCTTTTTAATAAAGTCCTGTAATTAAAAAGTATTTTATAAATATCAGTGTTTTTCAAAGATGCTTTGTGCTTCTTTCCTTGATTTGTATAGAATAAGGCAAGTTAAAGTCAGGAATTATTTCAACTGCATGTATGACATTCCTCCAAGCCTAAATCAGGGGATGTACCAAGATAAGGATTACATTTTGATAGAGGAATCCAAGCCTAAATCAGGGGATGTACCAAGATAAGGATTACATTTTGATAGAGGAATCTAGGAAAGCGTATGTATCACACAAAATCTATGCAATACAGACATTATGAAACTGGCAAATCCAAACCCTCAGTACTTGGATGAAGACTGTGCATACAGTTTTAAGTCAGCTGTGTTCTCTATGTATGTATAAACTTCATGAGACTATCTTTAAATATTTGATTGCATACTATTTTTTTTTCTGAGAGCATCATTGCTCTTTCACCAGTTCCCTTTTTACCTTGAGCACTTGAGAACCTCTTGTCTGCATCTTTAAGCAAGATTCAGCCCTGAGTCAGCTGCATCACAGAAAGGCTCTGATGTCTCCTCCTGTTTATGCTAGGCTGATATTTCTAGAGTTCCTACATCCATCAGACCTGTGTTTATTTTGAACACTTTATAGTTTACGAAGGAGAATATGAATAATTGTGCTGATGTTAATAAACTAAATAGCTCATTCAACCTCACTGGAAAGCGAAATTATAAACAATATATTTTTGTTGAGCCTAAAATATTTAGTTTGAAATATCTAAACTCTAAAATAGTTGTTCTGATGGTGTACTTATTTGTGTGCAGTTCCATTTTGAGGTCTGCTCTACCAACAGCATATTTGGAAAACAATACAGTAACTACGTCAAGTCATCGTCTCCGTGTCTTCCAATTCATTTCAGAACTCGGAAGAAAACTATCCCAGATATCTACATCTGCAATCTGGCTATAGCAGATTTGGTTCATATTATTGGCATGCCCTTTCTCATTCACCAATGGGCACGTGGAGGCTAGTGGGTTTTTGGCAGCCCTCTTTGCACCATCATTACCTCCCTGGACACATGCAATCAGTTTACATGCAGTGCCATTATGACTGCAATGAGTTTGGACAGGTCCGTGGTTTCAGATTTTCATTCTGTACCTAAGGACAACAATACCCGATTGTGTTTATGCAAAGCTGTAGTAATTCAATAATGAGAAATGCCATCAGTTATGGTTAATGATTTTTTGAAAACTGCAGGAATCTTCTTCTGATGTTTGTGGAGGTGGCAGAAGTATTTTAAGTCTTGCTATAGCATCATGCTATGAACAAGGCCTTAAGGGATCCTAATCACCATCAGTATTACTGTTCTGGGGCTTATCTTCAGAGGTGCAGCTTCTGGTAAAGATGTAATGTCACTAAAACTAGTTTTGTTTTAACCGTCCTTGTTTAACATAAAAAATTGGCTTCCAGGCAGACTGCAGAAACCTACTATATCTGTTATTTTTTAAAACCTTTGTTAAAATGCAGTAAGAGTACAAGAATTTTAGGTTTTATCATAACTACAGATTTCAAAAACAACTTCTGTATATTCTTGATCTTAAGGAAAAAGTGACCAAATTCAGGAAAGAAGTCTGCTTTGGACCAAAGAGGTCTTCTTTCACATGTCAGAAAGAGCATGGAGGAAAATAAAAAGACAAACTTCCTTGCATAGCATGAGGCACTAGTCAATCCTTAAGAAGACATTCAAGAGATGACTTTGAACTTATGATCTAGGATAAATAAACAGAGCCAATGGGAAGGGTGGTTGTTATTGAACTTGTATCATACGAGACAGCATGCTTCCATGGAAGTGGAATGAAGTCACTAAAGAGAGGGAGAGAAAAATTATCAGAAAACAGAAAGCAGAAAGTAGAAAACTGAAAGTTAGAAATAATTTTGAAATTGATAAAGTACGGCTATCATAAAGGGGCTACACTAATGCATGATATTACAAGTCTTATTTGGTTGACATGTAGTTAAAAAAGGGCCAAGAAATTATCAATTCCTTTGAAGTTCCATTTGAAAAGCCCTGTTTTTATATTTGCATATGAGTAATGTGACAAATGACAGTCTTTTCCTATACTCCTAAAGAATTTACACATAGCAGCGTCTTTAATCTTGCTGTTTAGAGAGAAAAATTTATGCAAAAGACAGTAAGTATTAAGACAGGAAAAAGACATGACATCCTAATGAGGAAAGACAGAATATCAAAACATGGTATAAAAAATAGTTTATGTCCCAAGTAAAGCCATGTATTAAATTAGACAGGGCTATTTTTTCCAAATTTCCAATTCCAGGGTTTTTTTCCAAATTACTGAGGGTAAGCCTGTGCTTTCTTTTCTATTTTGACGCAAGTTTTTCCATCTCAAATACACTTGCCTAGGGAAAGCTCTTCAAATTATTTCTCTCCCATTTGTTTTATCACTGTTAATACCAATTATGACACTATAGCCAAGAGAGACAAAGGTTTTTCACATAACAAGCTCCCAAACTGTCTAGTGCTTGATGGTTTCAGAAAAGCACCTTTGAATCCACCCGGGAGCTTTCATTAAGTGAAAAGATTAAATCAGCTGTTTTGCAAAAAATCAGCAGAGTTTATCAGATTTCATTTGACTGTAAAATAATCCCAAATTCACAATAAAAGCAAGAAACATAATTACACATTAGTAAATGCTATGGTTAATGCAGCATTGGGCAGCTTCATATTCTCTTTCACATTTCTCAAAAATAAAAGCACTTCTAAAGGAAGACAGGAGCAGGTCAGACCTTGGAAGGCACTTCCAGAAGTCTGAGCTGAATAAAATTACTACCACATGCAAATTAATATCTGTCATATTGCTGGATAATGTTTTTATTCCCATAAACCCACTACTTCATAATAGGAGTTAACTGTGTCATGCAATGGTCCAACAGAGACTTTAGTATTTCAGCATTTCTTTTTGCAAATCAAATTTCTTTATAAGATCTTAAGAAGCGGCAAAACCAGCTGTTTTCTCCATGGAGCATTAGGGGTCAATTTATGACGGGTACAATGTATAAAAGTTTGCTATTCATTACTCACTTTAATATGAAATAAAAAATACTAAGGAAAGCTGTAAAAATTATGCAAGTTGAGTATGCTGATTAAAATTTATGAGAAAGTTTTCTAAACTGACATCAAACACATTTTTTAATACAGATTCCTGTTTATGCCACAGGCCAACATTGGATAAATTAATCCTGAATGAAACTTTGGTAGCAGAACTTTTGCCTATCAGTTAAAAGAAAACTTCCTAAGAAGCAACCCACACCACCTGTTCTCTGGATGAGGATGCACATAGGCACGCATAGACAACAATCCTAATATAATTTACCATCATGTACATCAAAAGTAAATTTGACTGTTCAATGAAAATATCGCTTGCCTAAGTGAAATCAGAACCGTGTGTGCTGCAGACAGCACTTCCTCAATCCCAAATATTGATATACTTTTATGCTGCAGTCTCTGGTGAGACAGGAGAGATGGTGGGATGGGTGAAAAGGGGGTCTGGTATGATGTCCTACATTTTAATGTTGTTACTTAGAACATTCCAATAAGTCACTTGACTTAAACTGAATATGAACATTGCAATTAGCAATGTTAGGGACTTGTTTACAATGGCAAAGGAACTTTTTGATCTATGACATTTTAAGAAAAGAGCCAAGGCTTACATGTTCAAAATAACTAATGCAGATTCAGAAGTCACATAATACCTTATTCCTTAATGCCATACAAGATGCAGCTGGTAAAACCTATGTCAGACTTTCTTTCTATGACAGGAGGCTGTAAGGCACATCTCATTCCCTGTAGCATGACTCCACTGGAGCATGTCATAGGAAAATGCCAATGTTTGGGTGCCTTCTTACAGAGTGCACCTGCTTCTGACTACTTCTTCTGCAAACTTTGGTTATAAGAAAAGGTGTAATCCTCTTGATAGGTGTTCAGTTGTGTGTGATCCAAGGCATACTTTTGGTATGGCACAGCGGTATAATCTTGTCTCAGCCTCGTAAGAAAGTTGCTAAATGCTAAGGTGGGCAAAAGTACCTAGAGTAGAACCATGTGTGCTAAGAAAGGTAAGATTGCATCGCGAGATAAGACAGTTGAGGTGGAGACAGCTGGCAACTGAAAGGTTCAAGAAGAGAAACACTGGCACGAAGAGGTATGAAATCCTAAAGAGAATCAGGGAGTCTGAAGATGCCCCTTCACTCCCTTTGACAGCTGTACAGCAAAGACTCAAGGGTGCTGTACAGGGGTGGTAAAAGTATTAACACTTAACCTAGGAGCTTGCTAGTCCTAGGTGTCTGTTGTCTGTTGTTTATTGTAATAACCAATAAATAATTGCTTTTTGTGAATATCCTGTTTGCAAAGTATCTCTGTACATGGCAAAACTTCCCTGAGCAAAGTTCCTGAAGTCTGGGAGTTACATAGGGTACCAGTCAATTTTGAGGGTTGCATAAACATTTATTTGGCCTATCCTCTTAAGGCTTCAGGCACATAAATGGAGCTGTCAAGCTGGGAAGATAAATCTCGAGTAAGCAGCCCCATGACAGCTGAGAAGAAACAGGCAGGTGTTCCAAGCATTTGCAGCAGCCAAGACTGACAGGCATGAGAGAATATGTTCCTGGTTTGCCCATTGTAACGTTGCTCTAAGAAATATTTATCAAGGCAGTATCACTGGTAGGGTGGGGCCATATCTCTATGAAAGTTATGGGCTTTCAGTTATTTAAAACCAGAACCACCTGATTTGCCATGGACTAATCCATTTACTCATTCTTCACACTCCTTTTTCTGTCGCTCCTTGCTTCACTTCACATGTAGTCACAAACATCCCCGCCAGAAGAAAAACTAAAAGCCTTTTAAAAGCTCCATCTCCTGAGCGGCCCATCAATTGACATTGAGCATAGCACACTTTGGTGCCTCTTGGGGCCATCCTAACTGCAGTACGTTTTAAGCCAATACAGATTATAAACTAATAATTAACATTAACTGGATAATTTATGTTAATTAGTTATATTAATGATAATACTAGTGTCAGTATACTATATTGTGAAAATATGCAATACATGGTAATAATGTTAGACAATAGGATGTCAGATATGATAGGTTAAGATACATCCAGAGGTAGGAAGAAAAAAAACAAGGAAAAATCCAAGCCCTAAGACATGTTTCCTCTCTACTTGTCCTATATGCATGACAGAAGTAGGTCCACATGTTTACGGCTTTGCTAGAAATCAGAAAAGATGACGTGCAGTTAGCTACATTAACCAGGAGCACGTGCTCCCATGAAGTACTTTCTCTTTCAAAGTGTCACCTTGGCTTTCATGATCATATTACGTACCTTTGGTGATGGCTGGTCTCATAGATATTTCTCTAGGCAGCATTGTAACAGCAAATTTGGAAGAATGGCAGAAAGAAATGCTGTAATAGGCATGAGTAACAGGCACCACACACCTGGTGCCTTGTACTTTTTGAGACATCTGCAGGCTCCATCACCACCTCCTTCTCCAGCTCTCTGTGTCAGAGACGCAGCTCAGACACTCCTGTTATTGTTTGTTTCAGGTAAGCATTCTTCAGACTTTTCCCAACGAAAGACTCTTTTGTTACCAATATTTTGTCAGATGAGGGCACGTGTCTGCCTTTAAGTTCCACTCCCTGTTTGAAGTGGAAATTACCCCTTATTTTCAAAACAGCATGTTTTCCCAAATGCAGCACTCACGTTTAATTTCACAAATTCATCATTGGACAATAGGCAAGATTGAAAATGACATCCAAACTAAAACAACCGATAGAAACCCACTGCTGCAAAAGAAAGGAGGCAAAGGCTGCTTGATAAGTGTTTAGGGTGAGATTAATTTCTTATTGTCTGGGGAAGGGTTAAGTCAGAATACCAGCAGGCTGGAATAAGTTTAAGTTCTATCAAGAAAAAGAATCATTTACATTTACACTGAATTGAATTTGTGGTGATGTTTTCTTTCCACCCAGCCTAATGATTTAATCTTTAAGTACATTAAATTACTTTTTTTCCTTTGCTCAGATGAATATTAAAAATGAGAATTAAAAACCTAGGGAAATTACCCATTATAGTCACATATCAGTATATGAAAATGTCCAGCAAAATAATTGATCCAGAAAGTGTGAAAAGTCATCTTGCAATACTTAGGGAAATATACAAATATGCAGGCCAGATTTTAAGGCAAGATTAGTATCCTGCCCTTTACTTTTGTGAGAATCCTACGAAAACTCAGTTGTGTATCCAGGAAAATAATGTCCACACAGCAAAAGGAGCCAGGATTAGCTAACACATAGGTAGTGACGGGCGCCTCTGGAGCTGGAAGATGTGCATTCAATACCCATCCCAGGCTAGAGGGTTCCTTTGTACATGCCATTCTTCCTTTAATGATCTTCAATGCCCATTAAACTACATTAGTCTGATAACCGCTGGACTGCAGCTGCTATCAAAATGAGTTACATTCACTGTTGGTAAGTTTTAAGCTGCGCTGGGCTCTGGTTCTTTGAGCAAAGGCAATACCATCTGTTAAGCCACACGTCGCACGGTGCCTTAAGAGCCTCAGCCTTTTGGACCGCTAACAGCCCTCTCTCTGAAGCTCTGTAGCTGGCTTTCTGCTGGCAGCTCTGCGCCCGGTCACCCAAGCTGCCACAGCAGCCTTTCCCAGAGCCTCTGGGGCAGCACTTTCCCCTTGTTCCCACGCTGTGGATCTTGTGCTGTTATACTCCGGCCTTGCACCTGCAAACCCAACCACGTTGTTACAGTGGGTTCTCATGGGAAGTGACTGCCACCAGCGTGAGAATCACCCCTTCTTCCCCTCCCTTTTCCTACCCTGTGGTCAAAGCTTCTGGTTGACATTAGCGAACCCAAAAACATGCATGCCCCAAACTTAACAGCAAGACAGCGTGCAGCCTCAGCAAAGCGTGCTCTCAGCAACACCAACAGCAGCATAAGCAGGAGCAACCGGTAGGAAGCGAGTCCTGTTGAAAACTATGTTGATACTGTGGAAAAACGCATTACAAGGGGAACCATGTACGGTACTGGAGAAGAGACCCAGAGAAGGATGCCTGTCTGGAGACCCTCCATTGCTTCTCTTCCCAGCTGGGCACTCACGACAGGTTTACCTTTCCACAGTCTCTCTTTTCACTTTCATTTTTCCCTTAAAGTAACCACATGGCATCAGCTACAGACCCTGCTAATAAATCTCTGTGCATGTGAACCTGTCTTAGAAACCTTTATGCAATACACAGCTCTTAATGAAAGAGCTAGTAAGAAATAACCAATGTTTTTGTGGTTAGATACCTTGTGAGCTCTACCAGCTTGACACAAAAGGGAGATCTCACTGAAACCTTCCTGCTAAGGAGAAGCATCTGAAAGCATCAAGGCATTTTTGTATTACCCAAATGTAGGCATAAGATAAAGTTCAATCTCTTATTAATGGCAGGCAGCAGGCATGTCTAAGAGGTGACTCACGGGGTGGATGGAGAGCACAGCAAAGGGTGGAAAATCATGTCCTGTCACCTTCCTTGCAGCATGTGGGAAGAGGGGTCCCTGGTTAGGTCCACTTCTTACTCCATGCCAGCTACTAATGTCACTTTTCTGTGTTTCCCCCACGTGCCCTATTTCCATCTTACACACTTTCTTTTTCTCACAAATACTTCCTTTAAATCACAGTTTATTCACTGATTTTTTTTTTTATAATGTCCATTGTAACTTTCTTCAATATTTATGCTTTGGAAACATCTCTGCTGGTGATTTTAAAAAGACTTGCAGTATTGCTCCCTTACTTTGCACGGAGATGTTGTTTGCACCACTTAAAAAATGAGAGCAAGCTCAAACCGTACATAGTATACCGTGCTTATATGGAGACTAAGAGGTCAAATTTTGTGTAAAGCAGGAGTAATCACAAGTTTTAAGAACTTGAGAAGCCTGTAAATTACTCTCAATTACAATGATCCTGTAAGCAGTATCAGTGTCAGAAGCTATTTCCTTGAGGCAGCCAGTGAAATAGGAGAGGTAGCTGTACCAAGAATGGTACAAAGTAGTTCTACCATTGCAAATGTAGAAAATTTCTGTTCTTTCTGACACCATCATGAGGACTGAGAATAACTGCATGAAATTAGACATAGCTTTTTAAGATATCATATAACAGAAAAGCCTTTTGCTGATTCTAGCAATAATGGCCATTACTTTAACCTTATTTGATGAAAAGAACTTGGTTGTTGTAAAGCTTGAATAATGAAAGAAATCTCTTTCATATTCATATTCAAGCAAGACTGAAAATAATTTATTATCATGTGAAATATGAATCTTTCTTGATCTTATGCACTGGTTCCTGATCTTCATTGGCCCAAGGGCAATAATACCAAGCAACTGAGGTGCTGCAGGCACCTTGTTCTGACAGGCTGGTGAACGAGATCTGTGAAAAACAAGTACAGGACCTCAAGCAATATTCCAAGGTCTTGCAGGCAACACATCGCTGGCACCTACAGACAAGGATCTGCTGGTTTATATCAGATATTTATATCGTGTAAAATGTACAGGTATGCCTATGTATTAATACAGACACGGCAACACAGCAAAGGAATTACAAGTATTGATAGTTACTGCTGTCCAGTTGGTGATATTTCTGGTTATTTAGTGGTACCAGTACTGGACTATTTAATCCACAGTCTAATTAAACTTGAGGTTTCAGCCTGGTGAACACATTCTTAAGCAGCCAGTCACTTACTAAGCTTCTTCTCTCAGCTGCATTGAAGAAATTCACGGCAGCATTCCTAGTCTCAGTAGAGTAAATGCAGATGCATACCAGGGTGCCTGAAAGCAAAATGCAACATTCAATTTGCACACATCGCAGTTGGTGTTATATAGGCCTATCTGGCTTCCTGTGTTTTTAACAATGTAAAACTAGAATAACTGCACCAAACTCTGTTCCTTTATTTCTAATAATTTAATCAACCTAATACATGTCTAGACCTGTTTTTCTTTCATGAAATGTTTTTAAGAAGGAATCACATTATTATGAAGAGTGTTTCTTGCAGGCTTTTATTGTTTTTTTCTGTATTTTTCTCACTTGATCTGTGAACAATAAATAGTTCACTGATTGAGAGAGAGTTTTTCATTTCTAGCTATGGTATAGCTTGAGAGCAATAGAGAATTAATCTTTAATGGCCCTTGTTCAGAACACACCGAAAATACTACTTTCTGGGGAAAAAAAGTCTTCTACAAGAATGATGTACTTTCCAAATCAACTTTCTTAACTAGCTGAGCACAAGTGCTATGGGATTCCCCCTGTAGATAATAAACCTTTAGAAAATAGGTGCCTTCTTCAGCAGTACTAGAAACCATCTTAACATTCATATTAACTAGCTTGGACTGTCTTGTTTTGTTGGGCTGTCTTTTTTTTCTGCTCTACAAGCACTAAAATTCAGTGAAAGTTTCACCAGTATTTAAACATTTGTCAGTTTTATCCTTTCAACTTGTACAAGTTTTAATACCCTGACATGAAGTCAAGAGTATGGAATTTGGTAGAGAAGCTGCTAATAGCCAATCACTAAGAAAATTATTTTCAAGTATTGAAACTCCTATATAATTTGTCTTTCTCATAGCAGCTAGTAAATCACTCATTTTCAGTTAATTTCAGAAAATTACAGTTTCAAAAGGTTTCTGTGACTATGATTCAGAGTTTTCAGTCTTTTTAAAAGAAAGTGAGTCAATCTAACTCCCACAAGAGAGATGTGTTTCACTGCTACTACCCAAAACTCTTCCAGCATTATGCATGAAAAAAGACATCTGTGATATAGTTGAAAAGGACAGAATTAAATTTTTGATTCATTTTGTAGAGGCTGGTCATAAAATAGACATTTTCTAAAAGAAAAAAAAAAATGCTCCAAAGCTTCCTCTCTCTTTTTTTGGTGTAAAACTTTGACATTCAGGAGCTTTCATTTAGCTGTATCACTTGTTATTAATTTAAGAATTATTAATTGATAAATGGATGAATCAAGTTTTCTCCATAAGTTTCATCTCACCCATTTCTCTTCAGCGTTATTGTTCCGCACCCACCCACCAGATCCTGCTGCCAGAGGTTGAGTTCTTCCACCTGCCCTTTTCCCTGTCATAGGGAGTGAGTTGGTGGACGTGGGTCCAAGACAGAAGCATAAACCTCCAGTCACCCACAATCTGGGTGGCAATGGGTATAGCCACCACTACAGAGCTAGGAACTCAGTGGTAGACCTCTCATCACATATCAGAGGGGGTAGTAACTGACCATATCCTTAAGCTGGCAGCAATGTGATGAAAATCATCCTGCTGACAGGTCTCCTGTAGGAGACCCTGCTGATGAGAGCTGTGACAGCTTGCCCATGGAGCACCAAAGTTAGGTCAGTTAGTGCTGGTTTCTGGTTGTCTCATGTGGTTATATCACCTCAAAGCCATCACATGGCAGTGCTGCAGCTCCCCTCAAACTGCTTTACAGAGCGTAGTGAGTTTGACAGCCACAAAGCAGGACCAACACCCAGGCCAATGGAAATTTTCAGCCTCCATTGCATACTGTCTGCACCCTGACACGCGGAAACAAACTTCACAACTCACACAGAGTTACAAAGCAGGCATGTTTTTTGCGGCGCCGGGTGCAAGGGGATTTCTCCACAAAGCTTGCACACTGGGTTAAAATCGTGACAGGTATTTAAAACAGTTAACAAAGTTAGTTACGCCTACTGCTTCTACCCCTTAATTAACTATTGGTTAATACTTTTCTTACTTCATCTTAAAGTTACAGTTCTCTTTTAATTCACCACACATGCTCAGAGAGTAGGGGGCTTAATTGGGTTGGGGTTTTCTACCTAGGAGGTGTGTTTTTTAGTATTAAAATGAGATTATAATGAGACAAGTTAACTCTAGGGCACTATTTTGGCAGTCTATTCTATTTTTCTACGATTCGTCCTTGTGCTAATCATTATTGCTAGTTAGCAGAGAGTCAGTGGAGACAGTCTTTATCTCTAATATGTCTAAGTGCCAGGCACAGCTGTTACAAAGTATCTTCTTTACATTCTTCTTTCTTACTTTTAACCCTTTTTTTTCAAGATGCCCTGTAACAACCCAGTACCTTTTGGCCAGGCCTACAGCTTGTCCCAATATGCCAGATTCTGCGTGTGCAAAGGATGGAAAGAAAAAGGAAGAAATTCATTGTCAGGTTTCTTTACATTTGTAGAATTTATTCTAAGATGATCTGACACTATTCTTCCCAAACAAGTTGTTAAGCTGGGAATCAGTGGTCATGCTAGCAGGTAGTCTGATCTCATCTGGAAATTAAAAAGTGTACCAAATGAAGTGGACTTTGTACCTACCCTACTCACTCCTGAAAAAAATGGAGGGAAAATACACCCCCCTTTAACTTCCCTTTCTTTTTTATGACATGTGAATTGTTGCATTTAATATTCTACTTTCAGCTCAAAGATTGTCCACTTTAATCCATTTTGATCTGAGAGATTAAAGTTCACCCCAAAGATTTACAAAATATGAAGGTCATGAAAAAGAAGTTGTATTTGTTTTGTATTGTAAGCCGCTGCTAACTGAAGGTTACTTCTAAGGTAGTAAAGTCTTTCAGTTGTATCTTCAGTTATGTGGAGACTAAACATTAAAATTACAACTGTAACAGACTTGAGCACTCCTAGAGCTAAAATATATAAGAAAGTTCTTTTTTTTTTTTAAATGGCAGTCTTGCCCTTGTCTTTGCTTGCTTCTTATATGTCTGAGTTTTTAAATTCTCTCCCCTACACGCTAATCTACTGTAATTTATTAAAAACTTTTATCTCATTAATTAAATAATGTTGTGACCAAAAGCCTGATCAGTTATAGCAACACTTGCTGAATGTTAAGGGAATTGCTTGAATAAAAGCCATTCTGTCATGTGGTACTAGACAACTTTTAAAAAAAGCAGTTTCCTTCGCTTGCAATAGCTATTCTTAGAATTTTTATTTTGCAGTCAGCAAATTAAACTAAATATTTTATTGTTTTTCTATTATATTGCTCTGTTACCTGCTTTTACAGGTACCTCGCTCTTGTGCAGCCATTTCGCCTAACCCACCTGAGAACAAGATCAAACACAATTCGAGTCAATTTATGTTTGTGGGTGGCATCGCTTATTCTGATGTTCCCTGTGTGGGTCCACTCAAAAGTAATAAAGTTCAAAGATGGTTTGGAAAGTTGTGCTTTTGATCTAACCTCACCTGATGATGTTCTCTCGTAAGCTTTCAAAGCTCAGGGGATCGTGTCTTCAGCTGGTGTTGAGGATACCACCCATTTTGTCTTTGACATCCCTGACAGGCAGACAGAGGGAGGCAGGGAGGGAGGGAGGGAGTAGAATTAAAGGCTGAAGCTGAGCCTTGTATCATTCAAATCATTGCATCTCAGATTGTACTGGTAATATAGAGGCAGCCCCAGTGCAATCAAATTCAGCAAGACAGCTCCCATAGCAAATGTAACAGTGAAGGATTTCTGTTTCTCCTTATCTTCTCTTGCTGCATTTAGGCAACTGTTGTTCACAAATGGGATCTCATTGCCCTTTCTGACCTTGCAGACTGTCATGTTTGGAAGATATAGATCACAGAAGAGATTAAACACTCCTCAAATTGCATACATGACTTTCCAGTATCTCATGGCCAAGCAGATTCCTTCCTATTTGGTAAATTCAAGCTGGCTTGTTGAGTGATGACTAGCAAGGGACATGAAAGAAAATTTTAAAAACCTTATGTAACAGAGAACAAATTTTGGCTGATACTGTTGTTTTTACTTTAGCATGTTCATTTCCATAAGGAAGGTATTTTTGGAGTGAGTGTCCGAATTGTCTCTAATTACCACACTTGAGTTCACATTATTCAGCAGTCTCAGAGCACATGATCTGTATTCTTTTCAGGTGAAATCAGACTGGAAGAAGTGCTCTGGGAACTCAATGAATGGACTCCAACCAGTGTTGTGTACTCAGTCCTCAATCCACAGAATCCAATTAGAGAAAATTCAAAGTTAAACCCCCTAACATGAGTCTAATGTGTCATGTACTAAGCACCAAGTACTTCACTCTACGGATTTTCATTACTCATTTGTACTACTTGTTAATGTAGACAAAGCCTTAAAGAGTGTATTTGAGCCTTTTTTGTTCCAGCTTCCCCCCCACCACCCCCCCACCCCCCCCATTGAATTGCAACCAGGTTTTTAATGGAATTAATTCTAACTCCGGAGAACCAGAAAAAGAGAAAAAATGTGTAACAGTACAGATGTTAAATATTTTCATGTCAGCAAACCTTGATGAAATTCACTCCTGAAGACTTAAAGTATTAGTAAAAACAATCCCTGAAATATGACTGATTATTTTCAAGAACTTTTGAAGGACATGAGACCCCCAATAGCCTGAAAGAAATCAGACAAAATAGGAGAAAAACAGGGTTGAAAGGATTTGGGGAATTCAGTCTAGTCCATCCTCTCTCAGATGGCATGACCAATTGTCAGAGGCTTGTTTAGTTCCACATTAGAGGTTTTAACACAGAAAAGTATGAAGACAAGTAAAAGGAGGCGCTCGTAGATAGAGTAAAAAACAATGAACTTCAATAACCAGAAAGTTTAACAAATTATTAAGCTCTCAATCTGTAAGGTGATAAGAAAGAATCTACGTCTATTTGTCAGGAACAAATTATAACAAAACAATCTAATTTCCTTCTTTGATGGAAGTTCTCCAGTTGATAAAGAATAAAGAGAAACAAAATAACTTGAATTGTAACAAAAAATCAGCAAACCAACTAGGAAAGATGGTGTAGATTAGATCACTGTAATGGTGCAAGAATGGTTGAAAAAACTGTGCTCAGAAGGTGGTCATCACTAGTCGACTATCAGACTAGCAAAATATCAGGGGACTAAGCAGACTGTGTCCTGCATAAATGCTTGCAAGAATTTTCACTAATTATAAAGGTGCTGGAAAAAGTACACACATACAGAATTTGGAAAGCTAAGAGGTATGATTTGTGGTTATCTTCTTGTAGTCAGTATTCCTAGAAGTGCTGAACACAGACTTTAAGACTTAAAAATATTTGCAGTTCTAGATACTTGCTGCTATCTAAAACAGGCTCCGTGTATCTCTAATCAAGAATCACAAATCAGATACCACTTTATGAAAAATGTCATTTGTATTTTTTTACATTTATGAGATGGTCTTTGTGTAATCACTTTGTTCTTTTTGCATTTTGTTTTACAGGTATATGCTTTATCTTACTATAACAACTTTCTTTTTTCCTTTACCACTGATATTTATTTGCTGTATTTTGATTTTATGTTACACGTGGGAGATGTATCAGCAAAACAAGAAAGTGGGAAGGTAAAGTATTATTCATGCTTCTTCCTATTTCGCATGCTCTGCTCACACTGCAAAGGTTTTATATGTCACAACCAAAAGGAACAGTCCTAAAACAACATTTAGGCACTGTATCAGGCAACTTTCAGTGCTTCAGACACTGCATTAGGTTCCCAGGAAACAGACTGGGGATGGGATTCAGGGCAAGATAACCCAATTAGAAGGAAACACTGTGGAGAAAGTTATGGCTGAAGTCTGTCTGAGGACAACAAAAAGGCACAACCCAACCCTGCACTTCTGGCTGCGGGAGGGCACCTGCCCATCCGGGTCTTGTGGCTCCAACCTCTCAGTTCAGGTATTGGGAAACCCTGGGAGAACGTGGGTGGCAGGTATGGTACCAGCTGCTGTGCCCCAGGGAGCTACAGGTCGGGTGCCCCCAGGCTGCATTGCCCCTCCCCTGGGAAGGGGACTTCAGGCCCCACAAGGATCCCTAGCCACTGTTCACAGCCTGGGGAAGTCTAGGCGATAAAAGAAAATTGACACATGAAACAGATGAAATACAGCTTCCCAGTTTCCGTGACAGCAGCTCCTCATCAGCATGTTTTAGTTCTAGGACTACATGCTTTGGATTTCAGCTTGTACCAATTTTCTGTGAAAAAGGAAACTGATTTCCATTTCAGTGTGGTTGTTAATTCCTCAGGCAGGAGGGTCGTTTGCTTCTTTCCTCTAAGTCTCCTTTAAGCTGGGAATAGTCATGTTTTAACTGGCTATTTCTGTTCCAGTTGTTAGCACAAAAAGTAGTCATAGATGAAAAGGGATGCAAAGCTATATAGCTCCCATGTTGAAAAAGAGTAAGCATTTTTAATGAAAATTATTGTCAGTATTTCATCAGATAGATGTAAACAATTCTCAGTGGCTCCTGTATGTGTGCAACATAGGATCAAACAGCCTAAGCAGAAGAAACAATAATATGCACACAATAAAAAAATGAAGTTGTTGAGAGCTGGCCTTTGCTTGCACTGTAGGCGTATTTGGTCTCAAATAACTGCCATTCATTGTTACACTCAATCCATGCCATCATTTTCCCACCTTGACTTTCCTTGCTAGGGATCCTTCCTTGTTTTGCAGTTACACCACCAGTATCCCCAGGCAAAGAGTCATGAGGCTCACTAAGATGGTGCTTGCTCTGGTCAGCGTGTTTGTGGTAAGCGCTGCCCCATTCCATGTGATCCAGCTCATGAATCTTCAGGTTTCTCAGCCAACACTGACCTTCTACATGAGCTACTATGTCTCCATCTGCTTCAGCTACACCAGCAGCAGCATTAATCCCTTTCTCTACATCCTGCTTAGTGGGAACTTCCAGAAGCATCTCCAGCAGTGCACAAATGTGGAAGTCAGAGTGGCAGAACGAGATGTCAACGTCATTGAAAACACCCTCACGTTTTTGAAAGGAGGGTCTTCCCCCAAGAAAAATGCTTTATCTATGTGTAGATTTGCAATAGATGGGCCCGATTTCACTTCCTTCATGAAAGTGTAACTCAGAAGTGGCTTCGATGCTGGAATTGCACCAGTGTCAAGCTGATGTAAGATGAGGATTTGCACCATTGTTTGAAAGGTTAGAGCTCCTAGAGGAGGGTCTCTCTGCAAAAATATCCTTCATTACTGTGCCATTGCTTTTTTTTATGATGATTTGTACATGGAGGAACCAAATGTATGGAGATAAAAGTGGATTTTAAAAAACTGTAGTCCTCTGGTAGCAAGAAGATAGAATGACTGTGGCAGGCATTTTGAATGTGACACTGTGTGTGGAGTCATGGAAACTGTAAGATAATGACCAAAAGAGACTTAGTTACTGATGACTCAGAAGGGAGTAACTATTGATTTTTATCCCATCTACAGCTGCCTCATCTCGCACTCACTTCTGCAGCTATTAAAGGCAGGGGAGAGACATAAAAGGCCCTTTCGGAGGAAAACTTCTTTTGAATTAACCTTTGTACATGTCCTTGCAAACAAAGAAGTGAATTCACAGTGTGCGTCGTTGGAAATTATTAAACCTAAGTTTTGAAAAGAACTCTATGTTTCAGGGATATGTCTTTGCTTCTCTTTTCCCAAAATCCCTGCTTCCAAGACCCTTCTGTCCAAATGCCACTACTATCTGGAGATGAATGTATAGGGCATACTCAACTTAGACGTATATGCAGAGGGAGAAGAGAGGATGTCTGTGCGTGGTTCCTAGCAGGTAAGTGTTTGGAAATAGTCACAGACATAATTAGCACTCCAGAGCTGATCTGGCTGAGGAATACAATAGGAAGAATATTCTTGCCTTCAGAAAATATTTCCTGGAGCTGGATTTCAAGGGCTGAGTTTATACCCATGTATAACATATGTATTTGGGCCAGGATCCCCTATCATGGCCACGCTGCTGTAGAGCAGTAGTATCTTCTGTCCCTTGTGCTGTCTGTCAACTCCCTCCTGCCTTGAAAGAAAATCAGCCTCACCTGGGTGGCTCTTCAAAGGGAAACGGCACCATCCAAATCAACAGCAATCTCAGTAATGCAGAGATTTCCTGTTTGTTTCTGCATACAACATATTTGCACATTTGAATATTTGCACATTTGAATATTTACTATGTAAAGCTAAAAGTGTGTTTACTGTTCAGTAATTCAGTTAAACTGTATGTGATGTAGTCTTGATCCAATAGTAATGACAATCACTGCAATCATTTAACCAGTCTTGCACACACATTATTATTATTTTAAACATTAGACTTGAGAGTTGCTTGACAGACAGAGCTTGCGATCACACTGCTTCAGAGCAGCTTCTGCTAATGTACGCTCCCTTTTCTCCTTCACTCCTAAGAGGTGTTACGAAAACCTGTCTTAGATTCTTCAGAGTCCTTGAAAGAAGCAGAAAAAAAGGAAAGCCTATTCCTAGACTTTCAGCAGAGATATCTAAACTGCCAAAGGACTTTGTATTTGTGCTTGAGGGAGTCCACAGGTCCAAAATGTCTCAAATGAGACTTTTTAATCTTTCACCTTGAGTATTGCAGGACTGTGTGGAACAGAAAATCAGTTTCTATGGCATCACCAGCAAAACTGGAAAAATAAAAGGAACTAACATGCTGCACGAGCTTTCTTAAATTGTTTGTTAATTCTAAAAAGGCTGTGAGTTTCATAAGATAGCTATTTTTTTGTGTGTTTGGGGTTTTTTTTTTCTAATTATCAGTGCCCACTTGCCTTCCCACCCAGGAGGAACTGGCCAGTCCTCATATTTTTCACATGCTGTTTGCTGCTGTACATGCTGCTGTGCCATGAGTTCTTTGCACACACACTGTGAAAGAGGACAGACTATCCAAATATGAACTGTCTCACCAGATAGATAGATAGATAGAGGATGCTTTCTAACTTGGACCATACCACACTATCACAGGTGGCCACCTTCTCCATTGCTCTAGGGAAGGTGATGAAGATGAGGAGACCATTAGTAACCATTGTATTTTCCCATTTCAAGGGATGTAATTGGAATTAATCACCAAGACCTGTAGGTTGTACACCAGAAAGGCCTCTGATACTGAAGGAAGCTCTAGTTTTGTCCTTATGCAGATTGACTTCATACTGCTGAATCTTTATCATGTTGCTAAAAATGACCCAGGCCTGTTCCTGATGCTAAATAAAAGAATAATAACTTTTTTCTCTGTTTGGTTAGACATGAGAAAATAAAACGTATTTCTTAAGTGGGTGTCCTACCCTACAAACTGAAAAGAAGCACCTCTGAAAGTAACACCATAGCTGTAAGAACTGTTTGGGCCAATAGCTTCAGTCTCAGCTTAAGCTTTAAATTTCATCCATATGTCTTTTTCATACAATACTTTATGTAACAGGAGGGACACAAAGGCTAGCTAGTGTTTTGTTTAGGCCATTTGTACTAAAAGGTAAAAAATACTAAAATCCTTAGTAAAAGTATTTTTAATAAGGTCTTTAAGACAAAAGTAATGGTTTCTTCCTTTTATCATAAGTATTTCTGACATTTTGGTTCAATAAGGTTTTCATTTTAAAGAATTCTTTCCACATGGGATTTGTGTACCACCGTCTCTGCACTTCCTTGCTTTCTTGAGCAGTGCAGCAAACTCTGCTGGGGGATATTCTCAGTGGTTAGTAAGTCATGTTACAGACTGTGTAGAGATGTCCTTTGCCTTTCCATGGACACAGCCATTTTAGAAAAATAGATCTTTGTATATTGCAAATATTGTCTGTTCTAAATGTACTGTATTTGCAGCTCTGATTCAGCAGAATACTTATGCACCTGCTTCTGACTATTTAATTCATCTGGGCTTAAGATTACGTTTGAATACTTTGACAGGCTTATCTTTTGGTCTCCTGTAGAGAAATGAGAATATCAGAGCTATTTCGTTAGCTTTTTGTAAACCACCCCTGGGAGACAATGAAAATTTATCTTCGCTTTGTGATATGATGCACTGCTTTGTCTCCTGCATGGTTTGAGATTTGGAGGGGCTTTGGCCAACTCTGGAGCCACAAAATAAGTGGGAAGAATGAGAACACTTACACCTGCACCCATCACTTCAGCAAATTAGTTGGATAAAGCTGACATTTGAGCAAAGATGCACCTGACCAGATTTCAAGCCATCTGTCTGGCTTAAGATGTGGAATCAAAATGGAAGTCTTGCTTGTGAGCCTGGATTTCCTAATTCCTTCACGTACAAACACCTCAGAGAAAGATGATTTGGAAATAGGGCCCATTGTCAAGAAGTCAAAAGCAATGTCACTGAGCGGTAGAGAGAGGAGCACAAGTGAGAACCAACAATATTAAGTGTCCCAGGCAGACAGCCCTTCCTAGCATATCTTCCAGCCGCCAAGGGGTGGCAAAGGGTTTCTGGGCTGGGAATACGGAGGTGGGCAGAAGCACCGGCATTTGGCAGGGCTGGGCAGCTGGGGGCTGGCACCCTTCCCTGGGCTCTGGGAAGGGAGCAGAGAAATGCCTTCTCATCCAGTTCAGCTCTCTCCTTTTTAGTTTCAGCCCCCAAAATTCATCACCCTCTCCCTTTCTGTGATTCAGAAATCAAGGCAGAGGACAGGAGAGGACAGGAGAGAACAGATAGGACAAAGTAAGGAGGAAAATGCATTTCTTCAGTATTTGAAGAATCAGAACACCATCTTCTTGAAAGCATTTTCACTAAGGAAGAGGGAAAATACAGAGAGAAAATAATTAATAACAAATGTATTCATTTAAACTTGAGGAGGGTTTTTTCCATTTTTTTCATTAGTGGTGCTTTTAACTGCTGCCATTCATTAGACCAGCAGCAAAAGAGAACAAAAGTAACTTGAACAGTCTCATAATCTGCTCTATTTAAATAAATTGGGGTAAAGTCTCACAAACCAAAAAAATTAAATTAAAACCTTGCTTTTAGCTGGAGAGAGAACTAGAATTTGCATTCCTGGGACATAAGCTATTTTCTCTAAAGTTTATATGTATAGTCTAAAAATTCAGTAAGCACCAGTGGCACAAAAGAAAATGAGAGGAGGGGAAGGACTGGCTTTTTCAGCACTGCTTGTACACCTTCTGATTGGTGTGGATGAAAAAACGCAATTTAACTACTGAAATAGTGATATTCCTTCTTTGGAAGTAAAACTATATATGCAGAAAGAGAAATACATTTACTTTTTTCCAATGATATCTCATTCAGGATTCTGCTGTGCAAGAAACCTTTAAGGATTTGGACTTTAAGGCCTAATCCTTATAAATCTACAATTGCATCAGTGAAATATTTAACCTTGCAATTTTTCCATCCGATTTTAGAAGAGAAAAAAATTAATTGCTGAATTGTAATCAAAGTTTAGAAAAATGTACACACTGCTTGGCATTTCCTCACAGGTCCTTGTGAACACCACACTCACTAGAGTTTGCCTATACTTTGACTTGTACTACAAGTAGACATAACTGGACTAGCGTGAGTACCAGGTCTAGTCCAGATGTAGCAGCGTGGACTGTGCTCTTTGGGCATATTTATTGTGCCTTTTGGCCCTCTGCACTACTTTAACAACAATAGAGCATATTAGGCAAAATGCATATGAGACTTCTGTTCTAGCAGGAACTCCTCGTTTTCACTGTATTTTTAAAGCCTAGGATAACTTTGTAAATTTACCCAACTACCTCCAGCACAAAGCACAAATGAAAATGTCCTAGTAACCCTTTTTCTAAGTTTCAATATTTCATTAGGGAATTCTGAAATATGAGCTTTGTAAAATAAATCACTGTGGCAGTACATTTAATTCATCTTTAGTAAGATAACTAGCCACTTATCAGAGCTGCCTCTAAATAAATAGAAAAGCAGCACAATACATTTTTAGAAATTCTTTGCAGATCTAGATGTTGTGAGTTTAGCCCCCAGTTTATGCATCTTAAGGGAGATTGTTATGACAAGTTTCTGAGCAATCATCTTCTGCAGTGGAGGATCCTTCACATGGGCAAAGCTCACGGTGCAACCCCACTCCAAGTTATCAGTCATTTTCTCCAAAAATCAACATGAATGAAACCACTTCAAAAACGAGAGTATTTTCAGCGAGTCACCTCAAAACTCCAATAAAGTGAAAAGTTCCTGTAGCTTGAAGAACTGTTCTGTTTTACTAGAACAGGTTCCAAAAATTTTGATAATTATTTTCTGTTGAAAAATACCATCCGTTTCTTGGAAAAGAAACAAGCTGTAATGAAATTTGCTGTGAGTGAAAGCTGCAAGCAATGATAATGAACAGTCTGGTGATGAGCACTCAGTAAGTCTATAAAAAAACTTCGTGCAATCCCAGTCTTCAAGCAGGCAGATCTGTTGTGATGGGCTCAAGTGATTGAACATGGGAGTCTGCCTCTTCTACTTTATGTTTAAACACTTAATTTCCCCCAAGGGGACCTTAATTTGTAATTCAATGACTAAGATTACCCTGGGGGTATGGGAAAGCCATCCTTAGCTTGTGACCACCATTGCACAGCAGACTTGAACCAGGTTGTCAACCGCCATAAAAGGGTGACTAAACCAGCAATAATGGGTGCAAGTATGTAGCTTATTCTCAAATACAGCTCAGCAATATTTTATGAGTAACCTGATATAATACCTGACCATAAGTCAATTCATACTGTATTGCATGAATGATCCTATTTATGTTAAAAGTTCTATTCAAACTACTACTCAAAATCAGTAACACTGGGAAGTAATTGTTTGCTCCTATCACTATTACTAGTATAGAAAAGCAGCACTGCACATTGAACCAAGCCACCATTTGTTATTTCATGCCTCACCAACATGTGATTTAACATACTATAGTAGAAGATTTGTGGTGAAATGGGCAATAAGGTTTTGCCATCCTTCTGCTAACCTTTAGAGCTAAGGAGGGAAAAATCTATGTCTGGGGCAATGCATATGATTTATTATAGACATCTGTATTAGAATGAGATGAATCATACCCATTTACTGTTCTTCCACTGATTATAAAAGGAGTCTAAGGGGCCCGTTGAGATTAGACACTTGCATCACAAACACAGCATTTGATTAGATGAATCACACCTAATATGTCTACTTACGAGTAGAAGATATATAGACTACCCATATATACTAGGTATTATGCCATTTACTCCACTATTAGCATTCAGATGCTATCTTGATGACACAGGAATCAGAATAGAATAGAATACAATAGAAGACAATTTATACTAAATATGTAGTTATGATCATACAATGGCTATGGTGATTCAATCTATTTTTAAGCAAATTTTGGGGACCTGAAAAAATCTAGTTAACAAAACAAAAACTGACTTATTATCTGCTTGCAACGTTTGATCCTTGAAGGCTGGGATTGGAATTCAGCTTGAGAAAGCAGATCTTATAACATCGCATGCCACTTCATGAAATGCTTTTCAGCATGCACATAAAAAAGATTAAGTAAATAGCTTTGAAGAGTCTACCCAATACAAAATCCAGTGGTTCAAATGAACTCCTGTACTGTCTAGATTAAAATAATAGTTTTTAATTGACAAAATGGATTGAATGAAATGCACATTTATGAAGTGCATCCAAAATTTTTCCTTTGTATATTATTACACACTTGAATGAAGTTAGGTACATGGAAGTGTAACAGGAGAAAAAACACACGTCAATCCTTTTCACCTGGACACCTGGAAATAGGCAGGCACTTTTTAAGTGGTTACCTAAGTAAAAATAGCTTGATTTTTAATAAGTGATTATTTATATTAGTATTTATTATTATTTATTATGATATCTAAGAGATTATGCTGTGGGTCAGGGCCTATCTCCCCCCAAAAAAAAAGTTAGCTATGCATAAACTAAGAAATACATGATTAATGAGAAAATATTAGATTGCATGGTAAGCATTAGTTTCAGCACCATAGGACACCTGAAGATCAATCCATATTTTCTGGAGGTCCAATATTAGGCACAATGAGCCTGTGAAAGTCAGATGCTTCTGGCCTTTGCCTCCTCCCCATTGCATGATCACAGCAATGAATATGAGAAGAGATATTCTTCCCTCTGCCTGGCCCATAAAAATTTCATGAGTTAACAGACTAACGCATCATACTAGCATTACATATATTGCATTGAATACTGAAATGTTTATTTGGTTGGCAAAAATCTGTCATCACTTTTCTGCAGCTCTTTGAGAGAAAATACAAACTCATCTTGGCCTCTTCCATACTTCACGGGATCCAGCATTAGGTTTATTGATTGCTAGATTGGAGAGGGAGCTTTGCCAGCTGGAGGAGGTCATTTCAATGGCCAGACCACAGTTTAGGGTCCCTTTTCACAGCTGCAGGGGTTGCAATGGCAGCAGTATCTCTGATTCTGCGTTCCTGGTAGCCAGGTTAAGGAGAAGGCTTGACTGACCTTGCCCCCCCGCTCCCTCTTCCACCCAAGCTCCCTACATAAAGTGCAAAGTGCCTTCAGCAGCCAAGATCAACACTGCAACTGCTTGTGCGTTCTGCTACGCCACAGCTGCTCCCCTTTGCTTGTGTGGTGCAAACTGAAGTGTTCTGGACTTGGTCTTCCAAAGTACTGAACTTTCTGGGACAATTCCAAAAAAGAATTTAAGCATATGCTTACTGTTACACATATGACTTCAGTGGAGCTGCTCAACATGCTTCAGAGCTCGCAGATTCTGCAAGGTTCCCTCCTTTGGCAGGTGGTGCTGGTCAGACACAGCATCTAGACTTCTGTGAAGGGAGCTGAGCTGTTTGTACCATGGGGCAAATGAGGTGCAGCATTACAGATTTATGAGATAAAACAAATTACCCAAAGAAAGACACTTTAAAAATTTAATTTGTGCTAATATATGCAACCAGTAGAAAAGTGTAAGCTGGTGAAGTGAAAAGAAATCCTAATGCTAATTCAGACCTTATGAAAAGCAAACTGTTCAGTGACAGACGGAACAAGTGTTGTCAGAATAAGAGCTAATCTGCACTGTGGAGGATCAGAAGATTTACCTTAGTGTTCCTAAAAAATATTGGAAAAGACCGGTAATGATTTCAATGACTGTTTGAAATAAGCGTTTAGATTTGTGCAGATTGTTATAATAAACCTGTTAAGATATTTAAAAGGAAAAGAATATTTATTGGCTGTGGGATATGCAGTATATAGAAAAACCTCATTCAGACTTTCCTGTGCGTCTTAAGCTTCAAGGGACACCTGTCTTGCAGCTGCAAAGAGTGCTGCACATTGGATCATACACCACTATATTTCATCCCACTTAATGACCAGTCACTAAACAACTGGTCAGGTCTGGGGCTACCTTCTGCTATCAGAATGCCCTGGCAAAACCCACCAGGTGAAAGTGTAGGTCATTATGCACTTGTCCTTTTTAACTGTCATAGTCTGCCATACCCATTTTCTGCCATATGCATTTTTCACAATGTCCATTTGCTATCATTCTTTGTGAAACCCATAGCCAAATCTACAGAACAGGATTGTCATAAATCAGTTAGATCTGAGTATTTTAACTTGGCATTTGGTGATAAATGGCCAGGGCATCCTTTCTCTGAAAACTGCAAGTCTGGAACAAAGGTAATTTTTGCAGTTTGAACCCAAGAGAATTGCTCCTGCATCCTGACCATTCAGCTTGGACAAATGTTTTTACCTTAGAAAAATTCCATGAGATGCTGTAAAAAAGGAGGTCAAGATATTTAAAGCATGCCCAAGTTTGCAAGGGCAGATTAACGCTGTCTTTTTAAGAGTAAAGACTTCTGACACCTGAACCAGGTATTGTACATGACTGCCCATGACACCATTGCAGAGTTTGACTAGCAGGACTAGTGATACCACCAAGCTGACAAAACCCCCACGTGGACATGATTTACACCAGTAAAAAAGTCTTTCTGCCTTCCTGGGTTATGCTGTTTGAAGTCACTGTTAAATGTATTGGAAATTGAGTCCATTTTTCTGTATAAGTCACAGGTCTGTTAAGGAGCCTTGTTGTCAAGACAACACTGTTATGGACACACCAGTGGTGCGTGGACTGACCCCAGAGCTTACGAATGAAAGACAGGTCTTAACTTGTCCAAATGATTCACCTCCAGTCCAGAACAACTAATATGTCAAAATACGATCATTAAGGTGAGAAAGAGAGGATGGATTTATAAAAGAGGTCTCAAAGATACCCAACAGTCTTGTTTTAGGAAGATTTGGGTTGTTCAAGCAAGCAAAAGTGGCTCTGAGAGCAGGGCATGCAGAACTGGGGGCAGGGATAGGGGCTAGCCAGGCATCGGCACTGAGACTTTGGCATTGGACTTCCAGCAGGCGAGGAGAAAGGAAAGGAGCCATCTGCCACATGTGGACAGCCAAGACCCCAGAAGCATGTGCAGCAGCCTTCCAGAGGCTGTTTCTTCACAGATGTCTTGGGAACCAGCTGCTCTATTAATGGCCCAAACCACCACCATCAACGTCTCAAGTAAGAGTTGCAGGATTTAGATCATAATATCCAAGTCCAGACAGAGTATTGAGGATAGTGATCCTGCGTTCAAAGGTTTATTGCAGCTTCCACTTCTTCAACTTGCTCAATTTAAATATATCATTGTTCAGCACTGGAAACCTGAATTTGAGATCTGCACTGCAGTGTGATCTTCATGACTGCACAATCTGTATATAAAAAAATATATGAGATATCATTATGAATCTGATGAAAACCTTTACTTATTTTCACAGTGCTCTGAGCCCTGTTCAGGGTAAATCTAAATTCCCAGTCCCTGGAGCCACACTTGGTGAGATATCAGTGGGATACTGGGGACAGGATATCCCTTCACTAAATATTATGCTGTCAGAGTGAAAAGAGATTTGCTTCAAATAAATTTTATGAGCATGCAAAACTGCTATACAAGGCTTTTGCCAATGAATTTATACTACTATTAATCCTGTCTTGCATGGCTTTAGAGCTTTTTCAGTACACAATGAGGAAAACAGCAAAGATTTTAGATTCTTGAAATTTAAAACTAGAATGGACCATTAGACTGGGTTTTTTTAATCACTTCCAGTTACTTCTGTAGCTTGTGTTTGACAAAATGTAAGCATACCTTTCCAAAAGGTAAATAACATTCATATGCAGATATCAAGAGATGGAAAATACACTTCCTCCATAGACTGTCCGATCAATAATGACCTTCAGTATCAAAAAAGTGTACCAAATCTATCACTTGCATATATCTGATTCCAGATTCTGGCAATTGGTCTTTCCCACCTTTGTGTCACACTGCCAGAGTCCTTCTCTAACTGGTGTTTTCTGTCTATGAGGGTATTTACAATCAACTCACTCCTTCATATGCTATTTGAGAAACCTGAAGAGAAAGAGCTCTTTAACACTCTCACTGCAAAGAGCTTCCTCCATCATTCAGTTAATTTTATGGCTTTTTTCCTGTGTCTTATTTATTTTTCAACATTCTTGTGAAAACATGGATCTAAGAGCACTAATTCAAAATGAGATACAGGGAGATCTAATGTAGGATTTAGGCAAAATCCAGGAATTTACCCTCAAAAGTGTCATCTTGAAAATGCACACTTAGTTTCAATCAGAACCAGGGTATGCCTGATCATAATGAGCACCTTTGTCTTTTGCACTAAGTTCCCATGCTCCTAAAACCATGTCCCCAGAAGTATTCTATGCTTAAGGGCAAGGAGCTTGGCTCTTGTCCAACCAGCATGAGTATCTTTAAGCATATTTCTATGTATCCTATTTGAGGATCTCATTTTGAAACATCCAAAGACTTTTGCATAATATTTATCAGTGAACATTCTCTCCCATTAAAATACTGTCACTATTACTCATTAGCACACTATTAGAAGTGCTCACCTGCTAGGAAGTGGAAAAACATCGACTCTCTGTCTGAGGGAACTTGAGCTATAGCTTCCCCTTCCCAGGGTGTGCCTTAGTTCCCAGAGGAATTTAATTTTCTTTGAATTTCCCTTGAAGGACATTCCATTGACAGGAATACATGGGTCACCACCAGTTCTCCACGAGAGTGTCCTAAACTTCTCTTGGGTGATGGGGCACCAGGAAAGTTCTGCACTGCTCAGCTTGCTTAGGAATCAAGCATGTCTGGGCATGCATAGAAGAGACACCTGGAAACTTCCATGTGAAAAAAGGAGACGAGGAAGCAGCTGACTCCGTCACTCTTACCGAAGATCTTCCACTTTCATGGAACACTTAAAGCTGCCCTTGGCCAAAGAGAAATGTGTGGCCAGGTGTTTAGGGACCTGTATTGGAAGGGGAAGTTTAGATTCTAGCATCTGTTTCTGGGACTGTCAGTGTATTTTGTATTAAGCAGATTCAGAAGCACATCAGCCCTAAGCTGTTCTGAAGCCACCATGCTTGCCAGGTATTTGTTGAGAGCTTTGTAATGATAGTCTACAACTTCTTAAGCAGCGTCACTTCATTATTCTTACTGCTAGTTCATACTTCTACTATCTAATCTGCTTCAATTTAAAACCATTACTTCTTGCCACCTCCCTCTTGAACATGGAAAACAGATTATTCCCTGTGTCTTTACAATAGTGTTACGTAATTGAAAACTGCTCTCATGTTCTCCCTTGGGCTTTTCTTTTTTGGCTGCACACCATAAAATTACATTTTCTAGGCTTCTGTTGATTCTGATTTCCTCAGGACTCTTTCCATTTGGCTCCGATTTTTCTTGGAGTGCAGTCTCCAGCACTGAAAGCAGCAAAAGAATTATTTCTGATGCCTTGCAAATTGTACTCCTGTTCATACACAAGAGAATTATGTCAGCCCTCTTCAGCATATCTTGCTGATGCCTATTTGGCCAACATCAAAATCACCGTGGAAAAGCTACTACCTAGCCAGCTGTTCCCCAACTTGATTATGGGTATCCAGCATCAATGTAACACCCTTTACTGGATAAGATCATGTCCCTTTTCAGATAATTTCTCCAAAATTTCTGTCTAATGAGCATATTAGTGAGAAATGTTTATATTAGTAAATCAGACTATTATACTGTATTCTGGAACAGACCATTCACCATAGCGGGGATTTGAGAGGGATCCAGCTTTATGGATGAGTTATATGACTCTTCTTCAGAGATACAAACATGCCACCTTTACCAGGAAGATCCCATGGGACAAGTGCCAACAAAAAGGGATTTCATTAAACTGCTTTCCAGAATCCTCCTCTTGGAGAGGAATAGGTGTACAGATGTCCCTGCTTGCTTTTTGAAGTATAATATTAATACAGTATGGATTTGGCTTGTACTTTTGGAATATGCAGATCACTGAGCAGGACTGAGATTTCATGACAGCGACACCTTCTTCCAGAAAGTGAATATATATTCCGTGGTTCACTGAAGCACTGCAAAGTGGTTTTGCACTTATCCTTAAAATCATCACTCTTTCAATCTTAATCTGTCAGAGCCACCATTCCCACCAAGAATCACAAATGGGTTTTGTGTTAAAGCGGACATCATGGGTCTTGCAATACTCTTTCTTGATTTCTTATTAGGACCAAATTGTGCTTCCTACATGCACAAGTGGCTTAAACAATCATGTTTACTACACTCACTTTTATCAGTGTTGCCAGCAGGTCAAGGGAGGTGATCCTTCCCTTCTATTCAGCACTGTTGAGGCCACATCTGGAGTATGTTGTCCAGTTCTGGGCTCTTCAGTACAAGAGATGTATGAACATACTGGAGAGAGTCCAGTGAAGGGCCATGAAGATGATTAAGGGACTGGAGCATCGCCTGCATGAGGAAAGGCTGAAAGAGCTGGGACTGTTTAGCCTAAGAAGCGAAGGCTCGGGGAGGTTGGGAGGATCTTATCACAGAATCACACAGAATCACTACGGTTGGAAAAGACCTGTAAGATCATCAAGTCCAACCTGGGAAAAAAAAAAAAAAAAAAAAGAAAAAAAAGAAAAAAAAAAGCCAACCACCACACAACAACAAAAAGCCACAACACACCAAAAACCAACCCACCCAACACCACACAGCACCATGTCCATCAAGCTACATGCCACAATGCCACATCCACACGCTCCTTGAATACCTCCAGGGAGGGTGACTCTACCACCTCCCTGGGCAGCCTATTCCAATGTTTCACTACTCTCTCAGTAAAGAACTTTTTCCTAATATCTAGCCTGAACCTCCCCTGGCACAACTTGAGGCCATTTCCTCTAGTCCTGTCACTAGTCACTTGGGAGAAGAGACCAACACCCACCTCTCTGCAACCCCCCTTCAGGTAGTTGTAGAGAGCGATAAGGTCTCCCCGCAGCCTCCTCTTCTCCAGGCTAAACAACCCCAGCTCCCTCAGCCGCTCCTCATAAGACTTGTGTTCCAGACCCCTCACCAGCTTCGTCGCCCTTCTCTGGACACGCTCCAGCACCTCAATGTCCTTCTTGTAGTGAGGGGCCCAAAACTGAACACAGTATTCGAGGTGCGGCCTCACCAGAGCCGAGTACAGAGGCATGATCACCTCCCTGCTCCTGCTGGCCACACCATTTCTGATACAAGCCAGGATGCCGTTGGCCTTCTTGGCCACCTGGGCACACTGCTGGCTCATATTCAGCCGGCTGTCAATCAACACCCCCAGGTCCTTTTCTGTGGGGCAGCTTTCCAGCCACTCGTCCCCAAGCCTGTAGCGTTGCCTGGGGTTGTAGTGGCCAAAGTGTAGAACCCGGCACTTGGCCTTATTGAACTTCATCCGGTTGGCCTCAGCCCATCCATCCAGCCTGTCCAGATCCCTCTGCAGAGCCTTCCTACCCTCAAGCAGATCAACACTCCCTCCCAACTTGGTGTCGTCTGCAAACTTGCTGAGGGAGCACTCTATCCCCTCATCCAGATCATCAATGAAGACATTAAACAAGACCGGTCCCAAAACTGAGCCCTGGGGGACTCCGCTTGTGACCGGCCGCCAGCTGGATTTCACCCCATTCACTACAACTCTCTGGGCTCGGCCATCCAGCCAGTTTTTTACCCAGCGAAGAGTGTACCTGTCTAAACCACGGGCCGCCAGCTTCTCTAGGAGAATACTGTGGGGAACAGTGTCAAAGGCTTTGCTGAAGTCCAGGTAGACAACATCCACAGCCTTTCCCTCATCCACTAGGCGGGTCACCTGGTCATAGAAGGAGATCAGGTTGGTCAAGCAGGACCTGCCTTTCATGAACCCGTGCTGGCTGGGCCTGATCCTTTGGGTATCCTGCACGTGTCCCGTGAGCGCCCTCAAGATGAGCCTCTCCATAACCTTCCCCGGCACCGAGGTCAGGCTGACAGGCCTGTAGTTCCCCGGATCCTCCTTCCGACCCTTCTTGTAGATGGGCATCACGTTGGCAAGCCTCCAGTCATCCGGGACCTCCCCCGTTGACCAGGACTGTTGATAAATGATGGAGAGCGGCTTGGCAAGCTCCTCCGCCAGCTCCCTCAGCACCCTTGGGTGGATGCCATCAGGCCCCATAGACTTATGAGTGTCCAGGTGGCATAGCAGGTCGTTAACTGCTTCCTCCTGGATCATGGGGAGCCTATTTTGCTCTCCATCCCTGTCATCCAGCTCAGGGAGATGGATACCCTAAGGATACCTGGTGTGGCTGTTAAAGACTGAGGCAAAGAAGGCATTAAGGCATTATCAATGTATATAAATACCTGAAAGGAGGGTGTAAAGAAGATGGAGCCAGGCTCTTTTCAGTGTGCCCAATGACAGGACCAGAGGCAATGGGCACAAACTGAAACAGAGGAGGCTCCATCTGAACATCAGGAAACACTTTTTTGCTGTGAGGGTGGCCAAGCACTGGCACAGGTTGCCCAGAGAGAGTGTGGAGTCTTCATCTTTGGAGATATTCAGAAACCATCTAGACATGGTCCCAGGCAACCTGCTCTGGGTGGCCTTGCTTGAGCAGGGGTGGCACACCAGATAACCTCCAGATGTCCATTTAACCATTCTGTGATTCTAACAATACAGGATAGAAACAATTGGATAGACCTTGGGAAAAATCAGGGATTCAGTATCAAATAAGGCAATTTCCAGAGTGATAGACCTTTGCAATGGGCAGTAAGGACTTAGCAGTTGAGATAAAAAGAGTCTGTGTTCCAGCAGGCAAGCTTTACTGGGTATATACAAAACCATCCCCTATAACAGATTTCGGCAACATGTTGGCCACGCCTGCTGGGTCTCAGGAACATCATTATGTTGTATTTCAGCTTTCCATTAATATTCAGTACTTTACACTCAAAGTCTTCACACAATCACAGTATCTTTATTCTGGTCACCTTTGATAGTCCTTACAGTTTTCTTTTTGGCATTGATAATACACTTCTTTCAGCTTTTGCTTCACTTGCCTTAGCTATTACATTTCTTTTTGTGCCTTTCCAAAAACACTTTCCCGAGCCCACTTTATCTCCTCCTGTTTGCTTAAGGAAGCTTAAATCATATAATGGCAGCTACTCATCTGGTTATTAACAAAGGCCTAGGAGGAGTTCAGTCATAAATGACTTTATGCTATAGCTGTTACTCATGCCAGCTGCAGGCTGCTTGGCCAATAGCATACCCAGACGAGAGAAGAGGTTCAGAAAATCTGGATAGCAAGAGTAGGAATTTGGCAGCTGTGAATTTTCTGTGTTCAGGGTCAGAAACATATAGGTCCACTTCAAACAAGTTCAAGAAAGGAGGGTATAGAAGGTGTACAACAGTGAACAGAATAAGTAGCAAAATTTACAAGGTTAGATGGGAAATGCCAGCTGATCAGAGAGGGCCGTAGGACATCTATCATCCTCAGAAAACCCAGGTTAACCTTTGAATGACAGCTTTATATCATTAATATCATCACTGCAGTTGCTTTCTACAGCTCTTAAATAATGCTGTATCTATGCATAATGCTAAAATGAACAATAGATTTAAATACAGAAATTTATACTTCTTTCAGCTTCTAGAGTCTGTCAGCTTTCGATGAAAAGATATATGTATTTTGATCTTAATTTTTTAGAGTGCAGCTTGAGAAGAAGATATATTTTTCTTATTATTTTCTTATATTTTTATACAAGTAAGCCTGCTTTGTTCCAGGGTATTAGTTACTAAATAGATTCTTGCCCCACATCCACAAGTAGGGCAAGGTGCAGTAAATTATTTCACGATTCCAATCCCAATAGCTGTGCAAGATGGACAATTGGAAGATCAGATATTTTATTGTCCTCCTCCATAATCCTATGTGCCCTAAGTCAGTGATCAAGGCTGTAAGAGTAATATAGCCAAAAAAACCCCTTTAATTTTATAAACAAAAGGACAGTGCTTTAAGGGTAGCTGATTATCCAGCATCAATGTAGTATTCTCTATTGTATCAGACCAGGTAATTTCTCCAAATTTTTCTCTAGAGAGCATATTGGGGAGGAAACAAGGAGGGACCTATTCAGTTTTGATCTTGATGAGGTGAGTTTACTGCACTGATTTAGTGCTCAGTGTCTTATTTGTTCTGCTAATTCTTTCACTAAATGTTTTTAAATACTTGGGGACTGTTCATCCTGACTAAGAAACCATTTCATGTTTAGACATTAGTGATCCACATAACACTTACCCTGAATAGGCACAAGCCTGTGCTGTGCTGCATGTACAGCATGGCTTTCAGGCCTGTGTTGTGCTGCACAAAGTCCTTGGCTGTGGGATAAACTCAGCTACTAATTGCAACAGAGGAGCCTGTAGGCAGCTCCCGCTGGGTACTGCAATTATGCCACCTGGACGGCCTTGCCTTTGTCTAAAAGTGCAGCAAGAAGTTCTCATGGGAAGGTCCTTTAGGAGTAGAGTTGTCTTCTTTGAAGGAAATTATATATTTTCTTGAATGACCGAAAGGGAGAGCTTCTCTCCACAGCCAGGATCTGCTCTGCTCTATACAGTACGCTGTGTAAATACAAGCACTGTCTGAGAGAAGCAGCACTGGCTTGTCTATCTCCTCATTAAGACTGGATTCCTTCCTGAACGATTTTTTTCAAAGATATCCTTACATTACATACAAGTTACTATGTTCAATACAGGAGTGACTAGATGAGGCTGAACGACGTGAGATAACAGAGGTTAGAGTAGATGATCTAAAATACCTTTTGGCCTTACATCAATGAATACAGAGAATTGTATGCTGCAAGTCATCAGGAAGAACCAGAAACTAGCTGTGAAAACTTTTATTAATTCTTGAATGTTTTCTTGCCTTCTGGACAAATGGAGATTACAGTCATTGCTAATATTAAAACAATCTGTACTTTATACTTGTAGTAACTGAAGAGCCATAAATCATTTCTTGAATGGGAGAAAGTCTGAAGTATGATGCACCTTCAGGGGAAAGCAAAAGTAGTCACAAGTTTTACAGTAATCATTCCTACATACACCTACTTTTGGAGGAGATGAATCTTGTTCTGGACAGGGTTGTTCTTTTTTTTCACTTGCTCTAAAATGAATGCACAGTAACAGATATAGGTATCTAGCAAATTAAAGTGTGTGTGTTTGTGGTCAGGTAACACTCACTGTTTTTGTCTAGTGATAAATGCTTCTCGTACTGCCGAGCAGGAGAATAGAGCCTACAGCTGTGCTCATGCAACAGAAGTTATGAAGGACTATCATCCTGTAAACTATCCTGCTCTCTGCCCCCACCCCCCCACCCCAAAAAAAAAAAAACCCAATGGATAACTAAAATCTGGGGGAAAATAATTTCTTCACCTTGCCTCAAAGTTGCTAAAGGCTGAAACAATAGAATTTACTGAGACCCAGAACGAAGAATCTCCTGTATCCTGTACGATCTAGCCAAAACCACACAAAATTTTGCCTTCAGAATTCCATTATTTTTTAATCTCATAGGTATCTTTAGAGTATTTTTTCTTAATAAAAACTCTTCTCAAAGTGAAAAAAAAAATCTATAACCTTGTGACTTACTTTACACAGAAACCTGGTCTCAAACATTTCCTATTGTTTACAAAGTTCATCTTAAAAGTGTGTAAGGGTTTCAAAAAAGGTTACATTGCCAAGTCATTTAATACCCTGTTGTCTTAAGAATACATTCTAGCTTCTCTGTATTGTAGTAAAAATACAGTTGAACAAAAAGAAAAACAATTTAACATGGAAAAAAAATTACAGAGAAAAATATCCTAAATTAAATCCCAAATGTCAAAATTGAAAGCCCAATTACATTTTTTTAACATCTAGAGGGTTTTAATTGATTATGTTTGAAAATTACTAAAATGAAAAGAAGCGTCATACTGATCTTCTGGTGATAAAAGGACAAAATAACAATAGAACATTGTATTTTTCCTCAAGTAGTTTATCCTCTGTAAGAACTTTTTCTAAGGCAATGAGTAGAGAGAAAGGTGGGAACCTTCTTTCTCAGGGCCCAATTTAGCTCTTTTATCAGGATTAGTACAATTATCTATGAAAAGCAGTACTAAATGTCTAAAACTCTCTGAAAGAGTAAAAGCAACATTAGAGGACAGATGGATCATAACAAAACAATTAGTTTTTAAGACGGAAGTGGGTTTAAGTCAACCCCATAAAGGCAACAAAGGTTTTGCCAGTGACTTTAACAGAATGACCATTTTACCTGAACCGTTTCTGCCCTTCTTGAAAGAATATGAGGACAGAAATTGTTAAAATATTTTCTCTTGGTGTGTTTTTCTGACTTTGCCTGGAAGAATGCAAAGTTTAGGGAAAATTAATACTATTAATTAAAACTAATACTATTAATTAATATTATTTATGATGATATTATAATTTCAAATGCAAGATTATTTTCCACTCACTCTAAAACTGCTTGGGAAAGGTAAAACTCATTCAACTCATATGCAAAGCATAGAACTACATAAAATTTAAAAACAAGTGTTCTAACAGTGACTTAAGATCTGTAGAACTTCAGCTAGTTTCTGAACATGGAGAGTCTTAATTTCTTTAAAATACACAGTTTTTAATGTAATGTGTTTTACATGTCACACACAGGCACAGTAAAAAGGCCAAACATCAGTACCTAAGAAATAATCCAAATTGCTTTTCTTTCTTTTTCTCATAAGCTAAATAATTAAAAAATAATAGGTTAACAACATTAACAAACAAAACAGTAAATGTTCAAAAATACATAGTTTCTGTCTTTGAAATGTCCAAGTCCATGCTCCACATTTATATAGAGAAGGACTCATGATCTGATTTTCAAAAGTGTTCACTTAGTTTGGTGTCTCTGTTCTTTGGACACAACATGCTTCAGTTTTAAGTTTTAGCTGTCCACAGCTAATTCATTTAATGGTCTTACATTAAGCAAAGTTGCCTGAATTTGTTGAAAACATTAGCTGAAGTAAATTGCCAAAAGCAATATAGATAATCTTAGGAAAATCAGGGCCTCTGCTCAGGAAGGGAACATCTGAAAGCTGCAATTTCTGTCCAACAGGAACAGCATATCTAAAAAGTTTCTCTGAGATATCGCTTATCCCATCATTAAGTTCCTGCAAGATCTTTAGTTTTATTGAATCAGCACTTTCCAAGAGCAAAACATTATGTCTGAAGATTCTTACCCATATGAGATCAGAAGTTGAACTCATAATCCATGCGATAACTACCAGACCTTGTGAGATAGTCTTTTATTATATGACTGGTATATATTAATGTAAATATCATAGATAACATATGAAAATCACATGCAGTACAAAAGTGGAAGTTAGCAAGATGATATCTGTTTTCTCTTCTGATAAGTCAATCAAACAATTAAAGAAAAAAAAATTAAAATCAAGCTCTAAATGCAAAAAAGATCAAAATTGTTCCTATCCAGGATTGTGACCTGACTTGAGAAAGCATAATCCATAAATAAATACAGCAATAATCATCTGGGGGCTTTTCTCCTTCCACGGAAGCTGCCAGCACTACTTTCATGAAAGTTGTGGGAAGTTCATGTGCCAAACCTCTGTAGGCAAATGAGAGATTCTGCTTATGATAATTGAGGCTTTATTTACCCTGATTTTTGGATATTTTCTTTGGCAGTTAAAACTGCTCAAACACTTCAAGTGCCACCTGACAAGTCAGACTAACTAAAGAAGATACGCCAAGGTGTTATCTACTACTCTTCTGCCAGAGGTTTTTCCCTCAGCCTTCTCAGAATCAACAAAAACAGATCTGTGCTCATTCCTCTATTGCCACACTTCCCAGTGTTTATTAAATTCCCATCACTATCAGGCTGAGACCCATGGAGCATTAGACATTTGCACATATCTGCTTCTACTCGCTCTGCAAAGGGAGGTAAACCGGCGGGTCGTAATCTCTTAAAAATCAGTCTGCCACAAATTGTGATATTTTGTCTGGAAGCCTCCTTATTCACCCAGTAAAAACAGTGCATCGTACAAAGATATGACAACATCCTTTCAATTTTCAAATGCAATTAAACTGTGATCTAGATTAAATAAGTGCCAAATCAAGGTTAATGTTGAGGAAAAAAAAGCCCCCTTGGAGGAATTTCAGGATCTGTTACGATTTCTCCTCTGATGTGCTTAAAAATTGGTGGCATACCTTTGGACAAGTCTGTATTGCAATGAAGTATAAATCTAGTTACAATGCATCCTGCTTTCTCTAAAACAGACATCTCTATAAGAACATTTCTTTTGAATGCCTGCATTGAAGACATCTTCAGCTTCAAAGACCAAACCACTGACCTGGGTCAGTGCAGAAAATTTGAAGGATTTATTACACAAGACTACATAGCAGCCTTAACTATGTAGATTTGAAAACTCTTTTTTCTGGAAGCCAAAACAATTAAATCTTATATGATTAAAATCTCTGTGACTAAAAATTACAGGTGTGGAACATACCTTGTATTTTTTGTTATACATCTGAGAAAAAGCTTGCCAATTTTATGGTAGTGATTCTTTCCTACAGTTCTGCACGCTGCTGAGTAAAATCAAAGAAGTAAGGATTTTCCCTGGCAGCAGGAAACAAGTGTAAGATTTTAGAGCTATCTGTATCCCCTAGACACCTACTTTTTTAGGTCTTGCCTTGGTTTAGTCTTATACTGCATATTAGTTCTATTGTTATTTTTATAATAGAGAAGTGGTTAAACATTTCTGTTATGACATCTTCCAGTATAAAATTATTTTCGTCTAAATGTCTGTGGGAAATTTTTGTGACTTTTTAGACAAAATAATCTCTATTATTATCATTTTCTGGAGGAAGAAGAGAGGAGGATTTTTAAATAAAAACATCCCAAATAATTTTCAGTTTTCAAAAGAATAGACAGAAATACCCAACTTTTTTCATATACAAAAAACAAAACAGGGACAGGGGATGACTGGAAAAGGTTGACTGAAAAGCTAGCAGTGTTTCACTTGAAACAAAAAACTATTTTCATAGTATCCCCAGTGGCATCTGAAATGCAGACATCTGCTGCAAACATCCCTCTTTAATTATGTCTTCAGTTATTTTTAACTAGAAAAACTTATCTCAGACATTCAGATCCATGCTAAAGGCTTTCCATCTTAGATCTTTGCTCAGATCCATACTTCAAGGGCAGTGGAACACCTTCCCCATTTTTAATGCACTTACAGTCATAATGCTGCTGTGGGGTAGGGAAATCTTCCCTTGTCATTCGGTAACTGGCTTCTAGTCAAGATTTTAAAGGAAAAATCAGATGCTAAAAGAAAAAGGTAAAGGAACACAGCATAAGCAAAAGGATGCAAGGCTGAATATGCTCTTGTTTTACAATACTCCAAAGTTAGTTATGAGGTAAGATAATCACTCTGGTTTTCAAACTATTGTTGTTAGTAGCTGAAATGCACTTTATATATCTGTATTTATATAGCCCAAAAAAATGTCAGAGCCCAATACATGCAGTTCCTTTCCTGCTATCTTTACAAAAATATATGAAGAGGAGAAAAGTAAATCCCATGTAATTTGTGTCATCCCCTTAAAATTGTGAGTTACCCATGGGTCCCTTTTGCCACACTTGCCATTTTTATTAGGTGATGATGACAAACTATTTTAATCCATCTATCAGTGTTCCTGTAGATTCATGGAAGACACAATTACACTTCCCAGAATTAATAGTTTAAGCTTTTTGACATGAGATATCTTCTTCAAGTAGAATGCCCTCCCTTATTTTCAGTTCCCCTGGCAGCCTCCTTCAAGCCTGTATAGAATTTGTGGATCTACGCTGCCTTTCATATCTGCATGTCTGAGTTGTGTCAGAGACTGGTGGCTCTCCTCTCTGGGAGCAGTGGATAGAGGGCTAGATCAAATTAAAGGCTTTTTAAGCTTAGCGTTAAGAACAAACAGGAGGAACAGTATTGCAAAGGCAATGGCAAATCTAGACAGACTTTTGTTCTCTACAAAGTTAAAGATGAATCTGCAATAATTGAAATGTCTGCTCTTAAGCACTCTCAGCAACAGTTTTTCCCCCTATAGTCAGTGTCCCTTATCTCCTCTAACGAACTGCAGAAGTTTGGTCCACTTTCCATGGCCTTTTCAACTCATATCCCCACTCTTTCACTCCCGGGAACCCTGCTGACCAGGTATGTTTCCTGAGCTCCACAACTTCCCTTATCAATTTTCTCTATTTCATAACTTATAACTTCTGAATATTTCCACATTTGTTTTCTGCTTATTATCTGAGAGTGGTTTTATATATATATATATATATATATGTATTTATGGCTATAAATCACTGTGCTATGACTTAAAGCAAATGTGTTCTTGAAAGATTGGAAGTGTATGCTATCTGGGGAGGGAGTATCAACTGATGATTCAGAAATTGCAAGGAGCTTTCCTAACATGAATGGCTGAGAAATTTTTGGCTGAGAAATTTTTGTCCAATTCATTTAAGATTATCTAGTAAACATTATAAACATTGTTTGTATTTAACATTGAATGCACAGTGATATGCCTAAATGAAGCAAGCTAGCTGCTTCATTTCATATGCAATCTGCATATCTTTTAATACATATGTAAAAATAAGAATGTTATATTAGAAATTTTCCGTTGAAAATTGGAGAATGTTCCCTACTGTGTTCTGTAATTTGAGGATATGAGGTTTAAACGAATTTGTATGCCACAAGTATGTATCCAGACCAGTAGTTTTTGATCAAGAAACTCAAATAAATTAAACTCACTTCAAAAAGATCATTTGATTTTCATCATTTTTACAAAATTCAATGACTTGCAAAAGAAGCTGGACTTTGAAAGACTTAGAAAAAATAGATAAGTTTGGTATAAAAACACCAAGTACAAGAACCTGAAGTCCAGTTTGAATAATGATGAATAGTAGCCTGTGTGAATTTCAGAAGACACAGCTGGTAATTATTTCAGACTTTATGGAAGCAATCTTTCATGTACAGACAAGCTTTTGGCAAGCCTCACTTCCCAATAAAGTGAGTTAGACTGCAGATGCAATAGGAAAATCACAAGTTAGATGAACATTTTGCAAAGCATGAGCAAGTTGGGGCAAAAATAGGTATGAACATCAATAATGATCTCCCAATGAGTTATCAATGGTGCAGCATGATGACGAGCAAGAATTTAATAGCATCAAGTAGTTATCCCTGGGTTGCAAACAAGGTTATAGGTACTGAGCCCTCCTGTGTAACAAAGCACTTTAGAAGTTATTCAAAAATCAATAAAATACTTGCTTTGAATTTTAATGGGCTCTGGGTCAGACTCCTCACTAGCTGTTCACTTAAAAACCACAAGTAATCCCACTGATATTAGCTAGACAACTCTCGTTATGCCCTTAACATGGTTGCTTAAATAGAGTCTCAGTCTCATCATGTGCCTATTGACTGCTGAAACCTTACAAAATATCTTGCTCCATGAAAGATCAATAATTGTACTTCAGCATAAATCTGTAATTTTAACTAAATTATTACCATTTAAAGTCTATTTTATAAAAGAGATATCTGGAACTTCTGTAAAAATCAGATAAATGGATTTTATCTGATATATTTAAATGAGGTATTTAAACCTGATCTATTTAAATGGAGATAAATGCTCTGTATCATTTAAGCACCGAGGAAGAGAACAAATTAGTTTTGTCTTCCATGCATTTCTAAGTGGGGGGTGGCTGGCAAGCTTAATCCTTTCTGTTGGGCATGTCCCTCCAACTGCCTGAATGACTGATCCACTTTTGAAGCACCTCCTGAGCTGCTGGAGTTTATAGCCTGGCACGATAAGTCAAACAGATCAGAGACTGTTTTACTAGCAGATGTCCATGCCGAGGCGGTAAAGTTTAGCTGAAGATGGTAATTTTGCCCACCAGCTTCATGTGAATCATCCTGTCAACAACTTCACATAATCACTTTTTTACCGTTATGAGAATAGCAGTGAAGGTATCTATTTTCTTCTGCAGACAGCTACATGAGGAATAAGAACAAACATATCCACCATTAGACTAGTAATAACTTTTGTAAGAATGCATATATGCTCTGCTATTACTAAGGACATTAATTTATTATTTTGTCATAAGTCTTGCAGACTAGAAACTGTAAAGGAAAACAAGCTGTACTGTGCTTCTCCATGTGGTGAGAGAAAGAGGCATGTACCTAGCTCAGCCTTCATCAGCTTGCTCTTCTGGAGCATTAGGAGCTCTCAGAACCACAATGAAACAAAATGTCAAAATAGCTAAATCCTTTGTATGAACCTTTCTTCATATAGGTCTGATTACATTACATCGGTGCTAGAGAAACACCAGGAGTCCTCAGGCAAGACTGGAAGAGATTGCTGTGTCATTACCAATAATAGGGTGTATGTGCATATTTCTCTCTGCATGTGTGCATGTGTGTGTGAGAGAGACAGAAAGAGGCACACTGATCTTCCCAAGTGATATATATATACATATATATATATGGGGGGATGTATGTGCATCAGATCAATAGCAGAATTTGGAAGGAGACAGACAGGCTCCCAAGGCTTCCAAGCCAGAGTTCTCTTGCCACTCCTATTCTTGTTTAACTTACACCTTTTTTTCTTTAATACATTTATTATATTGTCATTTAAACAAACAAAATAGAAAAAAGGAGCAACTTTCTGCTAGTACTATATCATGTTGAATCTGTATTCCATTGACTCTTTCAGGAATGAACAAAAGATTACACAGCACATGAGATCAAAATATTGTAGTTCTTAGACAAAACAGAATCCAGGAATCAAGTCAGTCTCTACGTTGCTGGGAACGTCAGGGTTTTTTAAATGTTTGTCATAGAAGAAACAAAAGTGTATTGTTTTGCTGTGAATGAAGAGACTTGATGAAAACAGCTGAGAGAAGCTAAATTGCAATCTCTAGAAAAGTTTAAAATATTTAATGGTGTTGGCCCTATTTCTGCTATTGCCCAGGTGCTCACAATAATTTTGACATTTGGCACAGAGCAGTTCCCTTGCTGGTCCTACCAGCAGTGAGGCTGATGATCAACTGGAGATAAAGTCTAAACATCCAGCCACCGGAGAAATCCCTCCAGATTGAGGTTTATGCACATCAATTAGTGCTTTACAGCTAGATTCAAGGCCAAAACTAACAACTGGGTGCTCTAGTCTTAACTCTTATACATCACTATAAAAATTTACCCAGATACCCTTGAATGGAGACCCATAGCTTGGATTGACTGATCCTCTTTGTCCACACAAGCTATCTGAACTTTCAGACATGTAATTCACAAGCCAGAACCAAGTAAACCTGCCTCCACTGTCAACACTGATTTGCCAAAATATGTCAAACACTGTTTTTGTTGGTATTTCTATGAGATGCAAAGATTTGTGGTGAACTGCTCAACCTTTCTAACCTGTGCAGAGAATATCTTGTAGGACTTCTGCTGCAGTGTGTTGTGGGACAACTCACCCTAACTGAATGTTCTGTATTACACACAGGTATACTCTGCCCCCCCGCCTTTTTTTTTTTGTCCTTTTATGCAATTCAAACATGTGCAGTGGCTTCCTCAGAAAGAGATCTGAATGCCTTGCAGATATTACAAGAGAACACTCAACAGGGACACCAAGGACAAAATATTAAAGACAGATGTGACAGGTATCAAATGCTTCCCTAGTCTTGTAGGTACACAAGCCTTTATGGAGCAGGAGGCCTGTTGCAGAATGATGTAGCCATAGCATCTTGAGGAGAGGGGATGACTTCCAGTGATGCCAGAACTACAACATGAGGGACTGGAGATTTACAGAGCTGTATAAACAGTCTGTCCTACCTCCATGGTCCCACAGTACAGAACTAAGGTCCAAGTCCAAAATAAAAGCTGTTTGCTCTTGTTTTCTGGCAAGACCGTACGGATGAACTGTGGGTCTCTAACAATTACATAAGTTGACCAGTCAACTGGCAAGCTGCAGGCTGTCTGTGCCATTATCAAAGTTGTTTCCTCAAGGGTTTTGAGAAAAAAAAATGTACCGGAAATGATAACTGGCTTTCAGAAAATGAGATTGCTAGTAGTAGGTCTGCTTATTCCTAAGGCCACCATATTTATTGTGCATGCTCAGAAAAAAATGCACCATGACTGCTCAGTGGACCCAGTTGTTTCCAAAAGCAATAGATCAGCACAGAAGTATGACACAACAATTCTGTACATATACAGCACATGTTGCATTTCCCATTCATAATGGATTAATTATACACACACAGCAAAGAAGTATTGGTACTTATGCATCGCAGGCAGTCTGCATGCATAAGGTAAATCTGGTGCTTGAAAATGTACTACGACTTTGCAAAATGTCTTCTGCATATGTCTAACAGTAATATGATGGGAGAGGGATAATGGGAAGCAAGAAAGCTAAAGAATATAATTGAATAGATGCCACTATAGGAACAATTAACCTAGCTTGTCACTAGCTCCCCAAAATTATATCCAAGTGAAGATCTCTGGCTGAATTAATCATGTTCATAGTCTTCATGTGGTCTGCTGTTTGGAGGCTGCCTTTAGATATCTCTTACAGTGGACAAGTGTAAGCTGTTTGGTACAGTGAATAAAATGCGAGGCAGATTTATGATATTACAATTCCTATGCTTAGGCAAGCAGATACCTTCTTCCCTTACAGTTGCATTGGTAGGGATAGGAAGAAGCAACCTTCTTTATTTTGGGGAACTCCCCTTTCTTGCCATGGTTTCTGAAACTAAACAACATGGGACAATTCAGAAAATTCACATGCTTGCAGTGACAATGGAAAGCCAGCCTGGAAAAGCTGAAGGCAAGAGACACCTCTCTCCACATCACTAGATGCCAACAAACAAACACTGTCCTCTTCCTAACACACCTCTGAACCAAGGGACTTTCTCTCTCTGCATTTCTAAAGCATTCTCATATGAAATGAACCTGGACATTTGGGATGCTTTAGCCAACATGCTCAACTAGAGACTACCTCCATCTTCAGTACAGGGTCCCAGGGTCAAGGGGAAAAAGAATGGCATATGTGTTTACATTCACAGAGGCTCAAATATCTTACTGATTTGACATGCATATGGATTGCACATTACCACCGGATTTGTTGTATAGATATAGGTTTTTCAAACTCCTGGGATTGGAAGATTGATAATCTTTCTGGAGGATTAAATACTTGCTTAATTTCAGAGACCGTTTTGGGAAGGTCTCTGTCAAATAAAGCATTAATTTAAATGTAAATCACAGTGATTATGAGTTTGAGGATACAGGGTGCCACATAATTGACTGATATAGATGGCTTGTTGTTTTCTAATACATCAGTAAACTGTTTTGTGGAACTGCAAGTGAGGAACTGGAAATGTAGAAATGGAAGCTTTTGGGGAAGGCAAACACTGAGCATTATTGACTTAGTAATTACATTGGGAAGTAAGGACAAAAATATACCATCAGACCATTCAACTGCTGGTGGCAAAGACTGTTTTTTTTATGGGGTTAGACAAGGTGCAATTAGAAAAATTCAACCCACACAAAAAAGTTGAAACCTGAAACCCTGAAAACCCACAAGTAACCTCACTAGCAGTGGTGAACTTCTACTGTCTCTTTATGTCTACATATCCTGGAGCTATAAAATGTCAAACAGAAAGGAAACATTTGTACCCACAATTGCTTGAGCTGACTTTCCTCAAGAACCACAAACAGTTCCTGGTTGTGGATGACTATGCTGGAATTACATACGTTCTTCAGGTTCATAGGTTCTTCTCTCTTTACAGGATGCTGCCAAAACATCCTAGTCACTAGTTCTACATAGGGTTCGGTAGCTGCCACCAAAGCTGTAAAGAATCAGCTGGCTGCCTAGGGACAAACTGAATATAGAGCCAGGATGAACAGATGTTCTATAGTATCTGGCCCCCAAAGCCCTTTTTCAGTTCTCCCATCAGTTACAACTGATGTTCTCATTTTCTTTCCTTCTCATACTCCTTAAATTGGGTATTCCCTCTTTAATAATGTTAGCTACACCCTTCTTTTCTCCTCTAGATAACTCTGCCTCCAGATCTTTAAACATGTGCAATAATATTCACTATTACATTTTAGTCTCACAAGACATGAATTCCTCACCTATTCCCTACAGCCACCCAGCACAACAAGGCCATGATTTGCAATGTTTATAATTTTCCTATATTATTTGCAAGCTGACTCTCTACAGGTTTTAGATACATGGTATCAGCTGACTTTGTGTTATAAGAGTATGACATTTTTTTACTTATATCGCATCTAATAGACCAAAGTGTCAAGTGATTGGAAAACTTCCCTTGAAGCATTAGAAATATCTGATGAAATGGCTGGAAGCACAGTTGTTGCAGTCATATTTTGACACACAATACTCTTTCCCCTCCACCACTCTGTAAAAAAGCAAACTTTTTCCTCATGCAATCTCAGTGCTTAGTACCTTACTGGCAACCGCCTTACAGACATCTGCCTAGCAGGGCATGCTCACCACCAGCATCCTCTGTGTTACAGCAAGGCTATGTGAGCTCTTCAGCACACTCCCTGAACTATCTGCCAAGAAAGCTGACTTTAGATGGCTTAGCATGACAGCAACTGTCTCTGCTACTGTTGCCAACTTGTGCATTAGTCATCAAAAACCTTTATGTACCTCCCATCCCCCAATTCCACACATCAGAAATATCTTCCAATTCGTAAAGGGATAAGGATTTAAATATTGCAAGATAAAGGGCAATATCTGCTTCCAAGAAGTAATGGCATTGGGACAGAGGAGCTGGAAATTGCAGTCATTATACCAGAGCATAAGATATCAGACTGTGCTTATTCTAAGAGACACCAAAAGGAATAGCAACGACAGAGTGTTCTGGTCAAAGGTATGAGCCCAAAAATTACATACGTGTACACGGAAAAAAAAATTATTTGAACATTTCAGAAGAAGGTCTCCTCATCACTTCTCTTGGTAGATTGTTCAACCAGTGATCAACTTTGCTATGACATCCTCCACAGTTCTTAATGAGGACAACACTGGAAAGTACTTTATCATCTTCTCATCATATGAGTACATCACCCTCTTCTCTCTAAATACAGAACAAGAATTGCAATTGAACACTTCTGCCCTTTGAGCCTTATCATTAACTAGAATTTTACTTTTTCTTTTAGGTTTTTCTTCATACTTCAAATCTTCTTTCTTTTTATGTCCTATAAGACATGTGGGTTTTTTCCTGAAATCCTTAGTTTCCTGTAGCCAAAGCCAGAACCGTATACTGTGAAAAGCATTTGTATAGTTGCTCTATTTTTTACATTATGTCTTTAAACATCTGCTGTTGATTAGCAGAGCACTGGACTATGTGAGCCTTCATCTGAATCAGAACAACCTTTTATATTTTCTGTTACATTCTTAACAATTTTGTGCCTATCGAAATTACTAAATTACAATGTCTTCTGTTTATTTCCCCTACTTCTGTTTGTGGTACGTGAATTTACATTCAAATTTCTGTCTTCAACACATTTTATGAATGGTCTTATTGCCATAGGTGTCCACCATTTCCTATGGAATGGTGGTTTCTACAGGAGCTACAAGATGATACAAAAAGTTTTCCTTGCTTTCTACAAATGTCCTCCATTGCACTTGGTTCAAAGTTTTCAGTGGTATCAATCTGTAAATTTTCATGTGCAAAAGAAGATCAGTTAAAATTGTGAGTGGGAGGGACTATGTAAGGCTGCTGATTCTTCTCAGACACTTTTAGGCCACCCAGATTTCACTTAGGGGAGGGGAGGCTCATTACTGCCCGGAGTGCTACATTTATACCAAAGGCATAAACCTCCCTTCCACTAAAATCTACCCACTTGAAAGGGTATTGGTCTAGTTGTGTATTCTAATTGCTCTTTGACTAAACATTTTCAGAACTCTTATAATGACTTTCAATAGGTGTAGCCTGTTTAGTTCTGATGCAAAAACTCACAAACATACCATTTGCAACACACCTGCTGACCCTTTTTCTCCAAATTCCATTGTTAAAAACAGAGCTGACAGTGGTCAGCCTTGTGATGCTTTGTGAAGGGCCTGAATATGCAATTTACACAAGACAAGTCTCAGTCAGAATGAGCTAGGTGCTTTGTATGTTCCTATTTTTATATCTGTCCCATTTTACTTTGGCTTTCAAGTGAGATACTGGAGCACTACTAGGTAAGAAGAGCAAGCTGGTTTGGATGCACACACAGGTTTGTTGGCTGATTGCTTTTATTTCTCTTCTTTTCCCTTCAGTTTCTGTGTGAACTAACATTTGTGTTCTACATAGATGTCACCACTGTAGGAGATGCCTTTTTCAGCCATTGGAGATATAAAAGGTAAAGGCAGGAGCAACGGTCTTTTTCCATTCTAAAAGTCTTTCCACAATTGTTTCGTCTTCCCAGTCTGGAGCTCAAACACTTGTCAAGGAAGTGAGACCTGGAATCAGTTCTTACCACAGCCTGTGGGGACACAAGACATCTGCTAAGAGGGTGTCCTAACTGCCAGGCTATGCTGTCTGGGTTAAAGATTCTCCACCCTTCTTATTGAAGCTGTGTCACTACACAGAAAAAAATGATGATTCATTGAGCCAGAGTGGTCTCGCTCCTGTATAAACATAGGGCACTATTTCTTCTTCCAGATGCCCTTTAAAAGGAACCAGCTGCAATCACATTTTGCAGGGGTCCTTGTCCTAGTAGCAAGTGTGCAGTTTGTTCTGCAAACAAGCCCAACAGAGGACCAAAATTAAGATAAGTCTGGACTTAATGCACAATTTGATTAATAATTTCAGGATTATGATTAGCCATGGGTTTGAACAAGGCACTGGGATATATGGACTGTGGCAGTTCTGGATATGCACAGAGGTGCAACTGTAGTTTCAGTAACAAAGTGAAGGGTTTGTTGGTTTCAATGCTCTAAGGATAGGCAGCAGCTGAAAAGGCAATGTGGATTTTTTTATCTTTCCCCAGTTGTGGACTTTGGCACATACGGTTCGCTCAAATCTCACTTCAGACACTGGGGGACAGGATTTGAACTGCTTTATTTGGAGAGTATGTTGAATTTAGGTGCCTAAATCCAGGACAGCAGTTCAGCAAGTCTCATGTCTCATATACCAGTGAAAGTTAATGGGACAAGGCTCAAGGTTACAGAATGCATGACTGCATGCAGTAATCATAGCTGATAGCACTTCAGGGAACTGCAAGAAAGCAGTAAGTGTGACTCACAGTGGTGGGCCACTAGGCAGGCTGAAAGATGTGAGAGGACAGCCATTTTGTATACACAGTCTTGTCACTTGGAATTTTGTTCTTTCCCTTCCCTAAATTAGTATGAATATTCCTTTCATGACTTCTCTGACTCATTTTTTCTTGTATGGTTTTATTCCAGATTTTATCTGTGTCATATTCCATCTGTCATGCCCCTTTTTGCTCTTTTCTAATTTACATTCATTTGTCTAGCAATATAACAACTGCCTTTTACAGTGCTGGCACAAGTTTTTTTCTTTCTTACAAAGCTTTATAGTGGCCTTCTTGATTTCCGTTTTAAAGCCTGAAAGATTTTGAAAAGAAAAAAATATGACTCATCAGCAAAATGTCTTAGCGGCTCTGGAATATTGACAAAAGATCCACTTCCAAAGACTGAGTTATGGTTTAGTTCCACAAAATTTGCAGACTTTCAAAACTCTGAATGCATTACAAGATTTCATGCTTTGGGGAGGAAAAAGAACACATTGATACTATTCCTTGGACAAATTAAAGTAATATATTGCTGGAAAGTGCAAAAGCAACATGTGCTTTTACAACACATTTGGTCTTCCCAACATCATTAAAATAGCATCACCAAGTTAGACTGCAAATATACAGGGTCCAGTGACAAAAATAAAAACAAAACCCATTAGGATTCTTACAGTACCAGAAGACTACCACTGCGTATAATTTACATCATCAGTGTTAGCCCATGACCCAAAATATTTGTGCTGACCCACGGGTCTGTATTATGTGAGTGAAGTGCTCCATCTTCTGGGTAACCTGGCAGGCTAGAAAGGCACTTTGTGCGATGTGTTCAGACACCCCTCAGGTCTCTCACGCTCTTTATTAGCGGTATTTGCAAGCACAAGAACTGCAAGTGGTCTGAGTCACCTGGTGTTCAGCCAAAAAAACAAAGCAAAAAAAAAAAAGACACAGATGATGAGGTTGCTAGTCTTGTGTAGACAGTTCCTGCAATGCTTTGCAGTTAGCAAGCAGGGTGCTTGGGAGCATCACCTATCTGTATGCCTGAAACATTTTTGCATTAACATTTTAAACATGATGTTAATGTGCAATGATTTGAACGCGCTTATATATAGGAAACTATTTTCCCACTAGATGTCAGTGTGCCATCCAGCACACCAGGTGTGCAACAACCCAAAATTCAGCTGGTACCTGAGCTCCATGGAAGTTCAGGAGGCTGCATCCTCAAAAAAATTTTTTTTATTTTATTTTTTATAGTTCTCTGCATTTAGATCTAAGGCATATTTCAAGGTGGATCACTTGTCTTTGTTTATTCTGAGATTCTTATTTCTATGTTAGTAATTTCTGAACTAGCAACTTTTCCTTTTGTCACAGCAGGTTCTGCTACATTATTGCCTTTGGACTGGCCTTGGTTACCTCACAAACACAGTGATTTGGTCTGGATAGAAGAAGGAGATCCTTTCACCTTTGCAGTATAAACTGTTTCCCATTTTAAAAAAAAAACAAACTGCTATCCCTCCAAATATGTAAGTGCAGCATCAAAGCACTTGTTCTTTCCATTAAAGTTAAAACTGTGTTAAAATAACAGTATTCCATACTGGAAATAAAAGATGGGTTTTGTGTTTTGTGGTCATATTGAGGCTTGGTAAATATGTTTTAATAAGGCCAGAACTGGCAAATGCCAGCTGGTTAATCCAGTTTTCTGAGATTTTTTGTTAGTTAAATACAAGGCGATGCCTAAAACATGTGCTGAGCAACTAGTTGACACTGCTGAAAAGTCACTTTTCTAGCTTATGAGAAAAAATTGTGACTTTGAAAATAATTGGTGTAGTTTGTTCACAAGCCTAGGTAAAGAAGAGTTTATGTTTAGAACCCACAGCTGTCAAGTCCTCACTGTGGTTCTGATTACCTTTGCTGCATTTCCCTTTATATCTTGAACAAATCCACACAAAACAGACCTCTAACCAGTCTACTGTCTTTTGAGAACTTAGAGGGATCAGAAATGCACAGGACGCCAGATAATATCCACGGCAGAGGAACCGCTTACAAGTCAGAAGGACTGAAAGGACTGGAGCAGGAAAACTGAAATAGAGGGCTCCACCCAGATCTAGCTAGGAATCACCCAGGAATTTTGACAGGATCCCAGAGAAACCCCCTTCATGCCCAGACTCCCACCTTGCTGTCAGACCACTTGTCTGCAAAATGCCAAAGCATTTCAGTTTCCCTCTGTGAGTGCAGCACAGCTTCACTGATGTGACAGAGCTGATGTGCTGCTTCTAGCTGAGCAAATTCTTATCAGATTGGCTGAGCTTGGTGCAACTATCCAGTGACTTCAATAAAAATTAATTGAGTAGAACTGACCTAGTGCACTAAGGGTTCTTGCTGGGCCTGTTGCAGTATTGAAATGAGAGGTTTGAGTTTACCTGTGCACCATAAACACCTCAACCTGAATGCCGAGGGTAGAGGAGCAAGCCAAGTTTTGGACTGGTCATTGACAGGAACATATTGTCAGAGGACAGTGACAGGTACTCCACTTAGAGACAGCTGTCTGTGGTATCGTGTGTTCTACTCGTGTTTGATACACAATAAATCAGATATAGGGAGAAGGCACTGCAGAACAGCCTGGCTGGAAATCTAGGACTCTCACTTTTCTCCCACACCACACACTGCACTACATCCTCTATCCCCCTCACCCAGACGTTACCAGCTTCCAATGGGCTTGAACTCCTCTCTCCTGTGCCTGTGCACCCCACAAGCCTGCAAGCTGTCACTTCCAAATGGCTTAGCGTGATAACCAGCAGGCTTGTTCATCCCCACCAGAGAGTCCATGTGGGTAGCCAGCTGGTCTGTCTTCCTAGTTAGACTTTGGAAAAGGATGGGAGTTTCAGAAATGCTTAGCAACACAGGAAAGATTTGTGCATTATTTGTCTATCCTAAAAGTGATTTCCTCTCCATACTATCCTTTTAGATTCAGCAGCAAGATCCAAATAGCTGTATTCGGTCTTGATACTGACAAATAAATTATTCTGGGGCCCAATAAACCCCAGAACATACCACAGTATAGTGAATTCACCACAATGAAACAACTTGCTGAAAATTACTCAGAGCTTTTCTTGGAGAGCAGTAGTACAAACCTGATGGAAACACAGGCCACATCTTAGCAGAAACCCAGGCTCATTTTTAACTTGTATTTTAACAATTTGACTGAAGGACTCCTGGATCACTGTGATCCACTCAGTGGATCTGTAACAGGCCAGGACTACCAGACATGATAAGTTTTCTGCTTCCTGAGTTCCTAAGCCAGACAGAGAACAAGACTAAAAGTCTAGTCCTCAGCTCACAGGTGCTGTTAATCTCGTGTTTGTATAAACTACATGTTTTTTCTGAGGGTCCTTCTCTAATGTTAGTGTGACCTAGTAGTCCTTCTTGTTGTTTCCCCATAAAGTTTTGGCTTGAGTCGGATTCCTACTTGGAGAAAAATATAAAAAAATATAAATAAATAGTGATAAGTAAGAGAAACTGTAAATAAATAATGTGCAAGCTATAGCACAGCAAAGTGTCTGCATACTGTTGTGGCTACCCTGCAGGGAACACAGATATGAGCTGATTGTTGTGAAGCCATAAATTTTTCATGAAGCAAAGGTTTGTAGGAAAAATAATAGTCCAGTGATTCAGCTGGGGGAAAAAAACAAAACAAGGCAGAGAAGTATTTGATGCAAGCTTTCCTTCAGATTTGAACATCTTTTCTCTGTTTCAGAATTTTGTCATATCCAGTAAGCATCCTCAGAGAGAGTTTGGGGTAAACATCTGAGAACCACTATCCCAACACTTCATTTCACCATAGTTAACTGTGTTTCATCATAGCACCGCTAAAGTCAAATGGCCACACAATACATGAATGGAACTAATTCTCACTTTGTGCAGTAGTGGTACAGCTGCATCCTTAACTTTACAGTAGGGGTTGCTGTCCTTTCTGGATCTATAAGCTTAAGACAAAATCTTCATATGGCCAAGACCCACCAGATACCATGTGCTTCAGAGAGGGGGAAATTCTTGCCACACTGCACTGGCAGCCATGGCTCCACACTGGAGTGAAAGTGTCCCACCATGCCTCAGTGTGACGGGGTTGGAACAAGGAAGCCATCTAATCCCTCCTGCAGATCAGCAGAAGTTCCTGCACTCTCATGGCTCCTGCATGGAAGCTGTACTTAAATCACTCAGGACCCACATATTTGCCACTCATGCTCAACATGGCAGCTCTGGGGCTTCCCAGGATCCTGGGTGTGTTCACCCACCAAATGAGCCCTTGTTGGAAGCAATCCTCTCCCAGAAATGGCAACATTGTGCCTGATGAAGGGATGCTAGCACATTACAGATAGGACACTATTTAGGACTTGGGGTATTTCTTTACTTTTGCTTGGCTAACTGAGGCTAAATACTGAGATGGCACCCTTTTTAATACATCCAGAAAAGTAAAGCAAACTAAGGCCAAATTCCAACACATTAAGAGAGAATGATTTAGAGCCAGGCTTGAATGAAGAGGAAATAAGTTTGGGCTCTGACAAGCTGTATTTTTAATATAGATTCACTACATACTGAAGAAATTCAGAAGTCTTCTATAACCAGTGTGACGGGGAATGTGTATGCTGTAACCAAAACTGACAGCATAGAAGTGGATGGAAGTTATTGTTATTGATATGATTTGTCTGCTTTGGCTTTTTGGAAGGGGTGAAATGGAGAAGGAGTAAAAATGTGGTATGAAAAAAATGGTTGACAACAGTTGCAAGAAAGTTTCTGAAGAACAGTGAGTGTGATTCAATGTAAGGTTAAAACACCTAAGGTTATGTGTCCACATTTAGATATGCATATGTGATGCAAGTGCCTAAACTCGCATCATAATCTGCAGACAAATGATCAACAGCATTTAACAGTAACCAGGGAGCAATTCAGTTGACCAGCTACTAAGAATCTTACCTTGAAATTAGATCCCACCCAATGAGTTCAGGAAAAAAATGGGGTTTGTTGATAGTGATAAAAAGCTGGTCTCAGGTTACGTAATACCTCCAGGGACCAGGACCTCACAGCAGTGCAAATGCAATAATAATCACCATCTCTGAGAAAATACAAAGCATGCTCTTTGCCTCTCCCTCAGTGGCAAAAGTCCTGTGACAGGAGCAGAAAAAAGATGTACAATCTTTTCTACAGGGATCTGAAAAGTTGGCAATATTCACACTGGGCAGAGAGAGCGTTGATTAGAATGGACATGTGTGCCATGAAGCAGAAGGTCCCAAGGGTCACTCTTGAGGCAAGAGGACCTGCACAATCTTGAAGGCCAGCCCGTATATGAAGTAACGTAAGGCACAGGACCCGCTCCAAATCCCACAGAAATCAATGATATTACTTTAACTTTCATGGGTTTTACATATCATTGCTGACATTTTCCTGTTCCTCCATACTTCATCCTACCTTCTCCCTGCCTCAGCTGCATCCACCCACTCGTACCTCCCAGGAAAAACAAGGCTGCATGAATTTGCAGGCTCAAACTTTGCGCAAGGAACTCAGATATTTAATATGCAGCTCGCAGTCATCACTCCCAACTTCAACAGCCATCTGGAGAAAAGTTTTGAAGCTCAATGATGTGCTGAAGAAGTGGACCTGACTGAGAAATGATGGTCAACAGCTGCCAAAGAGGAGGGGGATGGGAGCTGAAAGTTTTCACTGATGGCTCCCGCATTGCCCCACAGTGTTACTAGCAAGTAAAAATATGTCAGAACCTACTGATCGTGCCCAGTTTGCATTTCATAAATTAAAACATATCAGCTGTTTCTTAACATTTTATTTTCAGTCTTCTTTCAGTCATAATTTGGCCTAAGGGCTATGACTGTGATGAATTCCTTGTAACAGGACCTTTCCGTTTGGACTACAGTTGTCATCAAAATATTCTAGCGTGCTCACAAAGGCTGAGAAAAATATATTTTAAAAAATATTCTAAAAAAAATTAGGTTAAAAAAATTAGTTTAAAAAAATCACTATTGCTTCTTGAGCTGAAAACTAGTCTATACTGAAATTCAGTTTCTGCATTGGTCTGGTTAGAAATGTCTATGTGTCTGTGTGTATATACATAAAGAACAGCAACACATTAGCAGTGATATGTATAGACAATAAATATATCTATGTAATGTAGTTTTCCAAAATGCGATCACTCCTTAATATGGTCTTTTTAGTATTACATAGCAGCTTGAAGACAACTCCAAGTGTTTGTTTTGAAGCATTTTTTCCTCAAATCTGATTCTTAGTTAAATTTTGAGATTAATTGTTGCCGTTATCAGGCAGCTGTGTGCTTGGTGCTAGAAAAGGTGATGATAGAGGTGCAAGATTCTGGGGAGAGGTTTTCAAAAACACTTTAAAAGGTCCCATGCCCCCTCTAAACACCCCTGCTCCTTTCACCGCCCTACGCTGGGCCAGGCACATACCAATCTGCCCCGGCTGCTGTGGACAGTGACCCACCAAGGCCAGAACCTGGGGAAGAGCTCCACTTCGAGGAGCTGCAGCCGAGGTCGGCTTTGGACAAGGAGCTGTAGGAGGGACAGGGAGGCTGCATGTAGTGGAGGCGGAAAACAGAGAATCTCATCACTACTGAGCGTCTTCTAATGGATTTCAGAAGTGCTGCTCTTGTGGAAAATGCATAACCTAGCTTGTCAGGAGAGCAATTAAAACCAAAGAAGGCTGGTTGTGACATTGTTTTCTAACAGTTGTGGCATTGTTTTCTAACAAACCACAGGCCAAAGCCACCCACTGAGGTGTTCCTGTCAGCTGTGATCACGCTGACACCAACCTGGGAGCTGTGGCCGGTGTGAAGTGCGGGGGTGAGGCCATTGTCTCGCCTTGTGCAGCGAGATGAGCACGCTGTTTTCCAGCTTTCTTACGATTCCCCCCTCAACCCATGTCTTTCCCGAGTATTTGTCCCACAAGAGATTTAAAAAGCCTTTTTGGTGAGTGCTTCATGTGGTGGCATCTGGTTTGGGTGCAGGTGCCCAGGCGCTGGCGGGGGGGGGGGCGCTGCAGGGCGGCCTCTGTGAGGAGAGGCCGGGGCTGCCCCGTGCCGGACACAGCCGGTTCCAGCCGGCTCCAACCAACCCACCGCAGGGCACAGCTGAGCCCTGCAGCCAAGATGGTGGTGCCTCTGGGAAAGCGTATTTTAAAAGGGCAGAAAACACCCCAGAGAGAGGAGGAGGGAACAAAAAGAGTGAGAAACAGGGGGAATACCAAAGCCAGAGGAGAAGGAGGAGGAAAGCGGGAGGAAAAGTGTTTTCCCTAAGTGTGTAAATGTTTGTTTCTTTTTTGGTTTTTGTCCACCAATACCCAAATCAGTAATTAAATATTTATACAGATTGGCAATAAATTAATTTTCCCCAAGTCAGTTTTGCCCATGACGGTAACTGGTAGCTGATCTCCCTGTCTGTATCTCCGCCCATGAGATTTCTCACTCTTCTTCCTATTCACCAGCCCCGTCCCCTCGGGAGAAGGGGGGCTGAGAGCGAGCGGCTGGGTGGGAGTTTGGCTGCCAGCCAGGGCCAACCCACCACACGCCGGAGGGGAGGTTCCAGGGTTTGATCAACCGACCCCCAGACAGCAATAGGATTTCAGGAATCATCATTCCCGCTCCAAGCATAAACAAGCGAGCCAGCCAGCAAATATTAGCTTTTGCTTTTCTAAGTGCTCCTTCAGTGTGGTATCGCTTCTCTCATGTTCATCTGTGAACCCCCACAACGCAGTGTCAGGGCAAACACAGCATGATGTGGAGGAGGGCTGAGAACCAACATCTGCCCAAGCCCTGTTCTTTGGCTGCTTGCTGCAATACCTATGCAGAACAGGCAGTACAAGTTCAGATTGGCAACAGATGAAAATTATTCAAGGAGCGTGTGGATGTGGCATTGTGGGACGTGGCTTGATGGGCATGGTGCTGTGTGGTGTGGGTGGGTTGTTTTTGGTGGTTTTGGGGTTTTTTTGGGTGTGGGTGTTTTTTTTGTTTTGGGTTTTTTTTTTTTGTAATGGTTGGACTTGATGATCTTACAGGTCTTTTCCAACCTTAGTGATTCTGTGATTCTGTGAAAATGAGGCAGGATTTGTCTGTATCTCTTGCTCTTCAGATGACGGACCTCCCTGTACCAGCAACAGCAAAGGAATGGGACAGCATGATTCCATTGTTCCAGGGCTACGTTTACACTGCTGGGTAGCTCTGTGATGTCTGTGCAAGCTCTTAACAAACTCGTTCACGTACTAGTTCAGAAGCTCTTGAGCTGTGACTACAAGGCTAGCAGGACAGATCAGCCCCCGTGGAGCTCTTTGTTGTGCCTATGCTTACTTGCAAATACCTACAGCTTTGCCCCTCTCTATATAGCATAATTTTTAAATGACTTCATGGAATCAGTGCTTTTCAGAGGAAAATCAGGCCCTGCAAAAGCACAAGCAAGAAGGAAAAGACAAGAAGATCTAGGCCCCAGGGCACTTACTAGAAAGTGATACCAGAAATACTTTTCTAAGGAAGCATATTTCCCTTAAAATTTCCATGGCAAGGGAGACCTGTTCAGCTCTTCCAGCCCCCATCCACTCTGCTAGCCATTCCACAGCATTTTTCCTACTTGCCTATGCTGCTATCATATGCTGGTGTGCACAGTTGTCCATAGGTAATAGTGTCCACTTGTCCAAGGAATCTCGTGCTACTTACCAGTATATCAGCAAAAGTCGCCTACATATTGCAGATCAGAGCTAAGAGGGAAATTGTTTTCTCAGCCCCTCTGTCTGTCTGAGAGTTAAATTATTTTCCTTTCTAAATGAGAAAGAAGCTAAGGCATGGGAAGAAGATGACACCCACCTCAGGCATACTTGTCTGAGATGTGGAAAGCCCAGGTACACGGTTTTCCTCTTTTGCTATCTTCGACTCCTCAGCTAAGATGTATCAACACTTTCCTGTGGTTTACACCGAGGTTCAAGACTTCCTCATTGCTTTCCCCTCTTCATTGATCCATTTTACTGCCTGTAACCAGTTACTGCTCACCATATTTAAACCACTGATTTTCCTCAGTTTCTCACTGGCCCAGTGAATATTTAACATTTATTTTTTACAAGCTACTTTTATTACAGCTCCCAGAGGAGTAGGTAGGTACACCTTCAGAGCTGCCATTTTTGTGTGCCAGGCACAAGTCTGAGTCAGGTGGGAGTCAAACAGTCCAGGCATCCTGATGTCATTCTGTCAGATATCCATCCTAGTACTGAAACTGCTCCCCAGCGAGCATCACCACAACTTCAGTATTCCTGTACAAGGTTTGAGTGTAAAAAAGAAAAAAATCCTGACCAAGTGCCTCTGCTGTGCACTTCCACCTTTCTGGCCTTTAATAGCTCTTGGCAGCTGGGAATTGATCTGGAAAGCCCGAAAGCAGACAGAATTGCTTAGCTGGAGGCATGCTCAATTTCAGCTTCCATTTTTTGGTCAAGCTCTCATTTATCCTCATAGTCTCTGAAGTTACTGATTCTTTGAACCTGACTGCTATTCCACATAAGCAGTGTTTTATGTATAATCAACCTCTTTATTACATAACAACCAGTAACATCTGAAAGCTTTAAACATATTCTAACATTTTAATGATAGCAAGGAAAGATTTATGGGCAGAGTAAATACTTTTTATTGGTCCAATGATGTCGTTAGAAAAATGCAGACTTGCTTTTGGGCACACAAACCTTTTTCCGATTTGAAACAGAAGCTGCAAAATTGTGGCTTGATGTTTGCTGTTTGTTCTAGTCCTGAAGCAGATTGTGGATGTCTGAATTCTTGCCTCATTTCCCAGCTGTGCGAGTAGACAAATGAAGGTATTAAGTCCCTGTGAACCTTGCTTTGGTTAGATCATCATGGCTACATTACACAAGTATTTTAGAATATCATAAAATTAATTATAAAGTGAAATATCTATATACTTGATGATCTAGCCTTTGAACTGTATTATTAGATTGCCTTGTATCATTGTTTTCAGTTAATACCTTACCTCAAAAGTCTTTCTAACCAACCTCTGTAGATTTGTAATATTCTATATTATTCTCTAAGTTGTATTTCTTTTTTTCAATTCAGAAAAAAATGTTTACTTGCTTTTAGACCCCTTCTGTGAAATTCTCTCCTTAAAAAGAAGGAAAAATGCACCATCTGTGGCATACTTTGCAGCTGCTTATTTGAGGCAGACTGTTCAGAAGGAAGTAAATCTTTCCACATTTTAGAGAGCTTGTGAGGGAAGGAATTTATCCACATTTAGCAGGCACTGGGGTAAGTACATTCTTCTGGAAGCCACAGGTTTTTGGGGCAATAAATCCTTCCATTGCTATTAGACAGGAGGCAATAAATCCTTTGATCTCTATCACACTCAATGATTTTGCTCCACTCAGAACGTATATTTCATTGAGGTACTGTCTTCATTTTCCCATTTCCCTGGGATTAATTTATCCTCCTTTTCTAGGTTACTACCCCTTTTTTTAATTAATTGGTTGTACTTCTTAATTGTTCACTATAAGGGCATGGCACTCAGTTACATTACCTGTTAAGGGAAAAAATATATTTTATTTTGTTTTTTACTTTCCTCTCATCATCTGGATAAGAGATTCTGAAGTTGTAGCAAAGTATTCCCTCTCTTAAGAGTACCAAAGTATTTTCTCTTTCAAATAGGCAGGTGTGTTTAAGGTTCTTGAAAGAAGATTTTCTTGAAGAGTTGTTTTACACTTTTGGCCAATTTCAGATCCGACTTTTTCCCTTACATCTATCTACAAGCCTCAGTAGGCTCTGAGTTGGCCTGAAAAACACTAGAAATCTAACACTCTATGGTGAAAAATCTGGGGGAACAGGGTTTACCCCTTAATTCAGCACTATTATTTGTTCCACACAGGCAATGGTAGCATTTTTATCTGCAGTTTGGATTCTGATGCCAGAAAATAAATCTAATTGACAATTTCTAGCAGTACAGCATGTCCCAAATATTCAGAAGTTCTTACTTTTCTCATTTTTTCCCCTGTCTTTTGCTTTTAAAAAACCTGAAAGCATTTTCCAAAATCCATGCAAAACAAAAGCAACCCGCTCACAAATATTCTTTCAAACTCCATCCACTGAGGGGACAGATGGGGAAGACGAATTCAGACTGAAACCTGCAACTTCCAGCATACAAGCCGATAAAGTAGCTGCAGTTTTTAGCCTTCCAAAGTTTCTTTCTGTCAAACAGTGACACCCGGTGGCCAGTCAAGCTAACCTGGCATATAGCCTTACAACACAAGCCCCCGTACCTGTCTCCGCCCTTGAGAGGAGGCAGAAATGAAAAGTGTTTCTGGCAGGCAGGTACTAGTTAGGACAGAGGGGAACTGTGTAGCGAATGAAACAAGCTCATGGTCGGATATATAAAGCCTAAATACACTGCAAGATCCCTCTTGCATTTTTTTCTTCCGGTGTTTAATAGCATTGTATTAGACTGGAGATGCTCATCTGTTCCCCTAAGGATAGGAAATAATTTATATTTTGTTTATAAATATGTCAAGTATTCCCTTATGTCACTGCATTCTTGTACAGCTGTTAGGCTCGGGACAGTTCCAAAAAACTGCACTACAGGCTGAAATTGAGTGTTGTCAGACTTCATAAACCATCTGGAACAGCAAGCTGCTTTTCACGCCCTGAAATCCCTGAGTCCTGATTTTTACAGTATATGTAAAATCGATAGCTTCCTATAAAAATATAAGATTTAAGCTATGAAATTACAATAAGAAGTTCCAGACTTTTCCTTAAGTCTCTGATCTTACTACTGGGGTGGAAAGTGTGTTTGACACATGAAATATGGGACAAAATGGCTTGCAGGAGCCCCAGTGATGCTGCAGCAGTGCCAGTCTCCAGCTCCCCACAGCCCTGCCCTGCCCAGCAGTGCCCTGACAGACAACACTAGCAAATAGCAGTTTTACAAATGAAACTGAGGGTCTAGCTTACCTCCTTCTCTAGAAAAAGAACTGACCATTAGAGAGACACATTTCATGAGCTTTGCCAGAGGATTTTCTGTTTGGTGTAGACAAGACTCTTTCAGCGCACACATCCGTGACTCCTTTATGAAGGAGTAGGTGTTAGGTCATCACTGACAAAAATGCCTTTCAAGTACAGCCAGAAAGGGACTAGTGAGAGGTGGGAGCAGGACTGGGTAAGGTTCTGTATGAGCTCTGCTCACACAGCCAGTGGATTGTTCACTAAAGGATAGAGACTGGTTCCCTGCTTCTTTCATTCTTCTACCTAGCTCCATTTCTAATCCACATGCTAAAAAAAGTTTGGGAAGACCCTATTTCCCACCGTGATCAATGAGGAGAGCTAGTATTCCATTAACTCTGCTTTACCGTATAAACTGCCCTTTCCTTCTTTTATATCCCTAAATGGATGGCAACACCAAGTCAGGTTATAAAACTTCTTTGCTATTGTAAAAAAAATCCTACCATTTTCTATTGTTGATGCTTTTCTAGCTATCTAAAGCAAAGTTATGGGATGGAATTAAAGGTGAGAGAGTAGCTGATAAAAATATATATATCAAACAGGAATTTTCTAATTTTCTTCATATTCAAGATTCTGAAACATATTGTTATATTCAAAAGAAACCCAAATACCCTATTACGATAAACGCACAGTAAGTCTTTCAGGTAGCCATATATACTTCATAATGATGCCGGGCAATGCCACGTTACTGTAACAAAGATATGCTTATAGTCTCTGGATGGATTTTACTGATTTAAAGAAATCTCATGTAATGCATAATCTATATTAAGAGTGTTTTCATTAAACTTTAGGAAAGGGGGAAGTCTATTTGACATTAGTACTGTTTGTATGTGCTTTATTTAAATCTTTCTGACCTATATACATTAAAATCATGTTACAGCGATGACAAAAGCCAGATACTCAAAACTGAGACTGTCAGTCCCCACTTGAACTTAGTCCCTGAGGAAATCATTTGCTGTATGACATCAGCAGGGCAAATGGAGTAGCTTCTAAAATTACTTCCAGATAAAATGCAAGAGTAGGTTGTACCAGTGCTCTTAGGTCCAAATTTCTGTCCAAAGTAAAACGTTGAACAAATAAGAGGCCATTTCTGTCTGTGACTGGAAGAAAAGCAATGCTGATTTATATTCTTTTAGCCGTGCAAAATCACTGTGGCTTTGCTTTTATGATACTGACACTTCTGCATGGAAATGCATTGTTTTCAAAGAAAACTAGAATATGTATCTGTTGTATCCATTCTTCATTCACTCTTTTTTCTGTTCTTTGCTACTTGTATTTTTATTTCTTCAGTCTCCTTTCCATCCTTGTTACTCCCCTTTCTTTCTGCTACCAGGTTCCAAATCTGTCTGTCCCTCTAGACTCTATACTGCAAGCCTCTCTTCCCTCAGTTTCTATCACTCCTTCTTCTATAATCCCTTCAGTCCTTCTCCCTTGTATAACTTTTCATACCTCTCTTTCCAGCACTACCTAATGCTTCATCCTTCTTTCATGTTTCCCAAATCCTAGCAGGCTACTACTTAGTTATTTTGAATGCCCATTATAGCCTCAGAGTTTCTGAAGTTTAGTTAGTAGCTTTTTAAATGCCCTTAGTATCACTTTTTTCTGTTCACTTCTTTCCCAGCAGCTGAAGAGGGAAAGGTTCTTGCACATAGATTCAGCATCTGTTCAGTCAGATCTGGAGGAAGAGAATAAAAAAAGATGGAAGCATCTACAGCAACTGGAAATTTTTGGAGCCCTCACATTTGAGCATGCTTGCAAGTATGGCTATTACAAGCAGGTTAATTTTTATTTTTCTGAATTAATCTTCTGCTCTTTGTCTTCATTTCTACTGTCATTTGGTGTTTACTAGTTGGTTGAAATATTTTTTGTAATTGGACTAAGCAACTATGTTGATAGTAAGACAGAGCCCTAAAGGTCCCAAATTCTGTAGCCTCAAAATACTTGCAAATTTTCCTTGTTGCCAAATGCTGCCCCTGGCAAAAAAAATTCATTTTGTGCTCCATTAGGCTCTGCTGTCTTCATTTTTCTCTATCATGCCTGCCCCTTTCTTTCCTTAGCCGCCTTCTGCAGGAGCTTCTGCAGCACTTAACATCAGAAGTGCAGTTCTTCGGAAAAACCTGTCAATGCAAGAATTTAAATCTGCAAAAATTACACAGTAATACCAGCTTGGGGCAATGTACCCTGTACACAAAAAGACTTTTTATCTTTGGATGTTGGTTCTTGTGGCCAATTACCAAACCCATCTTCCTGACTTATTTTTATCATGACTTGATAACATAGTGGCTGTGACAAAGACCTGTAACATTTCCAGCATTATACTGATGCACAATTTTGCTCTAACATGCAACTCCAAAATTCCTAAATGATGTCAAGGAAATAATACATATTTTGCTGTAATTCCAAGGGAACATGACTCACACTGATCTTTTAAAAAAAAAAAATTAAATAACATAAAATATTTTTAAACAGTGGTTAGGAATTTCATGTCCACATTTTACTTCTTAATATGCTAAAGAATTTAAAAAACATCATTATGCAACCAAGTGCTCTTCTGAGCTGATAGTGTCTATCGCTTGATGTTCATGAAGTGCAGCAATCTTACTTTTGTGCTGATCTTAGGCAAGGGGTGAATGAATGGATGAGAGTCCATGATATACAAAGCATTTCTAATGTGAGAATGCCGATGTCTAGTAACCTTGCCCAAATTCCAAAAGAGGAAACAAGGGAAGACCAGCTAAACCGTTTTGCTTGGACAAGGTGATTTATAGATACATGTAAGATGCTATACAGTGTAGAAAGGCAGTAAAGGAAACAGCTAGTGCATGTTTATTCACTGTTTATCATACTGAAAAATTGCTGGATGCTTATTCACTGATTCTTATTGCACTGGAATTAGGAGGCACTAAATTAAATTTCCAAGTAACATATTTTTAAAAATAAGATCTTTTCACATCTACAGTTTGGCCATAGAGCTCATTAGCAAATAAAGACAATTTGTATGCTACAAGTATAAATGGATTTTAAGAGCAAAGAGACAAATGCATGGAAGTAGGGCCCACCTGGAAAAGTGGAGGTGCAGCATCTCGTTCAAAAACCTGGCAGCTTGGAACGAGCATAAAGGGAAGTATCTCTTTCCTTGTTTCCAAGTTTACCTTGTTCTTACACATTTTTTCCTAAGGATCTGCTCTTGGCTGCAGACAGGATGCTAGGTTTTGGTACTTGCTAAATGCACTCTGGCCTTCTGTCGTGAAGGAGTGGTTTAGGCCACTTAAAGAATCACCATCAAGGATATTGGCAAAAGCGATTTTAATAGAAGTTTATAAAGACGCAACTTAAGAGAATTCAATGGTAAGGTCCACTCTATTACTTACTCAAACATACAAAGAGAAAATCGAATTAGGATTGAAGCAGAATGGTTTATACAGACAGACCAGAGAGAGAAAAGGGTAAAGAGTACCCTCCCATTGAGTCACGAGGTTCAGAATGGACCCCCTTGCTTTCTAAACTTCTCGGAGAGGAGTTTTGGTGCGGCTGAATCCAGGTTTAGTCTCAGACTTGGTCAACAGTTCATGTCTAAAGGAAAGGAAGGGTACAAGGGACAAAGAAATCCTCCCGTTGAGCGACAAGGTTCAGAGAAGATGGGCTGGGTCCACTCCTAGTCCCAGACTTGGACAATGGTTTATGTCTAGTTGAAGAAATACAAAGACTAGGGAAGACCCTCCCATTGAGTCACAAGGATCAGAATAGACCCCCTTGCTTTCTAAACTCCTTCTTAGAGAGGAGTCTCGGTGCGGCTAGGTCTAATACTAGTCTCAGACTTGGTCAACGGTTTATATCTAAAGGATTATAACTATTTAGTAGCAATCTAAGGTTCATTCACAGTTTAAGGTAAATCATAAAATCTTAGCAGCACTTAATCATGGATTAGCTTAACATTTGCAAAGAGAGTTGATAAAATTTACTACAATCACAACAGTGGCTTGATTACAGCTTTGGAATGATAGTATTATACTTGCTATTGAGTACATAAATTCTCACACATAGAGACACAAAGATATAGAAATATATATATATATAAAAAGAGATATATATAAAGGTATGCCTGTTAAAAATTCCCCTCAAGTTCCATGAAATATTCACTTTGAATGTCTCAGCATTTCTCAACAGGCAAGGGTTGAGCCTCAAGGAGGAGAGGGTTTCAGCCCAGGTCCCATCGCCAGCTTTCAGCAGCGGTCCTCCAAATTACACAAACTGGAGAGTTCATGAAACTCTGAGAGGCGTCCCACTCAGTGGGAGATGCTTGTCATAGCCCACTGCAGACCAGGAGAACTCAAAGGGCCTCACTTGGGACCACTGTTTATGCATTCATAAGATGATTGGCTTTAGTCATCAGCAAGTTACTGGAAAGTTACTGGAATTCTGGTAACACTGGTACCATTCCATTTCGGCTACGGTCCAGGTAAGGGATGTTCCAGGGCTGTCAGGGGATGACTGATTATTCCTGCTCTCAATACCCACCTTGAGGTGGGTAACAGGAGTGCCTGGTACAGTCAGTGCTACTCCCCTCCTCAGCCATGCAAGAGTTCCTGGTATGGTCAAGGGATGCTTAACCGCCCAACTCGTTGCACAAAGGCCAAGGCCTAGCTGGAATTCCTGAGTGGCTCAGGAAAAAAGTGGGGGGAAGGAATGCGCCACCACACCTTCCCACTTCCAGCCATTACTATGACTTCAGTACAGCTGATCTTATGTTGGTATTTTATCAGTATAGGTTTTGTCTCATTAAGCATTTGAAAATTGTTGCTTTTTAAAAACACAGTATTTTAAACACATTTTAAATTTCAAAAATATAAGAGAGAACACTACACATGACTGTTGAACAAGGTCAATGTCCAGTCACCGAAGAGTTTCCCAAGTCCAGGCAAACAGTGCTTGAACAGGATGCCTTTCTTATTCTTTATAAGACTTAAACCAGATGGATGTTATGCCAGCAGATTGACACTTACAAATCACACTCAGAGAACAGGTTCCTTTTATAGACCATTGCTCTCCTCAGCCCTTACAACATAGGCCTCCAGAGTCCACCAACTCCTTGTCTCTAACACAAATTTTACTTTATCTTTTAAACAGAACAGTGCTCACGTAGTGCATGTGGTGTTATGCTATCCTCACTAGAATTCACTTCTATCCATCCAGAAATATGTGGTTACACAAACAAGAGTTTAGATAGGGCTGCAACATCTGAATCCTTCCTTTACCTTTTAAGCCTATGTAGAAAATTGCTTAATACAGAAAAATCATCCTGCATCAGTCTACTCTCTCTCCACCTGCAATTCTTTGGCAGGTCTGTGGCAGCTGCAGCAGAAGACGACCCTTAAAGTGCAGATCCTGTAGAAACCATGATGTCCCCAGGCCAGCCAGAACTGCAGACCTGTCTGTGCAGAAGGTCTGGCCTCTCAGTGTCCCTCTGAACTCGGGGGATCAACAGGGTAAGTGAAATATTCAGCTTCTTCCACACAAGTCAACTTCTCCGGCTCTGAAAGAACTCCATGGATGCACTGATGGACCCTACAGCAGTAGTGGGCGGGTGACTTGTGTTCCTCAGTCAGGTGAAAGACCCAATTCAGTCTGAGGAGGCACCTGGTCCTGCTAAAGAACTGGAGAGATTTTCAGACTTCATGGTGGGAGGTACAGGATTTGCAAAAACTCAGCTTTTGTGGAGAGCTGCAGTTTAAGAGGAGCTTCCTGACCATGGTAGATATGGCCCAAGATGCTACAGTGCCCACTTCTCCCTAAATACAGTGAAGAGGTCTCTCACAGCTGAGGAAACTATATCAGTTTTCACAACCACAGGGCACTAAAATCAGAAAACACATAGTACACCAAAGAGCAAAGGTTTCAGTGAATAGGCATAATGACTCCATTTGTTCCTGCTTTGCTTCTCTGCAGGAGAAATGTCTGCAGAAAAGAATGAAAAAAAGATATGCTGTAGCCTGTTTTCACATAAGGAAGTATCTCCATCCTCTTAAACTGAAGACCATGTGTAAGTAGTGTCTTGGACTAGCATATATCATGAAGAACACGTACTGATCAACTCTGAGGAGATACAGAAATGGTTCAGTGAGGGAGATATGTGAGTGTTTCCAGGGTCAGCTAACAAGGTCTCACTTTTCCTGTTTGAAGGCAGAGCTGAGAACAGCTAGGGGTGGTCTATGATCTTCTGGCACAGACTTGTTGCTGTGATAGAGACTGTAAATATCATAAAATATAAATATTATGTGTCATAATATATCTATATAATGTGTCCTTTAAATAGAGAGAAACACAGGTAGAAACAATTCAATCAATTTCCTGCTTTTGTGGTTGGCTGCTACTTCATGGTCACCTTTGAAGCAAAAAATCTTTAGCAAAAATCCTTTAAAAATCAAGCTGGATTTTCTATTATAGGGCAAGCCCACTGCTTTGTCACCTCAATTCCTTAATTTGGAGAATCCTCTTGAATAAATTTCAAGGACATTTTCTCTATTCCCTTCACTCTGGTTTCTCAATTTAGGTGCCTGTGATTGTAATAGTAGTGCTTTCACAGAGATCACTAATTAAGGGAAATTGTTAGCAGGGAGAAAAATTGTGATATGCTTTAGTTTCAACACATGGACTCAAGGAAGCTTTTGGCACATACTGGTTCCAATTTAACTTCCAGCCATCCCATTCCTCAGAGGAAATCTTTAAGGTATATATAACTTCTTACACATTTTCTGCCTTCCATAACTAAAACAACTTTTTTAGCCCAACGTTCTCATTTGCTGCCTTTATAAAGTACAGTTCTTGTCAGCTTTCATTATACATGAGTAACAGAAAAACTAAAGGATATACCCTAGAGTAAAAATAAATCAAAGCTTTCCATCCTAAGCAAAATTGACTATAGGTAGTAACAATTACATTTCTGAAGAACAATACCTAAGGCACCACTTCACAAAAATTAAAATTATGGAGAATCCACTGCTTTCTTAGTAGTTTGCTTCAGTATTATTCACTCTCACTGCTCGCATTCTGCCATGTTCCCAAATTAAATTTGCCTGTTTTCAGCTTCCAGTCATTAATTCTTATAATCTTTTTCTCTTCTGGATTGAAAAGCTCTTTACTAACATCTTTATTAGTCCTTCTTCCTGAGGAAAAACACTTCTCAGTCTTCTTATTGATCAACCAAATAGATTGACCTCAGCTATAAGAAATAATCTTCAGGTCTTCAATTATTTTTCTCTCTTTTTTTTTTTATGTTCTACATAAATGATTATAATTTTGTTCTTGTTTAATGTCCAATACTGAGGTAAACCAAACCCCACACTTCTCATTGCCACTGCCCTGCTTGTACAGCTGCAAATGTTTTTTCTCTGTAGAGTTGCACAGAGCAGCTTCTGGTTACTTCATCACTGGGACCTTCTAAATACTTTTTGGTATCAGGGGGCTGTAAGGGTGGCTTCTATGAGAAGATATCAGGAGCTGCCCCCAGGTCGGACAGAACCAATGCCAGCCAGCTCCAAGACAGTCCTGCTGCTGGCCAAAGATGATCCCGTCAGTGACTTTGGTGGCACCTCTGTGATAACATATTTAAGAAATGGTAAAAAATGCTGCACAGCAGCTGTAAGAGATGAGTGACAAAATGTAACAGAAACAACTGTCAAAGGCAAAAGCCCAGCTAGAGCTCAATCTGGCCAAGGTCGTAATGGTTAACAAAAAATGTTTTTACAAATATATTAACAACAAAAACAGAGCCAAGGAGAATCTCCATCTTTTATTGGATGCGGCGGGGAACATTGTCACCAAGGATGAAGAAAAGGCTGAGGTACTTAAGGCCTTCTTTGCCTCAGTCTTTAACAGCCACACCAGGTACCCTCAGGGTATTCAGCTCCCTGGGCTGGAAGACAAGGATGGAGAGCAAAATAAACTCCCCATAATCCCAGGAGGAAGCAGTTAATGACCTGCTGTGCCAAGTGGACACTCATAAGTCTATGGGGCCTGATGGCATCCACCCAAGGGTGCTGAGGGAGCTGGCGGAGGAGCTTGCCAAGCTGCTCTCCATCATTTATCAACAGTCCTGGTTAACAGGGGAGGTCCCGGACAACTGGATGCTTGCCAACGTGACACCCATCTATAAGAAGGGCCAGAAGGAGGATCTGGGGAACTACAGGCCTGTCAGCCTGACCTCGGTGCCGGGGAAGATTATGTAGAGGTTCATCCTGAGGGCGCTCACAGGGCACATGCAGGACAACCAAAGGATCAGGCCCAGCCAGCACGGGTTCATGAAAGGCAGGTCCTGCTTGACCAACCTGATCTCCTTCTATGACCAGGTGACCCGCCTAGGGGATGAGGGAAAGGCTGTCGATGTTGTCTACCTGGACTTTAGTAAAGCCTTCAACACTGTCTCCCATAGTATTCTCCTGGAGAAGCTGGTGGCTTGTGGCTCAGACAGGTGCACTATTCACTGTGTAAAAAACTGGCTGGATGGCTGAGTCCAGAGAGTTGTGGTGAATGGAGTGAAATCCAGTTGGTGGCCGGTCACAAGCGGAGTCTCCCAGGGCTCAGTTTTGGGGCCAGTCTTGTTTAATATCTTTATCAATGATCTGGATGAGGGGATTGAGTGCTCCCTCAGCAAGTTTGTAGATGACACCAAGTTGGGTGGGAGTGTTGATCTGCTGGAGGGTAGGAAGAGTCTGCAGAGGGATCTGGACAGGCTGGATCGATGGGCTGAGGCCAATTGTATGAGGTTCAACAAGGCCAAGTGCCGAGTCCTACGCTTGGATCACAACAGCCCCATGCAACGCTACAGGCTTGGGGACGAGTGGCTGGAAAGCTGCCCTGCAGAAAAGGACCTGGGGGTGTTGATCAACAGTTGGCTGAATATGAGCCAGCAGTGTGCCCAGGTGGCCAAGAAGGCCAACAGCATCCTGGCCTGTATCAGAAATGGTGTGGCCAGCAGGAGTAGGGAGGTGATCGTGCCCCTGTACTCGGCTCTGGTGAGGCCGCACCTCAAATACTGTGTTTAGTTTTGGGCCCCTCACTACAAGAAGGACATTGAGGTGCTGGCGCATGTCCAGAGAAGGGCGACGAAGCTGGTGAGGGGTCTGGAGCATGAGTCTTATGAGGAGCAGCTGAGGGAACTGGGGTTGTTCAGTCTGGAGAAGAGGAGGCTGAGTGGAGACCTTATCACTCTCTACAATTACCTGAAAGGGGGTTGTGGTGAGGTGCGTGTTGGTCTCTTCTCCTATGTAACTAGCGATAGAATGAGAGGAAATGGCCTCAAGTTGCACCAGGGGAGGTTCAGGCTGGATATTAGGAAAAAGTTCTTTACTGAGAGAGTGGTGAAGCATTGGAACAGGCTGCCCAGGGAGGTGGTAGAGTCACCATCCCCGGAGGTGTTCAAAAAACGTGTAGACAAAGCAGTGCAGGACATGGTTTAGTGGGCATGGTGGTGTTGGGTTGATGGTTGGACTTGATGATCTTACAGGTCTTTTCCAACCTTAATGATTCTGTGATTCTCTGATAATGTAACTATGCAGATGCCACGGTCAGTGAGGGAGGAGGAGCAGAGATTCCCCTGCAGCCCCTGGAGAAGTCCATGGTGAAGCAGGTTGTTCTCCTGCAGCCCATGGAGGGCCACAGTGGAGCAGAAATCCACACTGCAGTCCATGGAAGACCCTACGCTGGAGCAGGTGGATATACTCTGAAAGAAACTGTGGCCCATGGAGAGGATCCCACTCAGGAGCAGGTTTTCTGGCAGGAACTGCAGCCCATGGGAAGGACCCATGTTGGAGAAATGTGTGAATGACTGTATCCTGTGGGAGTGACCCTACACTGGAGAAGTGGAACAGTGTGAGGAGGAAGGAGTGGCAGAAAAATGTTACGGACTGACCATAACCCCCATTGCTCATCCCCCCTGAGCCTCTCAGGGACGGGGGAGGACGTAGAAGAGTCATGGTGAAGTTGAGCCTGGGAAGAAGGGGATATGGGGGAAAGGTAGTTTTAGTTTTGTTTTTACTTCTCACTATCATACTCTGTTACTAATTGACAATAAATTAAATTAATTTCCCCAAAGTCAAGTCTGTTTCACCCATGACGGTAATTGGTGAGTGATCTCCCTGTCCTTATCTTAACCCATGAGCTTTTCATCATATTTTCTCCCCTTGTTCTTCTGAGGATTGGCAGTGAGAGAACGGCCTGATGGGCATCTGGTGGCCAGCCACAGCTAACCCACCAATACAATACTGATGATTTATTTTAACAAGGCTCTACACATTACATGACAAGAAACAGCACAGGTATAGTGAAATGATGGGTCAGGAACCTTGATGGACAGTACCAAATGACCTTCTTTCTTCCCCAAGTGTAACTGGGAAATTCTGTCTCTTAATAAAGCAAGATGCCATCAAACATCTTCATTCTAATGTTTGTGGCAGGAGTTCCCAACTAACTTCAGTACTCCAAGATGTCTGGGAATTGGGCACCTCAGGTTTTCAGCCATGGAACAGGGTTAATGGTACATTTCTATTTGCAGGGATGGGAATGAATAATATATCTAGTTATGTAATATTCTAAAAATATTCTAAAGATCAGCTGTTCTAATAATGGGAGGCAGTGTGAAAGACAGGACAATAAGAAAGCAATAGGGAAAGAGTCTTGGCCAAATAAAGTGAAAAAGAAACACTTCCACAATTTTGAAGCTGAATGAAATGTTTTCATAGTTAAAAATAAAAGCACTGACCACTAATTACTGACCAGGATTGTGCTGAACCACGGTTTCCACCGTGAGAAATTTTACTTCAAAATTTTTTTCTGATTTCAAGTTTTGAATCAAACTAGTCTCAAAAACATGAACTGAATTGCCTTAGGGAAAAAATAATTTGGGTCAGTTGAAACATGCCATTCAGTTTCTGTTCAGTCACTTTAATATATGAGTATTGTACATAGATACTAGATAGGCAATACATGTTGCCTAAAAAAGTTTTAAAATGCACACTTATTTTCTTCAACAGTGAAAATTTAGTAAGATAAGAATACGCAAGTGAGAGTTTCTTTTTTGAGTGGAAACAAGCTTGGAACTGACCATAACTGGAAAGAATAAGAAACACAGAGGCTGACACTTGAAATATTGCAAATAGCCTGTAAATTATTTAAAATTCTGGTGTAGATAAAATATAGCAAGCTAAATACATTTAAAAGTGCGAATGATGAAGATAAAAGAGCAAACTATAAGAAGTTACCTTCACTGAATGCCCATTGACATATTTTTGGAGTCTGTCCTTTCTTTAATTTGTTTATTAATGTATTTTGCTTTATTTTATTCCATTTTGACTGGTTTCAAGAATATAGAAAATTTTATTTTATACTGAAAGAACATTTTTAAAGAATTGTTGAATTCTACTACTTATATTGCAGCTTTATCTGTAGTTCTTCCATGACTTGAACTATAAAGCTTTCCTGTTTAACAATTTCTAGCTGAATCCTGTAAGATGATGGATAAAAGCTACTCATTAAATGTCAAGGGAAATCAGTCAGCATTTTCATGTATTACAATGTTAAAAGACTGTCTCCAATGAATTACAGCATTGTAGTCTCTCTGGAACCATCTATTACCCTGTACATAATGGAGTGTTTAGCCAACATATGGGACCTTAAAGACAAAATTACATTTAAGACCTGCCAGAAGAACATTAGCCAGTCAAAGCAGGTGATTAGCTACTAGGCAGCAAATCTGGGCTATAATTTACTGTTGTAAATATGGGTGGAGACTAGATAAATGAACTGTGGAACAAATAGAACAGACTTATAATTGTTATTTATTAAATAAAATCCTTGCCTAGTGAGGTCAAACCTACATGTGATAGCATATATTGCTGTTGTGTTTGTTTTCTTGGTTTACAACAATCTGGAGAGAAAGTGACTAAAAGTACTTTTTCAGCAGCCTGGTTAAGGTTAAAGTAATAATAGTGACAGACCGTCTTTATACAGTGATCCACCTCTTAAGGAATATTTGAAATGCTTTCTAAAACTTGCATTAAAGGTATAAAAAGAAATCAGTGAATGCAGTTAATAAGGATGTTTGAAATTATGAGTACTGTGGCAGAAGTTAGACGACAGCAAGCAGAGGAGAAGGGAGAAGGATGTATTTTCTATTCTTCTATTGGCTTGTGAGTAAACGTGAACATGATGGTTTGCTGCTCCATGCTTTGGGTTTTCCAACCTGTAAAATGGGGACAGTGACACCAGCTGGGATAGACAGAGACTGCCAAACACATTCATATGACAGGGTAATCGCACCTCCAGGGATCTGCAGATGGTTTCCACAGAGCTGGCTCCAAAGGCAGTCCTGCAAAGAAAAGTAACATCAGTAACAGCACTTGCAGACCAACATGGCCTTAAGCCTGGTGTCAGCTGGTGATATCACTTGATCAATTGGCTCCTTCCTAGAAAGTCTTCACCACCATCTCCTGCATGGGATTATGGGATTTGTGACTAGTCTAAAATTATTCTGAGCTCAGGCTACCTACAGGCAGATTGTAGAAGGCTTCAGGTCTTCCAGATACAAAATGGAATAATTACTGAATTATTTATTCAGTATTGGTTTTATTATTTATTTTATTCAGTATATGGTTTTATTATTTGGGAAATGTTCGCAATGTTAGGTTCATGCACAAGCAACACCTCAAGTAGTTAAGTTCTGGCATCTCCTCTTGCACATTGAGAAACTCTCCACAAGTAGGCTGACAGAGGAGAATCAGCCCTTCCAAGAAACACCTGATCTGTTTGGCCCTGTTAGAGCCTTCCCTCCACCCCAAGAAGGCTCCCTCTTTGCACTGCAGTCATGACCCATGCAGAAACCCGCAGGAGCTAGAAGCTGAGAATACTCTTCTTCAAAAGCTTCTCCAATGTACCTGACCATGCAAGCCCTCCTGCTCCATTCCAGGGTTACAGATTTAAACTGACTGCTTTCTCACTTGAAAGCACACTAATATTGGTGCTTTGGTTACTCCTACATCAAGAAAGGTTTCTCAGACAGTCTATAACTACTACTGAGAGCACACAAATTACCATAAGACAAGTAATGAATAGAAGATGAGTCCTTGCACCCACAGGAGTTCCAAAAAGTGGTGTCTTTTCAGGGACAAGCTCAACTCTGCAGAATTCATTCCCAGATTTCAGAAACACAGCCCAAATGCAACTGCCTTGCCCCGTAACTTTTCATGGGAAATAGTAGCATTTAACATTACCTCAATTTAATAGAGCATTTTAAATTATTAGTTAATTATTAATTAATCGCTAATAGTTCTTACTATCCTCCTTTGGGAAAAGGAGTGGAAAAGGACCCAAAACTGCCAGAGTGAGCCACATCCTTGCCATCCAAGTCATAAATTTATGACTGCAGCACCCACTCCATTGCTCTGTTCCATTTGAGTGACACAGATAAGATCTAGAACACTCTTACTTACTGGCTTTTCTCCTTCAACCTTATTCCAAATTTTATAACCCCAGAACACTCTGTGTTATAACAAATGGAGAAGTGGTTTTTTCTTCCCAAAGTTGCCACCAAGCTTAGTGAAGCCTATAGGATAGAATCACGGCTTAGTTTTGGAATTAGTAAGTGATTGCATCTTATACTGGAAAGCTTTGTGTGTGCATTTTACTAGAGGCTATATCATTAAGCCTGTGTGTTATTCATATAAAATGTAGGTTGACAAGAATTACAGTGGAGGGGAAAAGGAAAAGAAGTCTAGATTTATATGTAATATTTCTTCTGGAATTAAAAGAATTGATAGGAAAACCATTAATGATGGCACTAAAACACCTTCAATCCTTCTAATAATATAAATAATTATAAAGGGTATGTATTCAGAATTATTTCATTCTTTTGGTTGCAAGTCTTTCCTATTCTTTTATGTTTCCTTCCCCTAGGACCTAATGTATCTGTTGCCATTTATTATTTCTTCCTATTTTTAAGATAACAACTTGATGTTGTTATTCAACCCTTTAAAAGTAGTGGCAGATACCTCCTGTGGGGATGAATGTTCCTTATTGTCATGCAGCTACAATGACTGTTCTCACACTTTGATCAAGATTTCCCAGGAATCCAGGTATTCAGTTTATTTTCTTGATACCTGAATGGTCCAACTGAAACTTATTCTTAACTTATATGTACCCTAAAGTACAGAGCAAAACACATTTCATGCAACTTGTAAAGACCAGAATGAATGAAAGAACCTTGGCTGCTTTAGCTTTTGCCATTGCTGTCTTCTTGTCTAATACACAGGAAGAGAGAGGAAGTGATGGCATTCCTAGGAACTTGGTTCATTTTGAAACAAGAGCTGCATGTTAGCTCACCACCCAGGTATCAATTGTAATAATCAGAATTTGGTGAGGAATATGCTTGTTTTCTATAGAGTCTTATAGTAGGCTTTGCAGATTCACAAAACCAAGCATTTATTCACAGAATTGAGGCCACATGTAATAAATTAGGACATCTTAGTGCTGCAGAGTTGAAGATACTGCCTCAGAAAAGGTTACTGGGAATAACATCCTATAAAATTGTATGCTCACAGTGTAATGCAGTGAGATACTCAGCTTGTTCTGGCAATGAGAGCACTGCCCCTTACCAGCCTGGAGCCCAGAAGGCCTGAGTTTACCCTTCTCCTCAGCAGAGTTAACTAGCACAAAGTCACACAAGGATTGTACCATGAAGTGTTTTTCAAAGCACTGAAAGCCCTTTGCTGGGTCTTGCCCATAGTCACTCTGCTGTCACTCATCAGAGATTGTCCACAGGTAAAAAGAAGAATAAGAACAAATCAATAGCAAGTTAAATGGTACTAAATTTGACAGTTCATTTTAACCATCAGACATATCTGACACTGAACTCAGTGCTGCCTGTTGGAGGTAAGCAGGCATCTCAGGGCGAGACACAAGCTTTGGGGCCCATCAGGAGCAGTGTTTATGTGCTTGGTAGTGTCATGGTCCAGCAGCATGGGGGCAGGGACACAACAAGATCCCACAGGGAGTGACAGGGTGACAGGGAATCACGGTGTTACTGAAAATCGTAACCAAGAAAACTCTGCAAACCAAATGATAGTTTAGAAAGCCAACACAGGTTTATTGCAGCACTGGGTACATGGGGGATTTCTCCTAGCATGCACACCCGGTTGAAATCATGACAAGTATTTAAACAGTCAACAAAGTTAGGTATGCCTACTGGTCCCACCCCTTAACTAACTATTGGTTAGTACCTTTCTTACTTTATCTTAAAGACACAGTTCTCTTTTAATTCACTACATATGCACAGAGAGTAGGAGGTTTATTTGGGTTGGGGACATTTTCTAGCTAGGAGGTGTGGTTTTCACATTATAATGAGGCAGGTCAGCCTTAGGACACTATTTTGGCACTTTATTTTCCTAGAATTCGTCCTTCTGTTAATCCTTATTATTAGTTAGTGGAGACAGTTTTTATCTTTAATATGTCTAAATACCAGGTGCATTTGTTACAAAGTATCTACATTCTTTCCGTTCTTCTTCACTTATTTTTGACCTTGTGTTTCAAGATGTTCTATAACAATAGTCTTTCTGTTTAAAAACTACCTGCTTGGCATGAACTGATGTCCGTCTTAGTTGTCTTAGTGATGGTCTGAATACGGCCCCAGACTTCAGATTTTTTTCTCTACTTCTCATTGCCTGATTTTGCCAATTAATATTGAAATCTGACAGACATCAACTTCTGACATTTTTTAATGACCTCAGAAGTTGCCACTAGCATGATTTGACTGAAATAAAATAGAAGTGTGAAACTGGTAGTCTGCAGATCTCTCCGTCCAGCACTCTAACCCTGGGCTGGGGTGGTCCAATGGACCCATGTCTGGCTTCAGCCAACTGTGAAAAGTCCAGGAAGGAGCTGGATGGGCAGATCTGGAGGAAGCTATTAGGTATAGGCTACATGGTCACCCTCCGCTTCCACTGCAGAGCTGTGCCTGTTCATGTAGCTGCCTCAGTGAAGAGGCAGCAGCTCCCCTCTCATTCACAGCCCACTAAGTACCCTAGTGCCACATCCCTCTGCTCTCCACAGGGAAGCGTCTACCTTGCTCATTGCTGTCCCCTCTCCTCTCCCTCCTTCTTGAGCAGACGAGGAGGGAGAGGAGGCAGGAAAAGGGCATTCTTTGAGAATAGGAAGGAGAACGGAGAAGGTTAAAAGGAAGAGGAGAAGAAATGAGAGAATACCCGACCTGTAGTTCAGTGCCAAAGGCAGCCAAACTCACCATCCACCCTGTCTCCCTCCCTCCCTGCTCAAACTGTTGCAATTTTTCCTCTGTGATCCCACTGCCAAAATAACTGTAATCAACAGGCAGACCTTTATTTTCCTAATATATATTGTTTGCAGGATTTGTTTGCAGGTGTAGTCATTGCCTTCTGCTTTCTTATCAGATGTACAGAACATTTCTATGCAAAGTCACAAATCTTCACCATCCTGATATAATTGCCTACATTTAGTCATAAACCTCATTGAAATACTATTGTTCATTCTTTTATGGCCAGCACATGCAAAGTAAACAGCAGACTGATAACGGTGTTGGCACAGCTGTGGTATATTCTGAAGCCACATTTTTAATCTAAGTGATTCTATTTCACTGTCAGTTATAAATAGCGTTATTTGAAGCACCTTAAGAAGCAAATACCTACCTCTGGTAATGAAACATACTTGTGTTCAGGATCTGTCACAATTCGGTGTATCTAGGTATATACAGCTATGACAAGCCCCTGCTTTCTTTAAGATAGAAAAAAATGCAGAAGAGCATCTGTTCAAAATGCTTGCGCTCTGCTCTAAGGAAGGTTGAGCTCAAAGAGACAAAATCTTGATGTCAGTGATAGGTGTTCCAGATGTACTGAGAATTATAACCCCACTTTTCATCTCAAGCTGAATACTGATCAAACTTAATGCGAAAGACTACAGGAGAAGATTATTTGTTTTCTGGTATAACAAGCAAGATTAGAAAGGAAAGAGCAAGCGAGGTGCACAGTGAGAAAGAGAATCCATCTTCGCACTTAGAAACACGCTTAGGATTAAAATACACTTTAACATGTACCCTGCAATGCATTATGCCCAGTAAAGTTTTACAAAGACCATCTTTGGCATGAAATGCTGACTTTTTCAAGTGGAAAGCTTAGCTCTGAATTAATTTAGTTTATGGGTTAGCCTTTTAGTTCCCAACAGGAATGCCTTTTTTAAGGGGCTCTCCCAGGCATCCCCATTTACCACCCTTTGGTGGACATCACAAAGCTCTCTCAGAGAACTTCATAGTCTCATAGAGTCAAAGAATGGTTTGGGTTGGGGACCTTTAAAGACCATCTAGTCCAACCCTAGTGGACTAGGACACCTTGCCTGAGTGGGTTTCATTTTGGATGAAAATGAATGAGAGGATTTCCTTCCAGAAGTGATTTAGTGTGACCCAGCTGCCATGAGGCAGACAGTCCATGGGACCAGACTGCAGTAACACCCTGAAAATACGTGTAGCGTGAATCTAGAAACCTCAGTACTGACTGTGTCACCCTAAAAATCTGTTGGGCCACACTGAGAGCTAATGTAGACCTAAAAAAAGAAGACTCACTGCAGTAAGAATAACAAATAGCATGGCTAGTAAATAAAGCTGTACCTGTTCACAAGGTTGACTTTAAGTGAGTGCTTACAGTTAAGTACAGCTCTGAGAGAAAACAGTTTATGAAAATACTCCTCTTGTCCTTTCTGTTCCTTTTGGTAAGATCTGCACCTTCTGATCTATGTGTGTTTCTAAATTTCAGAAGATTATCCCTCTTTATCTATTCAGCTGCATGTACAGTATAGTATGAACTGCAATTTATTTTGCTATAAATTGTATGCTTTCTAAGATGTGTGTTGGAGTATGTCAGCCTTCTGGTCACTTTTTAGAATTACAAGGAGGGAGTCACACTGTCAGAGATACAGAGGGTTCTCAGTTTTGTACTGTATCTGGCAAACAGCAATACTTTACTGTCCTCAGTATGTTCTTATTAAACAAGCTACTGGAAAACCAAAAGACAGAGGAGAGAGATGCTGGTGAATACAGAGCACTGAATAGGCTAGTGTGGTTTAGCTGTCTACTGCGTCTTTTACAGAAGAAGACATTCATTTCTGAAAATGCAGAAATAGAACAAAGAGATGGGGAAGCCCAAGAGAGGTTTGGTTTTATGTCACGGGATAGTGTAGGAAATTTTTCCTCATACAAAAGTATACATTTGATTATACAAGAGTATTATGCAAGTGCTGGTAGTGCTCTCAAGATGCCAGTTCAAAAACAAAAACAAAAAAAAGGAGAATTAAAATAAAGAGACTGGAAGAAAGGAAAAGAAGTTTTTCCACTAAATATTCCTATTCCTAATTAACAAAGCACCTTTACAACATCTTTAAAGCAGAGGGAATAGTCTAGCAGCGGAGCACCGCAGAGCCCTCTCCGCTGGTTGCGGCACTGCAGCCCGCAGCGGCCGGGCGAGCTCCCCCCTGCCCGCGGCAGCCCAGCAGCAGATGGAGCTCTCGGCTCGCGTTTGAGCTGCCTTTTTCAGGCTTCGTGTCACCTATTTGAACCCTTTTTTGTTCCTTTCAGTTTGCCTATTAAATACATACATTGCAGTATTTCTCCTTTGAAATTCAGAAATAAGTTGAAATAGGAAAAACGAAGTCAGAGGGTATTTTCAACACTAAAATACTGTATTTCCCTTTGGGCTTTCATGCCATATATGTCTTTATAAAGGCACTGTTGCTCTGGTCTAACAACTGCACAAGTCAAAGCCATTCTTTCTATAGTTGGATCAGGCCCTGAACGTTTACACCTGTAAAGATTTTAGTAAATGCACTTCTAATACAATGCACTTTTTTATTAGAAGTTACATAGTCATTAATTAGTATGAAGGAACTTCATGTCCCTGTAATTATATTGTGCAATTGGTTTCATGGCAAATTTCATCCAAGGTTTAACCTGAGTTGCTTTGTATTTTAAAATATCACGTTTATACTGGTTTTCAGTGCAGAGGACTTGAATTACAGTTCTTATCTGGTATTTATCTACACCAAATAGTTTCCATGTTGCTTAAAGTCAGGGAAAAGGAATCAGACACATGTTCGGTTCAAGATAGCTGACAGAATAGGTGGCAGCATCCTTTTATATGCCAGCTTAGTCAGCAGGAGTCCTGAACATCAGGTGCACCAAAGTCTTATCAACTGCATATTTGTATCAAGTGATTTAATTTCTAGCAAAATGCCTTATTCCCCAGGTCTAGGGATATAGACTGGCACATGGGGTTTGGAATGGGGAAGGTAGGACAATATTCACCATGGTGTTTGCAGGTAGGAGGGGGTGCAGAAAAGAAGTCCTTGTGTTGTGGTACAAGGTAAGAAATAAATACAAGGTAGCTTAACTGTGACACCCTTACCTAAGGATGCTTTCTGGAAACGATTAAGAGGCATGGATTCAGATTTCTGCTCACAATGGTATTTAGGCTTTTTTTTTTTTTTCCTGTTTAATTTTAATTGAAGATACATATGCCATTTTCAGAACAAGGATTAGAGCCCAAGATTTCCCTTTTTACAAGGGTGGTTCAGGGTTTTATTTCTGATGTGCAGGGAGACTTCTGCAAGGTACTGTCTAGTATCACTGGACTGGTTTCTGCGATAAAAATAGTGTATTAAGTCCTCTTTCTCCGAGAATCGTGTGGCTTTACAAAATTTTCAGAAGTACTTTAGCAGACCTCAGGTTAAAGTACCCTTGCAATGCACATTTGTTCTTGATTATCTAAAGACTGATTGTGATCTCTGAGGAAAACAAAACTGTTTCCTTTTCATTAAATTAATAATTTCATAGGTGCAACGGTAAAAGCCATAGACATATCATGTTGCATTCCTGTAGGTAGTATTTACACCTAAGGTCTGGTAGCAGAGTGTAAAATTAAGTGACTTTGTGCACGGGGAGCAAGCTTACTGCTTCTGAAAGCTCTTTTTTCCCTCCATAGCAAACAGGCTGTGGTCAATCTGTCGTAATACAAACCCTGGTGCTCTCAAGAGCAGGAGTGCTGGAAGCAGTACCGCATTAGGAATTTCAGGAAATTGGGAGAAGCAACAGGTATCTGGGAACATGTAGCAGAACGAAGTCATATAACCAACTTGATCATATATCTTTTAAGAATATACTGGACAGATCCCTTAGCTTAACTATTTTGGATGAAATTTGAAAAGAAACCTAAGACTCTCTATTCTGACCTCCTGGACAATGATCTGGTTCAAAGAATTTGCAAAGAGCAGAACCTGGCAGAGAGGGAAAATCCAGCTGCCAGAAGCAGTCTGCCAAAGGTTGCCGCGCTTTGCGGTGGGAAAAGGGTACAAAGAGAGCATGACTGGTAGGGAAATTGAGCTTTTCAGCCTAGAGAGACAGTTATATGAATGCTGAAGCCAAACATAAAATTGAAACAACTAATTCAGCCCAGAAAAGCCTACTTAAGTGCTATTACACTAGACCCCCTGAAAGGAGAGTTAATTTTGAAAGTACCTGCTGTGTGGGGTTTTTGAGCCTGCGAAGGGAAATTCAAGCAGCAAATGGGCATGAAACAGGATTAGGTATTTTCTCTTCCCTACCACCATGCCTACGCTCTCCAGCTTAGTCTGTTTCTCTCTGTGAAATATTAGTTTCTGCACAATGTTTTGCCTCCACAAAAAGAACCACACACTACAATGAACAGCTGAATATCACATTAAAATAATTTAACAAAAAGTTCTTTTTTTCTGGTTACAGAAACATTGAGAAACTGCATAAATCTTTGTGTTATAGCTGTATTTGTGATTTTGAACAACAAAACTTCACATCTAAAACCTTTGAGCAGAAACATAGAATAGCAAATCCTACAATCCTAGCTTGCTCAGAATATATGAAATATATTACAACAGTAAACAGGTATCGTAACATTAGAACCATTTTCAGAGAAGAAGTCAGTGCAGACAGGGATGACAATGTAAGAATCGCTTAAAAATTATCTGAATACACTTAATCTGGAATATATGTTTCCCAACCTAAGAACCTGTGGTTACAAAGTACTGGCAGTATTCACACAATATTCCGCACAGTTTTGCAAACACTGTACCATGTGCACAGAAAACCCTTTAAACGCTAACCTAAAATATATCTGTAAGTATTTAGATATGTATTACGCTGGAGCGTGTCCAGAGAAGGCCAACAAAGCTGGTGAGGGGTCTGGAGCACAAGTCTGATGAGGAGCGGCTGAGGGAACTGGGGTTGTTCAGTCTGGAGCAGAGGAGGCTGAGGGGAGACCTTATCGCTCTCTACAACTACCTGAAAGGGCGTTGCAGAGAGGTGCATGTTGGTCTCTTCTCCCAAGTGACGAGTGATAGGACAAGAGGAAATGGCCTCAAGTTGCGCCAGGGGAGGCTCAGGCTGGATATTAGGAAAAATTTCTTTACGGAGAGAGTGGTGAAGCATTGGAACAGGCTGCCCAGGGAGGTGGTGGAGTCACCCTCCCTGGAGGTGTTCAAGGAACGTGTGGACATGGCATTGTGGGACATGGTTTGGCATGGCATGGTGGTGTCAGTTGATGGTTGAACTTGACGATCTTACAGGTCTTTTTCAACCTTAGTGATTCTGTGATCTATTACCAAGTTTCCACTGACCTGTACATCTGTTACCTGGTGATACAACCAAGCTATTTGTGTACCTGCATTAAAATCATGCAACTGTTTTTTTAAACCTTTGTATATATATCTCAAGGAAGAACCTGTGTCCTTAAATAAGGGACAGCAAAATGGAGCAGCAAAGCTGCAGCGATGGCAGGGATAGTGCTGAAGAGAGACAAAGAAACAGCATGCCAAACTCCAGGAGTCTTGGTCCTATGCGTTGCTCCCTTACGAGCATCTGGGCTGATTTGTCTTACACCAGAGGCCAAGCAGATTCTCAGCTAATTCCAGGACAGACAACAGTTTGTACAGCTGCCTCTGACCTCCCACAACCATAAGTAAAGTCTCTTAACACCGTGAAAAGTCCTTATATTAGCATGAGGGTGAATACATGAATACAGTTAAAACAGTATAATTGGTTTTGAGCCAGCTTTCTCAATTAATTCTGGGTTGCCCTGAGTATGTGACTTTCATGTGCAGCACATCTGCAGGTCTTTGGAAACATCAAAGCATCAGTAAAAACAAAAACCCATTAAATTAATATCCATAAAGTGCCCTATGGCTAGTAATAATACATCTCATGAATATGAGTGTTTGAAAACCGAGAGTGGCATTAACAGGGAACTACAAAATTAAAAAATATTTCCATGCTTCTTTACACAGGGTCTTTTCAACTTGCGATGGAAATGCATGCTGTAGCACTCTTTAGCCCCCATTAATGGCTGGCATGGCTTTCATCTTTCTGCTTGATGCACGGTGGCCTCTTTCTCTGCTTCACTTGTGGCAGAGAAATGGTGCCCTCGTTTTTATCGCCTTACCTGCTTGAGAGTGGTTGGTCCCATTTGCAACGAGGATCTACCAGCACTTTAGGAAATTGGCCAGTAAACTTGGAGGTAGCTCCATTTTAGAGTAAAGAAATAGGAACTCAATTGCTCAATCAGTCAGCATCACTGTTCATTTTGACAAAACTGAAGATGGGGAAAGGTCAAACTCATGGAAGTACAAACACATTATCAACATTTACCTTTGTGTTCATTCAACGTACTTCAGTTAGAAGAAAAGCTCTGGTGAGTCTGCCTGTACTAAGGGCTCGTCCAAGCAGTGAGGCAAGGGACACCTGGCTACTGCTCCCTGTGCTCGGAGGGATGGTACCTCAGTACATCCCCAAGGTTCCCCCAAGATCTGCCACCACCAGGGACTGTTTCTCCAGCGCTCAACCATGGAGCAGGGTTCTACCATTCTCTTTCTATGTCCCCTCCTTGTGCCTCAAGGACATTGGCTTCATGAGCAGGGTCTAGAGTTAGAATTTTTTACCCCAAGTTGTGACATTTCCCTTTAAGCCATTTAATGAACACACACAGTCTGTAATTATGAGAGGAACCTGGGACTGGGCTAGGAGATGCTCATGAAGGGAGGAAGAATATTGCCCTTTTTTCAGAGTGAGAAGATACTCAACAGCTCAAGGGCCAAGACTAAGGTCACAGGGGGAGCCTGTGGCAGAGAGAGGAACGTGGCTGTCCTAACATTTGGTCTTCATTGTGGCAACAGAACATTCTTTCTACTCAGTATAAGGTTTTAGCATATTTAAGTAAACTATTTTAATTAACTATTTTTATTACATAAATAAGAGTTCTAGGATGAAAACGCACAAAAACATCTTGAAAGCTGTAGTAGGTACTGGGTCTGAAACAGAATTTTGGATCCAGTTATTTTCTACCTCTCTTTCTATGTCATGTAATATTTCCATGGCCTTCAATTGTGCATGAAATGGAAATGCATGAAGCACAGATAAAAATCCGTAGAGTGATACATAAACATGATCTTTAACGGAAATTGATTTGAATTAGAATTGGATTTTGAGTAACAAGTAATGAGAACTCTTCAACATGATTGAAAAAAATCAGTATAAAATTGCCCTTCTATTTCTAAATTATTCAATATTTCATAGAAAATTATTGTTCACAATATACAGGTCTTGGAATATAAAAGCAGGTGAAGAGAACTATGACAGCCTGAAAGACAGCATTATCAGGAGATATCTTCAAGCCTAACATTACTTGGAAATATTTACCCAATATTTCAGAACATATCATAGTGCAGGTTCTTTTACATTCACTGCACTTGTTACCCACAGCAACTGCAGTAGCTTAGACTGTGCTGTAGTGTACGCAACACTCACATCCCAAATGCATAGACTACCTTTTAACAGCAATTTTGATTGAAAACATACATTATCTGGCCAAACATTTTGCTTTACAGCAGTGTTCCTGAAGTCCTTTCATGGAATAGATCCTCGCTAGTGGGTCTGCAAACCAGTGAACATCATGGGGTGTCCCCATACAGGTGAGAAGATGGTGTAGGGTCATTTTGGTTTCCTAAGCTTGAGGAAAAACTGAGCAACATACTGTTCTGCAAGAACCTGGAGATGCAGTAGCATCTCAACAATATGAATCACTGCAACCGTTAAAAATTAGTCAACACAGACATTTTATCTTTTGCTGTTATATTCTACCCCAAACACAGGTCTAAAAAGTGATTAATTAAAGTCCTAAAATGACAGAAAATGAAGAAACCATCCTGTGCCCTAAAGCATGTCTTCTTTCAAGTCCTGGGGACTCCTGTAAGCTGTGATTATTCCTGAAATATTAAGCATGATTCCTACCTCAGCATAAATGCCTGCTCCAAGCGACTTGTTGCCTTTCCTGAAATAGAGCAAGTAGAGGAATGACCTGCACAGCACTGTGACTCCTTCCTCCTCTCTCTGGGAGAGAGGTTGCTATTATACAGACCGGATTCTTAGATTATCCTATTATCCTGTACTCATCTTTTTTTTTTTCTTTCTTTCTCTTTCTCATTGGCCCTGAGGAATACGGCTCCTTTCAAACTCTGCTGTTTAATTGCCATTTTTTTCTGGTTTATGCCAAAGTAAATAAGCTTATATGGAATTCCTGCCAGTAAGAAACAGTGCTCACCAAGAACCTCTCTCCTGCTGTTGGAAGAGCTCTAGTTGATGTCAATAGCATTTGTCAGTAAGATGAAGATCCCTGTTCAGAGCCTGTCCTACTACCTTGTATCACAGATGGGAAAAAGCTATACCTCTCCATAGCTTCCTATCCCCACTGTAGTTGCAAGAGCTTTACCCCCAGGCTGCTTGTACACTGGGATATCTACATTAGGGACTCATTCAAAAGGAGCAACCTGCTGAGTTGATTGATTCCCATTTTAGCCTTTTAATTTTCACCACCTTACCCTCTCCTTTCTGCAAAAATAAATTACTTTCCCCCCCAGTTATTTAATTAAACTTCTGTATTAAACAAATGAGAATTTTACTAACTGGTTCTCCATTCATACTATTGGAAAGCTAGATTCTCTATCAGCAAATCAATTGTAACCAGCAGTTCTGCTGGTAGATAGCTTGCAGCAGGAGTGTGGGTTTTGTTATTTCAGCAAATGACAACTGGATATGAAAACAGTGTTATATTCATTGTAATTTTGTACATATCTTGATCATATCAACTCTAGCAGCTTGCTGGAAACCACTTAACGATTTTCAGTAAATACTTTCAATTAAAACCAGCAAGTAAAGGTTCACCATCAGAAATTATTTCCAAGCAACTATGAGAAAACTTTTATCCCCTACCTTCTGTTCTTCATTGAAATCACGGCTTCTGTCAGACCTTGAGATTCCTTAAGCCAGAAACTGGAGTCTAGCAAGATGATAATTATCGCCTATCAATCTTTCACTTGTCCTCTATCATTGCAACTGTCACATTTGTGTGGAAGGACAGCAGAACATAATGCATCCAGAAAATACTGCAACAGAGGTCTGCCACAACTTGTTTTCCAAGGCTGTAAGTGATCACCCTGAGACAAGGCTTTAAAGGCACCTGAACAAGGAAAAGTGTTTAGGCATTATGTGAGCATAAGGATGGCCTCACATTTTGGATTCCTGAATGAATAATCTTAAAGAATCTGTGTCTGACAGTGTCTCACTAGTTTGAAGCTTATAGTTTGTAGTCTATTTAGGAGCATAAACCAGGAAATAAATACAGCCTTCACAGAATAGGAATTTTAGCCTGTCCTCTACCTCCACCATATGCATAGTTTGTCCATAACTTTTCAGGCACCTCCCCCTGCCTGGAGTCTGGAGAAAGGTCGAGAGAAGCTGGATGGAGGTGATGCACTAGGAGAGGAAACTCTCAGCATGGCAGACCTGTATCAGCCCAGGGGGGAGATGGGGAGTTGGGGAGGTATCACCTCCCACTCCCTGGATTTCTCCCCCTCTTGATATACTAATATGGTACCTGAGACATCAGAGACAAATGTGGCAAGGGACAAAAAAAGTCTTCTGCTGTGAGAAGTTTGGGGAGGGTTTGCCCTTGAGGTGGCATTGACACAAGCTGTCAAGAAAATCTAGACTGAAATGCTAATAAAAAATGAGGTATTAAACGTGGGTAATCTCACAGGACCTCAGGGAGAAGTGTGTATGTTCTCCACCACCATGTGTGATTCTTGTTTAGTATTAGATGGACTAATGGGTGGTATCCACATCCACACAGATTTTAAAACCTTTCACAGAATCACAGAATCACTACGGTTGGAAAAGACCTGTAAGATCATCAAGTCCAACCTGAAAAAAAAAAAAAAAAAGAAAAAAAAAAAAAAACAAAAAAAAACCCCACGCAAGCCAACCACCACACAACAACAACAAGGCACAACACACCAAAAACCAACCCACCCAACACCACACAGCACCATGTCCATCAAGCTACATCCCACAATGCCACATCCACACGCTCCTTGAATACCTCCAGGGAGGGTGACTCTACCACCTCCCTGGGCAGCCTATTCCAATGTTTCACTACTCTCTCAGTAAAGAACTTTTTCCTAATATCCAGCCTGAACCTCCCCTGGCGCAACTCGAGGCCATTTCCTCTAGTCCTGTCACTAGTCACTTGGGAGAAGAGACGTGCAGTGTTAGTTATCCACACCACAGCCAGCTTCTGGCTCCCAACAGTGTGTGCCACTGGCTGGCATGGGTCAAGTCCTCTGACAGGCTCCATCACTGCACCCACAGGCTCTGCTTAGTGCTCTAAGCCCCAAGAACTGTGCTAGACTGAACCACATGCACCTAGCCACCTCCCTCATAAGGTCTGGGCCTGCATTCCTTCTCAGAATTATCTTAATTCTTGTAAAAAAATGCTTGAGAAATTTTTCTCATCACAGAAGCCTCGGTTTTCCACAGAAGTGGTATCAGTAATGCAGCAAATATCTCCAAAGCTCCCCAATGGGATGAATGGGGAGCAGTTCAGCCCCCAGCGACCGCTTCATCTGCAGTCAGTTCTGAACGCCAGCAAGCTGCGGTGCACGTGTAGATTTCTGCTTATGTCTGGCATCCTAGTTAGATACACATTTCTGTGGAACAGAATGGCAAAGACCACCATCTTCCAATTCAGACTAAGCCTGAGCGTTTTCTAAGGTGCCATGTCCCTTTGGTCTACTTTCTAATACTTACTTGGCTTCCAATAATGCCTCAGATTTCTAATTCTAAAGAAGCTAAGGCTTTTGCACACTCTGTTTTCACTGCCCAATAAGTAATGCACTAGTAATGCGGAAAGGATAAAACCTCAGGGTCATAAGCCATGCTAGATCTGCGCAGAGCTGATATCAATGAGAGCTGTGTGCATGGAACAAGGCAAATAAATACCGGGGCTCTCAGTGTTTGACTTCTAAATGTTTCTATTGCTTTTCATGGACAGGCTTAATGGTATTATCTGTGCCCTTAACAGAATATTCAACAAATGAAAAATGTATCTGATAACTCACTCTACTGAATAGCATGTCCTGACAGTTAGGGACTCCTACTCCAACCCTTCCACTGAAGTGAACCAATTTTGCCAATGTCATTTTTCACCAACTGAAGCCTTTTCACCTCATTTTTATCTCAGTGACAGCCCTTCTCCAGTAACCACCACTTACACTGACAACAATCTCCTTCCACCACATGCTCCACTTGTCAACAACAGCCACTTTGTTAATACAAAAAGTAGTTTCTGGGAGTTTTGCTCACAGTCTCATTCAAGTGTGACAGTATAAGATGTAACTGTATAAGATGATATGTATCTTCCTCCAAAATCCTCATCATCTTTTGTGCTGCTTTACTCAGCCAGTCAAGGGTCTAGAAATTAGAGCGGCATTTCTTCTTCAGAATATATTTCTTTATTATTATGGATATGTGTATTTGAGGATAGTGCAGAAGCAGTGATCCTCATTTCTGTATTTCTTTTTATTTTATCATTTTCAATTAAATTCACACAAACCAAGGATGCACTCCTATTTAACACTTTTTTGTCTCATAATCCAGCTCTAAACCAGGCAAACCAACCCTGGAGTGGAGTTTCAGTGTAGGTGTTGGGAAAGGAGAAGGGGAAGCAGCATGGAAAGATGCAGATCTTCAGGTGGCGGGTGGTGGGTCATTGGGGGGCCTCTGAACACTGGGGTCATTTACTGGGATGAAGGTTGTCCAACTGACCATTGATATCATGGCCATCCATCAGGGAGGGATAGCTGCTTCATACTCTGTTGATCAATTCAGTCATCCTGGCCTTCAGCCATTTTATCTCTGGTATGCCAAAGAGACATTTCTTTGCATTTCAGAGTGCAAGACCAAGCACAGCAGGTAAAGGGAAGACAAGGCAGGATTTTTTGGACGACTTTGGGGCAGGATTAGATCGCTACACTGATACTGTAGAAACATGGGAAGGGAAAAACATGAGACTCCTGTCTTCTCTGCAGAGCTGTGAAGCCCAAGAAGAACAGACAGCCTCAAAGCAATGAATCATGAGGAAAAGGAACCTGAAGACAGCAAAAATGTTCAGCGCCACTGCTTACAGTTTGTATTAGCTGCATTGAGAGTCTGTACACATAAATAGACACTCTGAAAATTAAACAGAGAGTTTCTGTTTATTGCACATATTGGCTGGCAGTCTTTCTGCTGAATACATTAAGAAATTTGCCTTTTGCCCAAAGACCTGGCTCCGAGCAGAAGCACAAAAGCCTCCTTGGAAAGTTTTGAAGGTTTTTGAATAAACAGGGAAATGAAATTTAGAGCCCATCTGTGATCATCCTCCTCCCTCCCAAAGTCTCTGAACTCTTCTTAGATTTCTGATCTCTTCCAGGACCATTGCACATCAGGAAGTATCTTCCCCCTGTCCAAGTAGGAAGATTAGGTAGCAGTAGGTAGGTTCAAGAGAAACAGAGGACTAGAAGAGAAAGGTATTACTGCCAGACCTACTAACATAACTGATCCAGGCTTGGATTATTTCCATCCTTTTATATATTGATTCACTGTTGCAGATTTGTTTCATCCTCTTCCTCACAGTACCCGTCTCATTTATCTGATATTCACAGCTTGCTTTCTCCCCCTACATTTTTTTCCACCTGCCATTTTTCCATTGTACTGCTCCCCCCACTTCCCTGTCCTCTTCTTGAGACCAGAAGTATGGGCAGTACAACAGTTTTTTTCTCTGGCTTTTTCAGTCATACAGGTATACACAGACAGACAAATCCATATGTTTGAGAAGGCAGATCAAAGGCACTTATTGCTTCTGCATTTGGAGCAGATGATGGTGATGCTTGTGATGATCGTCACAACTCACTTAAGTCTGGGGCCTGAGAGCTCTGTCCTCTGTGCAGGCAGGTTTTGTCTCAGAGTAAATGATCCACTGCACCAAAGCACTGAAGCTCTTCAGTTGCATCCTCATCCCAGACCTCTAGGTATTTCAGGCCATTGAGAACGTGAGACCAGTCCTCGAAATAGGTTTGATACTCTACAAGAAAGAAGGTAGTGTAACCATGTATAGGTGTGATGTCCTTGTAGTAGCCATCCAGAAGGATGCTGCAGGGCTTTGTACCAGCTGAAGCATCAGGCCTAGGAAAGAAGACCTTGTATTGCACCATTATTTTTTAAATGGCCCTCTCATTGCCTAACGAGAGACATGGACTCTTGTAGCTAATTCAAGATAGTAGAAAGCTTTACTGAGACTACTAGAGTGCTCAGCATCAGCAAGGAAGTCTGTTATAAACTGATTGATGAGGAAGCTTCAAATGAGTTGCCTGCCTTGCCGATGCGAGGAATCCCATTGCTACCCATTGGACAGGCTCCTGGGAGGACTCACATCTCCATTTCTGCTCTTAGCCCTGTCACCTCTCAGATGGTAAGATAAGAAGATATGTTTAAATGAACAGTTACACATGGCTGCTATATGAGGAAGGAAGTTTTTTTATCCCAGACACCATGTAAACGTGTCTTGCAACTTTTCTGATCAGCTTTTGTTCCCTCTGGTACATAATGCTGCTAAACTCATAAGAAAGGGTACTAGCAGATCAGAAAAGAACAATTTGTCTTAGGCCATGACACAATTGACAATGTCACTGGACATAACATTGAGGCTTAAAAAAGGCCTAACAACATGCCAGAGCAATGGAAAAAATAAATGAGACATGACTTTTAAATCATACAAAATGAATAACAAACTAATATTTTTGCTTCTGTAATACTAAAGCCCCTGTTCTGAAGCAAATTTACATGACAGGCCACAAAGGGCTATTGGTATTGTGTATAAGGTAGTACACACATGGAGGATTACCTTGAAAGACTTTAAAAGGTCAGAGAAGCCAGCACTCACAAAATTACATGCCCCAGAATTAAAGTTTTCCATATACCCTTAATTATCGCTCTTTGTGTACATACATCATGATACAGTCGTTAGTTAAATTTTGAAAGTCATTTTTTCCACACAACCCAGTCTTGGTTGGTGACTGAAGGAAGACCATTTTAATGCACTCTTTAGCCTGGTTCTTCAGGTTGAGGTCCCAGCCACAGTTTCAACATGGTGTTCAGAGCTTATTCAATTCAACATTACTAGTTTCCTAGCGGGATTTCCTCTGGTGCTTGCTCTTTACTATCTGTGGGCTCAATTTCCACAGGAATTGAGCATTGCATGATTGCTTTTTGGTGCCTAATCAGCAGAACTCACAACCTCCAGTTTGAATTCAAGTACTCTTCAAATTATTTTTTGTTAGAGCTAGGCATCTGCAAACAGGAGCCACAAACTAGCTCCAGTGAAAAATGTCAAGAGTGTATCCTAAATATATGTTTCTCTTTGGGACCTAGACAGCTTACTCTGGTCTGTAAATGATTTCACAGCTTCTTCCGCTCAGCACTCACAGCCCCAGGCCTTTCTCTCTCTTTACAAGGCGGAATCCAGCCCTCCTATCACAGACACCTAACTTTTAAGTTTTAGTCATTTACTGAGTCATGCATCTCAAAGAAAGTGCGTAAGGACATAAATGAGCCATTAAGAGAGAGTGGTGGGAAAGTTAGAAGGCCCTCAAAGTTAGGGGAGCCTGTCTGCCCTAGTTTGGTGACACGGACAGGTGGATGGGACTTCCATTTGGAGCCCTTCAAAGGCATATCTCACACTCCACTGTCTATGGAGGGAACTAGACCGTTTATTATTGAAGAGCATTTCAGTATGGTGTCTGAAATGTCTGCAGGCTGGTTCACCCCTAGGATCGTATCTGAGTATGATGCAGAGTGGAGGAGTTCAAAGGAGTGAGAGCACCTCTTCCACATTTCATACATCTTTGTGAGACATAAATTCAGGTCACTTTAGAGAAGGATCTTCAACCCCCATCTCCATAGATTTCTGTCTGAGTGCTTTTTAAGTGCTGCTTAACACAATACCGCTCTGAAAGGTCTATTGGATTGAGCCTCCAAAATGAGACCGGCAACATACAGGCATATTTTGTGGTTCTTTGAAGGGTTGGAAGATGAAGGGGCCACAAAATAGTCTCAGGATCAGGACATAATTGTATGTCTGTATATGTCTAGCAACAAAAGTTAGGCACATAAGACATGAAACTATGAAATCTGAAAAAGAATTGTACATGCATTTAGGCATTTCCAAGACAATGTATCAGCGCAGTGGTGGGATGGGGATATCAGCACTGAATTTAGGAACCTAAAATGGCAGTGGGCCACTATGTCTTACCTATATCCCTATATCCCTTCATAAGTACTTCTGTGCTATACATGGTTTCAAAAGGGACAGTTTCTCAGGCAAGTAGAGACCAAGGTGAGACACAGACCATGTGAAAACATGCTTGCATGCATGCATGGTTTTACTGACATTTTTAACAAACACTTGGTGTTTACAAAAGACTGCCATTTAATTAGCAAAATGAATCTCAGGAAGTGGACTCAGGAGAGAGTAAAATCATCTTTATATTGTTTAATTTAACTGGTTGAACTGGGGCAGCAGGGAATTCAGTAGTGCTAGAGGGGAAACTGCAGGCTGATAGTACCATATGCTTTGTGGTACTCCAAAGGAAAAAAAAAGTGGGAGTGGATTTTATAAGACCTTGTGGTCTTTTTTCATGAAGAAGGGCATAGAAAGAGGCATAGAAAAGAACCTGAAGTTTTGTTTCCTGTGGGTGGCACACAAAGTCTATTACTCTTTACATAAACACTATTTTTTTTAAAGTGTCATACAATTTCTTTAGTACTTTCTATTCTCTATCATGTCTACAGAACTCCATAAATCTGCCCTTTTCTGTTCAATGCATCCATGTAGCTGAGTGTTAATCTGTTTGGGCCTTACAAAAAAATTGTGTCGTTCTACCAAATAACCTGCAGGTCAGAATTTTATCAACCAATCCAGTGTTACACCTTCAATATTGTACTTCTGGTACAAACTTAGATAAAATCACTAAATAGTGTTATGCTGTTGAAAGAAGTTATAAATATCTAATGATATGTAAGGAGATAATAAGAAATAAAAAGTATATGTTTGCATATGTATTTTATTTTTGTTAAATGTATTTTATTTTTGTTATATTTGCAAAACTCTGATGTCTTTTTGCAAGTACTGTGTTCCATTGTATTTTAAGGTACTCTTGCTTAGGACAAAATAAAATTAATATAATCAAATCAAAAAATCTATTTGGTAGAAGAAAGTCCACAGAAAATATCAGCAATGTTTTTACCTAACTTTTAAAATACTTACTGCAGTTGGACATAGTAAGCTAACTAGGTATCAGCACTGCAGCAACTAGCATTTTGACAGTACTGTGTCATTCTAGCTATAAAAAACAATACTAACAATATAAGCACCCCCTTAGTGATGCTTTTCCAGAAATGGATTAAATAGTCAATCAAGTTCAATGGTTTTCTGTGGTATGGAATTGTATACGGCATATCTGCCAAAAGTCATTGCTACACATTCAAAAGCATGTTATTACTTCCCTGCTAGGTCTTGAGGACAGACTAGTGTTCAGCTGGTTTTATCTAGTCCATCTTTCTATTTATATTATATTAATATCTAGAATTCCTATCGCTGTTTGTTTTTATCATCTGAAATCATGGAATGAAAGTAATCGGAATCCTTTTGAGACTCATTATTTTTAAAGTTTTCATTTTTATTTTTCTTAGGCAAGAATGGTTTGAGTAAATTCAGGACTACATCTTTGCCTGGTTGAAAGAAGAGTCTTCAATTAACTAAAACTGCCTTGATTTCACAACATTACAGCTTAATCTTAAATACAAGGAGGCACAAGTCCTTGGCTTACTTTAGCCCTAGCAGAGATATCATTTAGTGAAAATATAGTTCTGCCTAAAAGTGTATTGCACAAGCTTTGTGAAATTTCAGTCACCACTTTAGTAGGTGGTATCCTACAGCTTGACCATTCTGTATCTTGCTAGTCAGGTCAATGATGTCTTAAATGGCAACTGGAAAGAAATCTGTGAACCTGTACCTGCTCTAAAATTGCTTCCAGTGTTTTTTATTTGGTAAGAAGTTAGAGGCATTTCCAGGTCCAAATAGTCCAGGACACAGAATGCAACAACCGTATTACTGAGAAAGACACCTGCAAGCAAGTCCTACCTGTGTATCTTTACATCTTGGGATGTTGAGATTTTCATTATGAGGGTTGAGTGGGAAATTCTTTTCTGATTCTTAAGGGATTTTATGATATCAAAGAGAATACTCTTTGATAACCTCTCTCAATCTCTCTTTGAATAATCAACATTTAAAAACTCCAATATTTTTTTTTTCCACAGATAGTTTATCAATGAAATATTGGCTAAGGTAAATTGAAGTACCTTTACTTTAACAATATATTATCAACCTTTTTACAGTTTAACTTTTTTTTAACATTTTTATTCTTAAAATGAGAAATTATTACGAACTGAGAAGCATATTTTGAAAATGCCAAACACGAACATTCAGCAATTTCAGAAAAAAAACCCTAGAAATTCTCCAAACAGAACTTTTTCCTGTCGATTTCAATGGACTAAATTTCTAATGAAAACTTCCAACTGTTCTACTTCTCCTCCAGAGCTTTGTCTCACATTTTGCCCGTGTGAAAGCTACTAACACTCCTGTAATTAAGGTGCCTGTTAGCACAGTGGCTGATTCAATTTCTCACCCTTCTTTGTTTCATCAGTCCTGCTAGCTTTTCTCTGATAGTTTGGCCCAACACCTCCAAGGCCATTTCTATGCTAAGAAACTGAGCAGGGCACGAGCCTGAGCACTGTCTTGCAGTCATGCATGCTGCTTAACTCATTAGCATCTTCCCCATCATGGTTTTGTGCCATGCCGACTAGCACTCTCTCTGATGGCGCTATAGCATGGACAGATAGATAACTTAAATATATAGGTAAGCAGCTAATTATCAAGCACAGGCTTGGGACCAGTTCTGATAGCAAGTCTGAGTAGGGCTGCCCTACTTCGCCTGGAAAGAAGTTTAACTTTATGGATGAAAGACATGTTACGCTCAGGTAAGTCTTACTCAAAGCAGTCAAAGAAACCTCTCAGTCAATGCTCCTTCCTAGAAGGGCTCTGCTACTGCAACACAGGGATTGGGTATGTAGAGACATCCCGTTTGTAAATAGGTTTTTGTGCAGACACTTTGGCAGGGGTTGCTCTCAAAGTGTTAAACACAGAGCCTGTCGTGTTACTATCATGTATGCTTTCCTATGAGTGTTGAAAGGCCAGGCTTCAGTAGGACCCGCTTAAATTCAAAAAAATCAAAATTTGTCTTTTCCTTGCCCATAGATGTGTTAGCACTTCCTTCCCTCTCACCCAGCCCCATTTCCCACTAACGAGAGGTAGCCACCCATGTGCCCTTATGCCATATTTGTAGCTGAGAAATGCTTTTGTGTATTGCCAAAGCTGAATACTGTGTACATGACTGTGCTGGCAGCTGAGAGAGGTGTCAGGGTGCTTGGTGCAGCAGTTTGCAGGCTGTTTGGACCTGAACCTGTTAAGTACATGCTCACAATTGTGTGCTTGATCTTCAGGTCAATGAGTTAAGTTCCATCATAAGTCTGTATAATCAAATACGTGCTGCTGCAGCACTGAGCCACTCTGGCACTGGAAACCCTGAAACCATCAGCTCAGTGCTCCAGGAATATGCCATCCCATAGAATACCTACCTGTAAAGCAATCGCCTTTGTGTCTTTTTCTCACATCAAACATGGTTGTCCCCAAAATTCGAACAATTAAACAGAAATCATTTTGTCAAGCATACTTTTTCTGAACACATGCCTGCTTCTCAGAGGTACAGTAAATAATTCCTTGTCTCTGAATTGGTTTACATTTTCACTTCAAAACTGTGAGGAATAAATCTGACAGAGCTATTTGATCTTTGCATGATAATAGACTTCAAAGCTGAATGTGTATTTCTGTTCACTTTACAGCTACAAATTTCCAGCAGAAAGTGATTATGCCTCTGATTACTGATGCCTATTGTAGTAGCAGTTTCATCTAATGCTTTTTTAGAATTTAATCATTGTCTTTTGTTGACCAGTACAACAGTACAGAGAGCTTTGCACTACATGTGTAAGTGGCTAGTGTAATTGAAAAACAGACTAAATCTACTGGATTTTTGAAATGCAGTAAAACATGAATAGGAGAATAAAAATGTCCTCAATGTCTGGATGTGTATTGTTACTTTGAAGCTACTCCCGGCTACCACCATCATAGGATCAGAGAGGAGAAGCTGACACCACTACTTTAAATAATTATTGGATTCATTTTTCTCATTATTTCTCATTCATTCTATTTTGAGCACCACCCCACTTGATGTTATAATTAGTTCTCTGAAAAACCTTTTGCAGAATAAATAGTTCTGGCTTTGGACTATCGGAGATATGACAACTATGCGTGTTAGGCAGAAGAAACAATTTAGTCATCAAAATTTGCAGTAGGGACACAAGTTTAATTTGAATATTAGTAAGAAAGGCATGCATATAAGAAGCCTATCTTCCTCCTTATAAGCAGAAGCATAAACTGGATGCATATAATTTCTAGTTATGTTAGCATGTGACTCAGTACACTGAATCTTTTGAAGTCACATGTTAATGGATCCTTTTAGATGGTTTTTTGGATGACGTCAAATGCATGTACCCAGTCTCAAACACATAGATGCAAGTTCATCATCAAAAGGTGGAAGGTAAACAGTGATATTTGCTGTGAATATGTCTATTCAAATGAAGCTTAAGGAATTTCCCTCTGTTCCTCTATAAGCATTTTTAACATATTCAAGACATTTTTTTAGCAGAAGGGCTGTAAACATCCATACACTAAAGACCCTTTTGTTTCTGTCTTGTCTTTCGTCTTTCCTGGCTTCCCTTCCACCTCTTCTTTAGCCTTTTAAGTTTTGCACTCTCTCTGCTCCTGACTTTGCACACTACTTAACCCAGAGGGAAATACTGGGTGCTTCCCCTTCCTGCGGTACACAGCAAAAACGTAGTTTTAACAGTCTTACAAGCTCCCACATGCCAAGAGCAGCACCCAGCCAGTGTTCACCCAGCAGCGGACATTACCTATACAGCAATTATTACATTTACGAGATTTCCGTGAGGCTGACGGTAGATAAAAGCCTCCAAGAATGGTTGTCCCTTCTCTCTTTACAAATTCAGTTGCAGGGAGGATTATAGGCATTGGACAGAAAGACAGCTCAGAGTATTGGTTCTCAAACCCTGATCCAGGAACAGACCTGGTCTTGAATGCAGCTCACACAAAGAGATAAAACCAGTGTAAAGTGTATTCAGTGGTTTCAGTAGCGGTGCTCCAATGTCTAATAAGACTGAAAGAAATGTCGAGCTCTTACAGTTGTCTCTTGGTATAATAATTTAAGGATCATGGCATTAGTGACAAGATGACAAGGTGGCATGGCATGACTTAGGTTGGACTTGATGATCTTACAGGTCTTTTCCAACCTTAGTGATTCTGTGATTCTGTGACTTCTAGCTTTCCTCCTCTCTCGATGCCCACTCACCTGTGCAAAATGAGTCTGCATCCAACTACTTCCTTTCCAGGAACTGCGTGTTCCTGGAAAATACTGCAAAATAAGGAAGTCATTCAGAATGTTAGAGAATTTGGGCCAGATTGCCCATTGCTAAATTAAAGCGGGGTACCACTTTTATTTCAGGTTTTCCATTCGTCCTGCCAAATCTTTTTCCAGTGGAAAGAATTCAGGTGTTCCTCATTACCCTTCTGTGCTGTTCTAGCAAATAAAAACATGAAATAAAATTAAGTCCTTTTCATTGGACAGTGTTTTAATGACTCAGATAGTATAAAGTCAATATTAGTATTCATGTCACATTCAATTATCTCCCTACCATGTCCCCCCATTTGCTTTTCCGTGTGTTGGTTCATCACACAATGCTAATTAGGTCACTTCAAATGGACCATAATTGACAATGGCATTTTTGCAGGTTTATATTTTCACACAGAAAAACTGAGAATAAATTAATGACCAGCAATTTTGACAATTACGGTCAATTAAATTTGTCAACATCACAATTGACAAAATTAATCTATATTTAATATTGAAACCTTGACATTAAGAATGCAGCCTTGGCAAGTAACCAGATTTAAGTGACAAATATGTAATACTGCATCAAAATGATTCAGTCTTAAATGATATGTGCTTAAATAGCAATATCTTTTAGATCCAATATCTTACCAATAGACAACTAACAAAAAATGTTACTGAAGCTCACATACACCAGTGGAAAAAAAAATATCTTCTAATTAACCACCACACCATTGTCTAGACTTTAATGAAGGTGGAGAAAATTGCAGTATTGGGGTTTCAGTGTTTTAACTGCATGCATACTTCATCTAAAACTTTATCTAATATAACAAATATCTCTATAACATGCCTTTTCTCATTCCTAGACTGGCTGCAAATCTTTATAAGCAAACTGCAGGATACCTTGGCAATTTACTGACAATGCTCAACTTTACTCTCATACCATTGGGTCCATGCACCAGAACTACAGATTTTGTTCACTCGTCTGTGCAAGTTAGGTGCACTGATAGTAATCCTCCCCTCAGGCTGCATATACCTTATAGTCATAATAAGAAAAGTCAAAATTAAATGCAGAATTAATTAAATGCAAAATTAACTAAATCAGAATTAAAACATCAGAATAAAGACGACTGTAGAAAAATAAACTAAAACACAGTGCAGTCAACAGGGTTTGTGATATATGTATGAAAGAACCAAACACATTACAAAGGATTCCTTCCCAAGAACCCTTGGAGAGCAGATTGTACCAAACCAAAACCGGGTAACACTGGCAGCAGTTTTCCACTGCTGGATCTGGAAATAAAAAGAAAAGTCAATTAACTGAACTTCATTTCAGAAAAAAAGAAAACTGCAATTTGAAATCCTGTTTATTGTTACTACCTTTTGCTTGACTACATTTTGCCCTGGGGACATACACAGGTCAAATAGTTGCATTAATGCAATTCAGACAGGCTTTTTGAAATTAATCCCCCACACTTCGCAACACCCAGGGAGACTTCTGTCTTCTGTGGTCATTTGGAAGTCATTAGTCAAGCTAAACAGCCATGAAAAGCATTGATGGGACAGGATAGTAAAGCAGACACACAAAAAATCCTTATTATCCAGGATATATTAACTGTGTGTTTAACATGGAGCTAGCGCTATATCAACTGTAAAGCAAGATGGCTTGACAGACATTGATACAGTTGGAACTGTATTATCATAGTCAAATGCAAATTGAGGATAATAGCTGGCAAATCTGAGAATAGACTTCATTAGCTTTCCAGGCATGTGCTTGCATGTGAACAGCATATTCCCATATTCATTTTGACCTGAAGTAGCTAAATTGGTTTAAAAAATTAACAATTCATTACAGCGCTGAGTTTCCTGATTGAACTATGGGGCCTAAGTCACTATTTTCACAACTGCCAGGAAAGCCAAATCAAATTTAATCGGAAATTAGAGTAAAAAGAGTCACACGTTCTGTATAATTCTCCTTGCATTTTTCAGAATATAAGACAGTATGTGATAACATGATGTCTGACCAAAACCTAATAGTTATAGTGCTTTGTAGGAATTATTTTGATCTTTCTTTATCTAAACCATTGGACTGGGTGGATAATACTGGCATGCTTCAGGGATAAAAATGTAAGTCCTTAAGTTTTTATTATTAGTATTTGCATTATTAGAGTGCTTAAGCAGTTCAAAAAGAAACAGTGTTCTAGCTGAGGTAGTCTTATAACAGACTGGAAACAAGATTATTTAAAAGCAAATTTAAAGTCACTTTAAAAATAAACAGCTGGAAAGAAAGACGGGGGAGAAAGCAAAAGGACACAACTTAAAACCCATTGTAGGCAAGAGAAATATGCATGAAATCCCAGATTTTCAAAAGATTTTCACCTTCAGAATCCCACATTTGGTTTGCAACACAAAGCAATTTATATTCTTGGGTCTTGAACACTTCTGAAAATCTGTTTTCTTCAGTCAGGTATTTCCTCTTGTCTGTTCTGATTACGTCAGAGCAACCAGAGCCGGGAATCCTTCCGCCTGTGGTCTGCGTCACTGTTTCTGACAAAGCAATGGTAATAACAGCATGATGTCAGCTTATTCCCTAAAGAAAATGCATGGTGAGAACAATCATTATAAAGCAAGAAGAAAAATAATATAAAGGTTATTTGATCACTGACAATAAATATGCCCTCCACAATGGACTACACTACAGAAATAAAACAAAAATTCTCGTATCTATATGGACCATAAATCTTGCATTTCTTCAAAGAACGACTTGTTTTTTAATTAAGCAAGGAACTCAAAAATGGAGCAATGGAGTATAGCCTCCCTCCAGAACGAAGGAGGCTTGTCTGAGTCTCCAAAAACACCTCACTTGACTATTCCCATGTATAATCCTATACATTCCCTGACTGTAACCTCCTATGTCTTTGTCACATCCCTGAGATCCAACCACACCACTAAATCCTCCTTCTGACTATCTGTTGCCACAACTCATACAGCAGGAAGCAGGAGCACAAACCCAACAGACTTTCACGGGCTGTTTAAAATTGCTGACAGAAGCAGCAGGCATCAGAGGCTGACTTTGAGGAGCCAGCTAGGCAGGCTGGCTTAGAAGCTTGCTGTTTCCAGAGAATGATAGAAAACCTTCAGTTTAGTGAGTGTTTTTCCTGCTCCAAATTTTTGGTAGAATAAGCCAATGTTTATTTTAGCTGCCCCTTCTTTGTGATGCGTGTTGAAAACAATTACTTTCATTCTTGTGGCCTGGCTTTTAAAATGTTTTTTGTCTTTCAGAGATCAATGTGTAAATAAATAATGTTGAATTTACATCCTTGTTCATTTTAGCCTCCTTGTTGCATCAACATTTATCTACTTTTTAAACGCAATATAAGTCATTCCAGAAATGTAACTAGCGGATTGTGTTAATGGTAAACCAAGTCCCAAGATACAAAACCCATATTCACAGCAGGTACAAAAGTCATCCCATAACTGTTTAGAGTTATGGTATGTGGGTCTGTGTGAGCCACAGGACTCTCAAGAAAGCAGACTGGAAGTCTAATGATTCAAAAACTAGATGCTAGTTTGCTGTTTGGAAAGTGATTAAGAGAATGTGACTGCTTTAAAATACCCAAACTGTTCACACCTTGTGAACTGTCATTCAAAGGCACTGTCAAACATTAGCAGAATGTTTTTCTTTCTGTACCAAATTTTCGGCAAAAAATGTTTTTCCTTGCCAAATGTAATTTTTGAGTATTCACCTTTGAACAGTATATGTGAGCATTGTCTTTAATAAGATTTGCTTGTTTAATAAAAATGGGGGGGTTTAGCTGATTAAATAGATGTTCTATTAAATAGTTGTCAAAGAAGACTAATGGAGATAGGATTCCTGGCAGCAAGAACTTATATATCGTTAATAAGGTACTGAACTGAAGAATTTGGTACCTTGGATGTCAGAGTGGCTTAAGGGAAGAAGCATGGGATTCCTTTGGAACACATTATTTATTAACTCTTAGATGATCACCTAGATACAGTAAAATGATGTGAGCATGACCGGATCTGTCTTCTGTAGCAACTTTAGGAGAGTCTTCTGTATGTTCAGATGGAAACTCTGAAACAGGGCTTTGGTGAAGCAAGATTATTCTTTGTACCACTGCTGCTGCATTTGGGTATGGAATCAGAGGAAGTTTTTTTCTGTTCCACTTGTGCTCAGCCTTTAGCATTGACTCATACTCTTTGGTTTTGTAACCAGTTTTGCTCATCAGCTGAGTCAGCGTGGTTTTTTTGGTAGAGGTCTTTCTAGATTTCCAGGAGAGCGTTCCAGCCCCTCGTTCCAGAGGAAATCAACACTGGCAACACTTAACTGAAAAGGACGTTGTGCAATTCAGTTTACTAAAGTTTGTAAGATGACTTAAAACTCTCATATGGAAGGTGCAATCAAAGTACAAAGAAGATGTTACTATTTACATCTAAATTCATAAGGAATCATTTGAATGTTATTTAAGAACATGTATTATTTAATTTTTTAATCAGAGAATGCAGATGAAGAAACTCACTGATCATAGCACAAAAAGTGTAATACCTATCCTCAGGGACGAGGCAGAAGCTTTGAAGTTGTTGTCGCAATTATACAAAACACTCTTCAGTACCTCTGCAAAGTTGAACAAAGGATGAGGCTGAATATGTTTTCATACAGATAATGTTTCTTCTGATAGAAATGAGCGCTTTGCAGATGGTGTCAATAAGATATAAATACAGCCTCTTGAGTCATACAAACATACAGGAGAAAATTACAGATAACTGAGACCTCCAGGGAAAGGTCTATATCCAATATTTTTATAGCATCTTTTCTCCAAAGAGTCATTTTCTTTTGCTATTAAGAGGTGCAGGGGGCACGTGGCAATTCTCTATCACTCCCGCTTGGTTGGGACGAACAGGAATTCCCTCAGCAGACCCACACGCTTTGAACTGCCCCCACCAGCCGAACTTTTCTTTTTACGGTTTTCTAATGCTCCTATCGGGTTAGAAGCAAGCAACGAGAAACAGTTTCAACTAGCGAGGGGGCCCACGAGAGACAAACACACACCATCAGCCCACACATCCCAAGGGTGACTCCAGCTGCCATCTTCGCAAACTGTATTTTCTACCCCAGGCACTGGATCTGTGTGAGCAGGAAGAAAAAATTCCTCTGTGATAGCTAATGAGTCACTTGCGTGGTTAAGTTACGGTTTTGGAAGAACGATGTCAGTTGGACATGCCTGCAGAAGAGCTGCTTTCCCCAAACATCCCGCTCATTCCTTTGGCTCAGCACATTTAAACACACCATTTCTGACCCAGTTTGGGAGGGAGGGCATTTGCATGTTTTTTTCTGGTTTCTTTGTCTGTTCTTCTTCTCTAGGTTCTTATGATGCATTAAATAGCTGTTGTGTGTTAACCCCAGCCAGCAGCTCAGCCCCACACAGCTACTCGCTCGCTCCCAGCAGTGGGATGGGGGAGAGAAACAGAAGGGTAAAAAAGAGAAGGAGAAAACTCATGGGCCAAGATAAAGACAGTTTAATAGGGAAAGCAAAAGCTGGGTGTGCAAGCAAAGCAAAATGAGGAATTCATTCACTACTTCCCATCAGCAGGCAGATGTTCAGCATTCTCCGGGAAAGCAAGGCTCCATCACGCGTAACGGTTACTTGGGAAGACAAACACCATAGCTCCGAATGTCCCCCCTTCCTCCTTCTTTCCCCAGCCTTTTATTGCTGAGCATGATGTCTTATGGTCTGGGATATCCCTTTGGTCAGTTGGGGTCAGCTGTCCCAGCTGTGTCCCCTCCCAACCTCTTGCCCACCCCCAATCTATTCATTGGCAAGGCAGCCTGAGAAACAGAAAAGGCCATGACTCTGTGTAAACACGGCACCATAGGAGCTGCTGTGAAAAAAATTAACCCTGTCCCAGACGAAACCAGTACAAGAGGCAAGCGGAAATAATTCACCAAACAGTTTTGGTGGCACAGAAATAAGTTTATCTGAACTGAAGCTGCAAGAAGGCAGAAGTCATGACCACCAGCTGGGAAAGGCAGGACAGAACATGGAAAGACTTCATTTCCAGCCATGTCATAAACCCCAGTCATGTCTTTATCTTTTTAAAGGATTCAATTATCTTCATTTGGCCTAGGCTTTCACTAATCCCAGCTGTCCCCACCATAAGACATATTATAACAAAAAAAAAAAAACAACCAGGAACTCTGCAAGCAGGTGTAAATACTTGTAAAGACACACCCTTATGTGTGCTTGTAAAGATAACAGAACAAGTCCTGTTTATCTTGACCAGAGAAATGTGAATTTGCAAGGTTTCTTTTAATATTTCCCAAGCTTTCTTCTCCTTATTTTTTAAAAACCCTTGAAAAAAATTGGGCTGCTCATATTTCAGTTCAACACTAGTATCTGCCTCCAGCAGCACTCACGGAAATCACAGTCTAGACTTTCAAAAGTAGGTGAGTAAAATGAGAAGCACAGATTACACTAACTTTTAATTCTACCTCAGTTTCTGAAGCACTTAAATACTCCTGAAGCTCTTACATGAATTTTTTTTCCCATCTTTCATTCCACTCCAAAGGTTTGCATGGGATGGAGTCCCACCAAAGGCCTCAGCCTTACATGGATACAGGAGTTGGGGGGTGTCAAGTTTTTTAAATCTAGACATGACATAGAGATTTAACTATCCTTTTAGCTTCAACTGGCACTGCAACTGGATCAATAGTAAAGTGGCTTATGGCAGCATTAGGAAACTCTACCTGAACTGCCCATGCTGTACCTGGTCAGCGGATAGAGGCAGCACCCATGTGGGAATGTGCCCTTCTCTCCTTTCCTTCTCTAGCGGCAAGTGAAATGTTTAAAACAGCAAAGGAGAGACTGGTGTCCATTGTGAATTTTACTGGGAGCACAGTGGGTGCTGGGCTGGGACTGCAGCGCGGCACAAGCTCTGTGCAGGGTAGGACAGCGGGAAGGGGCATAGTTCCTCGCCCTTGTGCTTTGATCCAAAGTCTCTGACATGTGGCCCCACTGCATTCAGAAATTTTCTTCAAAATAACACTAAAACAAAGACCAAACAATCTGATAAACCATTCATTGGACGAGAACTGTTCTAGCCACTTACTTCCTCCATTAAGGATTTTGAATCTTTTCCTTATCATGAGTTGCATTCCCTTTAACTTGCATCTATCAGTGTTACTGAAATAACAGGTTTGCTGAATAGCCCAAAGGACGAAAAGCCCCTTTCTACAGTTGTGTGTTTTGAAATCTAAATTTGGAGGGGGCTCCAGGGCATAATTTCAACTTTGGCCCTGCTTTTTCTTAGTTTTTTCTTTAGTTATTGTTATGGCTGTTTGGTTTTCACAGCAGAAAAGAGGAAAGTCATAAACTAGTGGGAAGATAATGGTTTTTCTTCCCTTAGAAAACATAAATATACACTCTGTAAATGTTATTTTATTTTTGAATGGAGATGTCTTGCTTAGCATGTTAATAAATCTAAGGGTTATCATTTGTATTATGACATTATGGACACAACAAATGTGCAGTTTAATTGTAGCTCATATCTTCTAATTACAATCAATTGTGATTGATTACTTGGAAGTGCGAGGCATTGTAGTTCATTTAAGAAAAAGAAAGGAATAGAATCAGTAAAAATATAAAGCATGGAGAAACAAAAGCAACAGAAATTAGATATGCATATAGCTATTTTTCCAAACTCATTGCAAAACGATTCATTTCATTTAAAAGCATTCAGAAATGAGGTCAGCTTCTGGCAGATCACGTGGTTCTGACTTTACTGAACCACTGTTCTGTGATCAGCTCCGTATGTGTCATCCTTCTGCTGTGTAATTTTGTTTTCAAAGTCTAAAGATATCATTAAAGTGACATGTCTGCAGCCCAGTATAAAAGACCGAGCACTCTGCAGTTGGAAAAAAACCCAAGTCACAAATTTGCTAACCATTAAAGATACACAGACCAGAATTGCTTTGTGATTACTGTTTAATCATCAGAAACATCTTATTTATTCCATGGGAGAAGAAAGCTTCCAAGAAGACAAGAAAAATATTACTGCAGATATAGAGCTTCAGGTTTCCCTAAAGCTTATCACAGAATCACAGAATCACAGAATCACTACGGTTGGAAAAGACCTGTAAGATCATCAAGTCCAACCTGGGAAAAAAAAAAAAAGAAAAAAAAAAAAGAAAAAAAAAAAAACCACAAACAACCCACGCAAGCCAACCACCACACAACAACAACAAGGCACAACACACCAAAAACCAACCCACCCAACACCAAACAGCACCATGTCCATCAAGCTACATCCCACAATGCCACATCCACACGCTCCTTGAACACCTCCAGGGAGGGTGACTCTACCACCTCCCTGGGCAGCCTATTCCAATGTTTCACTACTCTCTCGGTAAAGTACTTTTTCCTAATATCCAGCCTGAACCTCCCCTGGCGCAACTTGAGGCCATTTCCTCTAGTCCTGTCACTCGTCACTTGGGAGAAGAGACCAACACCCACCTCTCTGCAACCCCCCTTCAGGTAGTTGTAGAGAGCGATAAGGTCTCCCCGCAGCCTCCTCTTCTCCAGGCTAAACAACCCTAGCTCCCTCAGCCGCTCCTCATAAGACTTGTGCTCCAGACCCCTCACCAGCTTCGTCGCCCTTCTCTGGACACGCTCCAGCACCTCCATGTCCTTCTTGTAGTGAGGGGCCCAAAACTAAACACAGTATTCGAGGTGCGGCCTCACCAGAGCCGAGTACAGAGGCATGATTACCTCCCTGCTCCTGCTGGCCACACCATTTCTGATACAGGCCAGGATGCCGTTGGCCTTCTTGGCCACCTGGGCACACTGCTGGCTCATATTCAGCCAACTGTTTATCAACACCCCCAGGTCCTTTTCTGTGGGGCAGCTTTCCAGCCACTGGTCCCCAAGCCTGTAGCGTTGCATGGGGCTGTTGTGATCTAAGCGTAGGACTCGGCACTTGGCCTTGTTGAACCTCATACAATTGGCCTCAGCCCATCGATCCAGCCTGTCCAGATCCCTCTGCAGACTCTTCCTACCCTCCAGCAGATCAACACTCCCACCCAACTTGGTGTCATCTACAAACTTGCTGAGGGAGCACTCAATCCTCTCATCCAGATCATTGATAAAGATATTAAACAAGACTGGCCCCAAAACTGAGCCCTGGGAGACTCCGCTTGTGACCGGCCACCAACTGGATTTCACTCCATTCACCACGACTCTCTGGGCTCGGCCATCCAGCCAGTTTTTTACCCAGCGAAGAGTGTACCTGTCTAAACCACGGGCCGCCAGCTTCTCCAGGAGAATACTGTGGGGAACAGTGTCAAAGGCTTTGCTGAAGTCCAGGTAGACAACATCAATAGCCTTCCCCTCGTCCACTAGGCGGGTCACCTGGTCATAGAAGGAGATCAGGTTGGTCAAGCAGGACCTGCCTTTCATGAACCCGTGCTGGCTTGGCCTGATCCCTTGGGTATTCTGCACGTGTCCCGTGAGCGCCCTCAAGATGAGCCTCTCCATAACCTTCCCCGGCACCGAGGTCAGGCTGACAGGCCTGTAGTTCCCCGGATCCTCCTTCCGACCCTTCTCGTAGATGGGCGTCACGTTGGCAAGCCTCCAGTCATCCGGGACCTCCCCCGTTGACCAGGACTGTTGATAAATGATGGAGAACGGCTTGGCAAGCTCCTCCGCCAGCTCCCTCAGCACCCTTGGGTGGATGCCATCAGGCCCCATAGACTTATGAGTCTCCAGGTGGCATAGCAGGTCATTAACTGCTTCCTCCTGGATCATGGGGAGCCTATTTTGCTCTCCATCCCTGTCATCCAGCTCAGGGAGACGGATACCCTGAGGATACCTGGTGTGGCTGTTAAAGACTGAGGCGAAGAAGGCATTAAGTACCTCAGCCTTTTCCTCATCCTTCGTGACAATGTTCCCCGCCGCATCCAGTAGAGGATGGAGATCCTCCTTGGCCCCCTTTTTGTTGTTAATGTATTTATAGAAGCTTTTTTTGTTGTCCCTCACGACCGTTATCAACAGCCCTCAAGTTTTGTACACTTTTCTCTTTTCTTAATATCCTCCTCATTCAAACACCTGGCCTCCTAATTTCATAACAGAAGGCAAGGTCTAGAACAATAGCTTTCATATTATTTTCTTAAGCTAACTATTTAGGCCAAAAAATCTTGCTGTATGATAGAAATCTATGAAATAGTTGATGCAAAGCCAGCATTACTTGGATGTTTAAGGAGCTTCATAGAAGAGGCAGGTAATGAAAATAACTTGATTTTATAGCCTGAATTTCCAAAAAATAAGTTGGTCAGTCTGGGGAGGCTTTTTTTTTTCTCTTTGGTATGTTATGTCTTTCTGAGCATAAAGAGTAATCAGCCAGTACTCAAGCACTTTTAAAATAATGAGGGAAAGTGGAAATATTTATGAAAAGAAATAGCTTCCAAAATATTTTTATTTATCAAAACTAATAAAGAATTGTTTTCCAAAGTAACAGAAAGAAAATTAACTGTTTTTAGAAATTTAGAGTTCAGGTTATTTGAACAATACTATCATCTTACAAATTTTAAGTTCAGTTAAAGTACTCATCTTTGCAAATTACTGAAAAAAAGTAAACTCCTATAGGAGCAATGTAAAAAATAAGAGATCATTGACACTGTCTTTGGTACTATCGTCAAATAATCTAGTGGAATCAACAAATTCAAAATTAAGAGTTTCAGTCAAAATATTGGCATCCAGATCTAAGTAGTTGAGAGAACGTGATCAAAAAAGATCATCGAAAAATCAGCCAGGCGACAATTCCATTCTTTCCTATAATTTGAATAGGAAAAGCTCTTAGAAACTTTCATGTCTTTCACTACTATCTTAAATCAATTTAGAATATATTTACTTGGTTTTGTAGGACTAAATACTGGAGAACCTAAAGATCACAGTATCATAATGAAACACATTTTGAAAACCAGAGGTTTCCTGTCACCTGTAAACTGCAATTTAGAAATTATCTAAATCCCACACTAGCAATTTTTTTATGTGTCTTCTTTGCATAGGGACATACTACATGGGTCAAATCAACAATTGTTCATTCATCTACAGCATCTTCTTTTTATGGCACTTACAATGGAGTTTATACCACTTACACTGGAGATCAACTCTAGACTTTTTCTGTAGACCATACACAACACAAATCCCTTTGATCTGTCATGCATACTTTAAAAAACGCTTAAAATATTTCATTTATTATTACAAGTGACTCTTAACTTTTTCATGTAGCCACAGAAAATACAAATGATTGGAATTAGTAAAACAAACTCCAGAAATACAAATCTCACAGGGTCAACACAAAACTAGCTTTTACCACAGGTGGCAGATTTCACCCCTTCCAACTTTACAGGAATTCCTTTCCTTTACACTTGTCCATGTTAGAGAAACAGCTTTTAAAGTTTTGAAGAAACTGTCTTCATCTTCCAGTTTAGGATCAGCTTCTGCAGGTGTATAAAGGATTCTTAAATGCTGTGACAAACAGCTGCAAAACCTACCAAATCTGTGCATAAGATCCCAATGGCCTAGTCATGTATGAGTTGTTTCATCATGTGAGCTAGTATTCATAAGTATTTTCTCTTTACCAGTGCTCATCATTACCAGCTCATCAAATCATAACTCACTGCAGTGTAATTCTTACCAAGGCATTATCCAAGGGCTTCTGTTTTAAACTATAATGCCAGATACACTGAAATATCCCGTGTCCTCTCTGCTGCCATGGGCTAGAGAATGAACTTGAACAATTACATTAGGAAATGGTTTATGTTTTGTCTTTATATGTACCCGCAATGTTAACTGCATTCAGAGGTAAGGTTATATATATTTGACCTCTACAATTTAGCTATATGTTCAAAGCAATGGGGACACCCACACTGCAACTAGATCTATTTCTTTTCATTTGCTACAGCAGTAGCCTAGCTTTGATTCAGACAATTAATTCTCATGTATCTGAAGTTAGGTAAAGCAATCTCACTTTATATTAGGCAGTGCCTATAAGGACCAATAACAAATACTTAAATTTACAAAACAGAAAAAAAAAAATCTGTATTCATTTCAAGCTTGCAGAGTAATGTCCTCATAATAAAGTAAAATTCTAATACTATATATGAGTAAATGTAAGGGAAAGGCAGAGACTAATTTATGGGAACCTGACACTGGAATCCTAGTATCAAAAAGCTTCTTTGTAAAATAGGAAATGTTACATAGGAATTCATCATACATGTTGAAACAGCAAGTATCAAGTCATACAGTACTGCTGTTGTGTTTAAAGGGAAGTTCAGTCCCATGTTGTGGATATACTCAGAAATTATATCAAAAAAGGGGCAATTCTGAGGTGACATATGTTACTGAATGACCAAGTTGTTTAGGGCAGTAAAGGAGAGCATTGATGGTGCAGACTTTATGGTATTGAATGACTGGAAGATAAAATGACAGGGAAAGTTCAGTGTAGATGAAGGGGAAACTGGGGGAAAAAATCAAACAAATCCTTACTTACACAGGAGTGAGCTTTGAGCTGGCTAAAACCTCTTAAAACAAAACAAAATTGGGTTATAACACATAGCTCTGTGAAAAAAAATTGCTTAATGCTGAGTAGAAATCAAAAAAATAATAATCTGAAAAATGGGAATTATTAAGAAAGGATTAGAAAACAAAGAGAGATTATTATACCACTGTGTAAATTAATGATTCACATCATGAATGCATTCTGTGCTGGTGGCCCATGTGGAAGAGTGTAGAAGGACTGGTAAAGGTACAGAGAAGAGGATCAAACATATAGATGGATCAGAAGAGGACAAGCAAGTAGATATAACAGCTTCTCTATGAGAAACAACTGAACTAGGTCTCCCCAGCTTCAAAAAGAGAAAACAAGAAGGGAAATTAGTCTAATAAATTGTCTAATAAATTATGAGCCATCTAAGTGAATAGGCAACAGTGGGTTTTTGTCTTTTTCAGTACAAGAACATCACATGAAACTACAGCTACCAGATTCAAAACAAAAAAAGGCTGTGATCTTTACATGATGAACTCTTAAGCTATGGAAAACCTTGCTGCAAGATGTTGAAATTTAGAAAAATAAAAATCAGCTGACTAAATCCATGAACAAAATCCATTTAGAGCTGTTAATATTGTGTTAATATTGTGTTTCTGGCATTCTCTGAACAAAACACTGGAGGTTGAAGAATACCATGGGACAATATCGCTGTACACCTTTTTCTTATCCTCTTAGCTAGGCACAGTACAACTGAAAAAAACAGTCATAAATGGATCTTTGCTCTGATCCAATGGAGAATTTCTACGCTCTGAAAGGAAGGCCGGTTGACTGGATATACACTGCGAATTGGCAGCTCAAACAGTCAGCTGTTTTGGGGCCCCACTGCTTTGCACAAGGAAGTTTTGAAGCTGCAAGTGTTCAGCGATTTTCACAGCAGCTCCTTGGCCATTCTGGAGCCTTCCGACACTATCAGGCGTTCAGAGCTCAATTCATTGGCTGCATGGAAAGCTGGGACCAAAGTGTTAAACTAACATCTGGATCAGATATTGAAGCCAGTGGACACTCTCATGCAGAGGTTTCCCCATAGCCTGAGCCATGGAGAAGGCAGGCAGCCACGTGGGGACTCTCTGAAATTTGTGGCTTGTCTTCACATTCAACTGTAGATGCAGTCAGTCAAAATAATCCAGCCTTGTGATGACAGGTACTGCCGTATCTAAATTGGAGAAGAAGGCATTATGTTTCCCAGCTTGCAGTCAGAAAAAAGGAGGGTTTTTAACTGCTCCCTGAAGCTGAGAGAACATTTTGGGAGAAGCATTAGCCTGTACCTACACTCTTCCTGCAGTACCCTCTGTTGGTTACTCTCATAAACAGGACACCAACTAAAGAAACACAACTGCTCTTACGTTCTTGTAGGGAATTTGCCCATTTTTTTCTGGTTATATTTACCTTCACAAAAGCCTGATAATCGGTGTATTTAAAAAGAAGGGAAAAAATGATGACTGACGCACAGTTTATTCTTCAAAACAACTCTCCTTATGAACTACCATAGCTTCATTCCTCTTGAGTCCAGCTGAGCCAGCTGTTTTCTGTTCAAGAGCTGCTTTCTTGCAAATAATGTCCTCATGCCAGTGGCAGCAATTGCATTAGTGATGAATGAATTTTATGGGTTATCTGCTGCAGTTGGTGACTATATCATGGTTCCTGCTTTTTCATTAGATGGTGAAGAGGAGACAGGGTAATACGGATCCCTACAGAAATTTGCAGGAAGGGATGTTCAGAGAGAAGAGGGAGGGGCATACAGCTGGTCCCTAACCACCTGGTCTCACTAGGTCTTTAGCAGGGCAGAAATTACCTGGCAGCCGAAGCTACCAAGAACTCTGGAAGCTGAGACATGGACAAGGAGTTTTGCAGCTAACCTCTAAGAGGAGCTATCGATGGCACTGTTCAGATGACAAAAAAATGGCATCCCTACCACAACAAGGCTCACTATCATAATAAGCCATGTCCTCATTCAACAATCTGAGACATTACAGCTTCTCTGTGAAACAAAAGAATATGTTTTCCTCTGGTTTATTGTCATTTATTATAGATGTCTTTACATTTATATAACATTAATTGGAAACTATAACCAAACACCTCTTTCATTGGATCTGAAAGCTTCAGTTGTTTATAAAGGTCTTTACCATCCAAGCTGTTTAGAAATCCCCATGTGACATGAAAGTAGCTGATCTGCCAAGAGGTTTTTTTTTAAATACATGTTATATGTTTCACAAAAGTTTTTCAGGTGCAGAACAGATGTTCTGGCAAAAATATAAACCAAATTTTCAGAGAACCCAGTAGTTAGCTGATTAAAGCCACAGAACGTCACAAATCAGATAAAAACCTCTAACAAAAAAAATATTATTATGGAGTTCACTGTCTTGCTCACAGCCTTCTACTCTTGTCAGAAAATATTTTTAAATTATTCCATTCTGTATTGAAACAAATGCCAAAACATCGGTTGGGAAGGGGTTGCTTTGTCTTTTAAAGCAGAGTCTTTATCTTCTTCTTAGTCCAAATTATAGCCAAACACTTTAGGGTTCCTTAGACATTTACTTTCCTGCTGAACTTCACTTTACCAAACGAACCTTTGTAAGACTAAGTAAGTCATGTATGAGATAGAGGCCCATCTACATTTCACTTTAAACATTTTTTTAAATTAGGACATGAACAATAAGGAGCTGCGTATTAACTTGAGTTAAGTTTCACGGCAGGTCTTGTTCTCCAGGGACTTCTTTAGTCACTTCACTCTTGTTTCATCCATTTACCCAATATAGCTCAAGTTTATTCATATTCAAGGCCTACTACTCAGAGTCTATATTTTGTTTTGTAGGTGCTATGAGGAGGCTTTATAAGGAATTTTAGCAAGATAGAGCCATGGGGGGTGGAGATTTTAGTATCCATAAATAGACCCCGACTTTATGAAGCCCCCTGTACTGACAAAGTAGAAGAGAAGAAGGGGTTATTTACATGTGAAGTACTTTTCTGTGAATCTTGATATGAGATAAATGTGGAAACTGGAATGTTGTTTTGGTTTTTGCATGAGCACCGTGTTCAGGTAGGCAGCTGAAAGATAGCAGATAAATTGAAATGTATATGTGGCTGGCTGATTGACCCTTGCAGAATTATAGGAATTGTAATGAAGCAACAAACTGATAAATGTGGTTAGTTCGAAATCTGAAGTAATTATTCTACACATAAAGTATCATTATCCATATTTTGCTCTTGCTAGCAGGTCTCCCAGAAAAGAAGCAATGCTCTGTGTTGAAGACAAGTAGTTACTTATGTGTAAAAAGCCAGACAGTAATAACTAAGAGACTAATTTACCTATTTGATATTTCACTAAGCATTTCTTAGAACTTTTCTGCCTATGATTCAGTGTATAAAAAACCCTAAATAACCTTTGCAAATAGCTTTGAACATACTGCTTGTACAAGTTCTAAATTCTATGAGATTTTTAATTGAAAATTATCATAATTATTCAGTAATGTCAATGACAGACATGTAAACATGTACCCTTACTGTCAACAAACACTACTAAGTTACCTGAATGCTATTTTAAATATTCTCTCTCATTTTTATTTCATACACTTGACTTTTCTTTTACTGTAATGGTCTCTCTTCAGCCAACAATAATTATATTATTTTTTTTCTGAGTGCATTTAAAATGTCAGGTAGCATTTGCTGTAAGATGTTTTTGTCATCTCTTAGTTAAAAACACATTTGCAGTAATTATTTGAAAAAACATACATATTTCATAACTAATTCTAATTTCCTGACCTTCTGAGTGTCCATACAAGTGTAATTTATGCATTTATAATTGGTACTGCATGTTTTAGGGACAATAAGACAATATACAAAAAATAGCATATGATATTATAATTATTATGTGTTTGTATGTATTGACCGTATACATCTTGTTATAATTATTTATCACTGAAATGTGGATATGCTTAAGGGAGAACACTTTCATTTCATGTCCTGTTTAGGGTAATTCAACAAAAACTTTTCCATTTCACTCTGATGTAAATTTATTGGGATAAGATGTAAGCTTATAATGAGTTGTTCTTTGAAAGCAGTGAAAGACGGTATAGAAATCTGTAGAAAATGTTTGCCTAATTTATTAATATATTTAAAAGAATACTCTGTAATGAATGGAAAAATCACAGACTTCCTATGTTCACATATTCTAGATGATGTTATTTTATCACTTACCCTCAGATACTTTGTAATGGCAAGCTGGGCCAACCGAATAGGTTAACCAAATAAAAACCAGAGAAACTCTTCTATTTTAAAGCTATCATATAATTGAAATGAATTATCTTTATTTTTAGTTCAAGAAAGTTTTAGAAATATTTCTTAAAAAAGGCAGTGCAGTAAGACTTCTTTTGAAATGCATTGATAGAAAAACAAATCTTTAATGCCTGAAAAGGACTTATTCCAGTAGCAGTGTTTCTCTGACTTTGAGTAAATAACTATAAGTAGATAAAATGAATTATTATACATCAACTAACCACTAAAGAAATGTATGCACACTTGTGTGCATTAAAGATATTTTCAGTTGCTGTTTTAAGTAACTGTAACAGTTTTAACAGTCTTTGTCTTAGACTTTTAAATACCTTCAAAAGTCTAATATATCCTAAATTTCTTTGGACAAATATTTTTTAAAACATACTTTCATATAATACTGAAATATATGGTAACTAATTTTCCTCAGTTATGCTAAATAGCTGACTCAACTTTTCAATAAATTTTCACATTTTTAATATCATCAGCTAAACAGTATTTGTAGTTAAAACACAACAACATAGTCTCAAGAATAATGAAATACTACTCCTAGAGAACCTTCAGATAACATTTTTAAACACTTACAAATCGTGAAAAATATTGATAATGCATATAGCTACAGCACGGAATTCTAAACATGTCTACCTTTTTTTTTTAACCAGTCTTTGACAATTAGTGATCCAATATGATTACATTGCATTAGTTCTAAATAAATTAGTTCTAAAATGACAAAATTGTCAGAATAGAAGAGTAACACAATGTTGTACAGCAAAAACCTATGCTTTTTTCCTAGTAGAATGTAAATCATATCTAGCTTGAGAGATAAATAGGCATACTGGAAAATATTTTAGAAACTAAAATATTATATTTAAAATTAAATACCTCCAGTTCCATAACTGAAACCTGTATTTGGAAATTTAAATAATTCAAATAGTTTAAATTTGAAAACATTGCTTCTTATTACCCAGTCTATTATTTTCTATTCAGTCATAACCAAAAACTGTTTCTTATCTCTATAAGCAAATATGTCTTCTTAGCAAAGAACAAAACACAGTACCCAAACTAGTATTTTGCAAAGGAACAAACAGTTGTATTAATTTAGCTTTTACTGAGTCCTTATCTTTAGCTTACCTCAGAAATGAGTTCTCCAGCATATGTTCTTCTTGGATGACTTTGCAGCACATTTCTACTCTGCCAAGACCATACATACATATGCTTTGGCTTTATGTATATCATTCATATGGAAATACATTATATTAAAGAGCCTCAACACCACAGCATAAGAAAATTGTGGATAGTAGTGAGAATATCATATTCTTGAAGAGCTTCATAAAGCATAAGTTATTAAGTAAGCACTGTCTTGAACCCGAATTCAGCTAAATAAAGATGAAAGCTTGTCAAAAAGTTGAAATGATACCCTAACAAATTGACAAAATTAATACACTATTAAAAGTCATGAATAGTTTAACCACAAAATTAGATGAGCAGATATGCTGTTGTTTTCTCTTTAGTCAAATTAAAAAGTGTCTCTATTGTAGGCACAGATATGTAATCATATTTCCATAAATAATTATTTAAATTATAATCTAAACATTCAACTACTGTTAATATTTAAAATATCTTCACTGATGTTGTGCTATAGCGTAAAAGAAAAAATATAAATGCTGCCACAGGTAATTATTAGTGGCTTAGCTGTCAGTTAGTCAAATCAACTAAAAGACCAATTACTCTGATGATACACAGGTTGAAAGGCTGGTTAAAGTAGAGTTCACTGTTGACATTAGGTCATGTTTGGCGAGTTCTGATTCTACAACAGTGGGGGTTTTTCCCTGTGAATTATTATAATGAGGATATTTTGCATGTGAATTCACATACAGTAACTTGTTCTCAACTTTAATCTCTTAATCTATCTTAAACCCTTAAAACATGCACAGCACATTTTCCATAATGCAAGTTCTGTATTACATTTCTTGCTAGAAAAGTGAAGGTTTAAATAAAGACACAGATAACAACACAAAATATTTCCTGGAAACTTCCTTTTCTTTCATACAAGGCTACAGAGAGCTGAGTAGGTCATGTAAGAAATTCTGCCCCCAAAAGATGGCAAATTGCTCTTGAAACATCTACATACAGCGTACCATCATATCCACCTCATGGAAACATCAAGTCCAAGGTGATTTTTCAGATGAGTGTAAGCAGTCTGGAAGGACTTATCAGTCAGATGATTAGCCTGCTACGGTCTGCTGCTGTTGATTCACTTTCAGAGAACAGTGACTACAGCATTAATTACTTTCAAAGACCCGTAATACCTTAATTCTTTACTTTTGTTAAAAAAAAATATTTTGAGACACAAATCATATATCTATGGAAGTAGACTAGAGAAGGATGGCAAGATTTCTAAAAATATCTCCCCAATCACTCTGAAGAATATTTCTACTTTGTTCACGTTTGTGCACATTAAGAAGTACAAAACCAGAGTACTCTAAGAAATCTCAAGCTTTACTCTTCACTGTTCAAAACTTTTCAAAGTTTTTTTTCAACAAATAACTCTATTATCTTCTTTAGTCATTGTGTAATTTCAGTACTACATATTGCTGAGAAGATATACTAGACCAGCTGCTAAAATGTCGAGAGAAAAGACATCTAGGTGTTTTGAACAAAATTCAAGTATTAAGCATCATAATACTGTGTTCTTACTCAGGGTACTACATCAATAATTGTGTCTCTCCTTACATACAAATAGCCTTATCAGTTGGTTCATATTTATTAATTTTATTCCTGTTGCAAATATTAAGACATACAAATTATATAGTCTTATTACATATTGCTAACTGGTAATACAATGAGATTCTGCATCTACTAAACAAGAAATAATAACTGAGTGAATGCCACAGACACTTTTTAGAGTCAAAATATCACAGAAACTGTATGGAAAAGAATTAAAGTAACTCATGCATTTGTAAGTAAATCGGGCCGAGACACTTTGACTTCTGTTTAGATGCCATGTATGTAAATAAAGAATGAAAAACTTTTGAAAGCGGAATCTTGTTGTACATAATAATTGGCAAAATTACCAATTCTTTTAATGTTGACTGCAAGCACTTGCAGTTTCCCTTGTCCGTTACTGAGCTCCTGGATTGTAAATGAAGAGCCTCATTATTTAGCTGCATTATTAGCTAATTTTAGTAAATTAAATTAGTTTTAAGCACCTGATATGTTAACGTATTTAGCTTACAGTGTTTCTTACTGCTGGTTTTCTTGAGACTGAAAATTATTTCTTCAAAATGTGAGCAGACTGTAATATAAATCTCAAATTGTCTTGATTTATAATGAAACATCATTGTCAATAATGGAGCACTCTGTGATGTGATTTGACTTAGAATACAAGCTTAGATTAACTAGTACTTGCAGTTAGAAATAGCAGAGATTTTATTTGGTTTAATTTGTTGCATTAGAATTATTTACATGAATCAGATAGTAAAAGTAGAAGACAATGCTGAGGTGTATTTCTACCTTGGTAGAAGATGAAGATCATTGTTTCAAACTGCTGCCCATACTAATAACAAAAAGATCACTATTAAATCTTGTCTTTTATTTCCCAATTCATCTTCAGAAACTGTTAGTGACGCAATTTATTTAAAGGGGGAAGAAACAAACCATGACAGTTTCATTGACACAGGGGTATTGTTCTGTTTGTATCAATCTTAAATGTAAAATGTTAACATTCTACATCACTTTCCAATAAAAAAAAGAAATACAAAGCAGATCTCTTTATAGCAATCCTTATTACAAGTACCTTTAATGAGGTGAAATTGTATAAAATATAATCTCAGAGGGATTATTTTTAAATAAATATGTAAGGTCTATTAACTAACATGAAAGGGAAAATATAGTTTTTTAAAAATTCTACAGCCACTTGATCTGGGATTAGCAGATCTTAGGCAATACTATATTTCCTTAGACTGCAGACCCTCGGGAGGGTTAAACAAATATTCTTTTTACTGTTTCAGTGTACCGTCTCTCCCGGGAAAAAAATTACCGAGCCTGTTTCTCCTAACATTTTATACCAAAAAAATAATTGGCAAATAAGAAGAATTTAAATTCTAAGAAATGAATAGTAATGAACTGATAACTGAAATATTGCTTAAAGGTTCAAATACACAAAGATTGTAATAATAGTACTATTCTGTTAAGCTATGTATACTTCATTGAAGCCAGCGGAAAGGAAAACATACCATATCACCACCATACCGCAGGCATTTTCATACAACCTAGTGCAAATTCAAAGCTTTCTACGACTGTGTCCAATAAAACAGCCACAACTATTTTTAAATACATCAGGAGTCCGTGACCCCATAAGTAGTAACTTCCCTTTCTTGATGGAGTGCACATCTCACTTTTGTAAGTGTCAACGGTTTCTGGCTGGCTGGCTAGAGACCACGGCATACTCTGCTTTTCTCCCAAAAAGGCCATGTCATTCTTATACAACTTAATCAGTGGCTACATACAGGAAAGCAACACTGCAGCCTTTCTGATCATTTTAATGAGGACCCCTGGCTATTCAGTCATTGAAATATAATTGACTTGCTCTTCTCTTATTTTCATAATAGACACTCCAACCTAGACCACATTTATTTTGCTATAAGAAACGTCAAGAAAGATTGGAAGTTTTCTGAGTGTCCCCATTAAAACTGAAAACATGCCACCCTGTCTTTTGCATTAGCTGCGATCATTTTGTATAGAACTCATTATGCAGATAGAAGATGCAAATGTTTCACATCTAACCAAACTGCAAGTGCCAACAAAATAAGCACGAGCAAAATAATTTTCTCTTTCTATGTATGTGTGTGCGCCTGTGGTATTCGTATTGTGTCACAATGCCAATACCCATGTGTGCATGCGCACATATGTGCTCGTAGATAACATAAACAGAGCTCAAAGTCCTAATATTTCATTTCAGGTAAAATCAAAAGGTTGTTTGGTACACATCATCACAGCCAAGGAGGAGCATTTTTCTCAACTGAAACAGCTCTACATAATAATAACTATTACTTTAAAATCAAACGAGTAGCAGAAACCATTCAAATGTGAAGATATCGTCATGCCCAGGAATGCATTCAGTATTGGTTTTTAACTAGAATAATGAGCGTTTGCATGTCAAATGTGTTATTTTGAATAAGTCCTAGTCACTTACTATGACCACCCAGTTCACTAGATAAAATATCAGGTAAAGAACTGAGTCTGCTGCATGCTAACTAAGTTCCACTCATATCTGGCTAGACTGCAACACTCATTTCCCAGCTGAACACAACATACGTAGGATATCTAGCACGAAAAGTCATTCGTTGTCGACTTAACTGTGCAATTTGCAGTGCAAAACAGAAGGTATCTCTTCCTGACAATTATTAACACATACAGCATCTTACTGATCCTGCCAGTAAATACTATCCCTATTACATCATCACTTTTTAGTATTTTAAAAACATGACTACACAGGTGTCATTGCTTCGTATGTTACTAATCACTCCAGATAAGGCCCTCATACCTCTCATGATTTTCCAGTCAGGTTTTCAGCCATCTACATTCCAAAATACCTTTATAGTTTGAATTAATTTTGACATACGCTTAACAATGAAAAGATCAGAAATATAATTGCTACAAGAGCTGACATTTTTAATCTGTATTTGAATAGGGAAAGTGGATTGATTTTTCCAAGACACAGACAATTCTGTTCTGATGTATTATATGGTATTACAGTGGGGACAGAAAAATCATACTTTACCTTGAAGCAACTGCATACTGAAATAACAGAAAGGGGTGGCAAAACAGATATTTTAAGTCAGTATTTAATGTCATACATTATAATTTTTCCTCACAGGAGTCCTGACAATTCCCTTACCCATTTTTGGCATAAAAACATGAAAGTATCATTCTTTCTGGCATATTTACACAGTTTATCTTTGACATCTTTACATACAAGGCTTGAGAAGGAGTGTTTCTGGGCCTCATTTTAACTGGGCGCTGTGCACCAACTAACCCCAGCCCCAGAGCAACAGGGCTGAATCCTTCCCATCTGCCCCACGCTGTCTTCTCCTACAACTCAAAGACGTTGCTACATGGCACCTTCAGGAAAAAAGACTTCTAAGCATCATGCAAGCTATCTGCTTGCATGTACAGCCTGTCACCAAGCCATGGCCCCCACGCTCTCGCACGGATTACTCTGAGCCTGGCAGAAATAATCAGCGTACAAGAGGGAAGGGAAGAACCCCTAGGCTTCCTCTGGATCAACATCAGTGCACATGTTCATGCTACTTCAGCAACATATGGGTGCATCTCACAGAGTACTTTATGCGTAACAGCAGCACTTGGACTCTAGGTAATAAAGGTTTCAGTGTGTGTACAAATACAGTTTTAATAAACATGGATAATGTTATATAACTTAAATGTCTAAAACTGGAACTATTGAAGTGACGTCTATTTACCTTTTTGCTGGAGTTGCTTTAAAGATTTTGCATACATAATGTGATTTCCACCATTATTTTTTTTAATGGAAATCATGAAAAACTTTATTCAGACTTCTCATGAGAGTTTCATCTTTAAATTGGAATTGTAAATAAATAAATAAATAAATAAATCTCTGTTTCTAGCCCAGCTCCATGTTCAAGAAACACTTTAACAAATGTAATTCTTAACGAGCAACCAAGACCTATCATATAAATTAACAAAATAATAAAAATTCTGTAGCTAGTTTCACACATAATGTCCCACACTTTAACACACACACTTCCTTAAAAGTGAAAATATTTCTTAAGGAAAACTACATGGACTTCTTTTTGAGAGCTGCTTGGCTGCCTGATGTCTGCCAGGTGCCACCAGGTGAGCTGAAACACAGCTGGCGGCAAACACTTGAACTTTGCCGTGCTGCCCTTCCCGCTCTCGGTCTGTGTCAGGGCAGCCAACGCGCCCGACTTCCCCAGCTCTCTGACTACTGCATGGCCCTTCGGCTATCCAGGTAAAGGACTCTTGCCTTCTTCTTCTTACAATCCACTTCAAGATACCTTTATTTATCTTTTTCCATAAATTCTCATCCTGGTTCTCGTCTGTGAAGTGGTTAACTATACCCTTCCTTCTGGCCTTCACAATAGGCATGTTTCCCCCAGGCGGTCTGGAGGATCTCCTTCTCTGCCACACAGGTCAAGAAGCATCAACCCTCACAAGTGTTGTGCATGAACTCTCTCAAGTAAAGATTTACTTGGTCTGACAAAGCAGATTCACAGGGAGAAAGAGGAGGACTACCACACAGGGAAACGACCAGTTTTGGGACTCGACCAGTTTTGGGACTTGATTCTGTTTCTGGCTCATGTTTTCTCCTGTGACTTGGAGAAGGAAAAGGCAGAGAGGCCTCAGTTTCATCTTGTTCTCCATGTAAGAGAGGACCCTTTCAGTCAGAAGATCACCCCAACCCACCTCTCATTAAGATGGCGACGTCCAAGGGCCGAGTCTGCCTCCCAGGGTTGAGGGCTTGTATTGCAGTCCAGAGCGATGTGATTTGGAAAGGCGGTTGTGCCAACCCATGTGGACAACACATGCTTCCTGTGACAAAGAGAAAAGCCTGTTCAGCCAGAGCATGATGACATCCCTCTATCGTCATTCATCAGCAAAACTCTCACGTCCAGTCCTCTCTCATCAGCCTTGAAGACCTTGCCTGCCCTGACATTCCCCTCCATGCATTGTCATAGATGTCTTCGGTGTTGACCTCTCCCTCAGCTGTCTCCATGCTATTTTTCAGACTGTTCCCTGCTTCAGGAAACCACTATTGCTAGTCCACCTTGATGTGTCTGAGGAACCACTTCTCCCATCTCTATACACAACCTGCGAGTGAACTGCTCATTCACCTGGAGAGGAAAGCTTCAAAACCAAAAATTAGGTGAAATGGAAAATAAAGCTCGAAATGGAGGAAAGGTGGCAGGAAGAGAGTTTTATTGCATTTAACCTCAAGGAAAGTGATGTTTATTCTATCTTTTTCAATTTGCATTTCACCCTAATCAAAAAGTACTTTTACACCTTAATCAAAAAGTACTTTTACATAAATACGTAGAATTATTTGCAGGCTGGGGTGGTGTTTGTGATAACTGAGAGTGGCAGAATTCAGTGGTCTTTCATTGAAAGCCAGAAGCACTGCTTTTTACTTGTTTTGCTAAAAAAAACTATCAAAGCCTGGCCATACCGTAATGTGAAAATAATGTAATACACAATTATAAAAATATTGTGCTATTGCTGGTTCTAGGACATCAACAGTGCTGATCTCTTCTGTCACGTGTTCTTAACAACACAATGAGGCCTTTGCTCTTCTGCGCTGATCCACAGGGCACTGGAAAATGCTAGGAGTGGGAAATTGGGGCAGACAGCTCTTGCGGGCCCATTTGGACCAACCACCCGCCTGTCAGTCCTGTGGGGAATTGGACTTGGTGCCCCAAGGATTCACTGACGCATGCTCTTACAAAACCTGCAACATTGGTATCTGGGAAAGAACATGGGAAAACAGTCAAAGTCTCAGGTGGGACTTGAATTTTCAGAGCCATGCAGGGGTTCCCTTCATCTCACAGGCCTTCAATTTTTCAGAACAAAATTTTCTGGATTAGTCAACTATGGGTGGACCATTTGTAATCCAGCTGAGTTATTCTGGAAGGTGTTACTGAGCAGATGACAGATCTCATTCAGGCACAAAGCTCCTCTAGGGAAGCTCAAAAGTTAGCCGTCTTCCAAGTACCACCTTCTTCCTAGTTATTTCAACTTCTCCTAACTGTAAATGAGTCACTTAGGGTCCTAGAAATCCCAGAAAAGGATCTTATTCTCAGAGTAAATTCTGGGATATTTTTATACTTTACAGTTCCCAAAAAATATTATCTATGAAAACAAACCAAAGAATTCCTTATGTATGCTAATGTCATTAGTGCAAATTTTGGCTCCACCATTGCCTAAGTGGAAAGTACTGTTTTCCCTTTTGAGTTGCTCTGCATACACTTGTCATGGAAAATTAGGAGACTGTCAAATATTATACTGAACAAAAAGCAGCTTTGGTAATGCCTTTTCCCTGCAAACATTTCAGTGCACCAAGTGCTCATTTCACTACGTTGTTTATCCTGGTGAAGACCAGCTGCCACCCACAACAGCAGTGTGTCTTGATCAGATGGTTTGATTTATTGGAAATATAAATGTTCTGATCAATTGCATGTAAATCCAGGATATTTTGGACACCCCAAAGGAAGAGTGGGCCACTGGGTAAAAAAAGGAGATTTTAGTCACCTTCCATCAAACCACACTGGACCAAAGAAGTAAGAATACAGCCATCAGCGAGAAGTTTCTAACTCTCTCAGGCAGACTAACGGAAGAGAGAAACTGTATTGCTGCTGCAGCATAAATGAGGAATCTTAGAGCTTAGGCAACCTCTGCTGAGTGCCAAAGAAAGAGAATAGATTCCAGCAGGAATTATGCATCAAATTACTTCGGACAATCTGAGTCCTATCATCTACCTGACACCATTTTTAACAACAAGCCAGCAAAGGCCTTAGGAAGCTATAGTTCTTTAAAAATGGGCATGGAGGCTGGAAACAGGGATAGCTACATGGTCGAGATATGGTGACATATTTTGCCTTCTTGCTCCATTCTGTAAGTTAGGTAAGACCCGTTAAACCTGCCTTCCCAGGCATCCGTATTTACCAGTGATTAACTGGAATTGTTGGTCTTAATCAATGCATTACTGTCCTTATCCTCTTATCATTTATATTGTGTTTAGCAATTGGAAATATCTGCAAATTTTCTGCATGCATATACATACACAGATATGTATGGGCATGCATCAAATGCCATTGTAGTTATGATACAGTATATTCAGTATCATAAATAAATTACAGCCTTATTCTTTCTCCTTTACATGAGGAAGTATGTATTTTGACAAAAGGAGCCATAATCAAAATATCACCCCAAAATACTACTTTTGAGGAATTTCCAGTCCATCCAGAAACTTGAATTATTTAAAAATGTAACAAAAACTCTATCTTTGGATTTTCAGGCAATTTTTTGTGTCTTTGCTTATACTGTGTAATATTTCAGAGCTACACTCTGTCCTGACTGATGCTTTTGCTTTTTTCCTGATTTGAACAGGGGAAGCCTAGGGCAGTGGATGTCACAGAGAGTCAAGGTGCCTCACAGACAGGCATGCTTGCCTTCAGCAAGTCTACAGATTTGGTCCTCCGGAACTCTTGGTATCTCCAAGGAGAAGTGGCAACTAAAAAAGCATTCTGAGTATCCACATTTCAGATGTAAACACCTAAACCATTCTGCAATCTTTAACCTCCCTGAATAGGGTTGCTGTTTAATTACAATGCAAACATCTGAGCTGTTCACCCTGAACTCTTTGTGCAATCAATAGCACTTTAAGAAAGAGATTCATCTGATCTCGTACAGATATCTAAAGCAAGACAAAATAAATCACGCCTAGAATTGCTTAACACTCTCCGCTGACCCTGAATAGCATAGGATGCTATGCATGGGATTTGGAGACCTACATTGCAAGTGTCTACAGTTGCTCAGATGAATCCTATTGCCACTTGCCTTTTTTCAATGGGAAATTACTGCATGACCCATCCTAACGGGGAAGCGGTGATCATAAATGCGTCAATGATTCTGAGATACTGGAATCCCCGACCTTGGTGATGTGTCTTCTAAATCTCCTTCAACACGTGGAAAAATGTGCTGGTCTATCCTTAAGTACAGCTATGTTCAAATAAAAAGAAAGTTTCTTCCAGCTGGCTAAAGCTGTAAAATTTGTGATGCAAATAGAAGTTCACAGTGGGAGCAAAGGGCTCACCATCAGGGTTTTAATTTTTGGCTGCCTATTTGAATATATCCCCTCTGGGATTCAATCGTGACCCCAGTATTCACGCCGAGTAACATCTTGCTTTACCAGTTGTTGCTCAGAAGGCATTGCTGGAAGGTGGCCCTTTGCATCCAAAGTTCTTGAAAACGTAGAAATGCAAAAAGAGACAAGCAAGTAGAAGCAAGTCTCCTTAGCTAAAGATATTGTTCCAAGCCTGTCAGTAGGCGAGTGTGCCTCTGCTACACTGGGGTCCAAGACATGTACCAATACGGTTTGTTTTTTCAAGTGTAATCAAGTTGACATCTATCTACATTGATTACACTTCAGAAGGGGAGAGGGAAATTCAGGAGGTGGGAGAGAGGTACTCTGCTCTCTGGTGGCTTCAGATGTATCCTCCACAGGGTAGCTCGGGCCTCTGGACATAGCCCTGAGAGATGGGTGGTGCGTGAGGAATCATCCTGGAGGCCTTATGCCTCCGAGATGCTCTTCCCTATTCCTGCTTGCTCCTCAGGGCAGTAATTTGTTGCTGGTCTATACCAGCAGCAAATTATAGCAAGCCCCATGCCAGTTCAACTTGCATCTGGGAACTGGAAGAGGCGGGGGAGTGAGGGACAGAGGGCTCTGGCCTTTGCCTGACCATCAGCCTGGTGAAGTACTGGTACTATTTAGCCAGTTTTCCTCCCACTCTCCAGTGCACGGTGCAGGGGGAGCCACGGCGGCTCTGAAGCTTCATAGTGCTGACTGTGCTGTCCGTCAAAGGTAACTCAATCTGCCCTTTTCTTCTGACTCTTGCAATTCACAACCACACAAGAATTTCCAAAAACACAGTGGTAAGACCCTGCTCCACTGAAACCCTTTTTGCATTGGAGAGACTGTGTATGGCTCAATTCTAAGCCCTTCAAAAGACAGCCAGAGAAGAAATGCTGACTAGCTTTTATCATATTTGTGTAGCATCCCAAATGCCAAGTAACACTGCTCTTCCTGCCTGGCACAGCTGTATTACATTGCTCTGCAAATGACAAGATGCTGCTATCACAGGATGCACCAAGTGAGTCTGACAAGTTACTAGCAAACCTTTATACAGATTGCAATTTTATTCTCCCTTTATGACAGCAGTTTATCCAGACCCTCATTTTCAGCTCCTTGCCTGATAGTTCAACTGGTTTGTATTGCTGTTTGGTTATCACAGGGGTTTCAAAACATTTTTACAAACACAACTCTGTCCTCATTGCCAACAGCATCACAATAAAGACCATCTTATTAAGCGTGGGAGTGCTAAGAGATTGCTCTTGTTTTACTGGTCTTGTATCCAAGGCAAAAGACAGAGTCAGGAAAACAGGCTCTTTTAATTAATACATTACAAGTGAACCCTGCGACCTTGAATGCATCTCCTCTGAAGAGAACTAGCCCTTCCCCTGCCTGCCTAATTTTGCCAGTGGTGTTAGAAGATGGAGTGACATTTTTAAAATGTTGATTCACACACCACAGCTACCTTGTTAATGTAAACCACGTAGAAACAACTTCTCACAGCTTTCTATTTCTACTTTTCTTCTCTTACTTTTCTTGATCTTTGCCTTGTACCGGTATGTGAATATAAGATTACTAGGAGACATTTGAATGTTTCTGTCTGGGAATCCTGCAGTTAGCTAGCACACTTGATGAGCAGCTAGTGCACGGTCTCTTGGCTGACTTCACTCACCTCCATCTGTTACACTGGCTGTGTGCCTGCTCACAAGTCAGTCAGCCTGTTTCATTAGGACACAGGTGCCAGCAAGGATGCACTTGGGTGGACAGCACACACAGTATTGCAACATGCCATGCCTTCTTTAAAAAAACAGAGTAATTTGTGACACGGTATGACACTACTGGTTTTGGACTGTCATCTCATGTTGCACTTCTATTTTCAGGGAAATCACTGAAGAAGGGGAAGACAGTTCATCATCAAAACACTAACTGAGAGGCTTTCACATGCACCTCTGTTTCTATCCGTAAGTGCAATCCTGCTCCCAGTTCTTCATTTGAAAGGGAAGCTGGTGTGTAGTACTTCTGTTTTCTCCCTGGCGGCTCCAGTGTTTCCACAGAGCCTTCAAGTATGATATGTTAGAAGGAGACAGTAAATCTGAAGTTCTTGCCTGAACATGCATATTTGAGCTTCTCTTTCTTGAGTACAATAAGGAGAAATTTGGATAATAAAATGCAAAATAAAGTTTTGCACCATCAAGTTATACACAATTACATATTAAAAAAAAAAAAAATTACTGCTATCCAGTAAAAGATTGTCACCAAATCTGATACCCCTCTTTATCAGCTAACACAGACTGAGGATAGATTAACTTCTAACTCACAAGACCACATCTTTTTAAGCCAGCAAGTCACAAAATAAGGTCTAGCCATTGATCTGTGTATTAAGGAATGCAGATTGAACATGTTTGTCTGTGAGAGACATTAGCAGTTTTTCATGGACTTTTGGTGTGTCCTGAGCTCTATATGGGGTTACAAGGGGATATGCAGACCAATTCCAGGTTCAGAAAAAGCTCCATGACATGGGGCTATGCAATCAGAGTCACTAACACACTGTCTATGCTGTAGCTCTACATCATAATACTGCAGCAGCTCATACCCAATCCTTCCTGTCTGCACCCAAAGTTTTCAAACATGTCATTTATAACATGACCCATGCCTTTAACCCTTGGGTACAGGCTTACCCAAACTGAAACAAAAACTCAAGCAAGCTCACAGGATCATTGCTAGTGTCGCTTGCCCACTGCCTTCCCATAACTCTCTCCACCATGCGTAAATGGAAGGAAATCCACCAAGAACCTGGAGATAGAGCAAAGTATGCACAGAGAAAAATACTGGAGGGAAAAGTACTAATAGCACAGGTACAGCTATAGTAGGGAAACACACTCAGATTAGGCTAACCATGCTGATTTGGCTGGTCATTTGCAAACTTAGGCAAAGATGGATTACAAAATTAACAATCCACGTACCAAAAACATTGGGTGTATAAAGAATCCTAGAACAAGACCCTCATCTGCTCACAAAATTCTCCTTAGAATTGCAACAGAGAGGTTTTCTAGTGGAAATAATAAATATTTCTAGATGGGAAAAGGAGAGAATTTTGTATTAGAGGAAAGCTTATAATTGTTATCACTCTGAGAAAAAATTGTTGATATTTAAATGCAGAATGACCATTGGTCCTGTTTTGTTGACAAGTCATGCTTTATATGACACTAAAATTTAGCAAGATTTTCTGTAAAATTAGAGAGAAAAAGCAGCAAGCATAATTACCTATCTTCTGCCATATTTTTCTGCACTTAAATTATATACTTATTCCACCAAAAAGTGTTCACATTTTCAAATATCAATGGGTCACTGATCCATGGCAATTTACTGTGCTCACGCCAAAACTTGTTATTCCCCATTATTCTCTCATTGCACGTGTACCTTAACATAGCTGCATAATTTTTAGAAGTGTTGCACTGAAATTTTAGTTTTACTTAGTCACTGCGGACATACACAGAGATACGGAACAGTGATGACAATACCCAGATGAGCAACAGGCTGAAGACTTTAATGATCAAGTAAAGCCCAGCTCTGCACTTGCACTGGACGTCTAGGTTCAAGCCCTCAATTAGGTAAATACAGAAAACCTATTTGTAACATCTGCTTTTCCTTTTGTGACACATCACCTCTGCGCTCTAACCATTAAATAATAATCTCTCTGAAAATGTATTGTTCTAAATTTCAGTATTATATGCCAAACATTTTCATACTTATTCAGACGAGATTCGTCATTGGTGAACTTGGTGTATTAGTTGTAAAAATATTGTGAACACTATAGAGCTTATTTTTTGGGAATTATTTAATCCAGTCGCCCTAGTAGACTGGAATCATTTTTTAAAGACAGAACACTCTGCAAACAAAATTTACTACACAGGCCAGATTACAATTGATTAAAATGCAATTGTTAATATAAAAGGCTCCTCCTCTCCCCCACGGGGAAAAAAAAAAAAACACAAAAAAAAAAAAAAAAAACACAAACAAAAACCAAGCTAACAAAAACATTAAAAAAAAACCAAAAAGGCTTTCAGGTAGCAAAGCGGCAGCAGAAAGTTGGTGATTTTCCCCTACTTTCTGTATACCTACCTCAACCCATTTGCAAACCGTAGTGTTGGTTCCACACTGCCTCAGGGATGGGAGAGCAGAGGTGCTGCAAACCAGGACTGATGTGCTTGACAGAGCTGCACAGCAAAGTCTGAATGATGGCCTGAGCCATGCCTGGTAGTAGCCAAAATCTTGAGTCCTTCTTCTTTCCTGGAGCACTGCATTTAACTACAATCGCAAATGTGTATGCAGTAGCCAGTCAGCTGCCAGTTTATTCTATATATATTCTTACATTAAGTTTTTGAAAGCTATGTAAGAAAAAGGTTTTGCATACAAAGAAATATGCTGCAGCTTGGTGACTTACAGAAAGCTTTGGGGGCCAAAGCCAGAGTGTTACATTGGGAGATATTGCTTGGCATGCACCAGAGTGCTTTCACTTAAAAAAAATATTCAAACCTGAGATATGTCTGACTAGTAAGTGCTGTAGCTTGTCCCAGTGCAGATGGAATTTGTTTAATGTACTATTGTGTCCCAAATTAATGCACCAGCTGGGAAAGATGGTATTCAGCTGCGTTCCTTATTTTTGTAGCAACCAGTAAAATTAATCGCATCTCTTTATAGCTGTATTTTGCTCTAAAGATGTTCAAAAGTAAGAATAGAAATACATCCTTAAAAAACAAAGGGACCAAGGAAGACAAAAGGATCTATCTAACAAGTGAAATAGCTGAAAAATCCTAATAGCTTTTTAAAAAATAGTTTGTAAGTTGCTAAATCAGTGGAGTAGAATTTAGTTAGAGGACGAATCTTGGATTATACTGAAAAGGAGCCACAAAAGAGTCATCCCCTTTTATGACAGACTGGAAACTGGGAGCTTTTGACTCCACATTCCCTATTATTTTGTAAAAACATGCAGCAGTCATTCTCAGACCCTGTTTTATTGTCTGTTACTATGTCCATGTTCATGGACGAGTAAGCACTCTGAAACTGTGACTAACTTACGGTTTAACAGTTTTCGCAAGTGCCCATCAGACATCAGTTCTAAAAGATGAGAGCCTGCACTGACTATCTGTAGACTTAAACTTAGATCTTTAGATTTACAACTCTAAACCATTTCTTTTGCCACTAAGGATAGTAGTGTGCTTGAGAGCTGGTGATCTTTATAGTTTAGCCACCTATAAGAACTAAGAAAATGCTTTCTGCCTGAAAAAAAAAAAAAGGCACATTTTATCTTTCTTGACACAGACAGATGCATATACACAGAGAAAATCAGCAGCTCTGTTAAGAATGCATTGGCAAGTGGCTTCCCAAGATCTCCCGTATATTTTCACCAAGAGCTCTAGGAGAAAAGCACTTGGAAGACTAAGGACAGCCAACAAAAAAAAAATTATTTTCCTTTTTCCCCTTTAATTAGAGTTCTGTTTAGATACAAATGATCAGGGAAGTAGCATCTGAAAACCCACATTAGAAAAAAACAGCACTGAGAACAATTTTGCACCCTCTCTGCGAAAGGAAATCAAATCAAGTCTACAAGCCTTTCTGCTACAATTCATCCTGATATAATTTGTAAGAGCCAGGAAATTAATGCTAAACAATGAAGCTCATAATGAAAACATTGTGAGTGACAACATTAACATAATACAGAGAGAGCCTCACTGCCCATCTACCAACAGCTAAGGTCCATCCCCCATACGCAGGATGCTCAAGCAAGAAAAAAACAGGCCAGGTTTCTAGCTGCTAATCAGTGTTGATAGAAGAGCAGTGTGCAGTAGCAGAAGAAAAAGATGAGATTAAAGTGAATATTGCACTAATGAGCATGTTCTTCCTGATGAAAGATTTTAATGTAGACTGTAAATCCCTTTCTCTCTTTCACATGCTTATCACAAATGTCTCTATTTGGTAAACGTAACAGCAGAATTATACGGGCAGATGCCAATGGACATGTATTTAGGTCTGCAGCTAAAAAGGATTGAGGTGTTTTGACTCCAAATCCTGCAATGCCCAACTTCAAAGCACCTGACCCTGGAAGCGATTTTCTATCCCTGTGCTAGGTCTATAGTCTTCTACATAATACCAGTTAGGTTGTGTCTACATTAGCAAGTACTGCAGCCCAACAGGAGCCAATCTGTAGTGCGGAACAGTTGATGCTGAGAACCCAGTCACTACAGAATATACATTTTGTGGATTTACATCACAGCATCTCAGCCTGGTCCCACAGACCGAATACTCCAGCATGGGAGCATGCCAGGTGACCTCTTGGAACACAGCTTCTGATTTCATTTCTTGCAAAAGGAAACAGACTGAGCACTGTGAGAGCACTCTGCGATGCAAAGCAAGTGCTGTGAGTGGGGATGAGTGGGAGATTTGGTTCAAGAACTCCTAATCCAAATGAAAATGTTAATGCATATACTCTTGGCTGCCTCAAACCAAGCCAGTCAAACAAACTGCACCATGAGCAGAGAACTACCAGGAGCCACACAGTAGGACAACCTGAAAATAATAATGTATGTTAAATCTATCCACCTTTGGAAATTAATAGTTTTATTCACAGACAAGTTAATACATTCCTCATCCAATTCACAGCCAGGAACCTCCACAGAGCATAGAGGCTTCATTGTGATGAAGACCGTAGAGAAGCACCTCAACCTTTTTATTCAGTTAGTGAGTCCTTAAGGCAGAGGCTCACAGCACCTAGATGCCATCAGTGCACAGACTGCTGCACACCTGTATCATCATACTGTCACTGACAAGTTGAAAAAGCTACAGGACTTAACAGACCACCTGCAGCCCATTTCCCATGTTCTCTGAACCCACCATTGTCTGACATACTCATTGTCTGAACAGGACCCATGAAGTTCCCACCTGTACTGTGGGCTGCACAGATCTGTATTTTATCTCTACCTGCGAGGAGTCACACTTCCTAGGACCCAGCCAGGCAAAGGAAGGGAATGCTTTCTATCCCTCCTATGAAGTTATTCTGTAGAAGAAGAGTTCAAAACGCACTGAGATAAAAAAACAGATGAAACAAAAGCCTGTAGGTCAGCAATCTCTATATGTTTTTCAGGAAAACAATGGCTAAGCAGTATAAGGCAGAGCAGGAACAGACAGGACTGATCAGAAAGAGAAGTCCTTATAGCAGATCTTCCTTGCCATGGTGAGTAGTCCTGCACTCCCCAGACTGATCTCTAGACTACTGAATGATCAGCAGAAAAACAACCTAAGTCCTCTCTAGTCTGCCTGAGCACCCTGCAGACTGGGCACCTCTGCCTGAGGAAGAACGATGACTTCTCTTTTGCTGTGCGTTAAAGCCAGACACTGCTGGTTTAGTGCGGAGCTCCATATGTGGGTGCCATTGGCTGTGCCCTGGGAACGCCCATGAGCTCTAGTTGCTGGAGGTACTGGACCATAGGTTTGCAGATCCCAAGAGGGTTTAGGAATAAAGTGAGATCCAAGACATAATCCTCCACAGACTGAAGTTCAATACAGAAAAAAACGCTACGTAATCAAATCAGCTCCAAGAGACTTTAAATGCTACTACTATTAGACAAGCGTATTCAAGAGCACAAGACTGCAGCATCACTGAAGAGCTTTCAGAAGTTGATTTAGGTGTTCATTTCTTTTTGAAATTAAAGCACTCGGCTGTACCATAAATCAAACTATTTGTGTGTTCAGGATGTAATTTTAGCATCTATAGCCTGCTTATTTCTGCCTTAATTGTGTTTTGCAATGACTTTACAAAGACTCCTTAACATTCTGCAGGCATGAATCTTATCTACAGCTTGTTGAGCAAACCTGAGATGCTCTTGGTGAGTCTAAGAAGCAGGAAGGAAAAAAAAGACAGCAAAAAGGCAGCAGCTATGTTTCTGTCTTTCTGGTTCCTCACTAGGAGGAAAAAATAAACCAACTGTGAGCAGCAAGGGAGATAGTTGATCGCATCACAATTTACAAGTGAGTGAAAGTTGCTGTAATTCCCCAAGATGTGCTCTGCTGACTAAATAGCACTAGACTGATGTTTCCAAGGAACATTTGTTGATTAGCACTGGGGCAATAAAGGCACACAGATAGCTATTTCAGCTTGATAACAACTAAGAACTGACATCCCAATCCCTATTTAGCTCTATGGGCCACTTTTCAGACCTTTTGGACTCTATTAGTATCAGACGGCATCTAAACCATTGCAGTTTTATCCAAATTAGAAAATACTGATGTAAAATTCAGTGTCACTTCACATTCCTAACTACAAAGAGCATATAGTCATGCAATAGGAGCTGTTATTTTCTGGGTTATTTTGCTATCTTTGAACTAGAAATGCTAAGCTCCTTTTGTACTTTATTTTTCACTTGTATAACCAATATTTCATAAAAGAACAATTTTAAATATGCTGTAATCATTTCAACTGCAAAATTATTTTGTTTACACATCATTCAGTAATAAAGAGTGAACTTTGGCCATGATAAAAATAGCAATTAATTGACTCTCATTTTGAGTCACATGGTAACCTACAGATGAAATTATGTGTTTATGTGACTGAAAATAATGAATAATACACAAAGGAATTCATGCAATTATATGTCTAGTGTCCTATACAAAGAACCAGTGAAGCCACAAGATCCTAGTGTTAGAAGAGCTACCTAAAATGCCATCTGCAGTTGCCAAACTCTGGGAAAAATATTATTGCAGCCAGAAACGCCAAAACCAAACCTATTTATCTGAACTAGCCCTGAAGCATGAGTGCAAAAGTGAAACAAAACAGACATTGCTTGTTGGAAGCACATGTATTTTAGAGCAAGAAGTGGACGCAAGTGTCCACATTTGGAGAACGAAATTAAGATGGGAACACTATGTGGGGTTGCAATTCCACCTTGACGTGCAATTAATCCAGCTGCAGGCTGCTGTATTGCCCTCCTTTCCCCCTCTCAGCCTGCTCTGAACTCTGGCTACATACTCCAGTTTACCCACCTTGAGCCAGAGAGGGTAACTGATCTGGCTGAAACCTGTTTCCACACACACATACAGAGGTTAGTTTTCAGCTGTTAAGTAATTTCTTGCGTAATCTAAATCATCTCTCCACCAAACACTAATTTTACTATGATCTTCTAACACCTTCTGTCTTTCCTAGATCTAACCATGGAGCCCCACATCTACTAATCTGACAATCTGGCAAACTGGCAATCTGAAATTAACCGCGAGCTGTAAATGTTGGGTAGTCGCTGACAGGGCAAATGTTTAATTCAGAGGAGTTGATACTACACACCTCAGACTGTCTCTCCTATCACCATAAACATCATTTCAGCACTGAATCGATAAAGGTCCAGGCTTCTATCTCTAAATGAAGGGAATGGAGAGTTTATAACATCGCAGAGGCTCAAGAAAAAGACTATGCACTTTCAAGATATGTATTTTAATATCTTGTTTGCTGTAACAGAGGATTGGATACAGGGCTCAAGAAGTTCTCTCTGCTCCTGATTTCTTTCACGTAAATTCAGAGACACAAGCCCACCGGGGCTGTTAGACATAATGATCCAAATTCTGGCTGAGGTAGTCCCTAACCCAGTGTCTACTGGAAGCTTGGAGTATGTACAAGAGGTAGGATCAGTCTGCTATAAAAACTTTAGTGTTTCAGGTACGCTTTTCCCTAAATATCTACTACTGGCTTAGAAGAAGGTATGGGACTCACACAACCTTTGACTGGACCCAGATGGTTAGCCTTATGTTTTCACACCCTTGTCTCTACCAAATGCTGCTTGATGACCAGAGTTATGAAAACATAAAGCCAGGTTTGTGAAACATGCTGAAAAGAGCTCTCCCCTGTCTCCATTTCTCCTGTCTTACATAGTGAACATTAGGGATTGTTTCTTAAAACTGGAGGTTGGGAAGAAGCTACAGTAAGCTTTGGGGAAAAAAAAGCACGGAGATCTCTGGGATCAGAACAGGGTATTTTACTGGAGTACTAGGTAAATTAAATGAAACAATAAACTACTACTGAATCATAAGAAAAGCGTGCTACAAAAAGTACAAGGTAAGATAGGATACATAAAGAAAGATCTTGTTCGTCAACATAAAAGAATTCCTCCAGGGAATCAAGAAAATATCATCGAGGAAAAGAAAAGGGGGGAGGGGAGTGTTTCTGTTTCAAAAGCCTTCCATGAAATTCAGCACCAGGGGGCTATTAAGGAACTGACTATAATTTTAAGATTAGTGGTTTGGAGACTAGAATTAAAAATGACTGGGAGGATGAAAGAAGAGCAACAGTGAGTTTTCTGTATAACAGGTGATAAATAGACATAATTAAGGCAGCATTGCCTAATACAGAGAGGACCCATGGTAGCTGGCAAAGAAAAAATAACAAAAAATGGGAGTCATAAAAGATGCAGATGACATGAAAGCAGTTGGGCTGTAAGCTCATGAGCACAGAGGCAGAGTTGAAGGTTTAAACCTTCAGCAAGTAGTGCTGTAGCAGCTGCGTGCACACGTGCAAGCTGCGCATTTGAAAGCCTGAGAACCCAGCAGGTCGTACCTTGGAAAACAGGCATGAGAAAATTGTCCTTGATTCACCCAGAGAATATTTCCCATGGTTTGGTAAGGGCTAAGCTGCTTTTAGAGCTTGAGATGTGTGCTTGCATCTTTTTAAAAAGGTGGCTTCACCCACCAGGCCCAGTGGATGCAGGTGTGATTGCAACCCGGGCAGCTGCTGAAATCTCTTGCAGAGTTAGCTGAATGTGGCTGGCTCGGGCAACTCACTGGAAGCAAGGACGGGTTGCAGTGCGATGGAAAGTATGATTTGTGTGCCCTTCCCAACTGCTGCAGTCAATGAAAACGTACAGCTGAGGAATGGCAGAGATTAATTCCCAATCCTCACAAAAGCCAGACCATTAAGTTGCGTTTGGAAGATTATAGAGCGATATGGGTGTCGTGACAGACCACCAGCACATCCTGAACTCTTGTTCATTGAATTTAATTGCTTTGCTTCTCCGTCAAAAAACACATATAAAATATGCAACATTCAGGCAAACTGGGTGGTGGGCCTGTCCTCCAGGAGCATTTTGCTCCTAGATGATTTCCAGTGCACACTGAAACTGTCCCCTTGTGTCACACCCCGCAGCTGCAGCCAACTGAGCCCCATAAGCCGATGAGCCACAAGGTGGGGATCACCAAGTACCGGGGCATGCAGTGGGACCCAGACCTGGATCATACACCTCCCATGTAAAGGGAGGCAAAAGCAGGATGCAGAAGGGTTGTCAGAGGATTGTGTCCTCCCTGCCAGACCACTCTTAGGAGACGAGGAAATACCACATTTGCACCTAACACCTGCCTGAGTCCGGATCAGCACTTGGATGAAACAACTCTTTCCAAACCCACATAACCAACTGAATACTATCCGGGGGAAGAATATGAACTTCAGCTTCCCAGAAGTCAAATCAGCTCTGCTAACTGCTAGTATTAAGAATTTATGACCCTTCATCACCGGCTTTCATCCAGCAGATAGTTAGTTACAAAAGGAAACAGAAGATGCCGCAGCAGAACTGTCAGTGGGCTGTCCTCGGCAACTGGACACGTTTACCAAACCTCCTAGTCCACGACAAAAATAAAATGTGTGTCTGCAACCAGGTCTGACATGAGGCCTGTTTCTTGTTTTAGTCGCACAGAAGACCCCATGGGAGAGTGTAACTCAAAAGCACATTTGGGGATGCTCCTGGGCATGGCTTAAGTTTCACTTTTCCAGACTTGAAGAGAGATTTGCAAGATGTTTTTTCTTCAGATCAACCATGGATCCCTTTTCCTACTTAAAGAATCCACTCAGACCGTTTCTTTTAAATCAGCAAGCAGGAAAACGCAAAGCAAATATTTTTGCTTTGAATGAAGTTTCTAAACAGTTTTCCTAAACTGCTGCCCCATTATCAACCTGTCCCTGGTAATGGCCATGTTAACAGCCTTTCATTTTTTTATTTTTTCTCTTGGATCCAAACCCCTTCGTTCCATATCCACTCTTCCACCCAACCACACCACCTCCTTTCTACGCAGTAACACTTCCCAGATCTCAAAAAATACCTTTTGTAACAGTGTTCTCAGTTTGCTTGCACCACTGGGAGGTAATCTCAAGAGCCAGGCTCCCCTCCTGCTGTACTTCTTTCACCAGCAGACCTCGAGATGCTCCAGATCCCTTCTCCCCATACCTGCTCCTCCCCAGTTCTCCCCATCACCACCTCCCCAGTTATCACCTTCTCAACCACGTGGACTGAACTGTTCGACTACACTTCTAAACTGGATGTGGTAAATGACCCAGTCCAAAACAAAACAAAGCAAAATCTTCCTCCTCACAACTGTTGGGAGGTTTTTAAATAGCTCATTTAGCAGATCCAGCTGAGAGCTGGGCTGCAGAAACAATGGAAGGAGCAGGGCTGAAGAGGGGCAGCAATCTCCCATGGAGGAGGGTGAGAACGCACAGCTGGGGGAGGCAGAAAAAAGGTGGAAAGCTCTTCAACCCTGCCGAGGAAAGGTAAGGGAGAACTGCAGGTGTATCTTACAAGCTGAGTGAAGTAAGTTAAATTCTATTAGTGGGTAGGTCAATTTTAATTTAGAGTGGAGTGCTAAAGAAAACAATGGAACAACAAGTGAATAGGGGGTAAGTGTTTTCTTGGCAAAACTGTTTGTATGCTACATTATTTCCTGGCAGGAATACAGGACCGGGGGGTTTATTTCACATGTTTTCTCATTTTGTGTGGCTGGATGCCTGATGTGCATAAATAGGAAATAAAATTTATTCTTCTCTTCCTTTTTTTGTTCTTTTTTCCAACTTCTTCCAGTAGTCTCTCAATCCTCTTTTAATTCATATAGAACTAGGAAAAGGACAAAGAGGAAAACACATGTGCCCATATAAAAGTGGATGTTGACAATTACTAGCTGAATCTGAATATTTCTCACACAGGACAAGAAAAAACAATTCCAAATTATATCAAATAAGAAAAAATGTAATGTAATTTTGTATCACAATCTTAGGTTTTCTTTTTTAATTAGCACTTTTTAATTGTTTTGCAAATTGTCAGCACTGTGGTCTGCACTACTCTTTTTAAGTAAAACAATCACTGTATTAACAGAAAAGAAATCAACCTACAAAAAGAAATATTTTAAGCAAATGCAACACATGAAAATGTGATACATTTGACTGAAACTTGCAGTGAATTGCATGGGTGTAATCAAAGTTTCCTTATTATCAAAGATTCTGTTATATAAGGGTGGGACAACTGTGCTAATATTACATGATTAGCACTAAGTTACTCACAGGAAAAATCTGTGTACGGCAAAGAATACTCATAAAAATAGTGAAAACACTATGTAATGTAGGATTGCAGAGGCTCCTGAAATTCAAAAGCAAATTGTGAAAGTAGCTACAGAAGATTTAGCTCAAAAAGTTTTTCATGTGGCCAGTTAGTCTGTACTATCTAGAGGAAGAAGACTGAAAAACAAGGCGATAAAAGTCACAGCTGTCTACTACCTGCAGACTGGCCTGCAAACCTAAAACACGCACACCTGTAGGTAACCAGAAGAGTTGCCTCCAACAAAATGTTTACTTTGCCCTGTGGCTAGAGCAGCTCAGTTGATCAAGCTGCAAAAGGTTTTGCATTGCATGCTATACTGCCCATCCCAAAGGGAGAAGAGCTTGCTGCTGCTTGCCCCTGGCACATAAAAAAGCAGCTATAGCTCTGCCACAGAGCACAATTGCTCCAATAAACAAGCGTTAATCATGCACATTATGCACAACATAATACATGTGAGCTTGTCAGCAGGCAAACAGCTCCAACTCTGAATAAGATCCCTTTCCGAATTAGGAGAACCAAATTACACAATCTGACAGCTGTTTGCTGACCCGCCTAAAACAATTTGGTGGTCTCAGTCCAGTTCCTCATGGGCAGGTGTCTGCTTTGAAGAAAACATCAGCACCATTTGCATTAGTGATAGCCTAGCTAGCAGTCTCAGCAGGCAGGCCAGGGCAGGGCTGGCCTTGCAAAGGCTTTTTTCCCGTGCCCCCAGGGCTGGTCCCCCCAGGCAGGGAGGACAGACTGGGAATGCTTGGAATGGCAGTCAGCACTCATCCAGGGCCTAAAAGAGGGCGTGAATTTCCAGTCATCTCAGTATAGCCCACAAATAGTCCTTTCCACTGAAAGCAATAGAAAGAGCAAGAACTGTGTTAGTTAACAAAATAAAAATCACTAAACACTGATGGATTTTCAGAAAGAAAATCTAGGATGTCACGGTTCTGTTTAGTAAGAACCTTGCTCTTATCTGGCTAGAAATCCCATCCTGAATTCAGCAATAATGGGCTTGATTCTCCACAGCTTATTTATTTCCAGCATCTTCGAGCAAAGCAAGAAATAAAGATCATGGGCTTTTAAAAGTTCGCTTTTCACTCTCTGCTTGAGGTTTTCATTGCGCTGTAATGACTTGCACTATTCAAGGAAATTAAGTCCACTGCTTTATACCCATTCTGCATACAAGAAAACTCATGCAGAAAGAGCTTATGCATTTGGCAGAAGCCAACTACCTATCTCAGGTATAATTAGTCCAGGGACAGAACCAAGATACCCCAAGTATCAGCGCATACATTTAAGCCACCAATGTAAAAGCTCAGTCATTTTTCCATACCAAACTTTAAGATGTCAGGCTTCAAAATCGTCCAATTCTCCAATCAGTCTGAAAGGACTTGTATCGAGCGTCTTTCTTTGCAATGAATTTCAGAAGTTTCACTTTTCCTTCCAGCTCAGGACAGAGCTGGCAAAAGAAAGACAACTGATATGTCTGGAGTAGATTCTTCACTCTTGGAGAGAGTGGCCACTGATACTCCGAAATGGTACCTTGTCCTGAGATTCAGTAACTAAGGAAGCAGCTCTGCAGGCTTTAATATAAAATCCAAGTTACTTGTTTGAATGCTGCCACGTGGGGTTAACTGGTGTCGCTACCACTTTCACTTGTTCCAGAAACTCTGAATTTGAATGTCAGGAGCTTTTGTTACTGATACATCTGTAAATAATTAGCATTTCTTTGTTGAACACTAATTGTGTCTGCCATGCAGCTGTGCCAGAGAAAGTCTCAAAATAGATGTCATAAATGGCAATGGACCAAACTGCCTCCTTACTCCCGGCTGACCCTAGAACATCAGAGTTGTAAGTCAGAGCACGACATGGCCTCAGGGGCCAAATTCACCTCTGGGTAATCTCTGCTGTTCAGTTTTATGAGTCATGCATTTATTAATCAGCCTCACACAGTGAGAAGCTGCTGTTTGTCAGGAGCAATCATGATAGCTGGTAACCTCTTTATCCAGCCTTGGGTTTGCCGTGTGACTTACCAAGAAGGAAAGACCAGGGGGGATGGGGTGATAAGCCATACAGCTTGTACTCGCTCAACAACAGCATCTTTTTGAGTTTCTCTTCTAAAGAAGAGCACACCTGTGGATCCCACTGCAACGGTCTTTTCATTTTCAACACTCTGGATATTCATGATGCTGTACACATATAGGTGCTTCTCCATCAGTTCATACCTCCAGTTCATACCTCTTTATGTCTGAGAGAACATTCCCCACCACCTGTGAGAGAACACTTGCTACTCCCGTAACACCCTCTGTGCAACTGTCTTACTGTCTCCACCTGTTTCTAAGATTTTCCAACTTCCAACCCCTCCAGCTGCCCTGCTGATATCAGTTCTCAGTCCCATCCTTATGCCCTTCTTCTTTCATCTGTCTTGGTATTGTTCCTCAATTACTCTCCAATTTCCCAAAATATCAACAATATTCATCTACGACACCAACGCTTCACCTGTGTTCCTCCTACATACAGCCACTGCACAAGTAGCTGCACACATATAGCCACTATCTTTCTTCCTTCTCTAATTTCAACTCCCTCTAATATGAAATCATGCTTTCAAATGAGATGGATTATTTTGGTTTCTGAACTAGGGAAAAAAGAGCAAGATCAACCTCCCCCTTCAGCTTCCTGAGACTAGCTTCCTATTTCCTAACTGACAAATGTCAAAGCATAAAGCAGTCAAGAAATTTCAAAACAGTTTTTAATTTGTTCTAAATACCTTCCCATGTTTCTTTTGGCTGAAATGACTAAATTAATGAACATGTTAGCCATCCCGTGACTTCATTCTTCAGTGAGTAATTATTTGTGAAAGAAAAACAACATCTCTTTATCATCTAGTGTTCTTTTCTCTGGACACCTATACTCTCTCCTGCACTTACCAGCACTTTCACCTCCTCAACATTAGATTTCCCTCAAACTTTCAAACACACCCTCTCTTACTTCACCACATTACAGAGTAGCTGTTATTGGAGCATCTCATCTGCTGTATCCCCTTATTTCTTCCTCAATCCATGAGATTCCCCTCCAGGTTTTATTGACTTTTTTCTTTATTGTTTTCCACTTTTCTTCAGGAAATTATCACCATATGCTTGCTCTATTGCAATTCTCTTTCCCCAAGTGGCATCTTCTTTTGGCCATTGTTACAACCAATATACTTGGCTAGGTCTGACTCAGTATGGCCTTTCTTATGTTAATCCTAATTGAAAGTACAGCCTCAATCTCTGCATCTGTTCCTTCCAGCCAATACAATATCCTAGCCTGCCGCTATGGCATTCTGTCCAAAATATTTAATATTTGTCCTAAATTTAAGATAACCAGAGCTGAATTCTTAGACTTGAGTTCTCGACCACAAAATGACAATGCATAGATAAATGGTACTCAGTTTTAAATCTCATTCAGCACAGTCCTTGCAACTTTCTAATATCTATACTAAATGCCCTCAATTTGTGAAAAACCATGTGACTGAGATTACTCCTGAGGTTATTGTTTTGACTGTCATTCCCATGTGTTAAGGTGTTGCTGCTATTCCTTCAGCCACATGAAACTTCATACTTAGCCTTTCGTTCTTGATTTCAAGGACCAAGACAATTTTACTTCTCTCAGCCTTGCCTCTTCATGCCTGTTTGCTTAATGATGCTGGTGAAGACAATCTGAGTACGGTGGCTGTTTTCCCACCCTTTGTCCCATCCTGCCAATTGGTGGCAGAATGGCCCAGTCAGTGATATTGCCCCATTCTAACCCCTGCGCAAAATTAATTTATTTCATGACACTCACTTTCAACAATTTATTTTGTTCATATTAGGAGAGAAGTATTGAAAGGAGAGGAGTGCTGGGAGGTACTCTAGTACAATGGAAACATGATTGCAGGAGTGGTGCGATGCTGAACAGTAGGTGGATGTTGAGAAGTTAATATTGTTTAACCGGGGAAGGGAAGGGAAGACACCACAAATGACCCCATTGATGATTACTGAGCTGAAGCCTGATGTATCCCCTTCCCCCAATTCATATATATTTTTTCAGACTGTGTGCCCCTAAGAAGAGAGAGTGTGCTATACCCACAGGTATACAACAACCTGGCTGTAGTATTTATCCAGAAAAGATATACCCACATTGGCACATAAACAAAGACCGCTGTGTCATTAGGACTATCACTAGGACTTTGTGATAGATACCCTGACGTGGCCAATCTTCATACAGCCGCAGCAGCGGATTGCTGTCGCCCCTCCACCGCAGTGGATGCTGTGGGGTCTGCGAGCAGGAGTGCCCCGGAGCCCTGGTCTGCCTTTCCACCTCTGGGGTTTGAACCGTGCCCACTTACTGCCATGTGGCAGCTCCTGGAAACAACTCAGAATAAAGGGTCCTCCTGAGGAGAGCTAATGATGCAGCTCAGGCAGAGGCTCTCCATCAGCAGCAATGAGATGCTAACATAAGGCAGCGCAGTTTGCTGGGTTTTAATTCAAAAGGCTGTCTTTCTTTTAGTAGTAAAGTCAGGAGCTGGAGGGGGTAGGGAGCTGCATGAGTGACCGATAATGGTGCGATGCTAGCCAAAACAAAAAATTCTTTGTAGTAGGAACTTGAGGGCAACTAGCCTCTTCAACAGCTCACACAGTGTAGAATGGACTAAAGCATTTACCAGTTTAGGAAGCAAGTACCACTGGAAAAGTTGGTTTGCTGGACAATAGGTTGTATCTTCCATTGAACCCGGCTGAACTAATTAAGAGGACCACAGTCCAAAAGCATCTTCCTGATCAGAATTAATAATCCCATTTTTTTAATTTTACAGGCCTGAAACGATGAGCAGCTCTTCATTATTTTTATTTTTTCTTTTATCTTTGCTGTCATCTTCAGATCTCTTCTCATCCCCACAATACTGAACAAAAAATGAGGTTTATTTATTTTTGAGATAGAAGTGCTCCTAAGCTGACAGTGCAAAAATCTGTGCCACAACTTTATACATGAAAAAGACCAGATATCCCATGAAATGACTTAACACTGTATATCTGAAAATAATCATAAATACTAATCCATGCTACTTTCTTCCCTAATCAGATTTTCTGCCAAAGTCCTCCTGAATTCTTCATTATATCTGAGCCAGGAGTCAGATCTGTAAGCAACTTGCACTTTACAATCTGTATCCAAGTAACTAATGAATGAGAGCATCCCTGAAAAAAACTTCCTCTACTAGCACTGAAAATTTAAACCAGAATATAAAACTGTGATGTTTCGTCCTTAAACTCTTCCCCTTATTTGCACTCCTGCTTTATCTTCTGTATCCACCATGGTAAGTATATTTTTCATATTTCTATATTCACTCCTCCCAATCATTTTTTTCTTTCTTTTTTTTTTTTTTTCCCAAATGGAAACCTACTGGTTCAAACAGTCAGTATTAGCAATTTTAGTGATAAAATGTCTTTTAGCTGGGTACTGTGGGCATCTGAGCTCCTGCTCCCACCAACAAACAATTATTTTCAGAGTTTCAAAGCCTACATTGTACAGAGACACTACTTTGGAAAACCAGCATATCAGATAAACCCAGTAACTCTGGGTTGGGTGGAAGGGCAAAGTGTATCCAAAATTACAATTCCTTGACTAAATATACATCACTAGATTTTCTTCTTTGGTGATATTTTCCAAATGCATTTAAAAATTTCTTTTACACACACCCTTTTCTCAAGTCTCAGAAAAACAATAACCAACCCTAAACTTTCACTTCACTAGCATGAAGTATCAGCCACTATAACTTGCAGTCACGGATGCCTCCCTTCTCAGTTGCTCTGTCTGAGCAATCTCACCAGAATCACCACTTACTTGAAAATTCTGAAACAAATCCATTAGAAATAAATCTGAACATCCCTAATTGCATATGTATGAGGCTCCAAAAGGAGTATTTTAAAGTTGAAAAGATTGCAACCTAACATCAGCATTTTTCCACCTGCAGCATGTTTTGGTGACGTGATTCCCAGCTTGCGGGACTGAAAGCAAAGGTGTTAGCAAGAAAAAGTAAACAAGCCTGGAGCATATATTTCAGTCAGAAAAACTTCTGATGTATGGACATGCGATTTCCACCCATTTAGATTTTGGCAAAATCCAGTTAAAGCCCAGTGGCCACAGTATATCAGCTGGACTTTATACATTCCTTCAAATTTTGCTTCTCGGTACTTATCCTTGTGATTTTTGTTTAAGGCCATCCACATTGTCCTGAGTAGTTAGAGCAGCTTCACACATTTTTGTTCTGCAGTCAAATAAATGTCAGTCTGCTTTACCAGCTGCAACCATATAATTACTTGATTGTGTTGGGTTGGATCTGTAACAATAAGTTAGCGTGTAGCAGAACTGAATTTACAGAGCAACTCTGGCTGGCAGATTTCTGCTGTAGCCATGCCCACAGCAATCATGACCCAGTTGCTTCTGTCGCTGTGACTTTTAACTAAGTACACATATCAAGGAGCTATTTTTCAGAGCGCTGTCATTCCAAAAGCTGCTTCACCATCACTGTTAGTTCCAAGTCATGACATTTACACAAATTAAGCCATGTGGAAACAACACAAGTGTATGCACAAATGGTTGTTTACAGATATTTGTGCATACAATGCCCCTCTTTGCACATATTATCATAGGAACTGTGTTTGCAAATAGGCCTTGTCCCTACTTCCGTGAAACATCAGTCCCTTGATGGGACTGACTACTGTATTTTAAAACTCTTTTTAGATGAATAACGCTCAATAATGCAGTCATTTGTGCATACATTCATGTTGTTTCCACATGGCACTGTATATCTCAGTTGAAGGCAAATCTTATCAGTGAACGCCAAGGCAAAGCAGGTACGGAGTAACATAAGAGCCTTCTCAATGTCCTTTGTCACCAGGTCCCCTGGTCCATTCAGCAACAAGCCCAAATTTCCCCCAGTCTTGTTTTTGCTGCAGTGTATTTGTAGAAGCCCTTCTTGTCCCTTGCCAGATTCAACTCCACATGGGCTTGGCTTTCTTAACCTCATCCCTGCATGTTCAAACAGTGTCTGTATATTCCTCCCAAGTCACCTGTCCCTTCTTCCACCTTTTGTACATGTTCTTCTTACATTTAGCTTAGCCAGGAGCTCCTTGTTCATCCATGCAAGCCTCCTTGTTTGCAAAGATGAGGTGCAGCAGAGCATCTCCCTTCATTGGCACCTTGACCATCTGCGTCAGGAAGTTATCATCAACACACTTCAGAAACCTGCTGTATTGCTTGTGCCCTGCTGTGTTGTCCCTCCTCCAGATCTCTGGGTGATTTAAGGTCCCCATGAGAACAACATGGCTTGTGGATGTGAGGCTCTTTCCAGTTGTCTGGAGGAGGCCTCATCTACCTCTTCCCAATCAAGTGATCTGCCTCAGCCTCACACCACAACATCGTCCATATTGGTATGCCTACTAGTGCTGACCCATGAGCTCTAGGCTGTTTCATCATCCATCCCTAGGCAGATCTCCACTCATCCCTGCCCTCATCTACTGCCAGGGCACTGAACCTATTCTGGAGCAGCAGATCCACAGGTGGGGCAGGAGCCATCCTCTGGTGCCAGAGCCCACAAGCTCCCAGCCTTCCCCATCCTGGGGGTCTCTGTTTTCCCAACTCCATAAACACAGATTCTGCCTCTGCAGCTCCTTTGTACAGCTGGGGTTCAGGCTCTGGTAGCTGCAGGGTCTTGGAGAAGATCCAATCACTCTCCTCTTCATCATCTCTGAAGCTGCACTTGTCTTTGCTTTAGGAGAAGTCCAGTCTAGGGTGGTTTTTTTATTAAAAAAAAGCCCTGGTTAAGAAGATATGCCAAGGCAATAGCAACGTTATCCTTCAGAATTATTTATAGCTAATGAAAAATGGGTAAGTTGACAACTGGGAGGCAAGGAAGGTTAAGGCAGTCCAGTCTACAGATGAGGCTGCATATACACAGAGCAGCAGTCACATCCTCAGGTCACTAAGCCTCCCATAACTTTCTGTACCTGCATATATTTTATAAGGAAAGCTAACAGTAAAACCAGTACATCTGTGAGTGGCCAAAGAGCTAAGAGCAATTCTTTAAATATAGGATGTACAAACAAACTCTTTTAAATCCCCAAAACATCTGTTATTATGAAGAAATTATTTTTTATGTTATTCCTGTATTAAGTAATTTGTGAATTTTGCAGGCTTATTCAGCCTTAGAAAGGAAAAAAAAAGTCATTAGCTTTGCTAGTAAGTAAAGTACATAGTCAGGGAAGAAATTTCTGGTAGCAAGTAGCTCCTTTATGGAGCAGATCAAGATGTGGTGGTTAGAAAGTGAAATAACACAACTCCAATCACATGTAGGGGGGCAAATTTTCAATAGTGAAAGATGCCAAGCCCTGAAACAGCCATGGACGTAGCAACATTTCAACATTTGAAGTCCTCGAATTACAACAGTATTTCTTTCTCAGAAGTACAGCATTGCTCAAGCAAGTGTTATAGACTTAATTACAGATTAATGAATGAGGGTCTTTGCATGGGGTACACAAAGTGCCTGACTACACTATCATCAATAGATATTTAGGACCACCAGGAACTTTGATGCTAGTGATCTACACAACTAAACACATAGAATGAAGACGTTTACTTGTAATGGAAATTTCTCAACCACATATAGTTGTGTATTCATATTCGTGTGGCCTATAGAGTTGCTGGAACACCTTATGATACTGCTGTGAAATCCTGGAGGAAAGGATAGCTGGATTTGCTTGTTTTTTGAACATATGGCAGAACACATAACGGAGCCATTGACTGTCCCTGGATCATATAAATGGACTTCCCCAAAAGATTCCAACACTTTTTTTCTCCCATTCTAATTTAGAAGGCGGCTATGCTACTACATGCCAAAGTGTATTTGTAGATCAGGTCCATACAGTATTGGTACACTTCTGCATACCAAATAGCAGGAAAAATGACAAGCTGTATAATCAGTATTCTCTTATAAAAAGGGTCCTTATCTTATTTCCTTAACTGATATATTCATTTCTTCTGTCCATATTCATTATTTTAACCTCTCTGAAGAACTCACAGACTGATGTTTTCTACATGTAAATAATTCCATGATCACAGGCAAGTAGCAACTCTTTACTGGCACCAGCATATAATGATGTTTGCACAAAAGACCAGACTCAACGTCGAGTGCTTCAGTTGCTGGACAAGGTCTCAGATCAATATGTGATATCTGTGGAACACATGCTACCTTATTAGAGATGCAACTAATTCTTATTCATTCATGGACATCATATGTCTGGGAATGAAAACAAAAAATACCTAATGCCACTATGTAACAGATAGGACATAATCCGTCACACAATAAACAAAAATAGACTAGAAAAATCCCACTGGATGCCATAAACACAGTCCAGTACGTGAGAACCAATAACTCACTGGGAACCCCGAACAGGGGCCATGGGAGCAGAGGTCTGCTCTGCTCAGACCTCGAAGCAGGTCACTAAATTACAGCCTCTCTCCCACGTGGCACTCTAAATTATCCACGTGTTCACATAAATCCGTCAGAACTGTAGCTCGGATAAACAAAAAAGAGTATTTCCTGATTGACCTGTCCTGGTCAACTTTTTCTTTTTTAAATGCCCTGTGTCCAAACAGAGTTATATGAAATTACCTATGGCTGTAACTAGAACAGAATTATTTCTAGACACGCAGAAACTAATTCAGTTTATTCATCATATTTAAAATATTTTTTTTAATTTATAAAATATTTCTCCCAAATAATGTTTTAAATTAGAAGTAAAATAGTATTAAATATGCTTGATGAGAGTTTATGTGAAGAAGCATTTTTTTAAACATTTACATGAGTATGTATGGTTTTTGTTGGTTTTTCTAGGACTTGATTCTGAGAAACAGCAGCTTTAATCCTTTGCAAACAAAACCTGAAAAAACCCTACTGATATCTACCATGGGGGCGAATCCTCTATAACAACCTGTGGCTTGTCTGCAGACCTTAATTAGTTAGAGAGATCATGATATAGAGGCTCTTCAAAGAGGATGAGAGTGGTAGTTCTCTATGGAGAAACAGAGCAACCTTTTGTACCTGGTAATTTAAGGAGCAGCAACAGGCTAATCCGCCGCCAATGCGGGGCGTAGCATGTGGTGTGGTTCTCAGCAGAACAGCAGGGCCCTAATGAGGTCTAGGAGTGGATAGCAGCTGGTAAACTCGGTGCTCAAGTAGGAGGCTCAGAGAGCCTTTATTTGCTAACAAAAGGCTGCAAATTGCTCAAAGGCCTGAGTAGGCAATGAGAACATGTTCATATGGTCAGCCAATATATAAATTTTCAAAACAAATATTACAATATATACGTTTTCATTGCAGCGGGAAGCGGTGGAGTTTCTGAGGGCTGGACGGTTCAGAAATCAGTCACACACTGACTTATTGCTAAATTGAGACACACACACCCCCCCCGAAATTACACCAGCTCTTCTCTCTGTATTGCAGCAACTGGACTACACATATGCATCTAGTGTATTTGCATGTGATTTTCAGCATAAAATAATTGCAGGTGAGCTATGCACAGAGTTAATAAATTTTTAAAAATTTTACTGTATTCCACTGCCACTTGAGTCTGAGAACTTTATTGGCTTCTGAAGTGTAACGGATGGGGAAAGATGAACTAGATATCAATCAAAGGGCTTTGAAAAAGGATATCATAAACCGTAAGTTCAAAGATCAAGTGTTTGAACAAGATCAGAAGCTGAGATTTACTCAGATTTTGTTATGCATCTGGCCTTATCCATTGTTCTCTTTATAGTATTAGTATAATTCTGCTGGTACATAATTTTGTTTAATTACATGTTATAAGCATGTTTCAAAAGTAGTACATGGCTTACAAAAGATCAGTCATCATTGCTACCACAGAACCCCACAGGTCTCAGCCCCCACTGGAACATCAAGATTACTTTCTGTTATCACAGCAAATACTAATGTAATTTGTTCATTGTTTCCTGAAAACTATGTAAACAGGAGATAGATTCAGCTTTTGATTTAAAAAAAACCTGACAGTACATGTCCCTTATCGTTGTAACAAAAGAATAACACAATTATAGGCAAGTAACCTTAAAATAATTGCCAGTGAAGCTCTGGTAATAGCAGAAACCCTACCAACAAATGCACTCAAGGAAATCTGGTCTCCCCATATGGTTGAGGTTTTGTGTTAGAACCACAAAGACGCAAAAAAAAAGTCTTCAAGACTTTTTTTTTAAATTAATAAAGATCAATAACATTAATCTGGGACAAAAAATATGGCAAGCTTTTACCCAAATTTGAGTTCAGTTTTTTTCCTGGGCTGTGAGATCGAAAATAACTTCAAACATAGGCTCAGAGATTCTCTTGCATTATTCCCATTAATTAAAATCTAAAAAGCACTATATTTCATCGGGCTTGGAGAATGAGTTTAAATAATTGTCAAGCCATACACCAAATAGAATTACAGCAACCTCATGAAATCGGTTTCTCCGTTAAATCACTGTACCGACTTTTCCCGGCCACGTGAGTTAGATGAAGAGTTCTTTTTATTAACCTGGGGATAGAATATTTTTCTAAACCTTCTCCCCTCAAACGATGAAAATGTGGGGTGCAGCACTGTTCATAAGTGAGATATTTGAATCCTCTAAAACAGGAGGTCCCTAGCTTTGCTGCAGATACGAGGAGAGTTTAAAGACTGCCACGCAAAAGCAGTGAACAACCTCAGTCCCTGCACTAAACCTGAGCTGGCAGTTTAAGCCCTGGACGTTCGTGATGCCAGAGAGCGGCAGCGTCCCGGCAAGGTGCTGAGCCTCTCTGCCCTCACCAGCGCTGCTGTGCTGCCCCGCGCCCTTCGCTTGCAGCGGGGATGGGCTCCCACCAGCCTCAGCAGGAGCGAAGGCTGTGTCCTTCCCTCTGCATTGCCTCCTGGGTGGCGTTCGACGCAACCTGGCTCACTTGCTGGCGAGGGGGTTCCCCAGAAGCTCACCCCAAGAGATAAGGCAGGCTGCTGTCAGGCACTGTCTGGCCCTGCTCCTTTTAGGTCGGGAGATGACTGCTCTCAACCGTTTTTGGCGGGTGCGATTTAGGAGGAACACATTAAAGGAATCCGTAGACACAAACCAGAAGTAGCTTATTTCTATCTAACAAATATGGTTGTCGGGTTGGTTGCTTTCAAGTAGAATCTGCTGGGCAGAAATGCAACATAATAGAGTATTTTACAGTCGCACTGGTATAAGAAAAGGAACCCCAAGGCAGAACATAATTTAATTAACTCTATTGCAGGAAATTATGATTATCAGAACTCATTGAAGTTAGACCAGTGCGTAATCATCTACAGCTTTCAGAAAATATATGCTACTTTAACTTTGATGAACTTGACTCAATAGCACACCGTCTGAATAGGTTCTCATTTCTGAGTATTCATTATGTATTCAAAGAGCTTTTGGTACAAAATAAATTCTCAGGGCTGTAGATCCAGACCCCTGCTAGACTTTTAATAATGTTGTCACAAAGGCAAGATGTTTGTCACAGTTTCCTCCTTATATCTATATTTTAAAGCAGAAACTGAAAAGATTTTATAATGTCTTTAACAACAACAGGGCCAAGCAATTGATAAATTTGAAAAACAAATATTCAGGTATCTACAGATATAAAAAAATGATCATTTGGGCTGTGTATTTTTGACTCAGTGGGTATCTAAGCTTAAGAGTAGGCCTCTAAAAAGGGAAAGAGAAGATTAAATTGCCAGATAGCGTTACCATCCATTCACAAATGTGAGTAGCCCAATTTGAAATGAAACGCTGACCCACAAAGCCCTTTCAGTAGACTCTTGCACGGGTGCATGTAAATATCCATACGTGATCCTGCACCATGAAATAAATAAATAGGGATTTTGCTGCAGATTACACTGGGGTTAAAATTAAGTCTTTAAAGAGTCCATTATAGAGATTAATTGATAGAGATAAAATAGCTTAATTTTGTTTTCGTAAAACACTTATTAGCAACTAATGATTCGGTTACCTGAGATATAAAATGCCAAAAAATGTATAGTAATTAATTTTAATTTTTTTAACAAAAGATAGATAAAACCGCAGAAGTTAGTTTTAGTTTAGTTGCTCAGACAATGGAAGCAGAATTTGACCCAAAAATCTGTGTGGGAAAGATATGAAGCAAAATCAATTACTTTTTAAATTCATGTATATTTGTGAATATTCTGTCAATATGAATACAAAATTCTGCAATTTACTTCATAATTACAACGTGTAAGAAAAACAGGTATCACACCTGTTATTAAAATACAGTAATTAATCAGGTATGGTAGATTATTTTATTGTTATAAAAAGACAGTGTTTATGAATAACTGTAGTGTAATTGTTCTATAGGTAAAAGTAACTCTATAAATGAACCATGAGTTTTATTTTTATAATGTTGCACGTGAAAATAATTTCAACCACCTCACACTCAAAAGCTACCAAATGGCTACAGAAAATCTTCAAATACTCTAGGGGGAAAAAAAAAGAGAAGTCCAAGATTATTTTAGTCTTTTAACAACACATTTATCAACTTCATTGTTTCTTGTCAGTAGTCTGTCTAGTTCTAATAGACGGTTTGTAGCACTGGATGGGGATTGGTATATAATGCAAAGAGAATGGCTCCCTGGAGGAAAGTTTGAGACGGGGCCAATTGCCAACAAGAGAGTCCAGGTCTGAATAAAGGGGGTGAAATCCTGGCCCTATTGACATTAATGGCATACTCCCAATTATTTTAATATGGCAAGATTTCAACCCTGGGGAGAGGGAACAATCACCGTCAATGCAGGGAAAGATACACTTTACCGCTTGGTTTATGCCCTCATCCTTTTTAAAAGAGGAAATATTTATACCTTGTGAGGTCTCCTCAGCACCGCTGCTTTTTGCTACATTCTTGAAAGCCAGGACCTCGAAAATAGGAACAATATTGTGCACGTTCTGCAGTTATTTTCCTTTCCCGAAACCTTTCCCCAAAGAGCCCAGAAGGACTGCAGCAGACAACTGATGACCTCATGTGCTTTTTTTGCCTTTTCAATTGATAAACCGGTTTCAGATCATCTGATGTCAACGGTAAGCAGCTTTTTTTTGTTTGGTTGGCTGGCTTTGCTGGAGGCTAGTCCTAAGGACCTGGCTATATAACAGTCTCTTGCGCTCAGAAGGAGGCTCTCAGGCCTGTTGTGGCACCGGCATCTGCTTTGTGTGCGGGGATGTGCAGAGAAGCTTAAGTAAGTGTGGGAAAACAGCAACTGCAGATCAGGATTTGCCATAAGGCAAGACCTAACACATAGCTCTTTCTGGTTCACCACAAACAGATGGAAAAACACATAATAGGCTCTGGCTAAAAGTCTTCTGTTCTATTCTCTTTCTTATGAATATACCACTGAGAAATTAGCAAAGTTTTTCAAGAACACAAGAACACTCACAGAGAAAGTAGCTACATAATTGCAAAGCCTTTTTCTATTAATGATTTTCATACAGATACGGGAGACGTAATGATTAAAGGAATATGTGTCCAGCGTAGTTCACAATGAACACATTCATTTTTACACACCACAATTTTTGAGCAACACGGTAATCTTTAGCAGCACAAAGGAAAATTAGGCTGGTCACATTCACATCCTGAGACCTCATATGCAGAACCGGGGGGAGGTCCTTCTGCAGAAAAGAGCCCTCCGCTCCTGCGTTTTTTTTCCCCGTGTGACCTTATAGGGCGGTGGGAAGAGAAACGAATAGCAGGAAGAGACTATGTCTGTGCTTGTGGCTGCTCCGTGGGGCTCAGGTAAAGCCCCTCCAGATATAGAAAACTGTATGTAAGCCTCTTCTTACCAGCTGGGGCTTTTCCTTGTGCCAGAATCAGCAGTTTCATCTGCTGAGACTGATAGCAGAAACTTGGAGTTATAATCTCCCGGGGGCATTGCATGCTGACAGCCTTTTGGGGTGGGGGGGAGGTGTGGGTGAGCATGAGCAGAGTTTTCCCTACTGGAAGTTGGGCAGGGTGGATAGGTTTGCTGGTTTGTTCCTCCTGTGGTCCCCTGGCACTTCGAGAACCCAGAGGGGTGTCAGCTAAGAAATAGGTTCAGAGAGGCTGCAATGTGACTGGTGTCCCCCAAAAACACTAATTACATATAGGAGGCAAATCCCCTTTAGCTCCCATAGCATAGAGCTAGAATTTACAGGGGGACTAAAAATAAATTAAAATTATAGAGGGACTTAAAATTCAGGAATGCACTTAGGCACCTTAGCAGGGTTTCATGTCCTCTAACCAGAGACCTCTACATCTCTAAACATCCACATCCCAGTTAGCCATCCAAACCCACTGCAATGAATGGGCACTTCTAAGTTACATCTCACTTTAAAATAGGCAATAGGTCAGGGGACTGTATGCTAAGAGTGCCTGTTTCTCTCTCCATCAGTTACACAGGGAGCCTATTGCAACTACTTCAGGCACAGGTACCTAGACAGCTGCTGCCCTCAGACTCCCCCCAGGCACTCTTACATCCCCGCCGTCTGGGGACCCCTGCAAGTCTCAGCTGGTTGGAGATCTCCACATGCTGCCGCAAAGTAGGATGACCTCTGGCAAAACTTTCCACCGACTCCCTGCGAAGGTTAACCAGCCTGTTGGTCGTGCACAAAAGTATCTTCCCCTTCCTTGCAAGCAGGAAGGCCTGGCACACCCTGTCTGTGGGCTGGTGGCAAGCAGGAGTCCTCCATGGCACCGTCTGGCAAGGACCTCTTCTTCAATGGCTCAGAACTGAGCCTGCCAAGCCATTAGGGACTGCCTTGGACTGCCTTGTACAACACCTTGCACACATATTAAAAGCACATCCTTAGACGACCTTGGAAATTATTTGCTCTTTTTCTTCTAGAGGTACCCTGCATTCAGTCTGCAATAGGGTACTTGGGATAGCGTCCCACACACAGCTTCGTCGTTGATTTCCCCCAAGTGTGCTCCACTTGCCCCCAGGTGTGGATGGAAGGCACATTCACTCCTCAGGAAAACCTCTGTTGCATGCTGTATCGTTAATATACATGCAAAACAGCAATCAAGTTAAAGCATTTCCCCTCATTTTGTCTTTCATTGTTTCGAGAAATCAAACATGCATCAGTGCTTCCATACGGACAGATGAAGAGCCTCAGTGTCCCCCCTCTTACATCCACCTGCAGCCACAATAACTATTCTGTTTCCAGTGGAGTTGTTATCACTTCATACGAGTGGGAAAGAGGAGAGAATTTGGCCCATTATCACTTTCTCAGAGCTTTATTGAAAATAACTATCTTTCACAGGCAAGCTAGCCTCCAGTGACAGTCATAGAGGAGCAGAGGAGATGTCTGCCTGCCTGTCCTGGTCTCTAGCAAGAGAATACAGACAAAAAAAAGTTAAAATAAAGATTGGTGCCAAATGGCAACTGTTCACTTATTCACGTACGTGTCTATTATACTTCACTGGAAGCAATTAAAGCAAAGCTGTCATGGGAGTGCTGCAGTTGTGGCGTAACTCAGTGCCAAGTGGTGGAAGTAACGGCAATAGCTGAGCCATCTACTGCTGAGCTACAGAAAGAGCTGCGTTTGGCACGCTTTTGCCCGAGGAAAGGTCCGACAAGCAGATGGAGAGATGGGCTAAGGCTCTGACGTGCTGTTAGCCAGCACGATGGCAGCATCCTCATTCAGCGTGGTGTCTAGCTGCTGGCAAGGGCTTTACAAGTCTCCCTATGACTCAGCCAATGCTGAACAAGTTACCACCACAAGAGTTAAGCTCCTACGGCTCAAGAATGTCAAAGAAGGAGGACAGTAAGGTAACGCTGGGTATTTAACAGCAGGCAGTGCCCAAGGAAAAAGGCCAGGTGGAAGAAGTGAAAATAGCGACTTCAAGGGTCTGACCCTAGAGGGGAATAAGAGGATCTCTGTAAAAGTTAGACTTCAAAACAGCCCTCATCCCAGCATCCCAGGGATAGGCAGCCCATGAGGCTAACAGAGGGAAAGAGTTGTGGTTTCAGCCACCCAAGGCCCTAGAGCACAGGCACAGCTGGTGGCACAGGCACCACTGGCAGCATGGGCACAGCTGGCCTCCCAGCCCAGCCCCACGCAGCACAGCTGGCTGGCGACTGACACCGTCCAGTCAAGTGAGAGGCTCACGCTCTGAGCTCTGTGAGCTGCACCCACTGCCCTCCCACCACGATAACCATTTGTATAAGCATCAGAGTTGATGAGTCCCCCGCAGATCAGTGTCCTGTTCTTGGCATCTTTCAAAGATGCCAAGAAAGAAGAAAACATCTTTCGTGGAAACAGGCAGTATGCTTTTTGCTATAGTGAGTTCTTCTTCAGAGGAAACAAAAATCTTAGTTATAAAACTTGTATGAATACCTGCACCATTTTACTACTTTGATGAAACATATGACAATTATTCCGGATTCTGGCTGCTGCTGGCACTACACCTGAATTCAGAGCCTTAGTACATATTATTACTGGATGAAGAGTATCCACAGACATGTTCTTATGTATATTAATTTTTTGTGTAATTGTACATCTCTAAGCCTTTTAGCTGGTCTTGATCTTTAGATGTTAATTATATATTAGTGTAAAACAAATTAGCTTTTGACTACTAATACATTAAATTAGTGTTGTGGGTTTTCAAATAATTACATGAAAAATATACAAGGCCATCTTACAAGAGAAAGCTGTGCTATAGTATTGTGACCCAATTCTCTCTGAACCACGCAAGAGACTCATAATATGTTCTGATTTGTGATATTTCCTCTTAATGTTCTTAAAGATAATTATATGCAATTACAAAGAGGGCACATAAACAGAAATAGCTTGGAATAATAAAAATTACAAGTCTAAAAATGCAGGTCAGAAAAAAAAATTGATGACTGATCCTACAACTGCTGAATTTCCTTAAACCCTTTTTTCCCAGGAGACTGATAGAGCCTAATGAAAATAAATTACATACTGCACTGATTAAGCTGCAGTTATTAACTGAAATTCCATTTAATAGAACATAATCTAGCTTCTACTAATCAGTTATACTTGTTTCAGCAGGTGATAAATGGATGGGATTCTAAGATCTAATCTTCTTTCTAAGGTATTGCCCATCCAGTATGCTAATTTCTAAATACAGATTAAAGTTTGTATTTGCCTGCATGCTCATTTTGTCTTAATAGAAGATCAGCAAGGGATCTAAGGAGTCACCCTTCATATTTGTCCTTTTACTTTGGCCTGTGTGGCAAATAAATGAAGAAAGGCCCTGAATTTCTCTGGCAAGTTTTCTAACGTGCAAGGTAAAACAGAGACCCATCCATACAGAGGTACGCATGGGAAAATTCTGCTCTATAGAGGCGCAGGATAATACTGTAAGCCTTTCATTTTCATTTTCCATTTAAATGTGCTATTAAAATTAATTAGTAAGCATGAGACAAGTATTTCAGTAAGTATAAAAAGGAAAGTATAACTGAAACAATGAGTAACATTGCTTGGTGGGCTCATCTCCGCATTTCAGCTTCTTTGAGCAATTTGCAACTGAGCAGAAAACTGCCAGTGATGGCAAACTTTCCTACACAAACACAGAGCTGCACGCAGGTCTGTGTAGAGCTACATTTCACAGCATAATGTGTTGCAAACCTCTTCTTACACAGCAAGAATGTAAATCTGCAGTATCCATCCTGGAATTTCCAAGAATCAAGAACTCTGTGCTATCAGCAACACCACTTACAAGTTTTATTCACATGACTGTAGAGATGGTAATGTTTTATATGAGCATCAGACTCAACTTGTTTTCAGTAACATCCTATGACCACTAAAAACACACTAGGAATTAGTTAAATCTTATTTTAAAACAGGTGAACCAGAAATATCATACGTGAATTTAAATTGCCTGCAAGACTTTTTGCCTCCCTATCCAAAACTTCCCTAACATCTGCTCAGAAATGTCAGATGCTCCTCTGCAATTCATAACCTATTTACTTATTCTACAACAGTCATTAAAAATCATTCTTCCTTTTGGTTGCCTTGTGCCTTTCAGCTCCAGCTTCCACTTAAATTAATAAACTCACATTTTGAGGAAGCATTTTCTCACATTTCACATAATTAATCAGCTAGCATAATACTCCAGTGAAAAGGTAAAAAGTAATCTTTTACAGTGGTTTTTAGTTTTGCCACATTTAGAGGTAGCATCTTGGACGTACATTTTGACAACCGGTCTTATGAAGAGGGCAATTTGGTTGAAGTCGTGTTCTTAAACTTGTGGCTCACTGGCACAGCCATGGAACACATTCATTTTTGCCTGTCAATAACGATTTCCCCTATTACAAGAAGAGCAATCCAATGGTACAGGTATGGCAAGATGTTGGCATTGTGTTCAATGTTTCTGGCAAAAATCAATGGGGCTTTCCTATTTCCCTCTGGTCATCAGAAAGGTTAGAAAATATCCTTCTATTTCATTTTAGAAAGTAAGTTGGTGGAAATACTAATTTGGGGCTTCTGAGCTCTCTGTCATGCTGTTTTGATATATGCAGCTGGACAACATTCAGGATAGCGTTAGTCGATCCTCCTTCATTTCACCATCGTTGGCTGCATTCGCCAGGACTGCCTTCCCCACTGTCCACCGCTTCGGCGAACACCGGTGCCTGACCATCACTGAGAGGAGGTCTGGACACCAGCCACCACGGACCTCCCCTGCAGGAGCAGACTGACCTCCCACAGTCATCTCAAATGGAGGGACCGACAATTTCAGCAACTTGACACTACTACAGCTATTTGCTATTTTCAGCTTGGAACAAAGCTTTTACCTCTGTTTTACCTCATTTGCTTACAGACCTTCTGCGAAACACAATGGGTTTTCTCCAACATTTAGTTACTAACCTCTGCCAATATTCCAGCAACTGTCAGTATTTGTGACTCCATTATATCATTTTTGCTATTTTTAGAGGAACTAATACTAAATGCAAGTCTGTTGCACTAGAAATTAATGTTAATATTCTTTCTTGTAAAGCAAATATCTTTTTGCAGATCGCATACAGGTCATAGCAATTGAAACTGATGTAATATAAAGATGATCAGGTGTGTATTTCTAAGATATGACTTGGTACAGTCCCTGTATATATAATAGAACTAAATAAATAATAGAAAAGCTATTCATTGAGTACTAACAGATGCAGATCTGAATGTGAATATGGACTTCTACATCTTGGATTTCCTTTTCAGTTGCACGATAGAGAAGTTAGTCTAATACAGAATTATTATTATTTTATTCTCACAGTAGTTCACCTGAGAGGTGTACGAGCTTCTTGGCTAGTTCTTTTCACTATTAGTTCATTTATTGTATTTGTATTTTCCTGAAGTGCCTACAATAGTATGGGGGGAAACAAGGAAAGAGAAAAAAAAAAGAGATAGTTACCAAAAGAATTACTCAGATATGTATACAACTATGCTAAGTAGAAAATTATCATTTATTTACACCATGGCAACAAGAATTCATAGTGCCGAACTAACTTGATGAATGTCTAACTTCTGCCTTCCCCAGAAGTTTTTATATACAAATACAGCTTCACTGTAAAGTCAAATACATTTTAATTTGAGAAAACGGTAGGTCATGTTACAATTTTGTTAAAAAGCTCAAAGCTCCAGTGTCATAAACAGGTTTTTTTAATGCTTCCTACAGTGTTATGTTGACCTTCTTATTAATACAGAATAGCTGAACATGAGTCCCTGCAAATCTGGCCAACATTATAGAAATCATTGATGTAGGAATTTCTAAGAAACAGTGAAAGACAAAATGCTTATTTCCTCTTTCAATAGCTTGTTTTGTCTCTTCAGCACTCCAGGACTCCTTTTAGTGGTTTTAATGCAATCATGTTATTTTTCAGTATTTGTACCTCTTCAGCAAAACTAATTTGTTAAGTGCTTTTCTATCTTCCTTTGGGATATGATTCTAAGAGCATAACATCATTTGGAGTTCAGGGTGTGTTACACCTCACAAATCACCTTGCAGAGCATACATTTTTATGGGTAGCATCTTCATACGCTACAGTGAGGAGTGTAATAAAATGCCCTGAATACAGTCAACAATTTTTAATATACCTTATCAGCACAAAAGCCTTTACTACAACCTTTGTCTTAAAAAATACTCAGTTTCTCAAAAGCCTATTTTGGTTTTATTTTAACCTTGCTACATATCAAAGTACAAGGATGAAGCTTTGTTCCTGCTGTCAAGACAACCACTGCCTCTTCAGCAGAAGGGAAAAAATATCAAAGACTTGTAGAATGCCAGTTGAGTTTGAACCTGAAGGCCACAGTCTCTGAGCACACCTGGTACTCCCCACAAGAGCAGGATACTCAAGAAAATTGAGGCTTCAAATGAGCTTCCACATAACAACCTATAATTTCTTTTCAGGGAGTGGGGAAAATGTTAAAGGAAAATTCAACATGACAGTCCCTTTGCTGAAGCGCAAGGAGGAGTTCAAGATGATCTTCAGAATGCTGCAAGACAAAAGCCTCATTACACATAATTACTGCTTACCAGTACCCCAGATTGATAACAAGCTTCCTCTGCCAATTTTACTCTATCATTATGCGAAGAGGTGATTAAATTATTTGACAAATCAACTTCTGTGTGCAATATGGAGTTATTGACCTCAGGTAGAACAGAGCAAGGTTAAGTAATGAAGGGGGCTAAGCAGCATGGCAACTTTAAAATGGCAATATTTGTCCAAAACTTAGCTACACTATGCAGGAAATATTCAAGGTAACTAGTGAGCTGGTATGTGTTTGAAAATGAACAAATACCTGTTGTGACATTATAGGGCGTGCCAACCTTCAGACACCACCTTGCGTGTATTGCCTCGTCCTCCTTTGCAGGTAGAGGAACTCTCCCATATTTGATGGTTCCTGGTCTTCCCTGTGTCTCCACAGTAGCCCGCTGTGGCAATGGCTGTCGGGGTCTGCTCAGACCGACTGAGCAGAGGCTGCCCGGGCGATTCACAGCAGGCTGCTCAGCGTGAAACTTCTTTGCCTCTCTCCCAGTATCTGGAACAAAAGAGCAGCCGTGCCACAGGCCACACTAAAAATACAGTACAGATGGTTGCAACACAGCAGCTGGCTGTGTACCCTGGTCCTGTTTGGTTTACTGGTACAGACGTAGCCAATCTTTTCCACTTTATCATTTCAAAAGACATTTGTCCTGTAATCAGGATGTTGTTATTCCCTCGTTGCCCATTTGCAGTCTTTCTTTTGAGGAGCAGGAGGTCTACGCCAATTACCTTTTTTTCCTGCTGGAAACCTTTGCAATCTCAAATCCTGCAACAGGAAAAGTGTGACCAAGAGCAAAAGAGATGTCTTGAGTGACACTAGCTGAATTGTCTGTGGTAAAACGTTCTTACTCAAGTGAGTACGACTAAGGTTTATTCAGAGTTCAGACACTGTGGAAGTGAAAATAAGGCCACATGCGTAGGTCACTTTTGATAAGCAGCCCCACTCTTGGTGCAGTCAGCAGGAGGCACCATTTCAGGGACAGCTTCTACACAACACCGACCTACTGTGTTGTAAGAAACGAACAGCCTGAATGTGAGCCAGCAGCTTAAGTGGGATTAAGGCGGGTAAAAGCAAAGGGTTGGGCTGATGTAGCAGTGCTCTGACAGTGTCTGGAACTAAGCTGCATAACCCCCTGGTACAGCTATCTTCCAAATTAGCAAATAAGAGGTGCGGAAGAAGAATCCTCACCTGGGGACTGAGTGGGGCATAGCTCCCTCCACCTGAAAGTGAACACACGACCCTGACTGTGGCCGGAGCCGTCTTCTCCAGGATCAGCAGATCGTACTGACGCTTCCTCATTCCCCTATGCAATGCACTCCCAAGCATCCCCAATGGCCTCTCCAAAACTCCTCTACTTCATCCCTCACCTTAGCAGGCGGGCAACCATCATCTCATTGGGCCAGGCTGCATAAAGGGAATCACAAGTTTTCTGACTCATTCGCATGACCTCTTGGCCAGCTGAAACAAAACTGCTATCCAAAGCAGGTGCTGGCAATAATTGGCTCTTTCTAAAACCCATGGGTTGAGTGTGAAAATGGTACTACATATGCTAATTTCTCACTACAATATGTGCATGAACTATTCTCTTCTGAATCCTTTATTTTGCCACATGAGTGCTTTGTTTTGAAAATCCCACGCTGTGTGGTTTCCCACAGGCTCTGCTGTGTTCTCTTCCATACTGTGATTCAGGGCTGGTGCCTCCCACTGCCCCTTCCATGCATGGCCACGACCAGTCTATGGTTGTGTATGTGCACATTATAAAAGTAGAACCCGGCACTAGCAGTTTTTAAAAATATGTAGTTGAAATTGAAGGTCCTGCTTTGCTTATTTGTTTTTATCTCAACTTTTCATCTCTACTACCTACAATACTAATTATATTATTCATTTCGTCTAAAACATAGTTCAGCTATTAGATGGTGTATATGAGATTCTTTTTTGTTTGTTTCCTCTTTCTATTGCATGGTTATTTAAAAAGACACCAGGAAAGGGTCATGTTTTATAGAGCATTGATAATCTTACCCACAAACTGCCTAACACTAATCTTTAACAAGCGGAAAATAACTATACTTCCACATCCATGAGACTGTCACACAGAGGCTATCAAGTTCATTTTCTCTCCTCTTGATAACATCCCCACTCTCCTCCGCAGGTGGCAAATCCCATTGCCTGTCTACTAGCCTAACTGGTTAAAAGGATTATGTTAACTCAGACAGAATCACAGAATCATTAAAGTTGGAAAAGACCTGTAAGATCATCAAGTCCAACCATCAACCCAACACCACCATGACCACTAAACCATGTCCCACAGTGCCACGCCTACAAGTTTTTTGAACACCTCCGGGGATGGTGACTCCACCACCTCCCTGGGCAGCCTGTTCCAATGCTTCACCACTCTCTCAGTAAAGAAGTTTTTCCTAATATCCAGCCTGAACCTCCCCTGGCGCAACTTGAGGCCATTTCCTCTTGTCCTATCACTCATTACTTGGGAGAAGAGGCCAACACCCACCTCTCTGCAACCCCCTTTCAGGTAATTGTAGAGAGCGATGAGGTCTCCCCTCAGCCTCCTCTTCTCCAGACTGAACAACCCCAGTTCCCTCAGCTGCTCCTCATAAGACTTGTGCTCCAGACCCCTCACCAGCTTCGTCATCCTTCTCTGGACACGCTCCAGCACCTCAATGTCCTTCTTGTAGTGAGGGGCCCAAAACTGAACACAGTATTCGAGGTGCGGCCTCACCAGAGCCGAGTACAGGGGCACGATCACCTCCCTACTCCTGCTGGCCACACTGTTTCTGACACAGGCCAGGATGCCGTTGGCCTTCTTGGCCACCTGGGCACACTGCTGCCTCATCTTCAGCTGGCTGTCGACCAACACCCCCAGGTCCTTTTCTGTGGGGCAGCTTTCCAGCCACTCGTCCCCAAGCCTGTAGCGTTGCATGGGGTTGTTGTGACCCAAGTGCAGGACCCGGCACTTGGCCTTCTTGAACCTCATACAATCAGCCTCAGCCCATCCATCCAGCCTGTCCAGATCCCTCTGCAGAGCCTTCCCACCCTCCAGCAGATCAACACTCCCACCCAACTTGGTGTCATCTGCAGACTTGCTGAGGGAGCACTCAATCCCCTCCTCCAGATCACTGATAAGGATATTAAACAAAATTTCTCATAGTAAGGGCTGCAATTGTGTAAAAAACTTTCTATAGAAATCCCGTATATGGTGGTACATGATTACTAGGAATATATTACTTTAAGGGAAGGGTACCTTTTATGTTGTAAACAGGTGGCACAGTTAAGGACCCAACTTATTCCTCTGGAGGTATTCTTTAAGGGTGACTGGTGCTCTTTAGTTTGGTAAGACAAAAAGCTTTTCCAGAGCAAATCTAAGGCTCTCACAATGTCGCCTGAGATCTCAGCTGCAAATTACAAATTTTTCAGCACGTTTTGGAAAAACTTTGATTCTGTGAGAGTAGGCTTGTGATATTTTTTATGTCATCTTCTGTATGTTGTCATTTTCTTGATGATGAATGATGTCTATAACGGATATGTGGATAGAAGAATATTTCAGACAAAGACTGATGAAATGATGGCTAACTGATGGTAGAAAACTGTGAAGTCAAAATTTTTAGGGGATGCAGTCAAGGTTTTCTTCTGAATTATGCATGCCCTGATTCATCCAGAATGCTACACCTCAGGGCGCTACTAACAAGTATCTTCAAAAGACACTTTGAGCTTTATCCCAAAGCATCAAGACTCTTTGGCACGTGCTCATGTCTTAATCATTCAGGTGCTCTCAATGCAATCAATAGTACAGTTCAGAAAAGCTAGCGGTTGCTTTTGCAATCCTCTGTTGGAACTGGCCCTAAGTACCCAACCACTTGCAAAAATTACTGTAAAGCTGAGTTGCCTTGTTCTTTTTACCAACCTCTCGCTTTAAATACTATTTAGGTTCTTTCATTGTATTCAAATATTTAACAAGATTATCCAGAGTCCTACCCCGGCACAATGATGTATGCAAACTTTTCCACGTAAGGGCACAGCAGTTCAATACAGCATTTAAAATATGGGTCACAATTCTTTTTTTGATATGTGAAAGAAGCATTAATAAGCTCCCAGCATTTAGAGAAACAATCTTTTCTCTTTCTTTCTTTCTTTCTTTTTTTTTTTTGTTCATTTGAACTTTTTTTCCCCCAGCTTTCAACTTCTGTAGGAAAAAACCTTGGAAGAAAATTAAAACTTCTTTTTTAAACACACCACAATTTGTTGATATTTTCAAGCTTTTCAGTATAACTGCATTCACAAGTTGAATGCGTGTGCTGCTTAATATCAAACAATTGTTTTAGTGCCATTTCAAGTGTCTGGCTGTGTTCATGCCTGCTAATTAAATGTTTTATAAAAAAATGCAGCCTAAATTGCGCAAAACTTCATCTACATCTGCTTCTCCTATGAAAAGATGTCCTTGGAACAACTCCAGTATATTAAATAGAAAGCCATTTATTACAAATAAGACAGTCATTTACCTGTAGGCTTTATCATGAGTTACTGTGTATTAAATTCACCATTCACTCGCTATTGACGGTCAATAATGCAAGTGTGTCTGTGAGATAAAAAGAAAGTATTATTTTAACCCTATTTAGATGTGTTACGTTCTGGTGTTTTCGGTGTTTGGTGATAACCAAATATTTCTGTCTCATCTCCAGAGACTTCAGGGTGGAATAAAGAAGTCGTCATGTTTCCCGCTCACATCCAGCACAGAGGGTCATTACAGGCTACGGTGGCAACACTTGCAGGTTCCTTCAGGACAGGGCTCTCTCTTTCATATGCGGCAGCATCAATATGAAGCCTTCGAGGGAGATGGTGAGACAGCAGTCTGTTACAGTAGGCAGACAACACATGCATTTACACACTACCACTTCTATGTTGCATGTTAATCACACCGTTCTGCAGCTTTCTCAATACCTTGCAGGTAATTGAGAAGCAAAGCAAATAAATATAAGCAAGATGGAGCTGACAGTGCTAAGAACAGAAAAGCACTATAGAGAGCCTGTCTTGTCTGGACCTTCCATCACAACAGTGTGATGCATCCACCAGGAAACTGGTGGTTTTTTTGGACTTCTCAAGGCTATGAAAAGCCAAACTGTGATCCACTCAACCATTGCCTCCCAGACTGACCACTGCACGCTTTTAAGAAAGACAATCTTCCTCATGCTATCTAAGACCCACCATAAGACCAAACCTAGCCTCACACATACAGCTTCTTCCTTCACAAAAAACTTTTTTGGTATATTTTTGAAATAGTGACATTTTCAATTAAGAGCATGAATCTTGTAATGCAAGAGGAAGGACTCCTAGAACTCAGCACTGAAAAGACAAGAATAATACTTACATTTCTTTGGCTTTCTTCATTAGCTTTCTCTCATTAAGGTTCTTCATAAAATATACATACACATGCTTATTAACAAAAATTGCCACAAGTCCTTTAAGTTAAACGATTTTTTCTGCCAAGAGACTGGAGAGAGGCTAAAAGAAAGCAACAGTCATACCTTTCTATTTTTAAGAAGTAGAGCTTAAGGAGTCACTGAAATAGATAACGTGCTCGATAATATACCTAGAGATCATAGAAGTGTCAGATTTATCCAGACTGATTTTCCTCCCCCTGTTTTTACCCATGTAATTTCTCCAGCCAGATTTCTTGGTGTTCTCACAGCAAAGCATGATCACAGCAGGCATGGAAAAGCTTGTTCCACATATTCCAATATGCTACAAAACTTCCTATAGATAATAATAAAAAAAAACCTTACAGAAATTGATGCACGTTTCTGTGAGATAAGGTGGAATCAGTCTTATCTCAAGTGGGTGGAAAAAACTGAGGTGAAATGCAGTATGATTTCCCTTGAACACATAAAAGCCTTTGTCCACAGAGTTAGAAGATCACCATAGCACAACACATCTGGCAGTAGTCAGTGAAGACAGTTGCCAGCTTTTCTCAAAAGAAAGTAAAAAATGTAACTCATCTTGACATAAATACCCTTTAAGTTTGAGCCATTACAATGTGATTGCTTCAAAAGCTTCTAAAACATTGCCAGATCTTTTCAAGAATGGGCTAGAGGCAACTGGGTTTACACTGAATTTTGGAACCAAGTAAGTAAAAATGTTAAGAGCTTTTTTCCAATTGAAGTCAAGCGGTGTGTTTGCTGTCACAAGTTCAGTCATAGCAAAGCATTGCTGCCTCAAATAACTATCTTTACACATTTATCAAGATAATAAATGTAGTTCCTATGGAAGGAGAAAATTCTTCTGCTTGCTAGATAAATACACATTATCACTAGGAATCAATCACATCTTGTAAATCCCCTGATCATTACATAGTCCACTTTCTTAAGCAATAACTGAATAAAATGTGCGGATTGCTGAAAACAAGAGAGATTTTTAATTAGATATCTGATATGACACGCCTGATTGCCTATGCATTTTGATGAATAGGTTTTTAGTTCTAACCTGAACAAAAGCAATTTCGTTAGTAGCAGAACAAGCAACCCAATACCATCAGCTGATGTACTTCCATACCTTACAAATCTGATTCCACATAAAATGCCTTTGCCAAGTACATGTTAGACCCTTGCACTAACTTGTGTTTCCTCACTGAACGCACTTCAGAGCTAAAAGGAGCAGCCTGAAGCGGGAACTGCAGCAAAATGTGTATGTGGACCCATGGTTACAAGGAATCACCATTCCACTCACGTGATTACTGGTTTAACTTTCCCTCAAATACTAGCTCATTTTAGCTGCTGGAAAGACTCAGCTCCAGACTGAGAGACCTACATGGAGGTATCTGCACATGGGTATGTACTTATGCCCTGGTTCTCACTACCATCAGCAGAGGTTTAGGCAAGACAGTCAGGGGAGACCAGAGTGCGACTCGGCTTCCCTGGGACAGACACCTCTGCATGGGCAGCTTGCCTCTGCTGAAAAAAAGGCTTCAATGCGAAGCGGGGATGATGAGGGAGATGCAGAAGGCATCATAAATAAGTTTAGGGAATGAGAGTGAAAGCAGAAACATTGCAGGGGAATTGAGAGCATGGGGTTGTTCAGAGAAAGGAAGAGCGTACAAATCCATGGGGAACCAGACTCTTACCCATTGTGCTGCTCACGAAACTTGTCATTCCACCTTTCAGACCACAGTGTTTCAGATCTGGGACTAGATTTAATCTTGTGGAAAAATACCTTGAAACAGAAGTTCAAAATCTGTAAATCCATACGCATATGAAGACAGTTCAGGACCCGAAATCAGATGTTCAATATTACAACATTCCGAATTTATTGCTGCTTATGCAACTGAAATTCCACTTTCTTGCACCTGCTCGTTTCACTTGGCTGGCCAGCCGTAACACAAGAAGTCTGTGCTGACAAAGTACAGACCTGTCACTGTCCATACTGCTTACTGTTCAAAAAGCACACTGCACAAAACAAAGATTATGTAATTCAAAAGCCCAAATCTGGGGAAATTTTCATGAGAACAGCAGAAGAGCCAAGTCAAGCTTCAGAATTATTCACTCACCCATGATCCTAATTAAAAACATGAGTTATTTAAAATTTTGAAAACATAACAATGCAGCAAGACCTTTTCTTCCTCTTGGCCACCTTCTTGGGAGTATTTCTGCCAAAACAGAATCAAACCTGTGATAGACACTGAAGCATGAAAAATGTCTGTCCAGTTCCCTATTTGTTGAAAGAGAATATGGGGCATTCTTGACAGCGATACTTCTTCCAGCTCTGCATGTACTAAATTCTGCAGCCACTTCATCTCAGTTGCCATTAGATTCATGACAAGCCGACAGATGCAGGTGTCTTTTTTGTACCAGTCATTCGCTGTATCTATAATAACATGCCATCACAAAAGTGATGATAAAGAGACTGCTGTTTCTGAGCATTCTCACATGATATGGGTAAAGTATATAAAATTGCTGTAGGCTATGAAGACTGCTATTCAGGAACTCTCCTACCTGTCATTCAGGTTCAATCAGCTGAGGATCTTCCACCATGGGACTGCGTATCCAGGCTGCTGCCAAGCACGAGATCTCATGTCTCCACAAGATTTACATCCAGCATTTCCCTTCTGTCCCAGTAATTACAGTCTTGGTGCAGTCCATGACTGTATCATCTACAGCAACCACCTCTTTTCTACATTTTCCGTCTCTAGCAATACTCCTCTAGTCCAAACAAAATACAAAGGCCAAAAGTATCATCCTCCCCTGTCAACTAACTGACACATTTCTATCAGAAAGGTGGCTGCGGTGTTACACAGACAGTAATCTTTTTCCTTCTGTCCAAAAAACAAAAGTATATTTCATTCTGATTATAAATTCTACTATGGCTTACAGTCAATAATCATAGTAACCGAGGCAGCAAGAGTAGTCCTGCATCTTTTTCTTTTAGAATGTTATATATACTTACACAAAAGACGGTAGAGTATCAAATCTCCAGTGGGGCCCAAAGTGACGGGAAAAACAACGTGTGTCGCTTTATGTTGTCTGCATGTTTTCTATTGTATTACTCTTAAATCATAGCAGTTACAGGTAATTAATAATTGCTAGTTTCTATTAACATTAAAAAACAACATCAAGAACAGCTCCTTTTTAACAATGGCACATTCAACTAGCTTGCCCAGGATTCTTGTTTCTGTGGCCTGGGCTTGACAGAGTAAGAATACACCCAGCTGGTTTTCAAACCAACACTTTCAATAGTCTGGGGAAGGGCTGTGTGACTTGTCATAAAAACAGCTGCCTCTGTCTCCCCAACCAGCCAGGAATAAGCTGAAGAGAACAAAACCTTGAATGAAAACACCTCGACTTTTCATGCAAGGACAAAAGGTGGTCATTATGCATACCAGGAAGGTTCTTTTATAGCTGGTAATTACATATAAATTGGAGAGTTATAATAAAAAAAAAATCATTTCTCTCTTCATTTACCTAAAATGTGATTTCTACAGCCATTATATAATTACTGGTATTTTTCAGTAAGATTATTAAGAACAAATGAGCTAGTGTTTCTGAAATAATCATAAAGATGCAAATACTAAAAGTTCCTTATTAGAACTGGTTGTTCAGCATGAAGCAAGTGGCAGGAAAAAAGTCTTTTCTTGAAAACCGCAAACTGAACTTTTTTCAGCATTGAAAAAGGATCAATTTCTATCTTTCTACTATCAAGAAATAAATTATCCCTATTATCTCTGACACATTATTTCAAGCTCTCCATTTTTCTCAGTTTCTCATTTGTTCAGAAAATATCTACTGACTACTGACCTCCAGCAGCAAGCCTAAAATAAGACGTAGAAAGATCACAAAAATTCCTAAAAGAACAGTAACGGCTCCATGCTGTCATTACTCTTCTTTTCCAGAAAATGTCAGTCCACCATGAAATAAATGTTATTCATAACACTTAGTCAAGCATTCATTCACATGTGCAAGTCTGAAATGTTTGAGTGTAAGCAACAGTAAGCAACGTCTTAGTGAAAGAATATGAAAATAAAGAATAATCATCTCTTAGGAGATATTTATATCTCCATGAAGTACAACCCAGATAGCTAAGTTAGGTGATATACCTCACCGCAATGAGCAATTTCAGATGTCCTGGAGGCTGAAAATCCATACTAAATATTAATAATATAAAGGAACAAAAGGAGTGATACAGAGAAGAAAGAGGAGAGAAAGACTTGCCTGTATTTCAAGGAAGAAGGAGGATTGGAATCAGATGCATGAATATCATCATGTCATCACCCAGTCCACCAGAAACTTCATTTATCTTAAGGCAAATTATTTTTCATTACTGGCAGTGTTTCTGTAAATGGATAAAAACAGTCAGAAAGCACAAGAAATGCAGCAGTAAATATCCAGTCCTCCAGGACATTTTCTGTTGGCAGAAGGTGAAACAACTCACATCTCCACAAAAGCCCTGGGGCTCTGGTGCCGGCATTTCCAGCAGATTCCTGCTGTCCTGAGCTACCCTGGGCCACAATGGCAGCAGAAGGCTCCAAACAAAAAAATAACATAACTCAAAATGTGGGAGAGCAGACAGAAACCCATTGCAATGGGCCCAATAGTAGTCCATCAGACTCGTGTCTCCTTTCCCCAGCCCATGCTCTGGCCCATCAGATGCTTCTGCCCGCTGAGGGCTCCCTCCCGGGGGTGGAAGCTGTTTCTCTGCCAGCAGAAAGCTACAGGTTAGATCTGAGCTGATGATAAGAAATGAAGGCTTCACTACTGGGGTGAGCAAGATATACCTAATTTTCAAGACAAGGTCTTTTTTACTTTTTTAAAAGAACGCCCGAGTTTTTTTAATTATAGCAAATAGACTTTTTCGACACACTATAATTCATCTGATGCCTTGAAAAGTTCACATTTGCCACTTACTCCACTGATGACAGGAAGAGGCTTTGTCCTTAGCTGACTTAAACTATTGAAGCGGCTTCTTCCTGGCTAATTGTTAAACATCCTGTTTTAGCATAATTTTGTTACCTTGCTCTTTCTCTTGTGATTATATATAGTGTTTGAATACCTTCTGTGATACTGTCACTTATTTGTAACATTACCAAAAATCTTGGAGTAAAATTATGTACATCTTAGTGACTTGTCAGAATAGTTTTAGTCTCGTATTTTAAAACTCAGTAGCAGCTTAAATTTGCCTGTGACTACATCCCCAGTATTTGCTGTACTGCACAAAAGTCAGTCTTACGGATTTTCATCTGTTAGTAGGAAAAAAATGACAACTTATTGATCAAATTATCTGATACACATACTAAATATAACAAATACGTGAGTTCCTGAAAAAGTATTCACAGGTTTGTAAGGACCTCACGGGTTCTTCAGTAAGACCCTTTCACTGGGTTCACATCAGACACAACATTAATTGACAAATTAATGTCTTTTTCTTTGTTTCATCACAAAATGCACCTTATTTACATGTCTGGTTTTGCACTGAAGTATTTACCAGTTGTCTTTAGCTGGTGTAAGCAATACCTGGTACTTGCTATTTGACACAAGACGCTTATCAGTGAGTATAGCCGAGAGAGAGAAAGAGAGGGGGAAGTTTTATGAAAGTGGAGCCTGGATACTATAAATAAGTCACAGAAAAATGAAACATGAAAGGTGGCAAATCATAAACAAAACAATGTGTATGTGAATATGAAGCATGGGGTTATGGCTGTCTTTGAAAAATGCTAATTCTTGCTCTTGAGCCTAACTGCCAGACTGCAGTTTTCTGGTGAGTGTCCAGAGTGCATCTTTGCCTGATCACTCCATTTTCTGTTTCAGTTTGTGCCCATTGCCTCTTGTCCTGTCACTGGGCACCACTGTGAAGAGCCTGGCTTTGCCTTCTTCACTCACTCCCATCAGGCATACATACATATTGATCAGATCCTCCTGAGCCTTTTCTTCTCCGGGGTGAACAACCCCAGCTCTCTTAGCCTCTACTCATACGCCAGATGCTCCAGTTTCTTAATCATCTTCACAGCCCGTCACTGGACTCACTCCAATAAGTCCCTGTCTCTCTTGCCCTGGGAGGCCCAGACCTAGACCCAGCATGCTAGATGTTTCTCACCAGGGCTGAGTAAAGAGGAAGGATCACCTCCCTGCTGTTGATGCTCTGCCTAATCCAGCCCAGGAGACTGTTGGCCGTCTTTGCTGTGAGGGCACACCGCTGGATCACGTTCAATCTGTTGCCCACCAGGACTCCCAAGTCACTTCCTGTAAAGCTGCTTTCCAGGCAGCATGTAGTGGTGCATGGAGTTATTCCTTTCCAGTGGCAGGATTTGGCATTTCATTTTGTTGAACTTCATGAGAGTCCTCTCAAACTTTCTTGAGCCTGCCGAGGCCCTTTTGAACTGCAGCATAACCGTCTGGTCTATAATTACTCCTCCCAGTTTTGTACCATCTGCAAACTTGCTGAAGGTGCACTCTACCCCATCATCCAGGTCATTAATGAAGATGTTATTGATGAACATTATTGGTCCCAGTATTGACCCCTGGGACACACCGCTAGTGACCGGCCTCCAGCTGGACTTCCAGTTGCTGATCACAACCTTTTGAGACCACCAGTTCAGAAGGTTTTCCATTTATCTAGTTCATTCTTCATCAGTTTGTCAACGAAAGTGTTGTAGGAGATGGTGGCTGTGGTGGGTTGACCCTGGCTAGATGCCAGGTGCCCACCAAAGCCTCTCTATCACTCCCCTTCCTCAGCTGGACAGGGGAGAGAAAATATAACAAAAGGCTCATGGGTTGAGATAAGGACAGGGAGCTCCCTCAGCAATTACCATCACGGGTAAAACAGACTCGACTTGGGGAAATTAGTTTAATTTATTACCAATCAAAATCAGAGTAGGATAAAGAGAAATAAAATCAAATCTTAAAAACACCTTCCCCCCACCCCTCCCTTCTTCCCGGGCTCAACTTCACTCCTGACTTTCTCTACCTCTTCCCTCCGCACCAATGCAGGGGGACAGGGAATGGGGGTTGCGGTCAATTCATCACACGTTGTCTCTGCCGCTCCTTCCTCCTCACACTCTTCCTCTGCTCCCCTCCCACGAGAGACAGTTCTTCACGAACATGCAGCACTGAGCTACTGCGCCAGCCCAGCTTCCCAGAGCCCAGCACCCACCACACCGAGCATGGGAGCCCCTCCCGTCAGCCTCATGGGAGCCCCTCCCGTCAGCCTCGGCGGTCTGCTGCTCTGGGTGAGCCCACCTGAAAATTACGAGCTCTGGCTTACCGGGCTGCTTTCTGACTACCAAAGAACATTTCCTGTTTGCAGGGATGACAGTAAAGCCAGAGGATTAAATCTAGAAGAAAAACGGCAGAAAGAGGTGAATGACAAGAAAAGAACAACTGCTCATGCAGACTTAGCAGTGTGCAAAAGGTTATTTTTTTTCTAATATTTTTCTATTGTTTGCTGAGAGATGCCAGACTTTCAATAGCCTACAGTGCAGTGGGGAACGAATGCAGTTATTAGACTGTGCTAAAGAAACTCGAAGAATATGAGATCCTAGAAAAAAGATACTTCTAAAAGACATTATTTTATTTCTTTTTTAAATCTCAAACTGGTGATTTCTTTTTATCATTTAACACGGCTGAGATTGTTGAGTCAGACATGCAGTATTGTAATGCCTGTGGCAACATTAACTCAAAATCCACTTATAATAAGGATCAGAAACACAAAATGAAAAAGTTAGATGATTCTCATCTAGATTTCTAAGGGTTGCAGAACCAGACTGTAAGTTTTAAAGGGAATATAAATAATGGTACAGGGAATTGAAAGGCAAAGGCAGAGAAAAAGTTACCCTGAGGAGTCCGTAGATTGCAAAACTAGGTATCATCTGGTGAATAAACTAAGGCAGTATCTGACATTAAGGTGAAAGTCTGTGTAAACATGACTAAGTTACATTGAACACAGATAGATAAAACTGAGATAATGGTAAGGTAAAATAAAATCTCAAAAAGATAACATGTGTAAGAGTTTTGGGAAATAGAGCGCCTACTTGCTGGCTGAAAGTATACCAGACGTTAAATCCTGTTGGTCACTTTCATATTGTTATGAGGTTGTTAATATGAGTTGTCCCTGTGAGCGCATCCAGGACTAAATCATCCTTCTCCATCCACAGTGCATGGCACTTCTGGAGGCTCCCAGTCACGTCCATACTGCCCCAAACATGTCCCACCCGTCCTGTGAGGTCTTACTGCGCACTTGACAAGCCTCCTTCTCCTGCGCTCTCCATAGTCATTGCTGTACCATGTGCATCCTTCACAGCTTTTGTTACAGACATGTCATTACTTTTTGTTATAAACCAGGGGCTAGGAAAGAGGACCATTGGAAACAGCACACTTCACTTCAGTGGGTTATCAGCCTTTTCTGTGCTCTTCCCATGCTTTGAATTATTGACAAGACATACAGAGCAGTGAACATCTGCTCTGTAGGACCGGCTCATCCCAACGCAGGAGGCTCCTGCAGGGATGCGGCACACTGTCACATCTCATGGTTTTCATTTGTCATCTCCCCAGCATGTGTCCTCAAGCCTGGGCTCCCTCTCCTCGGGGGAGCCCGTGAGCCTGGCTCAGCATCAGTAGCGCTCGCTGTAACCGGGACATGGCCAAGGCTGGTGGGGAATCAGGGGCCTTCTCTGATTAGTCTATGTTCGGTTGAATCCTGAAGCTAAGGTCCTTCCCCAGAGCACTGATTCAAGAGACAAGACACATGTCAACAAATAAGACGTATTTTATTTTTGCCAGAAATCTCTACTGCAGTCTGATACCATAATTCCTACGCCAAGAGATCACGGGCAAAGAGCGGGCCCTCTTAACACCCCCTTAATGCCCCATGATTATCTAACTCATTTCATAGAGAGTGATCTGCCTCTCGGTTTCAAACACCCTGAAGTCGGCCACTTACAGACAGAGTCAGGCTTAATCCACTGAGCTGAGGGCCGGAGACTCGGGCAAAGACAGCAATGTCCGGAGACGTCTCTCAAAGGAAACAGATCCCACAAAACCCAGATCCCTCCTCAGCCATTACAACTGAGGACTAATTGTCTAGGCAGCCAGGAAAAAAAAAACATTAGAATAACCTCAGTCAAGCTGCTCTCTTACACAAAAACCCTGAAAAAATCATTTTTCTCAAATTTTTCCTAAGATCTTTGGGCTGTTTTTTCTAACTGAATCTACAAAGGAGAATGGGCATCTCTTACGGGGAGGAGCAGGAATGGGCATAAAGCAAAGCTTGGAGCTGCAGAAGGGCAGAACCGAAAATTAATCATTCAAGCATAAAAATCTTCATTATTGTGCACACTTAAGACATCTTCCTGAGTAGGCTAATTTTGAAAGCATATGAGAAAACCAGGATTGTGACAAAAAAGCGGTTATTGCAGTCACGTTTGCAGTGAAATTCTTGTGGGTATATAACAATTTTGTAGAAACAGTGTTAAAATTGTTTAAACAATGTTTAGAAAAGCTGGAGAGTCCAACAGGGGTCCCTACTCCGTCCTATCCAAGGCCAGAGCAAAATGCTCGACGCTGATGTCATCATACTTTCTGGAAAGTTTTGCAGTATAAAATGTAGAAAGAGATCATCCGGCATGAAAAAGATGGCTTAAAAATGGTTTGGAAATAGATGAAAGGGAGCAAGTGCAAGCTGACTTTGGTTAAGAAGTTCTACCTGTGTATTAGCAATACAGAGGATCCAAATTAATATATCCTGCTCCTCAGGGCTTAAAACCTGACCCAATAGCTCAAGTGAGGACTACAAACAGGCTTGGCTTCTTCGAAGGAGCAAACTCTACTGAAGAGCTAACTCAGCTTGAACTCTACTAAAGAGCTAAAACTCAAGTTAAACTCTACTAAAGAACTAACTCAAATTGAGAGCTCGAAAGAGCTAATTCTGCTGAAGAGCACTGAAGTAAGCTACCAGAGATTTCTATTTAAGATTTAAGAAATCTTTCACGTATGATATCCAGGGTCTAATCAAATGGTGCTGTAACTCCTCTACAATATCTCCACCAACTAGGTTTAGCTCAACAACATCACTGCTTACTGGTTTTCTCATAACTTTTTGTTTTCTTCTGCTTGATTCAGTTTCTGTGACAACTTCCCTGTCCCTAAAGGCCAAGCCCCTAACAAGGACTTGGTCTAGCAGGGGGTAAGATGCATTTCCATTATGAACAATATAATATGGTCCAACATGAGTATGTTGCACAGTTGAGCATTTTTTATTTTACCAAGTAGAGTTGTTACTTACATATAGTTCATTCTCAGTATTCGGGCAAGGTCCATACAGAGCACACGGAACTGGCACATTATTCTTGTATGATTTCTTTTTACACTTTAATCTTCTCCACTAGGGAAAACAAGACACTTGTGGTCCCATAAGGCTCTTAACTAGCAACTTGCAAAATTTAAAAAAAAAAAGATTGCCAGAAAAGAAATCAGAGGTGGGCAGTAAGGAAAGGGGGCAGCCTGAGCCAGGCAAGGCAGGCAAGAAACGGGCTAGAAGATGGAAAGACAGATGGGAGCTAATTTGCACAAGACCTTGAAGGAAAGAACAAGGAGTCTGAACTGTGTGTGGAAAGCTAAAATACAAGAGATTTCTCCATAAACATTCACACTGAGGGAATGATATTTAAAAGTCTTAATAAGATATGAATTTGGGTAACACTTTAATTGTCTTTCTAAGAGAATGACTCAGGTGATCCAAGACTCAGGACTGTCCTTCATATTGTTTTCCCCATCTGCGGAGTCACTAAATAATCATGCCATTATTGTGATGGAGGCCTCACTTCTGAGGAATTTCAGCAACACCTGGATGGTCTGACATTAACTGTGGTTCGGTGATTAAACTTCCTGCAGTTGCTTTAGTAACCACTTCTTTGACAGGATTAAACAATTCTGTCACTCTTTTGGAAACCCCACTAGTCTCTACTTTACTAACCCACTGATTTAGTTCTTCATACTTACCAATGCACTGACCACCAGTAAACAGCACTGGTTGCAGGACATGCCTTCTGGGGTGGTATTTGAGAATATCTTTGCAAATGTATCCTAGTTTTCCTCAGTAGGCTTTTTTCTTTGTTGAATATCCAATCAGCACCTGACGAATGATCCCTAAAAGGTATTTCTCCATTCCAGAAAAGGCCTTTAGAAAGGCTGCGGTGACACTGCCTCTTGCATCCTCTAGGTCTTGGATAAGGCAAATGATCTATAACTTTGCATCTCCCTTGATCTATGCCTTCCTAAAAGCAGAGGTGTCTTTCCAGAATCTAAGCTAACAGACTCTAACAAAGGTTCTTACCATCAAGGAACCAGTCAGCCCATTTTGCAAACTATTGCATCTGGAATTTTCAAAAGAGCCCCAAAAAGTTACACACCAAATGTCCATTGTAATTCCTCAAGAGTCGGACACTGAGCTCCTTGAGTAATGCTTCAGCCAACAAATTCAGTTATGCTGAGATTCAGGTGATGTGACTAGAGCTGACTGTACTCCAACAACGTCTCATGCTGGGTGCAGGCAGGAGAGCACAAGGGCAGGATAATGTTAGAAGCCACGTGGCATCCTGTGCTTTCATAGTTGTGTATGGTCACTTCTGCAGCTCTTTTACCTCTAGCAACTTTAGGTGCCAGGCTGCAAATGCACGCTTTAGGTCAGCCCAAAGACCTATTGAGAGGCAATCTGAGTGCAGGTCTAAACACGCACCCTTCTGTGAATACCCAAATGCCTCTTTTTCATGGAAGTACATCACACAGCCAGTGTATGGCAGACAAATTCACTCCAGAGTCCACTCTAGAAAGGGCCCTGTCACATGCCAAAAGGGTAGACGGGATTTGTAGGCAGCTGGGTTCAGGCTTGTCTTTTTAGTAGCATGGCTGTACCTGCCAAAGCTAAGTCCAGCAGTGTTGACACACAGACTTGGATCAGGAAAATTACCATAGTTTTGGGATGCTGTTGACAGAGGCTCCAGTACAAAAGATAAATGAAATTTGTGTAAACTCCTATTACCTCTGCTATACATATTCTTTAGATAAAAGGTACCTTTTAGAATTGACTGTAATTCTGCCACTCAATTCCTTGTCATTTTTGGCATCTTTCATAAGCAAAATAGACAGAAACTAGCCTGAAATTCTTGGAAGGGTGCAGAGGAGATATCAGCAAAAGCATGCACACCACAGAAGACTGTGCCAAAACAAATGAGTTTACAAAGATCACTTTGCTATGTAGTCTATTTGAACATTGTACATACCATGTCTTTCACCGTATATTCTTCAGACTATAAATAAATCAAATTGACATATATTCACAATCTAGCACCATCTGCTGTGTAGAAGAGGAAGGCATTTTAAAAGCAAAAAAGGATCTGTTCTGTTTCTTACACAATACATCTTAATCAGTGAAATACATTTCTGTTTTTACAAATGTGTAGCTTGACTTTAAATATGACGAGCATTTGGAAAGAACCATTTGAGGAAACCCTTCTAACTATGGATTCTCATTTACTGTTACTTTCTGCACTGCATTAAAATACATTTATTTCCAAAACACTAAGCTGAGGGCAAGGTGCAGGAAGGTCTCATTTGAAGTGTGGTGAATCAGACCTTTGTGGAAGAGATGCATATAGTCAGAAATAAGGGCTATGTTTTATATATAAATTCTTCTAATTTAAGATAAACATTGGATCTAATAATTGAGACAAATAATTCTCTGCATCATCATATAGTGTAGTAATTTGCTAATTATGTTTTTCAGCTGTTTTATATATACCCTTACAACAGCTCTTTTTTCTTTTCATTAGCTATGACAAAAGCAAGAGATATTATTCCCAACAAATTTCATTCAGGAACAAAAGTTATAAATCTCTTTCCTATTTATTACTCAGTTAAATATATATATATATATATATTCCTGAAATTCTAAGTGTCTCTATCTCTTCCTAAATTTTTTGGAAGATCATGGCAAAGCACAGAGGCATATTCTAAAATTAATACAGGCTGCCTCAAAAAATTAAGCTTAAGCAGCTTTGTTGCCCCACACGACACTAAAATTAGTTCATTCAGGAACTTAAGTCTCCTTCATTTCTTCAATAGCTAAGCTGCCTCATTTGACTTTAGCATACGATCGGTTATGGAACCACTGAAATCATTTGATATAACAAACTTGTTTACAGTTTCTTAAGTCTGTTACACTAAAGCATTGAAAAATTATTTCGCTGCCTCTCTCTGCTTCCTCCAAAAGGCGTTATTCTTAGCAAGCTTGCTGTCAGTAACACAAAACAAAGGGATGTTCAATTAAGTTTCTGCTTTAAAAACAGAAAGGAAAAAAACGGCCCACAAAAAATTTCAGTGCACTGATGCAGTGAATTTGACTTGTGCAAAGCTGAAGTAGTTTTCCTTATGGGTGCTGAGCCAAAGACAACTATCACTGTGGGCCACAGGGTGCTGCACGCCCCAACCAGAGTCCTGCTTGAACTCAGACCAGAGGCTGAAGATGGTCCCCAGAGTCCTTTGTTTCAGTCAAAAAATGTCTATTTTGCTTATTTCTACAAGATAAACAACAGATAAAAAGCACAATCTGTAGGCCAACCATCAGTCACATAGCTATTTGGACACAATTTAAGTTGCTGCTTACCTGCAAATGGGCATTCTCAACAGGATGCTTTAGCCCTGTGCTGTGGCTAGCAGGATCTTTGGTGAAGTACCTCTGAAAACCCTTTGATTTTTCAGTAAATACGCTAAATTATACACTGCTTTTTGATCGTTTCTTTTGGTGAGCTACTGCATAGTTTAGAGTACTGGACAATGGAAAAGTGGAAGTTCTACACAGATAAATAGGACTCAGAGCTGAAATGTACTTTTAGTACTCCGGTTTTCTGAATAGAGCTAAAAAAATTGCTCATGCTATAAGAACCAGCCATATGCTCCAAAGGTAAAGACAGGCTCCAGCTGCTCTGATGCGCCAGCAGGTTTTACAAACTACAAAGTATGAAGGCTTCACCGCTGCCCAGTCTTCCTCATGTTTTCCCCATGCAACTCTTTACTCATCTGCAATGGGGCTAAAGTGATGCAAACAAGAAAAAAAGCTATGAATTATTCCTTAGCACTCTGAACCTTAGTTTATTGATGTTGTTTTTATAAATAACGTTTTCTCCATTTCACATTGGGTCTTCAGATTACCTGGTACCAAATCACTCTCCTCAGGAGCAAGCAGTATCCAATTTCTAAAAAAGAATATAAATACAAGTCCTGCCATTATCCTTGAAACAGGATAATACATTCCAAAGCAGAACAGGTAAAAATTTATGAAATATTAAACATCAAAAAACCACTTGCAGACCAGCTGCAATTCTACAGAAAAACACTGTGAACTTTGCTTATAGTTTTCCATAATATTTCAGAATATCCGCTCTAAACGTAGCTGAACATATACCTCAGACCTAGTGATCCATTTCTTCAGCTATGTTTTTTTCAGTTGCTAAGAAACTTCTTTCTCCTGTTTCTTGTAAAATACAAGTTTATAAAATCCGACATGCTGTAGGGAATCATTCCTCATTGGATTGACTTTGAATATACCTGAAAGCATTTTGTTGCTCCTAGATTTTATCTGCTATGGTCCAATGAACTCCAGCGAGCTTGAACCCGACCTTGACATGTTGCTCTTTAGCTTCAGGTGATAATTCAGAAAGTAACTGCTCACAGTCAAGTTTAAAATCATTCTTTTCAGACAGTTTTGAGGAAAACAAAAAGATCAAAACCGATCCTTGACCTTCACCATTCTCTGACCTGAAGCCAAGTGCAGTTAGATTTTCTCCCATCCTCATGTCTTCCTGTCATGTAGGAGGTTTGAATCCAAGGCTTGCTGCTCACTTCATCAGGCACAGGTCTGAGAATTCTTTTTTGTGCTGAAAATACAGCTTACAAATACAACGACTTCCAAGCACACAACTTCTAGTGAAAATAGAAAAACTGTTCCCCAAAAATATTTTCAGCATGGGTGCACCCAAATGAATTCATAGGCTTTTCTGAATCAATAAATCATTTCTGTGCCACATCAGAGTTGCGGCCGTAGAAAGGGACCCTTAAGAACACACACGTTTTCATACCTGTAGCAGTCTAAGACTCAGAGCTTTCTGATCAGATCACATCTGTGTGTGTGTGAATTTAAAATACGAGCTTAATGCAAAAAGCTTTGAAACTATATCCCTTTAAGTATATAGAGCCATTGCCTTGTTCAGAAGGGATTAAGTCCCCCCTGAGTATTGTACTAGCAACCAGTCCAAAACCTAAACACGTTCGCATTCCAGCAGACTACATCTATCTCACCTATATGTCAAAGAACTTGGCAGATTTTAAATCAGTCCCACTAGCTTCACTGGGAAGAGCAGGTATTCAACACCTTCACAAAATCAAGTAATTTGATGGGTTGTTTAAAGCCAATGGGTATTTAAACCCATTCAGCAAGTTTAGAGGGGTAAGACCTAGATCCCTGCTCTGTAAGACCCTGCCCTACAGCTTGGTCATTCACGGTGCCATGACCTCCCTTGTGCAGACTATGGACACAACAGTAATTACAGCATTAGCTAATGTGATATATGGCAGAGTTTCATACCGAAACCAAGATCAGCTGGAAACCAAGATTACACCCAAGATCCTTACAATCCGCCTCTTGGCAATGCTCAAGCACCTCCTGGCAGATGCACCAGACTGCTTGATGCTGTTTCTGTGAACAGGATAATATAGGGCAAGTCAAAAATCATCAAAACTGTTTCTCAAATTTAAAAAATGGGAGGTTACTCAAAGCAATGGTTTTTACAAGAATACCTGAAGCTGAGCATGACTTTTTGGAAATGGAAAGACCAGTTTCCAAAATGTTTAGACTAGTTTCTAACAATGTCCAAAAGCCGTCCCAGCGTATGTATTCTTCTTTGCTCTTGACTTCCAGCAAGTAAATAACATTCTATTATTCACCTGCAAAATGCAGCTTCTCATTATTCTCTGTTCAACTTTACTCAGAAAACCTGAGTTCTCCCATAGAAAATGAAATAGGGAAATCCTGTCATTTAATCTCTATGGCCCTTGAGCAAACAAACCTCTCAATGAGTAATGTTTAAAGGAGGTAATTTTTCTTCAGCCTCACCACCATTCTTTCTGCCTGTGCTTTCCACTGTACATGGATGAAAACAGTATGTTTTTCTCATCCAGAAAGCTCTTTTTTCCTGTAAATGCGGTTATTATTTTCTCCATATTATAAAATGCAGAGGACACACCTGCTTTACTGCAGCTCTCAATAATTACAAATTCAGAAACTAAAACCAGTTGTTCTTTTTTTTCCTGGTCGCAAACGGTAGTCACTATGGCAGCCAGCCAGCAGCAGTGGTAGACCTAGAGATGCTACGAACGCAAAATCCAGAGCACATTGTGCCAAGGCTCCGCAGCCCGCTCAGCACCTAACCTACGACCTGCAGCTGCTCCACCTCCTTTCAGACCCACATGTGCCTCCAGGGAAACCGGGGGACGCAGGAACCGCCACGACTGGCGTATGGCTTCACGACCCCACGAGCCGCAATCCACCAGGCCACAGGCGAACCCGCCGGGAGGATGCTCCTCGGCCTCCCCCGCGCCCCGCCCGCCGGTGCCCCCGCGCCGCCCCGCTGCCTCCCGCACCGCCCCGGCCCCGCCCGCACCTCCGGGCGGCGGCGCGGATCGCGGGCTGGCCAATAGGGGCGCGGGCCGCGGGGGAGCTCAGCCAATCAGCCTCCGCGCCGGCCGCCCGGGCAGGTGCTGCGGGAGGGCGCGGCGGCGGCGGCCAGCGGCGCCCGGGACCCGCCGCCCCGGGGCCGCCGCCCGCCCGGGGCCCGCGGCCGGGCGAAGGGCCAGACCGGAGCTGCGCCCTGCACCCCGGCTGCGCGGCGCGAGGGGCGTGCCGCAGCCCCGGGGCTGCGGCTGCGGATCCGCTCCCGCTTTTCCCCAGAGCGGCTTCTTCCCCTGGCCCTGTCTGCAGGCCGGGCTGCCGACGCTGCCCAAATCACGGAGGTTTGGTGAGAACATTGTCGCCTCATCCCTGGCCCGAGCGGGACAATAAAGCAAAAGAAAACGGAATTGAATAAAGTAAACCAAAGTTGAATAAAATAAAACAAAACTGAATAAAATTGAATAAAACAAAATAATTGAATAAAATTGAATCAAACTGAATAAAATCGAATAAAATCGAATAAAATAACAAAATAAAACAAAGTAAAACAAAAGAAAATTTAAAAACAGGAGAAAATTTAAAAATAATCATCATCAACCAGCTCTTCTCACGAGAGGACTGTCGCAGCGCCTCGCACAGCTGCCAGCTCGGAAGCCGCACCCGAGCGCGGTGTCCCCGCGCAGGAGCCGCACCGCGCTCCCGCCTGCCCGGCCCCGTCGAGCCCGGCAGAGCCGCCCGGGGCGGCCGGGCAGCGCGGCCGGCAGCCCGGGCCGGGCAGCGCCGGCGGGAGAGCTCCGCCGGGCTGCCAGAGCGGCGGCGCCGCAGCCGCGCCGGTGCGCATCCCGGGCGGGTGGCCGGAGCTCGCCCTCTGCCCGCGCAGAGGGACCCGGCGGGCTCGGTGAGAGGGTGCGCCAGGGACGTCGGAGGGATGGGGCCCTAAAAACGAAATGTGGCAGAATTTCTCCCTGTATCTTGCGTTTCGATTTAGCCGCTGCAGAGCAGTTAAAAAAAAAAAAAAAAGAAGAGGGGGAAAAAAAAAAAGCAAAACATGTTTTGCTCTCGGTTTTGGGGTTTTTTTTCCCCGACTTTTGTTGTTTGCGGTTGGTTTTATTTAGTTCGGTTTGTGTTTTGTTTCTTAACTCAAAGGTTACATTAATTTTTAGATGTACAGACCGTTAATTGACACAAATTGACTGCCCGGAGTACCTTTTTTTGTAAAGGTAGCCCAGGCATTGCGATTTGATGGGACACTTCTATTAAAACACACAAACTCCAATGACATGGAAGTAATTCCCGGATCACGGTTTTATTATGCCACCCTTTCCACGACCTCATAGCGTACGTGGCGCATCTCTCCCCGGCAGCAGCTCCACGGCGGGTGCCTTCCTTTGGGACGGCAACAGATAAATACTGAAATAAAAAACTGGCCGCCTAAATTCCCGGTCCCGCGGCCGGTGATGTGAGTGACAACCGGATTTTCGACTCCTCTGACAGACGAACAAGATCCCGCTCTCCGCGGGAGGGACATTTTCCATTTACTTTCAGGCCAGAAACGCAACTTGCGTCCTGGGATGAGAATGATCGAGTAGGTGGGTATTTAGTGCACTAGCCCAGGAAAAAAAAAAATTCTAATTCCTACAGCTTTTGAATCTAAATCAAGCCTTTAAAGGAAATCCAAGCCTGGCATTTGAATTCCCGTTTCCTATTACCGCCAAGCACATTTAGACTTCAGTGAGCAAAAGTAGGAGCAGTTTTGTATCTGAGATCTTTTCAGCTTTGTAGCTGAGGTTCTTCCAGATGCTGGAAGTAATTCGCTTGTATTTTACATTGCGTCACCTACACTCTGGACTGAAATAGGGTCCGGTCCTGGAAACTCACACCCTTCTAACTATCCGCATCAAGCGAAGAGATTTACTATCTGCTTCAGAGTTGTGACTACCCACAATCAGAAAGCGGGGCTCCCTCCTGCCTCCTCTGCCTGCCCGGGTGCAAGCTCCCACCGAAAGCACCAGCTCGGACCCGAGCGGGGAGACCCGCGCGGCTGGCGGGTCACTATCGGCAGCGTGGCATCGTTTCGCGGGGTGACCTGGAGGGCTTCCCAGGGGAGACAGATATTGTTCTGACAGTCTTTTTTAAGTTGAACGCGTCTGAGGGTTTTCATACCAAGAGTATAAGGAGATTTTTCCCTCGGATAAAAGTAACAACGATTCTAAAGAAGAGCGTTTGCAAAAGGGGCACGTTTGACAGAATACAAACAGGTAAAGCAGACTAATAATGTTCAGCCTTTAACAGCTCTGCGCTGGCCCTGTGAAAAAAAAAAAAAAAGAAAAAAAAAAAAAAGGCAGTTTTCCAAAAGTCGTAGGCGTAGGGAAGAACGGGTTGGATTTTGTTTGAGTTTTCCTGGTTTGCTTTGCTGAGTGAGAGAAGGAAAATACTCAGGCGAAATATTCGGGGGAAAATCCTTTAGAGCTTGACCCAAAGACGCTGAATACAGCGGGATCTGGGCCGAGCTCGCGATCGTCAGAAGCGTTACGGAGAAACACGAGATCCTGCTGACAGCACTTCAGTGAGCAACTAGACAAACAGTAGTTTGTCAGTGACTTTATTTTTTTTTTTAAATCGCATGACAAACTGGAACCAAGACCAAAATACTGTATCCACTGTACATCATTCATTAGAAAACAAACATACACCACATTTGTATTCTACCAAACAGAGAGTGTATTTCCTTTGAAATGATATAGTGCGTGCTTTTAGATTCATGCTTTTCAATATTTATTTTACATCTGTTACCCAAATATTATCTGTTATAAATAATTGCAACTTGATCAAATGGTGCACCTGTTATCGTATGCGAACCTCTTCAGCGCTGCAAGTGTGGCTTTTTGTTGCCTTTTTTTTTTTTTTCTTTCCCAAAAGCTGTTGGCATTGCTTTATTAGGGCCCGAGAAAGCACATCTGAGGTGTCAAGTAACGTGTCCAGATGCCAGAGGCGCTTGCAGACCCGGGGCTGCTGCTGAGCCGCACGGCCCGGACGCTGGAACAAGTGACGGGAGAGCACGTAGAAAAAAATCGTTTCCAAAAGGCACAATTCCCTCGACACAAAGGTACAATAAAAATATATGGCCACTGAAATACGGGCGCCTGCGGGGAAGCGGTGCCTCGCCGGCGGGATCCCGGGCCCGCCAGGGTTTCGCCCCCCCTCTCCCCCGGCCCTCTCCCGCCACCGCGGCTGCAGCGCCGGGGGCGACGCCGCGGCGGGAGCCCGGGGACCCCCCGACCAGCGCGCACTCCCGGTTGCCCCGCCGCCAGCGGGGGCCTGCCAGCCCGCGCTCCCCCGCCACGCGGCCTCCCGTGGGACCGCCCCGGGAGCTCAGAGTAAGTGGGGGGGGGCCGCAGCGCGCCCCCGCCGCCGCCGCGCCCCGGCCGGCTCCTGCATCACTGCTCGCGGTGCCGGCTGCCGCTCTCCGGGTCGCTCTGGTCGTCGGTGAAGCAGACGTCCACGTCGCTCTCGTTGTCAGTCTTTTGCTCCTGCTCGGGGTGCGCGTAGCCAGAGTCACTCTTGTCCTCGGCCGCCTTGCCGAGGCTCTGCCCCGGGTGCCGGGACTTGACGTGCCGCTCTAGGTCCCGGCGCCGCACCAGCACCTTGCCGCAGTACTCGCAGCGGTAGGGCGTGTTGCCCTCGGCGTGCAGGCGGATGTGCTTGTTGAGGTTGCTGGGGTCCCCGAAGGGCCGCAGGCAGACCTTGCACTTGAGCGGCTTGTAGCCGGTGTGAGTCCGCATGTGGATCTTCAGCCCGTACTTGCGGGAGTACAGCTTCCCGCAGTACAGGCAGAGGTGCCCGGTCTTGGGCTTCCCGCCGGCCGCCCCCGCCGCCCCCGGCGGCAGCGCCTCCAGGCGCCCGCGGCCCTTCTCGGCCGCCAGCTCGGAGAGCTGCTGCGTGTGCATGGCGATCTCCCGGTCGATGCTGGCCAGCGAGCCCAGCTCGGCGGCGTGCAGCCCCGCCGCCGGGCCCCCGAAGTACGACACCGACTCGGGGTACTTGAGGAGGCCGCCGAGGTGCAGCTTCAGCGGGTAGTAGGGCGCGGCGCCGTAGAGCAGCTCCCCGTTGTAGACGGTGAGCGGCATCACCGGCAGCCCGCACTCGCCTGCGTACGCCTTCAGCCCCTCGAAGGGCGGCAGCGCGAAGCGCTCCAGCGCGCCGCCGGGCAGCGGCGGGTAGCGGGCGGGCGGCAGCGCGGCGGCGGGCAGCCCCCGCTCCACCTGCCGGAAGGCCGAGGCCTCCTCCAGGGGCGAGAGCAGCGGGAAGGCGCGCAGCCCGCCGCCGCACGCCAGCCCCGCCGCCGCCGCCGCTGCCGCCGCCGCCGCCGCCGCCGGGGGGGCGGCCTCGCCCGGCAGCGCCCCGCACTTGGGCGGCGCCTCGGCGGCGGCGCGCCCCGCCTTCAGCCCCCCCAGCAGCTTGGAGAAGCCGAGGGCGGCGGCGCCCCGCGCCTCCTCCCGCAGCGGCCCGGCGGGGCGGAAGGCCGAGCGCGCCCCGGGGCAGAGCGCCAGCCCGTTGCCGCCCGCCGGCCCCAGCAGCGGCCCCGGCCCGCGGGCGGCCCCCACGCTCATGTCCAGGGCGCGCTCCTGCTGCTCCTTGCCCGCCGCCCGCTTGGGCAGCCCCGGCTTGGCGAGCGGCGGGGAGGCGGCGGCGGCCTCCCGCTTGACGGCATCCCGCGGGCCGCAGCCGGGCGGCGGGTGGCCGCGCAGCGCGGCGGCCGGCGGCTCCTTGGCGGGGAGGCCGAAGGCGGCGGCGGAGGGCCGGCCGTGGTCGTGGTGGAGGAAGGGCCGGCCGTGGCTCAGCGCGCAGTGGAAGTGGACGTGGGCCTTGAGGCTGTTGGGGTACTTGAAGGTCCTCCAGCAGTACCAGCAGATGTACCGCTCCTCCCCTGCGGAGGCAAGCGGAGGGGCCCGTCAGCGGCGGCCGCGCATCCCCCCGCATCCCCGCGCCTCCCCGCGCCTCCCTGCGCCCCCGCCGTGCCGCGGTGCGGTGCGGGCGCTGCGCGGACTGGGGCTGCGCTCCCGCGGACGGGGCGCCGTGGCGCCGGGGGGGAGCAGCTGCTGCCGCGAGTCGTCTGTCGGGGGGCCCATCTGTTGGCGTTTGCAGAGGAGGTAGCGTATGTCAGGGAGTCGGCTGCACCGAACAAAGGCCAATCTAATGATCGTGAGCCCCTCATTACGCGGCGAGACAATATCCGATATGTATGGGCCATATGTAATCGTTCCCTTTCAGAGGACAATGCCCTTTGTGCCCCGTCCCCTAAACATTTCGGCTTCTCTCAAGCGGAACAGACCTCGGTGGCCGCCACTGTGGTGACTGCCCGGCCCCGCGGATGCACAGGCTTGGCTTTCGCCCTCCTGGCCCTGTTTGCCAGCAACGTCCTCCCGAGGAGGAGCCTCTCCCCAGCCCCGACGGTGAAACGCTGCCTCTGCGGGCAACCTGTCTGTCTGGGCATCTGTATATTTTTCTCTCTTTCTTTCTTTCTTTCTCTTTCTCTTTCTCTTTCTTTCTTTCTTTCTTTCTTTCTTTCTTTCTTTCTTTCTTTCTTTCTTTCTTTCTTTCTTTCTTTCTTCCCTTCCTTCCTTCTCTTTTCTTTCCTTTTCTATCTTCCTTTCTAACTCTCTCTCCTCCTCTTTCCCTTTCCCCTTCCCTTTCCCTTTCCTTTTCCCCTTCTCTCCTCTCCTTTCTCCTCTCTTTTTCTGTCTATATGTATCCATCTCCCTCTCTCTCTTTCATCCCAGTCACTACAACACACCGACAAGAGGTTTCAGAAGCCCCCGACGTTCCCCCGCGCTGCCGCCCACCCTGCCCCTCCCCAGCTGACCCTCCTGAGTTAATGCACCGAAACGCCAAAGGTGAGGTGCCACAAGGAAACGAGAGACCGCTCCAGGCCTGGAGCCAGCTCCTCACGTTTCGGGGAGTCCCTTCGGGGGCGATGGGGGGGTGCGGTGGGGCACAGGCGACCGGGAATGGGGGGGCTTCGGCCCTGCGCTGCACTCCGCGGCAGCCGGGGCACCCGGGGGGCGGCAGGTCACCGAGGCGGACACGCTGGCCGCGAACAGCCTCCCGAGAGGGCTTTTAACGAAGCATTTGGGCTTCGATCAGACCGTGGCCGCTGCGGGTGAAACACCAAGCCTTCGCTCTCCGTGGGCGACCCGGGCGCCAACACGCGTGGAAGGCTCCAGCGCTGGTGCGTGTGTCACGTCGCCTGTGTCCTTGCCGTCGTGCGCAGCCCCCCGCTCGCCGTGGAGCGGCTGTCCCAGGCTGTGAAGCGGTATGAAGTCAGCGGACGGGGTTTTTCGCCTCGTCGAGGAGGGAGGGAGGCGGGAGCGCGCCTGCCTGGGCGCGGGTGGGGCAGCGGCCGCGGGAGGAGGAACCACGGCCGACATCCCACCGCCGTGCATTGGAACACGGGTAAAGGAGCGGTACGGACCGAAAGGCGTGCGGCCACACAGCTCCGTCGTCTCGGTCCTACCGCTTTCATTTGCCTTCGCGGGTCTTTCCAGCGGCGCGGTTTGGCCCTGGCTGTCCTCGGCAAAAGCGTGGCGGGACCGGCTGCCTCCCGAGCGCCAGCGAGCCCGGCCTGGGCTCAGCTCCAGCCCAGCCACCACCGCTCGGGGAAAAAAAAAGGAAAAAAAAAAAAAAGAAACGAAAACCACCTTTTTCTCATCACAGTAAACCCAAATAAATGGGGCCAAACACAGAAAATTTCCAAAGTTTTGTTTTGTTTTGTTTTAAAAAAAAAGCTCTCTGAATTTCTTCTGCCCTGGATTTTTTTTCGGCGTGTTATCCTTAAAAGAAGAGCGCTTCGACGTTTTGATACACTTATTCTGAGTCCTTATTAATTAGTCTGGAAACTGTGAGGCCGGAGACACAGCAGATCCGCAGGGTCGGTCTGCCACTGAGCCTCGCTTCGACGGGACGAGGAGGATGCCACAGGCTGGGTGCCCCTCGCAGGCCTGAGCTTTCTTGCCTTTATTTCCTCCGAGCAGCACTGGTACCCATCCGCAGGCAGGGGCTGCTGGGGGTGGAGAGGGGGGCAGAACCCAACACCGTGTCCTCCTTCCTGCAGCCAAAACTTCGCCAAAGCCCGGGCTTTTCGAGGGGGTGACCCTCCGCAGAGCCAATCCTTCACTGCCCTGTGACCAAGAGTTTCTTTCCCGGGTATAGTTTTAGTACAAGGAGGGATTTGGGCTCTTGTGCATCGCACCAGTCGGATGGGTCGTGAGCTGCCAGCGCCCGGCGTTCCGGCCGTCATCCCTGCAGGCCGGATCCTGATCACCCTGCGGAGTAGCCAGCCTCGAGGGGTGGGGAGGCCTCAGCCCCTCCCCGGATCGTGCCCTTGCTGCCTTGGCGAGAGGGCCCGGGGATCAGCGGGAGTCTGTGCCAACCGCCGGAGCAGCCCGACGGGTGAACACTGAGGGGTTTCGTCTTCTTTTCCCCCGTTTGGTGTGCTGCCACCTCACCATTTTTGCTAAGGCGGGGGTAATTCCAGCTAAGAATCAGCTTGCAGATTGAAACCAGCGGTCCCAGACGGGTGTCTTCCCCTTCCCGATATCCTCGATATCCTTATCTGAGTGTAATTTGACGCCGACTTAATTTCTACCAAATGCATCCTAATTTATAGAGACTGCCCACTACCCGCTTTGACTCGACCATGTGAATCTGTCCGCAAGGTAACCTGAAAAGAGGCTCTGAAGCTCTGACCGGGGAACACGCAAGGTGAAAGCGCTAGTTTGAAACCCTACGAAGGCAAACTGCCGTCTCGCGTAACAACGCTACCGTTGTTTCATAGAAATCTCATTTGCCTATCAAAAGATCATTAAATTGTGCCGATGACGGAACGACACTAGGCACGGGGGCCTTTGCATACGCTACCGAGTTAATAGATCACCCTTTAAATATAAGCAGATGGAGTCTTAGTTTAAAGGGTGGCAGGTTAAAAGTCCCTGCAGCTGTGCTGGCGCTAATTTTTCTGAGGGCGAGGATTTGAAGGGCCCACTTTTGCCTACCGCAGTTTGAGCTCCCCTCAAAGGTGACGGTTAAAGAGGGTTTGGTTTGTTTCATTGAATTTGGTTGCTCTGAAATGAATGCCCGCATCTGTACCTTTCTCGTCGTGCGTCGGGGTGGCCGTGACGGGGATGTCAAACCACTGCGCCAGGGGGTTGGAGTACCAGACGGTGAGCTCCTCTCCCGGCTGGACATCTCGCAGCGCCCGGTAGAAAATCTGGGAGGGGGAGAAAGGAAACTTCTTCAGGAGGCTTGAGAGGGGAGGCAGGTGGCGGAGAGCGGTGCCAGGCCGGCCCGGAGCCGCGAGAGGGGTACCTGTCCTCCTGGCAGATCCGCAACAGCCTCCAGCGTCTGCTCTTGGGAGTTTCGGGCAGCCCGGATTAACCCTATCCACTCCAGAGCTGAGCTCCCGGCTTCATCCACTAATTCCCCTCTCACCATCCGCACCTGGAAGACAGGCGGCACCGCTGTCACTTCCACGCGAAACGAAACAGACAGAAAGCAAAAAGCTTACCCGTCCCCCCGCCTGCCTCCCCGCTCTGCCTTGCCCGGCGAGCCTGCCTTCTCACACCGGGCAGCGGTCTGGGCATCGCAGCTGGGAAGCAGCGGCGAGAGCATCTCGTTTTGCCGCCGGTTTGCCTCTTCCATCCTCACCCACCTTCGGGTAGGACCTTCCCCGGCTCGCAGGTGCCTGGGGAGAGCTGCGGCTGGCCTGGAGGGGGTTGCTGCTCTGCGGGGGTAAGGATGGAAGAGCCCGGGCCCGGCGGGGACCTGGAGGACTGCCAGGGGAAATGGGATTTTTCCCTTGGGTCGCACTGGCCCAAACGCACCTTGCTCAGACGCTGCCGCATGTAGCTTAACGCTATATTAAACGCCCAGGTAAGACGCTACTTTTTCGGAAGGGTTTGTGCAGGCTCTGAGTCCGTGCGAAACAATTGCGACATACACGACTTGTCGGGAGACGGGGAGGGGGAAAAGGGACGAGGATTCTGCTTAGCTACAAAGTCTCTGTAGCCCCATACTTCATAATCTGCTTGCCGGTACAAAGAGAAAATGAAGTGCCCGTTCTCTGAATGACCGTGCAATAAAAGTCATCGGAACAAAGCAGTCTAAAGCGAGAAGCCAAGGGAGCCAGATGAGAAATAAATTTGAGTGGGCTGGCAGAGCGTTTAAAAACAATTAAAGGGCATTAAAAATCCGAGCGGAACGCGTGAGCCGCGGCTGCCCGGGGGGTGGAAGGAGGGCTCTCCTCCGCAACCCCCTGAAGAGCCTGATGGACGGGGCGAGTACCCTTCACCGCCTCCTCCTCGCTCCTTCCCAGCTCGGACATCGACTGGCGCCGGAGCAGGTAGCCGGGTGGCCGTCACCGCTCCGGCTGTGCGGGTTGTTTGCGGCTCCGGGGCTGGGAGCTGGTTTGCGAGGAGGCCGAGCTGTGCTCCGCCGGGCGCTGGGCTGCCCCGACACCTGCGACCCCGCACCCCACCGCCGCCCCTCGCGGGACCCCCGGCCCGCTCGCCCCGCGCTCCCCTCCGGCCCCAGCCAAAGGACCTGCTGGACCCGCGGCCGAGGAAAGGGATGGGGGGGAGGCACAAACCCGAGCCAAACGCAGAAATAAATCGTCGCATCTGCCTCTCCCCCTGCTCCTTCCCCGGACAAAACCCGGGGGCTGTGAAAGCCGCATGCCCCCGTCTCGCCGGGGCTCCAGGGGCGAGGACCCAGCCGTGGCACCTCCTGGCCCTGCCGGGGAAGGGGCAATGCCCGAGTGAGCGGAGCCCCGCGGGGCGGGGGCCGGGCGGCGGGACCAGCGCCCGCCGGCACCGGGCACCGGGCACGGGGCTGCGGCGGCGCTTTCAGCACGTCTGTGTCCAAGGCGGGGGCGCGTCGGCTCCTCCGGGAGAGCCCCCGTGTCCCCCGGCCTCGCCGCGGAGGCCGGCCGGGCTAGCGGGGCCCCGGCGCTGGGGAGGAGGGGGAGAGGGCACGGGCGGGCAGGCTTTCCTGGCAAAGCCGCGAGGAGACATCTCGGGACGCTCTGGAAAGCCTTCCCTTTCCTTTCCTGGCTCGCTCTTAGAAGGGAGGATCGAAGAGAGAGGGGGGAAGAGCAGCCTCTTCTCCCAAGCCGTCTTCCCCCGAGTCAACGAAAGAGCAAGGTCCAGCGGTGCAGGAGAGACCGTAGGAAAATACCTTTTTTTTGGGTCCTGGCTCCCTGCGGTCTGACAGGTACTTGCCCAGTTTGAAGATGCCCGGCACAGGACCCAGCCGCAGCCCAGCCGGGATGCAGCTCTCGGCGCTCACGCTGATGGCCGGAGCCTTGCTGGTTTGCATCGCTGCCTCTGGGTGCGAGCGCTCGGGAACCCCAACTACTTAAGGGGGCCGGAGTGACAGCGGCGGGCGGCGGGGAGGATGAGCACAGGCGTATCTCCGCCCGCAGAGTGACGCGGCGGTGTGTGGACGGCGGCTTTTCAACGGGAGCAGGAGGGGTACCCCTTGGCAGGGGGATGCTCTGGGGCGCAGAGTTTGGTGAGAGAGTTTGGCTCCTCGAGCAGCTGCGGAGTCCCATCCAAGAGGGTCACATGGAGCCTTTCCCTAACCCTCCTGCATAATCAGGCGGAGTGAATGGCTGGCAGACAATGGGCCAGGCGACCTTCCCATTCCTAAAAATCCAATTTGTCAAGGGCAAAGAAAAGGCGCTGGTGAATCAAAGGTCTGGAGGGACCATTAATCCTCAGCATGGGGTATTGTCCCCGAGACAGTTACGATATTTTAAGTGACAAATCCACTGTATAATTTCTCCATAAATTTTACTTCCTTTTATTGTTCCTCGACAAACCAGTTTTGGAAAATAAGTGACTATTTTAAGTCTACTTGGCTGAGCCTTTTGAGGTTTAATATACTTCAAAGATTTTTAATTCTCTTCCCTTGGCTTTATTGTAAAGGAGATTAAACAAAGAGATGGGGAATGTTTTGAGGACTTGT